>NW_027223760.1:68457500-70957500 GCF_028538775.1 Myotis yumanensis | reverse complement strand
AATGTTTTTCTCTCTCTCTAAAAATCAATAATTTTTGTAAAAAATTAAAAAAGAGAAGCAATTATTTAATGCAACATCAAATTAAACTCAACATTTTAAAATAAGGTCCAATTCATAATAGCATTGCTATTTAAACAGTTCTGTAGCTCTCATGTATTAGTTGATAATTTGTGCTAGAACTGAAAAAATTCTTTAATACTTTCATTTTATTTTATTTTTTAAAATATATTTTTATTGATTTCAGAGAGGAAGGGAGAGGGAGAGAGAGAGAGATAGAAACATCAATGATGAGAAAGAATCACTGATTGGCTGCCTCCTGCATGTCCCACAGTGGGGATCAAGCCCACAACCCGGCATATGCCCTGGCGGGGAATCAAACCTTGACCTCCTGGTTCATAGGTTGATGTTCAAACACTGAGCCACACCGGCCAGGCTCTTTAATACTTTTAAAATTAACGCTTGGTGAATCAGCACATGCTAAAGAAAAGAAACATTCAAATTCAAGTTAACTTTTTGCATATTAACATTCCACACTGGTATACACACACACACACACACACACACACACACACACACACTTCCTTAGAACACTGTCCTAATTTTTGTGTGACTTTTTAATGAGAATATTTATTCTTAACTATTAAAAATGTATTAAAATGTGATGGGAATGAAATTGAAGATTATAAATAACAAGTTTTAAAATTGTTTCTAATTTGTATGTGGTGTTCTGTGTTGGTCATTTTAATTTGGATGGAAAAACTTTTTATTGATTATTTTTGATAGATTGCACTGTTTAATTTGGATCATATAAACAATCTTCAACTTGGAATTGAGGCACACTAAATGATGAGGACACAAAGGTTAGAGAGGGCATATTTGCAGGTTTGAACTGAAATCTAACTAGTAAACAGGAATTCCCTGGGCTCTATCATGAATTACACATAGAACCTGCTATAGAATTTGCAGGGCTCTCTGAAAAGGAAAATTCAGGGCTCCTTGTTTAGAAAGTATTAAGAATTTCAAGACAGTGACGGTAGAGCAGTAAGTCACAAGGGGGCCCCTTCTGAGCACAGGACACCGTGACTGCACAGATGACATGCCATGAAGCCAGCCCTGGTTACACAGCCTTGTCCTCTTTGCCTATAGTTCCAGTCTCCCATAAATTTGGGACCTGCCTTTCCCACTCTCTAATCATCCTCAGTGGCAGAGTCTGGATCCTACCAAGTGCTGACAGACTTTGCTGCCTGCCTGAAACTTTGCTGCATGCTCTGGACTCTGCACATGCGGTGTCACTGCAGTTGGGGATCCCTGACACCACATTCCTGCCTGACCTAGACCTGCAGTCTGCTGCCGTATGTCTGGATGCCCTATGCTGCCTGGTCAGCTAACCCTCCTCTCATGGTCAGCTGGACTTTCTCTCACCCCTTGACCATTTGACACCACCCTCTAAGGCAGCGGTTCTCAACCTGTGGGTCGCGACCCCTTTGGGGGTCGAATGACCCTTTCACAGGGGTCGCCTAAGACCATCAGAAAACACATATATAATTACATATTGTTTTTGTGATTAATCACTATGCTTTAATTATATTCAATTTGTAACAATAAAAATACATCCTGCGTATCAGATATTAACATTATGATTCATAACAGTAGCAAAATTACAGTTATGAAGTAGCCACGAAAATAATTTTATGGTTGGGGGTCACCACAACATGAGGAACTGTCTTAAAGGGTCGAGGCATTAGGAAGGTTGAGAACCACTGAAGGGGTGAAACTGTAGGAGTAATTCAGGTCCTGGACTTTCCAAATCCTTAGGCTCTGGAGGTGAGAGGGGCTGTGCTGTCATTCCTCTACAGTGGGAAGAAATGTCCCAGGATCCCAAACTCAAGTGGACCGGAGGAAATGCAGTGTGACTGCCCTCTTGGCCCTTCGTATTGACGATCCTTCTCCTCTCCAAGGAAAGGAAACCAATGAAAAGAGCATTGCTCCCTGAAGGCTTCAAAATTCAGCAACTATGCACATGCTTGTGTAACTCCACATTTTCTCTTTCTCCTCTTGAAAATTCTCCAAAAGCATACTCAGTTTTTGGCAAAACTAGGAGAAGAAACTCTACAATATTTGTAGAGATTGCCAAATGTAATCAAGTTCACCCAGGAGCTGCATGGGGGACACTGGAGAGGAGCCAAGCAGAGATTTCTATGGTAAGAATTAGACTGTGGGAGATCTCAGGAAAATGACAAAAATATACTTTCTGAAGTTAAGAGGCCCATTCCAAGGGGAACTTGCCTGCAACGGGGGGAGTGGAAATGGAAGTGAGTTGGCCTGGTTTAGTTCAGAGAAGCAAAGGAGAATGGACTGCATGATGAATCCCAGAGACAGCTATCTTGGTGGCAGCCAAGAGGAAGAGAGCCTCAGGTTTGTGTGAATCACAAACAGCATTATCCTTCCCCTCCCTGCCTTCAATTAAACAAAAAGTGATAGAAAATCTAGTGTCTGATTTCCATAGATAAGCAGAGAAAGCTATCAAAGGGATCTCCCCATCCCTAAAAAGTGTCAGGCCAAGATGCCTTTACAGGAAAATTTTACTAATACTTTGAAAGGAATATAATTACAATGCTATTTAAACTGTTCCAAGAAAAAACAATAAAAGGAACATTTATAACCTCCCTTTATGTGATAAGAAATTAAAACCAAAAGATAAAGAGTACACACACAGAAATTCCCAAACTACAGGTCAATATCATTTATGGATATCAATGTAAAAATCCTAAATAAAATACTGGTCAATGGAATCCAACAGTACATTAAGGAATAAAGACAAAAGAATAGTCCAATATTTAGAATTATGTTAATATAATTCACTATACCATTAGTTCCAAGAAAAGAGAAACATTTGGCCATCACCATTTTAATTCTTTTTAAAAATGAACACTCCATAAAATGAGAATTAAGGGCTACTGCCTTTGCATGACAAAATATCTTTCTCTTAGTGCAAAAGTCAACGACATGCCTAGGAATTGAGAGGATGGGAATAAGATATGGAAGACAGAGTTGGTGTTGTATATTTTTCTATAGTTCATAATGTTTAAACCACATGGATAAGTTACCTATCAAAATTTCATGAATACTATCTTAAAAAAGAAAAGAGCTTCTCATCAGGCCTCATTCATCTGCCTGTCACTCCATTTTCATCTGTGGAGAGTCCTTCCTATTCTGTTTGCGGTACCTGAAATCTTTTGCATCACCTGCCTGGGGAGAGAAGAGAGACTTCAAGAGCGTAAGTTCAAGAGAAATCGAGACGCCAAAGAGATCAACAGGAGCACACTCTCTGTGGACCCCAGAGCCTTTAACCTTCTCCCTTCCTTTCCCCATCATGCTCTGTCCCCAGCACTTTGGCACAGAGATGCCCAAGCTCTGAGAGATGGAGTGAAGAAGGGAAGGAGATGGAAGGTGTCTCCATGTGAGGGTGGTCTGAGTGAGGTAGGGAGTGGGTCTTGAGACCCACTATGGGTTGAAGTGTGTCACTAGTACCTGTCTGCTCAGTCCTGTTTCCCTTGATTTTTCAGAGCCAGTGACACCATTCAAAATTGGATGGAGGAAGAAGCGGGATGCAATCACAGCTAGATGAGATCCTTTTTAAATAAAGAAAGGGCATAAGAACTTAAAGAACCTCAAATCATTGAAGGAGAAGAAGGGGAAAAGAAAGTCTCCAGGCCTATTATGATAAACTAGAGGCCCAGTGCACAACATTTGTGCACGGGGGGGGGGGGGGGGGGGGGGGGCGGGGGGGGGTGTACTCAGCCCGGCCTGCGCCCTCTCGCAGTCTGGGAACCCCGAGTGGTCCTAGTGCTGCCACGGAGGCAGGAGAGGCTCCTGTCACCACCACTGCACTCACCAGCCTTGAGCCCGGCTTCTGGCTGAGCAGCGCTTCCCCTGTAGGAGTGCACTGACCACCAGGGGGCAGTTCCTACATTGAGCGTCTGCCCCTGGTGGTCAGTGTGCATCATAGCGACCAGTCGTTCCTCTGGTCGATTTGCATATTAGCCTTTTATTGTATAGGTCCTATACTACAGGATAAGACTTGAAAATCTCAAGTTTAAAAACACTTCATTAAAGTTGACATATAAGCCAACTCTGTTTATTCACTTGAATCCATGTCTTACATAAAATGACTGCATCTCTAAAACACAAGTTTAAGAATTATTACTAAGTTTCTTGGAAAAACTATAAATATTTCAAAGTGTGTCAAGAGCATCTCACCCACATATTTACTTTTACATCTCTTTTATGGGCTATGGTTTCTTCCCCCTTGAGAAAAATATTAAAAATAACTGATTATAAGTCTGTATGTCATTAATTTAAAAGCCTTGCTCTTTGGTTAAGAAGGAAAATCAGCCCTAACCGGTTTGGCTCAGTGGATAGAGCGTCGGCCTGCGGACTCAAGGGTCCCAGGTTCGATTCCGGTCAAGGGCATGTACCTTGGTTGCGGGCACATCCCCAGTCGGGGGCGTGCAGGAGGCAGCTGAATCGATGTTTCTCTCTCATCCATGTTTCTAACTCTCTATCCCTCTCCCTTCCTCTCTGTAAAAAATCAATAAAATATATTTAAAAAAAAAAAAAAGAAGGAAAATCACAACTAACTCAACATTTATAAAATAGGGAATTCAAGTGGCAGCCATAATGATTTAAACTAGTGGTTCTCAACCTTCTGGCCCTTTAAATACAGTTCCTCATGTTGTGACCCAACCATAAAATTATTTTCGTTGCTACTTCATAACTCTAATGTTGCTACTGTTATGAATAGTAATGTAAATATCTGATATGCAGGATGGTCTTAGGCAACTCTTGTGAAAGGGTCGTTCGACCACCAAAGGGGTCGTGACCCACAGGTTGAGAACCCCTGATTTAAACCTTTCCTGTTTAATCTCAGCTCTCAGAAACAGTTTATCAACAATTAATTAGGCACCACCACTTGCTGGATATTGTTTTCCAATCTACTTTCAGACATGAAGGGCATTTAAGGAAATAGACTCAATCTTGCAAAACAAGCCAGGACTAAGAGTGAGAAACAATGAGTGGCCCCCATCCTCTGATCAGTTGGTGAAATGGTCCCCAAACTTTTGTTTTTATTGCACTGAGTACATTTTCACAGAATTTAATGACCTCTATCTATTGTGGAGTCAATACCTCAATTCTGCTGTCACTTCAAGCTCTGCAAAGCCAAGATTGGAAGTATCTCCACATGGTTCCTCATGTGTCCACATCATC
This sequence comes from Myotis yumanensis, assembly GCF_028538775.1. NCBI lineage: Eukaryota > Metazoa > Chordata > Mammalia > Chiroptera > Vespertilionidae > Myotis > Myotis yumanensis. The sequence goes on along the minus strand of NW_027223760.1, from coordinate 70,952,232 downwards.
AGGGCACAAAGTATATCCAACATACTCCCTGTAAGCCTGTGTGCATTTCCATCTGGGGAGATAATAAACACTGCCCAACAAACTAAAACCCAGACGGAGACTTGGCTTTATGAAAAGATATGCTAAACATATCTTCCAATATCTTCTTGATTCCTCTGACTGGACCACAGCCAGCCTGTGAGCTGCCAGTCAAGAGAGAGAACACCTGGAGTGGGAAAAGGCAGCATATGGCACACTGGGCAACTTGCCGAATGTCTTTTCGATTCTAAATTGTTCAATATTCATGAGACGTAAGCAATTGCTGTTTTAGGGTTCCAGGAGGTGGCAGGGAGAAGGAACAACAAGAAAAGCAAACCATGGGAAGGCAGTATCTTCTTTTACCCCCACTTGTGACAAATGACTCACTCTGCCTACAACCCACATGGAAGCAGGGAGAGAGTCATAGGAGTGTAAATACCCAAGAGTCTAAGAAGACAGACTTGACTTAAAGAAGAGCTTTGCTAACTACCACACTGACTGGACATCTATTCAGGGTGAGAAGAGTGGCTTGAAAGAGGCTCCATCTAGGCAAATACCAGATTGACAGCAACCCTCGGGAGCTCTTGCATGGAAATCTGGCTCCATGAGAGGGCTTCAGACCACCTGCGGGGTTGAGACTGAGTCGCTGGAAGCAGAGCCCCAGCCAAGTCATTTTACAAGTGATTTACGGAGGGAGTGTTCTCAAGAGATAAATTTGTAAGGAAATGCAGGAAAAGGGAGATGACAGGGGAAGATAATAAAGCCAGGGTATGATTCAACTGAAATCTAACCTCAGCATGACTCCCTGGGGAACACGAGAGTGTGAATACTAGCACAACAGAATTCTTTCACCTAGAAAAAAAGGAGCTGGGTTTTTATACTCCTCTATTAATCAGTCCTCAGATGCAGACCACCTCTGTGGCAAAGGAAGTGTGTAAACTACTCAGGCAGAGCAATTACTCTCCAATAAGGGCAATTTTCCAGTGAAAGGTACAAATGTGAGCCCATAGCAGTCAACACTCAGAGGGTGGGAGGAATAGGTGGGTGCACAGTTACAGATGTGGGCAGGGCACCAACAGCTACTACCACACAGTGACATATCCTAGATTGAAAGGTCAACTGCCCATATCCTCTTATATCCATTGAAAAGAGCTATCTACATTAGCACTGGCTCTTATTAACAATAAAAAGTGCTTGGGGTGGGCTACCATATATGTTGTATTTAGGAGACATTTAAAAATTTCAAATTCCGCCGAAACCGGTTTGGCTCAGTGGATAGAGCGTGGGGCTGCGGACTGAAGGGTCCCGGGTTCGATTCCGGTCAAGGGCATGTACCTGGGTTGCGGGCACATCCCCAGTGGGAGATGTGCGGGAGGCAGCTGATCGATGTTTCTCTCTCATCGATGTTTCTAGCTCTCTATCTCTCTCCCTTCCTCTCTGTAAAAAAAAAAAAAAAAAAAAAATCAATAAAATATATTTAAAAAAAAAAAATTTCAAATTCCCTTTATGCATAATAATACTCTCCCAGAGTACAAGTTGGGGCTAAAGTAGATTTACAGTTGTGAGTATGCAAAAAAAAGCTTATTCTTGTATTATTATTTATTAATTACTGTTTAATTTTCTTTTTTTTTAATTTTTTTTTTATTTTTGCTAAAAGTATTACAAAGGGTATTACATAAGTGCCCCTTTTATCCCCCCCACCCTTGACAAACCCCTGCCCTCCCCTACCCCCCAGTGTCTTATGTCCATTAGTTATGGTTATATGCATGCATACAAGTCCTTCGGTTGATCTCTTACACCCCTCCATCCTGTCCCCCAACCCTCCCTGGCCTTCCCACTGCAGTTTGACAATCAGTTTGAGGCAGCTCTGCCTCTGTATCTATTATTGTTCAAAAGTTTGTAATGGTCTTTATTATCCATGAATGAGTGAGATCATGTAGTGTTTTTCCTTCATTGACTGGCTTATTTCACTTAGCATAATGCTCTCCAGTTCCATCCATGCTGTTGCAAATGGTATGAGTTCCTTTTTTTTTACAGCAGCATAGTATTCCATCGTGTAGATGTACCACAGTTTTCTAATCCATTCATCTACTGATGGGCACTTAGGCTGTTTCCAGATCTTAGCTATGGTGAATTGTGCTGCTATGAACATAGGGGTGCATATATCCTTTCTAATTGGTGTTTCTGGTTCCTTGGGATATATTCCTAGAAGTGGGATCACAGGGTCAAATGGGAGTTCCATTTCCAATTTTTTGAGGAAACTCCATACTGTCTTCCATAGTGGCTGCACCAGTCTGCATTCCCACCAGCAGTGCATGAGGGTTCCCTTTTCTCCACATCCTCTCCAGCACTTGTCGTTTGTTGATTTGTTGATGATGGCCATTCTGACAGGTGTGAGATGGTACCTCATTGTTGTTTTGATTTGCATCTCTCAGATGATTAGTGACTTTGAGCATGTTTTCATATGTCTCTTGGCTTTCTGAATGTCCTCTTTTGAGAGGTGTCTTTTTAGCTCCTTTGCCCATTTTTTGATTGGATTGTTTATCTTCTTTTTGTTAAATTGTATGAGTTCCCTATAAATTTTGGAGATTAGGCCCTTATCAGATATGACGTTGGCAAATATGTTTTCCCATGAAGTGGGTTTTCTTGTTGTTTTGTTGATGGTTTCTTTTGCTGTGCAGAAGCTTTTTATTTTGATGTAGTCCCATTTATTCATTTTCTCTTTAGTTTCAACTGCCCTAGGAGCTGTATCAATGAAGAAATTGCTTTGGCATATGTCTGAGATTTTGTTGCCTTTGTATTCTTCTAGAATTTTTATGGTTTCCTGTCGTACATTTAAGTCCTTTATCCATTTTGAGTTTATTCTTGTGTATGGTGTAAGTTGGTGGTCTAGTTTCATTTTTTTGCATGTATCTGTCCAATTTTCCCAACACCATTTATTAAAGAGACTATCTTGACTCCATTGTATGTTCATGCCTACTTTGTCAAAAATTAATTGAGCATATTGGTTCGGGCTAATTTCTGGACTCTCTATTCTATTCCACTGATCTATATGTCTGTTCTTGTGCCAGTACCAGGCAGTTTTGAGAACAGTGGCTTTGTAATACAGCTTGATATCTGGCATTGAGATCCCACCTACTTTGTTCTTTCTCAGGATCGCTGCAGCTATTCGGGGTCTTTTTTTATTCCAGATGAATTTTTGGAGAGTTCGTTCTAGATCTTTGAAGAATGCCATTGGTATTTTAATGGGAAGTGCGTTGAATTTATAGATTGCTTTGGGTAGTATGGACATTTTAATGATGTTGATTCTACCAATCCAAGAACATGGTATGTTCGTCCATCTGTTTATGTCTTCCTCTATCTCTTTTTTCAACGTCCTGTAGTTTTCTGAGTAGAGGTCTTTTACCTCTTTAGTTAAGTTTATTCCTAGGTATCTTAATTTTTGGGGTGCGATGGTAAATGGGATTGTTTTTATAATCTCTCTTTCTGAAAGTTCACTATTGGTGTATAGAAATGCCTCGGATTTCTTGGGGTTAATTTTGTATCCTGCTACATTGCCAAATTCATGTATTAAGTCTAGTAGTTTTTTGATGGAGTCTCTAGGGTTTTGTATGTATAATATCATGTCGTCTGCAAATAAGGACAGTTTTACTTCCTCTTTTCCAATTTGGATGCCTTTTATTTCTTCTTCTTGTCTAATTGCAATGGCTAATACTTCCAGGACTATGTTGAACAGGAGTGGTGAGAGTGGGCATCCCTGTCTTGTTCCTGTTCTTAGGGGAAATGGTGTTAGTTTTTGTCCATTGAGTATGATGTTGGCTGTGGGCCTGTCATATATGGCTTTTATTATGTTGAGGTATGATCCTTCTATTCCCACTTTGCTGAGAGTTTTTATCAAAAATGGGTGTTGGATTTCGTCGAATGCTTTTTCTGCATCAATTGATATGACCATGTGGTTTTTTTCTTTCAATTTGTTTATGTGATGTATCACGTTTATTGATTTACGGATGTTGTACCATCCTTGCATCCCTGGGATAAATCCTACTTGGTCATGGTGTATGATCCTTCTGATGTATTGCTGGATCCGATTTGCTAAGATTTTGTTAAGGATTTTGGCATCTATGTTCATGACGGATATTGGCCTGTAGTTCTCTTTCATTGTGTTGTCTTTACCTGATTTTGGTATTAGGGTGATGCTAGCTTCATAGAATGTGCTTGGAAGTGTTCCTTCCTCTTGAACTTTTTGTAGTAATCTGAGGAGGATAGGTTTTAGTTCTTCCTTGAAAGTTTGATAAAACTCCCCTGAGAAGCCGTCCGGTCCTGGGCTTTTGTTTGCTGGAAGCTTTTTGATGACTGCTTCAATTTCTTCCATAGTTATTGGACTATTGAGATTTTTTGATTCTTCCTGATTGAGTTTTGGAATGTTGTATTTCTCTAGGAATTTGTCCATTTCCTCCAGGTTGTCTAGTTTGTTGGAGTAGAGTTGTCCGTAGTATTGTTTAACAATCATTTGTATTTCTGTGGGGTCTGTTGTTATTTCGCCTCTATCGTTTCTGATTTGGTTTATTTGGGACCTCTCTCTTTGCTTCTTGGTGAGCCTGGCTAGGGGTTTGTCAATCTTGTTTATCCTTTCAAAGAACCAGCTCTTGGTTTCATTGATTTTCTGTATTGTTTTTTTTGGTCTCTATGTCATTTATTTCTGCTCTAATCTTTATTATCTCCTTCCTTCTGCTCACTCTGGGGTTTTCTTGTTGCTCTCTTTCTAATTCTTTGAGTTGTAGAGTTAGATGGTTAACTACCATTTTTTCTTGTTTTTTGAGATAGGCCTGTAGAGCTATAAACTTCCCTCTCAGGACTGCTTTCATTGTGTCCCAGAGGTTTTGGATTGTTGTGTTTTCATTGTCATTAGTGTCCAGGATGTTTTTAATTTCTTCTTTGATGTCATCGGTAACCCAATCAATATTTAATAACATGCTATTCAGCTTCCAAGTGTTTGAGTATTTTGGGTTGTTTTTATTGTAGTTTATTTCTAACATTATGTCATCGTGGTCTGAGAAGATGCTTTTTATGATTTCAATCTTCTTGAATTTGTGGAGACTTTGCTTGTGACCCAATATGTGGTCTATTTTTGAATATGTCCCATGAGCACCTGAGAGGAATGTATATTCCGCAGCTGTGGGGTGAAGTGTTCTGAAGATGTCAATTAAGTCCATCTGATCTAGTGAGTCATTTAGGATTGCTGTTTCTTTGCTGATTGTTTGTCTAGTGGACTTATCCAGTGATGTCAGTGGTGTATTAAAGTCCCCTACTATGATTGTGTTATTGTCGATATCTCCCCTGATATCTTCCAGAAGTTTTCTTATGTATGTGGGTGCTCCTGCATTGGGTGCATATATGTTTACCAGGGTTATATCTTCTTGTTGTATTGATCCCTTTAGTATTATGAAGTGGCCTTCCTTATCTCTGGATATGGCCTTCACTTTGAGATGTATTTTGTCCGATATAAATATTGCTACCCCAGCTTTCTTTTCCTTTCCATTTGCGTGAAAGATATTTTTCCATCCCTTCACTTTCAGTCTGTGTGAGTCCCTTTTAATGAGGTGGGTCTCTTGTAGACAGCAGATGTATGGGTCATGTTTTTTTATCCATTCAGCCACTCGATGTCTTTTGGTTGGGGCATTTAGTCCGTTTACATTTAAAGTTATTATTGAAAGGTACTTGTTTGTAGCCATTTCTTTTTGTGTGTGTGGCTGTTTTCTTTCTGAGGTTGTTATTTCTTCTATTTACACCAGTCCCTTTAGCATTTCTTGCATGGCTGGCTTGGTGGTGATAAACTCCCTTAGCCCTTTTTTGTCTGTGAAGCTTCTTATTTCCCCTTCAATTTTGAATGATAGCCTTGCTGGATAGAGTATTCTTGGATTCAGTCCTTTGCTTTGCATCACTTTGTAGATTTCCGTCCATTCTTTTCTGGCCTGATGTGTTTCTGTTGAGAAATCATTTGATAATCTAATGGGAGATCCCTTGTATGTAACTTTCCTTCTCTCTCTTGCAGCCTGTAAGATTCTCTCTTTGTCCTGAACATTTGCCATGGTAATTATGATGTGTCTTGGTGTGGGTCTTTTCGGGTTCACCTTGTTTGGGACTCTCTGGGCTTGTGTGACTTTTTTCTTCCCCACCTCAGGGAAGTTTTCTGATATTATTTCTTCGAATAGGTTTTCTAATCCATGTTCATCTTTCTGTTGTTCTGGCACCCCTATTATTCGTATGTTGTTTCGTTTCATGTTGTCCCAAAGTTCCCTTAGGCTCTCCTCCTGTCTTTTAATTTTTTTCTCCATTTGCAGTACAGTTTGAGTGTGTTTTGCTTCTTTGTCTTCTAATTCACTGATTCGGTCCTCCGCTTCTCCCAGTCTACTGTTGATACTTTCAATGGTGTTTTTTATTGCAGCTATATCACTCTTCATTTCTTCTTGGGTCTTGCAAAAGTTATTGATCTTTTCATCTGTTTCTTCTTGCTTCTTGCATAAGTAGTTGATTTTTTCATCTGTTTCTTCTTGCTTCTTGCACATCCGGTGCATGTACTCTAGGACCCTTATTCGGAATTCTTTTTCTGTCATGTTGCATATCTCTGTCTCACTTAGCTGCTTTTCTGGCGAGTCCTCCTTCTCTTTCCTTTGGGCATTTCTTTGTCTACCCATGTTTGATCTCACTTACATATCTAGTTGTTGAGTCATTCAGTGGCTGCTCCCTGGGTGGCAGTGGCTGCTCCCTGGGTAGCAGTGGCCCCTCGGGCTGTGGTTGCTCCTTGGGCGGTTGTGTTAGCAGCGGCTCTTCCGTTGATAGCAGGGCCTCTGGTGGGTGCTGTTCACAGCTGTGGTGGCTCTTCTGGCTGCTGGAGGGAGGCTTCATGCACAGCAACTGTTCCCCAGACAGAGCGTGTGGTGATTAGGAGGCCGCTGTTGCTTGCATCTTTCCGTGGAGGGAAGCAGGTCTCCTCTGAGTTCATGAAGTAGTCGCGCTGCTTGAGAGCCGGTGCCTCCGGGTTAGTAGCCGATCTCTCTTATTTTCTTTTTAAAAAAATATATTTTTGATTTTTTACAGAGAGGAAGGGAGAGGAATAGAGAGTTAAAAAACATCGATGAGAGAGAAACATTGATCAACTGCTTCCTGCACACCCCCTACTGGGGATGTGCCCGCAGCCAAGGTACATGTCCTTCACCGGAATCGAACCTTCAGTCCACAGGCCGACGCTCTATCCACTGAGCCAAACTGGTTAGGGCTGTATTATTTTCCATATCAACAATTGTAAGCCTGCTTTTGCCCCATCCTGTATTTTTATGAACACACTGGATGCCCTCATCCTCTTTTCTGATTCCCAATCTCCAATTATATTTCCTTTTCCTTCTCCTTATATACCCAAGAGAGTTTCCATGCCCTGTCCTCACTGCTCCTCAATGAGGGCATCTGTGCTTTATAGAAGGAAACACAGGTGACCAGAGCTCAGAACTGTCCTCTCAGAAAACAATAACTCTACCCAGGGAGTCCCTTCTGTGCCAGTGATCTCCACAAAATTAGCTGAATTTGGTCTCTGGGTACTGAATTACCATTTTTTACTACAGGCAGAACGAGCTTTTTGTTTAAGCAGCCTATGTCTATAATTTAAGAAGCACTGAAAATAAAATACCCTTTTGATTGTCTAGTCTGAAATCTGAACCATCAATATTCATTCATTCTTTCTTTCACTAAATATCCAGTCTTGCTATGTGTCAGGCACAGCGCTGAGCACTTGATGAATCAGTTAGAGTGCCTATGCGTAGGGATTTAATTTATTACGGGGAGATTACACAATAAATAGGGAGAGAACTCAATGCAGAGAGAGCAGTATAAGCAAAGTTAAAGAGGCAAGAAGTATCCAGTGTGTTGGAGACCTACAAGTAATGTTGTGTGGCTGGAGCTTAGCGTGAGGGAAAGGGAGGGATGAGGCCAGAATGACAAGTGGAGAGCCTGATTATGGAGGGCCTTGTATGTCACATAAGTACTCTAGCCTGAGACTAATGAGAAGACACTGAAGGCTGGAAACGTAGGATGTGACTTGAGTTAGGTAGTTCAGAAAGATAACTCTTTCCGAAGCAATATGATGGTTAGACTTGAGGCAATGAGACTAGAGGCAGGGAACCCAATCAGGCCTATTGTAATCATCTGGATGAGAAATGAAAGGACCACGAACTAAGGAGGAGCAGTGGAACACAGTGAAACACACATGGTTTTTTTGTTATTAAGGAGTGTCCTTATTCATAGAAGTGCAGAATGTCTGGGTTAGAATAGCTCAGTATTTAACAGATGAGAGTCAGGTTGCCCAGTAAGGCTGAGTGACATGATTGAACAGTGGCAGAAAGGAGACTAGAACTCTGTCTCCTTGTTTCAACCCAGCATTCCCCAACAAGTGGTCCATAAAAGGCCAGACCTAGTGCTTTAGTACATGAACAAATGAGTCTCATGCTTCTCTAAATACATCAGAATTCCCACTACCCCATTCTCAACTATTCTAGTTTAAATGCCAGCTGTGAATATCTACCGATATAAATTCCTGATTTTGCCCATGGGTTATTCAAAATTTCATTACTGTTAGCTTATTTGCATACCAAATACCTGTTTTATGCATGGCCCTGTTCTGGCCATATTTTCAGCTCTGGGACAGTCTGTGTGTAGAACAATAGTAGGAAATGTTCCATAATTTATTTTTTTTTCAGGCACTTAACTTTCTAATGAAGTGGTTCAAAACACCTTACAATAGAGAGCTGTACAAATAGGCAACTCTCGACTTGGCAACTGGGCATAAATAAATAATGTTCAAGCATCCCAATTACATATCCTTGAAATATTCTGAGAACAGTCTACTTCAATTGTCCAAGTAAAGTTGTTTATTCTTTCCTCTATTCCAAATACATTTTCCTTGAAATGGAAATGGAAGAGCATCTTCTCTGTAATTATTCATCCGCAGTTGGGTAGAGCTATCTGCAACTGGCTAGTCACAATTAGGTGTTAATTTGAGTATTTATGCCTTTTGGAAGTGGTGGTGGTGGTGGGGGTTGTCATTTGTTGAGCACTGGCTATTAGTCAGGTACTGAACTAAATGACTTGCACATGTAATCCCATTCTATCTCCACAACAATTCTGTGAGGTAGAATCATTATTCCTATTTACAGTTAGGAAGAGAGGCTCGGAGGGACTGGATGGTTACTCACAGGTCCCCCAGCACCAGGGTTCAAACTGGGATCTGCCTTCCTCCAAGGCCCTGATTTACCTTCTATGCAATGCTTTCTTTTCTCCATACTTGTATCCATGATGAAATGCTTCAAAATGTTGTTTAGTATAAAAGTGTGTGATGTGTTAATACCACTTAAACTTTATAACCATCATCTAAAAGTTTCCATTTTCTGTTCTGCATATGAAGATAATGAAACTAATTTTGCCAACCTAACAGATTAATCATGGGGAACAAATGAGGTGATCAGCAAGCATGTTCTAGAAAATAATGAAGTACTACACAAATAGGAAGTATTACTCTCTGTGTGGCATATAGCAGGCCTACCTATGGGCGTTGGGAAGAGAAAACAGGTGCTGCGGGAGTGAGGGCTCAAAAACCTTGCAGACATGGGAAGCCTGGGAACTGAACATATTTCCCCCTTGGAGCTGTGTAATCATCTGTCCCCTCCACATCCTGTGTTGGTCTAGAGGTGGTATATGACTAGCATACCTGAGAGTCCCTAAGGGGTCCTTCTGGATGGCCATTAGAGAATTAAGTGCCTGAGGAAAATAATAAGTCCTTAATGAAAACTGTTAGTGCTAACTGTGAAGGACACACGGTGACAAGATTTACATAAACCTAACCCACTGTTTGTTCTCCTTTCAGATAAGGGTTCTATGGGCTCTCAAATATTTCTTTCAGCACAATGTCCTTTCCCACCATCTGAGCAAGAGCCAAAGCCAACACCAGCCTCAGCTGACACCAGCCTCAGCCGACCCCAGCCTCAGCCAGCCCCAGCCTCAGCCAGCCCCAGTCTCAGCCGACCCCTGCCTCAGCCGACCCCAGCACACTGCAGACTCCAGTCTAGTCAGGGTTTCTTGGAAGTGGTTTTCCACAACAGTGGAGGGAGACCTCCCACTACAGTAGACTGTGTGGTTTCACCAATCACTTTGCACAGCTCTCAAAAAACTATTTTAACCAGACTACTGTTCCCTAATTTGGTTCTGGGGCACTGTCCCGTTACCAACCCACCCTCAGTCAATACTCCCTATCTCCACAGGGCATTTTTGCTATAGTCAGGGAGGGTTTTATTTGTGCGCCAGAGTTAAGACTAATAGTTGAAAGCTCACTGTGCAGCAGAATACCAAGAAGTGCCTGAAACTTGGTAAGGCTCCTTTGTTAGTAGCCTTTTGATATTTATCTGGGTTTCCCTGAGAGAGACATTTAAGATGCAGGGACAGGACACACTTGTAAGTAGTACTCTGAGGACACTAAATTCCTGCTCCTTGGGATCCTTACACCAGGGACATGAGTGATACAAGAACAAGGAAAAGCTAATACTTGATAAATATATACTGACTGGCTGAATAGACCACTGGCCAGTGGCAGATCAAGAGGAGCTGAAGTGCCTTGGTGGTTCCCCACCACCACCACCACTTTGCCATTTTCCCTCTGAAAAACTCCATGCCTCATTAACTCTCTCTGTCCACGTGAGTGGCGCAGTGGAGAGAAAAGAAAGGACTAAAGATGCAAACACCAAAACTGTCTTAAGAGCCCCCAAGATCCATTATCTTTGCATGAGCTCATTCAGAAGCTATGACTTCCAGGAATCCCTGGTGACTGAAGTCCCAGAAACCAGCAGACGACACATCTTCCTAAGCCAGTTAATGCTTCATTATTAAAAAGGGGATTAAAAACAGGTAAAATATATATATATACAAACAAAGCACTCACATTTAACATTGTAATGTTTATTCTTCCCATTTTTCCTTCATTCAAAATTAGAGACAGCTTTGAAGACTTCAGGAATTACTTGCCACCAAATGGGGTTTAACATGGACCAGTTCTTAGTCCTTTTCATAAGCTATCCATAGGTCTGGAGAGCATCCCCTTCCCTCAGCTGGCTAATTTCTGATCATCCTTCAAATCTCAGCTAAGTGCCACTTCCATCGTGAAACCTTCTTGGACGTATTAGGTTCCTTTGTTAAATCTTGTGTTAGGACAGCATTTCTTTCTTTAAAAAACATCACAATGTTCATAATCATCCACTCATTTGCGTGATTATTTGATGAATGTTTATCTTCTCTTAATAGCAGGATGCATGACAGCCGAGACCACACTGGAATTGTTCACCACATTGTGCCTATTGTCTAGCACAGTGCTTGGCAGGTAGCTAACACTAGATAAATATATACTGACTGACTGAATAAACGAATGAAACTACCTATAAGGAATTATGTTCGGTATAGACCAGGATCACAATGAAATGTTCAACACAGATCAATAGTAATTTATCAAACAGTCCCTTTTCTGCCTCAAAGTAGCTAACGTTGCTCCAGATGTGTTCTGCTCTGGAGTATATTTGTTTCTAACTCATCTAATGTGAAGATTTTTGTGAAAATAATTCCTCCAAAAAACCTCTTTTCTTTTTTTCCTTTTTTTGTCATTTAGCAATAAAAGAAAGAGGAAGCTAAGGAGTCATTCAGGCTTTCAGTAGATGTCATTTATATACATTCCAATTTCCTCCAACATTTGTCTCTTATAATACTTAAGGAGTGGCAAAATGAACATCGTCTGAAATCTAGTTTCCCAGTCCTTTTACCAGGACAGTTTTGTCACATGATTTTGCTATTTTTCAGTTTTTTTGTATTTTGTTTTTTTGTGATATCTCCAAATCAGAATATTTCTGATGGAATTTTGTGTTTACTTTATTTTTCTATAATAATTATTGACAAAGAGGCTCCTTTGGACATGCCCACTTTAGATGGAAGTATCCAGATGTCTGTCAATGAAAAATGCTTGAGAGAACATCTAAAACAGTGGTTCTCAACCTGTGGGTCGCAACCCCTTTGGCGGTCGAACGACCCTTTCACAGGGGTCGCTTAAGACCATCGGAAAAACACATATATAATTACACATTGTTTTTGTGATTAATCACTATGCTTTAATTATGTTCAATTTGTAACAATGAAATTGGGGGTCACCACAACATGAGGAACTGTATTAAGGGGTCACGGCATTAGGAAGGTTGAGAACCACTGATCTAAAAAGTGTTTTCAATAATAAACAAGTGTCACCATTCTAATTTCTCTAAGCTTAATAAGCACAAATTTAAGACATGCTACACTCAGGCAAGATGAAAAAGTTACTTCTAAAATAGACTAGTGTTACTGACAATATCTGTTAAAAGTTTTTCTCAAAATTAAGAGACTAAAAACTGATGGTCAAAACCACTGTTTGATGAATTTCATGTTAGTCCAGTCAAGAAAGAACAGAAAACAATTTATTTACCATTTTCTAGCTATAGAGTCTAACAGAAGTTTCCTACATTGTTTTGAGAAAAACTAGTGTGGAAATTTATCCCTAAACAAAGTTAAGTGAGGTGGTTTTTTTAATTGCAGGACTTCTCAGAAGCTTGTGAACCCTAAGTCACCAAAATGGAATTATAAGCACGCATGTTTCACAAACATACTTGACCACAGAACTCTCTGTAAGATGATTTTTTTTTTACTAAAAAAATGTAATTGTGATTAAAAATACATAATTTTTTTTTATATATTTTATTGATTTTTCACAGAGAGGAAGGGAGAGAGATAGAGAGTTAGAAACATCGATGAGAGAGAGATATCGATCAGCTGCCTCTTGCACACCCCCACTGGGGATGTGCCCGCAACCCAGGTACATGCCCTTGACCTGAATCGAACCTGGGACCTTTCAGTCCGCAGGCCGACGCTCTATCCACTGAGCCAAACCGGTTTCGGATACATAAATAAAATTTAATAGTTTACACATTTACAGTTTAATAGTGTTTCATATATTCATATTATTATGTAACAGATCTCCAGAACACTCACATTTTGCAAAACTGAAACTCTATACTGTACTCACTGAACAACTCCCCATTTCCCCCTTTCCCCAGCCCTGGCAACCGCCACTCTACTTTTCATAAGATGTGATTTTTAATATACCAAAGAATAAGAGTTTTCAAGTAATATGTCAAAGAATTCTGGATTTGGTAAAAGATTAAAACCACCATGACAAAGATGTTCTCTCAAATGTTCTAATTGTTCAGGGATGACCCACATCAGCACCTCTCAGAAGGCATGGGATGAGTTAAACTGGGCTGCAATGATGTTCTTGTACTCTGGTGAATTGGGGCAGAAGCAAGAGGTTTTAGGATTTATTCTACACGACTACTCTGCTGAGTAGATCATGTGTGCCTTTTGGCTTAGGATGTTTTCCTGCTCCATGGAAAGGTTTGAGGGCTGAGTGGTGAGCCTGTTGGAAATAGTGTACACTGAGTGCCTGTGTGTGTGTCAAGGTGGGAGAAGAAAACGTGTATCATGCAGCTTATAAGTACTTTCCCCCAAATGAATGGTTTACATTTTGTTTTTCTTATTTATTTCAGTGAAGGGTGAACACCAAGGAACATTTTTCAGAGCAGTGCCTTCAGATACCATTAGTCAAATTCAATTTTTAACAAACTTACTATAAGATTTATTTAGTGCTTACTATGTACCAGGCACTATTTTTTTTTTATAAACATTGTAATGAATTGTTAAGTGAAGTGTTTTTTTAAAATATATTTTTATTGATTTTTTTCACAGAGAGGAAGGGAGAGGGATAGAGAGCTAGAAACATCGATGAGAGAGAAACATCGATCAGCTGCCTCCTGCACACCTCCTACTGGGGATGTGCCCGCAACCAAGGTACATGCCCTTGACTGGAATCGAACCTGGGACCTTTCAGTCCACAGGCTAACGCTCTATCCACTGAGCCAAACCGGTTAAGGCTACCAGGCACTATTTTAAACAGGTATCTCATCAAATCCCCACAACAATCCCATGAGATAGAGGCTGTTTTATTCTAATTTTACAACCAGAGAAAATAAGTCACAGGGTAGTTATGCAATTTGCCTAAGGCCACACAGTACAGAAAGGATTTAAAAACAAACAGGCTATTCTGACTCCAGAGTCCTCGTTTTTCACCACAATGCACGGAGAAATAGGCACAAAGTTAGCAATACCTGTTTTCGTGGCAAATAGCAAAAGCAATTGATGAGAAAGGAAGAAGATTATAATAATTAAGCCTTTTGTATTAAAGCTTTTATGATGTCAGTTGACTTGCCTGCCATTTGCTATTTATTCTGTAGTAGACACAAGTGAAAAATTATAGAATATGTAAGTGTTCCACGGAGAAGTCCAACTGGGAAGAATCTGCATAAAGAAAATCTTTATTGTCATTAAGCGAAGACTTCAGAAAAGGCCAACCATAAATTGTACAAGAAAACCTTTTAACAGGTTATAAACTTATATTGGAAAGAAGCATTATTCCCTACAGTGTTCTGGTAGTTGTTTTCACCATTGACAATATGTTGGATTTATATTTCAAAAAATGTCAGAATAATTCTGAGCCATTGGTTTGAAAACAGTCTCTATTTCACTGCCTATAGTTCCACAAAGAATAAAACTTCAATTTCATTAAAATTACAGCTATTTGAAATTAGGAATCTCTTTTATTAGTATCATTAATATTTGTTATCAGTCTCCTAGAGGGTCTAATGAAGGATATTCCTTTAATGCCACATCAAACTTTATTTAGATCTAGTTTGAAATCCTAAATCAAGGATTGGATTTTGACATTTTACAGTGAAATTGCATTTTTAACAATGTCATAAAAAAGAACTATGTTAAATTAAAAGAGACTTCAGAGATAATAACCAAATATAATGATACTGGTTTGATAAAACCAAGTATACTGAAAAACACTGGGTCTATTAGGGAAATATGAATTTGGATTTGATTTAGAAAAAAATTCATCTAAATGAAAAGAAAATCATTGGTTAAAAAAAACAGATTATAATGGTGAATATAATAGGAAAACATTTTGATTAATTAAAAATGAATATTTGCAAATAGTCATACACATATGTGCATACAAAGAGATTTTAAAAGATATGCCGGAGAATGCTATAATGATAATCTCTGAGTGTCAGAAATATGTGTGTTTTTTTAATCTTTGCTTTCCCATATTTTCTAATATTCTACAAAGCAAATGTATTTAAAGGTAATTCAAAAAAGAATGAAGTAGCTTTTGAGGACAGTACTTCATATTCCCCATTTGATGAAAAGTGAGGCTGGATTCCTAAAAAATGTAGCTTTATCTACCTCTCATCTTTCCTTCTTAAAAGCACATAAAATTAATCAGTGGCATGAAACTAATATATCTTGTTTTTTTCTCAATCACAGTCACTAAAATAGTATATATTTATTAATTTTGAGTAATGAAAATTTTACACTAAGTAAAATATTTGATCAAAGCATTAATGATCCAGCTTCAGTGTAAGATTTCTCATAGTATCTGTAAACATTTATTAACGTAATTCAATTTCAAGGTATGACTCCAAATGGAAAGTACTAAATGTGAAATTGTATTATGCAGCCTTCTGATTCGACTAATTACAATAAAATATAGCCAGGGAAAATGAAAGTGGTTATGTAACTTGCCCAAGGTCACACAATAGGGAACCTTTTATCTAAGTTTCACCGAGGGTTATATAAGCCATAAACAGTAATTTTCAGGCCCATCAATTCTAAAGTAATTGTCAGTTTTAAACCCTGGCATTGCCATATATGAACGAGGGCAGGTTACCTAAACATGTTGGCTCCTGTGTAATATACAAGTGTTGATACCCAACTTATATTGGTGATGAGTATTGAATGAAATAATGTATTATCAGAACTGTAGCTGGTGCACTATTAAGCACAAGGTCACAATGATGGAGGAGAAAGAGGAAGAGAAGAGAACAACAAGGGAGCCATCTCGCTTGGTTTCAACGGCAACAGCAAAATATCACTTTAGCATCCTGCAAATGAGTATTGTCACCATCTATCACAATTATTATTGCCATCAAAGATATTTACTAAGAATATTCCATGGGATGCTCTGAACTGAATTACAAGTACTGTTCCTGACTTCTAGGGTCTAAAAGAACATGGTCACAAACTCGAAAAATATACCAAAAGTAGATGAGTGTAACCTATGGAGAAAAATATTTGTCTTATTGTGTATAGTGTAATGAACATGCATCAGGAATACGATGAATGAGAAAACCATGGGAATTGTCCTCAGTGTTTATAAAGAGACATTGTCTTCTTATTGGCCAGAAATGGCTTGTTGAAAAGCTGAAATTTCTTAGACTCAAGAAACTGAGAAAGTTTCTAGAAGGCAAAGGGTGGAAAGATGTCAGCCGGGCTGGGAACAGGTGGGAAGTTAGTGTTCTGAATGTGATGTGTAGGCTGCACTGAAAAGCTCCTACTAGATCCAGATCATGGAACTGAGAGTTGAATGAAAGGGAAGAGATGGAAAAGCCTGAGGAATTGCTGTGAAAAGAAAGCACTAATGAAAAGACTGTGCCTGTGTTTGTGTGGGAAAGTCAGGGTGGTTAAGGACATGGACTCCAGGGCCAATGTTCCTGGGTTCAGATTTCAATCTGGGGCTCACTACTTATGGATCTTGGTCAAGTTCCCTAACCTCCTTGTCCCTCAGTTTCTGCATCTGTACAACAGGGAGCAACAGGGTTGTTATCAGAGTTCAGGGAGTTAATAGCTGTAGTTGCCCAGAGTGAGCACTAAAGTGTTGGATAAAAGGAACAGGCTGGTACTATTCCTGGGCCAGAGATGGAGATGGTCACAGAGATGATCTGTTCTGTCTTAGCCAAGGTTAGCATGAGTTGAGATATTAAGAATGCTTTAATATCCTGTCTTATACACAATATGTTACATGACTGTAACCGTGTGGTAAATGGGCTCACAAAGAATGAGTAGTTATTAAAAATCAGAGGATGAATGTGGATTAACTTCTGTTTGTGAAATAGAACTGGAATGGAATTATCAATAAAAGCTAATTCTGGCTAAGGCCACTCCGATTATTTTTTCCTTTTCTTGCTTTTGAAAATATGAGGCCAGAGCCTGAGAAACATGGGAATGGGAGGTACAACAAAAGCCATTTTCTTCTTCTCTCAGTATCTCCCAACTGGTCTGTTCTTCAGCCTCTCATCATTAATTTTGTTCTTTCCTTCCAGACTGAAACACAAGGAAATGCATGTTCTAACCTAACACCTAAACCCCATACAGCAAGCATCCTTCCCTGGGATTTGGGCATTCTCAGAGTGTGGCATTTTCAACGCAGTCACTTCCTTCCTTTCACTTTTCTATACTTGTTCTATAATTCTGCTCAGAGGAAATGTTAGGTTAGGGGTAGATATTAATACATAATTTATCTCACATTTAGGATGGCAATAGTACATCATGCATGTTTTGGAAGTTAAGTAATAGCACCTTTGTCCAACCAAGAAAATAAAAAGATACATGGATTCAGATTGATCTAGGTTTCTCCGATAACCATTTTTCATGGACTTCTAGAAAACAGAATTTAATGTTTCCTATCTTTACCTTTGAGGGGCTTCCTAGGGAAGACAACTTTGATTCACTCAGCTCTCGTGTCATTCATTTCAATGGGAGACTTCAGTTTAACAAGCTCACATCAAACCTCTGCCCTGGGGACCTGTGGATGGATGGATCCAGCGTCTGGTCACTAGAGTAAATAAAGTGAGCACCGACAGTTCCAGAGCTGATGGATTTATTTCCGAATTGGCTACTGCAGATTATTACAAGTGCAGTCTGGAAACAGAAGCAATGCCACGCAGTGGGGCTAAAACTAGACCTTCATTCTATTCCCAGATCATCAGCCATGTGTCTTGTGTAGTAGAAAAGGAACAAGGTCTTTTTCATCACCAGCCACTTTTTCTGGCATGACCCGTGAAATCACCATATCTGATGATATAGCTTTAAAATACTATGCAGCGGTATTTATTTTGTGAATACTTCCTGGTAGGCATTAATTGGGAGTGATGCCAAATTGGGTTTTGTTTGTTTGTGTCTGTTTTTTCTTCTAGGAAAAGTTTCCTCCCTAAATAAGTTGCCTATTAATGATTAACTATTCTTATTCTTTTTTTAAAAGATATATATTTTTATTGATCTCAGAGAAGAAGGCAGAGGGAGAAGGGAGATAGAGAAAGAAATAATCAATGATGAGAGAGAATCATTGATCAGCTGCCTCCTTCATGCCCCGTACTGGGGATCAAGTCTGCAACCCAGGTATGTGCATTTGACTGGAATCAAACCAGGGACTCTTCAGTCCACAGGCCGATGCTGTATTCAGTGAGCAAAACTGGCTAGGGCTTAACTATTCTTATTCTTAATATTATTTACCAGATTTAGCTAACTCATAAACTTGGTATAAATCTTCTCCAAATGGTAGTGGTGTGCCTGAGGTAGCTAACTTTAAATTTGTATTTCCTATTAGTTTTCCTGCTTACCCCCACTTGAATTTAGCTGTTGGAGACTTCTAGTATTCATGGAGGTTCCCCTTCTAAATTACTTTTAACGCTGTTCCCTAATAGTAAACATTAAATTTTGTTTTCTAGAAGTCCATGAAAAATATAGGGTATCAGAGAAACTTAGATAAATCTGAATCAATGTAGCACTTTTTTGTTGTTGGTTGGACAAAGGTGACATTTCTTAAATTCCAGAAAATGCACGATGTACTACTGCCATCCTAAATTATGTATTAATGTCTATCCTTACATTTCCTCTGAGCAGAATTATAGAACAAGTATAGAAAAGTGAAAGGAAGTGACTGCATTTTAATGTCACACTCTGAAAATGCCCAAATCCCAAGTGTTAGGTTAGAATATGCATTTCCTTGTGTTTCAGTCTGGAAGGAAAGAACAAAATTAATGATGAGAGGCTGAAGAACAGACCAGTTGGGAGATATTGAGAGAAGAAGAAAATGGCTTTTGTTGTACCTCCCATTCCCATGTTTCTCAGGCTCTGGCCTCATATTTTCAAAAGCAAGAAAAGGAAAAAATAATCAGAGTGGCTTTAGCCAGAATTAGCTTTTATTGATAATTCCATTCCACTTCTATTTCACAAACAGAGGTTAATCCACATTCATCCTCTGATTTTTAATAACTACTCATTCTTTGTGAGCCCATTTACCACACGGTTACAGTCATGTAACATATTGTGTATAAGACAGGATATTAAAGCATTCTTTTTTTGTGAACTAAAAGCTATTTTTATTATTTTCTTTTATTTTTTTTATTTTTCGCTTAAAGTATTACAAAGGGTATTACATAAGTGTCCTTTTTTCCCCCCCGCCGTTGACAAGCCCCTGCCCTCCCTTACCCCCCAGTGTCTTATGTCCATTAGTTATGGTTATATGGGTGCATACAAGTCCTTCGGTTGATCTCTTAATCCCCTCTCTCCTCCCCCCCAACCCTCCCTGGCCTTCCCACTGCAGTTTGACAATCAGTTTGAGGCAGCTCTGCCTCTGTATCTATTATTGTTCAAAAGTTTGTAATGGTCTTTATTATCCATGAATGAGTGAGATCATGTGGTATTTTTCCTTCATTGACTGGCTTGTTTCACTTAGCATAATGCTCTCCAGTTCCATCCATGCTGTTGCGAATGGTAGGAGTTCCTTTTTTTTTACAGCAGCATAGTATTCCATCGTGTAGATGTACCACAGTTTTCTAATCCATTCATCTACTGATGGGCACTTAGGCTGTTTCCAGATCTTAGCTATGGTGAATTGTGCTGCTATGAACATAGGGGTGCATATATCCTTTCTAATTGGTGTTTCTGGTTCCTTGGGATATATTCCTAGAAGTGGGATCACAGGGTCAAATGGGAGTTCCATTTCCAATTTTTTGAGGAACCTCCATACTGCCTTCCATAGTGGCTGCACCAGTCTGCATTCCCACCAGCAGTGCATGAGGGTTCCCTTTTCTCCACATCCTCTCCAGCACTTGTCGTTTGTTGATTTGTTGATGATGGCCATTCTGACAGGTGTGAGATGGTACCTCATTGTTGTTTTGATTTGCATCTCTCGGATGATTAGTGACTTTGAGCATGTTTTCATATGTCTCTTGGCTTTCTGAATGTCCTCTTTTGAAAGGTGTCTATTTAGATCCTTTGCCCATTTTTTGATTGGATTGTTTATCTTCTTTTTGTTAAGTTGTGTGAGTTCCCTATAAATTTTGGAGATTAAGCCCTTATCAGATATGACGTTGGCAAATATGTTTTCCCATGAAGTGGGTTTTCTTGTTGTTTTGTTGATGGTTTCTTTTGCTGTGCAGAAGCTTTTTATTTTGATGTAGTCCCATTTGTTCAGTTTCTCTTTAGTTTCAACTGCCCTAGGAGCTGTATCAGTGAAGAAATTGTTTTGGCATATGTCTGAGATTTTGTTGCCTTTGTATTCTTCTAGAATTTTTATGGTTTCCTGTTGTACATTTAAGTCCTTTATCCATTTTGAGTTTATTCTTGTGTATGGTGTAAGTTGGTGGTCTAGTTTCATTTTCTTGCATATATCTGTCCAAGTTTCCCAACACCATTTATTGAAGAGACTATCTTGGCTCCATTGTATGTTCATGCCTCCTTTGTCAAAAATTAATTGAGCATATTGGTTCGGGCTAATTTCTGGACTCTCTATTCTATTCCACTGATCTATATGTCTGTTCTTGTGCCAGTACCAGGCAGTTTTGAGAACAGTGGCTTTGTAATACAGCTTGATATCTGGCATTGAGATCCCACCTACTTTGTTCTTTCTCAGGATCGTTGCAGCTATTCGGGGTCTTTTTTCATTCCAGATGAATTTTTGGAGAGTTCGTTCTAGATCTTTGAAGAAGGCCATTGGTATTTTAATGGGAAGTGCGTTGAATGTATAGATTGCTTTGGGTAGTATGGACATTTTAATGATGTTGATTCTACCAATCCAAGAACATGGTATGTTCTTCCATCTGTTTATGTCTTCCTCTATCTCTTTTTTCAACGTCCTGTAGTTTTCTGAGTGGAGGTCTTTAACCTCTTTAGTTAAGTTAATTCCTAGGTATCTTAATTTTTTTGGTGCGATGGTAAATGGGATTGTTTTTCTAATCTCTCTTTCTAAAAGTTCACTATTGGTGTATAGAAATGCCTCAGATTTCTTGGGGTTAATTTTGTATCCTGCTACATGCCAAATTCATGTATTAAGTCTAGTAGCTTTTGGATGGAGTCTCTTGGGTTTTGTATGTATAATATCATGTCGTCTGCAAATAAGGACAGTTTTACTTCCTCTTTTCCAATTTGGATGCCTTTTATTTCTTCTTCTTGCCTAATTGCAATGGCTAATACTTCCAGTACTATGTTGAACAGGAGTGGTGAGAGTGGGCATCCCTGTCTTGTTCCTGTTCTTAGGGGAAATGGTGTTAGTTTTTGTCCATTGAGTATGATGTTGGCTGTGGGCCTGTCATATATGGCTTTTATTATGTTGAGGTATGATCCTTCTATTCCCACCTTTCTGAGAGTTTTTATCAAAAATGGGTGTTGGATTTCGTCGAATGCTTTTTCTGCATCAATTGATATGACCATGTGGTTTTTTTCTTTCAATTTGTTTATGTGATGTATCACATTTATTGATTTACGGATGTTGTACCATCCTTGCATCTCTGGGATAAATCCTACTTGGTCATGGTGTATGATCCTTCTGATGTACTGCTGGATCCGATTTGCTAAGATTTTGTTGAGGATTTTGGCATCTATGTTCATGAGGGATATTGGCCTGTAATTCTCTTTCATTGTGATGTCTTTACCTGGTTTTGGTATTAGGGTGATGCTGGCTTCATAGAATGAGCTTGGAAGTGTTCCTTCCTCTTGAATTTTTTGTAGTAGTCTGAGGAGGGTAGGTTTTGGTTCTTCCTTGAATGTTTGGTAGAACTCCCCTGTGAAGCCGTCTGGCCCTGGGCTTTTGTTTGCTGGAAGCTTTCTGATGACTGCTTCAATTTCTTCCATAGTTATTGGCCTATTGAGGTTTTTAGATTCTTCCTGATTGAGTTTTGGAATGTTGTATTTTTCTAGGAATTTGTCCATTTCCTCCAGGTTGTCTAGTTTGTTGGAGTAGAGTTGCCCGTAGTATTGTTTAACAATCATTTGTATTTCTGTGGGGTCTGTTGTTATTTCGCCTCTATCATTTCTGATTTGGTTTATTTGGGACCTCTCTCTTTGCTTCTTGGTGAGCCTGGCTAGGGGTTTGTCAATCTTGTTTATCCTTTCAAAGAACCAGCTCTTGGTTTCACTGATTTTCTGTATTGTTTTTTTGGTCTCTATTTCATTGATTTCTGCTCTAATCTTTATTATCTCCTTCCTTCTGCTCACTCTGGGGTTTTCTTGTTGCTCTCTTTCTAATTCTTTGAGTTGTAGAGTTAGATGGTTAACTACCATTTTTTCTTGTTTTTTGAGATAGGCCTGTAGAGCTATAAACTTCCCTCTCAGGACTGCTTTGATTGTGTCCCAGAGGTTTTGGATTGTTGTGTTTTCATTGTCATTAGTGTCCAGGATGTTTTTAATTTCTTCTTTGATGTCATCGGTAACCCAATCAATATTTAATAACATGCTATTCAGCTTCCAAGTGTTTGAGTATTTTGGGTTGTTTTTATTGTAGTTTATTTCTAACATTATGCCATCGTGGTCTGAGAAGATGCTTTTTATGATTTCAATCTTCTTGAATTTGTGGAGACTTTGCTTGTGACCCAATATGTGGTCTATTTTTGAATATGTCCCATGAGCACCTGAGAGGAATGTATATTCCGCAGCTGTGGGGTGAAGTGTTCTGAAGATGTCAATTAAGTCCATCTGATCTAGTGAGTCATTTAGGATTGCTGTTTCTTTGCTGATTGTTTGTCTAGCGGATTTATCCAGTGATGTCAGTGGTGTATTAAAGTCCCCTACTATGATTGTATTATTGTCGATCTCTCCCCTGATATCTTCCAGAAGTTTTCTTATGAATGTGGGTGCTCCTGCATTGGGTGCATATATGTTTACCAGGGTTATATCTTCTTGTTGTATTGATCCCTTTAGTATTATGAAGTGGCCTTCCTTATCTCTGGTTATGGCCTTCACTTTGAGATGTATTTTGTCAGATATAAGTATTGCTACCCCAGCTTTCTTTTCCTTTCCATTTGCATGAAAGATATTTTTCCATCCCTTCACTTTCAGTCTGTGTGAGTCCCTTCTAATGAGGTGGGTCTCTTGTAGACAGCAGATGTATGGGTCATGTTTTTTTATCAATTCAGCCACTCGATGTCTTTTGGTTGGAGCATTTAGTCCATTTACATTTAAAGTTATTATTGAAAGGTACTTGTTTGTAGCCATTTCTTTTTTTGTGTGTGTGTGGCTGTTTTCTTTCTGAGCTTGATATTTCTTCTTTTTACATCAGTCCCTTTAGCATTTCTTGCATGGCTGGCTTGGTGGTGATAAACTCCCTTAGCCCTTTTTTGTCTGTGAAGCTTCTTATTTCCCCTTCAATTTTGAATGATAGCCTTGCTGGATAGAGTATTCTTGGATTCAGTCCTTTGCTTTGCATCACTTTGTAGATTTCCGTCCATTCTTTTCTGGCCTGATGTGTTTCTGTTGAGAAATCATTTGATAATCTAATGGGAGCTCCCTTGTATGTTACTTTCCGTCTCTCTCTTGCAGCCTGTAAGATTCTCTCTTTATCCTGAACATTTGCCATGGTAATTATGATGTGTCTTGGTGTGGGTCTTTTCGGGTTCACCTTGTTTGGGACTCTCTGGGCTTGTGTGACTTTTTTCTTCCCCACCTCAGGGAAGTTTTCTGATATTATTTCTTCGAATAGGTTTTCTAATCCATGTTCATCTTTCTGTTGTTCTGGCACCCCTATTATTCGTATGTTGTTTCGTTTCATGTTGTCCCAAAGTTCCCTTAGGCCCTCCTCCTGTCTTTTAATTTTTTTCTCCATTTGCCGTACAGTTTGAGTGTGTTTTGCTTCTTTGTCTTCTAATTCACTAATTCGGTCCTCCGCTTCTCCCAGTCTACTGTTGATACTTTCAATGGTGTTTTTTATTGCAGCTATGTCGCTCTTCATTTCTTCTTGGGACTTACTTAAGTTGTTGATTTTTTCATCTGTTTCTTCTAGCTTCTTGCATAAGTAGTTGAGTTTTTCATCTGTTTCTTCTTGCTTCTTGAACATCCGGTGCATGTACTCTAGGAACCTTATTCTGAATTCTTTTTCCGTCATGTTGCATATCTCTGTCTCACTTAGCTGCTTTTCTGGCAAGTCCTCCTTTTCTTTCCTTTGGGGGTTTCTTTGTCTACCCATGTTTGATCTCACTGACATGACTAGTTGTTGAGTCGTTCAGTGGCTGGACCCTGGGTGGCAGTGGCTGCTCCCTGGGTGGCAGTGGCTCCTCGGGCTGTGGTTGCTCCTTGGGCGGTTGTGGTAGCAGCGGCTCCTCTGTTGATAGCAGAGCCTCTGGTGGGTGCTGTTCACAGTTGTGGTGGCTCTTCTGGCTGGTGGAGGGAGGCTTCACACACAGCAACTGTTCCCCAGGCAGAGCGTGTGGTGATCAGGAGGCCGCTGTTGCTTGAATCTTTCCGTGGAGGGGTGCAGGTCTCCTCTGGGCTCTTGCAGTCGCGCTGCTTGCGAGTCGTTGCCTCCGGGTTAGTAGCCGCCGGGTTAATAGCCGATCTCTGGATGCCGGTAACCGCTTCCCTAGATGGCGCGGTCTCGCCGCTGCGCTGTCGCCCAGGGTTAAGTTTCAGCCTCAATCTCTAACCATCCGCATTTTTTAGGAGTTCTCTGTCTTTCCTGGCTGCAGACTGTCTCTCAGCTGAACCTCCCCAGCTTGATCGGGCTGATTGTTACCCGTTTCAGCTGCTCGCCCCTATCTGATCTGGGACGAAGCACCAACACGTCCGTCTAAGCCTCTGCCATTTTTTTTCTCTCTAAAGCATTCTTAATATCTCAACTCATGCTAACCTTGGCTAAGACAGAGCAGATCCTCTCTGTGACCATCTCCATCTCTGGCCCAGGAACAGTACCAACCTGTTCCCTTTATCCAACACTTTAGTGCTCACTCTGGGCAACTACAGCTATTAACTCCCTGAACTCTGATAACAACCTTGTTGCTCCCTGTTGTACAGATGCAGAAACTGAGGGACAAGGAGGATAGGGAACTTGACCAAGATCCATAAGGAGTGAGCCCCAGATTAAAATCTGAACCTAGGAACACTGGCCCTGGAGTCCATGTCCTTAACCACCCTGACTTTCCCACACAAACACAGGCACAGTCTTTTCACTAGTGCTTTCTTTTCACAGCAATTCCTCAGGCTTTTCCATCTCTTCCCTTTCATTCAACTCTCAGTTCCATGATCTTGATCTACACGTCACATTCAGAACACTGCCTTCCCACCTGTTCCCAGCCCGGCTCACACCTTTCCACCCTTTGCCTTCTTGAAACTTTCTCAGTTTCTTTTGAGTCTAAGAAATCTCAGCTTTTCCACAAAGACATTCCTGACTAATAAGAAGACAATTTATCTTTATAAACACTGAAGACAATTCCCATGATTTTCTTTTTTTATATATATATTTTATTGATTTTTTACAGAGAGGAAGGGAGAGAAATAGAGAGTCAGAAACATCGATGAGAGAGAAACATCGATCAGCTGCCTCCTGCACATCCCCCACTGGGGATGTGCCCGCAACCCAGGTACATGCCCTTGACCTGAATCGAACCTGGGACCTTTCAGTCCGCAGGCCGACGCTCTATCCACTGAGCCAAACCGGTTTCGGCAAATTCCCATGATTTTCTCATGCATCATATTTCTGCTTCATTACCCTAAACACAATAAGACAAATATTTCTTTACACAAAGTATGTTCATTTACTTTTGGTATATTTTCCGTGTATGTAATCATGTTCTTTTAGACTCTAAAAGTGAGAAACAGTACTTGTAATTCAGTTCAGAGCATCCCATGGAATATTCTTAGTAAATATCTTTGATGGCAATAATAATTGTTATAGGTATAATCTCCAAAATTTACAGAGAACTCATACGACTTAACAAAAGGAAGATGATAAATGATCCAATCAAAAAATGTGAAAGGACCTAAATAGACACTTTTCGAAAGAAAACATACAGAAGGCAGAGAGGCATATGAAAACATGCTCAACGTCACTAATCATCCGAGAGATGCAAATCAAAACAACAACAAGATACCATCCCATACCTGTCAGAATGGCTATCATCAACAAATCAACAAACGACAATGCTGGCAAAGATGTGGAGAAAAAGGAACCCTCATGCACTGCTGGTGGGAATGCAGACTGGTGCAGCCACTGTGGAAGACAGGATGGAGTTTCCTCAAAAAGTTAAAAATGGAACTCCCATTTGACCCAGTAATCCCACTTCTGGGACTATATCCGAAGAAACCAGAAACACCAATCAGAAAGGATATACGCACCCCTATGCTCATAGCAGCACAATTTAAAATAGCTAAGATTTGGAAACAACCTAAGTGCCCATCAGCAGATGAGTGGATTAAAAAACTGTAGTACATCTACACAATGGAATACTATGCTGCTATAAAAAAGAAGGAACTTTTACCATTTGCAACAGCATGGATGGAACTGGAGAGCATTATGCTAAGCGAAATAAGCCAATTGGAGGAAGATAAATATCACATGATCTCATTCATATGTGGGATATAATGATCAACATAATTTGATGAACAAGAATAGATCCAGAGACAAATGGTGGGGGGGACGGGTAGAGAGCAACCAAAGGACTTGTGTGCGTGCATATTAGCATAACCAATGGACAGACACTGGAGCAGCGAGGTCTTGCTCAGGGTGGGAATGACTTGTGGGGGGGATAAAGTGGGGAAAAAGGAGACACATGTAAAACTTTAGACAATATATAAATAAATAAATAAATATAAATAGTAAATTTTCTAGACAGTGACAATACTCATTTGCAGGATGAGAATGTGATATTTTGCTGCTGCTGCTGAAACCAAGTGAGATGGCTTCTTTACTGTTTCCACAAGTCTTTCTTAGTTTTGGGAATTTGTTATTCTCCACAGAAAATGCTTCATGCTGAGACATGCCTGTACAACTCTAAGTCTGAGAGCAGATATTCTCGTCTTTGCTCTCACTTGCAAGGGTGCAAATGATGCATGCAATTTATTGGTTGTTTATAACCCAAAGTCATTATTCTCTCCCTTTGTTTCTGGAAACTTCCAGATGATCTGGCAATATAAATCGGCCAGCCTCCCCAGCTGAACCTATTGGTACTAGCTTCCATTCTCACCCCAGTCTTGTAATTAAAAACTGCATTTTTAGACTTCCTAGCAGCTAGAGTTCTGGATGGAATATACATTCTTCCAATGAGATATTCCTATGTGAGTTTTTGCTGGCAAGATAGGTAGTTATGACCTCAGTTATTGGGTTCCATATGTCAGTGTCAGTCACCAGCTTTAAAGGTGCAAGCCAATTGAGGCAGGAAGGTAGGGAGAGCAATAGAAGCTTATTGACCTCTGGGTTGCAGCTATACTAGTTTAATCTTTAAATCAATAGTCCAGATGATTTCTGCTCCTCTAGACCTTTCAATGATTATTTGTAAACACTTAATTTGCTGTATTAAGTCTTTCTATTTGCAATATCTCAAATGCTCTGAATACTGACAGATCCATCTCTCGTGAGTGAGAGCTGGATTAAGATTTACCCTTTACTACTAATATGGAAAGGCAAAAACACAGAACAGTAAGGGGAGGCATGGGTTAGCCTTCAAGTGAAAAGCTAACCCATAATGGAAGAAACTGACATTCAAGGAGACCTCATGTTACTGAGTTGTAGAGATGTGAGTTAAGCTGAAGTTTTCTGTCCCTCTCAGAATCTCAGGTTCTTTCCATTAACCGTTACTGCCCCCAATCTACTCTTGTTTCACTGTCACATCAACCATGTGAGGCAGGTAGTAGAAGGAATGCCTCCCCTCCTATCTTTTCAACAAATTTTATTGACACCACCAAATAACAAAAAACTCAAAGTCACTACCCTTGCCCTGTCTTACAACTAACTTACAGCACTGGGCTTCATAGATGCAAATAAAAACAACCATTTTGTTCTACCGAATATTGGG
The DNA here is from genome assembly GCF_028538775.1 of Myotis yumanensis. Lineage (NCBI taxonomy): Eukaryota > Metazoa > Chordata > Mammalia > Chiroptera > Vespertilionidae > Myotis > Myotis yumanensis. The sequence continues at coordinate 70,923,931 of NW_027223760.1, read as the reverse complement.
GAAAAGGGATGCCAGCATGCAACTAAAGAGGAAATTGATGTTAATAATGGAGTTGACCAGTGGAGAATCATTGCGATGAGTTCATTCCTAACAGTGATGAGCGCTTTGGAGGGAAGTATAGATAGAATTAAAGGGGAGAGTTGGAAATATGGTTCTCGAGAAAGAAAAAAAATGGAAATAGGAACTAGAACTTAGATGGTGATTCTGGGCAAACAGTATGTTGTTGGAACATATGGAGTCCTACAACATGGTTTCATTTGATTCTCAACAGAAGGTTTCCATGACAGCTAAAATCCCTTTTAATCCATAGGCAGGAATTACAGCTAGGTTCCATTTATCTATAAAGTCTTGGCCCAACTAAAATCAACAACATGAAAGCCAGTTTGCTTCAATCGGGTAGACTGATGGAAATGCTGGCAGAGCTGTGGCTGAACAAGGGCTAACAACAGCATGTGGACTTAACTAGACACTGTGGATTTTGCAGGAGGAAAATATACTGGTCTCTTTTTAGCAGTGGAAGAGCAGCTTGTCCCAAATTACCTGGATATTTTTAGTAGCAGCATTATAATGCTATAAAATGACTGTTTGTGCTCCCCCAAAATTTTGAAATTCTAACCCTTAGGAGATGGGGCCTTCAGGGGGTGACCAGGCTCTGCGCCCATGAATGGAATTAGTGCCCTTTATAAAAGAAACACCAGAGAGCACCCTCACCATCTGCCATGTATGACACAATGAGAAAATGACAGCCATGAATCAGGAAGTTGGCTCTCACCAGAGATGGGATCTGCCCATGCCTAGATCTTGGACTTCCCAGTCTCCAGAATTGTGAGTAATAAATTCCTGCTATTTATAAGCCACCCAGTCTATGGTACTTTGTTATAGTAGCCTGAATGGACTAGGATATACACACTGTTGTCTGAAACATGGTAACACCATCTACTTATTTCTCCTGTCGCCAATGTTGATATTCCCCACTCTTGGGAAAGGGCAAAGGTGTAAGTATTGTCTAAAACCACATTATGTGATGACTTCTGCAGTTCAATTCAAATTCAATTCAATTCCTTTCATTCAAAAGTATCCCTAGCTTCTAAGAGGTCTCCCAAAACCATGGTTTTAGGAGAGTGAAATCAGAAACAAACCCATAGTTCCAATAATATTGAGCTTTTTGTTTGCTTTTTGCACACTCTCAATAACAGTTTAAGAGATATAAATTTTCAGATATGCAAATTGTTGCTGGGTAAAGGTGTGATTAATGTAATTTTTTGTAAATCTGTTTAAGCAATAAAGATGGATTCTTTTTTTTTTTTTTTTTTTTTGGTTAACATTTCCATGGAAAATCATATGCAAAAAGGAAAATCCCATGTTCAGATATTAGATCCATTATTAATCCTGGAATAAAAAGACAAGTAAATAAGCCTCTAGCTACATATTTCCTCTCCAATACCAGTCACTAATGAGACACTTCTGCCAGTTTTCAGAACTATAGCTTGGGGATGTATGCTGCAGTTAAGAACAAGATGGGTAGAGCTAGTAGTAAAAGTACTTGGATCCCTATAAATTCTTGCCCTCTATATCCTCCATAGCAAAACATTAAAATAAGTATTCTTGGGAAGGTCAATGATGGCAATTTATACCATGAATTTTGATCTCAGACCAATATTTCTGCCCACTTCATCTTTGAAGAAGACTCAGAATAAAACTTAACGCTAAAATTTAACTTCAGGTTTAAAGATGTTATTTCAGATAAAATTTACAGAGTACATTAACATAGTAAATTTAGACACCTGGACAGATAACGAGTGGTATTTAAATGGGGTGTTGAACACAGTGCATTGGGAACTGATCAGAAAACAGGGACCATTCTAGATATTTTTTTTAAAAAATTTTAATAGATGAGTTGGTTACAGAGGTGTTGGAAGCACTTACGAAGCCAGCGTGGACAAGGAAAAATTACTCAAAGATTAGTAACCATAGGAAACCACTGCTGCCCGGGGCAGGAGGAGCAGATGCACTCTCAGAGCCGTGGCTCTGTGCTGCCAGGTCCTGGCTGTTGCAGCCTGTGTGGGCACAGGAGCCCAGGAGCCTGCTGCTCAGAGCTTTGCGGCCCAGACACCCTCCTGCCCTCCCATCCCACCCCATGGCTAAGGCCAACAATGCTGTGTTACCTCCAGTGCACTGTTGTAAATCCTCCAGAAACCAGACATCTGCTATCACCGTCCCTCCTAGTCCCTGAACAGTGCCTTTCATTAGCAGAACCGAATGGAAAGCCCACAGACATCGGGATGTGAGAAATATAGTCAGAGTGCTGGGACCTAGCCAGCACAGGACGGCTGAGAGCAAACAGGCCAATAATAGCATACAAGTTTAAAAAAATAGAAGAGATATCCTTTAAAAATGAGTTGAGGATAAAGCTGAAAATGATCTCAAAGCTAAAATGGGAAGCCATTGTATAATTATTACCATCTTTGGCAATATCTCCTAACTTAATTAGTTTTTACATATTGGGATTTTTAAAAAATACATTTTTATTGATTTCAGAGAGGAAGGAAGAGGGAGAGAAAGATAGAAACATTAATGATGAGAGAATCATTGGTCGGCTGCCTCCTGCATGCCTCACAATGGGGATCGAGCCTACAACCCAGGCAAGTGCCCTGACGAGGAATTAAACTGTGACCTCCTGGTTCATAGATCGATGTTCAACCACTGAGCCATGCCAGCCAGGCCATATTGGGATTTTTTAAAACTACAGTCTGAACACACTTTTGTTGTGTATCTATTCTTTCAATTTCGTAAGTATCTTTTTATTTATAAAGATGTATATCATTAGTTCTCATCTATGCATTTCCCCCTTCCACCCTTCAATCTTACAGGTAAACTTAAAGTTCTTCTCAGAGCTACTTATTAGCTCTCTCTCAAGTCAGTTACTGTCATAATTTTTGAGTTTACAAAACATAGAGCATTACATTGTATAAATATAACTTTATAAGTTAAATGTATGTGCAAATTTAGATTATTTTTTATTCAGAGAGTACATACTAGTAAAATTGCAAAAGATACTCTGTTTTTCCCCCAAAAGATACCCTTCACTTATATATGCAGAACTGTAATAGTAAACTTACTGAAAATTAACTCTGTAGTCACAGTAACGAACACAGGTAACAAGAGTATTCCTGGCACTTAGTTGCTCCATACAGTTTGGACAACAGAAAAATAGAAGTCATAATCAACTAACTAAATTCCCATTGTGAACACTGAAACTATAAAATAATGACCAATGAATAATTGCATGCAATGACATATGAAAATAAAGATTGCTTTAACTTTTCCAGTATTATTTCTTACAAATAATCTAAATATTTACACAATCTTATAAGGAATATATTTTGTCATTGTCTTGAACTGCTAATACTTAGCAGTTTGAGAGAAATAAGTATTAAATATATAGAATTCAAAGTCTAAGTCCCTCTTTTTTTATGACTCAAGTTTTAGATTGTTTTGTAAAGTGCTTGCCATACATTGTCCAAATTTTAAGGTAAAAAAATTTCCAATTAATTGTGAATCAACTGATGTGCACATTATAGACTCGAGATAAGCATTTTGCAACTCAATTAATTTGCCCCATCACATTAAAAGCAAAATACTAATTAATGTACATTTTTAAAACACAAGATCCACTTTTGGTGAACAGAGGTGCCAGAAGTAAATGTTGATACTGGTGATAAAGTAAAATCCTGCAATCCACACATAGTTTGTGCACCAAAATTAAATGAAACTACAAAGGAAAAATATTGAGGAGGCTCTGAGGTAAAAAATAACAGAGGCACAATAAGGCACAATTAATTGATCACAGCTAATAAAATGAGAAAGAAGAAACAGGTTTCATACCTCATTTCCTTTCCATTCAGCATTCATAGACTATAGACTAGACTAGTGGTCGGCAAACTCATTAGTCAACAGAGCCAAATATCAACAGTACTTCTTCAAAATAGACTCGCCCAGGCCGAAATCCGACTTCTGCGCATGGGCCACGAAGTTTCAATCACACTGTACGCGCACCCGCACGTGGTATTTTTGTGGAAGAGCCACACTCAAGGGGCCAAAGAGCCACGTGTGGCTCAGGAGCCGCAGTTTGCCGACCACGGAACTAAACCATGAAACCAAAGGATACGGTTTCCAAGTAATTTATACATTTTTAGATGGGCCCTATAGGAATTAAACAGGCAATTATGACCCTCATGTCTTTTAGTGAAAGCAAAGGAGAGGCCCTTATGGGTTAGAGAGGCAATGTGGTAGGAAAGGAAACAAAAATTAATCGAACTCATTCTATGAGAAGGTCTTGGGCCAGATATTTTGCATACATGGCCTCACTGGGTTACCCCAATAATCTTGAATAGAGTTGCTACCCCCATTTTATGGGTAAGGACACTGAACCTCACAGAGGTTAAATTACTTGTCTACAGGGGTGCTAACAAATAATAGAGCTACGGTTAGAACCCAGGCCTACATGTGGACTCTGGCTCTTGCTCATGGAACGGATACTACCTCTAGATACCCTTGACAGCTACACTTTGCGGCCGGTGAGGATGCAGTGAGTCAAGCAGGAGCTAGCAGAATCTCAGTTCTGAGTGCCTGATGACAGCAATTCCTGTTTCTCACGCGTGAAGACCCATCTTGCTACATATTTTGATTGCCTGCTTTACTTACCACAACTTGACCTTGGTGGAGGGTTTCAGGGAGACAAACAATGGGTCTGCCTAGCAGCGGTTCTCAACCTGTGGTTCGCGAACAATGAAAATACATCCTGCATATCAGATATTTACATTACGATTCATAACAGTAGCAACATTACAGCTATGAAGTAGCAACGAAAATAATTTTATGGTTGGGGGTCACCACAACATGAGGAACTGTATTCAAGGGTCGCGGCATTAGGAAGGTTGAGAACCACTGGCTAGGGCCTGTCTGATGCTCCTCCAACCTCCCCCAGGATGCTTTCACTCTGACCATTTGTACATGCATGACATAAAACCTGGGTCACTTTTATCAAAACAATAAAGATATTTTAAACAGAATATATACTCTACAGCCAAGTTTTGAATATATATTTAGGCATAGGGGGAAAAAAGGACGTTTTCACCAAAATGTTCAGTTATCATCTGTGTGTACTAAGATGATTACCAATTTTTACTTTCTTCATACTTTTATGTACTGTTTGATTGTTTTCGTATATATTACTTTTAAAATCAGAAAAAGCTATTTCACTTGAAACAAACAGAACAAAACAAAACTCTTCCTCACCAGCATGGAGGCATGCCTCCTTCCCTCATACCCTAGTACTTTATAAGTCGATACGCTCAATCAACTTATAATTGGTTGGCTTGCCTCACTGATTCCAATTCCTTCACTTGTCTTAACTTCGAATAAGGCAGCCAAGCTCATTTTCCAGCCTTGCCAGCTTATCGCCAGGAAAACATTTTAAAATCTGTAATTTTACAGGATTTACAAATTTTAAAATTTGTAATCTGCGTGAGTACTGTCCTCTCTTCTCTGACACTCTCTATGAAAAAAAACTAATTAGACACTACATGCATATGATATCCAGAAAAGCAAAATCTAGTTCTACAGTTCCAATTCTATTTTTGATTCTCTCTGGCCCTAGTTCCACTGAATTTTTAGAAGGAGCGATGGGCACCTTGCTCAGGGCTCTGGTCCACCTATGGGTCTCCCACCTCCGAGGACCTTCCTACATGGAAAGGTAAGGGGAAGAAATAAAGGTGGGTTTATCGGAGCCTTGTCCATTCATTTCCACTCTGCTCTGTCTCTTTAGTGAAGGCTTTTCGGAGTGATCAAGAGCTCCCTGCTGAATGAGGAAAGGACATTCATAAGGAAGTCCTGAGGGCAAACACAGTGCACAGACCACCATCCTATTTCTTTTTGTTCCTAGAAGAGTAACTTCATTTCTTGCAACTACTTTTTTAAAAGGCACCATTTAAAATTCAGGAGTCACAAAGGTCTTTTATTGCTAAACATGGCACTACTGATGCAAGCTCCATAAGTGAACCAATTTTTTTTCATTTTTTTTTTCTGTGCTCTCCCTATTCTCTAGATTTTCGCTGATCAGTTTTGGGGAGGTTCTTTGTCTTGAGAGTCCTCAGGAAAACTCAGAAGACAACCTGTTTCAAGGGTGAAAGAAAAAAGATCACAGAAAACCAACTGCCATATTGTATCATTCATACGGTTTTCATTTGGTTCTTCTCTTTGGATATTTCCACTCAAATGAGAGACGAAAATGTAAAAACAAAGCCAGAAAGTTATGAGCTAAGGGAAGCAGCTGAAGTGTGAAGGAACTGTCCTTCTCTTGTGCCACCAACCAGGAGAATCTGGGCAGAGACACCTCTGATTATCACACAAATGGTCATCTAAGATAGAAAATGTTACTAACATTTCACCATTCTTAGGGAAGACGGCCTAGACGCAGTGATGGCGAACCTTTTGAGCTCGGCGTGTCAGCATTTTGAAAAACCCTAACTTAACTCTGGTGCCGTGTCACATATAGAAATTTTTTAATCTTTGCAACCATAGTAAAACAAAGACATATTTTTGATATTTATTTTATATATTTAAATGCCATTTAACAAAGAAAAATCAACCAAAAAAAATGAGTTCGCGTGTCACCTCTGACACGCGTGTCATAGGTTCGCCATCACTGATAGAGTCTCTAGCTGGAGAGAGAAGGCAGAGTGTGAGGTTATTGTCAGCGCAAGGGATGATGGGAAAGCACCATGGAGAAAAGCCCTTTGTCCTCAAACACAGTTCTGCTGTGATTAAATCACATAGATCAGCAAGGTGGACTGAAGAAATTGTCTCAAGAATAGAAATGAATTAAGGCAAATCCTCACACTGAGGCCTGAAAAGACACATTGAGACATGAAGCGCTGTTCATTCATATGTGAGGAGCAACCAAGATTTTATTCTTTGCCCTGTTTTCCTAGAGTTATTGACTACAAGCAAGGCCTGATGTGGTTTGTGGGACTCAGTTTCAAAGTCCTCCTGTGCACGATTCCCTTCTAAATTCCTATGCCCTGCAGAAATTTGTTCAATATATTTAAGCTGTCACCCCTGTGCTCAATATATGCATCATGCTATCAGGGGAAGAAGCATGAAACGGTATGACATTTTTCACCAAGGCCCAGCACCACAGTGTTTTTGTCTCTCAAGGAGGCGGGACGGGGGATCATTACAGTGGGTAGAAACTCTGCCTACATCCTAATGTATTGCTCTGTTAGAAAGCTTTGCATGGAGCATCACCACAAAAACAAATGAGCAAAGATTCCTTACCGCTGTCTCTATGGAATTCTCTCTTTGACTTCTAAGTCTGTTTCTAAGCTCTTGTCCCTCAGGAGAAAATACCCAAAGCCCACAATGTAATTTTATCCTGAAGAAAAGGAACACTTTTCAAAAATAAGTATAGACATTATCTTAATTTTAATCAGGAAGGCATCTTGGTTTTTGAAACTAACTCTGTATTAAAGCTGAGATTCACTGTGCACACCTGGTTTCAGACAGCAGCAACAGACACTTCAGCGTATCTTCTTAAGTGGGTTGTATAATTCTGTCATTAAGTTATTCCAGACTTAAATGATCAAGTAAAACTGGGGAAAGGGTCTAAACAGTATGTGGGTTGCCACAATGGAAATCATTTCTTTCCATTCTTTAAAGGCAATCAAGCCATTTTCTTTTCTATCACACCAATTCATATTAATAGCCTGGGCGCTGTGTCAGTATCTCTTAACACTGAGATACTGTTCATAATAGAAATACCTATAAAAACTATCGCCATGTGACCTTTACATTGAAATAGAGCACTGCACAGTTTTCATACCGTACAGTAATGCTTTTCAAAAAGAGGTTCCAAAATAATCATAAAGGGTGATAGGGAATTAGCTATTTTGTTGATAGTCTGTGGATTGACAGACTATCAACAAAATAACACACATTTTTTTCATATAAATAGCTAAATCACTATTTACTTCATGAACTGCAATGTAATGGTCTGAAGGAACCATTTTGCTGTATTGGCTAAATAATGCGTGTTTACCAAAACTGGGTAATTATAGAGTCATCATATAAAGTACCGTCAGTGCCTGCCAAGGAAGGAGATGAACCTGCTACAGGGTGAGACCTTGAAAGTTGGCTATAATTATTTCTAATTCTGGCACTGCAGACAGAAATGAATAAACTATAGGCTGGGAAAAAAAACAGGAGGAAAAGAGTTTCCTGTTTTCACTACTCAATACTCCTCAGAAGACAAAAAATCTGCTCGTTAAGTCTATGATTCTAATAAATTATTTTACTGAAAAAGAACTCAAGGGTATCATATTCATTTTCAATATTTGTACCATATTAATTATAATAAAAGTTACCTACATGACTTGAGGAGGAAAATACAGTATCATAATAAATCGGTTTAGTTGAAAATGAGATTTTTTTCATTAAAATGTTAGAGAGCATAAAGATACATGATATTTCAATTTATACGGCAGAAGATGGATGTGCTACAAAATGGTAGAGAAAGCAAATAAAAATACAAAAGAAAAAGAAGAAATTGCCAATACTTGAACACTTTTCACCTACAAAAAGTGTAATTTCACACAGTCCAACATAATATTGTACGTATCCGGAACACCTACTTTCAGATAAGTGGATATTTACATTTATTTAAATTGACTGATAGAAAGATGTAATATAACATTTAAAGATTTTTTTCAAAAATAATTTTTTTAGAATAGTTTATTGATTTTTAGAGCGAGCACAACATGGATTGGCTGCCTCCTACTCACCCTCTACCAGGGATTGAACGTGCAACCTGAGCATATGCCGTTGACCAGGAACCAATCCGGCAACCTCCTGGTACATGGGACGACACCCAACCAACTGAGCCACGCTGACCAGGGCTTTCAAATATTTTACATTCAATTACTGTTGACATACAATATTATATTAGTTTCAGGTATACAACATAGTGGTTAGACATTTATATAACTTATGATCACCCTGATAACTCTAATATCCATCTGACACCATACATAGTTATTACAATATTATTGACTATCTTCCCTATGCTATACTTTACATCCCCACAACTATTTTGTAACTACCAATTTGTACTTCTTAATCCCTTCACCTTTAGTACCTATCCCCCTTAAACCTCCCCCCATATGACAACCATAAAAATGTTTTCTATATCTATGAATATGTCTCTGTTTTATTTGTTAATTTTTTTTAGACTACACATAAAGTGAAATCATATGGCATTTATCTTTCTCTGACTGATTTATTTCACTTAGCATAATAGCCTTTATGTCTATCCATGTTGTTGCAGGTGGCAAGATTTCATTTTTTTTGAGGCTGCATCATATATATGCACCACTTTTTCATCCATTCATCTATGGATGGACACTCAGATTGTTTCCATATCCTGGCTATTGTAAATAATGTTGAAATGAACATATGGGCGCATATGTCTTTTTTGAATTAGCGTTTTGGGTTTCTTTGGATGGATACCCAGAAGTAGAATTGCTGGCTCCTTCTTTGTCTCTTGTTATAGCAACTGTTTTAGTCTATTTTGTCTGGTATAAGTATTGCTACCCCAGTTTTTTTTCTTTCATTTCCATTTCCATGAAATATCTATTTCTATTCCTTTAAAGTCTGTGTGTGTCTTTCAACCTGAAGTGAGTCTCTTGTAGATGCATATATAAGGGTCTTGTTTTCTTATCCATTCAGCCACCCTCTGTCTTTTGATTAGAGTATTTAATCTATTTACACTTAAAGTAATTGTTGGTAGATATTTAGTTATTGCCATTTTATTCATATTTTTTATCTTTTCTTATTATTGTTCTTAAAGAAGTCCCTTTAACATTTCTTGTAATAATGGTTTGGTGGTGATTAACTCCTTTAGCATTTTCTTGTCTGGGAAGCTGTTTATCTGTCCTTCAATTCTAAATGATAGCTTTGCAGAATAGAGTAATCTTGGTTGTAGGTCCTTGTTTTTCATCACTTTGAATATTTCTTGCCAATACCTTCTTTTTAAAAAATATATATATATTTTTATTTATTTCAGAAATAAAGGGAGAGGGAGAGAGAGAGACTGAAACATCAATGATGAGAATCGTTGATCGGCTGCCTCCTGCACATCCCCTACTGGGGATCAAGCCCACAACCCAGGCATGTGCCTTTGATTGGAATTGAACTGAGGACCCTTCAGTCTCCAGGCCGACACTCTATCCACTGAGCCAAACTGACTAGGGCTTGACAATACCTTCTGACCTGCAAAGTTTTTGTTGATAAATCAGCGGACAGTCTTATGGGAACTCCCTGGTAGATAACTAACTGCTTTTCTCTTGCTGCTTTTAATATTCTCTCTTTGTCTTTAACCTGTGGCACTTTAATTATGATGTGTCTTGATGTGTCTTTGGGCTCATCTTGTTTTAGACTCTGCAGTTCCTGGGCTTGTATATCTATTTTCTTCACCAGGTTAGGGAAGTTTTCCATCATTATTTCTTCAAATAGATTTTCATCATTTGCTCTCTCTCTTCTCCTTTTGATCCCCCTATGATGCAAATGTTGGTTCATTTGATGTTGACCCAGAGATCCCTTAAACTATCTTCATTTTTGGGGTTATTTTTTTTTCTGTTTGGATTGGGTATCTTCTGCTATCTTCTATTCCAAAACATTAATTCAAAACCTCTACTGTATTTTTTTCATTTTAGTTATTATATTCTTTATTTTTCACTGGTTCTTTTTTATGATTTCTATCTCTATTTTTATTTTCCTATCTCTTTTTTGAAGTTCTCACTAAGATCATTGAGCATGCTTATAGCCAGTGTTTTGAACTCCGCATCTGATAGATTGCTTGTCTCCATTTTTAGTTCTTTTTCTGGAGTTTTGTACAATTGTTTCATTTTGAGATATGTTTCTTTGTCTCCTTATTTTGGCTGCTTCCCTGCATTTGTTTCTATGTATTAGATAGAGTTGCTGCATCTCCAAGTCTTGGTAGAGTGGTCTTATGTAGTAGGTGGCACCCAATGGCTCAGTCTCCTGGTCACCTGAGTCAGGTGCTTCAGGTGTGTTCTTCCTATTGTGGTTAAGCCTTGATTGCTGATGACACTACAAAGGGAAGGACTGCCCCTCTGGCTGATTGGTGGTGAGGATTGGCAGTAATGTATAGGGGACGACCCTATGGAGCAGGATTTATCTTAGCAGGGCTCTGGTGCCTGCCAAATTCATCCTTTGGGTGTGCCATTTGTGGCGGTGGTTGGGTGGTAGTCTGGCGTGGTCCCTTAAACAACACTTCATTTGTGTTGGTTCTGGGGCATCCTAGGAGAAATACTGGTGGTGCAGGCCAAGGTCAGCAATTGTCTGTGCCCTGCCTGGGGCCACTTGGTATAAGCTACAAAGTGATCTGCAGAAAGTTGCCACTTGTGTTGGGCTTTTAGGTACCTGGGAGAGGCTAAGCTGGGAAATGATGCCAATGGCCGCTAGTACCAATTTGGGGATGCTTAGCAGGAGGTATGGGGTACACCAAGGCCAGATGCTGGTTGCCTTGGGTTTATGAATCTTTGGGAGATTTTAAGAAAGTCCACAGCATGAGCCAAACAGGCCAATTACATGAAAAAGCCATTGGACATGGCCTGGGTGGACCCCCTCAATTTGGGTTGAGCAAGATCTCAAGCAATCACAAGAGCTTGCTAGGTTGACGGAGACTCAGATATGGTGCCAGAAGGCTGGCTTAGGGGAGGGCTCAACAAAGGAACAATGGCTTCTGCCAGCAATAACTTCTGTCTGGAAAAAACTTATCCCTCCATCCCTTACCCTGAAGCCAGACAATTCAGTTCCTCCCCATATGTTCCGGGCGCCTTTTGGCCTGTTGCCCCAGCATTGGAGCTCAGAACCAGTAAGTTTGTCAGTAAGTCCATGTGCAGGCACTTTAAAAGGAACACCTGTGACTCCAGCAGCTCTCCATCTCACCCAGCCACAATCTCCACTGGTTTTCACAGCCAGCAGTTATGGGGACTTCTCTTGCCAGCACTGGAACCCTGGGTTTGGAGCCTGATATGAGTCTGGGACTTGTCAGTCCTCATGGAGGACCTCTGCCGCTGAGATATCCCTCCTAATTTTTATGTGGTTGTGGGATCAGTCCATCCCACATCTCTACCCTTCCTACCAGTCTCAACATGGTTTCTTCTTTATATTCTTAGTTATAAGACTTCTATTCATCTAGACATTAGGTGGTTCTCACTGATGGTTGTTCTGTAATTTCATTGTAATTTTAATGTGGTCATGGGAGGAAGGGAGCACAGCATTTACAAACTCTTGACTGGAAGCGAAATTAATATTTTAAAAGCATTTTTATAAAAATAAATGTTTCACGCCCTAACCAGTTTGGCTCAGTGGATAGAGCATTGGCCTGCGGACTGAAGGGTCCCAGGTTCAATTCCGGTCAAGGGCATGTACCTTGGTTGTGGGCACATCCCCGGGGGGGGGGGGGGGTTGCAGGAGGCAGCTGATCGATGTTTCTCTCTCATCGATGTTTCTGACTCTCTATCCCTCTCCCTTCTTCTCTGTAAAAAATCAATAAAATATATTTTTAAAAAATAAAAAATGAATGTTTCAGAGAAAATAGAATATGCCTCAGATATGAATCTTGAAATTTCTATTTAGAGAATACAGAAGTCAAAAAAGTAAGAGGAGTACCAGCCTAGGGTTCCCAGAATAAGGGTAGTCACTGGTGCTAAACACTACTGAGCGCTAAATAAATCAATAATAAGAGAATGTCATTGTACCTTGGGATGTAATGCAGTGTGGAGATCATAGTTAATAATACTGTATTATATATTTGAAATTTGTTAAGAGAGTAGATCTCAAAAGTCCTCATCACAAGAATAAAGAAAAAATCATAATGCTATACAGTGATGAATGTTTTATTGTGGTTATCATTTTTCAATATATACAAGTAACAAGTCATTATGTAGTATGCCTGAAACTCTTATAATGTTATGTATCAAATACATCTCAATTTAAAAAGAAAATACATTGGATTTGAAGATTTAGAGAACAATGGTGGCCTTGCTTTATAAAGAACCTCACTGACTTTTTGCCTTGTAAGACCAATTAGATGAACATTTTCTTGAAGTTAAGAAACTTGTAATTCTGTAAATCACTAAGGAAGTTCAATAGTTTTCATTCATAAGTATTTTGATTGACCAATTAGCGAAAGCATTGTCTTTTTAAGTTCAGTGTTGAGAAAATGAATCCTAAAGATCACTGGAGAGGAAGATGTAGATACTTTCTTTTGCTCAGATTAAAGTAAGGTATTGGAGTTTTTAGAGAAAGAACCCAGCTTCTTCCTAGTGTCTACCCCAACAGTACGAGAAGTCCCCACACTGCAGTTTCAGACCAAAGTTCAGGCAATTTGGTATTCAATCACTAGAAGAATAGTTGTAGAAAAAGGATAAAATGTAGTAGAAAGTGGCAATCCAGACCCAAATGCAAAATAACAACTACAGATTTCAATACTGTCCCTAATGTGACAGTTTTTCTGTGTTTCTGAAAACTAAAAATCTTCTAAGGTTAAGAATTTACTTATCTATTAGTATGAGTTAATCAGAGCAAGCATTTATTTTGAATTGATAGTCTAGAAAAATATGAAAAAAATTTTCATACTCTAATGGTGCTTAGACCTAGATGTAATATGATTGCCAGATAAAACTGTGAGCTACAAATAGTTCTGTTGAAGAATCTCTCTACTCAAAGGGTATATAGATAAAGAACACACACAGCTCTGCATGATCTTCTGGTGATTACATCTTCAGTGATTATGTTTTTATCTTTGTTTTTCCACTTGGACCCCTCCTCCTTGCATTACAGGAGGAAGAGGCCAAACGATCAGGGAGCAGAAACCATAACCACAACTGATTTCCCTTAGTCAATTTCTACTGAAAATTACTTCTCAAGTCCAAAGAATTTTTTTTTCATTTTTGCAGTACTTCCCAGGCCGCTTGAGGAAAAATTCATAGCAACTGACCTACAAGGCATTTTATCAAATAAATATCCAGCTTTGTCCAATTACTCTGTGTCCCCCTGCGTGGGCACTGACTAATAAACCTTCCTGGTGATAAGAACAATGTCTTATAACAATTGACTTTCATTAGCACCTCCTGTAGGAGATGAAATATCCTGCTTTATGGAGCAGGGTCACAAGGCTCAGATTAAATCAAAGGGCAGATAAATGGTCTTTGTTCTCTTCTTGCTTTGCTGCTATTAACCTGCAGGAGAGATATTAGGAGGGGTGAGAGTGAAAAAAATGGTGGAGTTTTACAATGTGTAAAGCCGCTTTTTAAAAGACTTAAAGTAAAGAAATTAACAGTTTCTAAATTTTATATCTTTAACTTTGCCTGACCATAAATTTGATTGTTAAAACTGAAAAAGTATCTATTTAAAAGAGAAAACACTAGGCTAGAAGTCTGGCCATTTTACCACTTCCTTAAAATAAATACAGTAACCAGACAAGGAGAATTAACTCTAGGCGCCATTTCTCAAGTCCGTGCTAATGTTAATAGATGAAATAATAAAAGTTTATTGAAAATTTACTGTGTGCTGGGCCCTATGTTAAGTGGATTATTTCATTTACTCTTCACCGTAACCCTATAAGATAGATATTCTTAATATGCCCATTTAACAACGAGGGAACCAAAGATTAGAAAGATTAAGTAGCTTGCCCAAGGACACACCTAATAAGGAGGGAAGCTGGAGTTGGACTCAAGATCTATGATTCCTAAACCAATGCTCTTATCCATTGTGTCATACCATTTCCCTATCCATGAAGCTTGGGGAATTGATGTTTGAATTCTATAAAACTCCAACCCGTGTTTTAATAACATAAATGTTATTAAGTGTTGCTGAGAACAAATACATACACAAGACCAACATATCTTGGCCAGATGACCAATATGGTATTAAAAACAAAAACAACTATCACCAATAAATAAACCAAAAGCTGCCTAGGCAGCAGAAAACTTCAGATCAACTATAGAATACATTCAAATTAACAAATATTAGAAAGGTTCCTACATCTATGTATGACATTATTTAAAAAATTACCAAGCTACCCAAATCAGGTTTCTTGCAATTACATCCTGCCAGTCCATATTTATGATTCAATAAACATGGTGACTGCAACTTAGAAATCATGGTTAAAAATTATTTTAAAAGAAGAATGCTAGGTTGACTGAAGGCATTCTATAACCAACCCAGAACTGGTACCCAGATAAAATTAAAATTTAAAATGCCTTTAAACATAATCCAAATATAACAAATCTCTACAAATACTGAGGAGTGACTTCTCCCACATGCAAAAAGTAGTTGTCAAACTAACACTCAGTTCAAGGGATTTCAGAGGATTCACAGCCTAACACTTGCTTAACTAACACACATATTATTGTCCTGACAACACACACACACACACACACACACACACACACACACACACACACACACAAACAATGCTACTATTTGCTTTCCACAGAGATGTGCACCTGGCCAGAGTCACCATGCATGGATTTCCTTAATGAATGAAGTCACTCTGCAGGCACGTTCCAGCGACTCTGCTGGTTAGAAATGTCCCCTGGCTGGTATATCTCTCCACTATACTGATCACACCTGAGAAGAGAAACTCACCAAAGAAATGCAGGTTCAGAGTAAGTGTTTAACTGCATGAAAAATGACAGTTTTCCTACCCTCTATGAAATGTCCAAAGATTGTGTTAATTTGCAAACAACCCATATTATGTGGTGATAATACTGCATTAATCTACATTTCAGTTCAATAAGTCCATCCAGATGCTAGATTTTGATAAATCATCTTTTTATCACTATAACTTCCCTGTATGCTCCTCTATTACTCTTTCAGTTCCCAAAAGAAATGCACTCATTCTTCTTCTGATCACTGCAGAATTGCTCTGTGATCACTTTCATGAACCATCTGCAGAAGTGTAGCCAAGAGGAGCCAGAATATTATTAGGACAGCCTTAGTTGGAAACAGAGGTGGGGTTCCAGACCCCTCATTTAGACCACGTACCAGGGGTCAAGAGTCAGAGCTGCTCTGGGATTAAGGAATTTTATAGTTACATGTCCTTGTTGGTTAAAGAGAAGCACCTGGGGCCAGCCTCCATTCCTTTTGTCTTGTATGCTTCTGAATATTCTCTTGGATGACATGGTAGGTATTTTTAAATTCTAGGCATTTATGAGCCATTTGCCTGATGTATGAGTGGTAAACTTGGTGGGTAGAGGGGGTCATGCCAAGATACTAATGGTGCTTATATGCTTTAGTGCTGATGGGTAGTCCAAACATGACTAGTGCTCGTAGGAGAAAAGCAGACCCTGGAGCCCAAACATACATGCATTGAAAATAATGGTCAGGGACTCTTCTGGATTCCTTTGACAATTCATTTACCCTCACTTGTGCTGTCCGGTGTGGATGTGATCCTGGTATGTTGGGTGGTTTTGGATGGTGCTAGTATTCTGTGATACTGTTCATTTTGGGGATATGGTTAGGGCTAGGTCTTACCTGTTTTCCATCCCCTTCAGTGGCTACACAGAACCACAAATTCACCCACAATGTTTCTGCCAGCCATATTGATCTTTGACTTAAGTTACCTAACCACATTCTGAAAATGGGGTCCTGACCAATGGTTACCAATTTTCAGGTATAAACTATTAGTACTCTCCAAGATAACCCAACTCAATGAGGGGATTCAGAGTTCAATCACCAATCACTAGATCACCTATGACAATCACTCCCAAGGACAACTGCAAATATTACAAACATAAAGACTCAGGCTTTAAAAAGCAAAAGCAGTTAAGATAGGAGTGCAGTGAGGTCCAAAGGTAAGGAAGCCCTATTCTTTGACACGCTTGTGTAGTTACCTCTGGCAGCCCCAGTGATATACTTGAAAAATTAAACAGCACCACAATTCAGCAGTTTGCCAAGGAGACACTTTAAAAAGGTACAATATGTTGCCAGAGAGAGCGAGCTTTAATAAACACACAATTAAATAATCTCACTAAACATTGCCTGGTCAGATGGCACCCAGCCTACAGAGCCATCTGGCTGAAGAAAGACTCAGAGATTCAATAAAAATGAGGGGGGACGGAAATACTCAGAGAATCATCAACCTAAAAACCCAGATTCTATGCAGAAAGCCACAAATCCAGGTTCCTAGATATAAACTGCTTCATAAAAATATGATTCACAAAACCTGTTTCCTTCTAGATATTGTTAATATTTCCTTCAATCTCCATAAATTTCTCATTCAGTTCAATTCAACAAAAAATATTATTTTATCTTTTAAAAAGCAAGAATCCCTATATCAAAGCTGCACGTGAATACACACACACACACACACACACACACACATATATATATATATAAATACGAGAGAGAGAGAGAGAGAGAGAGAGAGAGAGAGAGAGAGAGAACAAACAGGCTGGCATAGAGAAGAATTACAATAAGCTAAAATTTCCTTAAAAGAATTGAAACAGATAAGAAGTTAATATCTAACATATATAAGGAACTCCTATAACTCTATAGCAAAAATGCAAATAACCCATCTTGAATAGATATTTCTGCAAAGATGACATGCAGATGGCCAAAAAATATATATATGAAAGTGTGTTCAACATCATTAATCATCAGGAAAATGCAAATGAAAACCAAAATAAAATATTCTTACATCTCTTGGAATAGCTATTATCCTAAAAACAAAAAGATAACAAGTCTTGATGAGGATGCAGAGAAACTGGAACCCTTACACTGTTGGTAAGAATGATGTAAAATGGTGCAGCCACTAGAGAAAACAGTATGGAGGTTCCTCAAGAAAATAAAAATAGAGCTACCATATGATCCAGCAATCCTACTTCTGGGTATATATCCAAAAGAACTGAAATTGGAATATTAAAAAGAGACATCTGCACTCCCATGTTAGGTATAGCATTATTCACATTAGCCAAGATACGGGAGCAACCTAAATGTCCACTGACAAATGAATGGGTAAAGAAAATGGGATATATACAGGTAAGGTAAGACATAGCCCTAACCCTATCCCATAATATTCAACCTTTATAAAGGAAATTCTGGCTCTTCCCACCCACCTTCCATAATGGTGTGCATGAATGTACTGGCTGATGTTCTCAAGAACATCAACAACGCCAAAAAGAGAAGCAAGTACCAGGTTCTTGTTAGGTTGTGCTCCAAAGTTATTGTCCATTTTCTGTGATAATGAAGGATGGTTACATTGGCGAATTTGAAATCATTAATGATCAAAGAGCTGGGAAAATTGTTGTGATCCTCATGGGCAAGTTAAACAAGTATGGAATGATCAGCCCCAGATTTGATATGCTACTCAAAGATCAAGAAAAATGGAAGAACAACCTGCTTTCATCCTATCAATTTGGTTTCATTACAATGACAACCTCCACAGGCATCATGGACCATGAAGAAGCAAAAACACACAGGAGAGAAAGTCCTGGGATTCTTTTTCTAGGGATATAATGTGCATATACAAATAAAATGCCTCAGTGGCCAAAAAGGAAATCCTGACAAATGTGACAACATTGATTAACCTTGAGGACATTAGGCCAAGTCAAATAAGCCAGTCACAGAAGGACAAATGTTGCATGATTCCACTTACATAAAGTATCTAAAATAGTCAAATTCATAGAATCGAAGAGTGGAATATGGTGGTTGCCAAGGGTTGAGGAGAGGAAAAATTAGAGGGGTACTGTTTAATGGGTATAAGGTTTCAATTATGCAAGATGAATCACTTGTACAGGTACATTGTACAATGTAGTATAACACAATATGGTCACACGTGCGCTTAAAAAAATTGAAGAGCCTAGATCTCATGGTAAGGATTTTTACCACACCCTCAAAAGAAGAGGCACAAGAAAACTTTTGGAGGTGATGAATATGTCTTATTACCTTGATTATGGTGATGGTTTTTATAGATGTATACATATGTCTAAACTCATCAAATTGTATACATTAAATAAATATGTACAGTTTTTGTATATCAATTATACCTCAATAAAGCTGCTTAAAAGAAAGGAAAATAATTAAAACAAACCATTCATATGACTTAAGTCACCAATCAGATATTAGTGTATGTAAATATCTCCCTCAAGTAGATACTCAACCTTCCTTAGAATTGGTGATTAATTGGTGCAATCATACAATTCCTTAGAAATGGAATGGGGAAGGTTGGGGGGGGCGGAGTGGTAAGAGATCAACCGAAAGACTTGTATACATGCATATAAGCATAACCAATGGACACAAGACACTGGGGTAGGGGAGGCCAGGGGGAGGTCAAGGGGAGAAAGGAAAAAAAAGGAGACATATGTAATAATCTTTGTAATACTTTAAGCAATAAAACAAAATTTAAAAAGAAAGAAAGAAATGGAATCCCATAGTTTATAGAATCTCACTTCAACCAACCAGAAGGTCTCTGTGGTGGTGACCTCTCCTCACCTCTGTACAAAGCATTCTAATTCAGTCCACAGGCAATCAAGCTTATGCAGCTAAAAAGGATTACCTTCTCTTTCTTGTTCCTTCTCCTCCAGCCATTTCCGTGCTAATTAGTAATGCTCTGAAAGAAGCTAGGTCAGAGAAAAAACAAGCCAATGAATTGTTCTCTTTCATTTGATGAGTAGCATGCTATATGGCAGATATTTTGGAAAAAGAATATAATCAAAATTAACCTGTTGCTTCAAAGATGTCATATTTAACAATGAGAGCACAAAGATTTAAAAGATAAACATATGAAAATGTTTAAACATATGAGATTTTAAGAATAAACATGGAAATGTTTTCATTTTTTTGCATAAGAATTGTGTGTCACCTCTAAAAATGTCTCAAATCATTTAAATACTGTTTAAAAATCTTTGAAACAAAGAATTTTAGTAGGAACCACTTGATAAAAATGCAACATCATCCAATTAGTTTGCAAGAACAATTTAATGACATGAGGAGAGATAGAAATGCACTAGCTAAATTTCAATAAAAACCTTTGCATAATTAATGAGTGAATAAAAAAAACAAACACCTGAGCATCCTGATTTAGAAAGTGCAGTCAATGATACCCTTCCTCATATGATAGACATATTGTTGTGAGGCATATAGTTCAGCCATCAGATCAATTAAATGCATGAATTTAAAAATGAATGACACCTTCAAATTGCTTTATCACAATATAAGAAACCAAGATTTTTTTAAAATAAAGAAGCATATTTAATCACATTGCTGTCACCGGTAGCAAAAAAAAAAAAGGACTGATAGTGATATACTATCACAAAGGTTAGAAATACCTACTGGTTAGGAGTACCAATTGGGTTT
Source organism: Myotis yumanensis (assembly GCF_028538775.1). NCBI lineage: Eukaryota > Metazoa > Chordata > Mammalia > Chiroptera > Vespertilionidae > Myotis > Myotis yumanensis. Next base: position 70,903,486 of record NW_027223760.1, on the reverse strand, counting down.
GAGTACTGAATGACCCCTGGGATAGATATTTAATCTCTCTGATTATCAATTTCCTTTTCTGAAAATTCTGAATATTAAAAATACATGCCACATACGATTATTGTAAAGGTTAAATAAGATTAAAATGAATAGACATTCAAATAACTTTATATAATAAAGAATATTATGTAATAAACTGTATATGTTACTATTATATTAACAATTATTATAATAACTATGTTACATTAATAGTTATTATAACAATATCATATAACTTTATATAATAAAAATATAATGCAAGTCATTTATGTAACTTTAAAATATTCCAGCAGCCTCATTAAAAAAATAGGTTAAACTAATTTCAATAACATATTTTATTTAACCTTATATCTCCAAAATATTATTCTTTCAATATGTGGCACTGGTCATACTTCAAGTGATCAGTAACTACATGCAACTAGGGGCTACCATATTGGCTGGTGCAGGTCTAGAATAGAATGAACATGTATAATGGCCATTATTTGAATTTGTTTTTAGTAATATAATTCTCAAGACAACAGAGATCCTCATATTCAATGCAAATCCAAAACATATTACTAAACCAAATATAATAGCATTATCATTGCCATGTCTCTTCTAGAATCTTGGAAATGGCCTTATTTTTGTTGTTTGAAAATCATAAAGAATCCAGTTGACCTTAAGAGAATGAATCATAGGCCATGTGATCAGTCTATACAAAATCACTTCTTGTATAGTTACCCAAGACATGAAATGAATGCAAGAGAAAATGTACATTTAAACTTAGAAATTTAATAAGAAAGACAGACTTTGTAAAAAGAGAAAAGAAAAACAACACATATTGAACAATTCATTCAGAGCCACTGACTGACATTTACTGTGTTCTAGTAAATCCAGAATATGCCCTATCCTAAAGAGTACAAGTGTGTACTGTATCTTGGGTGGAGAAAGGTGATAAAAATAAGAAAATAAAAATCTGGAAGTAAAATTATCCAAGTCTAATGCCTTTTAGTAAATGAACATTAAAAAAATATTATGGAAAAAATTTAATCCCATTTTTTCCAATCATTTTCACTTTAAAATGTTTACTTTTCCTTACTTTAATGCTGTTGTCAATAAGGGTGTCACATCTTAACAAAAAAAAACCATTTCCCAAATACAGACAAAACACTTAATAAGTATTTAACATAGTTAATAATCATTGATAATATATTAATAAATTAGTAATTTATTAATTAACTGAGTAAACACCTAATAAATCATATTAGTGAGTATGTGAAAATATTGATGGGTTTTTTAAAATTATTTGTCTACATAACTGATCAGCAATTGAAATCTAATCTTACAAAATAGCTTTCTGAGCTTAAGGCTATCTCAAATGTGATTTATTAGCATTAGACTGAATTTTAGGACTGAATTTACCTCTAATTACCTTTAAATTCTATTTGCACAGCAGTTTGATTTACAAAGATTCACATCCTCAATTTGTATTACATATAGAACAGAACTCTACACATTCCATCAAGAATTCCCACGGAGTCATAGTAGGTATAAATATGCCATCATAAAATGGAACCTGGGACACTGATTAATCTTGTACCTCAGTTCACTCCTTTTCATAAAAAATAAAATAGCCCATTGCACACAGAAACCAATTCATTAATCATAAAGTGGTTCTTACCCTTTTTTGAATCCTGGACCCTTTCAAAGGTGAAAGCTATGCATCTCAACCCCAGAAGAATTCACATATGCAAAAGCTTTTCTATGCAATTTCCATAGTATCTCTTCTGGTTCTCCAACCCTAGGTTCATTTACTGCTGGCCTAGCAAGATAGGTCCCAGGCAAATAGTCCATAGTTCTAGGTCAGTGATGGCGAACCTATGACACGCGTGTCAGAGGTGACACGCAAACTCATTTTTTTGGTTGATTTTTCTTTGTTAAATGGCATTTAAATATATAAAATAAATATCAAAAATATAAGTCTTTGTTTTACTATGGTTGCAATTATCAAAAAATTTCTATATGTGACACGGCACCAGAGTTAAGTTAGGGTTTTTCAAAATGCTGACACACCGAGCTCAAAAGGTTCGCCATCACTGTTCTAGGTGGCCAAAAAAGCAGTCACACACATGGAACTGCTTCCCCTTTTTATGCCCCAGTGGTTGGCAAACTGCGGCTGGAGAGCCACATGCGGCTCTTTGGACCCTTGAGTGTGGCTCTTACACAAAATACCACATGCAGGTGCGCAGCTCGCGAGCCACATGAGGCTCTTTGGCCCCTTGAGTGTGGCTCTTCCACAAAATACCACGTGCGGGCGCGCACGTACAGTGTGACTGAAACTTCGTGGCCCATGCACAGAAGTCGGTGTTTTGTGGAAGAGCCACACTCAAGGGGCCAAAGAGCCGCAAGTGGCTCACGAGCCGCAGTTTGCCGACCACTCGGGCCTAGCCCCACTATACCGATTTCCTGTTTGGTAGGGTGAAGATGGACCAAACACGAGCAGCTAGTCCTCTCTAACCATTGAATAAATTGGTCCATAGCATCTACAACTAAGATCTTACTAGATCTTAAATTGGAATTTGATAACAAAGGGGTGTTCTAGAAAATCATATCTCTATTTTACTAACCATTTAAATGAAAATATATTTTAAAAAATCAGTTAGAAATGCTTTAAATCACTACACATATATATTTCCATCCATTGACTCAACAATGCTATTGAACATCTATGTGCCTGGCACCAGCTAGAAACCCATGAAGACCCAAGGATCTCATAGTCCCGTGAGGGAGAGAGCAGTAAACAGCAGTCACAAAAGCAAGGATATATGCTAAAATAGGGCTAAGTTCAAGGAAACTGGAGGAGAGACCCCGTTTTCAGGAAAGGCTTTCAGCCAAGTTGTAGATAAAGCTGCAGCCAGGATGAGGACAGGCATTCCACGCATAGAGAAAAGCTGGAGCAATGGCCTAGAGAAGAGAGAGGAAACGGCAGGGGCTGAGGCCTGCCGGCCTTTCAGCATGGCTGAGGCAGAGTTCAGAGTGGGAACATCACAGGAGGTGAGTCTGGGGAGACAGGCAGAGGATCATGAAGGGTCTTGCGTATCTTGCTGGAGTTTTTGAACTTCATCCTGAGAGACCACTGCAAGGTATTAAAGTGATTGAAACTGGAAGGCAAAGAAATCAAATGGATGAATTCGGTAATGGTTCCCAAAGTGCGGTCCACAAAGCTGGGGGGGGGGGGGGCGCCGTTCTCAAGACTTTGTGGGTGGTCAAAATTATTTTCATAATAATAGTAAGGCATTTATTACCTTTCACTCTCATTCTTTTAAGAGTGTACAGTGGAGTTTTCCGGAGGCTTCATGATGAGTGATGACATCACTGGTCTAATGGCTCTTAGAATGTGCCTGTGTTTTTGTGTTTTAAATTTTTCTGGACAAATTGGGGGCATCAACAAATGTTAAGAATGCAAAAACTGGATGAGGCCAAAAAGTTTGAGAACATTTGAATTAAAGGTTTCACTCCAACAGTCCTGAATGAAACAGGGAGAGGGGGGTTATTAAAACAGAAGGCTCATTTGCATCACAGGTGAGTGATGACAGTGGCATGGAACAAGGCTTAAAGTAGGAATAGAGAAAAGGGGATTCGAAACAGATATGTTGAGGAGGTAGAATCAAAATGATTTGGTAATTAATTAAATACAGGGCATGAGGAAAAGGTCAAGAAGAACACTCAGATTCTGGCTTTGAATGTCGAGCCTCACAGATAAAGGCAACCCAGAGGAGTTGTCAGGAGTAGGATGAATATATCTGTGGGTGTGTTTTGCATCTATTTGGTCATGTCCAAAGATGAGTCTATGTGAGACTAGAGGGCAGCAGAGTTTAGACCTAGAAATGGACAGTTAATACCCTCAGCATGTAGGTGGTAACTGAGGTCTTTAAAGGAGATGAGGTCATCGCCAGAGAATGTGGAGCGAGGAAGAGAGCAGCACTTGGAAGAGAACAGAAGTAGGCAAAAGAGGAGGAACCTTTGAAGGAGAAGAAAAAGCAGCACCCGGTAAATGCACTACCAGGAATGTAAGGCAAGAGCGTTTTAGGCCTGGTTGATGTGATTCAGTGGTTGAGCATGGACCTACAAACCAGGAGGTCATGGTTCCATCCCCAGTAGGGAGGGTGCAGGAAGCAGCCGATCAATGATTCTCTCTCATCATTGATGTTTCTATCTCTCTCTCCCTCTCCCTTCTTCTCTGAAATCAGTATACATACATATTTTAAAAAGAGTGTTTTAGGAAGAAGGCATGAGTCAACTTGGTAAAACATTGCTGAGGGAGTCTTTCAGTTCCTGACAAGATGGTAAATCAAATCTGGTTGCTGACTTCCTTCCCCCAAATCAACATTGGAGAAACTATAGGCACTGCAGCGGTTCTCAACCTGTGGGTCTTGACCCCTTTGGGGGTCGAACGACCCTTTCACAAGGGTTGCCTAAGACCATCGGAAAACACATATATCATTACATATTGTTTTTGTGATTAATCACTATGCTTTAATTATGTTCAATTTGTAAGAATGAAATTGGGGGTCACCACAACATGAGGAACTGTATTAAAGGGTCGCGGCATTAGGAAGGTTGAGAACCACTGCACTAGAGGCTGCAGAGACAGAAGGTACCAGTAACATAAAAACTGAGGAACACCTGGGAAAGCCCAGGCTGTCATGAATCAGCAAGGTCAAGTTCAGTCTGGTGCAATGGGAGAGCAGGCTGAGGCAGGGCTTTTAAATTCCGCTCTAGTGGCCACCTAGCACTGCCACAGAAGATCACAAAACAGTAGCAGTAGCCTCATGGTACAATGATCAGACAGCCCAAACAAAGCCCAGTGGGGCAGGGAGCGGGATGATAGCAGTGAGGCTGACTGATCCTTAGGACATTTACTCCTCCACCTCTTCTCCCCTTCAAATCTCTAGGTCCAGAAGACCACAATCCAAGGCAATTGACATGATAATGAAATGTAAGACACGAAAAAACTCTAAAAGCCTTTCAGAAAGAAAGAGCTTATCATCAATCTCCAAAGGGATAATAATCTGAATGAAATCCTATCTCTCAATAGAAAAATTAGACACAAAAAATAATATGGTAATATTTTAAGACATCAAAGGGGAAAACTTTGAACTTACAATTTTATGCCCAACAAATTATTATATACATGTGACGGTGAAATAAATATACTCTGTCAGGCTTACAAGGTCTCAGAAACTTTGTCATGTGATCTACTTTGGAAACATTATTAGAGGAAGTGCTTAAAAGAGACGATAAATAAATTCAGAAGAATCCAGAAAGAGATACAGTTAATAAGAACGATCAAAGAAATTAGAATAGTGTGCCTCCTCCAAAAAAAAAAGGACCAAAGAAACAGAAAAATATGCCTCAAAACTGTTTAGTTCTAGATACCAGTAGATGTCATGAGGATGTGGGGCACTGGGGCTAAAGGATGCAAAAGTCTCATTGGGGAAACATGTAGATGATGCTAAATTAGGAGTTCAAGAACAATGAATAAAATAAGAATGCACAATTATGGCAGAGAGGCCAAGAGAAAGTCTGAAAAGTGTCCACTGAAGGAGGTTATTCTTGATTGGTACAAAAATCAATTTAAGAAATTAGTCAGAACTAAAGCCAGAAGCAATAGATTTAGGAGAGACAAAGCAATGTCATTATGTGGCACATAACTGCACATATATTTCATTTAAGCTTCAAAACAACCCTGCTTTGTATTATTATCCTACTTGATAGATAAGGAAAAGTAAAAACAAAATAATTTGCCTGAGTTGCATTGCTTAAGCCCAAGAAGCACTGCTGGGAGTCTAACCATTTTTGTAAGAAATAATGAAGTATTGACAGATCCCTAAGTGAGTATCCCTGGATCTTTCTCTGGAGCTTTATTTTATTAAATATGTTTTTATTGATTTTAGAAAGAAGGGAAGGGAGAGGAAGAGAGGGAAACATGGATGAGAGCGAAACATGATCACCCCCTACTGAAGATTGAGCCTGCAACCTGGGCATGTGCCCTAACTGGGGAATGAACCAGAGACCTAGTATATGGGACGATGCTCAACAACTGAGCCACACCAGCTGGGCGCTCTGGACCTTTAAAAGGCTGTTGCTCTGCTCTGGTATTTTCTATGCTATTTTGTTTGTTAGCATTGGATTTTGTGTGTGTGTGTTTTGTTGTTGTTTTTTGGTTTATGTCACACAGGGATGGTTAACTCCTAGCTGGGGGAGCAAATCTATTTCAGAGTGCCTAGTAGGACTATGAAGGGAAAACTTTGATCCCCTGGCTGTTTCAGAAGGCACTTCTTGTTTGCTTCAGAAAGCTGATGGAAGAAGACCCTGGGAGCACATTAATAAGGGATAACAACTACTTCTATAGGAAAGAGTGAAACCTTGCCCCACTCTTATGTGCAATAGAACATGAAGTATTTTAATATGTACTTCCATATAAAAATAACCTAGACTGCTATTTTTAAATATGGCAGATTACTTCTCATGAGTTAATTTTTAAATGTTGTCCACCAGCAATTTCATCAACAAAAGCATATATCTCTAAATAAAGTGAGGAATACTTGGGCTTGAGGTAGGAGCTCTGTGAAGATTTGATTAAATGCAAATTTAGATTCAACATTAATCAGATAATATAATCAGGACAGTAATTGTTACTATGTCAACTAAATTGTCAAACCTGAACAGCAAGTGCTTACATTTATTATCTCCCAAGTCATCAAGAAGATTCAATTGTTCTCAACCTGGCTGGTGTGGCTCAGTTGGTTGGAGCATTGTCCCATACATCAAAAGGTGGTGGGTTCGATCTCCAATACAGGTACGTGCAGGAGGCAACCGGTCAATCTTTCTCGCTCTCGCTCTATTTCCCCTCCTCTCTCTAAAATCAACTTTAAAAAATCTTTAATCAAAAAGAAGATTCAATTGTTCTCATCTCTAAAAAACAGGATATTAACTACCAGAAAATTTGCTTAGATGATAGCATGAGTTCTTGGATATGGTGAAACAATTAAATTAATGATTATTATCTGACCATGTTCTCATACATGAATAATTGTTCTGATAGTCTCTTTTAAATGAGGAAAACTTGATAGTATGGGACCACACTACCAGATTATCCTATATAATAAAACGTTAATATGCAAATTGACCCTCAGGCCCTCACAAGATGGCTGCCTATGACCAGGCCAGCCAGGGGGGTTAGTGAGGAACGACCAAACAACTGAACAGCAGGCTGCGTGGGGCGACCAGGCTGGCGGCGGGGCTGTGAGGGGCAACCAGGCCAGTGGGGGGGGAGGCGAGTTGGGGGCGACCAGGCCAGTAGGGAGGCAGTTGCGGGGAACCAGGCTGGCAGGGGGGATCAGTTAGGGGTGACCAGGCCAGCAGGGGGGGCAGTAAGAGGCGACCAGGCTGGCGGGGGGGGGGCGGTCAGTTAGGGGCAACTGGGCCAGCAGGAGGGGTGCAGTTGGGGGTGACCAGGATGGCAGGGGGGCAGGGAGGGGTGACTAGGCCAGCGGGGAGGCAGTTGGTGGCGACCAAGCAGGCAGGCAAGTGATTAGGAGCCAGTGGTTCAGGATTGTGAGAGGGATCCCAGATTGGAGAGGGTGCAGGCTTGGCTGAGGGCCCCCCCACCCCATGCATGAAATTCGTGCACGGGGCCTCTAGTGTGTGTGTGTGTGTGTGTGTGTGTGTGTGTGTATATATATATATATATATATACATACATACATACATACACATATACATACATATACATATACATACATACATATACATACACACATACATACATACATATACATACACACATACATACACACACACACACCTAAGCGACCGTTATGATGGAACGACTGGAACAACCGGTCGCTAGGATGTGCACTGACCACCAGGGAGCAAATGCTCAACACAGGAGCTGCCCCCAGCCTGCAGGCCCCAATTGCCGATGGGGCCTGCTGGCCAATCTCCTGAACCCTCTCCTCAGCCAGGCCCCGGGCTGGGATGGGGAACCAGGGGTGGATGGTGGTGGACATGGGCGGCGAGGGAAGGAGGAGGGGGGGGAGGTGGGGAGGCAGGGAACCTCGTAGTGGCAGTGCATGGGCAGCAAGGGAAGGAGATGGTGGGGAGGCGGGAACATGACCAGTCCTGATCGCCAGCCAGGCCTAGGGACCCCACCCTTGCACGAATTTCATGCACTGAGCCTCTAGTTTTAACATAATTTTGGACAGACATCTACAAAATCATTTAGGATTCTATTAGGCAAAGGCAGTATGATATGAGTGCAGTTCTAAGTGGCTAAATGACCATTTAAATACTAAGTGAAAAAAGTGAAATGTTGCCATTACCTACCCGATGCATTATGACACTGAGGTATTACCTACTTTATTGGAATAGCAATTTCCATCCATTTTAATTAGACAAGTTCTATCCTGGCATATGTTATATAATCTCAGATTTCATATTTTCCAGAAGCAATTGGGACTGCTGGGGATAGTTCTCACTTCTAATGTTCATCACAGGAAAAATGGATACATGAGGTGTTTCAAGTTGCGATCGCTTGAACTGAACAATCCAAGCTACTTTGTTCATAACCTTGAGTATAAATATGTCAAGTACCCGAAGAACTAGACAATTTGAATTTGAAATAGGGTTTAGAACTTTAGATTTCACATAAGCCACTGGTCTGCTCATAACTCCGGATGAAGACAGCAAAACTATTTTGACTTCCAGCAAAGGAAAGCACTCATGTGGACCAAATCAGCCAGGGAACAAGCCAGGCTTCATCAGTACAAAGCCTAGTCATAGAATTTTTTTTAGATATGTGGTTTGCTTCTTTCAAATTCACACAGTAATTTAAAAATACATGTTGACAAAACATTTTCAAGCAAAGACTCTGCCAGGTGTTCTTTAAAGAATGATCTGACACTGGCACCATCCACTGTTATATAAATAATTAAGAGATTTTTTAAATTGCTTCCTTTAGGAAGCAGAAGGGAAGCTTTATGATTGCGTCACCTGTTCATTTCTTCAAGACCCTTCTACCTAGATCATTTAGCGTAGGCTGGAATAGATTTTGGAATAATAAGATTTCACTCATCTACAAAGTCAGCTTTTCAAGTTCACAGAGGTTTCATTTGAGAACTGGACTGATCTCCTTGAAGATATTTTCCTCCCTTATTCCACTTTGCCTTCCATCACTCCATAAACATCACTGAGGGTTGACAATGGACAAGTCTCTGCTGGATGTAACTAGACTCTTAACACCTTGAGATACAATGTCTTTGAGTCCCTAGAACTTAGCACAGTATGCAGAACACATTAGATACTCTACAAATGTTTACTAATTACTCACTAATTCAGTTTTATTCAATAAAAATTTTTGAATGTTTATTATGTGTCCCACATTGGGCTAGGGGTGCTGGGCTGGCAGTGAGAGTAATGAATAATACGCAATTCCTCTTCTCTCAAGAAACCATACCTAGTAAAGGAGAAAGACCATATAGATAATTATGAAGCACTGTGGAAGGTCAATGCTAAGACATTCCTCAAAGAGCATTTTTTCAACCCAGGAATGTAAATGAAAGCATGAGGTTGGTCCAAACAATAAAGTATGTCTTAATGAAATAAAATTCTTAATAAAACATACATAAGGGAGAGAACTATCAGAACAAAGTTACACCTGGCACACACATTTTCAAAACCTCTGATCTGCTCTTAATGTGGTAAAAATTAAGAGACTTCATTTTTTTAAGAGCTTCCCTATGTTTTGGAACACAGTGTAGAACACTAGAATAAAACTTTCACATATAAATCAACCTCAGATATGTCATTGCTTAACAAGCAAGAAAAATTAAAATCCCGCCATACACTGAAAGAAAATGCTTAAATGGTCACTGTAGGAAACGCCTTGCCAATAAACCAGAAGACAGCCTCATGCCACCCGGCATCAGCAGTGGAATGGACACATCTGACACCACTCCATGGGCGTGAAGCTACAGCTCTGCCACTGCAAACAGAAGTAATAGGTAGTGTTGACGGAACAACAGTTCAACTGACACGGGAGCATCCCTGCAATTTATCTTCTACGTATAACAGTTCATTTTACGAGTATTCGGCCCAATACAAGGGAGAGCTGAGAAAGGATAAGAGCCTATCAATTTTGTAAGTAAAAGGTAAAACGCAAAGATGAAAGAAATACTTCATTTAGTCCTCTCTCTCAAAAAGCTTCAGAAACACTGTCTAGGAAATAATTTCACCCAATCATCTCTTCATGGAGTTAAGAGAATGCCTCAGGTATTCCCACCTGTAAAAATATAAATACAATTTCACCATTAAAAATAAAAAATAGCAATCTAATGAATCACATACAGATGTAATATTAGAACTAAGAGGAAGTTGGATCTTCAAGAAACGTATTTTAGCTGAAACTGTTCGTTTGTTTCTCCTTTTTCTTTCACTTCTTGTCCCGTCTTTCCTTTTAGGTGACAACAGGAATAACCACAGTTGTCTGTCTAACCATCATCATAATGGTATTAATAAGATCTAACATTTATTGGGCACCTAGAATGTGCCAAGCAGTACTATTAAGAGCATGCTCAGAAAAACTAAAGATCACAAAGCTACTACACGTTGACCTGTTAGGTTAAGCAATATTTGAATTTGTTGTTGGGGGGTGGGGAGGGGCCTGCCATGTATTTATTTAGTTAGTCTGTACTTTTATCATCTGTCTTTGGTCTTACATAGCCTCCTCAGTGAGCATTTCTGAAATGAATTGAAAGGCTGTCTAGTTTTGGTGTGGATCCTATAAGAGCTCTTCTGTGCCTCAGTAGAAGGCCTTTCTTCTTTTTGCACCTTCATTCAGCAGCACTTCTGTGAATTACAAAAGACCATTTTCTCATTTCCCAGCAAAAGTACACTGAGCCAAGTGGGGCTCTGCTGTCTCCTGCACAGCAAGTACCTATCAAGAGACAGCTAAGTCAGAAAACCAATTTTATTGTAATAATAGCAGTAAACCACATACTTGGTAAAGTAGTTACAGTTTAAAGAAACTTAATATGAAACACACTATAAATCATAGTCTGCCCCCCCCTTTTTTTTTAAGGAGTGGAGGATTTATAAGATAATTTCTTGTCTAAAGCACTAATTGGGTGTGGTGTTTTTTTTTTTAACTATGTTCTGTTCTAGGAGAGGACATGAGGACACTAGGGTGTATCATATCACACTTTAATAACAAAGCTAAAGTCCAGCCCTGGCCATTCCCTTTCCACATAGACCAATCCTCTGCAGGCATTTTTCTTTCTCCCCACCTCCCAGCTTCTTTGAAATACAATTGATGTATAATATACCATTGTGTAAGTTTCAGATAGGCAATGTAGTGATTATACATGTGTATTGCAATAAAATTCGTTAACATATGCCCTGGCTGATGTAGCTCAGTTGGTTGGAGCGTGATCCCATGCACTGAAGGGTCGCAGGTTCAATTCCCCATCAGGGTACATGCCCAGGGTTCCAGGTTCCATCCCCAGTGGGGGTGCAGTCAGGAGGCAACTGAACAATGTTTCTCTTTCACATCAATGTTCTCTCTCTTCCTCTCTTTCCCTCTCCCTTCCTTTATCGCTAAAATCAATGAACGACCTATCCTTGAATGAGTGGAGGGAGGCAATGGGGGAAAAACAGGGGACATCTGTAATACTTTCAACAATAAGGATGAATTTTGTAAAAAAATTAAAAATAGATTACTTAATATATCCATCACCTCACAGAGTTATAATTTTTCTATGTGTGTGATCGGAACTTTTAAAATCTACTCTCTTAGCAACTTTCAATCATAAAATACGTATTATTAACTTTAGTCACCATGCTCTACATTACATCCCCGGAACTTATTCATCTTATAAGTGAAAGTCTGTATCCTTTGACCAGCCTCTCCCAATCTACCACACCTCTCCATCTTTGGCAAACACCAGTTTGTTCTGTTTCTATGTGTTTGGTTTTTTAGATTGCACATATCAGTGAGATCATACAGTGTCTGACTTATTTCACTTAGTATAATTCTTTCAAAGTTTATCCATGATGTTGCAAATGATACAAGTGGTATTTACTGACCCATGACAGTGTGTCCCCAGTACAAGCTGCACTGTCCAGTGCTTGGTGGCAGTGGACACCCTTAATCCTCATGCTCATAACTGATGGGGACCTTGTTTGGAGGTCTCTAGCCAACTATCGCCCTCCTGGAAATTCTAGATGCTATCTAACGTCCTTTAATAATTCTTCTTCTACTTAAGTCAGCTATATTTCTATTGCTTTCCACCAATAATACGAAACAACTATTTAAAGGTACAAAAATATTTATGTACTTATGGGTTTTGATAAATGTATAATAACATATATCCACCCTTATGGTATCATGCAGAATTAGTTCACTGTCTTAAAAATCCCTGTGTTCTACCTGTCAGTGTCTCTCTTCCCCCCAACCCGTGGCAATCACTAATCTGTTTTACTGTCTCCATAGTTTTGCCTTTTCCAGAATGTCATATAGTTGGAATCATACAGTATGTAGCCTCTTCAGATTAACTTCTTTCCCTTAGAAATATGCATTTAAGTTCCCGCCATGTCTTTTCTAGGCTTGAGAGCATTTCTTTGTATCACTGAATAATATTCTATTATCGGGAGGTACCATAATTTATCTATTCATCTATTGAAGGACAAATGTACAACACAAAGAGTAAACCCCACTGAATACTGTGGACTTTAGTTAATAACAATGTATTAGACCATCAATTGTAACAAACGTGTCACACTAATGCAAGATGTTAATAGAGGAGACTATGTGTGGGGCAGGTGGAGGGAGGGAGGGATATGGGAATTTACTTCATGTCAACTCTTCTGTAAACCTAAACGTTTTCCCAAAACAATCTATGAATTTAAAAAAATATATATATATAAGTAACACTTAAAAATATATATTTATGTGTCACATTAAATGAAAAAGACAGACTAAAAAATGGGATGTGTTTTGTGATTGTAAGCATGTGAAAATATATACGTAAGGAACCAAGAACTGGAAAGTAACATTAGAAAAATATTGTATAGGGGTTGGGGTGAGGGCATAGCTGTGGCTTATTATTTTTTTTATAATTGTCTTTCGTATCATTATGTAACTTTTTCAATTTTCAAAAATTCCACAAGAGGTGGGAAGGAAAGAAACAATGACCCAAGGTCTGCCTCCCTTATAATAATATAATTTATTTTCTTAGTAGGAATTTCAAAATAGTGTTTAGTGATAAAGAATCCATCTAACACAGTGGTTCTCAACCTTCTGGCCCTTTAAATACAGTTCCTCATGTTGTGACCCAACCATAAAATTATTTTCATTGCTACTTCATAACTGTAATGTTGCTACTATTGTGAATCATAATGTAAATATCTGATATGCAGGATGGTCTTAGGCGACCCCTGTGAAAGGGTCGTTTGACCGCCAAAGGGGTCACAACCCACAGGTTGAGAACCATTGATCTAGCACTTTGGTATTAAATATCTTACCTAATAATAGATAAACGTGCAAATTGACCGTACCTTCGCTATGCCTTAAGCCACACCCACCAGCCAATCAGAGCGACGATATGCAAATTAACCCAACCAAGATGGTGGCAGGCAGCCACAGAGCTGGAGCAAGCAGGAGGCTTGGTTGCCCCAATGATGGAAGAAGCCAAGCTTCCCGGCCAGCTGCTGCCTCCTCTCAAGGCAACGAAGTTTCAATTATACAAGGTAAATAAACCCCAGATACCTGCTTCCAGTCGCCATGGCCACTGAGCTGGAGTGAATTAAAAAAAAACACACAAAAAAAGGAAAGGCTGGGAGCTTAGGTCGCCGGGGGCCTTGGTCAGTTTGAAAACAGCCAACAACCAGGCACCCCAGTGGGGACCCCCACCCTGAAGGGGGTGTGACCAGCCTGCAAACAGCCATCAGCCCCTCACCCAGGCTGGCCAAACCCTCATGGGGTGAGGGTCCCCACTGGGTGGTTTGACCAGCCTGAAAACAGCCATCAGCCACTCACCTAGGCTGGCCAAACCCCTATGGGGTGAGGGTCCCACTGGGGGGCTTGACCAGCCTGCAAACACCCATCAGCCCCTCACCCAGGCTGGCCAGGCACCCCAGCGGGACCCCCACCCTGATCCAGGACACCCTTCAGGGCAAACCAGCCGGCCCCCACCCATGCACCAGGCCTCTATCTTATATAATAAAAGGGTAATATGCAAATTGACCCTAACAGCAGAACGACTGGGAATCACTGGTCACTATGACACACACTGACCACCAGGGGGCAGATGCTCAATGCAGGAGCTGCCCCCTGGTGGTCAGTGCGCTCCCACAGGGGAGCTCTGCTCAGTCACAAGCCAGGCTGATGGCTGCCAGCACAGGAGTGGTAGAGGGAGCCTCTCCCACCTCCTCAGGAGCACTAAGGATGTCCAACTGCAGCTTAGGTCTGCTCCCTGCTGGCAAGTGGACATCCCCTGAGGGCTGCCGGGCTGCCAGAGGGATGTCTGACTGCCTGCTTGGGCCCAATCCCCTGGGGAGCGGGCCTAACCCAGCAGGTGGACATCCTCCGAGGGGTCCCAGGTTACAAGAGGGCATAGGCCGGGCTGAGGGATCCCCCCGTGTGCACAAATTTTTGTGCACCCGGCCTCTAGTCCTATATAATAAAGCAGTAATATGCAAATTGACTGTACACCCTTGCACAAGATGGCCCCCATGTGGTCACAAGATGGCTGGCAGGGGAGGGCAATTAGGGGCTACCAGGCCAGCAGGGGAGGGCAGTTAGGGGCTACCAGTCCAGCAGGGGAGGGCAGTTAGGGGCTACCAGGCAGGCAGGAGAGGGTAGTTGGGGGCAACCGGGTTGGCAGGGGAGGGTAGTTGGGGGTGATCAGGCCAGCAGGGGAGCAGTTAGGCATTGATCAGGCTGGCAGGCAGAAGCAGTTAGGGGCAATCAGGCAAGCAGGCAGGCTAGTGGTTGGGAGCAAGCAGTCCCAGCTTGTGAAAGGGATGTCCCAGATTGGAGAGGGTGCAGCCTGGGCTGAGGGACACCACTTTCCCCCAACGGCACACCCCTGCACAAATTTCATGCACCGGGCCGCTAGTAGATAGATAGATAGATAGATAGATAGATAGATATGAAGCATCATTCACAGAATCATTTAGAGTAATGGCTGCTCAACCAAGCTTTCAGGCAGAAATTGTATCTTAACTATTTTGGTGTCAGTACATAGCTGTCAGTACACAGGTATCACAAACAAAACATGCTTAACAAATATTTGTTGTTAAATGACTAAATTATTGATAATTGCATGAGTAAGCAAGTGTCCTTGATATAGGATTAAGAACTTATCCTCCCACTTTTCTGTTTTTATCTCTATTTTCTAGACTCTGCTCAAACCAACACCAGTTGATGATTTAAAAAAAAAAGTTATGCTCTTAAATCAATTTCTGTACTCATTGTTTTTCAGCATGATCTCAATTATATGCTAATCAGAACTCACGTTTACTGGTAGCATAACTATATGGGGCAATGTGTTTTCTTCTCCAGCTGACCTGTGAACGAATGCTAGCCACCGGTGAATCCAAACACACCCTGAACAATGCCATTATTAAACACTGAAAACACACTCATCTGGAATGATGGATAAAATTTTTAGATAGCAACATTCTCTGAATTTGTCAGAGTTCTTTTGAAATCAGTAAGAGATTTCAACCCTTAAAACTGAACTGATAAGATGGCTGGGTTGGCAGCGTGAAATTGAGTGCAATGAGCCTGTTTTGGATCACTGCTTGGCTGCTGAGGTCAATAAGACCTTGTTTGTGCCATCTACAGTTTGTGCATAAATCTAACAGCATAAACAGATACTCCAGCCAATTTACATTCTCAACAGCAACTCTGCATTTACAAGTTGTTTCTGTCTTCCGAAACGGGGGGGAAGAACAATTTAATTGATTGCACAGTGTCTCCCTTACAATTTTCTTTAAAATATCAGGACAGCTGTGTTTTGTTTCAGAATTCCCTGCCCTCAGATCTGGGCACAGTCTCATGATGCTCAGAATACAGCGGCTCCTAAGAAAATTTATGAAATGCCTAACAATGTTCTCCTTTTGCAGGATCCTGTCAATACTCCACAAAGAAATTCTTCTGCTAGGGATCCTGAAAAACTCACCAGCTGCAATTTCCTCTTATTCCTGAAGCTCTGTATGTTTCTTAAAAAGCAAAAGGGAAATTCTAATTAAGAGCATATTTTTACATGGATGAAATATGAAAGCCGATGTGACTGCCGGTTAATCATTTTCAGTATAACTTTGATTCTCCTTCTGCTATTCATACTAAATGCCAACGAACAGGTTTCAAAGAAAAATTAAACTTGGTGTAACACAGTTCTTTTTCACTGAAATCATAAAGAAATATAGTGCCATATCAAGAAGAGACGAAGGCATTCATTTAAATATTCCATCTCTACTGCAATATTTTTAAAAGTCTGTCTTTTCTAATGAACAGAAACTTTTATATTTATAAATCACTTTTTCTACAGCAAAGAAATTATTCTGGCCAGTGGGTCCAATAGAAAGTAAAAACGGGGTTCCTGGCAAACACACACACACACACACACACACACACCACAAAAACAAAACACAGGTGATCCCATATGTTGGAAGCTTTGCCTGGTGTTTGACTGTGATGGGACTAGAGAGGAGCCATAAACAATGACCTTAGGATACACAAAACCACGAGAGATGGCATTTCTATTAGACCACACTACCCAGAGAGGTTCCCTTAGAACAGGAGCACTGTGGTTCTGCAGCCAAACCACCTGGGTTTCAATTTCCCCTCTACCTCCGAGGGACCTTGTGACCGTGGGCAAGTTATCTTACTGCTCTGTGTCTTAGTTTCTTCATCCTCTCAATGGTGAGGATTCAGAGAAGCAGAACCACAGGCACACCCTAGGCAAACACAAACAAGGTGGGAATGTGATGCCTGCATCGCAGCCTTTTGTCAACGTTGGTTTACTGATACCAAATTCATTTGAGGGAAGAAGCAGGTCAGTATCACCTGGGGGGGTCTCATTCTGTTGGCTGATGCTAGCCACCAACCTGTCTGGTCTGATGGGAAAGAAATTTGCAGGTGGCAATAAGCCAGAACCTATCTTTCTCCCTCCCTTTGCCTAAAATAGTATTTCTAAGCCAGTAGTTGATTGAAAAGAGACCAGCAGCTACTATTTCTTCCTCTAAGTTTGCAGGAAGTAAAACAAGTCAAGAGCAGGTTTGCAATCCATTCTCTTCCTTTCCTCTGTATGACAAGCATGTCAAATTCGAGAGGCATGTGGCCCACTGGCCGCCAGTTTGACATGCTTGGCGTATAAATAATGAGGTGGACTGGGAGGGGATGGAGAACTTGGGAAAGAAAGAAGGCAAGTGACTCATTCAAATCTCTTTGTTAAAATGCTAATAACATACTTCTGGCAAACAACTAATGATATTTACTAGTGGAAGAGTCCTTGTCTATAGAATGCTTTAGTAGGATCTATCAGTTCTAGCTAGGGTTGCTTAGGGTAGACACATCTAGAATCTATAAATTTATGGGACATAAAATAGAAATGTCACATAAGCTATGGAACTAACTCTCTAGCATGAAATGGAGATTCTCCTGTGTTAACCTTGGCCCAGAGTACACCCTGCCGCAGCAAGAAAGGAAACGGAGCATTGTGGCCAGTCCTAGACCACGCTCTGGTTTGCCTGTCCCCTGAAGTTCCTGTACCCTTAAAATTGTTAGTGAAGCTTGACATTGGATCGGATCTTTACAATGTCTGAGTATTTCTTTATCTGGTGTTTTGTGTTATCTAGGCTTATTTTGAGCAATTCTAGTTTCGTTTGCTCCCTCTTTGTGATTATCGTCTGAAAGCAGCTATACCCAGGGAAGCAGGGGAGTGGAGTGGATTGGTAATGACCCGGGGCTTTGGGTGTGACTCTCCCACTCACTGTTTGCAAAGCTGAGGGCAGGTTGTTTAATGTTTTCACTTTAGCCTCCTCACTTGTCAGCTGGAGAGAGCCATGGCCCCTCAGGGATTGCTGAGAGGATTAAATGAATAGGATAGTGTATATAAAGCGCTTCTCACTGTTTAAAACTACAGTAAACACTCACTAAATTACAGCTCCTGTTAAAATTAAGGAGAGATCTTACTGAATGTTAGATTAGACAAGAGTGGGGGGAAGGGGAGTAAAATGAGAAAGATCTTATTCTTTCACCTTAATTTTATGCCACTGTTCTCTTTATTCTAATGTGAAGAATCATAACATCTCCTGAAATAGATTTTTTAAAACCATTTAAAAGATTGGTTCTTGCTCTGTGTTTTCTGAAGTTAGCAAATCAAGTTCTACAAATTGCCACCAATTTGAATAAATGGCTTTGTTTTTGTATTACTTTTTAACAGCTGAATTGCAATATGGCAGTATTATTTCTAAAAGGAAAATATCTCTCTAGTTTATCTTCAATATTGCCCTTGTCTGAACTTTTTTCATGGATGTGCTATTTGTCCTGCTGATATTCTGATAGCCTGAAATGAAATTAGAACAAGCCTACAACCATTAAAAGAGTTGGAAAGAACAAATTTTGTTTTTTGAGGACATCTTCTGGGTACCCTATTTCCAGTGTTCTAAAATTGTTGTTCTAAGCCTCAATTAGATCTATGATGGGTGATTTGGGAGAAAAGTGGGGCATACATGCTACCTGTATTTTTCAAAAACTGAGACTATTAAATTCCTAAAATAACAAAAACTACATAAACTATATTTCACCTACTATCTTTGGGCAAAAAAATTATACCAATAAGCCTTTCTGGTTTTTCAACTGCAAAAAAACATATCTAGCCAAAATAACCTGCCATTCTGAGGAATGACTTCAAGATATTCATAATACAGTCAATGGCACTATAGCTATCTATCATCTTGTTAACCCTTTCACATATAAAGATAAGTAATCAACATTATTAGCAGTTAAAAACACAACACTGGAATCTAGAACTGAGCTTGTAAGTAAAAAATGAAGAGGTTAACACATTCCAAACCCAATGACTGCCAGCAAGCATGAGAACAGTTATAACACGTTCCACACAACTAAGCCCATACTGCTTTTTAATTAAAATATCCTCGCTAAAGTTCATCCAGTTAGAAAAACATATACTTTTATGAGGGCATAGTCAATAAGCTTTCTCTATTCTGCTGTGTTTATATCACAGAAGGTGTTTTTCCATTAAAATAATATCCGATTGGGTTCTGGTTTTTCCTGCATGATTGAGGAAATGAACCACGTTTCTGAAAATCATGCAGAACCACAGGGAAACATTCAAGATACATCAGCATGAGATATTTTGCTTTGCCACTCCATCCTTCAAATGCTTTCATTTACATGCTTCCTAATGTTCTTCTTAGCTGTTTCCTTGTTGGGTTATTAGGATCGTTTGGTGATTATCTTTATATGATCCATGTTAATCAACACAATATTAAGTACATTATTACACATATTTTCCTCATGGCGGCAAAGTCATGCATTATTTATATCCTCTGCATGACCTTACTTTAATTATTAATAAGATGTGTTATAACTCACCAATGATTTAGTGGATCAGTTTAATGGTAACATATTTCAATTTGTGGATTATTAATCCCTTTAATTACTAACACATAAATTTATGTTACCTTGTTTTCACATTCACATTATTTTAACTTGTTTTCACATTAATTATTTGATGTTACTCAGTCGATTCTTAAAGCAACCCTATAAACAGATAAGATGGATTCTTCAATTGATAATATAGACACACAGATGTTAGATAATTTGTTCAGATCATACGGCTTATTAGCGAAAGACTCTGGACCAAGTCTCCCAAGTGCTCTTCCCCCAAATCAGGAGATATCACTTCACACCTGATAGAATGGCTATTATAAAAAAGACAAGAGACCACAAGCACTGGTGGGGATATGGAGAAAAGGGAAACCTGGTACATTGTTGGTAGGAATATAAACTGGTATGGCCACCATGGAAAATCGTATGGAGGTTCCTCAAAAAATTAAAAAGAGAACTACCATATAACCTAGGAATTCTACTTCTGGGTATATGTTTGAAAGAAATAAAATCACTATCTTGAAGAGATATCTGCACCCCTATGTTCATTCCAGCCTTACTTACAATAATCAAGACAAGGAAACAACATAAGTGTCCATCAAGAGATTAATGGATAGCGTGTGTGTGTGTGTGTGTGTGTGTGTCTGTGTGTGTGTGTGTGTGTGTGTGTGTGTGTGTGTTATGTAATATAATATTATTCAGCCAGAAAAAGAAGCAAACCCTACCTTTTGTGACAACATGAAGGGACCTGAGGGCATTATGCTAAGTGAAATAAGTTAGACAGAGAAAGACAAATATTGCATGAGTTCTCTTATATGTGAAATCTAAAAAAGCAAACTCACGCTTTTGAGTTTGGCTTAGTGGATAGAGCGTCGGCCTGTGGACTGAAGGGTCCCAGGTTTGATTCTGACCAAGTGCACATGCCTGGGTTGTGGGCTTGATCCCCAGTAGGGGGATGCAGGAGGCAGCTGATCAATGATTCTTTCTCATCATTGATGTTTCTATCTCTCTATCCCTCTCTCTTCCTCTCTGAAATCAATCAATCAATAAATAAATATATATATATATATTTTTTTTTTTAAAGCAAACTCATAGAAACAAAGAGTAGAATGGTGGTTGCCAGGGCTTTGGGAGTGGGGAAAATGGAGAGTGACTGGCCAATGAGTACAAACTTCCAGTTATAAGATGAATAAGTTCTGGTATCTAATATATAGCATGGTGACTATAGTTAACAATACTTTATTATATATTTGGAATTTGCTAAGAGAACAGATCTTAAATGTTGTCAAACCCCTCCCCACATATACATACAAAGCTGATTATGTGACATGATGGATGGGTTAACTAAACTTAGTGTGGTAATCAGCTCACAGTAAAAAGCCCAAGGTCTTTCTAACTTGTGACCAAAGACATATACATGATCAAGCACAGGTTTCCAGGAAGAGAGAGTATGTAGGTTCCCTGGAAAGTCCCCTAAATTACAAATTCCCTGAAAATAGGGTGTATGTCATATGTTTTTTTGAACCCCACTGGTTTGGACCACAGGAAGAGATCAGAGAGTATCTACATTGTCTCCATGGCATTTGCTGGTCAGTCATTGGAGTCACTGACATGAGTTGACCACTGTTCAGCAGCAATGACACGCACATTTCCTCCCTGCACACCTACCCATGCTTTCTCTTAGGCAGAAAGATAATGGGCTCTGAAGATTATGGGCTCTGAAGATTATGGGTTTGAATTAGAATACACAACTATGAGCATGTTATTCATCCTTTGACTTTAATTTATGTTTCAATTAAAATAGAGATAGTTATAACAATATCCTAGCTGATTTTGAGGAATCAGTGACAGAAAATATGTTAATTTCTTGGTACACAGTAGACAGGCAATTGTCTTCGCCTGTTCAGGCTGCGAAACAGAATACCATAAAGTGGGTGACTTATAAATGGCAGAAATGTATTTCTCACAGTTTGGGAGGCTGAGAAGTCCAAGATCAAAGCACTAGCAGATTAGGATCTGGTAAGGTTCTGATTCCTAGTTCCTAGAGTGTCCTCAGATGATGGAAAGGGTGAGCGAACAATCTGGGGACTCTTTCGTAAAGGTGCTTATCCCTGGCTCTGTCCTCATGACCTAAACACTCTCCAAAAGCCCAACCTCCTAACCATCACATTGGAGATTAGGATTTAAGAGATGAATCTGGGGGACACAAGACACAAACATTCAGTCTGCAGAGGCAATACATATTGGTTATCTCTCTGATCCTTTCTCGGACAACCACTGCTAGTGTTCGCTCTGAAGCTGTTCTCTTAACATGTCCAACTCGACCTGCATCCCATAGGTAAATAAATACTCCTTCTATCTCCTGCCTACATAGATGCTTTGCTGATCCAAGTATGTGATCTTTGGACTCACAGTCTTATCCAGACAAACAGGAACGTATCTGCAGCATAATTACACCTCCATTCATTTGGGTCCCAGTTACTAGGAAACTCTCAATTAGCACGTATCTGGGTAGAGTGGCTGCGTTACAACTAGAAAGCTTCAAATTTGTGATTGACTATGACTTGACAGGATACTTGTGAAAAGTTATGAATCCTCATTTAAAGGGCAATTAAAGAAAAAGAGACTCCAAGCCAGATACATGCAGAAATGAGCTACTTGGTTAGAATTCTAGCGGTTACTTTACCTGTGTAACTCAGGGAAACCTGCTAACCTCTTAATGCTTCCATTTCCTATTTTATAAAACAGGAATAAATGAATCCTACATCTCAACACTCTTGTGAGGATTAAAGAGAATTATAGGAAGTAAATGCTATTGGCCTAGGGTCTAACATATAACAAGCACTTAATTAATACATGCTGAATCCAAATCTTCTCAAACATATCCATGCTTTAAATGTTCTGTTTTGTCCCAAATTTCTAAAAGCAAAATTTACAATTAAAAAGTTGCCAGGAAGATAATGATTGAGAGGCAGTATGCATAGTGGTTAAAATCATAGTCTTTTGATTTAAAGTTTAAATTTGAATCCTGAATCCACTATTACTATGTGATTATAGACAACTTACCCTCCCTTTGCCCGGTTTATAAAATGAGGATAATCAGAGTACCTACTGCATTAGACTGCTGACAGGATGAAGAGAGAAATGTTATGTAAAGCATTTAGGAGAATGCCAGGCATGTAATAATTTCCCAGTAAATGTCAGCTATCATTTTTGGGAACATCTGGATTTTATTTTTACTTTGGTGATCATCTGATAAATTAAGTATTGAATGTACTACTGAAGTCAGCAATGAAAAACATTTCTTTTTGTTCAATTCTACATTATTAATAAGTAAAAGCACAGGGAGGAGAAATAATAGTTTTATGCCAGAAAATATTATGAGAAAATAATATTGCAAAGGCCATTTTTTTACTTCATTCTATAATTGTACTGAAATTGTTTTGCTAAGCTCAAAAAACAAATCATTGGAAAAACAGACTAATAAATCTCATCATGATTTTACTTTAAGTAAAAAGTAATAGCTCTGAGATAGAATCAATGCTATTAAAGGACTACCTAACTGAATTTATTAAAAACAAATCTCTCTTTCTCTCTCTCTCTCTCTCTCTCTCTCTCTCTCTCTCTCTCTCTCTCTCACACACACACACACACACACACACACACACCCCTCCTTAAAAATCCAAGTAACTAAAGTAGATGTAACAACTTGATGAGTAGGTTTTATGGATCTGATCAATTAGTTGCCAGATATCAACAATAGACCAGGATGCCCTAGTTGGTTGGCTCAATGAATAGAGCGTTGGCCTACAGACTGAAGGGTCCCGGGTTCCATTCAAGATGCAGGCTCAATCCCCAATAGGAAGCAGCTGATCAATGATTCTCTCTCATCATTGATGTTTTTATCTCTCCCTCTCTCCCTTCCTCTCTGGAATCAGTAAAAAATATATTTAAAGACAAAAACAATAGAGCAGGGTGAAACAATACATTTGACAACAACCTAATTTTCGCCTCCTTTATATAGGTGATTCCACAGACATTTGTTTTTGTTTAAACTACCAGGATAATGAGCTATGAACTCAAGGCATGCACAGGTCATAAAAGGCAGCATAGGATGAAAATACAAAATGGTTCAATAAAATATAGCTAGGCTCATAGGGAACTGGTTACTGGAAAGAAAAATAGTACCACCTACTTACCTGAGTTTTTTAGGTCAGAAACATGGAGCTCAGCTACTCTGTTGCCTAACACAGACACAGGCAGAGGTGGAAGACCAAGGAGACAGAACTATTAGTCTGAACTAGTGCAGTTTATCTTACACTTTTATGGCTCGATTCTGATTCATTTTATGACTGCAGAGGTGACTAGTGTGATTTACTATTACTAACCAGAATAAAAAAAAATCAGAAACCTTGATTCTCAAGCCAGACTTTAGTTCCCAAAATACTCTCTCTAAAGTACAGCAGCACTTCTCAAACAACTTTACTTCAGTAAAAATGGACCTATACCCAAATGATCTTTAATGAATCATACAAGCAATTTTAAAAATCTCTCTTTTAGCTAAGAGTTCAACTGTAAAGATGTTTAATTAAATGTAATTATATTTTGAAAATAAAAAAAATGTGTAGTTTCAAATACTTAAACAATGGCTATTTCACCAATACCTAGTACAGAAAGTAGGCAAACCAGAAACAATTGTCTAAGTGACCTCATTAGAATAACTGTTTGAAGATTTAGCTTATTGAGCAAGACACAAGATACCATGCTTTGCAACAGTATGATAGAGCTCTATTATTTCTCCAGAGCAAGGTCAGCAATCTTTTTCTTTAATGGGCCAGAGAGACACTCTAGGCTTACAGGACATATGACTCTGAGCTCCTCGAATTATGCTGTTGTAGCACCAAAAAAGGCCATAGATAATATGTAAACAAATGAATATGATTGTGTTCCAACAAAACTTTACTTATAGACACTCAAATTAGAATTTTATGTAATTTTCACATATCATAAAATATTATTCTTTTGATGTTTTTCAATCACTTAAATATATGAAGATCATCCTATATAATAAAAGGCTAATATGCAATTCAACCGAATGGCAGAATGACCAGTCGCTATGACATGCACTGACCATCAGGGGGCAGACGCTCAACGCAGGAGCTGCCCCCTGGTGGTCAGTGCACTCCCACAAGGGGAGTGCTGCTCAGCCAGAAGCTGGGCTCACAACTGACCAGCACAGCAGCGGTGGTAGGGGCCTCTCCTGCCTCCCCAGTAGGGCTAAGGATGTCCAACTGCCAGCTTAGGCCCGCTCCTTGCGGGGCATGGGCCTAAGCTGGCAATTGGACATCCCCTGAGAGCTCCCAGACTGCGAGAGGACACAGGCCAGGCTGAGGAACCCCCTGAGTGCACGAATTTTCATGCACCAGGCCTCTAGTTCTTAGATAATGAGCCACACAAAACCAGTTGGTAGACCAGTTTGACTGACCTCTGCTCTAGCCAAAGCTCAGGAACCCCCATCCTAGGCTTTCTGTCCCACGAAAGAGTGAGAGCACCTCTGCTCCCTGAGGACAACTTTGATTCCCAGTGCCACCAAAACCACAACTCATCCTAGCAGGATCCTGAAGGTCCACTTTATATTCTTCCTTCATTTTTTCCCCTCCAAAGATACCTTAAAACACACTTTTAAAAAAAATGGTATAAAGAATGTAAGAATTAAAAACTTATCCAAAGATCAAAATAATGCATTCAAAATGAAAGAATTGAATTGCTCCATCATTAATTGTATCTTTTTCTTAGTTAGTCACTCATGAACAGAATTTTTGAAGTGCCTACTCTGCACAATACCTTGAGATACTAGGGATGCAGAGATGAATAAGACATGGTACTTGCCCGGAAGGAGCCCAGAGTGGACCTTGGCAGACAGACAAG
Organism: Myotis yumanensis; assembly: GCF_028538775.1. Taxonomy (NCBI): domain Eukaryota; kingdom Metazoa; phylum Chordata; class Mammalia; order Chiroptera; family Vespertilionidae; genus Myotis; species Myotis yumanensis. The sequence continues at coordinate 70,877,859 of NW_027223760.1, read as the reverse complement.
TCTTCCATCACACTGTGCTGTGCCAGCATCCTCACCTCGCCTCAGGAGCACCCAAGCAAATGCCCAATCCTTGCTTATGAGGCAAAAGTTTCTCTAGGATGATATTTGAGTCTCCAAGAAAGAGTAGAGTCTGCCAGATAAGGTGAACTGAGCAACATAAGCAAAATCTATTGGCAAAGCCCTTGGCTCTAAGTAAGTCAGACACAAGATCCTAATTTAAACTTTTATACACATTTACATTATTTAGGTTGTGGGGTCTCCCCACTTCCCTTGAATTTGGTCTGGGGATGTTAATGGATTAACTGAGGAGACAACAAAGTAATAACAAAGAGGGCCTTTTAAAACCTGCAGCACTTCCAGTGGGAGTAAATATCCAGCTAACCAAAGTAGTCACTGGTCGGAACCCTTTTTTGATAATCTTTTTTGAATTTATCCTGTTATCTCTGATTATACCACATGACATCATGCTAAATAATTGCTCTTGCTTCTCAGTGTTTTACAACTTCTAAATGTTTGTAGACTGTTATTATCATTCTGCCCAAGTCACTTCAAAGCCAAGCTAGGCATTCTTTGCTACTTTAATCTTTCCTGGTAAATTAACTCCATTATTTACTTAATAATTTGTATTATTTGTTTTCTTGTCACTGGATTCCTTCTTTAATTTTCTGAATCTTTCTCTTAATGAAAGGTCCACAACAAGCCACTCAAATACCACTATCAAAAACAGAGAACGTGTAATTATATTTATGGCTGTTTTTAGTATAAATCTAGTTTGTCTTGACTTATACTTTCTAAATATTCTCTTTCCGAGTTTGAATTTCTGAAAAATCTCTAACACCAAATACCTTGTATCTTCTTTTCCCTTAAACAAAATCTATTTGAGTTTGGAATTTCTGCTTTTGTTTTTCAAATTTTAAATCATCCAAAAGGTTACACTGATTTGGTTTTCTTCTCCATTGACCTCTGTCCTTTTCTATTTGGTAAATACAAATTATTTTCTGGTCTTCTGAACTCTGCTGAAATTGATTTGGCTGTTTTTATGTAATGAAAATGTTAGCTTGAATATTATGCCAAGTATATTTTTTAATTCCATTCTACAGCCTTTGAAAAATGCACAAAAATATTTTCTCTCAGATTTTCTTTTCCTCCAAGAATCTCAAGGATCTTTATAATTAATTTGGGATAAATGCTAGAAATGGACCTAGAGCAGGCATGTTCTATTGTGCTTAGAGTTTGCCGCTGAGAATCTTGACTTTCTCTGCACATAATTCATTACTTGTGCTATGTCAGATCACTAGGCGGGGAGTGAGAGCCCTTGCCACTGGCAGGGGAGAGGTGAGGTGACCAAATAGGGCCCAGACTGAGCTGGAAATGGCCCTAGGCCTCCTCTCTAACAATCAAGAAAACTATATTGTTACTTCTATAGGACTCCAGTACAAATGCCAATATACTCCAGTGTAAATTCAATCACTCTAAATAACTTAACAGCAATGTGATGAGGCACACTGAGAGTTCACTACGCCTTTACAGATGGCGGCTGTCCTCACCAATGGGGAGTATTTATAAAAATAATCCCAAATGATTATAATGCAAACATTGTAGGAAAGTTCTAGAGAGGAAGGAGATTGAAAAATTTGAGGTGAAGATGCCGAGAAAAATTTTGAAATGTCTGGTTTTCACAGAAATTATGGAGACTGGGCCAATTGAGATAGTGACAAAGGGTATTTGAGTTTGTTAGTTTGGCTGAGTAAAAAGAATATTGTCTCTGGGGTCAAATTTCTAGATTTTTTTCCTTTACCTCTTATGAAATATAATAAAAACCAGATGACAAGTAATAAAACACTGGAACTGTTAGGCAAGCATTACTCATAAACGAAAGAACCTCAGTATGATCGGTATAGAATATTTTCTTTTCCTCAGCAAAATGGTAACTAGATGGCTTCTCATTATGAGTAACCTTAAAAATATGCTCCTGGGTAGCTGAAAGAATTGACCTACCAGATAGGGTTAATTATGTTCTCCCATTAATTAAAATCTGCCAGATATAACTTTAGTTGCAATATAATTTAAGCCAAACTGTAGTAACAATAGTTGATTGGCAGGTTCAGACACTTCTGTATCCAACATCACAGCTCAGAACCCATGTCTTCTTTGGACTTCAGTAAGTAACTCGACCCTGGATGACTGCTCAGAGATATTAACCCATGAAAATACATGGCAGATTAGTTCCAATTTTCTCATAGAGTCTTTATCTAGCCTTTCATACCCTTGCCTATCTTGGGTAGCCACTCCACGGTGACATAACTGCCTTAAGAATAGAAGAACATAATGGAATTCTCAGACAATTTACTCTGATCTCACCCAGTTATAAAATAGATGTGGAAAAATCATCAGAGCAAAAGTAAGTGATAAATAAAAATCTTAAATTGCCCAGCAAATTTAAAATTGCACAAAACACCAACACTCTCTAATTTCAAACACCTGAGTACCTACATGCTTACCCTAGCACCTCAGAGCTGCACCAAGGCCTTGCCCGCCTGAGAACCCCTGCTGTCCTCTCACTCTCCTGGACATCAGGACTCGATCACAGAAACTCTCTACCCCTCAGAAAACTCCACAGTAAGTGACATCTCCCCCCCAATTCTGCGCCACCTTTTAGCAGCACACAGAAGCACTGACATTAACCCCAGTCTTTAGAAATGGAGCTGACTGTAGGAAGCACTCATTGTAGAAACTGGGGATATCAAACAAGTAAGACTTAATCCACACTCTCAAGACGCTAAGACCAGCAAGGGAGAAAACCAGGCAGACCAGTCAGTGTGAGAGGACCTGTGATAGACGAACATGGAGCTTCTATGAAGAGTACCAGGGGACAGTTTTGTCAGGGAAAGTTTCCTGAAGGGAGGAAAATAGAAAATTTTCAGTGAAGAACAGAAACCTAAGAGTGAGGAACAGCATATGGCAGTTGTCCAGGCAGCTTAGCATTGTGAGGCTGTAATAAAGTGTGAAAGGCAGGGAGACTTCAGCTTGAACCCCTTGCTAATGGCTGGAAGATACTGAGAAGTTAGGTACCTTATTTCTCTGTGTCTTGCTTTTCTCTTCTGTGTAATAAAATAATAAACACATGGTGGATGTGAGAATTAAATGAGGCAAAACATGGAAATGCTTTGTAAACTGTAAAGCATTAAACATGTTAGTTATGCTTTCACTGGGACAGTATTTCACCTGCCTCCTCACCTAGTCCTATTTTCGCCACAAAGTGAGGAAAAAGAAAATCCACAAATTACATGAATAAAATGATCCAGAGAGAACAGCAATAGATTACGAACTCTGACCTGGAGTAGTTTGCATATATGATATCTGTTCAGGAAATGATATCTGAGAACAGGAATGACCCTTGGAGCTCTTTCTCATGCTTTTCACATGGAAGGTAACACAGAATTGCTTCCAGGGGAACGGATCTAACGCAAAACAAGTGGAAAAAGTACTGTGAACTTTTTAAAAACCGACAATGACTCATTTACTTCTGCAGTTCACTCTAGACTTCATGACTGGTAAAAACCTTCACAGGAAGGATTTATAGAGCTGTGATATGTATGTTTTTTAAAAGTTGAGAAGAAGCTTTAGATAACAAAACAAAACAAAATAGGTAAGTGAACAGAAAATACTACCAATGTTAAAAATTAAAAGGAGTTGGTTTCTCATCCTGAAAGAGAGAAATTTGAAATAAAGTCTCACCCTGACAAGAAATTGCACGTGTAAGTGGTTCTGCTTTTTGCTATCTCCATGGAGCTCAAGATAAACTTTTTACCTACAGGAGCCTTTACTGGTGCTATTAACATGGACGGCCTTTTCCTTGTTCACTGTCAAATTCTCACTTTCCCTTCAAGGCTCAAACTTATTTCCCCCTCCTTTTTAAAACTAAACACTCCTTGGTTTACTCCCTTCGTACACTGCTTCTTTTCTGGTTGTTCACATCCCTCCTTCTGCCTGTCAGGTAGTAGATATCCAGTAAGTATGTGAGCAGACAGAAGAATCCAGCTATTACAATGACAGCTAAACTGCTCAGAAATGTAAAAAAACAACAACAAAAAACCACAGGTTAACTTTTTTAACTGACTATGGACACACAAATTAGAAATAGATTTAATCTTAAAAATCTCCATTTGCTAATCATGTGAAAATGAGCTGTGTTTATTTACTAAGCTATCCGATACTTAATAAAACAACTATAAGCTTCTTGTAAATCAAATCATTAGAATCCCTTCCTCCTCGGTGTCTTTCTGGCAATGAGGCGTATAGTAGATGTTGGGTAATTGTGATATTAAAATGAGCTCTCTAAGCAAGAACCAGTCACAGCATATGGCAGTGTTGATCCTCAGAAATGATCGCTAGTAATTATAACTAATTAATTTCAATTGTCTTACTAATGCTAACCAGAATGTTTAAAAAGGAAATATGAAATCAATAATATGAACATATATATTTAAATTTTCACCCATAATTTTGTTTTAAAATTAATTCTCCTGATAAAAATGTAGGAAAGTAAACTAAAACTAGCCAAAAACAAATATAACATGCTTGTAGGGAACTTCTTTACCTTTTTTTTTTTTTTTTTTTGAGAAATGGCTATTTACTTCTCTCTAATCATTAAAAAATAAAATAATTTTCGAAGAATCAGAAAACTTAGGATATAAAAAAGAAAACTTAAATGACCTAAATTATATCACCAGGCCCATTAATTGATAATATTTCTGAAGTTATCTTTCCACACTCTTTTTTGCAAGTCTATTAGTTTGAGGACCAGAAGCATCAACATTATCTGAGACTTCTTGAGAAATGTATCTCAGGCCCCATCCCAGGCCAACTGAATCAGAATTGCATTTTAATAAGATTCTGCAGGTGCGTTTGTATATATTAAAGTTGAGAACTACTAAATCAGTGTTTTAGTTTACTTTGCCAAAACATTGAGCCAGAATTTGCATAACAGTTTTATTGAGATAAAATTCACATACTGTACAATTTACCCTTTTAAAGTATATAGATCAGTTTTTAGTATATTCAGAAAGTTGTATAGCCATTGCTACTCTCTGATTTCAGAACATTGTCATCCTCCTCCCCCAAAACCCATACCCATTAGCAGTCACCCTACTCCTCCTACCTCAAGGCCCCCAACAACCATTTATCTATTTTCTGTCTGTAAGGATTTGCCTGTTTGGGAAATATCATATAAATGTGGTCTTTTGTGGCTGGCTTCTTTCACTTAGCATCATGTTTTCAATATTCATCATGTCTTAGCATGGATCTATACTTCATTTATTTTTAGTGTTAAGTAATATTCTATTGTATGGATGGATGATATTTTGTTTATTCATCAGTTGATGTACATTGTTTGGTATTTTCTCCCACTTTTTGGCTATTATAAACATTCATGTACAAGTTTATGGACATATATTTTCTTTTTTTAATGTATCTTTATTGTTGAAAGTATTACAGATGCCCCCCCTTTTCTCCCACTGGACATATATTTTCATTTCTTTTTGGTACATGCCTAGGAGTGGAACTGATAGGTCAGATAGTAACATTATGTTTAATTGTTTGAGGAGGTCTAATTACCCCGGCTGGAACCTCCATACAATGTTGATTAGCAGTTATGAGAGCGGATATTCTTGTCTGGTTTCTGATCTTAAAAGGAAAGCATTCAGTCTTTTGGTGCTTTTAATAGTCTCTTAGCTGTGGGTTTTTTATATTTTTTTTATCAGGTTGAAGAAATTCCCTTCTATTCCTAGTGTGTTGAGCATTTTCATCATGAAAAAATATTACATTTTGTCAATGTTTTTCCTGTGTCTATTGGAATGATCATGTGGTTTTTGTCCTTTATTCTATTAGTAAGTTATATAACATTGATTTTTCTGATTCCAAATAAACCTTATATTGCCGGGATAAATCCCACTTATTCATGGTATATAATGTTTTATATGTGACTACATTAACTTTGCTAGTATTTAGATGAGAATTTTTATGTCGGAATTTATAAAGGATATCGGTCTGTAGTTTTCCTGTGATATCTTTGTTTGATTTTGGTATCAGGGTAATACTGTTCCAATAGTGTGAGTTGAGAAGTATTTACCTCTTTTTTTCTTTTTACACAAGTTTATGAATGATTGGTGTGATATTCTTCTCTTTGGACACTTTATGCTGCCTCTTGGTTAACAGTTTTAGTGAAAAGTCAGCTTTATAAGCATCTCTTATACATGATGAATTGTTTTTCTCTTGTTACCTTCAAGGTCCTCTTTCTTTCAATGGTTTGACTATAATGTTTCTAGGTGTGGACTCCTGAATTTAGCTACTTGGAATTAGCTGAGCTTCTTGGATGTTTAGACTGATGTTTTTCATCAGTTGGGGGGAGGGAGCAATATTTCTTCAATATTCTTTTTGTCCCTTTCTCTCTCTCTTCTCTCATACCTCTCCTCTAGGACTCTTGTTATGCATATATTGATAAGCTTCATAATGTCCACAGGTCTCTGAGACTCGGCCAATTTTTCTTCATTCTTTTTCTTTCTGTTCCTCAAATTGAATAATCTTGATTGGGCTTGTTTCTCTTTTGCTGGTTCTTTCTTCTGCCAGCTCAAATCTGCTTTTGAGGCCCCAAGTGATATTTTTATTTCAAATTTTCAATTCAGTTCTTTATAATTGATCTCTTTATTAATAGTTTCTATTTGGTAAGACATTATTTACTTTTCCTTGACTCTTTACACATGATTTCTTTTAGTTCTTTTAATATATTTACAACACTGACTTAAAGTCTATGTCCAGTCTTGGCTTCCTTAGGGATAGTTTCCACTGACTGCTTTTTTTCCTTGTATAGGGCCATACTTAACATATAATTCTTTGTTGAAAAGTGAATATTTTTTCTAACCCTAATATAATGTGCCAACTTTGGAAATCGGATCCGCCCCTGCGCCCCCTACGTCTGTATTCTAGGTTATGTGTAGCCATAGAAGTCTTGGCTCAGTTAGCTTCAAGGTCAGGTAATGGCTGAACAAATATTTTACTAATTGTCTTGAGCCAACTGTTTCCCAGCCTTCTCTGAGGGGCTCTATGTGTGCTCTGGGCCACACTGGCAATGCTCTGAAGTTTGTAACTCTGCCTTAGTGCCTTCACTTCCTGCTGGTACAGAGCCTCAACATCAGCCAGTCTCAGGTAATTTGCATATTCTCTGGTGTTTACCGACAGGATCACAACCTTGTACATGGCCTTCTAGATCCCCAGGACTATGTATGGCAGAGCTCGCCTATGGACATCTTGTTTCTCACACTTTCTTTTCAGTTTGGGTGCAGGCTCTTGTTTGCCCCAATTGGTATTGCAGCCTCGGGCATGTGTGATATCAAATAATTGCCAGTAGCTGTTCTTTACACACTCCTTGGGGTAGAAGTTCTGCAGAGTGAGCTCTGAATCAGATCAAATAGTAATAATGCCTGTGAACAGAGCTTTTCCATGGAACTGTGAGACAGGTCAGAGAATAACAATCCGGAGATGGGACTTTCTGAAGCATTCCTAACCTGCTATGCCCACTCCAGTAGCTGCTAGGCTGTGGGCTGCACAACTGCCATGGTTGGCAGGTTGCTAGTACTCAAGGCTGCTGCAGAGCTAGGAGAGGGGGATGGGTATAGGAACAATAAAAATGCCATAAATGTCATTGTTCTTATTGAGATTCCGCTCTTTTCCTTGAATAGCTGCTTCTCAGATTTTTGCAAGGCTTTGGTTGATTTCAGAGCTCAAAAATTTGATTTGGATCACCTTTGCCACTGTTCTTATTGCTTTTATGGAAGTTCAATTTTTGGAGGTTCATTCCAGAAGTGCTCCCTCCTTCTAAATTTTTTAAATAAGTATTTTAATAGTTCTGTACTAACAGAACAGAAGAACAGAATGTGACAGTAGATGCATTAATCTTCCATTTAGAACCACTTATATAGTGCACTGCATTATAACATAGTTTTAAAAATGCAGTTACCTTAGCTCACTCTAGCATTAAAGTAAAACTTTATTTCTTGAAAGAATGAATGAGTGGATTGTTCATGAGTGGGTGAATGAATGAATGGATGAATGAGTGAATGCATGCATAAATGATGAAAATCCATCCTCACAGGGAGCTCAAGTGTCACCAAGAGAGGCAGGCTGGCTGCCTACCAAGATACCTTCTAAAGAGGTAATCATTATCTTGGTGATTTCACCCTGGTGCCAAGTCTGGCCTTCAGCTTTGCAGACTCAGCTTAAAGCCAGTCTTGTCAGCACATAAGTGAGGCCATATCTCTTGGACAGCTTCTCATTAACCCAGCTCATAGAGATCAGAATGCCAACTTATTAATTCACAATAAGAACTATAAATGCCATGAGGACCACAATAATTACATTAGCAGGTCTAGTGCATTTTCTCCCTGTAGGTAGATCTACATGGGCAGGCAAATCCTTTTGAGAAATTTTCCAGGTTTGCAAAAAAAAAAAAAAAAAAAAAAGACAATGAAAACTGTTATAAAATTCAAATGTTTAAAGATATGGGGCTACTAAAGCTTGAGAATCTATTAAATCTTAACTTCTGCCTTATTCCTGTTGCTTTGGGAATAATATGAAGATAATAGTTTAGAAATAATGTGAAGATAATCTTCCCACAAAAGGAGTGTGTTGGGTTATGGGAGGCTAAAGGGAATAAGCACCTCTTTGTGCTTCTTGGGGGCCATCCCAGCCCTTTTTTTGAATGTTGAGCCCAGCGAGGAGTTAAGGCTGCAATGCCCAACGGGGATGGGGAGGGAGGCTGATGCTGGAGCAAGAAGAAGTAGCCTGACCTGTGGAGGGTGAGAAGGGGTTGGGGGGTTTGGGAAAGGGGTTCCACAGCGGCAGAGGCAAACAGTCCCTCATTCAGAAAGCTGGACATTCCGTACCCATATGCTCACAAGCCAAAGGTTTTCACATGGACCATTCCGACTCCACTAAGGTGACCTGTAGAACTCTTCACAGCAAAACACAACTGAGGCTTAATTTCCCAACTGCTGCTTACCCCCTCGTGTGAAAGATTTCCCTCTCCTGGGCAAGTCTGAATGGTTCTCCCAAAGATCCTCTTTGTTGATTCCCCTTTTAATCTGGGCCATTTCTGAACAAACCTTCTATTGATATGTTCATTCTTTAGTCTTACTTTGGCTTCATTCAAGTCCCTGGAATCGACTTCACAGATAACTGCTCTGACCCAAGTTCTAGGAGGCATCTCAGTTTGGCTGCTACCCCTTGACTCTGTCTGTCACCCAGTTTTGTATTTATTGTATTTGAATCGAACAAGTTACTATGCCATCTGGCCTCCAAATAAGACTCCTGATCCTTCTCCTTTCCCCTTTACCCCCTGTCTAGTATTCTCTCTCTCCATTTCATTCTTAAGCCTTTTATTTAATCTCCCTCAGTTTCTGCAGTTAAAACCATTTTGGACATGCTTACTCACTAGGTCTCTACTTCTCCATCCTCAGTACCCTCAGTGGTTGGTTTCATTTAGTTTCCTTTGTCATCATTATTGTCCACTATTTAACATATTTTCCCATATAATTTCCTCTAAGTATTCAAAGTTTCTCTCTTTTCTATTTCTTCTGCCGGTTCAGGTTGGAAGTGGAAAAGGAAAAGCCAGGTGAGTCATATTCATGTCAGCCAAGCTTCCAGGATTCACAAACCCTCCTAATTGCTGAATGAAGGCAATGCTAAGGTCAGATAAGTAATGACATGCTTACAAAGAATTCCACCAGCACACAGACATGAGCTCCACTGACATTCAAGATCCAAAACAACCTTTGATGAGGGTCCACTTCACCTGACAACAGACAAGGAAAAAAGGACCACCTCTTTCTTGCTTAAGACTTTAAAATACATATATTTTTTTATTGATTTCAGAGATAAAGAAAGAGGGAAAGACAGAAACATCTGTTATTTCCCATTCTGAGAGAGAATCATTGGTCAGCTGCTTCCTCCATGCCCTCTACTTGAGACCGAGCCGGCTACCGAGGCATGTGTGCTGACCAGGAATCGAACTGTGACCTCCTGGCTCAGTGATGGCGAACCTATGGCACGTGTGTCAGAGATGACACGCGAACTCATTTTTTTGGTTGATTTTTCTTCATTAAATGGCATTTAAATATATAAAATAAATATCAAAAATATAAGTCTTTGTTTTACTATGGTTGCAAGTATCAAAAAATTTCTATATGTGACACGGCACCAGAGTTAAGTTAGGGTTTTTCAAAATGCTGACACGCCGAGCTCAAAAGGTTCGCCATCATTGTCTGGCTCATAGGTCGACGCTCAACCACTGAGCCACACCGACCAGGCTTGCCTTAAGACTTTAAATACTATCAAAAAGAGAAACAAACTAGCAGCAAGGTCCAGGTTTACAGATGGCAACATATTTCCATCCAGAAATCAACTAAATTTATAACATTGCTCCTTAGGAGAAAAGATCATTTCCTTTGTAGAAACACTTGAAAGAGAAGCCAGGTGCTATGTATTCAATCAGCAAATGCTAATGAAAGTCTAACATCTTAAGGCAAAAGAGTTAAAGCCAAGTTCTTGAAATGCTGCCTCATCTGAATATCTGGTACACTCACAGGGGCCAATTAGCAGGTACATTATTAAAAATTAACTTTAATGATGATTGACAAGGCCAGCTGTCTAAGCAGATTAGGAAGCCACTAATTTGTAAGAGGCACTGGCAGTCCTGTGACCCAGGACCCCACTCATCATTTGTCTTGGCCCCTGAAACCTCCGCATCAGAGTTACTGTATTAGACAGAAGCCTCTGTAAGAACTGACACTAAAAGATGCACAGTTCAGGGGAGGAAAAGTACAGCACTACCAAGCGTTTTACATTTGCTAGTACAGATGATCCTCACAAAAATCTCACGAGGTCATTATGATGAGGCATATGGCATGGTGGTCAGGAACATGGACTATAGAAGTAGGCAGCCTGGACTTGAAGCCTGGCTCTGTGAGGTACTAGTGCCCTACTGTGCCTCAGTTTTCTCATCTGTGAAAGGTAGCAAAGAGTGTATATACTTACCTCATAGAACTACTATGAACCGTGCATTAATTATATATATATGCTAATATATATAGGCTAATATGCAGAGTGTCCCCTTGGGAGTTCGACCAGGAGACCGGGAGTTTGATCGCTTGCTATGACGTGCACTGACCACCAGGGGGTGGCGCGGAATGAAGGAAGGCCCCGGCCGGCAGCCAGAAGGCCCAAATTGGCCCTGATCGCCGGCCAGGCCTAGGCCTCTAGTTGTATATAAACTGCCTTTAAGAGTGGCTGGCACATGGTAAGTAGGTAACAGGCATTTTGATTAATACTTTTCAGATGAGAAAACTGAGCCATAAGGAAGTGAGATAACCTGCTGACAACCACACAGCAGGTAAGTGCTGGAGTCCTGAACAGTAATCAGGGCCATCTGTCTCTAAGCCCTGGCAAGCACTTCGCATACCACCTCACCACAGTATGATAGCTAATGAAGCTGGCTGTTTTGTTTTTCAGGTTTCTTTGTGGAAAGAGGACACAGGGTATGTAAAATGGGGTCAGAAATGGGTTATAGAGAGAATGACAGTCTGTATAGATGGAGGCCAGTGGTACTCAAACTTCACTGCACAAGTTCAGAGCTCTTGATGCTCAGGCCACATCCAAGAACAATTAAGTCCAGCATCATGGGAGGTGGGGCCCTGGCATCAGTAGTTAGAAAGCTCCCCAAGTGATTCCAGTCTGCAGCAAGCTTGAGGACAGACAGATCAGAATCAGCTGAAGAACTTGTCAAATGCAAACTGTTGGGCCTCACCCCCACAGTCTCAGACTCAGTAGATATGGGATAAGGGCCCGAGAATTTACGTTTCTAACAAACTTCATGAGTGATGCTGATGCTGCTGTTCCAGGCAAAACACTGAGAACTACTGCCCTAGACAATCAAGATTTCTCTCTGCATCCATGTGCCTGCTGAATGAGTCTGAGGAGCCAAAATCTAGTAAGAGGATGAATTATGGTGAGGTAAAGGGGATCCAAGTAACCCAGCATGGGGCCTAGGAACCCACAGTGGGAGTAGGAAATAAAACACTTTCTCCACCTGACAACTTATTTCCTAAGGCTAATTCAAATAATGAATGAGGGTGTACTCTTTAATGCTCATCTTTGGCAGTTTTAATCAAATTAGTGTCTCATCATTCCAATGCAGCTATTCCAGTAGAAGCAACAATATTTTACCCAACACCAAACTTTCAATGAAGGAGACTGGATTTCGTTTCCAAGTCAAAATCAACTTACCATTATTCATTTAAAAATGTTTTCTAGTAAATGGATGAGCAGATATTTATCAGGCAAACAATGAAAACAGGAATTACGATCTTAACTTGTCATTAGATTTTAGGTTCCATGAGAGCAGGGACCATGTCTGTTTTACTTACAACTTTATATCCAGAGCAAGTGCAGTGCCTGTTACACAGTAAAGATTCAATATCTGCATGAGGGTCAAAGGAAAGGAGGAAGGAAGCATTCAAAGCAGAATGCAAGGAAGGCAAAAAACAATCAATGGGGAAAGGGGTTAAATAAACGAGGCATGTGGCCCACCAGCCGAAAGTTTGACATGCTTGAGGGTATGGTCCATAATAAAAAGATAATAGTCATTGATCTTTATGTATTGTACAGAATAACATGGAAATATTAAAAAGAACTTTTAAGCATAAATGAGGAAAATGCTAGAGGCTCAATAGTAGTAGACCTTTTTGAGTCACTGTATTCAACATCTGCTCTTACATTCAGCGTTCTGTTAAACTCTCTTGTTGGTTAATTGACTTTATCTGTAAATCTTGGTCAGTACATAGAGGAGTAGCACTCACTTTAACTTAGAGTCATAATCCAAATATAGTCATAAGTGAATGCTGGGTTTTAATTTCATCAGCATGCTTTATGATTTTTTATTTTGTATAGTACCTTACTCTTTCCTTTGTAGTTTATCTTTTGCAACATAAATTATATTTTATTTCTATGCTTTTAATTCACCTGCCATATATGCCAACTTGCAGTTTCTATGCTTTATGGAAGGTATAGTTCTATTTCTAATTCCACTTATAAATACCTCTCAGCTTTAAAGTACACATTGAGCCCATGAGTAATTATCAGTAGAAGAGTGAAACAGTACTTATTAACGTCCTCTCTTGAGGTTAAAAAATTAATATATTTACTATTTTTCTCCTTACTACTCCTAATACTTACTGTATAAAAAAATTATTTAGGATTTTCTACCATGTTTATAAATACTAAACTAGTGTTTATCTTCTCTTAAAATTTTTTTATTGCAACTACATTCTATTCAGTAAACAAATTTTCAACAGTTAAGAAATCTACACAACTGATTTCAATGTTCACAATGATTCCTTTTGAATTCTCCTTTCTTGCTCTCTGTTTTTATTCACTTCTTTCTTGGCTAGAGAATACTTGTAAGTCAACTTTTCATGATTGTATATAAATGACATTTTTTAAGCCCTTCTAAATTTGAGAATGTCTTTCTGATTTCTTCAGGCGTATACAGCTAAGAATTTCTCAGTCACAAACATTTCTCCTAAAAATTTGTTGGCACATGGTCTTCATCTTACGGAGCTGTCTATGCCTGACTTGACTTTTTATTTCTTTGTAGAAAACTATTTTCCTCTTATTAAAATGCCTGCCAGAACTTTTCTTTACTCTTGAAATTCAAAAATATCACACATATATGTTTAGATTACAGCTATTTTCATTATTTTTTCCTGAAACATGGTAAACCCTTTTAATCTGCTATTCTTATCTATGAATACTGTTTGTGTTCCATTTGTTTTTAAGCCCTCTGCAGAAATGCCAATTACCATGCTCTGGTAATTATTTCCCATTTCCATATCTAACATCTCTTAATTTTTATCTCTCAATATAGCTACATATATATTATTTTTAATAAAATGATAGTTTATATTTATCAAGGACTCACCATATGCCAGGCACATGGCTTATTTAAATGAATCTTCATGAGAAAATTTTTTAAAATATATTTTATTGATTTTTTACAGAGAGGAAGGGAGAGAGACAGAGAGTTAGAAACACCAATGAGAGAGAAACATCGATCAGCTGCCTCCTGCACACCCCCTACTGGGGATGTGCCCGCAACCAAGGTACATGCCCTTGACCAGAATTGAACCTGGGACCCTTCAGTCCGCAGGCTGACGCTCTATCCACCGAGCCAAACCGGCTACGGCCGTAAGAAAACTTTTTAAGGTGAATTCTATTATTTCCCATTCTGAAGTTGAGAAACTTGAAGCTCAAGAAGATACAATTACATGTTCAAGGTCATATAGTTTTAAGTGATGGAGTTATGAGGGGGAAAGGATCAATATGATCTTAGATCCTTTGCTCTTAACCACTATGCTTACTAAGAAGAATATGATATACATCATGAAACAGATAAGACTTGATGATACCAACAAATGCAAAGTAATATTTTCCCATAAAATCTATGCCAGCAACAGAATTCAATGTTTCTGTTCTAATCAGAGGGTTTTCATATAACCTGCCCCCAAAATACTCAACTATGGCATTTCCCATCATGATGGACAAGAAATTTGGTAAAACTTGGGATAACAGGTTTTGAGTGATTGAGGGTTCCTGACTGTGGCTCCACCCACATTCATTGTTTCTGCTACATGGCAGAGCAGTGTCTAGGCCAGTGATGGCGAACCTTTTGAGCTCGGCGTGTCAGCATTTTGAAAAACCCTAACTTAACTCTGGTGCCGTGTCACATATAAAAATTTTTTGATATTTGCAACCATAGTAAAACAAAGACTTATATTTTTGATATTTATTTTATATATTTAAATGCCATTTAACAAAGAAAAATCAACCAAAAAAATGAGTTCGCGTGTCACCTCTCATAGGTTCACCATCACTGGTCTAGGCTAAGAAGCCCTTTTCCCACTATTTCTATTTTCCCTAAGTTCAAGTTGGATCTACACATTTACATGAAACTTTGCGACTTCCTCCCAGATAGTTTGGTGGCTTTCTGCTTTATTATATCTTGTCCTAAAAGCATTAACTACAGGAAAGGGTACCTACAGGAAAGTTCATTAGTCAGTGTATCTATTATACTACTCTCCTCCTTGGATGTCCTGCTTCCTCACTGCCAGTTTGGACAATTTAAATAGTTGACTTATCCAAGATTTAAAAGAAAAGAAGCACTTTGTTATTTCAGAGATGGTACTAGCCTCTTAGAATAAGGGAGTGACACTCTTTTCATGTTCAAGAAAACATCAAAAATGGACAGGCACACTTTAAACTCACAAGGTAAATTCCCTGGTGTTGGCAGTTGCTCTGGTTCAAAGGGGTCTGCCCTAAGGAAGGCCCAGGAAGTGTGGACTAGTCACCAAGATTACATTGAATTCCCTGAGAGACCAATTTGGAGACCTGGCTCCATCTTGTAATAGTACCAGGGACCTGCCAATCAATCTAGATTTCCAAGCTTGCCCTAGAAGTGAACCTGGTTGGACTAAAGTTGGCAGGAAATAGCAAGGTCTGTATCTCCAGGCCATTCAGCACTATTTCTTTCAAAATTTCTGTGCTAAGTTTATAAAATTAAAGTCAGCAATCTCACCTGATATGACTAGTTCCTGTTTCAGAATTTAGGAGTAATACATTGAAATATGTGTTGGAATATTTAAGAATTGAACCACAAGCATAAAAAAAAACCAAACATTAACTGAACTCTTAGAAAAACTCAATTAAGAAAAAATGAAAAGGCAAATCACAGACTGGGAGAAAATATTCAAGGTCTACATATACATCAATAGACTGGTATAACAGATATATGAAGAACTCATAGGTGATTGCGGGGTAGGGGGTGTGGAGGTGAAAGAGGGCATAGAGGGGATACGTGACGAAAAAAGTAAAATAAAATAATAAATAGGAAAAAGAAGTCTCACACCAAACTCTTAGACAAGATTTGAAAAGATATTTCACTGAAGAAGATATACTGGTGGCCAAAAAGCACATTAAAAGATGCAAATATGCCCAGTTGGCATGGCTCAGTGTTTGAGTGTCTACCTATGAACCAGGAGGTCCCAGGTTCGACTTCGATCAAGGGCACATGCCCAGGTTTCGGGCTCAATCCCCAGTAGGGGGCATGCAGGAGGCAGCTAATCAGTGATTCTCATCATTGATGTTTCTATCTTTCCCTCTCCCTCTCTCTTCCTCTCTGAAATCAATAAAAAAGATTCAAATTAATGTCAGTTACAAAATAGTGATGGGGATGTAAAGTACAGCATAAGAAATATAGTCAATTGTGCCACAACAGCACAGCCAAGGGTTCGGTGAGCCTGAGGAGGGGCGGTGAAGGATTAAAGAGAAGACAGAAAAAGAGAATATAGCTGGGGCTTGGTGGATCTCCTGTGCCTGGATGAGGCCACAGAAAAGGATCCACCCAGCAAGCTGAGGCTTTATTTTATAGTCAGAGAAAAACAAGGTAGTGGTCAACATAGTTACAATGTTCTTGTGAGTTTCGCTTGTTTTGGCAGCACTTGCTGCACCTCCCATAGCCCATTAGCTACCTAGGAAGGATCTAGGGCAGGGGTGGGCAAACTTTTTGACTCGAGGGCCACAATGGGTTCTTAAACTGGACCGGAGGGCCGGAACAAAAGCATGGATGGAGTGTTGTGTGAACTAATATAAATTCAAAGTAAACATCATTACATAAAAGGGTACGGTCTTTTTTTTTTTTTGACCCGCGGGCCGTAGTTTGCCCACGGCTGATCTAGGGGGTGGCCATAAGGTCAAGCTTAGTTAAGCTAAGAGGGCTCTGCCCTCTAAGCTGGGACTTGTTTGTGGCTCTGCCACAGGTCAATCCGAGGCTTAACTCTAGAGCCACTCCCTACAGTCAATAATATTGTGATAACTATGTATGTTGCCAGGTGGGTACTGGATATAGTGGGGGCAATCACTTTGCTATACACCTGGAACCAATGCAAGATAATACTGAAAATAAACTGTAATTGAAAATTTTTTGAAAATATTTTAAAGATGCAAATTAAAACAAGATACTGGCATACATCCATTAAAAGGTTATAATCAAAGGCAATGCTAAGTGTGAACAGAGATGTAAAGTTGAATTCTCATACATTGCTGGTAGGAATGTAAAACAGTATAGCCATTTTAGAAAACACCTTAACAATTTTAAAGACGCTAAACATACACTTAACCTATGTCCAAAAAATTCCATTCTGAGATATTTACCCAAGAAGAGTTAAAACATGTCAACGCAAAGACTTGTACAGGAATGCTCATAGCAGCTTAATTCATAATAGCTAAAACCTGGAAGCAACATAAATGCTCAAGTGATAGCAAATGCAGCACATCCATACAATGGAATACTATTCAGCAATGAAAAGAAATGGACTACTGATTAACAATTATTTTCATAAATCGAAAAAACATGATCTGCAAAAGAGACATAAGACAACATGCTGAATATTTCAACTCTCTGAAATTTGAGAAAATGTCAACTGATCTATAAAAACAGGAAGTCATGGTTGCCTGGGTCAAGGGTGAGGGGAACCACTATAGAGGGGGCAGGAGGAAAGTTTTGGGGGTGGTAGAAAGAGTCTATCTCAACTGTACACTTGAAATGAGTGCATTTTATTATATGAAAATTATAACCCAATAGAGCTGATATTTTTAAAAGACTAGGCTGAAAGGAAATTTCATTTGGGTAAGTTCCAAATTTTAGGGCAGTGCTGTGTCCACTTAACTTTCACAAGATGGAATTTTTACAAGAATTGAAGAAGCCACGGGCAAGTAAACGCTAGGTTTCTCAGTGAAAGGCAAATAAAATCTTAGCTATTTTTATTGCAAAGACAGGAAAATTTAGGAAGCATTATTAGTTTTTTTTAATATGCGGATCTGTCCTTCTCAGAGGTTATGTAACGCTAAGAAGACACTGCCGACAACTTGGAGTGGAAGTGAAATGTGTAACAGTCACTGCTTTGCCAACTGTCATAGAAAATGGGGAGGGTCAACTTATGTTAATTGACCCAGTTCCTCACAGGTGCAAGCTGATTCTTCAGAAAAGCCAATGGATGGTGTTAAGTATTCCAAGCAATGAGGTTTCTGTCATTACTTTAAAAATTGATTCCAAAAAATAAAAAAATACTCCGATGAAGAGATGCTTTCCCAAGCATTCAATTTGAAATGCTCCTTTCCTTAAATTCTTCCTTTTCCTCCTACCTACGTGTCCCTTTGTGAGACATCAAGACCTGATATTCCTCCTTTTCCAATAAGGAATGGAGCTATATGTCTCCCTCCACAGATAAGCAGGGAAATAATACATTTTAATAATTAAGTGTGTTTTGCAAGAGGTAATCAGCATCTTACAGCACCCCATGATCCCTCTCAGTCATCTTTCCTAGGGATGGTTTAAACCAGGCACCTGAGAGGATGCTAGTGAGTCAGCAAATTCTTGCCTTCTGTCCTGATTAAGCAAGGTTTGGAACTTTACAAGATGTCACTATTAATTCAGTATTCTGCCACTCACAGCAGTTTGGGATATTTTCAACCTTCCTGCAGTCCCAACTAACTTTGAACTGAAAACCATCCAGATAGTTGGGGAAATGTAGCCAATTTGTGATTTTGTGTTTTTGACCTCACCAACAAAACATCCAACAGGAAAATTAAGATGTATATTATATCATATATCAAAATTTTAAAGTCATAACATGGGTATACTGCATACCAACAACAATGCTTTGCAGGACCCCTAGAACTTTCAAGAAAAAAAATCTATATATTCTGAATTGTAGATGTATAAATTTTATTGGTGAAATGACTAAAATAACATATTTCACCATATATTCTAGCAGTGAGGAGGGGTGTAGCCATGCCTCCCCTGCCAGCCCAGAGTAATAGAAATTGGCCTGCAGACACTTGGCTAACTTTACTGCCTTTTTGATGTCCACCAGGGAGTATGTTTCAACAAAAGCTTTCACAGATCAAAAACTCATTCTCACAAAGCAACTTTTCACAACCTCCAGCCAGTTCAGCCTCATCTCATCAACATGACAATCTACATTCAAGACAAGTAGCAGGGATATTACCAGGAGAATCAAAAGAAGAAAACTTCCAGTGTTATCCTTGCCCCTACTGGAAAGATGGCCAACTTCAGAGACCTCATCTAGCATCTCCCTTCCTGTGGGCTCTGAGCATTTGGTGATATACTAAAAAGTTCTACATGAAAACCTCCTTACACTTTATTCATTGACATTATCTACCTGAAAATATTTACTTTTACTTGTGTATAGTCAGTTTTTCACACTAAAATGTAAATTTCATGAGAATAGGGTTTTGATCTTGTTGAACACCTCCCATTCTACACCCCCCTCCCCAGAACCTAAAACAGAGGCTGACACATAAATATGTCAATAAACTATGTGTTGAATGATTGGATTAATCAATGAATAGTTGATTTTGTGCTGTCCTTACATCCTGCCACCAACAGTATTGTTTATGTCCTTTCCCACATCCAAAATCATGAATCCTACATATTAACCAGTAGTTCCCAAATTTTAATCTGCCTAAGGATCACCCCATGTGATGTAAAGATACGTATTCCTAGGCCAAGCCCTATAGATTCAGATTCAGTAGTGTAGGGATAGCATCCAAGAATCTGCATTTTAGCTAGTATTCCAGATGATGCTGGAGCCCTTTGGGGAACAGTGAGCTAGGGGATAAATGATAGAAACAGTTTAATATGGAAAATGAGTGCAGACAGCTACGATAATGGTAAGAGACTGCCAGATGCTAGAGAACTGTAATAATACAGTCCCTGGAAAATAAAGTGGCATAGAGGTTGGTCCCCAGAGACCCATTATTGAAGTGGATAATCCAGGATAGTGTCTGTGAGGTTTCCTTTGCACCCATTGTTTCTACCAAATTTATTTTTCTGGGATCAAATCTTGCAAATCTAAATGTTGTCAAAATTTCATTC
The DNA here is from genome assembly GCF_028538775.1 of Myotis yumanensis. Lineage (NCBI taxonomy): Eukaryota > Metazoa > Chordata > Mammalia > Chiroptera > Vespertilionidae > Myotis > Myotis yumanensis. Next base: position 70,857,797 of record NW_027223760.1, on the reverse strand, counting down.
TTCTGTGAACTCTTGGCCAATAAGAAATGTAACCATGTGTAATTTTGAGTCTTGTTAGTTTTATGTTACTTTGATTACTTTCATCAAGTCCAATTTTTCCCAGGCCAAGTTTTACAAATTTCAATTTTACCAAACAGATTTGGTTTTACAACTGGTTTGCCAAACATATCAAATTTTACCTGTGCAGTATTTATCATCGTCATCTTTACTTTGCATTATTATTTGTATAGATGAAATTCATTATGAACGGAATTTAAAATCAACTAATAGTCCATATTTACTGTTTGAAGCAAATAGCATTAATAAGGCAAATAAATATTATCTGAATGACAGGTGGAGTCAAAACATTCTGCTCCCAATTCTACTAGTTCGTTGAAGATGCAAAAAAAAACCACACACCAATTTCCTGATTATCATGTGCCTAGCACTGTGCTAGAACCTAGTGACACAAAAAACACACAAAGTCTGTACTATGTGGCTCACCGTCTGGTGAAGGAACCCATACTTCCAGTGGGCTCCGAAATTATTTGCAATAACAGCAGTCCCTTTGACACCCTTCACATGTTACCAAAACCATCAATCAAGGCAGGGCTCTATCTGTGTGTGTTTCTAACACCCCAGGAATACCTACATAGTACTTCCTGCGCTGCATCTTAATTTCCAATTTTATATGTGTCTTCCACCCTCCATCCCTAGTCTGCAAAGAAACTTTAACATCCATTCATAGATAACAGAGTTATCATCCAAATCAACAAATATTCAAGGCATGTTTCTTTCCAGATTGGGAGTTGAAAGGTAGGCAGGATATAACACACCATCAATAAATAAAAAGCAAAAATAATTTCAGAAATATTAAAAACATATATAATACTTTAGAATCAAGTGTTTCCTAGTTTCATTCAACTAAAAATTCATTTCATTTATCTCAAAATTTTTCCTGAAATGTGACAGCTGCTGTGCAAATAAGTAAAGAACGACTTTTTTCCTGATATTTCCAAGTAAAATTCAATCACCCGTTGTCTTGAAAAATTTGCTTAAAGAAAAATGTACCAATGGATACACTATCCCATTAGATATCTGGTGGAAAGGGCTAGTAGTCAAGCAAGTAGAACATGTTGGGTTAACAAAGTTCACCAGCATTATTTATTGTGGGACTTCTCGGAACCTATACTAATGTTCATGTGCTTTCTGAATCTTTAGTAGAGACCTAGAATATGCAGCATTTCAAAAACTTATGAAACTGCTTTTTTTTTAAAGTATCTCTTGGGAAAACTTTGGGAAATTCATGTTTAAGCCATAGACATTTTCCTTTACTTAGAAGTATGGTCAATGACAGGCACCAAGTTTTTATTTTGATTAGTTTATTATCCCACCATTCACTGGATGATGTATAATAAAATCACAACCAGCTGATCCTAAATATAGAATTCGAACAGAATCCTGGGAACATTAAAGTCACAGATGAATCAAGAACTATACTAATACCAAGATGCAAGTACCAGATTTACTGCCCCTGTTGGTCCCAAATCAACATCATATATTCAGAACTACAACCCTGAATTTCAGTCTCACAGGCTCCCTGACCAGAAAATGACAAGAGCCTAAAAGTTAACGTATATGTAAGAAAATAGCTTCCTCACCAGCACGCAGGCTGTTAGAGGCTGGATTATGTTGTGGGTGGACATGTACTTCCGGCTACAAGACTGAAGTCATGTTTAGGTCCTGGCAACTGTAACTGAATTCGGACTGTTTTTAATGGCTGCTTGGAATAGCAGCAAATTATCAATAAAGAGGCAACAGTTCCTAAAGGGCTAGATTATTCTTAAATGGACTGTAACTTTCACTGAAAAGAAAAACAAATTAGCCGGCCATTAACAATCCACCCACCTAAAAATTTCATCCTCTCTCAAGTTCTCAATGTGAAGTGAGATCATCTGGGTCCAGACTTTTGGTCTGCATAAATCTGTCATGGAAAATATATATCTCCTACATGCATATTCATACAATGGGGAAACACTCATAGGTTATGTATGCTATGTGCATATCCTAGATAGTTCACATTTGTTGGTGGTGTTATTATTGTTGCAACACTATTTGTTTATGTAAAATTATGGACTTATATATTCTTTTTTCTTTTTTTTCTTTTTTTGCCTCAACAAGGATTATTTATTTATTTGCTTATTTAATTATTTATTTATTTTACATAAAAAATTGCTGACTGAAAGTAGCCCAGAGCTGGTATTTCAGCAACGACCCAGGCTCCTACTAGCTTTTTGCTCCCTGTCCGTAGGGGATGAGTTCCAGCCATCACATTCAAGTTTTAGGCAGGAAGAAGGGAGAAGGTGAGGAAGGACTCCATCTGTCACGTGAATCCCCTTTTAAAGGATCTTTCCTAAAAGTCTCTCCCAACATCATTCACTCACATGCCATAAAAACTACCTGTCCTTGTGTGCTATGAAAGCTAGGAAATACCTTTTGTCTAGCCAACTGTCCTCAATTAACACTGGGGAAGTGAGTAAGGAAGCAAGGAAGAATGGATACTGGTGGGAAACTTGCAGTCCCTATCAGAGCCACTACTCAGGCAGGAGAGATCACTATCAAAACCTCAACCATGGTCCTAACTGGTTTGGCTTAGTGGATAGAGCGTCGGCCTGTGGATTGAAAGGTCCCTGGTTCGATTCTGTTGCGGGCACATCCCCAGTAGGAGGTGTGCAGGGGGCAGCTGATGGATGTTTCTCTCTCATCGATATTTCTAACTCTCTATCCCTCTCCCTTCCTATCTGTAAAAAAATCAATAAAATATATATTTAAAAAAAAAAAAAAAAAAAACCCTCAACCATGGACTGCAGGGAAGAAATCCTGTGAGAGGGGGCCAACAGTCCACTGGCAATGCAACCAAAGCCTGTTTGGTACTTCTCAGCCCTACTCTAGGTTTTCCACTCCCACCTACAGTAAGGCAGGAGACGGGGACTGGGACGTGTTTTTAATACACATTCCTAGCTGATGTTGTTTTTATTTCTGTAATTTAAAAAAGCAATCCTGTGCTTGTTAGACGGGAAGGAAATCCCTTGGGAGTTCATCTCCCATTCCCAGCCCTAGGCTCACCAATGCTACAGCCCATTCTCCCAAGAATCTGAGCCGCCTTCCTCCTGGTCAGAGACCCTCTCCCCAGTGACTGAGGGTGGGAGGGAGGGACTCAATGGCTGTCTTGGGGCGCTGACTCAGGAAGCTAGCCAACAGCTGTGTGCGCTGAACACAGCCTGGAGCAGACTGTGCGGGTGGGGCTCAGACTCAGCAGGTCCCTGTCACCTCTCCTACTTCACAGGACACAAAAATGGCAAAGAACCTGGGCTGCCTGACCCCAGAAGGGGCTGACACGTCAGACACAGTCAACTATTAGGACTGTCCTCTGGACTTGGCTGAGCAAGCCTCTGGGGATGCAGAATATAGACATCTAATTACATCAGCTCCTCCTCAAATGTAAGCAGTTTACCCTCGAGCCTGGGGCGCAGGGGACTCAGAGCCTAACCCCGTCCAGCCCTCAAGCCACTAGAAACACTGTGTACTAACAGATGGAAGAGGCTCCTTCATGCTCAGAAAGCAACAGCCACAGGTGAAATGCTGCAGTTGCACGAAATGGCCTAGATCTCCTAACAGCTGCCTTCCAAGGTTGGGCCAAGTCCAGACATCAGGCTAATGCAAGACCAGAAAGAGAACTTCTCCCTGTGGAGGAAGTTCTAAATCCAGCTATGGAGGCCTTATACAACACCCCACCTGGTCAGCCACTGGAGGGCGCCACAAGAGCAGCTGGTGGGACAGAGAGGTTGCCCCAGGGGCCACAGCCTTTCCAGGGCTCCAAGCTCTGTGGGCTCCTAACAACCATCTCCCACTGCCCCTTCGAAACCCTGCACTAAACTCTCTAGTTAAACCCTCGGCAGAAGGAAAACACCAAACCTGATGTCACAAGACCTTTAGTTGACATGCACCCCACCTGGCCTTGCCCCCGTGTGGGGTAAATGATAATACATACACATCTACACAAGACAGTTATGTACAAAACACTTCTCTTCAATCAACAGGCAGCAATCTTCTCACCCAACAGACCTGTATCATCATAGATGTCACCATACTATTGAAGGCCCTGGACTGAATGCGGTCCTCTGGGTTATAGAAGGGGTTACACATCAATCTGTGTGGGAGTTGTGCAGCTTCTGGAACATACCGCGAATCTCGTCACGAAGTGCTGTGTTGGAAGAATCCACCGCCATAACAAACTTCACCTTGGAGTTGGTCACGTAGCCATATACCTGTAGTTTTCTGTGGGGTACAGCAGGCCCAGGTATAGCTCCCTCTGGTCCACCAGGGCCTTCCCCATTGCAGAGATCTTCTCATCCACCACGTCCAGGGACGTGTGCACTATGTAGTGGAACTTCAGCTCATTCTCCGTGGGGACACTCCTTGGCGATCACCGCCAGGCACACCGCCATCTTGGGAGGCCCCTTATATATTCTTATAAGTATCCCAAATTTCCACTTTCAAATTCTAAGCATAAGAGCACCATACAGTTGACTGAGGATTATGTATCCATGTTGTATAGCATCACCTTGTGACTTACTGGATAAAAAGAAAATTATCTAACTTCTCAGTCAGAGAAAGTCATGGTAATATCAACACTCCAGAATTTGCAAGTTAATCAATGAACAAGTCCAAAGTGAAAACAGTGAACTACATTCTGAAACTTGGAGAACTAGAAAGCAATTAAAAAACAGGAAAGACATAATCAACTAGAAAACACAGACTGAACCTTGCCCAAGGCAAGAGGCTTGTGGACACCCTGCTTGCAGTCAGTTCTTTCTGCTCACCAGCATGTCCTGACTCTCATTTTATTTCTTTGTTGCTGCTTCTACCAAGGCCCCGTCCCCCACCTCCTCTCCCCACTCCCAGCCTCAGCATCCCCGTCCACTTCCCAGACACGGTGTGAGTGTGCACATGTGTGTATGTGTGCATGTGTGTATTGTTTTGTTTTGCTTTTCTTTGCATAGCTTTTCCACAGACCAACAGTCCTATGGTTCCCATGACGATACCTCACACCTTTCAAAAGAAACTGGACAGAGGTTTTAACCAAAAGGAAAATGTTATTCAAATCCAAATTGTCCTGCTGAGGAAAATAAAGTGCAGGATCCACAGCAATTGCTTGGTGAAACCTCCTAATTCAGCCTCCTAAATTCCAGGGTGCACCTAAATCATGCACACACCCCATTAATGAGCTGACAGCTTCATTCCACACTGCTCTCTACTGATAAACAACCTTAGCAAGAGCACTGGATGCCCAATGAAAGGAAAGCTGGGTTCATAGGAAACAATAGCCAAAGAATAACAGTGACAGATTCTCAGTGCTTCCAGGCAAAAGCTTAAAGTTCAGAAGCACAAGAGGAAAGCAAACCTGGGGTATATAGCTGCTTCTAGTTAAAGGACCATTACATACATGCAATTTTTATCCTGTGTCTTTAGATAAAATAATAATAAGATTACTATGAGATACTCCCCCCTCCTTAAATCCCAATAATCCCTCAGCAACAGCCACTTTTATCTGCAAGTCACACATAATTTTATTTACCTGGGTAGCCCAAAACAATACAAATAAACCAAAATACGCACATGTTTTTTTATTTTATTTTTACTAATACTGCATGGATAGATCTAGAATTTCCAAGTTGGAAAACACACATCCATTATACTGATGTTTCCAAATCCACTCGTTTAAGCTGCGGTCATCAGTAAGACTGTAGTCTCCCTCTTCTGCCTGCTTAAAATCTGATCATTTGTGTCCCAAAGCCATCAACAGCCCCTTTTATCTGACCCAATATCAATACCAGATAGGAGTCAAAACTGAATCCCATCTTAAGACACAGAAGCTTAAGTGTAACAACATACTAATTCTCTAATTTAAAAATGGGAGAAAAAGAAAGATGTGCACTCGGGGTACAAGTTCAACGCAAAGCATCTAATTCCTAAGCTGTAAATAAAAGGATTGCGCTGACATGTATAGCGCATAAGATAAGCCTCCTCAGAACTCAACACCAAAAATGGTTCTAATAATCAAATGCATTATTTGTATGCAGTAAAAGTAGAAACTTTATAAAATCTCTCAAAAATAAGAACACCTCTCTGGTATTTTAGTTTGATCGTGAGAACCCAGCTAAATCACCCCAATATAAGTAATCCACAAACTCCACAGCAGAATTAAACCACTTCTCAGATAAAGTTTAACAGCAGAATAATGGAGCAAGAGGGCCCCATGCAGTCCAGACTTCATTACATTCAGAAAACATGCTCAGGACACTCATAATTAAGCTATAAAGTACTGTCATAAATACATAATTAACAACCATCCACACTTAGCAAAATAAATGGAAAGAAAAGCCCTATATCCGGCAGTGCTGGCTGTTTGATTTATTTGTTTTCTCTTTGCTGGCTATTTCACAAAATTCAGTAATCTGCAAATGGGCTCACCCGTCTCTAATACAAATTATCTGGGTTCTCATTTCTGTTTCATTTTCTCTGTCTTATATTTACTGAATTTCTAGGAATGACTCTATATCAAGAATGTGGCCAAAACCATGACCATAAAATGTATTCATACAGGCAAGCAGAAGGAGATAACTTTATATTAAAATGATAGCAGAAATCCTTCCTATGGAAGTATGAGGCACAGCTGGTATAGTTAGGGAAATTACCCCTTATTTGTGAAGCCAGTTGTGAAGAGAGCAAAGGAAAGCCCTCAATGGGGTGCTTGGCAAGATAAACTGGGTCGCTTCCTCTGAATGAGACGAGAGCTGCACATGCCAACCTGGTCTACGGCCCAGTCACTGTAGAATTCTTTCCCGACTGCATCTTTTGCCATCATCCTGGATAACGTTCAGCTGAATTTACTTCTATAAAGATTGATTGAGCATCTCTATGTGCCTGACAGCATACTAAGCGCTAGGATATCAAAATAAGGCTTATTGGACTCAAGTCCAGCACTCTGTCTCCCTCTTCTACAACCTTCTCAAAAAGAGAATGCAATTCCTACTGCATTTCAACCACTCGCAGGTATTAGTACATCTTTTCTGGGTATTGTTTTACCGCCTGCATGTCCAAAACTTCCTTTCTTCCCATGCTGGTATGCTTTGCCCTGCACTGCTCTACTCCAGTCTTCAGTGGAAAGGGAAAGTGTGGCCCAGCCAGGGTGGCTCAGTGGTTGAGTATTGACCTATGAACCAGGAGTCATGGTTCGATTCCCCGTCAGGGCACATGACTGGGTTGTGGGCTCAATCCCCAGTGGGGGGGCGTGCAGGAGGCAGCCAGTCAATGATTCTCTCTTATCATTGATGTTTCTCTCTCTCTCTCTCTCTCTCCCTCTCCCTCTTTGAAATCAAATATATATTTTTTAAAAGATGGGGGTAGGGGGAAAGTGTGCTCTCAAAACCAGAGGAGAGCTGACTTATATAGACAGAAGTCCCCACCCCTGGTCCCCAATTGGTTCATCCTCATGCAAATGAGGACTCCAAATCCTCACATTTTGATTGGTCCAAAAGTCACTGTTCTGATTAGTCAGAATGGATCTGCTTTGATTGATTCAGTGAAGAAGCTAATGGGATATATGCACACAGCTCCGATTGACTGTGGAAAGCTCAGTCCTATTGGTTGAAATAGGATCCCAGGAATTTCTTTATAAGAGCTGGCTCACATGGCAGAAACACAGTGCAGGCAGGTAGTTCAGTGCAGAAGGAAGTATTTCACTTCAGGCTTCTCCCTGAAGTGGAGTATTCATGTGAGTTCCCTGTGTAGAAATGGCTGCTAGGATCTGTTTTTATTGTTGTTTTTATTTGTTTATATTTTTGTGTTGTTGTTAATTCTCATCAGAGTGGGGAGGTGGAGACATTGATGTGATAGAGACACATCAATTGGTTGCCCCCCGCCATGCCCCAACCAAGAATCAAACCCAGGACCCTTTAGTGTGCGGCTGACACTCTAACCACTGAGTAACATTGGCCAGGACTATTTTAGCCCATTTAGCCACTGGGAGCTCTTTTTAGTGGGTATCTTCTTTCTCAGGGTTCACACTACAGTACCCAACTTAGGAGGAACTCACCCCCATGGTAAATGCCGGGGTGGCACTTCCATGACCCTGAGGGTGAGTGCCAGTGGTGCCTCAATTACCTCATCCTAGAGCCAGCACTGCCAGATAGCATTGCCCCATCAGCCTGGATCCCCGAGTGCGGATGGTATCAACATGAAGCCACCCTGCCAGCCACATGGACATGTAATGAAAGAAGTAAGTTGTGGTTAAATCACTGAGGTTCTAGGAGTTATTTGTTACTGCAGCAATAACCTCCTGACATACAGCCATCTTCCAACATTACAAATTAGAAACAACTTAAATTTTAATCCTCACATTTTGGTTGGTCCAAAAGTCACTGTCCTGATTGGTCAGAATGGAGCTGCTTTGGTCGGTGAAAAAGCTAATGGAGATATAGCGGGCAGCTCCGACTGAATGTGGAAAGCTTCAGTCCTATTAGGAGGCAATTACATTCTTTTATAGCGCAGAGGAAAGAGCATGAGCTTTCCTTCTGCTAGACAGACCTGGATCTGTATTCTAGCCCTAACACTTACTAAGTAACTTGATGTAATTTATACTAACTCCTCAGTTATCATTATTAAATATTACTAAATATATCCTTCCACACTTTTTTTTCACAATTAAACAAAACTACTTAGGCAAAGCTCCTGACACAACATTTGACCAGAAAGCCTGGCAATGGGTCATTTTTATCATTTATTGAGTTCACTAATTCCAACCTCCTTTGGAAGGACAACCTGAGGCTTAATTTTACACAGTGCCTCAGAGGGTCCCCAACAGATGGAGCCTGGTTGTCCACAGGTTACCCATCCCAGAAACACATCCACCATTGGCTTTTCTCTTTCATTTTCCTACTCTCCCTGCTTCCTCACTTTTATTTTTCAGAAGCATCTGCCCAAAGTCATCTATTTTAAAAATCAAGACAGTTATATATCTTGAAATCACAATGGTCTCTCTCATTACTCCAAGATTTTCTTGCTACTTTGGCCCCATTACAAACATGCATTTAATCATCAAATCTAAATTGTTTTAGTAGAAACCTATTTTGTGAGTCAGAAATGAAGATCATTACCTCCAGACCCTCTGTGTGTTATTAATAATGTCTTATACTTTTGTGGCACCTTTCCTTGAGAAGCACAAAATGCTGCCTATACATTATCTCATTAATTCTCATGGCAGCACATGAGGTAGCATAAGGCCACGGGCTGTTATTACCCATCTCACCCTTTCCCCTTAGTGTTCACTCTCAAATGGAAAAGTTCAAAAGCAATTTAAAAATTAAAGCTGCTTTACCAAAATCAATCATGAGAGATTTTCCAGATGCTATTTAGAATGTACCTTAAGAATGTACAACAGTTATTCCAGGCCCTTCATGACAACACAGATTAAAGTAACAACAAAAATCAATAGAAATCTATAAATGAAATCAATATGTTCTGCAAGAAGGCTCCTGAAACAATGGAAACAAAGCTACTCTGTTTTCCTACCAGCCCAAAAAGAGAATGACATTATCATGGCTTAGAGGAGAGGTTGGCAAACATTTTCTGCGAAGAACCAAATAGAAAATATTTGAGGCTTTGTGGGCCATATGGTGACTGTTGCAACTATACAACTCTGCTTTTGTAGCACAAAAGCAGCCACAAATAATACATAAATGAACCAGCGTGGGTGGGTTCCAATAAAACTTTATTTATGGGCATTGACATTGAATTTCATATTATTTTCAGATGTCATGAAATATTCTTTTGTTTTTTTTCACCACACACACACAAAAAAGTAAAAATCATTCTTAGCTCAGTTTTTGTGCAAAAGGTAAGAGGTATTTGGCCAGCAGGCTATAGTTACCCGATCATTAGCTTAGAGGCCAAAATGGGGATTTTTGAATCTTCAAAGCATATGGACCTCCACATTTTCACTCTCTGAAGTCTTTCTGCAAATTATTTCCTTGTGTACATCTCTGGCAAAATGCATGTAAATGTATATACACACACAGGAATGAAAGCACTTAATTAAAAAAAAATCCACTGTGGAAATCAACCTTCCCTATAGCTGAAAACACAATGAATAGAAAGCCTGGATTTTATCAGCAAGTCTGTCACTGCATGTATATTTCAGGGCCTGCTGATCCATCCTCAGCAAACACAGAAATAGGGGGCTCATCTTTAAGTCCAGTTAGCTCATCCCTGGTCTCCCGCTGCCCCTCCCATTCTCTGAGATGTTCCTGGATACCTTCACCTGACTAATTCAGTTAACTTGCATTAAGGTCTTACTCTATGCCAGGCCCTGTGCCAGGCATCATAAAGTATGACAAGTGTGACTACAGACATATGGGCAGTGTACAGTGAGCACAGAGAAGGCATGGTGAACTGTGGAACAGGATACTCGGAGGCAGGCTCCAAAGCCGGGGCTATGCTTAAACTGTGTTTTCTAAGAGAACAAAAACGCTTTACGTGAATTTCTTGCCATTATCCAGGTTTTCTTATCTGGAAACTTCTCTGAATCACCCTGTGTTCTTTAAAACTGTAGGTGTCCTAGGCCCCATTTTCTGGTGACCAACTGCTATGGTCTGAATGTAAATGTTCCCTCGAAATTCATATATTGAAATTCTAAACCCAAGGTGATGGTAATTGAAGGTGAGGCCTCTGGGAGGTGCTCAAATCATGAGACTGGAGCCCTCAGGAATGGGATTAGTGCACTGAAAAAAAAAACCCCAAGACCTTCCTAGTCCCTTCCACCACATACGGACACAAGGAAAAGTCTGTGACCATGAAGAGAACCCTCACCCAACCATGCTGGCACCCCCATCTCAGATTTCTAGCCTCCAGAATTGTGAGCAATAAACGTCTGTTTATAAATACCCAGTCTGTTACGGCAGCTCAAACAGACTCAGACATTAGCTCTGTGGCTAAAAATCCAAAAAACCCTTGTTTGCAAGGAGCAATGGAAAATGACAAGGTTTGAGGATCAGATTGTCCTGGGTTTGAAGTCAACCCTGTCACTTACTCTCTGTGTGACCTTGGGCAAGTTAGTCACCTTTCTGAAGGTCAGTTTTATGATATAACACATACCCCACAAAATTGTTTTAAAAAAATGAAATCATGCCCTGGCTGGTTTTGCTCAGTGGATAGAGCGTCAGCCTGCAGACTGAAGGGTCCCAAGTTCGAATCCAGCCAAGGGCACATGCCCAGGTTTCGGGCTCGATCCCCAGTAGGGGGCATGCAGGAGGCAGCAGATGGATGATTCTCTCTCATCATTGATGTTTCTCTCTCTCCCTCTCCTTTCCTCTCTGAAATCAATAAAGAAATGTATTTTTTTTAAAGAAATCACATGTAGAGAGTGCCCAGCACATCTTAGACATCTAACATATTACCCCACACTCATAAATAATTGCCTTTCAATAGGTGTCCTCTAGGGACCGGCGAACCTGAAACATGGGTCCTAACAGTGGCCCTTTGAACATCATGTTGGAAGACACATTTGGGCAGGACTATTCTTCCATAAACATAAAGCTACTCTTATGTTCCCATGTGCAGGACTCGGGGACCCGAATAAGTCAAAGGATTCCTTAGATGTATAAGTTGAATGATTCAATTTTGTGGAAAGAACCACATCAAATTATACTTAGCCTTTTAAATATATATTTACTGAGTCATTAAGGATGGGAACATTCACACCTCAAGAAATTAATTTTGTCTAAAATATGTTTTTAAAGGCTAAAATCATCTATATATGAAATCAGCACACATAGTGGTTAATAGTCATTTTTAAATTTGATCCTTAATTTGTAAAAGTGCCATAAATGAAGTTCAACATAGGACCTCCCAAAGATGCTTTCAGTTATCTGAAGTCCCACTTACGCCAAAAAATAGGTCCTTCCTTAGTGACTTCAAATACTTAATGTTGCTGAAATGATGTCCAAGGAGAATTCTCCGTCACTTGCTGTTTCCAGGTGAGAAGGAAGAAGCATGGACGTAAACAGGACACTGCACGCTGGCCCTCCCTGTGCAGCTCCGCACATCTGCTCTGAACTTCTGCCCCGGGTAGTCACTCCCAGGGAAGGTCCGTTCCACTCCCCGGCTCCAGGGCACTGTCAGAGCCCATTTTCTTGGTGATCCATAACTCTAGTTGGGAATTCATCTATGTCTGTCAGTAGCCACAAATTTGAAAAACATTTCTCTAAACTGTCACTGCTGTAAAAAGATCATTATGCTGACATCCACCGTCAGCCGAGCGCAAATTCATGCTATACACAGAGGAAAGGCCCCACATATCACAGTTCCCAATAAAGAGCAAGTCTGAGCAGCATTTATGGAGAAAAGAGCCATGGCAATAAAATATTCCCAGGAACCCAAGCACAGCAGCCAAGCTAAATCTCGGTTTTCTTTCTGACAGGCCAGAGATTCATGACCGTCTTCCCAGCAGGCACACGGGAAACAAAAGCTCCCCGCATTTGAAGATCTCCATTGAGGGCTCTGTGAAAGCCACCAATCCTGTATTAGCTTTACTACTCAATATACTTCCAAACTGTCTAAGCAAAGCCTGCCTGTGCCCTCCCATTATAAGCTGGGGATTCAGAACAATAGGTTTGAACAATGTCTATCTCAAGCGTATAAGGGCTGAGGCTGTCACTTGTCAAGGACCTGAATCCCCAAAGGTAAACACACTAAACTGGCCTCTTAAATGACACCCTACTGACCCATAATGAGAGGTGGGTTCCAATCTTGAGCCCATAGCAGTCAGCTTTGCAGAGCGCTGTTTAATGAGTTACATTTGATTATTTTTTTTATTAGAAAAAATATACACAACATAAAATTTGCCATTTTAAGGTGTACAATTCAGTGGCAGTAGTACATTCACAATGTTGTGCAGCCATTACTACTATCCAGTCCCAGAATATATACATCATCCCCAAACAGAAACCTCTACTCAGTAAGCAGTCATTCCCCATTTCCCACTGCCCCCAGCCCTTGGCAACTGCAAATCTGCTTCTTGTTTCTGTGGACCTGTCTATTCCACATATTCATATGTGGAAATAGAGCCATATAACACACAACAGCTTGTATCTCTGATTGAGTCCCCTCTGCCATTGCTGTAAGTTACCTGATCCCATTATTAATATAACCTGCCCTCACCCTAATGTCAGGTCTGGTCTATGAGAGGTGTGATGGTATATTTTACATGCCACTTGGCTAGGCTATGGGCACATTATTCAGTCAAACATTAGTCTAGGTTTGCCATACGGGTACTCTGTAGATGTGATTAAAGCCCACAATTAGAAGGACGATGTTAAGAGCAAAACTGAGGCTTCCCTGACAATCAAAAAGATGAAATTTCACCTACAATCAGCAGCTTCGGTTCATGCCCAAGAGTTCCAGCTTGCCCTTCCTGACAGCCTGCCCCCACAGATTTCAGACTTGCCCAGCCAGTTCCCACAATTGTGTAAGGCAATTTCTTGGAATAAATCTCTTAATATATATCTCCTATTGGTTTTGTTTTTCCAGTTGAACCCTGACTGATACAGGAAGGAAGAAAAGGCTTGAATACATAGTATCCTGCTTGTTTCTCATCCACTGAAGTTGGCTACCTGAGATTTAGTACTTACAGAGCTTTAAAGATGCCCTATCTTCCATGGTAGTTTCAGATAGTCATTGACACAGATGCCCTAGTCAATAAGTATTACTTACCATTAAGAGGAGGAAAAAGGCCTGATTAATGACTAGAAATTAAAGAATAGAAGATTTTAGTTTAATACAAGAAGAACTTTCTAATAACCAGGCAGGCATATCTAAAATTTTACAAACAATGTAAAGTATTTTTCTGTTAAAGAAAACTTTACTTGTATAAAGTGACACTTCACTTCAATCATTGAAAATTTAGAACCCGAATTGAGATGTATTTTCATTGTTAAATACGTATGGGATTTTCAAAACTTGGTATGGAAAAAATATATATATAAAACATCTTATTAATAATTGCTTTATCAATTACATATAGAAGTGGTAATAATTTATATTTATCGAATTAATAAGATGCATTGTTAAAATTAATTTCACCTCTTTTTACCTTTTTAATGTGGCTACTAGAAAATTTGAAGTTGCATGTGTGGCTTGCATTATATTTCAAATGGACAGTGCTGGTCTAGAGAAATGGGCAACACTCTGACCATGACCTTCAACCTCTGAACTTAAAGACAGAATAGCAGTAGAAAAAGTTCAACTAACAAGCATATGAAAAGATCATTTTTTAAACATTAAAAATTTAGAGAAATGCAAACTAAAACATATACATACACATACTTTACACATATAGACTGACCAAAATTAGAAAATTAGAAAAATGAGAAAACTAGAAGCTTTCTCACTAGGATACGGAGGATACAGGGGTGCTCCTGCACAGCTGGCAGACATGTGGACAGGAGCTTCCGGCCTAAACAGCAAGCTCACCCAATGCAAAGTCAGCATATGTGTGCCCTGTGGCTCAGCAATTCCCAAACAGTCCTACATAGGTTCATCAAGAGAGGTGAACAAGATGTTCACTGCAGGGCTATTCAGCGTGGTGGGGATCTAAAAGCAATGTGGGTGCCTGTCACCAGATGAATGTGGTGGGTACTATTCAGAGTACTGCGCAGCCATCAGCAACAATGGACCAGAAGTACATACAGCCACATGAATGGGTCTTCAAAACCTAGTGCTGCATGAAAAAAAATGTTTAAAATAAATAAACAGATAAGTAAAAGAGAAATAAATCTATAGCAGAATACCATTTACTGAAATTAAAAATACAGGAACACAAATAAGAAAGATATTTTTATAAGAATTCATACATACAAACAAAAGGATACACATCAGACTTGTTATAATGGTTTGTCAATGGGTGAGGAAGACAATGGGAGTGGAAATGAGGAAAAAGGGGACTAACTAAAAAAAATAAATAAAAGAAGAGAGAGGCACAGAAGCAAGCCTTGCTTTTCCATCTAATGGGGGCTCTGGACAAGTCACATAACCTCTTTGCGTTTTAGTTACATCATCCGCAAATAACAAAATCTTCCTTGAAAGAGCATTAAGAAAATAAAGGTGCTACGTATAAAGTACCCAGCACAGCATTGTAAATCTCAGGGTTCCTTCAATGGAAACAACCATTATCAACTGAATTTTATGCAGGTTCACCCTTCGAAGCACATCCTTCCTGCTCTATTAGGCATGGGTGCTCATAGCTTATTTAACACCAGACTGATTAGATACCAATGAAGAAAATAAGGCACCATGCTGCAAATTTTAGGTAGCTTTTTAGGATTATCCTTTATCTTATAGGAATTTCTCTCCCTCTGCAAATACTTCTTCCATCCAGCATCTGCTGTTTATTTGCATACAAATGAATAATTTACCACTGTATCTATCAGGAACACGGACCCAAACTAAGGCCTGAGGAAACATAAATAAAAAGGACTAAATCAATGACAGAATATTAAGAAGTTCTAAAAAAAAGTGTGATCCCCCCACACATTACCTTCCTCATTTAGTCTCATCTAATATGCAACATGGCACACCTTATTTCACTCCTCGTCAGTATAGTCACCTATAAGCTCAGGGAGTTTTAATATGGGAATTCCTCCAACACTGGTTACTGCCAAATATCTTACACTTCCTCACAGAATGGACTATAGTGTTATCAATATACACATTATAGATATATAGAGATAGATATAGAGATAGGTATAAAATGAACAAAATGCCTGGTTTCCTGAACATGTCAGAGCTTTTAATGCATTCTCATAAATACACTGTAAACAGAAATCAGTCCATTTCAATCCATTCAGAGCATCTGAGGCATCCGGAGCTGTGGAGGGAAAACAGCCTTTCTGCATAGCCCTCACAGGCTCCCCAATGAAAGCTGGCACCTCCCGGCACAGAGGAGGGTCACCCTCTCAGCCTACCGCTTGGGGCTTTTCTAAACTGTTTTTAAATGGCGGGGGGGGGGGGGGGGGGGGGGCGGCGGGGGGGGCGGGGGGGAGCCCTACTGTTACTGGAAGATTAGCCAGGAGCAAGCGGCTGGTTCTATCTGGATCCTACCTACACCTACTGGACCCAGACTCTTGGCTGAAGACTTGGAGGGGGGCCCACATGATTCACCCTACACTGAGGGAAAGGAGAGAAAGCTGCCTCCCCTGGAAATCAGGCTTAATATGCTCTGCCTTAAGGTCCTACCTCCTTTTAGATTACAAAATGCTCTGGTGAATACTAGGCAAAATCTCAACAGTGCCTAGTATAAGATTGTAAAGGGTGTTCAGGGTATAGGAACTCCAATTTTAAGGGAAAATTGGGAGGATTAGGTGGGGAAGTTGTGCTCACCAAAGGAGACATGCACTGTGTCTCTACTGTCTAGGAGACATATGGACTACAAGGAAGGGTAGGATGCTTTGAGGCAAGACCTGCTTAAATTCAGCAGGGAAAGGGATTAGAGTGCTGGGAACAATAATGATAACAGGTCACATTTATGCAATTCTTATCACAGACTTGGTACTACACTAAGAACTTGACCTGTAAAGTATTTCACATGTAAAATGATTAGAATATAAACATAAAAGTAATAATTACATCTAGTAATTCATTTGTCTTCACAAGTACAAGCAAAAGGAAGTAGTGATCTAGTTGTACTAGATTTTTAAGAGAGAAAAGGAAAGCAGAGACTTACGGGATGTGGAGACCTAGGGAGGAACAGTGCCACAGTCATGAAGGGAGGATGCATGGAAATTTGTAGGTATTGCCTTATGAGTCAAATCTTTCCTAATGTTAATGGCAAACAAGAGGGTGAATGTATCCTTATGGGGAGTCAATGTAGTTGCTATCTTTAAATTTTTAAATTTCACATATCTAGAATAAATATTCCAAAAATTTATATGGAACCACAAAAGACCCCAAATAGCAACAGAGATCTTGAGAAAGAAGAACAAAGTTGGAGGCATCATGCTACCTAATATCAAACTATACTACAAAGCCGCTATAATGAAAACAGCCTGGTACTGGCACAAGACCAGGCATATAGATTAATGGAATAAAACTGAGAGCCCAGAAATCAACCCATGCCTTTATGGTCGATTAATATTTGACAAAGGAGGCAAGAGCATACAATGGAGTAAAAACAGTCTCTTCAATAAATGGTGTTGGGAAAATTAGTCAGACACATGCAAAAAAAAATGAAAATAGACCACCTTCTTACACCGCACACAAGAATAAACTCAAAATGGGTTAAAGACTGAAATGTTAGACTAGAAATAGAAATCTTAGAAGAAAATATAGGCAGGTAAATGTCAAACATTTCTCATAGCAATATTTTTTTCTGATCTATCTCCTTGGGCAAGGGAAACAAAAGAAAAAATATACAAATGGGACTACATCGAACTAAAAAGTGTTTGCACAGCAAAGAAAACCATCAACAAAATGAAAAAACAACTCAATGAATGGGAGAACATATTCGCTAGTACATCTGATAAGGGGTTAATGTACAAAATTTATAAAGAACTTATAAAACTCAACACCCAAAAAAACAGACACTCCAATTTAAAAATGGGTAAAGATCCTGAATAGACACTTCTCCAAAGAGGACATACAGATGGTCAATAGATATATGAAAAGAGGCTCAATGTCTCTAATCATCAGAGAAATGCAAATTAGAACCACAATCAGATATCATACCTATCAGAATGGCTATCAGCAATAAATCAACAAACAACTGTTGGAGAAAAGGGAACTCTTGTGCACTGTTGGTGGACATACAGATTGGTCACTGTGGGAAGTAGTATGGAGTTACCTCAAAAATTACAAATGGAACTGCCTGATGATCCAGCAATTCCACTCGTGGGAATTTATCTGAAGAAACCCAAAACTCTAATTCGAAAGAATATATGCACTCCTATGCTCCTTGTAGCATTATTTTTAACAGCCAAGATTTGGAAGCAGCCCAAGTGTCCATCAGTAGATGAGTGGATAAAACAGTCATGGTATATTTTCACAGTAGAATACTACTCAAGCATAAAAAGGAAGAAAATTTTACCTTTTGCAACAACATGGGTGGATCTGGAGAGCATTATGCTAAGTGAAATAAGCCAGGCAGAAAAAGACAGATACCATATGATTTCACTCATAAGTAGAATTTAATGAGCAAACTGAACTAATAAGCAAAATAAAGACAGACTCAAAGATAGAGAGCAGGAAGATGGCTTGAGGCAAGAAGGAGTATTGGTGGAGGGATTAAGCAAAAAAGAAAAAAAGCCCTAACTGGTTTGGCTCAGTGGATAGAGCGTTGGCCTGTGGACTGAAGGGGCCCAGGTTCGATTCCGGTCAAGGGCATATATTGTGGGCACATCCCCAGTAGTGGGTGTGCAGGAGGCAGCTGATCGATGTTTCTCTCTCATCGATGTTTCTAACTCTCTATCCCTCTCCCTTCCTCTCTGTAAAAAAATCAATAAAATATATTTTTTTTAAAAAGAGAGAAAGACAACAGTGTGGTAATTGGGGGAAGTGGAAGGGTGTATAAGGAACCACAAAAGACCCCAAATAATAAAATAAAATACTAAATAAATAAAAATTTTAATTTACTCAAAAACGGGATTCGTTGTCTATGTTTAGTCAAACTATTAACAATTAACAATTAAATTCATAAGACTATTTCTTGAGTCTAGAAGTAAAATTTTAGACCATGATTTAGTTTCTTTTCATCTTAATTTTCTTCTAAAAATAATTTTATCAGCATGGCTTTACATATAGTAACTTCTGAACTGGTAAGCTAGTCTCTGTTTATTGGGGAAAGAAGGCCATGAAAAGCAGAAAGAATTCTCAAATAAATATGATCCTGTAAATCCCTTTAAGACAATCATGGAAGGGTGCTAAGATTTCGTTATGTTCTAAAGTCTGAAAATGACAAAAATTAATAATATTTGCATGAGAAAATGCAATCAGCTTTAATGACACAAACGAAGATATATAGGAACTGGGAAAGAAGGGGATATCCCACCATGGTCAAGAAAGGCCACATGAATGAGACAGGACAATGGGAAAGAGAAGGAATTTCTGTGGACACCTGCCATTTCGTGTGGCACTGAACGTGTGAGCTGACCTCACAGACCTCTGCCTCAGGCCTCTGCACTGCTGTCCCCACTGCCTGGCTTCTCCTCTCACTTCTCCGTGTGTCCTCTCTCTCTCCCAGGTCTCTTCTTAAATGCTGTCCTATCAGAGAGACTTTCATCAGCACTCCCTATCATCCTTACCCTGCTGTGCTCTCTCCACAGAACTTATCATCACCTGACATATTATGTATTTAATTATCTGTGTTTGTAAGTTCTGTGAGGTCAGAGAATCTGTGTTTGGTTCCATGCTGTATCAACAGCACCTAGAACAGTACCTATCACTCTGCAGGTGCTCAGTAAAGATTTGTGGAATGAATGAATGAATATCCCATTCAGGCTCTAGTCTTTAGTCTTGCCCTTCATCCTTCAGGTTAACCTCAACTCATAGACTCTCAATGCTAGTCCCTTTAGAGTTAATGGAGGAGGGGGAATAAGACAGTTAGTTCCATGTAGTAGTTATGAGTATCGATCCTGGAACCACACCACCTCGGTTCAAGCTTGGCTATATTGCTTCCTCAACGGCATTGTCCAATAGAACTTTCCACAATGATAGAGATGCTCTGTTCTGCACTGTCCAGTGTGAAAACAGCCATGATCCCTGCCCTCAAGAAGCCACCAGCCACACGGACCTATTGAGCACTTGAAGTGTGGCTAGTGTGACTGAACAACTAAATTTTTAATGCCATTTAACTTATTTAAATAATACCATTTAACTTATTTAAATAGTCGCATGTGACCAGAGTTTACTGTAGATTGGACAGCACAATTCTAGATATATATTCCTGGCAACATTTCTTAATCAATCTGTGCCTCCATTCCCTCATCAGTGAAATGGTAACACTAACAACAAGAAAAATAAATAGCACCCCAGAGATTTTATGAGGATTGCATGAGGTCATATGTAGCACACTAGAACAGTACCTGGTCCATAGTGAAATCTCAGTAAATGCTACTATTGTGCGCAAAAGGAGCTGGCTTTGCAATAACACTGAATCCTTAGCTATAACAACAATATTAATCTAATATATAAATAAACATAAGGAAACATAGGCATTTCCAAAATGTAAGATTATATCAAATATGTGATAAGTCAGAAAATAGAGTAAGTATAAAGGAAATCTAAAGTAGCAAGCCAACAAGTTGACAATTTTAGTTGATTATCAATGTAACTCTAATAAAATAGCAGTTGCCATAGCAGCCAAACATCAAAATCAAAGACAAGGAGCATCTTCCTAAAGAAACCTTGTGAACAATGTAACTGAACAATATCATGAAATGACTCCATTTATGTCTGGAGTTTACCATAGAGAATAATTCATTTCCCAACACTGTTACCCAGCTTTCAATATCTACTTTACAACTGCACTCGAGATTCTACATATTTTTCTTATATCTGAAGGTTTAATTTATGATTTTTAAAAGCTCACCACAGTGATGGAGTGAACAGGGTAAATGGCGGGGGGAAGGAAACATCTATAATACTTTCTACAATAAAGACTAATTTAAAAAAAACACCTCACAACGGTGAAAAAGATAAAACAATTTTTATAAGAAAAATGATTAAGAAATATATCTTGTGACACCACTTTATTACTGCCCTTGGAATCAGCAAATTGATGTTATTGTATTTTGAAGGAGGCTTGAATTAAATTTTTTTGTATTGTCTTTTTGTTTGCCTCCAAATAAAATGTTCTTTCCCTACCTATATAGTTGGGGTGTTTTTTTTTTTCATTTATAAACTCCATGCTTTTTCTCCATCCCAGAGAATTTGAATGTCAAGTCAAATTTGCAAAGAAGTAGAAGGAGGCAGGGAAGGAGGAGGAACAAAAGGGTTTTGGGGCTCCCTGATTAGATGGTACCTGATCAGTTCTCCTCTTGCAACCTTTATATAAATGTACGTAAATGGAGCAGGGACAGTGGAAAGTGCGCAAGATTACTGCTGCTCTGTCACATGCCAGTCCCATCTGCTTAGCTCCTTGAATTATACTGCTCTCTGTCTTTTTGTCTTTTCCTTTGTCCTCTAGATCTCCCCACCTTGCTCTACTCTGATTGTATGGTTGTTACTTTAAAGGCTGAGAACTAAAAGAATTTCTTTTGGAGAATAATCTATTTGAAAACAAGTTTATACTCAAATATGTTAGTGTCTACTTGGTTCTCTAACATTTTTATTTTTTGTGTTAAGGTCAAAATTATTAAACCATAAAAATAAAACCTGTTTTCTTCGGTAGAGTTTAAATCACACAGAAATAATAAGATATTCAGTTGCACTGACTCTGTGGGGAAATCACCTATGTTGACCCCTTCTCTAAAAAGAGCAGAGAATTTGTCTTTATACCAGAACCTAGAATAGAGCGTTGAGTTGTGGCATCAGTTAGTGCATTGGGAGATAAGGCAAATTTACAACAGGCATCCTAGGCACGAGATGTACAATGGTGGTGAAAAAAGCCATGATCCCTGCCCTCAAGAAGCTTCCAGTAAGAAGATCAAAAGGAGCTGCAATTGTGGACTACACTTCCTGTGTGAGCCCTATTGATATCATTCTACAGACCCCATCTCTAACCCAAAAAGAAGGCCCAAAGGGCACCCACTCCAGGAAGTTCCACAACTTCCTCTCTTCTCTCACTATTATCAATCCCCACACAAACCTAGAATGGGAAGACTTCGCTCAACAATAATGGAGTAGCAATGAAATGACAGCTCCAAACTGTACATGATTTCTTTTCTAGATTAAAAGAGAAATAAAATAATGAGGTCATAGGGGGGTTATATAGAACAGTAACCTACTAGGTCCTTTACTTTGTTGTTGTTCTTTTTGGGACTGCCTTTCTACAGTGATAATGATGATGATGATGCCAACGATGATGATTTGATGCTAATACCAAATTTTTTTTTTTATTAAATCTTTATTGTTCAGATTATTACATTTGTTCCTCTTTCTCCCCCCCCCCCATAACTCCCCTCCTCCCAGTTCCCGCCCCACCCTCTGCCCTCACTCCCCACCCACTGTCCTCATCCATAGGTGCACGATTTTTGTCCAGTCTCTTCCCGCATCTCCCACTCCCCTCCCCACCAAGAATAGTCAGTCCATTCCCTTTCTATGTCCCTGATTCATTATAATCACCAGTTCATTCTGTACATCAGATTATCTATTCACTTGATTCTTAGATTCACTTGTTGATAGATGCATATTTGTTGTTCACAATTTGTATCTTTACCTTTTTCTTCTTCCTCTTCTTAAAGGATACCGATCAGCATTTCGTATAATACTGGTTTAGTGGTGATGAACTCCTTTAGCTTTTCCTTATCTGTGAAGCTCTTTATCTGACCTTCAATTCTGAATGATAGCTTTGCTGGATAAAGTAATCTTGGTTGTAGGTTCTTGGTATTCAGCACTTTGAATATTTCTTGCCACTCCCTTCTGGCCTGCAAAGTTTCTGTTGAGAAATCAGCTGACAGTCGTATGGGTATTCCCTTGTAAGTAACTGAGTTTCTTTCTCTTGCTGCTTTTAAGATTCTCTCTTTGTCTTTTGCTCTTGGCATTTTAATTATGATGTGTCTTGGTGTGGTCCTCTTTGGATTCCTTTTGTTTGGGGTTCTCTGCGCTTCCTGGACTTGGAAGTCTATTTCTTTCACCAGGTGGGGGAAGTTTTCTGTCATTATTTCTTCAAATAGGTTTTCAATATCTTGCTCTCTCTCATCTTCTGGTACCCCTATAATTCTGATGTTGGTACGTTTGAAGCTGTCCCAGAGGCTCCTTACACTATCTTCGCATTTTTGGGTTCTTTTTTCATTTTGCTTTTCCAGTTGGGTGTTTCTCAGTTCTTTGCATTTCAAATCTTTGACTTGATTCTTGCACTCCTCTGGTTTGCTGTTGGGAGTCTGTATAATATTCTTTATTTCAGTCAGTGTATGCTTACTTTCTAGATGGTCCTTTATCACACCATCGAGGGTCTCATTAGATTTCCTGTACATCTCATCAAGTTTATCGACAGACTCTAGAAGCCTCTTGAGAGACCTCAAAAGTGTGGTTCTGAATTCAATATCCTCCCTTGATAGTTTTGTCCTGTTTCTTTGTCTCCGCATTTTTTACGCTTTCTTGGTACACCCCCTAGTGGTCTTTGTGTGCAGTCTTGTTGTAGTTAAGCCTTGATTGTTATAGTTAATACTAGAGGGATTTGACCTCCAGGCCAACTGGCTGTGATAATCAGTTGTGTCTGAAGTGGAAGAACTTGTGTCCTCTAGGGAGGTGCTAATCTAGCCTTTGCCTGAGGCTATCCGGCAAATGCCTCTGTGCAGGGCTTGGGCGGGGCGGGTCCCACGGGATCAACAGGGTGGAGGAGGGAGCAGTTATGGCTGCTCTCAGTCCATCCCCAAGGGTTCTGCCTCTCTGTCCCAGCAACAGCTGCAAACCTCGGAGGGACCATAGCCAGACAGTCCTGCTTCTCCCGTTTGAGTCTGGGTCCCTAGAGACTCGCCCAGATCTGGAGCGCTGAGTCTGAGGCTCCCTCCGGATTGAAACAGACAACCACGCCCTCAGCCACCAGCCCGCGCCACGCGCACTCCGCACCTTAGTATTTTACTTCAGCACTGCGCCTCCTCTGATTCTCGGTTCCTCCTAGTTGTAGAACTTCCATTCAGCCAGCCTTCCTGTGGTTCTGGATGATGTCCGTTCTGTCTTTTAGTTGTATTTTTGAAGTGGTTGTTCGAGGCAGCAAACTCCGGCGTTAACCTATGCTGCCATCTTGGTTTCTCTAATACCAAATTTTTATGAGTGCTTTCTATGTTCCAGACATGGCATAGGTACTATATTTATTCAGATGAGGAACCTAAGGCACAGATAGGCTAAAAAACTGTCCCTAGGTCACACAATTACCTTGTAAATGAAGCAACCACCACACAAACCCAGATGTTTCAGAGCTTATGCACTTATGTAGTGTGGTACAGCTGCCTCCACACTTTTCTTCTTAGTGATACAAAATTCTTTCCAAACCTAAGAAGACCAATCACGAAGCGATCCGAAATATTAGAAAGTATTTCAGTCTCCCAATCTTCTCTAATACACATCATATGCACACAATAAGTAATGATAAATTAATGATTGAAAGAATTGAAAAAGACTGAGAACCCAAATTACAGTATTTCTGTGATTTTGCTTGGTATTTTTATATTAAAATTAAAAGAAATTAATTACCTTATATGCATATGCCATTGAAAGTGGAGTCCTTCATCCCTTTGCTCCTAATATATAGTCCAGCTTAGAAAAATATGACACTAACTCACTGTGGGAGATTCATGAGTTTTGAATAGTAGGTTCAGAAATTATAATTCGTTTACATACATCAATCTACATTTTCCTGATCCTGTCCCTCTTTTAGCAATGACATAAATTGGTGACTTGACACTTTGAAGTTTAGAGTTTATGGGCCACAGAACTAAACAAAGTCAACTGAATACCATCCATGGATTTACATTTTAGGCAATATGGCAGATCAGATGACAAAAAAAAACAAAAAAACAAAACACACCACACATACAAACAAACAAACCCTCTCCAATAGAACACCTCAAAATTCTGCATAAATATCCAGAACATTTTTTAATACACATGGTTGAGCTCATTGTAAGAGAAATCCTTAGAGGTAAGAAAAAAGACAAAGCAAAAATCCAAAGTAACAGCTGAACAGTAAAGCTGACACTGACCTTGGTGGCACCAACTGAATGGTAGTGTTTAGAGTTTCTACTCATCTTTTTCATGATACACATTTAAAAATTATATTATTACAACAGCAATTACTAGAATAAATGGGAGAGTATTTGGGAGCATCTATATGTAAACTTTGCAAAAACATTTATTAAATTTACTTCATATCAGAAAAGTAGAATATTAAATATCAAATATGTTGGATATACATTCAAGATTATATATTTGTATAAACGATGCCACCATAATATTTGTAAATATTTTAACAAGTAACTTGAACTTTCTTTCATGAACATCTAGTTTCTTTCCTTTTAGGTTATGCTTGAGATGGTTACATGCAATTCCTAATCAAAATTTTTAATGATGATATCTTCAAAAGTCTCACTCTATATAAGCAGATTTCCATAAGTTTATGGCAGCTAATAATTAATGAGTAGAAAAGAATTAAGACATTAGAAAAGAATAAGAGAATAAACCTAAAGCAAATAGAAAAAAGGAAATAAAAATAAAAAGCAAAAATTAATGCTATGAAACAGAAGGTAATGGAGATGAACAATGAAGATAAAATTGGCTAATAAATCTGACAAACTTTTAGCAAATTGATATAAAGAAAACAAAGACAACATCTACAAACAACTTATATGCTTATAAGAGTATGGACAGTTATATGCCAATAAATTTTAAAATGTAGATGAAATGGAAAAATTCCTAGAAAAATATAACTTTACAAATTGACTAAAGTTGAAATTAAAAATCTGAATGACTCTATAACCATCAAACAGCTGTAATCAGTAGTTTCAAATCTTCCTACAAAGAAATATGAGACCCAGTTTTATAAAATAATTCTCTAAAACATAAAAGGATCAGATTATTCCAATAGCACATAAATGCTTTCAAAAACTCAAAAAGAGACTTCTCAACTACTTTTATGAGTCTTATATAATCCTGATACCTAAACCAGAAACAGACAGTATGACAAAGGAAAAATAAAAATACCAGCCTTACTCTTGAAAATACTTTTTAAAATATTAAATAAAATATTAGAGTCTGAGACTCACAGTGTACATCAAAGTAGTGTTGTTTTTGAAATGCATGATTATTTCAACATTAGAAAATCTAGCATTATAATTCATATTATCAATATATATTAATTCAGAAAAGTCATTCGATCATCACAAGAGATACAGAAAATGCATTCAATAAAATTCAACATATATTCACAATCTAAAAACTCCCTATCAATGTAGGAATATAAGAGAACTTTCTTGACCTAATAAATAGTATTTGAAAAAAATCTACTCCATATGTCATACTAAATGGTGAAATATTAAAAGCATTTCCTTTAAAACAGAAAGACCAAAAGTAAAGAATGTGTTACTCAGGAATGTGTATACTACTGTACATATTATATGTATATGTATATGTATATGTATATATATATATATATATATATATATATACACAATACATGTATATGTGCATTAATATTATAAGGATGTAGAATAATGATACAAAACTCAGTAAAGTGGCTACATCTGAGTGGATATAATCAGGAAAGTGGGTGGCAGACATACAAATGGTCATTTTATTATTCTTCTTTACACTATACACACTCAGGCACATACACACAAATGTAAAATATACTATTCATAAAATGTAAAATATGTTATTCATAACATGTTTGGAGATGAACTGAAATAATTCATTTTGCAAATATTAAACAAAATCAGAATGATAGCTAGGCTAAGTAACATTATAACTACAATAGAAATTTAAATCACCTCTTTCATTGTACAAGTTCAAGCATGCCTTCATATAAGTCATATTTCTACACTAAACAGATAATACTTTACACATTTGAGAATAAATTCTCATGTCATCATAAAACTTGGAGAAAGGAAAAAATCATATATGAGACTCATTCTATTACTTGAATAAATCTAACACCATTAAAACTTTAGTTTTAGGGACCACCTCTCAGTCATTAGGCTGGTTTTCTAGAGCTTTTGTGTAAAAAAAAGAAATCAATTCTTCAACAGTGCACAAAGGAAGAGAACAGCCCTTGTCAAATGAATGAACTCATATTGATTGCAGAACTTTTCTCCTTTGTTCTATGCACATTAAATCAGTCCTCGTCTTCTAAGAGTCCCACAGCAATGCTGGGGTGCTGTATTGAACTACAGGACCAGTACACGTTTTGGTTTTCTGGCCTGTCCAGGCACAGACACTTCAGTAGACACTGGGGCCGAAGTCAGGCACTGGGGCTCATGAGGGGGACATTTTGTGAGGGGTAGAAATAATGTTTTTGAGTGTGAGATGGAAATAAAGGCTTGATGTTAAGCCGGAAAGTGTGCTTTTTGGAAGTTTTTCTCTAATGAACTTTCTGCACTTCAGGGTCCCAAAAAAAACAAAATAGAAACCAGACTGAGCTGAGGTCCCATGTTTTGAAAGGAAAAAAAAGAACAGAATTTGTGTATTTTTCAAGTGGGTTCTAGTGACAAAAAGCTATGTGACAGTGTACAACTGTGCCCAATTGCAATAGCTAGGAAGAAAGAAGTCACTCACTCCTTCTTTTTGTTGTTATTGTTGGGTGTGTTTTTTTTAAGGAAATGGGGACTCAAATAAGATAGGTAGGAGCTAGTAATGAGATGAGATACAATTTTTTTATTCTGATCCTATGACACATTATTTGCCTGTGGCTGGGGTCCATATTCTGAATTATTGTAAATATTATTTTTAAATTCTGAAAAGTCCTTAAAGTTTCCCAAGAAATGGAATTTCAAGCTCTACTTTTTTTTCATTTGCAAACATGCTTGGGCTGCTGCAGAGATGCAATTATAATGCATAGTTCATGGCCACCAAGATCAAATGGCTGCTTAGAATCCTGTAGTTCTGAATTCCTCAACTTCTTTTGAATTCTCCAGTGATGTCCAAGTTATACAAAAGTGTCCATCTCCAGGCTAAGAAACAAGTCAAAATGTTCCAATGGAAGACCATGCCAATGAGTCCTCTAAAAATGCAGGCCACTCAAGTCACAAAAGTTTCCTAGGTTAAGTAATAGAGACTAATTAAAAGAATTTACATCAAGGCAATGCGTTATAGGAGGAGTTGGCTTTTCCCTTGTAGGTGAAAGGAGCTTTCCTCCTACTGCATGCGTTCTGGATGAATCCCTTTTCTCATTCTTTTTCAAGCTTCATATTTTATCCTCTACGCTCCTTCCTCTAAAATGTTACAAGTACTGTCAGGGTGAAAATGGCTCTGGACCTGACCCTATAAAAGGCGACGTTCTGAGAAGCACAAGATGACAGGGCTGGAGCTCCCTCTAGAGCCCATCCTGCAGTGAATGGAGGGGTCTTCAGCAAAGTGAACTAAGATTTGGGGTGGATCTGCCCATTTCCCCATCCTCGCTCATCTTGCTGGAGAGCCCTTTCCAGGAGACCGAAAGGTCTAAAAGAGCAGAGCTGTTCGCAATGACCTACAGGACGCATGGGGGAGACCGTCTCGCTGTGCTCACCAGCATCTCTGCACCTGCACCTCTCAAGATACTTAATTCATAAGTTCTCTTGTCAACATCAACGCTGGATATTCACCATAAAAGGGATATTGGTAATATGTAAAGCAGAGAATGTTCATTTGTTCAGTTTTCGATCCAGTGGTTTAGGTCACAGTCATAGATGTAGTAATAGCTGATACTCTCATTTTATAATAAGCTGATGTTTTTAAACTTGAAATGAAAATTTTAATAACAAGCAATGATGGGGTTTGTTTTTTTAAGCTTCTTTAGAAAAGCTACAGAAATTGGCATACAGCAATATAATTGTCATTTGAGCATAAATAGGAGAATCTTAAATCACTGCTTTCTTTGCTTTGGGAGAAAAATAAAGATTCGCAGATGTAATATTGAGAAACCATTTTCAAAACATTACAGCTACATTTAAAACAGTCAGGAAAAAATGCTGCTTTGGATTTGTTCCTGTTGTTATATGATGTTATTACATATTGAGAATATTCCATTTTGCTTTTGGTAACTGTGAACAAAAAATAATTTAGGCATTTCCACATCACTTGGGGGAACTTAAGAATGCCTAAGTACTTAGGTCTTAACATAATCAAAAGATTGGCTCACAATGCCTTTAAAACATGGCTCCCCCTCCCCCCCCCCCCGCCCCCCAGTTTGTTCAGTTGAAATTATTAAGCAGTTTAAAATTATCTCCAAAATACATTATTACTTTGAATCATTACTCTAGACAAATAAAATGGAAGAGCTAGACCCTGTTAATACAAAATTAAACCCTTAACTGAATATGGCGTTTGTTAGTAATGTACAATGTCCATTATAGAAATCACAATGGCATTTATACAACACTGTGTGATTTCTAAAATGATTCCATAGCCATTATCTTTCTTGATCCTCAGAACAAGGTAGGTCTGGCATATACAAGTAGTAAAACAAAACTGTCCTTTAACTTGTAACTTGTGAGTTTGATCTTTCTGTCTACTAAGTTTTCTGAGTACTAATCACTCCTCCAGCCCTGTTCTCTTTAATGGTAGCAGCAGTAATAATAACAGTCATCATAGCTAACATTTATTGAGTGCTAGTTCCACTTTTAGGTGTTTTACATGGATTAATTCCATAATCCTAGAACACAGAAGATAGGTGTTTTATTTAAGGTCATTATATTGAGGAACTCTAACTCTGGATATCTATGTGTTTGTCTAGGATTATATTATATTTGCCTTCTGCTTTAATTTTACTCTATTTTTTATTTTTCCATCCTTTACTTTGTTGGTAAATGCTCAGAAACACTTGGTTAACAGATGATATATCTTTAATATCCATGACTTGTAATCTCTTTGTATGTATCTTGAATACAATTACATAAGACTTAGAAAAATAACATGGAAAGTCAAGAGCAGTTAGATAACTTACCCAAAGTCATCCAACCAATAAGTGGCCAAGTCAAGACACAAATCTTACAACCACTTCCCAACTCTGATGCCTCCAGAAGCTGCCAGGTATCATTACCCTCTGTGTGACTTGGTGATCCCATCCACGATCACCACTTTCACCACCACCATCAATAAGCAAGTCTATTAAGAGCATTTCTGCATTTGATTCAGGACACAATAGATGATACAGAGCCATTAATGCTGACATGTGCCCTTGTCCTGTAGGATTCCCAGTCATAGATTGAAAGCAATGAGATCAGAGATATAACCAAGGGGACAGTGTGGGCAAAGAACCACACAGGCTCTAGGTTCAGGAACTGAAAAGAACGGGATGAGGAGTACCTTGTCACACCTAAGCATGTTGGAAGAGGGAAATCTGGTAAACATGTAGGCAATTATTTTCCCTGTAAATAGCAGTCCCTTCTGCATCGCGTTGATGCAGAATGGTGAACGTGCATATTGAAGACATACTAAATAATTGTACATTAAGTTGGGAAACAAAAGAAAGTGGTAGAAATAGTGCTGCGCTGGGAATCAGATGTGTGTTAGTCTCAATTTCTCCAAGATGTAATTTTGGCAAGACTCTTAATTTCTTTCAGACTCCAAGGCAGGAGTCTGAGTACAATCTTTAAGCTTCAATTTCTTCATCTGCAAAACTGGGCATTATAATACTAAACCTGTAGGATTGTTGTAAAGGTTAAACATAATAGACTAAAGCTTTTGCAAATAGTGGTTGCTCAGTAGTTAGTATTTACCATTATCATTTATAAGTAAGTTTTAACATCCATCCAACTTATAAAAGTGTATGAGTCGATATCAATTTGGCACTTGTTTAAATGTTTGCTTGGCTAGACTGCTGCTCAGAGATGGACCATGCCATTTTCTATAGCATGAATGCCCAATAAAATCACATCTGGAAAAATAATTCTTCTTTTCAATAAATCCATAATCTAATTGGGGTATACTAGTAATAAAAGTCGTTAATGGAGGTGAGAAAAGCAAAGCAAAATGCCTCAAATTGTTTTGGCTACATATATTTTACCTGCTCTACCCTCTAATATAAAATTACCTATAAAATGGTATAAAACTTTCACAATTTTCCAGAAAAGAGAAAATTATTTTTCCAAATTCATACTATGTCTTCATTTTTCTGGACTAGTGTCTTTCAAATATTTTGACTGCAGCCCACAGTAAGTACTACATTATACATCGCAATTCAGTGCGCACACACACACACATAAATATTTTAGGAAATAAAGGTTTCATAAAACCCTTATTATCTATATTCATATGTTCTATTTTGTTTTAATCCAAGTTTTAATGCTGGTCACTTACATACTGAATTGATATCAGGACCCATCAAAGTGTCACCAACTATATTTGTAAAACACTGCAGTACAGCATTCCTTTTCCTATAAAGATTTTCAAAAAAAATACCAACTAGTCAGTACTACACCTTGTCCAGTTAAAATGTGAATATTCAGTTAACTAATATTTGGTATTCCATAGATCCACAATATTGCTGGTTATTTTCTGAATCTTAGATAAATTCAATTAATCTAGCTTATACTATACATGTTCTTAAAATGTTCTGTAAATATATTTACCCTAGGCGCTCATTGTCAGTTCCCTTTCCCCACTAAAGGCACTCTATAAATCAATTTAGCTTCACAATCTGTAACTAGATTTTCAAAGAGAAACTATAGAATGCTTTTTATCGAATTTTACAATGACCTTTCTTTCTTAGGTTTGCTTATTTTAATCCTCCATTCCCATCTACCATACAAGAAGTTCAATCATCTCTCCCTTGAATACCTTGATCTTAGAATCCATTATAACTCCCAGTATGGGGGAGAGGGGTGGAGCCATAATTTTTCTTTCTTGGTAATTGAGATTTGCACACAGCTTTGCACTGTAATACGCATTCCAGCTTTCTGCTTGTCCTGTATAATGCATTTTTAAGCATTGATTATATCAAATTCAACAGGCTTTTGATGTTATCAAATTCCACAGGCTTTTCCACCTTGAATTTTTTCCAATCTTTTTTATTCATCCTTCATTTATTTTCGGTGTCACTCTTCTAATCCCTGTCATTCTTCACAGCTGGTTTTCAAATACTGAGCCTTCTGACAATGATAATAGACATTTCCGATTTTGATTTTATGTCTCACTCTTAATCTTCATTAAAACAACAAAAAAGGGGGGGCTGTACAGAGCACTCCCCTCATAGACTATGTGCACCAATAGTCTCTAGTAGACACTTAAGTAAATGGGCCTATGACGCATTCGGTACTTAAGCTAAAGGTGAGTTCCCTTCAAACTCCGGTTTGCCATTCTTTTCTAATAGGGAAAAAAAATATGGGGAATACTCTTGATTGATTAAATTATGCATGAAATCTTTTCTGATCAACTATTATTTATCATTCATTTTACTACCTTTAACTATTCTTCCACTAGCTCTTTCATTGATAAGCCATAATCTCAAGACTTCATGCAATTAGACTAACTTCACTCAGCCTGTCATTTGCAATCCCTTCTCCTATGAAACACTATATACAGTCCCTACCCTGCCAGAGGCCTGGTTTTATTAGGCTGGAGAAGATGTCAGAATCCAGGTTTGTGAGACCAATTGAACAGTTTCATGCCAGCAACTCTATTTCAGAAAGGTTTGCTTTCTTCTTTCATCCTGTCCAAGAGAAGTTCAATAAGATTCATGTCTAGACTGATCAAAAAATTATCTTCATTTTGCAAGCCACTCATTTTTCTGTTCTACTTTAGGAAAAGAGATGAGAAATGTGCTCAAGATTATAGTTAGGACAATTTAACTATGAATGGTACAATGATCTTGTGTAGTAGGAGTGTCATAGAATCGTGGCTATAATTTGAGAGCTGCATGATATTAATTATGTGAACATTTAGCATTCTGGAAAAGATTGTTTTTTGTTTACTTCTTTTTCCAAATGCCTCAGTGAGTTTTCATAACAGCTTTATGTCTAAGTCATCAAATATTTTATCTACTATTTGCTAAATGCACCAGCCTCTTGTTTCCCATTGTTATTATTTTCTTGTTATTGTTAAGAATAAAGGTCAGTTCCTTGGTCTTTCCTCGTATCCCAATAAAAATTCCAGTTTACTCATTATAAAGAAAAATCATATTAATTAAAGCTGGTAGTGACCCCCAAAGTTCAAATCTATTATGCAAATTACACTTTAAAATTCTTCTAGTGCCTGGCCAGTGTGGCTCAGTTGGTAGTGTCATCCCATGCACCAAGAGGTCACTGGTTCGATTCCCAGTGATCTGAAGTTCTTTCTACTCCTCTTTGCTCAGTTTATCTCATTACACCACACATAAAAGTGCATCGAGCCACATACTGCAACTATAGCTGTATGCGCTGCTGTTTCTTTTTCTCTATTTTTTTTAAATTTTGTTCACTTTGAAAGATTTCTAAGGTATGCACATAAAATGTAATATACTGACCTGGTCATCTGGATTTTCCTTACTGGGTCAGAGCCTCATACCATACATAAGCAACAATCACTGAATAATTGTTTCATGTTAAGCATCTGATACCACATTATGGTTAGGTATGTAAGTATGTGTGTATGTATTTATGATTTATAGAAGTATATAAGTATCTTGTTAACACTTTACAGTGGATAAAAGCTGTTAAATGTGCAGCCTTGCACTAAGGGAAAAAAAATCAACTGATAGTATATATTATGAGTTATATGGATCCTCTCATTTTTCACACATATTCACTCAAAATCTCACTGTTATAAAAATCATTTGTTTTGCCTGGTCAGTGTGGCTCATGGGTTGAGCATCAGCCTTTGAACCAGGAGGTCACAGTTCAATTCCCTGTCATGGCACACACCACAGGGTGTGGGCTCAATCCCCAGTAGGGGGCGTGCAGGAGGCAGCCAATCAATGATTCTCTCTCATCATTGATGTTTCTGTCTCTCTCTCCCTCTCCCTTCCTCTCTGAAATCAGTAAAAATATTTTTTAAGTCATGTTTTGACATTCACATTAATGTATTTTCCTTCTACTCTTTGTCATATTCCTGTCACATGACATAAAAGTAAACAAACAAAAACCCCACCAGTTTCTAAATTCTCATTTTCAAATAATTTCCCTATAAGTTTGACTTAGTAAATAAAATATTCTTAAAAGTAGAATGTGCTAGGAAATGAAAACTGCCCTCAGTGGTGGTATACATTCTTTGCTCTGCATCTGGTGAAGTGTTTAAAGTACTCTGGCAGGGGAACCTTCCCCACCCCCAAAAAAATGGTCATTATGTAACTGAATTTAGGATGGATTAGCAGCTCTTTGAGGCAAGATCTTGCTTCCTCATACTGCTCAGCATCAGCCATTGCTAAGAACTGGCGTTGGTCCTGAATGCTGAGTTTGCAACTTGAGTAAATCCCAACCTTGTTCCCTTTTCAGAGCACAGGCATCGTAACTCCACACGCACAGGGCAGGCTTGGCGGGCTCCCTGACACGTCAAAGAAGAGTACATCTGCCCAATGCCCAGAATGGAGAAACAGGGAAACCTGGAGGACACCTACTCCTCCGTCTGGATTGTTCCTGAAAGCACATGTAATATTTTTATGTCGTCAGTCTTTTTATCAGGCATGGGCCCTAAGTATAGCGACTTTAGCTCCTAGTTCTGAAGTTTCACTCCACTGAGGTTAATGAGTTAGAGGGGAGAGCAAGAGGAAGAGGGCAGGTGTTCATAATAGCACCGTTAATTATATAGAAGAGCAATAGCATTGCCAGATCCAATAAACTAAGTACTTTTTCTAGTTTATTGTTCAGAATCAGAAAAAAAATAATTCTTGATGTTGTATTACCACAAGAAAATCTCCTGCCTCATCACCTTCGTGTATCATTTCACATGGGATTTTATATTCTGCCTGACTTTAATTAATGATGTTACTATATTAAAATGCCTACATGACTAAATACACAAGTTAATCACTTGACTTTCAATGAGGGTTAAACAGTCTCTAAAGAGCAAATGGTACATTAAGTCTCTTTCATAGCTAGCACATTACATGTGAGTTAGCCTTGGGACAGTTAAAAGTATGAAAAGTCTCCTTAACATTACAAAAGGAATAGTCTAAACGCTAGAAACTAAACCTTGAAAGTAACTTATAATATATTATGTTAAATTTCTTGTTAGTGTCACGAGATTTAAAAACAAAACTACATTAGCCTATAGGTTTGGCTCAATGGATAGAGTGTCGGCCTGCGGACTGAAGTGTCCTGGGTTCGATTGCGGTCAAGGGCACATGCCTGGGTTGCAGGCTCGATCCCCAAGTAGGAGGTGTGCGGAGGCAACCCATCAATGATTCTCTCTCATCATTGATGTTTCAATCTCTCTCTCCTTCTCCTTTCCTCTCTGAAATCAATAAAAATAATAATAAAATAAGATACATTATCTAATATATTAAAAAAACAAAACCACATTAAATATGACATTCTTCATAAATATCTTCTGTAAGCCATTCCTCAGAAAAATATGTGGATATAATTGACTGATTCTTAACTGCCCCATTGTCATTATCCATTCTTTTTAATTAATATACTTCATTAATAAAGTTATGTCTTTCTGTGGTTTCTCTGGAAATAAAATATCAAATAAATTGCAAATAAAGGATTTTAAAAGTATGTCTAGAACTTAAGGATCTGTACCATTTCAAAAATGAAGTAAATGTCCATGTATCATCTTTAGTACAAAGGCTATCATCACATTTTGCATTGACATATAGGAAACAAGGTAGTATATTTATGTAAAATTTCTGGAAAAAAGACATTTTACTTCACTACCCCAGAACAAATTATTTTTGTGTTCTCTATTCCAGGAAGAGGAAGAAAAAAAATATTGTAATAGTTGCAGTTTGTATTAACTTCAAAGCTGGTACTTCTTTTCCAAAGACAGCTTGCTTTCTTCTTAAAAGAAATTTTTAGAAAACCCCTTTGGTTTAGAGTACAAACATCTTATTAAAATATTTAGGAATATGTTGTTGAGAAATCACTTGCAAATTACAGTCAGACCTTTGAAAATCAATCTAATCTGAATCACCAGTCTAAATAGGTCAGTTAACTTAGAAAAATTAAAATGCGTGGCATAGGGTCACCTCTTTTTCTAAAACACCTGCATCCTCAATGTCCTATTGTCTTCAAAGTCAAACAAGAATTAAGTGTCAAGAACAACTATAATACACTAATTTATTCCAAATCTCAACCTTGGTCTGCCTGTGAAATGGCCACAGAAGTTTACATTATATATGAAAACAGTGGGGGGGGGGGGGGTGCAGGGGGTGCTCCGAGAAGTTTGGAATGGAAGGACAGAAGGCAAAGCAGAGAACTCTCACATTTCAGGAGGATGATGCTACGTGTGTGGGGGCCTCTACTGGCGCTCTTCTCTTGCCTTTCACATGGGGCACATTCACAGTTCATGGCAAATCGCAAGCAGCTCATACAAACTTAATACAAAGCGAGTACTTCCATCCTCGTTTAGTCTCCCACAAGCTTCTCTTATATCAAACTACCAATATAAGATCATGAACCTTCTCTCTCCTGTCCAGCACCTTTAAAGGCTTCATCATCCTAGGACACTCTGATAAATTCAGGGGTCAAATCCCTACTCCCCAGAAAACCTTCCAGAGCATAGAAATAACTGCAAAATCTTGAAGGTAACATTGTTGAAGTGTGAACGCCATCAAATAAAACAAAATACACATGAGAAAAAATTGGCTGCCTGAGATAGCCTTGGTACCTCCACGCCAGACCATCCAGAAAACCAAAAGGACCGCGACAATGCTGGAAAAAGAGGGTGTCAGGTGTCTGAGAATGGAGGTCTGCCTGTAGAGGCAGGGCACCCCAGGTGGCTGGCAGAGAGGGCATCAGCTCCATGGCAGGTAGAGAAAGGAGTCAGTTTTGTCTCATGACTCTCCGAAGCCACCAGGAAATGCACCCCATCCTTTCTGGGTGGAAAGTAACTTTGATGCGCAGAAGAAAAAAAGAAATACTTTCATATTCTCCAGCTAACAACCATCTATCACCAACAGGCAAAGAGTGACCAGTGATGCTAATGAAACAGGTTTTCCTCTCTGCCCACCTTCCTAAAGCCACTCCCCAAAAATGAAACCTTGATTCTCTCAAGACCTCTCTCCGTGGAGAGATGGAATGGAAGCACCTGTGCTCTGACAAGGACGCACACCCAAGACTTGACCTCGGGGAGTTGCCAAGGAATAGCTCTAAGCTACCTTTTTCTTAAAAGGGTCAAACCCCAAACAACTCGGATTTATTCATCTCCAGATGCATGATAACATTTTTGTAACTGCCTGGACCAGAGAGAAACAATTCCACTCCAGCCCCCACCATTCCACACACATGGACCAACGACAGAAACCGTCCCGGAGAGGGGCAGGGCAGGCTGACTCCTTCCACGACAACCTCTCCAAATCGGCTTTCCGCCCCGCCGTGCCAGCCCCTCCTTGGGGCTTCGGTGTGCGCCCTTAACTCGGCTTCTCCCCACCCTCAGTTCCACCCTCAGTTCGGAGTGGACTCGGCCCTGCGCACGCCCTGCCTCCGGCGGGTCCTTAGGGGCGGCGTCCCCGCTCTTGGGAGGTTCTCAAAAGCCCCAAGACAAGTCGCTCGCGCCGGTCCCGGGAACCCCGGGGTTTCCGGCCTCCCGGGGTTCCAGCTACCCTCTATCCCCACACCTGAGCGGATTAAGTTGCTCGGCCCCCAGCGGCGAGCACAGCCCGGATCCCTCCCACTCCCGCCCCTCCAGCTCCGGCGTCCGGGGGTCCCCCGCCTCCGCGGAGGTGAGCGCGCACTCACCGGAGGTGAGCTGCATCCAGGCACAGATCTTGTACACGGTCGCCGTGTTGCAGAAAAAGAAGAGGGTAAAGCAGATGATGCAGGCGATGATGAGCATCATGGAGAGGCCGATGAAGAAGGAAGCGGCTTTGAAGGCGCCGGAGGGCAGCGTGGAGAAGTCCGTGAAGCTGCCCCTGCAGGTCAGCTCCCGGGAGAAGCCGTTGCCGATGCAGTAGTGGAAGAGCCCGAAATAACC
This sequence comes from Myotis yumanensis, assembly GCF_028538775.1. NCBI lineage: Eukaryota > Metazoa > Chordata > Mammalia > Chiroptera > Vespertilionidae > Myotis > Myotis yumanensis. The sequence goes on along the minus strand of NW_027223760.1, from coordinate 70,819,811 downwards.
GGCTTGCGGGGTGTCCACGCCGTCGCCGATCCAGTAGGGCTGGATGAAGCACACCACGTTGACGATGGCAAAGCAGATGGTGAAGATGGCCCACAGCACGCCGATGGCCCGCGAGTTCCGCACATAGTTGGTGTGGTACAGCTTCGCAGCCTCCTGAGCCGGGAGCATCGCGGCGGCGGCGGCGGCAGCGGCTCCGGGCATTCTCCCCTCCGCCTCCTCCGGCGCCGGTCCTCCGCCTCCTCCGCCTCCCCCGCCTCTCCGCGCGCAGGAGACACACTCACCGAGCCGCGCGCTGCAACTCCCGTGCCTCCGCCTCAGCCCAGCAGCGCCAGTTTCAGAGTCCGCATCCTCGCTCCCGGAAGGAGGGCGGGGGAGCGCCGAGCACCCCTCCGGCTCCCCTGGCACAGCCCCGCGGCCCCCCCTTCCTCCCTCCTGGCCGGGGCGCCAGCCCTTCTCGCCGCCCGCCGCCTCTCTTCCCTCCGCGGCTGCAGCTGCTGCAGCTGAAGGCGAGAAACCCCGCGCGGGGCAGTGTGGAGCGCGAGCGCCCGCACCCCCACCCCGCTTCGCGCCTTCCGCCCCTCCCCCTTCGCTCCCGGTTCGCGGTTCGCGCCGCCCGGTGCTCCGGTGCCCCGGGGCGTGGAGGACTTCGGTGACCCTGGGATGCCCCTCAAGTGGCGGGCGGGACTGGAGCCGGCGAAGGGGAATCGCAGGAGGGGACGGGAACACCCACTGGGATCCTGGAGGCGAACCCTGGGTCCTGGTTGGTGTTAGGGACAGGGCGCGCGAAGAGGAATCGGAGCATTTCAGCCCCGCACAGCAACGTGCTTCGACCTCTGCATCTTTGCAAAGGCGCTTGGGGAGCGAGGCAGATGCTGGGGAGACACGCCAAGGGAGAGCGGACGTGCTGCCGCCCCTTAACGCCCCCCCCCCCCCCCCCCGACACACACACACACACACACCACGTACTAACTCCAAGACACTTCCCTGTTAGGACCACAGAACTGCCTCTGGCTAACTCCTAGGCTGCCTCCAGTCCACAAGGTGGAGACCAGAAGTTGGGCAGGAGCTGGCAGACAATAATGTAAAAGACACCTCAAGGGTGGTCTCAGATCTGTCCAACTGGGACCCACCTCTCTGTTTTCCCACCTCTCTGCAGCCAGATGAACTGTAGCCAACCCATGCCCTGTACATTCTTTTCAGTCAGGTCACTTTCCCCACAAATTCTGCCATAGTCCTGCCATTAGAGGGGCTTCGGAGGCATGGAAGTGACTGTGTCACGGAAATAGTTTGTCTGAAAACATTGGGTAGTGTGGCCAGTGTGGTACTTCTTACATATGTGCTGTGCTGGGTGCTAAAGATACAATAAGGAAGATAGGTGACTTTTCATTTTCCAGGTATTTCTCCCTGCCCCACAACCCAAAGCTCCAGTAATCACAATTGTTTTCAGAGTAATTTCCCCTGAATTATCTATACACAGCTCCTTACATTTGCATGAGGCATTGTTGTTTTATACCTGCACTTGGTGCTGTTTCCTTAGCTTAATGTTTTCTCTTTCCTGTCTTTCTATTGCTCTGTTAATAACCACTGCCTTTCAAACTCCATTTCTTTATTACCATGAGTTACTTATTGGTTCCTTCTGATTCTAATTTAAAAAAAAAACAACAACCAGAAACAAAAGCATGTAATCCCCACTCAAAACAATGGAACCAGAAGGCTCGATAGCAGCAGCAGATTTGGGTAACTAACTCATTTTGAACCATATGACCACTAAATTCTCTGAGCAGAAAGGAGGGAATTCTGTTAGAATTTGGCCCCAAAGTTTACACTTAATTGCACACTTTATTATAATGCAAAAACAGATGTAAACAGTGTCTTGCCTTGGTGCCCAATCTGCCTACCTTCTTACTAGAGCAGTGAGAGACATGAGATACTAGGTGGAATATGAAACTACCAGGAATGAGTAAGAAAGCTTAGAATGGTTCAGTTTTGGGGGGCGATGGAGTAAGCTCCAAAAGGTATTCAGCTACATAAATTACTATTATATGGAAGAGGGGTCATACTCTAAGGCAGTGGTTCTCAACCTTGGCTGCACATTAGAATCACCTGGGAATCTTTTTAAAATCCTGATTTCTGGGCCTCATCATTCGTAACAAAGAAACAGAATTTCTGGAGGATGAGGCCCAGAAATCAGGATTTTAAAAAGATTCCCAGGTGATTCTAATGTGCAGCCAAGGTTGAGAACCACTGCTCGAAGGGATGAAAATTTGAGATTGTATGGGGAGAGAAAGGGAGAAAGTAGAAAAAGAAATATGGGGCACACAAGATAATGAAGGGCCGAAACTTGGAAAGAATTTTTAAAATGGAATCTTACATTCAGCTTTTCCTATAGGTATGAAATGTGGATATTATAGTTCAAGGCAGGAGTCTGGAAATCAAGAGGACAGAATTAAACTGTAGCATGAGACATGGAAGTTTAGGTGACTAAGAATTTCTTGCAAGTATGGTTGTAGAGACTCGGGTCTTTTAAAAATCAAGGCATTTGGGGGAGGTGGGAAGGATGACCTAAATATGAGCTGGCCCAATATAACACCAGCAAGTCTCTAAAAATATAATTTGTGATGATGCATCATTAGTGCATTGGTGGCAATGGAAGGTCAGAACTTCTGTTAAGTTTCATTAGTCTGAACTCCCCTAAAGTTACTGGTAAATCTGAAAATCAGAAGAGTTTTAACATGGAGGGAGAAAGAGGGAAGGTGATAGTAATCGGATACATGGGGCCATCTGGCAGGTCATGTGTCCCAGGCTCAGAGACAGCTTAACAGCATAAACTGACAGTAATTTCCAGTAACTCTCCCAAGCCCTCACATCTCCAAACCTGCTTGTAGGAAATGGTCTTTCTTTAAAATCAATACTTAAAAGAGATCTTACTATTCCCATGGGGTGGTAGAGATGGGAGTTTGCTAAGAGGGGAACAGCTGAGAATCAAAAAGCCTACTTTAGACCTCAGTGCTTAAATTGCCTTTATAGGACAAAGAAAAGACTGGCAAGTGACTCAGATTCAAATGCTGTGATTCAAAGAGCTTTTCTATTTGAGTCATGCCCAAGGAGAGCCTTATTCTTGTTCTAGGTTTGGAATTGCCTTTGGGTTCGTGCTTAGAATCACTATGCCAAGTAGCAGACTCAAAATGGCACCTCTTTTCAAGAGCAACTGGGAACAGATCAGTGTTGGTGTGTTCCTGATTCTAAAGTGACCCCTCCCGAGGTGAGGAATCAGTCAGGGATACACTGAACCCTACCAAAGGCCCTTCATACCTTTATCCTGCCCTGCACCACAGCAGATTTCCAGAATGAAGCAGGATTTCCCAAGACTTGAAATTAGAGATGAGCAGAACACCTGTAAACGTTTCAGTTGTCACCCTAACCGGTTTGGCTCAGTGGATAGAGCGTTGGCCTGCGGACTGAAGGGTCCCAGGTTCGATTCCGGTCAAGGGCATGTACCTTGGTTGCGGGCACATCCCCAGTAGGGGGTGTGCAGGAGGCAGCTGGTCAATGTTTCTCTCTCATTGATGTTTCTATCTCTCTATCCCTCTCCCTTCCTCTCTGTAAAAAAATCAATAAAAAATATATTTAAAAAAAACAAACAAAAAACATTTCAGTTGTCACCAGTGAAGGCAGATTGTTCTACATCTTCCCAAACTCCTCCGTTGCCCATCTCCAACTTTGGCCTTGGCAACCAGGAACCCCAGAAGTAAACCTACCCCTACCTTTACTCCAGAACTTTCTCTGGCACCAGGCAGACTTGAGGAGTTCAGGCAGCTAAGCATCTGGACAACTAATGATATTCATCAAATATGATGTGACCAACCAGGAACATTGTTTTGGGCAAGAGGAAATAATCAAACTAGCCTGATTCATGCTAAGAAGTTACTATTGATAGGAAACTATTTTGAAACTATAACATGATTCATATGTGCTACATAACTAGTAGAAGTTAGTGTCAATGAGAGTATCAAATTAGAAACACTCAAATCTCAAACTTCACTGTTAAAAATGTTTTTCTCTCACTGCCACAAAGAGTCAGTAGTGAGACTCTCTCTTTCCCCTGTGTCTTAATGCATGTTAGTACTATAAAAGAGAAAACAATGGAAACTTGGACTCTGTGACTCTACTAAAAAGATTCTGGATGAATTAAAGGACTAAGTGTTCTTATCCCAAACTAATCTGGGAACTGTGAAAGCCCTGGAGGGCAAGAGACTCCAGATCCAGACCCAGCACCATCTCTGCGCAACTGTAAGAGCCTAGGATTCTTGGGGCTCCATTTTCTCCTCTAGAATTATTGCAAGGGAGAGGGCACGTCAGATGAATTGCAAAGTCTCTTTCTACAGTAAAATTCTCTTCTCTTCTACAAAGACTATTCTAGAGTGACTTTGCAAAAAATGACAAAAACCAGTACTTGAAAAAAAAAATGAGGCAAAACCTAACAAGAAATATCAGACTCCAGTGGTGCAGAATTTTTATTTAAAATCGAAAATCCCTTCTACCCTAGCCAATATTGCTCAGTGGTCAGAGTGTGGGCCTGCATACCAATCGGTCATGGATTCCCTTCCCAGTCAAGGGCACAAGTGCCCACCAATCTCTTCAATGCCTCTCTCTCTCTCTCTCTCTCTCTCTCTCTCTCTCTCTCCCTGCCTCCCTCTCTCCCTTCTACTCTCTCTAAAAATCAATGGGGGGAAAAAAATCCTCAAGTGAGGATTAACAACAATAAAAAAAGAAAGTCCCTTCTGAAATCCTACTGTGCTGGGGTCCTGCCCCAGCGGGTCCAGGGGTTCCCCAAGGTGTGGACGGAGTCGGCGAGGAAGGAAAGACACGGAGGCAGTGTTCAGGTGATCATCATAGCCAGGTTCCTCTTAGCCAGGTACCTCTCTTTATTGTCATCTAACATCTGTATATATACTATTTGGTCCCAATCCTATCCATTCTATACAAAAGGCCAGGGGGCTTCCCAACTCCATTCAAAGGTTACTCTGTTGTTCCACCAAGCAACAAGGAAGTAACTGAAGGAGGTCACTCCAAGCAAAGATCAAAGCGACCAACCACCCCTCTGACTCTCAGTTAAAGGGTTTACTGATAAAAATCCTCACCTGGGGAAACAACCTTTCTCGGGGAGCGTTAAGAGGGGGAGCAAACATATTAAGAACAGTATGCCATATACGCCAGGTCCCTTGAAACATCCCTGCAGTGACTGCCTCAAGCAGCCAGGGTGGATTGGCTTCCAGCACTACTGTTATATATTTTTTTCAGGCAATGGGTACTTAGTGTTCTCAGGTGAGTCCTTGCTATGACTTTGGGAAATGGAGAAAGAGATGATTTCTAAAATCTTTTCATTGATTACTGGTGCTATCACCAAGGTCAAGACCAGATCCCATTCCAGAATATAAAGATTCCAATAATGAAGCTCTTTTCACTTGCCAAGGGTTTCCTTCTGCCCCTCTCCCACTTTAGTTTTCTTTTTACAGCTTTTCAGAAACACCTTTTAGTTCATCAGTCACTAGGTTAGCAGTGGCAATCAGACTCAGACAGAGTGAGTGTTCAAGGTCCGTGCAAATCAAGATCCCGATACAAGGCTCTGATTTCATTGCACCTCAGTCTATACCCCTTTACAGAGATGTTAGCGCCACACGTGAAAAGAACTAGGAAATAGAAATATCAGTCATTCTCCTTCTTTCCCTTTTTCCTCTGTTTTGAATTGGATTCTGTGTAAGAGGCACCCCTTTTATAAATTATTTTCACTCTTCCAGAACCCAGCTAAGAGCATAAGTTGTTTTCTCATAAGGCTGATCACCTCCACAGGCTATGCTAGAAAAACCATCTCTCTGTTCACCTGGTAAGTCCTTGATTATTTCAGAACAATGCTGTCTGAAGGTAAGTAGTGACCTCTATTGAATAAAATACGATGAAAACAGGGTCATCACTTCAGTATCATTTTTAAGTCTATAATGGAGCAATATCATATTAAAGTTTTAAGTTTAATGTGTAGGTTTGTTCTCTAGTACTAGATCATTGTTCTGATCTTTTAAAAATATATATATCTGCTATTCATCTGAACCTGCTTCATGAAGTTTCCCACTCAAGGTGTACCTTGATGGAAAATCAAAGCCTTCATTTAGAGCAGTGGTTCTCAACCTTCCTAATGCCGCGACCCTTTAATACAGTTCCTCAGATTGTGGTGACCCCCAATTTCATTGTTACAAATTGAACATAATTAAAGCATAGTGATTAGTCACAAAAACAATATGTAATTATATATGTGTTTTCCGATGGTCTTAGATGACCCCTGTGAAAGGGTCATTCGACCCCCAAAGGGGTCTCGACCAACATGTTGAGAACGGCTGATTTGGAACATCTTCCCTAGTACCTTCAAATTGGGACTCATATTTTAAACCACTGCCTGGATTGTCAGCTGAAGACATCTTTATCCACAAAGCTTATCTTTCGAGTTACTCGAGTCTCCCAAACCTCAGTTTCAGCTTTTCTGAGAATCTACCCAAGCCACAGAGCCTATATTTTAAGACTTATGACCCCAAACATCCCTCTATATGTGAAACAAACCCATCTAGATGCCTTCCTTTAATGCTATAGTGACACAAAAGTATTAATCTTGATAGTTCAGTGCTTTTGAAGAGGCACATTTTTATGCCCATATTAATCAGTGTTTGCTGCAGAAGCAACCAACACAGTTGGTTATGACCACAAACATTTACTTCTAACCCACACCACATGATGGTGCTGGTTGGCTAAGATCCTACTCCAGGCAGTGGATCTGACTGCAGGTCTGCTGATATTGTCATTCTGAGGTCCAGGTTGAAGGAGCAGGCTCAATCTGGGACATGCTGTTGGCCCAAGGACCGGCATATAAGAGGCTGAGGCAAATTATAAAACTTTATCTAAAACTTCTGCTGAAATATAGCATGCAGCATGTCATCTCATGTTCGATGGGGCAAAGCATATAATACAAAGAAGCTAAAAGTGCTAGGGATATAAAATCCCTTTACGGGAAACAAATGAGTGAAGAATCAAGAACTTTAATCAAATTTATGACATGGATTCTCTGGCAAAACTTTAACTCCAACTTACTTTTCAAATGTTTTCTGAAAAGAACAGTTGATTTTTGCTTAAAGACGATCACATTTTGAATAAATACTTCATCCTCCTCACTCTTTTATTGAGGACTCTGCGTCTACTTGGTGCGGGGTTTTTTTTCCCCCCACGGAAAAATTAATAACCTGAAAAAAAATGTCCCCTGAGAAGCTAAATTCAAAATGAATTTAACTTGACACTATTCAGATATGATATATGATTCTGCCTAGTGAAGTGTGTTTGATCAGAAATGGCATTTAGTTTCAAGATGGAGTAAATTTATGTTACCTTCTCACAAGCCTACAGTATTTTCCACACTTGAGTGTACATCCTCACTAGGGTGTTTTTGTTTTGAAAAACAAAAACACCCCAGTGTACCCGTAGTCATGACTTATATAAGTATTATTGTGATGTTACTTAAATGTACAGAGTAAATATTATAAGCATAAAACTTTATTATCTAGACTTTCAGTCATGGCAGCATGAAGAAGTCAGTGCATTCTCTCCCCCAAAACAACTATAAAACTGAATGAAATTGTCCAAACAGCCATTTCAAGGCCCTGAAGGTTGACCAAAAGCAAATAACAAATTGAAGAACTTCTTTATTCCTGAAGAACTTCTGGAATTTGCATAAGAAAAGTGAGAATCAGTGGTTTTCTTGCCTGGAGTAGATCCCTCCCTACTTACCCTTAGCTCAGTCAGCATCTTGTTTTAGCCGGACAGGACAAGCAGTGAACATCATCAGCTTCTGCCAGATGGGAAAGACTTCATTCAGAGTAGAGGACAAAGACCATGCCAAGCAACACCCCGTCACTGAAATTAACAAGCAGAATAGGGAATGAGTGTGGAAAACCCATCACTCTCCCAGCCTGAGGCCCCACTTGGGACAAGCAGTGAAGTAGTCAGAAACTTAATGGACATGAGAGAGCCATAGAAAAGCTAGATAAGCCCTCCACTGAAGAATGACATGCACACTCATGGGAGCCAAAAACAGGATTTGGTGGAAAGTAAAACCTGAGGAAGGCTTGAGAAATATCTGAATTCACTGTCAGAGGAAGGAAACTTTACAGGCTTGATGTATGTGAGCATAACCATTGCCCCAATCATTGCCTGAGTGCTAAGTGATGCAGACTCAGAGGAAACCTTTAGGAAACCAGGATAAAAAAAAAAACTACATAAGAATAATAATTTAAAAACACACCATGAGGGAAATAAAATACACCATAAGGGAGACAGACTCTGAAGGTTAGTTCAGGCAAACTACTGGGGAGGGTGGGGGGAATCCCTCAGGAGAGACAAATTAGGATCTAGAATTGCTATAATTTAGTATCTTTAAAATGTTCACTATTGATGAAAAACATTAGAAATCCAAGTAGGTCAAAAAATCTCAAGTAGGATAACCACAAAGATATCCCCACCTAGATATATCACAGTTAAACTACTAAAATACTGAAAACAGCAAGAAAATAATTCATAGAACACTAGAATAACAGTACAATTTATGGCAAATTTCTCATTAGAAACAATAGAAGTCAGTGGCATTGGAATGACATATTCAAAATGCTAAAAGGAAAAATAACTGTAAAACAAGAATTCTATATTCAAGAAAACTGCCCTTCAAAACTAAATATCGCTCAGCAGCTTTTAAAAAGGAGTAAATTATTGATATACTAGGCCTGGTGCACGTGGGGTCTCTCGGCCTGGCATGTGGGGATCGGGCTGAAACTGGCTCTCCGACATCCCCTGAGGGGTTCTGGGTTGCAAGAGGGGATAGGCCAGTTTGAGGGACCCACTGGTGCATGATTGGGGCTGGGGAGGGACTGTGGAAGGGCTCTAGGGCATGTTTGGCCTATCTCGCCCAATCCCAATTGGGGCAATTGGGGCCATGTCGCCCAATCCTAATTGGCCAGACCCCAGCAGCAAGCTAACCTACCAGTCGGAGCATCTGCCCCCTGGTGGTCAGTGTGCATCATAGCGACTGGTCAAACAGTCAAATGAATGGTTGGACACTTAGCATATTAGGCTTTTATTATATAGGATGCAATAACCTGGGTGAATCTCCAGTGAATTATGCTGAGTGAAAAAAAAAAGGTCTATCCCAGGTTATATACTGTATGATTCTATTTATGAAACATTGTTAAAATAACCAAACTATAGAACTGGAGAACAGTTAATAGCTGCTCAGGGTTAAGGAGGGAATGGGTATGGAAGGGAAGTGGACATGGACATAAAAAGGCAACTGTGGGAAGGAGAGGATCCTTCTGCTGATGGAAATGACCCGTTTCTCCACTGTATCAATGTCAATATCCTTGTTGTGCTACTCTACTATAGTTTTGCAAAATGTTACCCATTGGAAGAGACTGAGTAAAGGGTATACAAGAATATCTCTGTATTATTTCTTATAGCTGTATGTGAATTATATGTCAACAGAAAAAGTTTAACTTAAAAAGTTATATGCAAAAATAAACATATACATATTTTAAACTTAAACAAAATTAGAGAATGGGCCAAACACTGCAATGAAAATATGGTGATTGTCAGACTGGCTGGAAAACAATCCATGAGCTGGGACTGGATAAACAAAATGCATTTTATCTATACAACAGAATGTCTTCAACCACAGAAATGGGGAAAAAAAAAAAAGAATACAAGCTACAAGATGGATAAATCTCAAAAGCATTATCCTGAGTGAAAGAAGTCAGACACAAAAGATTCCATTTATAAGAAATTTCCAGAAAAGAAGAATCTAGAGAGACAAGATTAGTGATTGCCTGGAGCTGGAGGTGGAAGCAGGGACTGACTTCAAATGAGCACAAGAGAACATTGAGGGGAACATTTTTAAAATTTTTAATGTTGACACAATTGCAGGTGTCCCCTTTGCCCACCTCCACACACCCCTGCCTTCCCCTCCCTTGGCCTTCACCAAACTATTGTTCATGTCCATGTCCATGGGGTATGCATATATGTTCTTTAGCTAACCCCTTCACTTTTCTTTTGGGAGACATTTAACAGTTCTCAAACTAGGTTGTGGTGATTGTTGTACAACTGTAGAAATTTACTAAAAAATTATTGAACTACGTGCTTACAGTGGTTATATTTTATGGCATGTAAATTATACTTCAATAAGACTGTTCACAAAATTGAATTTAAATTCCTAATTCTTATACCTCTTTAAAAACCTGCTCATGCAATGATCAGCCCAAAAGAAATTTACAAATTCAATATGTCAAGCCACTAAACTAATAAAATTCGAATTAACATTTCCAGAATATAACTGTAAAATTTAAAGATACTACCTAATAAACATCTTTTTCTTAAATATTATTTACTCACTTATACTAATCAACTTTATGAAAGTTGATATGCATAGAAACAAGATAAACTCAAGTAAGTTCTCTCACACTGTGAGTGTGGCCATGGTTGATACGGTACAGGTTTTGTGGAGGCTGCAGTGTTTAGACTACAGTGTGCTCTGTGGCAATTCAGTTCTCACCACTTTTTTCCCTTAAAAAAGAAAACTACTGTATAACTTTCCTTTGCACAGTTGGACAATACTGTGCTTTGGCTTTCCTTGGAGCCTAGCATCACTCACTAGAATGTAAGCGCCACAAGGCCAGGAAATTCTTTCAGATGCCATTGGAGGGACAAAGGGGAACCATCTAACTAGCCTGAGATTCAAGAAAAGCTCCCTGGGTGAGGGTTGGATTAATGAAGGGATGGAGAGAAGTAAGAACAAGCAGAGAGAATATTATAAGAAGAGAGAATGACAGGAATAAGGGCACTGAGGTAGGAGAACTTAGAATCGAAAGAGAGGTTTTCTTATTCATTCTTCTGTTCATTCATCCATTCATCCATCCAATAAACATTCATTAATTATCTCTAAAATTCTAGATGCTGGGCTAAGTGGTATAGATTCAAAGGTTATTAGGATTTGACCCCTTTTACTCTAGAGGGACTGAAGTCCTGTAATTCTGGAGAGATCCAAGTAAATGTCGGGCCTCCTATCTGTTTCTTGCATCTGTTCCATTCTCTCCATCTTTTCCACTGGGCTGGTCTAAGTTATTCATCACCTTTTGCCTGAACATCATTTTCCTCCTATCTTTCACTCTCTCCTATTTATCCTTCACACCAAGGACAGCATACTTTTTGAAATGCAAATCTGATTATGCCATTGCCTCTGCTTAAAGCACTTCAATGGCTTCTCATTGCTCTGAGACTAAAATCAAAATGCCTTAGCATGCTCCTGCCTGGACACTACTATCAGCCTCAACTTATTCTAGTCTCTTTGTCACGCGCTTCTACAGCCACACAAGCCTTCTTTGTGCCCTTGTTCTCACCATGTTCTGTCCTTCTGCTATAGGATCTTTTCACATTCTGTTCCCTGGGCATGGAATGCTCTTTGAGAAATTTATATTTCCTTAAAATCTAAGTTTAACTCATGTATTTTTCCAGAAAGAAGCCTTTGCTGACCTCTTATACCTCCCCCGTGATCCCTCATTTGCACAATTTATCACTGTTATAATTATACTAGAGGCCTGGTGCATGAATTCTTGGGGGCTTTGAGGGGGAAGGACTGGGGGAGGCGGGACCGCAGGAGGTTGGCCAGCCAGCTCCAATCTAGTTGTGTTGATGTGCTGAGGTAGCAGCAAGCAAAGACCACAGACAGAGCACCCCAAACGGCCTGAACACCAGATATGCTCTGAGGTGGAAATACAGCTCTACTTCGCTGCCCACACTTGGGCTGCCTCACTCTCCCCCGGGGGGAGTTGCTGACAGACAGACAGGTCATCTCTCCTACCTCACCTGCACATTTTCTTGGGGCTCCACCCCCAAGCATGATAGTAGCTGACTTCAGCCAACAGTGGCACACCGCCCATAGGAGTGCTAGCCAGTCAGCGGTTGGGAGCCAGGAAAGGCATGGGGCCAAGCTAGAAGTGGCTGACAGGGACAGAAGGGTGAGCAGAGCAGTGGCAGAGGTAAGATGGCAGTGGTGCTTACTTTACGTCTTTGCAATTAGGCTGTTGCCTTGCCCCTTCTGCCCCCTCTGAGCTGCTACTTGTCTCGATCAGCATTGGGGTTGCTCTCCTCCTACAGGCTTCCCGTACCCAAATTCTCCAGTGCCTGGAGCCTTAGCCAGGGGAGGGACCAGCCAAGGGGAGGGGCCACAGGAGGTTGGCTATGGGAGCACACTGACCACCAGGGGGCAGCTCCTGCATTGAGTGTCTGCCCCCTGGTGGTCAGTGTGCATCATAGTGACTGGTCGACTGGTCATTAGGTTGTAACGGCCGCTTAGGCTTTTATATATATAGACTAGAGGCTCAGTGCACACAAAATCGTGCACAGTTAGGGTCCCTAGGCCTAGTCTGGCCTCTATCTCATGGCCTCTGCCACCATGCGATGCTATGTGAAGCTCCCCACCCCGGGACACTCCGCAAGGCTCCCCCCACCCTATGACTACTCTGCGAAACTCCCCCACACTTCAACTGCTTCGCGAAACTCCCCCACCCAGCGACTGCTTCTCGAAACTCCCCCACCCAGCGACTGCTTCTCGAAACTCTCGCTGCTGCCTGGGTGACTGCTCCGCTAAGCTCACAGCCACCCTGCGAAGCAGCCCGCCACTGCCGCCCCGCCGCCAGCCCCCCTCATGGTGAGCGGCTTGGGGGCTAGGGGAGGAGGGGACCTAGAGGTGCTCCATGAACTTCATGGTGACTGGCCGCCATTTGGTCATGATGCCACCTAGCTCTTTATATATACTAGGAAATCTATGTATGTAACTATTTGAATAATATGTACTTCCCTCACCAGACAGTAAGTGTATATTCTTCTTCACCATTGAAAATATAACTCCTAATTTAGTGCTCAGTAAATATTTATTGGCTGAATGAATGAACACATATGGTGTGGCAGGTTGCACTTTCCAGAAACGGTCATAGCAATAGCTCCCATCCCACATGCTCTTCTTAATGTGTGGTTTTAATGCTTCTCCTGTTGAGAGGTGGGAGCTACCCGACTTGTGATTACAGTAGAAGTGATGCCTTGTGACTTCTGAGGCCAGGCCATTAAAAGGCAACAGCTTGTATCTGGTTCTCCTGAGACCTTTGTTCTTGGAAGTCAGACACCAAACCATGAGGAAGTCCAAACAGCCTGTGGAGAAGCCCGTAAGATGGGGAACTGAGACCCTTTATTCCATAGTCCTGGCTGAACAGCAAGCACCACCCTACAGCCCTGGCTGTGAACCATCCTGAAAATGGATCCTTCAACCCTTAGTTGAGTTTCCCCAGCAGGGCTGTGGGGAGCAGTGAAGCCACCTCTGCAAAGCCCTGCACACAAATAAATGATTGCTATTATTTTAAGCCATGACGTTGTTGTTGTTATTGTTGCTGTCTGGGGTGTGGGAGGGGGGGCATTGTTACACAGCAAAAGATAACTGAAATATATAGTAAATGAGATTTGTACTTCACTGAAAAAATATCCAGATTAGGTTGTCAAGATCACTAAATCAGATTGAATATTTGGTCACTCACAAAGTACTTTTCAATCAACCATTTTAACAATTGAATAGAGCAGAACAAACCATCAAAACAGCACATCAAAGAGTCACAAAGAAAGAGATTTATGCCTTTTTACCTAGTCTACATCCCAACTATGCTTTATTTCTGTCCACTCCCTTATTCTTATTTAGCCTCTTCTTCCTATCTTTATTTTCCATTTTTGTGCTTTTGAAATCTACTGCATTGCCTCGTTCTAATCTTTGTGATGATACTGGGTTCAGGCCGATGATAATTAGAGAAGCAGCTTAGAAGACTATTACAAGGATAATAGAAATACCCGATCAAAGGGTTTTCAGTGACATCTCTTCTGAACAAATGCGTCTAGAATGGCTTAGGGTCTTGGTTGTACTTTTGCATGCTTTGTGGTGTGTCTTACTGGATATGTAGAAAGCAAGGGACTTTATGGATTCACTGTGACCTGGCTGATGATTAAGCTGGTGAGGTTATCATGGTTGTGGCAGGGGTACATAACTATAACTAATCTCTCTCTGAGTACACCTTGAGAAACGCTGTTCAAGTCTTCTCCAAAAGTGAAGTGTCTACTGACAGAATGCAAACAGAGCAGAGTATATTTTGAGTAAAGAGTGCCAGACCTTGAGTCTGGTTAACGAGGTTTGAATCCTGGCTTATTTTTTTTCTAGTTTTTTTATTGTTTTATTGCTTAAAGTATTACAAAAAGTATTACATATGTCTCCTTTTTTTCCCCGCCCTTGACAATCCCCTGGCTTCCCCTACCCCCAGTGTCTTATGTCCATTGGTTATGCTTATATGCATGCATACAAGTCCTTCGGTTGATCTCTTATCCTCCTCCCTCCTGCCTCCCAACCCTCCCCGGCCTTCCCACTGCAATTTGACAATCTGTTTGAGGCAGCTCTGCCTCTGTATCTATTATTGTTCATAAGTTTATAATGGTCTTTATTATCCATGAATGAGTGAGATCATGTGGTATTTTTCCTTCATTGACTGGCTTATTTCACTTAGCATAATGCTCTCCAGTTCCATCCATGCCGTTGCAAATGGTAAGAGTTCCTTCTTTTTTACAGCAGCATAGTATTCCATCGTGTAGATGTACCACAGTTTTCTAATCCATTCATCTACTGATGGGCACTTAGGCTGTTTCCAGATCTTAGCTATCATGAATTGTGCTTCGATGAACAAATGGGTGCATATATCCTTTCTGATTGGTGTTTCTGATTTCTTGGGATATATTCCTAGAAGTGGGATCACAGGGTCAAATGGGAGTTCCATTTTTAGTTTTTTGAGGAAACTCCATACTGTCTTCCATAGTGGCTGCACCAGTCTGCATTCCCACCAGCAGTGCATGAGGGTTCCTTTTTCTCCACATCCTTTCCAGCACTTGTCATTTGTTGATTTGTTGATGATAGCCAGCCTGACAGGTGTGAGATGGTACCTCATTGTTGTTTTGATTTGCATCTCTCAGATGATTAGTGACTTTGAGCATGTTTTCATATGTCTCTTGGCTTTCTGGATGTCCTCTTTTGAAAGGTGTCTATTTAGATCCTTTGCCCATTTTTTGATTGGATTGTTTATCTTCCTTTTGTTGAGTTGTATGAGTTCCCTATAAATTTTGGAGATTAGGCCCTTATCAGATATGACATTGGCAAATATGTTTTCCCACGCAGTGGGCTTTCTTGTTGTTTTGTTGATGGTTTTTTTTGCTGTGCAGAAGCTTTTTATTTTGATGTTGTCCCATTTGTTCATTTTCTCTTTAGTTTCAAGTGCCCTAGGAACTGTATCAGTGAAGAAATTGCTTCGGCATATGTCTGAGATTTTGTTGCCCTTGGATTCTTCTAGAATTTTTATGGTTTCCTGTTGTACATTTAAGTCCTTTATCCATTTTGAGTTTATTTTTGTGTATGGTGTAAGCTGGTGGTCCAGTTTCATTTTCTTACATGTATCTGTCCAATTTTCCCAACACCATTTATTGAAGAGCCTATCCTGGCTCCATTGTATGTTCTTGCCTCCTTTGTCAAACATTAATTGAGCATATTGGTTTGAGCCGATTTCTGGGCTCTCTATTCTATTCCATTGATCTCTATGTCTGTTCTTGTGCCAGTACCAGGCAGTTTTCAGAACAGTGGCTTTGTAATACAGCTTGATATCTGGTATTGAGATCCCACCTACTTTGTTCTTTCTCAGGATCGCTGCAGCTATTCGGGGCTTATTATTTATTGATTATGTGACTGTGGTCAAATTACTTATTCTTTCTAAGACTCAATTTCTTTAGCTGTGCAATGTGTACAAAATGGTACTCCTGGAGGATTGTTGGAAGGTTAAAAGAGATAATTCACATGAAGCACAGAAAAGGTGTTTGGCTATGGAACATGCTCAGTAAACACCAAGTCATACATTGTATCCATTGTGACTCATTGCGTCCAGTTTCATTCCAGATGGCCAGTCTCTGCATGACCTTTATAGAAAGATGGTGTGTGTGAAACAATATTGAAAGCATTGAGTCAGTTTATAATTTTTAAGACCACCCTCACAATATCAACTCATTCCCCTTCCCACTTTGGTTGTCTTCATGTTTGTTTTGGTTGTATTACAAGTTCACCAGCTAAACAACCCTAGTTCTCAGTTTGCCCTAGTATCTTGGGGAACAAGAGTATCATTTAAAAATCAAGACCACAGCACACTGATTGATACCATAGTGTTTTCAACAAATTCCCAGAAATGCCTACTTTACTTCCAGGGAATTGTTTAATGAAATTTCAGGTGAATCTAGATGAACAAGTGTTTAAATGTGATGACAAAAATGTTTCCCCAGTGATATTAAAGGGAGAATAATAAAGTATGTGGGGTTTTTATCAACAAAATATCTATACAGTGCAGTGGAATTTCACTGTATTAAGCATAACTAACATGATTAAACATGAAATTGGGATAGACAACTGAAGATTTAACATCAACTGTGCTGGCAAATCAAGTGCTTTCTAGTCTTATAGATTCTAGACAGTGAGAAAATTCTTTCTTCTCCACTCCTGATCCAGGCCTGCAGTACAATATCAAACAGCACCAGGAAATTATGTTTCTATATTGAAGTTAATATGAACAAATTAATTATATTTACCCCATGATATGAACCTTTTAAAATTATAGTTTTATTACATGGATATTTTAACAAGAAATAAAATGATGAGTAATACATTGATAATGATGTGGAGCATAATAACAACAGTTTTCTTACCTAATAGTGTTTTAAGGGCTTCACACAAATTATCCTATTTAATCTTCACAGCAGTGCCATGTGGGAGATGAGATCACTATTCCCATTTTATAGATAAGGAAATTGAGCTTAGAGAGATAAAACAATTTGCCCAGGTCGCACAGGTTAATAAGAGTCAGAACTGGGGCCCTCGTCGGTTTGGCTTAGTGGATAGAGCGTCGGCCTGTGGACTGAAAAGTCCTAGGTTTGATTCCAGTCAAGGGAACATACATGGGTTGTGGGCTCGATCCCCAATAGGGGGTGTGCCGGAGGCAGCCGATCAATGATTCTCTCTCATCATTGATGTTTCTATCTCTCTCTCCCTCTCCCTTCCTCTCTGAAATAAATTAGGGTCACTCAAACCAAAACATGAAATGAGGTTCAAAGAAGTGACCAAAGCAGACAGGTTTTATACTTTTTAAACAAAGAAACAATTGTTTGTGAAGAATTGACAAAAAAGGTTTGGTCTTGGGGTAGCACATTACTGAAGTAATAAAATTTGTACAACCTCACCACCCTGAATTCTCCATCTCTGGTGATAAAGACACCTCTCTTTCTCTTGCTACAGGGAGGGTAACTTTCACATGAGGGGGTGGTGGTGGTGCAAAGGAGGGTCAGTTTATCCTTCTTACACTGACTGTGTCTTAAATAACTTTAATTCAAAATAATCAATATGCCAAAGTGGCATATTCTGGGGCTGCCTGCCCTGAATGCCATCATTAGTCTTGCAATATAAGCTACATTAAGCTTTGCTTGTGTGACTAAACTGGCCCATCTGCTCGGGGAACCATCAAGGCTGGTCTCTATTGGCTTTTGATTTTAACAATATATAAAAATTATTCTGGATGTGATTCCATTGTCAGATATCGATAATGCAAATATCTTCTCTCAAACGTTGTTTTTGTGTTTTATTTTTACTCCCTTAACAGTGCCTTTTGAACAATAGAAGTCCTAGTTCTAATGCAGTCCAACCGATCAATGGCATAGTGGTTAAGAAAGTAGGCTCTGAATTTGTTAAAATCCCAATTCTGGGTGTCCTATAATTCAACTCAATCCTGATACTATCTACCCAGAGATAGTGTGAGGTCCCACAGGTTAGAAGGTCAATCATACAAAACTGCCCCTTTGAGATACCAATCACAAGTCTAGGCCATTACCTGTGCTTCTAACCGACTGGCTATCTATTAGGTGTTCCAACAACCTCTTCCTTGAGTTTAGTTGATTTGCTAAAGCAGATCACAGAACTCAGAGAAACATTTTACTTACTAGACCACTGGTTTATTATAAAAATATATAACTCAGGAACAGCCAGATGAAAGAGATGGGGAAGGGGCACGGAACTTCCACGCCCTCTCTGGGCACACCACTCTCCCAGCACCTCCACATGTTCACCAGCTCAAAACCTCCTTTGATGGTTCTATGGAGGCTTCATTACAAAGTCGTGATTGATTAAATCATTGGTTATTGATGATTTATTCAACCTCCAGCCCCTCTCTGCTCCTTCTACCCCATCAAGTTGGGGGTTTGGGACTGAGAGTTCCAACTCTCTTATCACTAAAGCTGGGTCCACTGGCAACCAGTCCCATTCTTAGGTTACCTCAGGGCTTTCCAAAAATCATTCCATTAACAGAAGACACCTTTTTCGACCTCACCACTTAGGAGATCCCAAGGGTTTTAGGAGCTTTATGCCAGGAACAAGGTCAAAGACCAAATATATATTTCTTATTATAAAGTACTGTCTTCAAATCACAAGAATATTGTTGATGAAAAGAAATCAAGCCGTAACCGGTTTGGCTCAGTGGATAGAGCGTCGGCCTGTAGACTAAAGGGTCTCGGGTTTGATTCCTGTCAAGGGCATGTACCTTGGTTGCAGGCACATTCCCAGTGGGGGGTGTGCAGGAGGCAGCTGATCCATGTTTCTCTCTCATCGATGTTTCTAACTCTCTATCCCTCTCCCTTCCTCTCTGTAAAAAATCAATAAAATATATTTTAAAAAGAAAGAAATCAAACACAGGATTATATATTGTATCTTTGTCTAAAGATATGTAAACTATTGACCAAGTAAAAAGATAGACGAAACTAATTGACAATAATAGGAAAGCAATGGCTGGGAAGGGGCCTAAGGAAGGTTTCTGCTGTGCTGATAATGTTCTATTTTTTTACCTGATTGGGTAGTAGGTCCATGAATGTTCACTTTGAAAACACATCAAGCTGTACACAAAACTTCTGTGCTTCTATATGTCTGTCTGTCATAGTAGAAAAATATTTGTGTGAAACTTAGTGTGACAAACACCTGTGTGATGTTTTAAACATTTCTGGAAAAATCATGTTTGTGAAGTAACTTAGAAGAGTGTACCCCATAGATAAGGGCTTGTTTTGAACTTACTGTGGTTGAAAACATGTTTTTAAGTGCATACCTGTGGCACGTTGATAGAAACTTGTTTTGCATCTTAATTGATAAGCACTGGACTGCCGTGGGTAAACAACCTGGCTATATAACAGGGACTCAAACCAGAGATGATTAATTGCCTCCAGAAGAAGCCCAGATCGACTGGCGATCCACACTCACTCCCATCCTGCTCCAAGCCTAGCGGCAGAAAATGGCTAATACCCCCTATTGAGCCATGACTCAACTCCCTGACCTGTTGGAGACAAAGTTGAGTCAGGAAAGAGTCTGCGTGAGATCTCGGGTGGTAAAAGCCATGGAAACCCATTCCTGACCTGACTTTGCCAGCCACCAGACAGCGCCGTAGCTGCCTCCAGAGGAAGCCAAGCTTTGGGGACCCCATTAAGCCTGTACCCATGGCACCAGAAATTTGTGTGAGTAATAAAGTGCTGTGTGTTTTGCAACTGCATATATTTATGTGGCATAATTCCTCCGGCAGTCGTAACTATCTAATATAATAATAGAGGAATATGCAAATTAGCCAGGATGCTGTAACATCACGACTAATCTACAAGTGGCAGAGAGCTACAGGAGGGCGGGGCAGCGAGCTAAAAGCAGCGGAGAGCTGTCAGTGGCTGTGGGCGGGATTGCCAGCTGAAGCAAGCACAGTGAGCTATCCGTGCATGGATTCGTGCGCAGGGCTACTAGTATTAACATAAGGTCAGATGATGATGCCTACCCTCAGTCCTGCTTGCTTAGAGTAGTCTCTTTGTTAGCAACTACTTAATGTTGGAACACCTGCATGGTTAAGTTTATCTCAAGAGACGCCTTGGACAACACCCCATATATTCTACTCAGACAATCTCATACTTCAATAATAATAATAATAAAAAGGCAAGCAGCATGGCTCAAGTTTGTATTCCTAACCCATAGCTGTTAGCTGATGGTAAAAGTTTTATTTTGGTGTCAAGAAACTCACTCTTTGTTCTCCAAATCCTTCTCTGTTGTACTACCAGAATTCCTTGGACCGAATGAATGGGACCTCAGTTGGCTGGTTATGACCTTTCTTTGCCTATAGAACGAGTGGACACAATAAGCCTTACCATAATCCTCTTCTATTTATCAGACCTTACCAGCCTTTTCTGCATGTTTTTAACTAAAATTTTAAAAAATTTATTTTTAAATTTATTTTTAAGTTACAGTTGACATACAATATTATATTAGTTTCAGGTATACAACATAGTGATTAGACATTTAAATACTTTATAAAGTGATCACTCCAATAATTCTAATACCCACATGACAGCATACATAATTATTACATTATTAACTATATTCTCTAAGCTGTATTTTACACCCCAGTGACTATTTTTGTAACTGGGAATTTGTACTTCTTAATCCTTTTCACCTTTTTCATCCCCCTCAACACTTCTCCCAGCTAGCAACTATCAAAATGTCTCTGTATCTATGAGTTTTTTCTGTTTGTTCATTTATTTTGTTTTTTGGATCCCACATATAAGTGAAATTATATATTTGTCTCTCTCTGTCTGAAATTTCACTTAGTATAATATCCTCAGTCTAGGTCAATGCACACTTTCACAAAGGGCAAGATTCATTTCTTTTATGGCTGAAGAATATTCCATCATATATATGCACCACATCTTCTTTATCTATTTAGACACTTAGGTTGTTTCCTTGGTTGTTGTAAATAATGCTGCAATGAACATAGGGTGCATATAGCTTTTTGAATTAGTGTTTTCATTTTTGCCATGGGGTTGTCATCTCACATTATTCTTGAGTTCATTATTCTTATTGATTTTAACTTTTTTTGCCAGCTGTTGCCCAATCTTCTATGTTTTTTATCTTTACAGATGTGACATATGTATATCCTTTATTTTTCTCACTTACCAAACTATAGACAAATAGGAATTAAGATGAGCCTGTCTCTCAGAACTTGCCACTCTTTTTTTTATTATTGATTTTTTACAGAGAGGTAGGGAGAGGGATAGAGAGTTAGAAACATCAATGAGCGAGAAACATTGATCAGCTGCCTCCTGCACACCCACTGCTGGGGATGTGCCCACAACCAAGGTACATGCCCTTGACCGGAATCAAACCTGGGACCCTTCCGTCCGCAGGCCAACGCTCTATCCACTGAGCCAAACCAGTTAGGGCAGAACTTGCCACTCTTAATTATGAGTAAGATTGGGATCCAAGCAGAAGCATAATAAAGCAGAAAGAGCTCCAGAGGAAAGCTGGCCAAATTGTCTTGGAGTAGTACGTCCAAGTATTAATTGAGAAAATAATGACACCAAATCAGGAATAGAAACAGAAGTAGAATGAAATGGCTGAGATTACAATTCTAAGAACTTCAATTTTTCTGTAATTTAAAAAATTGCTTAAAATATCTATGCCTATAGGTCATGAGCAGTACTTTATGTATAATAAAATTTAATATTTATGGTGTTTAATATGGGCCAAGTGCTTTTATACACATGATCTCACTTAACCCTCACAACATCTTATATGAGGGATTATAATTATAGTTATCTCCATTTGACAAATGAGGAATTTGAAAATATTAAATAAGTCACCAAAGATTGCCCAGCAAATGAGTGGCAGTGTTGGAATTTGAACTTAGGTCTATCTAATCCCAAACATCACTATCTTAACCAGTGTATTATACTACCTATTATGTGTATGCTGATTGGAGACCAGGAATACGAAGGCTGAAATTAGGTGTATTACAGTAAAATGTCATAAAGATTGTGCAAAATTCAGTTCTTGAAACTACACATGATGCTAATCAGGTTTGATATGGAGCGACCGGCAGTAAACCCAACCATATGCCATATTATTACATTTTATTGGAATTGGATGCATTGTAAACTCATCAGAGATGTCTCTACTCTCTTTAACATTCATCAGCACATTATCTGTTTAGAAACTCAAGGTTGTTGTACGAGTTAACTGAGGCTAATTCATAAACATTGTAGGTTTTACACATCTTCTGGGATGATTCTTTGGTATTTAGTGTCAGCACTAGCAAAGTGAAAAGGGAAACTTAGAGGCTAGAGACTCACTTTCCTGTATAACTGGTGCCATGGCAACTCCTAAGCTCTTCTCTGATGAACTGCTGCTATCATTAAAAAAAAAAATACTAAGTTTTGCCTTTTTATTTTCTGTCATTGACTTTTTCAGTGTGTTTTATTATTTCTTATGACCCATGACCAGACAAACTACAAGGCATGAACAATCATCTTAGCTATTTGGGGATCACGTTTATTGGTTTGTATAATTCAAAAATTTTTAAATGACAATAATTATTATGCTTTTAATTTAAATTTAAGATGTGTTTTGGTTGCAGTAATCGTAATGTTGGTTTGGTTTTTCTGAAAGATTATGTCAAAGTCAATAAGCAGCTGCATAAATGACAAGGACCAGGCTTTCCAGTCTAGTGAGGTAGATTGTGGAGGGCAAGGTTGCCTGTGTGAGTAGCAGAGTAAACAGTTGGGTATGTCATGTGGCTGAGGGGGACTATGGGTCTACCCACCTTACCTAAAAATATCTTTCCTGCTACTTGTTAGACACAGTGCCTAAAATGCAGCCCTGAGAGCTTTATTTCTCTGAGTCTTGAAAAGTTTTCTTAAAAAAATGTTTTTGGGTGTGAACTATAGGATACATATTTAGAAGTGCAATTACAGTCATTAAGTGATCACCTAAGTAACCACCACCTAAATCATGAAATAAAACATTGATAGTACTTTCGATGTATCCCATGCAATTCACAGCCCCTTACCTCTTTCCCAAAGGTAACAGTAAAACTTTCTTTTCTTTATGGTTTTACCAGCTATGTATGTATTCCTAAACAATGTAATTACATTTGGCCTGTTTTCAAAAACTGCAAAAATGGAGTTGTGCTAGAGGTGTTCTTTAATTTCTTCTTTTGCTAACATTATATGAAGGATTCATTTAGATTGTGGCATTTAGCCATAGTTAACTCACTATCATTGGTGTATAATATTCCATTGAACTGTAATAGTGCATGTAAGCTATATTTTCTTTATCTTTTCAGTTGTTCATATGATTTTTCTACTTCAACCTTTTTTTTAAATCTTTACCCAAGGATATGTTGAGAGAGAGAGAGA
The DNA here is from genome assembly GCF_028538775.1 of Myotis yumanensis. Classification (NCBI taxonomy): domain Eukaryota; kingdom Metazoa; phylum Chordata; class Mammalia; order Chiroptera; family Vespertilionidae; genus Myotis; species Myotis yumanensis. Next base: position 70,796,363 of record NW_027223760.1, on the reverse strand, counting down.
GAGAGAGAGAGAGAGAGAGAGAGACATCAATGTGAGAAACATCAATCAGCTGCCTCTTATAGATGTCCAACCAGGGATGGCACCTGGCTGGGGCATGTGTCCCCTGACTGGGAATTGAACCCATGACCTTTTAGTGTACAGGATGATGCTCCAACCAACTAAGCCACCTGGCCAGGGCTACTTCAATCTTTTGTTGTGATGAATTACATTGATTGATTTTAATGTTAAACTAATCTCACATGCCTGGGTTTTGCAACTATTTCCATAGGTTGAGATTAGCCTCTATTTTTCCTTTGGAATACTAGTCTTACTGAGTTTTGGAATCCATGATACACTAGCTACATAAAAGAATTTGGAAGATGTTCCCTCTTTCTAGTCTCTGGAAGAGTTTTTCCAGAATGATTTTTGAAAGGTGAACATGGTGGATGGTGTACACAGGTAGGCTACTAGTAAATAGTCATCTCAGATGGTGATTAAAGAGAAATGAATTTATTTAAGGAAAGGGAATGGGGGATAGGATATTCCAAGGGAAGGGCTGCATAGCACTGACCCACGGGGGCATTGGGTCAATGATGGCAGCACCCAGGAGCTGGAGTTTCATCCTTATATGCAGTCACTTGCGGGAAACTTGTCAGAGGGTCTGGGGGCTGAACTGGTGGGCTTGGAATGCAGATGGAATGCAGGTGTGCGATCAGGTGACTTCAGGACAGTTTCCATTTCTTCTGTGGTCTGACTCCTGGTGTCCAGCCAGTTTTTCCTGGCCTTTTGTTTTCCTGTGGCGGGAAGCTTACATGAAGTATTGTATTGCTCTATAGGCCTAACAATTTTATCATTGAAATATTTCATTATTGAATGTTGGGAGAATTCTCTGGTGAAGGACTTGATTTCTGTCCCCCTACCCCTGAGGCTGCTGAATCAAAGCTCCGGTTTCCTGGTATCTGTCCAAACAGCGGCAGGCGCCCTTGGGCACAGTTGGTACTCGGTGACTTTCCTCAGCTCTCTGGGATCTGACTTTCTCTCAGAGTTTGTCTGGCAGTTCCCCACTATTTTGTCAAGTGTTCAATGTTTAAAGGTACATTTTTAATATTTTTATTTGTTTTTTTTAAGTCTGCATTTTTGTTTTTTTTTTTAAGTCTGAGAAAGGTAGGTCTGGATAAATGTTTAATTCTATACAAATGGAGTTATAAAATGCTAATGTGCTGGGGAGGGTAAACTCTAAGTACCTGATTTGAGCTCATCCTGCTGCAAATATATTCCAGAACTAAGCTGGGTAGGACTGATGGGACAAAGGTGAAGGCTATAAGGCTCTGCCCTAAGTAAGGAGGACAGACTATGGGAGTGACTCTTACCTCCCCTGCCATGCCAGCTCCAACTTCCACTGGAAGAAGGAGATAGCACTGCTGTCTTGTGACTCACTTGCATCACCATTTCAATTCTGACTCTGACATAACTGATGCCACCTGCTGCGCCCACTTCTGGTTCCATGTCTGCTCTGTCCTCATCTCTTCCGCACCTTCAATAGCTAGTGTATCACAGTTCATTGGTCTCTGGAAACCATGAGGCCACCCTGCCTTTGAACCTAAGAGATTTCGCTTCAAAAGAAGTAGGTCCTTAAAAAGATTCAGGTGACACCATCAATTGGGACAGACTCTGAAGGAAATGAAAATTCCAACTCTGATGCCTCCCATGGCGTGAGCTTAGGCCTCGCAGCTACCTCATGGATCAATTTCTCCTCCGTCTAATCCCACTTCCTTCACTACCTCACAAGTGTTGCTCCACAGTGCACTCCCCCAATAAACGTCCTGCCTGCAAATATCCCAGACTCCGTTTCATAGGGAACCTAAACCAAAGGTAAAGTTTTCAAATAATTAGGGCGAGTCAGTGGGTGATACCGGCTAAAGAGGTAGTGAGTGACAAATTCTGATGACTCAAAGTCTATTGATATTTGCTGGAAAGGAGGAAAGAGGAAGAATGATCTGTAGGAGGCAATGAGAAGCAAGGACCATCTCCACTCCCAGTGGGAGAGAAAACAGCCTTCATTTGAGAAGGTCAAAGTACAAGCAGAGTCAGGAGGGGATTGCCACCTTTCGGTGAGAGCAGGACAGTGAAGGAAATGTCCATGAAGACTGAGATTTTCTGATGGTGGAACATGAGTTTCAAAGAACTGGTGGAAAGGGAAGGACGAAGATAAAATCTAAAAGTAGGATATGCGGAATTGCTTGGGGTTAGTGTGGGTGAGAGGAGAGATGACCTGAACTCATATAAAACAAATAACATGAAAAAATTAGTGCTGGGGTTGTCAAAGCAGAGCAGGTGGGAGAGGCTGTTCCTGTAGATGAAGAGGACGGGTGAGGGCTGTTGCCAGAATGCAGGGTATTGCAGTGGCATTTCCTTCTACCAGAGTTGATGTGAAGGCTGGGATGGAGTGGTTTATATTGAACATCGATACTCTGAGGCTCTCTCCTCAGTTCTGCACAGGGAGAAGCGGTATTTGTTGAATTTAAAACTTCTAGCACATTTATGAGATCAGGTGAATGAATTTATTCTCTTTCTCACAATCACAACAGTCTGAAACTATAAGACATACACTTCCCATCATAAAAATTTGCTCTTCCTAATCGGTGATATAGCATCACACTAAAGATGTTTGGGGAAATAAATTTTAACAAATAAAGATGTTTGCTTTTAGTAAGAAGTTTTAGAAATTGGAGTAATCAAGTAAAAATACCCATTAAACATACATACACAGAGAAAAAAAATGATTACCTGACAAGTGGAAAGAATAAAATCATCAAGAAATAAAAATATGTTCGTTTATAAGAAGCTGAGGTGAGGAATAGATATAGAAGGAAAATGGATGAATTGAAAATCTAATTATGCTGCTCCTTTAAAGTAAGAGTGTTTATGTTTGTTATTTGAGGGAAAAAATTCTTCTGACAACTTCAATGACTGTTGAACATTTTGTCCAAAGAATTGGTTAAATGCTTGTGGAGAAACACCTTAATTCTAACCCCACCTTTGCCCTGAATAACCTGGGGGAAAATCACTGATTTATTAAATCATTCACACACATAAAAATATTTGTTTTGTACCAATTATGTTCCAGGCACTGAACTTAGTCTTGAAGATAAAGCTATAGAGAAATGAAGACCATCCTTCCCCTCATTGAACTGAGGTTAACTAGTTGGATACAGACAAACAATAAGTGTCTCAGAAGCTCATATTATTTCCATTCTCCCTGGTTCTCTGGGAGATTGAAAAAGCAAGAGGACCAAGAATGGAATCCTGGGAAAGAACAATACCAAAATGGTGGGTGGAAGAAGAGATGCCTGTGAAGTGGGCCATGAATGAGCTGTCTGAGAGGAAGATTAGAAAGGGTGGTGTCATGGAGGCAGTGGTGAGAAGTCAAGATAAAGGAAACTGTCAATGGGGTCATTGCAGCCCTGAGATCAGGACAGAAAGTGGCTGTTAGTGGTCTCAGAAGAGTGATCTCAGTAGTGTGGTGCCAAATTGCTGGTGCCTGAGGCAAAACTTAGATAAATAATCAAAAGTAGTAGGTGCAGACAACTCCTTTTCGGCACCTGGCTGTGACGGGAAGGAGAAAGATTGAGTTATGTACATATGCAGAAGGTACTTAGGGTTCAGGTAAGACTTTTCTTGTTTATATGATTGGTTTTGACATAAAGAAGTTGATCAAATTCTGCACTGAGAAGGACCTAGTGATCAAAGAGAGGCTTGGTGTGTATAGGAGATGGAGATTATTAGTGGAATAAAGTTTGTCAGGTGATGGGAGAAATCTCATTCTGGAGAGAGATGATAGCCTACACCGTAGTCTCCAAATGTTTCCCCTCTGTGACCAGGAAAGTGACCTCTGTCTGGAAAGGGACCTGTTTGGTTCCATCACTCTTTCTGTATGCTCTTGAAAACAATTTGAGATTTCAAAAGTCTTCTTCTGAGGGGGAAGCACCAGACTACTAAAAGAAGTTCTAATGTGATTTCTTGCTCTACCATAAATGTCCTGGGTGACCTTGGTTTTAAGATTTTTTTCCTTCCTATTTCCTTAGATATCTGAGATATTGTAAGGATTTGAGATGTCATTGTGTTCATTTTTATATATTTCCTAGCACTCAGCACACTTGTGTGCACACAGTGGGTGTGTAATAAACACATTGGTTTGCATCTGCTTGATCTTGACAAAATCAGGTCCTTAGAAACCTCCTAACGAAGATTTGTGTTTGTCTTACACAGGAGGAAAACATCTCAGTATTTAATCTGTATAATCCACAGGCAAGAGGTGAGGTCATATAATAATATCTAAGCAGTCTTTGTTATATTTCTTACTGGGGAAAATTGTTATAACAACATCTAAATAGCCTGTGATTCAGAGGTGAACAGTGCCTTTGCCAGAAGCTGCTGGCTCCCCTCTCCTTCAAAGCGTGGAGATGCCCGTCCCTCAGCATGCAGGGACAGAATAATTGTTCATTCTATATGTATCAGTAGTTAGTTTTCAGGTGGATTACCAAAATGAATGAATTATATAATAGCATGACAATGGCTAGTTGATGTAGAAATTTGTCCCAGAGACAAATCCTTTAACATGTTTCTGCTTGTTTCTAATTTTAGAATTCTATCAGATTAAGGCAAAATTGAGTCAAATTATCATTAGATTCAACCTAAACTGAAGTCAAGAGGCTGTTCTTTTTCATTTCTATCTGGAAATCAATTCTATCAAGCGTTTAAATTAAATGCAATATAATAAGCATGTGGTTAGTACATACAGGATGATTGAGCTGCCTTGTGGATGCAGAACAAGTTCACATCTGGGAGAAAGGAAGACATATTCTGATCTCTACCCAGGCTTTTTTTCTGTTTAGCGGTGGACTTTGTTACTCTCTGCAAGGCTGCTTTGATACTGTGTAGTCACCCTCTTCAAATCATATCTCTATCTATAGATGAAACCCTGACCCACCTCAGTATTCCTTCATCTTCAGCAGCAATGAATGTGAAAATCACAGAATAAAGTGGACAGAATGTTTTCCAGTCCCTCCAGACTCAGAATCAAGTTGAATGCAAGTGATGTCCCCAAGCCCTAGGCAAAAAGAGACACTACAGCTGTATCACTTACATCATATTCTACTTGTGCGGACAGTCTGGTGGTCAAGCCCTGTTCTGAGCCCTGCGGCAGGAGAATAAGGAGTCAGGGGTTGCCTTTTTGAAGTCCTGAAGAGCATTCCCAGCTTTGTCGTGAATTCTCACCACTGGAGCATTTGGAGGCCATGTGCCTGAGGGGGACTGTCCATCAGAGAGACATCAAGCAGTGTTCTTGGCTGCATGTGATCAATAAAATATTCCTTGGCCCTTCTGTGACTAGCAGAGATGGTGGCCTCAGTGTCACAGAAAATTCCTAATTTAGATAATTACATTCTGCTTCTCTCTGTTGCTCCTGTAGCTTAAATAGAAAATAGAATTCTTCATTTTCTTTTGTCAACTATTGCTTAAGTTGCACTGCTGTGAGGTGTCACTGTGAGCTATTAAACATCTGCTGAGCCCTACTTCAGAGGTGGTTGCATTTTAATTGGATTTTACTTTAATTGACTAGATCACACCATATAGATAATAAATCTGTTTGCAAAATGCTTTTGAGTCTATTTAAATAGAAAGGTTCACATAAATATCAAAACAATAATTAGCTTTATAAAAGATAGTTTGGGGTCACATTTTTCTTAAAAGATTTTTGAGAGCCTGGCCAGCATGGCTCAGTGGTTGAGCGTCAACCTATGAAGCGAGGGTTACAGTCCGATTCCCGGTCAGGGCACATGCCCAGGGGGTGGGCTCGAACCCCGGTGAGAGATGTGCTGGAGGCAGCCAAACAATGACTCTCTCTCATCATTGATGTTTCTATCTCTCTCCCTCTCCCTCTACCTTCCTCTCTGAAATCAATAAAAATATATTTTAAAATATATTTTTGTGAAACAAAGTCTATTCCCGAGTGTTTTTGATGAATGTACATAAAATGCACATGATTTTTGATTTATAAAAGCTAAGAGTTTTCAATTAGCAAATCAGTCCATCAGAGAATATGTCCTCAACACCTGCTTAGCACAAGGCTAGGCTCTGGCTCCTGTACAGAGGCGCTAACAGATCTAAGAATAAATTGTTTCCACTAGGGCTCAGGTCTGTCTCACTAAGGCAAGCCCTGGGGAGGATACCAAAATGGGGGGGGGGGGGGGAGATACTGATGCCCTATCTGGCCTTTCTCCCCAGTCTCTCACAAATACCAAAAAGCTCACTATTAAAGTTCTGTGGGAAAATCCAGAACTTTAAATTCTGTGAATTTATGGCCTGACACGACTACCAAACTATCAAATATTCTTACAAGTTTTCTTTCAACATCTACTGAGAGCCCTCTGTGCACAAGAAACGTTGCCTACAGTATTATCAGCACTACTGGGCAGGTGAAGACATTCTGTTGAGAAGGAAAATAGGGGGCAATTTTGGGGGCTTATGGCCTAGTTCAGTATCTAGTTAAACAGTAATCGTACTTCCCCATTCTAACTGACTTGGGCAGAGCTGCAAAGCGCACCCCCAGAGGCCGCCACAAGAAGATATACAGTGGGGCCTTGACTTACGAGTTTAATTCGTTCCGAGACCGAGCTCGTCAACTCAAATTACTCTATCAATTCAATGCAAAAAATAAGCCGAGAGACAGCTGGTATCTCAAAAAAATCGTTAGTCGGGACACTCGTAAGTCAAGGCCCCACTGTATGTATATCAAAACCTCTCCACATTGGCAGTTCAGGCTTTTTGGATCAAAGTAACCTGGACTAGCAGCTCTGGGTAATAAAGGTTTACGTTCCTGATTCCTCTGGGTGTCGGCTGTCGCTTCTCCTGGGTCATTCGCCAAAACACTGTGAGGGGTAGCAAATTAGCCAAGGTTGCATGGTTAAAAATAGTATAAATGGAATTCAACTCTTGGCAAGTTGTTGCTATTTCAGCCTCCTTGCTGGCCTCCTTGTGCTGATGAGTTAGATGTGGCCCTTGTCCCACAGGGTGAGAAGGCAGACATGTACCTACCTACAATAGTGTGATGAGAACTACCACAGAGAGGTGTTTACTGTAATACTAGAGCTCAGAAGAGGGAATGACTAACTCTACCTTGGGGATCAGAAAAAGGTTCACAGAGGAAGTGGCATTTTGGACTGGGTCTTGAAGAACACAGTGAGGATGATCTCTAGAGCACAGATAGTTAGTGAAAAGTGTTTGGGCTTTAGAATCAAGGAGACTAAAATTTGAATTCCAGTTCTAGATCTTAATCATTCTATTAATTCAGCGGTTCTCAACCTATGGGTCACAACCCCTTTGGCGATCGAACGACCCTTTCACAGACCATCCTGCATATCAGATATTTACATTATGCTTCATAACAGTGGCAACATTACAGTTATGAAGTAGCAACGAAAATAATTTTATGGTTGGGTCACAACATAAGGAACTGTATTTAAAGGGCCAGAAGGTTGAGAACCACTGTATTAATTTGAGCAAGGTTTTAAAATTTTTCAATTAGGAGGCTGTTGCAATGGGACAGTTGACAAGTTTTGGGACCCAAAACCTAGGCGTGAAAGTAGAAATGGAAAAAGGATACTCGGTAAATGGGATTGATGGAAATATTTGACTGATATAAATTAAAGGTGACTTAAGATTTTTAATTCATGGGTCTATGTAAATGGTGTTGATGCAAACCAGTTTAGGGGAGTGAAAATGCTTTGGGAGGAAAGATTACTATCTTATTTTATGTGATAAACAGAATTTTGGGAGCTGTGGGATATACCAATAAACATTTTTTGTAAGTAGTCAGAAGTTTGGCCTGATGCTCAGGATAGAGATCTTAACATAAATGTTAATGTCATCTCGGTGGAAGTTGAAGTCATGAGACTAAGCAAAGTTACCCTACAAGAGCAGATAAAGAATTAAGGGAGGAGCCCCACGGGAGAAACTGTGGGAGAACATAAACATTTTAAGTGGGAGCAGAAACTGTGAAGCTGAAAAAAAGCCTGAAGAACTATCAGAGAAGTTGGAGGAGATTTTCACACGCCAGGAAGCCAAGAAACCACAAAAATGTCCTCCACTGCAGAGAAGAAAGTTCCATAAGGACCGGAATTTTTATTGTCGCTGTGTTTCACTGATATTTATCCAAGCTTCTGAAATATTGTAAGTGGTCAACACATTTATTAAATGAATAAATGGTAATTAACAAGATAGGGAAGAAGGGAGTTTTAAGAAAGAGTGGCCAGTAGCATCAAATGTTGCGAAGAGATCAAGTAGAGTGTGAACTGAAAAGATCGGCAATTGAAAAGTCATTTGAGACCTTTCAGAATAGTGTTCATATTTCAGTGGGTTATATTTTAAAGGAAAACAGTATGGAAGTTCCTGAAAATACTAAAAATACGACCTAAGCCATTATGCTCAATTAATATTTGACAAAGGAGGCAAGAGCATACAATAAAGTCAAGACAGTCTCTACAATAAGTGGTGTTGGGAAAATTGGACAGATACATGCAAAAAAATGAAATTAGACCATCAACTTACACAAAAATAAACTCAAAATGGATAAAGGACTTAAACGTAAGATGGAAAACCACAAAAATCTTAGAAGAATCCACAGGCAGCAAAATATCAGACATATGTCATAGCAATATCTTCATTGATACAGCTCCTAGGGCAGTGGTCGGCAAACTCATTAGTCAACAGAGCCAAATATCAACAGTACAATGATTGAAATTTCTTTTGAAAGCCAAATTTTTTAAACTTAAACTATATAGGTAGGTACATTGTTATTAACTTAATTAGGGTACTCCTAAGCTGGCCTTTGCTAAAAACGTCCTCAATCTGATTGAGGTACGTTCGCTGAGGTCGACCCCTTCCAACTCTCCCATCCACACTCATATACTTGTTTCGTCTATCTCAGTGGTAGGCAAACCGCAGCTAGCGAGCCACATGCAGCTCTTTGGCCCCTTGAGTGTGGCTCTTCCACAAAATACCACGTGCGGGCGCGCACGTACAGTGCGATTGAAACTTCGTGGCTCACGCAGAAAAGTCGGTTTTCAGAAAGGAGATAGACGAAACAAGTATACAAATCAAAACAACAATGAGGTACCATCTCACACCTGTCAGAATGGCGATCATCAAAAAATCAACAAACTACAAATGCTGGTAAGGATGTGAAGAAAAAGGAACCCTCATGCACTGCTGGTGGGAATGCAGACTGGTGCAGCCACAGTGGACTTTCCTCAAAAAATTAAAAATGGAACTCCCATTTCACCCAGTGATCCTACTTCTAGGACTATACCCAAGAAATCAGAAACACTAATCAGAAAGGATATATGCACCCCTATGTTCATAGGACAACAGTTTACAATAGCTAAGATTTGGAATCAGCCTAAGTTCCCACCAGCAAATGAGTGGATTAAAAAACTGTGGTACATCTATGCAATGGAATACTATGCTGCTGTGAAAAAGAAAGAACTCTTACCATTCACAACAGCATGGATGGACATGGAGAGCATTATGCTAAGTGAAATAAGCCAGTCGGAGAAAGATAAGTATCACATGATCTCACTCATTTGTGGAAGATAATGAACAACATAAACTGATGAACAAAAGTAGAACCAGAGACAGAGAAGCATTGAACAGACTGTCAAACCTCAGAAGGAAGGCAGGGGTGGGTGGGGGTGGAGGTAAGAAATCAACCAAAGGACCTCTATGCATGCATATAAGCATAACCAATGGATACAGACACTGGGGGAGGGGTCCATGGGGGAGAAAAGAGGCATATGTAATACTTTAAATAAAAAACAAAAACAAAAAAACCCACAAAACTAAAAACAGAATTACCAAATAATTCAGCAACTGCTCTTCTGGTATATACTGAAAAGAAATTAAGTCAGTACCTCAAAGAGATATCTGCACTCCCATGTTTGTTAAAGCATTATTCACAGTAGCCAAGACATGAAAACAACCTAAGTGTCCACTGACAGATGAATAGATAAAAGAAATTGTGGTTTGTGCATAAAATAGAGTATTATTCAGCCATTCTGCCCTTTGCAACAACATGGATGAATCTGGAGGACAGAAGGGTAAAACACCAAAACAGCCCTTAGGCAGAGGGTGAGAGGTTGAAAGTTCAAAAAGGAAATGGTACAGATGTTCTTAGAATCAATAGAACTTTGAATTGAATAGGAATTTTAAAGCCATCAAGTCAAAACTCTCATTTATAGAAGCATGGTAACACTTACTATGAGCTTGATACTACGTGAACCATTTATATGTGTAACCTAATTATATCTTAAATGAATGTCTTTTTCTCTTTTGCCTTTCTAGGTACTTAACCTTCACTCCATTGAGCCTGAATATCTAAATGTGTGTGAGAGAGTATATGTCTGAGAGATTAGGAACTTTAAAGAAGGAATGCAGAGTAAGAGCATGGCAACATTGTGAGATTCAGCTTCTGACATGTAAAATAGGATTTGGCAACAGAATAATAGCTGTGCTCGCCAGGTTTTTTCTTGAAAGAGGATTTCCTAAATTTCCTCATCCCCCACATTGTCAAATTTACTACTGAGCTTGGAGGACAAAGCTCCAGAATGTTATAATATCTGAAAAGTGCATCATCCAGTGGGCCAGAAGGCAAGATGGAAGATGTGACAGAGATGCTGTTCTTTTCAAAGAGTGGAAGAGGAGGAGGAGATCACGTCAATCAGGCAGCCCAATTGGGTGCTGGCCTCGTTCAAAGGGACCAGACTATAAATTACACGTTGCAGAGACAAAGCTTTTGTTTAAAAATTTTTTTAAGTGAGGTACTCTGATATTTTCTATTCAGTTCTACTCTATTCTATATAATTTTATTTTTTAAAAACACTGGACACAATATCTACGTTGGTTACACAACCTACTAATGGGTTTCAATCCATTGTTTGAAGAACATTGCTTTAGGATTTGTAATGAGGACGTACACATTCTTTATCTTTTTTCTTTTTTTAAAATATATTTTATTGATTTTTTACAGAGAGGAAGGGAGAGAGATAGAGAGCTAGAAACACTGATGAGAGAGAAACATCGATCAGCTGCCTCCTGCACATCTCCTACTGGGGATGTGCCCGCAACCCAGGTACATGCCACTGACCGGAATCGAACCTGGGACCCTTCAGTCCACAGGCTGACGCTCTATCCACTGAGCCAAACCAGTTTCAGCACATTCTTTATTTTCATGATGGAGTTTTACCATGTTCTAATACCATTAGAAAACATACTGGAATGTCAAAGAGGCTAGTGAGGAAGACAAGAAGAGAAAGTGAATTTAGAAATCAATGAAAAACAATATCTCTGGATTAAGAGCCTCATACTAGCCCTCTGTACACCAAGCCAGAAGTCTAGATGTTAAGGAAAGTAAATATGGAATAGAGCTGGAATATTATGAAGAACATTGAAAGTATAGGAGAAAAGATGGGTAAAGAGAAAGCTTTAATGGGGGTACATTTGGCACTCACATAGGTGGTTTCCAGGAATTTGCTGAAGGGAAATCTCCCACCCAAGCCTGCCTGGTATGCAGTTTGCTAGAGAGAAACAGGAACCATCCCTGAGAACAGTAGATGTGCAGACTTTTCTGTCAATCTGCCAGGCGCTTTATTTGAATTGCTGATGGTCCATGATAAACATCTTTATTTGAATTGCTGATGGTCCATGATAAACATCTGTATTTGAATTGCTGATGAAGTAGGATCCAGTTTTGGAATTATCAGGTGTTCCAATGTTTAAGGAGTACCTCCAATCTAAGGAAAAGGAAATTTGACATCTAAAATACTAAGTGTTTGTTATGAAAATCCTTACTTGTCTCTTTTCCTGTTCTTACTACATTCTCCCGAAGAATCTGCACTTAACAGTCCTCATGTCACTCACTAAGTGTCAGTTAGAGATTGTGAGGAGAGTGGAGTAAATGGAGAAGATTGGCCTTGGGGACAGGTATTCCAGAGAGAAAGATTTTACAGGCTGAGAAGCTGTTAGCGTTCTTCATTTGTAAGCAAGAGGGGGGAAAAATAGCTAATTTAAGCAAAAGGGAGAGGAAGAATGTTGAGGCAACTTGCAAATTTAAATGAGCAAGTATACAGTAAGGACAGGTCCAGAGCAGGTCTGGAGACCTCGATAACAAGTACCAAAAGGCAATCTCTTCTAAGCACCGTCATTGGAATGGGCCAGCCCCTTGTATCAGTCTCAGGTCAAGAGTCAGCTTCCCAGAAGAAAGCCTCTAACGGCCTAGCTTGGGTCGTAGTCCTACCCTTTGACCAGAAGATCACAGGTCATCTTGATGATTCTGCCATCAAGTTTGTGTTAGGTGGCCCAGGAAAGCGGCGGCGAGGAAAAGAAAGAGAATCGAGAGAATCAGAAAGAAAAAGGAGAAGTTTATTTGCGTTCTCGGGCGAGACCCACCGGCCCAAAAGGTGGGGCCAGTGAATTTCGCGACTTCAGGGAGGCAGGGACATCTCTTTATTCAGGTGTTTGGTGAGGGCGGGGGCCTGAACTGAGGAAGTGCCCGCAGCAGGGATCATCACACATTCAACTGAGGGAGTCTCGGCCGCAGGGGGTGGGCGGCACATTCAGGAATGGGTCAGTATCTGTGTGGGGATCTCTGTGAACTTCAAGGAGAAGCAGGTATCTGTGTCTGGCACGTTGACCTGTGAGAGATTCCAGATCTGTGAGAAATTCCAGAGGAAGTCCATTGTCTCATCCCATGTCCGCATGTATCCGATCCCGGGCTCCCTCCGACCTAACAGTTTGCATCTAATGAAGGAGGGAAAGATAGTTTTCTAGAGCAAAACTGAAACAAAAATGACAGATGAGAGGCTGGCTGGCAGGCAGGGGAACATCACAGTGTCCACCACTACTGACTCCACGGCAGCCTCAGGAGACCTTACTAGGTCCAGAGAGGGCAGAGCAACTGGCATGGACTCTGAGAGGCCTGGGGTCCTCACATGGCTCATGTGCAGAGCAAAGGTACTCGACTGCCTCCACTCCCTTCTCTGACTGAATTTGGAATTCAGATCAAATGCTATTTGGATGGAAAAAATATGACTTCACTAGGCTGTTTCAAAGAGCACACCAAAGAAGCTCTTGGTAAATAAATCGTCCTGCTGTCTTACAGAAATCATGAAGGACTGCAACTGCTCTTCAATATGCAACTGGGTTAAGTTATAATTAATGGCAAATGCCAGTCTATTGCTATATATATATATATATTTTCACTTTTCCTTTAATCCTTTCAAGAGGTAGAACTGTTGATTTCCAAATCTTTGGGATGTAAGGATCAACCCAGTCTATTTTCCACATCACCTGCCATGCTAGTCCATGTTTTAATTCTCTCCAAATGCAAATTTGGCTTTTTCCCCCATGCAAAAACAGGTCTTTACTGAGAACACTAGATTATTTTCAAATCAATGGAGAACGCAGATTATTGAAAGATAAAGTACTGCTGGAATTACCCACTTTCTTAAATGAATAAGCTTCACACACATGTGGAGATATATCTCTTCTGAACGTTTAAATAACATACCACTCAGGCACCATCATGCAAATCCACATTTGTGTTACTGCTGCTGCTACAGCTTCCACCGTTGCTACTTCCTGAGTGCATGAACCCAGCTGAGTCCAAAAATATCCATTTGTGATCAGCTCTTCTTTCCCCCACAGAACAGAGATACACTGTAGGAAAGACTGCTGGTTACAGAGCTTGAATAAACTAAAATACATATTCTTTGCCCCATGGTCTGCCTTTCCTAAAAACTTTCAGCAATCTTCTGATTGCCATTCAATTTGTGGTCCCTGCTGCTGCTCTTTCCCAATAAGTAGTAGCTTTGGTGTGAAGACAATTCAAATTATAAGCAAGATAAGCAGTATTTTAATGCAATATTATAGAAGATGCCAAACATGAAACTACTTATCCAGAAGTTTCCATAAGATTTAGGAATAAAGAACTTCCAGATTCCAACTCCTGGGCCACTTGCTTTTCCCTGGTGCAGAGTTATCTAATGTTGCATAAGATACTTGTGACTCTATTTGGTTAAACTTATTTAACCTGATAGAAATAACCCAAAGACTGATATCTGACCAGTTTCTATGAGTCACATTAAAAAAGAAAGAAAAAAAAGTGTAAAAGCTAATATCATAGCAACAGTAACAGTTTAAGAAGGCCACCATCTTTTAAAAAAATGTTTGTATTGATTTTGAAGAGAGAGGAAAGGAAAGGGAGAAAGAGAAACATCAGTTGCATGCCTCCTACTGGAGATCCAGCCTGCAACCTGGGCATGAATTGAACTGGCAATCTCTGGGTGCATGGGACAATGCTCAACCAACTGAGCCACACTGGCCATCTCTTTCAATCTATCAATACTAATCCTCGTTGGGGAGAAGAAAGATGACTGAGAGACAGTGAGGAATCTGAGAAGGCGATCTGTTTTATGTAAGTGAAATTAGATATGTCAACAAGTCATTCATTCATTCACATTTGGTCACTAGACAATTTGCTACCTTCTGACAGAATACCAATTCCACTGAAAACTGTACTTGCATATGTATATAACAGGTTTCATACCTTTCTCTGGTTTCAATTTCTTTGAAAATATGCTAATACAAATGAATGAAGATAAATAAATCTATGTATGCAGCTCTTCCCTACCATTCTAGGGAAGGTCATTTTGAAAGAATATGTTCAAAATGTCTAGGAAAAAAAAATTTGTGAGATCCACAGAAATTCCAGCATCATCTGAGCAACCAATTAATTCTTCTTCCACTAATGTCATCCTTACTAACATATCACCTCTTCAACATGTGAAATGTTAAAAGTTCAAATTTAATTTTACCCACTGAAATACTGCATTTTTCATTACTTGAATCAATTTTGGAAATAGGCTAATTTTTATAAAAGAAAGATTACACTCATACTTCCCTGGCTTTCTCTTTCCTGAATAAAATTGGTCTTGTATGAGGAATCACCAATAACTTATCATTATATAAAGTGCTACTGTACTACAGTAAAATATTTAGTTGAAAGTATCATCTTTTAATCTCCAACATGGCCACATGTCAGATGAACCAATATTTTTCAATCTAAGCCAATCTCATGAAGAGCCATGACTTAATCATTTTTATCAAAAATTACAACTGAACTCATGTGGACTTGTTCTTCCATTAGGCATATACAGGGATGGGGAAAAGTAGGTTTACAGTTTTTTGTTTGGAAAATAACACAATGATTAATAACTAATAATACAGGAATAAATTTTCCCATACTTACAACTGTAAGCCTACTTTTACCCACCCCTGTAGAATCAACTTTAGTTAACTGCTGCTGAACATGTTATTCAATAATTCATTGGCTTGTGAAGCAAAAATACAATTTCAATATGGTTACTAAGTTCTTAAGGATTAAATTACAGTCCTGAAAGTTATGAAAGGGGTATCTGTTGTTTCATTCCCTTTCGGCTATTTCTGAGTTTAACTGGTAATTTCTGTTTTCAATCTACCCTAGTGATCTTTTACTATTCCTTATATTGGACCTCTCTGTAAATTAAGGTAACTGTCGACCTAAGAATGACACAATTAGTCAAATGTATTGCTACATATGACCAAATTGGGGGAGGGAGGGCTGTTTCTTTTCCCCAAAATTTTGCCCTGTAGTTTTCTTGAAATAGTTCTCTTAAGGGATTGGCCCAGACTTTCCACTGCCCATTCTGACCAAGGTCCCCTTTATGTCAGGCCCCCTTAAAAAAGGGCAAAAGGGGCTTTACTGTCATAGTTAGCTGTAGACATAATCTGATTCGGGAGCAAGAAGAAAATAACTCTCCCCACCAGAAGCAAAACTTTCTTTTACCTGTTAACAATGGCCTGAAATTATTTTCACAGGAATCAAAGTGTCTCATTTCACAGCTAGAAGTCAAGGGCAAACACTTAGAAAATTTAAACTTAATTGTAGATGAGATTTAATATAACTGCAAATGCTGCTCATGGGGTCAATTATGTAGGCTTGGGAAGACAAAGGATGGACCAGCAATAATGAGGATGAGAGATTGTCGGTGATGAGCAAAGGACAGTAAAAGAGAAGTTCAGGGAAAATGCAGCCTGCGAGTATGTGGTAGGAAGGCCAAGAGAACAGCTAGAGTTCTTTTGCTCTGCTGGCTAAGGCCCTAATGACAACTAGGTGAAGGGAAGTTAAGAAGAGGCAAAACTGAAAGATGATGCTATTTGCTTGACTAAGACACTTCTGGAAAGCTGTGAAAATTGGGAGGAACAGATTCTCAACCATCAATTTTGAAGCAATATTTTAGAATGTGAAAGAATCTTGAGGCTGAGCACTTACACTGCAATCAAAGTGTTTGGAATGTTTGTAACTGAGTGTGAAACAAACCCTTAATACAGCTAATCAGAATTTTCTAAAATATGTTTATATTCATGTGTCTGGGATTAAATCATTGAATGAAAATCACACTCTGACTCTCACTAACATACTTAGGAGACATTGGTATGCAAAGGACAATGAAAGCATCGTCTTTATTTTGGGGGGAACTCTTGTGTGACACAATGTTAATGATACTTTCAGAGAAGTATCCATATAGAGAGGTTATAGAGAATTTATCACTGTGCAAACCAAGCTGCAGAAATATGTCAGCAAAATACTCTAGAACAGTGAAGCAATTCCTAACAAAGAAATTCTCTCTGGTCAGTGGCCTAGCCTAACTACTCAAGACAAGTATACAAATGAGAAAGGAATAGGAAAGGCTAATTGAAATTAGACTGAAAACAAACATAAAAATCAAGATAAAGAGAAAAATTTTGGACATATGATAAAATAGAGTATTTAATGACAAATGTAGTGGTCATTGGCTACAAAAACAAGTTCAGCAAGAACAATCATATTAAAGGAAATTTTTCCCCTTTGGATAAAACTTAAGGTCTAGTGGAACACAGCAACATCACAGACATTTAATGTATCTTGATTTTTAATAAATTTTTGATGAAGGTTTTCACAACAGCCTCATGGATGGGTTGTTGACATGAAAACACCGTTGCTGAGTTATGGAAGCTTGCACAAACACAGTTGGTGTTTATGAATGACATCGTGTGGGTCAGCCCACTTTCAGAGCAAACCCTGAGTAAAGCACACAGCAATGCAGTGTCTTCAATAAAGTGTAAGAGGTTCTTCCTGACTTCATTCTGTTCAACAATATCAGTGACCTGGAGAAAGTCCCAGAAAGCAATATTATTTAAATTTCAAAAGGTAAAATTAGAAATGATGATTTATTCAATAAGAAGATTGAATTACATAATTACAATTTGTTGTTTCTATGAGCTAGAATAGTACATAAAAAATCTGTGGCGTGAAACTTAATGGAAATAAATGGTAATTTGTGTATTTTTTTTATTAAAAAGAGAAAAACTCAAGTGTGCTTTGGACGTGTGGTTTGGAAACAAGCTGTTTTTCACGAAAACACTTTGTAAAAGATCATTCTGTCTTAAAACAAATAGTGTTCACATGAGACAAATACTTCCTTTACTTGTAGGGTATTGTGTTGATTTTTTAGTGGCAGATTTTAAGAAAGAAATTGAAGTGAAGTATCCAAAAGTCATTGGAGCATCCTGGAAACCATACTTACTAAGGAGCAGTAGAAAGAGAAAATTAAGAAAATCCATTTTCGAGATTTAAGATATATATTTTTTAAGAGTTTATCTTTGGTCGGTGTGGCTCAGTGGTTGGAACACCGTCCCATACACTAAAAAGTGCGGGTTTGATTCCTAGTCGGGGCACATACCCAGGTTTTCTCTGGTGTGATCCCTGATCAGGGGACATTCGGGAGGCAACTGATTGGTGTTTCTCTCATCATTCTCTCTCTCTCTTCCTTCCTCTCTCTAAAAATCAATTAAAAATATTTTTTAAAAAAGAGTTTTCCTAGATCGCCAGTACAAAGCAAACTGCTAAATGTTTTCTTCCATTTCCTCTACTTTTGACTGGCATGACTCTGTCCTAATGTAGGGCAGGAAATAGTTTGACTAAATGTCACGGCATAACAAGGGTCACCAGCTCGCCAGCCTGCAGTGGCTAGGGCCTCATTACTACCATTTTGCCTCTTCCAGTCCATTGATTCCACAATTCAGAGTTAAAAAAAAAAAAGTTTTCCTAAAGAGGTGAGAGAATAAATTTGTTTTATATTTCCGCAAAGGGAAAGAGCAGGTCAGTAAGGAGGCAGATTTTAATTCCATCTGAAAACATACTTGTTTAAATAACTAGGACAGTGATACAGGTTGCCAGGCCAGGCAGGCAGCTCCTTTTACATCATGGACAGAGGGGTACAAGACTGAGTTATAACAGCACAGAGGCAGTGATTAAGACACAAAGTGAGTGGAAGGAGAGGATATAGATTACAAAGAGAAGAGCCAGGAATGGAACCCTGACTTTGGGGTCCCTGAGGAAGTCAATCCAAAGGAGACTAAGCAGGAGAAACTCTGGAACGAGGAGGAGCCAGAAAACAGCATCGTGTCTTGGAAGCCAGGGGAAGAAGCCAAGAAGAAATAAAATGGTCAACAGCATTGGACATACAAGAGACATAAAATAAGAACTAAAAAGCAGTATTTGAACTTAAATATTAAGGTCGCTGATAATCTTAATTATTTCAGTCACATTGTGAGGAAAGAAGCCAAACTGTGGAGATTTATGGGAAAATGAGAGGTGAGGAAGAGGAGCAGGAAGTGAAAGTTCTTTTTCTAAAATGTGATCAGCAAATTTCCGGAGGAAGGAAAATGGGGCAATGTTATAAAATGAATGTGTATGCCCCTACCCTAATTCATATGTTGTGATGTGGTATGCCATCACAAATACATCAGTGTGATGGTATTTGGAGATAGGGTGGTTGGGAGATAATTAGGGTTAGATTAGGTCATGAGAGCAGGAACCACATGATGGGATTAGCGGATTTATAAGAAGAGGAAGAGAGAGATCTCTTTCTCTGACAAGTAAGGACACAGTGAGAAGGTGGCTTTCTGCAAGCCAAGAAGGAAGCTCACCAGAACCCATCCTGTTAGCACCCTGATCTTGATCTTACAGCCTCCAGAACTGTGAAAAAATTAATTTCTGTTGTTTAAGCCACTCTCATTCTATGGTATTTTGTTATAGCAGCCTGAGCTAATACAGGCAATGACCAAAATAAAGTTCTGGATCAAGGAAAAGGCTTTTGATTTTAATTTTTTTAGGATGGGAAAGATTGTGTATCTTTCTAGACTAAGAGGAGGAAGCCAATGAAAAGGAAAAATTGAGATGGAAGATAGAATGGATAATTCGAAGAGCAAATATCCTGAGGAAGCAGTAGGAAGTGGGACAAAGAGCATGACCAGGGATTAATCTAAAATAGGAAAACCCCTGACTGGGTGTGTATGAAGCAGTTTCTAGATCATTACTCATCATCGGTTGTTGATGTGTTTACTATTCTGCATTCAGAAAGTGTTTGAAGAGAATAAAGTGCCAGGTTAGAGAAGAGTGAATTCCACAAAATGCTTAATCAGGAGTTGTGTTGGTTTCCTACTGGCCTTCCTCCAATTAGAGGAACCTCCACCTATTTTTAGGGATAATTATTTTCATTGTAGCTCTGTGGTAAAAAGACATGGTAACAAAACAAAGAAATGAAAAAGCAAAGCTTAAATAACTGCTTCTAGGTGGAGTTAGTAAAAACTAGGGACATACACATCTACAGTCAATGAAAATAACACATTATTGATGCTGGACAATACACAGCCAAAGCATTTTGTAAAGATTTACAATGAAAATCTGAGAGTCAGAACTATTTTTCAATGGAGAATAATTTCAATTCTCCTGGGGTTTCTAAATGCCTATGATTATATAAGATTTAAGCCCCTACTTCAATATTGTTTGTTTGGTTTTTTTAAAAAACACATTTAATGTTACCGGGGCTCTATTAGTATCTGCAGAAAACCATTATTAGCACAATTTACCCATGCTTTTCCTGCCTCAGGGAATTTCATGTACTCAGGGAATTTCATGTACTCCCCAAGTAACACCTGGCAACTCTCAAGGACACAAAAAATGTTTGTTAATTCAAGTTGTACTGCTTTTTAGCATTTGCCCAGGAAGTAACAAAGGCGAAAACCAAAGCATGACTGTTTTGTATAGACTCATCTATATATAATATAAATAGCCTGATTAAAGACAATTATCCAATCGTCCTGAATTGCAAGCGGAGGAAGTTTTAAAACACTGCCATCTATTGCAATAGCCACACATTGCATGGGCATTTTATGAACTGAAAGTAGATACAAGAGAAACTTTTACCATTCCATCCACAGGGATATCATTAAACTACTGAAGATTGTTTAAAGTAACAACTAAGTTTTTGTTCTTAACTATTATACTATGAAAGGTAAATTTATATTGTGCACTTCTATGATACTTTCTAGAATAGTTGGGCTTTTATTCAAAAGCAGGATTGGGGAGCACTTGTGGGTTCTGAGATGAGAAACCTGGTGTGAAATAGCGTGTTTAGTATACTACTTCAGTGAGTGGCCAAGAAACTCCTGATGTGAGTCACTAAGTAATAATTACCTTGAACATTGAATACTGGCTTGGTTTAAAGGGGAGACATATAAACCCTTCAGTGAAATGAAATAGCTTTTTGTCTGATTCTCAGAGTCCTTAAAATTCTCAGTTCAAGGGAGGTCAAATAATTATATCATAATGCATAAAGTTAATTCACCTTTTTCTGCAGGTTTTTATTATAAAAAATTTGCTTTTAACAGAACAATTCACTGACTCTTTTTATATCTCATTCGAGTGTATATATTTGGCAGAGAAATTTTTATGAGAATATTATCTGCAGGGCCTCTATCATCCTAACATCATGAAAAAATAACCTTGACCAAATTAAATAAAAAGAATATACTATTGTTGTTAAGTCTCCATTTGTCTAGGGAGAATCTCAATCATCTTTATCTGTTTGCCTTTCACTGAAGTGTATGATCTATTCTGTGATTTTGCAGTTATTTTCTAGTAATACACATTAAGGTGACAGATCTTAGGATTTCCATTGGTAAGAGAAACATAAACAAGCAAGATCAATAGTCTGATGACCCCATGGATCAGAACTTCGGAGTCTAATGTTTACCCATTATCTTTCACAGGCTTCTATTTCAGTATGTGTCATGAATACCAAGTTGACCTGCTTTGGATCTCTGAATAAAGCATATTGACTGAGAAAAAAAGAATTGAGAGTAAGCATGATTTGTGCCCTCTTAGACATTAACCATTAGAATAACCAATTTTTAAAAGTGTATAGAATGGAATTCTGTAGCATTTAAATTCAACATTTTAGACTGGACTCAAGTTACATTGTCCTAGGCATTCACTTTTCAGGTTACTTACAAAAAGGCCAAATACAATCATCTAGTAATGATTCTTCATTTATAATGCAGATCCTCCGTATTCTGATAAAAAGCTTTATTTACCTGCGGTGATGGTTAATTTTATGTGTCAGTTTGGCTGGGTCACAGTGCCCAGATATGTGACTAAACATTACTCTGGATGTTTCTGAGAGAATGTGTTAGATGAGATAAACATTTAAATAGGTGGACTTTGAGTAAAGCAGAGTGGCTTCTATTGGGTGGGTCTCATCCAATCAGTTTAAGGCCAGAATATAACAAAAGATTGACCTCCCCTGAGCAAGAGGGAATTTCCTCAGCATATAGCTTTCAGACTTGAATTGTGACATCAGCTTTTTTTTGGGTCTCCAGCCTCTCGGCCCACTCTGCAGATTTTGGACTTGCCATCATTCATAATAGCATGAGTCAATTCCTTAAAATAAATAATTTTAAAATACATTTTATATATACATATATATACATTATATATATATACATATATATACATTATATATATATTATATATACATATATATAATTTGAATGTATATATTTGGATTAATATACCTTGTGTTGAAAATTTTTTAAATTAAATATATATGTTGTATTACAGTCTTTAGTTTCAAGCAACAGATTCTGACTCTGGCTAAGTTAGTTATGTTTTCCATGGGCCCACTGAGTAAACAAGACTTGGACTGTCAGAGGAGTTGTCTGACAGCCTCTACCTACTCATCCAGGGAGTCTCTAGAGGGGCATTTGATAAGCATTCACAGCAGGCACTACTGAGTCTAGGTTTCAGGCAACCAACCATGTAAACAATGTTTATGTAATTCTCTCAAACATAATCCAGTAACTCTGCTAAGTGCACTCAGATTGATATATTTAACCCAATCCAAAATTATTGACTCCCCCCTTCTTGTTCTATCTCTTTTAGAACAACATATTCTTTCTTCTTCCTCCTCTCCCTCCTTTCTTTCCTTCCTCTCATCAACACAAATTAACAAAATCTTGCTATTATTTTGGAATGTGAGTCTTCGATTCTTGGGTTTGATTTTATATTTGCCAACTTTGGGCTTGATGGGGGGAACTGACTCCAGGTAAAGATGTGGAGACAATGGGAGATGGTACAAGTGGCAGGAGAATTGCCTCCCTCCTTGCAGGGAAACAGTTGAGATAATCACAGCATCTTTAAACAAGTCAGGAGGACTCGCCTCAGATGGAGGAACAGGTAGTACTTCTGGAGAGAAGGTACAGGAGAATTTGTGAATTTGAAATACTCTGAGTCACTCAAATCTTCCTATAAGTCCTCATTCCAATTCTTGGGGTCCCATTCTTTCCTTTAAATTTTTTTATAGAGAACAGGCACGGATTGATGGCTGTGAATTCAACTGATACAATGAAGCAATCCAGAGAGTCACATTTTGAGTTTGGTTTTCTGGTATGTTATCCTACAAATACTTTTGATAAGAAATTGTATATCATAATCATAGATATTCCATTGTTTTCTGTGAGCTGAAATTTTAATAAATTGAGGATTTAATTTCTTTTCTTTAAGCTATTCAGAATAATTAGAAGCAAGCAGCTTATCGTACAGCCCTTAAATTCCTCACAACATTCATGTTTTTTCTGAGGTAGCAGGCACTTGGTCACACAAAGTCTTGCCTTTAATGGGCCCTTTACTCCATGAGGCTGTAGGTGTTAATTGTATTAATTAGCTCTATTGTCACTGTGGGTGTGCCATGTGATGCCAGAATCTATCTCTTAGTAGTAGGTAGATTTTAGGCCCCACCAGCCTCAACCAGTTCAGAGAACCCATTCCAGCATTACTCTATTTCCCTGAGGTTATGTATCATTGACCTACTTCTAAAACCAATTTCTGTATCTAGAGTTCTTACCCAGAAGAAGAAAAAGTTGTCTTGGTTGATTAAGCATAAATTATACTTTACATTAAGATATTAAGAAGCTCATGGAATTGCCCTAACCGGTTTGGCTTAGTGGATAGAGCGTCGGCCTGCGGATTGAGGGGTCCCAGGTTCGATTCTGGTCAAGGGCGTGTACCTCAGTTGCGGACACATCCCCTGTGGGGAGTGTGCAGGAGGCAGCTGATCGATGTTTCTCTCTCATCGGTGTTTCTAACTCTCTATCCCTCTCCTGTCCTCTGTTAAAAAATCAATAAAATATATTTTTTTAAAAAGAAGCTCATGGAATTGTAGGGATAATGAGGCTAAGCTTCTAAGAAAATATCCCCAAGCACACATTAGAACTGATCTGATAAAGAAACATTCACAATAGCCCTCATCAAGTATTAATGCCAAGACCTTGACTTTCCTACAACCTTTGCTACTTCCCGGGACTCAACCTTATAGCCACTGACTTCTCTCAAAGCTGAATGCCTCTTGTGTTACTCTGGGTCCTCCTAGAAGAAGACACCGAGACGCAGTTACACATGCAAGGGTTTTACTAGGGGAAAACACCCAGGTGAGATGAAATAGAAGGTACTGGAATAGGAAAGGAGAGCCATCAAACCTTCAAACAAGTGTGACCCTAAATGGAGGGAAAAGAGAGGATAGGTGAGTAGAGGTGTGATAGACTGCTACAGTCTAAGGAAGTTTCTGGGAGGCCCTTCAGGGAGTTTTCCGGCTGAAGTTGGTCATCAGAAAATAGAAGTGCCTGCCTAGGTATTCCTGCCTCATTCATTGAGCAGCTGTGTAGAAAGTGTGGCCTCCATTCAAATGCCTCGATGGCTCTTAGGGGGCAGCAGCTGGTAAAGCATGCTCCCCATTGTTGGATGCACTCTCATGGTTGCCACACCTTTGCCACCTTGCCTTGCCAGCATGCAGACTCTCCTGCTCCAAGCTACCTGCTTCCAAATCTTAAGTGTCATCTGGTGGAATCTAATGAAGTTATAGGCCTTGCCTTTGTCTGCAAAGAAGGCTAGGAAGGGGGCATTGAATTAAAAGCTGCAAATTCCTCAAATATAGCAAGGGTGTTAAAAAATAAGTTGGGCAACAAGAGAACATGACAGATGAAAATCACAATACTGAAAATGACATTAATGAAAGACATGAAACTGGGTATACTTAGCTATTTTATTAACATTTAGTAAATTAGTCTTTAAAAAGCAAGCTTTGTGAATATCTTTAAGAAATAGAAGTAGGAAGACTGAGGACAACAATGACTAGGAGAAAGAAAAAGAGAAAAAAACAGAGGGCAGAGATGAAATAGGGAGAGAAGCAGGACGGAGAGGGAAGAAGTTAAAGGACATTTTGGCAGAAAAGAAGCTGGGGGAGGGGAGGGAGAACTGGGGAAGGAAAAAATGGAGAATATTCAAATCCAGGAGCTGACCTCCAGAGGCCACACTTTTAAACATTATAATCCATGATTACACAACTAATAAATGGCAGCTGGACTTGAACCCAGATCTCTAAACTCCTCATAAAATGCCCTCTGGACATTCAAACATACTAAAAGAACTTTTTGCAAATGAGTTTTTTCATTTGATTTGATGCATAGAAAATTATAAAAATCATGTACAAATGAGGATGGTAACCCATTACTTGAACCATGCAGTTTACTCCATCCAGTCAACTCAAAAAATACTGATTAGCTCTTTGATTCTGTATTTTGCTTTGCTTTTTGAGACCTTGCTCCTATCTGTCCTCCTTCCCAGAAAGGTTTGTTTCTTGTTAACCAGATATTCCCACAGTAGAGTACCTTTGTTTTTGTTTTGTTTTTACAGAATTTTCCAACTTTAATTGTAGGTAGGGGTAAGATGGCACCTTCGTTGGTGCTTTCATTTTCTTCTGTAAGTAAAATTCTGATAGAACTGTGTGATGTATAATTCATATAGAAGGTATTTGAATTACATAAAATACAAAATGGGGGTAAAGAATTAATTTTTTTCTGGTACAAATTCTTATTTTATTTAGGCAGGTATAATGATTTCAGATTATAATTACATTACTGTGCTAATCCTGAGAAAGTCAATTGGATTTTATATACTAGCTATAACAATCAGCACTATTTCATAGGTATATGATGCTGTTATGAATATTAATTTCCACTATCAACTGTTCCTGGATTGCCACCATTTATTCTCTATTCCTTTGACTCTAAAATAAAGGCTCTATAGCAAAATCTACTTATTGCTACCTGTGAAAAGCAATATTTTAAAATGTCTTTTAAAAAATATTTTGAATTTCTCTAATTCTACATTCTTATTTTTAATAAATGAATATTGTAGAAGAAGAATATTTTGGAGGGAATTCTGGTTTTACCTTTCTATTACTCATACAATTTCAGCCAGTCTTAATCCATACACATAGAATATATTATTTTCCAACTTTTCTTAATGAAGATTTTTTTAATTTTAGTGGATATAAGACTTTACACATAAAAGAAATAAATCAGAAAAGCCTGGATAATTAGGTAAATTTCAGAATAAAATAATTATGTTTAAAATTAATAGCTATGTCTAAGATCTACTTCAATAAGACCTGGTC
Source organism: Myotis yumanensis (assembly GCF_028538775.1). Lineage (NCBI taxonomy): Eukaryota > Metazoa > Chordata > Mammalia > Chiroptera > Vespertilionidae > Myotis > Myotis yumanensis. Next base: position 70,770,399 of record NW_027223760.1, on the reverse strand, counting down.
AACAATACTTTGTGAGAACTCTTTACTGTATATTCCAAGTATGACCATACTCTTTTGGTTAAAAACTTTTTTGTCAAAAATATACTAAGAATTCTTAAAACTCAAACATAAGAAAACCAATAATCCAATAAAAAATTTGAGCAAAAGATGTGGACACTTCACCTGAGAATATATACCGATGGCACAGAAGCATATGGAAAGATCTCAACGTCATTTGTCATTAGGGAAACGCAAAATAAAACAGCAATGAGATACCACAACACCTATTAGAAGGCTAAAATCCAAAAAACTGGCATTAGTAAACAGTACTATACTGGCAAAAGATGTGAAGCAAAACACTAATTCATTGGTAATAGTGCTAAATGGTATAACAACTTTGGAAGACAGTTTGGCACTTTCTTACAAAGCTAAACATAGTCTTAACAAGCAATTAAGCAATTGTGCTCCATTTATTTACCCAGTTGAGTTAAAAACATATGTTCACACAACAACCTACACAGGAATATTTATAGCAATTTTATTCATAATTGCCAAAAACCTGAAAGCATTCAAGATACCCTTTAATGGTCAATGAATAAACAAATTGTGGTACATCCATACAGTGAAATATTATTCAGCAATAAAGAGAAATGAGCTGTCAAGCCACAGAAAATATGGAAAAAGCCTTAATAGCATAATGCTAAGTGAATAAAGCCAGCCTGAAAAGACTGATACCAATTACATGATATTTTGGAAAAGGTAGTAGAGAGACAACAAAAATCAGTGGTTATCAGGGGTTCAGTGGGGAGCAGAAAGAATGAATATGTGAGGGACAGAGGTTAGGGGATTTTTAGGGCGCTGAAACTATTCTCAAACTTACAGTTCCATGGGACCAGGAACACAAGCTCCCCTGGACTCCAGAGCCAGGCGTTCAAGAGGTATTTCCTAGGTTGCGGCGGCAAATACCTCAGGGCTCCAGGTGTATCTAACCTCTCCCTTCTGGGAGCAACTGCAAAGGCAGTGTGCGAAGATGGCCTTTGCCAGTCTTCGTCCTCAGAGAGAGTACGAGCAGACTTCTACAGTAGATATATGATATGTGTTAAATAGAAGCCTGCCCCTCAGGCTGATGCTTTAATATAAAGCAGGTGAGTCTGGATGTGATTGGCTACCTCTGAGCTGGGCCCTGGGGCAGGTGAATCCAATCTCAGGACCACTTTAAGAGCCATTTCTCAGGTTGCTTCAGTCTTGTGAGTTTTTCAAAACTAGGTGATTTGGGAGTTCATCTTCCAAGTGTATGTCTTAAAAGTTTGGGTGCCCTATGTGAGGTTCAAACTCTTTGCTCTGGAGGGAGAAGTTCTGGGTTTTGAGTTTCCTCCCCGTCATGGGTCTCCATGCTGGGGGGTGGAGTTTATGGCAAGATTGGTGGTGGTGGTGGTGGTGGGGGTTTCTCCTACTTGGCTGTGATTTTCTTCTTGTTTGTCCAATGTGCAGCTGTTACTCAGCCTTTATGTTTTCGTAAGAGGCAATTGTTCCATATGTAGCTGTAGATCAGTGTGTCCATGGGAGGAGGTGAGTTCAGGGTCTTCCTAAGTCACCATCTTGAAAATGCTTGTTTTCAAATGATCTCTCTGCATGTATGTTGACAAACATACATATGCCTGGGTGTTACTTGATTCATAGTGGAGCTTCAAACATTGTAAAATTCAAGTTTACATGTGTTTTCAAGCAACATATTCTAAATAAAGTTATTTTCAACCAGAAGAGGGAGCTCGTTTATTCCTCAGTCATTGGAGAGATATCTGTCGAGCATCTCCTCTGTGGCATTTTTTCTGTCCACAGACTCAGATATGAAGCACCTATGTGAAAGAAACTGCTGGATGCCGAATCCTCTGGTTGGGACAACTTGGCTGACTGCAAGGAGAACCCCAGAGCTAGAAAGAACCTTCAAAATTAGTACAAATTGGGTCAAGATGGCCAAGCTTTATACTCCTACATTAATCAATTATCAGGTGGTGGTGGCGCAGAGACGGGAGATAATGTTGGCAATGGCACTCTCTGCAGTTGAGGCAATTGTGCTAGCATGTCAAACTCACGGCTCGAGGGCTGCGAGTTTGACATGTTTGGAGGCTATAATATATTTAATCAGTATTTCTGAATGTTGATTTTTTAAAAAATATATTTTATTGATTTTTTTACAGAGAGGAAGGGAGAGAGATAGAGAGTTAGAAACATCGACCAGCTGCCTCCTGCACATCTCCTACTGGGGATGTGCCTGCAACCCAGGTACATGCCCTTGACCGGAATCGAACCTGGGACCTTTCAGTCCGCAGGCTGATGTTCTATCCATTGAGCCAAACCGGTTTCAGCTGAATGTTGATTTTGAAGCTCACAGAAATAGCTGGGCTCGCCCTAACCGGTTTGGCTCAGTATATAGAGCGTCAGCCTGCGGACTCAAGGGTCCCAGGTTCGATTCCGGTCAAGGGCATGTGCCTGGGTTGCGGGCACATGTCCAGTGGGGAGTGTGCAGGAGGCAGCTGATCTATGTTTCTCTGTCCCTCTCCCTTCCTCTCTGTAAAAATTCAATAAAATATATTTTTTTAAAAAGAAAGAAATAGCTGGGCTCTGAAAGAAAGGAGGCATGTAATGTGTGAAAAACTAAAGGCGCCCAGTGCTCTTGGGTTAGTCTCCCGAGGAGGAAAATGCTAGTCCAGCACATTTTTGTAAATTCTTTGGAAAAAAGACTTAACTCTGTAAGTTCCCAGATGATAGCTTGGTGTTTCTGTTGCAGTAGGTGAACACCTACTAATAAACATTAGTTGAATCGTATTTCCTTTTCTGGGTGATCTGTTAAAAGAGGTGTAAACCCTGCCCAAAATAGTAGGGTATTATTACAAGGCTCCATGTCCTAATAGTAGTCATGCCAGGGAAGTGTGAATGATTAAAGTTGGCTGAGAGAAGATGCCAGGCCATATGGACTTGTACCTGGAAGAGGACCCCATGAGCTGAATCTAAGGGCTTGAGATTCCTAAGGCAGACTGATTCCAGGCATGAAGTTTTGATAAACAGTGATGTGAAAAGAGCCCTAATCCAGGAAAAATGATGTGATTAGTTGTGGGGCGCGGTTACGGTGTTTTGGCTAGGATCAAGCTTCGGACTAATGAAAGGACAGGGTCCTCTCATTGCCACGTGCAAGTCCCAGCTGGAGGGCAGGGCCCTCCCAGCACAATCATAGCCAACGGCTGTGGTTGTAAGCTTGAACCTATGGTCCAAACACGTAGCCCCATGTGCCTTGTGATAGAGTTCGGGTGCATGTAGTTAAGTGAGGTTGAAACTCACGAGAATGCTGTAAACAACGTGATCACACCCCTACTTTGCCTCGTGGCATCTGCTATAAAATAAAGACATGGCTTGTGGGCGCTGTCGTTGTCTCCTCATCAGGGAGGCAGCGTCCTACCGAGACCCAGCTATTATTCTCTTGTCTGTCTTTCCTTAATCCTTTCACCCCCCACTCAGGATCACCCTTGGTCATGCTGGCGTGGCACAATTAGTCATTAGGGAACTGTCACAAGTTGGGCTTCTTGGGGAACAGAATCTGAGTTTGGCTCAGTGAATAGAGCATCGGCCTGCGAACGGAAGGGTCCTGGGTTTGATTCTAGTCAAGGGTACATGCCTGGGTTGTGGGTTTGATCCCCAATGCAGGGTGTGCAGGAGATAGCCAATCAATGATTCTCTCTCATCAATGATGTTTCTATCTCTCTTTCCCTCTCCCTTCCTTTCTGAAATCAGTAAAAATATATAGTTTTTAAAATCTTTGAAATCAATATGTGTGGAAGGTAGAGGAAGGAAGCAGGACTAGAAGGAAAACATAGTGGAGCTGCAATCAGCCCAATGACAGCCTTGGCTGACCTCAAGGAGAACCCTAGAGCTGGAAAGGACCATCAAAGTTAACTTTCCCAGCAACTGGGGCAGCAAATCCTTCACGGAGGAGGGACCTGGGCCGGGCATCACAGTGTCTACCACAGTAAATGATCTGTGCCATTTGGAAACATTTCTTCATTTATATTCTTAAAGCAGTTCTGCCAGGATTCTAGCTGATTACTGTTCCTGGAGGAACTTGGCAGAGAAGATTAGTGGGTTGAATTATGCCCCTGCCACTCCAGTTGGTCTTAAAGCTGTAACCAATTCTCATCATTTCTCTCCCCCATTGTCCATTCTGGATTCTCCTCACCCTCAGCTAGCACATACCTGAAGGGTCAGACCTTAGTCACCATGATTTACTCAGGACAAGGGTACTATACTTCTTTTCCATCCACCATAAAGATTGGGCATGGAAGTACCAAGTGATGCCCCAGTGACTCACCTAAGTGTCAAATAAATTCTTTCCTGCTCCCATTGTTCAACCCTGCCACTTCTCAATGATCAGGGTCAATTATCACTGTCAGAATGATGACTCCCCTTCTTACCCACTGGTCCCTTGGCGCAGGACCCTAAAGTGCCACAGCAGGTGTAGTTTAAAATTCCTTTTTTTTTTTTTTTTTTAATCAGGATCCATAAACCTGCAGTGATCAGAGTTTCATGAATGGGAAAAACCACTCCTCACATGGGAAGCAATGGGAGTCACTTGGGAGTGACAGTAAGCAGGGCCACTCCTGCTTTCACCTTTTGGTTTTTGGACCCATCCATTCTTCCTACTAGGAATACAGAACTTTATTAAGTTTTTTTATTCAGAGTGTATATTGTGTCCTTACATTCTTGTAAAGTATTGTCTCCAAGTTTATACATAAGTTATGCCTTTAACAGGATCTTTCACTGTCCTGTCAAACTGAATCATGTTCCCTTGCATGAACAGACCACATTTTGCTTATCCCTTCATCATCAGCTGATAGACAGTTGAGTTGTTTCTTTTAGCTATGATGAATAATGCTACTGTGAACATTCATGTGCATGTTTTGTGTGGGCATGTTTTCAGTGCTTTTGGATAACGAAGAATGATAGGAGTAATGGATCCTGCAGTCAAAGACCTAGTCCCACTCCTCCTATTCTATAAAGTGAGTCCCCTGATGTGAGATGATATTATGTGGGATCCTATGACCATGGATCAAACATTCTGCAAGCCCTTGCATAGTAGTTCTGGCTGAGGCCTTGCCAGGAGGAAAGGCAAAACCTCTGAGAGACTATGCATAGATTTCTGTCAGAATGAATTGCTGGCTTTTCGAGAGTGGAAGAATTCCGATGTGGTCAACTTGCCATCAGGTGATAGGTGGGCTCTTCAAAAAATAATCACATAATGGGATCTCATTGTTGGTTTCAGTTGATAGCAGATTCGATATTCAGCAACAGCAGCAGCAGCAGCAACTAGATCAGTCTTGTAAGTGGGAGCCATGCTGCTAGGCCCATTGGCCATTTTACTTATGGGCCTTCCTATTCAAACCATATTTTTGCTTAACTTCTAAGATATAAGGATTTCCTGATTTTTCTCCCAACTCCCTGTCTACTCCTTCTCAAGTAATTTTTCCTGATTGATTTTCTTCAGCTTAACTTTTAAACATTATTGACACCCAACTTTCTGCTCTCTGTTGTCTTTTCTTCTCTAGTCACATATTCTCCCTGGGTGAACTCATCCATTGACAAGGTTTTTTAAATCAATTCTGAGCTGTTTCTTGCTTTCAGAGTGACCACAATCCTGAACTCTTGTTTATATTTTAGAAAGAGAACTCTTGAGACATTATGGAAGATAGGTTTACCTAACCACACACCTTTATTTTTTCCCCCCCAGTAAATATTCATTGAGTTCCTATTACCCAATTGGAAGTGGCATGGGGTGGGGGTGGGGGGTGAGGATTGAAAGCAGAGAGACCAGAATTCAGGCAGGTGGTGAATGAAGCCATGGATAAGAATGGATAAGATCGCCAAAACCGGTTTGGCTCAGTGGTTAGAGCGTCGGCCTGTGGACTGAAAGGTCCCAGGTTCGATTCCGGTCAAGGGCATGTACCTGGGTTGCGGGCACATCCCCAGTAGATGTGCAGGAGGCAGCTGGTCGATGTTTCTCTCTCATCGATGTTTCTAATTCTCTATCTCTCTATCCCTTCCTCTCTGTAAAAAATCAATAAAATATATTAAAAAAAAAAAAGAATGGATAAGATCATGTAGAGTCTATATGTAAGGGTAAGACAAGGCAAGCAAGAATCAAACCCTAGAATTTATCAACATTTAATAGACGGGTAGAACATGCACTACTGAACTGGGATGAATTGAAGAGAGGTCAAAATCAGCAGGAAGGTCTCCAAAAAACCTTCATATCTCTTTTATGTACCTTGCTTTCCCCCTTCCTCTTATAACCTTTGGTCAGGCATCCCAGTCTCTCAAGCTGGAAACCTGAAAGTCAATATCTCACTCTCATCCTTATCTTCTGCATTTAATTGGTAACTAAGTCCTATTATTTTTCCTGTGACACATCTTTAGTCCAAAGACCCCCCATCTTTGTTTAGTCTTGTGTCACTTCTCACCTAGAGGTGACATTAGCCTCCTATTGTCTTGGGCCAACTCATGGAACTAAAGAAAATCTAGTATGTGCAGCCTGTGAGAAACATATGGGAGGTCTTGAGGTTGTGCCAAAAGGGTGTTTGTAACCAAGCATTACTCTGTGAGATTTCCTGAATAATGAGTGATCTTAATTAGAATCCAAACAGTGGATCAAAAGGTCATGAGTCAGGAAAAAAGTCATTTGACATAATAGGTGAGAGAAGCTAGACTGAAACCAGGAAAACGCACATACCACTTGTTTCCTGAAATCTTCCTCTCAACTGTGTTTTCATTTTCTACAGGAGTGAGAGCCAGATTTTAAAGAAGCTGAGTTGAGTGAGATGCTAATGAATTTCTTAGCTGCTAGTCTGCCCCTCTTCAAACCTGGTACATGTGAGGTATCAAGTAACTTTCTCCACACTGCTATAAGAGTAGTCTTTCTAAACAATGAATTTTATTTTATCATTCTCTGACTTAAAATATTTCAATGACTCCTATTGCCTATAGCAGGAGTTCTTAACCTAAAGGTAGTTGGTGAGAAATGGGAGAAGCGAATCTATGTCATGTTGAATTTTCTTGCAGAATGGTATGTGTTTCCTAAGGCTAAGAATCACTGGCCAATTGGACAAAATGTAAACTCCATATGACAAGACAATAGGAGGCTAATGTCACCTCTAGGTGAGAAGTGACACAGGACTAAACAAAGATGTTTCTTGTCTCCTTACCTTTAGTTAATTTTTTTCTAATCGTGTCTAATTTATCAATCACTATTCTCACTAAATTAACTAATTGCTGCTCCCAAACATTCATGTATAATAATCCATGCCTTTGCACAGGCGCTTCACTTTTCTGGAACACTCTTATCTGCCTGTGAGATTTCTAATCATCTCTCATGACTCAACTCAAACGTCAAATACTCTCTGAAGCTTTCTCTTGACCTGTGGCAGAGTTAGAATCTCTTAGCATTTGGAAATATTTCCATGCCTAAACTTAATACACATGTATTTGTAAATCTCTTCTTGCCTAAACTTTGGGCTTCTTGATGGTGGAGACTATGTCTCCTTCATATTCATATCCTCAGCACCTCTACCCTGGTGTCTTAATGAATGTTTGAGGAATGAAACATTCCCCATGTTTTCAGGGGGGGTGGAATCTTGCAATTACATTGAGCTACGTGCAGTGATATTGTCACAGCTCCTGGATGAGGCATCAATTCAACAGAAATGAAACTACTTGAAAGTACTTTGTACCATGAGCCTCTTTAATATGATTGGAATTATAAAGAGCATCATTTTTCACTTCTCTTCTTTGTACATAATTAATATTTCTATTTGAACCAAAAATGTTAGATTTTTAATCAACTCATTAGGCTGCCAGCAGTTTAAACTCTAGCTACTTCTCTTTTTTGAAACCACAACCATAACTATCATTTTATCATCAGTAATGTTCATCTAGCTCCTCCTGGACGTACCAACAGGTAACAATTATCCTTGGATACAACTGAGTACTGGTTTTGATATTGCAGGGTGGGGCAAAAGTAGGTTTACAGTTGTTCTCTTGGAAAATAATACAATAATTAATAAATAATATAATAATAAACTCTGGGTTTCACGTACTCACAACTGTAAGCCTACTTTTTTTTAATATTTTTATATCTGGTTAAGGTATTACAAATGTGTCCTCATCCCCCCATTAACCTCCAACCTCTCCTTCCCCACTCATGTTCTCATCCCCCTGTTGTCCATGTCCATTGGTTTGGCTTATATGCATGCATACAAGTCCTTTGGTTGATCTCTTCCCCTTACCCCCACCCTCCCCTACTTTCCCTCTGGGGATTGATAGTCTGATCGCTGTTTCTCTGTCTTTGGATCTGTCCCTGTTCATCAGTCTATGTAGTTCTCTATAGTCCACAAATGAGTGAGATCACGTGGTATTTATCTTTCTCTGACTTGCTAATTTCACTTAAAGCCTACTTTTGCCTCACCCTTATTGGCTCAAGCCCAGGGTGAAAACTGGTCTCCATTATACTGAATATTAAATGAAAAGGGGAAAAGCTACATATGTGAAAAAACACCCTCACTCTAGCCTAGTAGATTGAAATCTTAATGCTTTTCTTTTCCTTTTTAAACTTGACTGTTAAAATCATTCTTACATCCAGACTAAAATATGATGTTAGTATTTAAAGATCACATCTATTTGTGGGTGATGAATAAAGCTTTCTTAAACAAAAGTCCATTTTAGTGTAATTTTCACACATGCTTAGAGTGAGTTCAGATCCTAAATATAAAATGCAAAGGAAAGGAGAAAAGAAAAGAGGAGAAGGAGGAAGGGAGACTGTTAGCAAGATTTGTGGGAAATTTAAAGTTCCTTGGACTTGTCTTATATTCTGAAAATCATTTTAAACATGTGATTGCACAAAAAGCTAAAGGTATGTTTTTTTTCCTTAAGTTCCTTTTATTGGTGTGGTAAGAATCAGAGAGATATTTCTGAATTTAAAAACAAAACAAAAACCACATAAAATTATGTATGCAATCAGTTATTCTTATCACGAGCCTTTATTAGAATCCGAGATGTCTACTTGGGCACCCATAAATCTGAACCAGATGCCTGAAGGCAGCTTCACCCAACGGCTTCTCCTGTTTATGACTGGTGAAGATTATATCTCTCCAACTAGTACCTTAATTCATACACATTTGTTTTCTACACGCTTTCATGGGTGAAGTTTTCTCATTTTTCCAAATTGTGAGGTAGTTAAGATTTTGGCTCAATGCTTATAAAAAATATTGACTACTTAGACAGCGAGCTACCTCACTTAAACATTTCATTAGATTTACACATGACCAAAAATGGATTCCAACTGTATTATGAGTCTGAAGAATCTTGTTTCCCCACTCAAAGCATTCTTTATTCCATTAACTTAAGACAAAAAATAGGGGTGTAAAAATCTGACTAGTTGGTGCACAAGAATTTAGTAGGCTTTCCCTTTGTGCCCTCCCTTCACTTCTGCAGATTCCAGGACCCAGACTGCTCTGTCCAGATTTGCTTTAATGCAGGTCCGTGCTTTCAGGATGACAGAATGTCTTCTCCTGTCACGGATGTGGCTATAGTCTTCAGCTTCGGCACCATCGTCTGACTGTTCTGACTTTATTAACCTTTTCTATCTGATGGCTGCTCTCATGGCTCTATTTGAGGTGCCTCTAAAAGAGACATATTTTGTGTTTCTCTAATTACAGAACTCTCTTGACAATGACAGTTACTGCCTGTAATTACTCATCCCAGTTTCCTCCGAATGTGAAAAATAAAAAAATTGTCAAGGCTGACAGACTAACATGTCAAAAATAGTTATTTCCTTAGGTGCAAAAATGTCTCCTATCCTGCCTCCCCTACTCTCCCTATTTGGTTTTCCCTATGCACCCTCCTCCTTCCTCCCAAAGGTCATCATTAATCATTCAAGAACAGACCCTACATACACATATTTCTCCCCTCTGTGCCCATAGCCCCAGAGACCCACAAAACACTGAATTGAATACGTGCATTTGAAGGCATTGTATACATTTCTGCAGTTATCCCATAATTCACTGCATTTTCCACCAAAGGATGAAAGTGAGAGGAGCATAATGAAAATTTACCAAGACATCAGTCTCCTAGACAAAGGATTTCAAGTCTGCTAGTCTTGTTAGTGCTCCTGTGAAAAACAATGAACACACTAATGAATTATCTGGAAGCATACTAAAGAGGTAAATAGACACAAATCTGTAGTGGTAATGAGACTTATCTCTGTGTGTGTGTTTTTTTAATTAATGAGAGAAGTATGCCTTTTCTATACAGAATGAAATCGTTAGGCAAGGATAAAATGACTTAAGAAAGAACACTGAAGCCATTGTATCATCACTTAACTCACATCTCTAATTTACATTTGTGCTCTGACACAGGAAAAAACTGAAATGTGACACTTCTGGATACTAGAAATATTTGCAATGACACATAGCAAAATTAACCATCTGCCTTTCTTGCACTTATTATTATTTTTTTACTTCCATATTCCTTCCCTGAGCCTCAGTTTTCTCAGGGGGAAAAAAAGGAGTTCATTAAAAAAAGAAAAGAAGAAAAAAAATAAATAAAAATGGAAAAAATATTTTTAAAAAAAGGAGTTCATTATGACGGCAAACCAAACTGTGAGTGTATGCACTAAGAAAAAGTGATTGATGCATTGATGTTTCTTCTCTATAAGGCCAATTAAGAATAGTGATAGCACATCTTAATTAGTAACTGTTACCATTTACATTGCATTATTCATCTCATGCCAGTCCACAAAAGTAGTGTGAGTCCAGATTCTGCATTCGTCACTATGTCAACTGCTGAAAATTTAATCAGACTGTGTGATCTGGGAGGAACCATAGAACACTGAGTATTAAGGATAGAAAACGCCTTAGAGCAGTGGTTCTCAAACTGTGGGTCACGACCATCAGAAAACACATATAGCATATCAGATATTTACATTACGATTCATAACAGTAGCATAATTACAGTTATGAAGTGGCAACAAAAATAATTTTATGGTTGGTGGTCACCACAACATGAGGAACTGTACTAAAGGGTCGCAGTATTAGGAAGGTTGAGAACCACTGCCTTAGAGATTACCTAGTCCAGCACTTATCCATGGTGGCTATGTGGCTATGCATCAGAATTACCTAAGGTGATTTAAAAATTATAAATGCCTGCCTAGGCCACATTCTTACAGATTTTGATCAGAAAACCTAACAGGGAGCTTAGGCATTTGTATGTTTTAAAACCCCACAGGGAACTCCTATGACCAATGAAGTTTGTGAGTTACCATCTGATCCACTTCTCTTATTCCAGAGGAAGAGAATACTGAGACCTATACAGCTTTTGAGATTTTCCAAGAGTCATATATATAATGTGTGACACTATTATGCCTAAATTCAGCTTTCTTACTCATCATTCCATGCTATTTTATAATGGCCAGGTTTCTTTTGGTTGCAAAGGGCAAAAATCTAATTTAACTACCTTAAGCCAAAAAGAAAGTCTATTGGCTCATGTAATGAAAAAGTTCAAGGGTAACATTGGGATGAGGGGCAATTTCTCTCTCTCCAAGTCTCTCCAATATGTCCACTGGTATCCTTAAAAGTGTTTTCTATCAATTTGGCAACTCCAGTAGAAAGAACAAGTTTTTCCTGGGAGCTCTAGAAAAACAGACAAAGAAACAACAACAGAAAGCACTTGATTAGACTGGCTTGTGCCACTTCCTTCTTCCTCTTCAGCCAAACACATTACCAGGGGATGGACAAGGCTGGTGGGTGGGGTAAACGCTATTCAAGAAGCATGGAATCAAAGTGGTTCTGTTGCTAGAAATATGGCTAGAGAAGGTATTAGACAAAAATAATGTCTAGTTTATTTATCTAACCCACTCTGAAATCTAATTCTTGGCTATAAACTTTTTAACCATGACCTACATTGATCAAAAATAACTTGATCCTAAGACCCCAACTTTTGTAAAACATACGTTTTACAAAACCACTGTTTTTGCAATGCACTAATAGTTTCCAAATTCTACTTCATTTTTTAAAAAATCCTTGTCCTGACTCACCAAAGTGTTTTTATGGCCACAATTGATTCTATTTTGAGAAGCAGTATGGTTGATTTCAATTTGTCAAATACTCAATGAGCAATTAATATTGCCCAGCCAAAAAGATAGGCATTCTGCAGAATTGAAATGACATATATGGCAGACTCTGATTATCTAAATGTGTAAATAATCAAGGAGAGGATGAATAACAGTGTGGCATAGAAAAAGGAGGCTAATCAGAGGGGAAAATAATGCAGCATCTCTCAGGAAGAGGCCTGAGGGAATGGGGATACTGAATCTAGCCAGAGATGATGCTGGGTGAGAACCATATAAACAGGTAAAATGGATGGCATCCCAAAGCCAGGAAGTGAAACACAAACCAAGGGTGAACAGAAGGTAATCCCAGGAGGCAGCCAAGAAAATGTGTGAGAAAACAGTCAGAAGCTGAGAGCCAAGACAATCGGCAAGATGCTGGAGGCAATGTGAGGTGAGAACCAGCAGCATGTGAAAGTTGGACAGCTTGTGCTAGAAACCTGCCAGTGGACCCCCAATGAGACAAAGGGGTCCAAGACCATGCTGCCACAGCTGGCGAGTAAATCAGCCTGTGAGAATTGCACCCCTCTTCCCCAGCCTCCTCATGAGAACTTGCATTATGGAGCAAACATTACTCTAGTACAGACGGTTGACAGGGATTTCCACAGGACAGACAGATTGCCAAGCCTCCGATGATAATGAAAGATTCTAAACAAAAAAAAATCCTGTGGCCAAAACCGGTTTGGCTCAGTGGATAGAGCGTCGGCCTGCGGACTGAAAGGTCCCGGGTTCGATTCCGGTCAAGGGCATGTACCTGGGTTGCGGGCACATCCCCTGTGGGAGATGTGCAGGAGGCAGCTGGTCGATGTTTCTCTCCCATCGATGTTTCTAACTATCTATCTCTCTCCCTTCCTCTCTGTAAAAAATCAATAAAATATTAAAAAAAAAAATCCTGTGGTGAGCTCTGTAAAACTCACAGTAATAGTATTATGTAAGGACACACTGAACATCTCCAAGACATTTTATATATGTCTGCCATATGGCAGACAACTTTATATTACACTTGTTTATTTATTTAAGTAAGCCTCTTTTATTCAGTGAAACATTTGAACTAGCTCATAGGAGTGTTTTCTTATATAATAAAGTCTTCACGTTATGGATGCTTTCTCAAACTGTGAAAATAGCCCCCAGATGTCTTTTCACGCTACAAAATAGCTGCAAGGAGGCCCACATATGTCAGTACCTTACCTCCTGATTTTCTTTTACTCTTGTCTGCACCTTTACCTCTTAGAGAACGTCCTCTTTGTGCAGCTCTGACCTCATGAAAAGAAATAAACCATTTCCTATTGAAGTGCCTTCCTATTTCATTTTCTTTACTGCTTTCCTTTTCCCAGCCACATCTTCTTTTTCATATAAAACTAAGATCTAATAAGCATGTGGCTGCTACTCAGCAAAATCCCTTGGTAAGTTGCAAGACCTGGATTTATGTTCCCCAAAAGGTCCCTTTCTGCTAATAAGCTTCAGGCTGGGTAACAGCGACTGCGCCCTCCGCTCTCCTCTTACCTTGCACCTCCATCTCAAGGACACAGAACAGAGCTTCAGCTTCCCCTTTAGTTCCCAATGTGTGAATAAAGGCCAGCTGAAAAGGGGGGAGTTACTGCTATGGCAAACTTATTGCTTCCTTGGCCAGCAGACTTACACACCAAATAGAGAGCCAGGGAGTCCCAGCCACGTGCTACCTCTCTTCATGGTTCATCGCTCCCTATCTACCCTCAGGAGAGACTAGACATTCAAATTAATCAATCTTGAGGGTGATCTGCTCTGATGTTGTACTAGCATTTCCCTATAGTTGAAATAAGTGACTTAAGGAGTCTTACTTGCAACAGTTGTTCTGTGTGTGAGTCAGTAAGATTAAAGTACACAAGTTCCACAATCATTTTTGTAAACCCTTGTGGGTTAGTCTTCTGGAATTCAGAATTTTTCAGATTTTATAAAGAAAATATGGTGCATGGGATATATATTATTTACCATCCCCAGCAAGTCTGGGACAATAACCTATTATTAAACATTAATTTCTCTCCAGCAAGACATATGACTATTCACACAAAATAAGACAAGTAATAACTATGAATAGCTTCTAGTCAGATCAATCTAGATACTGCTTCCAAATAATTACCCAAAAAACTTTCATTTTCCAGAGCTTTCTACATTTTTGAACTGTGGACCTATATGACAGACAGTAGCTAATAATGGGTTGGGTGCCAACTGCAGTGCCTGGTTATTTACTCAGGAGTGGCCAATCTCCTGCTGAGGATGTTGCATTTCTAGCACTGCAATCAGCAGTCTTCACTCATACTTTCCCCATTCTTGAGTCTGGGAAGTGCAAGGACCCATTCCTATGTGATGTTTGTTGCCCAATCAAGGTACTGAGTCTAGCTGACAATACACAAGGTTCTTTGACTTTAATGTGACAGGATAATTTGTTGAGATATTAATTTATATTATTTCTTAGTGCTTTCCCCAATCCCCTGGTTCTAAGGATGTTCTTTTGCCTCTGTGTTGACAATCTCCTTCTCTGGCATTTGTCCCCCCAAAGCCTGAAATCCTTGAGGAAATTATACAAGGAAGAAATGGAAAGTGAATTATTTGAGAGAGAGAGAGAGAGAGAGAGAGAGAGAGAGAAAGTTTTTTTCAAAGATATGGAAGAGTTTGGAGGTCAGCAGTCTCCACTGATTGGGGACCTGAGACTGGATTGGGAAAGTTGACAGAACTTGGGTGGGAAATTAGCTGCATGATCACTGTTATAGATTGAATGTTTGTGTCCCCTCCCCAAAATCATATGCTGAAGCCCTAACCCCTGATATAATGTATTTGGAGGTGGAGCTTTGAGGAAGTAATTAGGTTTAGGTGAGATCATGAAGGGGAGGCCCCATAGTGAGATTAGAATCCTTATAAGAAGAGAGACCAGAGCTCGTTCACTCTCTCTTTGCCATATGAGGACACAGCAAGAAAGGTAGCCATCTGTAAGCCTGGAAGGACTTCACCAGGAAACAGATTTGTGCTTGATCTTGGACTTTCCCACCTTCAGAACTGTGAGGAATGAAAGTCTATTGTTTAAGCCAGGGGTGGGGAACATCTGGCCCTTAGGACATATAAGGCCCAAGAAATCATTTGGTCTGGCCCTACCAGGCATTAGGGGTGAGTTAATTAAATGTTTGACCAAATATAGCAGGCTAATTTTTAAGTTGATAATTTTGTATGGCCC
Organism: Myotis yumanensis; assembly: GCF_028538775.1. Lineage (NCBI taxonomy): Eukaryota > Metazoa > Chordata > Mammalia > Chiroptera > Vespertilionidae > Myotis > Myotis yumanensis. Next base: position 70,755,013 of record NW_027223760.1, on the reverse strand, counting down.
TCAAATGATGTTATAAAGATCTAAATACCCTTTGGCAGAAAAAAAGTTCCCCACTCCTGGTAAGCCACCCAGTCTATGGTATTTTGTTATAGCAACTCTAACAGACTAGGCAGTCACCTAGAATTAGCAAAAATTCACATACCCAACAAAATAGAAGATCCTTCAAAAGTCTACCAAAGACAATGGAAATATTAGTGATAACTAGGTTGGACTGGAAATGGGAAGTACCACCCATAATATTTTATAAGTTTCTGGAGTCCTTCATAGGATTGAGGTAAAGGGTACGGGCTTATAATATGATTGAGATTGTACTTTCTGTTGACCTGGTTATAGGAATTGGGACCAAAGTCATATTAAATTATATATTTTTTAAAAAATAAAGTAACAAGTTTATGCACCTGAGTGTATGGATTCATATTTGCCATCATTAATTTTCCAACATTTTTCTCTTACCTTTCTTATCTTGGCTGCTTTTTTAGATATAGTATTACCCTACTCCTGATTGCCAGAGATTGATTTATATTCTTTATATTTTACATGTTTAAACTTCTTCACATTTCTTCCTTACCACTCCATTTTATTCTCTTCTTTTCTTGATGAGAAAGAATCTCTTCGCAGAATATTTTGAAATGACCAAGAAGGAAAAGAATAAGCATTTGGGAGCTTGAGTGTGACCTTCTATAAAACAAACATCAAGACAAACAGGTAAATTATATTTGCTTCTCCCTGAGACCACTGACCTATTTGTATCTTCTCTTAGGTAAAGCTCTGGCTCCGACTCGGGTGTGGGAGCAGAGACTGACAGTGGGAATGCTTTGGACACTCAGTAGGTCTATCATCTTTGCTGCTGGGCTAACAGAGACTAGCAGTGGGCAAGTACAAGTACATGTGAAGTGCCTTGAACAAAGTCCTCCATGATTGCAACAATTCTCCATGACTGACTCCACTCAGGTTGTGTCATGTCTCTGAGAATAAACAAAGGTGAAGGATGAGCCTTAGGAGTTATATATCAAAGTGTTTAGGGACTAAGATGGGCTCCCCAAGATGTGGTAGAATGTTGCTTATGAAGAAGCACTAGTGGACTCTTCAGTTATCATTCCACATCGTGAGTGAGCCATAGTTGTGTGGCGGGGAGGTACTGTGAAAAAGGAGCAATACGTGGTTGAGGACTTGCCCGACTTGACAAATATCCATTTTCTTATTAAGCCTTTTCAGTATCCTCCCTCCCCATCCTCCAAGATCTTCCTGAAAGTGGCCCTGGGGATTTTGCCAGTGTTCCTGCCAAGTGACTGGAGGTGGGACAAAGTAGCTCAAAGTTCTCACACTTGTGTATATTTTTAAAGTGACAAGCCTGTGGTTGTTTTAAAGTCTTGCTTTTTTTTTTTTTTAAAGATTTATTGCTAGAAACTTATTGTTATTGCTTTGGTAAATAGTTTTTAAATTAAAATTTCATACGGTCTATTATCATTTTTTGCAAACAATGTTTTATATTTGTCTATGTTTAGCACTTCCTCACCATTGCTTCTTGCATTTCAGACCTTCCTTCTGATGTAATCTTCCTCCCTTTTACAACTTTGACATGTAACTTAAATGTTGATCTGTAGTAGCAAACTCTCTAAGTTTCTTACTTATCAAAATAAATTTATTTATTTTGTTCTCATTCTTTAAAGAAGATTTTTCTGGGCACATAATTTGAGATAGATATTTTCTCTCAGCTCTAGTAGATATTTTTCCTCTCCTGGTCCTCCTTGTTGAGTGGGTCTACTGCCAGTCTATTTGTGGTTTCCTGTTAGGGTTCTCTGACTTTCTCTTGGGCTATTTTTATAATCTTCTGTTTGTTTCTGCTTTTCTGCAGTGTGCTACGGTGAATAAAGGTAAATCCTGCTATATCACCTGGCAGGAGTAAAGAACAGGTTTCACTGGGGGACATTCATAAGCCAAGGGCACCAAGCAAGAACCTGAGTGTCCCAGTTCTTCCTCCACCCCAGGGATATCTATGCCACTAGGAGCCACACAACCCAGCTGCAGTGAAGAGTCACCCCGTCACCTCTCTCATTGATTGAGCAAGTCTGAGAATAATTGTCAGTGGAGCAACCACTGAGATTCCCTAGTTTCCCAGAAATGATGACTTCAATATCAGCTGTTTACAAGGTGTTTTCTGGGAAACCCAGCTTCCCAGCACCTTCGAGGTTTTGGAGCCAATAAGAAGTTGCAGGCTCTCCTAGCCCAAACTAGTTTATTGTCCAGGCAACAGAGAGATTCCTGGAATCTTGTTCAGGCAATTCAATTGCTGTACCATTTTTCCAGCCTCTAACCTCTAGTCCCCTCATATATCTGACCCTGGAAGAGTAAGAGCAGTTATTTGTCCCTCACTCCCACCCCCGCAGTTTTGGGGTTGAATGTGTCTAAATTTAACCAATTAGGGTTTGCCATTCCCCCAGAGGACAAGGTAGATTCAGAATCCAGGGATACATTTGTATTCTGACTCCACGAGCGACATCTAGGGGTAGAGAAGAGTAGCTGCAGAACTACCTGAAGCCATCTGGATATAGTCCTTCCAGCACCAGTTGAGATCCTCTTTCTCCAGTGACCAGGGCTTCTGCCAGGGTAGAGTAGCCGAGATTGTTCCCTGTCCATAAATGCATGCTTTTCTCTAGAGAAGATATCAATTTCCTTCTGTCCATAATAAGGTGGCATTATTGGCTTGTGACCACCTTTTCAGTCTCTCCTGTTTAATCCAGATGTTCCAAGTTTAGCTAATTGAAGCAAAATACTAGAAGAAAATTTAATAAATATATCAAAAGTCTTTAAAATCTATAGGCATTTTGACCTAATAATTCTGATTCTAGGATTTTCTTTTCTTTCTTTCTTTTTTATGTATAGGGTGTAATGTCACAGGAAGGCCATAGTATTCTGCCACCCGTGAGGAGTAAGCCCAAGTTGCTGTTGGATGTGTTATTGATTCTAGGATTTTAACCTAAGGAAATCTTTAAACACATGTCAAGATCTCTATATAAAGATATTCATAAAAATATCCATAAGAGCAAAAATTGGGAATGGGTGATTGGTTAAATAAATTATGGTGCATCCATACAATTGAATTACATGTAGCAGCTACTGAAAGGAATTTTAGGGATAAAATAAGCAGGTTTAGGAATAAAGAGGGCCATGGGGGAGGAATGCCTAGGTGAGGGCTGGGAGCCGCCAGAAGGCATACATTCACAGAGAGTAGAACGGTGCCACAGGATAAGGGGAGAGGAAGACATACATTCACAGAGGATAGAGAACAGTCACAGAGTGCGGGGATAAAGGAAGCATACCTTCACAGAGGACAGAGAAATGTTGACAAATGCTGGAAAAAGGGAAACATGTTCACAGAAGACAGAGGAATGTTGCAAGATAAGGGTGAGAGGAAAAAAGGGGCACCATGTGGGTTTGGGGCTTTAAAGCCGATATTCTGCAAAAAGGGTGACCAATTAGTAAAGCACAGAGTCATAAAATGGGGGAGGGGTCCAATTAGAAGGGACAAAGAACTACAGCCTTTATAAACCTTAGGAAAAAAAGGGGCTTAGTGGGTTATCCTCTTGGGAACCACTCCCTACGTGGGAGTCTGTATTTGCTTCCAATAAATTTCCACCCTTTGAATAACAAGTCCTTTTAGTTTGCAAATTTTATTCTTCAAACTTCACGAGACAAGAACCCACAAGGGAGAGATCCGCTCCCCGCACCCCACGCTTCATTACATTGTAGCTACTTTAAATTACAAGGCAGATCTATAGTTACTGAAATGAAAAGAAATGTTTGCAATATCTTGTAGGAAAATAACAGTCTACAGAACAGCGTAATGTATCAATATGTATTCCCTTTCTTGAACTGTTCTTAGTTTCATTGACATTCTCATCACTTCTAATTTTCATTCTCTCTCTCTTTCTCCTGTCTCAATCAATTCATCTGAATGTAATGTTTTTCAGATTTCCTTTTCCCCCTTACTTTTATTTATTTTTTATTTTTTAAAATATGTTTTATTGATTTTTTACAGAGAGGAAGGGAGAGGGTGAGGGATAGAGAGTTAGAAACATCGATGAGAGAGAAACATCGATTTAGCTACCTCTTGCACGCCCCCTTCTGGGGATGTGCCCACAACCCAGGTACATGCCCTTAACCGGATCAAACCTGGGACCCTTCAGTCCATAGGCCTACGCTCTATCCACTGAGCCAAACTGGTTAGGGCTCCCCCTTACTTTTAGAAGCATGGAACAGACTGATGAATCTCACTCAGAGTGAAGGCCCCCTATATTCCTCCTCAGGCTCCCTGGATGCTGAACTGGGGTTAAGCTGTAATATGGCACAGGATCTCTGGACATTAACTCTATATCTGGCCCTGATTTTCCATGGTGGAACAGACGGAGATGGAACATCCGATGGGGCATCTTTTTATTTTCTATCACAAATATTACCATTAGACCTCATCCTTCCTTGTGGGTCCCCAGAAATGCTTTTCCTCACGACACTGCAAAAACCCCACTTCCACTTCCACCAACAACACTAATAGAGTATGGGGTCCCAAGGAATCCTCAGAAACTTCAACCTTACTGGCCCAAGATTATTGGCTATTTGTTATGTAAGAACTAGAGGCCTGGCCGAAACTGGTTTGGCTCAGTGGATAGAGCGTCGGCCTGCAGACTGAAAGGTCCCAGGTTCGATTCCGGTCAAGGGCATGTACCTGGGTTGCGGGCACATCCCCAGTGGGGGGTGTGCAGGAGGCAGCTGATTGATGTTTCTCTCTCATCGATGTTTCTAACTCTCTATCTCTCTCCCTTCCTCTCTGTAAAAAATCAATAAAATATATTTTTTAAAAAAAGAACTGGTGCACGACATTCATGCATTGGGGGAAGGGGTCCCTCAGCCCAGCCTGCCCCCTGTCGCAGTCCAGGACCCTTCAGTGGACATCCCAAGGGGTCCTTAGCGCTGCCACAGAGGCGGGAGAGGCTCCCGCCACTGCTGCTGTGCTTGCCAACCATAAGCCCAGCTTCTGGCTGAGCAGTGCTCCCCCTGTGGGAGCACACTGATCACCAGGGGCCAGCTCCTGTGTTGAGTGTCTGCTCCCTGGTGGTCAGTGTGCGTCATAGCGACCAGTCGTTCAGCCGTTTGGTTGATTTGCATATTAGCCTTTTATTATATAGGATTCTACCCTGCCCCGCCAGCCTGGCTCAGTGGTTGAGCATTGACCTATGAACCAGAAAGTCGCAGGTTCAATTCCCAGCCAGGGCACATGCCTGGGTTGCAGGCTCTCTCCCCAGTGTGGGACTTGCAGGAGGCAGCCGATCAATGATTCTCTCTCATCATTGATGTTTCTCTCTCTCTCTCTCTCTCTCTCTCTCCCTCTCCCTTCCTTTCTGAAATCAATAAAAATATTTTTTTTTAAAGAATTCCACCCTGACCCAAGAAAAAGATGAACTTGATAAATGGTACCAGGAGACCAACGATCTTCGCTGTTTTGTTCTCAAGAAATAATTGATATGTTACTGCAAGGAAAATACAACAAAACAATAGATGTTCTTGATATTCTTATCTTACTTGGTCTTGATGTTAAAGAAAAATCTATTTGCCTTAATTAAATGATTAAGCATCATCCCATCTAGTACATAGAGGGGGGCAGGACTCTACATGAAGATTTTTATAGGAAACTGGGTTGGACAAGGGAATAATTAGCAAAAGGAAAAAAATGGATTGTTTCAGGCAAAGTGTTTCGGGGGGGAAGGGCAGCAGGGTCTTTTCAACCAGATTATGTCACTAGTATTGATCAAGAAACAAGAAATTCCAGACCGATTGGTTGAAAAGTCACATTCCTGGTGAGAAAGGCTAGTAAGTCAGGACAAGTGGAATAGGGAAACTGAGACATATGGTTAAACAGCCAGTTTCCAGCCCCATAATACATTGCAAAATCTTATCTTCCCTAACCAGGGACACTTAAGAGTAAATTGGGTTCGTTCCAAGACTATCCAATCAGATCTCCTGAATTAGAATTACTTAATATGTATAACCTCTTTTTACGCTTACCTCTTAAAACTAATCCCAAGCCTTTGTTTGGGGAGACAAATTTGAGCCTTGTTCATGTCTTATTGGGCTTTGATGCATGCAGGCAAATGGACCCCTTTAGTTCCATAACAACGGTCCTGAAAAAAGGTCAGTCAGTACCTTGTTCACAAGACATGCAGAAATATGAAAGTCCCATGGGAAAGTGTCTCACAACATCTTGAAGATAGAGCCAGGATTTATGATGGATTTGTGAGGAATGAAGAAAAAAGGAAATAAATATGACTTCAAAATTGTTGGCCTAAGCAACTAAAAAATATAGTGCCATTTTACTGAGATGGAATGACTATGGGAGCAGCAGTGAAAGAATTAGAAATTTTGTTTGGGTATTATATATCGAATACAATCTTTTATGATATATCAAATATTCTTTCTACAATTTTATAGTTTTGATTCCTAGTGTTTATAAAAGTTATTGGTCAAACACCTGGGAAGACTTCAACAAAATAATTATAACCCTAATATTTATTGGGCATTTGCCATGTTTCTGGGTACTGTGTTAAACACATCACATGCAGTTATTCAAGAAATATTAATTGAGCACCTTATACATGCTAGTCACTGTTCTAGGAGCTGAGATGCAGTATTAAACAAAGGCAGCAAAATCCTTGCCTTCCACTGTGGTGTTTGCATGCTAATGAAGGACAATCAAGCTGCAAGGAAGTACAATGTGGGTGGAGAAAACCTCTCCCTGGAGATACAGAAATGTCAATCTTGTGAGGTAGTATTATTTTTATTTCTCCCCACTTCACAGATGAGGAAACCAAGGTTTACAAAAGGAATATGCCTAAGGTCACAGTTAACAAGCATTAGAGCCAAGATTCTAATTTAAGTCTATTTAACTCTAGAGCCTATGCTTTATTATTTATCATTTGAATAAGATTATATTCATAAATATTCACTAGTAAAAGTGACTGTAATGTTTTTTAAGCAGTGTCAAATTAGCTTGTCCAGTAAATTTACCTTTGAAATGCAATATTGAAAGTTTTAAAAGAATGTAAAAATAATGGATCTGGCTGTTGCCAGTGTGAAAGTTAACTGAATTACTTTTTCAACTTAATATTGATTTAATTTCACTCTGATATTGGATTTTCTTATATTTTACTACATAAATTACTTTTGAATGTAGTTTCATTACATATCCTTATTACTTTATTTTTCTTTTGTGGTATAATTTTAAAAATTATCGAATTGAAATAAATTTGAGTTTAGTTGAATTTCAAAATATCTGTCCTACTTAATGTATATTAATAAAAACATTTACTGTAAGTTAGTAGCTTTCAGAGAGTATGAAGCACTAAAACTGTGGTTCTATAATGAAAACCCAACACTTAGAAAGAGCTACTTTTGATCATTTATCAAAGAAAAAGCTTTGTGAAAAATATTTCCTGGGGCTATATATAGCGAAATTCTCAAATAATGTGACAGGGACCATAAGAAACATATTTTAGGCTAAAAGTAACATAAAGAAGAGAGGGAGAAAATTGTGGAGAAGGGATTATTATTCCCACATTTATTCAATCACACATCTATGTATTATATAAGGGTTGATATTCATTATTACTATTTGCTGAGATTTGGCATTTGTAGCACTCAATAAGTTTCTAATGACATCTTCATTTTCTTTTTCCTCCAATAGATTGTAAGTTTTATGAGTGCAATGTCTCTATTGGTCACACTGAATCCCTGGCACTCAAGCATGATTGGTCCTCAATACATACTAGATAATGAATGGAGTTAATGAGTTTGGGAATGTTAATCCAATTGGTGCCCAATAGACCATAGCAAAAATATTCAGAATACAAGGTTGAGAGTTTTAGTGCTATGAAAGTGTAAAAAGTAAATCTTATGAGACTTCAGACACTGGAAAATTTTGTGGAGAAAATTAGGGGAATTTCATAACATTGGAGATTAGATTTAAGATAGGCAGATGTCTTAGCTTTGGTTTCCTAGAAATACAGCCTAAGTCAATGGTGAAAGTCTTTTAGATGGAAGGTTCAAACCAAGGGTAGAAAGGATGAGTACAAAGGGAAATGAGGTAAGAGAATATATGTGAGTTTAGATCTAAAATTAAATAGTTGAGGCCCTGGTCAGGTAGCTCAGTTGGTTAGAGCATCATCAATACAGGAAGTTTTCGAGTTTGATCTCTGGTCAGAGTACATATAAGAATTAACCAATGATTCTTTCTCAAATCAATAAATAAACATTTTTTTAAAAGCCCCTTTGCTGGAGGCAAAGACCAACAAGTAGTTAGCATAATAAATTCAAGAGGTCCGTCAGAAGGCTGATGGACGTTGGGGCTTTAGCAAGGGCTAAAAGCTATACACCGATTGTTCTGTGGAGACAATGGTGGCTCAGGGCGATCCCATAACCTGATAATCTTTTACTGTTTACCAAACCTTACTTTTGATATGTCTGTTTGGTTTGCTAAAGGGCAAATGTATATTCTAGTAAATAAAAAGCAGTGGGTCCGGAGATTTGGGGAGCCACTCCACTAGAGAGTAGGTTTCTGCCTGGCTACCCCCAATGCCTTCTAAGTTTATATTTCTTATCTAGTATATCCATTTGCGTGTGGACCCTTCTCCAGATTCTGAATCCTTGCTGCAAAAGGTTGCAGCACCCCTTTAGCTCTAGCTGGTTTGGCTCAGTGGATAGAGTGTTGCCTGACTACTGAAGGGTCCCGAGTTCAATTCCAGTCAAGGGCACATGCCTGGGTTGCAGGCTCCATCCCAGTAGGGGACATGCAGGAGGCAGCCAATCAATGATTCTCCATCATCATTGATGTTTCTCTCTCTCCTCCACCTCCTCCTTTCCTCTCTGAAATCAATAAATAAAATATTTATTTTTAAAAAATGTCCCTTTAAAAATAACTAGTTGAGCTCTACTACTAACTAGATTGTAAAAATCTGAAAAGAGCATTACTCTCACCCTGACCAACAAAGCTGGAGAAAAGGGTTTCCCAGAACTAATCCTAGTGTGTATGTGGAGGCTTCCTCACACCACCAAGCACTGGACACCGGCAGGGTCCCTGTCTGAGATTTCACAGGTCAAGAGCTCCGGCCCACAAGTTGTTCTCCACTTCAGACTGGCTATACATCAGAACTCCTCTAGTTTGATTAATTTGATTAATTTTCTAGAATGGTTCCCAGAACGAAAAACCTATTTATTTACTCATTGGATTACTGATTTATTACAAAGGATATTAATGGACATGAATCAATAGCCAGATGAAGACATATACAGGGCGAGGTCCCACATGAAGAAGCTTCTCTCCTACTGAAGGTTGGGCCCTAGTGATGCTGGGGGGCACCCAGGGAGGCCAAGGGAGGCCTCGACCTCTAGCTCTGAGGGTGCATGTTTTATATAGCATACTGAACAACTTACAGTTCTTGCTCCCTCTGGCTTACAAGCCTTGACATATAATGCTCCCTTTGCTTGGAATGGCTTCCTTGGATTCATTCACTTGGCCTCTACTACCCTGTTGCTTGGCAAATGCTTATGTACTTTGCTGGGTTTTCTTTTACTTATACCTTGGGAAGCTGCTCTTGACACTTAGTATATGCTGCCATTAAAGGTCATGCATAATACACAGATAGTTGAGCCCCAGGACTCAAACAAAAATACTTACTATTTTTGTTATTAAATAACTCAGTATTAAATATTTCTAAAAATCTTATATTTCTTATTTAACTTATTTAAAAGCATGTTTTCAAATTCTCAAATGTATGGATATTTTTTATCTTTTAATTATTGACATCTATTTTGATTGCATTGCCATAAGAATATGATCTTTTTGATACCAAGCCTTTAAAATTTGTTTAGTTTTGCTGGTACATGTTGGTCAATTTAAGCAAATGTGCTGCACATGGTTAGGAAGATGAATTCTTCATATTATTTGTTGTGTAGCTTTGTCTGATTAAGTCAAGCCTGTTGTTTCTCAAACCTCCTATATCCTTACTATTTTTGTGTGCTTAACCTAACAATAGAGAGATTCTGTTGAAATCACCTGCCTTGGTAGCGTACTTATCAACTTTTCCTTGAATTTCCACCATTTTTTGCATTTTACATTTTGATGTAATTTTAATATAGTTTTATATGTTGATACAATAAGAAAGTTACAATACTTCAGAGTATATTGTATAATAAGCCTCTCTTAAAATCTGAAACAAATATCCTTTTAATCATTTCAATATCCTTGAAATTTTTCCAAACATATTATGAAAACTAATCAATATGAGTACTAATCAGTGGAGTGTATATAAATTTTTGTACTAGCAGAAAGATCAGAATAAATTCTAATGTAACAGGTGGTACATTAGTTTTCTATTGCTTCTGTAACAAATCACCACACAGCAGCTTAAAAACAACACCCCCCCCCTCCCCCCCCTTTGCTCTTATAGTTCTGGAGGTCAGAAGCCTGACAGGAGTCTCACTGGGCTAACTCAAGGTTTGACCAGGGCTGCATTCCTTTCTGGAAGCTCTAAGGGACCATCCATTTCCTTCCTCTCTCCAGCTTCTACAGGCTGCCTGCATTCCTTGGCTCATGTCCATCCACTTCCAAGCCAACAACGTCAGGCCAAACCATTCTCACACTGTCAGTCACTTTCTGGTTCTCATCCTCTGCCTTCCTCTTCCACTAATAATGACCTATGTGATGATACTGGGCCAATCTAGGTATTTCACCTCCCCAGCTCAAGGTCAGCTGATAACCCTCCTCCCATCTGCAACCTCAATTCCCCTTTGCCATGTTGTCTAACATATTCACAGATCCTGGAATTAGGTCATGGCTATCTCTGGCTATAACTATGATAATCAGACTACTGAGTAAGGATGGGATGCCATATTTAACAACACAGACAGCAATCATCCTTGCAACTAAAACTAAGACTCTGGGGTGGGGTTTTTTTTTTTTTGGTATTTTACTTTATCAGTAATTTCCCCTTAATATCCATTTCATTAAACAAATAGGGTTAAACACCTGCTCTGTGCCAGAGCTCAGGCCAGTCACTGGGGATCAGTAAAGTCATTCATTAATTGAATACATATTTATTGAGTGCCTGCTACGCACCAGGAACTCTTCTAGGTTATTCAAGGTCCTAAAACAGCTTACATTTTAGTGGGGGAAGACTGACAATAAACAAGGAAAATATACAGATGATGATAAATACTGTGAACCAAAATATGAAAACAAAACAAAACAGGGATGGGGCATAGCAGAGACTTAAAGTGGTCAAAGAAGGCCTCTTTCGTAAGATGACATTTGAGGAGAGATCTGAAGTTGAGAAGTGAGCTGGCCTATGAATAAGGTTGAGGAAAAGGTCCCAGGAGGAGCAGCCAGTGCAGTCATAAAAAGCGGGAGCATGCCCTGCATTTCCAGATAAAGCACTGGGGCCAGTGCAGCTGACGGGGAGTGGGCTGAAGGAAGAGAAGCGGAGATGTGTAAGGAGCAGGGATCCCCACGGTCTTATTCATTTCAAGGCTCTGGTTGGGAGGGGAATGAGGTAAAAGGGTCTGAGCAGCGAGTGACAATACAATGAAATTACTTTCATAACCTTCCATTATTAACTTGCCAAAACAAAACCTTCTGGAAGCCCGGCCAGCCTGGCTCAGTGGTCGAGCATCCACCTGTGAACCAGGAGGTCACGGTTCGATTCCCGGTCAGGTTGCAGGCTCAGTCCTCAGTGCGGGGTGTATCTTCCTCCAGGTGTCAGGCTCCCTCCCGGGTCATCAGAGTTTCTAAATCTGGGGCCTCCAGCAGGGAAAATGGAAGCCAGGAGCCCACAGAGCCCCCTGAGCTCTTTCGGTCCCATCTCTGTTCGCCCACCCCCGCGTCCTCTCCTCGGCCTTTCGGATGGCAAGGGTCGCGGGTAGAAACGCGCACCCCGAAGCAGCCTGAGCCTCAGCGAAACTCTCCCGCAGGAAACCACACGGGGGCCTAAGGCGGGGCCAGGCTACGCGCGCGCGCTGACGTCACGCGGACGCACGCGCGCGCCGGCCCCGCCCACAACCCGGCCGCCGGTTTTCCGGCGGGAGCCGGGCCGCGGTGTGGAGGTGACGCCCGGTGGTTTGCTCCGTGAAGCCCGCTGGCCGCGGGCTGCGCCGTCCCCGGCAGCCGCCAGAATGCCGCACGAGGAAAACGTGGTGCTTTGTCGCGAGTCCCAAGTGTCCACGTTGCAGTCCCTGTTCGGAGAGGTATTGTGCTCAAGCTTGTTTTCCAAGCCCCGGAGGCAAACGTTTCCGTGGTCTTGCGATGTGTTTCTTTTTAAAAAACATTCCGCGTGTGGATCGAGGGTGAATAGACCGTCGGTTGCGTTGAGATAGGGCGTGTTGTCCGTCTCCCGCTTTTCCTTCGCACTAAAGAACTTGTGTTGGACCCTTTACTCGAGAAAACTGCACCGGAAGGACCGGCCTGCGACACAGGATGTTGGTGCAGGACCAGTGCGTTCCCACGCGCCACCCTCGGGAGCCGGTGTTAACCCAGAGTAGCCAGGAGCAGTTGCTTCTTCTTTTTTTTTTAAAAAGAATATTTTATTGATTTTTTTACAGAGAGGAAGGGAGAGGGATAGAGAGTTAGAAACATCGATGAGAGAGAAACATCCATGAGAGAGAAACATCGATCAGCTGCCTCCTGCACCCCCCCCTCCGCCCCCACTGGGGATGTGCCCACAACCAAGGTACATGCCCTTGACCAGAATCGAACCTGGGACCCTTCAGTCCACAGGCCGACGCTCTATCCACTGAGCCAAACCGGGTAGGGTGAGCAGTTGCTTCTTATCTTCCCCCAGCTGAGCAGGGTTTTATCTTCCCCACCTGAACAGGAGCGATTGCAGAGTGTTAGTTACTCCCGTGCAAGTTCGCACATTCCAGTGGGGCACTCGGTGTAAGTCGGGTGTGGACAGATCCCCGAGGGGCCAGGCAGTGCTTCCGGCTCGAGCGCTCAGCGGCTTTTCCAGGCTGGTACCAGCCCCGAGGAGGCCGGGGCTACCCTTGCGGGCTAGCAGGGCAGATGCTGTCGGACAGAAGAGGTTAAGTGTCTTCTTCTCTTGGGGGGACACAGCTGGGGGAGTCCTTTTCATAGGCAGGAGGTAGCAGCCACCAGTGCAAGACTTCATCTATTTTTTATTATGTGCTCACCTTTGGGGAGGCCTTTCGATTCCTACGCATCATGTAGACGTAATGAGTCAGGCTTGGATTTGTTTCCTGCATGTTACTTAGGCTTGGAATAGACTAGACTTGGATCTCATCTGTAAGGAGAGTAACAGGGAATTTCGAGTTGTGCTCCCGATTTGGTCCCCCTCCCGTTTTCTGGTTTGCCTTCTGAAGGCATTTAAGAATTTTCATCCCACTGGCAGTGTTGATGGCCTTCCGAGGTGGCCCGTGCAGTATTCGTGGCGAAGGACCGACCTTCTTCTAAAGGGTTGCATTAGTGAGGGAAGGGAAAGGACAAGGACTGCGTGCTCAGTATTTTAGTCCTCATGCTTTCCGTTTGACTTAGCCGTATTCCTTATCACTGAGACGTTTCCTGGGTTATTCTCTATGCATTCCTTCCCTGGAGTGGATAAACTCCAGATCAGTTGAACCGGAAGTGCTCCTCCTGAAAGAGAATATTGGCAAATAGAGATTGGCAGTATGAGAATGGCGTGGGCCGCCGAAAGGATTTTGAGTTTTACTCATACTGCAAATCATGTTTAACAGCGTTAATACTACTTTTCGGCAAGGTGCCGTGCTTGTGGGACATACGGGAAACCAGTTCATATTTTTAAGAGGATTTATTTATTTGTTCAGGTACTGTGCCAGATCCTGGCTTATTACAGTTTATGTTAGGGGAGGAGGTCTGTGAAGGTGAAAGGTTAAGTAACAATGCTGGAGTTCAGTTTAATTTTAGGGAACAGTAGGAAAGATGTTATGAGGTGGGAAATTATTAAGCACCAAATAATGGATGCAGACAAGTTTGGCAGGATTCCAGAAAATGAGAGTTTTAGTGTATCTTGAAAAAATTTGCTGAAGGATGTCTTGAACTTTTCTTTAAAGGTGAAATATAGTATTTGCTGGAGTTCTTGTTCCAGCCTCTAGAAGGGTTCAGCAATCTGGAGAAGGGCTGTGTGTAACTTAATAAAGAGTCCAGAGACGAAATATAATTTTGAAAGGCATTATAGGGAGTCAGGGGTGCCTAGCTAAAGAAACTAAGATCTCCTTGTCTCAGGACCCCTTGCTATTTATTAACACAAATTGTCCTAGGGCAAGGTGGAGATATACACTTCAAAGAGTAGGGTTAGGTACAGAATCCATTGTAAGATTGGAAGAATTTGCCTACGGCTGTTCAGGTGTTTGGCCAGTAGGAGGCAATAACATGTAACGTAAGATGCCCTAAGCTGTCTGGCAGCAAGCAGTCATCCCTTTTCAGGTTTGGGGAAATGCCCTCAGCCATTCCCAACAGGTGACAACATATGTGACTCAGCCCTTGTTGAGTCCCCAAGTTCCATCAACCTTTTGATGAAACTTGCAATTATGACATGCTGGAACTGGCTTCTGGCATTGTTTGTATAGTGACGATTCTCAGCAAGCATGTGTCTAATTATTGGGACAGAATTTTTTTTTTTAATATATTTTTATTGATTTTAGAGAGGAAGGAAGAGGGAGAGAGACAGAGATAGAAACATCCATGATGAGAGAGAATCATTGATCAGCTGTCTCCTGCAAGTCCCCCACTGGGGATTGAGCCCACAACCCGGGCATGTGCCCTTGACCGGAATCGAACCTGGGACCTTTCAGTTCGCAGGCTGACACTCTATCCACTGAAAAAAACCGGCTAGGGCTGGGACAGAATTTTTGAGCCAGTTAATTTACAAGATTGTTAGATACATTATTAAAAAGGGATTAATATATTAAAATATCAATTTTTAGTTTATTTAGAAATTTTTTTTCTGCATACATCTGATTTTCAATTTGTCTTGCAAAAGGAAATGTATAACTTAGTGGCTAGAATCCTATATGATAAAACCCTAATATGCAAATCTACTGAACGGCGGAATGACCGGTCACTATGACGCGCACTGACTACCAGGGAGTAGATGCTCAACACAGGAGCTGCCCCCTGGTCATCACTGCTCAGCCAGAAGCCAGGCTCACGGCTGGCGAGTGCCACGGCAGTGGCGGGAGCCTGTCTCGCTTCTGCGGCAGCGCTAAGGACCCAGCAGGTGGACATCCCCCAAGGGGTCCCGGGCTGCGAGAGGTCACAGGTCTAGCTGAGGGACGTGTGCCCCTACCCCCCCGCCCCTATTCCTTCACCCCCACCCCCAGAGCATGAATGTCGTGCACTGGGCCTCTAGTGTAATAAATGTTTTTTATGACTATTGTAGTGTTACATGATGATCATAGAGACTCATGAAAATGACATCATCCAGTTTTCTTGTAAATATTTTAAAAATGTATGTCTTCTCACTAGACTCTGAACTCCTCCAAAGCAGATTTTGGCTTTAACTGATATTTATTTATTTATTTATTTAAAATATATTTTATTGATTTTTCACAGAGAGGAAGGGAGAGGGATAGAGAGTTAGAAACATCGATGAGAGAGAAACATCAACCAGCTGCCTCCTGCACACCCCCCGCTGAGGATGTGCCCGCAACCAAGGTACATGCCCTTGACTGGAATCAAACCCGGGACCCTTCAGTCCACAGGCTGACGCTCTAGCCACTGAGCCAAACTGGTCAGGGTTTTAACTGATATTTATACTCTTCAGCGCATCATTGTTTTCAGCATTTAAAAGGTTTCTAATAAATATTCATTTTATCACTGAAGTATATTTGTAGTATTACTTTTTGCTAGGCCGGTGACTCTTAATGTCCTGCAGGAGAATCTTGGAAATATTATGTATTTTGAAAAGTATGCTATGTAGATTTTATCTTTTTTTATGAGGTAAGTTTAATATGCATAACTTGAAAGTATCCTGTAAGTTTTTTTAAGAGAGGACCCTTGACGTTATTCTAGCCCAGTGATTATATTTGTTTAGTTTCAAAGCTTTAAAATGTATAATGAAGTATCAGCTTATGTGGGATTATCCTATCCTATATGATAAAGAGGTAATATACAAATTGACCCTCACACCCTCACAAGATGGCTGCCTAGGACCAGGCCGGCAGGGGGGTTAGTGAAGGACGACCAAAGGACTGAACAAGCAGGCTGCATGGGGCGACCAGACTGGCAGGGGGCTTAGTGAGGGACAACCAAACGACTGAACAAGCAGGCTGCATGGGGCGACCAGGCTGGCGGGGGGGGCGGGGGGGGCAGTTAGGGGCAACCAGGCTGGCAGAGGAGGTCAGTTGGGGGCGGGCCTAAACCGGCAGTCGGACATCCCCCAAGGGGTCCTGGATTGGAGAGGGTGCAGGCTGGGCTGAGAGGACCCCCTCCCCCATGCATGAATTTCGTGCACTGGGCCTCTAGTAGTCCTTATAAAAGGAATTAGATAAAAATGGATAGCCTGGCTGGGTGGCTCAGTTGGTTGGGCATTGTCCTGTGTACCCCAAGGTGGTGGGTTCATGCCGGGCACATGCTGGGATTGCAGGCCGATTCCAAGTGTGGGGCATGCAGGAGGCAGCTAATGGATGTTTTGCTCTCACCTTAATGTGTCAAAATTATCCTTGAAAAATCTCTTAAATATCCTATAAAATCTCCTTTGAAAATATAAGAGTTTGTATTATATATAATAATAATATAAAAAGTATGAGTATATGTAGTATATAATAAGCCAAATATAATTTTTCAGAAATTTTCATTTCTTAACAGAGAAAGTGCTTAGACTTGAATGCAAGTAAATTCGAAGTGTGGTGATGACACCACTTTATGCTCACTGCTAAAATAATTTGAATAGAATATTTTACTTTACCACATAAAACTTTCTTGCGAGCTAATAAATGTTTATTTTCTGTTTTGTATGTACAGTCTGATAATCATCTTTTCTTCTCTAGAGACATCATTTCAGCTTTCCATCCATTTTTATTTATGGACATACTGCCAGTGGAAAGACCTATGTCACACAAACTTTGTTAAAAACTTTAGAGGTAAGAATAAATCCCCTCTCCCCCCAAAAAAGAATAAACACAAACTCCGTGTTAATTGATTTGTGCTCACAGTCTTAGAAATGGAAGGGATCTGGGAGATTATTTAGTCCAGTTTACCTTTCTCTGAAGGAATATCTATATCTATAAAAGGCTAAGGGACCATCTGACCGGCTGGTAGATATGATGTGCACTGACCACCAGGGAGCAGATGCTCAACACAGGAGCTACTGAGCTGCAGTGACTTGACAGCGACAGTTCTCCGGTGATGCACCTGGAACCAGAGAGGAGGGAGCCTGATTCCGGGGTGTGTCACCCAAGAACCGCCCTCACAATCTGGGACCCCTTGGGGGGTGTCGGAGAGCCGGTTTCGGCCCCATTCCTGCAGGCCAGGCCAAAGGACCCCACCTGCTGGAGGGACCCTGCTCACTCCACAGATGACCTTTGAGCCGCAGCGCTGCCCCAGGTGTGGCCGGCTGGGGAGGGACCTCGGGAGTTTGGCTCCAGGGCATTTCCAGCCCGTCTTGCCCAGTCCCGCCCTCCCCAGTCCTGCCCCGCCAGCCTTCTAATTAATTTCCTTTCAGTGTGCACAAATCTGTGCACTGGGGCACTTGTCATCTACATAAAACATTTTTGACCAACTTTTGTTTGAATACCTTCAAATATTGTAAGCTTCAGAAGGGATTGTTAGATAACTTGAGCCTTGATGTTAATTATTTTTTATTTCTAACTTTCATTGGCTGATAATATTTGGGGAAAAACACACATGAAGAAAAATTCTTCAAAAAATATTAAAATGTTTCTTTTCCATTGTTGTTTTTATAATATTGATACTGATAATTCTGAATCTCCACATATACAAAACCTACTATATCTCCTTTACCCTGCCTTTTTCCCCATATTGCCTATCAGAGTGAATGGTCTCAATATTAACATAGTTGTCAAAAAACTTTCTCTTTATTCCTTACTCATCCTCACTCTTTCAATAAATTGAACCAGTAAATGTGTTCTATTCATTCTACATTATTAATATATATATTTTTAAATAAATTTTATTGATTTTTTACAGAGAGGAAGGGAGAAGGATAGAGAGTTAGAAACATCGATGAGAGAGAAACATCGATCAGCTGCCTCCTGCACAGCCCCTACTGGGGATGTACCCGCAACCGAGGTACATGCCCTTGGCTGGAATCGAACCTGGGACCCTTCAGTCTGCAGGCTGACGCTCTATCCACTGAGCCAAACCGGTCAGGGCCATTCTACATTATTAATGTCTTGACTTCATCTACCTTTAATCATAGCCATAACTAATTCAGTTCCATGAGGTCCGAAAGGTTGGTGACCTCTGGTTTAAGGAAACCTTTGGAACAGTGGTTGCCAACCTGTGGTTTGTGGACCACTGGTGGTCCGTAAGGTCCAAAAGGTTGGTGACCGCTGATCTAGGAGGGTTACTATGGTTTCCAACTCAAAATCCTTTTTTTAAAAAAAGTCTAGGTTCATTCAGCATTAAGGACATTATCTAAAATTCTAAATGTGAAATTTCTACTAAAAATTTTCACATTCAGATGTACTTGGGTTTCCTTATAAGAATTCTGTAGAAGAAAATACAAGTTTGCTTTGAATCCCTGTAGGAAACCAAGGGCAAACTTAAATAATTAAGTTTAATGAAGAGACTATTTTACAAAGGTTGAAGAAATGTTAAGGACCAATAAGGAATGGTGAAGCAGTGATAGTCTTTACCTCTCCCAGATCTGAACTAGCCAGAGAAAGTTGTTGTTACCAGACCCCAGCAAGAACTGTAGCCTTTGAATATGAGCTGCCCAACTGGGGCTGTGGCCTTTGATAGGAGGTCGTAGCCACTGTCAAATTGTGGGCCTCTGAGGCGTGGGGCTGGGAATCAAGGGAATAAATATTCAACTTCTCTCTCTTACTCCTCTGCTTCCTTCAGTCTCTTGCTGGTTCTTCCTATTGGCTGAGTCCAGTCAGTGCTAGAAAAGAAGAGAGAGTCTGGGCGATGCAGTGTGTAATGTTCAGACTCCTGAGTCACAGAGTAGGGTGGAAGATTATGGGGTATTGGTTCCGAAGGGTAAATGGGAAATATCTAGCAGAGCCATACTTGTGTATGTGTTTTCTTTTCTATTTACACTTTTTTGTTTGTTTTCAGCTCCCACATGTCTTTGTGAATTGTGTTGAATGTTTTACATTGAGGCTGCTTTTGGAACAAATTTTAAACCGGTTGAATTACCTTAGTTCTTCAGAGGATGGATGTTCTACTCAAATAACCTGTGACACATTTAATGACTTTGTTCGCTTGTTTAAACAAATAACCAAGGCTAAAAGTCTCAAGGATCAGACTGTATATATTGTAAGTATTTAATTCCATTATATCATCTCTTATTTTCATGTTCTCCATGAAAATACATATATCTATGTCTATATCTATATCTATATATATATATATATATACTATATCTACTTTACATATATCTACTATAGATGTATATCACATATATGTCATTCTTAAAACTTTATACATGTACTTTTCTCTCTATATAGTGTATATACTATATATCTCTAAAAAATAAGTACCTTAAAAAAACAACAGTCCCAATAGCATTGTCTTCATACTGATCAAAAATTTTATCTTTTTTAACATGATCCGTTTGCCAGTTAAACAGGATTTAGCATGCAGTTAAAGTTCAAGCAATAAAAATTTCACATGATAGCCCGGCTGAGGTGGCTCAGTGGTTGAGCGTCAACCTATGAACCAGGAGGTCAGGGTTCAATTCCCGATCAGGGCACATGCCCAGGTTACAGGCTCAATCCCCAGTGTGAGATGTGCTGGAGGCAGCCAATCAATGATTTTCTGTCATCACTGATGTTTCTATCTCTCTCCCACTCCCTTCCTCTCTGAAATAAAAATATATTGGGAAAGAAAAAAGTTTTACATGATGAAATTCAGAATTTTCTGTCTCTCTCTTGCTTGGGTCAGAAAGAGCTGTAGTTTTTGCTTCATGGTAGACATTTATCTTTTTATCAAATGGAATAAAAAATGCACATGATTGTATTTCTTAGAAACCTAAGAAAATGTCCTTAGAGCATCTTGCATCCTTATCTTTTTTATAGTATACCTGTAAAATAAACCTTAATGTAGGTCAAAATGACTCATTTTCTATTTAGAAATTTGAGTTAAAATATGTCATAAATAGACCATTTTTAAACTTATTTTACCTATTTAAAATGTCTTCTACAAATGTAAATAGCAAAAATTAAATTTTTTCTTTTCTAAATGGCAAATTTAAGTCTTGAATTGTACATTATCAATCTTTATAATATATGGAACATAATGGTAAATTTTTTGTAAAGGGCTTTGCAAATTGATTGATCCTGCATTTTTTTTAAATAAGGTTCTAGATAAAGCAGAATATCTAAGAGATATGGAAGCAAATATTTTGCCGGGGTTTCTTAGGTTACAAGAATTGGTAAGTAATGTTTGAGATCTTTTTCCTCTATTGCCTAATCAATAGACTGTATTGTCAACTTTTTTCCTTTTGCCAATCTGATAGGTGAGAAATGACATCTATATATATAAAAGCCAAACAACCAAATGACCGGTTGACCAGTTGCTATGTTGCACACTGACCACCAGAGGGCAGATGCTCAATGCAGGAGCTGCCCCCAGGTGGTCAGTGCACTCCCACAGCCAACCTCCCATGATCCCCGCCCCCTCTCCCCCCTCGGGTCGGCCAACCTCTTGTGGTTTCTCCCTCCAGCTGGCTGGCCCTCCTAATCAGCCCCGATTGGGGGAGGGCTGGCCAGCCAACCTCCCTCGGACCCTTACCCCCGTGGCCAGCCAACCTCCTGTTGACCCTTCCCTGGCTGGCCAACCTCCCGTGGTCCCTCCCTCAGGCCAGCCGGCCCCCTCATTCCCCCCCATTGGCCCCAATCGCCTGCCAGACTGAGGAACCCCACCTGTGCACAAATTCATGCACCTGGCCTCTAGTCTTAATATATTAATTTGCATTTCTCTATGAGTGAAATTAATGTTTTTTCAAAGTTAAAGCAATTTGTGACTTGATAACTTCACTTTAAGCTTTTTATTTCTAATTGTGACTAACACTGCCTTCTAGTAAAAGATTTTAGGTGTTTGCTAAATGGCAGTGGACTTGACTTGGAACTTTCTGCAAGAATTTTAAGTTTCTTTTCATTTCAGTAATTTAAAAAAAGAATTCTATGTCTAGTCTGGATCACCTTGAGTTCAGTATCATGGTCACTCAGTGTTAGAACCAGCTTTGTATTTTAATTTACAATTATGTTGGCACTGAATAGTAATATTATTCTAAGGGCCATGGCCTACATAAAGAGCAGGCATCTCTTTTCATGTGCATATGTGTCGGGTGAAAGCCAAATATTATTGCAAAAAACAGGATTTTACAATAGTTTAAGTAAGGAAAATTGGTCAGAAAATTCATTGTTTACCAATACCAGTTATATAGGAATGCTCAACTCAGAAGAACTTGCTGGTTCCTATTGGAATCGTGTTCACAAAATGAGCAAAGATTTAGTTTGAACAAACAGTATTATTTATCATATTCAGTTAATGTCAATTTAAATTTTTTTGCTTTTCTAAGTTTTTCACTAACTTACACATTTATGTTGATTTTATATTTTCCTTTTTTCTAATGTTTTTATTGATTTCAGAGAGAGGAAGGGAGAGAGATAGAAACATCAATGATGAGAGAGAATCATTGATCGGCTGTCTCCTGCACACTCCCTGCTGAGGATCGAGCCCACAACACTGGCATGTGCCCTGACGGGGAATCAAACCATGACCTCCTGGTTCGTGCTCAACCATTGAGCTACACCGGCCAGGCTGATTTTATATTTTTCTAAGTGCTTTGAGCATAAATAGTTTATATTTACCTAGTTTTATATCTGTATTATTTAAGTATTAAGTAACATTATAACGAAAATTAAGTAAATATTTGGGGAGATAGTGCTTAGAGAATTTCCACCTTGTAAAGTTAAATACATTACTCACATTTGAGAAACTGCTAGAAGTACAGAGAAACTTTCCAAATGCCACTGAAATTCAGCCTAAGGCTGAATCCTAAAATTCACAGTTAGTAATAGTATTCTAGGCCAATCTGGAGAGGACAGGAGGAAATTAACTATAGTTCTTGGTGGCCTATCCTAGAAGTTTCCTCACACAGTCCAGCCTTTCCCAGTTTAATTCTTGGCGTTTTACCGCTGAGATCAGGGACCCATCCTGTGTGAGCAGATGTCTCCCGTCTTTTATTATTTTGTTGTGTTTGCATCCACATCCAATATTTCCCATTGCTTTGGTCTAGAACTCCCTGTCTGGTATCCAGAGTGCATTCCTGCTGTCTCTTGCCTTTCCAGTATAGCTTACCCCATTTTCCCCCTCATGTTCAGTAATGGTGATTATGCTTCCCTTCACAGCAGTTAGGCCTTTCACTTTTGTTTTAGTTTTAATTATATAAACTGAAGGAAATGAAAAGATGCACAGTAATGTTCATCTATCAGAAAAGATAATCGCTATTTGACATTTCTGAAAACATGCTTGATTTTTTTAAAAAAATGTATTTCATTTCAGAGAAATATAGCAAAAGCATTTCCCACTTTTTATATTAAATATTTGAGTAAACTGAATGGGTATTGTATATTGAAGTACTTTCAGATGAACAGATGAGAACATTACCAACTTAAAATCCTTTCATGCTGACAAATACAATTTTTTAATCTCAATATTTTAAACTGATTTTATAAAATGCTTTTTAACTGATTTTATAAAATGCTTTTGAATAATCATTTTAAAGCAAAAACAACTCAATGCTTTGAATCAAGATTGTGTTTAGAGCATGCTTTTTTTTATCCCTATAGAAATAAATTCAAGGATTCTTAAAAATTAATGCGTTTATAAGATAAAAATAGCATTTGAAAGTAAAAATATTTTTCTTTCTTTCAAAAACATGCTACATTTTTGTGGAATTATTAATTTATTGAACTTAGCTGCTTTTGTTAGCCAAAATGATTTTTTCTAAATAATGAAAATTGGAATATAAGATTATACATAAGATAGGAATCAATGCTGAATCCTAAAATCCAGTTTGGGTCAGTGGATAGAGTGTCAGTGGGAGAGTCCTGGGTTCAATTCTGATCAAGGGTAGGTACTTCTGTTGCAGGCTTTTTCCCCAGCCCTGGTCAGGGCACGTGCAGGAGGCAACCAATCGATGTGTTTCTCTCACATAGATGTTTCTCTCTTCTCTGACTCTTCCCCCTTCCAGTCTCTCTAAAAATCAATGGGAAAATATCCTCAGGTGAGGATTAACGGGGGAGGAATGAATATAGGAATCAATAAAAAGTAAATCACTATCAAAGTATAGTATAATTTGTGAGATAGTGTTCTAAGAATAGTTATAGAACAAAACAGCTTGCACTTTTGTTTTGTTTTAATTATGGAAACTGAAGAAAATTAAAAGATGCACAGCAATTTCCACTCTACCAGAAAAGAGAATTGCTGTTGAAGCTGCTTGTCAACTTGGGAGATGTCAAAAAGAATATGGGAAAAATTAAAATTTGTGTTGAGAATGCAGAGGTATCTACAGATAAATTCTAGCTAGCATGCATAAGGCACTTGTGGCCACTTTGTAGAAGGATAACACACACAGTGGGCTGTTCTCAGTGTTCTTTTTGTATACTAATTATAATTTCTAAATATACTTCAAAAGGTATCTGTTTACTTAACAGTGGTGTTTTAGATCATAGTTGTTTGTGTTTTTGTATATGCAAAGTCAATTTTAATAATTCGTGTGAAAATATTCTTTAAAACAACTTTTAGGTTTTTCTGACAGTAATATGTGGTTACATAATATGGCTTAATCTGTTTTTCTTCAACGCATATTTCTTTTTTTCTGAATTACTGTAGCCATTTTAATGATGAGAGATGTTAAGTTTTGCCTTTTTTGATTGTTTATTAATTGAAAGCTAATGATTTCTTTGAAAATTCCCATAAAAAGGTTTTGTCTTAACTATTTATGCATATGTTTCTTAATTTCTATAAACTAAGTCCTAGCATTCATGGATAACTGAAATGCTGATTAACCTAAAAGCTTTATGGAAATTCCCATGTAATTATGTATAAAAATTTGCAAGTAGATGAACTCCTTGATTAGGTTTTCTAAATATGGTGTGTTAATATGCAAATAATTTGTTACATGTTGGAACTTTGTTCGATTTATTTGAAAGAAAGATTCAAATGGAATTGCTCTGATTAAGATTTTTAAATGCAAAGTTAATTTTATTACTTTTTTCTTTTACAGACTGACAGAAATGTGACTGTTATCTTTCTCAGTGAAATTATTTGGGAAAAATTCCGTCCAAATACTGGATGCTTTGAACCATTTGTCTTGTATTTCCCTGATTATAGCATAGGTAAATTTTAAAACATTGTTTTGACAAGTGATATTCAGTAAAATAGTCTGTGGAAGATTAAGCTAGCATGTTTAAATGGGAATACTCTCATGTCTTAATCTGTTAAAGTTTACATCCAATCTCAAAATGTTGCTTGTCTTTCTGCATTTATAGAGGTTTTATTTTGGAACTCTGAGGAGTTATTTTTATGTAATTACTAATATTTTTTTAATAAGCACTTCTCACATATTTGTGTTAATGGTTTGTTTTTACATTTTTTAGCTAGTACATTAAGATGTATATATTGCCCTAGCAGGTTTGGCTCAGTGGATAGTTCGTGGACTGAAGGGTCCCAGGTTCGATTCAAGGGCATGTGCCTTGGTTGCAGGCTCGATCCCTGGCCCTGGTCAGGGCATGTGCGGGAGGTAACCAATCTATGTGTCTCTCTCACATTGATGTTTCTCTCTCTCTGTCTCTCCCCCTCCCTTCCACTCTCTCTAAATATCAATGGAAAAACATCATCTGGTGAGAATTTACAACAACAAAACAGATGTATTATTGCATTTGTAGTATCCATTCAAAAATCAGACTAGGTTGGCAAAGCACATTAAAATTGTATTGAAATCTTTATTTACCATGAAGTTGCCTTAAGTACTACTGTGTGAGATGTATTTTTGACTTTGTAAATCTCATTTTTATTACTGTAACTCTTGGAGTACCAATTATTAGCCTTTGGAAGAAAACAAAAGCTTTTTGTATTCTTGAATAGTTTTATAGATTAATACTGTGATGTCACTATACAGACAAAATATTTCTGATTCAGACATTGTAACTGTGAAGCATAAGGTGGTTTGCACGCTCTGAAAAAATAGCATTCCTTGACTTTGGTCTCATCAACACTATCCTTCTGAACTAATCAGCTATAAATATTCATTGTTAAAATCAACACATTTTTGCTTATTTTCACAAGAACAGCAATAAAAAAAAAACACCACAAAAAAACACCTCCAGTGTTAATTGATATGTATATATATATATTTTTTTTTTAAAGAAACCCAAAATAGGCTGGCTGGCTCTGTGGTTGAGCATTGACCTATGAACCAGGAGGTCACGGTTCAATTGTGGGTTTGATCCCCAATGTGAGGCATGCAGGAGGCAGCCAATCAGTGATTCTCTCTCATCATTGATGTTTCTCTCTCTCCCTCTCCCTTCCTCTCTGAAATCAATAAAAATATATTTTTTAAAAGAACCCCAAAATAGATGCAAGGAGTCCTTATTTTCAGTAGGTTCTCTTTCATGAAAATCACAAAATAAGGAGAAGAGAAATGGGTAGGAAGAAAAGAATAAATTAAAGAATTTAATTAAAAAGTTTTCTTTGTAGCTATGTCATCACTGAAGTTAAATGTTTTCATGACCCATTTTAGCCTTCAGTATTGAAAAATTATTTAGAAATTTAAGACTATAAAAAAATCCTGGCTTTCTACATTGTCGTGAAGTTGGATTAAAGTATGGTATAATGAATTATAGAATTTAATTAAAATTTTAAAACATGAAAAGGTACAAAGTAGCATAGATGGAGCTAATTTAAGGACATAATTAATTAAAGCAGTGGTTCTTAACCTGTGGGTCGCGGCCCCTTTGGCGGTCGAATGACCCTTTCACAGGGGTTGCCTAAGACCATCCTGCATATCAGATATTTACATTACGATTCATAACAGTAGCAAAATTACAGTTATGAAGTAGCAACGAAAATAATTTTATGGTTGGGGTCACAACATGAGGAACTGTATTTAAAGGGCCAGGAGGTTGAGAACCACTGAACTAAAGTGATCTTGACAATTTTAGAAAGTGTGAGATAATAGATTTTTGAAAATATATAAAAACTAGAGCTAAATTTAATCTGATTATTAAATTCAAGTGCCTTTTACCAGTACATTGAATTTTTTTTTAAGCAAAAATACCATAATCACACAAAAAGACTTTCAGAAAGGAAGCATTAATTGATAAGTCAGATTGGAGTTAGAATGAGTAAGCATGGAACCAGGGCAGGAAGATAATCTTAGTGGTTAAATCATGTAGTTATGATTTGATATATATGTCATCTTTAGGAATATGGTGTCTGATATCGAGGGCACCCTCTCCACTCAGCAGTGACACTGGGTCACAATTTGGAATTCTTGTTTTCTGATCTCTGTCACATGAAGATTATTCAGCTTTTGGAAATGCATTTTATCTTTTCTTCAGGTAGATTATAATGCAGTTGATCAGGTTTTTGGTTTAGTTATTGTATCAGTCAGCATAAGTGATGCTTTAATAATAACAATTTGAAAATCTCAGTGACATAATTTTCTCACCACCTTTATGCCATTATTGTCCAACATTTTTCTTCTATATTTCTATAATCTCAATAATACTTTATTATTTGGGCTTCAAAGAAATAAAAAGACAAGGAAAAATGTCTTTTGTTGTTTATTTTACTTGAGATTTATTGAGCTTCTTGGATATATGTATAGTTTCATCAATTTAGGAAATTTTTCAGCCATTAGTTCTTAAAAAACTTAGCCATTCTTCCTTTTTTCTGGGAGTGAACTATATGTATCTTAGACCACTTGATTTTGTCCAACTGAATTTTTTTCCTCACTGGAGGATATTTTTTCATTGATTTTTATTTATTTTTATTTTTTACTTTATTTTTTATTAATCTTCACCTGAGGATCTTTTTCCATTGATTTTTAGGGAAAGTATAAGAGAGAGGGAAAGACAGATAAACATTGATGTGAGGGAAACACATTGACTGGTTGCCTCCTGCATGTGCCCCGACCAGGGCCTGGGCCAGGGAGGAGCCTGCAACCGAGGTACGTGCCCTTGACTGGAATCAAACCTGGGACCCTTTGGTCCACAGGCTGACAGCTATCCGCTGAGCCAAGCCAGCTAGGGCTTTCATTGATTTTTAGAAGGGAGTAAGGGGAGAGCAAGAAAGAGGGGAGAGAGAGAAAAAAAAACATCATTGTAAAAAACATCATTGTGAGAGAGAGAGACATTGATTGGTTGCCTTCCGTACATGCCCAGACCCGGTCAGGTATTCAGCCTGCAGCCCATGTGTGTGCCCTTGACAGAGAACTGAACTGCGACCCTCCAGTGTTCAGGCCCGCTCTCCAACCACTTAGCAATACTGGCCAGGGCCTAACTGAATTTCTATTTTTTTAAATTTTAAATATTTTTTCTCTGTTTTATTTGGGATAGTTTTTGTTTCTGTGTCTTTAGAAGTTCACTGATCTATTTTTTTCGTTTGTCAGATCTGCAGTTAATCTCATCCATTCTTTTCATATCTCATGCTTTTGTTTTCCTTTATATCCTTGAGCATATGAGCATATTTATAATAGTTTGAATGCCCTTGTCTACTAATTCTATTACCTCATTTATTTTGGGTTTGTTTCTCTTGACTAATTTTTCTCTATTATGGGTATTCATTATGCTTCTTCATGTGTTTAGGAATTTTTTATTGATATTGTGTTTTTTATTGCATGTTCGACTTTTTTCTGGTAAGCATTTAAACTTGAAGCTATCTATATTTGATGCTTTTCAGGCCATTCTAAAGCTTTTTTTGGAGATAGGATCTTGAGCCTTTATTCCACTGCTAATTTTAGCTCCATTTTTTAGGATATAGCCCTTCTGGGATCTCTGCTACATGCCCCATGTATTCAGCAGAGTTTCTCCCTTCTATAGGTGGCAACATGAATGATTCACATGTGTGTACTCTGGGAACTGTTTGACTTATAGCTCTCCAATAATTGTTTTCCCCCAGAAGTTGTTCTTGTCCTTAGCGGGTATTACTCTTTTCATATACAGATTGGTATTTAGCCAAGACTCAAGGGGAACCCCTATGCAGATTTCTGGAGCTCTTTCTTACATAGCTCTCTTATGTACTCTGCCCTGCAAATGCTAGCTGCCTTAGCTCCTTCTACTCTCATCTCTGTCTCTTTAACTCAGTGAGATGAATGGACTTCTTTTGAAACTTTAAAATTACCTCTAGCTAGAAATACAGGCTGACGATGGGACTTATTTGGTTCCCTTTTCTCAAGTATCACAGCCCTATAGTGCCTATTATATGATGTCTAAAAATAGTTGTTTTCTATATTTTGTCTAGGTTTTAGTTAATTTATTAGTGGGTAGTATTTCTGAATCCTCTTACTTTCTCATGACTGGGAGCAGAAGTTCCTCTTGAGTTCTTCTTGAGTATTAGTTCATACTTTGATAGCGAAATTTTAAGGCACCAGAAGACCAGTCAAATGGTTTTTCATTTCCTTTATTTACTACCTCTTAATGCAGTTTTTAGCATCCTGTGGAGATGAAATATTTTTTAATAAATTTGACTAGTCTTGATCTTTTGAGCTGGCTTGGCTTACTTAGAGTTGTACTCTGGGATTTTGTCTGTAGTCTATAACTTAGCAGCTGGTTTACTTTTACAGCAACACAGTAAGAATTCTAATTCTTTTAAGACTTTCATCAGGACTGGAGACTTAATTGTTTTCCAAATTTCCTTATCCATATAGTATAGACCGTCTTTTTTGCCTAAGTATGTTCATCTATCTGACAATTTATCCTTTCTTTCCTGCCTTCCTTCCCTCTCCTTCCATCTGTCCAGTTATTTGGTGACTTTCATATGAAAATATCTTTATCTCCAAGTTTGCACCTTTGGACATTTTCTGTGTATCAAATATTTTCTCATGCATAATTAAAAGAGAAAAGCTTAGTGACATTACATTTAAATTTTGCTATTAGAATATAAAAATACATAGACTCCAAAGTCAAGTTTTGGCTTTTGTGTTTTTGTTTTTTTTTTGGTAGTTGTGACATAAAAATGCAAATCAGGTAACCGTCTTCCATCTGGAATCTGTTCATGATAATATTCTAAACCTAAAACTAGACTTTGAAAAAAAAATTTTTTGGATCAACTGCCCTATTTAAAAGATCCCCTGGATATAGCTACTTCTAAATTTCTGTTTATGAACATCTGTTGATAATCCACATAAATTGTTTGATCTCATACCTGTATCTAACTTATTGTGAGGAACAAGAGAATAAGAGAGTGCTTACAGTCAGGAGCTGTTGTTAAATGTCATAGTAGCTATGGTAAAAATGCTCATTTAATCAGAATGTTAAATAAGGAAATTGACATGGTCAGAACATCCTAAAAGAGTTTTTACTTGTAAGTATTGCAAAAGTCTTGAACCCTGTGGAACTATGTTTAAAGTATAAGTCATATTCAAAAAGCTCTTGCGTTGGTGGTATAGTGGTGAGCATAGCTGCCTTCCAAAAAGCTCTTAACTGAGATGTGTAAAGAAACCATTGCACCAATAAGTCAGAGGGAATTGCAATAAGGATTCATTATTGCCGAAACCGGTTTGGCTCAGTGGATGGAGCGCCGGACTGCGGACTGAAAGGTCCCGGTTCGATTCCGGTCGGGGGCATGTACCTGGGTTGCGGGCACATCCCCAGCGGGAGATGTGCAGGAGGCGGCTGCTCGATGTTTCTCTCTCATCGATGTTTCTAACTCTCTATCTCTCTCCCTTCCTCTCTGTAAAAAATCAATAAAATATATTTAAAAAAAAAAAAAGGATTCATTATTGTAACTGGGAAATTTTGAATAATAGGTGATTGTTTCTCTATAACTGTTTCTACGATACGATATTTCTAGCAAGATTAAATATAAGTTTAAGGACTCTAAATATATGATATTATATAAAGACTTTAAGATAGAAGAGAAATAAAGATGCCAAGATTGTAGGAAGAAAACATTTTTTCAAAAGGGGAATGACAGCCCTAACCGGTTTAGCTCAGTGGATAGAGCGTCGGCCTATGGACTCAAGGGTCCCAGGTTCAATTCCGGTCAAGGGCATGTACCTTGGTTGCGGGCACATCCCCAGTGGGGAGTGTGCAGGAGGCAGCTGGTCGATGTTTCTCTCTCATCAATGTTTCTAACTCTCTATTCCTTTCCCTTCCTCTCTGTAAAAAATCAATAAAAAATATTTTTAAAAAAGGGGGGGAATGACAAAGTATGATGACTTTCATTAAAATATTTATAAATTCTTTTAATTTATAAAAAACTGAGCATTTTCCAGTGTGGTGGTAGTAGCCCTAGTTTATGTAGTGCCCCTTTTTGTTTTTGCAAGTTGATATACTTAATAGGCAGGAAAAGAAAATAGAATCTATGTTATTTTTTGTCTCTGATAATGATTTTGCCAGTAATAAGGATCTTGAAATTTTCTTTAGATGTCATTGTTTAATATTTGTGTTAAGTAACATTTAATTTTTTTAGAACATTAGATTTATAATTGTTTTTACCTCAGTTTTAACTTTTGTATTACTTTTTAAATCTTGTAATAGCTTTATTCTTTAATCATTGCTATTTTAAACCTTTGTTATAAAATGTTGGAAGATATAAGTAGGGTGCTGTATTAATCATTCTACGTTCATTTGTGTCCTGGGAACAGGGAACCTTCAAAAGATCCTGTCCCATGATCATCCTCCAGAATATTCAGCTGATTTCTATGCTGCTTACATTAATATTCTTCTTGGCGTTTTCTACACTGTCTGCAGGGATTTGAAAGAGCTCAGACATCTGGTGAGTGAGCATTAAAAAAAAAAAAAGTATGCCTTTTAATATTTTTTCCATGTAGAAATGATGTGGGATAGGTTGGAAGCTGATGGTTTATTATGGAAATTTTGATTTGGCCCTTTGAGGCTAATACACCATAAAATGGAAGAAATCTGTGGATTAGTACAAATTTTGAACCTATTAGAAAACTTTCATTTATTTTTACTTAGGTCTTTTCAGTTGGCCTTGGGAGTGTTTTCCCCCCCTTTTTTTTTCTAATTGTAGAAAATTTAGAACTCTGTTAAAATAAAATGAAGAGTAACAGAAAGGTATAAAAACTTAACAAACACTTAAATTTTTTTTATTGATTTCAGAGAGGGAGGTAGAGGGAGAGACAGATAGGAACATCAGTGATGAGAGAGAATCATTGATTGGCTGCCTCCTGCAAGCCCCTACTGAGCATCAAGCCTGCTACTCAGGCATGTGCCCTGACTGGGAATTGAACCGTGACTTCCTGGTTCATAGGTCGACACACTGAGCCATGCCAGCCGGGCAAATAAATATTCTTTTAAAACACAAATAATTTCTGAGAGGATCATTGATAATTGGCGAATTATTTTAATAAAGTAGTATAGCTGCTTTTTATAGCCAGGACCCAGCATTTTCTGGGGTTTTGATTTTATTTTTCAGCGTGGGGCTAGGTGGACGGCTCCTGGGTGTTGAAGAATGGGAAGAGTGGGTATTAGGCAGCAGGGCAGAGAAGGATCTGGCACAGAAAAGCTGCATAATGTACAGGAAGACTTTTGATGCCTCACTCATAACTTAGCTCTATCACATGCAACTGACCAACTCAAGGTAAACTCTGACGACTTCAAATGGTATCATGACATTCTTAGATTTCAGATTTTTTCATTTATTTTTAAACTGTTTTTTGATGTGGAAGAGATTGTTCTGAAATGGTTGCATATCTGTCCTTCAGCTATCAGTGGACTCATAAAGACAGCATATAATAATGTGTTTCGGTACATAGTAGTTACTTTTGCTTATTTGCCATGTGATTGTATAATAGGAAAAAATGGTCCCTGAGAACTAAAATTAAAAAGATTGTAACATTTTATGAATAAAGAACCATGGTGTCTGGCTCGATAGCATATGCTCACAACTATTATACTATGTTACTTCTTAAATAAGATCTAGCCTTGATTGAGTATGTCCTGTGTGCCAGGCACTGTTATGAACCTTTTTACCATTATTAGTTCAATTAATTTTTACAACAACCCTATGAAGGAAGGTACTGTCATGAATCCTCATTTTACAGATGAAGAAACTTCTTCTTCCTTTGCCAGCTCTGTGATCTTGACCAAATTACCTCACCTTTTTGAACATGAGTTTTCTCTTGTGTTAAGTATATATACTTACTTCAAAGGAATTTTTTGAAGTAAAAAGAAAGGAATACATGTAAAATGCCTGCTAACCTGTTGGTGATCTGTTAATTTTAGTTTGCTTTCTTTTGCTGAGCAAAAGTTTATGGGCTTAAAAATAGATTGAGATCTGCAAGAACATAAACCAGAGCCCAAGTATGGAGACTGCTAATACCTACTGTAGGTTTGTATCAGAGATTGAAGTCATATGAAGTCTGAGGCAGAAGAGTTGTCATCCTATTGACTGTCAGAGTTAATCTGACAGATAGCTGGGTGAATGGTGTCCTTCACCAATCTTTTATATCCTTAGGAGGTCCAGTGCACAAAATTCATGCATGGGTAGGTTCTCTGCTGCCGGCCACCAGCCGTGGCCTCCCTTCCCCGGCTGCTGGCTGCCCTCCAGGGCCTTCCTTCATTCTGTGCCGCCCCCTGGTGGTCAGCACACATCATAGTGAGCGATCGAACTCCCAGTCGGTCAAACTCCTGAGGGGACACTTTGCATATTAGGCTTTTATATAGATAGATAGAAACTAATTGCTTTATGGATGAGGATGACTTTTTCACAGATAAGAGCTGTTCTTTGGTTATGGGTACTTAAGGGAGAGGTGGAGTGTTTAATTAGGACAAATAATCTAGTTAGCTTTGTATTTCTTTTATTTTTTCTTAGCTTTTGATTAAAGTATACTATACCTAAAGAAAAGCACAGAAACCATAAATATGTATTCCAATGTATTATCACAGAGTGAAAACACTTCTGTAAATATAATCTAGGTCAAACAGTAGAAAATTACCAGCATCTCAGGGGCCTACTTCATGCTTCCTCCCAATTTCTGCCTCTTCTTTCCTTCTGAAGTAATCACTGTTCTTATTTCAAAGATTAGGTTTCTTTGTTTTTGAACTTTCTTTAAATGAAAACATACAGGATGTGTTCTTTTTTTCTTTTCTTTTTTAATCTATGTACTTTTGCCCAACATTTTACTTGGTATATTCATCCATGTTAAATATAGCTGTGGCCTATTCTTAAAAGTTACATAGTCGCTCTAACCGGTTTGGCTCAGTGGATAGAGCGTCGGCCTGTGGACTGAAAGGTCCCAGGTTCGATTCCAGCCAAGGGCATGTACCTTGGTTGCGGGCACATCCCCAGTAGGAGGTGTGCAGGAGGCAGCTGATCGATGTTTCTCTCTTATCGATGTTTCTAACTCTCTATCCCTCTCCCTTCCTCTCTGTGAAAAATCAATAAAATATATTTAAAAAAAAAAAAAGTTACATAGTCTGTAGACATGGAATAAACAGAAAGTGGTGTTTAAGACAGCTTTTACAGGGTGCTTTTACTTATGGTCCTGGATAATTAAGAATTCTTTTTGTATCACAGCCACATTCATTGGTACTGACATGCTAATAGTTCTGATTATTTTTTATATATGGTATTTACAAGAAGGTGAGAGTATTGGATATTTTTAAATTTTATTTTAAAACTAGAGGCTCAATGCACGAAGATTCGTGCAGGAATGGGCCTTCCTTCCCCAGGCTGCCGGCACCAGCTTCACTCGGCCCGGAGCCGCCTTTCCGCCTTCCCACGCTGCCCAGAGGCCCAGAGCAGCTGGGGCAGTGCCAAAGGCAAGCGTCCCGCCCCGCCACCGGCCGCTTAGCGCCTGTGTATGCAAATTAACCCACCATCTTTGTTGGGTTAATTTGCATACTCCTGATTGGCTGGTGGGTGTCACAAAGATATAGTCGATTTGCATCTTTCTCTTTTATTAGTGTAGATTTTGGAAGCAATTTTAATTTATAGAAAAATTGCAAACATAGTGAACTTTCCCTCTTTTCCTCCCAAACACTTGAGAGTAAGTTTGTGACTTGATCACCCTGAATCTTAGTGGGCAGTTTCTACAAAGACATTCTTTTACAAAACCACAGTACAACCATCAAAATTAGAAAATTGATTTATGCTTCAATCTGATACTCAGACCCTATCAAGATTGGCCAGTTATTCCAATAATATACTTCAGAGCAAAAGAATTCAGTTCATAATCACATATTGCAATTAGTTGTCATTGCTCTTGAACTTTCATCTGGAACAGTTTCTCACTCTTTGACTTTCATGATCTTAAGACCTTTGAAGATTGTAGGCTATTTGTTCAATTTGTTTAATGTTTCTTCATGAGTAGATTTAGGTTGAGTATCTGACAGAAATATCACAGAAATGATGCAGTGTTCTCATTGCATCCTGTCAGGTTACAAGATTTGATTTTATCTTATTACTGATAATGTTCACTTTGATTGTTTCATTAAGGTGGTGTTTCCTTGGTAATTAATGTGTATTTTGTGTGGAGGCACTTTGAATCCTTGTAAATAGCTTATTCCTCATCTGAATTTCAACTTATTTATTTTTTCATATCATCTGGCTTCAGGATATCTTGACAGCAATATCAAGGTGGTTCTCATCTAATCACATGAGTCCTTTAGAAGGGCGAGTTTTCTCTGGCTGATTAAAGAAATGGAAATCAGATATTTAAAGCTTTAACTTTTCTGTAAAATGGGAATAATAATGTCTACTTCATAACATCATTTGAAGGATTGAATAAATTAATGCATATAGAGCACTTAGAATAGTAAGATCTGGCACAGAGTAAGGCCTCATTGCTTGATGAAAATTTCTATAAATTAATGTTAATGTAAATGTCCTCAGTTCTGATCTTTGTCCTGCTAATGTTTTTGAAATAAAATGTAGGTATTCTAAAAAAGGCAAAAAAGTTTAGAAATTACTTGTACTTGGCCATGGAATATGTTTTTATACTTCATTCTATGTATTAGTTTTCTATTGCTGCAAAATAAATTACCACTGATTTAGTGGCTTACAACAACACAAATTTATTATCTCATAGTTCTGTAGGTCAGAAACCCAGACACTGTGTTGCTGGCTTCTGTGCTGAGGATATCACAAGGCTAAATTAAAGTTTTGGTTGAACTAAATACTCATCTCGAGCCTCTGGGGAAAAACCACTTCCAAGCTCTTTTAGATTGTTGATAGAATTGAGTTCCTCTTGGTTGTAACAGTGAGGTCCCAAGTTTCCTTGTTTGTCTCTCTCAGGCCTCCTAGAGCCCACCCATATTTTTTTCCACGTGGCCCTCTTTATCTACCTGCCAGCAAGGGCATGTTGAATCCTTTTATACCGAATCTCTGACTTCTGTGACCAGCCAGAGGAAACTTTGCTTTTAAAGGGCTCCTCTGATAGGGCAGACTTATCTGATCATCTCCTTACTTTAACTCTCCCATAAATAGTATAGATTTTAGGGAATTAATTGCATCTACAAAATCCCTCACAGCAGTGCCCAAATTAGTGTTTCATTGAATAACAGAGGTGTGTGTACTCTAGCGGCCAGGAGTCTTGGGGTGTATCTTACAGTTCTGCTTATTACAATGTACAGGTATCAGGTTATTTTCTAACAAATTATTTCAAATGCAACAGTGAAGTCTTTCTGAAAATCACTGAGAAGTTGGAAAAGCTTCCCAAATTGCCTATCCTATTTTGTGGCAACCTACTCAGTATTCATCATAGATTGTTTTGTTTCTTAAAGTAATGCAAGTTTTTCTTTGCTGTATAAGCGAAATACAGGTATACAGGTTGGGTTTCAGATCACCATCCTATATAATAAAGAGGTAATATGCAAATTGACCATCACTCCAACACACAAGAT
The DNA here is from genome assembly GCF_028538775.1 of Myotis yumanensis. NCBI lineage: Eukaryota > Metazoa > Chordata > Mammalia > Chiroptera > Vespertilionidae > Myotis > Myotis yumanensis. The sequence goes on along the minus strand of NW_027223760.1, from coordinate 70,718,707 downwards.
GGCTACCCCCATGTGGACACAAGATGGCCGGCAGGAGAGGGCAGTTGTGGGCAACCAGTCCAGCAGGGGAGAGCAGTTGGGGGCAAATAGGCCTACAGGGGTGGCCAGTTAGGGGCGATCAGGTCGGCAGGGGAGGCCAGTTAGGGGGGACCAGGCCAGCAGGGGAGGGCAGTTAGGGGCAATCGGGTCAGCAGGGAAGCAGTTCAGCATTGATCAGGCTGGCAGGGGAGTGGTTAGGGCAGGGGTGGGCAAACTTTTTGACTCAAGGCCACAATGGGTTCTTAAACTGGACCGGAGGGCCAGAACAAAAGCATGGATGGAGAGTTTGTGTGAACTAATGTAAATTCAAAGTAAACATCATTACATAAAAGGGTATGGTCTTTTTTTTTATTATTTTAGTTTTATTCATTTCAAATGGGCCGGATCCGGCCCGCGGGCCATAGAGTGCCCATGGCTGGGTTAGGGGGTGATCAGGTTGGCAGGCAAAAGCAGTTAGGGGCAATCAGGCAGGCAGGCAGGTGAGTGGTTGGGAGCCAGCAACGGTCCAAGATTGGAGAGGGTGCAGGCTGGGCGTAGGGACACACACACACACACACACACACACACTCACACACTCCCTCCCCCCGTGCACAAATTTCGTGCATTGGGCCTCTAGTAATTAAGTATTGCAGTAAAGCAAGTATCACGATAAGTCAAGTTGTAACTTTTTTGCTGGTAGAGGGTCTTACTTTCAATTTGTAAAAAACACAACACCTGTGAAGTGCAATAGTGTGTATTTTCTGTTTCACCAGAATCAGGCTTTGATAACATGGCATTCTTATTGGTTTGGAAGTAAATTCCCAGAACATCTCAGATCCACAATCATAAATTTAGGCAGTGGAATCTCTGTGTGCCTGTAGGCAAATTATATTTTTCTTCTCTTCCTTCAGCTGATAAATGGGCATAATGAAAATTTAGTTGTCAAGAATGAGGTAACAGATGGTTATAATTAGCTGTTGATAATTACGCTCCTTCTGTTATTAGGAATACTAGTGTTCCCTGAGCAATTGGTCATTTTTTAATAAAGTTATGCCTCTCCTCCCTTCCCTTTACTGATCTTTGTCCTGCTAATGTTTTTGATAAATAGGCATAACCCATTTATCAAAAACATTAGTATAGTAGAGAAATAGCATTCTAAGATTGGTGATATCTACTTATCCATTTGAAAGTAGATATCATTGCACATCATAGCTACTGGTCGAACTGGTCGGTCATTCAACCAATCAAGGCATAATATGCTAATGGTATGCAACGTTGATGAGATTAGTTAAGAGTAAATTATATACTTAAGTGGTAATGAATAATGGGAAGTTATATGGGAGAATGTACAATGGTTGTGAAAATTTATAATATAAAAAAATCATCTAAAATTATTTCTGATTGTGCTTTGGAATTATTTTTGTGATTTTGTTAGTAGCCTTTATATGTATTTTTACTCTCTGGGTAGTTTAAAATACCAGTGGGCTTGAATTTAGATTTGTTGTGTATAACTCCAATACAATCAAGTGGGAATTTGCCTATATTTGAGGATTAACGTAGGAGAAGTGGGCATAACATTGGAGAGCATATTTGAATGTTAATAGTCAAAGTTGTGAAAAGTATTTTGTATTTGACAAATATTTTGTTTTTAGAATTCCACTTGTTGGTAAGGGCTCACTTTTTTTAAAAAAAAAATATATTTTATTGATTTTTTTATAGAGAGGAAGGGAGAAATACAGAGTCAGAAACATCGATGAGAGAGAAACATCGATCAGCTGCCTCCTGCACATCTCCTACTGGGGATGTGCCCGCAACCAAGGTACATGCCCTTGACCAGAATCGAACCTGGGACCTTTCAGAACGCATGCTGACGCTCTATCCACTGAGCCAAACCGGTTTCGGCAGTAAGGGCTCACTTTTATAGGTGTACTTAAATATAGAGACTGTGTTTGAACAATTACATGTACTCAATTTGCTTAAACTACCTTTCAGTAGAATTCAATGTGGATTCATGGAAAACTACTAAGTGATTATGATTAATCATTGCTTCTCAGACTTTAGGATACATAGAATTCCTAGTGAGATTGTTAAAACATAGCTTCTTGGGTCTCATCCTCAGGATTCTGACCAAGTGTGCCTGGGAGGATGCTAAGAACTTGGATTTGTAACAATCTCAGGCAGTGCTGGCAGTCGAAATAGTTTGAGTTGTACTGCACTAGATTTTTAATTTGTGAGAATGATCAGACTTTGGAAATTAACAGGTTAATTCTTTGGGCTGGGGGTATTTTATTTGTGTTTTATGTTCCTTTGAACATTATTATGACTTAAAATTACAAATTATGCTTTGTTGTATTACTTTATATCTAGGGGCTAATGGGCAGGATTTAGCCAATTAAGGAATATTTTTCATATTTTTTTACTACTATTATTGATATTTGCTGTTTTATTATCCTATATAATAAAAGCCTAATATGCTGTCTCTGGTCCTCTGGTCGGTCATTCAACCAATCAAGGCGTAATATGCTAATGGTATGCTAAGGCCACTCAACTGCTTGCTATGATGTGCACTGACCACCAGGGGGTAGCCGCTCTGACTGGTAGGTTAGCTTGCTGCTGGGGTACGGCCGATCCCTGGCTGGCTAACCTCTCGCATCCTGGCCTGTGCCCTCTCGCAATCTGGGACTTCCCCACCCCCTCCCCGCCCCCCAGTGCATGAATTTCATGCACCGGGCCTCTAGTTCTAGTAATAAGCTTTAATAACATTTTACCTAAGAAATTAAATCACAGTAAAATTCCTTGAATAGTTTAAGATTTTTACCTGAAAAATAATTCGTAATTGTGGTAGATAACTACTATTTTTCTTTGTTTCTAGGCAGTACTTAATTTTCCTAAATATTGTGAACCCGTGGTTAAAGGAGAAGGTAACTATATAATTTTATCTATTAACTTTAAAAAACTTTTTATAAGCTCTAAATTATTGAAATTTTCTTCATTTTGGGTAGCAGGTGAACGTGATACTCGCAAACTCTGGAGAAATATTGAACCTCATTTGAAGAAAGCCATGCAGACTGTTTATCTCAGGGAAATATCAAGGTAATTTTTTGTTTATATGTTTATATCTTTTATTTGGTTAGTTATTGTACAGTTTTCCTTTACCTTCTTCACATTGGAAAAAACTAGAGGTTTGAATTACTTCTTGTTTTTTGGGGAAGGACAGACAATTTTTAACCAGTATGCTACACACTTTGGAACAATTGCAAAATGTAAAATATCTGGGTAGGTACAGCAAAATCAATTTTAGCCTTTTAAAAATATATTTATGTGAGGTATTTGAATGGTATCATGAAAATTTGTTAAAGAAATATGTAAATCAAATCATAAATCTACATTTGTCTTTTATTAGAATTTCATAGTAATGAAACTGCTCAGGTGATAGGGTGGCACATAATATAGTGGGAAGTACATGGGTTTGATTTCCAGCTCAGCCATTTTTTGTCTTATGGGGTCTGAGCAAGTCACTTAAAAATGCCAGTCCTGCCCAGCTGGCATGGCTGGGCATGGTCATGGTTTGATTCCCTGTCTCACACCCATCTTTACCCTTTTCACTCTTTCTAACCACATAGAATTTCTGGTCTATCCTCTGTGTATATATATATTTATTTCTCTGTATCTTTAAAAAAAATTTCAGATATGTACATACGTATTTTTATATATGCAAAGGCAGCTACTTCCCTTTGGAATTAATATATGGTCTGTAATATGTTTTTTTCACAGAAAGGTATAGAGCACAGAAATAAGCATTGCTAATCTGACCTCCTGCCTAATTGAAGCATTTTGAAAACCTTTTTCTTTAATGAGTTGTATTTATTGATATAAAGTATATTTGTTTTATTAACTTTGTCGTGTTAATTTGCTAAATTCCTTTAATAATCATTTTCTTTGTCATTTTTGAAAAAAATTGTTGGTTGTTAGGATAGTTTGCATTTTTACTCCAAGTGGTTACTTTTCTAGTCATATTATATATAACTAGAGGCCTGGTGCACTGATTCGTGCACCGGTGGGGTTCCTTGGCCTGGCCTGCGGGGATCGGGCCGAAACCAGCTCTCCGACATCCCCCGAGGATTCCCAGATTGTGAGAGGACGGTTCTTGTGTGACACACCCCAGAATCGGGCTCCCTCCTTTCTGGTTCCAGTGCATCACCCAAGAACCACAGCTGCAAAGTCACCGCAGCTCTGCAGCTCCTGCGTTGAGCATCTGCACCTTGGTGGTCATTGTGCATCTTAGCTCCCAGTCGGAGTGTCTGCCCCCTGGTGGTCATTGCACATCATAGCTACTGGCCGAACAATTGCTTAGGCTTTTACATATATATTAGAGGCCCAGTGCATGGGATTCAACAACTGATGGGGGGTGTGGCCTAGGGGATTGGCCCGCTGCAGAAGCGCCCACTTATTCCAGTTAGTCGAGGGGTGCTCCCACTGTGGGAGCGCACTGACTACCAGGGGGCAGCTCCTGCATTGAGCGTCTGCCCCTTGGTGGTCAGTGTGCGTCATAGTGACTGGTTTACTGGTCGTTCTGGTCGTTACACTGTTTGGCCCCTGGGTTTTTATTACATAGGACTAGAAGCCCAGCATGCGAAATCACATATCCCTGCCCACCAGCGTGGCCTCACCATGCTCGCAGCCCCACCCACCCGCGCCAGTGTTTGGTCATTACAGCGTTAGGGCAACAGGCCTTTTATAATATAGATAGATGCCCTCCCTTTTTTCTCACAATGTGGCATAAAGGAGCAGTAAGACTTTGCAGTAGTATAGTAGAGAAATAGCATTCTAAGATTGGTGATATCTACTTATCCATTTGAAAGTGCTCAAATTGCTACAAGTTAAATGACTCGTTCATTTCTCACCCCTCCAATATCTTTGACCCCCTTCACCCATGTAAAATAAATTTTATTAAATTAAAAAATAATAACCACATATATGATATTTCCTAATTGATATTAAATACTTGGGATAAGCAGAATAAAGTCATAGACGGCTAGATCCTGACTTAAGCTGTTTTTGTTGAAATGTATGTTTTATATAACTTTTATAAGCAGTTTGTACAATTACGAAATATGAATTCAACCTGGTTTATCTTAAAATTCTAGCCTATTCTGTGGCAATTAATACAACTACTGTGACTCTGACTCATTTCTGGAAATTGATATTTATTTAGAACATGGAATGACGTTTTAGTCAGACAGATCTCAATTGAAACGTTGGTTCCACCACTTAGAGCAGTGGTTCTCAACCTTCTGGCCCTTTAAATACAGTTCCTCATGTTATGACCCAGCCATAAAATTATTTTTGTTGCTACTTCATAACTGTAATGTTGCTACGGTTATGAATCGTAATGTAAATATCTGATATGCAGGATGGTCTTAGGCGACCCCTGTGAAAGGGTCATTCGACCGCCAAAGGGGTCGTGACCCACAGGTTGAGAACCGCTGACTTAGAGGCTTGCAGCCTTTGCAAATTAGTTAACTTCTTTGACTCAGTTTTGCCATTTGTAAAAAAAAGAAAAGAAATACAGTTTATGAGTAATAAAAGGGATATGTTAAGGGATATGGTTCATAGTAAACATTTAGTAAATATTATAATCTCTTCTTTTCCCATTAAAGATGGTCACTTTTTCCCTGGTTGTCCTTTGAGAGTTAAATAATAACATTAAACGGGTAATTACTATATAAGAAAATCTTATGACTTTAAACTATCTCAAAGGAATGTGAAAATGCCTTCTAATCTGAAGCACCATCAACTCTAAATGCTCTATTTTGAAAGTCAGCTTGTTAAGACTAGGTTTGCTCTTCCCATAGGTTACTAGTAGCATATCAAAATTTCCTACTTGCTGTATTCCCAGAATTTTCAACTATGCTTATAGATTTGAAAAAATATATATTTTGATTTAATATATTTAATTGTTCTGATCTGGCATTTACTTTTAAATTAGCATTTTAAGAGCTTTTTAAGAGACTTAGAGCTGCAGAGGGTCCTTACAGATCATTGCATCTAATTACCTTATTTGTTTTGTCACCTGAGGACATGCTTTTTTTTTTTTAAGAGGGGAAGGGAGGGAGAGCGAGAGAAAGAGATGGATAGATTGCCTCCCACACACTCCCCAACTGCGCAATACAGGAGCTTCCCCTGATGGTCAGTGCGCTCCCACAGGGGAAGCACCACTCAGCCAGAAGCCAGGCTCTGGTACCTTTTGGTGTATGGCACGACGCTCCAACCAACTGAGCCACACTGGCCAGGGCTAATTGCCTTATTTTTTGATGAGAAGGTTATTGATTTATTCAAGGTCATACAGCTAAAACTTTAGTCTTCCAGGACAGTCTTTACACTATGGTGTGTTCCTTATGAATTTGATTTGACATATCATAATTACTTCATAGTCTTAATATTTGGGGCTGTTGAATAGTTTTCATTACAAGTAAGATCAGAGTGGGACCGTTGAAATACCATGAACTCTGTAGACATCTACACGGATTCAGTTCTTAGCTCCAGTACTGACTGACTGGGTATCCTGGGCAACTTAACTTGTAGGCCTCGGTTTTCTGATACAGTGATACTTATTTTAACACATTGCGGACAGATAATGAGAATTCGCATGTTTTCTGTTCTAAGGCTTATGGCCAATCACGAGAATTCTTTATATATATATGTATTTTTATTTATTTTTTATTTTTTTATTTTAGAGGCCCGGTGCACGAAATTCGTGCACTGGGGACAGAGGGGTCCCTCAGACTGACCTGAACCCTCTCACAGTCTGGGACCACTTGGGGGATGTCCGCCTGCTGGCTAAGACCCAGTCCCACCGGGGATCGGGCCTAAGCTAGCAGTCCTAAGCCTGCAGTCAGATATCCCTCTCACAATCCGGCATCCCTCACTCCTTACCGCTTGGCTCACCACTCAGCTTGCTGCTCCTAAGCACTGCCACGGAGGTAGAAGAAGCCCCCACCACCTCAGCTGTGCTCGCCAGACATGAGCCTGGCTTCTGGCTGAGTGGTGCTTCCCCTGTGGGAGCGCACTGACCATCAGGGGAAGCTCCTGTATTGCGCATCATAGCGACCAATCATTCTGGTCATTCCGCCGTAATGGTCACTTTGGCTTTTATTATATAGATATATTTTATTGATTTTTTACAGAGAGGAAGGGAGAGGGATAGAGAGTTAGAAATATCGATGAGAGAGAAACATCGATCAGCTGCCTCCTGCAACCCCCTACTGGGGATGTGCCCGCAACCAAGGTACATGCTTTTGACCAGAATCGAACCTGGGACCCTTCAGTCCGCAGGCCGACGCTCTATCCACTGAGCCAAACCAGTTAGGGCACGAGAATTCTTTAAAAAGATATTAGCTTGTAAGAACATGTAATAAATAACTTCAAAATGCAATGGGTATTTAATTTTAAAGCATGCATTTAACATTCTATTGTACTCATTCAATAGAAACTTATCTGGCCCCTGGGTAAAGCTAGCAATAAAACTACTGGTCCGCAATGTGTTAAGAGATTGTTACTGAGTTTAGAAATAGTGTATAACAATTTTATCTCATATGGTAACTGGAACATTGGGAGTTTTATTGAATGACAGATGATATTATTTATTTGTTGGTACTTTTTGGTAGCCTTACAATTGTGATCAGAGGAAAAGAGACTTAAGAAAATTAACATTTGGATATCTATATATAGAAAAGCCTAATATGCAAATTGTCCCCTTGGGAGTTCGACCAGGAGTTTGATCGCTCGCTACGATGTGCACTGACCACCAGGGGGCGGCACGGAACGAAGTAAGGCACTTGCCTGCAGCTGGATTCTGGGGAAGGGAGGATCTGGTGGCCCTGATCGCCAGCAAGACCTAGGGACCCTACCTGTGCTTGAATTTCGTGCACTGGGCCTCTAGTTGATATATAAGATACATTGTTCTAATATACACTTTAGGATTCCATAGAGTATAACCATGTATATTGCATATATATATTGTCTTGTTTATAGGGAAATTGAATTTATTTTGTCAGTAATAAATTTTAGTTTTTCTAGGACTCTGTTTTAAGTATGGTATTTTGATGTAGTATTTTTTCAAACCCTTAATTTCTATTTTCTTTCAGTTCACAATGGGAAAAGCTACAGAAAGATGACACAGATCCAGGACAACTGGAAGGTATGAAGGAAGTATTGAGACAGTTATGAGAAACCCTTTTATTACTAATAATTAAGATACTAAAGTTAATACCACAGATAACATTAGTCAGTAGTGTTACAAAAATAAATTTACTTTTTAAGCTATAGTGATATTTTAATTGATTTTCCTTTAAGTGAAGCTCTAATATGAGGAAGTAAAGTTTGTATACCAGTTTTCTGAATGTTGGATTGTTTCATGTGAAAATCGAGCAGTTTTTATTTTATTAAATGCTTTGTTAAAACAATTACATTACATAATTTCATCTCAGTATGTATGTATTTCATGAGTGTTAATGAATAAAATTCAATTTTATGTTAACCCAGTTTGTAGGATACATTTCAGTTGACTATGTTTTAAAAGCTTTGTGCTTTTGTTTTCTTTAAAGAAATTATTACTTTGGATTTATCCCAATAGAACAGCTTTTACTTAAAAAATAAGCAGATACCTAAAATATTATTTAAAAAATAGATCAGTGCCTAGTAGTTGGGGGAACTGGTATGAAATGAAATGGTGCTGAGATTCTGTTTTGTCTGTTTTGGTTTCTCAGTGCTCCTGATGCTATACAAGTGATTTTTAGTTGTGTGTTTTAATGGAAAGAAATAGATGTTAGAGTTAGAAAATCTACAATAATTGGTCGACACTACTCCCTAACTGTGTGATCTTGAGTCCAACTTAGTGTCCTCATCTAAAAAATGGGAAGGATATCTAGCTTTAAGTTATAGCAAATTCAGAGATGCTTAAGTAAAGTACCTATCACAGTGTCTGACCTATACTGTATTTTCATTAACTATCAGATTCCTTATTTCCTTATAAAAATCAGTGCTGCCTGAGTGACTCAGTTGTTTTATTTATCCATTCATTCAATTATTTCATTTGTGAAAGGCACTCAGATACAAAAAGAAAAAAAAAAAGGAAAAATTAGACATGGCTCTTTCAGTGAACAATATAGCTTGGTAAGAAATATAATTTTAGTATAATTAACTGTTCAAGCCTATATAATAAAAGCCCAAAATGCAAATCGACCAAATGGTAGAACCACTGGTGGAATGACAGGTTGCTATGATGCGCACTGACCACCAGGGGGCAGGCACTTAATGCAGGAGCTGCCCCCAGTCCACAGGCCCCAGGCCAGCCAAGGCGGGTGCCAGCAGGGGCGGGGAGGCCTCCCCCCACAGATCGGCCCTGATCATCAGCCAGGTCTAGGGAGCCTACCCATGCATGAATTTCGTGCAGCAGGCCTCTAGTCTATATAATAAAAATCCTAAGAGACCATTATGGCGGAATGACTGGTTGCTATGATGCTCACTGACCACCAGGGGGCAGACGCTCAATGCAGGAGCTACCCCCTGGTGGTCAGTGCACTCCCACAGGGGGTGTGCTGCTCAGCCTGAAGCGGGCTCACGGCTGGCGAGTGCAGCTGCTATGGTGGGAGCCTTTCCCAACTCCGCAGTAGCACTACCAAGCTGTAGCCGCAGGTGCCAGCGGGCTGGGATGAGCCCGAGTGGCGCCTGGCCCCGATTCAGGCTCCTCCCTGGCAGCTTGCCGCTTGGCGCACTGCTACATTCCCCCAAGGGATCCCGGACTGCGAGAGGGATGTCCTCCTGTCGGCTTAGGCCTGATCCCGGTGTCGTTCTCTGTAGAAGGCAGTCAGTCTGAATAACTCAGTGACTCAGAAGCGCAGAGAACTCAGGATGAGCCTGCCTCCGCGCTTGACTCACCCACTCAGTGTTCGCAGGACAGACTGTGGTGGCCCAGCCCATGCACATGCAGCAGCTGCTGAAGCTCAAGCAGTAGGCTCTGCAGCAGCAGAAGGCCATCCAGCCACAAACCGGCAGGTGGACATCCCCCAAGGGATCCTGGACTGCGGGAGGGCACAGGCGGGACTGAGGGGAACACCTTGCCCCCACGTGCACGAATTTTGTGCACTGGGCCTCTAGTGTAATTATAAGTAATGATTATAGATATAAAGTTATGTGGGTCATAAGTGGGGGAAAAAACACCCCACAAACTAGGAATTCAGAGTAGAGAGATTTTTCTAATTTGGTGTGATAGAGGAGCATCAAGGGAAGGTTTAATGGAGAGTGTGGTTTTGAAGGGCACGTTGGGTAGCATTTAGACCAGAATAGGAGGAGCCAAACAAAAATAATAGAATGAGCAAAGCATATTGATGATAATGTTTACTACCACCACCACCATTATCATGGCACTTTACGCTCAAGGAATTGGTCATTTTGACTAGATAATGTGGTATGAAAGTAAAAAGATAAGAGATGAAAATAAAAGAGATACTTAAAATCTAATGGTAGCCTGTTAAGTACCTTCATGAAAGTTTTTTGTTGTGTAGGTCTCTCAGCATATACTCATGTGGAACTTCCTTATTACTCTAAGTTTATTTTAATTGCTGCATACCTTGCTTCATATAACCCATCAAGAACTGACAAGAGGTTCTTCCTTAAGGTAATAATTACTTCTTTTTACTTTATTTTTGAAGATCCCACGAATAGTTTGAAATTTCTCAATATCTAAATTTCTAAGGGTCAGAGATTAGAATGAGAGATTGCTAAATATGTATTTAGGATTCATCCTCTAAGGCTTTAAATTAAGATAAAAACCTGAATGGGAAAAATAGTTTCAAGGAAGAGCTCAGGTATATCATAGGTGATAATTCTATATTTTAAAAATGCATAAGGATTTGTTTAAAGTATGAGAGATGGGAATAATTTTAAGGAAACTAACTTCTTTGTTGTTCTGAAGCTCCTGCTGTAGTGTCATGCACTCATACATCATTATCTAGGATATTCAGGAACCTCTTCTGCATATACATTAACTGAATAAATCCCATTTTAGAATTATGTTCTTTTTGAAAAAATATAATATGCAATTTTATTTATTATTAAATGTACTTGTAATAAGCTTTTATATATTTATTTTTGCCTACCTCTCCCTCCAGTCTTTTGTTTCATGAGGACAAGGACCACATTAAGTTCTTTTAGGAAGTATCACTATTTTATTTTAAAAGCTTCTTCTTTACATACCAAAGTAATCTATACATACGAAATCTAAGTCAAATCAAGACTAAAATATGTTGCTATTTTAAAGTGATATTTTAGGTGGGCAAGTAGAATAAAATAAAAAAAAAGCCTAAGATACATAAATTAGTGTTATCTGTGCCATGTTTTAAACAAATGATGTTTTCTGTTTTTATGGAATACTATATTTTAATCTTAAAAATTATTTTCCTTAATTGTAGCATCATGGGAAAATCAAGAAAACCAATTTTCTAAAGAAACATGAAAAGGTATTTTCAATTTAATTTCTCTAATGGGAAAAACTCATGAATTTAGGACACTATGGGAAGTGGATAAATTCATACCTTAGTTAGTCATATGGATATAAGAAGTTACTTTTATTGCTATGGTACCATTATAATATTGTACTAATATCCTGTTATGCTGAATACAGTGTTTGAAGGGCACATACAAGGGAACTGGTACTAGAGATGAAAAAGTCTGTGTTTTAAATTTATATTTTCTCTGGCTGCTTTAAATTCTTTTCTCCTTTTCCTTTAGTGTTTTTAAAATTTCACTGTGGTGTGTCTGGGATTGTGGAGGAATATCCTCACTCACCAGTTCCCTAAAGGAAGGAAGCACATCCATTCACCTCTGTATCTCAGCACTTGGTGATATTTGATAGATGCTTATTTAAAAAATGCACAAATTTAATGAGTGAATGAAGAAAATCAAAGAGTGAACAAAAAGCTAAGATTTTATTTTTTAGACAAAATCAATTAAGAAATTTGAGAAGGGATATATATATAAGTCCTGCTGATGAGAGGACTGTGAAAGAGCTGGCACTTTAGACCATCTTTGTGGAATGAGTGGGTTTGTGCAAATCTAGGAAAAGGACGGTGTTGAGAGAGCAACTGCCATCATGAAGATGTCTCTAGTTCTAGATGAACTCTAGTTCTTCTGATGTTATTCTTAGAGATTTGACTTTGAATTTTATAGTAGTAGCCTCTTTTGTCTTTCATTCATGTTGTTTTAAAATGTGAACTGTAAGTAGTATTTTTAGAACTATTAATGTCGAAGAAATACATTTTCTAGTCTGTGGCACAAAGAGGAATGGTGAGATATAAGTGATAATTTCTAGGCTAGGAGTTAGGACCACGACCCTGCTTTTGGTTATGTACTCTCTTGACAAATGACTTGGCTGTCGCTTATCATCTGGTTACAACAGTAAAATAGGGGTGATATTTAGGACAAGGCTGGATGACTTGTGAATCCTTTAATATTTGTTGATGCTAAGTCAGAAAATCTTGAAGAAAATATTAAAGGATAAATCATGATTATATCAGGTAAAGTTTTTGTGTAGAGACTGTAAGTTGGATTTGTTAGCATCTTTGGGGAACTAAATATTGTGATACTGGGAATTTGTAGTACCAAGAGTGAGTCCTCTGCTTTAAGAAGGAAATCCATTTTCTTTTTTCTCACAGACAAGCAATCATCTCCTTGGACCAAAACTGTTTCCACTAGATAGATTATTAGCAATATTATATAGTATCGTGGACAGCAGAGTTGCTCCAACAGCAAATATATTTTCCCAGGTAAGCTTTGTGATAGGCTGTTATCTATCATCTTTATCTTTATGGAATTTTTCAGGTAGAATAGTTGGTAGAGTTCCAGGCATTTAGAGGTTTGATCAGCATGAGTAAGTAATTTGGTCTAGGTAAGTAATTGAAAATTCCAGACCTTTAAGGATATCACTGAATTTGCATACAGGTATAACCGCATGATCAAAACAGTTTAATTTTCTATTTTTTTTCTTTTTATAATTAAGGAATTTTTAAATTAAACAATTATAATGATCTTGATGATTAAACAAAAGGCTTCATGATTATTGATGAAGTATAATATAAAGATATAATTTAATGAAAACAAAAATTTTAAAATTTTATTTGCAAGTAAGTAATATTATTCCTATTCCTCAAATAGACCTTTTAAGTTGACATGCATTTTTACAAAAATGCTCTTATCTTCAGAATGATTAAGTTCTCAAATTTTTCACTAGATGGCAGCAGTAGCATTAAAAATAGGAACCATGACATATTTAATAAAGTTCAGATTTTTTAGTTGCCATTTAAAAAAAGCTTAATTATTAAAAATATAGTCATAGTACATTTCTTATATGGTCCAGAAAAACAATCCTGATCTCATGGATATGAACGGGTAGAGGAGAAAAAAAAAAATGTGACTAGTGTTTATTGAAAAACAAAGTGACCTGACTTTGTTGCAATGTTGTTTTATGTATAAGTTTTTAGGTTGAGAAATATGTAAATAATAGCATTTACATTTTTATTCACTGCAAACAAATTTGGTTCCTGAATGGATGTTAGACTTTGTAATCTAATAGCTGGTGGAAACTTTTCATTCTTCACTCAAGCCTTTGAGAACCAAATATATATGTTCTCATTTAACTCAACATTTAAGTTAGATAATTTTTATCTCAGCATTTATAATAAAAAATTTTATATACCTTTACTGTATTCTTGAAGAAAGGTAATATAGTCAGTTATTAGGCTATGCATATAACTAGCTAAATAGGTAGGTAGATTGGCAGCCCTAATGCCAATAGTTTAAAAAACCCAATTCAGTTTTAATCTGTATTGCAGGGAATTTTTTCCAATATATGTTTTAGAAATGCTTTGTCTGAAAATAAAGTAATTTTAATTAAACTTTACATTTTATTAATAGCTTTCTACATACAACACATTTTATGTTTATTTTTGCTGCTGCAATAACTATGAAATAGGTATTATGATCTTTATCTTAAGGGATTGAAGCTTAGAGAGGTTAAATGTTGTTGCCAATCAATGTGACACATGTAATTCTTTGAGAACTAAAGCCTGGGGAAGTGAGGTACTTCTAAATAGAGCAGGAAGGCATTTGTATCACATGTAATTGTACCTCAGGTACCCCAAAATTATCTTTGTGGAAGATATAAAGAAGGATGATCAATGGTTTTCCCTTTTAGAGAGCTTATAATTTATTTGTGTGTGGGGGGGTGGTACAAATGTACATAAAAATAATGTATAGCTGTAAATGAATGCTAGTTAGTGCTGCTGAGAAATTTACAGCAGAGAGAGATCACTTCTGGATTGGGCATGAGTATAGGAAGATGACTTCATAGAAAGGGTGAAAAATGGAGCTGGGTTATAGAGAATGAGTAGGATTTTAAAAAAAATATTTCTGATCTACCTAGTGATCCATTTTTATTGTACAGAAATGAGAAAATGGGTAAATAAAAAGGAAAAATAATAGATAAAATTAGCTGACACCTTATTTCCAGTGGATAGAGTTTAGTAGACTAGAAATTTATGATGGGCAGGTAATATGACCAAAGGGAGAGGACTAGGAAAACCCACAAAATCTTTGTGACCTACACACTGGTTTAGTTGAAAGTGGATTATATTGTGGTAGTGGTAGCAGTCATTGTTAACAATCTAGTAAGTGGTACTACTGCCACCATCCATCTTACCTTGCTTTTTGGTATCTTACATTGGTTGGGTATTTTACATTTTATAGTCTTGTCACATACTAAGTTAATCTTTAAAGAAAAGGAACTGAAGCTCAGAATGCCTACGAGATCTGCCCAAGGCTACATAGCAAAGCACTGGTAGCATCCAGACTTGAAGAAGATTTTTCCAGCAACAGCTTTGATTAGAGAAACAATGTAGCCCAAATGCATCTTTATTTTTTAACCAAGTTAAATTGTTTTCCACCTTACAACTATGAAATTCTTTTCAACCATAAACTTAAAATAATTTTTATTCATCTTCTCATTGCAAGTAATCAAAATGATAAATTTTGTATATTTAACACATGGCTTAAATGAATTTGTGTTCATTTGATATCAAATCACTTAGGACTTGATCTTGCTTTATTTCCATTTGTGATACAAAGGGTGGGGTGCTACAAATGGATGATGCATCTGACCCTAAAATATCTAACACAGTCAGGTTACATATATACTGTGTGTAAGAACAAAATGTGACAGAAATCACATCATAGGACGGGTAATTCTCCCATATGCCTTTTCTTTTTCTTTCCATTGACTCCCAGTGACTTTTTCTGTTTTTCTCTCCTTTTATGCATCCATGAAAACTACTCTTGTCCATAGGAATGACAATTTGTATTTAACCTATGCACATATAATTTTTTAAGTGAAAAACAAAAGTAGACTTGTATTGGAAGTGCTTATTTGATATGAACACTAGATGGCAATATTGTTACATTACAGCTTTTAGATAAACTAAGAAACAACCTGTTAATACTGTTTTTGATATTTAGAGAAAGCTGTTTGTTAATTTAACACATTGGTTTATTTGAATATAATAAAAATTATCTGGGGATATTTAATGGTATACATGTGCATGCTGTAAATGCTTTCATGAATAAAGATTAATAAAATTGGTAAAGTATTACGTTACACTAGAGCAGCTGTTCTCAACCTGTGGGTCGCGACCCCTTTAGGGGTCAAACGACCTTTTCACAGGGGTCGCCTAAGACCATTGGAAAACACATATAATTACATATTGTTTTTGTGATTAATCACTATGCTTTAATTATGTTCAATTTGTAACAATGAAATTGGGGTCACCACAACATGAGGAACTGTATAAAAGGGTCGCGGCATTAGGAAGGTTGAGAACCACTGCACTAGAGGCCCAGTGCACAAATTCGTGGGTGGGGTTCCTCTGGGTGGCCTGCAGGGATCAGGCCAAAACCTGCAGTCCAACGCCGCCTGCAGCTCCTAGCTGCCGCTCCTGCTTATCCCGGCACTACTGTGCCTGCCGTGGGCTCGTGCCCAATCAGTCTCAATCAGGAGAGGCTCATGCTGCCACAGCAGCGCTCACCAGCCATGAGCCCTGCATCTGGTGCCCTCCCTGCGGGATCAAGCTGAAACCAGCTCTCTGACATCCCCTAAGGGGTCCTGGATTGCGAGAGGATGCAGGCCAGGCTGAGGGACCCCACTGGTGCACTATCAGGTCAGGGAGCAACCATGAGAGGGCTCCAGGGTGTGTCCAGCCTATCTCAGTCCCAATCAGCCAGATCCCAGCAGCAAGCTAAACTATCGGTCGGAGCATCTGCCCCCTGGTGGTCAGTGCACGTCATAGCGACTGGTTGACCAGTTGACTTCTGCCCTCTGGTGATCAGTGCACATAATAGCAAGCACTTGAGCAGCCTTAGCATATCATTAGCATATTACACTTTGATTGGTTGGTTGGTTGTTCTGCTGTTTGGTCTATTTGCATATTACCCTTTATTATATAGGATGAGTGTTTTCCATGTGGAAGTAAATTTCTTACTGGCTGTAATGTGTTTATATGCAATGATTATTTTTTCTATTTATTTACTTTATATAACCTGTCTTAAGGCTTTATTTTTTAGTGATTTGCTATTGTAAAGCTTGATTTACCAGTTACATAATTATTTATAATTTTTCACATAACAGTTTGATCAGATGTTTTATATATGTTCAAAGTTCTCTTGAAGCAAAAGCTTATTTCCATTGCATTTCATTTAAATCTATTCTGTAATAAAGTTAAAAAATAGTAGTTTAAGGAATCTTTAAAGTTATTATAATTGTAATTGAGAATAATAATCAAATTAACAACAGTAATAGTATGTAGTTGGTATTCTTCTGAATTTCAATGTTCTTTATTAAATTTTGAATAAGATTCTACTCATTAACTTTAGTCTCAAAATGAGTAAAAGTATTAGTACATTTTACATTAGAATAATGCTCATATTTATTAAATTGAAATATAGTTTTTAAATTTTCTTAGATTTGTAAGAGAATTTAGCCTTATGCAATTTACTACAGTTTTGCAGTCATAATCATGGGTCGGCTTCAAATTTTTCATTCAAATAAAATAAATGTAGTCCCATCTACACATGAACTTTGTGAATGACAAAGCTTTAATTCTGGTATTTCCATTTATTTATTTTTTCCTCTCAGCATGGATAGAATATATAAGCTATACCACTTACATTTAGGAAATGGCAAAGATTATTACTTTCTAAACACTTTGATCAGATATGTTATTGAAGACCATTTATCATCTTTAAAAGAAATACTATTGCATTTCTTTAAGAAATTTGTTTACAAACCTTTGGTTGACCTATTATATTTGTGTGATTTTCACTTACTTATCCTTGCCTATCCCCTCCATAGTCTTGTAGTTCTACATGAAGGCAGTAGAAGATTCAGTTCTTTAAGACTGTCATCAAGTATATCACTTATTTTAAAATATTAAGCCATAATGCTTTATCTTCTTCCAGATGATAAAACTGTAAAGTTTGTTTCTAAGATAATTCCTATGAGTTTCTAAAGTGACTTTGAAAAGGAGAATTATCTTTTAAAAAATTAGGGACATTTACTTACATGTATGTATATCATGTAATTGTTGCATTTGATCAGTTAGTATTTTGAAAAATTATTTTTGAAAGCAATTTATTGAAATTCTATAATTTAGAAGTTTTAAAATAGTATAGTTATGATACTATCAGAAACAGTGTACATGAAATTAATATTAAAAATAGCTGGAGGAAGAGAAGCATAGTACCTTTAAAAAATAGTTTTTCGTACTGTATTGACAATTTGCACTGTTTAGTAATTAATGTCTAGTTTCTGAATGGCTTCATATTTAGTTGTACATAATTTAATATGGAAAAATTAAATTAAATGTCTATAAATATAGTTTCATTTTTTAGAAGTATAAAAATCATTTTGGATTAAATTATAATATACAAATATGTTTTTTTAAATATACATTTCTATTTATAATTTCTCTGCTCTTGAACTTAAATCATGATATTGGAATATATTTGGACTAATTTTGTTATATCCATTTAATTTTCAGTTATGAATTGACTTGATCTTTTCTTAAAAAGGTTTGCATTAATTCTAAAAGGTTGCATTTAGATAACCTGCACTCATTTGGGTGTTGGTTTATGAGCCATACAGTATATATTTACTTAAATTAATTATTTTTATTTTTTCAAACAGAATTTATCATCAGTCAGAAAAAATAATAATTTTGTTATTTTATCTAGGAGGGTTTTTTAAGCAGGTACTTCATCTCTACCATAGCTGTAGGAAGATGTTTTTGTTGTGCTAAGGGCAGCCAAAATTTTATTCAACAGAAAAACAGGTTTTTGCCATTTTTTTTTCTTTAAATATAGGTAGATGTAGATGTATATTAAATTTATATACTTTCAATTTTTTAAAAGAAATGATTTTGTGAATATTATTTAATTCAAAACTTTTAATATAAAATATTTTAATCTAATTCAAGCTTCAAAATTCAAAGTCATTACCTAACCTTTTTCTCTAATTGGAATTAAATTTTTGTTTCTGTGCTTAAAATTTTATTTAAAAGATACTTATTAAGGGTCTACTTTGTTCCAGGCTCTGTGTTGAGTAAAGAGAGTACAGTAGGTCCTTGGGTTACGTTGGAGATCCATTCCTACGGTGCGACGTAAGATTTTCGCCGTTAAGTCGGAACCCACCTATATAAGCACCAACATCACTCACATGGAGCACGTACACAGCAGTAATGAAGTGAAACAGTAAAAAAAAAACTTAAAAGAAAGATAATAATTCCTGATCTTTACTTGTGGTAAAGAAATAATAAAAAACATAAAGCACATATGTACATACCTTGAATGACGGAACTTTTTTTTTTAATAAATAAATGGGAGATGGTGACGTAACCATGAAAGGACGTATGTCGAGTCCGACGTAATCTGAGGACTGTCTATACAAAAGTGAGGAGAGTGCAGTTCCTCCCTCAAGGACCTTACAGTCAGTCTGTGGCTTCTACTGCCCTTCATTTGTATTGGGGTGGTTGCCAGGTTCTAGCTTGTACTAGAGTTGTTAGTAGTGCATGTGTGTATTTACTAGGAGGACATATATGCTGAAGGAACTGTTTTGAATACGTAAGTGAAAGCTAACACTTAAAGTGAATAAATAAAAGTAGGATTTTTCTTATTGGTATTTCCTGTTATTTGATAATATAGGTATTTAAGTGTTGTCTTCTGAGTAAAATAACCTTTTTGTTTAATGTTTCCTTCTGACATGTCTTGAACTTAGTGTTGTGGATGGAGCATGATTGTTTGATACCTATGTCATAGCTAAATTATGCTAATTATATAATTATAGCTAGTTAGCTATGTTTATTGGTGTCTTAATTAAGAACTTAAGTTATGGACAAATAAGTAGTGTATTGTGCGTGGCCTGTTATAAACTAAGTGACTTTTACATAGTTACATGACTATACACAGTAAGCCCTAGATTTTGCAGACCTCTATTTAATGGACTTCAGATTTAATGGATAAAATTTCCGGTCCGTATGTCATGTGTGAAAATTGACACCCTCTTAATTTTGAAATGGTTTTAACTAAGATTTGCTTATAATTAAATTAACAGGTTATTTTTTGTTATTTTTAACAAATTTTAGTGACTAGGCCTTATGTTGGAAAAACACTGTAGTAATTTCACCAATATAAATAAGTATTACATATCTACAACTCTAGTCTACATATTTAAACCCAAGACTCACCGCTCATAAATAATGTTCTGCAAATGATTAGCAAGTGTTCAGGCCACATCACTTGCAGTAATTGGTTCTGTTGTCAAGTGGTGTGACTTTCTGCATCAGTTTTTAATGTGAGCTGGCGAACTACCCGTGTGTGCTGAGCCACACCCCAGCTGTGTACTCGAGGTGACTGGTGAATGCATGCATTTACTAGGTCTATTCAGTATAAATTAAAAATAACAGTAAAACATATAGAAAACTTCTGTGACATGAAACTTGTATTCCATACTTAATTTTAATTACACAAATGTATCTAAGTAAAAACAAGTAAACCAACTGATTTGTCAATATTTTAATGTACACATTAGGAATATCTACTTTATTATATAACTTTTGGCTTTAACAGATACCCACCTCCTTGCCCGAATTAGTCCGTTATATTAAGGTTTTACTATATTTCAAATATTTTATGATTAAATGTTATATTCATTATAGCACTCTTTCATACACAATATTTCAAACTACTTTTGATTTTTAACCAAAAGTACTTTAACCAAATAACTGATTTTACAGATTTCATTTATAATTATAAAACCTCTTTGCCCTAAAAATTATTATAATACATAATATTATGGTTGATTCATATCTGTATATATAAAAGCCTAAGCGACCAAACGAGTGGTTGACCAGTTGCTATGACGTGCACTGACCACCAGGGGACAGGTGCTCAGCACATGAGCTGCCCCCTGGTGGTCAGTGCACTCCCATAGCCAACCTCCCATGGCCAGCCAAATTCCTATGGTCCCTCCCCCTGACCAGCTGCCTCCCCGCCCCATTGGTCCCAATCGCTGGCCAGGCCGAGGGACCCCCATCCATGCATGAATTCATGCACCGGGCCTCTAGTTTTATAGTAGAGTAATAACATTTATCAAATGCTAGTTATATAGCATCAGAAATCATAGTTGATGATGAAATACTACCCAGTGCATATGAATTTGAATCTCATAAACACAAAGTGTAACATCCTAAAATCCAGCTATAATATATTCATATAAAGTGATTTGGATAAAGTGATTTTCTATATTTGGATATTTATAGATATTAAAGTTGGTGAACAAATGGGACAGTTTTCCTAAAAATAAATTTCTTGGATACTAGAATATTAGAAAATGTGAAAAGCTATTCCTTCTTTTTCAATTTCTTTATGCTTTATTAGGCTTGTGCCAGCATTCCAGTGTGTCTATAATATCCAACTTAAAAACTTGATGCTATTAAAGTAAATTATGTAAATCACAGAAAATATCTTGAATGCTAACATTTTCTAATAATCCTACTATGATTTTTCCTAACCATAACTGCGACTGTGAAGCATTCCATTCCAAGATGATAAGGAAGCTTTACTTAATACCTGCTTCGCTGACGAATAGGTTAGCAAGGGTGCTGTTTAACAGAGGCAGCCCTTTTCTAGCAGCAAAAAGCCATGATGCTCAGTCTTCTCTGGGGCAGTAAATTAGATTCTCAAACCTCCTACTGTCCCTGGTGTGGATGCATTACTATTCTGCCATCTTGTCACTATGCAGCAGGTGCCTGTTACAGGAGATTTTTAAACACTGTTTTTGGGATGCTTCATATTTGAAAAGAGTAAAGTTGATCTATAATTTTTCCCTAATTGCACTTTTGTTGTAAAGGATATTAATTTTAATCAGTACAGGGCTGGTACATGAAAAATCATGCACTGGAGGGGGATTCCCTCAGCCCGGCCTGACCCCTCTCACAGTCTGGGAGCCCTCAGGGGTGGGAGGCGACCCGGCCATCAGGGGAAGGCAACGCCCCCATCACACCTCTGCTGCTGCCCCTGCCAGCAGCGCAAGCCTCGGCCTGCCCTGGTTATCTGAGCCTCAGGTGGCCCTGGGCGGTTGGGCAGCCGACAGCCGAGGCTTGCCTGAGCCTCGGGCTGGTCCTGGGCGGCTGGGGTGCTGAGGGGAATTGATGTGCACCTGCTGCCCCTGCAGGGCTGAGGGGACTGGGCGCCGCCATCTTTGGGGGCGGGACAGTCAATTAGCATATTCCCTTATTGGCTGTGGGTGCCGCCATCTTTGGGACGGCATGAGGGTCAATTGTCATATTCCCTCTTTTATAGGATTACCAAAGATAATAAAAAGGAGGGTATATTTTACTCATTTGCCTACAGTAAGGATAAAAAGTTGTCTTCTTTTCATTTTTAAGAGAATAGTGTTTACCCCTACTCTTCTCTTACCTTCCCCAAATCTTGTGGTGTTAAGTTTCTTCAGTTTTACCACTTTGTTTTTGTGAGTCTTATCAGCCTAGCAATAGGCATTTTTATTGAACTCTAGAAAAATGCATAAATTAGGCTTTGGACTTTTGAATAAATAGTACACTGCTATCTTACTTTTGTAGGCAATATTTTATAACTACCTTTCTTAAAGTTACTATTGCTTCTAAAAAATATACCAAATGTATACCTTTTATTAACACTTTTGAGGAAATGTATTTGACACCAGTACATTTTATTTGACTTGGCAGATCTTTTGCTGAAAACACAAAAAAAGTTTGTGTGAATGTGCTTGCTCGTGCCTATTTAGGAAAATATATACTATCAATATATAGTAAATATAGAGGCAAATGCACACCTTATATATAGCGTTATGACTAGAAAAGGAGTTTTAATAAAATGAGTTAGGATGATAAATGATTTTGAAAAATCTGCATCATGGAGGTGTGATTATTAAAACAAAAGTTGCTGCTTAAGGGAATGGTTTCCAATGAAAAATTGTCTTGATTCCTTGTTAGCTCACAATTAATTGGAGTTTTTTGGAGGAGATTGGCCTCACCTTCTTATACACAAACATTTCAGAAGCTGGTATTGCAGAAAAGCCTTTGTCATTTCCCCTAGATGAGAAATTTGGGTCCTCAGTCCCAGTGTCACTATGGAACCGGATTGTTCCCTCACCTTGGGTACTCCAGTGATAGAGAGATGAATTCTTAGAATAGGAAGTAATCATGTCCATGTAGTTAGGAATAAGAAAGCAAACTTGGCTTATCTGAAACTGCCTTATCAACTTCCCTTGCTTAAAATACTGTGTGTATGCTAATATCTTTTGAATTCTTTATTCTAGCCTGTGTCTATCTCTGGACCCAAATTGCCAACTGAACAGTAATACTTGAATATGTCATATCCATCACATACTTAAATATATCCCAAACCAAATTATTCCCTAAACCTTTCCCCTTTTTTTCAGATTTCAAAACTAATTCATTTATTACTCATTCTTTAATAAGCACATACTTTGTGGCATGTACAATGGTAGACTCTAGAAAAAAGGGGACTTCTGTAATCCTATATAATAAAAGGCTAATATGCAAATTGTCCCCTTGACTGGGAGTTTGCCCGGGAGTTTGACTAGAGGGCGGGGCCAGCTGGTGAACTGCCCACAGTCCCTTCCCCCTGGCCGGCCCCACCTCCATCCCCTATTCCCCGCCCCCCCCCACTCCCCGGCCAGCTGGACCTCACCTGTGCATGAATTCGAGCACCAGGCCTCTAGAACTTTAAATAATAAAGATTAAACAAAGATAATACATGGTTTCTAGTTTTTAGTTAGTGGAGAAATTATCTCAGTACCTTCTCTTTTGTTTTTACTCCATTTAGTTGGTCAACAAATCCAATCTATTTTTCCTCCTAAATACAAATGTCTCTTGATCTTTTTCCACCCCCACTGCCAAATGCCTTAAATTCATAACTTCATTATTTCTGAGGCCAAGCATGTCAAACTCATGGCCGGTGAGCTGCCTGCTTCGTTTATTTTATTTTATTTTAATATATTTTTATTGATATCAGAGAGGAAGGGAGAGGGGAAAGAGAGATAGAAACATCAATGATGAGAGAGAATCATTGATCTGCTGCCTCTCACACACCCACCACTGGAGGTTGAGCCTGCAACCCAGGCATGCGCCCTTGACTGGAATCAAACCCAGGACCCTTTAGTCCACAGGCTGACGCTTTATCCACTGATGCTCTGTCTATTCAAACCAGTCAGGGCTGCTTCGTTTATTTAAACAAGGCATGAGGCCTAATGGCCGCGAGTTTGACATGCTTGTCGCGCCCTTAACTGGTTTTCTTGTCAACAGATAACTTTCAAATTCATCTTCCATACAGTTATCAGTATAAATCATTTTTAAAAAGTTGGTCTCATTTTCTGCTTATACTTTTTAAATGAATTACATTATCTATAAAAGCAAGTCTACATTCCATAACATTTCTTGTGAGGTTCTTTACAAACTGGCCCCATTTTCTACCACTTCCTCCATTCACCCTGTGCACCATTCACAATAAGCTGTTCCCTAGAAGCATACCAATTTTTCTTTTGTATCGATACATGTGTTGTTTCTCTATCACTGTTGTGCTCTCTTTTATGCTTCTTGGTTTATCCCCCAAATGTCATTTTTCAATGAATTCACATTTGCTTCCCTTCTTCTTGGTTATTCCCTTCTCTGTAATCAGATAATTGCATTTATACGTATCACTAGCATAGCTCTCATGTTGTGTTGTTATCATTTTATTGTGTGTTTGTCTCCCCAGTACCTTGAACTCTGAGGGCAAAAACCTTGTCCTTTCATTTTTGTGATTCAGGCACAGTGCCTTAAACATAGGATTCACTCAATGAATTTCTATTCCCTTACCCATGCAGTTATGGTCTCTCTGGATACTAGATAGAGGTTTGCAGTCATTTTTGTACCACAAGGTTCTAGAGAGGAGAGGAGCTATCTTTAGGTCTTCTTTGTATAAATACACATTTCACTTTTTGTCTATCTGAGTATATTTGGAGACTACCAATCCACTTCCTGCCTTTTTTTGGGAAATAGAAATTTCTAGAGATGATGATTTTAAGTTGAATAGCTTTGACGGTATTAGCCTCTCTTCCATTGCTGCACTCATTACCTCCTTGTGTGTGTAAACAGGTCCGTTGAACTTGCTTGTTATATGCCACATGCTCACGAACTATCACATCGCATGAAATCAGATCAAATGTAGTGCTTGTTGGGTGTGTGAACCTCATACACTGACATACCACTTGTTAAGCTTTTTTATTTAAATAATTTTATATGTTTCAGATTGTAAAGCTTCTCCAGGGCAAGCAGGATAGGCTGTTTCATGAATCAGTTAACATATATACCAGCCTGTGAAAGTATAAAAATAATGAGCATGTTAAAAATTAATTACAGTTGTAAATTGATTTTCTTTTGTTGGCAGAAAGAACGTAGTGTATTAGCCTGGGAACAGGTTCACACTGTTTTAACATTAAGCACTTCCAGCTGAAGCTTGTTAGTGACTGCCTCTCAGATTAAGGGGAAAAAATCCTCACCATGGTACATGAACTCCTATTGTTAGGACATAAATAATCAGCTCATCCCCCACATGGATGAGAACAAAGAACATAATAGTACACAGAACAAAGATTAAGCAAATATTGCCAACCCCATTTAAGAGGTAAATTAAAAATACCATGTCATGCCTTAGGAGCTAGTCAGGGGAAAATACTTTGGCTTTGAATTAGATTGATTATTTTAAGTTAAAGTAAAATGAAATCTTTTAGTTAGTGTCAGTATGCTGGTAATATTGAAGACTAGGGAAATATATTCTCTTGATAACAAGATGCTTCAGATTTTGTGGAGTTTATTTTCAAACCAAGAACTAAAAACTAGAATTTCTATTTTGAGGGAAAACGCCAGTGGAAGCATAACTAAACTTTAGAGGTGAAGTCACTGACTTTTAGTACAGCTTTTATAAAGCACAAAAAACTTCATTCGGATTTTCCTAGCACAAACTCTAAATCCTGACTTTGAAAAAGAAAATCTACACTCTGATCTACTTTTTTATTTATTTGAGTTTCATTCATTTGAACTTGAACTTGGCACAATAGACAAGAAAGCAGCTGTGGAAAAGAGTATATATACCCTCTAAAATCTGAAAATTATTGGCAAAAGATTATATCTTCATAGGTAACAGAAACCAAGAAGGGCAGTAGTTTTTCCACAAAATCTTAAATTTATTTAAATAATTAAAATTATTCCAGTGTTTTAGGAATGACCTAAAGCAGTGTTTTTGCCTTTTAAAATGTTAATGTTTATCCTCAGTTTATTTAACTATTAATACATTGTATATGATTTATAGTCATGATTTTTTTTTGCAAATGACCTTTAATCTACAAATGCATAAGAAGTTTTGCATTGGGAGGCCATTTTCAGTGTTGTCTAATTTCAGATTTTAAAAAATCATGCCTTTGCCCCCCACCTCGAATTATTTATCTCTTAAAAGTTAAACCTTAAAAACAGTAATTTTATGTGTAATATAAAATATAACCTGATTTATGAAGTTAATCAATCTTTAGGTTAATAAATTCCACATTAATATTTTACTTTGGTGACATCAGACTCATCACATCTGATAATTTTGTTCACAAGATTGTCCCTGGGCAGGACATTTGCCTATATTGCAATACTTCTTTATCCTTATTGCTGCAATTTTATTTAATTTTTTTTCTCTATCTTCTTTGCTGCTGGACTTCTAACCTCCAGCATATTCATGATACCCCCTTTCAGTGTGGAATGTTTCCAGAGTTGTCATTTTACTCACTTCTTCCATAAAGCTTTCTTTAGTCTCTCCCAACTCTTCCTTGAGTGCTGCAGCTCCCTGTTGGGGGTATTGTGAGGAATATGGGCTTTGATTTCAAATTGTATTTAAATCCAGAGCTGCTGTTAGCTCAGTGACCATGAATATTTACTAACCTCTCTGAAGTTGTTGCATCATCTGGAAAAAGAGGTTTATTTTTATAGTACCTAACTCACGGCAGGGTTGTTATGAGGATTGAAGAAATTACAGGTGATGATGCTTGAACAATGCAGGGGTTAGGAGCATGGATCCTCACACAAATACACCCGAGCTTCTCTCCCCCCCCCCCCCCCCCATTAAAACGCATATAACTTGACTCCTCAAAACTTAGCTACTAATAGCCTACTGTTGACTGGAAGCCTTACTGATACCATAAACAGTTGATAACACATTTTGTGTGCTATATGTATTATATACTATATTACAAGAAAGTAAGAGAAAAGAAAATGTTTAGAAAATCATAAGGAAGAGAAAATACATGTATAGTATTGTACGTATTTACTGAAAAAGATTTGCATATAAGTGGACCTGCGCAATTCAAACTCATGTTCTAGGGTCAACTAACATGCCTACTAGCAAATGTCTATATCTATGATCTATAGCTAGAGCTCTATCAACGTCTATATCTGCTCTGTAGAGCCTGGATAAAATGATAAGTTCCAGTCTCTATACCACTAATGTAACATATCTCTATATCACTGATATTAACTAGTTCCCATAGCTCTTTACTCCCTCTCTCAAATTTTGTCCATATCCTCTGCAAGAACCTGAGGGAAGGAGTGAATACCAGATTACATATGTGTCATCCTCCTGAATTTTGAAGGGCAGTAGAAGAAAAGATAAAAGCACTGACAAAAGTCTTCATTCCAATAGTTAATTGTCTTGGCAGACCACCTTTGATATTTATCACCACCCAAAAGGAGGTATTATTTTGGCTAAAGATTTTTAACATTCTGAAGATTAAGACTTTAATTTAAAATTTGTTGTTACAACTGCAAAATGTTTTCTCGTAGACCTCTAACGTGGTGAATGTGCTATATTTTTCATGGGGACTTTTGGATTAAATACTTTTGAAGCATCTGTTTAAGTGTGCCTCAACCTATTTATTTGGGGTGACTGACTAGGGACTGATAATGTCATTCATCCTTTTATGATGTGTGTTTTCTCATCCGTAAAATGAGGCATTGATTTTCAGTCCTGGTAGGCTAGCTCTGAATTTTTTGTAATAATTTTTACATTGGAACATTGTAGTTTTTAATAAATGAGTGCAGTTTGTTTCTATAGCCCATAAACAAAAATAAAACTTTCACCACTTAAAAATAAAAAGTAGCATCTGGGATTCTATTTATATAATAGTTTTGCTATAATTCTATTCTATTCTATAGATGTAATAAGCTGTACAAGGTACATGTTTGTAGCAACCTTTTGGACTCAACATGAAACAGCAGCTACAAATCCCTCTTGTAGCTGAACCATAAATCAGAAGTAATCGTCTGACTTTTCAATAAGAAAATCTGTAAAATCTATAAACTTTTAAAAACCCATATCACCTCACCCCAGTAGCATATCAATAGGAAATAATTCTCTAATAATAATTATCTAATTTGCCTGCTTTAAGCAATATTTTATCAAGTACTTTCTTTAAAATTCCTGTAAATAAGGGTAAAAAATGTTTTTATTTCTATAAGTAGATTTTTGTAACTTCATAGTTACTTAAACATTTTAAGATAAAATTTATTCTGGCAGTTTATAAGGTCTTTCTGAAAGTGCTGTGTATTTTATCAGTTTATTTCTTTTTATTGAGGTATAATTGACATAGCATTGTTAGTTTCAAGTGTGTAACATAACAATTCCAGATTTTTTATATTGTGAAATGATCATTTCAGTAAGTCTGGTTAACCTCCATAACCATATATAGTTACAAATTTTTTCTTGTGTATTTATTTTTTAACTAAACATTTTTGGGGTAGTTGTAAATTCACATGCAATTTTAAGAAATATATGGGCTATCTCTTCCTATGTGCCCTTTACTCAATTTTCCCCAATAGTAACATCTTGCAAAACTGTAGTACAATATCACAACCGGGAAATCAGAGTTTATACAATCCATAGATCTTATTCAAATTTCCTACTTTTACATGTATTCATTTGTGTTTGTGCGTATTCGGTTATGTGAAAGTTTAGTCCATGTGTAAGTTTGTATATTTCCCACCAGTCATGATACAGACCAGTGCCATCATCTCCAGGACCCCTTCTTTGATAACCATACCCACTTTCCTCCTGCCCCTTCCTCAATCCCTGGCAGCCATTAATCACCACTTTAAAATTTTGTCATTTCAAGAATTCATATAAGTAGAATTATATAGTAAGTAAAATTTGAGGTTGATGTTTTCTCAGTATAATTAAGTCCTTGAGATTCAGCCAAATTATTGTGTATGCTAATAGTTTATTATTTTTTATTGCTGAGTAAGTATTCATAATATGAACGTAACACAGTTTGTTTAACCTTTCACCCATTGAAGGACATCTGGGTTCTTTTCTGTTTTTTGGCTATTACAAATAAAGCTACTGTGAAGATTCAGGTACAGATTTTTGTGTGAACATGCACTTCTTTGGGATAAATGCTCGAGGGTAATATGGCAATTGCATGTTTAGTTTTATAAGTGGTATCAATATTTTAGCACTTTCAGTAAAGTATGGTAACCTTACTTCCATTTAGATTCCTTTACTTTTACACTTTTTAAATGTCATTGTCTTTGAGTATCAGGAAGTGGTATAATTTTTAATCAAATATGATTTAGAAAAATTATGAGGAGATAGTCTATTTGATTTATCTATATTTCTACTCTTCCCACCAATCTGACTTCATTGTTAATGCTTAAGGTTCTTTTATCATTTCCTTTTTGTTTGAAGAACTTTCTTTAGGTAAGTCTGCTAGTGACAAATTATTTTTTTCTCACTTGACAATTGTTTTTCTCTACATTATTCATAAAGGATAGTTTTTTGAAAAGCAGAATTCACAATTTCCATTTCTTTTTGACACTGTTCCTGTTCAGTCCAGGGGAAGAATAAACTTCCCCGGATAGCTTTCTTTTCTGGATTGGGGATCAGAGGATACAGAGTCCCGGCTATCTTCTGCTGTTGGGTGGGGAGTCGGAATATTCCTTGCCCCTATATTGTTCATCCAGTTTTGCATCCCTGTGCAGTTTACCTTCCTCTTTCTACCTTGTGCAGTCCTCCTTGGGTTGTCTCTTACGTTCGTTCCGGGGTTTATAGTTGTCCTTAGCAGGGAGGAACAATAAATATGAATCTATGTCATCTTGTCTGGAGAAAAAGTTCTGTGTTTTTTTATTCTTTCTAAACATTCTGTTTAGGTTTACTGTTAGCATTTTTTGATGAAGTATCTTCGCAGTGGTCGGCAAACTGCGGCTCGGCCAACCGCGGCTCACAAGCCACACGCGGCTCTTTGGCCCTTTGAGTGTGGCTCTTCCACAAAATACCGGCTCCTGCGCATGGGCCACGAAGTTTCAATCGCACTGTACGTGTGCGCCCACACGTGGTATTTTGTGGAAGAGCCACACTCAAGGGGCCAAAGAGCCGCATGTGGCTCGCGAGCCGCAGTTTGCGGACCACGGTTCTAGGGTAATTCAAAGCTCAATTGCATGAGAAGCCTTCTGTAACTTAGTGCCAAAGAAGATTTCAGCATATTCAAAAATATATTTTACCATTATTTAGAGAATTTTTCTTCAACAAAATTGTTAGTCTAAGACATTAATTTTATGGCTATAAAATATTTCAATTTAGTATGTATAAGCCATGGACACAGACAATAGTATGGTGAAGGCCTGGGGAGGGGGCGGGAGCAGGGTGGAGGGAGGGTAATGGGAAAAGGAGACATCTGTAATACTTGAAACAATAAAGATAAATTTAAAAATATGTATTTCAATTTATTCTTTGCTGGAACTAGAGCCTTACTCTAAATCACTTTCTGCACTTGGGACCCTAACAACAGGAATGGCTACTGCAGCAGATGGGAAAGACTCTGGTCCCATCTCCACATTATACATGCACATGCATGTATACAAAACCGAGACACCACTATGAATCTGGGCCATGAATACCTTCACTGGCTGAGACTTCTGTCATATGCCCACTGACCATATCAAGCTATTTAGGTACTAATGCCAGTATGGAGATATGACTTCATCATTTTGTCATGAACATTTAAATTTGGGCAAGGAAATAAATCAGTATTTTCTGTGATCCTATTCATCTTGGAATGCACAGTACCTAGAGCAAGTCCTCAAGAGTTTAATGAATATGCAATTGCAAAAAAAATAATTTTAAGAATAGAATAATGGAGGAGATGGATATTCTTGAACTTCTACATGCATAGAAATAATTTTCCCAAAGTTGTATATATTTTTCCAGAACTTCTTATTTAGGTATAAATTAATATGTCAGATTCACAGTGTTGGTGCATAAGTAAATCTTTGTACTTGATTTTTTTCAGTTTTTCTCTAGCAATATTTTAATAAACTGGCAAAGTACTTTTAAATTGTTGGTACATTTGTACAGTGCATTGTGGAATGTTCTCCTAAACTTTGTATTTTGTTTTTGTGTTCATATGGTAAAGTCAAGGAATAACAAAACAAATCTTTGAAATTGGTATTTTTTTAATGTGAAAAATCAAATCCTAATTTACTCCATATTGGCTTAAATTTTTTTTGTACTAGCTTTTCCTAGATCAGATCCCTCCCCCCCAAATTGAGCAATTATCTTCATATTTTGGAAATGCCTTTTGACTGCTACATCTTGAAATGATACTGTATTTTTTGCACAATTTACATGATTAATTTATCCATGAAATCCTGGTAGAACTGAGTGACTTTAAGGAACTCTCTGGTTCAACTTACTGCCTTTGGAAATTTGTTGTAACTAATGTGGTAAAAGTAATATAATACTGTAAGGTACCTGAAAATATTCTTGAAATTTTAACTCAAGGGCAGATTTTGTGCTTTTGAAAAGTATGAAAGTAGAGTAATTTAGTATATTATTCAAGTTAAAGAATTGATCAAATATATGAGGGTATTTGAAACACAGGAAAGTAGAAGTTATTATACTATCCTATATAGTAAAAGCATAATATGCAAATTGACCAAACGGCTGAACAGCAGAATAACAACAACCATCTGGACGGCCATCCGGGACCATACTATGACACCCACTGGCACCAGGCCAGCCAAGGCAGGTGCAATCCGATTGGTTGGGAGCCCAGCCATCACCCCATGATTGCCCCGCGGAGGGAGGCCCAGGCAAACGGCTGGCAGGGCGATCAATCGGGGGGCTCCATGATCACCCTGTAGAGGGAGGCCCAGGCCACCAACCAGTGGTCTGCAACAGGTGGGCAGGGCCTTCCTCTGCAAGGGAAGCCCCAGTCCCGGGTGCTGGCAGCCAGAGGGAAGCCCAGGTCCTGGGTGCCAGCAGCCAGAGGGAAGCCTGGGTCCCGGGTGCAGGCAGCTGGGGGAAGGAAGGCCTACTCTTGCACAAATTTCGTGCATTGGGCCTCTAGTTATAAATAAATGCCATTGGCAAAGTAAAAGGTGATCAGTGATTTCTTTTATATTAAAAGAAAAAGAACTAAAGAAACCTGCCATCCTATGTAATAAAAGGGTAATATGCAGATTGTCTCCTCCACTGGGAGTTCAACCAGAGTTTGTCCGGGAGGTGGGGCCAGCCCACCAACCGTCCAGGGCCCCTTCCTCTGGCCAGCCTGGCCCAATCAACCCCGGGGCCAACTGGAACCCACTTGTGCACGAATTTGTGCACCGGGCCTCTAGTTAATAAAGGGAGCCCTACCTGGTTTGGCTCAGTGGGTAGAGCATTGGTCTGTGGACTGAAAGGTCCCAGGCACATGCCTGGGTTGTGGGCTTGACCCCCAGTAGGGGTGTGCAGGAGGCAGCTGATCAATGGTTCTTTCTCATCATTGATGTTTCTATCTTTCCCTCTACCTCTCTGAAATCAATAAAAATATATTTTAAAATAATAATAAAGGGAGATTAATGTATGAGTTTCAAATGACTATTGCTAACCTACTTTATTTAGCAAATGGATTGAAGTTAATGAATATATTTTGCCATAGTAGACTATTAAACTCTCTTCTGTATCTCTTACTTGTTACAATTTCAGGCCTACTTTTATCATGATTCCTACCTGTTTCTAAACTGGGAGGGATACGAGGTTGTCTTGACTTTCAGCAATACTTTCTTACCCCAAAGACGCCAATATCCCTTGGCTCCCCATTCTGTTCTGTCTCATCCCTTCATACTAACGGTCTCAAGCAACTCATATTGTAAGAGATATGAGCTCAGGGCCTTTCTTTAAACCCCTTTTAAAATCTGTTTTAATATCTCTTCATTTTTCTTTTTGTTAGTATTTGATGTGTCTATTCTGTCCTTTGACTTTTAACCTTCTTATAGTCTTCTGTTCTAGATGTATCCCTTCTAAGCAGTATATAGTTGGGTTTATTTTTTCAATCAATCCATCTTCTTCTTTTATTTGTAGTTTTTAGTTAGTTTACTTATAATTACTATTGTAATTTTGTTTATATTATCTTGTTTTATACTTTTTATTTGTCCTACCTGTTTTTATTTTCTTTTAATTTTCTTCAGATTGGTAATTTTTATAATTTAGTTTTCCCCCACTCTACTAATTTAGATGTACATACTCTTGTTTCTACTCTTACTTGCTACGTAAAAAAATTATAATATAAATGCATATTCATACTTGAATTACCAAAGTTGAAAGTTAATGAATACTTCTATTTTTCTCTCAGATGCCACAAGACCTTAGAACATTTCTATTTTACTTTCTCCACTTCTAATTTATATATTACTGGTATTGTGTATTTATCCTGTTTTTACTTATTTTTTAGAGAGAGGGGAAAGGAGAGGTATTGAGAGAAAGAGACATCGATGAGAGAGAAACATAGATCAGCTGCCTCTTGCACACCCCTTACTTGGGGATTGAGCCCGAAACCTGGGCATAGTGCCCTGACCAGTAATCAAACTGGTGACCTCTTGGTTCCTGGGTCGACACTCAGCCGCTGAGCCATACTGGCCGGGCTATCCTATTTTTAAACCAATAATACATTATTATTGTTATTAGCTATACAGGAAAATTTATTTAGATATACCATCATATATACTACTTTATTTATTCTTCATTCCTTACATCTCAGACCTTCTAAGTGGGATCTCTTTCTCTTGAAGGTACAGTTTAGGAATTTCCTTGAGTAGGGATCTTGTGATAGCAAACCTTTGGTTGTTTTTAGTTTGGGGTAATCCTTCTGGTATTTTCCTGACTATTTAATTGGTGATCAGTTTTTAAAGCAAGACTAAGCCCAGGTCGGAAGGATGTATTTCTTATTGCTTGTCTAACCAGCTACCCAACTCTGAAAAAGATCCATATCTACATAACTTGATTCTCAAGGGAGTGTACATTTGATATTCTGAGGTATTTAGAAACTCCATAAAATTCTTAAGTAGAGAGAAGGAATGTGATTTTTTTTTGTAGTTTTTTTAAAGGTTAACAGCTGTATATGACTTATTAATGGAACAAAGCTGTCTCTCATGGAATCCTTAGTGATTGACTGTTAGTTTGGTTAACTAGGACATTAAGCATATCTACAGATTTGTGTATACTAGTATACATTTCAAAGTAGTAGCATTCTTTGTACATATTCTTGTAAATTCAGTTATATATTTTTTTCAAAGTAACTATAAAGTGTTTTAGAAATAACGACATGATGTACTCATTGCTACATTTTCTCATAAAAATGCTTTCTTACATTTAGATTACCTCTCTAGTGACCCTGCAGCTATTAACCCTGGTTGGCCATGATGACCAGCTTGATGGACCAAAATACAAATGCACAGTATCTCTAGACTTCATCAGAGCTATCGCTAGGTAAGCATAGAGTAATTGTGAACATAAAATGTCTTGAATTACGTAAATTATATACTAAATATAAAAATTAATGTAATGTCATTAGTCATTTAAGCAAGGAAAGATTATGTAAGTACCACGAATGATTAAGTTTCACTGTAGAATGAACCCTCTCATCAAATTTACAAATGGCATAAAATTGGGAGAATTAGCTAATATGTTGGATGGCAAAAATTAAGATTCTGAAAGACAACAGAATGGAAAAATGGTCCCATAGTAGCAAGGTCAGATTTAACGGACAGTTAACTACAAAAAAACTCTCCTATGTAATAAAACAAGATGGGAGAGACTTGGCTTAACTTCTGGGTATTTGAGCTGACTACATGGCTTTAAAAATCCTGGTGTCTCATTTAAGAGATGTAATAGGTCTGTCTACTCTGTGTTGCCTTAGGCAGGCCAAATCTGGTGTGCTGTGCTTGGAGTTTTAAGAGGGGCATTAACAAATGGGTATACGCTGAGGAGAGAGGGCAGGAGGACAGTGGTAAAATGAGGAGAACCATGTCTGGCTGAGGGATAGGGTGTGAGAAAAAACCTTATGAAGGATAGGGTAATCGTCTCAAGTATTTCAGGGGTTGTCATGTACAAAATGGATGGAATAATTCTGAGCAATCGTAGAGCATTAGAAGTTCTAGGAAAGAACTGTTTGTCGAAATGAGAGCTGTCTAAAAATGTACCGCGTTCTCACAAAGAGGTGTATTTGCTGTTAGGGAAAATGTTCCAGCCATTTTATATGAGTAAATTACTTCATCTCATGGTTGCAGCTGGATAACAACCTGTTAGGACTTGTAGTGGGAGGGGCAATGTGAATGTAGACTGGCATGTGGCAAAAGATAATCCATAAAACAGTGCTTCCCAGCCTTTTTGAATATGAAAATTTTATTTTAATATCCTTTTAAAATTAATCATGAGAATATGTACATTTATTTCAAATCAATAACACACAGACATGAAACATTATTTATTCAGGCTAAAAACAGTGCTTGACATTATGGATTTGCAGATCTCTAATGAATTGAAGTTCTGAAGTGTACAGGTTAGCAGCCTGTACTCTGAAGTCTCTTCTGAATTAAAAGATCTGTGATCATATGATGCAGGTATTAGAAATATTTTGATGGCATGTATACTCTAAAAAATAAAATAAGGTTTTTGAAATGTGTTGTTACAATAAAATTGGGCAAATTTTTACACAGAAGAAATTGAGGAAAATATTTTTTTGACTGTATTCAGTATGACCATAAGGCTATAACTTTCTTTTTCCAAACAATGATATTAATAATTCTATATCTAAGAGCCTATATCAAAGGCATAACTTTTGAATGCAGCATCTTTATTTCAGCAATTTTGTCATTGTTTTAAATGTGTTGGGTCATGCCCCAGCATAATGAACAGGACAGAGGTTTGTGAGTGCTCAGTATGGAGAATATGCAGTGAACCAAACTGAATTGGGCATTACTTAATCCACAGTGTCAGTGATGTTAGACCCATCCAGAGAAATGCACTTTCATTTTCCACTTCAGAAGGGAGCAGGAATTTTGCCAGAGAACTTGGCAACTCTGTAATTTGCTTTGTTACCTTTGTTTTCTTATTCTTCCTCACTTTCTATGGACAGTGTCCAAAGAGTAACTACCTCTGTCTTCCCACATCGGCACCCTTCCACTCTCCTAACATTCTGCCATAATGAAAACCTGATAATTACCTGGGGATGTTCCTTCCCCCAGAGTTCTCTGTAGTGGTAGCTATTTATTTCTCAAACCCCAACCAGGGCTGCAGGCACTTTTTTTTTTTTTTAATTTATTGTGTGTTTTTTTTTACAGTGAGGAAGGGAGAGGGGTAGAGAGTTAGAAATATCGATGAGCTGCCTCCTGCACACTCCCTACTGGGTATGTGCCTGCAACCATGGTACATGCCCTTGACCGGAATCGAACCTGGGGCCCTTGAGTCCACAGGCTGATGCTCTATCCACTGAGCCATCCTTTGTCCTTGTTGCCACTTCCAGATTGTTACTAACCCCAAATTCTTATAAAAATGTGGGCTTTTTTGAGACTCATACAATCTGGCTCTATTTCCCTCTTGTCCTATGGTTGATTATTATCAACAACCTCCCAACCATTCCACCTCATGTATTGAAGACAGGAGCACATGGTTCACAGACTTCTTTTCAACCTAGATTCTTGACTCTATTCAGACCACAGATTCTAACATCTGTATTCGCTTTGTTCAGCATTCACTGTGTTTCACAGAACAAATTAAGACCAGCAGTTGAGAACTCCTTCAGCTGCCTGCATTGGTGCCAATCTTCTTTCCTTCTTCAGCAGGGTGCGTCTCTTCTTCTCTGAGTGGATTCTTCCACTTCTGCTCTCCCTTTTTCCCCGGGACACAGGCTCTTTGTCCACTCTGGGGCATCTAACACTGTGGACTGCTCTCTTTCTTAAAACGGTCTTCTCTTACAGCCCATGGTTCCAGTCTCTTTATTCTTTGGCTGTTCGTTTGTTTGTTTGTTTTTTATAAGGCACATTTATTAGCTCATCCTATCCACCCTACCTTAAATGTGGCTGGTCCTTGAGGCTTGGCTCTTTTTTCATATCCTTTTTTCCTAGTCAGTTTTAGTATACTCATGACTTCAATACCATCTATAGATGAATAATTCCCTAATTGTCAAGGCCAGACGTTTCTTCTAATATTCCTTACCTTTATTGGATGTTTCCCAGTTACATTAATACATTTCCAAAACTGAACTCAGACATTCTAATCTCTGCTTCTGCCTGCCAACAAAAACGTAATGAACCAGCTTTCCTCCCATGTCCTTATTTCAGCGATCAGCACTGCAGTCTGCCATGTTGCACAGGCTGAAATCAGGGATTCTTGACATTGCTCTTTCTCTCTCTCACACTCTGCATATCCAAGCATTAGTCCTGCTGAGCCTAGAAGTCCCACCTACTGATCTCAAAGTCATTCACTTTTACCACTTGTACTGTTACTCTCTAGAGTCTAGACCAAGCCACCACCATCTCTTCTCTAGTAACCTCTTAATTAGTCTCCTATCTACTTTAATTTGTTGTCCACACTATAGCCAAAATGACCTTATTAAAATTTAATGTCACCCTCCTACTTAAGTCTTTAATAGTTTTACATAACTCTAAATAGGAATAAAAACAGAATCTTTGAAATAGCCTACAAGGTCCCAGTGATCTGGCCCTGGCTTTGTGCCCTGCCATGTCGAGCACACACGTCTTCTTTTTTAGGTATTTGTACTTCAATCTGTCTGGCTTTTTCAGTTCTTCATATTCACTTTGTGATCCCCATCTTTGCATATATGTGGCAAAGATGGGAATCCAACTCCTCCTCTCCTTTAGCTAATGGCTGAAGAAGCATCAAGAATACCATGACAACCATCCAACCTCCAGCCCCCACAGTTATACAGCTCCCATTGTCATGTTCTAATACTAATCATAATTTTAACTAATTAACTTAATGAGAATTCATCTTCAGTATAAGTACACAAAGCTCAAACAGAGACTGTGTTTGTGTCAACCCCCGCTTTACTTCAAACCCAGCACAATGCTTTAAACTTAGTATATGCTAAATATATAAATTTTGCATGTTTTCCTATAGTGATTAGCAATAAAACTTCAGATGAAAGGGGACAATTGTGGGCTTGTCTTTTGGGGCAGCAAGAAGGGAGCTAAAGAGGCAAAATCTCATTCCATATTCGAGGCCTGGTGGAGAAAAGAGATCCCAAGTATAGTTACCAAAGGAGAGGTAGGTAGGCCTATATCCAGACACCTGTGGAAGAGAACCAACAATTAGATCACAGGACACAACCTAAATGTCCAAAATAAGGGAATGGATTAGTAATTTATTGTAAATTCGTACTTAAAAAAACACTATGCAGTTATTAAAAATATTACTTTTCAAGGATAAAAACATGGAGTTAAATGGTTAAATATGAGCTGAAGTGGATAAAGCAGTTATTTATAAAGTATATACAAGGAAAACCTAAGGGAACAGAATGATGGTCAAAATTTTCAGTTGCTACCAAGAAATAAAGTGGAGTCTATCCAATTTAACAATACAGCAGTCATTTGTATCTTTATCAGGGAAACTTTCAGAAATACAGTGGGTGGATGTCAGATTATAGTGTATTTAAATAGTACTTATAAGAAAGTAGAAGCAGCAAATAGAGAGGATATCTTTATTTAACATTTATTGTGTTACAATCATTGTGCTAGGCTTTGGCTAGGCTTTGGGGATATAGCAACAAGTATAACAGATCTCTGTTCTATCCCTATGAGCTTATATTCTAGAATGTTTTGCCATAAAGAGGAAGAGAGAGGATTATTACCTATTAAAGGTATTGTGAGAGGGTCATTATTTTTTAAAGATTTGAGCATATTTAGATGGTGATGGGAAAGGACTGCTAAGGAAGGAAAGCTAATACACATCAAAGAGAGATTAATTTAAAGCATCATAAAGTCCTTGGAATGGTATATAAGCATGGGGTTTAGGAAGAAATAGCCTTAGCTGAGGAGGAGAATCCTTTTGCATTAAAACAAGAGGAAAAGTGTATTCAGATAGAGTTGAGCGTCGCGCTTTGGTAGTAAGAAGTTGAGGGAATTCTGATCTGAGGTTCCTATTTTACCTGTAAAGGAAGGGGGGAAATTCAGACTAAATCCGGAAGTGGTAGCAGTTTGAGAGGAAGATAGATATTTCGAATAGCTGCTGTGGGGAATGGAAAGAAAGTGCTGACAAGGAAAGCAACTTGCTGAGAGCGTGGAGGCCCCAGTTGCGGTTCCTGACCTTGAATTTACAGTGGCACTGATCTGTGAGACTTGTGATCTTCTCCAACAGCTTCCAGAAATATGCTGGGTACTGGGACAGCAAAAGAATATAATTGAAATCACATAAGATTGGGGTTTTGCCAGGTGAATTCAGCGAGTGCTAGCTAGTGAACACTTGAAGTGGCAAACCGTGGAGTCTACGCTAGGAGAGGGAGGGAGGAAGAAAGTAAAGCTACTAGCGGGCTAAGTGCCTGGCACATAGATACTCAGTATTTGTTGATCAGGAGAAAATAAAGGGGTTTATGAACTGGTTTTCTGATAGGTGTTCCAGAGAGCTTAAAGGAAGAGTTTGGAGATCAGAGGGTAGAACGTACAAATATGTTTTTAGAGAAGAACATCTCAGTTTGATCATGGATCCTAGAAGACCATTGAAGGTTAAGAAAGACAAGTGTGCAGTGCAGTCACTAAGGCTCATGTAGATCTTGGGATGGAAAGGTAGTCTAAACTGGATGCTACATTATTCATTGAGTAAGAATGGTGATAAAGGGGCTGGCAGTGGTTCTCAACCTTCCTAATGCCGAAACCCTTTAATACAGTTCCTCATGTTGTGGTGACCCCCAACCATAAAATTATTTTTGTTGCTACTTCATAACTGTAATTTTGCTACTGTTATGAATCGTAATGTAAATATCTGATATGCAGGATGTATTTTCATTGTTCGCGACCCACAGGTTGAGAACCGCTGGGCTAGAGGCTAGTGAATGGAATGGTCTGAGTCTCAGAGAAGTAGAGCTTTTTTGCACAAGGACTTAACCCCACCTAACAGGACTACCTGGGGTGCAGGAGAGAGTCTAAACCTCATTGGGAAGAGCTAAAGAAAAGGGTTGGTTCTCATGAGGAGCCAAAGTTTAGCTAGCCCAGAAGAGGAAAAAAAAAAAAATCCATGGAAGAGATAGAGGTCATAGAGAACTTTATTGACCATGGAACAGTGGAAAGA
This sequence comes from Myotis yumanensis, assembly GCF_028538775.1. Lineage (NCBI taxonomy): Eukaryota > Metazoa > Chordata > Mammalia > Chiroptera > Vespertilionidae > Myotis > Myotis yumanensis. The sequence continues at coordinate 70,678,399 of NW_027223760.1, read as the reverse complement.
TTTGGACAGAGAAGCAATAAGAGACTGGTCCTAGAAAGGGAGCCCAGGATACAGAGGTAGAGTATGGGGGAAGATAGATGACTGAGAAACTTTAATTAAATATTGTCCTTGGACTGTTCCTAATATGAACGATAGTTCTAGGTTTCCAGTTTGTTTTTCCTCCATAGTCAGTGTGAAGGCACAACAAGATAACTTAAGATTACAAATTGAAGTTGTACAGTTGCAAAGTGTCAGAAGAACCAAACTAGAAAAGAATTGAACTGCCCACCAAAGTAAAAGGAAATAAAATAGCACCCCATTAGAAAGAAGTATTTTGGTGTTACAAAAGTATCAACAAAATGAAATGAAAGGATAAAGGCTAAATTAAATCCATAGCTGTATACCATGTAATTAACTTGTATTAAAATATTGCAAATTCTGATTTAAGAATTACTCCTAGGCAAATTGTCACCAACACTGTTTGTGTTTATCCTGTTTCCTTTTAGATGCTTACTTTGGAAAATAATTAATTTGGATTTTATGAAAGAATCTCCTATAGTATATAAAAATTATCCCAAAATCTTAAAAATGTCTTTATATGAATCTAATTTACATCTGAAACCATGAAAAACGAGAGAAAGTACTTGCAGAGTACATAACTCCCTTTGTAAGTTAAAACTTTCTTTAGGCCAGCTGGTGAGGCTCTGTGGTTGAGCGGTGACCTTGAACAGCACATGCCAGGGTTGTGGGCCCAATCCCCAGTAGGGGGCATGCAGGAGGCAGCCGATCAATGATTCTCATCATTGATGTTTCTATCTCACCCTCTCTTCCTCTCTGAAATCACTATAAATATATTTTTAAAAAGCAAACAAACTTTCTTTAATGTGAATTGTTTGTCTCCAAGTCCTTAAAGCACAAAGTTATCTTTGGAATATGTTACATAATTTTCGATGTTGCCCTTGTGGCTATTCTATCAAATTCTTCCATGTCTTAGAATAATATATGTGGGGATCAGTTGCCAAGTCATCTGTTTATATTGGGGGATGGTGGGACGATAGAGACAAGGTAGTCATACATTTTGAGCAGCAAATGTTTTTTAAAGGAATGATCTTACATATCCTTTTCCTGATTAATTTAGTTTTTAATAAAAAGTTTTTAACTGTATTATTCAATTTGCTTGAATACTTCCCAGTGGCAAAGCAGAGTAGAATATAATGCAGCCTTTATAAATGAATACATTTAAATGCTTAGTATTTTTAAATCAGTTCATTCATTCTATTAAAGAAAATTTTATTGCACAAACTGTGCTATAGTTACACAAGGAGATTACTAAGTAAAATAAGGAGTCCTACCAGTAACAAATATTTTAATTTGTTTATGTTCTCTTCTAGTTTTAGTCCATTATACAAACAATTATCCTTAGCTGTCACAGCATAGTACAGTTCTCTGTTCTCCTTTCCCCTCGTAATGTCGGTATCTCTTCATATTGATTATTTTGTATGGCTATGTAATATTCTATCAAATGTCTTCTAATCCCATAGTATTGGAAGTTAAATTATTTTAATCTTTAGCTTCTTCTAAACTTTCTTTTTCACCCAATGCCAAAGAAAAATGACACTAAAACAGCAGTAAGTTTACCTTATCATTTAAGGTTTATACCTGTAAGACCCAGTCATTATGGGGAAAGGTGCTTGAGAGATGTACAAATTTCACTCCCCTTTTTACCTGTGGTTAAAAATAGCTACTATGCTTTCTTCTAAGATCCTCTGAAACACATCTTTTCAACCAATACCATGATTTAAAAAAAAAAGTGATTTGTTAGTGGTACCTTGTTGCTAGTAATTTTGACATTTTGATGGAGCTAGGGGTTGGAGGTGTTCTAGAACTGAATGAAAGAAAAACACATAAAACTAAAATAGCTTTTATGATATATAACTATATCTTTTGTGTTTTTATGCCTGAGATAAGATTTTAAAAATTTTAGTACCTATTTTTAGTTGTTTTATTACTGCTAGTTAGAATAAAATTGTTTTGGCAGTGTTTTTATGCATTTGGAAAGGTTAAGTATTCTTCAGAGAGGCACAGTTGTAATAAGACAATTAAGGTATTTTTCAGTCCACCATTAGGTACCACAATATCCATAGAATCTCATTTCAGCTATTTTTAAATGTGTTTTCATAAGCAGTATCTATAATTCCGCATTCCAAATTTTTAAAAATATTTGATATGTCAGTCATTTGCTTAGAAACATTTTTAGAAAGTATATTATAAAATGATAGACAAAAACATTAATTGGTGATTTAATAAATAAGAGCATGCAATTAGTGAATCTTTAGAAGGCTATTCTCACATGGATGGTTATTTTTGCAGAATTGAATACTTTAAGGCTTTAATTTTATACTTATTGCTAGATCATTATATCTAATTATTTTGACCATTTATTCAAATAATAAACCTCTAAGTCTGAATATTTATAGTGAAGAATGAGTTTGGAGAAAGGAAAATAATTATATGTCTTTCTCTTTCTGCTATTTTATTCTGCCTGCTACCAGAGTACAAAAATATACACTCACATCGTCTGTTGTAGCGTATTCTTGGATCATACAAATTTAGTTACAATACACACACAGGTCAGCCAGTGTTAAAAGATTGAAAAGAATGAAAACTACAAATGAGGACAGATGAGCTATGCATTTTGTAATGATAAAACAGGTGTTTTGGAAGATAAACAGTATTCAAAAGCAAAGAAGATTTAAATACTTTTGCATCTCTAATTACTTTATTCTGGTTATTAGACAAAAAGCAAATAGCTTTCAAATGAAATCTAAACTTTCTGTAGTATAATTGAAATGCAGAATGAATAGTTCTAACTTCATTTCCTTTTTTTAGAAAAGCAAACTTTATGAGAAGGAAAATGAACTTTTTAAAGAGTCTCTTTTCCTAGTAACATTTTGAAAAACTAATGTCAATTTTTTCATGGTGCTTTTGACAGCACCATAGGATTATTCACCATCAGTTGTGAATTATTTTGCATGTACTTCCCAGAATCATACATGTAAAGCTGAGCAGTCTGGGGGTGAGGATGCTAACCTATTATCTGTTTTTGTTTATAGGACGGTGAACTTTGACATAATAAAATACTTGTATGATTTCTTGTGAAAACAAGCTTCAAAGCCATATGGACACTGTGACAATGACTAAGCCAAGCTGTGTTCATCCAACTACTTAGCTGGCCAGGGAGAGGAGTTCTTTGGCTCTACTGGATTTGTCCAGACAGGTGCTGGCCCAGCATGGAATCTGATGAAAATACTCTGATTGGTCTGGGTGGATGTGAGCAGAAGACTATTTTCCAGGGGCCCTGGAGTATTTGGAAGCAATGTGTTAATTATAAACAGCAGGGTTTGAGCACAATCTGTTCTGCTCTTAATGATGTTATCTTAACACTGAAATTGCCTGAAACCCATTTACTTAGGACTACATTTTGCTGTGAACCATCCCCTGCGCTTTGAAGGTGCCAGCAGCCCTTGTATATAAGCCCAGTCTTTCCACTTCCTCTCCACAGGAGCCTCTGCAGTTGCTTGCCAGAGCAGATTTTCCTAAGGCCACTGTTTTAAAAGATCATAGTTGCAAAATATAATAAATAGAGGCGTGCTTTTCTTAAAAAAAAAACAAGCTTGTACGTGCGTATCTTTCACCCTGCTTTTCTCAAAAGGCCAAGGCAGTTTGATCAGATCTAGGCCAACTTTCCATCTCTAAGCCTGCTTTACCTGGGGTGCTTGTATGAGGTTTATCTGGTCGTCCTTGCAATTAACCACCCAGCCTAGCTTTTTAAATACTCACAATAGTTTGCCTTTTTAATCATTGAACTTTAAAGTTCCACAATAAGTTTTTTTTCTGTTGCATCAATGAACCTTAGGGCTGACTTTTTTTCTGTTCATATTTTTAAAGAAGCTTTCTGTTAGCATTTGAATATTTGAAAATTGTTTTGTGCAGATTTAAAGTGCTTAATTGCAGAGCCTAGTTTAAATTTCAGTGGCATTTTACTCTCATTCCTTCCTTGGAGAAAAAGGCTCACAGTGAGCACTCCCAGATAAGGAAGCCTTTTTAAAATGTAGTGGTTATCTGACACTTTCTGAATCAAAGAAAAGAAGTAGTTGTCTACTTACATTTATTTAGTGGTAATGAATAGAGGGGGAAAAACTGGACTTCCTTTGTGTCTCCCTACATAAGACAGCAAGGGTAGACTTTCTTGCCCAAAAGATGACATCCACAATGAGTGATAGAGCACCCACACCCTGAGTCTCTTGTTCCCCAGAAGATGGTGAAATTTTGTGTTCCACAAGATGTTTAGAGAAGCCAGAATCAGGGCAAAGCCATGTGCATTGCAAATGCAGGCGTAGATTTCCTGCACATAGAAATCCATGTGTCATTAAAGTAGTGAGAAAAGAGTCAAGAAATAAAATGGAGTCATTATAGTCAAGCTGCTAAATTACTAAAATGAAGTAGGTTGAGGCAAGAGAAAATGATTGTATCCTTGCTTTAACCAGCCTGCGGACTTAAAATTTGAATTTTTTAGTAGTCTATCAGTGTCTTCTATATATATGTATATATAGCCTGTAGATCATTCTCTGAAGAACTTAGGAAAGAATGTTCATGTATCCAGACCACCTGACACCTATTATACAGATCACCTGACATCCATTATCCAGACCACCAGTCGAAGATTACCATCTCGGACCAATCCGGAGCTAAGAATACAGGACTGATTTTTTTTTTTCTTTCTCAAGAATATACTTTTTACTGTTAAGAGCTCTCAATTTTTCTCTTTTCTTTGGAACACTCTTGATATCGTTATAATTTAACCCAGTTATTAATTAACTGGAAAGGAAGAGAGGGAAGGCCGAATATTATATGCTTGCCCAGTAAAATCTAAAGGGGAGAGAGTGCTTGTCGGTCATACCTGGGAACAGAGCATTGGCAAGAGTAGGCATATAGGCATGGCCGCTGCAAGGGCCGGAAGATTTAATATTTAAACTCCTAAACAAAGAGGTTCCGTCTGGCTCTTGCTGCTGACGCCTGACTCCTGGCTTGCAGGGCTGTTAAAGCTCTGCACTTGCTCAGTGGCCTACAGCCTTGTGGACCCCACACATAGTGGACTGATGGACTGGAATTAGCCTAATGCTCTGCCAGACTCTCCACCATGGAAAGGAAACTCTGAACACTGGCTTTGTGTTTAGTTCTGCTGGATTCCGAGCTGCACCTCTTCCAGGACTGGATTAAGGTAAATGGGACTTTGGAAACCGTGGGATATATCTACATGCAAATAAAAATCACTTATTCTCCCGTGTGAGACTTAAAAATAATTTTTTTCAAGGTACCATAAAAACCCAACCCCCTACACCCAGTGGGGAAAGGGATCCTCCACTTCCACTGATAACACTCTGGCCATTACCTGGTAGTGTTTCCAATTTGCAAATCCTTAAATAAAATTTTGCCATTTTTAATTTTAGCAAAGTCAGATTCATTTATGCTTGGTTAACAGTTTGGGTAGCTGATTCCAGAAAGAGCAAGCAATGCCAATGGGAAAGTGTTCAGCCCTCGTAGTTTGCTATAAAGTGGTAGGTCTGCTGTGCAGACTTTTTGGATAGGCTGGGACTGGTCTCCATTTCAAGGGAAGGGCTAGAATATCAGGATGGGGGAGGGGCAGAGATTGTCAAATAGAGAACTAGGGAGGACAGAAAGGCAGTTTCTTGTGACTCTCCATGGCTTTTCCTCACTTTTGGCCACCTGTCCACTGCCTAGCACATTGCCTATCCCGTATGCCTCACACTGAGCTACACTGCAAAATACCTTGCTACCAGATTTCCTCTGCCCCTGACTAGGCCATCACTCAGAAGTTTGCTGTTTTGTAATTTACTTCTAATGGCTGCTAAATAACTCACTAATTTGATTAATTTATTTAAATGAAGACTAAAAGGACATAATACGGATATTAGCATTTTACAAGGGTCATCTGCAAATGAATTTCTCTATGGGAATTATGCTGGTTGGTGGGTCAGATATTTCCTTTAAGGGAGGAAGTTCTTAAATTATACTGGGCATCTATTCTACCTAGCTAAAAGTGACTGAGGTAGTAGAAGAAGGTTACCAAGCTGTGGGTTTTTAGATTTTTTTTTGTACGTGGTTAATCCTTTTTGAAACGTCTGCTTTCAATTACCATGACCCAGGCATACACAGTGAGGTGGAGACATTACTTCCTCTTCCCTTTATTAGGTCAATTTCAATCCCTGAATTCACCGCTGAAGCAGTTCCTTTTTAATAACTCTGGAGGCATGATGAACCAAAAAGCTTCTTTTTAAGCCCTAAAGTCAGAAAGGGATCAAGTTCCCAGGGCAGCAGTTAAGAGGGCTCTTGGAGTCAGACTCACTTGGGTCAAATCCTGGTTGTATCTCCTACAGGCTGTGTGACTTGAGACAAGTTATTGAATCTCTGTGTCTGTTTTCTCGCCTGTACAGTGCAGGATAGAACTACTTCGTGGGGTTGTTTAGAGGATTAAATAAATTATATATTTAAGGCAGTAGTTCTCAACGAGGGGCAATTTGTCGTCCAGGGAACATTTACAATTTCTGGAGACATTTTTGTCACAAGCAGGTGCAAGTGGGGAGGTTAGAGGCCTGGGATGTAGCTAAACCTCTTAAACGCATATCCCACAACAGAACTATCAGGACCACAGTGTCAGTAGTGCTGAGGTCAAGAAATTCTGAAATAAGGTAACTGTCATAGTAAGTGCTTAATAAATGTTAGATATTGTTATTATGAAATATTTATTTGTGGCCTAGAAAGAATGTGAGAATGTGGTAACATTTCAACTAAAAAGAAGACGTACTATTTCCTAACTGTACCTATAAAAATTATTTCTTGTTTAAAATTTTGGAATTATTTTTTTAACGTTTTTTTTAAAAACTTTTATTTTTTCCCATCACCATTTTATCCTGCTTTCATGAAGTTTACAATCTAACAAAGAACCTTCATGTTTTTGCAAGTTGATTCTACAAATCATTTCTAGGGAGAAAAGTCAGCTTCCACCTTCATACATAAAAATAAAAATGTCATCATCTCGTGTATATCCAGGACTCATAGCACCCAAGAGTTTCAAGGCTGGGAAAGAAGTTTCTAGAAAGAAACTTCTAGTCTTTCAAATCTAGTTTTGGTCTCCAGAAATTTCATTTCTCTGATATCAGATGAATCCAGCTTCTATCTGGGATGAAGTTGAACTACAGGATCTATCAACTAGCGTCATCTCTGCCTTTAGTCCTGTCAGCCTGTAACCATTCCTACTGAGAATGTCCAAATCCAAGCCCAATGGGTTAGGGAATCTGCAGCAGATGTAATAGAGGCTTTCAAAAACACTTCTAGGTTAGCGCACAGGGTGCTGAAGTGGATCCCATCTTTAACCAATCTATCGCCAACAGAAGAGAGAGCAATTTTGGAATTATTTAAATCGATACAGTGCTTGGTATTGTTATTTTTGGAATGGAAGGATTATGTAGTGGGTTCTAATCCATATGCAGATTTCATTACTTCTTTTTCAGGATCTTGTTGAATAGTCAAAAACCTCATCTGAGAATGATTGAATCAGAGAACAGGTGACTGAAGAATTACATTGTTTGCCCTCAGGTATGATGTCTAGACAATTAGTGATGTACCTCCAATGGATTTATTGTAATTAAGATGGTTTGGGGCATGAATCCTCAGTGAGAGGAAGCCTCCTTGGCCCCTCCAAAGTCTGCACCACTCAACTTTACTACACAAAGAAAAGTAATGAACCAAACCCAGGAATAATGATCCTTTATCGCATTAAGTACTTAGTAGTTCTCTAAAATAGTAGATGAAGTGCAGCAGGGCTACAATAGTGTCCTCCCTTGCTACCTGATGCCGCACACTATTGTGTACCATAATTTTTTGCATTTTATGCCTTTAGTTATGAACAGAGACTTGTAGGTAATTATACCAGAGGTTGATATTATTCAGCTTCATTTCATACCTTTTTGAAGGCTTCATCTGCTACTAAGTGTGACTGCCTATCATATGTGAATAGTTTAGATAATTTTGCATGTAATTTCAGTCTGCTGACACAAAATTTTTAGTAGAGCTCAAAGAAATCTTTTCTATCAAGACAGCAACATTTCACTCAAATTTGCCATTAAATGCCCTGAATACACAGTTAGTGTTCATTTTTCAGCAGTGACACATTCAAGAAGCACAGTATGAGAACTAGAAATTTGGTAGAGCAGAGAAAATTATAATCAATTCATTCATTTAACTGCATGTTGATGCACAGTAATCATGGGAATTTTAGAAGGCATTCAACTGTTTGAGTAAATACTGGTGGCTTTGGCATGATGGAAAGAGCTTGGATTTTTAAAGCCAGGAAAGATCAGCTTGGGTTTTGGATAAATCATTATTCATTTCCTTGGTCTGTGAAGGAGTTGAGAGTCTGATTTAACCGCAGTTTCCGTACAAGTATTCAATAATCTTTCAACAAATACTAAGTACTGGCTGTGAGCCAGGCATTGCGTTGGATTTAGGAGATACAGATTTCTGGCCTGGACAACAGGTACTATCAGCATTGGTACAGCCATTCCTGGAGATGGGAAATCCTGGGGGAGAAGTTAGGTCTATGGCTTGAAGAAGACCATGAGTTCAACTTTAGACATTGTGCCTCATACTTGAATTGTGAGTTATTCAAGTAATAATATAAAATAGGTGGTTGGATTTAGGTGAGAGATCAGAGTTACTACAAAGTATAAACTAGGAGTCATCAGAATAGAGGTGGCCATTTAGTGAGTTAAAGGTCTTAGTTCTTATAGTGTCCATGACGTGGTGAGGGAGAAATCATCTGGAAATATTTGAAAGGAAATATATATAAGGTGGTTATAACTATTGCACGTCAACTGAAAGTTAACTTAAAATTTTAAAGTAACAATTCACTTCAGTGCATGAAGCAGCAGTAAGAGACCAACCTGGGCTAGGTGCCATGTACTATATGGTCTTAAAACGAAAAACCAAGCCCACTTAGAGTTTTAGTTCTGTGGAGAATGTTAGATCCAAACACAATTTCATCACTTTGGGCTGACTTTCATAGTACAGTTGACCTTTGAACAAAATGGGTTTAAATTGCACAGGTCCACTTATTTGTGGATTTTTTTCAATATATTGGAAAAGTTTCTGGAGAATTGCAACAATTTGAGAAAAAAAAACCTTGCAGACAAACTGCACAGCCTAGAAATATTGAAAAAATTAAGGAAAAGTTAGATATGTCATAAGTGCATAAAATATAGGTCCGCATTTTCTCTTCCTTATGGTTGTCTCAATAGCATTTTCTTTAGCTTACTTTATTGTAAAAATACATTATATAATACATATAACAAAACTATGTTAATCTACTGTTTATGTTATTGATAAGGCTTCCAGTCAACAGTAGGCTATTACTAGTTAAGTTTTTGGGAGTCAAAAGGTATGTGTGGATTGTCAACTGCATGGAATGGGAGTAGGGAGTTACTGTCTCCTAACCCTGCATTGTTCAAGGGTTAACTGTAATAGAAATGTTACTCTGGCTCAGGTGTTTCTGGAATTTCTTAACTCTCTTTAGATTCACATAATGGGACTTACTCACTTGGCAATGAAGAGAGCCTCAGAGGAACTGAGATGCACTAACCCCGTAAACATCCATGAGAAAGGATGCTAAAATAGAACTCCTGCTGTTTCTATATCAGTCTTTAATTGAAAAATGTTGACTACAATTTTATTAGTGCAAGTTTTGGCATATTTACTTCTAGTTACTATATTGTTCTTGTAATTTAAAGAGAAATATAATTGTCTTTTATACTGAGAAAGAAAAGACAGGTCAGGTGGGGTCCAGTGGCAGTCATAGCGGCCTGTGAAATAGGATTAGTAGGAGAATTAAGATTGAAGTTTCACCAAAAATGTTTAGAGTGAATAAAGTTTTTTAAAAAGTCATTTATATACAAGTAGTTGAAATGTGAAACTACATCAACATAATGAAAAACATCAAAAACTAATTCTCAAATATGTGTGGCCAATATGTGTCTTTTAAAGAAATGCTTATCATGGTAATAAAACAGGCAGAAGAACAAAAGAAACTCTAAAGTGAGGAAAGAGAGTAAAAAAAAATTGAAGTATGAAAGGAGGAGGACAGTGAAATAGATGCTAACTTACAGAAATTTGAATCAAGATAGCACGGAAGCAGAATGTTCCATTTATCTGTTGCTGAATAACAAACCACCCCACTCTTTTTTTTTTTTTTTTAAATATATTTTATTGATTTTTTACAGAGAGGAAGGGAGAGAGATAGAGAGTTAGAAACATCGATGAGAGAGAAACATCGACCAGCTGCCTCCTGCACATCTCCTACTGGGGATGTGCCCAAAACCCAGGTACATGCCCTTGACCGGAATCGAACCTGGGACCTTTCAGTCCGCAGGCCGACGCTCTATCCACTGAGCCAAACTAGTTTCGGCAAACCACCCCACTCTTAATGGCCTAAAAACAACAATCATTTATTTTGATCATGAAACTGCAGTTTGGGCAGGACGTGGCTCCAAACAGCAACTTGACAATGGAATTGGAATCATGACATGAAGGCTGGCTCATGTCTGGAGGCTGATGCTGACTGGTGCCTCTCACCTGGAACACCAATGTGTGATCTCCATGTGCTCTCCCCACTTCCTCCTGGTATGATGACTAGATTCAGAAAGCCAGCATCCCAAGAGAAACGGACAGATACTGCATGGCCATGTCTAATGTAGCACCAGAAGTTACACAGCATCACTTTTGCTGCATTGTGTTTAAGGCAGTGATTGTGGCCTAGTTAAATTGAAAGGGAAGGGAATTAGACCCACCTGTTTATAGAAGGAGTGTCAAAGAATTTGCAAACATGATTTAAATCACCATACAGGACATATAGGCTGAAAATAGTACTTTCATGTGCTATAGATGGAATATATTTTATGTCATTTCAAAATTTGAATTGGTGTGGCAGTGACCGCTGGTTGTCCTTCTACCCTACCAAGTATCTCTGCTTCCTTCCTAAAGCTCAGGAGCTGTGGCTATAAGAAAGTCAGTGTCATTGGAACACAGGAAGCAAAAGCAACTGTGGTAGGAGATGGGGCAGAGAGGTAATGGGGGCCAGGCTATGTGTGGCCTTGCAGGAATTGAAGAACCTTGGTTCTTTTTTTTAGTAAATTACACTTACATGAATTGATTGGGGTGACATTCATTAATAAAATTATATAGGTTTCAGGTGTATAGTTCTATAATACATCATCTGTATATTGTGTGTTCACCACCCCAAGTCAAGTCTCCTTCCATCACCATTTATTCCCCCCTTTATCCTCTTCTGCCTCCCCCCATCTCCCCTTCTCTCTGGCAATCACCATACTGTTGTCTGTGTCTGTGAGGTATTTTTTTGTTTGTATGTTTGTTTTTTGCTCAATCCCTTCACCTTTTTCACCCAGCCCCAAATCCCCCTCCGCTCTGACAGCTGTCATTCTGTTCTCTATCTATGAGTCTGTTTCTATTTTGTTACTTTATTTTGTTCATTAGATTCCACATATGAGTTAAATCAAATGGTACTTGTCCTTCTCTGGCATATTTCAACTTAGCATTGTGTTCTCCAAGTCCATCCATACTGCCGCAGAGGATAAGATTTCCTTTGTTGCAGCTGAGTAGTATTCCATTGTGTAAATATACCACAACTTTTTATCTACTCATCTACAGATGGGCACTTGGGCTGTTTCCAAATCTTGGCTATTTTAAATAACACTGCAATGAACATAGGGGTACATATATTCTTTCAAATCAGTGTTTTGGTTTCTTTGGATATATTCCCAGAACTGAGGTAACTCCATACTGCTTTCCACAGTGGCTGCACCAATCTGCATCCCACCAACATTGCACTGGAGTTCCCTTTTCTCCACATGCTTGCCAGCACTTGTTTGTTGATTTATTGAAGGCAGCCATTCTTACAGGTATGAGGTGATATTGTGGTTTTCGTTTCATTTCTCTAATGATTAGTGACATTGGGCATCTTTTTATATGTCTATTGGCCATCTGCATGTCCTCTTTGGAGAAGTGTCTATTTAGGTCCTTTGACCATTTTTTAAATTGATTGTTTTTTTGGTGTTGAGTTTTATAAGTCCTTTATAAAATTTGGATGTTAACCCATATCAGAGGTATCACTGGTGATTATATTCCCCCATTCAGTGGGTTGTTTTTTTCATTTTGTTGATGGTTTCCTTTGCCGTGCAAAAACTTTTTAGTTTGATGTAATCTCATTTGTTTGTTTTTTCTTTTGTTTTCCTTGCCTGAGGTGATATATCAGAAAAAAATATTTCTAAAAGAAATGTCTGATATTTTACTGCCTTGGTTATTATTCTGTGTGAGATGGAGAGAGTTTTGAGCATAGGAGCCATGTGATCTGGTTTTGATTGGATCTGTGATCTGGCTCACTGAGTGCTACACTGAGATAGGCTTTTGGGGAGATGAGGGTGGAGGGAGGAAGAGCAATGAGAAGGCTATTAAAATAATCCAAATGAAAGATAATGGTGGTTCAGTAAGGGTATTAACAGTGGAGATGGTGAGAAGTTGTTAGATTCAGGATATAATTTGAAAGAAATATCTACAGTATGTACTAATTAATTGGATATTGACTGTGAAAGAAAGAGCCAAGGTAGACTTCAGGGCTTTTGACCTGAACATCTGGAATACTGGAGGGGAGAAAAGATCAGGGGTTCAGGTGTGGACTTGGTAAATTGGAAATTACTAAATATCTAAGTGGAGATGTCAGGGAGGCAGTTAGATAGACAAAAATGAAGTTCAGGGTAGAAGTCCAGGCTGCAGATATCAGTGTGGGGTTGTCAGTATCTAAATGGAAGCATGTAATGGAACAGTGTATATAAAGGAAATATGGTTGGCTCCTGTGGATTAGAACATTTTTCCTTTTCGCTGGCTGAGCTCCTGCCCCAGGAGTTGCTGCTAAACCATAAGGAACCTTGGTCAATCTGTTCTGTGGGAGGATGGGATTCACTTAAATACTAAAATTTCAAATATTAAATTTTTATTGCAAAAATTTCAACTGGTCCTTGAAATATTAAAAAGAAAAACGACAGGAAAGGACTGAGTGTGTCATAGATTTAGATATAACAGTTTAATCATGCCCACCCTGCACAAAATGGCCTCTAAATACTGAATTGACAGATAAAATGCGCTATTTAAATTTCAAAAGTCATTGTTTTAAAGCTGTTCTTACTACATGTACTTTCCCTTTCAGAATAAATAAATAAGTTTATATGCTGAATTTTTCCATTTTATATATAAAAGTTTTTTCTAGATAGATCTAAGTGAGTATTATTTGGTTATTAGTAAGTAACTCCCCCTCCCCCTTCCCCAGGAAACACATCTATCTTTTGTATTTTTACCCTAATCATGACACACCCACCACTGAATCACACTCAGTAGAGGACATGCTTGGAGTTTTGGCTCCAGCTGTTGGATTGCGTGGCACTGTTTTAAATTTCCATTGTGAACAGTGGCAGTTATTAGCAAGACAGCTGTAGGAGGCAGAACAGAGTGCAACGGACAGCCCTCTGTAATGATTAAAACTATCAGTATGGTTCCATCATTATCGTACAGTAAATAAGAGCTGCCTGTGTAAGGAAGATGAGGACAAAAGTTGGATTACTGGACACATATTGTCCTTTGAGATGGAAATTGCTTTTCCTTTTCCTCATTTCTCACTGCTAAAACTATATGATAGTGATAATTATAACTACCACTTTGACCAATTGTACAGTTGTCTACTACATAGTGCCTGGCACTGTAGTAGACAATTCACATACTCGTATATTCTGTCTAATGCTTATATAGTTTGGATTTTTAAAAAAAGTATTCACCCAGTCATTGACAGCAGAATGCCTTTTAGGGAAGAAAAAGCTTGATGGGTAGTTAGGAGCACAAGTTGAGGAGGAAGATGAGATCATCAGAGTTCCTTGGAAGAAGTAAGGCAGCAGAAAGATCGGTAAAAAATAATCTTTTTTTTTTCTTTTTTTTTTTTATTCTGAGGATCAGTGCAAGAGTGCCAAATGGCCTGGGCTACTGTATGGGTAGGTGGTATAGCCAAGCAGAAATTTTAGCTTATTGCTTTACAATTCAAAATGTGACCATTTGTTAGAACCCTTAAATTTTGTGTAACAGTCAGTTGCATGCAATAGCCATGCTTTCTGAGAGATCATCAAAAGAGGCTGTTTCCTACAAATGTGTTGACACTAGAGTAAATTTCTTTTAAAGCTTGCAAAATACCAAGTGGAAATCACAAAGTTAGCTGATGTAAGATACCGGTTAGAAGTAAGCAATCCAAGCAAAAATCTACATGCTTTATTATTTGTAACTAAATTAACTTTTGAGCCCCCACTTCTGTTGATGGTAGAAACTAACAGGCCAATTCAAGATTAACTCAGCCACTTCTAGTTTGAACTTGGTCTCCTAGGATTCTTTTCCTCTCCTTCCACCCATATTGTTAGGCCCAGGCATAGCTGGACTCTCCGTTATTCATGAGCATATTATGCAGGCACTGGAAAGCTGAGGACAGAAGCTAGCTGACATCGTCTGACCCAGTCTTTCTTTTCATTTGGTGAATTAGTGCATCTTCTGCAGTGGGTGCAGAAGATCCTCACAGGCTGTGCTCACTCTCATAGGGCTGTCCACATGCCTCTTCTGCAGACCTCCTTGTCCTTGAGTTTCTAATCTTGTACCTTGTAGGCTTCTGACCAACTAGCCAAGCCATTCACCACTGCCCCTAAGTCTGACTGTCACCTTACACCTGGGTCTACTCTCTGACCACTCAAAACTGTCCACTGGGAGGATTTCATTCATCACCATCTTTTACTTCCACTGAGTAGGGCTCTAGTGCAACAACAGTCTATTTTCAACTTGCAGCAACATACAGAGCTTACCCATCCATGAAACGAAACCAGTGTTTTTGTCTTGCATCAATTGATCCTGGGGAAACCAAACCTGAAGTCATAGGTATGACCTGAGGGAGAGACATTGGTGCAACAGTGGATCTGGGCCACTGTTCCTGTGCTTTCTTATGCATTTTGGACCTATTTGAGATTGATTTCTGATGTATCACTTCTATTTAAAAATGAATAGGTGTTTGTGAATTGGTGTGTCTGAGAGTACCCAGTTCATCACAATGGATAATTTTGGCCATGTGACACTTGATGTCCCATGGTTAGACGCTTAGCTTCTACCAAGACAATGTAGTATGCCAAGAGCTATTTGTTTCAGCAAAGGAAGACTTTGCTACACGTCTGCTATTGGAACCTGCCAGACAGCATTCTTCTCTCTCATAGGTCTCTTATTACTGTGGGATCTACTGGGTTGTATAGCCCACGAAATAGGGTTGCTTGTACTACAGCCTAGATCCACTACAGATTTCTTTCCTGCTCTGCTCCCCACTCAGAAATAGCAGCCCTTCATATCACTTATAAATGAGTAGGAAGAGTATATGTTGCCTCCAGAATCTAAGAAGCCTATACTATACGTAGCAATAGGAGATACACTTGCAATAATTTACCTTTGGAAGGGATGTACATCATGTCCCAGATCACCAGCCCCTGAACTGCACCAATGTGGAAGGCTTCTGAATTGTCATGAGGCTTATTTCCTATCCAGCACCTGGAGACATGTATTGTCATACCAAGGCATCCAGATTCCTTGCAAGTTCTTCCTTAATAGGCCTAATTAATAACCATGTCATCAAGCAGTGGACCAATATGTGTTATGTAATATCCAGATGGTTCAGATCCCTTTGGATGTATTGTAACAGAGCAGGAGAATTAGCATAGCCCTGAAATTCTTATTAATTGTCCATTATATATAAATCAGAAATGCATGTGTTTCTCCTTCCTGATGGGTATTGAAAAAATGCATTTGCTACATCAAAAGCTGTGTATGAAGAAAGAGCATTTCAGCCTTACAACAAGAAAAAGATTAGTCTACAAAAAGGACCTCTCGAGCCCATCAGAAAGCTCAGGAGGCAGAGCAACCAAGTTGCTTGAGATCTTGGAAAGACCAGAACACGAGCAGTTGCTTAACCTGCATCAGATGCTGGGTGTCAAATAAGCTGGTAAAAATAATACAGCTAACAGTCTTAACAAATTGCTGAAGATTGAGTGTGGGCTGTTATGAGAGTTAGAATTCCTGGGAGATCCAGACACAAGGTGTGAATTTCCATGCATTCACGGGCTCTTACCCAGGTGTTCACAAGAAAAATTGAGGGCAGGGCAAGAGATTGAAGAAATCCACCTTCATTGTGCAGACCTGAGAGAGGAGAAACAGCTCCTGTGGAAAGGCATGAACTCCACTCATATGTCTCTCTCCTACCTGTCTGTTATGAGCTATTATGAGAACTCTTCTCTGTTAAGGAGAAAAGTAGCTATATTACCATATACAGATATTCATCAAGCACCCATTTCTTCAGCCAGGCACTGCAGGGCATACACAAATGAATGGGACCTCATTCTTGCCTTTACGGAGTTTCATCTACTAAGAGCAGTGGGACTAGGATGCACACACCAAGTTATGTCACAACCTAGGAAAGTGCTGAGGGGCTCAGGAGACAAAAAGGTCACATTCACTTGGGGTCAGGGGAGACCTTTCAGCTGATTGGTGTAAGTGCAGCGATAGACACACAAAGGGTGGAGGAGTGGGAAGGCAGTTCACCCTGCTGAACAAAATAGAGACAGTTCATTATGTGGGGACAGCATGTAGGGGAGACAGTGGCATGTGGTCTGGGCACTGAAGAACTGGCCAGATGTTAAGGAGAAGAACCAGTGGAACAAAGCCTGGAGGCAAGGAACACTTTCTTCTTTAGGAAGTGGGGGAAGCGCCTGGCTGGCAGAGGAGCCTGGCATAACTGGGATCACAGCACTTGGCTCAAGGCTCCTGAAGTGAGATGACCTAGTGCCCTGGTTTTGACCTCACTGTACTGTTTCTTAACAGCTTGTGTCACTCTGCCCCAGGGAGCTGTTCTCTTGTGTTAAGCTGCCTCCTCTGTTGACCTTTTTAACTCTTATTTTCACTATTATTTCTCCTCCCATTCTCAGTCCTCTCTGTGCTACAGCTTTGTCTTCTAAACTTCAACTTCCTGGAACACTTAGTCCCTCAGATAGTTCTGCTTTAGGTGAGATGCACATCTGCATTCAGCCATTCTGTCTTCTGGGGAACAGCCCAGCTCCGGTGCTAGGCCACATTGGGTAAGAAGCGCTGAGGTTTCCTGGAGTGAGAAGGGCTCACACAGGGCTCTAGCCAGACAAGGAATTCCAGGAAGGCTCCATTCTTTATTACTTGGGAAACCCTTGAGGAAGTGATGGTGCAGTGCTCCAAGTCCAACTTTTCCCAGGTTTTAATTTTTCAAATATGGATAGATCAGCAAAATAAAAAAGATTTGGGTAGGGATTAGGATTTTTTTTAAAGGTGGGAATCTATTTTCTAGAAGTTAGAAGTGCATCAAAAATGACAACTTCTACCATTATCAACTATCTTCTTTGTTCAACTAAACCCAATTTTTCAAGTTGCTTGTTCTCCTTGGAATTTATCTCCAGTGATGCTGCACAGTGAAGAGCAGGTTTTGATACGCTGTATCCCAGGAACAGTTTGACACTTCCCTTACTACTTATAACCTGCAGCTCCCTGCGGAGGCCTCCTCTCCACTGCAGTCTGCCAAGTGGCTGTCATGGCATTATTTAAACTGGAAGAATAAAGGCATTGCATGTCATTTCCTATATTGGATGCCTTCATGTTATGGACGTATCTCCATAGAGAAATCCTGTACATACACTGAAAACAAATGCCTGGTAACTACAAAAGCTCAATCAGGGTATTGTTAAGAGGAGAAAGCACAGTACACTGAAATATGAACTCTGTTGCATGTGTCATATTTTTTAAATGTCTAGAGAAATATGAGTTCACTGCCTTTTTTATTTTCAAAATTATATTTCAACTTCCTCTCTCAGAACATATTCAGTTTTTAAATGGTCACATCTTTTTTATGGATGCAATTCATAGTATTACTGTTTCCAGACAATAGACTATTCATTACTGTGTAATAAGGGAAATATATTGTTCACTATATTTATACATATGGATAAAATTTTAAATTTATTTTTGAATGATTCCAGGTACCATATACACAAACTGTATTAGGCATGTTGCATTTTAGGAAATGTTTTTATTAACAGGATAATAAAATGTAAGATAATCTTTTAAAAGTGGCTTTGCCACTCCCCAATAGAAGAGTAAACGATTTTAGAAAAATAAGGCTTTGTCCCACATTTCAAGGTCAATTCACTGGATTTCATTAAACTAGAATTTTCAAGGATTCCATAGCAGGCCTCTAGAGGCCTCCCCCAGGAAGACATTGTGGTCAGAAGTTCCAAAACACATTGGCTAGTCTACTGTGCCTGCGGGCTTGAGATGGGGAGCATGCTGAAAGCTTGGGAGGGGCAGGAGAGAGGAGTAAATTCTGAAGCAGGGTCTAGACTGGTGCTCCTCAAAGTGTGTCTCTTCAACTGTTGTTACATCCACACCATGACATGAGGATAGAAATTAAGAATAAGTGTTGGAAATTTTTATAGCAATTTGACAGAGTAATTGTGTTCCCATTGATCCCTGTAATACTGTCCTATATTTTATTAATTTATTATTACTATTATGTCTATTTTAAAATTTCATTTCTAGTTTTTAATTTTTGTTGTAATGTATAAAAGTAATGGTCTATTGGAGATTAGAATTTTTTTTAAAGTTTCTGCACTGCAGGTAATTTTAGAAGCACTGGTTGACATCAGGTTGAACTATGTGAATAAATCCATTGCTCAGGAGTGCAGTCTTAGCAGCACTGAATTTTGAGCATAGAAGTACAGACTGTTCTCAGTTTGTGTATTAGATACATGCTGAGAAGTCTGAGGTATCAGGTGGGAGAGGCCAGATTATTTCTAAAGTATCTTCCTACCCTGATTATGTAATTAATTCCTCCATTTAATAAATATGCATTGTTAAGTGTTCCAGGTACTTAAAATATACTAGTGAATAGCAAAAGTGTAATTTACATTCTGGTGGAGGGAAATGAAGAATAAACAATAATAAGTGAGCAAATCACACAAATATGATAGAAATGTAAGTTAGGTGTACCAGAGTGCTAGAGTTGTTGTTGTTGGTGGTGATGATGGTGTGTGTTTGTGTGTGGGGGGGGGGGAGGGGGGAGTGAGAGAGAGAGTCATGATTAAAAATACTGTGATAAGGTTAAGCCTCATAGAGTAGGTGACATTTGAATAAAAGTTTGAAGATCATGAAGGGTTCGTCACATGGCTTTATGGGGAAGAATGGTCCAGACTGAGGGATGAATCTGTGCAAAGACTTTGGGGGAAGGTAGCTGGGATGATGGGTGAAGGAGCAACAAGGAGTAGTAGAGCAAGAGAGGTCAAAGGAAGGTGATAGGAGACGAGGTCAGAGAGGGAATGGGATCCCAGGTCTATTAGGGCCACTGTGAGGACCTTGTCTTTTACTCTGAGTGAAGTAGGAAGCCATAGAGCATAGAGCCTGTGCATAGGAGTGGCATAGGGCCACCCGTCTGCTGTGTTTAGAATCATGTGATGGGACACCAGTTAGTGTATAAGAGAAAAAGAGAAATCAATTGTTTTAGTCTCAAATCTTTTTTCCTACCATTGCACCCTCAGAGCTGCACTTCCTCAGAGAAATATCCCTGAATTCGAACACTGGATTGTGGCTCCTTTTGGGAAGAGGTTGTCTTTTCCCATATCTAACAACATAAGACATGATTCCAGGTACTGGCTCTAAATAAGTGTTTTATAACAAAAAAGATATTAAGCTTTTATTTATGTACAAGATGCATGTAATTCTCCCATACATCCTTTGAGACAATAATCATCAAAAAACCCAAGCAATCTATTATTACTTACTATTTATTAAGTATCTACATCAGTATCTATATGATACTTTAAAAATATATTTTTATGGATTTCAGAGAGGAAGAGAGAGATGGAAATATCAGTGATGAGAGAGAATCATTGATCGGCTGCCTCCTGCACGCCCCACATTGGGGATAGAGCCCACAACCTGGGAATGTGCCCTGACCAGGAATCGAACTGAGACCTCCTGGTTCATAGGTTGACGCTCAACCACTGAGCCATGCCAGCCAGGCAGTATCTACGTGATATTCTTATTCAGTGGGTTTCACTTCCCTGTGGGAGTGTAAGCAGTGTGAGCTGCTGTATTGGCTAAGTTATTATTTCTGATTTTTATGGAAATTTCCAGCTCAAAGAAGCACAAGGAGATGCTTCTGTTAGCGGCACTTCTCTCTCATTCAAGGTCTGGGTCCGGTGACAGCTTGGTAAGACCGAAAGATCCTTAGACTCTATCTGTTGAGGTAATGGGACCTCTGGCCTTCCATATGATCTGTTCATCAGACATGCAAACCAGAGAGCTGCAACCTCCAATGGGACCTGAAATCTGGCCTCTTCCAAAACCTGCCTTTTTTCATAGGGCCTGACATCAGCAGGCTTCTGCATGTAGTCCCAGAGCATCCTCTGGTTTAAAAACAGAATCCTATCCAGAAGAGATAAAGACACAGCTCACTGTGGGAGCTGTGCCAGGCCAGGCACCAAGTCTTTCACGCACATTATCGCACCGATTCCAGCCAAGCACCTGCGAGGCCTGTTCTACCATCCCAAGCGAAAGACTGGTGAGCAGCCTTCGAGGTTAGGCGGCTTGCCTAGGGTCACCCAGCGACTCGATGCAGCCAGGATTTAAACTCAGATGGTTTGATCCAAAGCCCTTTGAAGTTTGCCATCTCCATGCTCTGCCGCACGATAGTCACCTTCTGTCCTCTGAAACTGCAGCTGGAGGGAATCTGTGTGAGGCTGTCTCTCCCAGCTTCTATAGTTGACCAGTCCTGGGCATTCATTTTGACTGGATTGAACTTAAGCCAGTTCATTTTCAGCCAGGTCTCCAATTTAGGCAGCCAGTGGGGAAGATGCAAAAACCACCCTGTCGGAATCAGATGAAAAAAACAGGCTGGGGCTTCTTCCATCATGATGAAGGAGGAGGTCTGGTCCCTTGCTGGTATTTTAAATGGTCTCTTATTGACGCTGAACATTGAGCTTCCCTCTGGCAGGAGACAGGAGAGCAGCCTCCCCTCTGTGGACCAGCAATCACCACAAACCACCTTTTGGATTTTCAGAGAGAAGGGTGGATTTATAGGACACAAAACAAAACAAAACTCTATCCACACCTCAACACTGAAACTGAATAGGGCTTGGTGATAGAACAAGGAGCACAATAAATATTAAATCAGCTAAACCCAATTCAATTGTAATTGATTGAAATGGGTTTGCCAGTCTCTTCTGTTCATCCTCCAGCCACATCTATCCTTCCCTTTATCTTTCCTTCCACCTGCTTGGCCATCAGCCGCAGGCTCGGCTCCCGGGAGTGCTGTGAGCCCACTAACCCTAAGGAAGGCACAGGGGAAGGTGAGGGGAGAGCAGGTGAGCATTGAGAGCACAGAAGCTTCAAGCTTTTGTTTCCTCTCACCCTGGAAGCAAGGGTCACTCAGGAGAGAAGGATCCAGATCAGATATGGGGGAGACTAAGAAAGAGGGGAGAGGGAGAGGAGAACTCAGAGGGGGAGGGGTTGTAGAGGAGGACAGGGATAGATAAAGTTTAAAAAGGAGGAGAATGGACTTAGCTGAAAGGGAAGGGCCCCAGAAACAACCCAGAAAGTCTCTCCAGAATAATATGTCCAAACAGCACTATCATGCCTTCCTGCTCTTTTTTCAAGTCCTTAGAGAATTTAAAAATGTACAACAGGTATCAAGACACCTAAGAAGTCTTTTTTATTTTACCTACTGAGCCCGAGTGGGACAGAGCCCCATTGGCCTTGAGACCCACTGTCTTCCTTCACAGAACCACTAACAAGCACCTGCCCGTCTCTGCACATCTGTGCCCTCACCCCCCCCCAGTGAAAGACTATCAGGGGCGGGTACTGTCTCTAATAAGCCCTTCAAATTATTCCTGCCTCGTGGCAGGTATTTAATAAATAAATTATAAACCTAAGTACCATTGAAGCCAAATCTTTGAGTAGACACAAGAATACAGCCTGTGTGCCCTAGCTGGTTTGGCCCTGTGGATAGAGTGTTGGCCTTTGGACTTGAAGGGTCCTGGGTTCGATTCTGGTCAAGGGCACATACCTTGGTTCTAGGCTTGATATCTGGCCCTGGTCAGGCACATGTGGGAGGCAACCAACTGATGTGTCTCTCTCACATTGATGTTTCTCTCTCTGTCTCAATCAATGGGGAAAATATTCTGAAGTGAGGAATAACAACAGCAGCAACAACAACAACAAAATACAACCTGTGTGACTGCATGTATAGAAAATTCTAAAATAGGCAAAACTAATCTGGGGTAGGGAGTCAGGATGACTTTTTTAAAAAAATATGTTTTTATTAATTTCAGAGAGGAAGGGAGAGGGAGTGAGAGATAGAAACATCAATGATGAGAGAGAATCATTGATCGGCTGCCTCCTGCACGCCCCACACTGGGGATGGAGCTAGCAACCCGGGCATGTGCCCTGACTGGGAATCGGACCACAATCTCTTGGTTCATGGTTCAATGCTCAACCACTGAGCCACCCTGGCCAGGCCAGGATGACTTTTGAGTAAGGGTAATAATGGGAGGTGGTGTGAGCGGCCTCTGAGGAGCGGTGATGTTGTGTTGCTTAATCTGAGTGGTACGTTTTCTGCTTCCATTGTGAAAATTATTGCGCTGTACACTTATGATTTGCACACTTTTCTGTATGTATTTATGTATGCTGCATTAAAAAGTTTACTAATAAGAAAAATCAAATAATTAACTACTCCAGTCAGTAAACCTCTCAAAAGAAATTTAGGTGGATGCAAAATTCCAATTATACAAGGAGCTGCTTCTCCCCTTCTTTCTTTGGCTGAGTATAAATTAAAATAGCTTGCAAATTATATGACAAGTCTCACCAGTACTTCCTAAACATAATTACTCAGTACCATATCTTATTTCGCTGCTAATCAATCATTGATCCTTAACAGGTCAACAAAAAGAAATGCATCCATATGTATGTACAAATTACAATTTAATTAAGGACCTCTGTAGTGCCACGTCCTATATTTTTGATTCCCCAAAATGTTACACTGGAAGGAAACCAAAAGGCTTTTCTACATCAGTAAGCTTTCAGGATGTCAGACACTGAGAAGTGAATTGTGCCTCTGATTAATTGACTTTAATAATAATAATTTTACTTATATAGAGACCTTGCCAAGGCATTCAGGGAGCTGTAAAGCAACTCATAATCCATGATTAAAGCATTATACAAGCAATATATAACAAGCCTCCCTCCTAAAGTACAACAAAGGGAGGAGATGGATGGGCCGAGATATGAAGGTGCAGGAGAGGGAACAGGCTGTAGATTCACTGTGGAGAGGGTGATAAATGCTTCATTAGGGAAAGAGGGGAGTTTCCTGGGATTGGCGAGGGAGTGTAATTTAGCAGAGTTGAATTGAAATAGTGGCCTATGGGGAGTCAGTGCTAACCCTGCTGAGATGTGTGCACTTCCTCCTCTCCGAGCCTGATGGAGGACACAGATAATAATCACATCTCTCCTGCCAGCTACATCCTATCTAGAAGCAGGATTTTTCATAATGATCCAACCAGCAGAAGCTAAGGAAATACTTATAAATTATTCCTCACTTCTTGACATTGACAAAAGATCTAGGTAATTTTCTTTTCATCAACTCTTATTAGCAAAGTCCTGGAAAATATAAACATGTGAAAGTGACAGCGAAGGTGTCCAAGTGTGCAAGTTCTGAGAAAACAGCAGTGGGAATGGAGATTTAGGTGTGACTAGTTGAAACGTCCTTCCTTTGCAGACTTTTCCCCAGTCCCACCAGCACTCCCCATCCCACTCACTCTGCCTACCCCTGGGCCTACCTCTGTGGGTCTCATGACCTCTCTCATCACCATGGCCCCTGATTAGTCTTTTTAGTTTTTTATTTTATTTTTTTTGCAACTTGCAACCAATGCATGGACATTATAAAAAGTGTGGAAAGGAGAGAAAGATGTAAAGGAGGAGGACAAAAATTATTCCTAATCCAACCACCCAAAGGCACCTGCTTTTGAGATTTTTAAAAAATATTGTATTTGTGTGTGTGTGTGTGTGTGTGTGTGTGTGTGACATGTATATGAGGACAGCCTTCATGGATATGTACCAAATAACCACGTTGTCAGTGATTATTTCTAGGTGGTGGAATGATGGTTGACATTCACTTTTATTTTTATACCTTTATATAATACTAGAAAAATTATATGTGGATATCTATTAGTTAAAATCAGAGCAAAAATAATAGAGTAAGAAGAGTCAAATAAGTTATTTTTTTATTGAGCTTTGCCACATGGTATTAAATATTACCTAGATCATCTTTTTTTGATGGAATAACAAAATATGACTTCCAAAAAGATGATAGGGCAGATGCTAAAACATTTTTTAACAGAGCTACTCCACTGTAGGTTTCAAGTTTAATTCATGTTTAGTTTCACTATCTAAGTAACAAGCAAAGAACGATTCATTGTAGGAAAAGTTAAAGTAATTAACAAAACCCACAACTGATGAAATGGAAGATTAAAAGTGAGGCCGCCTCACTAATAAGGTGATATGTGCAGTGAAACAGAAAGGCTGAACTACTAAAGGGAATTTTCCTCTGGCCAGAGCTGGAGCAGGGAATTCCCTATGGGTCAGTTAATGTCACTAAACCCTGGGTAAATCAAATAAAATGTTTATCTTATGCCGGGTAGATACAATGACTAATATCTACCCAATAGACGACGATGTTGTCTGTAATGAAATAATTTTTCAAACCCCTCTTTTGTGGTATTTTTATCTAGGTTGGCTCTGTAATCATGTGCCTTTGTTTGATGAAAGCTTACAAAGATGTGCTGGCAGGGGAAGCAGGGGAGCCAGAGTTTACTGGGAATCCTGAGCAATGAGTGATTTATTAGTGGGTGAGGAGTCAAGTGAAAACCAGTGCCCTGGATGGAATAAAAGAGCTTCCATTATTCAGAGAGTGCAAGAGAAGGATGGGGAGAGACTGCATGGAAGGCTGCCATAAGTCTAACAGAAAAGCAACTTTCTGGGAAAGAAAGCAGACATTAGGGCAAAGAAGGCAACCGTATTCTACTTACTGAGCAAAAAAATTGACATTAGGGAGGACAAAGGATAAAAAATGAGTCTAGAGAAAGGCAGATTGCAGAGCATTAACACTGTATGTGTTTTGCTTTTGTGCGACTATTTCTCCTTCAATATGTGCCCCTCTCTTGATTGCTGATTACATAATCACCAATTTTATAGACTGCTTTGTTCAAGATGAGGGTTTTTTAAAAAGTGTATGACTGATGCTACAAGATTGTTGGGTCTTATCTCTTTAAATGTTTGTATTTACCTACAGTACATGGCATCTGAGACTGTCACAGAAGAAAGAAAACAGGAAAGATTATAAGCCGCCGTAGTCGCTTGAAGTAGGGTAGCAGCTGAGTCAAAGCTGGGGTTATCAGGTCCAATTCTTAGATTACTCCCATGTGGCAAGACTGTCTTTGAAGAGCGTTTATCAAACTGCAGGTTGGGAACCATCACTAAGTTGTGAAATCAGTTGGGTAGGTTAAGTTGCAATGTCTATTTTTTTTTATGTGAGTCAGGGTCAAAAAAGAAGTACATTCTTGAATAATAACAAGTTAAAAAATGAAAGCATTAAAATCCCAATTCTCTGGAAAAGTGTACTTTATTATAATAATTTTCCACAGAATTTTGTAGTAGGGAGAGCCCAGGCTTGAGTTGTTTCAAAGCAGACTAAACAAGGACGTTCTCAGAAACGCACCTAACTGGCAAGTTAAACCTTTCAGTAAAACGGGTGAGGGTGAATATATCTGTGTGTCAGTGGGTATGGGTATTGAACTTAATACATGTCACCCTTTGAAACCCAGTCATGTTAAATCTACATATGTTCTTCTTTTGGTAATTTAGGAAAATTCATGGGAAGCTAAGTAGATCATTGAATTAAAAATACTAGATAAGAAAAGTATCACATGTATTCCTTTTGAAATATAATTTTGAAATATAATGCTTGAGTTTTCTTTCTAGATTTACTTCACTGGCTATATTTGCTATATAGTTGTATTAAAATGAATTTCCTTCTCTGAACGTAGAATCTCTGACATTGGAGGAAAGTGGGTGATTTAGAAGCAAACTGAGTGATTGAAAATTGCCACTTTGAGATTAAAATTTGCCTCATGTGCCCTGGCTGGGTGATTCAATTGGTTGAAGCATCGTCCAATACACCAAAAGGTTAGGGTTCTATTCCCAATCAGGGCAAATACCTAGGTTTCAGGTTCGATCCCCAGTAGGAGAGAGTACGGGAGGCAACCAATGGATGTTTCTCTCTCACATTGATGTTTCTCTCTCCCCTCTCTCCATTCCTCTCTCTCTAAAAAATCAATAAAAAAAACATATTCTAGGGTGAGGATTAAAAAAAATTTTGCCTCATATAATCCATGAATTAGCCATTTTATAAAAAAATTTTTGCAGCTGGCAAAATTCATTATATATATATGTGTGTGTGTATATATATACATATATATATATATATTTGAATATTATTTTTATTCTATTATATAGTATTTGCAAAAGAGAAAAATTTAATTTGTCCAATCAACCTTGAGTCCTATTGAAGATGAATTTGCTTTAGAAGTACCAGAATTCTTTTATTAGGAAATTTTGCACCTAGAGTCAGTGGAGGGTGAATAGCATCATATCATGTTATTCACGTGCACACTCACCTGAATTGATCCATTCTCTCCCCAGCCCAGTCCCTGCCACTTTTCAGGATATAACAAAGAGAGTTTGTTGTAGAATTTCCAGTAGTGACCTGGATGTCAGAAAATCAATTATTTATGTAATATTATATCTTAACTTTATTTTAATATACTTTTTAAGATCCATATGTGAAATTCCCTAAAAAAGGAAACACTTGGTAAAGAGATATGGGTGAGTGATGAGGGGCCTTGAAGAAGAGAATAAGCAGTGATGAAAATCAACTGCAAGGGTTTGGCATGCAAACTCATGTGGGAAGCATTTAAAAATCTTTTTCTATGACAGTATCACTAACTGAAATCCTAGGCAATCAGACTTCCAGAAAGTAGTATTTAAGAGCTTACAGCAACAGATTGAAGTGTAGTTATTGCTTTTTGAATTTTCATTTGCTGAAAATTCATCTTTCAGTCTGTTCCTCACTTAGTTATTGGAGGTTTGTAGTGCTCTCTTTAATAATTAGCAATCAGATTTCTTCAAAAGGGAAAAATATCCCTTGCAAAATTATCTTTTTTTAAAGTTGCTGATTAAAGAGTACTGGTTCTTGGTAAGAGGGCTGAAGATTACTTAGAAGCGCAAATCTTTATTCATGAATACCCTTTGAAATTCAGTTTTGCATCTACTTAATGTCATGTTTCTTCAAAATGAATGAAGCTATTTAAAAACAGGAATAAATATCCCACATTTAGTCCTTTCAAACAATTAAAATAGTTAAAAGTGATTGTCCTCTTTGCTTAGAAAAGCTTACCACCTAAAAGTCACTCTTTGTAACTTTTTTACACTATTAAACACAATGTCTATCAAAACTCTATCTCTTTTTTGTAGAAATTGACAAGCTGATGTAAATATTGATATGAAATAAAGGGGACCCAGAATAGCCAAAACAATTGAAAAAGAAGAGTTGTGTTGGAGGACACATACCAATTTCAAAACTTATTGTAAAGCTACAATAATCAAGACTAGCAAAAAATTAGCATATGTTTAGACATATAGGTCAATGGAATAAAATTGACAGTCCAGAAACAAACGCATACATTTATGGTCAACTGATTTTTGACAAGGGTGTCCAGACAATTCAGTGGGAGAAGAAATAGTATTTTCAACAAATGATACTGGGACAACTGGATGTCCATGGCAAAAAAAAAAAAAAAAGAAGAAGAAGAAGTTGAACCCCTTCTTTATGCCATATACAAAAATTAATCCAAAATTAGACTACAATGTAAGAGCAAAAAGTATGAAACCCTTAAAAGAAAACATAGAAGTAAATATTTGTGACCTTGGATTAGGCAATTGTTTCTTAGATATGGTACCAAAAGAATAAATAATAAAAGAAAAAAATAGATTGATTGAACATCGTCAAAATTGAAAACTTTTTTACTTCAAGAAAATGAAAATACACAGAATGGGATAAAATATTTACATATCATATATCTGATAAGGGTTGATAACCAGAATAGATAAGGAACACTTACAGCTCAAAAATAAAGTATAAATAACCTACTATTTAATGAGTAAAGCTTCTGAATGGGCAGTTCTCCAAAGGAGTAAATAAAAAGATTCTCAGTATTGTTGTCATTAGGTAAGTGCACATCGAAACCACAATAAGATACCACTTCATAGGCATTAGGGGGTTTCAGATCAAAGCATGCACAATCATAAGTATTGTTGAAGATATGGAGAAACTGGAACCCCCATACTCTGTTGGTGAGAATGTAAAAAGGTTCTTCTGCTTTGGAAAACAGTTTGGAAGTGCTTCAAAAGATTAAACATAGAGTTATATCCATGCAATTACACTCCTAGGTATATACTAAAGGGAGTTGAAAACATGTTCACACAAAAATGTGTGCATGAATGTTTATAGCAATATTATTCATAATAGCCAAAATGTAGAATCAATCCAAATATCCATCAACTGATGAATGGATAGACACAATATTGTATATTCATTAAATGGAGTATTCAACTATGAAAAGAAATAGAGTGCTGATACATTCTACGGCAAGCATGTCAAACTCAAGGCCTGTGGGCCACAAGCCTTGTTTATTTAGCCTCTGTTAGCCTTTGAGTTTGACATGTTTGTTCTACAGCATGGACCAACCTTGAAATCATTGCTTTTGTCTGGAAGAAAGCTGCCCCTGCATTCTTGCCCTGATGCCCGACAATTTAGTTTCTCCCCGTATATCTTTGAATCCTTTCAAGCTGCTGACCCCGCTCTGGAGCTCAGAGGGAGTGAGTCTGAGTAAATCTGTGTGCTGGCCCTTTAAGAGGAACTGCCTGGGTCTCCAGCAGCCTACAAGTCACTCAGCCACAATTCCCGCTGGTTTTACAGCCCAAAGTTATTGCAACTTATCTTTCTGGCACTGGAACCCTCGGCTGGGGGCCTGGTGTGGGGTGAGGACCTCAAGTTCCTTATGGGAGGCCTCCTCAGCTAAGATATCTCTCCCAATTAAAAACACACCACATGTGGGTGTCGAACAAGCCTGTTCTGCACCTCCACCCCTGCTACCAGTCTCAATGTGCTTTCTTCTTTAATTCTCTAGTTGTAGGACTTCTATTCAGCCATATTTCAGATGGTTCTGAATGATGGTTGTTCTGTATTTTAGTTGTAACTTTAAAGTGGTTGTGGGAGGATATGAGTACCATGTTTACCTATGTCTCCATCTTGGTTTCAGAGAGCAGGATGTGTTCTCTGATCAATCCTGCTCATATTCAATTTTCACTTACTCTCCATTTTACTAATTTGTACTAATAGACATGCTGCTTTGAATTGCTGTTATTTATTTTGTGTGTCTATGTGATTTTTCTTACTGGATTTTCAAAGGATAAGGGTACCTAGTTCTTCCATTTCTGTTTCATTTTATTTTTATTCCTTCACTATTTTTAAGTAGAATTTTGCCTAAAGCCATTACTTTATTATGGTTAATCAAATATGTTGACTTGTGACCTACCTCATTATTAGCAACCACAACACAATGTCATCAGGGTCTCCCTTTTCCTTTTCTTTTGACTTGAGGTCTATTATGATTTCCTTGTTATAAAAGAATTCTTCCCAATTCCTCCTGGGGGATGCCCAGGCCCTCTGATTTCTCTTTGGTTTAGTGAGACACTGAGCAGTCAGTCAGTCAGAGATGGTATTATGAGGCACGACTCGGACAAAATTGGTTTTGTTCTAAGCTCCTGTTCCATATCTCTCCTTCCTGGGGTGTGGTGTTATTCTTCCTTCTTTCTGTCCCTAAAACATACTCACAGGGTAGGACCTAAAAATCGATCACAATAAGACACAAAAATTGGTAAGATTGAAAATGTCCCCTTTCCTTAGGTTAATTGCAATTCAATAACCTAGCAAAGTCTTAAACTGAGGATTGAGACTCAAACCATGGAATTTCAGATATTTCCTCCTGCAAGAGGGAAAAGCATTTTCTGGCCAGCTTCGTTTCCTCACCCATCTCAGCACCCTTTTAAACTTGAATCTAGACTCATCGTGCTCCCAGGGGGTCCCCAGTTCATATCTGAAGTTGGCTCTGGTTGTTGCCTTGGTGACAACTTGGTATTTATGTGAAATGAAGTGGTAATTTCATTTCCTGTTGCTTGTACAAAGATGCCTGATGCACAAACTCCATCTAACAAGTTTCTATCAATAATTAGCACTCTGTAGGAAACAGACACAGGGGACTGAAGAGCCTGGAGGAAAAAGCCTCTGTCCCTTGAGTGCTTCCTTTAACCAATTGTAGGCACATCCTTCAGCAAGAAAGGCTGAGGGAAAGGAGAGGTAAAGTTTAATGTACAACTTTCCAACTTCGGCTGGGGATAAATTGGGTAAGCTTTAGGATTCACTAGAATCGGATCTTCTAATCATCTTGAGAAAGCAGCTTATAAGTTTAATATGAATGTAGAGATGCTCTTGCTAGGAGAACCAGGCGGCACACATGTCATCTTTTTGATTGACAGCTGCAACAGCCGACGCTGAATGCCTTTCAGATGATGTGATCATATTCTATCAAACTGTAAGGCTCTAGTGTAAACTCTGCGTAGACCACTTACTGATTCTCCTGATAATAAAAACATCAGAATGTGAACATTTCTTTCTTTGGGAGCATAATAGAGAGACGGACACTGAGGCAGCTCTGTGACTGTATACGCCAAAATACCATTATCAACCATCCATAGTAACCAGGGCCACTATAAAAGTTAGTTTGGATTCAGATAATAGAAGTATTTGCAACAGCATGGATGGAACTGGAGAACATTATGCTAAGTGAAATAAGCCAGTCAGAGAAAGATAAATATCACATGACCTCACTCATTTATGGAATATAATGAACAACATAAACTGATTTAAAAAAAAAAAAACAGATCTAGAGACAGAGAAGCATCGATCAGACCGTCAAACCTCAGAGGGAAGGTAGGGGAGGGTGAGGGTAGGGGGGAGAGATCAACCAAAGGACTTACAGCAAGTATATAGGTCTAACCAATGGACACAGACAACGGGGGTGAGGGCATGAGAAGGGAGGATGGGGGTAATGTGGGGATAAGGACATATATGTAATAATCAGTAAAGAAATTTAAAAAAATAAAAGCAGAGAACTAAGATCATAGGTTAGAAGTACCAAATGTATGAATAGTCCTTGAAAGTTTCTATATGAGATACTGCTTTCTAAAAGAAACCCACATCTTAGAATAGTTATTTAATCACAATAACATGGAAACTCCCTATGTTGATTTCTTCTAAATAACAAGAATGCTTTTCATACATATAGTGTTTTACTCTATATAAGGCAACATAGTGCAGTGATTGGGAATATGACATTGCTAATTACTACCTGTGTGAACTTGAATAAAATTTTTAGCCCTCTGTGTCTTGGTTTCCTCATCTGTAAATTAGAATAACAGTAGCACCTAACTCCTAAGAATCTTGTGAGGACTAATTTGTTAAGACACTTGAAGCCCTTAAAATGGTGCCTGACACAGAGTAAAGCCTCCATAAATGTTAGCTCTGAGTATTATTTTCTTTTTCCTAACTATATTCATTTGTAATTCACAATAAGTTTTGCAGTGTTAAGATAAATTGATGTGGCAGCCAGTGATAGAACTAACTAAAGCAGAGAGACAACTTATTGATTTGTGGAACCCAAGGAAGTTGGACACTCAAAACTGTGGGGAGGTCTCAGCTGTATCAGGTGTCCAGGACCTCTGGAATCAGGACTTGGATGCCCCCAGATCATGTTTTTTGTTTTTCATTCCTGCTTCCTTCTGAGATCAGCTAACTTTGCCTTTCACTGTGGACTAGCTTTCTTATCATGGTATGTAACAACTTATGATTTCAACTTAGGTTTAAGTCTAATCACTTCTCACACTGATAAAGAATTTACTACTTATTTATCATTTCCAAATTTGGAGTCCTGGAGAAAGATCCTGATTATTAGAGATTTACAGGGACCAATAGATGGGGACCAGGAAGTAGGATTTTAAAAAAACATGATTACCTACTATATATCCCATGATGATGGTGATAGAGGGTGGGAGATGGGGAGGTGGGAAGAGATTAAACAAAGATCTTATATGCATATATGCATTACCTATGGACACAGACAATGGGGTGGTGAAGGCCTGGGATGGGGTGGGAACTGGGTGGAGGGGGGCAATGGGAGAAAACAAGCGGGACATCTGTAATAATCTCAACAATAAAGATAAATAAATAAATAATTTTTAAAAATTAGTCTCCTATATTTGGTCAAACATTTAATGAACTCACTCTAATGCCTTGGCAGGGACAGACCAAATGATTTCATGGGCCTTATATGGTCTGCTGGTGAGATGTTCCCCACCCCTGAGGCCCTAGAAAGAACTTTAAATGCAAATCTCTTTCTCAAACTTTAGATTGTAGCTGAGTTGTTAGAGGCCTGGTCTAACAACTCAGTTTAAGCCCTCCCCTGAAACACACACTGGTATGTTCTCCTATTATAGTACCCCATTCATATCCTTCAGAGCACTTATCACTATTTGTAATTATGTTTATTGAGTTGCTTTGTTCAATGCCTAAAGTTTACAGATGGTAAACTGAGGTCCAGGGAAATAACTGGACATTCAACAAGTCATTATCAAATTAAACAACTATTACTATTTTTATGATAGTTTATTCTAATTTATTAAATCCTCACTTATGCTTATTTTTCTCCATTACTATGTAGGAAAACTATGAAGTAATAAAGAAACAAAAAAACCCAGGAACTTTAGAGTACTATAATTTCCTTCTCCTCGACACCCCCCACCCATCACACACACAACCCTCTTCCCCATCCTATAGGTATCAGCTAAATTCTAGTTCTGAATTATTATGAATATACATTTTATTTGTCTTGGCCAAGGCTTAACTAAACAAAAATAAATTTACTATGTTCTTTATTCACCTTTTTCCCTCATATCTTATTGCTTCCTCCTATATTAATGTTCCTTCTTGGTGGAATACATACTCCAAGAGTTCTTTGGAAGAGAGACTTAGTGTGGCCAACTTTCTGAGACATGTAATACCTGACAGTGTTTTTATTCCATTATTACATTTAAATGACAAATTAGTTAATTATAAAGTTCAAGGTTGAACGTTGTTATCCTTCAATGCTTGAAAGAGATTATATATCTGTTTTCTATACAGTTTTGCTGTTGAGAAATCTGCTTTTCTTTTTCTTTGATGTTTTAGAATTTCACTATAATGTGTTTAGAGTTTTTTCTTGTGTGCCCCATTCAACAGTTTAAATCCTGGAGTTTTGGTTCTTTCTTTAATTCTGGGAGACTTTTGGTTATTACTTCCTTAAATATGTTGTTGTTTTCATTTAATCCTTGTCTGCATCTGGGGCTCCCACTAGATAAATGCTGATCTCTTTTTCATGTTGTTTACTTCTCTTTCATTCTCTTCATCTCTTTATCCCTTCCTAATACCTTCTGGGAGAGTTCCTTGACCTGATCTTCCAGCCCACTGATTTGTTCTTTGACTGTAATCTTTCTGCTATTAAATCCATTTGGTGTACTATGTTCTATTGCCTATTTGTCATAATTGCTTTCCTCTGCTTCTGTTTCTAATATATCTACTCATACCTATGAATGTTATTTATTCATTTTAAATTTGTATCTGTTACATTAAGACTGCTTTTGGAGAGGCAAGTTTTTCATTATTTATTTAAATTTTATAGTGGAAATGTCTTTTTTTTTAACTTTTTTTAAAAATATATTTTATTGATTTTTTACAGAGAGGAAAGGAGAGAGATAGAGAGTTAGAAACATCGATGAGAGAGAAACATCGATCAGCTGCCTCCTGCACATCTCCCACTGGGGATGTGCCCGCAATCCAGGTCCATGCCCTTGGCCGGAATGGAACCTGGGTCCTTTCAGTCTGTAGGCCGACGCTCTATCCACTGAGCCAAACCGGTTTCGGTGGAAATGTCTTGATTCATTTTCCACCTTCCCCACCCTGCTCAGGATCCCTGAAGGCAGACCTGTACCAATGACATCTACTGGCTTCCTTGTCTTCTGGTTGCCTGTTGGGTTCAGCCCACAGGGAGACCCAGCAGGAGAATGGTGGAAGGGAAGAATGTGAGGGCATTTATTCTCTCAGTTTACTCCCTAGGGCTGTGGTTGGCAAACTGTGGCTCACGAGCCACATGTGGCCCTTTGGCCCCTTGAGTGTGGCTCTTCCTAAGCCTTAGGAGTACCCTAATTAAGTTAATAACACTGTACCTACCTATATAGTTTAAGTTTAAAAAATTTGGCTCTCAAAAGAAATTTCAATCGTTGTACTGTTGATATTTGGCTCTGTTGACTAATGAGTTTGCCGACCACTGCCCTAGGGTGTTGATATCATCCTTGAATATAGATCAGAACTCCTGTCAAGATAGACCTCTTCAAATGACTTTCTCCCTGTGATTCTAATACCTCCTACCACTCCTCTGCCTTTCAAGCCTCTTATTAGCACTTAAACACTGCTATATGCTGCCTGCAAAATTATAAATAACTCTTATTACTAAAGTGTTGTCAAATGATCAATTTGAGTATGCCACCATTTTCTGTTAGGACCCTGACTGTATATTCAAATATGCTCATGATATCTACCTGGGGAGAGGGGCATAGGTTTATTAGGGCTTGAATAGTATTTCTCCAATGAGTTAGAATATAGGAAGCACTTATACCAGCGGTTCTCAACCTGTGGGTCGGGACCCTTTGGGGGTTGAACGACCCTTTCACAGGGGTCACCTAAGACCATCGGAAAACACATATATAATTACATATTGTTTTTGTGATTAATCACTATGCTTTAATTATGTTCAATTTGTAACAATGAAATTGGGGGTCACCACGTCATGAGGAACTGTATTAAAGGGTCGCGGCATTAGGAAGGTTGAGAACCACTGACTTATACCAAGTATTGTTGGGCAGTGCTCCATGGTGGAGAGGCCCTGTGTTGAAATCCAAAACTAAGCCACCCCTGCACCATCCTCTCCACCTCAGGAGTTCCGCCCCTTCTCCCAGCAACTGCTTTTATCCAAGGATGTTGCAGTTGTTTCAACTGTGGTGGTGGGTTGAAGAGAAGCAGGTTTCTGAGGTGCTTGACAGCTCATCTGCACTCATGCTGTCCATTCTGTAGCTTCTGCAGCTTCCAGGATATTATCTTGTCACTGTGGCAACAGAAGAGAAGCAATGATCTGCTCAGGGCAATCAATCAGGAGAGAGAAAAGAGCACCACTAGAAAATGCCCTGACAGCTTATCCCCACTTGGGGCTATAGAGCATGTCTCATCATCTACCCACCCCAGCCACCACCTTTTATTTCTAAAGACTTTCTCGTTATTTTTGTTTTGTTTTATTTTTCAAGTTGTGGAGCCAGCTCCGAGCTCTTCTTTAGTGTCTTTTAGGTTCAGTTTGGGGAAGGGAATCATCAGTGGAATTCCTTGGACCTGTAGTTGAATGTGGTTGCTCAAACAGATACCCTGTTTTGTTAGCATTGACGTTCTGTAGGGCAATAGTTGCTTGCCCAAGGGAGCCTCTTAACTGCTACTGTCTCATGAGCTAATAGACAAGGTCAACCTTCAGAGGTCATTCAATCTATCCCCCTAGGAAAATCTTCACCCAACACTATCACAGAGAGACAGTTAGGAAATATCTGCCCAAGTGAGGGAAGGTCTGGCTCTATCTTCTATGGTTATTGTACTTACCACTATCTTGAATATTATAGTGGATATTCTGTTGTACCATCCAGTTTCCTCTTTAGGAACAAAATATTTTTACCCCAGCTCTTGGGAGTGCTGTCAGCAGATAGTTTTCAGATGTCAGTTCTTTTTGAGGACTGCTTAAGCTGAAGAGATAAGAAGAAATATGATGATGTTGATGATATAAGAAGAGGTATGATGATGATAATGATGACATAATAGAAGATTTGATGATGATGATGATGATCTCGACAACAACAATGTTGCTGCTGCTAAATGTAAGGGAGGAATCAAAGGACTATCAAAGTTCCCATCTTTGAGTAGCTCACACTTTTGTTAGGAAGATGATTCATAAATAAAAAGTATATATATGATAAACACAGTAATTCGGGAATTTGGAGGTATATGCCTGATGTCCGTTGGTCAAGGCTACTATTGGAAGATTCTGTATGTAGGAGGGACTTGTGAAGGGTCTTGGCTGGATGAAATTAGCCAGAATATATTGAAAATATGGTTGATTTAGAGATTTCTTAACTCTATCAGATATTATCTATCTTATTTCAAATAAAATTAATATATATTTCGGAGAATTCCTCTAATGACCATGGGAGCAGTCATAGAAAGCCAAATTTCATCACAAAAAAAGTACCTACTCGTCCTCGCAACAACCCTGTTGGATAGGTACTATTGTGATTTTCACCTTTCGGATTAGGAAGTGAGGTATGGGGGGCGGAGGGGCGAAGGTTTAGTGACTTGTCCAAGATTACACAGTGCGCACGTGGTTGTTTTTGGACCATATCCAATGCAGTATGAGCCAGAGTGTATGTTTTCCTACCCTTTTCCAAGGCAGGTACTGCTTTCCTCTGAGAGACTAAAAGATGAAAATTGGCTTGAAACTATGTAGGAAGCGATAGTATGGGTAAGCTACTACACCTCTGGGGAGAGGAGCTTGTTTATCATTTCTCATCTTTCCTGAAAAAGCAATTTTTGCAGCAGCTCAAATTTATATCACAAGTAAATGAAGCAGGTGCTCATTAGACTTCCAGGCTGGTATAACTCTCACGTTGCAATTACTGTAAGAGGTGGAGAAGATGAACAACCCTAAAGTTCACTATGGAAACCTGAACATCATTTCTGTTCATGTGGAGTTCATTACCCCAAGTTTCTTTACACTGAGTTTTATGAAACAGGCAAATGTTTCTGGTGTGGAAGGACAAAGTAGAGGAAGTAGGTATATCTTAAAAAACAAAACAAAAATCCAGTAATTGATAAAGATCCCTGCTCTTTCCTTTTATGACAATCTCTTAGTGTTTTTAATACCTTAGTGTTTTTCATGAAAGTTAATAAGATATTTATTTCGAATGGGACAGCACCTTATCTGATGGCTAAACTATCTTGAGTTTAGCCTTTGAGGCTTTAATGAGCAGAGAATGTAGCCATTGTATAATGCCTGAGCAGAATCCATCCAGATTGCACAGAGAATAACGGGCTTTCACAAACATGAGGAGAGCAACGGATTGATCCAAGGGATTCCTGAAGTCACTGATTTGTTTTTAAGGACTTTTCTCTGGTAAAGTGTCTGCTGCCATTCACCTGTCAGTAAACCTGGGATCAAAGTTCTGATTCCCCCAGGATTAATCATTTTCTTCTTTATCTACATCAAAGTGCTTTGATATGGCAAAACTTCCTTTTTCAGTTGAACTTGCTGTATGTTTAAGTTTCGATCAATAACAGTAAATATTGATTTGAAAGGTCATTGTTTACTTGAAGGAAAAGGGTTATCATTAGAAAAATTCCAGTTTGCCATTTTTTTAATTCTACTTCTTTCTACAAAATGGGTTTATTTATAAATCTTAGTAATCTGGGAATTTGTCCAAAATTTCTTTACTGCTTCATTATCTTATTTTAAAATATCTGGGGGAATTTTTCTAATTCTGCATGGATTTTGCAGCATAGTTATACGCATAGAGTTTGGAGTCACAAACATGAGCTGATTTGTAGTTCTACACCTTGTCAGGAGATAATGACAAGACCTCCATTTTACGGTGGTTTTTACTTTCAAAACAGTCAATATCAAGAATTTAGTTTATTGCCTGGCACACCAATACTCAATAAATATTAACTATTGATGCTATTATATTATTTAAAAACAGGAGGAAGTTGTACAAAGCTCTGGAGATTAGCAGAGGGTTCCCTGAGTCTGGCTGAGTAGCAACCTGAGTATGCATATGTGAATGGAAGCCCCATGAACCTGGGGAAAGACCAACCCTCCAATCTCTACTTTCTTTCTGCTTCTCACACCCCACCAAATAACCCACTCAAGATCCTATTTTCCTATTTTCAAGCTTTTTATAGATGGAGTTATATAATATATATGTTTTGGGTTGACTTACTTTGACATTATGTTTGTGAGGTTGATTCATGTTGTGTGACAGTAGCACTTGAATTGTCATTGCTACATGTTCTTTTATTATACACAGTATTTATCATTTGGCAATTAATGGAACTTTAATTTAGCTATTCAAGTTTTTAGCAATTACAAATAATGGTGCCATGACTATTTCATACATGTCTATTGGTTCATATATGTAAGCATTTTTCTTCAATATAAACCTAGGAGAAGACTGTTGGGTCTTACTATATGTGTACATGTACTGTACACTTTCCCCAGAATGGTTGCATCAATTTCAACCCCACCAGCAGTGCATAAAAGTTCTAGTTGTTCTGTATTCTAATCAACACTTGATATAGACAGTCTTTTAATTTTAGCCATTCTGTTGGGGGTGTAGTGGTATATTGTTGAGATTTTAGTTTGCATATTTTCCTGATAATTAATAAAATTGAGTATCTTCTCATATGTTTATTGACCACTTGAATATCTTTCTATAGAATTGTCTATATTTTTCTTATCGTTATAGATATTATTTTTTTTATCTTCTGAATACAAGCCCCTTGTTATATTTTTCAAATTTCAAATATTTAAAAAACACTGTAGTTTGCCTTTCACTATCTTATTGGTGTGTTTTCCCTTAGGAACAGGAGTGCCTAATTTTAATTTATTCACCTTTTCCTTTATGGTTAGTGTTCTTTGTGTCCATTTAAGAAATCTTTGCCAACCTCACTTTATGATATGAAGATTTTTCCTATATATTTTTTCTATTTTTTTCCTATCATGACTGTGGGAACAGTCAGATAATCACTGAATTCTATTATCAGTGTTTTTTTTTTTTAATATGGATATACAATTGGCCTTGTACCATTCATTGCAAGACCATCTTCCCCTTTCTCTGCTGTGCCACCTTTCACATTTATCAAGTGTCCGTATGTGGGTGGGTCTTTTGCTAGATTCTATTCTGTTTCACCTCTGTTAGTCTATTCTTGTACCAATACTACAGTCTCAATTATAGTAGCTTTATGACAAATTATGATATTTAGTAGTGTAGCTTCTCCAACTCTGTTCTTTTTTGTCAAGATTATTTCATCTATTATTAGCCCTTTCTATTTCTATATAAATGTTAGAATCAGCTGATCAACTTCAATTGTAGTGTTCTGGAAATTCTTCCATTTGACTAAATTTCTAATCTCTGATCATAATCCTAATATCCTCATATTATCTTTCCTATTGTCAAAAGAATTCATGGTAATTTTCCTTTTACATTTTTATTATGGTTATTCCTGCCTTCTCTTTTTTTCTCATTGATCAGTCATGCAAAGTTGTTATCAATTTTCATAGTTTTTCCAAAAAATAAGTTTTTTTGGCTTTGTTAATTGTCTTGTTTTTCTTTTTAAATACTTTTTGCTTTTGTAGTTAAAATTTCCCTGCTTCTATTTTGGGTTTTATTTGGTTTTATTTTTGTAACTTCTTGAGATGGATACTTAAACCACTGATTTTAAGCACCTTTGCTTTTTAAATATATATTTGACATCTAAACACTTCCCACTAAGCACTGCTTTAGTTTCATCACACAAATATTATGTCTGATTTCCATTATTATTTTGTTCAAGTATTTTCTAATTTATGAATTCTTCTGGGTCACATGGGTTATTTAAAATTATATTATTTAAGTTCTAAACATATGGGAATTTTCTAGTTTTGTGTTGTTTTTTTTAGTGGTGGTATTGCTATAGACCTCTGACTTATTTCCACTGTGGTCAAAGAATATACTCTCTTATGAAATTTGTTAGAGTAACTGAAGAAGAAAACATATATTCAAATTTGATAAATGATTCTACACTTGTTGAGTATATTATTCTATACATGGCTTTTAGGTCAAGTATATTAATCATCAAGTTCTTAATATCAGTTATTAATAATATTAAGATTTATCAGCTAAAGTATTTCATTCTTCTTTATTATTTCTCTGCTGAAATTCTCTATTTTGTCCTTTTCATTTCTTGATGATATTATTTTGAAGTTCATGTCTGGTAACTGCATCAGACAGAATAATAAATTCTTACCATATATTTTCTTATTTTGCTTTTTAGATAAATTTCATCTTCTTAAATACCCAGACATTTTTGATTGGGTATCAGACATAAAATGTAGAGAGGATATTGAAGCTCTGGATAATGTTATCTTTCTTTGGAGAGATTTTTCTTTTCCATGTCACCTTACAATCAGAAATTTAAATGATTTAAAGTCTAATGTCAGCATCTGGCAGAGCTGGTCTATTTCCAGTTTACTCCTCTAAATGTATATCCTTTTGGGGTCCTGATGCACCTCTAGAAATAGATTTCTTTTCTTTGGCAACTCTTCAACTTCAGTTTTTGCCTCCTAGACACATGTCTGATAAAAGTTTTGCTTAGCTTCTTATCTACTGCTTGTAAGAATGCCATCTCTCTTGAAAGGGTAGTGACACCAAATGCCAGACTCACTTTTGGGTTTCGTGTGTGTGTGTGTGTGTGTGTGTGTGTGTGTGTGTCTTCCAGTTTTACTAGTTATCAATAGGTTATTCAGTCCAAATAACTAATTTTTATTTATTTATTTATTTATTTATTTATTTATTTATTTATTTATTTTAATCCTCACCCAAGGATATTTTTCCATTGATTTTTAGAGAGAGTGGAAGAGAGGGAAAAATAGAGAGAAATATCGA
Source organism: Myotis yumanensis (assembly GCF_028538775.1). Classification (NCBI taxonomy): domain Eukaryota; kingdom Metazoa; phylum Chordata; class Mammalia; order Chiroptera; family Vespertilionidae; genus Myotis; species Myotis yumanensis. Next base: position 70,637,092 of record NW_027223760.1, on the reverse strand, counting down.
TGTGAGAGAAACATTGATTGGTTGCCTGCTCATGCGTCCTGAAGAGGGCCCCAGATGGGGAGGAGCCTGCGAACCCAGGATCCTTCCATCGCAGGCCGACGCTCTATCCACTGAGCCAAACAAGCTCAGGACAAATAACTAATTATTGATAGCTAAAAAATAGAACTCTTAGACCAGAGAATTTTTATCTAACGGTGTAAGCTCATCACATCTTATGTGTTAATTGGTTCAGTAAACACCTATGATTGAAATTCTCCTGGCAGGTTTGCTGTTTTCAATCATTAAGTTTTAGAGAGGCTTGTTTTATTGCTGTTGGTAGCTGATGCAGATTTTGCTACTTGTGTCTGATTTGGGTACTGCTGCCATATGTAAAACCCAAAATGTGATAGACTTTGCCACCACATGGTTGGTGGCAGCTGGAAGGGACACAAGGAAAATGTTAATGAAACCCCAAAGGGCCTGAGAAGAGTGTTTGCAGAATTCTAAAAGGCCCCAAAGAAGCTGTCAGTTGAACCTAAAGGGAAGAGAGGGAAGTATTATTGTAAGCTGGAGAAACAGGGGCTCTTGCTATGTAGTAACAGAATATGAAAACTAGAAAATGTGATAATAAATTTGAAGATCTAGCCAAGGAAGTTTCAGGAAGAGCGCTGGTGGTTCTGCTTGTGTTTTTAGCTACCTATAATAAAATGGGAGGAGAGAGGTGAACCAAAAAGGAACTGTGGCAGGCAGAATTCTAAGATGGCCCCATGATCTCTACCTCTTGGTGCTGCACCCATGATTAGGTGACATTATATGGGAGAAGGAATTTCATTCATGTCATTAGAGCCCCTAATCAGTTAACTTTGAGGTAATCAGAAGATTACCCTAGGTGGGCTTGACCTAATCAGGTAAGCCCTTAAAAGGGACTTGTCCCTTTATGTGAAGAGATTTGAAGTGGAGCCAGGCCACGAAAAGGCCATATGGTAAGAACCTGACAGTGTCCGCTAAGAGCTGAAAACAGCAAGAAACAGGGACCTCAGTGATACAGTTCAAGGAAATGATTTCTGCTATCAACCAAGGGAGTGTGAAAACAGATCTTCTCCAGTCAAGCCTGAAGATGAGGAGAGCTGGCTGACACCTTGATTTCATCCTGTGAGGACCTGAGCAGAGGACCCAGCTAAAATATGCTGGACTCCTGATCCACAGAAACTGAGAGATTATAAATTTGTGTTGCTTTAAGTTTGTGATAATTTGTTATACAGAAATAAGAAAACTAGCCCTACCTGGTTTGGCTCAAGAATAAAGCATTGGCCTGTGGACTGAAGGGTCCCAGGTTCGACTCTGGTCAAGGGCACATGCCTGGGTTGCAGGCTCAGTCCTCAGTGGGAGGCATGCAGGAGGCAGTCGATCAATGATTCTCTCTCATCATTGATGTTTCTATCTCTCTCTTTCTCTCCCTTCCTCTCTGAAATCAATGAAAATATATTTTAAAAAATGAAATAAAAAAACAAATATAGCAGTTGTTCAATTTTCAAGCAAAAGTTGAAGAAAGGAGCTAGGACTTTTTAGATTTGAAAATAAAAGTATATTTTTTCTTAATCTCTTAAGATGGCAAACTATTCTCAAATTAATGGCTTCCAAATTAAAAGTAAAAATAGCTTCTTTGGTTAGCACATATTTGAGGCACTATAGTGTAGTGTAGTGTAATGGTTAACTTGTTTGGGTTGAGTTCTGGCCCTGCCTTTTACTAGCTGTGTGACCTTGGATAAGTTACTTAAACACTCTGCTTTAGTTTCTAAATATCTAAAATGGGTTTATTTACCTCATTAGGTTCTTGTTCTGATTAAATGAGTGGATACAACACAAACAAAACACTTAGAATTTTTTACCTAGCAAGTGCTGAGTAAGTAATTAATGATTACTGCTACTACTAGCTTTGTCTTTTTTTTTTTTTCTTTTTACTTTTGTCTCATTTCTTATGGGACATTAAAGGCCAAGTCTAGTTTGAGGAGAGTAGGAAATATAGAGGAAAGAACAAATAAAAGGGAGAATTGGTGAAGAGGGTCAAATACATGTCAAATTATTACAGCCTGTAACTTTTGTGATGCTATTTGGGTGCAAAATAATTTTATGTTCTCAGTGTGCATGGAAGGAAGGAAGGAAGGAAGGAAGGAAGGAAGGAAGGAAGGAAGGAAGGGAGGGAGAAAAAGGGGTGGGGAGGGGAGGGAGAAAGGAAGGAAGGAAAGAAGGGAGGGAGGGAGGGAGGAAGGAAGAAAAGAAAGAAAGAAAGGAAGAGAAGGAAATAAAGAAAGAGAAGGAAATAAAGAAGGAAAGGTTAAATCCAGGCAGAGATCAAATCTAGGCTGGGCTTGAAAGATTATTATTATTATTGTTTAAAATATATTTTAATTGATTTTTAGAGAGGAAGGGAGAGGGAGAGATAGAAACATCAATGATGAGAGAGAATCATCGATTGGCTGCCTCCTGCATGCCCCCACACCGAGGATCAAGCTTGGAATCCAGGCATGTGTCCTGACGGGGAATCAAACCATGACCTCTTGGTTCATAGGTCAATGCTTAACCACTGAGCCATGTGGCCGGGCTGCAGGCTAATTATTAAATTGATAATTTTGTATGCCCCTCGAATGATGTTATAAATATCCAGATGGCCCTTGGCAGAAAAAATGAATAAACCATAGCTCTTTTGTTAAACACAGGGCACCTATGAAAAGGGCTGCTCATATCCGTCCATGCATGAGACCTGTTTTACTAATTATTCCCTCAGCATGACCTCTCCCTGGCCAGACACTTAGTAAACACACCCAGACATCCCACAAGTGGCCACTGACATCCCAGGATGTCCTCATCATGGCAGGCCCAGCCTCTGCACAGATACAGAGCAGAAGCAAGAAAAGAATTCATCACTCAGGCACGTGTCTCTCAGAGACACTTCATAAAGAAAAATGGTGGCTGACTGAGTTGTATAATCCTCTCTCCGAACATCCCAGCAGAAAGCACATATGTTCTTGAAATGAACATCCCTAAGAAGAAAGTTGTCTAAAATGTGCTGCTTGTGTGTCTTCCTTTCCTGAGGGAAAACCTGTTTAACTTTGGGTTTCACCACTCATAAATTATCACGTTATTTCTCACTTATGGCGTAAATATCAGTCTGGTTGGTATATGCACCCACACATCAGCTGAGACAGAAGAAAGCTAAATTTACAAAACATTAAATCAATAAGCATGTGTGAATGGGTAAACAGCACGAGATCCTTAACTTAATAAGGCCACAGCACTACAGTTAATCATCTGTTTTGCAACTTCTGGAGTGTTTTTTTCCCCCTTCTAATTTTATAGTGTTGCTAGAAGCCTAGATGAGTGAAGGTCCTATCTATCTATCTATCTATCTATCAGAAGAGAACAATGCACCTCAAAATAGGAAATGGAAAATATTCCCTGGGTGATGAAGCCACGGTAATACCTAAAATGCTACAGCCAGTGCAAGATGCTGTGTTTATTAAGAAAGAAATAAGAACTATAGTGTATTTTCCTTGTTGTTTCAACTAATGAGAAACCCTGGAATAGACAGGGCTGCCAGATGTCTCAGGAAAATATCAGTCTTCCAGATGGAAAGTGGAGGAAACTGTAGGAACAAATGAATAAAAATAGTGTTTCTTCTCCCTCTTCTCTTCCTCCCACAACAGGCCTCCGAATCCATAAGAACAGATTGACTACCTCTTCACAGTGAAAAATACCCTCCCCCACTACGGGCTATCCCTTGACGTCACTAAACAAATGTGGCAACAGGCTAGAGTGAGTATTTGAACTGCACTATTTACAAATGCCCAGAACTTTTCCCAAGGACAATGTACTGGAACGGACCCCTAGCAGATGACAGATTTCATCTGGTGGAAGATACTAATTACTACAGGTCAGTGGAAGCTGTAGTCCTAACCAGTTCTGTGTAAATGTGAAGGATAATAGTGTGGAGAGAGTTGAACAGTAAAACCCAGAGGGACTCTGGGCTTGGAGTTGGCCGGAATGTGGGAGCGACAGGGAGATGGGAAACACGGCATTAATTGGAAGCCCTTGTAAACACATACAACCAACTGCCTGAGAGAAGCTGCTGGGCAGACTCTGGCCTCTACCCATTCATCTGACCAGCGTAGACCAACTCTCAGTCACTTATCCTAAAACAAATCCTTTGCGTTGATACCCTCCACCCTCTTTCTACCACCGTTACCACACGAAAACATAGCTCCTAGGCAGCTTTTCCACTCAGGGGTGAGAATGAGCAAGAAAGTATGCTAACATTTGCAATGGCAGAAACTCCAAATTTGCTACCTATAAAGAGTAATCTATCCATGTTTACAGGTTAATGGACAATAAATCACATGAAGAAAGCCAGAATCATGAGATTAAAAGTCCAAGATAAAAACAGTATCTGATCCCCAATAAATATGAGGTAATTTAGGAAAGAGAAAACAATAGGAAAAAAGCAAAACTAAAAATATATTTTCAAAGAGATTCAAGAATATGTTTTAAACATATGTATGTTTTTAAAATTCATGAAATATCTCTGAATGGTTCATAAGAAATTAATAACAAGGTTGTCTCTAGGACTGGAAACTGGGTGAGCAAGAGCTTCCTTGTTACTTTACCTTTTTTTTTACCTATCGAATTTTGCCCCAAGAACATACATTACTATTAACAGATTAATAACATTTAATATATCCATAAATTGAAAACAAAGTACTATAAAAAAGAAATGACCAGAGAACAAGAAGAAGCTCTTGGAAAGTAAAAACATTATTTTTGAAGTAACTCCATACTGCTTTTCACAGTGGTTGAATCAATCTGCATTCATGCCAACACTGCACACGGGTTCCCTTTTCTCCACATCCTCACCAACACTTGTTTGTAAATTTATTGATGATAGCCAGTCTGACAGGTGTGAGGTGATATCTCATTGTGGTTTTAACTTGTGTTTCTCTGATGCTTAGTGATGTTAAGCATCTTTTCATATGTCTATTGGTCATCTGTATGTCTTCTTTTGAAGGTAGAAGCAATATATATATATATATATATATATATATATATATATATATATGTATATGTCTTTATTGTTGAGATTATTACACATGTCCCTCTCCCCACCCCATCCCCATAGCTTGCCTCCACCTGGTTCCCACCCCACCCCAGGCCCTCGCCACCCTATTGTCTATGTCCATAGGTAATGCATACATGCATATAAGATCTTTGTCTAATCTCTTCCTGCACCTCACCCCTTACACTCCCTTCCCTCTGAGAATCATCAGTCTGTTCCATTTCCATGTCCCTTATTCTATTCCATTCACGAGTTTATTCTGTTCATCATACATTTTTATTCATTTGATTTTTATAATCACTTGTTGATAGTATGTATTTGTTGTCACTTTGTTGTTCATAATTTTTATCTTTACCTTATTCTTCTTCTTCCCCTTCTTAAAAAATACCCTTAAGCATTTCATATAATCCTGGTTTGGTGGTGATGAACTCCTTTAGCTTTTTCTTGTCTGTGAAGCTCTTTATCTGACCTTCAATTCTAAATGATAGATTTGCTGGGTAGAGTAATCTTGGTTGTAGGTTCTTGCTGTTTATCACTTTGAATATTTCTTGCCACTCCCTTCTGGCCTGCATAGTTTCTGTTTAGAAATCAGCTGACAGTCGTATGGGTACTCCCTTATAGGTAACTAACTGTTTTTCTCTTGCTGCTTTTAAGATTCTCTATTTGTCTTTTGCCCTTGGCATTTTAATTATGATGTGTCTTGGTGTGGTCCTCTTTGGATTCCTCTTGTTTGGGTTCTTCGTGCTTCCTGGACTTGTAAGTCTATTTCTTTCACCAGGTAGGGGAAGTTTTCTGTCAATATTTCTTCAAATAGGTTTTCGCTATCTTGCTCTCTCTTCTCCCCTGGCATCCCCATAATTCGGATATTGGTATGCTTGAAGTTGTCCCAGAGAATACTTACACTATCTTCATATTTTGGATTCTTTTTTCTTTTTGCTCTTCTGGTTGGGTGTTTTTTGCTTCTTCGTATTTCAAATCATTGACTTGATTCGCGGGACCCTCTAGTCTGTTGAATCCCTGTATATTATTCTTTATTTCAGTCAGTGTATGCTTAATTTCTGACTGGTCCATTTCCTTTTTTTTTTTTTTTTTTGGCATTCTCACTAAGATCCTCGAAGGTCTCACCAAGTTCCTCGGAGGTTTCTAGAAGATTCTTGAGTAACCTTATAACTGTGGTTTTGAACTCTATATCCAGTAGTTTGCTTTCTTCCATTTCTTTCATTTATGTATCTTTGTCTCTGCATTTTGGCTGCTTCTCTGTGTTTGTTTCTATGAATTAGGTAGCTGCTAAGTCTCCTTGAGTTGATATAGTGGCCTTGTGTGGTAGGTGTCCTGTAGGGCCCAGTGGCTCAGCCTCCCCAATCACCTGAGGTGGACACTCTTCTTGTACCCCTCTGTGGGCTGTGTGCACAGTTTGGTTGTAGTTGAGACTTGATTGCTGATGGTGTCACTGTGAGGAATTGACCTCCTGGCCAATTGGCTGTGGGGACCAGCTGCAACTACAGTGGGAGAGCTGCTGTGCAGGAGACACTCTTATGGGGCAGGACTTGCTTCAGTGGGGCTTTGGTGCTCACTGAGTCTGCCCCTTGAGTGTGTCGATTATGGATGTGAAGAGTTGTAATCTGGTATGGTCTCACATTGACCACTGGGTACACTGGCTCTTGGGTCTCCAGGAAGGTGAAATGTTAGCCACTGCCTGGGGCCACTCAGCAGGAGCTACAGAGAGATCTGCAGGTTCCTCCTCTTTGTGTCGGGTTTGGAAGTGTCCATGAAAGGCCCAGCTATGAAGCAAGGCAGGCTGCTGCTGGTGCCAGCATTGAGCCTTTTATTGATAGCTGTGGGGCTCCCTGACTCAGCTGCAGTTTGTTTGACAGGTTTTAGGCTGAGAAAGGACAGGCCATTCTTATGCAAAATCCACTGCACACAGCTTGTGTTGGGTTGTACATTGTGTGGGGCAGGATCTGAGGGAATCGCCGGGGCAGAGCAAACAGAAATGGCTGCCAGTCAGCCCTGTGACTGGGAAGGTCCCAGCATAGGAACAATGATCCCTACGAGCACCCCCTCTGGGAGAAAACCACCCTCGAGTTCCTGCCCCAATGCCAGATAATCCAGTTCCTCCTGGTATATGTCTGTGTTCCCCAGAGCCTCGCCCTGATGCTGAGCTCAGAGGAGGTGGGACCTTGTAAGTTCAGTTTGTGGTGCCGGCATTTTAAGAGGAACAGCTGGGTATCCAGCAGCCCAATCTGCACTGGTTTTGCAGCCCGTAGTTCTTACTGCCCATAGGGACTTCTTTTCTAGCTTTGGGACCCTGGGCTGGGGGTCTGGTGTGGGATTGGGACCCCTTGCTTCTCCAGAAGGCTTCCACAAATACGCTCTCCCTCTCGATTAAAAAAGAGGCACACATGGGTGCCAGACCAGTCTGTTCAGCACCTCTACACCTCCTACCAGTCTCAATGTGCTTTCTTCTTTACCTCTGTATTTGTAGTACTTACACTCAGGCAGCTTTCTCATGGTTCTGGATGATAATTGTTCTGTATTTTAGTTGTAATTTTAATGTGGTTGTGGGAGGCAGCAAGTACAGGCGTTTACCTATGCTGCCATGTTGGTTCTCCAGTAAAAGCATTATTGATGAAATAATAGAAGAGTTGGGATAACAACAAATAATACAGAGACAGCAAACTCACTAGTATGAGCTTCATAAAAATAAAACAGAAGGGAAAAAGAAAGATTATCAAAGAAATAATAGAATAAAATTTCTCAAGCTAAAGAGACATGGATCTTTAGGTTGAAATGGCTGTTTTCATAATTCTTCTCTTCTACTGTTTTAAAAGATAACTGCTTAAAGTTATAATTATAAAACTATATTGATGCACTTAGAACATGTAAAGATGTAATTTGTATGGCAATACTAGTCCAAGAAGGGATGCAGGAAGGGATAAGTGTTGGGGAAAGTTTTATATAATATTGAAATTAAATTAGTATTACTCTGGAGTATATTATTTTAAATTAAGATTGAATTTACTCACCAAATTTAGAGCAGGATGAATGAAAAAAGAGACACAACTAGAAATATCATTGCGAAATTTCAGAATTCTAAGAATACAGAAAAGATCTTAAATACTTCCCACAAGCCTGGTAAAATGGCTGAATCCCTATTCAGTATTGGGTCCTTCACATACACAGAGGCACGGTTCCTTTTTTGTCTACTCCAATGCAGCAGTAGGCTTCCATTATGGAAATAAGAAGGCATATAATAAGTCCGTGAATAATGGGAAAACATTTTGGGTCATCTTTTAAAATAAAGATTTCTATGCAGGAGAATGTCTTTGTGAGTTTGCAGGGGGAAAAAAAACCACAGATGATTTTTTTAAACAGAAGACACATAAAGCATAACCCTTTAAGTAAAAAGTTTGATAAATTTGCCCATATAACTAACATATTCTATGCCAAGAAGGATAGAATGAACAAAAACAAGGGGTTGAGGAAGTTATTTGTAACTTGTATGTTAAGATTACACTTTGGAATTCAGAATATATAAAGTTCCTATAAATCTGTAAGAAAAATAAAACATAATGCAAACTGGACAAATGATCTCATGAGGCAATTCATAGAAGATGAAAATAGAATGACTATATGTGAAAATATTGAGTGGAATGATGCATTCTAAATTACAATGATGGTTTCTTCTGAACAGACAATATCAAAAATCTAGTGAAGGAGAGGAATTGGAGAGAACAAAGGGGAGTCTCACTTGTTATATAGCTCCTAGTCTCAAAAAAATAGAGAGAGAGAGAGAGAGAGAGAGAGAGAGAGAGATTTCTCCATCTAGATTTGGTATAAGAAGTTGACATATACATATTCCTGATTAAGACTTCTGAGTCACATGTCACAGATGGTTGCCTCTGATGAGTTACAGGCAGTATTCTTACATACGCCACAGTCTTTTACAACCCTTACAATTCTGTAATTCTGTGCCACCAAATTTAGTTTATGGCCAGGACTCCTCATAAGCAATTGCTTCACTGTGTTTTACCTATTGTGGTTAAGATAATGTGATTGATGCCTTTTGCAATAACAATGAGATTTCTCCATAAAAGTCATTCTTTATGAGTAGATAGTTCATGATAGCAGCTTGTTAGAAGCTTGGGTTTCTCTGCCCTTCCTTCCTGGCCACCCTGTCCATACTGCATTTGAGTCCAGGCAGTAAATATGATGTGCCCAACCCAAATAGATGGATCAAGGAAGTATTTGACATGAAAGCTCTTGCAGGAGAAGTGGCTTACCACCATTTGGATAGAAGCCATTGGGACAGGCAGTCCAAGGAACTGGAATTAGATGTTGTTCTTCCCGCCTACTAGTAAGGCTAGGATAACAATAACTGGATAGAGATCTTTATTTTGAATACCTCTCAACGTAATTAGGATATAGGCTGATCTTTAGAAAAAGTACCCAAAGAACCTTGTGACCAGCATACTTTTAAAAGGCAATACCATAGAACTAAAATAGCTACAGAACTTACTCTTTTGATAAGGGAAAAACTTCTTTCTAGATTTATGCTCAGGTTGATAGTGGAAATAAGATTTGTTCTTAGTAGTGAGAAATCTCAGTGCCATCTGATGTTCATAGCTGTATTATTCAGAGTAATTAATTACAACAGACAGCCTTGAAATCTCAGGGGGTTAACACATAAAGGCTTGTTTCTCACTTTCATCACAGTGCAGCGTTGGCCAGGCAGTCCTTCATCTCATCTGTGCGTGCTCTCCAAGGTTGCCTCCGCTGGGAAGAGAGTGGTGGAGAAAGCATGTCAGCACCCACATGCCTCGGCCTAGAAGAGACACATTCAGAGCCCACTGGTCAATTGAGTGATATGGACCCAACCTAAATGCAGAGGGGATTGGGAAATACAGAATGCAGGTGTAGGCTTATCTTTAGGAAAAAAGTACCCAAAGAATGCTATACCCAGCATCATTTTTAAAGCACTGCCATAGAAGGAACATATTGGTATTTGGTAAGCATGGTGTCTGTCACTGTAACGAAGCACAGCTCTCAGGTCATGTTTTAAATCAGTATCACTTATAGTTAGGAAGGCAGTCCTACTGTATTCAGAATTTACATTTTATCTCCTTAAATCTATGAGCAGAGTAGGTATTGGCATGTCTAATTTAATCTTCAGGTATTATGGAGCATACCTTACCCCCCCTACCCCCCAGCCCCACCCCCCTTGCTAAATCTGTTAGTAAAAGCTTATTTTTATGGATAGGATATTTAATTTTAATAAGTCATTTAATTTCTGAGATTCTTTGGCTAGTGCTTTCATGTCAATTTTGCTTTAGTTAAAAGGGGTTGAAGGGCCATTGATAGTGCCTCTTAGAATATGATCCTGCAACATTATAGCAAATACATCTTTTCGATTCCTGGGTGGAGACAGGTGGTGCAGCCCAGAAGTAAAATAATCAGTGTGCTCCAGACAGTTGATTTTATATGTGATCGTAAATCTCTAGACAATGACTGATGGTGCTTGTAAACATTCCCCACAAGCTCATCAGATGTGTTTGTCGTAGTGCAACCAAGAATCGAGGGCCCCTGTCATGGTTATTGTGAGTCACACAGGTAACGGAAGCACAATACACTTGATGAAAACAGTGTTTGCTTTGCTCTAGATAGGCGGTTCTCAACCTGTGGGTCGCGACCCCTTTGGGGGTCGAACGACCCTTTCACAGGGGTCGCCTAAGACCATCAGAAAACACATATATAATGACATATTGTTTTTGTGATTAATCACTATGCTTTAATTATGTTCAATTTGTAACAATGAAAATACATCCTGCATATCAGATATTTACATTATGATTCATAACAGTAGCAAAATTACAGTTATGAAGTAGCAACGAAAATAATTTTATGGTTGGGGGTCACCACAACATGAGGAACTGTATTAAAGGGTCGCGGCATTAGAAAGGTTGAGAACTACTACTCTAGATGGAATTGAGCCTCTCAGTATATGAATCCCAAGAAGTGGTCTGACCTCAGATTGCTCAGTTTGTTTCAGTCCTCATGCTTGAGGTGGCATTCATTTGCTTACCAGTAGTATCTGAAGGATTTGTACTGTGCTATTTTCCAATATTTTGGGAAAAGCATCTCTCCTCTGTTGTTATAAGAGACTTTGAGTTTGTTAAAAGGTAATGAGCAACAATAGATCAGTAGGCCTTCAGCAGGACTACTCTTAACTGTTCTAGAAATACATAGCCACCCCATCTTTGTTTTCTAAGAAACTTCAAAGGAACAAAAAACACTACCATATACATAGAGGTGGAGTGATTTTACTCCAGTTTTGGATGTTGTCGGTAATGGAATATAATATTTTGAGTCTTTTTATTATATGTTTTAGTGGAGAAAAGCTGATGATTTCATGCTGTCGTTGTTGAAGAGGGTTAGGATACTATTAAATTCTAACAGATTATCTATAGGTCTAGGAATTGCTAATGTGTTTGAGCTTTGCCCATTATTTTCACTGTTATCCTAATTCATCTCAAAGCCTAGCATAACATGTCTTCTCAGGAGATCTATGAAAATTCTGCCTCCGCCCTGACCGGTTTGGCTCAGTGGATAGAGCGTCGGCCTGCAGACTGAGGGGTCCTGGGTTCGATTCCGGTCAAGGGCATGTTCCTTGGTTGCAGGCACATACCCAGTAGGGAGTGTGCAGGAGGCAGCTGAATCGATGTTTCTCTCTCATTGATGTTTCTAACTCTCTATCCCTCTCCCTTCCTTTCTGTAAAAAATCAATAAAATATATATTTTTTAAAAATTCTGCCTCTGAGGATGGGTACAAGAATAGGATGTATGGGTGTTTAGGAAGAAGTGGCTTAGATTGAAATGGCTGTTTTACTTATTCTACCTTCCTCAACCCTTAAATACTCTTAGTTGCCAATTAATAGCTTTGTGGACACAAACTTAATTTTTTATAAGTTACATATGCAAATTTCTTTATTAATGAGTGTAACTTGAGGAAGATGAAGTTACCTACATGTAACTGACAAAGTAAGTACTTTTTACATGTATATTCTGTTACTTATAAGCAAGGCAGGATAATACAGTGGTAAAACATACAAGCTTAGAATCAAATTTCCTGTATTCAAATTCCATCTGAGCTATGTGACTTTATGTCTCAGAACCTTAGTTTCTTTGTCTATAAAGAGAAGAAAATAATATTATCTATCTTACAGTGTCATTATAGATAATGACATTGTGTTCATAAAACATATAACATAATTTTGTAAGAAAAATTAATATTTTTGTATGTGTTAATATGAGTTTAACCAGGTGCTGTCCAAGGTTCTGAGGTGAGTTCTGACTCATAGTCCATTATGACACAACATGAACAATGCAAATGGCTTGCCTAGAGCTGTACATTTTTTACAGTGTATCAAGTAGGTAGCCTTCCACCCAGTCAGGTTATAGCTATGTAGGACCATCTTTCTTAGCAACTTGAAGTTGGATCACTGACAAACTGCCTCACATAAGTTGTATGATGGGATTAAGTGCCACCAAAACAGCTAGACACTTAAGAAGAAGTCTGTTTTAATTTTCCTTCCCCTCAATTAATTTCCTTAATTGTCTTTGTGAACACATCTAAATTTTTAAAAATGCATATGAAAATTATTTTTTAGTTATATGAGTTTGATGTATGAAGGGAAATTCATGATAAGAATCTGTTTAGCTTACTAGACATCCTATCAGCATTATATTTATTTATTAACTTATTATGATTAGAATATAATTCCCAAGGGGTTGATAAACTGTATTCAATAATCAAAATTCTTCCTGAGATTATATTATGTATTATACTAGTGACCCAGTGCACAGATTCATGCACTTTGAAAAGAAATTAATTAGAAGGTGGCTGCTGGGGCAGGACTGGGCAAGACAGGCTGGATACTCCCTGGAGCCAACCTCCCACGGTCCTTCCCTGGCTGGCCGCACCTGGGGTGGCACCATGGTTCAAAGGGCATCTTCGAAGTGAGCGGGGGGCGGGGGGAGGGGGGGTTCCTTCAGCAGGAGAAGTCCCTCCACCTGGCCTGCGGGCATCAGGCTGAAACCGGCTCTCTGACATCCCCTGAGGGGTCCCAGAGTGTGAGAGGGCACTCTGCAAAGTTGCTGTCGTACAAGGTGTGGAACGCAAACACAAGTGTGCAGTAAACCAGGTTCGGGGCTGACAGTGCCCCAGCAACAACATAACCCACGGCCAAAGGTGGAATCTCATGCCCCATGAGGAATCGGGCTCCCTCTTCCCTGGTTTCGGGATGTGTCATCCTGCATGTCATAGCGACTGGTCAGATGGTTGGACACTTAGCATATTAGCCTTTTATATAGATAGATAGATAACTTTTATTTTTTAACTTCTTATCCAGATTTCTTATGAGAGAATATATGCTCCCTAAAAGCAAGGTGTTGTCTCTTTTGTTCACCCCTTATTCCTAGAGCCTGGAGCTGTGCATGGCATGTAGAATATGCCAACAAATTAGATAACTTAAATGAAATGAACAAATTCCTAAAAAGACAGAAATTATTAAAATTGGCTAAAAAAAGAAAATCTGAAGAGACATATAACAAAGAGATTGAATTAGTCATTTTAAAACTTCCCCTCTGGAAAATCCCATGCCCAGAAGGCTTCACTGGTCAATTCTACCAAATGTTGAAAGAAGAATTAACACCAATTCTTTTTTTTTTTTTTTAATATATTTTATTGATTTTTCACAGAGAGGAAGGGAGAGAGATAGAGAGTTAGAAACATTGATGAGAGAGAAACATCGATCAGCTGCCTCCTGCACATCTCCTACTGGGGATGTGCCCGCAACCCAAGTACATGCCCTTGACCGGAATCGAACCCGGGACCTTTCAGTCCGTAGGCCGACGCTCTATCCACTGAGCCAAACCGGTTTCGGCTAACACCAATTCTTAACAAACTTCCAACAAGTAGAAGAGGAGGCACACTTTCTAACTTATTCTGAGTCCAGTATTATCTTGATAGTTAAACCAGACAAACATCACAACAAAGCGACAGAGGAGTCTCAAATAGATACAGCCCTAGCCAGTTTGGCTCAGTGGATAGAGCATCAGCCTGCAGACTGAAGGGTCCTGGGTTCGATTCTGGTCAAGAGCTTATGCCCAGGTTGTGGGCTCGGTCACCAGTAAAGGGCCTTCGGGAGGCACTGATCAATGAATCTCTCTCTCATCATTGATGTTTCTATCTCTTTTTCCCTCTCCCATCCTCTCTGAAGTCAATTTAAAGAAATTTTTAAGAAAGAAAATAAGATATAAAAAATTCTCAGTAAAATACTAGCAAATTGAATCTGTATGAAAAGATTATACAACATGACCAAGTGGTATTTATCCCAGTAATGCAAGCTGGATCAACATACAAAACTCATTAATATATCATATTATAGAATAAAGGGCAAAAACAAAATGATAATTTCAACAGATGCAGCAAAATCATTTGAAAAATTCCAAACACTTTCACAACACACACACACACACACACACACACACACACACACAGAATAGAAGGGAATTTCTCAACCTGATAAAGGGAATCTACAAAATAACCTACAGACAAATTAGACTTAATGGCAAATCACTGAAAGCTTTTCCCAATCCACAGAATGGGAGAAAATATTTGCAAATCATATATCTGACAAGGGACTTGTATCCAGAATATATAAGACAAATAACCCAATTTAAAAATGGGTAAAGGATATAAATAAACATTTCTCCTAAGAAAATATACAAATGGCCAACAAACACATAAAATGATGTTCAACCTCATTAGACATTAGGGAAGTGCATGTCAAAACCACAGTGAAATACCACTCAACCATTTGAATGTCTATAGTCTAAATCATGGACAATAATAAGTTTTGGCAAAATGTGGTGAAGTTGGGACCCTCACATATTGTTGGTGAGAATGTAAAATAGTGCAGCAGTTCGGCAGTTTCTCAAAATGTTAAACATAGAGTAAACATATGACCCAGCATTTTTGCTCCTAAGTATAAACCCAAGAGATTGAAAACATATGTCATGTACATGAATGTTCATAGCAACAGCATTCATAATAGCCAAAAAATAAAAACAAATTCCCATCAGTGGATGAATGGATAAATAAAAGGTGGTATTTTAGTCAGTGGATATTTATTCAGTCATAAGAAGGGATGAAATATTGATCCATCCTACCTCATTAAAGAGCCTTGAAACTATTATGAGAAGAGAAAGAAGCCAGTAACAAAAGGCCACATATTATATGATTCCATTATATAAAATGTCCAGAATAGGCAAATCCATAGAAATAGCAAGTATATTATGGTTACAAGGGCTGGGGGAGGAAGAAATGGGGAATTATTAGCATTTCTGGGGTTTATTTTTGGGTGATGAAAATATTCTAAAATTAAATAATAGTGGTGTTGCACAACTGTGAATATGCTAAAAGCCACTGAATTGTACACTTTAAAATGGTGAAATGCATGACAGGTGAATTCTATTTCAATAAAGCTGTTTTTAAAATATGAAGCATATTTAATGGACACATGTACTCTTCTTACCTTACCTGCCTCTTACAAAGGACATGGAAAGGAATCCAGATATATATTTCACTTTCCATTGTCCTCTCTCTATATTTACTCTGTCACCTTTTTCTTGAACTTTGCAGAAAAACATTTGTTCTTACTCACCTACCACTTCACTTCTCGCTAAAGCCCTACATTGTGTAAATAAACTTAGCATTGCTCACAGTGAGAGAGAAATGCATCCTCTTCACAAGATTGAAGGCAGCAGGGAAGTATGGAAGTTACAGGATATTTGTTGGCTGACTTGAGAAAGAAATCTGGACACACTCCCACATAAAAACTTCTATTCATATGTGTTTGTTTATGTAGAAGTTTGGTATAACATACATTTAATGTTGTAATAAAGCAAATTATTTTGTAGTGAGTGCATGATAATGTAGAGTTTCCTAAAGTGATATAATATTGTGGGAAGGATTATCTCTTCCCACTATTTATCCCTCTCTCCCGCCGCCCCTGCACAGAACCCAGCTCTTCCCAATGCCTGGAGAGGGAATGGGGAATAGAAAGGAGCTCTTTCTAATGTAACCGAAGGGAAGGAGACACACACCAATGTATCATGCTACATTCAGGGAATGTCCTGAGGGAATTAACCTTCGTGATGTGAAGTGTCTGAATTGTTGCTAGATTTTTCCACTCTCTGGTTGGCTCTTTTTTATAGTTTCTTCTGTCTTCCTATTCACTCATGGATTTGAAGCTCTCCTTTTCTCCCAGTGTGTAAGGGAAACTGGATGGAATAAAGAGTGACTATCACCATCAGCAAAAGCAGGACATAAGTCTGCTCCTTGGAGGTGGGTAGAGAAATGGTTATAGAGCCTCAGGTACTTCTGAGGGAGACGAGAAGACACAGGGAGAGGGCCCAAGGGGAATATTCTGATAATTGAAGTCACTGGGGCTACCCGAGAATCTAGGAGTAAGGTCCTGTGTCTAAACGTGGAAATCAGAGATGACCCAGCTAGATAAAGAAAGTCAGTTGCAAATCTTTGCCACCTCCAGGCCCCTGGGTGGATTAGAAAACTTTATTTCTTAACTTAACTCTGGTGTAGTAACAGATAACAGTCCATGGGATTTTGTACCTGTATGTAATTGGTCGAAGAAGTGGATAGGTCACTCTTACCATGACTCCTAGAATACCAGACAGCTCTTTGATTTTTCAGTTCTAAGGGATGGGGGGGGGGGGGGGGGGGGGGAGCCATCAGTGGGACCAACCAACATTCCCTTTCTTGATAAAAGATCTTCTCTTTTGTTTACAATAATATACATTCAATTGAGGGATGGAAGTTAAAATTTTTTTAATTTTATATTTTCCAGATCATGGTTATTTTCAGAACACGCACACACATACACACTGGTTCTAATATTTGGGGATCAGTTTTACAGGTTGCTTTATGAAGTGGTTGTTAATTACATAATTAAACAAATACATTTAGTATTGATGAATTAATTTCAGATTTAGGGGACAAGAAAGGAATTGAATTTAGAATTAACATCTTACTCAATAGAAAAAGTAAAAATTTTCAGTAATTTTATAAAATGACTAAATGCCAATTGTATTTGATAAGCATCCCAATGAGTCCTACAAAAGGTAGGGGTCCTTGAGTCTGAAATGGTCCACTCTTTTTATTAGGATAAATCTCCAGAGCCATTTGGAGCAAATATGTGCTAATAAGACCCAAAATGAAAGAGATCTAAATTCCTCTCCAGATAGATAGATGGATGGGTGGATGGATGGATGGAGAGATGGACTGGTAGACAAATAAACCACTGCCCGCACATTTCAGAATTTGCAAAAAATTTAATTCTCAAACTAGTCAGGTATTCTAATGATTTAAGTGTGTCTAAGAAACAAACATAGCTATTTTTATGAGGGGAGGCAAAATGACTCTTGTGCCAAAATAATTCAGCATTGTCAAGGGCTGGGTTTCTTTCATTGCTATTGTCTTAATGCCCAGGAAAATGCTTTGTTTGAAGCATATTCCAGGACAAACACATCTTTCAAGTGTCAGATTTCATATGCCTGCATCGTTTCCTAGTCCCTTACCTGTCATTATATGAAACTTTTATGACCACTGGCAGACAAAGGCCAGAAAGACAAAGGGAAGAAAAAGAGAATAGTTCCGTAAATAACAGATCAGCAATTTAGGCTCAGCTGAGGAATTTGGCTCCCAGGCCCCAGACTGCTGAAGAGGCTGGATTCAGATGTAGTTGACACTGGTGAGTCATACAGATGAGCTTCAAGTGCCCTAACGTTAGTGGTGTTAACCCTGCTCAACCACCACACAGGTCACAGAATCTTACATCAGTTGCTTAATCTGCTTGCCTTTTATCTGCAAAATGAATCTACTGACATTGTACTCTCCTTTGATACACAATATAGCTAGAAAATATTGCTAATGAAAAATAATTAGAAAATAGAATATCAGCTATAAATTAAATAAGTATAAATGAAATAAAGATGGTCATCATAGGCACAAAGAGAACTTTGATTTCTCCATAACAATAATAGCCTTCATTTATGGAAGGTTTTATTATGTGCCAAGAATTATTCTAAATACTGTACTTATTCAACCACTTATTTAATCCTTTTTGAAACCCCATGAGTTCAGTGTTTCATCTATAACATGCAGAGAATAATCATTCCGCATCACAAAATTGTTGGAACAATCTCAGGCATAGAAGAAGCACGCGATAAATGTTAGCTGTTATTTGGCTCACAATCTACTGGATTGGTTTAGAGAGAGAGAGAGGAAACATTGATTTGTTGTTCTACTTATTTATGCATTCATTGGTTGACTCCTGCAGGTGTCCAGACCTGGATCAAACCCACAACATATCAGGACAAAGCTCTAAACCAGTGGTTCTCAACCTTCTGACCCTTTAAATACAGTTCCTCATGTTGTGACCCAACCATAAAATTATTTTCGTTGCTACTTCATAACTGTAATGTTGCTACTGTTATGAATCGTAATGTAAATATCTGATATTCAGGATGACTTTAGGCAACCTCTGTGAAAGGGTCGTTCGATCACCAAAGGGGTCATGACCCACAGGTTGAGAACCGCTGCAAATAAATGACTACCTGGCCAGGGCTACAATCTTCTCTTTTTCACTCCTTGAAAATTCAGGCATTTGCTTTGCTCCAGTTTTCTGGCACTCTTTCCTTCTCCATAACATCACAAAAGTCATATACACAGATTCTTTCCATGTTTTAACGTAAAATTTTTAGAGCTTGAAAGATTGGATGCATTTGAAGCAGGGGTGGGGAACGTCCAACCTGCGGCCTGGATAAGAGCAGAGAAATTGTTTGGTCTGGTCCTGCCAAGGCAATGGCAGGCGGGACTTGAAATTCAATAAATCTAGGAGCTTTTTTCAGACATACTGTTAGTGGAGATTGTTATTTGTAGTAATAATAGTGGTGGCCTTTCAAACATCTCTTGCACCCCATAGAGTTATTAGACTGAGCTAGCTAGCCATCGTCATACACTTAACCTTACTGTAACCGACTGTATCCTTACCAATAGAAAAAGGAAAAAAGATTCCAATAATTGTATTAAAATGCCTAAATGCCAACTCTACTGGATACATACCAGGGAAACTTAGAAAGCTAGGGGTCCTTGAATCTGGCTACTTCCATCCTCTTAATAAACTAAGTCTCCAGATCTGCTGAAGACATCTAGCGGGAATTTTGTCCATCAGACCACAATTGGCATGTCACCCAATTCTAGACAGTAACACAAGAGATAAAGTCTACTAGGGAGTTTCTGGGAAAGGTGTCCTTGCTGCTACAAGACAGCTGCAAGAAAGAGCTGGTCCTTCTTCCTTTGGGCATTGTCATGCTTGGATGTGATAATGGGAATAGCTGGAGCCATTGTGCTGCCAGAACTGTAGATGAAGCCAATACAAGAGGAAGGCGGGGAAGCTGGAACCTTGGGGTGCTCAGCGCAACTGCCCTACCCCTGAGCTCCTAGTCACATTTTCCTACTGCTTAAGCTGTCTGGGTTGGGGTTTTCTCTCACTTCCAGCAAAAAACACTCTCTGATACAAAATGTTGATAATAACAAATCAGCAACAACATATGAGAAGGACTGATGAGCCTTATATTTCTCTATAAAACTTTCAAAGAGGTCCTGCAAGTGAATTATTTAATCCAGGTTTCACAAGAAAGACAATCCCTCCCATATAACCCATTTAAAGGTGCCATGTTCTGAGCTTATATGCGGCAAATTGGTTTTCCAAATTTCTTGGGCTTTATATTTCAGCGGGATATGCTAGAGGCATACTATATGCTTGGGCAAGTATTATGGTCCAGGGGATGTGGCTACATTTACTCTTGCCATCTTATGATAAAGCTAGGGTTCTCCAGTTATAGAACTTTTGTAGAATAATGATCAGCTAATGGCTTTCAATCACCCCCTTGTCCCTTTTTTTATTACCATTGCTTTCTAATGTTCATATAAACATTGGCTTTGATGTTAGATTTTCAAATAACCAACACATTCTCTGCTTTGAGAACATTTTATCAACATGATCTGTGTTTGACCTTATGTTTAAATTGATTTTTTTCCTGATAACCTAATAACCCATTCCATAGATCAGACAATCCTTTTTTCCTTTGCAACCAGTACTGACTATTATGATCATCTGTTTCCTAACACACTGTTGCTCTTCAAACTTTAGGGTGGTACCGAATCTCCTGGAGGGCTTGTTAAAACAGATTACTGGCAAACTTTAGGTTTGGACTGGGGCCCAAGAAGTTGCATTTCTAACATTTTCCAGGTGATAATCATGCTCTTTGTCCAGAGACTACTACTATATATATTTTTTATTTATTGAGAGTGACATTGGTTAATAGGATCATACAGGTTTCTGGTGTGGATTTCTATGTTATAAGATACGTATATTGCACTGTGTGCCCACCACCCAAAGTTTTTAATACATTGAGTACTTAGAAGTAATAAAGTCCACCATAGTTGGAAAATATTCTCAGGTGTTTCTTTCCTTTCAACAGATCAGTATGGAATTTATACTATTGTCATGATTCATTGATACTATTTTTAACATATATCTAAGAAAACTACTTGGACTTTTAATGTATTTCTTCTTCAATGTTCTTCCTTGGCCCTTTTTTTCTCTTAGTTGATAATCTCACCAATGTTCACTGTTTCAACTATGGCTATTGCATAGCTATCTCTGATATTCATATCTCCATCTCTGACCTCCCTCTCAACCTTCATGCCTCCTTTTTCCATAAGCAAGCTCTCCAGGAACTCAAATTTGTGTTGTCAAAATATAGTCTTTCTCTAAACCAACTGGTTTGGACTGCTTTTTATTTCTCAAATTCCTCTGCACTATTAAATGAAATAGGAGTGCAAACACCAGAGATCTAATCATCATACTGTGTGATCATGGGAAATCAAATAACCTCTCTGGTCCTCAGTGTATTCAGCTGTGAATTGGAGTTGGGATTCATCTTTTGGTTTTTATGGTTTGGCTATAACTGTAGCTGTGGGTGTATTGATTGTTTGGGAGTCTGGCCTTGCTCCTAGTTTCCATTAACAATGGGAGTCAGGGAACTTCCAGACTTGTGCCAGCTGCTTTTACTGGCTTGGAGGAGCTGAATGCTAAATATTCAGGACTTTTGCAAGTTAGTTGTAAATCTTAATAGCTTGAAATTGGCCATGATGGGAGTATTTACTCCAACAAATTGGCAGATGCTACAAATCAGAGCTCTTGCCCACCCCTTCTCAATATATCACTGCCCCTGTGCATTGAGGAATGCCCACCCTCACCCTCATCCATGCTAAGAAAATACTCTGTACGGATACCGAAAATGCTTGTCCTTCTATGGTCTTCCAAAATGTTAAGGGGCACACCATCATTTCTTAGTTGTGGCTGAAGGAGAATAAGAATGGCTTGGAACACACATTTGAGAATGTGAAACATGGACCTTAGCTTCCCTTAGCTTCTCTGAATAGACCATTGGAAAACTATACTTACTATATATTATGTGACCACTTGTTCTCTCTCACTCTTTTTCTCTCTTTCTCTCTGAACCATTTATCAGCTGCCACCTTTTCTCTTTTGTTGTTTCCTTTCCTTCTTTGAGATCTTAGACTAGGAACTGAATTGCACAGACTGTAGTTATGGTCATTTCCTCTCTGAGCTGAGAGGCCACTGTAGACTGTGAGTGTGAACATGCCTTTGTTCAAGTACTGGTTTTACCTCTTTTTAGCCATCGAATCTTAAACTATTTATTTGAACTTTCTGCTCCTTTGATTCCACATAAATAAGAAGGAGATACAGTCAGTTCTGCTATAAGATCTGTTAAATAAATTAAAACAAAAAAGAGAAAAGGGAAATTTGTTCAAAGAAGTTGAGCACAATACCCTGGTGCGTGTACAAGAAACACGATGAATGCAGAAAACTGCACCCAGCTGCACGAAGGCCCAGTGGAATAGACAAACCTGGCACAGACAAGAAGCCATGCCCATCCACATCTGGAGATAAAGCTTCCCCTCCCATTTCTGATAACCCTTCTCCCACCACTTCACAATACAAGCACTCGGGCCACACAGTCAGATACCCTTCCCTCTCATTGACTTTCCCTCTTTATTTTCAGCCTATTTTGTATTTTATCTCTCCATTTGCTGATTCTCTCTTCACTCTTTTCCTGTATTTCTTTTGTTATCTGCACACAGAGTGGCAAGCTGGGAGCAGGTGGAGAGGCCATGGGACTGCAGGTGCCCACCCCCTCAAGCAAGCTGTAGGTCTTTTTCAAGGTAAAATACAGTATTTATTGTAGTAATTATGTATTTCTTAACTATTTCACATCTATAAATATGCGCTACCATTTTTATTATGTGCCCTTTTTTAAAATGTGCCACTGAAAGGTGCTTGAGTGTTATACCCCAGCCTCGCTTTACCATAAGCATAAGACCTGTGCTTTATTGCATAATTTTGCACAGAGTGGTGTTTTTTAGGAACATAAAGATAATGGCTATAGTAGAACAGATATAATATCAGTAACTGCCTCTTTCGTAAGGTTGATGATTCAGTGAGTAAATATATGCAAAACACTTGGGTTAACACTTGGCTATAGTAAGTAGTAAATTAGCAATGGCTATTTTTGCTCCAACAAAGAGGGGATTGAAGTAGATAGTATTCTCCAAAGACCTTCCAACTCCAGGATTCTATGCATTCTGGAGTCTGGCCCCCTTATTGTGCATGCATATGACATGGGAAACTTGAGGCTTGCTTGAGGCCATACAACTAGCTAGTGAGGCCATAAGAGAGCACTGATATCCAGGGCTCTTACTGTCTCTCCAAACCAGTGACCCACAGACTAAAGGCAATAACTAAAAACTAATTGCAAAGTAATTAAACATCTCTCAGTTTCTAAAATGCACATTAAATGTTAGTAGTTATGTTAAAATGTGTCACATGGAAGGGACTCTAAGATTCTTAGCCATTTGGGCTGTGTCAAAAGTTATAGCTATAACTATATAGCTAGAAGGCAGATGTCTGGCCTATTCAAATTTTACTCTGAATTAGAAGAAGCACTTTTCCATATTTGTGCCTAAAGGGAGAAAAGCATACAAGGGTAACATCCAGTCATTGGCAGAAGAACGCCTAAGGGGCAAAGAGAAATTTATTTTTATCTCTCCCATCACATTATTATCTTTTCATTAGCAATTCCCTCAACCCCCAACATTCAGAACACTTATGCCCACGGTGAAGGTTTTTTATGTATTGCTTATGGTATACATTGTGTGCCTACCTAAGGAATATTTGTCCTTTGTGATGAAATAGCCTCAAGAGCCATTATGACCTCACTTACATATTTATTTTTTAAATTTTTTATAATTTATTTTTCAACTCCAGTTGGCATACAATATTATATTAATTTCAGATGTACAACATTGTGATTAAACATTTATATACTTGCCGAAACCGGTTTGGCTCAGTGGATAGAGCGTCGGCCTGCGGACCGAGGGGTCCCGGGTTTGATTCCGGTCAAGGGCATGTGCCTGGGTTGCGGGCACATGTCCAGTGGGGGATGTGCAGGAGGCAGCTGGTCGATGTTTCTAGCTCTCTATCTCTCTCCCTTCCTCTCTGTAAAAAATCAATAAAATATATTTTAAAAAAAAAACATTTATATACTTCATTCACAAAGTGATCATCCTGATAAGTCTAGTACCCATCTAACACCAAACATAGTTATATTATTGACTATATTCTGTATGCTGTACTTTATATTCCTATCACTATTTTTGTAACTGAGAATTTGTGCTTCTTAATCCTTTCAACTACTTCACCCATTTTCTCAACCCTCCTCTTACCTGGCATCCATCAGTTTATTCTCTGTATCTATAGTTGGTCCTATTTGTTTTTTCATTTAGTTTGTCTTTTAGATTCCACATATAAATGAAATCATATAGTATTTGTCTTCTCTGTCTGACTGATTTCATTTACCCCTAGGTCCATCCATGTTGTTGCAAATAACAAGATTTCATTCTTTTTTATGACTGAGTAATATTCCATTCTATATATGTATCACTTCTTTTTTATCTACTCATTAATCCATGGACACTTAGATTGTTTCATATCTTGGCTATTGTAAATAATGCTGCAATGAACATAGGGGTGCATATATTTTTTCAAATTAGTGTTTTGGAAATACCCAGAAGTGTAATTGCTAGGTCATATGGTAGTTTTATTTTTAACTTTCTGAGGAACCTCTATACTATTTTCCATAGTGGCTGCACCAATCTGCATCCCCACCAATAGTGCACGAGGGTTCCCCTTTCCCCACATCCTCACCAACACTTGTGGTTTGTTGATTTATTGATGACAGCCATTCTGACAGTTGTGTGGCTTTAATTTGCATTTCTCTGATGATTAGTGACATTGAGCATCTTTTCTTTTTTGAGTTTTATAAGAGTTTATTTGAGCCCAACTGAGGACATATGCCAGGGAGCAAGATCTCAAATGCTCCTTGAGCATCCTTTTATATGGCTATTGGCCATCTGCATGTCCTCTTTGGAGAAATGTCTGTTCAGGTCCTAGGCCCAATTTTTAAATTAGGTTGTTTATTTTATGGTGTTAAGTTGTGTGAGCTCTCTATATATTTTGGAAATTAATCTTTTATCAGATGTATCATTGGCAAATATCTTCTCCCATTCAGTAGGTTGTCTTTTTATTTTGTTAATAGTTTCCTTTGCTGTGCAGAAACTGTTGTTTGATGTAGTCCCATTTGTTTATTTTTTTCTTTTGTTTCCCTTGCCCAAGGAGACATATCCAAAATAATGTTGCTAAAAGAGATATCAAAGAGTTTATTGCCTATGTTTTCTTCTGGGAGTGTAAGCAGGGCCAGCACCAGCAGTGGGTGCAAGCAGCAGCTCCAATGCCTGCAGCAGGTGTGAGCACCCAGTGGGACCGTAGTGCACAGGAGCAAAGAATTTTCAGTAACCACCAGAGGCTCGCCCCGATGACAGCAACCAGCACCCAGCCTTGGTCTGTAGATGTTAAATAAGAGTCCAGAGACTAATAAAGAGTCCGGAGACGAAATATAATTTTGAAAGGCACTGGGGGGGTCAGAGGAGCTTAGCTAAAGGAGCTAAGATCTAAGGTCTTAAGTGTAAGGCCTTCGGTTCTCCCCGTCCCCAGGACCCCATGCTTTTTATTAACACAGCTTGTCCTGAGGCGGGGCAGAGTTTTACACATCGAAGGGTATACAGTAACATTGTCAGAATGGGGGAATTAGCCTACGGCTGTTCAGGTGTTTGGCCAGTAGGAGGCAATAACGTGTAGATTAAGATGCCTTTTAGCTGTCTGGCAGCCAAGAAATCAATTTAATGTGTCCTGGTCAGGTTTGGGGAAATGCCTTCAGCCATTCCCAGAGGCAGCCCTGCTGTCATGCTGGAATTGGTCTCCGGCAGAGGTCCCTTCTGAAGATCAAGGGGTCCTAGCCCCGCACCAGGTCTCCCAGCCCAGGGTTTCAGTGCCAGGAAGAGAAGTTCCCATAATTTCTGGCTGTGAACACCAGCAGGGATTGTGGCTGAGGGAGACAGAGGGCTGTTGTAGTCCCAGGTGTTCTTAAAGGGCCTATGCACTCTGAGCTCCAAGTGCTAGGGCGGTAGTTCGAAAGGCACCAGGAGCCATAGCTTAGTGTCCATCAACCTGGCTGACACCACTCTCCATGTCCTGGTGATTAAACTCAAAGAAAAAATAAATAAAAGGAAACTTCTTCCTGTTGAGTTTTGTTGTATGTCAAAGAAGACTATCCACAATTATATAAAAAGAATATTAAAATAGTTCCTCCTTTTCCAACTAAGTATCTGTGTGAAGCCAGATTTTCTTCATATACTCAAAGCAACATGTTGCAACAGAGTGAATGCAAAAGCAGATATGAAGATCCAGCTGTTTTCTATTAAACCAGTCATTAAAGAGATTTGCAAAAATGTAAAACTATGCCACTCTTCCCACTAATTTTTTTTGTTTTGAAAAATATAGTAATTTTTCATAAGCAATGTGTTATGTTAATATGTTAATTAATTTATTATTTTAAAATAAGTTTATAAGCAAATATTTTATATGTCTCCATTTAAAGTGAAATAAGCTAGTCAGAGAAAGACAAGTACCATATGATTTCACTCACTGTGGAATTTAATGAACAAACTGAACTACCATGCAAAATAGAACAGACTCATAGAGAGCAAACAGACAGTTCTGGTGGTGAGGAGAAGGGGTGTTGAGAGGGGTGGAGGGATTGAGCAAAAAAGAAAAAAAGAGAGAGAACTCTTGGATTTGGACAACAGTGTAGTGAGTGTGGGGGTTGGCTAAGGGAGTAGGTGGAGGTGGAAGTGGGCATAGAGGGGATAAATGGTGATGGAAAAAAAATAATGTCTCCATTGAAATTTCTAGTATAATACATATTAATGGCTATGGCCTACAAAAACAAAAGCTCTTGGGGATTCTCAATATTTTTTAAAAGTTTAAAAATTGGTTCTGAGCCCTGGCCACGGACTGAAGGATCACAGATTTATTTGATACCCGGGCAAGGGCATGTACCTTGGTTACAGATTGGATCCCCAGCCCTGGTCAGGAGGCATGCAGGAGGCAACCAGTGATGTTTCTCTCTCAAATCAATGTTTCTTTCTTTCTCTCCCCCTGTTCTTCCTCCCTTTCACTCTCTAAAAATCAATGGAAAAAATATCCACTGGTGAGGATTTTTAAAAAAAGATCCTGAACCCCAAAAGTTTGAGACTTATTGTCTTACAGCTCTGAACTGGACTTAAAGAAATGTGGTCCATGAACCACTAGCCTCAGAATTATTAAATATAACATATAGAAATATGTATAAAGATAAATGTTCCTGGGCCCTTTCCCACATTCAAGAAATAGACTCTCACAGCACAGGGATGGGAAAACCTTCATGCCTGAGAAGCTTTTCCAGTCATTCTGGTGATCATGCAGGACCCTGTACTGTCAGGGAAATGTACAACATTTCCAGATTGGCTACAATTTATGACATGATCTTGGGTAATCCTGTTAGTTTCTTGAAATCTGTTTTCATCATAATAAGTTGGACCCATGGGCTTACCACAATAAAAACTTATTCAGAGAGCCTCAGATAAAAGGCTTTAAGAACACCCCACATGTTGCCATTTCTTAAATTACATGCATTAAAATAAATGACTAAAGTACATGTTGCAAAGCTATATCCTTGACTATTAAAAATAGTGTTTAAAGTATCGTTTTAAAAAACTTTAAAAGTAGTCTGCTGATCTATTATCCATCAATTTTAAAAACTCACAGAAGACATTTTTATCAACAGTGCATATTAGCTGGGTTAGACCCAACGTGTATTCCCAAAAAACAGTACCTAAAAAGAGAGAGCAAGAAGAAAGCATAAGTGTAGAGTACCCCCCAAATTAATAAATAACAGCTATAAACCTTAAATATAAAATGAATCTGAAGCACCAAGGAGCCCTGAAAAATGAAATCTTTTTAGAAGGAGAGATGATCCTCTCTGCCTGGGGCTGCAGAGGGAAAGAGATGTACAATCCCTTTCATGTTCCACTAAGCTCCAAAGTCCACAGCTCCATTCCCTCAAACCCCCTGAAGGCAAGGGCGGGCCCAGAGTTCGTAAAGCTCACTTGGAAGCAGGGCTTCAAGAGCTTTAAAAGTTAAAAGCAAAAACTTTAAGCTTAATCTGTTGCTCCCAGAAATATCCATTGAAGGAGGTGCAGCTAGGGGCAGAATGCGTCCTCTCTGCCCTTCTCCGGAAATGGTGGAGTTGTCACTTCCTAGGTTCTTTTCTAATAAGAGACAAGCCATCCAGTAATTCCTGATAGAGGCTCACCACACTTCTTCCCTTTGTTCCTCACCTGCTGATGCACCATATCAAGGCAAGGCATATTTTCCTGAATGAGAAGCCCCTTCCCCTGGCCAGTGTGGCTAGTTGGTTGGAGCCTCCTCCCGTACTCGCAAAGGTGGTGGTTTCAATTCCCAGTCAGGGCACATACCCATATTTCAGGTTTGATCCCTGGTCATGCAGGAGGCAATCTATCAATGTTTCTCTCTCTCTCTCTCTCTCTCTCTCTCTCTGTCTCTCTCTCTCTCTCTCTCCCTCCTCCCTCCCTCCCTCTCTCCTTTCTCTACAATCAATTTAAAAAAAGAGCAGCTCCATAGGGAATATGTTTAATATTAATGGGTCATGTTTATTGAATCTTTCATTTCAGGTGCTGGGCTCAGCAACATTTCCAACAATTCTGTGAGGCAGGTACTGTTATTACATCTCTACACAGCAGGAAACTGAGGCACAGAGACATTGAGGAACTTTCTAGACACTACCCAGTTAATAAGTAGTTGCATTGGATTCAGTCCTACAAGTGTAAGACTCCAGGACTTGAGCTCTGAACAGCTACCTTATTGTATTTTCTTACCCAAAGAACTGAGAGACAGAATTACCACCCTCGGAATGGTGAGAAGAAAGAGAATGGAGCCCCTCAGTAAAGTCTTTCAAGCCCAGTAATAAGTCTTCAGAAGATTATTCTATAAACTTTATTAAATTTCTCACCTACGTTAAATTTGATTATTTTAATGTCTAGTCTAATTTGTTGCCCACTTCATTTGTGAATGGTAGAAAAGCTGCCAATTTCAGGACCTGGTGGCCCACGGTTTCTGATTCCCCCTCCTCCTTTTTTTTCTTTTTTGATGTGTCCATCGGTCAGGATTCAGGGCATGGTCACGAGTAGGGATTTTATAGTATTGCTTAAACCTTGGAGCTAATATGCTTCTTCTCTGTTCCCCAGCATCATAGTAGCTCTTATAGACCATTTCTAAACAATACTTTCTAGCATTGCTAGAGGGATGGAGGTTTGAAAAAGCATGTGTGTCTGAGGGAATCACTTTTTAGAATTCATTGTAGAGACTGTTGCTGGATGTCCTAGAATTATGGCCTTCCTGATTTTTTTTCCGTTCCCTCCTACTCTCCAAATCCATAAGCTGAGCTGGAAACCATAGTTTTTAGCTATCTCCATCATTCTTTTTCTTTGTGACCTCCAGCTCTTCCCCCAATAGAGTCTTTCTTTATATCTTATACTCTTAACATTGACATTTGTTTTTAGTCCAAAACTTACTTAAGTCATTTGAGAGTCATATGATCATTGACTTAAGTTGTACAGAGTGGATGTACTGCAAAAATCTAAAGAAATAGCTTCTTTGCTCAAGGGAATGTCGACAAGGGAAACAGGGAAAAAAAACAACTCAGATATTTTAGAAAGCATGCAGTAGTTTCTCAGGTCTTCTTTTTTCTTTAAACCTCATTTCAGTGGAAAGAAGGGATCTTTTGAGGGTTACCAGTCTGAATTTATAAGACAGTTGGATTATAGAATATGTTGGGAGAGAAGGTCTTTTACTTACTATCCAATCCTCAGAGTACATTATCAAGGTTTGCCTAGTTGACATGGTTAAGGTGCTTAACAGCATGCTGTCTAAAGTATTTACACAGTTGTAACTTATTTACTTAATACAATAAATAATATTTGTATGGTGTTTTTGCATATATTGCTGTTTGTCCTCACAGCAATGCAGTTCAGTAGGCATCACTGATGGTGCATAGAATGTTAAAGAACTTGTTTGAAGTCAAGCAGCAAAAAAGCAGAAGAGCCAGGAGCACTCTCCTTTCCAATAGTACTAAAATAAAGTGTTAAGTTTGCCTTAAACAAACATGCTGTCACTCAGCAAGCATTTACCATGTACCTCTTAAATTAAATCACTAAATAAGTTTTACTCAAGAGTGAGTAATGGGATCGCTGCCCTGAAATTCCCTATTGAGAAAAACAGACATGCAAACCAACCTCAGATGTAACATGGAATCAAAAGAAGACTGGACGTTAGAATATGAGCTGAATGTGTATTTAAAGTTGGTAAGGAGAGCTTGCTATTTCATGGAGTACTACCATGAATTATATTGTAATGTGAATATTCACCCTCTGCTTAGTTTTGTCAACCTTGAACAGCACTCAGTTTGTTTAGATTCTAAACTTTAAACTGAGATAATTTAGATTTTTAGATATCTTTCTTACATTATTTACCTATAAAAGAAAAAGGGAAACTTAATCCAATCCTTTTCCAAATTAGAACAAATTGCAAGTGTGTTGGGTACTAAGCACATTTTAAGAAAATTTGAAATTTGGCTCTGTTCCTAAGTGAACAGAGTCTGTGTAATATTACCCATGGGGTTATATATAACAACATCTTCCAAATGTCCTTGGCACAATTACTATTCTTCATAGCAATGACAATAAGATCCTGACATTTCGTCTTTTGTATTTTGGTTGGAAACAGAATCATTAGAGTGGTTCTCAACCTTCTGGCCCTTTAAATACAGTTCCTCATGTTGTGACCCAACCATAAAATTATTTTCGTTGCTACTTCATAACTGGAATGTTGGTACTGTTATGAATCGTAATGTAAATATCTGATATGCGGGATGGTCTTAGGCGACCCCTGTGAAAGGGTCGTTCTACCGCCAAAGGGGTTGCGACCCATAGGTTGAGAACCGCTGCAGATCAGTTAACCAGGCATAGAACCCGGAGATACTTTAGAATCCTTTGCCTCATATATTTAATTGGTTTTAAGCAATCTCATCTAAATCTCCATAATTAGGCATTTCATGCAAGCTCTGTTTGCTAGCCACCATGCCCCCTTTTAGATTATCGGAGTACCCTCTCTCTGGTCTTTCTACAATAGCCTCTGGTTAATTCTGAATGCTAAAATTCTTAATCTCTCCTGCAATAGGTGACAACATTATGCAGGGGGAAGAAGCTCAGGCTTTAGAGTAAACAGATTTGGATTAAACTTCTGCCAATTAACTATGTGATCTTGGACAATTTACTTAACATCTTTGATCCTCCGTTTTCCTCACCCATGAAAAGTGGGTGATCATGATAAAACTTATTTTGCTAGGTTCTTGTGTAGATTAAAAATTATAAAGTCCCCAACACAATATCTGACACAATTTAGATAGTAACAAATGTTATTTTTATTCCTAGCTCTTTCATTTGGTTTCTCATTAACCAGTAATTCAGAATCCAACCTGAGTTATCTGAATTAGTCCCATGGTCCTTCCTTCCATCCCCCATCCACTACTATCTTCCCAGATAGTCACCACCTCGCTTTGCTTGCTTTCTTTGTCCCCTGGAGCCTGCTTATCTCCCCTCTCTATCTTAACCTTTCATTCATCTCCAGCTTAGAGTCTAACTCATCCAAGAGGTCTTCCTGTTTAAATCAGAAGTTAGCATGTTTATTAGCTTATCTTGCTAACTTTTCTAACATTTGAGTTTAATGCTAACCATCTGCTGTGTATAGAATAAATACATAAAAGTATCCTTTGCCTGTTTACCCCCACTCTATAGCATATAGCAGGCAAATGGTTGGTAGAAACATAGCTTGATCAAATGCATAAACTATTCTTGCTAATTCAAGTCATTCTGCGAGTTAAGTCAAAGGTAAAGAAACCAAGTCATAATTTCCATGAGTTTAAATCCAAGAAGCTGTGATTTTAATTGATGGAAATGTCAGTTATGATTTAGTGATAGCAAATGCTATATGACTCTTAAAGGAAAACATTTCTCTATAGAAGTGTCCCCTCACTACAGCATAAATGAAATTCAGTGAGTACTGAGCCACTACTGCCCCCTAAAGTCCATACAAGTTATATTAGGGAGCAATATAAAATGTTTTGCCTTGACATTCTCAGAAGGTTTATTTTTTGGGGGGAGAGGAGGAGAGCATTTTATTTTTTTAAATATATTTTTTATTGTTGATAGTATCTCAGGAGGCTTTATTGCCACAAGATCTATTGATTGTCTAACCAGCATCCTGTCCCCACCTACCCCTTCACAGTGGAACTCTGATCTTACACAGGCATCTACAAAATGCAGCCCATGTGACTTAGGGAAAGATGACCCCAGCACCAGCCCCTGGATGGGCTTTAACTAACCTGGGTTGGTTTAGTAACCTGGCTTAAGCCATCAGCGCATGGCATTCTCTTGGTAATGGAATGTATGTTGGGCCAATTAGACTGAAAGTAAGGACTCTTCTTGCATAATTGGGGAAGAAACTTTCATTTGCTCTCTGCTGGATATAAATGAGGAATCACGTACCCTTGTTACTTCTGGTAACCATTCTCTGATCATTGGGAAAACTGTTGTAGCAAAAAGTCCACATTGTGGAAGGCAAAGCACTGAGATGAAAAGAACATGGGGCCTGGACTTTGAGCTGCTAAATCAGCCAACCCTGACACTCTACCTACATTGGACTTTTTAGTACATGAGAAAATACATGTTATAACTGATTAAGTCTGTCTGAAAGCACCCTGTTAGCAGTACTGAAAATGGAAGCAAAGGAAATACTAATAAATCTTTAAGCTCTGTTTATCTCCAAGCTTAAGGACATCATATAAATATACACTCTGGGATGGCACACTTCCAAGGCATACTTTCTCAGCCCATCTGTAACCAGAAACAGAATAGGTCTATTCAGGTTCACTTTCTTATTGGGCTCGTTAGCTTTCTAAACAAGACCTTCTTGATATTAAAGCCCATGAGTCTGTCTATGGTCAACCAGCAACATATGATTGCTGCATTCAGGTATTTGACATGTCTGTCTTCATTGCCATAAACTTCTTTCCCCCAAAGCCTGGCTTCTCTCTACTTAATATATATATATTGTCAAATCAGACCAGATCATCATAGTTATTTTTACTGAGTTGCCCATTGGTGAGATGTCAGCACCATATTTTCTTTACTGAGTACCTGCTATGAGTCAAACATATAGAGCATAAACACATGAGGAAAACCTCTGTTCTTGTTTTCTAGATTTTACAAGCAGTGTCATGAAAATTATTTGCAATAGATAGAAATAACACTTCACCCACATGCTAGGTGTTTGCTTCTTTCTCCAAAGTGTGAAATAGTCATTGATTTACAAATGTAATATAATCCTTTCTTAGCCAAGATTTACTCATTTGCAAAGTGGACCTAATAATATCTTGCTGTTTATTCTAAAAAGTTTTTCAATTACAGTTGACATTCAGTATTATATTAATTTCAGGTGTACAGCATAGTGTTTAAACATTCATATAATTTACAAAGTGATCCCCCAATAAGTCTTGTACACACCATATATAGTTGCTACAATATTACTGATTATTTTCTTTAAGCTGTACTGTACATCCCTGTGACTATTTTGTAACTACCAATTTGTACTTCTTACTCCTTTCACCTTTTCCACCCATCCCTCCAACATCAGATCTCATCTGGCAACCCTCAGTTTGTTCTCTGTCTCTTTGAGTTTATTTCTGTTTTTTTGTTCATTTACTTATTTATTTTCAGATTCCACATATAAGTGAAATCATACGGTATTTCTCTTCCTCTGTTTGACTTATTTTACTTAGCATAATACCCTGTAGGTCCATCCATGTTGTTGCAAATGGTAAGATTTTATTCTTTTTTCTATGTCCCATTAATATTCCATTGCATATATGTACCACTTCTTTATCCATTCATCTTGTGATTGGAACATTTAATCCATTTACATTCAAAGTAATTATTGATAAGTATATACTTATTGCCATGTTATTAATTGTTTTCTGATTGCTTTTGTAGTTCTCTGTTCCTTTCTTATTCTCTTGCTATCTTCTCTTGTATGTTGATGACTTTCTGTAGTATTGTGTCTAGATTCCTATCTCTTTATTTCTTGTATATCTCTTATAGATTTTTGGTTTGTGGTTACCACATACTTCCTATAAACCATGTTATGCTTTTAGCAGTTTAAGTTGATGATCACTTAAGTTCAAACACACTGACTACCATTTTTACTCACCCCCTCCACATTTATGTTTTTGTCATTATTTTTTTCTTTTGTTTGTGTATATCCTGTAATTTACTGTTATAATTACACACGATCTTTCTAATTTTCCCTTTTAAACTTTGTACTAGCTTCAGTGTTGGTTGAGCCACTGCTTTTATTATGTGTCTGCCTTTGCCAGTGAGAATTCTTCTTCTTTGTGATATTTTATCTCTCTCTTTGAAATAATTAATTAATTAATTTTTAACTAAATTGGGGTGACATTGGTTAATAGGATCATATAGGTTTCCGGTGTGGATTTCTATGTTACAAGATCTGTATATTGCACTGTGTGACCACCACCCAAAATCAAATAATTTTTTCTGTCATCTTATATTAGGCTCCCTTCACTCCTGCCTTCCTACCGCTTTCCTCTGATAATCACCACACTGCTATTTGTGACTATGATTTTTAGTTTTATATCCCACATATGAGCGAAATCATATGGTTCTTAGCTTTTTCTGCCTGACTTACTTCTCTTAGCATAATATTCTCAAGCTCTAGCCATGTTGGCGAAAATGGCAGTATTTCGTCTTTTCTTATGGCTGAGGAGTATTCCATTGTGTATGCGTACCACATCTTCTTTATCCAATTCTCTATTGAAGGACACCTGGGTTGTCTCCATGTCCTGGCTACCATGTATAGATTTATGAATTCTTTATATATTTTGAATATTAATCCTTTGTTGGAGCTATTGTTTGCAAATATCATCTCCCATTCAGTCAGCTGCCTCTTTGTTTTTTTTTAATATCTTTTATTGATTTTTTACAGAGAGGAAGGGAGAGGGATAGAGAGTTAGAAACATCAATGGGAGAGAAACATCGACCAGCTGCCTCCTGTACACCCCCTACTGGGGATGTGCTGGCAACCAAGGTACATGCCCTTGACTGGAATCGAACCTGGGACTTTTCAGTCCGCAGGCCGACGCTCTGTCCACTGAGCCAAACCAGTTACGGCCCCTCTTTGTTTTGTTGTCAGTTTATTTTGCTGTGCAGAAGGTTTTTAGTTTGATATAGTCCCATTCATTTATTTTTACCTTTACTCCCCTTGCCTTTGGAGTCAAGCTCATGAAATGTTCTCTATGACTAAGGTCCATAAATTTAGTGCTTATGCTTACTTCTATGTAATTGTTTCAGATATTATATTTAGATCTTTGATCCATTTTGAATTAATTTTTGTACATAGGGACAAACTGTAATCCAGTTTCATTCTTTCACATGTGGCTTTCCAATTTTCCCAGCACCACTTATTAAAGAGGCTTTCTTTACTCCATTGTGTGTTTCTGGGTCATTTGTCAAAAATTGTCTTGCCCATGTGGTGTTATGTCTGTACTCTCAATTATATTCCATTGATCTGTGTGTCTGTTTTCTGCCAATACCATGCTGTTTTGATTATTGTAGCTCTGTCATATTATTTGAAGTCAAATAGCATGATACCTCTGGCACCATTCTTTTTTCTCAGGATTGCTTTGGCTATTTAGGGTGTTTTGTGGTTTTATACAAATTGGATGATTTCTCATTCTATTTCTTTAAAGAATGACATTGGGATTTTAATGGGGATTGCATTAAATCTGTATATTGCTTTGAGTGATATGGCCAAATTTTAACTACGTTGATTCTTCTAATCCCCGAACATATTTTTCCACTTTGTTGTGTCTTTTTCAATCTCTTTTAACAATGTGTTGTAGTTTTCAGTATATAGGTCTTTCAGGTTCTTGGTTAAGTTTATTCTGAGGTATTTTATTCTTTTTATTGCAATTGCAAAAGGAATTGTTTTTTTTTTCCATTTCTTTTTCTAAAGTGTTGTTGTTAGTATACAGAAAGGCAATGGATTTTTCACATTGATTTTTGTATCCTGGAACTTTATTATATTTGTTTATTGTTTTTAATAGTGTTTTATGGAGTCTTTAGGGTTTTCTATGTACAGAATCATGTCTTCTGCAAAAAATGACACTTTTACTTCTTCTTTCCCAATTTGTATGCCTTTTATTTCTTTCTCTTGCCTTATTGCTCTGGCTAGAACTTCCAGGGCTGTGTTGAATAAGAGTGATGAGAGTAGACATCCTTATCTTGTTCAGTGTGCTCGTATTTTATTTAGGATTTTTACATCGATAGTTATCAGAGATATTGGTCTGTAGTTTTCTTTTTTTGTGTGTTATCCTTGCCAGGTTTCAATTTCCATGGTAAAGCACTCTTTTTGTTCATTAATTGGTTTTCTGAGTGCATTGAATTGCCTGTCTGTATTTTTCTCTCATCTTGTTGAGTATTTTCAGAACTGCAGTATTGAAGTCTCTGTCATTTATATCAATACTTCCATGGGGTCCAGCTTGCTTTCTGGAGATTTTTCATTTTCTTTCTGACCTTCCTCGTTACCATGGTTATTCATGGTATTTGCTGGTCTCCTTTGTCTAGGCGTTTATTGTATTGCTGAACTTTCTCTAGCAGCTTTCTCTGAAGAGGTCTTTCTACTATTTTCTAGTAGGTGATACTGAATCACAAGATTTTTACCTCTGTGACCTCCTCGGCTTCTGTCAGATAGTACAGCTGCACTGCTTCAGGGTGGGGTTTGTTTTGCCCTCACTGTAATGGCAACCCTGGACCTCCGTGGGTTCTCTCCTGCCCATGCACCTCACCTGCGTATCAATAGCAGAGGGAAACAGTGATTTTACTGCAATCGCTCTTGGTTTACAGATAATGTACTCCTCAACCCAATACCAAGGGCAATTGGAAGGGTATGGGGAGCCCAAGGGCTGGCAGGTCTCTGTGGCTCCATTTCTTTGTTTGAAACACCACTGCCTGACAGCGGGGCAGAACCCCTGTACTATGTCCTTGCCCAGGCATTTCTGCTGGCTCAGCCTCTGTTCATCCCGCTCCCCCTGATGGAGAGGTCTCTGGGTCAAGGCTAGCCATTTGTGTGGATTAACCTCTGATAGAGGTTCCAGCTGACCAGTGAATTGGGTGGAGCGGGGGTTTCAGAGCATCACCAGGGTGTGGTGAGAACAGTATTAGTCAGATTTATGGAAACTCAGATTTGCACCTACCTGTGCCTGCCAGCTGTGTATAGGGAGGAATCAACAAAGAAGAAATGGCATCCCCTCTAGCCCCTGCCCTGAAGCCAAATAATTCAGAGCAGCTAAGTCTATGTTCAGGCCCTTTAAGAGGACACCTGGGTCTACAGCAGCCCTCTGTCTCACACAAGCCAATCCCTGCTGATTTTCACAGCCAAATTTTGTGGGGATTCCTCTTCCTGACACTGATGCTCTGGGCTGAGGAAACCAGTGTAGGGCCAGGACCCCTCACTCCTCAGGGGGGCCCCTGAGTTATCCATCCCGATTTTTATCTGCCACCAGCCCAGTCTCAGTGTGGTTTCTTCCTTATATCCTCATTTATAGGCTTTCTGTTTAGCTAGTATTCAGGTGGTTCTCAAAGGTGATTGATGTATAATTAAGTTGTAATTTTGATTTGGTTGTGGCAGGAGGCGAGCATAGTGTTTACCTGATGTCCTCATCACCAGAGTCTCAAGGTTCTTATTTTTTTTATACTAGTAGACATGCCAAACCATTAATAATTTAATTCCATATTGTTCTCTTTATATTTTTCCTCCCATGAGAAATAACTGTCTTCTAGTATGGAGATTAGTAATACCTGAGCAATTTATTTATTTTTAAAATTAAGAACATTTCTTCAAAAAAAAAAAGTGTTTCATAAAAAAGGGGACTTGAGAGTTATTCACAAGAATACTTAAATTTTGTGTTTTTATTTAAATAAAATTATATCAAACAAATTAATTTAAATATATTTTGGGCCATTAGTATCTTATAATTAAAAACTGCTTGGCAGTTTCACTGCCTGAGCTCCTGTTTGTGCTTCCAATAGAGTTGATGACAATGGTACTTCTTGAATTGTTGCCAAGTAATGAGAAAAGAACACTGGTATGCTTTATACATTGAGGATTTCTTCTCATCAAAGGAAGGCCAAATGGTATCACAACAGACCATATGAACTAGGTTTCTCAGTAGACTAATTATATAAAAACTAGTGGCCCAGTGCACGAATTTGTGCACATTGCAAGGAAATTAATTGGAAGAAATATTTTAATATTGCTATTTGCCCTTTTTCTATAATAGAAGTTCAACCAAATTCATGATCGACAATGACAGATCGAAACACACACATGTAATTGGCGCCAGCGAGAACTTTATATGTATTGCGCATGCATGAGTCAACTTAGCCTTTTATATATATAGAATAAACTTGCTTAATTAGACCTGCTTTCTTATTTAGCTAAACATTTTCCAGCCCAGTGAAGCACCCCAACTTCTCTTTCAGGTGATTTTCAGCAACATAGCAGTAAATATCAACACGAAGTAGATTATTACGGTAGATTATGCAGGGAGAACAAAGGGTTAAATATTTAAGTGCAGCAGTGTTTGACTATATTCTATGCAGTGACAAAACCTGAAGTCATTTTCAAGGTCCACCATTTTTTCTTTTCAGTTGGGTCAAGTTTCTAAGCTTTGTAAATCTCCGTTTTCTGTCTAATGAAAAGAAAATAGGATTCCACTGAGTCTCCTATCTGCCTACTCCAGGACTTCTGTGAAGATCAAATGAGAGGAAGCATGGGAAAACGCTTCACAGACATTTGGTTAAACTGGAAAATGTCTCCACCTGGCTATCACGCAAGTTGTGTTCCTGGCTGAAGAAACTGCAAGGAGGCTAGTTGCTAGGGAGAGGAAGCCAGATGTTGCTATGTGACATCCTTACCCAGCGCCCACAGTGACCATTTCCGGGCGGGGCTGTGGGCCACATTTTGTGCCACGGGGTCTCGGCAGCATCGGTTGCGGTTTGGTGTGCTGCTGTTCTGGGGTGGTGGCAGGGCCTGTGTCCCTCATGGGGGAAGCTGAGTGTTGCTTTGTGGGCACCAGGTCTGCGGTGCCGTTTCTCTGTAAATGGCCAGTGCATGTCACAGCAGCTTCTGCATTGAGTGTCTGCCCCCTGGTGGTTAATGCGTAGCAACTGGTTGGATGGTCAGACACTTAGCATATTAGCCTTTTATATACATAGATGAGGGATATTGATTCATCAAATTATAGCATGCTAAACTTAAACTTTTATCTGAACACTCAATTACATAATAATGTTGTAAACAGGACTTAGTTTCAAACATCATTTATCATGTAAAATTACAGTTGGTAGCTAGCTTGTTTTTGTTTTAGCATTATCATATACTTAATGTAATTTCTGCATCATTATTATAGTCTACAAAACCAAAATGTTTGCTATAAAATCACAGAAAGTACCATATGAGTAAACTGTCATATCCAATATGGTTCACTGAATGGGTAGTAAAAATAGTTATCAGCTTAGATATTGGGAGTCTAGAATTCTTGACCACATTCTACCTGTGGTACTCTAGTCATTTACCAGTGCTAGGCTTCAGTTTCCTTAATTGCCAAATGAGTGTTCTGGGTTGATAACCCCCAAAGCCCTTTTCCAGCCCTCAGGTCCTCATTATACACATTTGAAAAGACTTTGAAGAATTCTTAAGTGCTCAAACTTTCTTATGTATTTCATTTTAATTGATTAATTAATTAATTTATATTTATTTATTTTTTAAATATATTTTTATTGTTGATATTATTACAGATATCACCCATTTTCTCCCCCTTACTGGCCCCTCCCAATCCCTACCCACTCCCCAGGTCTTATTTTGTTGGTAAATTCATTTTGTTCATTAGATTCCACAAATAAGTGAGATCATGTGATATTTGTCTTCTCAGTTTGGCTTATTTCACTTAGCATAATATTTTCCAGGTCCATCCATGCTGTCACAAAGGGTAAGAGATCCCTCCTTTTGTATAGCTGCATAGTATTCCATAGTGTGAATGTGCTTTGCTTATATTTAAACAAATCTGTTTCATGTAGTTAAATATATTAAAGCTATAAGCACACAGAGTTGATGCCTTGTTTATCTAAGTGAACATTTAGTAACACATCACTATATCCATTACTAGGCACATGACCTTGGGTAAGATATATAGCCTCTTTGTTCCTGGGTTTCCTCATCTATAACAAGGGATAATAGTATTATTTACTTCATTACATTTTGTGAGGATTAAATGATTTAATATATGTAATATATTCTGAAGTGTACCTGAAATTATATTAAGTACTCTATGAGTTAGATCTATTTTTACTACCACTATATATATATATATATATATATATATATATATATATATATATATTTAAAATATATTTTTATTGATTTCAGAGAAGAAGGGAGAAGGAAAGATAGAAACATCAATGATGAGAGATAATCATTGATCAGCTGCCTCCTGCACGCCCCCTACTGGGGATCCAGCCCATAATCCATGCATGTGTCCTTGACCGGAATCGAACCTGGGACCCTTCAGTCTGCAGGCCGATGCTCTATCCACTGAGCTAAACCAGCTAGGGCTACCACTATATTTTTACTACTATTACAAATAAAATTATATAAGGCAAACTGAAAGTTCACCAGGATCTTTTCCTTCTTTAAGGATATAGTAGAGTTTGATGTCTTCCCTTTCTCAGAGCTTGGCAACAAATCTGTGGCCCATGAATAACAAGAGCGAGATTATTATAATATGTCTTCTTTGGCCTTATTTTGGCCCCATTTATGTCCCCATCCATATTTTCTATTTTCTTTACTCATACTTCTAATTTATGAGTTCTTGTTGTACTTTATGTGTTTTTTAAAGCTATGTTGAGTCCATTTTGAAACAGAAGGTGTGGTACATAAAAATCAATAAAAATGCATATCCACTACTGGACTGTGTAGAAGTAGGGCATTTAATAGGCATGAAGGCTCACTGGGATACATTACCACATACAGAAAGAATCTCAGAAATTATTTCCTTGCCTGTGAGATATTTTCTCAGGAGCAGGAGTACAATGTAATTGACCACAATTATCTTCTGTCCATTCTATGAATGTTGCAAGTATTCTATTTCCACAAAAAACCTTTATGTAGTATAGTTTTCTCATTTTCTTTTCTCTTTCACACAGAGTTCATTTAGGACACTCAATATTTGTGTATATTTTACTTAAATTTCTAAATTTGTGGTGATTTAAAATTTTTTCTTGAGAAGGAAATATAGGCATTCAGGGTGAAAATACTATGACTCAGGTCCAGAAAAATTGAATATTATTTGTGATGACAGCTATATAATTTCCCTTTCCTGCTCTCTCTGCTTTATTTTTCTGGGCCAGATTTCAACCGCAAATATTTTGTGCTGAGATAAATGAATACCCTGTAAGAGATTTTTAGCTGCTGTTAGAATTTAAGTGAGATGAGAAATAACATGATTCATCAGGTGTTAAAATTTGCTACTTATAGTTCTTGGTAAAAAAAAAAAACCTATCAGTGTATTAAGAAGTATTTTGCTTTTAAACCAATTATCACTTTCTGTTGAGGGCTGAGATGGGAGAGAGAAAGGAAGTGATAACTTCACTTAAGAAGTGTCATCCATATCCACTAAGGAACATTATTCTCCAATTAAGTTTCCCTATTCGACCTGATATTCAACTTTAATTTCATTACTATTTTTCCCTTTAAAGGTATTCATTGATGCATGGTTTATTAAGACATGTAAAGAGAAAATATTGAACCTGAGGACTTCCAAGCAATAAATTACTTTTAAGTGCTTCTCTGTGCTTCCCCACATCCAACCAATTCAGATTTTATGGCATGTTAATGATTTCTCCTCTTATTAATTATTGTAATTTCTGCCTGCTGGACTTGCATTTGGAATAACAGCAGAATATTTATTCTCTCAGTATTGCCATCTGTTCTTTATGTGACCAATGTCTACCTTCTGCTGGTAACATAAAGTTAGAAAGCTACAAATGGCTTTTCATAGTGTCCTTGTGAAATGTAATCACCAACTTGAGGTTTCCTTGAAACATGTAGACAACAAGTAATTTTGACACATAAAGGTTTCTGGTTCTTTCAGACCTGTGTGGATCAGCCTGATATAAAAACTGACATGTGGTCCTAGCCGGTTTGGCTCAGTGGATAGAGCGTCAGCCTGTGAACTGAAGGGTCCCGGGT
Organism: Myotis yumanensis; assembly: GCF_028538775.1. Taxonomy (NCBI): domain Eukaryota; kingdom Metazoa; phylum Chordata; class Mammalia; order Chiroptera; family Vespertilionidae; genus Myotis; species Myotis yumanensis. The sequence goes on along the minus strand of NW_027223760.1, from coordinate 70,594,879 downwards.
TCGATTCTAGTCAAGGGCACATACCTCAGTTGCAGGCTCCTCCCTGGCCCGGGCAACCAATCGATGTGTTGTCTTTCCCTCTCTCTCTAAAAATCAACGGGAAAAAATAAAATTCAATGGAAAAATATCTTCGGGTGAGAATAGAAAAAAAAAGTGACATGTAGTGTGATATGAATAGTACTAATAGACGTATGTGATGTTTGCCAATCTCTTTCCTCCAGATTTCATGGATTATTATCCTAATACTAAATATCTCCCTCTCAGCTTCCTTGAAATCCTGACAGCAAAGCTTTTAAGTTCAAGAAGTGAAGTTCTATACGCGAGAAGGAAATATTTGAAGAGTTGTGTGCAGATAAACCCAGTTAATGGGTCTGTACGTTATGTTTTGATGTTCCTCTCCTATTGGCCTTTGATGATCTATTTGGAATAAAGCAGACTTACTCTTCCTAGATAAAAAGTTCTGAGTCATTCATTAAAATGTAAATACTTCTTGAAGGGTGACTATAAGCTACTTTCAATCACTGAAATTAGTTTATCAGATTTTAAAAAATGAATGTGTTCCTTATTCATTTTTAAAAATTAATGTGTTCCTTATTGTGTGTTGTTCAAAAAAAACCCACACAAAACCTCAAACAATCCAAAGAGAAAAAGTTTCTTTCCCATACTCACATTTCAGTCTATTCTCGGATATCTTCAAAAATTATCTTTGCATATGCAGGTATTTATTTCAGATTAAATTGTTCAAGTGGGACAATCCATATATTTAAAAGATAATATTCTTTTCCTTTATAACCGTCTCCTTTATTTCACACCCAGAGGAACTGATATTAACAGCATTTCTCAATGCCTCAATAAAAGCAAATAATACTTTATAATGTCTGATTTTTCTACATGGGAAGACACTATACACTTTACTTACTAGTTGTTTTCTCACTTAATTCATGGACATCTATAAAGGATAACAGATATAATCTTACTTTTTCCTTTTTAGCAGCTACACGATATTCCTTAGAATGGATATACCATAACCAATTACAACTACAACAATGCTTTAATAAACATTCTTATAAGTGGTCTTACAACTCATGTTTTTACTTCAATAAGAGAGATTCCCAAAAGTGAAATTTGTAGGTAGAAGGATATGTATATATTACATTTTCAGTGATAAGGCCAGATTTCAAAAGCGTGGCAACTCATCCTCAAATTCCTACCAGAGACTTTTTTCCCAGCATCCTTGACAGCACTAGCTTTTTATCATTGTTTATAATTTGCTACTGTTTTTACTTTTATTTGCCTACTTGGTTGAACATCTTTTATTATTGGCCAATGAATTTACTCTTTTGTGAATTAACCATTCATATCCTTTGTCACCATTTCTTTTGAGTTGCTTGTCTATTATTATTATTTTTTGTTATTACTAGTTTTTAGAATTCATTGTATATTGGTGGTATAATTGATAGTAATATATTTTGCACATATATTTTCCTAGTCAATGATGTGAGAAGTCATTTAGTGTAGTGCCCAGTTTCTGAAGCCAGACTGCCTGAGTTCAAATGCTAGGTATATTATTTATTGGTTGTGTGATCTAGAGCTATAGATTCATCATCTGAAATATGGGGAAGATAATAGTGCCTAATTCATAAGGTGAGATGAGGATTAAATGAATTTTAAAATGTAAAGCATGTAGAATAGACATGATGCACAGTAAGCTAATGTTTTTTGTTTGCTAATATTATTTTTATAATATATTTTGCCCTAGAAACCTTTTAAATTGTTATACAAGATCTATGTTTATTAGTTTGCTTAATGGTTCCTGAGTTTCCTGTCTTGTAAAGATTTCCTCTGCCCCACAATTATGCAAACTAATAACTTTATTTTTCATTTAAAGTTAAATCCATATATAATTTATTTCTGTATATGTAATGAGATAGGAAATACATTTTGTTTTTTTCCTAGATAATTAGCCTACTATATTTACACTATATATTGAATAAGCTCTACTTTTGCCTGTAAATGGAATGCTACATTTGTCATTTATGTATACTTGATGGATTTTTCTTCACTCTATTTTACTATCTATTTCTACTATTTTTATTATAGTAGCATTATCTTACATTTAATATCTGACAAGTCTAGTCCTTTATCAAAATTCTCTTTTTCAGAGTCTTCTTGGCTTTTCTGAGATGCTTTCCATTGACCTTTAAAATATTACTCAGCTCTAAAATATGTATATTTGAATGGAATTAAATTTACATATTAATTTGAAAGGATAACATTTTATGATGTTAAAATTCCTCATTTAGGAACATTTTTCAATGAGTTCAGATTTGTATTTATGCTCCTTAGTATAATTTTGTTTTTTTCATGTATATTTTGTCATGAATGATATTTCTGTTATAAATATGCTACACTATTCTGTTGGTTATTGCTAGTATAAAGAGAACAAATTATTTTTGCAAATTACCTCAAATACATTCTTTTTAAAATACTACTGACGTATTACACTAGTTTCTTAGAGTTTCTATGTCTGTAATCATATCCTGCAAAAATAATAATTTTGTTTTTATTTTTCAATATTTACATGAATTTTTTTCTAATGCATTTGCTCTAAAATTATGTTGAACATTAATGTTAATGTAAACATTCTTTCTGCATTGTTCCTGATTTTAACGGAAATGGCTTTGGCATTTTACTATTTAGTTTGATGTTGGCTGTTGGTTTGTGTCAAACAATATAACATTTTCCTTCAACTTTTACTTTATTTGGAAGTTTTTAAAAATTGGTATTAGAGAGGGAGGAAAGGGAAAGAGAGAGAGAGAGAGAGAGAGAGAGAGAGAGAGAGAGCGAATGAGAATGAGAATGAGAGATGGGAGAGAGAAACATAGATTGATTACTTCCCATAGCGCCCCAACTGGGTATTGATCCCACAACCTAGGTATGTGCCTTGACCAGGAATTGAACCTGCCACCTTCCAGTGTATGGGATGATGCTTCAACCAACTGAACCACACCAGCCAGGGCTGGAAGTTTTTAAAAATAGAAATGAAGATTGAATTTTGATAAATCTTGTTTTAATATACTATTGTTATATTCATAACAATATTCATTTTCACACCCAATTTGTTGTTGTAGTGAATTGTCTTGAAAGATTGTTTAATATTGAACTATCCTTGCATACCTGGGGTAAACTCAAATTATTGCATTTTTATTTATTTCTAGATTAGATTGATTATACTTTTCTTAGAATTTTAAATCTATGTTCTTAAGGAAAACTGATTTAGAGGTTTCTTGTTTGTACTATCTATTGGGTTTTGTCAATAAGGTTTTGCTGTCTATATAAAATGAAGATTAATGTATTATTCTAACAGCAAAAATACATTGGATGACAGAATCATCAGTTTTTAAAGACTAAATAGATCTGTAAAGCCAACTGGGCCTGTAGCTTTTCTTAAAGGCGTATCTTTAGTTGTCTTCTATTATTATTGGTGTTCATCCTTTTCTTAGGCTAATTTTAGTAATTTATATTTTGCTGGAAATTTTCCACTTCTCCCTAGATCTTCAATTTTATTGCCTTAAGGTTGAACAGATTTTTTCCTACAATTTCTATAATCTCTTCAATATCTGTGGTTAAACCTCTCTTTTTAAACTATGTTAAACTATATTTCTTTCCATTTTCTTAATCAGGCTTATCTTTTTATTTTTCTTAAGGAGCCTACCTTTTCTCCAGATTTTTCTTCAAATAAGAATTAATTGAAGTGGAAAAGGTAAGACACAGGCAGAGAGGAGAGCCCAGAGAAAGGCCCTGTGGTGGGAAGGCTGTAGCTCACTCACTACTTTGCCATAATTAGTACTTAGGGAGTAAGTAAAGCTATTACTTTCTAGCTATCAGATGGTCAGAGGTGGCTTGGTACAGTGGCAGGATGACAAAGAGATTTCGACTAATATGGCAACCCAAATAGATGGGAATCTGCTGCCTGCTACTCTGTGTGGAAAAGGATACTGAAACCGTGTTTCTGACCGTAGGTTTAGTTATTAGATTTGGGCCCAAGTTTATTTACTAGCTGTGCTTGGCACATTGTAGGCAGTCAACCAATAACTGGTTGAGTGCTCTTAGACTCACTGAGCTTCACCATTGGCATCTATAGAATGGAATGGCAATACCAACCTCATGGATTTATTTTTGAGGATTAAATAATACGGCTATTTGTGATTGCAAGTGTTTTCTCAATTATAGAATGTTATGAAGATGTAAAATTTATGACCTGAACCTGTACTAAAATTAGACTCTTGGACTGCTAAGTCATCTACTAATCACTTATTATGTTTTTATCTCCCTGACTTATTTAATAATTTATCATTTAACACTTGGAGTGGGGGAAACGAGTTAAGTCGGCTCGCGTGAATTGCGCGTACTCCGCGGGAGCCGTCTTAACTCGGTTCATATAGATTTGCGGTGGAGTGCGGGAAACGTGTAAACTCGGGCCGATTGTAACTGCGTATTACCAAATATTTGTTTGTTTGCCGTTCACAAAGATACCTACCTGCGTATGCGAACCGTTTCATACCCATTGGGGTAATAGGTATCATAAAAATCCCTGATTTTGCGCGGGAAACCTAAATAATTGCCCGCGCCATCTTATATTTTGGCGGGAAATTCACCCCACACCGGAGTGTTAATAATAAGCAATTTAGAAAATAAATTTCAGCAGCAACAGGCTGCTCACTGGCCTATAAGACTTGCCTGATATGATAAGATGTGACCTCAGGGCTTCCTTAGTTTCTGAATTTCATCTTGTATATGTATTTAAATTATAATAACAATTGAATTCCTAAAGTGACTGTAACAAAATAAGTATCTCCAAGACAACAAAATCATGCCCAGTTTTACTAATAGTAAGTATTGGGAGGTGCAGTCACTAAGCCAGAGCCGCCAAAACCTCTGTGGGTTTACCTATGATTCTTTAAGAGAATCAGTCATACAGGCTCACTTTCAACTTCAGTGAACAGTTGCTTTACTAGTATATGTAGGTCAGGACAATAGTTGTCCTAATCATTACTAGCCACTTAGGCCAATTATTAGCAAAACAGAATGTGGTGGATAAAAGAGGCTTCATCCTTCTTTTAGATGTTATATCTTAGTCTAGGCTCAGTTTATCCGTAAGCAGGGAGCGCTGATGTAGTGAGGTCATTTTGAGGACAACATTATTTTTCAACAATTAACACTTGTCACGGGGCCTCTCTTAAGTCAGCCGTTGTTGTCATTTTCCCCTCTTTTTCCTTTTCCTTTGACCTGGAAATCCCAGGGCAGGTCACTGATGCTGGGCCTTTATCAGGCTGTCCTAGAGTTAAAGCCATGACTCAGTCTCAAATTCAGAAAAAGAGAGTTCAATGATTAACAGAGGCAGGGAGGAGGCTCGGTGGAAGCCCATGACTGAGTTCCCAGAAAGGGCTGCTTATTGGCATACAGAGGTTAGGGTTTTCATGTCAGCTAGCAGAGCTGCTTGACCTCAATAACTCACCAGCCTCTGTCACCCCGTGCATGGATCACTCTGTCCACCCAGGTCACAGAGCATGGATCCTTTAAACAGAGGGGCATGTCATTCTCACTATGGGGCACCTGGTCCCTGGGCCTTCAGACTGGAAAGAATTTCTGACTTCATTTCATGGGGAGCCTCTGAACCGTCCATTCTCTCTCAGGCACTTTAAGTGACTCATGGAAGAACCTTGCTTGGTTCACTGGAATGGCTTCTGCAAAATAAAGCAGGGTGGCCAGACTGTATTTTCATGAAAGTAAAGGAGAGTTAGGAAATTAACCCTTTTATTACATATAACACATTTGATGGTCAATATTAAACATATAGATACTTTAACTCTTGGAGTATTTCGGTGCAATATCTGAGAGTTATGCATTATAAAAGCACAAAATGTGGGGGGGTTTTGCTGGCTTTATCAACCCATAATATCCCTAATCATATTGAACAGAGAAAACGGTTATAAAATGTTTAATACCTTTGACTTGACTTCTACCTGAACTGAAAAGGCAAGCAGCTAGTGTTCACATTATTGTGTATACCTTAAATTAAGTTATTAACTGTTATAAAATGGAAGGAGATTTTTGTGATCAGCAATATTTCAAAAACGCTTTAGACAAAGGCTATCTAGAATAAACACTTGCAAGTATATTTAAAAAGCTGTAAATGCACCTTGCAGGCAGTTTAGTGAACTAATTTAGGAGTTTTACCAGAAAGGAAGAACAATGTCATCAGTAATTTTGTGAGTCTTATTAAAAAGAATTTAATAAGAGAAAAGCCATTAAAATTTGTCTTACAATTGAGAAATCTAACTTTCTGAGTTATAAAACATCACTGTTAAGACATAGTTGCACACATTTGCTGCTCAAGCTTCACATATATTTGTACTAGTATCATTCACATGCTAGTACAAAATAATTATAATAGTCATAATTTTAAAGGCTTTAATTTGGCCAATCATATGTGTGTTCATAAAGTAGTAAAATAACTACCATTTCTTAAATATAAGCATATAATTTACAGTTAGTAAACATTAAATTGGGTCAGAACTTTATTGTTGGATTCTTAGGTTTGTGGGTTCTCATAAAACAAAACTCACAAGCCCTCCAGAGTAATCAGCACCACTGACGGCCAGCAATTTAGAAATAGTTGGTTACAATCCCCAAATCTAATGCTATAGTCACATCATTTGTACCACTTGATTATTTACAAAGGCACCTGGATTTGAGCACTTTTGGCCATGGGTTCAAATTCATTTACATATCTTAATACTGAAGCTACAGCATTTGTCTTATGTGTCTTGCCTCATATTTTAATGTAAACTGTGTGCTATTTAACACTTCCTGTGTTTATTATATAAATGATGGAGAATTTGACTAAGTTAAGGCTTTTAAAATTATTGATTCCTGCAGCTTCAGGAGCAACTTTGTAAAACCATATTTTAACAGTGACCAGTTTTATAACTCTTATAATGTTAGATTTTCAATTATATGGCAAATTTTGTCAATGGCTTTTCTCATATTAATCCCCTAATATTAATCAACAATGAAATGTCCATTAAATGATTAGGAAATGAGGTATATTATTCTGGGTTGTATAATGCTGAGAAGTTTGTGTCTTCAAAAAATGGTTAGACTTGTTGCTGACTTTGGGCGATAATCACATTATAGTCATTAACTGAAAAATAAAGACAAAAATATGCCATTGTGTCCACTATGTGAAAAATAAAATCTCGTAATATCATAGGCATGGAAGTTGCTTATCATTTCACATTTAGTGCTTTGTTTGAACTGGCCCATGACCCATTTGAGATCAAAGTTCATGCAACTGGCAAGTAATGGTGGCATTATTTTGTGTCTCTGACATGTGAAATGCACAAAAAAAGGAATTCATAGAGACAAATTGTTTGGTATGAACAAGTCCCCTTTAAGCCTTAAATATCTTCTCAAATTTGAATGCGTATAAATAATGAGAGAAATAAATTATTAAAGGTAGCCAGTTATATTCTTATTTTCCTCTCCTGAAAGGCTTGGTATTCCTAGTTCTTATTTTTATGCCAATCAGAGTGCATTTCATGGTCCAAGACCCACACATTTACTAAACACGACAGAACTTTAGCAGTGGAATAATGCTATATTTTAACTATGTAATGCATTAAATAGGCTTTTATGTTTAGGCTTAAACCCTAACTATGATTTACTATATCTGGAGGAGAGTGTGGGGGAGGGAATTAAATTCGGAATTGGAATGCAATGTTCCCTGTAACCTGCACATAGCCAAAATTACTTCCAGGCACACCTGTGTGCCACACACAGGCCAGAGCAAAGAGGAGACAAGGAAATATGATGCTTTACAATATAAACTTGAAAGGGAGGCTTACAACTGGAACAAGAGCAGCCACTTCACTGGATAGGATTCCCACCTTCTGCCTCTCCCAGCAGGGTATGGATCAAGAAAGGTCAGGAAGGGTTTTCCTTCACTCTTCAGCACCACTTTTCAAATGAAGAACTTATATGAACTTTAAAGGGGTGGCCAGTTAAGAGAAGAATGAGGGGGTAGGATTGTCTGTCCAGGCAGATAGTCAAGGTCCAAGGTTTGTTTTGGGGGTCAGCATGCCTAGGAAGGGGCACTATTTTTGGAACGCAAGGTCTATTTTGGGGGAATCAAGGTCTCCATTTTGTTAATCAAGTTCTTTTGGGACACAGCTGCATCTATTTGCTCACATACTGCCTATGGCTGCTTTCATGATACAACGGCAGAGTTGAGAAGTTGCAACAGAAACTGTGTGGCTTGAAAAGCCGAGAATATTTACCAGCTGACCCTTTATACGAAAAGTTTTCTGGTCCCTGATCTAGACCCAAACTAATTAAACTAATTGACACTAAGATGCAGAAGACTAATATTTCTCCTATAACCATCCCCAAGAATGTTAACCTATTAAAATGTTTTTAAGACAAAATTAATTGCAACTATATGAATAAAATCTCAGTGGCCACTTGACATATTTTTTAGTAGATACGCTCAGGTCTACCAAGAAATGCCTACATCTTTGGTTACGTGTACTCTTCACGTAAGCCCATTTTTAGTTAGCTGAACTCACTGTATTTGCTCATATCTCTGTTTACTGGGCTTGGGCTGCTCTTTCCATTTCTACCCCACCCCTTGTATCTGAATAATTCCTACTTGTCCTTAAGACTTAGCCCAAGATTTTCCTAAGACATTTATTCCCCATTGAAGCATTCCTCAAGCCTCTGTCATCCCATTCCATTGTTTTTCTTGCTGACCCCACAATTCTAAGTACCACAATGCATATTATTCACTTTATCAAAGTATTTGTCACACTACATTATAATTGCTTGTCTACATGTTTCCTCCATCTAACTGTAAACTCCTTGAGTGTTCAGACTGTCTTTGTTCATTCTTTTATGCCCAGGGTTAGTATGGTACTTGGCATACTATAGGTGAACAATATTTAATGAATCAATATTTACTAATCTTCTTTGGTTTATTCCCTGATAAGCAAAATACTGGCTATTCCAATGGGAGGAAAGTTTATAAGTAGAGAACCTCCTCAGAAAATGTCCTTGAATACTATGAAAAGAAAGTGGGTAGACAACATCTACAATTGTATCCTTGTCTTGTTTCAAATACCTTATTTTTTGAGCACCACTAACAGCTATTGAATTCCAAGATAATTTTTTGTGTATGTGTGGTGAAAAGTTGCCAACAAGGTCCTGTGCTCAGAAAGTATAGATTACAGTTTTTTATAAGCCTGGGCGTATCAAGGCATTGATAATGTGGGCAGTATTTTCTTAAAAATGAAATGCTCCTGAATAATTTTCCCATCATGTCAGTACATAGCATTGAATCCAACAGCATTAAGCAAATCCTTCTTTTTTATTTAGCTTTACTGGGAAGATTTACAGAATTATAGATTATTATTGTAAGTCTTCATCATAGAATAACAAACTGAGGACTCGAATAGGAAGCACCATTAATATTAAGTTTTAAAAAACATGGAAGTCCAGACCTCTATTTTACAATGGTCCAGACTTATCTTGATCAAGTTGAAATTGACCTTACCATGAATGCTACTTCTGAAAACCAGGCCTGATCAGCACTGGCCATTAAGTGGAATAATCCATTCAGACATATTTTCAGACATCCTGCAGTTACTGGAGAACTGCATGACAACAGAATAAACCTCCACTGCTAGACAATGGAAGGATATTTCAATCTTCAGTTGATGCAGTTTGTTCTGCTTACCATTCACTTCCTCTTCTTTTGGTACATTTTCTTTTATGGACTCACCTCTATCTCCCTCATAGTCCATGTGCTTTTGGTGGGCCTAACTCTACACTTATTCACTCTAGGCTCTTGGAGACATGTCCTAGACTGGCTCAATTAGCATTTCCATCACAGTAACTGGTTCAGGGATTGGCATACAACTCGAAGCTAATCCAATGAGACTCAACCCTGAAGTGATAAATGTGCCTGGACTTGCCAATGGCTACCATGCTGAGAGGGTCTACCTAAGAGTAATACCACTGCAGGGAAGAGCAGAGCTGAGAAAGAGACTGAGTAGAGTCCTGGCAGAATTATTTAATCTATGCTCAAAGCTAGAACTTCCTTTGAATGTTTCAGTTATTGCAACCAATAAATAGCATTTTTTGGATTAAACTAATTTGAGTGGGGTCTCCATTGCTTACAAACAAAAAGTTCTATCAACTCTAATGATGATGTAATTAAAATAAAGCATTATCTGGAAGAGATATCTGGAAAGTCCAGAGAGTTCAAATAATAGAAGAGTGAAAGAAAATGTAAAGAGAATGAATATTAAACATCTCTGAAAGACTTCTAAAGCTAGTTTCAAAATTAGACAAATTCTCAACTAGGAATGATATGTGGGGAAAATAAGTTATAATATTTCACTGAAGCTGTTAAAAAAGCAAGAAACTTTGCTCCACTGTGTGAATAGATCATTTATTTATTCTTTAATTAATGGATATGTAGGTGTTTTCTGTTGTTGCTAATAATAGAATATTACTAGCATTCTTGTACATTTCTCCTTTTGCACCTACTGGGCATGTCCCTCTGGTGTACAGTTAAAGGCAAAATTACTTTATTGCTTCTACTTTACTAGATATTGAAATATTGCTTTCCAGATGGTTGCAATGATTTATATTCCAGCAGCAACTTGTAAGAGTTCTTGTCAATTCATAGCCTCACCAATTCTTGCTTTTGTCAGACTTTTAACTTTTGACAATCTAGTAGGTATGACATTGTATCCTGCTTTACTTTGCTTTCCAACATTTTGTCATCTGGTATAAGACACTGGTATTTCCCCTTCTTTGACTCAAGGACAAATAGGGTAGTGGTTGGTTGCTAGGGAACATTCTGTCTATACTTGAATTAGGGTTCTACCATTACCTAGAAGTTAAATAACTTGGAAAATTTGTTTTATAATTTTATCTGTGTATAATTTCACATTTTGTTTCATTTCTAGAGGGCATATTTTGTTCTTGTGTTGTTGTGCTGCTCTGAGTAGTATCATTTTATATTCTTCCATGTAGGTAATCAAATTACTTGTGACATATAAAAACTACTATAATGAATATGTGAGTTACAAAGTTAGTTGGATTTTTATGCAATAAATTTGTCAAATTGAAGCTGCTTCAGACCTTCATGTACATGCTATTGATCATATAAACTGTATTTTTCTTTATATTATTTTCATCTTCTCATCTTTATTTCATGTTTAGGAGGACAATAATTATCATTTTTGCAATCTCTTCTATTTTCATTTTTATCATCCTTTTATTCTTGGCTATCTTAATTCTTTTCTTTGTCTTAATGACATTGACTATTAGAGTTTTTGGTTCTGTTATTATAAGATAGTTTTTTGACATTTTAAAACTTTACACCATTTAAAAATTTTTTGTTTTATGTTTTTGATGTTCCTTAGAATACTTTTTCCTCATCATATTTGAATATTGGTATAATCAATAATTATGAAAAACAAAATTAATTTTAAGGCATACCAAAAGCTGTCAAATACAATTATCAAATCACTCATACTAATATTACATATGTAATTCTACTGATAAATATGTTTAGATTAGTCACTGGAACACTTGATTCTTCAGGCCATTTTTACTGCACTGGTGATGAGTTTGTGTACTGTTTTTTTTTCTTTTTCTGGAACCATCTTACTATCAGAGTGGTCAGACACACTAAATATGTGATTTAATAGATTGGGAATTTTGAACCTCATTGCTGTTTGTAGTGGTACTACAGGTTTGTACCCTTTGAATATAGGAATTCCAGTTAATTTAACTTATATTTCAGGTGATCATATAAAAGTATATCATTACCATTGTAAACACTGCATTATTTCATGGTTTTTTTGACAGAACTTCTGAAACATCTTATGATTGGAAGAATCTTCTTCAGTTGAGCTTCTGACTCCATACATTTCAAATCTTGTTACTCCTCTACTATCCACATGTTTATAGTGCCAGGGACCATAGGACACAGTCTATGTTATAACCTCTAATTGGCACCTAAATCACATGATTCCAGTTAGGTCCTCACAGTGACAGCAGAAATATTTCTGGAAGTCACTCTTTACTGAAACAGAAGCCAGCAATAGCATCAGTGAATAAACAGTAACTGTAAACCACATAAATATACCCAACTAAACTCAAATGCAGTGAATCTCCAAATTGACTTCCCTTTAGTCATAGCCCCCAAAATGCTCACAGCCACTCCAGTGACAATTTACACAAAGAGAAATGTGATGAAGAGGTAGTTAGAATAGAAAAGGACAGTGATTTTAACCAATGTGGTCAAAATATCTTACTTCTCAATTTTTACAAAAACATGACCATGTGAACCCATTTCTAGCCCCCGCCCCACCCCACCCTACTCCCCCCCCCCCCCCCCCCCCCACTCCCCACACACACCCTGGGCCCTGGAAGAGGCTCATGCAAGCGAAAGGCCCTATAGTTAAGCCTGTGGCTTTAGTTAGGAGGCAGAGGTCCAATTTTATTATGTTCCATATGGATAACCAATAGTCTCAGCACATTTATTGTAAAGTCCATTTTTTTTCCTCTTTGGATCTGCAGTATCACCTGCTAATATATTGGGTCTCCAATATAATTGAGAACCCACATGTATATGTGCTCCTGCACAGGTTCTGGTTTTCCCTCATTGCTGGTCCTTTTTAAAATGCCTTGGTCTCTTAGCAATTTCCTTTACTTTCTATAAGCCTAATAATGCAAGGAAAGTATGTTTTATGCTGGTTCTACTTATTTTATTTTTAAAATATGTTTTATTGATTTTTTTTTTTTTTACAGAGAGGAAAGGAGAGGAATAGAGAGTTAGAAACATCGACCAGCTGCCTCCTACACACCCCCTATTGGGGATGTGCCCGCAACCAAGGTACATGCCTTTGACTGGAATCGAACCCAGGACCCTTCAGACACTCTATCCACTGAGCCAAACCAGCCAGGGCGGTTCTACTTATTTTATAGGAAGAGGTCCTCCAAGAATGTATACTACTCCATACTGTCAGAAACAGATGTCTCTGTCCTTAAAGTTCTAAATTATTGGTTATTATATTTTTCACTTTGAGAATGCCTAAGCCCAATTCTTCTACAAATTACTTCTTCTACCTCTTGATTTTCCAAATAAATGTTCTCTTATAGTTTCAGTCTTGGCTCTGAATTCTTTCCTCGCCAGAACTCAAGTACCGAGGTTACTGAACCCTGGTCTGGTCTGACCCCCTTGGGCTAACATCTGGTGCAGTCTTGCCATCCCCAACAACAGAATATAAATATATATATATTTACTTATTATAGGAATTGGCTCATGTGGTTATGGAAGCTGAGAAGCCCCATGATCTGCCATCTGTAAACTGGAGAACTTGGGAAGCCAGTGGTGCAATCCAGTCTGATAGTGTAAGTCCTGATCTGAGTCTTAAGAACCAGAAGTGCAGATGTCTGAGGGCAGGAGAAGAGAGATATCTCCACTCAGAGAGAGAGAGTGAATTTGCCTGTCCTCCACTTTTTTGTTCTATTTTGGCCTCTACAAATTGGATAGTGCCCACCAACATGGAGAGGGCCATCTGCTTTACTCAATTCACCAATTGAAATGCTAATCTCTTCCATAAACACCCTAATAGACACACTCAGAATCAATATTTTACTGGCTATCTGAGCATCTCTTAGGCCAGTCAAGTGGACACCTAAAATTAACCATCACAGTTTATAAGTGCTCGGACCACTAAATACTAGCCACATGTGGTATCAAAACTTGAAATATGTCTAGTGTTGCTAAGTAACTTAATTTTAAATATTATTTAATTTCAATTTTTAGGTTAGGGCTACCATAATGGACAATGAAGATCTAGAGAACTTTATTGGGAAGGGGGATTGCTGGTCAGGAAAGGTCTCTCAGAATCTAAGGTGTAATAGAATCTAAGTGAGGGGTGAGGTGGGTGGGGGAGGGGAAGCCTGAGGGTGTGCAGTTAAGACTCAAGAAATGGGAAGGACATTCCAGAGGGAGGAAATAGCATTTGCAAATCCCGGGAGGAAATAGCATTTGCAAATCCCTGGAAACAGAAAAGTTTTAAAAAGGGATTTTTAATGTTAAATTGGGTTCTTTCGCAGAAATTTTATGATATAGATGATTTTTTATTGGCCAAGGGCTTATCTCATCTCAGTATTTTAATTTGCGATGCATTAAGTAACATGTTCTAGCAGGAGAGGCATATCACAGCCAGTTCTCAAATATCCTACCTTTCTCAGTGAAATTTCATTCCTAAAGACTTAGGTTACCCTTTTTTACTTAAGAGCCTTAATTTCTTCATTTGGCATTTCATTTAGATTCATCATCTCCCAATGTTTTGAAAGTTGTGGATCTGATATATATATACACACACACACATACACACACATACATATGTATGTATACTAGAGGCCCAGTGCACGAATTTGTGCACCAGTGGGGTCCCTTGGCCTGGCCTGCGGGATCGGTCTAAAACTGGCTCTCCAACATCCCCTGAGAAGTCCCGGATTGCAAGAGGGTGCAGGCCAGGCCAAGGGACGCCACCTGGGCATGATCGGGGCCAGGGAGGTACGCAGATGCAGGAGGTTGGCCAGCCGGGGAGGGACTGCAGGAGGGCTCCAGGGCATGCCCGGCCCATCTCAGTCCCCAATTGGCCAGACCCCTGCAGCAAGCTAACCTACCAGTGGGAGCGTCTGCCCCCTGGTGGTAAGTGCATGTCATAGCGACTGGTCGACCAGTTGACTGTCTTCGCTGGTGGTTAGCACACGTCATAGTGAGTGGTTGAGTGGCCTTAGCATATCATTAGCACATTACGCTGTGATTAGTTGAACAGCTGACTGGATGGCCAGACACTTAGCATATTAGGCTTTTATTATATAGGATGTAATTCTGATATATATTATATCAGAATTACATCCTATATAATAAAAGCCTAATATGCATGAATTTCGTGTGCCGGGCCTCTAGTTTTAAAACTAGAGGCCCGGCACACGAAATTCATGCACAGGTACGGTCCTTAGGCCTGGCCTGTGATCAGGGCCATCTTCCCCAGCTGCCCGAAGCTGGCCCCGCCCCGCCACTGCCACCCACACCTCGTTCCCCATTTGCCATCGGGTGGTCAGTGCCTGACAGCTGAGGGAAGGGACCGAGAGGTTGGCTGTTCCTGCCTGCTTGCCAGCCCCAACCCCACCGCAGGTGGCCATCAGGCAATTGGAGCCTGCCTGCTGGGGAAAGAGACCAAGAAGTGGTCAGTGCGCCTCATAGTGACTGGTTGAGTGGTCATTCTGGTTGTCCTGACGTTAGGGTCAATGTGCATATTACCCTTTTCTTATATAGGATATTTAATTCCCATTTGTGTTATGATTAAAATTTAATACTGGGAGATAATTTCTTCTTTTCAAGAAAGGATTTATAGTCCAAGGATGCTTAGGTATAATGTTTTAGTACACTAATTAGCACTTCATAGCTCTTTTAATTATAAAGAAATCTTATCCCATTTTAAACTCCCTTTTCCAAAGATTTACTCATTTCTCACTCCTGACACCATCTTTTCTGTGTGTGCAGATTTTATTGAATATAACCTATTTTTCTTGAAAAGCATTTCTCTAATTTTCTGTTTAGTTTGAAGGTTTGTAGATTTTTGTGGATCAGACGAATATTATTATTTTTCATGAAATAGATAAGATCTGACCTCCCATGTTTTTCTTCATTAGACCATGTGTATGTTTTATTTTGTTGTTATTATTGTGAGACAAATATTCTTGATGTTTATGTAAGAAGTAAGATCTAAGGATTAGCACACAAGCTGGGAAACTGGAAGTTTCGGATGCCACTTTACTGTGTGATTTAAAGTAAACTGCTCTGGTAGGATTATGCTATTCCTAATGTTCAAAGTGATTCTATATCCATCTTATGCATTTTCCTGATTTGTTTTTAAGATTAAAAAGTGTTAATAATAACTGGTTGAATTTGTATTCAACCCAGCAATTCTCAGAGATGTGTGACACAGTCTGGTCTAAAGGACTACTGTGTGGAGTGTACATCTGCTCTCTTCTTAAGCAGCTCGACACCACTAAGGGCGTTATTTAAACAGTCTCTGTGCCTGTTAATGAACAACCACAGGGCTGTAGTCAGAGACTGGAGCCTGAGTAGTTAAGAGTATAAAAGTCACCTGAATGCACATAGCAAAGTAATGTAAAAAGTTAAGAAAGCACAAAAAAGGGGGAGATTGAAGAATAAACTTGGCCACATAAATGGAATGTTAAGAAAGCCAGGGTGAGTGGTGCCCAAGAGTGTACCTTCACTGAGTGGAAAGAGGGGGACCTTCTGGTAAGGACGTGCCAGGTATGTCCTGGGTCAAGTATCAGTGCTCGACTAAAGACAATTTCAGCAGCCACCTGGGATCGAGCA
This sequence comes from Myotis yumanensis, assembly GCF_028538775.1. NCBI lineage: Eukaryota > Metazoa > Chordata > Mammalia > Chiroptera > Vespertilionidae > Myotis > Myotis yumanensis. Next base: position 70,578,369 of record NW_027223760.1, on the reverse strand, counting down.
TGGCCAGATTTGATCTCAGGCTTCTCTTCTTACCGAGTGCCCTTGACAAATGACTCAATTTTTATGGATCTCAACTTTCTCTTCTAAAAAATGATAACTATACCCACTTCACAAGTTAATATAAAGACTAAGAGAGGTAATCTGACCTTAGATAAAGAACAGTTCTCTCCCCATCCCTCGAACAACATCAACATGCATTCCTTAGAGGCGTTTCCCGGGGTTCAGTGCTGGGACTCTGGAATTAGCCTGTTCAAGTTGTAGCTCCCAGTTAGCTCTGTGACCTTGGAGAAGTTACTTGATCTCTCTGTGCTTCAGTTTCATTATATGTAAAATGAGATATCAATGGGACAGGGCTGTTATGAAGATTAAGAATATGTGTAAAGTACTTAGGACAGTGCTTAGCACAGAGGTAACATTTTTTAAGTGTTAACTGAAAATGTTCAATAGTTGGGAGAAGTAGAAGAGGGTTAAGGGGGAATATATGATGATGGAAGGAGACTTGACTTTGGGTGGTGAATGCACAATGCAATATACAGATGATGTTTTGTAGAGTTGGACACTTGAAACCTGTATAATTTTATTAACCAATGTCAGTCCAATAAATACAACAAAAAATAAAAAAATTAAAACGTTCAATAGTTTTGGATTCTTTCTAGAAGTGATTCATTTTTTGTCAGGTTATATTCATATAACTGAACTGGAAGACATGGCCATAGTCTTGCCAGTTGTGGGTGAATTTCTTGTAATTCTAGTGGGAAACATTGCCTGCCCAGAACAGGAGGTGGTGGTAGCGTCCCCTCTAACTAGGGTTGCAGATGGTTGCAGGGCAGAGACTGGAACCAGCAGCCAGGCTGCGGAGCATCCAGCCTTTGTTCCGGACACTGGGCAGATTAACGTTTCTGACATTTCCTCCCTTGGGAAATGGGGGTCATTTTTGCCTCTCCGGGTGGTTGGAGGATTCAATGAGGTAACTTACCTCCAGCTCATATAGGCTGCACCCATAACAGAGCTGCAGTGGTAACAATTATTACATCAAATATATATGCAGCAGTCGAGCCCTCAGGGATTGTGAAGGCAGCTAGAAGTGGGCCCTTTCTACCTGCCTGAACTCAGGGGGGTAAGAGGAAAAACACAATTTCTTCCTTTTGTAACTAAACGATTGTAGAGGTCTCCTCCCTGGTCCTTGCCTTTCACACCCCACCTCCGCTCCCTACAAATGTAGGCAAAGACACCATCCCTTCCAATGTTATAATCTTCTCATTTCTGTATGCGGGTTTGTCTGGGCTTGGTGGTAAGCCAAGGTGGGGTGGGGAGAGGCATTAAAACCTGGCAACCCCACTCCCCATCTCCGGATGCCGCAGGGCCCTGCCTGCCGTCCTCGGTTAAAAACGTGCTTTTTATTTCACTTCCCCGCAGTCTTATGTGCAGTAGCTCATTACCACCCGATTCAATCACCGCTGCCAGCATCTCCCCAGAACGTTTTTCCCCTTCCCCCATTACAGGGACATTGGTCCTAGCTGACATTTAAAGGTAATAAACACTGATTTTTAAAAATTACAACCCTCTCGCCTGAAGAACCAGCAGCAATGAATAATAGAACAGTCCGGCGAAGAGCGCCTGTCGGGGCTCGGCTCCACCAGCCCTTCCTGCCACACAATTCCCCACACCCGCGCTGCACAAATCACCGTTTCCAGGCACCACTCGAGGCTGCCAATTCCACTTTCGTTTAATCTCATTTTAAATCCGGCTACAGATGAGGCTCTGTGGCGGCAGCGAGAAGCAGGGTGGGGGCAGCAGAAGGGACTCGAGGCCTGGATGGGAGGGGGCGTAGGGGCCGCTCCGGGTTCGGGGCCGCGGGCGATCCCCAGAACAAGTGCGGGCCGCCCGGGCACCGAGGTGGGCGAGCCCCCAGGGGCGCGGGGCGCAGCCGGCGCAGACAAAGAACCCGGCGCCAGCTCCCGGCCCCACCGCCCCTCTCCTTCCCCCGCGCCTCCTCTCCGGAAAAGAGGAAGATCGGAGGGCCAAAGGGGAGGGTCGGTCCAGCTCTCTTACTCCTCCAGAGAGCTAGGCAGGAGGGTCTTTCTCTCCGAGGCATGTACGTCCCGCACGGAGATTCCCGGACCCCGTGACCCCCGACAGGACCCTCGGACCCCGCCAGCTCGCGCCCCTCAGCGGCCCTTTCGGTGCGACCCGAGCTCCGGGCTGCGCCTCGCACCGCACGAGGTGCGGGCGAAGGAGCTGCGGGGCGCGGGGGCGCGCGCGCGCGGGGGGCGGTGCTCGGGGGCGGGGGAGCGGCGGGGACACGTGTGGCGGTGCGGGAGGGGCGGGGCTCGGCGCCCGGGGCTTTAAGAAGGTGTGGAGCGGGGCGGGCGCTTTCCCCGGACTGGCCGAGGGGCGTTGTGCGGAGGCAGTGGCCGCTGCAGCTCGCCGTGGCTGGGGCGACGCGCTCTCGGCGCCCACAGATCCGGCCCCGCTCCAGCGCGGCCCAAAGAAACTTTGGGAGCCGGGGTCTCCCGCCGAACTTCCCTGCGGGGCTTCGCTGCCGAGCCCGCTCCGCTCCCCTCCGCCGCCTTCTCGCCTCCCCTCCGCGTGGCTTCTCCGTCCCGGCGTCTCCCAAACTGAATGAGCGAGCGGCGCCCGGAGCGCGCGGCGGCATGGAGCGCAGTGGCTGGGCCGCGCGGACTTTCCTCCTGGCGCTGCTGCTGGGGGCGACGCTGAGGGTGCGCGCGGCGGGGGGCTACTACCCCCGCTTCTCGCCCTTCTTTTTCCTGTGCACCCACCACGGGGAGCTGGAAGGGGATGGGGAGCAAGGCGAGGTCCTCATTTCCCTGCACATTGCGGGCAACCCCACCTACTACGTACCGGGACAAGAATACCATGGTAGGTACCAAGGCATCTCCGCGCTCGCCACCTGAGCCGGTGCGCCCGCGGCGCAGCGTTTTCGCCTCCTTTCCCCAAGGGGCCATTGAAACGAGAACCAACCCTTCCCTCAACATTGCGTTCTGTGGAGGGACACGGAACAAAGTTAGTGAGAATCGAGTCGGGGTTTACTAAGTCCCCTCCACACACATCACACTCCCCTCACGCACCCATCTCATCGCAGTGGGCAGGTAGTGGTAAGAGATGCCTGAGAATTCTCGGGGTCGGGTCTTGCCCCCCTCACTCCTAGTTCATGCCGCTGACACTTTGAATGAACCCGCGCATCTTGTTTCCTTAACCCCAGTGCTTGGGTTCCAGACCTTTGTCTCGCTCCCGGTTCCCCCCTGAAAGGTCCGCGGCTGACGCTGGGGCTGGCACCGGGCTTTCCGGTTGGTCTGGTGGCAGATTGACGCGCCCCGGTCTTCGGCCGCCCCGCGCGGTCGCCAGCCCGCGGCAAAGTTCCCGCTGCTCACCAGCCAGGGGTCCCTCTATTTTATTCAGTATCCAGCTGCCCCCCTGAAAGGTGGCGGCTGCCCCCAGCTCTCTATTCTTTTAAAAGTGTTTAAATGTCAGTAATGATGCTTTTCCTCATTCCTCTGTTACTTTAAATGTGCTGTTTATAGTTAGAATGATCTCTGTGATGTTTATTAATGACTTTGTCTTCTATTTGTGCAGCTTTAATCTCCAGGTAGGGGCTAGGAGGTCCTTATAATTTAAAAGTACCTTTTTAAAAAGGATCATTATAGAGTCCTTCAGAAAAATTAAATATTATCGAAGAAGTAAAATTTACCTCCAACAAATACAATTTTATGTGGTGCATGTATTTTTAATATTTTAGACTAGTAAATCCAGTTTGTGGGAAAATAAAAAGGTATTGTCTATTTTTTCTGTATTTCTGCGGGAACTTCTTAATATTTCACTTCCATGGAGCTTTCAAGCCACGACAGGCACTATTTAATAAGAATTCCAAGGCAAAAAATTCTTAAACCTAACCAAATAGAAACTATTGTCTAGTAATCTCATAGTTTTGATCTCTTGTAGGCTAACAATTATTTACATAGCAGGAGATAATCCATGGGCCAGCTGGCATTTCAGATAACCATGCATATAAAAATGAAGAATCCTTAAGTTTTCAATTGAAAAATATACACCTTTATGTCTACTTTAAAATGTTAAGCCTAAATAAATGCTTTCTAGAGATCTAAATGAGTGCTTTTACAACTTTCCTGTGGCATGGTGGCAGCCTTGTCTGTAAAGCAGTTTAATTGGGTGGAATTTTAGACTTTGGAAAATTAATTTTCTATAACTAGTCTCTCCTTGAATAAAAGGGCTTACCACATCCTCTTCCCAAGAGCATTTTGGTGTTTTTCTGGGGTCTGTAAGTGGAAAGACCAGCCAATATGGCAACGCCGATCCAACCCAAAGACTGAGCCAGTCACTCTGGGTAGCCCTTAGGAAGGGTGCTTGCCTATTAGTAGCTGTAAGTGAGAGTGGTAAGTAAGTGAGACAAGGCTGAGCTAAAAGGTATGATTGTCAGATCGTGATGGAAGACCAGGTGATACTACAAAGCCCGTTTTCCACATCCTTTGAAAGGTGTCAGCATAGAAAACTTACAAATGCCAAAATATGATATAGCATTTGCTTTTGCGATAAATCTAGGAAATGTAAGTTACCCTAAGACTGAACATAATCACATCCCTAAATCTGAAAATTAATGGACGATATAGAGTAAGAATAAAGTGTAATACTTCAAGTTGGACATTAGGGGGAAAGTCTTGATGTATACCTCTTTTCCACTACCAGAAAAGGTAGAGAAATTTTATTATGTAAGGCTAAGAAGATCAAATTATGATAAGGTTTGACATTAGTTAATGTCAGATATGAAATTTCTGTTACCTCTTTTATCAATATTTATATTTTGAAACTGGCTGTAGCTATAGACCTTCAGAAAGAGTTTTCCCCTACAAAATGTTCTACAGGTAGAAGAAATATTTAAAAATCAATGCTTACACGTGTCTCTTTTTCTCTTAGACTTTTAAAAATTAATATTAAAAATCAATTATATAGTATCTTTTAATAATTGAGCTGCTGAAAACTTTACCTAATATACTTTGTGGCTGACTCCTTTTATATGAGAACAAAATAGGTCATTCGGCCAAAAATTTTTAAAGCTAAGACATCAGTAAAACATTAGTTTCAGACTTTATTTCTAACCTTCCAAATCTTTAAAACATAGCAGTATATCAGAAAAAAAACCCCATTCTTACCTATGATTAACATTGAACTCAGCATTTGAAGGAATCATGTTTGGATGCAGCTGATGGTTGTCTCTTTTTTGCCTAAATGAATGCATTGAGATAGAGAGGGGTGGTATGTGGAACAGCACCTTACCCAGAACATTATTGTAAATGAGCCTGTGTCAGCTGCCTTCTGACCCTTGTGCTGTGTGACAGAGCTTGGAATGTGAGATGGAAAGGCAAGTGTCAGTCTGGTATAAGAGTGGTTCAAAATTATGGCTCTCTGTGTCACACTTATTAGAGATTTATATTGAAAATCAATTTTGGAGAAAAAACAGAACCAAGAATATAATACTAAAGAATTCGAAGCTTGTGTGTCTCACAGAATTGTTACATATTTCCAATGTTCAGTAGTATTTCCACCTTTTTGCAGTTTTGGCAACTCTGTAAACAGTGCATGGTTACTTCTACTAGTTCTCGTCTCTTAATGAAGGGGTGCCATTTGGTACCCCTGTTGTCATCTTCCTATGTCTTTTAAACTCTGTTAGTCACAACAAACTATGGTGCCTTTAAATGAGTCCACCACACCACCACAGTCCAGAAGCTCAGCAAAAAGAGGTCTCATATAACATCCTGTTGAATAAAAAAAGAAAGGTCTCAGGGTCAGAATTTTTTTTTTGTAGAATTTCCTTTTTTTGCACAAATCCAAAAATATTGTCATTTTCCACATCATGGTTTCCAGGCCCAAACCTGTATTTTTTATTTTTTTTGGTACAAAGTTGCAGATGATGGGAAAATAGGAAGTGGAAATCTGGATGGTCCAGTCAGGTAGCCATTCTATTTCCTAGTGATACCTGGTGATTCACTGCCCCTTCTCCTAGGGATCAGGGCCACCTTGTGAAACAAGCAAACCTTGAGTTGATGCCTGCACCTTTCCTTTCCCGTGATAATCCCTCTTTCTCACCCCCACAGATCACGTATCTAGATACCTATTTTATTTTATTATTTTATTTTATTGTTTAAAGTATTGCAGATAGTAGTACATGTCTCCTTTTTTTCTCCCCATTGACCTTCCCCCAGCCTCCCCTACCCCCAGTGTCTTGTGTCCATTGGTTATGCTTATATGCATGCATACAAGTCCTTAGGTTGATCTCTTACCTCCCCCCCCCCCCAACACTCCCTAGCCTTTTTTGTTGTTGTTGTTGGCAGCCCCTCCCCTCATTTAATTAATAGTGAATATGTCAATATTTGTCAATATTAAATTCTCCCACAATCTCAATCACAACAGTGGAAAGGCTTTTTTTCCCTTTTTGTTTGAAGGAATTTTGGCATCATTTTGGGGTAGAAAGACTATATACCACTGAAATCGTGTTAGTAAGGACCCATCCACTCACAAGATTAGCTTTATTCAGTGATCATCAGAAGGAGAAGTCAGACCTTAGAAAAAAACTTCTATGAAAGCCACGCATAGGTATATGAGTCGGCCCAAAGTGCTTGAGACAATTTGTCTGAATTTTTAAAAGAATAAATTAATTTTTAAATTGAGGTTACATTATATAAATTTCAGGAGGCTAGAATCTCTGTTACTATAGTGTCATAAGGTGGGGAAAATGTTCAATTACAGCACGAAATATGCTCTAAAATATTGATTTGAGGGAAAAAAATCTGCCTTAAGCAGAAATGAATTGGTGATATGGCATGATGCTTTTAAAAGGGGATGTTTTTTGTATTTTTTAAATCCCTAGCAATAATTCTTTCATGCTACATTACCATTCCATTATTTATTTAATCATATTGTGAGGTGGGTGGGAAAATAAATTCCTACTGCTAAAACAGAACATTTACCTGAAAAAAAGAAATAATCAGGATAAAATATATAGAGTACTTTGTTGTAACAATTGCCAGCATTACTATTATACATACGTATGTTCTGGAATCAACTGGTTGTTATTTTAAAATCACTGTTCAAAGGCAGTGCAATATAATGACCTTCCCAATCTAGGAATGATATGTGTCAGCCATAATTTTTGGTAATATACTCCAGATTAAATTCTGTTCAGAGGACTGATTTAAATATTTGAATTAAAATGATCTGCTCTTGCTAAGGTTACTGTTGATCAAATGTATGGTTATTTATCCTTTATATGTCTCAGATGCCAGAATCAGTATATTTAAACTCTCAGAATCATTTGTCAAATACAATTTATAAGTGAACTGCAGCTGTGTCCTTCTTGTGAATGACTAAGAAAATTGAGCATTTAAAGCATTTTGCTTTACTTGTCATGTATTTCATCTCACTTTCTACAATTTATTTCAAACACATTTTGCTGAAGTTTCTTAAGTCATAAATGTTGCTTTAATTTATATTTCCTGTGTGTTTCAATTCCAGTCATTAATAAAAAAACACATAGCCCTGGCTGGTTTGGCTCGGTGGATAGAGTGTCGGCCTGTGGACTCAGGGGTCCCAGGTTCGATTCCGGTCAGGGGCATGTGCCTTGGTTTCAGGCACATCCCCAGTGCGGGGTGTGCAGGAGGCAGCTGATCGATGTTTCTCTCTCATCGATGTTTCTGGCTCTCTGTCCCTCTCCCTTCCTCTCTGTAAAGAATCAATAAAATATATTAAAAAAACAAAAACAAAAACACAAAAAACAGGTCGTTAGAATTATTGAAAATAACTTATTTATGCAGATATTCTTATTTCACTCACTACACTACATTACAAGAAAGTATTTAATTAGGATATTTCCCTTTGATTTTATGAATCTTTATTTTAAACTTCTAACATTTTCATTAAAAATGTTAAAGATTAAATAAGAAAGTTGTATCATTTAATCCTGTAAGTATAATTTTTACAGAACTGTCTTGTTAAAAATTTTTGTCTTTAAAGAGTAGGTGATAGCTATTTTAATTAGATTTTAAAGTAGCCCTGGCCAGATTGCTCAGTGGTTAGAGCATTGGTCTGCAGACAGAAAGTCAAGGGTTCGATTCCTGGTCAAGGGCATGTACCTTGGTTTCAGGTTCTGATCCCTGGCCCCAGTCAGTGGGAGACAATTAATTGATGCGCTCTATCACGTCAATGTTTCTCTTTCTCTCCCCCTCCTGCCTTTCACTCTCTCTAAAACAAATCAATGGAAAAAATATCCTCCCATGATGATTAGAAAAAAAAAAGATTTTGAAGTCAATACTGTTGACTTCCAATTTTTTTTAAGTAAATTAGTCTCATTCAAAAGGAAATATCTTTTTTTTTCCTCTTTAGAACTGGTCAAGTTTATAGAATGATCTGGAAACCTTGCATTATTAGTTACAGAGGATATGTTGCATATTAAACTATAATTGTTCTGATGATTTCAAATGCTACTTTGACACTTACTTTTTATGTCTTTAATCTTTACAGATAGCTGCCGATGCACTGATCCCTTTATTTCTTTTTTTTTTTTTTAATATATTTTTATTGATTTTTTACAGAGAGGAAGGGAGAGAGATAGAGAGTTAGAAACATCAATGAGAGAGAAACATTGATCAGCTGCCTCCTGCACACCTCCCACCGGGGATGTGCCCGCAACCAAGGTACACACCCTTGACCGGAATCGAACCTGGGACCTTTCAGTCCACAGGCTGACACTCTATCCACTGAGCCAAACCGGTCAGGGCTATCCCTTTATTTCAGTTCATTTATATTTGAAAAAACATAAATTGAGTGACTATTACTTTTTGAACACTGGCATTTAAACATGTTGTATATATTCTCACACAAAACTGTGAAGTTTAAATTATCTAAGTTTTTAAATTTAAAATTCTTTATGTCAAACAGAAATAGAAAAATTAGTTGTCTCTACACTCTGTCAGGAAGAGAGAAAGGCAGGGCATTGGTTTGGACGGGGAGGTTCACTAGGAACAGAGAAGTGGTTTAGGCTGTGTCTGCGTGATGACATAACATATAAAATAGGAAATACATTTAAATATTTTGGTTTCAAGAAACTATTGAGTGATTACCCCCCCAACTTTAGAGTCATTATAAAATAACAAAAGTATATAATTTTAATCTAATAAACTTTAGGCAAAGAAGTGTTAAAACACATTTTCAGCAATTGAAATTGAATTTTCAAATATGAAGATCCCATAGTGACTGTTCAAACAATCAGGGTGTGTGGGTGTGTGTAATTTTTCTTCATTCTCAGGGAATCCCTATGACATGATCTCACATTGGTATCAGTCGTGTAGCCCAAGAGAGTCATTTTCACCATGGTGACCTGCTATGCTCATCTTATTGACAGCAGAGCTTCTGAAGAGTTGAATGCTGTGCTTGTGTGTTAACCAATTATTTCTAAAATGTGTGGTTCTCTAAAGCTGTACATTTTTCCCCCTTCTTTATCTGATCTGCTGTAGGAACCAACTATAATAACTGGATTTGGGGGTGTACAGAAGGATCAATACAAAATTTGATTTGTGATTTAAAGTCCAAATCACTCAAAAAACAAAGCTAAGGTATCAGATTGTTTTGAATGCCACAAAGAGATGGTTATGGGAACTCCAAAGTTCCAAAGTAAACATTGAAAACCCAGGTTATCTTTTAATGCTGAATTAGCTCTCCCGAGGGAAATAAAATGTTATTTTTAAAACAAAATAAGTTAAATTTTGATTAGCGGATTCGTTGAAACTATAGGAGAGCCCATGAGTGTTTCATATAGGACTGGTTATTGATGTCCATTGGGGCCCATGTACCAGGTGACTTAGAGAAGGAGTGATAATGGTTTGCCAATGACTGACGGCTGCACTCACCTCAGAATCATCTCTGCCTTTCCTGCTCTGCTCTTTCCTTCCATCTATATCTCACCTGCTTTTCCTCCTCCTAATTTTTTTATTGTCTGTCTTCTTTGGCTCCCTTTCACCATGTCACAGGTCCTTGCGTTCCCTCTCCTCTTTTCTGCTTTACCGCTCTGCTTCTTTGCTGTCTGTTCTTTCTCTTTCTTCCCTTCAGATTTCCTGTCACCATTTCTGCTCCTTTTCTCTCTTCTGAAAAATAGCAGTACGTTTATGTCAATTATTGGACTCAGTGGATATTTGCAATAAGAGATGCAGCTGAGGAGGTTTTTGTGTTGCTCTTTAAAAATGTCTCTGTCTGTGACAAGCAGTTGCCCTTTTTGAAAATTATGGGTTAGCCATTTCGAAGAAAAGTGGGCCCTTCCTCCTACACTGTGAAATCTCTCAGAAGAACTGTCAAGCATGTAGCTGTTTAATGCTGAGTTAGCTACTTCCCCTGCTGTCAGTTATGTGGTCAAACTGTAGAATCTGATGCACCTGAGCACATATATACACGTAGGAAACTGCACAATGAATTAGCTTGACTCTAAAGGCAGCTCGTTTTCTTGCTGATCTCATTGCCGAGGCTCATCATTGCAGTGGCATGGCTCGGAAATAGTGATGCTACCTTTGTACGGAGCTGGCACGCCACAGAGGTCAAAAAGGGGCCGGGGGGCCTTGGTATAAGGCAAACGCTAGATTGGGAGTCAAATAGCTCTGGGGTAAGTCCCACAGTTTTTCTGGAACAATATGTTATTCCAGAAAATATTGTTTTGTACCATGTGAACTCCAATGTCTATTCTAGTTCGAAACTTCAATGATTCCTTACCTGAGAGCTCAGACTTGTAAGAGAAGTGCAGGGAGGCTCAGCGATGTAGTGGAAAGAGTTCAGGTTTGGGCAGCAGAGAGACCCCGTGAATATCCATTCTCTGCCACTTTTAGTTGTGTGCCTTTAGCAAGTTACCTATTCTCTCCAAACCTCAGGTTTCTCACTTCTAATTTAGAAATAGTAATAGCTTCATTGCAGGGCTATAGTTATTAAAAAAGGTAATACATACAAAGCACCTGACACTTACCTAATAAGTAGGTGTTTATCAGATAGTTTTTACCTTCTGGTACAATCACCCAACATTAGGTAAGGGTATTTGAAGCATTGTATATACTGATAGAAGCTATTCACCGAGGTCTGTTCACTCTGTGCCTTAATATGTGGCATGTTTCAAGGTAGATTCCAAATTGAGTATATTGAAGAGGGTCACAAAAGTTAAAAAAAAAAAATCAACCTACTACCAAATACGTATAATCAGAAAGTGCTTCCCAGCCAAAATACATATATGACTTGCCTTGAATTTAAAGGGTTAGTATAGTGCTAGTCTAACTTAGCCAGTTTCTTCCTGTTCTAAACCGAGTATTCTTAGTTGATGGTCATGATTACAACCAAATTTTGTGTGTTTAGGTATTAGTGTAGGAAAGATGTCAAGATAAGTAAATAGCAACCTCAGAGTTGAATATATTTTGTCAAATCCTATAAAAATATATGTCTACAACCCTATGTAAAAATAATTTTAAAGTGTAAAACTATTTCAGCCAAACTAGAACTAAGAGAGATTGATTTCGATAGTGGATCCAGAGTTCCCTAGGTCCTCAGGGACTGCGGGAGGAAACTTAAATCCACAAGTGGTTACGTGGTGAAGTGGAAATGCTATTTCACTTACAATAAAAATATAAATGTTAGGATGAAGGCATTGGTTGGCCAGTGCACTCCGTCTGTCCATGTAGCAAAGCTCCTATGGGTGGACAAATGACTGTTAGGTTATTTGGGAACATGGAGTTAGGTGATCTCAATGGCAGATTCCAAGATCGAGGAAAGCTGCCCCATCCAACGCCTGTCAATGGGCTGGTTGGCATCTTCCTTCCTGGACAGTATCGGGGGAAGATTGTCCTGTCTCTAGACTCCGTAATGTCTTGTTTTGTGGCACTGATTGCTTGTTGTCTTTCCAGTCATTACCAAAATTCCCTTTCTGACTGATTTTGTCAAGAATAACGATGAGTCCAGTTAAAAATATTCATCTTCAAGGCTCTATTGTCATGTAATTTAGTGAACAGTGGAAATCTACCCAGTGGTGGGGTCTTTAGAAAGACTATTGATAAAATTGATAAAGATGATTTTAAAAAAAGACTCAGCAAATACTTGCTTTTTGCTCTCCCCTTATCCATTTCTTCTAGCCAGGATATGGTACAACCATCTTAGGACCTTGAGAATAATGCTTACATGGTGTGGCATTAGGCGTTTGGACAGAGCCTGGGCCTTTGTTTATACCTGTACCAGTCCTGAAATACCACTTCTGGACTTCTTGTATCATAAGATAAATGAGTCAGGTTCCTGTTATTTACAGCTGAATGTAACCCTAATGATTTCTTCTAAGCATACAAGGGATTCACTTTATATTCTCTTTTAGGTCAGTCATACTTGTATCAAGCTCTGAATTACTCTGGTTCTCCCATAGAATTGCTTTTGGTCACCATGATAGAACTAGGATGTTTCCTAAGACACTTTTGATAATATATTTTCAAAGTATTCCTCAAGTTGTGCAACTCCTGCAGGTCAGCAGAATAGTGCATTTCATGTTAACTTTTAAATAATGCTTTGAGAAGGTAACCTGTGCCTGACCTCCAATTTTTGGAGTTTCTTATAACTGACAAATTATGCTAGTTAGTTTCCTTCTCTGGACTTTGTTTCCTGGTAGTCCTATCTCTCAAAAATGCAGTGTCACCATATGTAAATCCTGTTGACATTTAAAATACTTAGATGTGTGACATAGTTGTAAATGTGAGCTCTGACCTAACTTTAACCTTATTTGTCATGTCTGGCTCAACCTCTAGGACCAAATCCAACATTGTCATTTCTCTTGCTTGCTACATTATCAACAGCGGAAACAGGCATCTCAATCTTACCTTCAGGAACATGTAATCTTTTTGTTTAGCCACTTTTGTTATGAATGTTGAACTATCCTATGATCATGGTCCCAGTTCTTTTCTTACTTCCTTTTCTCCGTAAACACTTCCTGCGTTCTCATCCTGCAAAAAGATGCAATCAGTCCAGTGTTTGTGATGAAGGAATATAGGGTTACTTTTTATAAGTGGGTCAGATCTTGAGAAGTCACTTTCTGTTGAGCTCATTTGAGTGAGAAAGAAAGAGCAACTGCCAACCTACCTCTCCTGCCCTTACCCCCCGGTAATTCACCGAGGGCAGAGGTCAGACCTGGGCTCTGTGGCAACCAGGTGAGGGTGACACATGAGGGATTGCCGGGCTGTCAGCGTCTGCTCTTACATTAGTAATACAAACGTTTCCTCCTTTGTCACCATTATCGTTTATCCCGAAGTTTGCCATCAGATCTGAACTGACGTCCACTGGCACCTGGTAGAAGCTGAATCAAAGGGTGGAGGACAAATTCAGGGTGAAGGCTTCCTGCTCAGAGCCCTCAGAGGTTCTCAGAGGGACTGAAGGGAGGCCCAGGCTTTCACTAGGAGAGAAAAATTTGCCTCATTAGACTTTAACGAAAAGATAGTAGCTTTTATAAAGATATTACGCTGTCACAGGGGTGGGGGGACTGTATGAGAGAAGGTGAAGGGATTAGCCACAGAACATACTAGTACATGCATAACTCATAGACACAGACAACAGTGTGGTGATGGCCAGAGGGAAGAGGGGGTGAGGGCGGGGTGTGTGTGTGGACAGAGCAGTGTGGAGGGGGAGATTGATATCTGTAATAGTGTAAACAATAAAAATAAAGTAAAAAAAAAGATACTACAAAAAATGCAGAGAAGGTGCACATATAGATGTTTTCTTTTTTCAGGTAGGACAAACCAGACAGTTTCTCCTTTTAGCATTTGCCAGTGAGCTGTGCCAAGTTGTAATTCTATTGGGCAAATCTGTGAGCCACAGGGGTGGGGTCACAAGCCGTAGGACCCTTTGCCTGATGAGCTGGCCTGATGCAGGTACTAACCCTTTTAGAATATTTCTCTCCAGCGCAAATAGTTTATGTCAGCCTTTTAACAGAAACTGTGAGGCAGACAGTTCAATTCCAGATAAATTGTGAAATATTTTAAACACGGAGAAAACTACAAGAAATGAAAATTCAAAATTGGTATCACTAATGAGGACCCAAGGGATACCTGTCTGTAAAAGACACTGAAGTAAAATACAAATGCTCTGGAGATCAAGCTCGTCACAATTGTTAAACGAATACTCATCGATTTGACCTGCATCGCTGAATTATTTTTGCTCTAAACAAGTTTGTCCTGTCCCACCTATACCAGTTGTTCCCAAGTGTTTTTACAACTTAATGAAAAGCATAGAAGCCCTGCAAACACAGAACAGGAAATCTTGAGTGAGGCACATGCTTGACTGCCATCCTGTAGAAACATCCATCAACAGTCCATTTTAATTAATTACAGACTAATAAATGTTTACAGTGAGTAAAAATCGTTAAGGATGGTTATTGGACTATTCGTAAATAAAGGAATTTCTTAAGCTTTTATTTTGCCAATCTAACAGCCTCTAAGCCTTTATTTTTACTGATGGCGGGAAACTGACCTGACTTGAAAATTTTTGAGTTTATTAGCTACCACAGAACTATGCAGTTTGGAGACTAGCAGGTATACCAGGGTTTTCTGGTTGCCAGCCACAGGCACATACATCGGCTAACTTGGGCGACAGGCATTTAGTAATAGGAAGTAGGGCCTGTCAAGTGCTTCTCTCACCAGGATCCTACCACCACTTGTCACAGTTGATCACCTTGACCTTCTCCTTGACACACTGTTATCATTTGGCCTCTGGGATTCCCCTCTCTCCTAGTTCCTCCCTCCCTCCCTCCTTTCTCAGCCTCCTTTGCTGTTTCATCCTTTCCTCTCTGACCAGGGATCTGCCTGCCCTTGCTCCTTTTGTCTTTCTCATCTGTCCTATTTAGCTAGGGATCCCATCGACTCTGATGTTAAAGTGCCATGTACATGCTGATGACTCCCTGGACTCCCATGTCTTACTCCCTACTCAACATCTCCGCTTGGATGTCTCTATGGCATCTCAAACTCAATATACCCCCAAATGAGCTTTTTGTCTCCCCTCACTCTGTCACCTCAAAGTAGCCCCTTGAATCTCCTCAACTCCATTACTGCTGAGTTTTTATAGTTGTTTAATCCCCAAGCCTTTTTCTAACACCCCACATCCAATCCATCCATAAGTCCTGCTGGGTTTACCTTAACAAACAGACCCAGAATCTGATATTGCCGCCTCCTCTCACCTGGATTATGGTAACTCCTAATCACCTGTCCTGTGTCAACACTTGCTCACCTTCATTCTAGTCATAAAACAGCAGCCAGGGTGATTCTATTAAAACCCAAATCATGTCACTCCTTTGCTCCTTACCTAGGGCAACTGTGCATTCTGCCTCTGTTTTCCCAGCGTCCCATCCGGTTTAGCATTTTTAAGTTACAAAGTCTACCATGATTCTACCCATCCCTGTCATTGCTCTCCATCTCTGAGAAAAGTGGTAGTCCTTGGCCTATAGCACCTGGCTCCTCTGTTACTTTTCTGACCTCAAATGTTACTGCGTCCTTTCCACTGAACCCATGAGGGCCTCTTTTTTGTTCTTCAAACAGATAAAGGGTGAGTCCCATGTCAGGGCCTTTGCACTTGCTGCTCCCCTTTCCAGCATGCTATTCCCCACTTAGCCCCATGTGTCCCCCCTTCCTGATTCAGGCTCATATTCAAATGTCCCTTCTCAGGGAGGCCTTCCCTGACCACAGTAGAACTGTGGTCCCCCCTCTCCCCTGTATTCCATATCCCCCTGGACGGCTTTATTTTTTTTTCATGCTGTTTTCATCACCTACATGTTTTACTTTTACCTTGTTTGCTTCCTGTGTGCCTTCAGTAGAATGCCGTTATGTCCACCAAGGCAGGGGTTTTGTCTGGTCCATTTGCTGCTCTGTGGCCAGTGCCTAGAGCAGTGCCTGGCACGTAGCAGGCACTTTGAACATTTTGATTTGAATCCATGAGCAAAAATAACATTTAGGAATCCTGTCAAATCTCATTTATGGTTAAAACTGTTGTGTGAAAGTGATGATTCCAAAATAATTAAAGTAATTAAGGGAATGATTTATGAAGATGGATTTGTGAGTACAACTTCTAAATTTTGATTTTTTGATTCCATGATAATAATGTTTAAAAAATATGAGTATCATGTTTCTACTTTCCCACCCTCCAAACTTACAAAATTCTCATGACTTTTGTGAGGCTGTGTAATGCTATTTATAGTAGCCTGTTGGATTCCCTTTGCTTTAACTATATGTTAGCATATCCAAAAAAAGTTCTCATAGCAATTAGTGACTATAATTATTAATAGAAACTATAATAGACTTCAAGCTCTTATTCCCAGAAGTTTCTTTATGCTGCACCATAAATAAATTCGAAGCAATTTTGATGAATGGGTAACTACTTTGTATTCATCTGAATGGGAGTATAATGGGAAGAACAGACACCGAAATAGCTTGGCTCCACTCTCATCAGATATGTAATAACTTTATAGAAAACACACAGAAAAGGACACTCAAAAAGTTTCTTAAAAGATTTAATCTTTAGCCCTAGCTGGTTTGACTCAGTCAGCCTGTGGACTGAAAGGTCCTGGGTTCAATTCCAGTCAAGGGCATATGCCCAGGTTTCGGGCTTGATCCCCAGTAGGAGGCGTGCAGGAGGCAGTCAATCAATGATTCTCTCTCATCATCGATGTTTCTCTCTCTCTCCCTTCCTCTCTGAAATCAATAAAAATACATTAAAATATTTTTTAAAAAGATTTAATCTTTAAAGAGAAATATATTTGGGCAGAGATGAATCTACAGAGGGAACAGTAGCTGAGAATTCTGGATCTTCATGAAATTGCATTTATTGATACGCTCTAAGTTGTGTGGATCAGAGGTTCCTAAACTTGTGGATATTGACATGAATGTTCCCAGGAGTTATTCATGAGAATTATAAGATTTAAGTAGATAAGATTTAAATTCCCTCCCACCCACTCTATTTCTAACATATTTGAATACTTTAATTTATGAGCCTCTGAAATCAGAGGAGACTTAACCTTTAGAGATTTTTGTGGTACAGAGCAGACATTCTCGGGGGACTGCCCGGGTTCATTTCCAACTTCACATGTGGCCTTGAGCAAGTGACCTCACCTCTTTGTGTCTCAGTTTTCTCTTATGCAAAAGAGCCCTGATGACTGTACCTATCTCACTGGTTTGTTACGAAACTTCAGTGAGATAGTGCATACAAAGAGCAACACGGCACTTGGCACAGAAAATAATGTTGAGTATTATTAATGTGGAATACTTTTCTGATTTTTTTCCTGTGAGGTTCTCTATTTACAATAATGGGGTTTATAATCTTTGTTCTCTTAACATTATGTGCTCATTGGATTAACATTTAAGAAACAATTTTAATGACTGCATAATATTCTACTGTATGGTTGTGGCATGATTTATAAATTGTTTGACGTTTTTGGCATTTTTCAGTTTTTTTTCAATGTTGTAAACACTATAATGAATATCTTTGTACATCTTTCAAATTTTGGCAAAACCCGCCCCCTCCCAAAGTTGAGGTCTTATTTTTTAATGAATTTGTATATGCACATAGTGTTAATATGTTTGTGCAAGCAGATGCACTTTCTTTTGTTCTCATTGCTTTTGTCCTCAAAGAGTCTTTCTCTGCTTAGACACTAGGTAAATATTCACATAAGTATTTTGTCTATCTTATTGTATTTTATGGGTTATAATAACATGCATGCACTGTTAGTGCCTGGATCTCATTTGTTTATGTTTCTTTTCTTGTGGAGCAAGCGACTCCCTAGAACTGCAGAGGCACTTCCTGTTGTTACAGTTACCTTCTGCTGTTACCTGCTTTGTCTTAGCCGCTATTAGGAATGCTCTTGGAAAAGCCGTCCCGTGAACCATATGGATTGGATTATTGCTACTGACGGTGGTGGTCGCGTGCACATGCCAGATGCCGCTACTTAAGCCTTCAGGCACCTTTGTTTCTTTCAACAGGGTATCGTTCACTCTCCTGCACACAATTCTTTTTGGGACTCCACTGTTCTCATTGTGAAACCCACTGGATCAGATAAACTGCTGACGTCGTGAATGTCCTCTTTTGCTGATAGTACTTTTTGGGGGTACCAATCATGAAAGCATTTCTACTTCATCTTGTAGCACATATGTATTGTTTCATGCTTATGGACATTGGTAGTGTGGGGGGCATTTCCTCTTTACCAAAGAAAATATTAATAAGCCAGACAGTGAACACATGTAAAATGCAAACTGTGTTCTTTCTAAGTTAGCTCGAGTTACCCCTGTGGCTCTCAACTCTCATCTTATCCTTTCTTGTAAGTGATGCGCTGTATCTCATCATAGCCTTCTCTTTTCCTAAATCTAGTGATGCTCAACTTCAGGCATCCTCACAGGAGGACTGCCCCTCTATTTCTAACAGAAGCCCAGTGACCGATGCCAGGAATTGTGACGTGGATCTGCCCACAGCACTCCAGCATCCCAGCCCCCCTCGGCACTTCTCAACGGGACAGTGTCATACCTCTTTACCCTGTAATTCTGAGAAATACTCAGTAGGAAAATTTAGAAAATTTTGTTATGAGATCCAATGAAATCCTCTTTGAAATTGTCCTCAGGACTGTGCCCTTCCAGTGCGAGAAGGAAACGAATCTCTAAATCTAATCTCTTGTAAGCAATTTGTGTTTTTATCCACATACATACCTGCAGACAGGAATGGGATCAAACTATACCTACCACAGTGGGCTTTTCTCACTCAGCTGTATGTCCTAAGTATCTTTCTTTTTTAAAAAATTTATCTTTATTGTTGAAAGTATTATAGATGTCCCCTTCTTTTCCACCATTGAGCCCCTCAACCCAGTTCCTGCCCCCTCCCCACCTTGTTGTTTATGTCCATGGGTTATGTATATATGGATATAAATTCGTTGGTTAATCTCTCCATCCCTCCCCTTCCCTCTGAGACTCATCAGTCTGTTGCATGCTTCCATGTCTCCGGATCTTTTAATGTCAGTAAATGCAGAGGTTCATCTTTGTTTAGTAGCTACATAGTATTACATTGTATGGAGATTTTATATATATATATATATTAGAGGCCCGTTGCACGAAATTCGTGCAAGAGTAGGCCTTCGCAGCCGCGGTGACTGCCTCGATCCCTCCCTCAGAGCTGAGAGCAGCTGCCTCGATCCCGTGGCTACAGCCCCAGCTTTGTCCAGAAGGACATCCAGTCTAATTAGCATATTATGCTTTTATTATTATAGATACTTAATCTCTCTAGTATTCAAGTTCAGGTTAATATCTACTACATTGCAAGAAATTTTTTTATTCATTTTTATACTCATGCCGTAGGACAACTAAATATTCTAAAACTGGCAGTTTGTTTAGTTTATTCATCATTCATCCAGTACTTACATTTGGAAAATAAAGGAGGTTCTATATAGCCTGGCTTCTCTAATCTGAAATATTTATCTATACTTTGTAAAAAGAATCATAATGGATTTAATGTTTTATATTCTTATTGTATGCTATACATAAAAATAAATTTAATTTTCTAAATACATTCTAAAGGTAAGATTTTGACATGGTAAACATAGATATAGGTAAGAATAATTCAAATGTTAATAATATGAAAAGAGCAAAGAATATTAGTTTAGGTCAGGTGAATCCTTACTTTAGTTAATAAAATTAAATAATGGTTTAAACAGTTTAAATTAAAAATTTTATGGAAAAGTATTGTTCACATAAGTCAGGGGTGGGGAACCTTTTTCTGCCAAGGGCCATTTGGATATTTTTAACATCATTCGAGGGCCATACAAAATTATCAGCTTAAAAATTAGCCTGCTATTTTTGTCAAACATTTAATTAACTCACCCTAATGCCTTGGCTCGGCCAGACCAAGTGATTTGCGGGCCTTAGATAGAACCTCGGGCCGGACGTTCCCCACCCCTGACATAAGTATTCTAGATTCTCTAGCTTTATAGGAAACAAAGGACTCTGCTGTGCTGGCAAAAACGAGAGAAGGTCTAGGAATGGCATTGATCCAGCAGGTGAGTTGGGAAATATGTGCATGAGATGTGTTATCATTGCCATTCATGTCAAGATTAATTTTATTATTTTTTTGCCCAAATGGATTATTTAGAGCAAAGTCTTATTTTGTGGTGGTAAGGAGAGGGATAAAAAGACACCTTTCAATAGTGTTTGGGAACTCAGGATTTCAATACTATCATTACTAAAAGAGTAGCTAATATTTACTTTATGCTTCTTACTTACAGACACTTGTAGTTTATATGCATGATCTCATTTAATTTTCACAACTGTTTGAAATGACACTCCTCTGCATGTTTTACACGTGGAGAGACTGAGACATGAAGAGGATTAAGTGGCGCTCCTAAGGCCATGGAGCTAACAAGGGGCAGAGCAGAATGCAAACCCAGGAGGAGAATTTCTTGAGTTGGACTCACAATCCTGAATCACTTCCCATGTATTTGTCTCAAAACAAAAACAAACAAACAAACAACCCCCCAGAAACTAGTTCAGCAGCACATTATGTTTCTGTTTGCTTTGCACTTGAGCTGGTACCGTTTCCCTGACGCTTGAGTGAATTAGCTCGTACCTGGTGAGCACATTATTCAGTCGGCTGGTTCTCTCTATTTCTTTTTTAGTCCATCTTGCCCATTGTATTGTTTATTAACTGCCACAAGAATGTAAACCATTGTAAATGGGGCTGGGGGTGGGGGAACTGAAATTCATCAGTTGGTGATTTCTAACTCTCCATTTACTTGCTCCAAAAGTAAAGCAAAAATAGGTAAAAATATTGCCAACCATAAATTTTAAAGATCAGTTTTGAATTCCTTGACATTTAAGATATACTCAAAAGATAAGTTTGGGAAAAATGGATTGGTTTTTCATCAGGACCTGGAACAGTTGTAAAGTATCTTCTTAATTCTGTCTTCTCTCAGAATGGTCACCTGTTTACCTCAGTTAGCCAAGAACACAAGAACCTATAACAGACATGTGTTCTAGTCTGTATTTCTTGCACAAGCAACATTTTAAATCCCCCTGTTCATTAGCTCTTTGCTGACCAAATACATTTGTGTTAAAGCAATTCATCTGCCCTAACAATTTCCATATCCCTCTTGTGCACACACACCTCCAAACACCAGCCATCCATAAAGCTGGTTCGAGCTTGTTAGTGATGTCTGAAGAGAAATTAACATGTGTGTGAGGAAAGCACTGTATGCAGTCTTTATTAATTACGTAGCTCTGCCATTTCTAATCTTTCTGAAAGGTTTTACAATACTTTTTTCCTATATATAAAGAGGAGTTTGGGGGCAGATCAGAATGCCTACTTTTCTTATTCATAGGAATCCTCATATGGACACACAGCAGGGACATACACACACAAATATAAATAAAGACTAGAGGCCTGGTGCATGGAATTTGTGCATGGGGGTGGGGGGTATCCCTCAGCCTGGCCTGCAACCTTCCCAATCTGGGACCCCTCGAGGGATGTCTGACTGTAGGATCGGGCATAAACCAGCAGTCAGACATGTCTCTCGCAATCCAGGACAGGGGTAGCGTTGCCTGGGCCGCATCCACAGGCGCCTGGGATGCAGCTCTAGGCACTCGGGACCGAGGGTGGGGCGGCTTCACCAGGGCCTGGCTTTGTCAGGAAGGACGTCCAGAAGGTCGTCCAGAAGACCTTCAGTCTAATTAGCATATTACCCTTTTATTAGTATAGATATATAGGAACATTTCATAGAAGTTTTAGTTTTTTTTTTCCTTAGTGGCTGGTCACTCTAATCCTGGTTTGGGAATCAGTTTTATTTAGAGAGGATTCTACTATTTCATTGATTGACTTATTCATTCACTCATCAAATACATCAGGAATTTTCTGTCCTTATGGAGATTAGAGCCAAGATAGGAGAGTCGGAAAATAATAAGAAAAGTAAATAAAAAATACAATATGCTAGATGAGAAAACTAAAGCTAAGGAGAAAAGAGTGCAGGGAAGGAGATAGGGCTTGTCAGGAGGTGGGAGGTGGTGAGGACGTTCCCCTTGAGCAGCTGACCTGAGTGAAGACTTGGAGGCGTGAGGGGTGAGCTCTGCAACTGCCTGAGAAGAGCTTCCTGGGCAGAAGCGACAGGAAACACAGAGGAGCCTCCATCTGTATTTGGGTCACAGCAAAGGTGGAGAGTGTGTCTGGGTGGGCAGGCAGTAGAGGGAGATGAGGAGAAGGGGAAATAGAACCACTAAAGTAGAGTTTCATGGGCCTTTGTTAGGAATTGAGTGAAAGGGAACCTTTTGAAGGGTTTTGAGCTTACAAGGAGCAACTCCATTGAATTTCTCCCTTTCAGAATTGGGAATGAGCTCCAAGGAGGGCAGGAATGGAGGCAGGGAGCAGTTAGGAGGCCATTGGGACTCATCAGCTGGATTAGGATGGTATCCAATTTTAATTTTTTTAAGATATCGTGTGCGTGTGTGTGTGTGTGTGTGTGTGTGTGTGTGTGTATGAGAGGGTGTGAGGAGAGGAAAAGGAGGGGCAAGGGAGGGAAAGAGAGAAGGGAAGTCAGGGTGGCTTCAAGAGTTCTGGCTTCAGTGATGTGGGGATGGAGTTGTCCTTTACTGAGATGGGGAAGACTGCAGGAAGAGGAGGTTGGGCAGAGCATCAGGAGCTCAGTGTAGGACATGTTAAACTTAGGGAATTGTTGGACACATGCGAGAATTGCTATTATGCAGTTGGATACAAAAATGGAATTCAGGGGAGAGGTCTGAGCTGGGAATATAAATGGGTCATCATCTGCATGTAAGTGGTATCACAAGGAGTGAGTGAGGCAAGAAGAGGAAGTCCATGGGGATTCACTCCAAGCAATGCAGGAAGGAAAGAAGCAGCATGTGATTATGAACATTTTATTGGGTTTTGTGTTGGGAGGTTTGTGTGACTTTCAACAAATCTCTGTTATTGGGTTCAATTTTCTTGTCTGTAGAATGGGGAAGCAAATAGCCTCAGTTATCACTTTTTTGGACTAGATGACCTGGTCATTTGTAAAAGTTTGGCAACAGAGAGGCTGAGAGTCTTTAATTTCGGTTCAGTGAGATTGTTTCTGAGAGCCATTGCATAATGAGTCATCTGTGTACGACTAATCACAGGTACTACTTCTGATCCTAGTCTTTCATTTGTCCAAGCATAAGCTCTAACGAAGTGTGCATGCGTACACACACACACACACACACACACACACACTCTGATGATCTCTGTCAGTCTGATTTTTCAGATGGTTGGGTGGCTGAGACAACAGTGAATGGTAGAAAACTACCCATGAGGCTGCTTCACAGTGACCCAGAAGCATCCTGTGGTACACATGGATTTTCTTAAACTTGGCAGGAAATCAGTCACAAATCAGACCTGAACTTTTATTTCAGGAATTGCAGCCCATTAATCTTATTATCTTTTCTTGAAATAGTAGAAGCTGTGTACCAAATATGTAAAAGATTTTAAAAGTTTCAGGAACAGTGACTAGCACTAGGTCTTGTTTGTTTCAGAAAGACAAATGAACTCCATAAATCGCCAGTAAAAATCGCCTTATTCTTCGGGGAGGGGAATATTCATTGAGTGCTTAATCCATGTGGGTACTGATGGGTGCTTATTGTGCATTATCTTGATTTAATTAATCTTTCTGTGAACATGATGAGTAGATACTGTTCCATTCATTGTTTAGATGAGGACATGAGACACACGTAGCTTAAATCCCTTGCCTTGAGTTGCCTCAGTAGGGCTGTTCAGTTTGGAAGTTAGAAGTCAAACAGCACTCTGGGGCCTCAGAGTTCCTGTTGTCCCACGATACACATAGTATTCTTGAGGTGTCCAGGTCAGGAGAGCCACATTTAGGAGAGTGTGCCTCGGGAGTCTGAAGGGGCCCATGTCTGTGCTAGTACTTGACCAATGTCTGCTGTTCTAGTGTTTCCAATGCCCAGGCGACAACTGGGCCATATCTTATTATCTTTCAGACCATTACTAGTGCTTTTTCAAACCCACATTAAGGTATATGTTTTGCCTTCAAGCAGATTTTCTGCAGATTTAATGTATTTCCTCTCTGTCACACAAACATGTATTACTTAGTCAATAATCCAGGAATGACTCTGAAATCTGAAAATATTCAAATATATATAAAAACTAATACAGATGCATTTAGAAGAGAGGACCCCTATTGAGGAGGAGAGGGAGCCTGGGATAAAAGTGGGTGAGTGGCATTTATGGAATATAATGAACAACATAAACTGATGAACAAAAACAGATCCAGAGAAGCATCGATCAGACTGTCAAACCTCAGAATTAGAAACTTTTTATAGTTAAAGACCAGGGACTCATTCTTCTAGTTTCAATCCCTAATATAATTATTGTAACTTCACCCATTTTTATTCAGCAAACTGTGTGTGTGTGTGTGTGTGTGTGTGTGTGTGTGTGTATAAATTTGTTTTCCTTCAGATATTAATTTTCTTCTGGAGTGATGAGAAGTTTGAAAAATCCTTTTTCACTTGAGACAAATTTCAGATTTTTTTTCTCTCTCTCTCTCTCTCTCTCTCTCTCTCTCTTTAAACTCGAGGGACAGAATTCCAGAGATATTTCCAATGAGAATGGCTTGATGAAGCCAAGGCAAACAGCCCAGTGCCCCTCCAATGATACCTCTGCAGCATTTCCTGTGCACTGCCAGCGTTCTTCCTGCTCTGTGGCAGTTTTCTTAGTCTCCTGTTACCTGTGTTTAGCTTCCAGTTCCAGATTTGAAGTGTTAATCTTCTTCTGGTTTAGAGAATCCCAAGACACCAAAAACATTCATTCATCACCCTCCCTCCTTTTTTTCCTTTTCATGTTCCTCTTTGACTGTCATTTCTAAGCACAAGTTGTAAGGTTGCCAGGACATTTCTCTTTTAACACCCCAGTGATTCCATTCTTCTTTATTTTGGTCCAGGACAGCAGTATTTGCCATCTATAGCTTCATCTTTACCATCTACTTCCTTTTTAAGTCTCCACTGACATTCTAGCAGTTCTAACTAAGCTTCTTAAATCCTCTCTAATAACCCCTTTTGGGAGAAGATGTAAACAGGTCTTTTTAGTCTAAAATACTTTCATATCTTCTCCTTGTTAAGCAAGCTTCTATCCAACGATTATAGTATATCAGTATGATTTCTAATTAATAAGTTTTGAAAACTAACCTGGAGGAGAGATTTTTCACATAAGATTTATTTTTATTTTACCCCAAATTATTCTGTAAGGATATACTTTTATATCATGCTCATTAAAATTTATATTTTTGTCATATTTTAAAAATTGTGTTTGGCTTTATCCTGGCCTTTTATTTATAGGAGATTGATTCAGCAATACTGTACCCTGTTTTCTTATTGAACACTTGTTATGTTAAAATAAGTTTTATCAGGGTTGGGACATCATAGAGGAGTCTGACTTCATGTAATGAAGGGATAGTAGGGGGAGAAACACCTTTTAATAAGACCAGAGCCCATTTCCATGTTAAAATACTACTTTCTTCAGTAAGATGAAATTTGAAGGTGGATTTTTTTTTAAAGAAAGCAAAATGGCATGTTATCAGAATATTCCTTCCATCCTTCTGTGAAAGTGTCAGCATCCTTCCTATTTAAACAATGTAATGATTTAAAATTTTCCTGAACTTTTGAATGTAAACAGCTACTGTGTGTGCCTTTTTAGTACATGTCTCCCTACTGCTTCCTATGGGAAAGATACTGGTTCTTCATGTCTCCTTTTACTTTATACAAATATATGCATTTGGGGTCATTTCCAGTGACATAATTTAGGACCCCAGAGATTTTCTTACAGTGTCAAGTTTACATCGAGAGAGAGAGAGTGTGAGAGAGAGAGAGAGAGAATGTGTTTAAAGAAAGGCTTATAGAAATATTTCAAGAAAAATAGTCATATTAGTTGAAAACTGGAAAGGGCCCAGAGCAAGTTGTCAACTCATGATTGCTTAGGTGCCCAAAGTAAAAATTTAAATAAATTTACTTTAAAATGAATATTGTACAGTGTGTTAGTGAAGTCAGGAATCATAGAGAATTGTACATAACTTACGTACTTAAAAAAATCAGTATTTTATATTTTCGGACTTTGTAAATAGACTGTAGGAGGATATAAACAACCAGACCCAAGGTTCTCAGAGAGTCTTGTAGTCAACTCTCTACTGCCTTGAAGTTCGTCAAATAATTAACAAACAGAATCAAAACAAAATAAAACAACAACAAAACCACTGGTTTTTAAAAAAAGCCCTACAAAGCAATAAATAGCAATAGCATCAAATCTAAATTATTTCCTTTAGGATTAACTTGACAGTTATTACAATGAAATGATGTTTGACATCAAGTAGGAACTGGTATCTGAATCTATAATAATAAAAGCTTAATATGCTTATTAGACCGGACAGCTGAACGACCTTCTGGACGTCATTCTGGACATCTTTCCAGATGAAGCCGCGGCCACGGGGGCTGAGGCAGACGTGGTTAGGGTGATCAAGGCAGGCAGGCGAGCAGTTAGGGGAGATCAGGCTGGAAGGTGAGTGGTTAGGCGGCGATCAGGCAGGCAGGCGAATAGTTAGGGGCAATCAGGACAACAGGCAAGCTGTTAGAGGCTATCAGGCAGGTAGGCGAGTGGTTAGGGGTGATCAGGTAGGCAGGCCAGTGGTTAGGAACAATCAGGTGGGCAGGCGAGTGGTTAGGGGCGATCAAGCAGGCAGGCAAGTGGTTAGGGGCGATCAGGCAGGCAGGCAAGCCAGCGGTTAGGAGCCTGCAGTCCCAGATTGTGAGTGGGATGTCTGACTGCCGGTTTAGGCTTGATCCTGTGGCATCCCGGATTGTGAGAGGGTGCAGGCCGGGCTGAGGGACCCATCCACCCACCCCCTGTGTACAAATTTCATGCACTGTGCCTCTAAGGCACTGTGCCTTTAAAAGTCTAAGAGACTTTTAAGTTAGGAGCTCAAAAGTCTAAGAAGGCCTAAAACATAGATGCTTGTGAGAGCTAAATCACATAAGCACATACAAAAGACATAATGAAAATGTTTTCATGGTAAAGAGTGTTGGAAGATTTGATAAAGGTTCAGTTTAAATACTAGAGTGAAAGAAATGTCTCCTTAAAGCAGGCTTCTGCAAAAAACTGAGATGAACATAACTCCCATCCCACTGAGTGTGCCTGATTAGGACTATGATTTAGTGATATGTTCAACATCCAAAGTAGTAATTATATAGTTAGTGATAAGGCAATTCCAAGATCTAAATTAAAGAACATAGTACTTTACTAGTATTCCCCTAAAAAATACCATGTTTACTCTCTAGAATATTATTCTTCCCTCTCTTTTTCATTTAGATATAATTCAAAGACGAGTATTGAAATCGATGTTATTTACTTACAGTAAAAGGCACTTTACTCTTAACAGTTGGTAAACTGGTAAAGGAGTTGGTGCAATTTCTAATTGATTTTATTGATGGTAAACTTGGGAAAAGACTGGGGAACACTGGTTAAAAAAATCAGCTACAGTTATGACAAGCATTGGAGATTCTTGTTTTGCAGAACAAGATTTCAATATTATTTGCACAAATTATATTTTCAATAATGTTTCAGCAGTCTAATTCAGAAATGGGAATAGATCGTCAGGCAGTATACAGTGTAGGAAAGGAAAGACTTTTATGATAACTGTTCTTTAAGTCCAAAAACATTTATAAGGAATCTTTAAGCAAAATAATTTTCAAATATTTTTCTTGTTAGAAGACAATAGAAAATTCCTGTAAATAACCGGATAGGTTAGGTGTTAAAGTCACTTAGTAATATTTCATGTCAAAAATGTTTGGTATTTGTTTCAGAAGTTTACATATTTGCCTAAAAATGGGCAAACTCTCAGGAGCCACTTTAGAAAATGTGTAGATTTAGCATTTTATGTGCCTTCTTTTGGATAACTACTAAATTCATGCTGCTAAATTTTTTTCATGTCTTAGTTTATTGTGAATTAATTTGTTTTACTTTTCCATACATTTCTTGAAATTTTATTGTAGAATATGGTCTATTTTATAGAATCTTAGTAAATTATTATGTTAATTATTTTAAATTTGACCATGCCTAGAGAACATGATTTCCTTTAAAACGTGTGCTTAAAGCATGCTGTAAATTGCTTTGTTTAGCAGCCCACTAAACTTCTGGCTATAGAACATATGAGAGGTGCAGAGTAGAAAACAGAATGTTCTGTTCAAATTTATATTTTCAAAATTCCATATTGGTGTATTTTTCCACTGGTAATGAAATAAAAGATTTTGATGTAGGATATCATTGTCTCTCTTCCTCATATGTAAACAGACTAGTTCCAGATTTGGCCTTTGAACTATGATTTTGGGGAAATTACTGTTCATTCTGGATTTTTTCAAGTAAAGGCATTTTGAGAATTAAATTTATTAAACTAACTTAAAAATGAATATACATTCCAATTTGTACAAATTTAACATGAAATGCTTAAATTATTTTATAAATCAATTGAAGTAGGATGAAGGAAGTTGAAAAATATACACACAAACAGACCCACACATACTGATTATATAAAGAAGGAAGTATGAATGTATGTGTGTATTCACCAAATGTTTCTTTACATAGGAGACTTCTTAGAGTACCTAGAACTGTGGTTGGCAAACCGCGGCTTGCGAGCCACCTGCGGCTCTTTGGCCCCTTGAGTGTGGCTCTTCCACAAAATACCACGTGTGTGCACGCACGTACAGTGCAATTGAAGCTTTGTGGTCCATGCGCAGAAGTCGGTATTTTGTGGAAGAGCCACACTCAAGGGGCCAAAGAGCCACATGTGGCTTGCGAGCCGTGGTTTGCCGAGCCGCAGTTTGCCTACCACTGACCTAGAATATAATTTCAGCCACAAAATGTAGTTCTAGTGTAAACCACCCAAACAAAATGCATATAAGTATTAGCTGTTTGAAAAAGTTTCACATGATTCATTGAATATTCTTAATGCATTAATGATCATAATGGTCATGACATTGATGGTGCTAGATATTAATATAGATATAGATAAACTTGCTTATGTAAAATTGTGTATCTGGTCTGAATTTACTTCATGAAAGTTGTGTTATTCAGCTGGTGAAAGTAGCCATATTTTATAGTTAATTATAGATAGATACAAATATATAGAAATAATTTATTTTGAAAAACAAAAAGGCAATGTCATGCTAAAAATCAACATCAATTTGGAAAAAGAAATTTCAGAAGGACAAGTTCCTTAGTAACTATAACTTTCCTAACTAACACAGATGTTGTAAAAAGTAACATTTAATAATGTATAATAGTTTCTCATCCTATATAATAAAAGAGTAACATGCAAATCGATGGCAGAACGACCAGTCACTATGATGTGCACTGACCACCAGGGGCAGATGCTCAATGCAGGAGCTGCCCCATGGTGGTCAGTGCGCTTCCACGGGGGAGTGCCACTCAGCCAGAAGCTGGCTCATGGCTGGGCAGTGCAGTGGCAGTTAGTTGGACATCCCCTGAGGGCTCCCAGGCTGCCAGAGGGATGTCTGACTGCCAGCTTAGGCCCGATCCCCCGGGGGAGTGGGCCTACGCCGGCAGGTGGACATCCTCCCCAGGGCTTCTGGACTGCGAGAGGGTGCAGGCTGGGCTGAGGGACACCCCCCCCCCGGGACACCCCCCCCCCCCCCCAGTACATGAATTTTTGTGCAACAGGCCTTTAGTGTTACTATATTATGTGCATGAAAGTTAAATTTCAGCTTCACTGGGAAATTTAATTGCTGTATCTTATGAATGGTACATTTCTGTTGTAATACATAATGATTTACTATATCACTGTATTTATTTTCTAGGGCTGCTGTAACAAAGTACCATAAATGAGGTGGCTTAGAACAAGAGAAATGTTTGTGTCATAGTCCTGGAGGCTAGAAGGCTGAAATTCGAGGGGCTGGGTTGGTTCCTTCTGAAGGCTGTGAAGGAAGGATGTATTCTAGGCCTCTCTCCTTGGCTTGTGGATGGCCTTTTTCTCCACGTGTTATTTCACACAGTTCTTCTTCTACGCATGTTTGTCTCTTTGTCCAAATTTCCCCTTTTTGTAAGGACACCCAAATATTTGATTAGGGCCCTCACTAATGACCTCACTTTAACTTGATGACCTCTGTAAAGACCCTATTTCCTATTAAGGTTGCATTCTGAGGTACTGGGGCTTGGGACTTCAACATGTTAATTTTGGTGGGTAGGAGATAGGCACAATTCAACCCATAACAGTAACCATTGTTTTGTATTTGATGCACAAAAGTGCTTCCCTGCTAGGATTAAAGGAACTGAATATCTTTTAAGATATAATGAGTCAGTTAATTTCGATGAGATTTCTGAGTGGTAGAGTATATGTAAGAATAAAACATTATGGCTATTATTGAATTTTTAAATGCCAGCATTACTTTTAAGATGCCTGAAAGGACTTGAATGAATTCATTTTGGGGGGTTATTATTCTATTTCCATAGCTAGTGTTTAGAAGATTTACTAGACTAACATGCAAGCATGAATCCTTTGTATTATCTAAAGTGCCTTTAGCGTACTACTTACATTTGTCTAGGGGAATTCATTAAAGCCAGATTTTAAGTAAGCTTCTAAAAATAATTCATCATGGATGAAAGGCAGTTAACATCCCACAAGCACTTTTGCTTATCATGACTGTTTTTTTTATTATTATTGTCTCTTTGCATGTGAGATAAATGTATTGAGAATTTCATCAAAAGCTTAACATACTACAATCTTGTTTTCCTCTAATGTGCACATCACTATGTAACCAGAATTCTCAAATATTATAACTATTGTTATTCAATTGTAAGAAACGTAGTAAAGTGTAATAATTTCAAGAGCCTGTAGAAGCACTAGCATTAAATATTAAACATTTAAATGAGGAAGCACTGATTAATTAATAATACTCTGAACAGCTCATGAATGTTTAATACCCATAACTTGCCTTGATTGGATATTATTAAACTGGGACCATGGTCACTATAGGACTACTTAGCTACCATTTTTTTATTTGCAGGCTCAGTTTATAAAATGATTTATTTTATTTTAGGTAAATATTTTGAAATTCTGACCTTTTTTTTACTGTTTCATAAGCTAAAACAGAATGAAAAATTAAAGGTAGTAGTTGAGATGAAGTTTGCATAGTCTTAATAAAGTGAAAGTGCCTTAGTGTACCTTGTTTTTTGACTTCTAAATTTTTTAGACTTAAATCATTTAAAAATTTCAGTTGCAGTTGACATACAATATTATATTAGTTTCAGGTGTACACCCCAGTGATTAGACATCGTATAACTTACTAAGTGATCATCCAGATAAATCTATGTATTTGTCTCTCGGGCTTGGTAGAGTGGACTATTGTTGTAGGTGTCTTGTAGAGTCCAGTGGCACACCTTCCTGATTAACAAAGCTGGGCACTCCATTTGTGCACAGCCCCCGCCCCCCCCCCCCGCCCCCCCCCCCCCCCCCCCCGTCATGTGGGCTGTGTACACCCTCTCATTGTAGTTGAGACTTGATGGTTGTCCACACATGAATGGGAGGGGTTATCCTCGGGTTGATATTCTACAAGGACTGGCTGCTACCACCAACCACCACGGGAGATCTGGTGTGCACGGGCCTGCCTTAGTAGAGCAGGACTTACTTCAGCAGGGCTTTGGTGCCCACTGAGTCTGCCCCTTGAGTGTGCCCCTGTGGAGATGGTTGGGTCGTGTTCGACATGGTCTCTAGATATCCACTGGGTGTACTGGCTCTGGGGCCTCTTGGTAGGTGCAGGCTGCCCAACTTTGCAGGACAAATAAGCCCGGCAACCCCAGAAACTGCAGGCTGCACTGGACCCACTAGTGTATCCTGATTTAAATTTTAAGGTGCTCTTTTATCTTCCAGTAGATATTATTCGGCATCTGTTATGTGCTCAGCACGGGGGTAACAGCAGTGAAAAAGACACTGCCATGCTTTGATGAAGCCAGTGGCTTATTGAGGAATTTGGAAATTGAAGAAGTAATTACTAAATAATTATTTAATTATTTGTATTTACAATGTGGTAAGTGCTAAGCAGGAGTAGTGTGAGATGTGGGAATAATTAATGGAGCTTACAGTCTGGTCATGGGGCTATTAGGAAAGCTTCCTTGAGGAAAAACAATTAAATTATGATATGACTTGTAGGCAGAGTAACATGAGGCCTGGGGAAGGGCAGGAAGAAGAGCATTCTGGGCAGGGGGACCATACAGGAAATCCTTGAGGCCCATGAGTTTTAGGAAGGAGGGTAAAATAAGTCAGGTTTGAAGTCCAAAGTAATAATTCAAGATGAGGACTGCTTTTTTCTGAGTAGAATTGGTCACATAATTTCAGATTGTAATAATGGATTATGAGTATTCATGATAAAAACTGACCCTAGATAAAGGGGTAACAGTACAAGATTTCTTTTGCAGGGTTAGAGATAGGAGAAGAACTTTCTTACGTCAATCAATTTTGTCCTGCTGTACTTTCTCGTGGCCAGTCTTTTGAGAATTCTCCCAGCATCCTGGGAGCTCTTAATATTTGACAGTTCAGAGATTTTTGCTCTTTGCTGTTGTCTTCTCTTTCTGTGAGTGTGCCTAATTGTTATATGTTATAAATCTTATTATTCTGTTTTGGGGCTGAACTAGAGGCAGTGCCTATAAGGGGATCATAGGGTTAAAAAAAAAAAGCCATGGCTGGGAACTTTGACTTGTCAGGGAACAGCCATGGAGGACTCTCCCTCTGATGGTTTCAGTAAAGAAGTTATAGGGCATATTATCCCAAACAGAAATGATCACAGAACTGTTTCCAACACCCAGAGCTCGGCCAGTGTTGGGAGGTCTTCGGTGTTTATTTGCTCACATTGGAGCCTTCAAATCCCATGTGTGAGTAGCTAAAGGTCCCCACTTATGGGCCCCCTTGCCACTTTGAAAGCCAATTCAGACCATTATTCGAGAAACTGCAAATCTGCATGAGTTAGAGATTCATCTTCAAAAGATAGAGGCATAACTGTATCACATCTGGCTTCCTAAGTGATGGGAAGATGGGCACTAAAATGCTCTTCTTTTTCTCTTCAGCCCTGAATAGTGTCACCACAAGTGACAATTCAGGGGGCTCTTTGATGGTCATGCTGTAAACAAATAGTGTATCAATTCCTCACTTAAGTCACCCTAACTTGCACTAGACTTGGCTGTTACTGGGCCTTCAAGTCTTGTTCTGCTACCTCTTGGCAGATGTCCAACTGCAGTATTTATCCCTGGAGAACACAGTGTCTGAGCCTGCATCCCAGTCTGTACTCAGTGAAGTTACAGGTGTGGCCTAAGAGCCCCAGTCACTGGCCACCCACTGTCTGCCACACTCTTGTAACTCTTAGCGGAAAAGTCAGAGTTATTATTAAGGATTGTTAACTAATTTACGAATAACAATGACGACCAATATTAGTACTAAAACTGCAAGGTCATTGGCCTAACTTACCACAGTATTATCTCCAATCTCTTACATTACGAGTTTCTCACGTTTCTGGAGGCAGTTGGTCCATTCCAAGAGTTCTAATGCCTACTTGATTGCAAGCTCCACACAGTCATTGAAAACCAGGGTCTGATCTTGGCCAGTGTGTGACATTGACACCTTAAACCAGACTGACCAGGTCCAGCGTTACCTTGCCATCTAGAAAGGCTTCTGAATTTTAAGGAAACTTGTCTGTCGAAATGGTGAGGAAATTAGTAATGGTGGTCAGGATGGAAATGTGCTTCTGGCTCAGGACACCTTTCACAGTTTTTTAAAAAAATATTTTTATTGATTTCAGAGAGGAAGGGAGAGGAGAGAGAGAGAGAAACATCAATAATAAGAGAATCATTGATCAGTTGCCTCCTGCATGCGCCACACTGGGGATCCAGCCCACAGTCCGGGCATCCTGACCAGGAATTGAATGGACCTCCTGGTTCACAGGTCAACACTTAACCACTGAGCAACACCATCCAGGCCTTCTTTCACAGTTTTAATCCAAGTTGTGCTCAGTGCCCCATCTCATCCCCAGCTTGGTGCCCGTCCCTCTAACATCTATCATGACTAAGGTTAAACCTGCCTTCTCCCTAGTCAGACAGAAACCTTTCTCTTTTGAAAGTGGAAAACTAGGATTGCAATGGTATGATTCTTTTTAACTCATGACATGTTATTTATTGTATTCAATTTAGGAGAAAGTCGTTATCATAAATAAATAATATTAAGTGTGCAGTTATTACGGCCACGTCTGTACAGTGATATTAAAAAAGGTGAAAATGTGTTTGAGTTTAGTCTCAAAGGAATCACAGTTATTGTTTCTGTTAATTAAGAGACAAAGCAATGTTTTTTTCCCCCCAACTTTGACACTTTAAATAATTATTTAGAATACTTATTAAACATACAGATTTCCCATGTATTTTTCTCTCATTCCCACTTAGCACCTAGAAATTCTATTTTCTTAGATCTTTGGTAAGTGTTTAAATTCTGCATTACTACCAACTCTCCTAATGATTCCTATTTAGGATGTATTCTATAGGCCACACTTTGAGAATCACTGGTTAGGAAATGTGTTCCTCAATAAATCTAGTTGTTTGCTTTTTAGAATAGATGTGTTTGTAGACTTTTTATCAATGTGGGGGTGAGGTACATTGTATAGTAGAAAATTCAGGTATAACTTTTGAATTCCTCAAAACGTAACTACAGTCATTCCTTGGTATCTGCAGGGGACTGGTTCCAGGACTCTCGAGGATGCCAAAATCTGTGGATGCTCAAGTCCCTTACATAAAATGGTGTAGATCAGTGCATACAGTTGGTCCTCTACCTCTGAGGATTCCCAGGCATGGATTGAAAATACTGCTTTTGCTCTGTGTTTCGTTGAATGTGTGGATGCAAAACCCAAGGATACAGAGGGCTGACTGTGTATTTATTGAAAAGAAATCCACGTATAAGTGTTCAAAGGTGAACTGTATTTTAAATTATGATATACACACATCAGTTTTACTTAAAGAGATACTCCTGCCTGGAAAGTCCTTTCTCTTTATCCCAGTGGCTTAGTGCTCTGTCAATCATTGAGGCAATCTGGTAGAATCACTAGTAGACTTGTAGCTTCAGTTGTAATGTCTTAGCTGAAGAAAAAGTTATGAGCTCTTTGATTATCAGAGAAGTAGTGGACAAATGTTCTTTAGTTAAATGTTATAATTTTATATATATATATGCCTGGAACAAAATGTTGACGGTAGTGATTTCTATAGAATGGTAATTCAGATGACTATCTTCTTTAAAAAACATTTTTAAAAAATGTCAAAAATTTATTACATTGATAAATAGAAAAAAGTAAAATTTAGTTTTAATAAGTGAAAAATAGCTTCCATGTGGCTAGTTATGGTTGGAGATGGAAACTGAAAATAATCAATAGAATAAAAGAAAAACAAAATAGAGAGGCATTCCAAATAAGAGAAAAATCAATTAGCTCTGATTTTTTTGTTTGTTTGTTTGTTCTGAATTTGACTGAAGGAGGAGAAAGCCAGTCCCCTTTAGTTACTTATATATTTTTTAAATCCTCACCTGGGGACATGCTTAGGGAGAGAGGCATAAAGATAGATAGATAGATAGATAGATAGATAGATAGATAGATAGATGATAGATAAAAATAAATTGATCAGCTGCCTTCCTCTGTGCCCCAACTGGGTATCGAACCCGCAACACAGGTACATGCCCTGACCTGGAATCGAACCAGCAACCACTCCACTCCAGCCAGACCCAGTCTCCTTTAAAAGGAAGAGACAGCTTGAATTCTTCCATGCCCTCTGGACAATTTTGACAACCTGTATTTGTCTTAATAAGTTCCAGAGTGTCAAAAAGTGTTTTAGCTACTTTAGAGGAAACACAGGAGGGCCTTGGATTTATGGTCAGAGTAAATCACTAGAAATTTCAGTAATTTTTTTCTCTTTTTCATCTGTATTAAAACTCTCCCAGGGTGACAGTTACGGACATTTGATCTCTTCTGAGGGGATAGTTTTGACCCGATGATATGGGGGCCAGGAGGGAAGAGGAGGTGACCAAGGGAGTAATTGTCCACCAGAGAGGAAGATTTGGGCCTTGAATGTTTGAGTAGAAACTAATTTTAATGCATTCTTGACCTTTGGAAAAAGAGGTTATTATTAATTTAGCAATGATGTTTCCTGGCTAGGATTGAATCCAAGCATCCATCAAGGTGTAGATAATAGGCAAGAGTTTAACAAAGGAAGGAAATATTAACCCCAGCTGATATCCTGTAAGATTCCTTTATTAACAAAGTCAGCTGTGGAAATTTTTGGTTTCAGATATCTCTTCTCTAAATCCATTATCTAATCTATTACCTGGCTACCCATCACCACATTAAGTTATTTTATTGAATCTGGAGATAAAGCAATTTCATTATCCTTTGGGCTTAAAATTTGTTTATCTGTTCAGGGATCAGATGATATTTATGCCTAAGGGTGCTCCTAGGACTTTATGGGGTGCTGTAAGGAATGAAAGGTTGAGGGCTTTGGGAGATGACTGTGGAAATGGTAGCAGCTCCTGGTAAGCATGGTAGTCGTGGGGCAGGAGGTTGATATCAGTATCCTCTTCAAATTTGTGTTTTTAGTGATTGCTTTCAATAACCTCATTCACAGTAAGAATTACTCTAGTCTTATTCAATCATAGTTTTATAGCTCAGATAATGAATCCAATAGTTTTGAACATACAACATGTACTAGACTCTTGTAACTAGAGAGTATTCTTAAAAACTCATATAAATCTTCTATAGTTCCTATAGTTTCATTTTGCTTTATAGATTTTCCTTTTTGTTTTCTTGATAGGCCTTTCTTCAACCCCAGTAAATTACCAAGTCAAATATTGAGGAGATTAAAATATTTTTTTTTGGTATTTCCTTCCATTTTTTTTTGGACTAAGTATTTGTATAAAACATAATAAATCAAGCTTTACCAGTATTTTGTTAATCAGCTTAACAGCTTAACAATAACCCACAACCGTCGGACCAACTAAGCTTTACCAGTATTTTATCGATGTATATTATGCCTACAAAAAATAACAGATAGCATAAATGTATAGTTTATTGAATTTCCACAAACTGAACTTACCTCTGTCACCTTTACCCAGATCAATAAGCAGAGCCTTTGCAAATGTACATTTATTTATTTAATTTTATTTTTTTGAATATACTTTTAAAAAAATATATATTTTATTGATTTTAGAGAGGAAGAGAGAGATAGAAACATCAATGATGAGAATCATTGATTAGCTCCCTCCTGCACACCCCCTACTGGGGATCGAGCCTGCAACTCAGGCATGTGCCCTTGGCCGGAATCGAACCTGGGACCCTTCAGTCCGCAGGCTGACGCTCTATCCATTGAGCCAAACCGGCTAGGGCTTAAATATACTTTAAAATAGAATTGGATCTTGCTGCTACCTGGAGTTTGGCATCCTGCCTTTTCCACTTACATTCTATTAGAAAATAGTCCCTTGTGCTACTACATATTTCTCAAAAAATAAGCTTTTTAATGGCTGCACAATAGATCTTCAAGTGTGTGCACAATAATTTATATGGCTATTCTTTGAATATTGGATATTTAGACTGTTTCAGTTTTTCATTATTATAAATAGCATTGTAGATTATAGTATTTGAACATAAATCTCTGACTGGATCTTTGAGGCTTTCCTTAGGATACATTTACAGAAGGGTAATTGCTAGTTTAAAGAGCATGAATATTTTAAAGCTCCTGATACATATTGACAAATTACTCCAAAGAATGGCTGTACCAATCCACCAGAGTTCATAAGTGCCCATATTCCAGTATTGGGTGATGTGTGTGTGTGTGTGTGTGTGTGTGTATCTTTGCCTTCTTGATAGACAGAAATTGGTGATTTGACCACAGTTTGGGTTTTCTTTGATTATGGTGAGATTAATGCTTTCACACGCTTATTGAACATGGTAATTTATTTTTCTATTTCTTTTATGTATAAATTAAAGTAAAACTACAGAATTTTACTTTTGTATTTTAAACATTTTGGAGCTATAAAAGTATATGTCTTTAGGAGAATGTCTTTTTTAGCTCATAAAAATTTGGGAAAGTGGTACAATATGTTTTCCCTTTATACTTTCTTTTTCAAAGCATCCATATAACTGCTTTTAGAGAAAAACATGTGTCCATTTCTGAAATTTAAGGATTTTAAATAAATTTGGAATTAAAATTATACATATCAAATGATTTCCCCCCTTTGGTACTGGTAATGTTTTATTTCCTTTACATTTTTCTTTTTTTAAATAAATGGAGGTAACATTGGTTAATAACATTTTATGGGTTACAGGCGTACAGCATTGTAATTTGATATCTGTATTCTCTGTAGTGTGCTCATCACCAAAAGTCTAGTTTTCACTTTTCACCATATATTTGACCCCCTTTATCCATTTCGCCCTCTTCTCTTTCCCTCTCAAAACAACTAATCTGTCTGTATTTATGAGCTTGTTTTTATTTTGTTGCCTATTCAGTACATGAAGAAGTTATGATATTAAGGTTCTTTATCAGGCTTTACAGATATATTTGATTTTTTGTTACCATACCTGAGAGACATAAAATATAGGAAGTTTTATAATTTCAGGAACTAGAGATTTTTCTAAAGTAGCTTTGCAGGAAGGCAGTAGGATTTTAATAAAATAAGAAGGAATTAATTCATAAAAGTGAGGATGAGGTGGGAGGTCAGTTTTTTCTTGTCAAATGAACAATATATCCTCTTCCTGTCTGTCCAAGACTGGTAGAGTGTGCCGTGTTTTTATGTAATGTGACAAATAACCTGCAGGCCTGAGCCTATTAGGATGAGGCCTTTTTAACGTGTGTGTATTAATCCCCGTGTTAGAATTCTGATCTCCAGATGTTATAAGCATTCAGCCATTTTTTCCTCTTTTGGAAATAAATTTGCCAGAATATTCTCTGTATGTCAGACTACCTCAATATTAACTCTGAATTTTACCTGTTGTTTATTTGCTGTACGTTTTTATGTCAACCAAGTCCAATTTCTTCCTCATTATTTCATAAGTATTGCCTATATAATAAGGGCATAGATGATTTTAAGAGTTGGAAGGAACCTTAAATCATACAGTTTTTTTGAATTCTCAAACCCATGGAAATAGATGAAAGCAAGAATATAGTTTTAAACCGAATGAACATATGGAAAGTTAGGAAAGTTTTATCTGCTAAGTTTGCAGAAGAAATCAATTTTTACCAAGCAGAGGTAAGAGTGTGTGTGTGTGTGTGTGTGTGTGTAAGTAAGAATGTTTGCAGTAAAGGAAACACAGGTTCTGTGATGGGAGGAAGGGAAGTGTGTTAGAACAGACAGGAAGAGGATATATTGTTCAAGATGAGGTTGAACATTTTAAGGTAGGGTTTGTAGGCCGTTGCTTATGGTTTTGTCCTATATCCAAGGAATAAAGAGAAGTTTTAAGTTGGAGGTATGAGTATGGGAAGAGTACCCCACTCTGGCTACTGTGTGGAGAGGTGCTCTAGAGTGAGTGCTGAGGGACTAGTAAAGTAGAAGTAGGTAGGAAGGTAATAGAGAAGATGAACACTTGAGATGTGGACAGACTTCAGATATATTTAAGAGATAAAATTGGCAGTATTGGGAATTGGTGTGTGGGGAGCTGTGAGAAAGAGAAATTAAACATGATTCCAATTCTTGGATTTTGCACATGGTTGGATAGCTCTGCCATTTAGGGAAGTGGGGAACAGGAAGAAAGGATCAAAGTGGAGATGGTGGAATGAAGAATGTTTTTATCTTCATAAGGTCAGGGGCTTAGACTCATTTATTGATGTCCCTCAGCTCCAGAATAGTTTTTGGCACATAGTAGCTATTCACTAAATATTTGTTTCACTAATGAATTATGCAACCAGTTTTGGACAGGTTGAGTTTGAACATCTGAGACATTTAAGAGTCAATGTCAACCATTTGTCTAGATTTAAGAAGTTCTAAGTTGGAGCTTAAAGGAGGAAGATGAAATCCATTGACATGTAGATGATAGAAGATGCTGAGGTTGCCTAGGCAAAGGAAATAGACTAAGAAGTAGAGAGGGCACAGGACAGAACCTTAAATTACACTTCTTTATTTTTTAAAAAAATATATTTTTATTGATTTTAGCAAGGAAGGGAGAAGGAGAGAGAGATAGAAACATCAATGATGAGAGAGAATCATTGGTTGGCTGCCTCAGCATTGGGTATTGAGCCTGAAACCCGGGTATGTGCCCTTACCCTGAATCAAACTGTGACCTTCTGGTTCATAGATGGACACTCAACCACTGAGCCACGCTGGCCAGCCAAAGTATACTTCTTTAGCAGTTGTTGGCCAGAAAAGGACAAGAAGGCATTTCTAGTTATGTAGGGGGAAAAATTAAGCTCAGAGAGGCTAAGGAGAGAGAGTAGAATGGTACAGAGGAGTCAAGTAAGATGGGAACTAAAAATACCATTGGCCTTAGCAATATGGTAGCCATTGTGACTTTAGTGAGAGCTGTTCTAGTGGAGTGTTTGAGGTGGCAGCTGGATTGGAATTGATTGAAGAGTGAATAAGAAGTGAAGGAAGAGAGGCAGTAGTTTGGAGGCAAAGGATGAGGATATTTAATTATTTTTAAAACATGATTATAGACCAACATAAAACAAACATGAATTAGGGAAACTGGGATGTACTTAAACATAAATACTTAGAATGCAGAGGAATTTCTTCCACTTGTGTCCAAACAATTCCTGAGCGCTTTTTTGCGCCAGGCCCTTTGCTGGAGTCACGCTAATGGCTTTGCTCTCCTTGCATAGACACTGTGCTAGGAGATATGTATAGCCTTGCATTTCAGCCATTAGTTGTTATATGTTAAAGCGTTAGGTAAGTATAGGGGTTAAAATGCTATTTTGTATGGGGTTCCTCCAAGGATGGCTGCTTCTTCAAATGTTGCGATTCTGTCCAGTAGCAGGTGAGGTGAACCGATTTCTCATTGACATCTTCAGATCCCTTTTATGTCTCTGGATTAATGAGAGTACCATCAGTGAAGCTCCCTCTTCTGCTGCTTCCAACCATTCTTAGCCCCAAACCAGTGAATACATGCTGCCAACCACTACCAGGTGAAATAACAGGACTGCACATGTGCTGCCAGTCAGCATGGTTGCCTAGCAACAGGAGGAGGGGCTGATGTCTGTCAGCATGTGGGCGCAATAGATTCTATCTAGCTCCAGGTGCTTCATTGACACAGTGATTACATGGACCAACCTGCATGTCACCTTTGGAAGTTGTGGTTCTGAGGCTGGACTGTTTTTGGAAGCTAAATTTAGAAGAGAAAGGAGACTATAGGATACGATCATCTGGCTACACAGATAAGTATTGAAAAACAGAATTTGGTTTTCTGGCAATGACTTAGCTATGAGACTAATGGGCTTCTGGCAAAGGATAAAGTATATCTCATGAAGACAAGGTGTTTGGCAGGCATAAGACTCTCACTGAATTTGAGGAAGTGAGAGACAAATGCCTCCATAAATTCCAAAAAAAAAGAGTTTATGGTGGATACCAGGTGGGAAGTAGAAAGAACCACAGTGGAAAAGATACAGAGTGAATATGAAATTTTAACAGGAGACAATTTATTTCCTACCTATTGTTGAGATTTTGAAGTCTCCTGTAAGATGGATCTCTTTGTAGTCACCAACTGCCCTGGAAGGGTTTGGGTAAAATTCCACAATGTATGGATTAATGAATAAATATTGCCCTGACCAGTGTGGCTCAATTGGTTGAATGTCATCCTGTGCACCAAAAGGTTGTGGGTTTGATCCCTTGTAGGGATGGGTACAACAGGTAGCTGGTAGATGTTTCTTTTTTTCCCTCTCCCTTGCTCATTCTCTAAAAAATCAATAAAAACATATTAAAATAAATGAATAAATAGATATTATTGGGAAAACTTAAAGGACAAAGAGCCACAAATAGAGATTGTGCTGTCTCTCATCATCCCAAGGAGAGGTGGGTAGGGACCAGAAAGTGCAAAACCCTTGGTAGAAGTCTGTGTCTCTGCCCCCATGGTTCTTCCTTTTTATAGAGCAAGTGAAAAAACAACAACAAACAGGGGAAAAACTCAGTCTGCTTGGGACCAGGCTATCAGAAACAAAAGTTGTGTGGAAAGTCACCTGCCTAGCTTCAGGAAAGCTTGGAGCCCATGGAGTACTGCAGCTCCGAATGCGGGAGGAAGCCACCTATTCTATGGGAAGCTGAGCTTGTAATTACAATTTGATGTTATATGAATGAGCTGCCCATTTATTTCCTTTTAAATAATTTATCTAATAACATATGCTATCAATATAAATGTCATTTAAGTTATATTCTTTTTTTAAAATATATTTTATTGATTTTTTACAGAGAGGAAGGGAGAAGGATAGAGAGAGAAACACCGATCAGCTGCCTCCTGCACATCTCCCCCTGGGGATATGCCCGCAACCAAGGCACATGCCCTTGACCGGAATTGAACCCGGGACCCTTCAGTCCGCAGGCCGACGCTCCATCCACTGAGCCAAACCGGTTTTGGCTAAGTTATATTCTTATTTAGTGATTATTCTTATATAAAACTTTTGGAAAATAATTAGTTGTAGATTATTAGAAGAGCAGCTAGTTGTGCCCATACCTGAGAATTTCTCTGTTGCTTCATATACTTGACATTATTTTGTGAATTTCAATGTTAGCAATATTGATTTTTAAGAATTAGATTTTGAAATATGCAATAAGGATTCTTATGAAAATGGTCAGGAACACTTTTTCAAATGTTATTTTTGTATATATACAGATAGTTCAAATTATATCATCAGTATCAAATAATAGTAGCTTATAAATATTTGTTTACTGAACGAATAAATTGAGCAAGATATACTTACACACACATGCACACAAACTTTAGGTCTGATCATAAAGTAAATGAGAGTTTTATATTTGTCCTCTATAAGTTATAGGGTTTTATGGCTTAATCATATGTATACCATATGTGTAATTTACTCAATATGTATTTAAATATGCATTCTTTGATTTTAGCACAGTTGCTTGTAACTAGTTAAATGTACTGAAATGAACCTACAGAAGTGGCAAACAAGAATACTATGAAAAAAATCCTTTTTAAAAACTGAAACATTTTTACAGCTACGTGAAGTTTAACTATGTCTATTTAGGAGTTCTATCAATTATTAACGCTGATTTAGTCGGTTTACAAATATAACCGAGTAGTATCTCTGTCATATAACATAAGTGACATATATGACATACACATGAGTACCAGCAGTGTCACCCTTGGCATGTTCTTGGATAAGTACATAGTTTTTGCAAATATGAAAATATTTTGAAAATTGGTAATGGTCTATTATCAAACCAAACAAAGCAAATATTTATG
This sequence comes from Myotis yumanensis, assembly GCF_028538775.1. Classification (NCBI taxonomy): domain Eukaryota; kingdom Metazoa; phylum Chordata; class Mammalia; order Chiroptera; family Vespertilionidae; genus Myotis; species Myotis yumanensis. The sequence goes on along the minus strand of NW_027223760.1, from coordinate 70,534,813 downwards.
GTTGAACAACTTGGGAGCACTATTAGGAATCGCCCTGTGATTGTTACATGAGTTCAATTTGTCTTCAGTTACCCTCAGTCAAAACCACATTTGGGAGGAATTGGGAGGCACTTTTTGTTAAAAAGAAATAAATCCAAGAAAGTGTAATAAAAACAAAATAAATACAGGTCCTTTTTACTCATAAAGGCTTTAAACACCTGGTTATATTGGGAAAAATTACACAAGTATTTTTTCTCTAGGCATCTGTTCATTTCATTGTAACATATTTACCTGTATATGTGCTTATGATAATTGCTAAGCTTATTTTTCTCAGCCTAGGAAGTCTTAATTAACATCCATGTGTCAAGGAAAAGAAAACTCTTAGAAGTTCTTTGAGAAGGTTTAGGATAATAAATCTCCCCAAATGCTTTCTTTTAAGGCTAATCTTTGCTTAATTTTAAAAAGTTATGTGAGTTATAGACAAGGTAGTTTTTCCTTGGAAAAAAAAAGCAAGAACAAAAGGATAAAAATTGCTGAAAACATAAACACCACATTCCTATTCACACCACTTTAATAATTTATCAAGTGCAGGGCCAACAATATGAAATTTTCATGTGTGAGTATCATCTGGCCTCATATAAAAGTAACACATGAAAAATAAGGTCACAGATAAGTCACAAATACCAGTGACTCTTGGCTACAGTTCTCTAAATAATAATAGTAAAATGTCCTTTCAAGAAAAAAATAAATATTTTTGGTTCTAGAAACTTGAATTCATTGTTATTGCAGGAATTTATTTTCAAATTCAGAATTACATTATGAAAGCCAAAAGTGGATAAAAAAATTATTACTTTTTTAACTATTAGGACTAGAATTAGTGTAGAGCATTGTAAAATTATCTTTTTCTTTTTTGTTTTCAAGATCACTGGTTAAGGAATCTGTATTTAGCATAGATTGGACAACCATGATAGTGTTCAGGATCTCATCTCAAGGTGCTTATTCTGACATAGGTCTTCAAACCTTGGAAAGGGATTTCACCTGAATAACATATGTGAGATTTTACCCCCAAGATTAGTGTGTTTAGAAATGCTGAGTGTGTGTGTGTGTGTGTGTGTGTGTGTGTGTGTGTGTGTGTGTCCTAGGGAATAAAAGAAGAAAGGCAATGCAAAGAGATGAAGAAACAGGAAGGCTTACTTTACACTCACCACTGTCATTTAAACTTACTTCCAAAGAGCTTAATTTTAAAATAAAAAATTCACGAACGCGTTTGACTGCACCGTTTTATCTCCTAAGAAGAATTTAAAGAAGGGAAAGTTCTCAGTGGCTCTCCTTTTATTACTGGTGGTGCCGGAAGATAAGACTTAGAGACGACGTGTGGCTCCTCTGAATCTCTGAATCTGTAATAAATATACCACAATAGGCTTCCACAGAGATGCTGGGTCCCTGTTCCAACCAGCAAAGAGTATTTTTACAGACCCCAGAAAATGTTTCAATAAATCATTCTATTTTGCATATAAGATGGGTTTCCTGGACTGTCACAACTCCCAGAGAATGCTCGGTCTTTCCTCTCAGAGGAGACAAACTTAGGAGGGTGTTTGCAGGGCATTGTCCCCCCATCCCCACCCTGCCCTTTAGGGTAGTTGTTAGAATAAATAGGGAAGGCATGGGTAGATGCTCTCTCTCCACTCCTCACAAAAGGCTCACTGGAGTCCGCTCATTCCCGGTCTAATTTTTAAAGCTCTCCATGGTTCACTACTATAGATTTGTGCCCTCCCTCAGTGAACCTTGACCTCCAGTCATTTCTTTTATATATTTACTTAGATTTTTTTATTGGTTGTTGTTGGTTTGAATATGTTATTGAAATACCTGTTTTAATATTTGAAAACCACATGAAACTATGTCATAATGGCATACATGTATTCAATGAGAAGTAGATCAGGAATCATGTTCTTATAGAGGTTTTGAATGTAAATCATAATGTATTTTCAGACGGTCTCTATTTGGTGCACAGAACTAGTAGCATTGAAAAGGAGAATCAGTAGTTGAACCCACCATGTGGATGAAATTTTGCAGCAAATAAAGTCAGTTTATTTTATTTTCAGAGTAATATGTTTGTTCCTCAGGCAATTTAATCTGTTCTGTATTCAAAAGGCAAATGAGTTTCTGCTCATAAGGCAAAGTGTGGCATTTAAAAAATATTGACAATGTAGTTCTGCTGGTATCTTTCATTTTCAAAATATACCAAACTAGGAAATGGAAAATCTCCAATTGGTGCATCACTACTAATACTTAATTTCAACATTTTTGCAATTTGCTATCCTCTGATGTTTGCCATCTTGAAAAAGATGGAAACATCATTTCATATATGTGTCTTTTCTGCACATATTAAAGGTCTTTTTTGTAAAGTAGTAATGGAATATGCTTGAAGTGATCAGAATTTAATGGACTGTAGAACATTTGCAGGCCAGAAGCTTGAGGATGAAATGCAAACAGCATTAAATGCCTAAATTTATTTCCTTCCAGACTTTCATCTTACAGTGATTTTCTGCAAGAATGGTATTAGGGGCTTGTTGGGAACAGTTAATAGAAGCTATGATAGATAATAACTGACTCTGTAATTAGTCATTTCAAGACAGAGGTACTCTTTGAGTCCCTGATAAGAATTGAATTGTGTCGCTACATCATGTTTTCATTCTGCTGTCACAACCTAGCCATTCATATTCATAGACTCCGGTGCTAAGCTCATTGCCAATTTAACACAGATGTGGGGGAGATATGTACAAGCTCCACAGCCTTTTGATCCCTTTTTATTTTTCATTTGAGGAAATGGCAGAGTAACTTCAGAGTTAGGATAAGGGTATAGGTGTCTTAGTGACAAAATTATCAGAAGATTAATTTGGTATATACATTATGTGTGTACATTCACCCATTCAGCATTTTTTTTATATATGCAAAAGAAATACTATGATGAGTAAATGTAAAATTCAAACAAAATATCCTGACATTTCTGATTTTTGAGTACTATAATTTTTATTTTTGAAATTAATCTTTATTTCTTATTTCAGGAGAAACCTCTATTTTCATATACCTCTGTGAATAACACGGGTTCTTTTTCTGTGTGGGAGAGATGTTAGATTTCACAATTTTAGTTACATTGGCTACACTATATTCTCAGTTATTTTTTACTTTACGTTACTTCATGTGGTAACAGTGTTTTTGTATGGTTGAATTCAGCAGGCGTTGAGCTTCTCCTGTGAACCTGCTCTGGGGAAGGTGGGTTGTGATCAAATGTTCCTGGTTCCTGAAAGCTGTGGGATCACTGGGGTGGGTGAGGTCAGAAAAGACCTCCTGAGAGATGGCATGTGAGCCTGTCACTGAAGAATGGGTAGGATTTTAACAAAAGGAAACAGGGGAAGTCATTTTGTGTGAGGGCGCTTTTTAAAGAAAGGCCAGGAGACAGGGAAGCAAAGATGTTCTAGTTTAACTGGATCAAAGGGTGTTTTCAGGTGAAATGGGGAAATTTGATTGGAGAGATTAATTATGGCCACAACCTGAAGGTCTTAGAAACTTCATTGAAACAGGATTTTAATCTGTGTATGATAAGTGGAAGTTAGATCATTTGTTGAACAAGAGAATGAGGTGATCTGATAAGACACATTTGCTTTCCGATTATAGGTAATAATATACAGCTTTATTTCCATGGTAGTTAAGTTCAAAATTCTACTTGCAACCCAAATATTGATATTGCTTTTTTCATTGATAATTAAAGTAGCTAGTATTTTTTTTTTGCATAACATTTTAATGCAAAAATATTAAAGATATAAAAATTGACTTTAAGAAAAAAAATGTTCCCTGGGGAAGAATGTTATAAATGTATCATGAAAATTTGTAAAACCATGAAAAGAAGTAGATCATATGTCAGATTGAATAGTTTAAGTGGATGTTCACTAAACACCCACCCACCCCAGTGATCCCACAGCTTTCAGGAACCAGGAACATTTGATCACAACCCACCTTCCCCAGAGCAGGTTCACAGGAGAAGCTCAACGCCTGCTGAATTAAAGTCATTAAATGATTATTTGGTGATTTTATATAAACCTTTGATGTCTGAAATGGGTAACTAACCGGTGGGTCCTATCCCATGTGGTGATACATTTTAATTTGTATCAAGTGTCTAGAGTTGCTGATGTCAGGAAGAGTTTATAATAAGGAACTAGTTCTAAATATCTCTTTTTGCCTTTCTAGTTAATAAAACAAAAAGTTACAGTGCTAACATAGTTCTTGGCTCACAGAAGCTTTATATAGATACTAGAGGCCCGGTGCACGAATTTGTGCATGGGTGGGGTTCCTCTGGGTGGCCTGCAGGGATCAGGCTGAAACCCGCAGTCCAACACTGCCTGCATCTCCTACCTGCCGCTCCTGCTCATCCCAGCCCCACTGCGCCTGCTGCAGGCTCCTGCCCAATCAGTTCCCATCAGGAGAGGCTCGCATAGCCGCAGCAGTGCTCGTCAGCCATGAGCCCTGCATCTGGCGCCCTCCCGAGGGGAGTGGCCTGCAGGATCGGGCCAAAACCATCTCTCTGACATCCCCCCAGAGGTCCTGAGGGCACAGGCCAAACCGAGGGACCCCACCTGCACAAGATCGGGGCTGGGGAGGGACCATGGGAGGGCTCCAGGGCATGTCCCACCTGTCTCGCTCAGTCCCTGATTGGCGGGACCCCAGCAGCAAGCTAACCTACCGGTCGGAGTGTCTGCCCCCTGGTGGTCAGTGCATGTCATAGTGAGTGGTTGAATGGCCTTAGCATATCATTAGTATATTACGCTTTGATTGGTTGAACAGTCGACCAGTCACCAGATGACTGGACACTTAGCATATTAGGCTTTTATTATATAGGATAGCTTAGTTCTTAAAGTCTGAATGTATTATGTACTTTCTAAGGGATTTTATTATTGGGGCTAGTTTGCTTATCCTGTGTTTCTAATGTGTATTTATGATAAACTTTTTCCCCCTCAACTTTTAAGTCTTTTTAAAAAATACACATATTTTTTATTGATTTCAGAGAGGAAGAGAGAGGGAGAGAGATAGAAACATCAGTGATGCGAGAGAGTCATTGATTGGCTGCCTCCTGCACACCCCCTACTGGGGATAGAGCCGGCAACCCCGGGCATGTGCCCTTGACCAGATTTGAACCTGGGACCCTTTAGTCTGCATGCCGATGCTCTAGCCGGTGAGCCAAACCAGCTAGGGCTCCTCCCTCAACTTTTAATATGAAATTTTTCTGAAAGAAAAAGTAAAAGATTAGACAACAACTATCTGTATACCCACCACCGAGATTCATCAGTAATTCATATTTTACTATAAATTTCTCTGAAAGTGAATTGGCACTTGGTAAATATTATTTGTTCTCCATCTTAGCATTAGTTATAGCATTTGGCGGATAATCTTGAAAATACAGTGAAGGTTTTGCTTATTAACTGGGCAAATTAGACATCAGTTAGACACAAGCAGTCCTAATAGCTGTTTATCTTAAAGGTAGTTCAAATATAAGAATTTTGTGCAATTTTCCCTTATCCTAATATACCCAAATTTATATATTTTAACTACAAAACTTCTATTTATATAAAGGTAGTTTCATAAGATATTTTTTAAAGGAAACATTTTAAAGTGACATTTGCTTTGGGACATTTAAAATTCTACAGCTTGGGACCATAACATTCTGAATCAGAGTGTCAAAAACTTACAAAAATATCTGTAGTGGGAATTAGGACTGTGTATTTTACTCATTCTACAAATGAGTATATCTGTACATACATATACACAAAGTCCTATGATTTATGTATACTTTATTTAAAATACTAGACACAGATACCGCTGTCTTTAGTTAATCAGCTTCATCAATGGGCCAAATAATATGGTAACCATAAAGTTGTAACGTTTCCTCCTAGTTCATATACATATTTAAAATAATTTTACATTCAGAAATGTGAGCTTTGGTTTTTTTCTGATCATGAACCATATTAGTACTGTGTATAGTAAACCATTCCTTTAATTTATCTTAGGCCACTCTCCTGCTTTCAAGATTATTCCAACTGCCTGTGTAGCAGAACTTTGTGGATGTAAGTGATGTGCTAAGACTAGAGACACTAGGCTAGTGCTTGAAGGGTGAGTCCCAGTGGAATTAGAGGGGAAAAACTCAAGTCAGGACACATAGGAAGGGTAAGAGCTAGTGCACAGCAAGGACAGCTAGTCAGAGCAGCCTCAAAGCCTGAAACAATGATTTGTTTCTATGTGTGTGTTGTTGTTGTTTTTTGTTTTTTTTTTAGAGGAAACCCTCACAGACTAACTAGAGGAAGCAAGTAGAGATAAGTGGGAGCATTCATTGAAAGGGGAAGAGAGGGCAGAGAGAAGGGTGCTCCTGACAGTTTCAAAGTCTAAGTGTCCTTGGCATAAAATTTTCAGCATGTTGCTTGGATTGCTCATGAGTTCACTACTGGTGTTTCAGTCAATAAAAAATAAATAAATAAAATGTGGGCTTCAGATATCCTGAAGTTTCCTCCAAACTTAGCAGGGGATCCAAACGATGTCAGGTGTTTTTGAAATACAAAGATTAAACCCATTCTCTTCTTGAGTAAAAGAAACCCTGGCAATCAGAAAGTTATGTCTTGTATCCCATACAAATCTGGGCACCATTTCCTTTTTCTTAAAAAAAATCCAGTTCACATATGGATTATGCATCAATTCTGTAAAAGGAGGAAAAAGAATGCTTGTTCCACAGTGTCAAGAGAGTAGCAGTTTTCCAAAAGCAAATGTAATTTTCCCCCTTAAAAAATACTTTGACTTCTCAACTCAAGCGAGTAGGAAAATAGATTATAATCAATTAGTTCTAACGGAACCTTTTCTTTGGATCGTCTGTGTAAGATACAGCATGTGAGAATGAATGTATACTTAAGTTGGTCTGCTGTTTTTACAGATGTCTTTGGCTATCTCTTGGCCTCTGCATTGATTTGTCTTGCATTCTGGAAAACATTTTAAATATATAAATAGCCACCTTTCCTCTGTCTTCTTTCCATGTGGCTTTTCCAATGGGATCCATCTGACATACAAAGTCTAGGATTCACAGCATGCTTTTTCCTCTGGAAACTAGATGTAAATAAGACTACCTTGTACCATTTTTATATGAATGAGTCATTCCTTAATAATTATTTTAATACATATTTATTGAACACCCAAAATTGTCAGGAATTGCTCTAGAGACTTAAGATACCTGCCAGATGGAGTTAACATTCTGCAGAATGAGACTGACAAAAAAACAGAGAAACAAAAACCATTGCAAGTAAATCAGTATAATGTGTTCAAGATAATAACTACTTATAGAAAAAATGGGGGGAAGTAGAACCAAATAGGGAACATCAGGAATGTGAGGATTATGGGGGCAGGGAGACGGGGTCATTCGCAATTCTAAATAGTGTGGTTAATGGCAGGTTTGAACTAAGACTCCAAAGAGGTGAGGGAATTGGCCCTTCAGGCATCTGGAGAAAAGGACTGGTGTAAGGACTTGGCATATCTGAGCAACACCACAGAGGCTAGTGTGGCTGGAGTGGAGTGAGCCAGGAGGAGAGCAGGAGATGAGAACAGGGAAGGAATGGACGCAGATCACATAGGACCTTATAGGCCACTGTAAAGACTGATTTAGAGCGTTAGAAAGTTGTAAGCAGAGGAGGGACATGAACTGACACGTGTTTTGAAAGAGTTCCTCTAACTCTTATACTGAGAAGAAAGTGTAGAGAGGAGGTTAGAACTGGGAAGACAAGATCGATGTCTAATGCAGTCATCCATGGGAGAGATGTTGGTAGCTCAGAACAGGGTGTGAGTGGTGATATTCTGGATATGATCTAAAGGCAGAGCCAATAGGATTTACTGATGGTCTGGATTCAGGGTATGAATGAAGGTGATTCCAGAGTTTACTCTGGTTTTTAGCCTGAGCAGTGGGAAAGTAATGCCTTTCTCAGTGGAGTTGGGGAAGGCCACAGCAGAAGCAGGTGTGAGCCATGGGGTGGGTGTTCAGTTTGGGTAATGTTGAGGTTGAGATGTCTCCTTGAGCATCCCAGTGGAGATGTTAGGAGCAGCTTGATATATGTCTGGAGTATATCAAGAGAGAGAGAGCTGGACTGGGGAATGAAATTTGGGAGTAGTCAGCTTATGGATAGTATTCACTAGTAAAGCAAAGAGACTCTAAGATTAATAAAGTGTTTTTCTTAGTCATTACATTTTTCTAAGATAGTCAATGTTTAGAAATTATTTCTCGCATATTTAAGCTCACTTAGCCATGAGGTTACAAAATAATATCACTGCTAGGAATAGGACCAAACAGAGAGAGAGAAAAAAAATCACACAAATACCTTGCCAAATCTGAAATGATAAATTGATAATATTGGGAATAAAATCCAGTCTTCTTATTCCTGAGATGTTTTCACTAGACCTTGCTGCTTTAGCACCCACGGATCAATGTAAAGAGGAGCACTGACTTGAAGCAGGCATTGGGGGGTATGGAGAAGATCAGAATTTGCTTCATCCTCTGGGTCTGGAGGTGCACTGGGTGGCAGATGGTGGGTGGGTAGGTGGGAGCTCAGGCAAGAGGTTAACCTGAATGGACATCTAAGGGGCACAGCAGACTTGGTTATGCTCTGAACCCACATGAGTTACAAGCCGGGCAGGCAGCTTCCTAGGTGCACATCTCTTCCTGGTGAAACATCACTTGATATGTATAAGCTATTAATAAATTGAATGTATCAGTTGTCATGGTAGACATGGCAGGGGTTTTGTTTTGATCAGAACTGAATCACTCTCAGGAAGACCAAGAGTTGCCACATGCGGCTGCTCTTCCTCAGCCCTTTCTCCAGGATCCTTCAGCCTTCAGCCTCTGTTTTAAATTGACACTGAGAAGACGGGCGGGTGAATTAATAACAAGCTGGGGGATGCCACATGTCTTGGGCCCGCTGAGGCCACAGCTCAGACTTGGAGTGGACTGTGGTCAGAAATGAAGCGGTAGGTGGGAGGGTGGATGGAGAATCCTAGCAGGCAGCAGGACTCGGAGGTGGGCAGTCCGCTGATTGGATATGTGCAGGCATCGGCGAGGCAGACGCCAGGAGCTCTGTAAAGCATTCCTGTTCTCAGCCAGAGAAGAGAAAGGCAGGGCTTCAAGGTTGGTGAGAGGGCAGGGCGAGGGAACTTTTATTGATTAGTTACTATATTCATGATAGTGTGTGAGATTAAATACGTTGATGGAGAGATGATAGGTATATTTCTTTTAATTCTTACCATAAACCTGAAAGTATTTGAATTCCTGTTTTGTAAATGAGGAATCTGAGACTTGCCCCCAGGTCACACACTGATCAGAGGTAGAGGAAGTAAGACTCAAGTGAAGGTTTGCCTCACTCACAAACCCATAAAACCTTTACACTTTTCAGAATTTTGGGGCTAGGAAGCATAAAAAAATGGAGAGGAGTCCACAGGGCTGTGTTTGTGTGTTCGTATAGGCCGGCTGCCATCTCACTGGACTAGATAGTGGACTGGGTTGAGAGGCAGAGTCCCGTGGGTCCCTGAAAGAAACTGCAGGTTTGATCTATTTGCTGTGAAGGATGACCTGAGATATGGCATTAAAATTCAGAGGTCAATATAGTCATTTAATAGGAAGTCACTTAATTCTAACCCCCTTAGATTAGGGCACAGAGGCAGTTTAAGCTCTTTTTACCTAAGTCTAGGTGAGCTCACTGAATCAAAGGATGGAGGCATCAGTAGAACCAATTGTAGTAATCTGGGGTAAACAAATCGGGGGGCTGAGGATTAGGGTGTGATGCTGTAGATGGGGATTAAGTCAGCGGTTCTCAACCTGTGGGTCGCGACCCCTTTGGGGGTCGAACGACCCTTTCACAGGGGTCGCCTAAGACCATCGGAAAACACATATATAATTACATATTGTTTTTGTGATTAGTCACTATGCTTTAATTATGTTCAATTTGCAACAATCAAAATACATCCTGCATATCAGATATTTACATTACGATTCATAACAGTAGCAAAATTACAGTTATGAAGTAGCAACGAAAATAATTTTATGGTTGGGGGTCACCACAACATGAGGAACTGTATTAAAGGGTGGCGGCATTAGGAAGGTTGAGAACCACTGGGTTAAGTGGTTTTGTTCAAGGTCAGGGAGCAGCAGAAGAGAGCCCAGTGTGCAGGTTCACCTCTGACCCAGCCTGGGGTTTTATCCACCGGGGCATGGGGTCGCCTCCTGGCCACCTTTGGTCCTCTTTCTCTCCAATAACAGTGACATTGACTCGTGCAACTTTCATTTTCGTTCTCTTCAAATACTCCTCATATATGTAAGTAATCTGAGAAAGGGGTTATTATTAAACAAGGGTTTGGCCACAGCCACTTTGCCACTGGGAGATCTGGGGGGGTGGGGGGGGGGGAGCAGAGAGAACATGGGAGAGAAGCCAGGTTTAACAGCATAAAAATTTTTTAGGTGGTCTGGACAGTTTCGTAATTGTTTCATGCCGCAGATTCCTCATTTGTTTCCTGGGAATAACAATAGTATCCCCTTTACAGAGGCACTTTAGTAATGAGATGAGATAATAGATGTTGACTACTAAGCTCAGTGCCAGCGGAGTGGTTTACTGTAGTCTACATGCCAGAACTCAAAATTTTAGTTATTAAAGGATGTGAAGGTGATTTACTCCAACATCCAGTGCCATTTTGGAGATAGCATGATGTCCAGCTATTCTAATGTGTCTTGTTTTATGCTTTATAACATGGCTCTTTCAGACCATCCAGCCCTACTCACTAGATTTTTTTGGAGTTTAATTTAAACATTTTCATCAAAGTTAACGTGACTCTTCTCCTCGCAGCCACCAAGCATGATGACTGCCTTGAACTGTGCACCACCAAAATAATATTACCTTCTCCCAGCTTCTTCCTACAAATAGCATCTTCCTGATCTTATGAAACCAGTACAGGAGAAAATATTATATCCAGGAGGAAATTATGATCAATTTTTAGGGTGGAGAGCAAGATAACATTTTAAAAAGCCAAACCTGAGTAGCATACAGATACATTTAATTTGAACCGTTTCTTCCCAGGAACATCCTGATTTTCTGGTTATGGAACCATTGGAGTCATCTTGTAGACTTTGGTCTAACACTTACAGCATGCAGCCGTCTTCCTCTCTTGTTCTCATAAGGAAAAGGGCTGACTGTCTTCATGCAAATTAGTCTGCTTTTGTCAAAAACTTCAGGGACTCATCTCTCAAATGTAGATTCACAATAAGTGCAACTGCCTGTTCTTCTTTCAGCTTATGTAAGATTGTTTCCCACAGTATGGAATACTTTAAAAATAAAGTGTTTCATCACATTGCCAAAACTCCAGCCATGCCTTTGACTGCCTTCAGGGGTGGTGATGGAGGTGGGGAAACTAGCTATTCAATACTCCATTGTTTTCAGGGATTTTGCACATAGCTAGGGAAAGTGCAAATGAATGCAGAAAGATAGGACCGATGTTCTAAATTTAGGACTAGCAATTATAGACATTGGAGTTCTGAGCTTCTTTTTGCTTTTCTGTCATTAGTAATACGTGTAAAAAAAAATACCAAGTAGCGATAGTATAAAAATTAATATGAGTAACATTTTTGACAATATCTAACACTTCAGAAATGTATCTCATTATTCTGACTGTATTAATTGAGGTTTCTTTTCTCTCCCCCCACCACCACCCTGTATTTCAGTGACAATTTCAACAAGCACCTTTTTTGATGGGTTGCTGGTGACAGGACTCTACACATCTACAAGTGTTCAGGCTTCACAGAGCATTGGAGGTTCTAACGCTTTTGGATTTGGTAAGCTATCCTGATATAAGAAATCAATAATTGTCAATATTTTATACAGTTATAGGTCTTATTTTTTAAATATCTGTTTTAAAATATTAGGCATTCATTATTTCAGATAAAATAATAAGACGTGATTTTTGTGTGTTTGCTTTTGGAGTTGGGTGACTTGAAATAAGTCATGTAAATGTGCAGCCAACCATGAGCTTGGCATGACCGTCCTTCTCTTCACCCTCTGCCACTATTACACTTGGTCCTGTGGGTTCATGTACAGTTCTCTCTTCTGTCATTTACGTTGCTAGAATTGGAATTCACTCTGATGCCCATGCAATTATTCAGTATCCTCTTTTTATAAACAATTCTTAAAATCCTGGAGTAGGTGAAAAGTGTCATGTTGAGTTTGGCAAGTAAGCATTCAGTACTACACGTAGAAGTTGGTAATAATTGTTTAAATGATTGAATTCTATGAGTATTCATAAAAGACTGTGATTTAATATTTAAAGCACTTATATGGAATCTTTATCCTTAAACCAGAGGCCTGGCAGGTTACTTACGTGGGGAGGCAGAAGGCAACATGATGGTCACTCATTTTTCAATTTGGAAATCTCGGCTTTACTCATAATGTGGTAAACGTGTCAGGCTAGAATTAAGTAGACCCTGCTAAGCATCAAAAATGCAAATTTAACGTATCAGTTTATGTAAAGCATGAAATCACTGATCTTACTCTAAAATTGGAAAACTGCATAGGACTTCCTCCATTGATGTGAGAAGAAAGAATTGGGTTATCAAAGGTGGCCATGTGTTCAGAGATTTTTTTTTTCTGGGGTATTTATTAAGTAAATAATTTCTACTTTTGATATATGAAAGAGTACCTCCTCTGTGTCCAGTCTGGTATTAACTCTGCCCAGGTGACCTACTGATTGATGTCAGAGTCATAATGCTGATGCTGCATTGTCATTCTGCTGGCCCAAGATGAGTTTCACTCCATAGGGCTTCAAGGAGCTGGTAGTCATTAAATCATCATGGTAAATTTTGACATTGAGGATTTGTCCTATTTTTAAAAGATCTCATATAATCTTTTACAATCTGTTGGTAACTACTTCTAAGGTCTAATTCTTTAGAAAATAATTCCTCTTAGACTTTAAAAATTCCACTTTTTTAGCCCCACCTTCTTTGTGGTCTGCAGAGGTGAAAGGTCAGTTATAATTATGTAGTTAGGTACATAATGTACACCTTGGGGCAAAAGTAGGTTTACAGTTGTTCGTATGGAAAATACTACAATAATCTATATCTAATCTAATAAAAGAGAAACATGCAAATTGACCGTACCTGAGCTATGCCCCAAGCCACGCTCACCAGCCAATCAGAGTGACTATATGCAAATTAACCCAACCAAGATGGCAGCTGGCAGCCACGGAGCTGGAGCAAGCAGGAGGCTTGGTTGCCCCGGCGTTGGAGGAAGCCAAGCTTTCCGCCTGCTCTGGCTGGCTCTAAGCTCCACTAGAGGCAACAAAGTTTTAATTATAGAAGATAAATAAATCCCAGATACCTGCTTCTAGCCAGCCTCCACTGGGAGCTTGGGTGGCTGGGGGCCATGGCCAGCCTGCAAACAGCCATCAGCCCTTCACCCAGGCTGGCCAGGCACCCCAGGGGGGACCCCCACCCTGAAGGGGGTGTGGCAAGCCTGAAAATGGCCCTCAGCCCCTCACCCAGGCTGGCTAGGCACCCTGGTGGGGAACCCTGCCCTGATCCGGAACACCCTTCAGGGAAAACCAGCCAGCCCCCACCCATGCACTAGGCCTCTATCCTATATAATAAAAGGGTAATATGCAAATTGACCCTAACAGCAGAACGACTGGGAATGACTGGTCACTATGACACACACTGAACACCAGGGGGCAGACGCTCAATCCAGGAGCTGCCCCCTGGTGGTCAGTGCGCTTCCACAGGGGGAGCTCTGCTCATCCACAAGCCAGGCTGTCGGCTGCCAGTGCAGCGGTGGTGGTGGGAGCCTCTCCCGCCTCCTCAGCAGTGCAAAGGATGTCCATCTGCAGCTTAGGCCTGCTCCCCACTGGCAAATGGGAATCCTTAGAGGGCTCCTGGGCTGCCAGAGGGATGTCTGGCTGCCATCTTAGGCCCAATCCCCCAGGGAGTGGGCTTAAGCCAGCAGGTGGTTATTCCCCGAGGAATCCCAGACTGTGAGAGGGCACAGGCCGGGCTGAGGGACCCCCCCAGTGCACTGGGCCTCTAGTATATATATATATCTAAAAGCCTAAGCGACTGGATGAATGGACAACCAGTCGCTATGATGCTCACTGACCATGGGGCAAACGCTCAATGCAGGATCTGTCCCCTGGTGGTCAGTGCACTTCCACAGCGGGAGTGCCGCTCAGCTGACTGACGGGAGCCAGATGCTGGGGCTGACTGCTGGCAAGCACAGCTGTGGCAGCATGAGCCTCTCCCGCCTCCGTGGCAGGTGCAGTGGGGCAGGGAGGAGGGGGAGTGGCAGGCAGGAGCGGCAGGTGGTGTTGGACTGCTGGTTTCGGTGGATCCCCACAGGCGACGCCGAGGGACTCCACCAGTGCACGAATTCATGCACCGGACCTCTAGTTAAAAAATAATGCAAGAATAACTTCAGTTTCGCATACTCACAACTGTAAACCTACTTTTGCCCCACCCTGTATATGACGTACTACCTCTTCTGTTATAACAGGACCCACTAGTAGGATTGTCAGATTTAACACACAAAAATTTTATAAGACATCCAGTTAAATTAAAAAAAGATATTTTAGTATAAGAATGCAATATTTGGGATAAGATGTACTGGGTTCTACTGTAGCCCAAGTCAATCAAAACCAGTTTGGCTCAGTAGATAGAACATCGGCCCACAGACTGAATGTTCCCAGATTCGATTCAGGTCAAGGGCATGTACCACGGTAGCATGCTTAATCCTCAGCCCCAGTCAGGGCATGTAGGGGAAGCAACCAATCGATGTGTCTCTCTCACATTGATGTTTTCTTCTCTCTGTCTCTTCCCCTTCCTTCCACTCTCTCTAAAAATCAATGAAAAAATATCCTCAGGTGAGGATTAACAAAAACAAACAAAGTGGGGCTTGGGTACTGGTAACTGTTAAAGTTCCCGAGGTGATTATAATGGTTTTCCAGGGATGAGAACCACTGTACTGGGTTAGTCCAGTGCCCCACAGCATCAGCATCACTGAGAACTTGTAAATACAGAGTTCCAGACCCTACTCTAGACTTAGTGAATCAGATCCTTTGGGCATTGGACCCAGTGAGCAATTTTTAATGAGCACTCCTGGTGACTTTGATGCATACTAAAGTTTGAGAATCATTCATCTACATTAACTAAATGGGAGAGACAGACCTTACTTATTATTATTTATTTTAATCCTTACCCGAGGATATTTTCCCCCTCACTGATTTCTAGAGAGCGTGAAAGGGAGGGAGGAAGAGCGGGGAGAGAGAGAGAGATTGGTTGCCTCCCATACATGCCCCTTCCAAGGCTGGGGAACCTGCAACCAAGGTGTGTGCCCATGACCAGGAATCAAATCCACCACCCTTTTGGGCTGCAGGCCAGTGCTCTAACCACTGAAAAAACTGGCCAGAGTAGAGACAGGCATTATTTAAATGACCATATAAATATGCAATAGTAAATCTTGCTAAGGGCTAGCTAGCTAGGTGAAGTGCTGAGTGCTGGGAAAGGGTATGACAGAGAAATGAGATCTAATATGGGGTAAAATAGGATGTAGTTAGGAAAGGCTTTCCTGAGGAAGGGCTATTGAGCTGAGATTGAAGGATGAGTAGGAATTACTAAACATCAGTGGAAGGAGGTGCACAGCATACCTGAAGGAGGGGACAGCAGATCCAAAGGTCTCAGGGTGGGAAGAGACTGGCTATGTTGTAGGAATTGAAAGAAAACCTTGGAGCGGCTGGATCTGGCATCAAGAGGAAGTGATACGGCTGGATAGGAGACCAGAGCGAGACCCTTCAGGATCTTGAGTCTGGGAAGCCATTTAGGATTTTAGGCTGAGAAATGACTTGAACAGCTGTTCATTTAAAAAAGATCACTCTGGGGTCAGCCTGGAGAACAAACTGTAGGGTCCAGGAGTGGATGTGGAAAAACTGTTAGGTGGTGAAAGGTTCTGACATGTCAGGGCATGTGAGGAGTCCAGGTGGAGGGAGGCTGGTATTGGGGATAAGAAGGAACAGTATGGTCCTGGCTGGGGGGCTCAGTTGGTTGGAGAGTCATTCTGTACACCAAAAAGTTGTGGGTTCAATTCCCGTTCAGGGCACATACCTAGGTTGCGGGTTCATTCCCTGGTGGGAGCACATATGGATCAATATTTCTCTCTTCTCTCTCTCTCTCTCTCTCTCTCTCTCTCTCTCACTCACTCAATAATAAAAAGCAGCATCACACATATCCTCAGTTAAGGATTCAAAAAAAAAAAGTTAAAAGGAGAAGTGGTATGTGGAGGGATAAAAGTTTGGGCTGTTGAGTCACACAGATGTGCTTGCAGATCCAGTCTCAGTTCTTTTTAGCCATGTGCTTCAGCCAGATTGTTTGACTTATCTAAGCTTATTTTCCTTATCTAGAAAAAGGTGGTGATAATCTATAATAATAAAAGGGTAATATGCTAATTAGACCGGACGTCTTCTGGATGTCATTCCAGATGTCCTTCCTGATGAAGCTGGTCCTGGAGCCTGCAGGCTGCCCAGGAGAAGAAAGGCCTACTCTTGCACGAATTTTTGTGCATCAGGCCTCTAGTGACTACATAAGATGTTGAGTACTCATGAGGATTAAAGGTGTTGATTTATGTAAAGTCCTAGCACATGGAAAACACTCAGTAAAATGAAGTATTCCAAAATTATAAATCTGGATAACCAAAGTAGCTGATTTTCTCAGTTCAGGACGGTATATTTTCTTTTGGGAGAAAAATTGTTCTCAGGTGGAATTAATTTGGGTTTTACAGATCCAGATGATTTGAGAAGACTCGGCTGAATGAACTATCATTTGCCAAGATGGAGGCTTTAAATGAGAAAAATCATTAAATGTCATTCATAAGAGTGTTGTAAACACAATTTGAAAGAACATACAAAATGCATGTATCATATTGCCTCAGAGTTTAGCTAGTAAGCCAGACAAAGACCTGAGAATGAAATAGGAATTATTTAGGACACCCAGGCTTCAAGACATTTTCTGTGGCGACTTTGAAAAGCTCGGTTTCATTTGAATTAGAATGTATTTTGATTGGCTCAAATTGCAAATAGTTTTTCCACCATTGGCCATTGATGGTTTGAAGAGGCTTCTGAACATGAAGCTCATTGATGGCAGTTTGACTTCTGTAATCAAATGCTCACGTCTCCCACTAGTCAGTTGGCATATCTATAGGACATCACTTTTACCAGTATATGGATGGATAGATAGACCTTTTTAAGTTTCAAAAAGATCCAAATAATTGTATGTGTATGTATGTGATCATGGTAAATTTCCTTAAAATTTAATAAACACCTGAGTATTATTAAATAGAGTTAATCTTCATAAATAATGTTTTTGAATAGAAAGCAGGAGGTACAATGCCTTTTTAGACAGTGATCACTTTTTGGAACAAAAAGCACATTAATATTTTTGGTATTTGATTTAAGTTTAACATATTCTTTACAATTTAAGAACAAAATGAAAATATGTAATTTGATTAGGGTGCAGGTGAGAAAGTAGAGGAAACTCTTAAGAAGGTAAAATGTGAGAGAATTGCTGCTCTTTGGTAGTTTAGTAGTTGTAGTTAGGAGCAGGCTGAAATAATGTGGCATTCTTTGATCTAGAACAAAAGAGTTATTGAATACATAATCTATCATTAGGCTCTGACTTTGATGGAATGTTAAGCAAACATGATTTGTTTGGCATTTTCCAAACACATCATAGGATTAGTGTGCAATGTTAATGTGTTTAAGTAGCCGCGACAAATAAGGCAAAGTAAAGCATAGAGTTGAGTTTAAAAAGTACTTCTGAAAGTTTTCCCCCTTGGAGTTAATTTTAATGTACTAATTGCACTGAAGTTGTAGTCACTCTGCTTTAAATATAAAATATGTGTATGACCAGCCAAAATAAGACCATCATTATTCTTAAGATTCTGTTGTATAAATGTAATTCCACTAACATAACTGTAGCCTTTTATGCAAAACCAACATTCTTTAAAATGTATGCCTCACTGACCAAATATAGACAAATGCCTAATAGCCAGAAGTACATTAAAACAATAGTTATGCAAAAGATGATTGAATGCCAGCAATGTGAGATTTGAAATACCTCATTTTGCTTGTCAATATAAGAAAACATGCTGCCCTAGGGAAATGTGATGTTTAATTATGGATATCTCTTTGTGCATCCCAGAAAAAAAATGCTTCCCTCATCTTTGGCATTGAATTCCAGTTCAATCATGTAAATCTTCAACTCTCATTGTGGTTGCTCAATAAAGGGCTATTTGAATATTCTTTCATACGAAGTTGTTCCGTTTCCAGAGGCTGCAATGCATTTTACTCAATATTTAGTATTCTGGCTCTAAAAGCATTTTACGACATTATTGGTATTCAGGCTGTAAAACCTGAGAATTGCATTTGCAGGTCTGATTAGTAGCAGTCACACTTCAAATTGTTAGACCTTGCATAAATTAAACTTTTGTGTTTTGCAATTCTTGGATAATTTTGTTCAGCTAATACATTAACCATTCTAGCCGTTTTTTGCTTAAACTTTTATAGTTTTATGTGTGTTTCATTTATTTTTTCTGTAATAATTAGGCATCCTGAATCCAATAATTTGTTAATTATAAAACTCTTAAAATGGCAAGATTTTATGAAATCCAGGTTAGGGGGGAAAGTATTATGAATAGATCCAAGATTTTTTACCCCTTTCTAGTCTTTCCTCTTAAGCATCCAGTTAATCATATCATATTTTAAATAGAGATTAAGTGACTAACATAACAATTTAATACTTTCAATATTACTTGTAAAGCATAATATTAGAATTTATTAACTTAGTGATTTGATTTTTTCAATGTGATTTGATAATGTAACTTTAGATGAATATATTATATTTACAAAACAAATTATTTAAATGTTTTTAAAATACTTCAAATTTTACTAAATCTTATATTTGTCACTAGTTAATAGAAATGTGTAATTTACCAGTAGATTTAGATAATATGTTAATGTTTAATTGCTAGGATGCAAGTTTTTTCTACTAACTTGTAAAAATTGTCACTAAAAATAAAAATATAGTGTCTATTTAATCTTCCTTTTGGTTATACTTCACATTAAAACTGCATAGAACTGTTACAACTTTGCTAACTATCACCAGGATCTCATGTCCCTGGATATGAGTTGCAGTTCAGTCTTATGTGTCCTGTCTTTGTGACTAAGAGACATACACTTGTGTTGTGAATACATTCATATATTTAGGGTTTAATGTCTGTAAAGAGGGGATATCACTAACAACTTTATTACAGGGTAATGTATAGTCATGGTATTTATTTACTAGCCTAAATGAAGCTAACTTACTCAGAGTGATCTTGTTAAATTATTTTTCTGTCTCTTTACAAAGAGACAGACAAAAGCCATAGTTCAAACCTGCCTCTGTAGCCTGTCATTAAGCTCTGTAATGTACTTGAAGAATTTTAAACATATTGAGGGATTCAAAGGCATGACCTTTTATTGGGTATGGTAAATGATCTGTAACAAGAAGACTCTAGGTTAATTAAACAAATTACTCTAGTCAACGGTACAAGGAACATCACTGACAAGAGATGAAATTTATATTAACTTATCTTATTTACAGGGAATTAACCTAAATTTGGCATTTATTCATTCCATTTACTTATGCCAGCATTATCTTCATTAAGAAATAGTGTTATCTTGGTTGTGTCAGCCATTTGACAATGAACTCAGGGATACTTCCCAATTCCTAAATAACTAGCTTAAGAAAGAATAGTGGGCACGATGAATATAAAGCTGCTGAATTAATCAGTCAATAAATTGCTAAAGCAGATGTTGAGGGGCATGAGATTTGGGCCAACTGGAAGAGTTAGGGGTAAGGCAGCTCAGCGCAGTGATTCATTACATGACCTCTGGAGTCAGGCAGCTCAGGTTTCATGGCTGGCTCTGCTTCTTGCTAATGTGGGCCACATACTCTCTCCCACGAGCCTCAGTGTCATCATCTGTAAAATGAGGATGCTAACAACCGTGCCTAGTTCACAAAGTTGTTGGGTAGATTAAATGACATGGTCTATTCAAGTGCCTAGAATCTATGCTCAAAATATGATTATAATAAAGACTCAGAAGGGATAATTTTATTTTTTTGGAGATGGGAAACATAATGAGAAAATGGTGCAAATGGCAGAGGTCTGAAAGAGGGAGGTTGATTCTAAATGGAAATGGGGTGTGTGCCCATAGAATTTGAGCTGAAATGGTCCTTTGACAGAGCCTGGTTCAGCCCCCATCCAATGTAAAGGTAAGGGAGCAAGGCTTAGGATGAGCAAGCAGTAGCTCATCACAACATAATGTAAGCATGAGGACTAAAACCAGGAGTCCTGACATCATATTCAGTTCCCAGATACTTTTTAAAAAACATACAGTTCATAAACCATAAAATTTATCATTTTAAAGTTTACATTTTAGTGATTTCCAGTATATTCACAAGGTTGTGCAACCAGCAGCACTATCTAATATCCCCTCCAAAAAAAATTCCATATCCATTAGCAGTTACTCCCTAACCCCTCTTCCCTCAGTCCTTGACAACCACCAGTCTCTCTTCTATGGATTTGCCTATTTTGGACATTTCATGTAAATAGAATCATGCAGTATGTTCTCAAGGTTCATCCATGTTCTTTCCTTTTCCTATCTAAATAATTTTCCATTATGGGTTTACTGCATTTTGTTTAGCAGAGGGACATTTGGCAGATTCCAGATTCTTTTTTAAAAAATATATTTTATTGATTTTACAGAGAGGAAGGGAAAAGGATAGAGAGTTAGAAACATCGATGAGAGAGAAACATCGATCAGCTGCCTCCTGCACACCTCCTACTGAGGATGTGCCCGCAACCAAGGTACATGCCCTTGACTGGAATCGAATCTGGGACCTTTCAGTCCGCAGGCCGACGCTCTATCCACTGAGCCAACCAGGTTATGGCAGATTCCAGATTCTTAAAAGGAATTAGGGCTGAGCAAATTGGAAAAAAAATGTTTAAGGGGGATGGGAAGCAATGGGACCATCAAGTTTCTTAAGTATTCATCAGTGACCCTAAAACCTCTAAAGACCCAAATTGCTTAGCCTATTCAATGGCTGAGACCTGAAAATGCTTAAACTTAGAAATCAAGATGAATTACTCCTCTGCCCTCCTTGCCATCAAGGGATAGGCCACTGTGGCATGCTTTTACCTTACCCTTTTGGCCCCAGTTTAGACCATGAGATACACAAGCAGATCTAGGTCCATCTCATTCACCAGTACAGGAATTTGGAACCAAGACTCATCCATCCCAGTCCAACTACTCATGAGCTGGATCAAAGCACAGGTGAACATTTGGGAGCTCTGGGCAGCCTTCCCCCACAGTGGCTCAGAGGAAGGCCCTGCATGGAGAGCAGAAGGAGAGAGACCAATGCTGCATGAGGTTCCAGAGCATTCCCCTCTGTTTAGGTGTTACTTCCACCAGGATCAGGTATTCTGGGGTTCTAAGAAGCACAAATAGAAATTGCTAACATTTAGCAACACTTACTGTGTGCCAGGTGTGTTGCAGGAACTAATTCTATTGATCCTAACATAAATCCTACTACAATTATTCTCGTTTTGTAGACAAAGAACCCGAGGCACAGAGGGGTTAAGTAACTTGTCCAAGGTCACATGTAGGGAGTTGCAAAGCCATAATTCAAACCTGCCTCTGTAGCCTGTCATTAAGCTCTCCATGACAGCCCAAGTCAGCTTGAGTTAGTTTCTATTACAACCAAAAGAACCTCGACAAAAAACGACCCTCAGTGCTCTTCCCTTGCCTGTCCCTACTTCCATCTCTTCCCGTCTCCTTATATATATTTTTTCAGTTTCCTACTCATACCACATGCACACATCTACACCCATGCACCAGTCATAATAATCTACACTCAGTCCCAAGATGCTTAAGACTGCTGTGCCCTGTGTATAGTGCTTGGAATTCCTTCTGGCTCTGTGAGCTGGGCAAACATCCTGCCATCTTTTAGGGCCTCTGTTCTGACTCACTTTCTCTATTGAGCCTTTATGACTTGTCCTCTCTGCTTCTCCCTGGTCCCCACCTCCATGGAACTCTCTACTCCCTCTTCCATGCTTAAACTCTCTTCTCTGACCTCCACCAGTCATCCCTAACAGTCTATTGAATTTACTTGTTTAGAATCTTTATACTTCTTTGAGGACAATAGGTGGTTTGGTCACCTTCAGTCTCATGGCATGTAACAAGCACTCAATAAATATTTATTGAATAATAAAACAACAAAAATCTCTGAGGATTCATAAGATATTTTACTACTAGTATTGACATTAGTAAGTACTTGTATGTGTACAAGTGTGCAGGTATGGATAAGAAAGAATATTGTCTTTAAGTTCAAGGATATTTTTGAATCTATATATGTACATATGTCTACACATCTATATGTACATTTAAAACTAAATAAACATATGTCAATTTTATCATCAGAGATCCTGGGGAAGTTTATTTTCCTGCTTACTACTCTGTGCCTTTCTCTCCTGGAGGTGGCAGGAACCAGTGTCTTCAGTTAGGAGAGTGATTGAGTAAATGCCTTCTTTAGAATCAAGAGGATAGGGAGAACAAGAGATTGTTCAGTCCAGCCTCATACCTTCAATGTTTTAATGACATGAGGTTAAGTTCTTATTTCATCTCTTAGATCTTTTAAAATTATGACTCTATAATTTCATGGGAACATATTCCAAGATTACATCAAGTGAGATCATTAAGGGAGATTTTCTGGTATGTATGTGTAATCCCTTGCTTTAACTTCAACACTTTTATCATATAATTTCTTATATAATTGAAAATGGTAAATGCTTGTTAAAAAGTAATTGCCACTTTTTTTCTTTCCTTTAGGCTACCCCCACCTCAAGAAAACCCCCACACATTTAATATAAGATTCATCATTTCATAGTATCTTAATGATTTACTTGTTAGTTTTCTCTGGACACTCCACAGATCCTAGATAGAGGAATTTAGTCCTGATAAGATATGTGCCCAGAAACCCTTCAGCATAAATATTGACATTATTGCATTGTTTTCCACTGAATAATGTAAGAATTCATGAGTCCATACTGTTAATAAAGAAATAATTGGGAGAGAAGGGAGAGCCTTTCCGTACCGCAGAATGCCAACCAATAAATATAGAAGGGATGATGGAATTGCAACCATAATAGCAATTCCCATGAATATGACTCAATGGATGCTAAAATTATGGGTGAAAGTTTGATGAGGAACAGAATATTCAGTCTCAAAGTGTCTCCTTCCAAATAGCTTTTTAGTTACAAAGGAAAAGAATGGTGACTATAGTGGAGAAAGCTGAGACCCCACCTTAGCCCAGTGGTCAAGGTTAACATCACAGTGACAGGACAAACCAACATGGGTAGGATGTACCAAGGAGGCTATCCCTTATGTGCTCTTCCTGCCCAGAGTGCATAGCCTGGATCTAATGAGAAAACAATTAGACAAACCAAAATGTGGGCTGTTTTACAAAGTAACTGGCCTGACCCTCCAAACATGTCTATGTCGAGAAAGAAAAAGAAAGGAACGTAAATGAGACTACAGAGATTAACAACTAAATGCAACGTGATTCTGAATTGAATTCTGCCTTGGGAAAAATTTGCTATAAAGGACATTATTGGGAAAATTACCAAAATTTGAATGTGAACCATGAACTAGGTAATCATAGATTGTTCAATATTAAATTTTCTGATTTTAATAGTTATACTATGATCATGTAAGAAGGTATCCTTGCTTCTGGGACATATTTAGGGGAAAAGAAGCATGATATCTTCAACTTTCAAATGATTCACACACACATATTTATATGTATATGTATACACACACACACACACACACACACACATATACATATATATGAGGGAAGGAGAGAGATAATGTATTTTTATTTAACTTATTGAAGTGACATTGGTTAATAAAGTTATATAGGATTCAGGTGTACAATTCTATACTCATCTATATATTGTATTGTGTGCGCACCACCCCAAGCAAGAAAAAATAATTTTAAAATAAATATAGCAAAAAGCTAACAATATATAATTCTGGGTAATTTGGGTTCAAGGGCATGTGAAAGGTTTTTGCTCAATTCTTGTTACTTTTTCTGTAAATTTAGAATAAAAGTTAAAAATGTAAAAAAAAAAAATGTACCCTTAAGGAAGATTTCTTCTAGTTTCTTTTTCTTCCTTATTCCTGCTCAAATCCACGTTCTCTGAATCAAAGTAAACTGGTAATTCATAAATAAGAACATCAGGAAATTCACATTTTTTGAGCAGATGCTAATGGAAGTTGCCACTATACTGTTATGGTTTTTGAAATTATTTTGTTAAAATTTTGCCTGTTAGTGTTAAAAATTATTTTTGAAGAGACTATTCTGTCTTGGCAAATATAACCTTATTTCTATTACTTAAAAAAGTATTTGCGCCAAAGACTGAGTTCCAAACAAACAAGGATAGAGCACTAGATTATCTTGTGGGGTACTTTTTAAAATGCCAATGTTCTTGAGAATTTGAGTTTATGTAAATGAAGTCTTACCTTTCCTGGATAAAAATGGACTTAACAATACTTTCATCTCTCTTTCTTAATAGTAATTTAAAAATCCACTTAATTCTTCGCTGATAAGAAATATTGTTTTTGCCCTGGCTGGTGTGGCTCAGTTTGTTGAGTGTTGTTCGGTGTACCAATGGGTTTTCGGTTCATCTACCTGCTGGGGTGCATACCTGGGTTGCGGGTCTGTCCCATGTCAGGGTATGTTTGGGGAGCGGCTGATCAATGTTTCTCTCTCACATTGATGTTTCTCTCTCTCAAAAAAAAATTGATGAAAACATATTTTTTAAAAAAAGAAATACTGTTTTTCTAGAAGAGTGACACTTTTCAGCATATGCCAGACTATCCATTTTAACAGGAGGTAAGATCAAAGTATATGTGTAAGGAAGTAAACTTCAAAGACTGACTCTAGCAGTCATTTTGCTTGTAATATAGTTTACTTTTGAGGTTTTTGAGTCTTCTTTTTGGGTATCCAGATAATGATAAACCAGTTTATGTTCTAAGTTCATAGTAATTACTTAATAAATATTCTTGGATAAAGTTGGCTTCTTTCCTGGCAGTTAAATCTAAGAACAATTTAAAATAATTATATAATGTTACTTCCTAGAAGTAATTCTGATAAATTATCTTTGAAATATTTTTGAAAAAGAAGTGAGAGTAAATTCTTGACATTGCCTAGAAAATAGCTCTGGGTGCAGCATATGAATTTGAAAATGGATGTAGGAGTCCAACAAAGGCATTTCACCAAATGCCGGTTCTGTTTCCACTCTTGTCTTCTGTTCTGTTGTTTGTATTCACTGCTCTGATGCTGAGTTTTTGCATGTAGCCTAATAGACATGTGGGCTGCTCTCTAAGGCAATCACACAACCAAATTACTGTTTTCAGGACTCTGAGTGTCTGAATGGAAAGATACTTGACAGTGTGGGTGTTGCCATTTCAGAAAACAGAGCAGCAAAAATTGTTAATATTTTGGTAAAAGTTCAGACTGAGCTCCCCGCCTGCTTTTCTTCCTACATGTTTCATACATCAGAACCATGTGTTGTTATTATCTAGTTAATTATGTTATTTCTGGTTTTTGTTCAGGACAGTTCCTCTTCACATGAACACTAGCAAATAGCAAGTTAAAAGTAGAGTAAATGGAACTATCAGAGACCATGTTCTGGGGAGATGTTTAGTTTATCCTTAATTGTTTACTTTTTAAAATAATGATTTGCATTATGAGGAGATTCTTTTTAAACCCAACTTTTAACCTATATGATCTATTAGCATTTCTAACAATTGCAAAAATGGAGAGAAATCTATAATAATAAAAGGGCAATATGCTAATTAGACCAGATGTCTTCCAGATGTCATTCCGGACACCCTTCCTGACAAAGCCAGGGTGCCTGCGGGTCGCCCGAAGGAAGCCAGCCCAGGTTCCGAGTGCCTGTTGGTAGCTGGAGGAAGGAAGCAGCCAGGGTCCTGGGTGCTGGAGGGAAGCCGGTGCCGGCAGCCAGGGGAAAGAAGGCCTACTCTTGCACGAATTTTCTTGCATCGGGCCTCTAGTCTGTTATAAAAGAAGAACTCAACGGGGATTTGGCTTTCTGTTTCTAGAGAATGGGACAAATGAGCTCACTGAATAATTGTGAGGTTGATAAAGTCTATCTTTCAATCCCATAGCCTTTCCCCTTTTCTCTCTTTCTTCTTGTCTCCTTTTCAATAAGAAGCTGATATCAGCCACACCTTAGAGTGAATTTTAAAATGTTGTGTTAACAATAGCTTTTCCACACTACTTCTTGCAAACATTAGTGTCTCATGATACATTAATAAGTCTTACATGAAGAGAGAGTTTTATGATATTAAAAAGCTTGGGCCCTGGCTGAGTAGCTCAGTTGATTGACATGTCCATACATTATAAGGTTGTGGTTTCAATTCCTGCTCAGGGCACATACCTATGTTGCAGATTTGATTCCTGGTTGGAGAGCGTGTGGGTTTTTTGCATTGATATTTCTCTTTCTCTCTCTCTCTCTCTCTCTCTCTCTCTCTCTCTCTCTCTCTCTTCCCTCTCTCCCTCCCTCCGTCCCTCTCTGTTTTCCACTCCCTCTCCCATGTACAAGGCTATTGTGACCACGTGAATTGGTGAAAGACATGTAATCACAGTGACATTTACATGGTTTTATGTTATGCTAGTCATCTAATTACCTGATGTTGTTTTTAAAAGTAATTTGATAGGGATTTGAAGTAATCTCAATATACCTTTTAACATATTTTTATGAAAAATTTCAAACATACATTAAAGTTGGAAGAATTTTACAGGGAGCATCCACCATCTAGGTAAAATTTGTAACAATGAAATGCACAAATCTTAAGGACGCATTAGATGAGATTTGATAAATGTACACATCTGTGTAACCCAAACCCCTATCATAATATAGAGCACCACCTTAATGCCAGAAAGTTCCTTCATGCCTCTTCTCCATCAACTCTCACTTCTGCTTCCCAGATGCAACCACCATTTTTATTTTGTTCCATCATAGGTTAGTTTTTGCCTGCTCTAGAACTGTATAAATTCAATCATGACTCTGGTGTAAGGCTTCTTTCACTCAGCACAATATATTTGGGAATTATCCATGTTATGGGTATCTGTAGTTCTTTTTTATTGCTGAGTAGTGTTCCTTTGCTTTTCCATTCTCCTCTTATTAGATACTGGGTTATTTTTAGTTTGGGGCTATTATGCATGCAGCTGCTATGAACATACTGTACAAGTCTTTTTGTAAATACAGTTGACCTTTGAACAACATGGAGCACTGACTCCCCCTCCCCCCAACCTCTGAGTCAAAAATCCATGCATAATTTTTAACTCCCCCAAAACTTAGTTGTTCCTTGGTATCCATGAGGGATTGGTTCCAGGATCCCCAGGGATATGAACATCCACAGTTGCTCAAGTCCCTATATAAAATAGCATATAGATCAATGCATATAGTCAGCCCTTTGCATCCACAGACTCTCAACCACAGGTCTTCACCTATAATGGGTGTTGTCAGTGTTTCTAATTTTAGCCATTTTGGTATTTGGTGGTAACTTTTGTGGTTTTAATTTGCATTCTCCATCTGCCTAATGATGTTGAGCACCTTTTCATGTGCTTTTTGGTCACTTTTGTCAAATGCCTGTTCAAATATAATGCCTATTTTAAAAAATTGAGTAGTCTTATTATTGAGTTATAGGAGTTTTTAGATACCAGTCCTTTAGCATATGTATGTTTTGTAAATCTGTTTTCCCATTCATGCCTTGCCTTAATGATGTGTAGAAGTTTTAAATTTTGATGAACTCTAATTTATCTATTTTTCTTTTATGGCTATTACTTTCTGGGTTCTATCTGGGAAGACATTGACTGCCTTAATGCAAATCTAATTTTTTAATACATGCTCTCGATGACTGAGCCTAGAAAGTAGCTATTTTTCACAACCTTTGGGTGAGTAGAAAGCAGATACCAGAGTTCATATACAACATTTCTAAAAGTTTCTCATTAAGCATTGCATACTTGTTTAAAATAGTCAGGACATTTTCCCTTTATGTGGCACCATTTTTACACTTAAAAGTTTTCCATTCCACATGTGTAAGCTTCTGATTTTAATGTGCCACTTTATGGAGGATTGAAATTGCTTCAGACTCCCGGATTACAGTGTGATAAGCCAAATGGGCTTCCGGACACTCCCTTCACACCAGAGACGCATGCCAGAAGCCAAACAGATGGTAAACTAGGCAGAAGTGACCCTCGGCATTCTCATTAGAGCAGTTGGGGAAATTTTAATGGGCCCCCATTTGCCTGGTTCTCTATCTTATACCCTTTGAACTGCCCCTTTTTTTTTCTTGTTACAAGTCAACAACCACCATGTATATTTTAATAGGGATTATCAAACACAATTTGCCCAGAAGATGTACAGCCCTCTAATGCTAATTAGCCAAGTTTAAATAATCACTGAGTTCTGGGATAATTGGAAAGAAACACTGTTTTTCTTGCCAGTGCATAATTACTAATTAACAGGAAGATAAAATATCAGTGTAGCAGTCATAACTAGAAGAATCTGTTAACAGTTAATTAACTGATGAGTTGGTGCCAAGGTAATGTTGGTCAAGAAAGTTTACAGATCAAGTTCTCTTGTGAATAAATACGTAAAATTACACAGTTAAGCCAGAGCAGAGCATGGGGTGGAGTAAAAACTGTGTGACCTTGGTTTCAGGTGGACGGTCATTACATGAAAGAATTGGTGTTTCTTTGCTCTAAATATTACAGCCATCAACTAATGGTTGCTACTCTGCTGCTTACACATAAGATTTCAGGCTTTATTAATTTGCTTTCTCTTGATCCTAATAATTGCATGGGCTTTCTTAGCCTTAAAATATCCTCATGAAATTGGGCCACAGCCTCCTCTGTGTTTTCCTGCTTATTAGAGTTAGGACTTGCATGCATGAAATGGTTAGCTGGAGATTCACAAAGAAGAGAATGAAAACTTGACTGCCAATTTTCTTTGTTTTTTTTTGTTAATGCAGGAGTTATCATTATATTATTCTTCAAAAGTATTTGAAAACACATACATTAAGCCATTTTTAAAAGTTAAACATTTTCATTAAAGAATAGCATGCTTTTAAATATATTTTAGTGTCAAGCATTTAATACACACTGCGTGAAGGTTAAATTCTTTTAAAAGTTCATTTGTGTAGAGTTTACTCACTGGGCAAAAAAAAAAAATTAATTATTTACTTATGAATGCATACTTTTTATTAAAACTTTTTTGCAAAATTCTTGTAGAATTTAGAAGTTTTGTAAATAATAAATACTGACTTGTTCAAAAGATAAGAAGGTGGTAGAACACTTGGTAAATTATGGCTTCATGGATTATGGTAGAAATGAATATTTTTGCTAATTTCTTTTGCAATAAATGAAAGTGATCAGAGAAAACTTTGTAGTAGGAAAATTTTAATCCTTGTACACATACTTCCACTTAACATATTAAAAAGTTGGGAATCATTATCAAAGTAGAAATTTTAATGTTATAGTTTATTCTCTTATATTCAGACCTCAGCCATACATGAGTCGTCTGTCTTGAAAGAAAAAAGGAGTCATCAGTGCAGGGTGTTTGTTTTACTTCATTCTTTTTTGTCTGCTTTTTAAATGATGGGCTATCACTTAATCAATTTACTTAAAAAAATTTTTAAAATATATTTTATTGATTTTTCACAGAGAGGAAGGGAGAGGGATAGAGAGTTAGAAACATCGATTAGGGAGAAACATCCATCAGCTGCACATCCCCATTTGGGATGTGCCTGCAACCAAGGACATGCCCTTGACCAGAATCGAACCTGGGACCCTTGAGTCTGCAGGCCGATGCTCTATCCACTGAGCCAAACTGGTTAGGGCTACTTAAAATTTTTTAAAAATCCTTTTTTTACTTTTCAATTATTGTGAGATACAATACTATATTAGGTTCAGGTGTACACCCAGTGATTAGATATTCAACTTTCTAAGTGATCATCCTGATAGATATCATACCTATCTGAGACCACACATAGTTATTAGAATATTATTGACTATAGTAGAGGCCCAGCGCGCAAAATCACACGCGTTAGCCCGCTGCTGCTCGCAGCCCCGCCTACCTGCCCATTGCGCTCGCTGCCCCGCTCACCCGCCACCCTCCTTGCTGCGATCGGAGCCTGTGGGCCACGGGGGAGGGACCGAGAAGTGCTCAATGCACCTCATGGTGACTGGTTGCTTGGTCGTCCTGGTTGTCACGGACACTGGCTTTGTACATACATAGATTCCCTCTGCTGTACTTTACATCTCATGACTATTCTGTTGGAACCAATCCCTTCACTCTTTTCACCCATCCCCCCAACCAGCCTCCCGTCTGGCAAACATGTTCTCTGGCCCAGCCAGTGTGGTTTAGTGGTTGAGCATTGGCCCATGAACCAAGCGGTCACTGGATTTTTCCCCGGTCAGGGCACATGCCCAGGTTTTGGGCTTGATCCCTGGTAGGGGATGTGCAGGAGGCAGCCAATTGATGTTTCTCTCTATGTATCCCTCTCCCTTCTGCTCTCTCTCTCTCAAATCAATAAAAGCATATCCCATCCTTATATGGAGTCACCTGTGAACATAGCTTTTGGGAGCAGAAAGGAGAGACTGTAATTTTTTTTCTCCCTCCGCAACATCTTCCTTCATCTGTGCAGAGATCCTCTAGCTTCCCTTCGAGGCCCTTTCTGCACGGCCAGTCCCAGAAACCTGCCCTAGACTCTCTCTCTCCTCTTTGGAAAGTCCCGTGATGGGCTCAGAACTAAACCATCAACTTTCCTGTTGTACCTCTAACATATAGATTAATGATTGATTGCAGGTGTATTTTGAATTATGTCATTTACTATAGACACATACAAATTTCCTAAAGCAATCCTGCTTTCAGAATGATAATATGAGTCTGCATTAGAAAAGCCAATGTTGCTGAAACCGGTTTGGCTCAGTGGATAGAGCGTCGGCCTGCGGACCGAGGGGTCCCGGGTTCGATTCCGATCAAGGGCATGTACCTGGGTTGCGGGCACGTCCCCAGTGGAGGATGTGCAGGAGGCGGCTGATCGATGTTTCTCTCTCGTCGATGTTTCTAACTCTCTATCTCTCTCCCTTCCTCTCTGTAAAAAATCAATAAAATATATATTTTTTTTAAAAAAAAAGAAAAGCCAATGTTATGGTGGCCAGACCTAGTGATTTTAGTTTTAAATGAGACACTAATTTATATTCTAGGGCATGAAAAAAGTGGCAAAATGAATTACAGTTTTGAAGGCTGCACTGATTTGTTGAGCTGAACTCATTTTTTAAAAAACAGAATATATGATTGAACTTAAGTTTTTAAAAAGTGGTTTGGTCCCAGAAATTTAAAAAATTTAAAATTTAAATTCTCTTATGGATAATGGAAACACTTACGAATATAGTTTTCATGCAGGAAAAAGGACTATCTCAGAGATGGATATATTGACATTTCCCCCAGAGTTTCCCCATGAGACAGATTCCTGGGGAAGAGCTGGGGCTCTGGGGCCTTGAGGAGGGACAGTGGAGAGAGAGGAGGATGTCTAGTAGCTGGTGAAAGGATAACGCCACTCTGTGAGAGACGTGATGACTTTTACTGGTAATTCTTACTTTTTTATTTTCTTCCCTTCTCTTTCATTTCAAATATCTTCCCTGTCCTACTGCTTTTGACTTTTCTGTCTTCTTTATCTTCTTTTTAGTTCCCTTCAGCACTTCCACTTATTTTCTCTCCCTCTGCTTCTAGGTGGTTGCTCATTTTTTTTCTTAGATTTCTTTTTATTGAGGTATGGCTGACATGTAACATTATATTAATTTCAAGTCTATAACATGATTCAATATTTGTTTACATTTCAAAATAACCACCACAATTAAGCCTAGTTAACAGTCATTACCATACATAGTTACATTTTTTTTTCTTCCAATGAGAACTTTTAAGATGTACTCTTTAGGAACTTTCGAATATACTATACAGTTTAACTACAGTCAATACACTGTACCTTACATCCCTATGACATTTATTTTGTAACTGGAAGTTTGTACCTTTCGACTCCCTTTACCCATTTTGTGTCCCCCTAACTCCGCCTCTGACAACCACCAATCTATGAATCTATAAGCTTTTTGTGTCTGTTTGGTTTTTAGATTACATATATAAATGAAATCTACGGAATTTGTCTTTTTCTGTCTGACTTATTTCATTTAGCGTAATGCCCTCAACGTTCCTCTATGTTGTTGCAAATGACAAAATTTCATTCTTTTTATGACTGAATAATATTTCATTGTATATATGTACCCCATTTTCTTTATTCATGCATCTAGAGCAGCGGTTCTCAACCTGTGGGTCGCGACCCCTTTGGTTGTTGAACGACCCTTTACAGGGGTCACCTAAGACCATCCTGCATATCAGATATTTACATTACGATTCATAACAGTAGCAACATTACAGTTATGAAGTAGCAACGAAAATAATTTTATGGTTGGGTCACAACATGAGGAACTGTATTTAAAGGGCCAGAAGGTTGAGAACCACTGATCTAGAGACACTTAGGTTGTTTCCGTATCTTAGCTATTGTAAATAATGCTGCAGTGAATCATAGGGATGCATACATCTTTTCAAGTTAGTATTTTCATTTCCTTTGAGTAAAATACCCAGAAATGGAATTGCTGGATCATATGATAATTCTATTTTTAATTTTTTGAGGAACCT
Source organism: Myotis yumanensis (assembly GCF_028538775.1). NCBI lineage: Eukaryota > Metazoa > Chordata > Mammalia > Chiroptera > Vespertilionidae > Myotis > Myotis yumanensis. Next base: position 70,501,859 of record NW_027223760.1, on the reverse strand, counting down.
CTATACTGTTTTCCACAGTGGTTGCACCAATCTGTATTCCGTTTTCTCCACATTCTCACCAACACTTGTTGATTTATTGATGATAGCCATTCTAACAGGTGTGAGGGGATACCTTATTGTGGTTTTGATTTGCATTTCCCTGATGATTAGTGATATTAAGCTTCTTTTTATGTACCTGTTGGCCATCTATATGTCTTCTTTGAAAATATGTGTATTTTGATTCTCTGCCCATTTTTAATCATATTGGTGGTGTTGAGTTGTGAGAAGTTTTTTTTTTTTTACATTTTGGATATTAACCCCTTATCACATAGATGATTTGCAAATATTTTCTCTCATTCAGTAGGTTGCCTTTTCATTTTGTTAATGATTTCCTTTTAGCCCCATTTCAGTGCTTTTACTTATTTTCTCTCGCTCTTCTTCTAGGTGGTTACTCATTTCTTTCAATTTCCTATGACTTTTTGTCCTTCCTTGTATATTTCTCTTCTCCGTTGCCCCTTCCCCCACTTTTCCTTCTCTTTCTTCAGTGCATCTTTGCTGCTGGCCTAAGTTCACTTTCTCCTCTTGTCCCCTAAACCAGCCATGGGCAAACTATGGCCTGCGGGCCGGATCCGGCCAGTTTGAAATGAATAAAACTAAAATAAAAAAAAGACCGTACCCTTTTATATAATGATGTTTCCTTTGAATTTATATTAGTTCACACAAACCCTCCATCCATGCTTTTGTTCCAGCCCTCGGTCCAGTTTAAGAACCCATTGTGGCCCTCGAGTCAAAAAGTTTGCCCACCCCTGCCCTAAACTCTTCCCTCATTATGTAAGCAGCATTTGCTCACTTGGATTACCCAGAGCGATATTATTTAAGTTCCTGGCGTATTTTACATACTCAAGCAGAGCATGGCCTACGGAGCAGAGCAGATTTATGAAGTTACATCAAGAAGTTTGCTGAGAAACAGTAGCTCTAGGTGAAAAACTGAAATTGTGAGGCACTATTGGGTGAAAGTTAAATGTATTTTCATTTAAAAAGTTAATAAATATGCTGAAATATTTTAAAATAACAAGTATGTTATAAAAATTATATTTTAAAGTATTTTAAAAGTATATTTAAAATTATTGAATAAGGTTTTATGCCCACTGTTTATAATTTTTATTTCAAATATTTGAGATGTTATGAATTTCAAAGCACAAAAAGATCACAAATGTATTAGGCCTGTAAAATTTTTAAAGACTTCAAAACAAACCCAAAAGAAGTTGGTTGTGATCTTATAAAAAGTTTCCAAGTTTCCCAATACATTCCTATAAAATGGATATTGCTTCACATGGCTATGGTAAGAATTGGATGTAATTACAGAGAAAAATTACCTAGCATATAACATGTGCTTTCAGTGACTCCTTTCCTGTTTCTTCTTTCACCATTTAAATTTGCCATTGAACTGCTAGATGCTGTCATACCTGCAAAATTTCAGTGGCTTAAAACTATAGAATTTTTTCCTTTACTTGTGTGTCAGCCCATCATGGGTGTGTCTAGTTGGCATGAAGGCTTTGCTCTGTACCACTCAGGAGCTAAGTGACAAAAAGGGGCTCTGCTATCTTCACAGGCTTCTTAGGTAATCTTGGGCATGAATTTCCAGCTTACTGAAGAGAGCCATCAGAGTAAAAACGGTATACCTATTTCTTAATTGTCTTGGCACAGAAATGATACATCACTTCCACTCACGTTGCATGAGCGAACACTAGTCATATGGCTTAATGTGCATTCATTGGGTTGGGGTGAGGTAATGCTGAAAAATGTAGTTCTAGATGGGGCAGCTGCTTTCCAGCAACAATTCTGTTCTGGAGGATGGGGAGCATGACTTGTGGTGGACAGTGATATATCCTTCCTCTCATCCTTTCTCTTATATACTATATTCTTCCCTTATGTTGTTCATGCTGTTCCCCTTGGTTGAAGCAAAGGAATCCAGGGTGTACATGATGTTATGCACAATGGGTCTGAATGGTTGAGAAAGGAACTGAGGCCTGGAGGCTCCTAGAAATGGGGATTAACAAGAGAAGTAAAGGAATCAGAGGCTCAGTGGGTTTCTAAAGGCAGTAGATATTGGTTGAACAAACAAATAATGAATAAACAGTGAGGTGGGGGTAAGGCAGTAAGAACTGGAAGAGTAGGAGCGCTTGGTCTGAGGTGAGATGTAGGGAGCTAATTCTTCGCAAGTGGGACAATTCTAGGTAGGAAAGGGTCCAGCTTGTCCTTTGAAGTGTTGCTGACGTGCAGGGGAAGAGAAGGTGACTGGCTTTGAGTTTGTCTTGGAGCTGGAAGGAAAGGCTGTCAGGGTAGCCATTTATGTAGGCACTGAGCACACTCACAATTATGTCAGGGTTGTGTTAGAGAGAAGGCTACTGGTCTGATGCTCTCATTGGGTCTCATCATCAACATTAATTACCACATACAGCACAATGACATGAGAATCACCATCCTAATCAGCACATTTGTGTGATATGCTGCAATTTACAAACCGCTGTTATGCATTGAATCCCACTAATGAAAGCCTAAAAGTGCCTAACCTGAACACAGGGTTGTTTTCAAGATGAAAAGGAGTTTATTATTCTAGCTCAGGCAGAGTAGCTAAGGGAGACTTTTAGAGACAAATGAAGGACAACCCAGTTAGATTATTTACTAATTTCTTCTCAAGAAAATAAAGACTGATGGAATTCCGTTTCAATTGCTACTACCCATTTCTTGATTCAGAGAAAGGATGGGACTCGAGGATCATACATTTTTGGTAGTGCTTAATTCTTTTTTTGTTGATGTTTGTTTTTTGTATTCTTCTTTTTCTTTATTTTATTGTTTAAAGTATTGCAAATAGCTGTACATATGTCTCCTTTTTCCCCCATTGACCTCCCCCCTAGCCTCCCTTACTCCCCCCGTCCCCGGCACATGCCCTCAGCCCCCCCCCCTTATGTAGGGAGCTTGATTACTCAAATACCAAAAGGGCCTTGGTGTCCCCCATAATAGAGTCTCACAGTGTGAATCCCAAAGACAGTCTTCTACAGTTTGATAAGCACATTGCTCTAGAGCTGCACTGAGATAAAATGACAGTCTTGCTTAATTAGAAATAGAAACCTTTTAGAAAAGCTCTGAGTGCTACCCACTGTGCCTAAGCTGATCTAAAGACGTAGGTATAGCGGCTGACTGTAAAAGACGCAGGGAGAGGGAAACCAGAGGCACAGTGACCAAGAGTTGAAAACTATTGCCAGAGGGAAGAACTGGAGTGAAGTCAAGGGAACATAAGAGAACCAAGGAGCGCATTAACAAAAAGGTCATTGAATTGAAAAAAGAATTGAATTGGTGGTAACTAGTTGGCCACAGCTTCGCAAAGTCCACACTACAAGTGCCAGCTAAATCAGTGTTGCAAAGGTCACGTTTTTCGCTGGCACACACTGTGTTGTGTGCTACCTACTTGGAGGAGGCTGGGAAAATGTTTCTTGTGCCAGGCTTTAGACAAGGGATTTAGGGTTGGTGCATCTAATTAGTACCATATTCCTTTCTAACATGGAAGTATTTGAATTTTTGTAGATAACTATAGAAAACTTACCCATTTGACAGAACCTTTACCAGTCTTCACAATGTCATCCCCATTTGTCATTTCAGTGTTTCTCCTGCCTGCCTGCCTCCCACCCACTCCGCTCTGTCTGTCTGCCTCTCCGTTTCCCTCTTAATCTGTTTCTGTCACATGGAAAGAATAAGGTAACCCCTGGAGGGAGGTAGTATGTTCTGGAGGAGACTCTGACTCCATCTGAGCCTGCTCCTGTCAATAATGACTAAGGAGAGGGAAACACAAAAAGTTTCTCCTTCAATAGCCTTCCATCAGGCCTTTGCTCACTAGCCCTCTTGGCCCTCAGAATAATAAAATTTTATATGGCTTTTTACACTTTTTTGAGTTGTGAACTTTCGCTCACATGTTCCACATTAAATTCTTGGTAGCATTCTCAGAAATAGAAATAAGGGCAATAGACCCCCAGCCTCTGTTGTTAGTGTTTTTAGTTGTGTGGAATTGGCTGTTTCTTGCTACCAAAATGCCTCTGTAGCTCAGCAAAGCTCATCACCTCCTAAAGGTGTGATATCAAAAAAGCAAGTGTGTTTTACTTACATGACATAAAGTATAGATTGTTTTCACCTTCTAAAGCAGTCTGGGATCTTAGTCCTTAGAATAGTTTAAATTTAAAAGATGGTGTAAATGACATCACTCTACTCTTGACATTATCGCCTGCATAATTGGCTGTTTTGGCTTCTGCATTTTCTCTCTTGTCATAATCAGGGCCACGTGACAAGGGCTCAGAACAAGTAGCTGCAGCTCGTGAGGCCTTGGCATATTGAGGTCATGGCTTGTGGGTCAGTGGCCTGCCGGCCAAGTGAGAATGTCAGAGTGCTCCCAGGATCTGAGAACCAGGAAGCCAGAATGATAAGGCTGGGTCAGTGAGAGTCATCCGGAGACCCAGACAAGTGGCTGGATTTCGGGCAGCAGAGCTGCTGTGAACAGCCAGCCAGTTTTTATGTTATGCAAAGCTTCTTGGCAAGTGGGAATAAAATATGATTATGTTATGCTTGTCAGGTCTTGTAGATGGGTGCAGGAACATGTCTTCCAAGAGAAAGCACTCATGGATTACCCAGCTGTGGGGCCACGGCCTTTTCCCAACCAGAGGATGTGTCTTTCTCCTCTCTGCAGAGGCCGAGAATAGGCCAGCAATGGCTCTGCCAGAGAATCTTCTTAGTATACTTCAAAGCCATTTTCTTTTTTAAAAAATACAGTAAATCTCCAGAACTCATTTTGCATAGTTTAAACTTTGTACCCTTTGACCAACACCTCCATTTTCCCTCCCCCTAGCCTTTGACTACTACTGTTCTACCCTCTGCTTCTATGTGTTTGACTATTTCAGATTCTGCTTATAGATGAGATCATGCAACATTTGTTTTTCTATGTCTGGCTTGTTTCACCTAGCATAATGTCCTCCCAGTGCATCCCTGTTGACACAAATGACATGATGTCCTTCTTTTTAAAGGCTAAGTAATATTACATTGTATGAAAAAGAGCTCAGTGCTACTAATCATCCAGAAACGTCTACTCAAAATCATAATGAGATACCACCACATGCCTGTTAAGATGTCTGTTGTCATAAAAATAAAAGATAGTAAGCATTGGCGAGGATGTGGAGAAAAGGGAACTCATATATATTGTTGATAGGAATGTAAACTGGTGCAGCCACGGTGGAAAACAATATTAGGTCTCTCAAAAAATCTCTCTCTATATAAAAGCCCAAGCAACCAAACGACTGGTCGACAGGTCACTATGACGTGCACTGACCACCAGGGGGGACAGACACTCAACACACAGGATCGGGCTCCCTCCTGTCTGGATGGGGTCTGCGGGGATCAGGCCAATACCAGTTATCCAACATCCCCTGAGGGGTCCCGGATTGCGAGGGTCCTTTTCATTCAATCCATCAATGCCACTTCTGGGTAGATAGCCAAAAGAATTGAGATCTGGATCTCAAAGAGATATTGATACTACCATGTTCATTGCTGCATTAGTCACAATAATCAAGAGATGGGAACAACTCGTTTCCTTCAGTTAACGAATGGATAAAGAAAACGAGGCCATCTTTTTAGCATGATGTTAAATTAGTGGTTGCTAGAAAACTTAAGTGATTAGATGGGATTAGGCAATACCAACTATTACTAATGTACTAATTTCAAGGAAATTTAAACATTGAGGCAGTATTTGCTTCAGCTTTTGGGATTCTCAATGGCTTTCAATGGCTAATCTCAGAGGTGCTGGCCCAAATGTCATCTGTGGGAAGAAGCTATGAAGATCCCTGGTGAGGTGGGGAGAGCAACAGTAGAGCTTTGCTATTCTTCTCTAGGTCTCTCTATACCTTCATGCCACAAACACTTATTTGATTCCCGGTGCTCAGGTTATCGTTTTATTTCTTAGATAATCTGGTAGGGGAGAGCTCAGGCCCAGATGCCACTTTGAGAGGCCAGGGGATTTCATTTAGGGGAAAGGAGATTTGTATGAGATTTTTGGACAGACCAGAGAGTGAACATAGAAGTCTCATGATGTACTGGGATATCTGGAAGCAATAGAGGACCCTTACAGAATGGGGTAAGGTATTGAAAATGCTGGCGGTCTGAAGCTAGTCACTAGCTTCTGGAACAAAAGGTGCACAGTTGATCCATGCCACTGAGAATTTTCTCCAGAGCCCTGTGGGCTAGTTCAATCCTATTATTTCAACATTTTATATCTGTGTATAAGATGAGAGACTATATTCTTCCTAGAACTCTTCTGAGAATGTCCAAGGCAAAAGTAGGGAAATGGATCTTTACTAATTCTGGTGTTTCTTCATTAAATCCAACCATTCATCTCTCCACCATTGATGCCCACGTACACAACAAAACACTTTAACTAGAGCAAAGGCACAACACAACTTTTCCAGATGACATTCTGTGAAGGTTCTTCTTGTCTATATTGGGTTGATCTCATGTCGAGCCACAGAAGCCTCTTAAATCATACAACAGTCAACTCTTAGTTCCCCATCCTTTCCTCCCATCCCAACTTCTTCCACAGTCAGAGTAGTCCAGAAAGCTTGATTATGCTACACCCTCCATTCATTTTTCTTTTGACTTGTTTTTGCATTGGAGACTCTTAGCAGCTTGACTCTTCTTTACATAATTTCTCTTTTAGTTGCAAACATTTTAGTCAGTCTCCTTCCATACATGCCAGCTTCACCTCTCTCCTGCAACTGACCTTTTGGTTTGCTATTGTTCACTGTATCAGGAGAAGACTCTTCTATCCTGCACCCTTTCAAGTGCGATGGTGAGGCAACTTTCTTCTTTTCACCTAAACCCTCCTAAGACCGATCCTAGGGACCCTCACTTCAGTGTAATTGTTAATTAGCCAATACCAATATTGCCAATCAGCCAATCAGCCAATACTCACAATATTGGTGTAAACTATGAGGTTTTCTAGAGTGACAAATATTGAAGCCAGAAGAAGAATCAGCCCAGCCAATGTGGCTCAGTGGTTGAGCATTGACCTATGAACCAGGGTCATGGTTTGATTCCCAGTCAGGGCACATGCCCGGGTTGCAGACTTGGTCCCCAGTGTGGGGTGTGAAGGAGGCAGCCAATCAATGATTCTCTCTCATCATTGATGTTTCTATCTATTCCTCTTCTTTTCTCTCTGAACCAATAAAAATATATTTTAAAAAAGAGAGAGAATAAGAGAAAGCAGCTGCTCAGTTTCCCAACCTCCATTTCAGCTCTTTGGCAGTTTACTTGTATTACTACTGACATGCTTTCTCTTTGTCAGTTAAATCATTGCCAGGATCCTGGCATGGAAACAAGCAGAGGTTTTGGAGGAACTATTTTATTCATTAATAAAGACCCCTCTAAAGTAATCTAGATATAAATAACAATTGCATGAAACACAAAAATCACCATACACTTGTCTTTATATTGTCCTCTTTATTGTTTTATCTTAATTTGTTTATTGTTTGCTACATATACTTATTTCATCCTGTTCTTAATTTTTTCTTCTCCACTTTATATCTCACTACAGTGTTAGCAAATGAGTTCCAGGGCGGTAGCTGCCTAGTATAAATTCCATAGCCCCTAATATGAAGACAGATATGCTGTGGGTATGGATTTATTATTGGTGACGAGATACATTCCTCACAATGGTGGAAAAATATGACATTTCATTAGAGATAAGTTTAACTGACCTTAATTGTTATCACAATTGTTAGTTCATAAACAGTTATCCTTATCTCAGCTGTTTCTAGATAAGATTATAACATTATAGGATTTGCTTAATTAGAATTAGTTTTTTTCTGTTCTGAATATCAAAATGACTTTCATGTTCCCACAAAACAAATAATTCACCATAGCTTAAAATCAAGATGTGCATTAATTTGTACATGAAAGATAATCCCTTGATTGAAAAAGGCTAATTGGGGTTAGCTTCTGTTAGTACAGGCTTAGGAAATAGCTTTTGTAGATTTTAGTATATAAATAAATCCCTTTTCACCGTTCCTATGATAAAAACTACATTTTTTTGTTGGCTATCTTTTAAAGAATTTGGTGCATAAAGAAAAAATCTTATCAGGCATAAAATGTTTGTCCATTTCCTCTTAATATGGATAATGAATTCCCTATCCTATTAACAGAGGTTGGACTCATGTATAAGAGAGATGGAATTTTCCCTTTTCTTTTGCCCATTTATTCATTTTGGTTTTAAGATAAAAGCAAGTTTAAATTGCATTCTTACTGAAAAAATAATCTGTTATCTATTTTTATGGAACTACCCAGGGATAAAACTCATTCAATAATAGGCTCTAATAATTAGTTACTTCACAGAAATTATATTTAAGATTTTTTTCTTTTACCCTTACAAATAATATAATTTCTTTTCAAAGATTATAATGGCTATTGAAATAACCACTTTTTTTTTTCTCTCTAAAAAAGGCCTAAATGTTTATTTAATAAAAGAGTTTCAGGTTGCATGCACGACTTGGAAATGCAACTATAAGACTCTCAGTGCATTTTATTGTAAGATATTTAAAAATTGTACACATTTAGAAAGCTATTACAGTAAAATAGGAATGGGGTGGAAAGGGTCTAAACTAGGCTGGGGACAGAAGAATTTTAAAAGAAGTGATGAATTTTAAAAAGTAGCCAAGCCAAATTGGTGGGAACTATAGTCTAAATATAGGTTGTCCCCCCAAAATGTGTACACACATTTTCAATAATTATAAAGGCAGTGTGTATTAAAATCTCATTTTCAAAATTGAGCTATCAGCTGTTAAAGCATGTATACATTTTTTTGGGACACCCTGTATATTGATGGAAAGATGAAGAGAGGGGTCAAAGATAACTTTGGTTTAGAGAATTAACAATGATAATAATATGGCCAGTATTACCAAGTAAGGCCCTGATTTGGAGGATTTATAAAAGTTCAGTTTGAGGTGCTGACCATAAACAAGTAGACAGACAGCTATATATTTATCCAGCATAATGGGTTTATTAGGGAACAAGAATGAATTGCAGTTTGGGACATGCTCTCTAATGGCTACATGAAGACAAGTGCAAGGTGATTATTGTGTTTCATGCAAGTCCAGAGAACAAAGGAGAGGAATGTTCTTTCATAGAGGAAAAGCGGAGCTCAGAGGGACAGCTGTAAATAGAGTCCATTGGAAGAAACCAGAAGTTTGAAGTGTAGTGGCTTTTCATTGGCTGAGTGGTGCTGGGCAAAGAGAAGATCCTCCTCCTTCCTGTTGGAGTGATGGAGTAGAAAAACTTCTTCCTGATGGAGATAGAAAGTACACTCTTCCTGTCTAGGATAATTGATGATGAGTGGTAGGGAATGAAGCTCCCCCTACAGACCATCACAACTCCAATTTAAGTGTGGTTTCTGTTTATTAATCTTCACAGAGGTAATAGAGGAAATATGCAGTAGGAACCTGACGTGAGATTGTAGATATGAAGCAATATAGAGCTAGAGCTTTATATTGGAGGTCCCTCCAAGGGCATGGATTTAATTAAGTAGCATTTGTTCTTTGCATTTATTTCTCGTTTCCTCCATTTTGTTGTCTTCCTTGTGCTTTGTTTAAAGAAACTTTTAGAAGTTTGAAAAGAAGGAGAAAATACTAAATTTAGGGACATTTTATTGATGGACTGGCTAATTGGCAGATTGGTTTGCTAGTTGATTAATCGATTCATTCACTTATTCATTCACGGGAGCTTTGCGGACCAGGGAATATGTTGATTTGAATACAGTATTCAATAAGACATGATTCTGCATTTGAGGAACTTACAATCTAGTGGGTTGTGGGTATTTTGTATATCAATTGCTGTCTAACAAACCACCCAAAACTTAGTTGCTTAAAACAAAAACAGTCACTTATTTGTTCATAATTCAATAATTTAGCTATAGTTTCATGGGGGAAATTTGTCTCTATTAACATGAGGCACTACTCAGGATGAAACATCCAAGATGACTTTTTCACTCACAAATATGGTTCTTAAGGTGGTGTGGCTGGAGGTGATGCTTAAGCTGAGTTTTTGTAAGAAATATATTTTTATTAATTTCAAAGAGGAAGGGAGAGGGAGAGAGAGATAAAAACATCAATGATGAGAGAAAATCATTGATTATCTGCCTCCTGCATGCCCTCTACTGGGGATGGAGCTCGAAACCCAGGCATGTGCCCTTGACCAGAATCGAACCCGGGATTTGAATCACTTTCCAGAGCATTGGCCAGTCCACAAGCTGATGCTCTATCCACTGAGCCAAACTGGCTAGGGCTTGAGCTGAATTTTGATGGGCAAATATGAAGGACAAGGGGAGGGAGGAGAAAGAACATTAGAAAGAAGAAGAAATGATATTGGGAGACTGTGGGACAGTATTCAATATGATGCATTCAGGGAACTTCAAGTAGGTCAGTGTGTGAAGGAGCCAGAAGAGGACAAAAAAAGGCCTATGTGGTTAGTTGTAGGAACTAAGGCCACAGACGTGAGCAGGGTTAGGTCGCAAGGGTCATGTTTGTTGAACGAGGAAGAGCCTAGAGCAGATGTTGGTGATACCAGCAGTTAAGGGTCTACTGAGGAAGAAGAGTTGACAGGAAAAAAGAAGGAGCTGGCAAAGGTAGGAAACAAAACCAAAAGAGCATTATCACAGAAATCAAAGGAAAGATTTTTGAAAGACAACACGACCAACAGAGTAAATGCTCTAGAGAGGTCAAGAAGGATGAGGAAGAATGAGAAGTGTCTGTTAGATTTAGGAAAGAGGAATAGTGGTTGGTGGCCTTGATAAAACCAGTTTTAGTAGGAGCAGAAACTACATTATAATGAATAGGAAGGAAACGAACTGGAGGAGAAAGAGAACAGTAGCCAGAGGGAAATGGGAATAAAGAGAATTGGTTTGTTTGTGTAAGATGGGAGAGGCCTTGATATATACTGTGAAAAGTAATTGGTAAATAACAAGGGAAATACATTTATTGAATGTTTTTTATGTCCCTGGATAAAGACATGGAAGCCATGGTAGCCCAGAGTAATTAAGCAACTTGTTCAGGTCATACAGCTAGGAAGGGGGAAGGGAGCAGGGATTTGAACCTAGGCCCCACTTTCCAGAGCTCATACTCTTAACTGTCATGCTCTTAACCACTATATACAATGATAGAGAGTGACAATGACAATGATAATGGTTATGGTCAAGGAGGGATGCTTCCTATACAATTATTGGTGCCTTTATTTTTTTATATTCGAAATAGCCATTTCATAATGGTAATGATGTCATCATCTATATCATGACTGAGCTAAAAATAAAACAATAGCTAAAAATAACTTTAAAAATATCAAGTATTTGTCTGTATAAAATTCTATTCTGTGTTTTATTTTTTTTCCGGGTTCTAAATAAAAGTTACTTATAAATTACACCTAAGATGTGTAAAGCTTTTCTACTTAAGATGTGCTGTGGCACCTTTTTGCTTGTGATTGTGGATGTTAAAATTGCCTGCTTCTTAATTCAGCCATCTGTTTGAAGTCTAGAAATAAAACAAATGAAGAAAAACTGGGCTTGGCCTTCTCTACTATTGGGAAGAAATTCTTCTATTTTTGTAGTTTTTCATTTCAGAAAAGGACAGATTTTTTTCCATTTAAATACACTATAGTGTTAAACTCCTGCTTGTGGAAGATGCTTACAAGCAGTTTCTGTGATATTTTGACAAATATTGCAATGATATGTAGGTGAGTAAAATGGCTCAAGGGAAAGAAAATTAATGATGTTTGGTAATGAGTCAGCTGTGTGATGATACGTGTGGAGGATCCGTTTTTAGAAAAGCATTTTTATTTCCCCTATCGGTGTCTTCAGTTGTCAAATTTAAAAATTAGAAATATGTCCAGAATGAAATTGGCTCATGGGAAAGAGAGCAGTCAAGGTTATCAAAATATTAGAAAACACAGAGTTATACCACCCACTCCTAGCACCTGCGAGAAACTGCAAAATGATGAAAATACATATGTTGCCAACTGGGCCATCTGTTCTAGCTAGTGTTGGCCTGGTCAGTGTTTGGAATGGAGACACCTGTCAGAGAAATTCATGTGTTGTAGGAAGGATAGTTGTTGGTGTTCTGGCAGGTCATTCTCTTCCTCAGAATCAAATTGAAACAAAAGTTTTGGCACTAGAGGCCTGTATACGGTGCACCATCCTTTCAATGGAATATGGAAGTATAATTTGGTCCTGTCACTGCAGGGGGCAATCTTATTGCACTTAATGCAAACATCAGAATATGAAAAACCAAGAGATCTTCTCTGCTCTCCCCTCCTTGCCAGCTCCAATGAATTCTGCCTGCCTTGTAAAACAGAAGAGGAAGGAATGGTAGCCATATTATTAAAGGTAGCTAATACTTATTTGGGTCAGACATTGTATTAAGTTCTTTGCATGTATTGCTTAGTCTACTTAAGATGCTTTGAAAAATATGTGATTTGTGTGGAAATTAAAGCCAGGAGAGTCTGAGTGATTTGCCCAGAGTTGTACAGGCAATACTGAGAATAGAATCACGATAGCTTAGACACAGCTAGTATCCTTTGCCTTACCAAGCATTAGGGTCTGAGCTTGAGGTACACTTTGACTTGAGTTATGACTTGACTCAACATGCCAAGTCTCATGTTTAAGAATTAACCGAGAGTAGAGTCAAACCTTATCATCTGCCCATCTGCATGGAAAGACGTAAATAATAGAAAACCAATCTAGGTTTGGTCTGCAGTCAGAAGCATATATTCTTGTGGAGACAAACATTTGGACGGATACTTTACACAGGGATTTGTGAATCTGCCTTACTTGAAGACTGGAAAATAAATTCAGTATTATTTCTTTATTCAGGTTTAGTATATTAATATCCCACCCCCATCCTGGACACAAATGATTGTGTAATTTTTATGGTCAGTTAGAGCTAAAGTTTTGGAAGCAGGACATTTCACCGTGCAATTCCATCAGAGTGGCAGACCCTGCCTTGGAGGAACCCCATTCACCACCTCCAGGCAGCCACTCAGGTCGAGTCTCTGGTGATTTCCACCTGCTCTTGATTTCAGAGGAGGCAGAGATACCTGGATCCTGGATGAGTCATTTCTCAGGAAAAGCTCCAAGATGTGTGTACCTGAAAGTTGGAAGAAGAAGAAGGCAAACACCAACAATTTGATAAATCTTTACCAAAGTGGACACCCGAGATACAATGTTGAGTAAGTCACCATCCTAGCATGAGGGCAGACTGGCTGTACTGAAGTTGCAAAGATCAGGGTAAGAACAACAATAAGGGAGCTGATAGAGAGGCAGAGTGTGTTCTTCAGTAAGACAGGACATGCTTCATTGTGTGTATAAAATGGAAGGATCCAGGAAGAAGGGAGATATTCCAGAAAGAGGGACCAGCATGTGGTAAGGCCTGGAGGCAGGAGAGATGATGGCATTTTTTTAAATAACTGGAAGAAATTTAGTGTGACTGGAGAAATAGAAAATGAGAATCTGAAAAGAAAGCTGGAGTCACACTCTAAGGGGTCTCAGAGGCCATACTAGGGAGTCTGGAGTTGAAGATATTTCAGCAAGGAAGTCATATGACCAATCTGCATTTTAGAAAGATCCCTTTGGGCATAAGATATGGAGAATTGAGGAATGGAGGAAGGACACAGTTGGCAGTAATCCAGGGGAGAAATGATGGGCATGAAGCAAGGTGATGATGGAGGAAATGGAGAGCAATGCATCTGTTAAGATATAGTAGAGATAATAATCCGAGAGATGCAAATCAAAACAACAATGAGGTACCATCTCACACCTGTCAGAATGGCTATCATCAACAAATCAACAAACGACAAGTGCTGGAGAGGATGTGGAGAAAAAGGAACACTCGTGCACTGCTGGTGGGAATGCAGACTGGTGCAGCCACTATGGAAGACAGTATGGAGTTTCCTCAAAAAGTTAAAAATGGAACTCCCATTTGACCCACTGATCCCACTTCTAGGAATATATCCCAAGAAACCAGAAACACCAAACAGAAAGGATATATGCATCCCTATGTTCATAGCAGCACAATTTACCATAGCTAAGATCTGGAAACAGCCTAAGTGCCCATCAACAGATGAATGGATTAGAAAACTGTGGTACATCTACACAGTGGAATACTATGCTGCTGTAAAAAAGAAGGAACTCTTACCATTTGCCACAGCATGGATGGAACTGGAGAGCATTATGCTAAGTGAAATAAGCCAGTCAGAGAAGGATAAATACCACATGATCTCACTCATTTGTGGAATATAATGAACAACATAAACTGATGAACAAGGACTGATCCAGAGACAGAGAAGCATTGATTGGACTGTCGGGCCTTGGAGGGAAGGTAGGGGAGGGTGGGGGTAAGAGGGAGAGATCAACCAAAGGACTTATATGCAAGCATGTAGGCCTAACCAATGGACACGGACAACGGGGGGGTGAGGGCATGTGCGGGGGAGTAGGGGATAATGTGGGGATAAGGACACATATGTAATATCTTAATCAATAAAAAATATATTAAAAAATAAATTAAAAGAAACAGAAATGACCATGTGAAAAAAAAAAGATATAGTAGAGAATGGAATCTACAAGTTTGGAAGTTGGAGTTGAAGGACAGTGATGGGTTAAACATAACACTCAGCTTATTGACCCAGGTAGAAGGTGATGGTTTTCATTCTAACAGGGAACACATCAAGGATGATGAGCTGAGTCAGACATGTAGTGATGTTCAAATGGAAGTGTCCAGTATGCAACACTAAGGAGCTGATGGGAGGTTTGGGCTTGAGATAAAAATTGGAATGAACTAGCAGGGGGAAGGGAGAAGAAAAGAGTGAATTCAACTCTGAGGTGTACTAGTATAAGAGAGGGGAAAAATAAGGAATTTGCAAAACGCCCTGAGAAGAGACAGGTAAGAGGTAGGGGACACCGGCGAGTGGGTGTCCCGGTGGTCAAAGGAAGAGAGCATTTCCTGAAGGGTTGCAGAAGTCCGTAGGTCAAAGCTGTGGAGAAGGCAAATGAAGTAAAGCCCGGAAAGTGCCCAGAGGTTCAGCAGTACAGAGGTATTGGTGATGTTGAGGTAGGCTTTCTATGTCTAGAAATTTCTTAAGTGATAAAACATACTAGTAAAAGTAACTAATTTAAAATTAATTCTATTTTAGAACCTAAAATATTGGTTTCCAGCCAAGGAGACTCTTTTAACAGCTGATATTTTAGCATATAGACATGCGATAATTTTTTTTTTTATAGTTTGAATCACAATTTTTTTCAGATAGCATTAAGTATTACATGGTATATTTCTGAAAAGAGTGTTCATTGTTAAACTTTTGAGATAGAGATTAGTTCACACAGTAAAAATAAAACCAAGCACCTGGCTATATTCTGATAATGCTCAGTGTAATTACAATATAAAGTATTACTAATGTCAATAGAAGGTCAAAAGCAATAAAAGCTTAATAATAGTAATACGTTGTATTTGATAGTATTTTGTACTTTTATATACTTACATTTAAGCATGAAGACATCTTGTAAATTAATGAATACTTTTGGAAGGATAGTCGATAACTATAATTAAGGAAAATAGACATTTACATTCTTTGTGTTCACAGCTTTCAACAGTATAGTAAATCCCAAAGTTAATGCTCCCCAGCTTCATCCTGTGTCAGCTTGCCCTTGCATACAATACTTCACAGATAAACGTATTTAGAGGATGAAGCAAACATGTATTTGGGGGAATAAATAGAGGATATTCTGGCATTTCATTTTTAATTGAATCCCTAATGGCATGCTTTTCTTTCCGTCTGTCTATATAAGTTAATCCTAAAAAAGTGTCAGTGATGGCCAATTGTTAAAGAAAGTGAGAGGCAGAAATCAGTCAGTAGTCCCTTAGGAGTACAAAATCAAACAAAGAAATAGCTATCCTGCGACAAGATCCCCTCGGTCACTGTGAGAATTCATGTTGTTATGTTGTCTTCAGAATGCTTCTTCAAGAATGCTTGCTCGAAAGTGGCTTTTATGTGAAGTTTTATTGACTCTTGGGGGTTGCTTCTCACATGTGCCTAAGATATGAATTATGCTCTAAGTCTCTTAAATCTCTTCAGAATCATCTTTACTCCCAGGATTTCATTTAGAAGGACCTGAGGTAATTTCCATTTATCAGTTCTGAAGGAGAGATTCAGGGTTTTGAATTTTAACTGGTTGCACTCTTTGACACTTCCAGATTATGTTGGAAAGAATTCCAAAGACTTGCATATATTCTCTTGTTCTGCAGTCTTTAATAAGTAACTCATATATTTATGTCCACTTTGTAATTTTAACAGGATGTTATAAGTTTGCTTAGATTGCAGTTAATATCTGGGAGTTATTATGCAGTGACGTAGTGGTTCCTAAAATGTTGTTTTGCTCTTCTCCTCTTCCTCTCCATTCTGATGTCTAAAATTAAAATATTTCCCACCAGATCCCTCTGTGACTCTTTGCTGGATGGGTGAGCTCACTCACTGCTGCCCCTCTACTCCTTCCCTCCACAGTCTATAGGAGGTCAATAGGCAGAGCTAACCGCTGAGACAAGGTGATTATTCTTGTTCTGAAGCCATAGACCTATCAATCTGTGATGTTCTATGTTAATATGGTGACTATAGCCTTTTGCTTTGGAAATAAGTTTCTGGTGGTTAAAAATTGTGTGGTGCATGTGTTCTGTATATTGCTAAAAAAAAGTTGGTTGATAAGTAGTAAGAATATGTTTGATTGTTTTTATTTATCTGTACTTTATAACTACCCATTGGTGAAAATAATTTGAGATTACTTACAACATAAAAAGAGTTTCAGAAATGAATTTGCAAAGTAAAGGATGAGAAGAAACCACTTAGGAGATAGATAACTCCTTGATTCTCGAGTTAGTTACTTCTGGTACTGGGCCAGCTAACCCACTACAATCAGTCTTAAAACTGGATAATATATATGCAGAGATTGTTTTTACTTAATGAGCAATGGGCAGTGTAATACAGAGGTGAGCCTCATGATTGCCCAAACTTTCTGCCTGCGGACATTTTCCTAATTGTGGATTAGCAAGCTGGAGTCCAAGCAGCAGGTGGTCTCAGGAGGTGGTTCTGCTGAGATAAGGGGCAGAGATCAGAGTTTGGGGCAGGTGAATTGGCAAGTATCTGTTGGATTGGACATTTGGAGGGAACTGTTCAGAGGGAGGGGCCTAGAAGTCTTTTGAGGATTGCTCATGAGTTGGTGGCTAGGCTGCACAAGCACAGGATGAGACCGCATGGTACTTGTCTGACAGAGGCTCATTCAGGGATGAGAACAGAATAGAGAAAGTAGAGGGTGTATAGTGCTGGAGGTCATGGAAGAGCCAGCGCAGCCAGAGTGAAGAGATCATGTTAACACCTTAAAAACACTCTAGACATCCAGCTAAAATGCTAAAAAGGCCAGTGAAGTCATTCCTTAGGAGTAAAAACCTGACCTAGAGCAAGAGGTCCTCTAGAACAGTGGTCGCCAACCTTTTGAACCACACGGACCACCAGTGGTCTGTGGACCACTGTTTGGTGACCACTGCTCTAGAATCACCAATCTTTGACAAAGATCCTCAAGGATAATAGTGTGTGGATGCTAAATCCTGTCAAGTTAGAGGGATATGGGAAATTCTCTGGGCTTTCTACAGATCTGTCCTAACAAAGCTTTAATAAAACAAAGCTTACAAAATTTAAGACAGTCCGTAATTGAACTGTCTTTCAAAACATTAATCCAAACTCTTCAGAGGAAAATAACAGAATTCAGAGTCTCTACATGGTGTCATCAACAATGAGTAAATGTGAATACACAGGAAACTGGGACTTGCAGTTAAGAAACAAAAGCACTCAATAGAAACCAATCCTGAGATTGTCTAGATATTGGATTTAACAAAGACTTTAAAGCAGCAATTATGAAAATGTACAGAGAACTAAAGGAAAATATGCTCAATTCAAAGCATTTGATGGAAACATGGTCTAAGTGAGTTTAATATAGAGAGAATATTAACAGAGAAAATAAACTATAATAAAAGAGCCAAATGGAAATTCTAAAACTGAAAAGTTCAATTGACATTAAAATTCATTGGATGAGCTTAACAGCATATTAGAGAAGGCAGAAGAGTCAGTGAAGTTGGAGACAGATTAATAAAAATTGTTCAGTTTGGATCAAATAGAACAAAGTTTGAAGAAAAACTTCAGGTGCCTGTAGGCCAGTGGTCTAAAATCTGAATAATAAGGATTTTAGAGGAAGAAGAGAATGAGAGTTGGGCACAAAAACATTTGAAGAAATAATGGCCCTCAATTTGAGAAAAAAATAATTCACAGATTCAAGAAACTCAACAAATCCCAAGCAGTGTAAATAAATAGAAAGTCATATCTAAGCACACTGTAGTCAAACAGCTAAAAAGCAAAGATAAAAGGGAAGCCTTTAAAGCAGCCAGAGAAAAAAAGATGCCTGTACATAAGTAAGAGTGACTTCCTGCTTCTTATCAGAAACAGTGGAAGTCGGGAGACTTGAATGGCATCACTGAAGTGAAGAAAGAATAAAAAACACTACCTGTCAGCCCAGAATTCTATATCCAGCATAGATAATTCTCAAAATAAATTTTAAAAAGATATTTTTCAGATCAGTGTCAGGTGAAGTAATTCATTGTCATCAGATCTGCTCTACAGGAAATTCTAAGAGACATTATTTCAGTACAGGGGCAATAATGGCAGGTGGTAACTAGGACCTATACAAAGTAATGAAGGCAAATGGAAATGGTATGAAAGTGGGTGAAAATAAAGTATGGCATATTTCATTTTCTTGTAATTTCTTAAAATAAAAGAAAGGAGAAAAAACCAATAACATTAAAATGTGGGGTTTAAAATGCCTATTTATTATAGCACTTCACATCTCACGCTTGTACATCCTTGTTCACACTTTCTTACCTTTAAGCTTCACATTCCACATTTTAAAAATTTGAAAAGTTACTATTTGATTCTGAACCTTTGTGCACAGAAGGAACAAACGAAAAAGTGATAGACTTAAACCTAACCACATCACTAGACACATCTATATATATAAAAGCCCAGCAACTGGAACGGCGGAATGACTAGAACGACCAGAACGACTGGTGGCTATGACGCACACTGCGACAGCTAACCAGCCTGATCCAGGCCCCAATCGTACCCCCCAAGCTGCCCCAGCCCCCAGTCACCCCAACACCCCGATCAGGAGCGGGGCCAGCCGGCCAACCACCTTCGGCCCCTCCCCCCTGCTGGCCCAGCCCAATAGGCCCCCATCGGGGCAGGCCGGCTGGACCCCACCCATGCACGAATTCATGCACTGGGCCTCTAGTTGAATATAAACAAATTAAGTGCTCCAGTTAAAAGACAGAAATTGTAAACATTTCTGGATGTAAAAATCAAGATCCACATATTCCACATATATCCTATCACAAGAGGGTGGTTTAAGTAGAAAAATATAAGTGGATTAAAAGTAAATGATGGAAAAAGGATATATCCAGCAAACAATGCATATAAAAAGTTGGTGTGGCTATATTAATATGAGACAAAATAGCAAGACAGATCAAGTGGAATATTTAATGAGGGTAAAGGTGCAATTCATAAGAAGTCATAATGATCTTAAATACATACAAAGTTGACCCTTAAACAAAGCATGGGTTAGCAGGGGTGGGCAAACTTTTTGACTCGAGGGCCACAATGGGTTCTTAAACTGTACCGGAGGGCCGGAACAAAAGCATGGATGGAGTGTTTGTGTGAACTAATATAAATTCAAAGTAAACATCATTACATAAAAGGGTACGGTCTTTTTTTTTTTTTAGTTTTATTCATTTCAAACGGGCCGGATCCAGCCCGCGGGCCGTAGTTTGCCCACGGCTGGGTTAGGGTCACTGTCTCCCCATGTAGTCAAAAATCCACATGTAACTTTTCACTCCCCAACTTAACTACTAATAGCCTTACTGATAAATTAAGTGGTTGATTAACACATATTGTGTATGCTATATGTATTATATACTATATTGTTTCAGTAAAGAAGCTAGAGAAAAGAAAATGTTATTAAAAATCATAAAGAAGAGGAAATCAATTTATAGTACTGTACATATTGAAAAAATCTACATATTTCAAACTCTTGTTCAAGGCTCAATTGCATGTATATCATTTAGCAGAGGCTCAAAATTCATGAAGCAAAACTGAAAGAACTAAGGAAGAAATAGACAAATCCAAAATTACAGTGGGAGATTTAAAATGTAAGTCTGAGTTCCATAGCGTACGAGGCAGAAAGAAAAGCATGATTGTTATCTAGTCCTGTCGGATTAGTGGGGGTTGAGCTGGATCTATAGACTTTTTCTAGCACTAAAATCAGGAGGTAGGGGATTTATGGCATCGACACTTAAATTAAGGATACCTTTTTAGTAGATTAAAGTTCTAAATGACAGAAACATTCAGTGGAGCTTCTTGTTTTACATTTTCTATAAAATAAAATTTAATAACGTACTTTTAATTGACTTATATGTGGAGGTAGGTTTTGAAAACATTGTTTTGCCTTTTTAGACTTATTTTTTTTAACACAGAAATATAATTTAGGGATTCTAAAAACATTAACATGACCCTTAGAAGTTTGCCTAGCTGATGGTTTAACAAAGAATTCAGCTTGGTCAGTCTGAGTCTGAATTTTCAGATTGGTTCCTAATATCTTATTTTACTGATTAAAAGGAGATCCATAGACTTTAAGTTATGGAGATTCAGGTGGTATTTAATTATGAAAATTCAGGCACTTTCTTTGTATTTGGGTCCATATGGAGCAGCATCCCACTTATGCATGGAGGTGGCCTTAGGGGTGCCTTTGGGTATGGCCAATTTTAAAAAAAATAGTGCTTTGAATTTTGTCAAGCACTTGGACAGAGCAGGAGGGCCTTGGCGCCAGGAGGAAAAAAAGGCATTGAAAAAGGAGGTGGGAAGACACAGTGGACAAATTTGGCTGACTTCACAGCGTTGCCTGGGGTCTACTCTTGTTTGGAATATGAATTAGGCAGTTTGTGATTGGTACACACCGTTTTATCACACAAAGAAAATTGGTAGATTCCCCCCTACCCTTACTATTTTGTAAAATGAAATCAACAGTATATCCATTTTTATAGTTATTAAACATTATAGTCTCCTGCGGTCAAGAGGAGATTAAATTTCAGGACACAGGAAAATATGCCAAATCAGGAGCAATAACAATGATTTTTAAAAAAAAATAGCACATTTAAAGGTAAGAATTCTGAGCCAAAAATTAACTGAGATATTACAGTTGAAGAAATACTGATTTTTCTTCTAGGAAATATTCTTGAATATTCTCATTTAAATTTCTTTTTATTTTCTTATTTATGTGTAGTAGGTTTCATAGAAAGCTCAGCAACTTTGATCCAGCACATTTTAAGTGGTTTGTAATATATATTCCAAAATAAAAAGTAGCACAGACTCTTCAGTAACTTCGTATTTCCATGCCCAAAGGACACATAACAAACCTGTGTGTGAGTATTTTTTTCAGTAAGGCAATATAATGAACTAATCTTTCTCTTAAGGGTTGACATTTTGGGGTACTATTATCAAACTGGGAAATATAAATGGTTTGGTTTATCGAGTTTCTCTTTTAAATGAAGGCATAGTCTCATGGTTTGATTGTAGTGTACAACAATAAGAGTACATAAATAATATATTTTGTAACAAAATCCACACGTAAATGTTTAAATTGCTTCAAGTAAATATTAACTGTCATTTATTTAGCTGTTGCAGAACTTATGTAGCATCAATTCAGTTACAGTTGTGTGTGTGAAGCAAGCTAATTTGAGTGTTACCCGTTCTCATTTTTGGTTAGGGTTAATTTTAAACTATACAATTATATTTTATGTATTGCCTGGTTTTGTTTACTAGGTGAAATATATTTATTTATTAAGGCAGTAATTAAGTAGTGAATAAAGAACTATCTAGTTCTATGTCTTTAAATATGTGTATACTGAGGATGGGGGAGGGCTATGCATAGGTCATAGAGGGCAGACAAAATGATCCATTGGATGATGTGAAGAAAATATGAGAACTTCTATGTTTTATCATTGTCCTGGCTGGGGCATATTTTGTATTGTATATAGAAGTAAGTGTATATGTTTTATGAAATAAAGACATACTAGTACATACTAGGGTACATGTTCCAAAAATATTTTGCTGATAGGGATGACTAAATTTTGATCCAATTGCAACACATTTTCTTTTGACTTAAAATATGAAAATGAGAGAAAAAATTACTTTGTAAATTACCTACTTTGGTTACCTGAATGATTTACTGGGGTCTAAATGATTTCAGAAGTACAATCACAAATAGTTTTTAAAGAATCTAATCAATTGTGCATTTAATAGATGGGGTTACAAGTGCTATATCCATTACCTAAAAAAGAAGAAAGCCCATACCTGCTGTCAAACATGCCCAATGTGGGTCTTTAAAATGCACCTGGACTCACTTTGGGAAAACCATCAACACAAAAGAAATCTGTTTAGATTTGTTTTTCCCAACTTTAATTAGGGTTGCTTTTGTTTGTTTATTTTAAGCTGTAGTGCTTTTTTATATATATGGTGAAATAGTACTCATTGCTTGCTTCTGGTAATAGATTCAGGAGTTTATCACATGTTCAAGACCAATTCCAACAATAGCCACTGATAATTTTAAATAGCAATAATTCTTGCATTTGTTATGGCTTCCCAGTTTACAAAATATTCTAACTGGCATTATTCCATTTGATGCACATAACATACTATACATAAAAGATTGCTAATATTAACCACCTGTTGCAGGTAAAGAAATTGAAATCAAGTGGTTGGGCAAATTGATCAAGGTTCCATGGGTTTCAAACATCAGATATGGATGCTTAATCAAGGTGCTTGACTCTAAGCTCAAGGATTTTCACACTCTGACTTTCAAAATAAACACTTTTCATTAACTTCTTCATGATGCCATTTACATATGGGCCTGAAATGACAGTAACTAGTCTTGTGAATTGGTTAGTCATTTAGAGTGGAATTGTGTCATATATGTGTTTAAGTTATGACAGTTCAACTAGAATTGAAGGAGATAGTGGGAGAATAAAAATAAATGGTGCAAGTATTTCTTCTCAACTTCCTATCCAAAAAGCACATGCCTCTGGGTTAAGGTGAAATGCAGGATGGGAATCTGCTGTTGCTTTGGTTTGTCTGAGTTCTTGCGTGACCCCAGTAGTGTGACCATCTCCTGGGCTCCGTGTAAACTTTATTGTTTAAGTCTGCATATGCTTTGCTCAACATGTCACATTTATGCAAGCCAACTACTTCATTTGGTGCTCCACCAGCAAAACAGTGATCTCTTCCAATGCTGAACAACTTAGTGGATTTTTAAAAGGAAAATAATGATTGCAAGTGATTTCGCCTTACGTGGAATGTGAGATGTGTCTGTACCATACTGTCCTGGAGTGAAATTTCTTCCTCTAATAATGTCCATGTTACCAATCTCAGAGGAGATTCAGGTAAAGGAATGTACAGAAAAGCAGCATGAAAAAAGTCACTACGGGGATACAGAACATATAAGTGTTGAATGTTTTATTTGGTCTAATCCCACTGGGCAAAGTCTGCCACCCTCCGTATTCCATAGTTCACCTTTGATCCTCCAGACGCTCTCACTTTAAGCCCCTTTCCATAGCTTTGTTATAAAAATCTGCAAAACTCCAAGAGTTGGTGTCCCTTGATGATGTGGTTAAGGAGAACACTGAGGTGAGGCCATTAAAAGGTCTAACTCCATTATACGGGTATGGGGTTTTCAGAATAGTAGCTGGTCCTCTGAAATCTGGATTCTAACCTCAACTCTCTCACTAATGACTTCTATGTCCTTGTGATACTGTTGTAATTAACCCAGTTACTAATTATTTAACAGGAGAGGAGCAAAGGGAAGGCCAGATAGTATAGGCATGTCAGTTGTACAGCTTTGCCAGGAAGCTGCAGTTCAACACCATCCAGGACTGTCCCTTGCAGATTCTGAGAGAAGGAACTGGGACAAAGGAAGGATAGATGAATGCCCAGTCAGGTCTGAATGATTATCTGTCAGTCACACCTGGGAGCAGGTCCTTGGTCCGAATAGGCGTGGCCACTGCAAGGGTGTAAAATCTGAGATGCATAAGCTCCAGAACAAAGGGAGTTCCCTTTCTTGGCCCACCTGCATTTGCCCCACACAATGGATGGACTGGAATTAGTCTGATGCTGTGCTGGACTCAACCACACCATGGAACAGAAACTTTGGACCCTGTCTTTGCTTTTAGCTCTCATGAAGTCCCAGCTGCACATTTTCTAGGACTGGTTTAAGGAGAATGGGACTTTATAAACCGAGGGATATAATTCCATGCAAATAAAACTTTCTACCACATCTCATCCTCCCATGGGAGCCTCCAGAAATTCTTATTGCAGCAGCTCCCCAAGAACCCCCTTCCACTAGCCAGAGAAATTCCCCTCATGCAATTCTCCGGTGACATTTGGACAAATCACACCCCCTTCCCGAGCCCCAGTTGCCTCATCTGTAAAAGGATGAAGTCAAGTCAGATGGTTCCAGGGCCCCTTGCAGCTCTCCCATTCCATGATTCTTGCGCATGGTGCATGGTGTTTTAGTTGTCTTTTGGGTAGAGACTATAATGATCATAATTATGTCTTCTGCTTTTATGTATTGTGTATTTTCCTCTTAGATTCATAATGAACGCCTTTATACAAAGTGGCCAATCTCTTTTATATATGCTTGTTAATTCCTGATTGGTCCTTTCAAAGAATTTTGCCTTAGCAGCATCCTTGGGATTGATTTCTATGCCTTACAACCTTGTGATTGGTTATCTGCAAGCTGCCTATCTTAGCAATATCTATACATTTTAAAGTTAATGCCTCTCTCGCACACCCTTCTTTCCCCACCCAGTTGGGGTATCTTAGTAACTTCCTCCTAGCTTGGTTCTTGGGTTTTATTTTCCCTTCCCATGGTCCCACCCCTATCTACCTAGCTTTCTTTTGTCACTTCAATAGGATGTCTGATACTATAATTGGAAATTAATTTCCAGTTAACACTGCCTTTTATCTTCTTGAACTATGTATCAACCGTACTCCCCTGCAAATTCTCAGACATTGCTGTAATAATTCAAATTCACTGACAGCGGAGCACTTTCAGATCCATATACTAAAGGATCAGTCATCCTGTACTGCCTGAAAAATCTTACTGTTTCCTTCTTTAGTGAGAACATTTGTACTTGTTTTATTCCACTCTGCTTCCTGCATTTCCTACATCTTGGCCTCATCCAAGACAGTTTAGAATTACGACCACAGTGAGCTGTACATGATGGGCAGCCACTGAATTAATTCATGGGTTTCCCACTGTCAAAGTCTGACTTTATTTTTAAATCTGTGATATTGTGATTTATAATAAAAAATATACAGTTGGTCTTTGACCCTGTTCCTGGCACAGACCTCTTAAAATCCTTGGAATTTCCTGTGGTAAGAACTATAAAAGTGTCTTTTGTTGTGTGAATGCCATGACTTTTGGGAAGCTGTTAGGTAACCGAAGGGTGGGAGTTGGTTACCAGGGAAGCCAACAACATGATCACTAACCTCCTCACTCCTCCAACCTCCTAGGAGGGAAGAGGGGTTGGAGGTTAACTCAATCACCAATGACCAGTGATTTCATCATTTATAACTATGCAATGAAGTCTCCATACAAACCCAAAAGGTTGTTGGTGAACATGTCAGTGAGCATGGAAGCTCTGTGCTCCTTCCCATACCATACCCTATGCATCTCTTCCATCTGGCTGTTTCTGAGTTATATCTTTTTACAATAAACTGGTGATCTAATAAGTAATGTTTCTCTGAGTTCTATGAGCTGCTCTACCAAATTAATCAGGCCTGTGGAGGGAGTTATGGGAACCTTTGATTTATAAACAGTTGATCAGAAATACAGGTAACAACTTGGACTTGAAATTGGTGTCTGAAGTCCAAGGAGGAGGTCACCGGAACCACCAATCTACAGTCAGTCTGTTAGAAGCACATAACCTGGTCTTGTGACTGGTATCTGAAGTGAAGGTAGGAGAGCAGTCTTGCAGAACTGAACCCTGAATCTGTGAATGTGTTAAATTTTACTCAGCTGGTGTCTGGAGAATTGTTTGGATATGGCAGTAGTTCTCAACCTTCTGGCCCTTTAAATACAGTTCCTCATGTTGTGACCCAACCATAAAATTGTTTTCGTTGCTACTTCATAACTGTAATGTTGCTACTGTTATGAATTGTAATGTAAAGATCTGATATGCAGGATGGTCTTAGGCGACCCCTGTGAAAAGGTCGTTCGACCGCCAAAGGGGTCGCGACCCACAGGTTGAGAACCGCTGGGATATGGAGAAATCTCTATCCTGCTCCCTCTCCCCCATTGAAATTAGTACCAGAACCTATTTAGCATACTTTCATCTTTTTATTTTCAATCTCTCCCTCTTTGCTTTTTTTCAGCTTACAGACATGCTCAAAAGACTAAAAACAAAAAATAAATCCTGTGCTTGATCTGACTTCACCCACAAACTATCATCATACCTCCCAGCTTCCCTCCTTGCCAAACTTCATGTGAAAGCTTACTTGCCCTGGCCCAGTGCTCAATTGGTGGGAGCACCGTCCCACACACCGAAAGGTTGCAGATTCCATCCCCAATCAGAGCACATACTCAGGGAGCCGGTTCAATCAGTGTGGGAAGGCCACCAATCGATGTTTTTCACATTGATGTTTCTATAAATTACTAAGAAATTTCATTTCTTCACCCCCTACTCACCACTCAATACATTATTATAAAGCTTTCTTTTTTGTCCATCATACTGTTGATTTTATTTTCATAAAAGTCAACATTGGCATTCTGTTAGTCTTACCCAATGGCTTATTTTCAATCCCATCTTTCCTGGTCTCTTGGCAGTATTTGACACTGTTGGTCACTCTCTATATCTGGAACTCTTTTTTTTTTTTTCCTTCCTGTGGAACATAAATAGGTTTTCCTATTAGTGAGCAGGAGTTTCTATAACGGTTTATGACCAGTCTTACCACAGAAACCATATGTTACCTGAAATATAGCTAGGCAGAGTGCCAACTTAACTAAAAAATATCTTTCACCAAGACACCTAAAATACACCTATTTGCAAATAATGTGATTCATGACCTGGGCTCTGCCAACCTCCAGACTTAAGTCCCACTTCTTCCGTCTCCCTTCCTGGGCAGATAACAATGCAGTCATTTGTAATATGCTATAATCTTTCCAAAATATAAACCCTAAGAGAGTGTCAGCATACCAGGGGTTTGGGACAATTTTTTTTTTTAACTCGAATATTTGTGGTTGCTTGAGATGAAGGAGTCCTCAGAGAACTGAAAGCATGTTCCTACACCAGCTTCTAGAAACCTTAAAGCACCTTCAATCAAAACTATATCAGCCCAGCTGGCATGGCTCAGTGGTTGAGCATCAACCTATGAACCAGGAGGTCAGGGTTCAGTTCCCAGTCAGGGCACATGACTGGGTTTTGGGCTCAGGCATGCACCCAGTGTGGGGTGTGCAGGGGGCAGCCGATCAGTGACTCTCTCTTAACATTGATGTTTCTATCTCTCTCTCCCTCTCCATTCCTCTCTGAAATCAATTATATATATTTTACATCAGAAAAAAAATATTATTTAAGCAGTCTCTCCTCCCTCTATGCTAAATAGAATACCTCCTACTCTGTACTTCAGCATTTATAACTAATCTTCTGTTTTGTGCTTTAATGTCTGCTCGCCTCTTCAGATAGTGTAGAAGATCTTTGTTATCAAGCATTGCATTTTATATCTGTATTGGTGATACTACTTTTTACAATGCTAAACACATGGTAGAATTATCCTGAGGGTGTTATGAAATTTTCACCAATGACATGCTGTTGATTATTTTAAGGCTGTTGGTAAAGAGTCAGAAAATCATTTATCATTCCATAATAATAATCCTATATAATGAAAGGCTAATATGCAAATTGTCCCCTTGACCCAGAATTTCCCTGGGAGTTCAACCAGGGGGCAGGGCCGGTCAGCCAACTGCCCTTGGCCTCTCCGCCAGCCTGGCCTGATCAGCCTTGATTGAGGAGGGCCAACCGGACCCCACCCATGCACAAATTTGTGCACTGGGCCTCTAGTAATTAAAATAATGGCCACTGCATTTTAGTGCTTTTATAATAGGGTTTGTTATGGTGTTTTTGTTTGTTTTAGAATTATGATTGGTGCATTTGCCAGGAAATTCTAAAATTAAAATTCAAATTTTAAAATTGAATTAAAATTAATCATGTAGTCTTGCTAAGTATCAGTTGTCTCCTCTATATTGTACAAATAATCATACCTATTTTTAGTGGGGTGCAGATAAATGTTTAAGAACCACTTCTCAGGGTGGGGAGTGGGGACCATCCTGGATTTGTAGTGTTTGCCAATTTCTGTGATGTAAATAGTCACTTTCATGCTATCAATATGATGTCACTGAATTGGGAAGAATAAGCATTCTCTAGCCAGTATAAGCCAGCTAACCATACCACTGCTGCTATTTCATAGGACTGTAGTGAGGATTTATTGGGGGCGGGGGGAGAGTGCAGGTCAGATAGTAAACATCAATAAATGGTAGCTCTTATTGTTGTTATTATTTCTAGGCTAATGAGACTCCGTTCTCACTTGAGAGAGTCCTTCAACAAGTTCCTCTTCATTATATATATTTCTACATCTAAACATTCAGTCCTCAGCACTGTCTGAGGACCCATAAAACAGTGTAATCCCATTCACTGACTCACTCCATATGATAATTGGCTTGCTACACATTATAATTAAAATAAAAACTTAAAATTTGATCCCTTAGGGAATATAATAAAGAAGTGTTAATATATTTGCCTCACAGATTTCACAATATGATGAATATTAAGTGTTTTGAGGGTTGGGTGTAAAGTTATTTCAGAGTTGGGTTTTTGTTGTTGTTTAGCCTAGTCATCATTAATTACCTTCTGCTTTTGATAGAAACAGCTGGGGTGATATTAAAAATTTCCATTTATACTTATGATATAATGAACGACATATGCTCCATTCGGTTTATCGTGGTTTGGCTTGCATGTTTAAAGCCAATAAAACAAGTAATTGTACTAATGCCTTTAGAGGATGTAGCTTAATGGTTTACTTGCATTGCTTTGACATTTTGTTCTTGGGGATTTGAGGAATGTAATTTGTTGTCATTGTGCACATTTGAAAAAAGATTAAAGTAGTCTCAGTGCCTTACATTGGGTATCCTCTCTTCCCTATGTAATCCTTTCTCAATGAGCTGAAGGCAAGTCAGACAAATTCTGAAACCCCTGTCACTATGTTCTGTGCTCCATTTGTTCACATTTTTGGAAACTTGTTAAAGATTTGACACATAAAGAGAAAAAATCAAACTTAGAACTCTAGGTTTTGTGAGAAAAAAGTTCAAGAGGCACTGTTATTTCTCAGGGGAAACTAATGACATTGAATACATTGTGTGCCTTGTTAAAAATTCAATTAATATTATACTAACATTATATTTAATCTAGTACTTGTAAGATTACATATGAAACCTTTAAAGATACCAAATGTGCAGAGAGCATCAGCACAGTGAAACTGAAGTGGCCCTTTTTTCTTTTTGAATAGTATTAATTCAGAGTTATCCACACATTCAAAAAGTACATAAAACATGCATTGTGTTTTCATTAAAGCTAATCTGATAATTTCTATAATCTTCTCTGCTTATTTCTACCCATTCATCTGATTATCACTCCAGTTTTAAAGCTAAAAGGGTCAAGTATTTGCTACATTCTCCAATGACTGGCCCATGGTCATGAAGACTTGGAAATATAAAATTGAAGTCTTTCACCTCCACTCTTCTATTTTCAGTGCCTTCTAAGCAAGCCTGGGCTCAGATCTTTATTATGATTGATAAAATGTATAGGGACCCCCCCCCTTTGGGGCTAGTATTCATTTCTCAGGCCAGTTGTGCATAAGAGGATCAATTAATTAGTAAATAAAATTTGCATCACACCATCAACATTTGCTATAACAAAGAATAAACGCTGTTGGAGAACCATTGCTATCTTGAGTGTCTTTGTTTTATTTATTAAAGCAATGGGCAAACAAAGTGATGAAATAAGGATGTATAGTAAGGGAAACACTAGTGACAGTGTTGGTGCAGGTCAGAAAAGGAATTCTCTTGTGAATAAGCTAAGTATAAACAAATACTAAATTTGTATGATGTTTAGGATTTGTAACTATATACTTCAACTCTACAGTCCACCCCCCTTCCAACGACCTTTTAACACCTCCCTGAAAAATATCTCATTTCTGAGTTTTTCTAATCCCTACTCCCCATTACAAGCCATCAAAGTATTTTGTATTACTCAAATTTAAAATATTATATTGATTAAGAATGCAATTATGTCAAAGGTGAAGAGACTGTATATTGAATTACAGTAGCTAACATTTATTGAGCACTAACTATGTGCCAGGTACTAGTCTGAGTTTTGCTTATTTATTTATTTATTTATTTTTGTTTTTTTTAAAATATATATTTTATTGATTTTTCACAGAGAGGAAGGGAGAGGGATAGAGAGTTAGAAACATCGATGAGAGAGAAACATTGATCAGTTGCCTCCTGCACATTCCCTACTGGGTGTGTGCCCGCAGCCAAGGTACATGCCCTTGGCGGGAATCAAACCGGGACCCTTGAGTCCACAGGCTGACGCTCTATCCACTAAGCCAAACCGGCTAGGGCAAGAGTTTTGCTTATTTAATTCTTCCAACAATTCTAAAAATTAAGTATTATTATAAATCCCATTTTATAGGCAAGGAAATTAGGCCCCAGAGAGTTTAAGTTGGCCAAGGTCTCAAAGGTATTTAATGGCAATGGCAGGATTTGAATCTTGTCTGCATACCATCAGCCCTGTTGTAACTTAATTGCATCCTAAAGAGAATACTATCTAAAAATAGACCTGATATATGTATTGTAAATGCTATAGTTAACTCCTTATTCTTATTTGGTAGCCTGTAAGGGAATTGAAGATTTCCAGAGACTGCTAAAGAGGGTAGTTGTATAAAACATTACCATGTTGTAAATGGGATAGGAATATCAGTGAAGTCATAGAGATTAATGTACAAAACCTCGGCAAAGCCCTAAAGATGTGGCTCCCCTACCCCACCATCTTCCCTGACGACTTGTTTTCCTGTAGTAGAACAAGCGATTAGCATATTTTATTTGTGCTGTTAATGCCAAGCCTGTTTACCACGACTGGATTTGCCTGATTGGTGGTGTTTAGTACAGTGCTTGGCAGTTCTCTATGGAGCTCTTAGATGTCAGCTGTAAATCATCTGCTCAGCCTCCCTGACTGTGAGCTCCAGTACCTCCCACCTGGTGCACTGGGAGCAGCTTCCACACACTCACCATATGCGGGCAGAATCCTTCTCTGTGTCTGGGGGCAACACTGCAAATTAGAAGGTGAATTTGTAGCAATCTGGGAAGACCCTCACGTGTGCAAATCCTGTTCCTTGTAATTGGAATTGTGTTTATAAATCCCTATACACCCAGGTGAGACTAAATTATACCCCTGTGCATAGGCAGAAGAGAAAAAACAATCTATTTAAATGAGACCAGTTCAGCTTTCTCTAAAATCTGGACAGTATGGGTGGCCTTTTTGCAATTCTATACTCTTTCAGGAAATGCCATCACATTCTTTTATGGAATGCTCCTTATTTCATAAAAAAAATTATAAAAAAGGCATGAAACAGATTCTTCCCCACAGCCCTCAGTACTGACAATTAGTGATATTTCCTAGCCAGTCTGTCTTTGGAAAGTGATCTTGATGCCACCTTTTGTGACATCTTTATAAAGACCCACATTCCTGTAATGTAAGCCTAAACTCTGCCTGGCTCTTATTGATAACATATGTTGGACGAGGCAGGGGGGTAGATAATTGAGTTGGCAAATAAATGAGGATAGTTTTTACTAATAACTTTTGTTAGGTACATTGACTTTTTCCTATTAGAAGGTCTTTAAAGACAAATTTAATGATCATTCTACTGTGACTGTTTATATGTTCTTTTAGAGTTTATATTAGTCAGTGATTTTCAATTTTTAAAAAATATATGGGTTACCTCTTTTTAAAGATACATATTAATTTCAGAAAGCCATGCAGACTCCTGCATTGGGAAGCCCAGGCAGTTTCCAATGGCAAGCTAGAAATTTTTCTAGAAGGTTTTATGTACATTTTCTCTCCCCTCTCCTGCTACTCACTCTTTTAACTACTTCCTTTATTTTATGTGGTGTTTTATTCTATTTTGTATTTTAGGAAAGTTTAAATTGTAAAACCAGTCAATATTTAGAAAATGAGTTATTCTTATTTGATAGCATCTTAATAAAGCATGGCCTTTCTACCTTTCAAAGTCACAGAACTACATCCATGATTTCACAATCGTAAACACTTCTGCACGTGAGAAGGCTGCAGCTCCTCCTGCTTTTCTTCATTCCCTTGAGGCATATTATGAGTTGAATTGTGTCTCCCCAATATCCCTAAAAAGATACGTGGAAGTTTTAACCCCCAAAACCTAAAAAAGTGACCTTATTTTGAAATAGGGTTACTGCAGATAGTTAAGCAAAGGTGGGGTCATAGTAGGGTGGGTTCCTAATCCAATATGACTGGTGGTCTTATGAAAAGACAGCCATGCGGAGACAGAGACATGGAGAATGCCTTGTGAGGATGGAGGATTGAATAATGTACCTCTAAGCTAAGGAATGCCTAGTGCCACCAGGAGCTCAGAGAGAGACATGAAACAGATGCTTCACCACAGCCCTCAGTAGAAACCAACCTGCCGATGACACCGTGATGTTGGACTTCCAGCCTCCAGAAATGTGAAACAATAAGTTCCTGCTGTTGTAAGCCACCCAGTTTCTGATACGTTGTTATGGCATCTTTAGAATACTAATATGAGGCATGAAGCAATAAATTCAAATAAAAACCCCTTCTCCTAACGCTAGAATTCCAACCTTTCTCATGCCTTGCCTGGTCTCTTGAAGCAACTTTCCAGCATCCTTGATGCTCTTTGGTTTGCATACATTCATTTTATACACCACCATTGTGTAATATTTTCTTCTGTTTACACAGACTTCCAGTGGTCACTCCCCATTGTGCCTGAAGCAGTGTGGATTCTCGAGTGGAGCATTAAAGGGCTTTCCATTTGAGGCTCAGTTGCTTTCCAGCCCCTTCCCCCCTTGTGCCTGCTGTGCATACCATTGTTTTCTAGATGCCCACTTCTCCATAGTTCTCTCAGAACTTTTCCATTTTGAGCATACTGTTCCTTTTGAAACAAACCCCCCAAGAGAATTTTACACCTCTTTCAAAGATGTCTTAAATGCTGCTGTAATTGTTTGATTCTGTCCCAAGTAGATGCATTTGCTATATCTATGGGCTCACAAAATAATGTATACTTCTATGATACCTAATTTGCTTTGCATTGTCAATATCTGGGCATTCATCTTTCACTGTATTAAGCCCCCAAGGCATCTTTCACCCTTGCTGGCAAAAATCTGGCATCCTCAGAATAGATCAGAATTCCATAGCAGACAACCAGAAACAGACTGCCAATTTCAGGTTTCTACTCTGCTCCTCCATGTGCACGTTCCCTATAGTTCCTGTGAAGAATACAGCAATGGGCTAAAATCAAAGCCTTTCTCTTCTTATTCCCATCACCATAGGTATCTCTTTATTGACCATTGGATTGGATGATAAGTTATCTGACACTTCCTTCATCTTAGAAAGCCACAAGGGAGATGATTTTTCACACTAAATCTCTTAACCTCTGAATTCCCTCCCTGACCTGGTGAAAGTCTCCCAACCAAATGTAGCAAAACTATTCTTTTTAAATTCTCACTTGAGGACATTTTATTGATTTTAGAGAGAAAGGAAGAAGGTGGGGAAAGAGAGAGAAACACTGGATGTGAGAGAGAAACATCGATCAGTTGTCTCCCATATACTCCCAGATAAGAGATCGAACACGCAACCTAAGTATGTGCCCTGACAGGTATGTGCTCCTTGAGTGTGTGGCTCCTATATGTGGTTGGGTGATGCTTTGACGTGGTCTGAAGCTGTCTACCAGGTGTCCTGGCTCTGGGGCCTCCCAGGAGGTGCAGACCAAGGCCATCCAACCCTTATGTTCTTTCCAGGGCCACCTAGCCTGAGCTACAAAGTGACCTGCAGATGGCAGCTGCTTATGCTGGGCTTGGAGGTGCCCAAGAGAGGCCATGCTGTTAACCAAGGCCTGCTGCTATTAGTGTCAGGCCTGGGGCCACTTAATAAGAGGTATGGGGCATGCCAAGGCCAGATGCTGCTTGTTTGAGAGATTTTAGGAAAGTGTGCAGCATGAGTCAAGACAAGCCATTCATATGGAAGAGCCACTGGAAATAGCTTAGAAGGGCAAGGGGGGGACAACTTGGGTGGAATGGGGTCTCAGGGAATCACCAGGGCAGGGTAAACAGTGATTGCCAGGTTGATGCAGATGCAGATAATGGTGCCTGCCCGCTGACTCTGTGGTTGGGGCAGGGTTGGAGAGTTGCTCAGCAAAGGAACAATGGCCTCTGCCAGCTCTTCTCTCTAGGAAAAAAGTTGCCCCTTCTGCTCTCATTCTTTTTTAAAAAATATATATATTTTATTGATTTTTTACAGAGAGGAAGGGAGAGGGATAGGGAGTCAGAAACATTGATGAGAAACATAGATCAGCTGCCTCCTGCACACTCTCCACTGGGGATGTGCCCACAACCAAGATACATGCCCTTGACCAGAATCGAACCTGGGACCCTTGAGTCCGCAGGCCGATGCTCTATCCACTGAGCCAAACCAGTTAGGGCATCCTGCTCTCATTCTGATGCCAGACAATTCATTTCCTCCCATATGTCCCTGGTGCCTTTTGAGCTACTGCTGGATTTCAGTGGGGATAATCCCATGCATGGCCTTTTAAGAGGAACTGCCTAGAACTCCAGCAGCCCTCAGCCTCAGTCTCCACTGTTTTTATATTTTAAACTTTATTTTTTTCTTAGGTCAGTAGAGAGTTTTATTTATTGTGTTTTTTCTCCACTCTACTCTGAAAGGTAGACAACTAAAAAGAAATCAGAAAGAGCCAGAAGTATGGGGACCTCTCTTCCCAGCACTGGAACTCTGGGTTAGGTAGCCTGGTGTGGTACTGGGACCCTTCACTCTACAGAGGGGACGTCTGCAGCCGAGATTTTTATCTGCCACACAAGGGTGTGGGACTAGCCGGTTGTGCATCTCTGCCCTTCTACCAGTCTCAATGTGGCTTCTTTAGATATTTAGTTCTAGGACTTTCGTTTAGCTCGATTTCAGGCACTTCTGAATGATGGGTTGCTCTGTAGTTTAGTTATAATTTTTATGTGGTTGTGGGAGGATGAGAGTACTATGTTTACCTATGCGACCATTTTGATTGTGTGGAACTCCTAATCTATTTTAAATATGTCTAAGATGACTTTGTAATCATTTAGCCTCATTGCAATACAGTTATTTGTCTTCCCCAGTAGGCTGTTAGTGATGTGTTATGAAACTTGTTTCATCTACAAAATATATGATAGGCACATAATAAATGTTTATGAAATGAACCGTTGCTAAATAAAGGCATTAC
Source organism: Myotis yumanensis (assembly GCF_028538775.1). NCBI lineage: Eukaryota > Metazoa > Chordata > Mammalia > Chiroptera > Vespertilionidae > Myotis > Myotis yumanensis. The sequence goes on along the minus strand of NW_027223760.1, from coordinate 70,466,033 downwards.
AATTGACATCATAGGGTCTTAGAGTAATTTAAAGTGCAGGAGCTCTCCGTGGTACTGAAGAGACTCTGTTCTTTCCTATGGGATGTGCAGAACCTTATGTTTTGTGTTTCACAGTTACCTTCACCATCCTCTGTCATGACTTTTTCTGCCACTTTGTAGTCAACTTTCTAGAGAATCCTAACTCTTGTCAAACTCTATTCTGCCTCAATTAACTGTACATACCTTTTGGTCAAGGCATTTATTGCTCATGAAATAGCTATCTGCTCCTCCACACTTTCTGGTCTCTTTGTAGTTTATGGGGATCATGTGAATAATTTTGATTAATAGGTTATGAGGAGAAATAAAGTATACTATTTCCCAGTTGAAGCACAGAATAGAGTATGTGAGTCCTCTAGCTTTTTTTCTTTCTTTTTAAAAAAAATTCCTCGCTGAATTTATCTTTTTATTGATATTTAGAGAGAGGGGAGAGAAACATTGATGGATTGCCTCCCTTATGCACCCTGACACTGGATCAAACCCACTATCTAGATATGTGCCCTGACTGGGAATCGAACCCACAACCTTTTGGTATATGGGGCAACACTCCAACCAACTGAGTCATCTGGCCAGGGCCTATAGGTTTCTTTATCCACTTGCTGTGATGGCAATGGAAGCCACACACTCAGATAGCATAGCTACCATATGGAAATATATTAGATTGCTGAGCCCTTGTATGGAGGACAACTTCCCTGAAGAGTCTTTGACTCATATACTGTTGACCTGCAACTTAGGGGGCAATTTTTACCACAAAAACATAAATTTCCATGATTAATATGGTCTTTTAATATAACCCTTATCACAGTTTGTTTACTTCCATTTTTTCCTAGATTAAGTTTCTTGAGAGAAATGATTTGCTCTCTGGGTATTCTGAGAGCATAAAGATGTACCTAACATTAACCTTGGATATAGGAAGGAACTGTACAGAAAATTTTATGAAGGGGCTGGTTTATGTTCTCATATGTGTATTAAGTGGTGAGTAATGGTTTAGCCAAGCCAGAGAAATAAAGGACAGGTTAGGCCAGAGGTCAGCAAACTTTTTCTGTAAATGGCTACCAGCTAATAAATATTTTAGGCTTCTCAGATCATAAGGGTAGATCTCTATTGCATATTCATCTTCCTGTTTTACAACTTTTCAAAATGTAAAACTATTCTTAGCTCAATGCTTGTACAAAAAAGTCCAGATTTGACCCTTGGGCCATAGTTTGCTGACCCCTGGTCTAGGGAGAAGAAACCCACAGATGTGTACATACAATTATAATCAGTTTGGCCATGACAGAGTATGAATTTTGAATAAGGGTCATGATAAACCAGCCCAGAGAGATAGAAATGAAGTTATTTTCAATGGATATAAAGTTTCAGTTATGAAAAATAATTTTATTTTTTTAATTAACTTTTGCTGAAGATCTTTTCAGGCTCCTATGTTGGCTTGGGTTTATGTCTCTGAAGCCTTCTCCTCTTTGGATTTCTTTAGCCTGTATATGTGTGAAATTCAGCTTCTAGACTAGAAGTTGTGCTATGAATCTGACACACACCAGGACAAGTCAAAGCACCTGATCGTGAGGCGGAATATAGTTCTGAACGCAGCACGGTGTGTTTGCTGTAGAAAGGCTGGAGGCAGACAATGTGTAGTGATTTCTACCACCAGGCAGATTTTAGGGGTGAGGGAGAGTATGAAGTAGTAGGGAAGGAACTAGTTTGTCAGGGACCCTTAGCGGTGAATTTTGTACTTGCTCTCCGGAAAGGATTCTGCTGTGTCGAACTCAGTGGCCACACAGGCCTAAGTGTAACTGTATGGCTTTGCCCTTTAGGGGGGAGTACTTTTGACCTAAGGATATCTCACTCCATCTGTATCTAACTAAGAGATACATTTATCAAGAAGACAAAGGGAATTCAGTAACTGTCTGATGAGAAATTAAGGTGTTTAGAGAAGGAGGGGAATCAGGAGGAGAGGGAGAGGGAGAAAACCAATCCTTGTGCCTAGAGGAGGGGCCCTCTTCCTGCTTACACTCGCCTGCTCACTTTGTACTCCATCGCTGTATTTGGAGAGGATTTCTGTTGATCAGGACAGGGGCCTGTCTTGTCATTAAGGTCCTGTCCCTTTGGGCACAGGGAGGGAGGATGCCAGTGGACAGTGTAGGACAGAAAATGGACGTGTGTTGAAGTGCTATTCACTAGCTCTGTTGTCCTTTGGTTAAACCCACTGGTTCTTGATAAGTATCCTTTATCTCTAAAATGGGAATGATAATAATGGCCAACAAATTTAGTGCTTTACTAGTATATGTCATATACTCATTTAAACTTCATAGCCACCCTATTCTTTATTATCTCTATTTTCTTGGAAAGGAAATTGAAGAAAGAGTGTTTGAGTAACCTGCCCAAGAGTCCAGAACTTCTTGGTAGTGGAGCAAAGGATCTGTACCTAGTCAGACTGCCTCGGGGTCTATGTTCTGAGCTTTTCCCCTGTACTGCCTCTCCCATAATAGTAAGGTAATAATATGGGAGAACACTTGACACAGAGAAGGCATTTGCTAAATGGTAGTGCTAGGTGAGAAATGGAGAAGGAAAGCAACAACAAGAATTCTCATCTTTGTAACTGCAATGAGTGAGGAAAAAATCTGGTTCACTTAGAATAAGCTCTTTTTACATAACCAGTAAGTGTGGAAATAGCATGGATCCTCATATGTTTTCTAACATGCCCATAGACATAGAATTCCAGAGTGACTTAAAAAGGGTTTTAGTATTTTTTTTTTTTTTGCTTCTAGACTTAAATCTGAAATCAAATGCCTTCAAATCAATGCTTTAAAAATTAAACAAACTCAGTGTACATATGTGAAAGTGTGTGCACATACTATTCATTATCTTGTAGCACTACTTGAGAAGGTCTTTTCATATCCATTTTCATCAGGCTTGTACTTCACAGATAAGCTGCAATAAGGATGTTTTCAGGAAGTTCTGTGATTACTTTTCAGCAGATAAAATTGTGTTTAGCTTCGTTGAAATGCTTGAGTACATTAACTTAGCAAAGAAGGCAAATAAGAGACAAATCAAATTCTGTAAGTAAACAGTTATTCATATTGAATCATATGAAAAGTTTAAACAATGAGAAAAACAAACTCCATAATTCATTTCCTCTCTTCGCTTATAATAATATAACATGAACTTTCCAAACTAGATTTTCAGAACAGGCCAATTTTATTAAGTAATGAAAGCTTTTAGATATCCCTTTTAAATAAAAAGCAATTAATAAAAATAAAAGAAAACAGAAATAATTTTAAATGTTTGTCTTAAGACCTGGCCAGTGTTTCACAGTGGTCAGAGTGTATGTTCAATTTCCAGTCAAAGGCATGTAACTGGGTTGCAGGTTTGAATGCTGGCCCCTGTTGGGGCGTGTGTGGGAGGCAACCAATCAATATGTCTCTTTCACACCAATATTTCTATCTCTTCCCCACTCCTTCCCTCCCTTCCAGTCTCTAAAAATCAATGGGAAAAAATATCCTTGGATGGAGATTAACAATAACAAAAAAAGTGCCTTATTTTATACTTCTAATGGAGACACAAATTGATACATTTATTAAACTTTCTGACAAAATATTCTTTCAAACTTTCTGAAAGTTTTTGAAGTAATCAAATAATACTTATTTTAAGGTTTCACCATTTTTATATAGGAAGGTTACATGTTCTACAAACAAAAATCTAAAATCTTAATGTAAAACTTGCCCTTTGGTGATATCCCATCCACAGGCGTCTTTGTTCTTGAACCCCATGGAAAGTAAACTAGAACATGTTCTACCCATGTTAACACTAACCATGGCAAATTACAAACTCAACAGGTACGTGTAATGTACATCTTTAATCTACAAAATATGGAACAAACCCAACACAAATGTGTAATTTTTTCACTACTTGGGTTATTTTTGGTAATAAAATCTTCAATGTGTTTCTTGGAAGTGAATGGTCTACATTTTTATGAGGATATGTACATTTTATTTAAGAGATGGGGGATCATAGAAATTCTAGTTACAGTTCTGAAGACCCAAGGTATGCACATTAAAAGCATAGAAAGTATTCCTGAGGGAAAATGGAGTTCATACAAGGTTTAGTCACAAACTTAAAATAACTGAAGACTTGTCAGGGAAAATGACGTCCCAGAAGGCACAGAAATGTGTATCACTGTCTTAAAAGGGATCATGGAAGCAAGTTTAGAACAGTTAAAGACGTTGTGAGCCTAATCGTGCAGAAGTATAAGGGGGCTAAAAGAAACTCTGATATAGATTCCTATTTTATAACCACAAACTTTGATTAGGAAGATAAATATATATATTTGAGTTACATATTTAAAGGATTGAATGACTTAATGAATTTCAAGCACCATACTTTGTCAAAAGAATAATTGTTTTAAATAGTTATTTTATTTCCTTTAAAAATATTTTTATTGATTTCACAGAGGAAGGGAGGAGATAGAGATAGAAACATAAGTGATGAGAGAGAATCATTGATTGGCTGCCTCTTGCACACCTCCTACTGGGGATTGAGCCCGAAGCCTGTGCTTATGCCCTGACTGGGAATCGAACCATGACCTCCTGGTTCATAGGTCGACACTCAACCACTGAGCCACAGCAGCTGGGCTATATTATTTCTTGATATAGAAATTATAACAGGATTGTGAATATTCTATTTCTCAAATGAATGTACACAACATTTAAAAGAAAATGTATTTATAACATGGATTCTTTAAAATCTTGCTAAAATCAAGACAGTTATCAATCTTGTGAAACTTCAGAGTTTGAAGGATATACTTTACTTTCTTTGCTCAAAATTAGGTCAAGAGAGCCATACTTCTTGAAGTGCTTACTTTCTCTCATAGTCAATTATAATAGCTTCTTTCTCTAGGAAAGAAATGCAATGTGAAAAAATTTTGTGTGACAGTTTACACATAACCACAACAATAAAAATGAAATCTTTATTTTTTAAAATTAAATTTATTGGGCGGCAATGTTTATTAAGATTATATAGGTTTCAAGTGTACAGTTCTATGATACATCATCTATATATTGCATTGTGTGCCCCCACCCAAAGTCAAATCTTCTGTCAGCATATATTTTATATGTTTGTATCTCCCTGAAATATGCAGCGTAATTAAATTCTTTTATTATAGATCCCATTTTCCCTTTTCCAAGTAATATTAAAAACGCAATATGTATCCTGTTATCCAGCCCGCAGCAGGGAAAACACCATCATAAATTTAAATTCATTACCAAATTCAAATTTCAGTTATCCCAAGAATAGGCTTCCGAATATATAATATAAACCCTACATATTAATTAGATGGTATATGTCTTTCATGACAGAAAAAACCACTGAGAATATCAGTGTGGCAGATGCAGTAAATTGTTTTCATAGGACACAGGAAGCTGATGCTGACTGCTCTCGTCTTCCTCGTTCTCATTTTACATGCGCCCCTCTGCTCATTGTGTGATGTCCTCCCATCTTTCCTCTGTTCACTTACATTGCACTCAGCTGTGGCACTGAAAGGGGTCTTACTGGTTGTGGACCAGCAGCTTACAGATGTCAGCACTGACCCTGAGAGAGGGCATCCTGACAAAGTCATGCAGTCTGTGGCAGTGAGGTGACAGCCTCTGAATTATACCCTGCTGCTGAATATAAAATTTTTAAAAAAATTATGGGAAATTTTAGCCTTTCCCTGAAGACTCAGTTTCTGTCTCGCTCTGCAATAACGCCATTTCTGACTGTATAGCAAGGGCACTGTGGTTTGAATGCAGGCTACACTGCCTGCTTGCTCTGTCCTATGTGCTAAAATGGAGAAAATAACAGCTCCTATCTGATGGGGTTGTTAAGAGCCTTCAAAAAGTTAGCATTCACGGAGCACTTAGAATAATGTCAGGCCGTTGTAAGTGCTCAGCAAGCATTGGTTATTATTACAATCGTCCGTGTTAATCCCTCTTTCTTTCCTATTTTGTATTTTCCAGGAATACCACCAAGTTAGCTGTTTTATTTAGAATGTCAATTTATTCCAGGTCCCTCTTCCCAGCTCAAGTCATTTTAGGGTAGGGACTATGTCCCAAATTTCTTCTATGTACCTCCATAGGGCCTAACATAATGTTTGATGCAAAATAAGGATTCTGTAAATACTTTTGTTTTTCCTGCTGGTTGATAAGGTAAATAGATTTCTCATAATTGCAACTCTGGCCAACCTTTAGATGTTTAAAAAAAAAGAAAGAAAGAAAGAAAGAAAAGAAAAGCCAATTAAAATGTGGTAGGAGTATAATGTGCCAGTGCTCTATGTTTAAAAAAAAAAAAAAAAGCAAAAGACCACTACCACTCATATTACTTGAAGGTATCTAAAAAAAAATCCTCAGAATACATATTGGGGATGGTTTAGGAGTAATGGATAAGATCGGCTATTTTGTATTACTACCAGAGTCATATATAAGGCACTGATGGATACTTTCACATTGTGTATTGGTGCTGTAGTGGTATTACCCTGAGCCCTGAATTCTGGACAGCATTTTACTAAGACACGTTTTTAATGCATGTTCTCAGCTACATGTTAGAATTGCTTGGTGAGCTTTTAAAACTCTCATTACCCAGGCTTTACCCCAAACCTGTTAAGCCCAAATCTCTGGCACCAGTGTTTACTCAGCCTCTTCAGGTGATGCCCCTGTGCAGCCACGTTGGGGAACTTACTGGGCCAGCCTGTTAAGCCTGCCAGACTATGGTTCTGTGGCATGTTTATCTGGATAGGGCATATGGTAATTATGACATTATAGCTGCTTTATAACATCTCTGTCAAGTACTATGTAGCCTAGACATCCACTCACTTTCTAAGAGGAGTTTTGAGGAATGAGGAGATATTCCAATGTGAATCCGGTTACCAAGGCTGCATCCTTATTTTGTTTGATTCATTTCCCTTCCCACAATGATTGTGCTTGGAACCTGTGTTTTCCTTTTGGCAGCTGACTCCTGCAGATGTGTCATTTTCTACACACTGGCTCCCTGTTTATGCCCAACCAGAGGGGAGGGGCAATGCCTGAGTCACCTTCAGCACTCAGCAATTTCCCCGGGAGTCTTATTCTTTCTAACCTTGCGGTTTCTCTGGCTTGAAGAATTATGTCTCAAGATACAGCTCAAAAATGAATTCTTAAATGAGAAAAAGAGCATTGTTGGCTGTATAAAAAATATAGATTTATTTTTCTATTTCTTTGCCCAGTATGAACTACTATTCAGAGTAACTTCCTATTCTAGAAGATCCTATTTCACTAATTAATGTAACATATGTCACAAATTCTGTTGTCTTTTTTATAGTTACATTATTTTTGCATTTATTCAGAAAACATTTCTTGACGATCTGTGATGTGTCAGGTATTGTGACAGTTGCTTGGAATATAAAGATGAAAGACTGAGTCCATCACAGACACCTTGGAAAGATGGGCGAGTGCAGTGATGGAGGAATGCAGGAACTGCTATGATGATAGCCAGGAAGGGCACCTATCCAAACACAGGTGTGCTGCACTAGGAGCTGTTGTCTGTGTTTGAGCCTTTTAATTCTCACTATAACTTCAGGATACAGGGGACATGGTAATTCCATTTTATAGATAAGGAAACTGGGTCTCAGAGAGAGTAAGTCATTTGCCCATTTCAAAAAGTCAATAAATGAATGTTTTATTTAACTGCCCACTTCTGGCAACGTTTTTATTAATAAACTTTATTTTTAGAGCAGTTTTAAGTCACAACAAAATTGAATGGAAAGAACAGAGATTTCCCATGTACCCTTGTCCCCACCCACCCACGCCACATAGAGCGTCCATCCTGTCACTGTCCTGCACCACAGTGATATATTCATGACGACAGATGAACCTACATTAACACATCATTATCACTCAAAGTCCATAGTTCACATTAGGGCTCACTGTGATGTTGTACATTCCATGAGTTCTGACAAATACACAATGACACGTTTCCACCATGGTAGCATCATACACTGCCCTAAAAATCCCCTGTGCTCTGCCCAGTCATTCCTCTCTCCCTCCCAAACCTGGCGAACACTGATCTTTTTACCATCCCCATACTTTTGTCTTTCCCTGAATATCATACAGTTGGAATTATACAACATGTAACCATTTCCAATTGGTTTCTTTCATTTAGTAATATGCATTTACTTATCCCTGCCTTCTCATGGCATGGTAGTTCATTTCCTTTTAGCTCTGAATAATATTCCATTGTTTGAATCTACCACGGTTTATCCATTAGCTCACTGAAGGACATTTTGGGGACTTCCAAGTTTTGGCAGTTATTAATAAAACTGCTGTAGATCTCCATGTGCAGGATTTTGTGTGGACATAAAATGTCAGTTTATTTGGGCAGCTAGTAAGGAGTGGGATTGCGGATTATATGGTAAGAGCACATTTACTTGTGTAACAAAACATTAAACTGTCTTCCAAAAGGGTTAGACCATTTTGCATTCTCACTTGCAACGAATGTTTTCCTTTTGCTTCACATCCTTGCCAGCATTTGATGTTGTCAGTGGTTTTGGATTTTGGCCATAGTAAGTGTGTAGTGGCATTCCATTGTTTTAATAGGTAATTCTCTAATGACGTAAGATGTTGAACATCTTTTCATAGGCTTATTTGCCATATGCATGTCCTTGTTGATGAGATGTCTATTTAGGTCTTCTGCCCATTTTTAAAAATTGAGTTGTTTATTTTCTTATTATCCAGTCATGTGTTAATATTTTGTACTTGAGGTAAACCTGGGAGAATAGCCTTATGGGAAAGGGAAAGAAAGCGTCCCAATAGCTCACTGGGAGCTGGCCCGGCACTCACAGGGGGGCCATGGTGTTCTCATGTTGAACATAAGCAGTTTCACAGAACATCAGTACCAAACAAGACCACCTGAAACTGGGAGGACCATGTTAGACTCATGCCTGGATATGGAACATGGTGCAAACCATTAAAATGACCAACATCCCCTCTTCTTGCTAACATGAACTTTTTTTCCAATCAAAGCTTGAGCCCTACTCAATTCCTCATGTCTCCTAGACAAAAATTAAGATACTCAGTGATAAAATCACCCTTACTTTCTGATAGCGCCAAATCCAGAAGTAAAGCCACCTTCTCTGTAACATCCCCAACAGGACTGGGCAGGGGTTGAGGGGAGCAGGTGTCCCCAGGATGCAGGACTTCCAGTACTAAAATTTGGAAATTCTGGGGCCAGCTTGACCATCCTATTCTCTAGAACAGGGGTCCTCAAACTTTTTAAACAGGGGCCCAGTTCACTGTTCCTCAGACCGTTGGAGGGCCGGACTATAGTTTAAAAAAAAACTATGAACAAATTCCTATGCACACTGCACATATCTTATTTTGAAGTAAAAAAACAAAACGGGAACAAGTTCAATATTTGTATTTGCATGTGGCCCGCGGGCCATAGTTTGAGGACCCCTGCTCTAGAATAACAACACAAGCCCAAATATTTTAATAAGCCCCTTCTAACATCCTCTCTGAGATACCTTCCACTTATCAATGGAATTTTGTTTCCTTTGCTGTAAACACTTCCAATGTGGTCCTAGTGGTCTTTGGTGATGGGCAACAACCAATCAACAAAATCAAAGCAAAGCCAATACAATGGCAATAAATTTATTAGGTTATTCCTTAACAATAATGTTTTAAATGATTAATTTCCTTCTAACAATAGGAAATAGAAAGTTGCATAATCTATGGGGAAGCCCAAACAGCATGATGGATCTTAACATAAAAGAAAAATCTACAGAAAATATTGTTAGGCTATGATAAGAAAGACTTCGTTTTGTTGTTTTTATAGCAAACTTCCTTTCTGTCTCTCAGGGATCATGTCTGACCACCAGTTTGGTAACCAGTTTATGTGCAGCGTGGTGGCCTCTCATGTGAGTCATCTGCCCACAACCAACCTCAGCTTCGTCTGGATTGCTCCACCTGCTGGCACAGGCTGCGTGAATTTCATGTAAGTACCCACAGTGTCTGTGACCACTAAGGAAGGCAAATATACCCCTCATTGGGTTCCAATTGGGGTCACTATTAAAGTGTATTATTTTAACAAGTTTGACTCTAATGAAATTTACTGATTTTGGTGTCAATAAAAGAGATGAAAACTTCTTTAAAGTAACTTTATTTTTGCATATTTATTAATTCCTCAAGAGTTCTAAATTAGATGTTAGCTGACCAAAATATACAATAAGATAAAAATAAAGGCATTATGAAAATTTTCGTTTAGAAAATAAGATGAAAACAGGTACTAAAAATGCCATGAGACTCATATACATGTTGGAAGAAGACCACAAATTTAGCTTTCTGATTTCTGACCATTAGTGACAGGAAGGAAATGTGATCAAATAAGAGATTCATGATGGTGAGAAATCAGGGACTCTATAGAAACTTAATAACTTTCTCATGTGCTTTCATCCAGAGGAAACTGGGAAATGTAGTGAGTAATGCCCCCACGGCCTTGGACAAACACTGCACTGTGGCTCAAAGGCTGTGACTTGTGACATCTCTCAGTATAGACTATTCCACTACCACTGCCCCAGAACCACCATTCCTCATCCTCTTTAGTTATCTTTTCTTTCCGTATTTTCTTTACTTCTAGCACATGATATACTTCATATTTAATTATGTATATTCATTGTCTCTTTCTGCTGAAATGCAGGTTCCTTGAAAGCAAGAATTTTTTTGTTTGTTTACTCATTTGCCCCAACTGTCTAAACAGCCCCTGGCACACAGTAAGCATTCACTGAATATTTGTTGAATGGATAAATAGGCCAATGGAATAAGGTCAGAGGCCATTCAGAAACAGCATTCTATGGGCAGCCAAGCAAAATAGAGCTGGACGGCATATTGAATGATTCTCTATTCCAACCTTCTGCTCAGACGACAGAGTCTCATAAAATATGCACACTCCAAATTCACTACTATCTTTACTTCCTTTTAATAGCATACAGTTCAGTGTCAAGGGTTCCTATTTTTTGCCTATCTTCTGGGTTACCAAGATGCAAACATCAGATTCATCCTTCTAGTTAATTGACATTTAATCTCATCATTTTCTCCCTCAGGAAGTTTTTCATACTTGAACTCATTCTTTCCAGTACCTCTTGCTAAGGTTATTGATTGCAATAGCATCCCAACTGGTCTGTTCACTTCCGGCCTATTTCTCCTCCAGTCCTTCCTGCACATTGTTAGCCAGTTTATCTTCCTAAGGTACAATCTTGATCACTCAAAACTTCTATCCCCCCAAATTTCCATCTGAAAGCCAGCCCTTTGGCATAGATTTGATATGCTTTTCCCAATAATTGATGTTTACCATCTTCTCTTATTTCATATAGCATGCACCTCCTGGATAGGGTGTTAATTGATAAGACTTCCTATAATTCCCTGAACATTATGTGATTTTCTTTCTCCATGCTTTTCTCATAGCCCAGAATACTTTTTTTCTATAAATTTCAAGTCCTACCCTTTTTTCAAGAACTGTTGAAAATGCCCACTGTTCTATACTATAACCCTTTCCAAGACATCAATAACAGAAGTGACATGCTGATTGGTTTACTGTATACTTATTTGAATTAATTTCTTGCCTGGATAGGGACAACTTCTTATTTCTCTGTGATCCCTCCACAGTTGATACAATGTCTCAAACAGAGAAAACATGGGAAATGCCCTTGGATTATATGAGGTTCAATGTTGTTTTTTCCTTTTGTTTAATAGTAATCTCTGACTCTTTTGGCATACTTTATCTTCCTCATGTTTGCACTTGGAAGGACAACACATTTTTCCCATGCATCACTTTGTGATTTAAAACAAGAATTATTTTTGTCAACAGTAGAACACAAAATAAATTATGTCAACAATATAGAATTGCTTACCTCAAAAAGAAATAGAGGTTTAAATTTAATCTGTTTAAATATCATGTTTGATGGCATATGATCTCACTGTTCCTGGGATATCAAACTCTACTTTCTTCTGAGAAATTACAGGTATTTTAAGTCCTAACTTCAAAGAATATTTTCTTAGCAGTTGGTCAGAAAAATACAGTTTGCTCAGGAGTAATTTTTACTCTCTGCAAAGAATACACACTCTATTTCCCAACATAATTTTTATGATGCAATTTGCACTTTTTGCTATTCTTAATAGCATTAAGACTTTGCTTCACATGAGCCGTGATTACGTTGAGCTTTGCATGGAGTAGCTGCTTCTTATGTGGGCAAGATGCTTTTGTTAATCTACTTTCCTAACTAGCTTGTGAGAGGCTAGAGGAAAACTGAAGATTGAACATGGACCACTGAAACAATTTATCTGAAAATTTCCAAAATAAAGCCTTGCAATGTTTTACCTTTATTCCTTACTACACTATTTATTATGTGTTGAGTAGAGCTATGTAAGAGTTAAAACCTGTAATTAGTATGTGCCCAGCAATACTTGAAGGGGATTGCTAATGTTCACCATAAATTTTAAACATTCAGCAAAAATAAAATAACACATAAACTTATGGCATTTGAATGTAAATATATCATGATTCTCTTTTTTCTAACTAACCTCAAAAATTAAAAGTTTCACGTTTTAAAGTAGGAAGAATAGCTTTTTAAAAATTAAACTTCAGCCATGCTTACATGCTTTAGTCATATATTTTGTATAACTTCTTATCGTTAGTTACTTCATACACTATTTCATTTCTTTACAAGTGCATTTTCCTTTTTAACTGGATTTTAAATCCCCCAAGGTCAGGGACTGTGTTAGCTATTTTTATGTACCTAACAGGTCCTAATACTGAAATACAGACGATAGAAGTCCCTCAATAAAATTTCCTTAATAGCTCATAATGCTATCATTTCATTGATTCTGAAATACTGATTTTTAAAAAATGTTTTGGAATCTCAAAAGAAGAGATTGTAATCATAATTGGCAGCATTTACTTTATTTCTTAATGCCTTACAATTGATTGTGTCTTGGAGTTGAAGAACCCGGCTACTAATATCTGTCATTTACCACATGTACGGTCTCTCTAAAGTGGCAGTTGAATCGACACTGCCCCCAATTCTGTAATTTCATATTAGAACAGCCGTGTATGATTTAAAAACCCACTTATCTATTTAAGTCCTTTTTAAAAATCTTGTAGTAAGAATTATGGAACATTTGAACTGAAATCCCAAACAATTACATCATGTGCTGTGTGTGCCTTTCCCAGAGAAGAGCATGCTGTATAAATAAAACAGGTTTTATAGCTAAACCACTTAGCCACACAGTAATGAGGGCTGTCTTTTTTTACTGCCTTTCTCGTTAAAAATAATCAAGTGAGAGACATAGAGGAGAGGATGGCCTGAGAATAAAGTTGCTGGCTGTCCTGGTACAGATGTATAAAATGGATAACTAGCCCAGCCGGCGTACTCAGTGATTGAGCGTTGACCTATGAACCAGGAGGTCACAGTTCAATTCCCAGTCAGGGCATATGCCCGGGTTGCTGGCTCAATCCCTAGTGTGGGACATGCAGGAGGAACCAATCTTATGATTCTCTCCCTCTCTAAAATCAATAAAAATAAAATAAAATAAAAATGGATAAGTAACTGAATTTATTTTATCATTAGTTTTTGACACCTGTTGATAACTTTTCAAGAGATAATTTCACTCAGAGATCTGCTTAGTATCCAGATCTTATGACAGTATAATTTGTTCTTACTTTTATATTTGATTAGTCCTTAGTGACAAGTAAGCCTCAAGTTAAAAGAGGCCCTTAATTATTCAAACTTCTTGCATGTAAATTGTCCCCCCAAAATCCTAAGAGTGAGGAGGATATATGGAAAGAAGAGATGGAAGAAGAAGGAGGAGGAGGAGAATGAGAAGGAGGAGAGAAGGAGGAGGACGAGGCAGAGGAAGAGGAGGGAGAGGAAAAAGGTAGGGACAGGCAAGGGAGTAAGGGAAAAAAGGAAGGAATGAAGGAAATCTCCAGCCAGCTAACCCTAAATATTAGTGAGAAGTTACCAGGGAATAGGGATTGTAAAATAACAATTACAACATTAATTAATAATATTTTTGAAAATTTAGAATGTGCTAGTCACTGTTCTAAATAGTTTACATCTTTTATCTCATTTTATTCTCAAAGTAATTCTATGAAGTAGGTGCTGTTATTATCTCAGCTTACAGTGACATTAAATAACTTGCCCGTGAGTGACAGCTTGGATTCAGAAGGTAGTCTAGTTCCAAGCAGGCAATTTTTGACACTTTACTACAGTTGCCTCTAAAAGGATCACTTACCTATTTTTTATAATGGTACTGATACATATTATGGTGTTTACTATTGTAATTTTGAAATCTACCTCTGTATGAGAGAATTATCTAATTCTTCTGAATATTGAGAGACACTGATTTAAACTTCTGAAATACGAAGAACATATTAGATTACATCTTGATATCTATGATGTAGATCCATTCCTTGAAAGCTTATTATATATCACTAGAGGCCCAATGCATAGATTCGGGGGGGGGGTCCCTCGGCCTGGCCTGCAGGGATGAGGCCAAAACTGGCTCTCCGGACATCCCCTGAAGGGTCCCATATTGTGAGAGGGCGGTTCTTGGGTGACGCACCCCGGAATCTGACTCCCTCCTCTTTGGTTCCGGGTGCATCACCTGAGAACCACAGCTGCCAAGTCACCGCAGCTTGGCAGCTCCTGCATTGATCATCTGCTCCCTGGTGGTCAGTGCGCATCATAGGTACTGGTCGGACGGTCAAACAGCCACTTAAGCTTTTATATATATAGATTACTTGTCAAAAGTGAATTCTACATAGGGAAGGGATGTGTGAATTAAAGGCAAAACTTATCACCAGTAGATTTAGGTTTAACTGCTTGGACAGAGATGCTAGAATAATACTAGAATACAAATGGAACATAGAAGATCAGATTTGTGCCCAAATTACTGACAATTTAACGTTAAGTAAACTCCCCCAAAACTGAGAAAAGAATCTTCCAGTCAAGATAGTTGAATAGGTCAATGTGACACTGGCATCCTTCCACAACAACTTCAGGGTTACAATTAAACCATGGGACAGCCATCATTCAGAATATCTGAAACCTCGTTGAACAGAACTCCTATAACTAAGGACATAAGGAAGAAGCCATGGAGACTAGTAGGAGGGGCAGAGATGCTGAACAGGTGGCCCCACATCCATGGGTGGTGCATAAAAATCGGGAGGGATACCTTGGCTGTGGAGGTACCTCCAAACCCAGCAAAGGAGCAGCCGTATGCAGATTGTTTTGGAGCTCATGCTGAGTGGCTCTAGAAAAGGCATGGGTGGTGGCTGACCTTGGTCTGCACCTCCCAGGAGACCCCAGAGCCAGTGCACCCAGTGGACAGCTTCAGACCATGCTGAAGGACCATTCAACCGCCACCATGAGCAACACACTCAAAGGGTAGCCTCAGAGGGCACCAAGCCCCTCTGAAATGAGTTCTGCTCCATGGGGTCGGCCCCTGGATAGCAGATCCTCCATGGTGGCCATGGCCAGTCCTTTCAGCCAATCGGCCTGAGGGTAAACCTCTCCCATTGACATGCCATCAGCAATAAGGCTCAACTACAAGAACAGGGTGCACATAGACCACAGGGGGCGCATCTAGAGCACCCAGTTCAGGTGAATGGGAGGCTGTGCCACTGGGCCCTACAGGACACCTACTATATAAGGCAACTCTACCAGGACTGGGAGATGTAGCAACTCTACCTGATACATACAAACAAACACAGGGAAGCAGCCAAAATGAGGAGACAAGGAAATATGGCCCAAATAAATAAATAAAAAGGACAAAACTTTAGAAAAAGAACTAAACGAAATGGAGACAAGCAGTCTACCAGATGCAGAATTCAAAATACTGGTTATAAGAATGCTCAATGAGTCTGTCTGGGTGGTTCAGTGGTTGAGCATCAACCTATGAACCAGGAGGTCACAGTTCGATTCTTGGTCAGGAGGCAGCTAATCAATGATTTTCTCTTATCATTGATGTTTCTATTCTATCTCAAGTAAATAAAAATACATTTTAGAAACATACACACACACAAAACAGTTTGGGGAAATAAAATTTAAACAACAAAATTTCTGGAATTCTAAGAATTCTAAAATAACCTCTTTAAAAATGAGTCAGTTCACATTCAGAAGTTGTCTTATTTGTTACTGAGAAATGAATGTGAAACAAAATTATTTCCATCTCCATTTTAGCATCTCACAGAATTGAGGTCAAGTTTTGGTTATCACATTGACAAGTCCTAAGCTAGAAACAAAAATGTATTAGTTAAATCTTCTCCATTTGTTTCCACTACTAGTATTTATAGAAGGGATTATGAATAATATGGGCATATTAGTTATCTAGGCTAACATATTTCAAAGAGCAATGTCTTAAAATAGTATATGAAAGATAAACAGAAATGCTTCAAATTAAAAAATGTACACTGTAGTTGCAAAGGTGCTAAGATGGCTGGTTCCTTAATCAACCCCTGGTTTTAACTTAAGCAAATATATTGAAAGTATGACTGTAAGGCTAAGCTACATAAGCCTTTCTTCTTAATCTGCCTGCAGGCATTAATGCTCAGATTTGAGATGGCATCCTTATTTGCTAAGTGCAAAGATGGTTACAAAAGAGCTTTTCTCACTTTGAGGATAAAAGCTAAAGTATTCTTTAATTTTGGTTACTGCCCGGCTCATCGCAGCACCATAATAGTTATTTGGCTCAAAACCAAAAACTAGCAATACAGTGCTTACATGTCTATGGATCAAAATTAGATGAAAAATTGCGGTTTTTCATCTCCAAAGCTATTTGCTGCACATTTTATAACTCTCAAGATGCCTTTTGTAATATGTGATAACAGAGCCAACTGCAGCATCTGCCTGGAAAGAGATTACTTTAATTATGGACTCAATGTCCTATTTTCTGCAAGTGATCCCCAGAGACAGGCTTCCTGCCGGAGCAGAGGTGCAAGGATGCACATTAAAGCCTACACGTTAACCACGAAGAGGTGGGTACAGTGACACAAGGACACCCGTACACCACCTTCATTCTCCTCGCCTGTGATGTGATGGAAGAGTCTATAGTGATAGTTTTTAAAAATAATGATAGGTTTTTAATTATTCCAGCATCTGTTGTTATGGACTTCTGATGGTTAGGGCAAGATGAGTTTATAAAAGAGCCAACCCTTTGATAAGTCTGTATGGGAAACAGACTATATTAAAAAGGCACGGTGAAACATCATTTTCTTCCAAACTGAAAAATGCATGTGCTTTATCCGTTACTTGCTATAATATTATTTAGAAAGTGTAGCTAAGTTATGTTCTTGTCAATCCCAGTTCTGGATAACACAAGTGCCTCATTATTAAGAATTCATTTGCCATTCAGTATGAATTTCATTAGAACCAATGCACATGTCTTGTGTGTTTCCATGGAAGTTTGTTATAATTTAACATTGATTTAACATTATGAATGGGTACTTAAAGCAAAATGTTACCTTGTTCATATTAATTATAAAATTAGATGCCTTGATGAACAGCTTTTTTTGAGAATGAGTGAGTGGCTTTTCTTTTGAAAGCACAGCACATGCTCACATAGGATATTTAGGATTTCATCTGGTTTCTCTAATAGTATAAGCATATTTTGCATTTTTCAAAAGATGGGGGATTATAGAAGAGCAACCATGGGAATTAATTTTAAACTTCAAAAGAGGAATTTAAGGGATTTGGCATGGAATCATTCTGTGTGGGAGAGGGAAAGATGGAACAGAAAAATGTACCTACAATCACATTAGGTGAAAACATCAAGTCTTTTAAATATTATACCAACTATGACATTCATTATTTTCTGGTGTTAAAATGAAATGCTATTAATATTTTCATACTTTGTTAAAGAAATCTAAGTAAACATATCTTAGGGCATTGTAGATGGTTGTATTTAACTCTAAAAATTAAAATAAACATTTGATACCTTTTGGACTTTCTAATTTATAATAAAAGCCACATTGGAGAAATAAAAATGTATATATTGAAATGGGTAGTTATACAAAGATTTTTGTGTTGTAAATCTTGTAAATGAATAATTGTATTATCTATCATCAGGATTTATAAATAGAAGAATTGGTTTGGCGTCTATTTCTGTTTAAAGAACTTGGATATAAGGAATTAAAGCAATATGTATGGACTTAAGAGAAAATATAGACTATTAGAGGAAACTGAGAGTATAAATAACTGGACTAAGTCATCAGGACAAGAAAAATAATTCCTGCTTTTTAATTTTATATTTTGCTCCTAAAACATAGGTTTCTTTGTCTCTTGAAATGGATCTTAGTTATGTTGTGCAATGGGATATCCCATACAAATAAATAGCAAGAGGAGATTTATCAGTGGCTCACTTAGAGCAAGCTGAGATGACCTCTTCTCAAAGTTCAAAGGGAATCAGAGTTTTCTCTTGAGGACTGTTTATTCTTGCATTTCAATTCCATATTGCACTTAGGTAACTCCTAAAAAGACTTTGAAAAAATACATACGTATTAATATTTTTCAATCCAAGAATTGTATTTGGAATATATACTTTTTTTTTCTTGTGGCTTGTGTCAGACATTGTATTTCTGAGTTTGTTTTTTGTTAAAATGTCAAGTTATTTTTAGCTTTCTATATTTCACTTTTGGGTCAGAATGCAAAATGCCTTAATTTGGATTTATAATTTAAAAGAATGACAGTAAACAAATATATGCCTCAAATAGGCATTGTTTTTTTACATTTAAACCTGACAGTAAATTCTACTTCTTTTTAAGTGTTTTAAAATAATTTTATTTTATGATTGTAAAAGCAATGCTTATTTATTGAAGAAAACATGTACACACACACATTCTTACTTACACACACACACACACACACACACACACACACACACACACGTTCTTATTATCCCAGAAATAAGAATACTAAGTATCTTGGAGTGTATTTCTCCAGATGTATGTATATAGAGTGGGGCAAAAGTAGGTTTACAGTTGTGAGCATGCAAAAACAGTTTGTTCTTGTATTATTATTTATTAATAATTGTATTATTTTCCATACAAACAACTGTAACCCCCTTTTATCTCACCCTGTTGGTTCAATTTTATTTTTTATAAAATTGGGGTTCTACCATGAATTCAGTGTTCTAACCTTGCTTTTTAAAACCTAACATTACATTATAAATATTAATACATACCTATCTACAATATCTGGATAGTATTCTATTCTATGGCTGGACTCTAATGTATTTAATCAGCCCCTTATTTCTGGACATTTAGTTTATTTCCAATGTTCACTGTTGTAACAGCTTTGATAAACAACTTTATAGCTAATGATCTTTGCATAGTCCTAATTATGAAAATATATTATTGTCATAGTAGAGTTAATTAGGAAGTCAGCCTGATTAAAATGAAAAGCTAAGCTATGAAGTCATCCTTATTAAAATAAAGTCATATTATAATTTTTGTGCTAAGGCCAGCATCACAAAGACTAATGATAGTTAACTTTTCAACTTTTAACAGTAATAGTCCTAGAAAGTGATGTTTGATAGTTGTTCACAGGTTAAGAGAAATGCCAGTTTCCTGGTCATTGTTCTAATTACCTAGTCATCACTTTAAGAAAACATTGTCTTTCTCATTACAATAATTTTTGTTCTGTTGTTAAGTTGTTCTATTTTGAAATTTTAATAAATTTATTTTATAAGGCAAACCAATTCAATGGAAAAGCAACACATTCTGTCCCTTTTCCAAAGCTCCCTGGAATACATAGCCTTGCACCTAACTAACCCGTAATGAGTGAACCTCTTAGTCTGTGTTTATGCTTTTTCAAAAAATCATTGTTATTTCACATGTATAATTTGAATGAGACATTCTCATCTTATATTTGTAAGGAAAACAGAGAGAATGTAAATTTCACCAGTAAATGAAAGTTAGCTTTATTAGATTCTGAAGATATTCACTTTCTAAATTCTTATTTAATGATTATAGGTCTTTAAAATTATCACAAACTAGAGGCCCGATGCATGAATTCGTGCACAAGTGGGGTCAGGCTGGCTGCCCCCCACCCCCTGGCACCATGGGGGCCGATCGGGCCAGGTGGGTAGAGGAGAAGGGACATGGGAGGTTGGCCGACTGGCTCTGCCCCTGATCGGGGTGGGGACCAATTGGGGGGCCGGGCCAGCGGGGGTGGAGAGGCTGTGGGAGGTTAGCTGACCAGCCCCACCCCTGATCTGGCTGGGGCTGGCTGCGGGGAGGGGCCGCCCCTCGATTGGGCTGGTTGGCTGGCTTCAGGGTGCGTCATAGTGGCATTCCGGTTGTTTGGCTTTTATATATATAGATGATAACATACACATTTTTCTATTAATGCTATTTTCTTAAAACATTATCATTGTCTGTACTTTATTTCATATTCTATTTAGTCTATACTAGGAAAGTAAATTCTTAATTTATATATCCTTGAGCTTTTTCCAAAGGAAATCCTACAGACTAATTCTTAGATCACATGGCTTATTACACACACAAATGTGAGCATGATAATATTGCCCATTTTAACCATGTAGAAGAATCTTTAAACTAATGTCTTTTTCACCTGGGTAAAAAGTATTTTTCACCTTTACTATATTAAAATCAGGTCATGACCTCAAATAGAAAAGGCTGGCTACATATTTAGAATCTTGGCCTGCTGCTTTGAATATTTATCTGCCGTTGGTCTCAACTCATTGATTTATAAATCACCTAGAAGTGAGAATTCACAGTGAAATATTCGAGTTTATTGTTAACACTACTAGATTCTTCCAAAGGAGTGAAATGCTAACTAGATGTAAGTAAGTAGTAGGGTGATCTTATAAAAATAAATGAGCAGCATTCTGTGAAGCCAGCATCACCCTAATACCAAAACCAGATAAAGACAATACAATGAAAGAGAATTACAGGCCAATATCCCTCATGAACATAGATGCCAAAATCCTCAACAAAATCTTAGCAAATCAGATCCAGCAGTACATCAGAAAGATCATACACCATGACCAAGTAGGATTTATCCCAGGGATGCAAGGATGGTACAATATCCGAAAATCAATAAACGTGATACATAACATAAACAAATTGAAAGAAAAAAACCACATAGTCATATCAATTGATGCAGAAAAAGCATTTGACAAAATCCAACACCCATTTTTGATAAAAACTCTCAGCAAGGTGGGAATAGAAGGGTCATACCTCAGCATAATAAAAGCCATATATGAAAAACCCACAGCCAACATCATACTCAATAGACAAAAACTAAAACCATTTCCCCTAAGAACAGGATCAAGACAGGGATGCCCACTCTCACCACTCCTGTTTGACATAGTACTAGAAGTACTAGCCATTGAAATCGAAGAAATAAAAGGCATCCAAATTGGAAAAGAAGAAGTAAAACTGTCCTTATTTGCAGATGACATGATACTGTACATAGGAAACCCTAAAGACTCCATCAAAAAATTATTAGACTTAATAAATGAATTCAGCAATGTAGCAGGATACAAAATTAATGCCAAGAAATCTGTCATTTCTATACACCAATAGTGAACTTACAGAAAGAGAGACTAAAAAAGCAATCTTATTTACCATCACATCAAAAAAATTAAGATACCTAGGAATAAACTTAACTAAGGAGGTAAAAGACCTATACACGGAAAACTACAGGACATTGAAAAAAGAGATAGAGGAAGACATAAACAGATGGAAGGACATACCGTGTTCATGGATTTTTAGAACCAACATCACCAAAATGTCCATACTACCCAAAGCAATCTATAGATTCAATGCAATCCCCATTAAAATACCAATGACATATTTCACAGACCTAGAAAGAACTTTCAAAAAATTCATCTGCAATAAAAAAAGACCCTGAATAGCTACAGCAATCCTGAGAAAGAAGAACAAAGTAGGTGGGATCTCAATACCAGATATCAAGCTGTATTACAAAGCCACTGTTCTCAAAACAGCCTGGTACTGGCACAAGAACAGAGATATAGATCAATGGAATAGCATAGAGAACCCAGAAATTGACCCAAACCAATATGCCCAATTAATATTCGACAAAGGAGGCATGAACATACAATGGAGTCAAGACAGTCTCTTCAATAAATGGTGTTGGGGAAATTGGACAGATACATGCAAAAAAAATGAAACTAGGCCACCAACTTACACCGTACACAAAAATAAACTCAAAATGGATAAACATAGGATGGGAAACCATAAAAATACTAGAGGAATCCACAGGCAGCAAAATCTCAGACATATGCCGAAGTAATTTCTTCACTGATACTGCTCCTAGGGCAATGGAAACTAAAGAGAAAATAAACAAATGGACCTACATCAAAATAAAAAGCTTTTGCATAGCAAAGGAAACCATCAAGAAACAACAAGAAACAAAACAACAAGAAAGCCCACTGCATTGGAGAAATATTTGCAAATGTTATCACCGGTAAGGGTTTAATCTCCAACATTTACAGTGAACTCATACAACTTAACAAAAGGAAGATAACCCAATCAAAAAATGGGCAAAGGACCTAAATAGGTACTTTTCAAAAGAAGACAGAAGGAAGGCCAAGAGACTTATGAAAACATGCTCAAAGTCACTAATCATCCGAGAGATGCAAATCAAAACAACAATGAGGTACCATCTCACACCTGTCAGAATAACTATCATCAACAAATCAAAAAACGACAAGTGTTGGCCAGGATGCGGAGAAAAAGGAACCCTCGTGCACTGCTGGTGGGAATGCAGACTGGTGCAGCCACTGTGGAGAGCAGTATGGAGTTTCCTCAAAAAAACTAAAAATGGAACTCTCATTTGACCCAGTGATCCCATTTCTAGGAATATATCCCAAGAAGCTAGAAACACCAATCAGAAAGGTTATATGCACCCCTATGTTCATAGCAGCACAATTCACCATAGCTAACATTTGGAAACAGCCTAAGTGCCCATCAGCAGATAAATGGATTAAAAAACTGTGGTACATCTACACAATGGAATACTACACAGTGGTAAAAAAGAAGGAATTCTTACCATTTGCAACAGCATGGATGGAACTGGAGAGCATTATGCTAAGTGAAATAAGCCAGTCAGAGAAAGATAAATATCACATGATCTCACTCACTTTTGGAATATAATGAACAACATAAACTGATGAACAAAAACAGATCCAGAGACAGAGAAGCATCGATCAGACTGTCAAACCTCAGAGGGAAGGTAGGGGAGGGTGGGGCTAAAGGGGAGAGATCAATCAAAGGACTTGTATGTGTGCATATAAGCCTAACCAATGGGCACAGACAACAGGAGGGTGAGGGCATAAGTGAGGGGGGTTGGGGAGTAATGGGGGATAAGGACACATATGTAATACCTTAATCAATAAAGAAATTTAAAAAAAATTGTGGAGGAAAAATGATTGAAGAGAAGAGTGGCAAAATCAGTATCAATATGTACACAAATTTAAATAAATATAAATAAGGGAAAATAACTTGCGCTGTTATTACAAAATAATGGTCTATGAGTTAGTTATCAGTTTTATTCTAAGAGGAAACCTCAAGGAGCAATTATGGACTGTATCTTGAAGAAATTAAAACGTGTTATTGTGACTTACATGAGCTCCCCAAATTCTGGGAAGCCTCTCAAGGGCTTGGAAAGAGAAGAGACAATGATGGTCTCACAGGCAACAATCCCTGGAATAGTGATTGCAATGTTAGATAAATTTATTTTCGGTGGAGGTTATAGTATGTCAATGCTAAAGGAAAGATCTTGAAAGAAAATGTGTGTATGTGTGTGAGTGTTTTCCAGAGAAAGTAGCTCTGAATAACCACTATAAATCATTTTGTGTTGTTTTTTGTTTTTTTTTTGAGGGGTGGGGGAGATAACTTCCTGCATATGATCTTTTTATATATTTTGCAAATTAAAAGATGATTTATATTTTCTTGATTTTTAATGTAGTGACACCTATCTTGAAAGCTATAGCCCCTCTTTGCTAATTCTACATTGAAAAAATGAAGATGAAAATTTAGAGCAATAGAAGCGCCTTTTTTTTAGAGGACTTGACATAGTAACACTTCAACTTAAAGGACATTTATACATGATAACTTAAAATAATGTTTTTTAATGAAAGATTTAATCAGGATTTAAATATAAGATACCTTTGAAATACATTTTTGTTGTTTCATATCCATTTATACAGAGCTTTTCAGCATAGCAACAGTAGGGATGAGCATGGACTTGTATAATAAGTATCTGTAAAAAATGCTGTTTTCTCTTGGAGATTCTCAAAGTACCATACTTCGGTATGCCAATTTTAAAAAGTCTTTGGGTTTATACACTTGACTTACAAAGGGATTACCAAAGCTGATATTACTATAGCACAGTTGTTGCATCTGCGCCAGTTCAAAAATATGACTTCCACAACCTGTAATGCTAATCCACAGGAGTTTTATTTTGAAATGTAAAATTGTCAAAATGTCCAATAACAGTATTTGACCAAGAAGTATGAATAGCTGGCAAATCAGATGTTTAAATTAATAAGATTGCAGAAAATATAATAATGATATGTGTTTAAACTTTCATAAATAATTACTTTTCACTTGATACCTCAAGTCAAACTCATGATTTTACTTTAAATCTGAGGCAAATTACATCTACCCAACTGCTAGTCTTAGAAACTTCAACACATGAGTAAAGATTTGATTCATTTACCTGGAAAGAGTGAAAATTTTGTATGTCATCATGAAATGTGTAAAACTTTCCAAGGTCAAATATTAATCAAAATATGATATGAGAGTTTAATTTCTCAAACATTTGAAAATGGGAAATTTTCTATAGCAAAATCAACTCAGAAGTAACTCTATAATAGTATTTGTCTGCATTTCTAAGAATTCAATTACTTTCATAAACAAATCTTTTCAACATATTAAGTTGCTTAATATATAACCATTGGACAGCTGAAAATCAATAATGGAAAATAACACAGGAAGATTCCAACATACATTATGTATTCTATCGTACAGATTGCTTATGTTTTTCTCTGCACTTCCATCCCTAATTGCCTTTGCAACTAGCCATTCCTATGGACAGTCAAAGATGTATAAATTAACTTGAATAATGCTACCTTTTGGGAAACATTGTCAAGTAGGTGTATTGATATGAACAAAGTTTTCTCAGCATAGCATAACTTTAAGTTCCAAAGGTAGCTAAAAAAATCCAATCTTTCATTTTAAAGATGAAGACACTCAGACTCAGAGAGGTTGATTCACTATTTCCGACCTAGATGGTGGCAGCTCACTGGAGAACCCAAGTCTACTTCTCTCTTCACCACACTACAGATCCTTCAGCTCATTGGTCTTCTGGTCCCTTAGAAGGCATTACAGGCTGAGTTCCAATATTCTGTTCTCTCTTTTTTCTTCACATGTTAAAATTGCAGCAAAGACAGTTAAACATTACACTTAAATACCACAATGCTGACCCTTGATTACTGATGAATATGGGGATATTTTATTTGGATTTATTAAGCTACATGGACTTATATTCTGGGTTTTCTGGAAAGGCTCAAGTTCAGGTAACTGTATTCTTTTCAATAAGGTCATTTGTTAACTGTATAGAACTAACTAATAAATATACAAAATTTAATCTTCGTTTGTTTATAAGTCAATCAGGACAAATTTCCAAATCAGAAAAAAAGCTTTAGTGTCCTTTGGTATGCTATCCACTATGCTAGGTGTCTTACCTTATTATGCTTATTTAATCTCACAAAAATCTTATGAAATAAGCAATATTATTACCCATTTCACAGATG
Source organism: Myotis yumanensis (assembly GCF_028538775.1). Classification (NCBI taxonomy): domain Eukaryota; kingdom Metazoa; phylum Chordata; class Mammalia; order Chiroptera; family Vespertilionidae; genus Myotis; species Myotis yumanensis. The sequence continues at coordinate 70,440,135 of NW_027223760.1, read as the reverse complement.
AAGAATCAGAGGCCTGAGCACTTAACCAGCATGTTCATTACACAGCTAGTTCATATAGCTAGAAGAGGCAGCACTACAGCTCAGATTTAGCCTGGGTCAGTTTGGGTTCTTAATGCTTTTCTGATAACCACACAAAGTTGATTATCACTATATGTAAAGGTAGAAGAAGAATAATAAAAAAGGAACTCTTACTTAAAAATACTATAGTCGCCGAAACCAGTTTGGCTCAGTGGATAGAGCGTCGGCCTGTGGACTGAAGGGTCCCAGGTTCGATTCCGGTCAAGGGCATGTACCTGGGTTGCGGGCACATCCCCAGTGGGAGATGTGCAGGAGGCAGCTGATCGATGTTTCTCTCCCATCGATGTTTCTAACTATCTATCTCTCTCCCTTCCTCTCTGTAAAAAAAAAATCAATAAAAATATTTTTTAAAAAAATACTATAGTCTACTTATATGGAAATAGGGATCAATAATTACTGGTTTGAGTGTTAAGAAAAAGCACTTTTGGGGGGCAAGAGAAATTAAAAATTTTAAATAAATGAAAAGAAACATGGTCTTCTGATCCATTAAAGGAGTCAAAACTGTAGAAAAATAGAGAAAAGGAAGATGAGAAAAATATATAGAACAGAGACTTCCAAGCCTTCTTTCTTTTCCCAGAGGCCTTCCTACTGATATATTATTTGTACTCAAAGTTTAGGATTTTCTTACTGTGCTCATGGCATAAGCTTCAGTTTTTTTGGACTAATCTGGAAAATTTGCTTATGTGGAAAATTCAATTTTCCAACTATGTTCAATAGTGAAGCATATTTGTGTGTGTGTGTGTGTGTGTGTGTGTGTGTACATTGAATTTTAAAAATAATACGTATTTTTCCCTTAAAACAAGTCAAGACAAAGGTAGCTAGATTGATTTGTTAAAGTTCTGATGTCATTGTCTTTCTGGCTTAGTTCCCCATCTGATGATATTTACTTTTATTTAGAAGGAAATGATAAAGTGTATGCCTTCTTGCTATTCCTGGGTGTCAGTAACCTAAAGAAACAAAGCATTATTTCTTGTCTGTTATCTTTTCTCAATCCCCATGCAGTTTTACTGAGAGACTTCAAATTGTTAGGGATGTGGATGTAGCAACGAAACAAAACAACAATGACAACAACAAAAAACTGATCACAGGATCATAGAGGATAACTGGTCATGTATGTTGCAAGAGAACAGGTTCCCAGTGACCTTCCAGGGAGACTAATGTCACATCTGCTTTAACATCTTCATTATTCACCTGCAACAAGGGAAAACAGCAAGTTAATTGAATTCTCAGATGATGCTAAGTGGAGAGGTGTTTGTTACCTAACACCAGTGAGGAACAAGACTAATGCAAAAGGTCCCTAGAATGTTAGAAGTAGGAAATAAGGACTGGAAAATTGAAGCTTAAAAATGCAAGTAAATTTACCTAGAGAGGAAGTGATTTGAAACTGTGATATTAGATAAGCTGGAATTAGAATGTAATAATGATAAAAGAAGCTTTGAGGTGATACTGAGCAGAAAATGAGTTATAAGCTGGAACATGATATAGTTAACGTGCTACTGTGTTTAGGACTCTTGTATCCAGATTCTGCATACAGGATCAGATAAAGACTTTTTGCTGATGAGGCCTCATTTTGAGTTCCTTGATTACAAATTACAAAGCAGTAAGAAAAAAAAAGATTAATCTTTGTCTTAGGTATGCAAATACCCTACAGCCCAGGAAAATTCAGTGCTAACCAGGTACAGGCTACAATAATAAAAGGCCCCCTTTCCCTCAAAATGGGCCCCTTACCTGTGTGAAGCACAGTGCCTGGGTTCTTATCTTTAGAGTCACCACTTTCAGTGAGATTGCTATTCCAACTGTGACCATGACATTGCCCCCTTGATTACTTGTGAAGAGTAGATCTGGAGACACATTTGTTTGAAAGACTTTAGCAGCCGTGTGGCAGAGGCAGGACTCTGAGTGGAGAAGGCAGGACAGATGAATGTGTGGCATGGGATCTGCACAAGGGTCAGAAGTGCCAGGTGGGGCCACATGGTGTCACCCCGGGCAGCTCGAGGGACTCATTTCTGAGGGCCTGGGGAGACAGGGTGGTTGGGGAACACTCACTAGGCGGTACCTGATTGAGAAGAAGGAGGTTAGTGAAAGTCACTTGAACTCACATGTTTTCTGATTCACATGAGAAAGCAGTATCTGCGGCCACAGCTGCCAATTTCCTACTGGCCCTGTGGCTGCAACAGGACAAAACCATTTGAATAACCAGCCTCATTCTCACCAGTTTACTCTTTGCAGGAATGCCATTAGCTTATTTAAGGGCTTATGGTAGTACCGTTATATCACTCACTGGATAGGTTCATAATTTGGGCACTAAAAAATTCTTTTGGAATTAATACCTGAAATGTGTTTCCCCTAGATGGAAGAAGTTTAGGAGTCAATTTTTTACAAAAAAAAAAAAAATCTATGTTAGTTTATGTTTGCCAAGGGAAATCCACAATGAATTAATTCTGCTCAATGAATTTCTGCTCTTATAAAATTGTTTTAATGCCAAACATAGCCTGTTTCGAATATTGTACTAGAGGCATTTATTTACAATCTGGTACATATGTAGTTTGAGCTTCTTAGCATAACTTACCGTGAATTAATGACTTGTTATTTATTGCGCAGCCACTCTGCAGAAGTGATTTATAGGTTCGTGCTATGCACTGGCGGTTACTTTGCAGTCTCTGTGCTGGCTGTCTCATCAATATCATTAAATGAATTCACAGTGACACAGCTCTGCTACTGTAGTTTTTGATATGAGGGATAACCGAACATAAATCAGCACTTATGTTTAATTCATGAGATGTACCAATCTCTCATGTAGGCGTGAGTTCGGTTAGGGGATGTCACAGATGTGTTTTACAGTACCTCTTGTGATTAAACCCAGGTCCTCCTGTATGACTGTGCACCAGGTAAAAATAATGGGTTGCTCTGCACTATGCCATTTTTCAGATAAAAGCAATTTATTTTTATTTAAGTATGATTGGTTTCTATTGTTGCCCACAAGTGGGATATATTTTAGAAAGTAACACCGAGAGAGGTATAATGAAAGAACAGTTACTTCAAGCTTACAATTATGGTATATTCTTTAAGTAGTAAAATATGAATTAATAACTACAATTTATTCTAAAATACTTTTTGCTACAATATTTTAAAATAGAGTAATTGAACATTCATGTTGAGTCAAAAAAGTTTATTCATTTGCAATAATAACTGTAAAAAATAACTAACTGTGGGAGAATGGGCCTGGTTATCTTTTTTTTTTTTTTAGTCCAGATCAAGAAAAGAACGATATTATAGCTTAATACATAGCAAGGAAAGTCAGTCCCTTGCTTGTTTGGAAGCAAAAAAAAAGAAAAATCATGTTATATTTATATATGTCAGTTTTCTAAAGACTAGGGGAGAGGGAAGAAAAAAATTAACACTCCCAGTGTCATGAGTGTCTTACTGGCATTGTTATCATTGCCACAATGCCTGATATTTCTTCTTTGAACCAGACACTGTGAGTGCACTGTAATCCATGCGGAAGATGTGAGCTTTCCTCCTGGAGAGAGGGGTAATCTGGCTCCGGCAGTGCTGCGACCAGGGGCGCTGGGATAATGGTGAGGTTGCCAGGTTGTCGAGCTCCATCACCGGCCCCCTGTGTAGCCCTGTGATCGGCTCCGCTGACTGTCACAAAGAAAGAATGTGACATGTTTCTGCCAAAGAAAATAATTCCAACGTATGCAGGAAACTGACACAGATGTCTTCTCCTCCTTCCTCTGGTTCCAGTTGATTAGACCTAGCTTGAGGTCATGATGATTTTAAGACCTACTTATTTGGGTCTTGCTCTGAAAAGAAGATGGATGAGCTGTTGCTTTCAAAGCCCAAGTGACAAGAGGATGAGAGGAAATGACATTACTTAGTAGTGTAATAAGTAATTGGTTTCATAACGCTTGGGGCAAAGGGCAGAGTACATGTACACATGAGCACAGAGGAGGCCCCGGGCATGTCAGCAGAGGAGAAGGAAAGAAAGCACACGAGTGTTGGGGAATAGGTTGCCTCGGAGGGGGAAAATGACTAAAGAAGGGTGGTTGGTAACATCAGGATAATTGAATGGTCCCTGTTGGTGTGAATTGTGAGATTAAAAATTTATAAAAGTAGAGAATTTCTGTAAACAATATCAACCAGAAAATCTGCTTCCTGGAATTCCTGTCATTTAGGAATGGGTTTCATTACACACAAGAAAAACCCTGAGTTTTAGCGGCTTAGGAAAATACAGATCTGTTTTTGCTCACCCAAGAAGTCATTGACGTCACATATCCCCTATTGTGTGGGAGTTTCTGCTGTTCGTGGTCACAACAGGGATTCTGTTCTAGCTGATTCTTTCACAATTTTTCTTATTTTTACATAACGGGCCAGCTCTGGGCTTTCCCATTTTAGGCATTATATCTCGACTTAACACAGGGGAAGACTAAGTCGTTATTTTGTGATTTTGGTTGGGTCGATATGCACAGTTTATCGTATTGATTATGTAAAACCATTCACAGCTGACTCAGGTACTGTACCATAATTTCTTTTCCTTTCCATACTAAATTTTTGTTTTCCCTGGAATTAATAATTTCCTTGCTTTTTCATTTGCTTTCTGTTCTAAGTATTTGTTTCTCCCCCACTTGTGAAACCCTTTTTTCAACACATTCAGACCCATTAGGTTTTCCATCAGTTTCAATGTATGCAGAAATCTTTTTGCAGAAATCTTTCCTGGAGCCTCTGTCCTGTTCTAATCTGGACCGGCTGCTCTTTGGTCCAGCTGCACAGCTGGTGCGCTGGGATCTCCCTCTCCCTCACTCTTGCTTTCCTGCTCCAGCTTCCTTTATTTTACAGGTTCCTCTTTCTTGGTATTTCCCTGAACTCTTCTCCACTTTTGTCATTTTTGTTGTTATTTGGAAGAGAGCATCCTCTAATAATTTTCCCAAGTAGAAAAAAAAGTCTTGAGACTTTGTTAGTCTGCAAATGTCTTCATTCTACCCTCTTGATTGATAGGTTGATTGTGTATAAGAATGTTAAGTTGGAAATGTTTCCCTCACATCAGAAGACAGGGCTCCAGTGCCTTCTGGCCCCCAGGATAGCCTGAGAAGACCAAGGCCATTCTAATGCTTGACCCTTTCCAGGAAAACTTTTGTTATTTACAAATTAGTGGGACTGTGGAATTTCATGATGATATGCATTGTTTTGAGATAGAACCTCAGTGGGCTCTTCCACTGGCAACTTGTATTCTGAAGATCCAGGAAATTTTACTGAATTATGTCACTGAGGATGTATTCCATTCCCTTGCCCATTTTCTCTATTCTCTTTCTGGAATGCCTCTATCATGTCATTAAACATTCTGGACAGATCCTCTAGTTTTCTATTTTCTTTTCTTTTTTGCTTCTATTTTCTATTTATTTGCCTTTTGGCTCTACCTCCTAAGGGATTTCCTCAGCTTTATCTTCCAAATCTTTCATTGGTCTTTCAGCTCTGCTATTATATTTTAATTTTCCAATACATTTTCCATTTTTCCTTTTGATTATTTCTATTTTTTTTAATCCTCACCTGAGAATATTTTTCCATTGATTTTTAGAGAGAGTGGAAAAGAGAGAAAAAGACAGAAAGCAATATTGATGTGAGAGAAACACATCGATTGGTTGTCTCCTGCACATGCCCCGACCAGGGCCCAGGACCCGGAGGAGCCTGCAACCGAGGTTCATGCCCTTGACCGGAACTGAACACGGGATCCTTTTCTTTGTACCCATGTGTAAACTCTATTTCCTTTTATATTTTTCCTTTCTATTCATTTTAGCCTCTTTTTCAGAATAGAGAATTTCCTCAAAAGTCCCTTGATTTTTGGCTGTAGGGCTTTACAAAATTACCTAGAAGCTCTGTGGGATTAGTGTAGGGGGTGATGAGAGAGTTCAATAGTGGTTATCTTTACCTTAGATTGATCTGGGTTGGCTAATTCTCCCAAAGTCTAAGATTTGGGGATCTTTAAATTTTTTCCTTAGGCAGATCAGAGTTTCCAAAAAGGATGATCCAATCTCTAAAGGGAGGGTATTCACCTAGTTTTCAGCCCTAGAAGAGAAAGAAAGCCTGGGGAAGGAGGAGAGAGTAACTAAGTATGTAAACTTTCATTCATCCCTATTTTCAACATAGCGCCCTGCCCACAAATGTGTCTGGTATCTCTGAAGAATAAACCTCCAGTCTTACTGGTGTGATGAGGCCTTGTGATGAACTGCATAGACGTGAAGAAAGCTTCTTAAATAGACTTCAACAAAGAGTCTCTGTTTTCAGTCTCATCTCCCTAACTTCAGAAAACATCTAGCACTGGTAATTTCTGCGTCTCTTTCAGCTCACTCCACTGCTGACTCAGGACCCAGTGTTTTGGTGTGTGCTAGGTTACTTGCAACTCACCCTTCTGCTTTCCAGTTTCCCAAACTTTGATGTTGTCTCTGTCCTGTTTCTGTGGGTCTTTTGGTTTAGCCTTTTAAAGGACCCTTTCCTGTCTTTTAGTGAGGTTTCAGGAAGGAGTAGCAGTGTTCGCATCTAGTCCCCCATCTTTAAAACCTGACAACTTCTCAGTTACCAATTAGAACTCAGCTCAGAGATTGCCTCTCAGTCTCCCCATTCAGATCAGGAGTCTTTTTTGTGCTGCTGTTGCACTTACCTCATTCCATTATAATTACCATTTCACTAGAGGCCCAATACGCGAAATTCCGAAATTCGTGCAAGAGGCTCTGCCCCTGCCCCAGCAGCAGCTGCCTCTGCCTTGCTCCCGCCACTGTGGCTTCCGATCTAATTAGCATATTATGCTTTTATTATTATAGATGAGTCTCTATTAGTCTGTGAAGTCATTCACTTGCAATCTGTGTATTATTTGTCTTACTATCTCTCGCACTTGCAAGAAGCCCGTAACATAATAGGTGCCAGGAAATACTTGTTAAGTAAATGAATGAGCATGGATTTTAGGATCATGAAGAAGAGATACTTTTCCTGATGTAGCCTGTCCTGGAGAGATTATACTGATTTAGGGTTTAGTTGCAGTGCTACTTTACTTTTAAAGCCAAGAAAAAAGGTAAATTGGTCTTGGGTTTGTTTGTTTTTCAAAAGAGATAATTCATTTTTCAGATTATCTTGATGGTTGATGGTTATTCAATTCCTGTTTGTTTTTGTCCTTTTTGTAGAATGTGAAAGAGGAAAATTATGTTTTTTGATTGTCTGTAAGGAAGTACTTACAGGGAGCTCCATTCCCCCTTAATACCAAGGATTATGACTTTAACAGTGGACTAAACTGAAGTCCCCTCTTTCCTCTCTCCACTATAATAGATCCCCCAGTTATCTAGCACTTATTTCAGATGCTAGTGAAATGTTGGATTCTTCCTCACTTCTGAATATATATTGTAGTATTATGTCCTCCTCACTTGAAAAATTAAGCATGGCTTTATTTAAAAATTTGAAAAAATACATACTATATTTTTCCTTACCAACAAATAGACCTTTTTTTTTTTCAAGATGGATAAAAATTCCTTGCAGATGTAAAACCTTGATTTCTCCTTACAAAGCAACTCAAAATCCACATGTTCTCTTCCACATATTTTCTTTTTAGAGCTGAAAAAAATGTTTTCTAAACCATAGTGGGTCAGTGTTTATTCCCAGGGAGTAGCTGATGAGAAAGGCCCTTGGGGAAGCATTCATTGCCTCTCCTTGCTTAGCCAACATTTTTCTGGACACCACTGTGACCATACCCGCATGTCCCTTAAGTAAAAGTCAACCATTTTGGCTAACTCTTCATTTTAAAGGTGTCTGTGTGGCCAATTATAGCACACTTAGATAAACTGAAAGAGCCTATGAACCAGGAAAATGTGAGTAATTGTCAAACCCCTCCACCCCTGCCCCCAAGATTTAGCCATCACCAGATCAATAGCTAATTGAGAACCCTTCGATTAAAATCCAAATAGCTGGAAGTTGGCTGGCGTATGCAGGAGGACTTATATTTATACCCACTCCTTCCTCTAACACATACTCTGGCACGTTGTTTTAAATAGTTAGATCAGAGGAATAGAACATTGAAAATGGGGGCAAAGTTCAAATATTGATGAAAGTCTTAAAAAGCTGGCAACATATGCAATTGCCCTTTGATGCTTTTACCTGTGTATATGCTTACACATATGTATTCACATGCCATGCATATTCATATTTCAAGAATTGGTTAAAAAAGCATTGACTATCAGGAAATCAGATTTTTATTCTCTCCATGCAGTGATTCTTCTACAGCTTACAAAACATTTTTGTATCTGTTGCCTTATTTGATCCTCATGTCAACCTATGAGCTAGGCAAACCAGCTATTGTTCCCATTTTACAGATAAAGAATGGAGCTTGGAGGCAAGTTATACTACTTGCTCAGCTTCATCCACCAAGACCGTGTAGTGGCAAAACTGAGAGTAGAGGCTAATTGTCTTTTTTTAGACCTTGAATTATTTCTTGACTGTGACATGTTTTGTTTTTTGTTTTTTACTCAACCTGAAGGAAGATGGATTAGATACATGGTTGGTACTTTTAAATTATTTCGTGAAAACCAAGTCCCTGCTAGATTTGCTGATCAGCAACAATTGCACATCATTTATCCATGATCATTTATTTGTTCCCCAACTTAAAAATATCTTGGCTGGATGTGATATGTAGAAAAGGAAGGAGAGAAAAACATAATGAAAAGCCACCCCACATTAAATAACTTGAGAAATCTGTTTTCTAACTCATTTTTGTAACTAATATGTAAGATTTAGGAGTTTCATTTGTTAGCAAGAAATAACCTATTACTACTTTCTACATTAATTCCTAGTGATATCATACATTAGTTCATTAGATCTATCTAAAAGATTTGTTTTGCATTCCTTATAAATAATTTGTGGGCGCACAGACATTGCAGAATCAGGCTTGGTATTACTACACATTATTTATGACCATATTCTTCAAATATATTCTAACCTGGAAGTTGTGTGTAGATTTCACATTTACATAGCTAATGTATGCATTGTCTCTGCCACACAGTAAGAAATGCTTACCTGACAGGCTGTGACCTGCATAGTGTAACAGGCACTATTCCTAATTTGTCAAAGATTCAGAGCATAAATTATGGTTTTCTTTTCAGACTACTTATTATTCAGTGCCATTCTATTTGAAATAGAAAAGATATCCAGCAACTTCAGATGAAATTTGAGATTTCTCCTCACTCATATTTTGGCTTTGTTATCTGGACATAATTTAGAATAATTCTCATTTGTCCTTGAAATAACCTTTCTCTTAACCCCAAACTGAATCAAATAATTCTTACATGTTCTTGAAATAACCTTTTCTTAACCCCAAACTTTTGTAAAATTGTCAATAAACAAATACAAGTCTCAAAGATAAGATATGAACCCTTTAAAAATATCCCTATGATAGGAAATGTTTCCGCCTACAAACAGGGGACATAAATGGGTGTGTGTAATAGACTTTCTCCCTCGGCAGGAGTGAAGCTCATTATGTGATGGAGATCTCCTTTCCGATTACACATTATTTGAAGATCTTAAACACAGAACTCAAAGATTCTCAGTGGTTTTCATAGCCTTGAGATATTTTTGGGTGCAATTTTCATCCTTTATAAATTTTTTCACCTTTTAAAATAGCTAATGAACCCCAATTTCTAAAGCATTTTCTATAACCGCATCTGTTGCTAGGAGAGGAACAGAAGAAAAAAATGACAGCATCCTAAGATCTATAACCTTGACAGTGCCTGTTGTCCTGGAAATGTAAGACTCAGGGTTGTCATCAAGTCTCATACAGATCTTCACCCATTATAATGTGCAGAAGTGCCTGGGAATTTTTATATGTCTCTAAGTTTCTTCCAGCCTTAGAAGCCAGATATCGAGCTGCAATCTCTAAGCAATTTGAAAGCAAGGCTTGGTATCTATTCCCCATAGAACATAGCATGAAGCTTTTTACTTAGAGGGTGCCAAAGAGTATTTCTTGGAATGCTAGGCAAAATCATGGACTTAGTCTTATAAATTTTCAATTATCATCACTTCGTTCAGGTCTTTTATTATATAACTAGAATCCCGTTGTACGAAGATTCGCACAATAGGCCTTCCTTCCCCTGGCTGCTGACACCGGTTTTCCTCCGGCACCCGGGACCCAGGCCTTTGGTTCGGCCCAGCCTCTTCAGTCTTCAGTCTTCAGTCTTCAGTCTTCAGTATTCAGTCTTCGCTCCCGCTGGAGCCTTCAGTCTTCGCTCTGTGCCTGCGTATGCAAATTAACCACCATCTTGGTTGGAATAATTTGCATAGTCATTCTGATTGGCTGCTGGGCGTAGCGGAGTGACACCAATTTGCATGTTTCTCTTTTATTAGTGTAGACTAGAGGCCCGATGCATGGATTCGGGCACCAGTGGGGTCCCTCAGCCTGGCCTGTGCCCTCTCGCAATCCAGGACCCCTTGGGGATGTCGGAGAGCCGGTTTCAGCCTGATCCCTGCAGGCCAGGCTGAGGGACCCCACCAGTGCACGAATCCATGCACTGGGCCTCTAGTATACACATAAGATCTTTGGTTAATCTCTTCCCACCCTTTTCCCTCCCCCCTTCCCTCTGAGATTCATCAGTCTGCTCTATGTTTCCATGCCTGTGGTTTCCACTCCTGCGTTGAGCATCTGCTCCCTGGTGGTCAGTGCACATCATACCTATCAGCCGGTGGGCTGGTCAGCCGGTTGCTTCAGCTTTTATATATATAGATACTGTGTTAATCACCTTATTCCCCAACCTCTAAGAGTTTATTACATAAAGAAAGAACATTAAGTATATTAATGAAGAAACATTAAGTGAAGGTATGAATTAAATAAGAAAGAGTTAATATGTATTTAAAAGTGCTAGGTGTATTAAAGTGTTTTAATCATCATTGTGAGTACATTAGTATGAACAAAAGATAAATACCTTTATTGAAATGGCAGGTTAAAAACAACAATTGGGAGTGTGTTTATAAAATATGAGTTTGAGTAGGAATGAAGATGGAGTATTTTAGTACTGCAATCATAAAGCTGGGAAGTATTTTAGGGGAAAAGTGAGCTTATTCTTGACTCATAAGATAGACTCAAAACTTTGGTTTTTATTTACCTATGTGGGTAATTCCAAATTTAAATTCACTTAAAAATAAGGCCTGGGAATGTTCATCCTATGTAGTGATTGGAAATATGAAAGTAACGCCTTATAGGATACCTTGTGAAACAAATGCTGTTGGTTTACTTCATTTCAAAAAGTACCAGCATTCTTAAAATAGTTTTATATTGTGACCCTGATTACTTTGGAGGCTTTGTCTCTGCTTTAGTCGGTAAAACAAGAATTACAAGAATTCTTGTACCTACATTTTATATGAAAGGTACACTTTTTAAATCCCTGCTTGGATATTTCAGATGTCATTATATACTTATCCCTGAAGCCAATCCAAGCCTTTAAATGGGACTGGCGCTCTGATTTCATAAGGAGACTTGCAATTATACTGGTACTTAGAAGCCTAGTTTATTTTCCTAGGGATTTAATGCACAGCACTAACATTATTTTTTACTGCTAAGCAAAATGCTTCTCCAAATTTCACATTTGGGTATCTTGAATTTATGTGACTTTTATAACATGTCTATATTTAAATTAACTTAAATTATTGTGAACCTTGGTCTAAAACTAAATCCTATATGTGAAAATCCAAATTTATAGGAAAAGACTAATTAGAGGATTGTTCTAAAATAGTAGTTCGTTAACTAGCAGTCTCCTTTAGTTCACTTAATATTTGAATGCCCTCATCATTTCAGGAATGTATGCATAGCATATGCTATAAGACAAATATCAATTTTATTTCTGTTTATTTGGTCATATCTTAATTGTACTTTGTTACTGTAAATGATAATTTTAGCACTTAATAATTTTTTAATGTTTTTTCCTCTACAAAATTTTTTGAGAATGTGTGACTGAATTTTGAATTTGGTAAATTGTTTCTGTTATTTCTTTTCCCTCTGAATTTGTGAAAGTTACTGATCTCTCATATTGCTCTTGCCTTTGTATTCTTAATGTCATACACAGACAACATTTTCTCTAAACTGCAAACGTGGACTAAAAGGAAACCTGACATGTATTTACTTTGTTTCTCATTCATTCAGTAAAATCAGCAGATATGTATTGACCACCTACTATGTGCCATGGATTATGCCAAGCCCCAGAAATATGCATTGGTGAACAAAGAAATGGTCCCTGCCATAGAACCTGTATTTTTATTATTATTATAACTAGAGGCCTGATGCACAAAATTAGTGCAAGTGGCTCGGCCCTCGCAGCCCTGGCTTTGTCTGGAAGGTCGTCCGGAAGGATGTCCGAAAGGTCGTTTGGCTGTCCTGTCTAATTAGCATATTATGCTTTTATTCTTATAGACTATTGTGGCTAACATACCTGAGAGCTTATTGTATACCAGGCTCAGTGTTTTATGTGAATAATTTCTTTAAATCTTCATCACAACTCTATGAGCTAGGTACTATTATTGGTGAGGCACACAGCAATTAAGTCATTTATTTATGTGATTTACCCCAATAAGTAATCAGATTTAAACTAAGGTGTTCATATCCCAGAGCTCATGATCTTGATCACTGTACTATACTTCCCACAAATAAAATAATTATAATTATGACAAATGACATGGAGAAGTGAAAGCTATAATGAGCAGATAAAATAAGGAATTTGATTTAGTCTAGAAGATAATGAAGGCCTCTCTGAGGAAGACATTCAAGATGAGACCTCAGGGATGACTAGGAGTTGCTCTGTGGAAGAGAATTCTTCCCCCCAAAATAATGGCACAGCTTATGCAAATGTCCTGAGGTAGGAAATGGTTAGGTTGTTAGAACTGAAAGCAGGCCTTAGGCTGTAAGTGTGATAGGTTGATGAAGGAATAATGATAGAGCAGCATGTACTATGGAACACTGATCTCCACTCACAGGGGCACATTTTGATGAACAATAGAAATTTGCCATTGTTCTAAATATAGTTGCTTCCTATATAACCAGATCTACTCATAAAAATACATATTGTTAGTAGACAGTGCATGATTTGAAAAGGAATATCCTTAGCTATGTGAGTCCCTGTGTGTTTCCCACTTAAGGATGAAGGAAACTGGAGGTACAAAGTATTTGAATCTATAAACCAGTTACTTAAGGTGGATAATTCTGACATGATTTTAGTTTGTTATTACTATTAAGGTTGTAACCCATGGATATTTTTATTGCTCTTGTAAATTGCAACTCTGTTGCTAGGTGTGGTGGTCATGGCAACCTATGACATGTGCAAGGCAGGTAGAAAGAGGGGAGCGGTCTGCCACTAACGCTCAGGAAATGGACCCTATGACAGAGAATGGCTAGAAGCTCTGGGCCTGACAGGGGAGAGCACAGGTCAGGGGACACTGACATTGGAGTTTTTCTTAATTGGAACCCAGTGACAAATGTGGACAGCCGACGCTGGGAACCTAGAGAGAGAAGGTGGTTTTGTCTGGAGCTCTAGTTGGGGGTGACTATGATATAAGCTTCTTGAGAGCAGAAAACATTTTTTGTTCACTGCTTTCTCCCCAGCGCCTAGAATAGTGCCTGGCATTATAACCAGGAGGTCTGGGGAGCAGGTACCTAGGTAGAAGTCTGAAGTCCGCTGAGACAGTGTGGAAGGGAGAAAGGAGCTCCCTAGGGATGTCCATGTGGGGAAAGGGTCTCAGATCTGCCTGGCAGTGAAGGAGATAGAGACCAACATAGGGTCTCAAGAATCATGGTTGATCCCCAAGATCCACATTTGAAGAGGCAGCTAAATTCTAAATCTCCCTGGATGACAGGACTCACATAATGTCCTTTGTCCTTCCTGACTCTAGGATTAGTTTAAGAACAGAGAGAAGATTGACCTTATGGGCGCCAGGATGACTGTACGCCGCCAAGCCATATTCATGGGAATCATCTAGGCCCTATTATTGCCCCTGTTTTACACATGAATAAACTGCAACTGAGGGAGGTTATTTAATTTACCCAAGGCCAATACTATTAAATGATAGCTACATTTAAACTTAATTGTGATTTCTAAGCACATGCTCTTAATCACAACACTTTGTTGCTTCTTAAGATACATCTTCGCTTTCAAATAGCTATCAGAACAAGACAGTAAGCTACTAAGGGCATCGCAGAGAGGTATACCTGACAGCAGTGCTGGTTCAGAATTGGTTCTGCAGAGGCAGGGAATAGTGTGGTCCAGGGGTGGGCGATCAGAGATGTCCTCACACGGGAACTGGAGAGGCTGACCAAGGGTACAAATCACAGTGCATGTAGAAGCCACACACAAAGATTCTCATCTGTGACTTATTAGCATAATTAATGATTTGTTGTTTTCTCTCAAATGAAAATTAGTTTGTCAGATGTACTAATTGAGGAAGCTAATTACACATAGCAGTGCAGGGCCTGCCCCAGGCAAAATGGAATGTCTTTGGCTTTGATTTGTTGCCTCCTTTCTTGGCAGCATTTCCTTCCCTTCACAATTCCTTTATAGACCCTCACATGCCAAGGATTTTTATGCTGCCCTTATCTTTTCCTTCCAGAAGAAAATTGATGTAATAAATGAGTTCATAATAGGGTTGGTTGGTAATTTAATAAATTATACTGCCTGGAAATTTTTGTGTTTACAAAAGGGGTCTTGCTAAATGTGACATAGTGACCTGGATCGGATCCTTATGGGGCAGGGGGAGGACATTATCTGAAACACTGGTAAAATCTGAGTGTTCATTCCTTAGTATTGACACACGTACCGTGGTTGTGTGAGGAGTTATCATTAGGGGAAGCTGAGTGAAGGGTGTGTGGGAACGCTCTTATGCTGTCTGGGCAACTTTTCTTGTTAAATCTAAAATCATTCCCAAATAAAACATTTAAAGTAGCAAAAGGACCTTAAAAAGAGATCAGTTACTTTTGAAAGGAATAAATCTCCAATTAAGAATTGCAGGCATGTGGATCACACCATATAGGTATGTAAGGATGAATCTGTAGCTATATGCCCATTTACTGTCTACAAACTCTTAGCATATTTAACCAGTGAATATTTCTGTTTTGTAAATTTTGGATGATATGAAGTGTATTCAGGGTAAGAAGATCGTATCTATTCTTCTCACTGCTATAAGTAATGCTGAAAGACAAAGAACAAACAAACAAAAAACAGGCTGAGATTTAAATTTGCAAACCCAGAAGCACACAGCCATTTTTTTTTTCCTTTTTAGGGAAGGTTGATTGATTGCAGAAATCTGAATTAGGCAAATATTAATCGATGTGCTAGGAGATGAGTAATTTAGAAAAAACAAGATCACTAAATTGCTACTGTTTTACAAGATCAGAAGGAAATCGGATTCACTGGGCTTTTAAATACTCACATAGGGTTTGTTCTTTAATGGCAACATGGAAATCAGTGGTCTTTATAACTTAATTTAAGGAATAAGCGCTTGAGTATATACATTCAGTTCAGTGTTCCAAAAGAATAACTCCAGGAACATTAAAATTAGATAAAGAGTTTAGAAACATGATTTCCCTCTTGGAAAAGGTAGACCAACTAGTTGGCACTGTGTAAGACTGAGAGACAATAGAAGCTTGTTCTATTATTTATACAAATTGACTGGCTTGGCACTTCCACAGCAGTGAGCCATAATGAACTACCGAAAAATGAAAATGTGATTTCTTTAGCATTGTACAAAAATGGAATATTTGCAGGCGGAGAATGACATTATAAGAGCCCAAGCTCTGTCAAATAGCATTCCTTGTTGCTACTTGATCCAGAATGTAATTCAAACAGTGTATGTTTTCTGGGGGAAAATTGTAAATATGGGCCATCATTTTTATGCTATTAGTCATGGTCTGTGCCTTGTAATTCCAAAGGAATTTTAAAATATTCATTTTCCATGACTGACTTTTCACTTTTAACTCACTGTTCCTCGGCCTTTGTTTGCAATAAAGGCTCTCTTTTAGCTACGCTCCTGAAACTGGATGATTTGTTCATGTTTTCCCAGCAAAAGGAAGAGAAAAAAAAATCATGAAGCATATAATCCAACTCTAAAATGCCTAATTTTGTGATTAATTGACTCAGTCTCCTTTGCTCTGTTAGTGAATCCCTGGTCTTAGTGATAAATTCTTGACTTTGAATATTTGTACCTTATATTTTCATCAACTCCCATTTATCCACAATGGGTTTGCTCTAATACCATTGTGTGGAATTCCAGGAAAGATCTTCTTAACAAAAACCTTTCAACTTTCCCAGCCCCAAGGGCTTGTTAGTCATAGAGTGAACTCACAGAAAATGTGAGTCAGGCAACACAACTTTCCTGAAGCAGAGACTTAGCTTGAGCCGGCAGGGACCATTTATGCAGATATCTGCTGCAGAATGTGTGTGTCGGGATCTTTCCTCCTTTGCCCAAAGCAATGCAGGAAGCTGGTTATGACTGATCCGTAGAAATTGACTTCAATAGGAAATGCTCTTGGCATTAGGGGGTATTATGTATAATTAAACTGCTAGACATGAGCCAAATTTGAAATATTTTTTTCATAGTATAAATGTGGTATTCAATGTGGTAAACTGAAGGTTCAGTGCAAATACTGTAATTTTGATATGGGCTGAGTTCTTACAAACCTATTAGATACCAGTGATTCTCAACCAGGGGCAATTTTGCCTATATTCCCGGGGAACATTTGACAGTGTCTGGAGACATTTTTTTGTTGTCATACCTGACATCTAATAGAGACCAGGGATGCTGCTAAACGTTCTGTAAAGCACAAGACAGCCCCCGACACCAAAGAATTATCCAGCTCCAATATCCTTAGTGCTGAGGTTGAGAGATCCTTCCTATACACCAGCTTGTGAATGACTAGACCAGAACCAACTCTGAAAATGCATTATGGTCATACAGCATCCCTTTAGGTTAACAGGAGAATCCCACCTCACTGAAAATTACTTTTTCTGGATTTTTTGTTGTTGTTGTTGTTATTGTTAGTGGGAGTTAAATATCCATGCGATTCTTATCTACTAAGTACAGTGACACATCAAGGGGAAAGGCGGGGCAATCCCCATGAAGGACCAACAGAATAAATTTTTAATTTTCACTAATGGGTTTTTGGTTGGAGAAAGAAGGACTAAAACAGCCTGCCGATAGTGGTGGTTGTAACCAGAGTGGAAGATGTTGCCAAGAAGGAGGATGAAGCATTCTGAGTCACAGGGAAACAAGTAATAGTGGTGTATCTGTTCAGACCAGTCGTTTTCAAGCCTGACTACAAGTAGCATCTTGCGTGCCTGAGCCCCATGCCCAGAGATTCTGAATAAATTGACTGAGACTGGGGCCTGGCACACTATATATTTGTAAAGCTTCCCCTTTCTAGGATCACTAGTCTGGGTGGTTTAGAATTTGCCTTTTGAACACCCTTAACACAAAACATATTATCTATCTGGCCAAATGGTTACTTGTCCTGCTACTCTTGTTGCCTGTTTCCATCTCACATTCCCATGTCTTTCCCTGAAAATGCACCTGCCTGAGTGTTATCCTTGGTGGGAAGTTTCGTATTTCTCATGTGTCCACTGTCTGTTTTTTATTAGCTGGTAAATGGTTCTTCTTAGACTTGTGCCGAAAGTTGTGCGATTCCAAAATCGGGCTCACTAGTGACAGAACTGGTGATATCATCAACAATCCCACCTGGACACTCTCTCTAGCAACACAGCAGCCCTGGAAGCAATACTGCCATCAGTCCGAGTATGCTTCTGTGTTAACCCAAGGGCGTGTATTTCTAGGAGAGGCGTGTACAGGAAAAAAAAATCAGCTTTCATCTAGACAACATCCTAAGCATTTGGCCTGGTTATTTCAATACTGTAATTTATTTAAAAACAAAAAGGCACACATAACTGCTTTTGCATGTACTTGTAAGAGTTGTAGTTTTGCCTGCAGAGCGCCAAAGTGCTATGCTATAAATATGCTGGATAGTTTAAGGGGACTTTCAATTAATCATTACATCAATAATTTAATGTGTTTTCTTTCATCTAAATACACCCTTAGGCAGGTAAGAGAAGCACTACTTACACAAAAGGAAAATTACTCTCTCCCTGTGAAAGTTGCATAAGATGCAGAAATGAAACTTTGGTTTAATTGAAATTTGGTTGCAGTTTGAGGCCACCTACTACCTTCTTTTTAATAAAGCATTGAAGAATGGCAGCATTAAAAAAATACTAATTTAGCTCTGTTTTCTGGATATTTCAAGCCTTAAAACACTTCTTTTTGTCTGTTTTAACTATAACCTCAAGAAAAAAGAGTTATACCCAATTCACATCTTAATAATGATTATGCGTCTTTAATAATGTCCTTAATAATGATATATGTCTATCTACCATTAGGTTATCTATAGCCTTCTAGAATATATTTCAGTTTTATTTTTTAATAACAGCTTCATTGAGATACTCACATGCCATAAAATGTGCCCCTAAGAATACAATTTAATGGTGTTTAGAAAATTTACAGAGTTGTGCAATCATCACCAAAAGGTCAGAATATTTTCATCACCCCAAAAAGACACCCTGCACCCATTAGTAGTCACCTCCCATTTCCTTATCCCCTGACAATGACTAATCTGTTTCTTGTCTCCATGGATTTGCCTGTTCTGGACATTACATATAAGTGGAATCATACAACATGCAGGCTTTTGTAACTGGCTTTTTAAACTTAGCATGTTTTCAAGGTTCATTCTTGAAAGGTTCATGTTATAGCATGAGCAGTACTTAATTCCTACTATGGCTGAACTAGAGGCCCAGTGCATGAAATTTGTGCACTTGGGAGGGGGGTTCCCTCAGCTGGGCCTGAGCCCTCTCGCAGTCTGGGAGCCCTCAGGGGATGTCTGACTGCCAGCTTAGGGGAGTCTGACATCCTTAGCACTGCCACAGAGGCTGGAGAGGCTCCCGCCATTGCTGCTGCACTCACCAGCTGTGAGCCCCACTTCTGACTGAACAGTGCTTCTCCTGTGGGAATGCACTGAGCACCAGGGGGCAGCTCCTGCGTTGAGCGTCTGCCTCCTGGTAGTCAGTGTACATCATAGCAACCAGTCATTCCGCCATTTGGTCAATTTGCCTACTAGCCTTTTATTATATAGGAATAGAGGCCCGCTGCACAAAATTTTTGCACCAGGTGGTGGGGTTCCCTCAGCCCAGCCTGCCCCTCAGTCCGAGAGCCCTCAGTGGATGTCCTACTGATGGCCACAGTCTGGCAGCAGAGGCTTGGGGCAGGCGTCCCGTGTGTGTGTGTGTGTGTGTGTGTGTGTGTGTGTGTGTCTACTGGGGGCCTGCCCCCAGCTACACCGTGGAGGATTGGAGCATGCACCCCTCTCTGTTGATCTCTCAGGCTCCTGGCCTCCACTGCATGTTGTACTCTCCCTTGAGCTGTGGCCAGGGTGGGGCTGCCCTTTCCTGCTCTGGGATCACAGGGGCGACCCAGGGGCAGGTGCAAAGGGGGGCTGGCTTCAGGCCGCCCTTCCCTGCTGTGGGATCGCTGCGGCAACCCAGCGGCAGGTGCACATGGGGGCTTCTCCAGTCGCAGATCCTGGGCAGGGGGCGCCAGGGAAGAGGCGGGCGCCAGCACCCGCCTCTTCCCTGACCCCCTCTGGCTTCTCCGATCAATGGCTGGGGGCCGGGCAAAGGCAGCCCCGGTTCTCCGATCCAGGGCCGGGGGGGCAGGCCTAGGGGCCGCCTTTGTCCTGCCTCCCGGCTCTTGCCTGCCGCCTGGGTTTCCGATCACCGTCCTTCCCCTTTCGCCTCCCATCATTGCGCCTATGTATGCAAATTAACCGCCATCTTTGTTGGTGGTTAACCGCCATCTTTTTTGGCAGTTAATTTGCATATCGCCCTGATTAGCCAATGGGAAGTGTAGCGAAGGTACGGTCAATTACCCTTTTTGTCTTTTATTAGATCGATGATATTTCGTTGTTTGGATGTACTACAATTTAGCCATCCGTTGAGGGACCTTTGAGTTATTTCCACTTTTGCCTGTTACGAATAACACTCCTAGCAACACTTGTTTATGTTTTTTCTGTGAGCATATGTTTTCAGTTCTCCAGGGTACATAGACTTAAAAGTGGAATTGCTGGGTCATACAGAAACTCTGTGTCTTCTGTACTCACAACTGTAAACCTTCTTTAGCCCTACCCTGTATTAATTGACCATATAAGCATGGGTTTGTTTCTGGCTCCCTATTCTGTTCCATTGATATGTGTCTGTTTTCATGCTGTTTTGATTAGGATAGCCTTGTAGTATGGTTTGATATCAGGTGGTGTTATACCTCCAACTTTTTTCCTCTTTCTCAAGATTGCTGCGGCTATTCAGGGTCTTTTGTGGATTATTTACCCTAGTTCTGTGAAAGATGCCATTGGTATCTTGATAGAGATTGCATTGAGTCTATAGGTTGTTTGGGGGTGGTATGGACATTTTAATGATGTTAATTCTTCTATCTGTGAACACGGTATATGCTCCCACTTCTTTGTATCTTCTTCAGTTTCTTTCTTCGGTGTCCATAATGTTCTGAGTACAGGTCTTTTATATCTTTGGTTAAATTTATTCCTTGGTATTTTATTACATTTTTATGTAATTTTAAATGGGATTGTTTTCTTAGTTTCCCTTTTTGATAGTTCATCATTGGAGTATAAAAATGTAACTGATTTCTGGATATCTCTTTTGTATCCTGCTACTTTAATGAATTCATTGATCAGTTCTAATAAGTTTTTTTGGTGGAATCCTTAGAAGACTCTATAAATAGTGTCATTTCATCCACAAATAAGAACAGTTTTACTTCTTCCTTTCTAATTTGGATGCCTTTTATTTCTTCTTTTTGTCTGATTGTTGTGGCTAGGATTTTTAGTACTATGTTAAATAAGAATGGTGAAAACGGATATCTCTATCATGTTCCTGATCTTAAAGGAAACTTTTAGTTTTGGCCCATTGAATATGATGTTGGCTCTGGGTTTTTCATTTATAGCCTTTATTACGTTAAGGTATGTTTTCTCTATTCCCACTTTGCTAAGAGTTGATTTTATCATAAATGGCTGCTAGATTTTATCAAATGCCTTTTCTGCATTTATTTATATGATTGTGGTTTTTATCCTTTATTTTGTTTATGTGGTGTATCACATGTATTTATTTGTGGATATACGTATACTGACCTTGCATCCCAGGAAGAAATCCCACTTAATCATAATGTATGATCTTTTTAATGTATTGCTAAATTCAGTTTGCTAATTTTTTTGAGGAATTTTGCATCTTGCAAGGTCATTTTTAAATAAATGGAAAAAAATAAATTTATATCCCTACTGAATGCCTTTATACTAAAATAAAGTCCAGATGAATATAAAAACTTCCCCCAAATGCATGCAAATATCTGTTTAACTGAATTTAGAATGGGAAAGAGTTTCTAAGCATGAAAACACTAGAAAAATTTAAAGGAAATTATCTCTCAATAAAGTGGGGGAGGGGGGAAAAAAGATATGGTGAAAAACTTACATAATTATTTAAATATTAAAAATAAAAAATTTTAACAATAATAAAGAAAATATGATATAGCTACATAGTGGAATATTAGTTAGCCTTTAAAAATCTCATAATATAAAGCAATATAAAGATTTAATGCAATATTTATTAAAATACCAGTGACATTCTTCTTAGAATTAGAACAACTAATCATAAAATTTATATGGAACCTCAAAAGACCCCGGATAGCCAAAGAAATTTTGAGGAATAACAAAGTAGTAGGTATCATGCACCCTGATATCAAAATATAGTATAAATCTACAATAATCAAAATAGTATGTTATTGGCATAAAAACAGATATGTAGATCAATGGAATGGAATGGGATGGGATGGGATGGGATGTAATAGGATAGGATAGGATAGAATAGAATAATAGAGAGCTCAGAAATAAATGCTCACTTTTAGGTCAATTAATCTACTGCAAAGGAAGCAGAGATATACAATGGAATAAAGATAGTCTCTTTAATAAGTGGTGTTGGGAACACTGGATAGATGCATGCAAAAAAAACCAACAAAATTGGACGATTTTCTTACACTATATACAAAAATAAACTCAAAATGGAATAAAAATTTAAATGTAAGACCTGAAACCATAAAACTCTAGAAGAAAACATAGGGAATAAATTATTTGGCATTGTTCTTACCAATATTGTTTTGGATATATCTCCTTGGGCAAGGGAAACAAAAGAGAAAATAAACAAATAGGGCTACATCAAACTAAAAAGTTTTTGCATAGAAAAGGAAACCATCAACAAAACAAAAAGACAACTACTGAATGTGGGAAGATATTCCCAAACGATACATCTCACAAAGAGTTAGTATCCAAAGCATATAAGGAACTCATACAACTTAACATCAAAAAATCCCAAACAAACAATCTGATTAAAAAATGGGCAGAGGACCTTAATACGTAGACATTTCTCCAAAGAGGAGACATACTGGATGCAGACTGTGGAGTCTCAGAGGGAAGGCAGGGGAGGGTGGGTGGGTGGGAGAAGATCAACCAAAGAACTTATATGCATATATGCAAACCCATGGACACAAAAAATAGGGTGGTGAAGGCCTGCGGTGGGAACAATGGCAGGCTAGAAGAGGGCAGTGGGGGGAAAGGAGGACATATGTAATACTTCCAACAAGAAAGTTTTTTTTTAAGTACAGTAATTTGCAGATGAAAAGGAAACAAGAATCTTTGCAAGTGAATTGATTCCTTTGAAGATCAAATTTAGCAAACTCAGACTACCTCTCCCTTTCCCCATGTTCCACATATTTAGTAACATTTCCTGGAGGGTCTCTTGGCACAGGCATGCTGATATTACACTAGATTAACGTCAGATTGCTGATTAATGAATATCCTTCCAACTGTGAATGGACAAAGCACAGTAACATACCATACCTCACTTGTAAAGCAGGAAAGAAAGGCTGGAAAAGAAACCCAGCAGGTTAAGCACATTGCCCTTAATTTAAAAATGATTCTTTAGGTAAATCTGTGAGCATTTCGTAAAATAAACAATACACTTGGGTAGACATGGTAACAACTATACCAAACCACTTTTTATTCCTTTTTTGGAAACTGGATATCCATATGGCACATTTGAAGCGAAATGTGAACCTCAAAATATAGTTTTGATTTTTCTCATATGTTCAAGTCATTCTGACAGGTGCCCTTATGGGAGACACTTTTTTTAATTAACTATTCCTGCTATTCCAGAAGCTTTAAATCTGTTTAGGTAGACTGTATCTAAAGAGTAAATATTCATATATTTAAATAATAATAATAATTATTATTGTCCATATTGTCATACAGAGAATCTGAAGCCTAGAGTGATTCAAGGAGTTGTGCAAAAGTCAGATAGCTCATAAGTGGCAGCTCACTATGTTGAAATGTTGGTATTTCTGACTCCAGAGACTCAGAGCTCAGCACTTACTACAATACACACTCAATTCTTAAATGGCTTGGGCAGACAGTTGCTGTAGGAGTTCAGTTAAAATTAAAATATGGCATATTCTTTAAAAGTCAAAACAACAAGCCCTAGCCAGTTTGCCTCATTGGATAGGGCGTCGGCCTGTGAACTGAATGGTCCCGGGTTCAATTCCAGTCAAAGGAACATACATTGGTTGCAGGCTGGATACCCAGCCCTGGTCAGGGTGCATGTGGGAGGCAATCAATTGATGTGTCTTTCTTACATCAATGTTTCTCTCTGTCTCTCCGCATCCCTTCCATTCTCTCAAAAAATCGGTGGGAAATATCCTCCTGTGAGGATTAGCAACAACAAAAAGTCATAACAACAAAGTCTATTTTAAATTCTGAATATAGTGCTCACAATGAATTTTCTTTATTTGGTAGAATCTTTAGAGCTTTTCAAATGATAGATTATAATAGCCCAAGGGGATTTTAAAATTACTTATTTAATAGGGATTCTTGTTGCCAAATTTGCTCTAGAAATCTATGCATCTCCCAAGAAGATGATAAGTACTTATTAGAAGCTTGTTTAAGAAGTTTGGTCTACTCTCCAGAACAATGAACAATGAGGATATTTTTAAAATTCTTCTGAAAAATTAGTGCTAATTATAGAAAATTCAGTGCAAGTTATAAGCACCACAGATTTGATAGACTTCCCCCAAAAGAGAGCTATAAATTACATAAAATAACAGTTCTGAAATGAAATAAGGCCTGTCACTATATATCATAACTGTGCATTTTCATTTTTATAAGAAAAGAAAAATATATTATGGGTTAAATATTGAAGGACATGACCTCTAGTCTTTCAACTCTGAGTTCCTGTGTTTTTAAGAAATTTTAGTATATACTTTAATATTTATATTTAAATGTATATACATATATTTATATTTAAACTATGTATTTATTTAAATATACACATATTTAAATGGGGGATCAAGCCTGCAACCCGGGCATGTGCCCCAACTGGGAATCGAACCATGACCTCCTAGTTCATAGGTCGATGTTCGACTACTGAGCCATGCTGCCAGGCAATACATTTTATTTTAAATATTCATATTTATAGGCCCCTAAAATTGCTAATGATGCATCTCCTATAGAGTTGGGTATTTTTATCTTTAAATTTGAGGATTTAAAAGGTTGGTAAAGAAAATGCACAACAGGGGGTGAAGGTGAGGGCATGATTGGGGGGGGGTTGGGAATGGGGGGATAAGGACACATATATAATACCTTAACCAATAAAGAAAAAAAAAATAAAAGAAAATGCTGCAAGTGATGATTATCTTTCAGTATGCTCATTGTTTCCCCATGGAGATTGGGCAGCGGTGTGGCTGAGATTGGCATTTGGTGCTCTTGTATTTGGTAGAGAACAGAAGAGATGTGCGGGGTCTTGCAGGCTGTTAGAGTGACACAGGGACTACAGTGAGCTGAGTAGAAGTTGAGGGACTCACTGAACACTGTGGAAGAAGGGATCAAGGGAAATGATATTTTCAAAGATAAATTCCAGGCAACTGCTGGCCAAGTGACCAAGGTTCCAACTGGAAACAGGAAAGTAGTTTGTCCTAAAGAAGTTAAATAAAAGTGCTTAACTATGGACTAAAGGGTTGGAATAGAGAGCACAAGCCAGAGAAGGAATGAATTTGACTATCAGGCCCATAAAGCAGGCTGTCCCCTGGAAAGAGATTAAAGGCTACCATCAAATTTATGATTCGGATCAATGACGATTTAATGTGATGGTTAAACACAAGGATTCTACACTCTGTTTGGGTTTGAATCCTGACTTTACCACCAGTTGTCTGATATTAGGTAAATCACACAATAGTTCTGTGTCCCAGGAAAATGGGGATAATGGTATCTAACTTGAAGGGCTGTTGTCAGGATTCAGTTAAAATATGTGGAGAACTTACAACAGTGCCTAGCAGGGAGTAAATTTCAATTCATCAAAGAAGTGTTATAATAATAATATATAGGGTTTATATATACATATACCAGTCACATTATTACTACTCCTTTGGGTTTTCCCATGCAGAAGATTTCACATAATGACATTGAGCACATGGTATGCTCTGCAAGTCAGTTTCTAACTCCTGAGCCTTTTCTTCAAACATTAAATAATGAGAACATGTAAAGGCCCAGTGCTCTGGTTGAATTGATGAAGCCTGGAGCACTCCTTGCTGCCCCTCCCCTGACTCCCCTGGAGACCCCTGGGCACCACTATGAAACACATTTTGAAAACAACTACTGATGCAGAGGGAAGAATCCAAGGCTTGAAATCAAAACCTGGAGTCAGCTTCTATCTGCCATTAACAGTTTGTGTGACACTGAGCAGGCCCTCCCTATGCCTCAGTTTCCTGGTTCATATGCTGTAAGAGTTATACTAGTTCAGTGGTTCTCAGACTCTGCCTCTCTAAAACCCTGAGAGTCCCAGAGAAGTGCACCAGGAAGTTGGGGGAATGGGTGATGGGAAGCATGCTGGATGAGGAAAGGGAACCTAACAACTTCAAAAGCTCGGACTTCTCTGTATCATATATTGGAATTCCATAATATTTGAAGAATGAGAACCACTGCTAAAAAAATTTTTTAACTAGGTAATAAAAGTTTCTTTGGTTTCAGTTATTCTCTAGTTTCTCAGAAATTTATTCATTGAACCAAAGTAGCATAAGAACATGAATGAAAGCAACAAATCCTAAATATGAGAAACCTGAGTAATAGGGAAAGCAAGAAAGTGGACTATTCATAAGGTGCTGTGCAGTGACTGAAATATTTGAATATCTCTGAAACCCAGGGAAAAGGCAAAACCTCTGAATTTTATCTAGATATTCTTGCCTCATTGTGTTCATGGAGAGCATAGACTGGAATAATGACAAGGAGAAAATCTATATATATAAAAGACTAAGTGATCAAACGACTGGTTGCTATGGTGTGCACTGACCACCAGGGGGCATACGCTCAATGCAGGAGCTGCCCCCTGGTGGTCAGTGTGCTCCCACAGTGGGAGCGCTGCTCAGCTGACCGACTGGTGCCAGAGGCAGGGCACAAGGCTGGCGAGCACAGCTCGGAACTGATTGGGCACGAGCCCACGGCAGGTGCAGCAGGGCCGGGATGAGCAGGAGCAGCAGGCAGGAGCAGCAGGCAATGTTGGATTGCAGGCCACACCAAGGGACGCCACCAGTGCACGAATCCATGCACCTGGCCTCTAGTATTACAATAAGAATACTATACAGATGCAATCAGAAGACAATTAATAGGGACAATTATGTAAGCACTATACATTAGAGGACTTTTCCTGGTGGTTAGTAGTTTCAGAAAATATGTCCCTTTCAAAGAAAATGTCATATTAAAATTCTACATTTCTGATTGCTATGCTGTTAGAAGTGTATGTGAGCTCAGATGCTCCTGACTTGATTGCCATTTTAACAATGAAATGTTTTGAGGTAAATCGAGTTCACATGTTCCCTCTGGATGTAAAACCTATGATTGATGAGTCTGTAGGCCATCCTTATAGCTTGGATTGGCCCTATATTTAATCTTCCTCAGCTTCAGCTTGCTAAGAGCAAAGCAAAACCTATAAACATATGTGAATATAGACAGGGAGAGGTAGCATCTGTTTATCAGCAATTTTGATAATGATTAACATTTAACAACAAGGACTGATTACCCTTATCTCCTTTACATATGGTGTGAGTTGAAAGCTAGCCACTGATTTTTCTCTCCAATTATAACTCCCTTCCACCATTCAGACTCGCCATTGTGTGTGTGTGTGTGTGTGTGTGTGTGTACACATGTGCACTAAAGTATGATATTTTAAGTTTCATTGCTGAATTATGTTAACTTGGAGCAACTTCACCCATTAACACTTCAACATGTATTAGTTTATCAGATTACTTTCTGAGAGCTGGGTCCTAGGAGACTTGATACTGATGACAGTGATAATTCAGTGGGGGATAGATACCAGAAAAGTCTGCAGCATGGACAAGGAAGGTATATCCACATGGAAACCATGAGCTCCCATCGGGCCCCACAAAGGACAAGATGTTGACTGAGTGGTGCACTTGTGGAGGGGAAATGCAGAGGCCAAACTTTGCCTTCTTGTGACCAAGCACAATGCCTTGCACATAACCCATCTTCAGTAAGTGATGATTGAATCAAATTACTTTTGCCCTAGGGTAGTTTTGTCTAGAATAAAGTTGAGATTTAATGTTAATATATTTTAGTTATTGAAAAGATCAGGTTTCTTAAAGCAACATGATTTTCTGTTTTGAATTTGTTTCAATAATAAATTTTGTGCCAGAAAAATCATTTTTAAGGAAAAACATTTTGAATATAAAGAATAAATAATTCTTCCTTTGTTAAGACAGTTCCTATTATAGCCATTGAATAACACATCTGCCACAAGGATATTATTATTATTATTATTATTTTACCAATCTATGTGCACAGCTCTGATTAGAGGAGGTAAAAGATACATATCTCCTTCAAATGGTGAATTAGACCCAGTAAAGGTATATTTTATTATCACAGATTTTGTAATTATGAAAACTTTGAATAGCCCTCTTTTAAAAAATACTTTAAAATATAATTCTCCTCTCACCTCTCTATATGTTATGGTGACTGTTGATTTCAGGACAAAAAGTGCATTAAGAGCATCTTTTTTCCAATGCTAATATCATTATTGCTCCACAAAACATTTTATATCAAGGCTTGCTGAAGAAGAAATTTTAACAAGCACTTTTTCCATGCTTTTTCTTCTATCCAGGACTTGCTCACATCTGTGGTTTTCAAAGTAAGCCCACAAATGCTCCAATAGCTTTACAAAGTATAACCAGAAGATAATTCATAACCCAGGTGCCTTAGTTTAAGCCTTCACTCTATTGTTAATTTTTTTCATTGTTCAGATGTACTAATGTTTTAAAAAATCATGTCCACAGAATAATGAAGGTTTTAAAAGTTAAAAAATACATAAGTTATCACCAAACTTATTATAAGATTTGGATTAACCTTTTCTTTTTCATTTCCAGGGCTACAGCAACACACAGGGGCCAGATTATCTTCAAAGATGCTTTAGCCCAGCAGTTGTGTGAACAAGGAGGTAAGAATCTTTTACTTCTCCGTGTTGGTTGTGTCAAAATTATTTATGGTAGGTCCTACGTTCTATGTGCTAAGTAAGTATTTCATTAATATTGCATGATCATGATGCTTTGGAATTACTGACCCCTTCAGATCATATAATTAGTAATTATTGATAAAGATCTGTAGACTTAAAATATTAAGTGTGAACAAAAAAACAACAACAAGAAAAATTATCTTCTTTTCGTAATTGTTTTCTAATGAATTAGTTAGTAATTCTGCTTTATGATGGCCTCATACACATTCCAGCTCTCACCCACACCAAACTCTGACAGATGCACATGCATATGTGTGTACATACACACGCACACACATGCACACTGAAGGGTGAAAGCCACGACCCATGCCTTCACACAAAGTTGATCCCTCTACCTCTTGCGCTGCCACCTGACTTTGTGTTTTCATGTAGCATTTCCCACTTCACATGGATTTTCTTCTGAAAAGTGATGGATGCCACCTATGAGAGACCAAGCTCCTCAAGTACAGGAACCAAGCCTCCGTGCTCTTTGGTTCCCCAGGACCTGGCACTGTACCTGGCTTGTGACAGCCACTCTGAAAATGTTGATAGAGTAAATACAAGTATTTCTCAGGCACACATTTCTTTCTCTATTTAAGCATCTTGACAATGGATATATTTGAGCCAGTTTTTGTAAATGTTATGCCCTTTTCACCATCAGCATAGGCATATTACCATTTTTTTTTTTGCTTACAGATTTATATTTGGGGGAAATTTATTAATTTAGAAATTACATTATTGAGTTTAAAGGAAATTTCTACTATCTGCTAAAGAAAATCTAATGGACTTTGAGGAAAATTTGTATTGTTTTTTGAAAAGCATAAGAAGATACCATTTATTATTTATAGTAATATATACATCATCAATATGGCTTTATCTAAGCAATGTGATACTTGATGATTATTACTGGCAAACTGCTGCTAGTTTACATGCATGGCTCTTGAATGAGAAAGCCCTATTCTAATTATAGTTTCAAAAACATCATCAGTGTTCTTGGGTTAAACAGATTTTATTCTGTAACTTTTGAGAATGAAAAATGTGATTGCCTTCATAGTAGGCTTGAGATATCTATCACAATGTAAATATGTTTCAGACTATGAAAATGTTCACATTATTGAAAATATAGAACACCATATAGCAGTGAACATAATACCCTAAAAACTGCATAGTACCAAGAAATCATGTCTGATTTTATTAACACCTATCTTTACCTAAAAGCTGTTTGTTTTTTTAAATCGTGGGATTTTAAAAATATTTTATAATGTAAATGAATAGTTGGGAATGGGATACACAGGGTGGGCGAAAGTAGATTTACAGTTATATGTATTGAATATAATATAGTAATCTATACTAATAATAGAGGAATATGCAAATTGGTCAGGATGCCATCACATAATGACCAATCAGAATGGGGGCGGGGCCGCAGCAGAGAGCTCTCAGCATGCTTGCACCAGGGGTCCAAAGGGCGCAGAGAGGAAGGGAGAGCAAATATGCAGTTAGGGGGATCAGGCCAGGAGAGCAGATAGGCAGTTAGGGGGATCAGGCCGGGAGGGAAGAGCAGTTAGGGGGATCAGGCCAGCAGGAGAGAGCAGTTAGGGCCATCAGGCCAGCAAAGGAGTAGTTAGGGGCATCAGGCAGGCAGGCAGGTGAGTGGTTAGGAGCCAGTGGTTCCGGATTGTGAAAGGGATCCTGGATTGGAGATGGTGCAGGCCGGGCTGAGGGGACCGCCTCTGCCCCCTCCCCCATGCATGAATTTCATGCACCGGGCCTCTAGTTAATAAATAATAATACAAGAATAAACTCTGTTTCATGTACTCACAACTGTAAACCTACTTGTGTCCCACCCTATAAAGACTGAGGATGAGGAATAATATTTGAATTTACGCTCTGATCTTAGAATCATGGAGTCCTTATCTGCAGATTAGTGATGAGGCCAATAAAGTTAACTTGACAAAATACACTCTACTCCCAAGTGGCCAGACTAGAATCCAAAAGTCTGGACTCACAGCCCAATGTTGGTTTCATTACACCAAGTAGATTCTTAAATTAAAAAAAAAAATTAAACTCTCAGAAACCACAACCCCAATAAACAAGATTACCATTACTGCCTTTATCCTGGAACACCTAGGAGAGAATACATACTTTTTGGAGCCCTGGTAAAACAAGTCACAAGTGCTGGGCTGATGTGAGTGTACCAGCATGGCCACACTTATCAGTGCACACACATCATGGTGGAGGTGGGGCAGAGAGAATAATGGCGTGCATGTATATTTGCTGGCCTGGGAGCTTCTTGGCATTCCCTCTTCAAACACATACATCGATTATTTAGCAAGGCCAGATGGCAGGCTTAAACAGCTGACAACAGTCATGCCCTATAGTGCCCCCAAAGAGTGCATGCCATTTATAAGCCATGCTGGAATTCTCTGTTGTTGGGATGATGGAAGTGGATATAACCAAAAGCAAATGTTTTATGTCAGGAGGAAAGGGGTCAGGCGTACAGCTGGAGCAGAAAACCTTGGCTGCTTTCTGCCAGCTCAGCAGTGTTTCTGCTGTTCATCACACTGAGTGGTAGAAAGTGAGTGGTAGAAAGTGTGGCTGTGTTCTCTACGGACCTTAGGGTCACAGTGGTGGGGAGTGTATTTCTGCCATTCAGACTCCAAAGTCTTTGGAATTTTTAATCCTTTTGTACTAAGAGTTGGTGACATTTTATTTAAACTCTGAGATGGAGGGAGATAAAAAGTTCAGTAAGCACGTCCATAGAGTGAATTGAGTGAAAAGCTACCTCAGTTTTTTTTTCAGCACTTCAAGAATACCTATTAATGTGAGCTGATTGATATGTTAACTAGCTTGGTTTTTGGTGATTATTTCACAATGTCGTATACCTTAAATATATATAATTTTCATTTGTTAATTATACCTCAATGAAGCTGGGTGGAAAATAGCTTTTATACTCAACTATTGTATGAACTGTAGATCAGATCTACCCAAATCTTCCCTTGGCTATCCTTGGTTATTCAGTAGCTTATCTGACTAAATAATCTTTTCACTACCTGAAATGCATTTTTTAAAAATTTATTCAGACTAAACATTGTCAGAATTGACTAATAGTCAGAATTGGATTTTACCACATCTACTTTAATGGTTGAAGTGAAAAAATAATGAGTGATATGTTTCACTTGAATTTGTCCAATGTTAAAACTTTTGCTAGTCAGAGTCATCTGTTTTCCCCATGGCTGTTTTGTAGTTTACAATCCAGTTTAGCAGTTATCCTGCTTTGCTGGCATCCCTGCACATTGTAATGTACAGACAAAGGGAGCTGAGTTAGCAGGCTCAGATAAAACCATCCAGGAACCTTGCTTCAAGTTCTCACAAACTGCCCAACAGGGGAAAGAACTGGGGCCCTCCTAGGGCAGTGGCTGGCAAAGTGTCCCCAAGTGATCCTTACAGCAGACAAGATTAAGGGGAATGACAAAGAGGCTACTCCCCAGGGCCACACTAAAATGCCTTGCTACTGGCTTTAGGTGGGTCTGACTACTTTTTTTAATTTTCTAAAGAAGAGTGTTTTGGACTGGTGCTGTTTTCCCCAAGATGACTGAACATATATTTAAACAGCTTGCTTTTCAATCTTCGGAGCTATATACATTTCCACTTGACAGCTTTATCTAGTCCAAAGTCAAAACATCAAGATTTATGCCTGAGAAGAATTTGACATTGAGTGGTTTTGGATGCTCATAGAAGTATGTTTTCTACTCAAGCTGCTATGTAATCTGCTGAATTCCCCCATATTTTGAAGGACAAAGTCTAAGTTTGGAAGGGCGGTGAAGCTGTGGTTAAACACTTTTCATTACGATTCTATTTTGGCTTGTGAAATATTACTTCATGAAACCTATTAATCTGACCTTGTTTTTATGCTTGAAGATTCAGTTGTTCAATGTAATACAGATTTTCACATTGGTTTTTTTAAGAGTTGGAATTCATTAATATTAATTAATACTTATTGTGCTGTGTCCCCAGGGGGCATATGTGGAACTCTGTATGAGAATTGTGTGGCAGTTTCACATACTTTTCTTAAATATCTTATAATATAGATATTTTTAGTCCAAACCTAGGAGAGAAACTCCAAAACACATTTATAGAAAAATATAAAATCAATGGACTGGAAGTCATGCCATCTCCTCTGAGGACTTGGTCAACAGTTTGTCCTCTCTTTTCCAAATCATCAGCTTCTTCCTTTTCACCATCCCTGCTCAGAGAGTCAGTAATGCAAGGTGGTTAACAGCATGGGGTTTGGAAATATCTACATTGGGGTTCAAACTTCTGTTCTGGAACTTTCTGGCTATGAAATCTCAATTATTTTACTGCAAAATAAGGAAAATAAAAGTACCTACTTTTTTGGTTATCTCATATAATTTTCAAGAACCCAGCACAATAGTCTGTGCCCAGAAGGAATGTAGTAAAGTTTTGAGGATTAAATGCAATAATGACATGCATAGGATGATAGCTAGCAAATGAATACCTTATAAATATTAGCTATCATTATTATTATTAGGTACTTACATTTGGATGTCACTTGCATACCTTGAACTCAATATATTTGAAACTGAATTTGACTTTTCCCCAAATTTGGACCCTTTATTACAGTTCTGGTTAGGGACTAAATGGAGGCTTAGATAAACATTACTTTCCTTTCATCCATCTCTATACTCAGTGCGTCTAAGACTAATTTATCTCACCTTATCTTCTGAACATCCCTTAAGCCATCACTGCTCTTTCCACAACAACAGCATTTCTTTGTTTCAGGCCTGCCACATATCTATCAAAGTGTTCTTAAACACAAACCTCATTTTTTAGCTGCCAGCCTCATTTGCCCATGTGTAGCCTGGCGTTCAAGGCTACCCATGATCTGATGCTGCTTCTCTCTCTCCAACTTCATCTCTGCGTTTAGGCTCTCTCCACACTGCCCACTCTCACCTAGCACTGAAATCTCTACTTCAGCTGCAATAAGCACTGATTTCATCAAACATGCCATCCTATCTTCTATCTCTGTGGCTTATCTGTAGCTTATACATGCCAATTCCCTTCCCTCGAATACCCTACTCATCACCTCTTCCTGTGTCTTACCCATGAAATTGTATTTATCCTTAAAGATCCAGCTCAAGTCTCTCCTCCTCTACCATTGTTATTTTTATCAATATCCCACCTATACTTATTAATTGAATTTAGTTGACCATATTGCATTGTCATGTGTTAACTTCTACATGTATTTCCTACTGTATTTTGAACCCTTTGATCCAGCAAAGATTGGATTATTTTTATATTCCCAGAGCCAGGCACAGTGCCTGGCACTCAAATATTGGTTGTTGAGGGAATGCGTGAACCATGTACAGCAGGTGTACCTTTCCCGAATTGTCTAATTACTATTATTTCTTTAGTTTTTAATTTTTAAATTATTTTTATTTTTTGTTAATCCTTACCCAAGGATATTTTTCCATTGATATTTAGGGAGAGTGGAAAAGAGAAGGAAAGACAGAGAGAAACATCGATGTGAGAGAAACACATCGATGGTTGTCTTCTGCACATGCCCTGGCCAGGGCTCGTGCTGGGGAGGAGCCTGCAACCAAGTTACGTGCCCTTGACCAGAATCAAACCCGGACCCTTTGGTCCACAGGCTGACACTCTATCCACTGAGCCGAACCGGCTAGGTCACTATTATTTCTTTAATTGCTAGCCAACCTACACCTCCTGCACACCCAGAACTGTTTTTACAATTGTATTGAGGCATTGTGTACTTTTTCCTTCTCCACTGATGGACTTTATTAGGAATAGCCCTACAAAATTCACAGTTAGATGTTATTTCAAATGATGTTTATTGCATTGCTCAGTGTCCCTTTTCTAAGAAACCACAGGAGAAACTTTTTCCAAGTCTCTGTACCTGAAATAGCTGCCTTTTTTCCTGATCAATATGTGTTCTTTCATGTTACAAACTCTTCTATTTCTGTAAGCTTCAGGACCAAACTGAAGATGTCACCGCATTCATGTTGCATACTTATCTCAACTGGATGCGTTTTTTTTTCTGACCCTCATTTGTCATTATCTTTAATTTTTCTACTTTATGGTCCTATTCGATTGTCTGCCCTTTTTTGTGAGCTGCCTCTATTTTAGAACAAGACAGATTGTACAGTTTATTCTTAGGTACGTAAAGGAAAGTGGAAAGTAAGGTAAGATGAAGATGATAACATGTGTACCTGTGACTAAGAGAGGAGGGAACAGAGGAGAACTCTGGGACATTAGAATTGTCTAACAACGATTCTAGGATTAATGTCTTGCTGAGCTTATTAGTACCCAATCAACTAACATTTTTTGAGCAACTATGTGTTAGGCATAGGGGTACAGGGGTACAGAGATATACAAAATGGAGCCTCTAGTCACAGGAACTCATAGTATAATCAACTCTAATTCCCACTCTGGCCTTTAGGATTGAGACATAGAGAGGATACCATTTCCCAAAAGGGACCTCTTCCCCAGCCAACAGGAAATGAACTCTCATAGAGTATAGATAAGCTTTCATGGCAAATGCCTCAATCTACGGATGGCTTAAATGGCTAGAAGAATATTGCTCAGTCATAAACCAGTCGGGAGGCAGGTGGTCCAGGGGTGGAGTGGGTCTACTGTGTACAACATTTAGCTTCCATATGCAGGGGCCACGCCGGCTACTCCAGCACTCAGAGGTTCCTGCAACAGGAAGCATGCCCATGGGTCACTTCTCCTCACCTTCCTATGGACAGAACTTGATTCCTTTGTTACAGGAAGCTGCAGAGGACACAGAATATTCTAACTGGGGTCCCCAATCCAGTTAAAATAAAGAAGGAGAGAATAGGTGTCAGTAGACCGCTAGCAAATTTCTGCTAACATTAGCAACAAGGTTTCTTCTTGTAGTAGTAGTATTGTTGTTGTTGTTGTTGTTAATATTTGATGATGACAATCTTGATTTTCCTTCCCATCTCTGAATGTTATTTAAAAGCCATGTATATATGCTTAGGCTATAGTTCAATTTATATTTGCACTCCCTCTCTTCTGCTTCAACTGTGAACTTCATCTCTTCAAGTTCTCAGAGGTCTAAGATTGAAAAAAGATTGCTACACAGTAATATTTTAAAAAATAACAACTCACCAGCAAGTCAGGTGGTATATTTTGTATTCTTATTTTCTCACTAAAAACTTTTACTTATATCATGGGCAAATTTTTGAAATATGTATGGATGTCTCCCCAGAAAAGATGAGGGCATGTGCATAGCAAAAAAAAAAAAAAATCATAAGTTTTAGTGTTTAAAATCTCATTATTGACAGCTCATAAAAGGATAAGTCTTATCTGAAAGAGTTCACTGTTCCCCATTTGTAGGTTATAAAGATATATTTTAGTTTTGCTCCTATTTCATTTATTTTATAAAGCAAGAGATGATAAGTTGTTATGTGACACAAATCAAATTGAGATGAGAAAAAAGGAGGGTGGGAAGTGGAAAAATACTTCCTAATATTGCTGGTTCTGTGTATAATTTAGCTGTCTTTAAATATTAAGTAATCTTTTATACTGAACATAAGTATATTCCAGAACACAGGGAGAACTATTTTCACTCTAA
Organism: Myotis yumanensis; assembly: GCF_028538775.1. Taxonomy (NCBI): domain Eukaryota; kingdom Metazoa; phylum Chordata; class Mammalia; order Chiroptera; family Vespertilionidae; genus Myotis; species Myotis yumanensis. The sequence continues at coordinate 70,403,721 of NW_027223760.1, read as the reverse complement.
ATTTATAACATTTTTAGAAGCTTAATTATCATACTTGAAGGTCAAATGGTGTTTTATTGCAATAAAATACAAAAAGTAATAAAGAAATTATTCCTGTGGAGATGAAAGTCTAGGTTCATAGCTCATTAAATGGTAACTTCATGGGCCATGTCTAATTTGTCATATTTATCTGTGGAAGTTTTATACATTTGAATTTCAAATTAGGTGAAGAGATACCTGAGGCAAAACTACCTAGGGTCTTTGAATGCTAAAACGATTCAGGAGATATAATTCCCATCACATAATACCTTTATTTGTGAGAAGTGTCTGTCTGGCTCAAAGCCTTCTCTTTTTTATTTTAAGTAATCAATAATATTAACACAAAGCTCACTAACCACTTCTTTAACTCGTTTTTCAGGCACCCCTTTTTATTTTTCTGCCCAACATATAGAAATCTTCATTCTTTGTACTGAATAAATTGTTGAACAAGTTGGCTGAAATATGTTTTGGAGTTACATGATTACTTAAAAGTTTTCTTCCAAAATGAGTCAGTTAAAAGAAAAATACTTTCATCAAAAGAACAACCTTTGGGGGAATTAAACACGACTTAATTCTTTCTAATGTGACCTCATGATCTTTAGGAAAACAGTTTTTGCCCACTGAGTATGATGTTGGCTGTAGGCTTGTTATATTTGGCCTTTATTAGGTTGAGGTATGCTTCCTCTATTCCCACTTTGCTGAGAGTTTTTATCATAAATCGATGCTGGATTTTATCAAATGCTTTTCCTGCATCTATTGATATGATCATGTGATTTTTATCCTTCATTATGTTTATGTGGTGTATCACATGTTTTGATTACTGAATATTGTACCAATCTTACATTCCTAGAATAAATCCCACTTGATCAGGTGTATAATCTTTTTACTGTATTGCTGGATCAGGTTTGCTAATATTTTATTGAAGATTTTAGTATCTAAGTTCATCAGGATTATTGGCCTATAATTTTCTTTCTTTGTAGTGTCTTTATCTGGTTTAGAATTAGGATAATCCTGGCCTCGTAAAATGAGCTTGGAAGTCTTCCCTCCTCTTGAATTGTTTTGATTAGTTTGAGGAGGTAGGTGGTAGTCCTTTTTTTGAATGTTTGCTAAAATTTGCCTGTGAAGCCATTCGGTCCAGGAATTTTGTTTGCTGGGAATTTTTTATTACTGCTTTGATTTCAATAGTTTCAATTGGTCTATACAGATTTTCTTATTCAGTTTTGGAAGATTTGTATGTTTCTAGAAATTTATCCATTTTGGCCAGATTGTCTTTGTTGGCATATGGTTGTTCATAGTATTTTGTTATAATCCTTTGCATTTCTGTGATACAATGTGCAGATGATGTTTCATTGAGTTGTATACTTGAAACTGGTATGGTTTTGTGAACTAATGTCATCCCAATAAATTCAATTTAAAAATAAATAAAGATAATGCAATCTCATGAGATACTAGTGAGCTCAACTTCTGAAAGAGCATAAACACAGAAATGCTTTTTCAAATATGAAGTTTTTCTTTACTTTCAGCATGTAATTTGTCTCTTGGACAAATTGAATTGATGATGGGAAGAATTTAATATTGAGAAACCATATAATGGTCCATGTTTATGATATTTACTAAAAACACCCAAATATTTAATCTATAATAATAAAAGCATAATATGCAAATTGACCGAACGACTGAACAGTGGAATGACTGTCCCGACAACCTTCTGGATGAAGTCGGGGCTGCAGGGCCGAGGCAGCCGGGGCTGCGAAGGCCTATTCTTGCACGAATTTTGTGTATCATACACACATAATGTCTATTATACAGTGATTAAGAAAAGCACAACTGTGAGCTCCAGGATCCAAATGAAATCATAGAAGCTATTATGGAATTGGAGGTGTTTGCTCCCTGTTTCAGTTTACAGAAACTTTCAGATCTTTAATTTATATCTGCAAAGCTCAGCTACTATTTTTTTGTCAATGTCATACAGGCAAATTATTAACTACATATAGCCTGTGAGATGCTCTAGATCAAGCATGTCAAACTTGCAGCCCATGGGCCGCATGAGGCCCACAGGGAATATTTTTGAGGCCCAGCCAATATGTAAGAAATGTTTTAATAAAAATTGTGTAACTTAATTTTTACAATATCCTGTTATATATAATTATTAATAACAACCTACAATGTTCACTAATAACTGATTACTATAATCATGTTGCATTCGTTTCCCTTATGCGCCTTAAGCGCAGGCACACCATTTCTCTCCACTAATGCTAGCAACGAATATTTTAGCAGCTGATTGCCATGTCATTAGTCTTGTACTGACTTGTTTGGTGTCCGCAACAGGAAATATTTCCCTTTCGGAGAACAAGAAAAATAGGTTTATTTGCGTTACGCTTATTAATTTATGCAGTTATTCAGTGTCTGGTAAGTTAATGTTCAAGAAAAAATATTAATTTTTATTAAAATGTTCTATAAATTTTATGTTAATGATTACTCATTTATTTCAGCCCTTTGTATTCAGCATGTCTCTATCAAAATAAACCTACATTTCTATGAAAATTCAAGCTTTTGTTTTTTGTGGCCCACATAAACTTAAACCTTATTTATTTGGCCCATGTTAGCCTTTGAGTTTGACATGCTTGCTTTAGATGATAGAGAAAATGTAGTTAGTGAATGAAAGGTAATCTTCACTGGGTAACTCTGATGCCAAACAATGATAGATATTTAACATTTGTTGGGTTTAAAAGTTTGGAAAGGGATTGTTAAGTAGTTATCTATAATAATAAAAGCGTAATATGCTACTCAGACCAGATAGCCAAACAACCTTCCAGTTGTCCTTCTGGACAACCTTCTGGACGAAGCTGGGGCTGCAAGGGCTGAGGCAAGCCACCGCTGCTGTGAGGGCCAAGCCCCTTGCAAGAATTTTGTGCATCGGGCCTCTAGTTTTCATATAATGGTGGTCAGATTAACTCACACCGATTGGAAAATAATGAGCTATTAAAAAATATCTCAAATTCCCTGCCTCCCCCCCAAATAAAGATATCCCTTAGAAAGGGATCTGCAATTCTTGTGACTCTAGAGCCAGGACCAACACACAAGTGTGTTAACATGTATGGGCTAAGTGCTTTTTTCCATTTGCTCAAATGTCAGCACATTCTTTTTCTACTGTTATTTTAAACAAGTAGATACTATCCTTATTTAAAAAGACTAAGAAGCACATTTTTCTTAGAAAATGTTGCTACTGATGTTCAGTCGGCATGGCTCTGTGGTTGAGCATCGACCTAGGAACCAAGAGGTCACGGTTCAATTCCCGGTCAGGGCACATGCCTGGGTTGCGGGCTCGATCCCCAGTGGAGGGCGTGCAGAAGGCAGCCGATCCATGATGCTCTCTCATCATGGATGTTTCTCTCTCTCTCTTTCCCTCTCCCATCCTCTCTGAAATCAATAAAAATAAATTTAAATAAAGAGAAAATGTTGCTACTGAATCTACTTGTTTTCATGTTAGGCCTACTTAATCTTGTGATGTGAATTGCTTGTCTTCGTGTGAATTGTATCTCCTTACAATTGTTTCACATAATAATCATTTACCTTCACTACTCCTGGCATACTTGTCTTTATTAAATCTGCATTAGTATGGGTTTCTTGTATTCAGTCAAAGCAGTTCCAGTCTTTTTCTTATGATAGCTCAGGGAGTTTAGTAATTGCAAGAATAGCAGAGCTGAATAAAAAGGAAGCTCTACAAGGGATATATATTTTTAAAACAAATTTTGAAGTATCTTATAAAAACAGTGATTCAGAGAAACCAAGATGGCGGCATAGGTAAACACCTGAAATTGCTGCCTCGCACAACCACTTCAAAAATACAACTAAAAGACAAAACAGACATCATCCAGAACCACAGTAAGGCTGGCTGAGTGGAAATTCTACAACTAGAAGGAAAGAGAAAAGCACACTGAGGCTCAGAGGAGGTGCGGAAGGAAAGTGCAGAGATATGGAGGCGCACGCAGAAAGGGCTGGCAACTGAGGATGTGGTTGTCTTTTTCAAACAGGAGAGAGACACAAGCTCCCGACGGCCCTGACTCCAGTTCCAGGTGAGTCTCTGGGGACCCAGACTCATACAGGGAAAAACTGGACTGTCTGGCAGCGGGCAGAACTCGAGGGCGGCTTTCTCTCAGAGGTGCTTGCAGCGATTACCTCGGGACACTGAGACCCGGACCTCTTAGGGCAAGACTGAGGATCAGCCATAACTGTTTGCTCTGCCCTGTTGATTCCCTGAGACCCTGCCCCACCCAAGCTGTGGCAGAGGCTTTTGCATATGAATGCCCTGGCCCTTTGCAATCTGAAATTACCTAACAAATTGCAGCTGGGTCAGAGAGACCCAGATCATCCAAAAGAAGGCCCAAGGCCCCACAGCAGATTGCATTGCTTCACAGCTGGGCCTCATCTGGGCACCTCCAAATCCCAAACAAAGAAGAGGAATCTACAGATCTCTCTGTACCTCCTGCTAGGTAGCCTTAGAGATCCAAATGCCAGTGTACCCAGTGGTCAGAGTGGGACCATCCAGATTACAAATCCTCAGATCTATAAGGGACACACTCAGGGGGCAGACTCAGTGAGCACCAAAGCCCCACTGAAGCAAGTCTTACCACATAAGGGTGTCTCCAGCACAGAAGTTCTCCCACATAGACACAGCTAAATCTCACAGCTAATTGGCCTGGAGGTCAATTCCTCCCAGTGATACCAACTACAATCAAGGCTTAACTACAACAAGACTGTGCACACAGCCCTCAAAGGGGTGCACCAAGAGTGTCCATCTCAGGTAATTGGGGAGGCTGAGCCACTGGGCCCTATAGGACACCTAGCACAGAAAGCCACTCTATCAACACAGAAAAGCAGCCAAAATGCAGAGACAAAGAAACAGGTCACAAATGACAGAAATGGAGGAAAGCAAACTACTGGATATAGAGTTCAAAACCACTGTTTTAAGGTTTTTCAAGAATTTTCTAGAAACCGCTGATAAATTTAGTAAGACCCTCAATAAGTCTAGTGAGACCGCTGATATATTCAGTAAGACCCTCAATAAGTCTAGTGAGACCCTCAAGGATATGAAAAAGGACCAACTAGAAATTAAGCATACGCTGACTGAAAGAAAGGATATTATACAGAGATCCAACAGCAGACTAGAGGATCGCAAGAATCAAGTCAAAGATTTGCAGTACGAAGAAGTAAAAAACACCCAACTGGAAAAGCAAAAAGAAAAAAGGATCCAAAAATATGAAGATAGTGTAAGGAGCCTCTGGGACAACTTCAAGTGTACCAACATCCGAATTATGGGGGTGCCAGAAGAAGAGAGAGAGCAAGGTATTGAAAACCTATTTGGAGAAATAATTACAGAAAACTCCCCCTACCTGGTGAAAGAAATAGACTTACAAGTCCAGGAAGCGCAGAGAACCCCCAAAAAAAGGAATCCAAAGAGGACCGCACCAAGACACATCATAATTAAAATGCCAAGAGCAAAAGACAAATAGAGAATCTTAAAAGCAGCAAGAGAAAAAAGGTCAGTTACCTACAAGGGAGTACCCATACAATTGTCAGCTGATTTCTCAACATAAACTATGCAGACCAGAAGGGAGTGGCAAGAAATATTCAAAGTGATGAATAGCAAGAACCTACAACCAAGATTAGTCTACCCAGCAAAGCTATCATTCAGAATTGAAGGTCAGGTAAAGAGCTTCACAGATAAGAAAAAGCTAAAGGAGTTCATCATCACCAAACCAGTATTATATGAAATGCTGAAAGGCATTCTTTATAAAGAAAGTATGGCTGCTAACCATTCCACTGCTTGTAAGAGTTTACTGCTTAGTGGTAGGAACTTCATGTTAAGCTGAATTGCCTCAACATTTATGGTAAGATAAATGGTTTACTAAGTAATCAGGTATTTGTATAAACCAAAGCGAACTCCTGGTATTCGTCTCAGGATGAATTTTTTCCATAGTGTAGCTTATACATTTATTCATTTTTGTAAATCTAGGAATATCCAAATTTGTTAACAGTTCTGTGTTAGGGTAAAAAGTAAGTTCCTCATAGCATAAAGTTCTGTCCAGTCTTTATGTATGGTCTCATGGGTTCTTATCAGTGAAGCTAAGTAAGGACCATTTAATGAAGATTCTCCCACAGTGATCCCTCTGGATAGAGAACCACTCCAGGCTCTCTCTTTCCCTCTCTCCAACTCAGTCTCCTTGGACAACTGGCAGGGCCCCTACCCACAGTACATCCTCCCTTGTATAACCATGGTCAGCCATCTGACCTGGTTTTTTATCACAATGAAGAGACACCTAGAAGAAAGTGAGAATGTCTTTTAGATTTCTTTTAAAAGTGTGCCTATCCTATTTTCTTCAAAGCCAAAACCTAGTTCTTTAAGAACATTTTTGTTCTCTCATTCTCAGAACCAAGCTTCTCAGTATAGGCCACTTGGCAACTCTAAGTACTAGCTAGAGTTGATTTATGCAATTTCACTTTCAAAGGAGCTGGGAAGTTGGACCTAGGTGGGTGGTGGGGTGGGGCAACTCCTTAAAGAGGCATAGAATCAGCAACAGACTAACAAAAGTTGAGATAAAAACATTCAAGCAATCTAGAAAGATGAGTCAGAACTAGTTCAATGGCAAAGAAGCCGAAAAGATATACTTGGAGGATGCCAGTGGGTATTACTTGGAAGGTTGACAAATTAGGACCTCTCTGATGTATACATTTTATATTTAATAAAGGAAAAGACCTTTCTTCCAAATTTACATAATTCAGGAATTTGGTAATTTGTCCATGTTAGTAGTATGAGGCAAAGCAGGGACTATCCAAATGGGAATGTAATAAATGATGTTGAACTATATTATATTTCTCCAGGCTATTCATTCTAATTCTGTGATATATTACCCTGATAAATGTGAAAAAGATGAACTTCCTACAAGCTTAGAAAGTTTTGTTTTACATAAAACTAGATTGATACAGCCACTTGGTGAAAGATGATTGAAGTCAGTGTCCCAGGCCTAGTACTTGACTAGATTTTGAACCATGCATGTGTAAATATTTTTCAAGGAAATTTGTATATTTCCTTTTACAAATTTAATGTGTGCTAATGTTCCCTTTTTTGAGGAAATAATGTTTCGTTATATCAGACAGTGGATATTTTTGTTAAAAATATTGAATTGAGCGCTGACCAGTTTCAATTAGTGGTTAAAGCTTTGGCCTATAGACAAAGGGGTCTCAGGTTCAATTCCTAGTCAAGGTCAAGTACCTTGGTTGAAGGTTCCCCATCCCTAATAGGAGCGCATGTGGGAGACAACCAATCGATGTGTCTCTCACATTGATGTTTCTTTCTCTCTCTGTCTCTGCCCCCCCCCTCAATCCCTTCCATTCTCTCTAAAAATCAATGGAAAAAATATCTTCGGGTGAGGGTTAGCAGAAAAAGAAAAAAAATATTGAATTAAATTTTCCTAACTAGTGATTTAAAATATTATTTAAAATTTTTTAGTTTAATTAAATCCAGGTGGACACTTACTAGGTGTTTAAACTACTCAGACTACTTATATTAAAGGACTATTTGATAAAATTCTGAGTATATTTTGACATTTTTCAAAGGTTTGGATCTTCATTTATTTTCTAAACTATCATAAAATATATGATCACTAAGAAGGAAGCTTTCAATTTCATTCAGTATTTATTGAGAATCTAGTACCATCTTAGCCTGGCGTCTTGTGTGGACATATTTTCTTCTTTTGAGGAATTTATTTCTTCTTCAGAAAAAAGACATATAGTACTTAATACAGAGAACAGTTCTGCATGCTGTAAAATAAGGGATGGATTATATGATTAAAAGCAATGGTTTTAAAATTTGGTTTTCTATTAAAATCATCACAGGAGGTTTTTTTCTCTCTTTCATAATTGAGATTTTGTTGTTTGTTTTGAGGATCAGTACACAGACATTTCAATTTGTACACAATTCTTAGCATACATACCAAAAATATAAAGTCATGTAGTTGTGATTCTTTTCTAAACAGTTATTCCAGTGACTTTCCAGCTTAAAATTTATTCATTTTATTTTAGAAGAGCTGGTTTCACTTAGTTACAAAAACATCAATTTCGAAACTATATCTGTCTAAGTAAATTTATTTACTCTTGTGTCAACCAAGTATTATTAACATGGGATTCATAGGGATATTGCATAAATCTGAAAAGAAACTACAAAATTATCAGTATCAACAAGATAGTCTTCAAATTTTTGTTGGCATTTTGCAGACAATTTAAAAAATGCTGCATATTGATTATTGTTAGGAAATCTTCCGCACATTGATTCATGTTAGGAAAATGTATGAAACCATTATTTATTTGTATTTTAGAGGTTTCAGTTTTAACATGAATTCCCTTTTCTAAATACTTTGCAAATAAGCTTTCGCTTTCCTTGAAGTTTCAAATTTAACTCACTCATATGCAGTATGATATTAAGGGAGCATACATCATGATGCCATATTTTTGTCATTGATTATTGGATAATTGGCAATTATTCTTTTTGTTTCCCTAAGACCCTAAATTAGAGCTAACCTTTAGTGAATCTTTGTAAAACTCTTCTACGACTTGACCAATATAAGCATTGACACAAAACACAAGGTCATTACATTTTTCTTCTTCTTTTTTTGAACACTTCCATAAACTGTTGATGATTCAGAGCATTTGCACATATGTGATGGATGTATACTAACAACTGTATTCATGGCACTCTCCATAGAGTCTGTTTCAAAAATGAGAGCACAGGAATTTTCAATGTGTATAATATGTTGGTGTGAAGCAATATGACAAACATCAGTTTCTAGTTTTAAAATGCTGTTATGTCTGGATTTTTCATCTAACGTCACTGAAGCACTGACCATCATAACAGAAATAAATATTTTCATATCAGCTGAAATTCTTCAACTGATGTAAAAGCTTTAAAAATATCTATGTCATGAGTTCTAATTTTTAGATAGTGAATTGATAGTATTTCTGCATAGATTTTAAAGTATTTTGAGAAAAAAAAATATAACCAAAGTATTAATTGGGCAGTGTTCCTTATTTTCAAACTCCTGTCAGAGTGTTCCTTCTTAAAAATGCATTTTTTAACATCCACTCCTTTGCTATAAATGTTCAGATCATCATGCTTTCGTGGTAAAATCCAAATTCAGTTTCATGGTCTTGTCCTCTCAATCTTCTCAACTTCACCTCTTCTGTTCCCTCCTCTTACACCTTCATCCAGTCATGCTGAATTTGTGGTTCTCCCAGAAGGCCATTTTCTCTTACTTTTCTGTGCCATTCCACTGTTACTGTAGAAAAAGCACCTCTCCTCTCCCTATCCCCGTCTTACTCCTACTAGTCATTCAAGTCATCACAGAAGTCATCTTCTCTGGAAAACCTCTTGTAACAGCCCTCTTCTCCTGTCATCCTGGAATTAGTATCCCTGCCCTTTCCCCCATCTCTTCCCCGCACCCTGTGAATGCTCTGCCATACCACTTACACTCTGTTGTAGCTGCCTCCCATCCTTAGAGGCCAAGGATGGTGCTACTTTCCCCTCTATTCCCCAAACACCCGGAAGAGCCCCTGGCACATAATGCCTGCTCAAAAGGTTTTCGGCATATTCATGAACTATCACATCACATTTATATTATTGAGTGTTTCAAAGGATACCTGACTAAACTTGAATAATAAATGTGCCTTATGTGTAATGGGTTCTATTCTTTGCTTTAAAGGTAATGTATTACTTTTAAATATAACTAAATAGTGAGTTGGATGTCTTATTTTAGGATATTTATTGGCATTTAAAAAATCCTTTTTAAAAAGCTTCTAGCCATTTTATTTTTATATGACCTAAGTTTTGTAATTGCATTTGTGATTGTTTAATACTGGATTTTGCTTTGGTTGCTAATCAATCATCTTTCCCCTTTTCTCTCTTGGTTCAGCTCCAACAGAGGCCACAATGCAGCTACACCTAGGTAAGTGTTTAAGGCCCCAGTGTCACTAACCTTAGTCCTAGATCTACTTGCCCTAGTCCTCTGGCCTTGTGAGCAGATGAAGTGCTCTGCACTTTCTGATTTGCTGATCGTTTACTAAAATCAGAGTCAGGTCCAGATTATGCTTGAACACAGGAACTCACCTAGGATGATCATACTATCCCGCTGAGGGCTAATGGAAGGACGTCCAAACCTGTTAGTCCATTCATCCTTAGGATCCTGTTGAGTGTGACCATTCGACAGAACATTCTACCGCTGAAATTTCCCTAGTGCTCCCATCCACCATAAACAGACCATAGAAGTGATGGGTAAGGAGCTATGAATATGGAGGAATTCATCTCACTTCAGATTTGAGATTTCTGCTCAAATTAGTACTGCCTTGTGAAAAGAGAACTGATTTGGTCCTTTCTTCAGAAACTGAAATGAGACTGTTTCAATAACTATGTGCTTTGTTTAATGGCACCCTATTATGTTTGTCACCCCTCATTTTGCTCATGATCTTTTCACAGTGCCAGGCACTGATTGGGCCACAGTTCTTGGGGCAGGGTTGTGGAGTCATTAAGAGTACAGATGTTGGAACCAAGCTGCCTGGTCTTTCCTTCACCACTTCCTATCCATGTGACATCAAGCAAGTTACTTAATCTCCCTGTGCCTCAGTTTCCACATTTGTAAAATGGAAGTAATAATAGTACCTACCTCCTAGAGTTGTTATGAGGATGGACTGAATTCATATTTGTAAAGCATCTAGTCAACGACATAACAGTGTTGGAAATCAATAACTACATAAAGAACCATTGAGGCTTACTCATGCCTTTGTAAACGTTCTCTATGAAACAAAAGAACTTTAAGAGCTAAATTTCTCATTCTTTTTTAGTGAAGACCTGTTTTGAAAGCAATGTCCTACACTACGCTATTTAATAAGAATGGAAAGAAGTCATCCTGGCTGGCCCCAGCCTTTTCAGGTGTCTCTCACTGCGGGACTTGCAGATGAGTCAGTGATTTGTCCCTTGGGCTTTTCCTTTCAACCTGTAAGCCCAATTAATTTATTTTTCTCTTTGGAAGATCTGCCTTGAGAAGCTATGCTTTTATGTGATGCTACAGCTTGGGGCATCTCTTCTTTGGCAGACAAACATAAGCACTTAGAAGCATGCCTTCTGGCCGCAGAGGTAGGCTGGTGACTCACAGTGGCCCAGCTGAGTCTCTAGTCTCCCCCACGCTGGGTATTTGAGAGAGCTGTATCCTATAGGCACTTCAGGCACTGTGTCTAATTGTTCAGAGGAATCATTAAGTCACTCCCATGCACAGAATACATCACAGTGTTCTCTCCAGTGTAAATCCCTATTCTCCCTGTTATAGTGCCCAAGGCTTTGAGTCTAAAAAGGCATTCCTCACAATACATGCTGATTCACTGGTTTCCCAGCCTTTGTTATGTGCTTACCTGCTGGCATACCTGCTATAAAGAGGGTGAGGATGGCTATAGGTGGTGCTATCACCAAAGAGAATTTAGAAGTATGTTTCCTAATATTTGGAGCTGAATTTAATTATGCAGTGAGCTTAGTGAGCAAAAGAAAAAAGGTAAATGTCATGTTTGGGGGGGGAAAAATGGGGGGGGGTTATTTTTTGTTCGTTAGATCATATGATTTTAATTTTTTCCAAAAAGCATATGTAAACTTAGTTCGAACAAAACTGTACAGGCTCAGGGAATTTATATTAGTTGAAACAAACTTCCCAAGCAAACCATGGAAATCAATGGGAGAGTTTTTAAGCCCAAAATTCATTTTTTTCAACTTGAGTAGAAATAATTGTCATTTCTCATACAGCCTTGAAAATGAGCTGACTGACATTGTAGCTGCCCATGAAATTGTTTTTACTCACTCACCCTCTATTCAGTGCAAATATCACATACTCTATAGCTATGAAAACATTCTTTGCTATTAGCATGCCCAAAGTTCTTCTAGATTATATTAAAATGGGTGTTTAGTATAATCTCAAGTGTAGTGATAATATATTGAAAACTAGGATGGTTCCCTGGCATTCCTTCTGACTTCTAACATGACTTTATTGGGGACTTTTACTTATTAGTGTAGCTTATTTCTCCTATGCAGCTCTGAGGGGGAAAGAAGTTAACTCGAAACACATTAAATAAAAAAATGAGTGAATATAGGAAATGAGAGAAAGCAAGAGGGTTATAGGAAAGAGAAGAGGAAATGGGTTAGTAAATACCAGCAATGCTAGCTGACAACAAGTAGAGTGTCCTGTTTCTTTCTACACTTTAAAGTGAGTTGGAAACGGAATCTCTTTGGGCGTGTGGAGCTATGAGAGGCAAGTCTTGTGTGACCTCTCCCTATTGGTTGGGGGCTCTAGTTTCCAGATTCCTAGATGTCTAAACAGCACAGCCTTTGCCCTTTGTCCTTAGCAAAGCAAATATAATCAACTGCTCATTTAAAATTCATTCTTAAGGTCAAACTATTATTTCTCATAAATGCAGCACATTGAGCCTTTTGTGTAGCCAAATCTATTGTTTAGTATAATATTTTCTAAATACTTTTTTTCTTTTAGCTGAAATACATAGCGACAGTATTATCCTACGAGATGACTTTGATTCCTACCACCAACTGGAATTGAATCCAAATATATGGTAAGTTACAGGAATACGCCTCACTTGGGGTTTTTTTTTAATGCAAAAAAGAAATAATGCTGATGTTCTCTTGGAGCAGTTTCATAAAATTAAATTTTTCTTTAGTGCTAAGGTATCAGTAAGAATCATTTAACTGGGGACCTGGGCTTAATGTAGACTGCATACTGTCTATACTTGACTTGAGAATTGAATATAGGTATCCCTCAAAGCCATCGGTGTGGCTAGAGGTTTTGTTTTCAGTTGTAGACATAGAAAAAATTCAGTTTTAATGTGTCTAATTATTGCATTTATTCCAAGCAAAAGAACGGAAATGGTTTATCTGAAATGACAGGTGATCTGAATCACACTTCCAAATAACTTCTAAGCCACTGGGTCAACTCATTATTATACTCCAATCACTTCTTCAAAGGCTAATTAGGTACAATTTCATGAGTATTTTGAGGGCAAAGATATAATGAACCAAAACTCATTTGTTAAAAATTCATTGACATGGGCACAGACAACAATGTAGTGATTGCGGGGTGGGGGGGGGGGGTGGGGGGGGGCGGGGAATGGGGGATGGGAGATGGGAGATGGGAATGGAGGTGGAAGAGGGTATAGGGGAGATAAATGGTGATGGAAAACATTAAATTTATTTTTAAAATAAAAACTTGTTGAATACAGACATGGATGCATCAATTTGTTGGCAATTGTATCTTTGCTGACTTTGGATAAACAGTCCTGTCCACCCAGAGCTACAATCAGTCTGCACAATTTAAGAGAATATCTGAATGTGGATTTTCTGTGATACTCAGTGTTTTTGTATACACAATTACGAGTTCAAGATAAAATAGAAAATCTAATGTAAACTTTCACGCTGCAACCAAAATCCAAGCAATACTCAAGACTAGGAAGAGAATAACCATTTTATCCTCAAATGTTACCATATGATATCCATTTCTGATTCTGTTCAACAAATATTAAGCAATCATTATTTTCTTTATTCAGTGAATTAAAGGCAGATATGGTTTTTTTCTGTCAGGTAATTTATAGTTTAGTAAAGGAAACAATAAAAACATTTCTTGGAAGAAGTGGCCCTTGACCTGAGAGTAGCAGATGACGTATAGAGAGTGTTGCTGCTTAAACACTGGGAAGAGGAACTTTTTATGTCTTTTCTAGAAGGAAGTATAAATCTATTTAGTATAAATATATAAACAGAATCAGACTAGACAGCCATAAAGTCTCATAATTTATATGCAATTTAAAGAAATAATTTATCAACAAAATTTCACCTTCATATGAACATAACCTAAATTAAATTTCTTAAAATAAATGGAAACTCTTTATTAATAAAAGACAAAAAAAAAAAACAACCCAAAAGAAAACAAAAACACCGAACACCAAAAACTTTCTAAGCACAGCTTTTACCCAGGAAGAATTCTCTACTTCTCCTGACACTTGGCTTTTTCATATTCCATTAATGTAGATGTTATCGGATGATTTGTTTCTTTCAAGGCAAGTTCATTTCTGTCAAGCTAATTCATTTTCTTCAGTGAGTTTTCCTGACAAATACAAAATGTGACTTTTATGTAGTTCAAATTCTGTTGTTTTTAAAATCAATGAAACGTGATTGATTTTGCTTCACCCATTTTCATGACTGATCTATGATTTCCTGACCAGAGTTATGGATTTTGTGTCCCTTTTATTTAAGGTATGGTTTTCCCTGCGTTTTAAAAAAACCTTTTATTAACTCTAAAAAGCCACATACTTCTGTCTTCTTTCAAATATGCTTCAGAGTAAATTCACTTTATCCCTTATTGCCCACCAGCTCTTTCATCTAGCCTGTTTCAGATAGACAAACAAACTACAAAACAAAGCAAGAACCCAAACTATGAATCTATCATCATTTGAGAAATGACTTTGTTGAACAAAAGGTGTCAGGGTTTCTGAGGTCAGGCCAGTCTGGTTTGACTCTTGAACTAGGCACTTGCCAGCTGGGTACCTTGAGAAAAGCAAAAGCCTTGCTCACCTCTCTGAGCTCCATTGTCTGGTCAGTAAAAGTAAGACTAATACTGTGCTTAGAGCGCTGTTTTAAAGACTGGTAAGTCTGAAGAGGTCTGGCACCATGCCTCGTGCACTATAGGTGCTCAATGCTAGTTAGCTCCCTCCCTCATTCTCTCTCTCCTTCCTTCCTCCCACCCCCCTCCCCCCTTCCCTTTCTCTTTCCCCTCCCTTCTCTTCCTCTCCCTCTTCCCTTCTTTCTTCCTCCTGTGGTGTATTTGCACATTGGTCTCCTTATCTCCTTTAGGCCTAGGTATGAACAAAAATCATTATTATTTACATTATCTTCAACCAGATTACTTAAATGAGTCTCCAAGTCTTCCCTTTGTTGCATTTGGATGAAAAATAGACATCAAATTAAATATATCTGTATTATATGGTATTTGGAGTATAATGAAAATTTAGTATGGCAGAATCATAGAAAAGGGAAAAAGAGGTATTGGATGCCTGAAACCCCTTAAAAATAGACATAAACTCCCTAAAGCCAGAGACCAGAACCCAGTAAAATCAGATATCTCAGGAAATATTTTCAATAAAGTAGGAACAAAGCCAGCTTTGCTTTCTAACTTCACGCTCCTGAAATCTGTTTTCTTGTACACATATTGGCATGTGAGTTTTGTTCCTTATGATATTGCCTCTTATTCTCTTCAGCCCACGAAATTAGAAGCCACTGGGTAACTTTGTGGCAGCGTGGAAGGAGAGTCCTTGCTGCCAGCACCATCCCTGTGCCACTGCCACGCAGGCAGAAACGAAGTGCCCGGTGTGCTGCCTTTGGCCAGCGTCCCAGGACTAAATGCATCACCAAGTAATTTTCCACAAGAGAAACATGTGCTACTTTTATGAGCATGTTTCTTCCATATGGTTCAAAAAGCATCCTATACATTGTTTAATTTGCAACTTTTAAGGACAAGCAAAAAGAGAAATTAAGAAACTTGTCATGTCTATACAGTGATGGAGAGGTAGATCAGTTTAAAAGTTAATCACGCATAACGTATTTGCTTCCCTCAACGTTATCTAATGAAATGAACTTTCTTTCTCTCTATTTCATGTAATTCTTAACATGCAAGTTTCTTATCTCATGTACAAATGACTGTACATAAAGATAAGGAGAACAAAATGATACTATTATTATTATGAATGAACATAACAGCCAGGTAACTATTCCAAGTGTGTGACAGCAGTTGGAATAGAACCAAGAAAGTTTGTTACACCAGCTCAATATTGAAAGTACTGTCTATCTCCTTAGTTTAAATATTAGATTTGATCTAAAAAGTAATATGTGTACTTCGTGAAAAGTTGAAGAATATTAAGAAAATAATGCAAGTAAGTCTTGCTCCCACACTAGACCTATGTCCCCTCCCCCCGAAGGCAACACTGTTAAGTTTCTGCCAGTCCTCCCGAAGTTGTTTGTGCTCACACAGGCATAGCAGTTATGAATTCTGATCACAAACTTGGGTATCAGAGAAATGAAATGGTCTTTATTCTTTCATAACCCAACCTAATTTCTTTTTATTGTCCCCCAGTGATGGAAACTTAATTTCAGTCAACTTTGGCTTGCCCGCTCCCATTTACCTGATGTTGTATCTAAGTTTCAGATGACTTATTAGTGCAAAAGCCAGAGGTTCTCTAGTCATCTGTTCCTGCAGATACTCACGGAGTCCTCCCCAGCTCATCTAGTCTGTGGTGACTGGTCCACGCAGATAGCCTTCATCCCTCTCCTGTCCACTCCTTCTGGCCAGTGGCTCTGTTTTGAGCCCTGCTTAAGGGCATGGAATTGTTCTGCTGCTCCTGGACCTGGACTGTGGGCCTCTTTGTGATGCTGTGCTCTGATGTGCTATCAAGAAGCTTTGGTCCTTCTGCCTCCCTGAAATGCAGAGCATAGAATGCTTCTGCTGTTTGCCCACAAGTCTCTCTGGGCCCTGATAAGGAAGTGGCCCTTTACCTTCCCACTCTCCCAGTGGGTTCTGATTGCTTTGTTGAAATGAGAGCTGAGAAGTAGAGTTACAAGTAAAGAGAACAACAAAAGCCCTTCATGGGAATATAGTGGTGGCTCAGGTTTGATGAGAGTGAAGCTTTTTCACCTTAACTTTGCCCAGATACTGGTCCACACTCAGGTATACTAGTACCTCTGAAGTTACAACAGTAACTTCATCATTTCAAATGTGTCACTGAACCCAAGGGAGTGAGAGAGAGTATGGATGGAGCCACACAGTTTATCAGCACTGCTGACAGCGCCCCATTATCAGGTATGTTCAATACAATTGCACTACTGATGATGGAGAGGATCAGTATTTATTCATATATAGACAACGCTCTAACACCCCCCCCCCAAAAAAAGTGGGAAGAAAAACCTCATGTAACTAACTTTAGAAGCTATGTAAAGACTTGCAAATATGCTTTATCTCATTAACATTTCACTTAAGCATCTGCTACTTTCACCAACCACACTTGCATAGTTCTTTTTTATGAATTAAATTATTTAATCAATCAATCAATCAATCAATTAATTAATTGTTTTTTAAATAATAGGCACAGCCAGGGGCCTGTGGCTTGTGTGTTTTTTTAAATATATTTTTATTGATTTCAGAGAATAACGGGGAGGGATAGAGAGAGAGAACCATCAATGATGAGAGAGAATCATTGATCAGCTGCCTCCTGCATGCACCCTACTGGAGATTGAGCCCACAATCCGGGCATGTGCCCCGAATGGAATCGAACCTGGGACCTTTCAGTCTGCAGATCGACACTCTATCCACTGAGCCAAACCAGCTAGGACAAATTAAATTATTTTAATCTGATATTAACACTGCCAGTATTGCATAAGAATAGAGAGAACTAATTTTTTTATTAAAAGGAAATGTACCTGGTAGCAAAAACTGGGAAAATCTCAGGGATCCATCAATGACAGAATGAATAAACAGTAATACACTCATACAATAGAATACTACTGAGCAATAAAAAGGAATGAGTTATTGATAATTGAAACAACAAGGCTGATCCTCTAAAATATTATGTTAAATGCAAGAAGCCAGGCTCAAACTAGTTTTTACTGTGTGGTTTCATTTATAGATTAGGCAAACTTACTTAAAGTGACAGAAATTAAATCAGTGGTTATTTCAGGGATGGGGGATTTACTGGAAAGGGCCATGAGGAGCTTTCTGTGGTAATGAACATATTATATATCGTGAGAGAGCATGGGTTACATAGATGTGTGCATTTGTCAAAACTTAAGATCTATGTGTTTCACTGTGTACAAATTTACTCAATAAGATTTTTCAATAATAAGAAAAACAATGAGAAAAAATATGAAATAGACATTTCTGTTTCATAACTTGGAGTTTAAAGAGAGAGAGTTAAAGGAACTAAAACGTGAATGAATTCTTGAAAACTATTTAAGTTTTCTTAAGAAGTATCTTTATACTCCTAGCAATTACAAAATCAAGGAGGAATCTTTGTGTGGCTTAGCAGATTAGCCCTTTCATGCTTGTTTTCTGATGATCACAGAAGACATACACAGTTATAACATCACTAGGCTCTGATGTTCTAGTGGGAAACTTGGGACTATTACAAAACATGATGATAAATGGCAACTAGAGGACAACAGATGTTCCCCCTCCAGCACAATAATGATAGCAGAGATGTCCTTGTTAGCGGAGATCAGGGAAGAACAGAAGTCACTCCGCAAAAGGGGCATCTGAGATGAGTAAGTTGTGATGCCAACAGGGAGATGAGACATCAAGAAGAAAGACACAAATGAAGTTGTTTCAGGTCCTTTGGTACGTGAAGACCTCTGTCAATTGTTAGTCACTTTATCATACAGAAAGCCCACAATTTACAGCTAAGGAAGCTAAAGCCATGGCTGGCATTGCATAGGATTGCTTGAATCAAGAAAAGACTAGAACATTTCCACTTTTACAGGTAAAAGATAAGACTACAAGGTCAGCCTGGCCAGCATGGCTCAGTGGTTGAGCATCAACCTGTGAACGTGGAAGTCACGGTTCGATTCCCAGTCAGGACACATGCCCAGGTTGTGGACTCAATCGCCAGTGTGGGGTGTGCAGGAGGCAGCCATTCAGTGATTATCTCATCATTAATGTTTCTATCTCTCTCTCTCTCCCTTCCTCTCTGAAATCAATAAAAAATAAAAACAAACAAACAAAAAAAGACTACAAGGTCAGAGAAATAGAGATCTCAAATTACTGCTTCATTTGGTATTTTCTTGAAAATGCTAATTTATTGGAGCGGTTATCCTGAAATGGAGCAAAAAGATTGGTAATTTGGCTCATTAAAGGTAATTTTCTTTGACAAATATAATTGACTCAACAGAGAATATGAAAAGACAGATTTTAGGATGGGGGTTGAGTTATGCCAGCTGGAGTTTTAGTCCGTGATAATAGCCTAGCCCAAAAGAGAAAAGAAGTCAAGCCAACAGTAAAATGACTTCGTAGTTCTTTAGTGTCTTGGATTCCCCATAAATAATAAAAACGGGACTCAATTTATTAGCCAAGTATGAGAATCACAATTAAGTGCAGTTTCAAGGTAATCAGAAAAAAGTAAGATTGATGAACATTGTCCCTGAGAAAGAAACTGGATAAAAGTACATAAACGTGGCTCGTTGTCCAACAGGCCTATGGGCAGTAAGCGTGGGAGATAGCGCTGGGTGAAGGGGAGCACCTAGCCATGGACACCGAAGTCTCCATACCACTGCTGAGGGATTCTCAAGAGATGGTTTTTGTAATGATAATCATTTATAAAACATATGCTCTAATAGGGTTAACTGATGGAACATGGAGCATAAACCTTACATTTTTTCAAGAGCAAGTTACTAAGCGAGATTGTGAATAATGAGAACAATCGGGCAAAATATTTTCTCTGTTGACATATCTTTTCTAGAACCAATTATATATCAGTGTATTTTGAGGTTGCAGAATTATAATTTGGTCTACAGGGTTTGATGGTCCAATATTCTGATCTTATGTGCATCTTTTCTACTTTTTCTCTCACTCCTTCCCTCTTGTTCCACCACCTCTCATTCTCTCTTCTCTTTTGTTAATAAGTTTATTCTCTTATTACAAAATTCTTCTCTAATCTTCCTCTCTTTCTTCCTTCCCTCACTTTTCTTATATGATGTAATTGCTGTGGGATAAAGCTTTACATGCAATAGAGGGGTTATCCAGAAGGTGGCCCACTAATAAAATAAGGTATGAATCTGGAGGCGTAGTATTTCCGTCTTTAATCTCTTTTTTAGATGACAGAAACAAGAGCTCGCTTGGTGGAATTAAATGTCAAGTACATTTGAAAGAGTGAGAAAATATTTCTTCAAGCAGCATGTAGTAGAATTCACCATAGTAGGAGGTCAGAATATTGTATGTAGTAGTAGCATATTAGAGGGTTATTTTAGCTCGAGTACTATTTGTCATTGTACGTTTTTAACAAAAGAAAGATCAAATTTAAAACTCCTTAGTGAAACAAGAAGATTTTTCTTACCTTCCTCAGTGATAAGTAAGAAGAAAGGGTGAGCTATAAACGGAGTTTGTAATTTTCACCTTTGGAGCATGTTTTAGCTCCTTAGAAATAAGTCATGACATCATTGAAGGTGATATTATTCTCAGTCTTATAGAGTGAATTTTCCTTGCTATTTTTTCTAAAAATATTCCACATTTACAAAGAGAATAGATTTTTTAAAGAGCTTGGTCTTTTACAAGTAGTCATGCCTTCTTTATCATAAAACTGTCTATGGGCAAAAGTTGAGTGTTCTGGTTGTTGAGGTTTGAATGGAAAGTACGAGGAGCTCCAATGTCTCCAGAAGAAGTCAGCTGAGTGCCCCGCTACCAAATGGCCCACTGGGTCCTCTTTACTTTGGTGGATTCACTGTCCCTCATCTGTCCTGGCCTTGCAAGCTCACACATCAGATTTTGTCAGTATCAGTGTTGGCTATACCTGGGGGAAGAGACGTGTTATCTTTGGGTCAGGAAAATTATAAGTACTTTTTATAGTCAGAAACAATATGGAAATTATTTTAAGATCTCCATTCAGAAATGCTGGTGAATAGACAATTCTGGCTTGTTGAATGCCAGATTGCTTCTTCTGAGGCTGAGTCCCAGACACTGACTCCTCCTTCAGAGGCAATAAATTATGAACAGATAATACAGTGTCCTCCGTCTTGGGGCAAACAGCATGCATCTCAAATGAGAATTTGATGGTAACTGATTGTCAGTGAGTTTCCAGGTGATTAACTTGTTTCAGCAGCGTGCCTGACTAAAGGCTGAGTGATTTCCCTCTGATCTGATCAGAAGAATGAGCCATGTAATTAGACTGCTCTTGAGGAAATGATGTTTCAGTTATTTATTTATTGTTATCAGGATGATGTCACCACCATCCATTCATAAATCTCCAGTTGTGAGAAGGAGCCCAATTTTCTCATTAATCCACCTGCTCTGCCCTGTATCCTGAAAGTCCCTTGTAAGTCACCACGGTAGGTGGGGCCCCTGGTCTCCAGAGACATTTCACTTCATCTTCCTCTGTGTGTCCTGAAAGAGTGCCTTGGCTTGTTTTCCAGCTTAATAATTTCAAAATCAGGACTGAAAACATAATTATACCTTTACAAGTGTGCTCTCTACAGCACAAATGCATATCACTTTATCCCAGACAACTACTAGTAAAAGCCCCAGTCACCTAAATAATAAAAACAAAGATAGAGAATTAACACCAAAATAACAATTTCTAAACTGCCAAGGAGCTTGTAATAGTGAAAAACAAAACTTTGGTTCAAAGCATTTCTTTTTCTTTTATGTTTATGGCTTGACCCTAGTTGTGTTGGTCAGCAAGTACCTGCCTTTATATTTACTGATTCTTTTATATTTTTGCTGGTGAAAAAATGATGGTGTTAAAGTGTATATATAAAAACTATTTAGAAATTTTTGGAAATACTGAATTTGAATATGTATTCCAGTCCAGCAAATTCATTCTTAACATTTTCTATGAAGTCCATAATGTTTTTATTTTATTTTTGTACATTTTCACTAGCAAAATGAAATCCTTTTATAAAAGGAAAACATTAAGAAAAGTCATTGTAGCTTTTCAGAATAAACGCTGACAGTAAAAATGGTGACAAACTCTTTTCTTGCACACTGTTTTTATAAAATCAGGGTTCTTGTTCTGGCTGCATTACAGTGGAATAGCAAGAATATTGTACAAGGAGCCAAGAAACCTGAATTCTGTTTCTGTTCCATCATTTGTAAAATGAAGGGGCGATGAGACTCGGTGATATTTTAGGTGCCCTCTGACTCGAATGTGCAATGATCTGTGAACTCTAGTAATAGATTAGCTTTATGTGGAACCGAAGTGTGTGATATACAGGTTCAACAAGGGTTTAACAAATTCAGGCTTTGCATGGTCTTTGGGGGTAGCAAGCATTTCCATTAAAATGTCTTTTAATCATACCATTCATGGCAGAGAGGTGATTTGTATGACGTGCCATGGTATTTATCAGATTCTTATGCTCTGTTTTTCATATCGGGGGGGATAAAAAAGGAGTGGGAAGTTTTTTTGTTTTGTTTTAGATTAGAATGATATTCAGTATTACTTTTCTTATTAGGCAGAGAAGCAATTCATTTCTAATTCTTAGCCTAGGGGGTCACATTCCTTTTTAAATTGAAAAACAAAAGTTTGTAACTGGGATTATTTAAAACTCCCTTCTTTCCACCAATCTCTGAAGAATATGTTATCTAGCTTTACAAAGCCCATTATTTTCCTGAGAAGATTAAATTGTGAGGCCACAGTTTAAATGTTAGGAACAATCAGCATTTTTTCCCCTCTGAGCCTGAAAATACTGGACCTGTCATCATTCAGCAAATTGAACCCCTGTTCTTAAGAACTTGTATAACTTTTCTAAAGGGGAGAGTAGGACTTCAGACCACTAGTATTCTTCATAAAGAACACCCATTGGGTTAGTACCTAACTCTACTCAACAAGTTAAATTGGTAGACACAGAGGCAGTTTGAGAAAGAGAGGAGCTTAAGACTTTAAGAGCACTTAGATATTGTTCTAAATTCTGGGGAATTATTTTTCTTGGAGTATGGATGTTTATTTCTACCTGTAGGTTTTCTAAACCCACTTTGTCTTTCTGACATGGATCACTAGTTTCTTCTGTGAAACCATGGCTACTAGTTGCCCTTTGTACTATCTGACCTCCATCAAGATCTTTGTGTTCATCATGAAATTATGATTTATCTTTTCCTTTATGGTAATGGCATTCATGTGTATGGTTATACAATGCTTATATTTAATGATAGAAAAATATTCAGAAGTTCATGTCATAGAGTCAGTATTAGGAAAGTCACCTTGATGGGCAGCACAGATGATTAGGAACTTGAGTGTAAATTAATCCATGGGCAATAGTCATGGGAAAGTAAAAGGAGATAGGCTCAGATTGATACACATTGAAGGGTCATGATGATGGTTAGAGCTTTCCAGAAACCAGACTATGGACAATATGATTTCTTTCCCAGAAATCCATTTTGAACTGCTTCCTTTCTCACTTTGTGTATCTCCCTCTTTCCCCTGACCCCCAATAATATGCACTCCTATGATTTCAACCATATCCTAAGCTATCATGTCAGTCCTGATCTTTCTCTGAAGTTCAGAAACATACTATATAATAATCATTGTTAGCTGGGCATCTCCAGTTGTCAGCATAACCAGAGAGCAGTCTCCAAGCTCTGTAATTCTCTAGAGTCACACTGTCCAATATGGTACCCACTAGTCACATGGCTGTTGAGCACTTGAAATGTGACTGGTCAGAACAGAGGTGTGCTGTACGTATAAAATACACCTCACAATTTGAAGACTTATTATGAACAGAGAATATAAACTATGTCATTAATAATTTTACATTAATTAAATGTTAACATGTAATTTAAATATATTGAGTTAAATAAAATATTATTACAATTAATTTCACCTGTTCCTTTATATTTCTTAGTGTAGCCATTAGCAAGTTGAAAATTACATGTGGCTCACATTAATATTTCCATTGAATAGCAATATTTTAGAGTGTGCCCACTTTTCTCTACTTCCACCTTATCTCAAGCACTATTATGTCTTGCTTGTGTTACATCAATAGTCCTGTCTTTTCTACCTCCAATCCATCATTTGCTGGAGAAATTTTCCTGAAAGTTGGGTTTGTATCATGACAACGGGAGTTGGATATTGGGAGTTTGAATTCCAGTTCTGTAACTTAAAGCAGTGCAACCTTGGACGATCATTTAATACATTGCTTGTGGGTAGTTTTTATCGCGCGCTAACAGGTGGCACGTGGCACAGGCCATTTTTGCTAATTTTTTTGCGCAAATAGCAACGTTCAGTAAAATTACGATAACTTTAGTTTATGTATTTATACGTTACCCGCATTCTACCGCTAGTCTATAAAAAAAGTATTAATACGTGTCCCGCGCTCTACTTACTACCAGTCAACGTAAAATGTATAAATACATTTCCCGCATACAACAATATCTCTAAGTCTCAGTTAATGAGGATAAAAAATAGAGGGAGGGGTTGTACATAAATGAGGCATTATTTGTAGAGTTTTTAGTACAGTACCTATTACTTGGTAATTGGTCCATGAAGCCTTTCATGTACCGTTTCCCACTTTCCAGCCCCAGCCCTTGCCACCTTCTTCATGAACCAGTATAATTCCAACCAGACTAATGCACTGAAGTAGCAGTTCTTGTGTGTCAGAATCTCTGCATTCTTTGTGCCCGATCACAACTCACCTTTCTTCTTTGGTTGGGTAACTAGTTCTCATTCAGGATCAGTTCTGGGACCACCTCCTTTAGGAGCTTCCCCTTTCTTCCTCAGCCTGAGTTGGGTACCCTCACAGCCAATGTACTCCTGTTCTGAGGAATGAGGAGCTGTGGAAAATGTGAGGGTTGTTGGAATTAGCAAGCATTGGTCCAAATCACAACCGTGTGACTTGAGCAAATGCTTAACTTCTCTGAAGCTCAGTTATTAGTAAAATGACACAGACAGCTATCTTATCGAGTGGTTGAGAGATTTTAATGGGCCTTGGGGTATCTGGTACATAATTGAATGAAATGAATAGCTATCATTGCATTGGCACTCTATATTGCAATCGTGTGCTTGTTTCTCTGCCTTTCCTCCTGGAAGGAAATCACACTGTTTTATTTGTTTTTGTCCCACTAAAGCTCACCACAGTGCCTGTAGGCCCTCAATATAAGTTTGTTAATTTCAAGAATGAATTAATGAATGAGGAATGAATAAATAACGCCATTGGCAGCTAAAAGTGGGATGGGCATTCAAGTTTAAATTATAATAAATTTTGTTGACAATCGCAGTCAGACTGTGAGAAATTCTAGGAAAGGACATAAAAGACCCTGGCAGGAAGCTGATAGATTTGTTCCAGCAATCCTTGTTGAAGCCATTGTGCCTCCAAGTAGCAGCAACATAGTGAGTAATTCTAAATATTGATAATTCTAAATCTTTAAGTTTCAACAGGGCACCAATGCCTTTAGAAGTTTTATTTTAAGTTTCTGGAGCTATAAAGCACAGTGAAGAAGAGAAAGGTCTAGAGCAGTGGTCGGCAAACTGCGGCTCACGAGCCACATGCGGCTCTTTGGCCCCTTGAGTGTGGCCACGAAGTTTCAATCACACTGTACGTGCGCGCCCGCACGTGGTATTTTGTGGAAGAGCCACACTCAAGAGGCCGCAGTTTGCCGACCACTGGTCTAGAGGGATTGTTAAACCAAATGCAGAGAAAGGCTGTATCTGTTTGCTTTTTTGCTTTTTTTTTTACTAGTATTTTAATTTCTGTTATTCCACAACATAGAAGTGATTCTCCAAACATACCAAACATCTGTTGTCTATTCACTGTTTCCCTGATGCCAGGCTATAGGCCATCTTTGTTAGAATCACCTTTAAAAAATATATATATTGTTATTGATTTCAGAGAAGAAGGGAGAGGGATAGAGAGATAGAAACATCAATGATGAGAGAGAATCATTGATCGGCTCCCTCCTGCATGCCCCCTACTGGGGATCAATCCTGCAACCCAGGCATGTGCCCTTGGCCAGAATAGAACCTGGGACCCTTCAGTCTGCAGGCTGATGCTCTATCCACTGAGCCAAACCAGCCAGGGCTAGAATCGCCTTTAAACAATATACAGGTGTCTAGGCTGTACCTGAACCCTGTTTAATCCAAACTATGGGGGAAGGGAGATGTAATACATATGTTTTATACAGATATTATTTTTCTGATATAGAGTTGATTTGGGGACTGCTAATCAATACTTATAGGTAGGATTATTGCTATGGGAATTCCAACATTAGACCTTGGGTTTCACATCAGCAGTGATGTTTTTAGTTTAGAGTTACTGGGGGAAAATGGCAGATAGCCATTTTGAGAGTTGAACATTCTTTCAATTTTTTTCCTGTCAAAGTTGATGTTTCTTTCAAGCCATTTTACAATGACTTGTAGCCAAAAAATCCTCATATATCACTAAGTGAGAATCCCACTATAATATTTGTGCTCCGTCTCTGTACTTTTATCACATCACAGTCCTTGGGGAAAAAATAATGTAGAGTTTAAAAATAGAAAAACAGTAGTAAAAAGTTCATGTAATAGATTCTCTGTGAGGGAAAAAACAAATATACCAGTTCTGGATGAAAATGGTGGAAATCTGTAATAATAAAAATCGCTCAGACACCAACACTTACATTGTTCTTGCTATGTGCCAAGCACTATTCTAAGTGCTTTGGACCTCAGACCTTAATAATAGTTCTGATCATGAAATTGTCTTATATTCATTCATTCATTCAACAGATTTTTATGGAATACAACATGCAAGGCATAAAATGGTGAACAGGAGACATGTTTGTTGCCCTTATGAAGTTACTACTATATCTCTTCTAATGTCAAGGACAGTTATTAGAATCTTGCTTCACAGTAATCAAAAGAGAAGATTTAAAAATCTTACTGATATTTGTAATGCTAGCATTGTAAATTCCCTACCAGAAATAGTTCCCTGTTTATTCTACAAAAAAATAAAAATAAAAAATAAAAGGTTCTTGGCATTGTTATCTCCTGGTGTAGGAACACAGCTCAAAAGATTGGAATGAGAACAATCATTTATTTCATGCAATATACATATAGGAAATACCATTATTTGCCAATTTCTGACTCACTCTGCTTCTGCCTCTAGGATTTATGGGGTAACTGACACCTCTTCACACTTTTGTCTTCCTACTTTGATGGGCGTTCCCACTCTCTTTCTCTAAAATTAGCAAAATGCTGAAAGAGCATAATGCAGTGATCTCCCAAACAAAAGGCACAGTGCTCTTTCCACAATGTTTGGCACCTGGAATGTGAAAGTCTTTGAAAATGTTCTTTCCGCATGAAATACAGCTCTCATGTGGTTTGAGGTTCAGACAGAGGAAACAGATCTATCTTTCTCCACATTAGGTATGTAGTGATGGTAGGTCGAAATGTTGTGATGCAGAGCATTGTGACTGTTCCTGTAAATATGCAAAGTCAAATCTAGAATATTCATAAATCCATTTTCTACTAAAAACATGGATACATTTATTTTTGAAATTATAATCATAATAAATCCGAAGGATTTATTAAGCACTTCATTTTACAGTAATAAAGCAGACAATTAAATCATTTGCAAAGTAAATGTAGTAACCCAGGATCCAAACTTGGCTTGAATTAGAATTTGTGTATATTTCATATTAATAAGTGAATTAAATATAGTCTGATTCCATTATTTTTAGCATGGTATATTCTCTAGACGTGCAAATTTATTTAAGAACAATGCGAACAATAATTTTAAACATTTATATTAATTATATCTCAAAAGATTTATAATTTGTAAAACATCTTTTGATTTCAGAGATACCAGTTTTCAGGTCATTATATAAATATATATTACTTAGCTTATTTTTAATATTTACAGACATCCTTGTATTGGACATATACATTATATATAATTATTGATAATGCCATCTGCCATTATTAAGAACTAAGAGATTGGTTCTGGACTCTGTATTTTTTATACATTCTCTCATTTAATCTGCACAATAACTATGTTAGTTTACATTGGTATTATTATCCTCATTTTGCAGGTGAGGAAACTGAAACTTTGGGAGGTTAAGTAACTTACCCACAACTGCAAGTAACTAAAGAGTTGGGATTTAAATTTAAGTCTTTCTGATTTCATGGTTCCTTAACATGTCACAATACATTTGCTTTCCTCAAAATGTTGATATGAACTAAATAGCGATAACTATTACATCTTTCCTTACCTGAGCAATAAACCACTTTGTGCCACTTAGTTCTCAGACCGGGGATGCATTCTGTGTTCCCACAGGGTTGAATGTCGCAACTGTGAGATTGGAGAACAGTGCGGCGCCATTATGCACGGCAATGCTGTCACCTTCTGTGAGCCATATGGTCCAAGAGAATTGGTAAGTACATGTTATCTATGTACATTATTCCAAATACATCGTCTTTACTAAGCTTTTTGCCAACATCTTCCTTATCATGGGGCTTTTAGTAACAGGTTATATTTTTCACCCCTATGTCACACATTATGTTTCAAATTCATTAACTTTAAAAGTGGTCAAATGACTGGCTTCCACACTAAAAACAGGGGACATATGGGCATAATATGAGTGACATATGACATATATTACACATCTACCTATCTATATTTAAATAATTTATGACTTCACAAGTTCTTGTATAAAGTTTTACTTCTAAACTTATGTTCTCCTCGCAAGCCAGGAATGTTAGATGAGCAATTTGGTCACATGATTTTTAAACTGTGTTCCCTAATCAGAAGAACTTTTGATGATTTTTTTTTAAGTGAAAGAGTACAGTGAATAAACCAGTTCTTAAAATGTGTGGTTTATGCAAAATTGTTCAAGAGAACGTTACTTTCCTTTAATTAATAGTGATGAGACTTAGCTTGCCAAAGATCATTTCTTAGATTATATGTGAAATGACACTTGAGCATTCTCAGTTGAAAACAAGGAAACCAGGAGCCAGCAGCACGTGGCTAATGAGCCTGTTGTTCCTTGATACTTCTTTTTGACCTGAAGAGCAGTTCATTTCACATTCTTGAAAGTGGATATAGGGCGAACGTTATATTATTCTGGCCCAGTTCCTTTGCACCTCCTGCCCTTCTCACAACATCTCTTCTGCTTTGCTTTTCTGCGTTTGACTTGAACTTCAGTGCTTCTCCTTTTCTCTCCCCATCTTCCTTATCGTGGGGCTTTCATAACAGTTTATACTTTTCACCCCTGTGTCACACATTGTATTTCAAACTCATTAACTTTAAAAGTGGTCAAATGACTGGCTTCCATACTGAAAAAGGGGGGTGGGGTGAGGAACCTAGCTAGACAACTAAAAGAAGATTTAGTTATAAAAATGTGAAAGTCAATTAATTTTTATAACATGGTTCTTTTTTTATGCTGCTTGAGTACCCCTTTTATGGCAATGGATACATTTAATTTATTAAAGATATGAGCCTCAGAACATTGATAAATTGAAGAGTTTTTAGTCGAAATTAGAACACAAACAGAATTAATTGGATGTAAATTAAAATAATAGATGCTCATAATTCAAGGCTCACATGGTGGTACAGTATTCCTGCAGACAAATGTGACTGGTACCGCAGCACTTCTTGAAAGAAATAGATGTGCTAGTACATTTAAAATAATGTACCATGACTGAATTAATTTTCTCTAAACCTTAAAACAAAATTAAAATTTTATCGTAGTTAATTGAGCTTAAAATAAATGCCTATTTTAGAATGTTCTCCCATTCAGTAATATTTATGGAAATGCTTGGCAAATTCTTTTTTTGTTTCTATTGATTAATAGGAAATAAACATATCTAAGAATATAATGAAGAGTTTCTTTAGCATAAAACTAAAGTGTCTACTCTGATCCCATGTATATTTGATCCTGATTTTTCACTGTATCCTCATTTATTTAACATTAGAGTTTATACATCCAATGGGCTCGTCTTGAGTTGTGTTATATAATTAATGTGAGATAAGCCTTTCAACTGAAAAGGAAAATATTCAAAATAATGTTCCTCATCCAAGAAAGCAAAAAAAGCATTTGCAGATCTATATTCTCATTATAAGTACTTTCCCTAAGATAAATTGTGTTGTGGACTCAAAGGCAATAGAATGAAGATACATTAACAAAGATAGGGATGACAGTCACATTTTACACAGTAGCAATTTTAATTTTCAATAATTGTATGCTGTATTGGGGTCCCAGGAGCAAATATATACTTATTACCCCAGTTGTGTTGACAGAGGACAGATCCAATGAAAAGTGAGGAGCTCAGGTGTTAGTTACCATGCTATTATGATTACTCAGATTCAAAGGTTTGCATGGTGCTTCAGAATTGAGTCCAATCAAAACTGTTCTACCTGAGAACAGATGGAAGTTATGAGCCTCAAACTTTTTTAAAAATATGCCTTCTTATTTTTCATAAATCGAATTCTTACTGAAGTTGTGAAACAAACCACAGGCAAAGACCCTTACTAGGCTAATGCTTTGTCTTTTAAAATGAAAAA
Organism: Myotis yumanensis; assembly: GCF_028538775.1. NCBI lineage: Eukaryota > Metazoa > Chordata > Mammalia > Chiroptera > Vespertilionidae > Myotis > Myotis yumanensis. The sequence continues at coordinate 70,373,396 of NW_027223760.1, read as the reverse complement.
GAGCATCTCCATTTTGAGAATTTAGTCAAATGGCCGTTTCATTTATTTTTTTTTTTAGTCAGAATTAGTGAGAGGCAGCCTCTGTTATCACACAGGCACACGTACATTTCTGCTTCCACTGCTGCTGTGCCTTGTGGCCCCCGCCCATTTATTCCGCTCACTGAAGTCTCCATATTTTTGGTGCTGGCGGCTAACTTTATTCATTCGCTAGTCTGAAATAAAGTTAATGAGGAATGACTTACCCACTCCTTTAAGAGAAACTGTGCTTTCTCAGAGCTTAAAACAAAATTAGTTATGTTACCCTCCATTTAAAAAAAAAAAGAAATTATTTATTGAATTATTCATATTTGGGAATACCTTTTAGCTACAAGGGTGAGTTTGGGCTAAAACATGATCTAACTCAATAAAAATTTGCAAGGAAGAAGTACAGAACAAACAGCCTCAGCCTGCAGTGAATTCTTCAGATTCATTTAGTATCATACCAATTTTCTACAGTTTGGAGTCCATTTGATCGTTTAAGAGTACTAAGATTTGGTAGGGAAAAAAAGTTATCTGCCAGACATTCATAGTTGCTGTATTATTTACCAAAAGCCCTTTGAGAGGCCCTTTAGTTTTCAGAATGTCAGATATAAAGGCTTAGTAGCTCTGCAGACTAAAATTACATATTTGAACTCAAGAACAATAAGTAATTTATAATAACCAAAGGAAAATATAGGTGAATAGATTTTATAGGCAATGCTTTTGTTATTTTTTTCTCTTCATTTTTTCTGTATTTTCTTGTAGCTGAGAATTTTACTAATAAACTAAATGAGTAAATGTACAGAAATGAGAGTCAAGCACTCTGCCAGTCCTTAGCTTTCCTGGTGAAGAAGGAAAAAATGTAGAATCAATAACTAATCAAAGTCTAGGGTCACCCTCAGTTAGCCATGTAATCTGAAATTTGGCAGTAATTCAAGCAAACTGCTGTTTGCTAGCATAGGTCACAGTTGTGGGACTTGATCACGCAGTTGACACAAGCATCGTTTATTGCACCACCAGGGTAGGACTCTCTAGTATATTTAATGCACCAGCAGTAGCAATAACCATGGTGCTTTTAACTTACATAATACCATCATTTTAAAGAACTTATATTCAGGAGTGTTTCATAACTCATCCAGGAATCTACTCAGTTACATAAAATCGGGGGGGGGAAAGAATGTTCATTCAAATTTGGTGAAAAAATTTTTAAATTTCCATGTGCTTCATTGAACTTTAACATCAGAGTATTCAAGTGGAAACTTGTGAGGGCAAATAGTTGGACATACTCTAAAAACATTGAAAATCACAGATTTCTTTTAAAGGAATCTTGATAAGGATTACTTACAGAATATTCTACTGGGGCATTTTACTTGCATGACTGGTGAAAGGAATGGAGCAGGAAAGAGAGTCCTGGGCATGGTGGTCCAGTTTTCCTTGAGCAGATAATCTGTGATAATGAGGGATTTAGATGAAATAGAGAATTTCTCTGACACTTGGCAGCAGTGATTTCTGCAGGGGTTAAAATCTACTAGGAGCTGGTCCCTATACTGATAGCTGGACAACTTGTACAGTGCCTCCCTACCCCTTTCCTCATCACCCTTCCTGCTTCATTAACTTTTAACCCATGTATGTGAAGCACACGCTCAGTCATCTTTCCGAAACGCGTTGCAGAAGCAAAATCTTTTGATAGTCACGTCTCAGCTCCATCTAGCGGAACAAGAGGCTTGCTCACTCTTTTGTCCACTAATTCACACTGCAATCCATGTCTTGGGTATCTCCGGACCCTTCCGCAGTTGTGGACTTAATCACATGGGGTCTAACAAAGTGCAGGGATGAGGCCAGAATGTCATTGTGGTGTCTAAGAGGTCCAAGTAAGACAGCCAACTGCTTCTGCCATGCTGAAAACACAGTTATACACTTTCTATTTTTTAGGGTCCAGCGATGGGAGGTGTCCCACACTTTAGCTTACAGGGTCAAGAACCCAACAAGAGAGTTGTTGAAAATGAGAATCTTAATTCTCATTTCATTTGAGCTGGTATGGATCAAAGTCAGTGCTCCAAAGAATAAATAAGTAAAAAACTTTTCAATTTAAATTTTTTTAAAATATATTTTATTGATTTTTTTACAGAGAGGAAGGGAGAGAGATAGAGAGTTAGAAACATCGATGAGAGAGGAACATCGATCAGCTGCCTCCTGCACACCTCCCGCTGGGGATGTGCCCGCAACCCAGGTACATGCCCTTGATCGGAATCGAACCTGGGACCTTTCAGTCCGCAGGCCGACGCTCTATCCACTGAGCCAAACCGGTTTCGGCTAAATTTTTAAAAAATTAATGCACCATTTCTTTTTCAGAAAGGGGAAAATTATGAAACTAAGAGGAAAAAATAGAATTGTGTGGGAAGGATATTTCTAGGCCCATAATTTGATTACTTTTTTTGGGGGGGGGGGGGGAGGTTAACAGTTTTATTGAGAAATACTTTACATATTCTACAAATTATTCCCTTAAAGCATACAATTCACAGTTTTTCATTTATTCATAAAATTATGTGACCATTGCCACAATCAACGTTAGAACATTTCATCACCCCCAAAAGAAATACCGTAACTGTTAGCTGTTATAATTCTGTTGACTATTCAAAACAGTCTTTTTCTCTTCATTTGGTCTTAATTTACCTCCCAGTTTTGGGTTGTTAACCTTTTTATGACTGTTGATGGAGGATGGAGGGTAGGTGATAGTGTGAGTGGATGGGGCTGGGTTAGAGCCCACACAAGATCAAGATGAACTGGTAGGTTGCCTACAAGCAGTGTTCAGCATATAGTAAGAAACACAGTAAGAGTGCCTCAGTCAGGATCTCACAGCTTTGTTTCCCACAGAGAAACAAGATAGATCTGTGTTCAGACAGTTCAGTAAAAGTAAACTAACCACTGGACAAATACAACCTCTGTTTATGGCTTCTTCCTTTCCTCTTCTTTTCCCTCCCCCCTCCTCTGTATATCTTTCACCATTTTCTCCTCCTCTCTATCTTGTCTTATTTTGGTATATTCCTTTTTCTAGATCACCACAGGCCTTAATACAACAACAGCCTCTGTACTCCAATTTTCCATTGGTAAGTGATTTTAGCAATTATAGCAATTTAACTTGGAAATGTTTGTTTTAATTATAGTGTACCATCAGGATTACATTGCCAAATGCTTTTAAATTTAGAGAAGAGTAAGTCTCAACGTTGCAGTAAATAATTTAAAACATTTTTAAAGTGAAATTTTAAAAAATGTTTAAATGCTACATTCTGTTCCCACTTCTCTCCTACAACCAATGATATTTTAAATGATACATACAATCCAAAACATCCTGTTATAGCAGAATTACCTTGCTATAATTGTTTTGCTCAGATTAAGATTGAAAGCTGTTCAATTTCCTGCACTCTTACTTAATTGGTAATGAAAGAGATCATTTTTGGTGGCTGAGAGAAACAATTAGGCCTTCATGTTTGACATAAATAATCTATGTTTCATTCAGATGTGGATAATTAAAAAATGACTGTATCTGGCAATACTTTTTAAGTGTTTTTGCATTAAAACTACAAATTCCTACCCAAAGCATTCAGTAATCAAGTGTTTATTGTTTTGCTGTCTATCATATTACTTTCCACTCTAATTTTCATAGGTGTATACTAATAATATCTGTAAGTTTCTAAAGGGAATGTTCTAGGTAAAGAAAGATACTGCCTTTTAGATGGAGGTTGGCTTTATTGGTTTTGGTGCCATCTCATGGAAACCTCCTCTTGACATGAGGATCGAGTCAGCATCCTCAAATTTCTACCATCTGCACCCTCCTATCTTTGGAGATCCACCATTAGTGAAAGGACTGTTTCCTTCAACGACCTCCTAGTCCTAGTTACAAATCCGTGTTCTCACCGCCAGGGACCCACTGTGGTTGATTGTATTTAAGAGCAATTTTCTTCCAGTCACATAGTTGTCACTATTAGGTCAGTGTGCCTCGGTTCAGCTTCTGTATGTAGTATGTGTTGCTTGCCTGGCTACAGTGTGTGTTATTTCCCTCGCACATTGATAATGTCGCCTACAACGACTTATAGACTATTTGGAAGTCCATGTGCAGTCAGCAGAAAAAGTATGAGTCAAAACAAAATAATGAGTCCGTTTGAATATTTTCTTTGATCTATTATCAGCAAGCTTTCTATCATGAGCATGCACATGATATTTTTATAATAATAAAAAGTACAGTTCATTGTTTTAAAGTTCTGGTGCTACAAAAATGAAGTTTTAAAACTCCAGCATGACAGGCAAGTAACTCAGAGGTCCTTAACCAGGACAGATACGTTTAGACTCACTAGGCTGTGAATATAAAAAGTAAGCTGAGTAATGGCTTCCGGTTTATCTGTACTCTGAGTATTCATTCTTCCTTTTTGTTAGGGCAATGAATATTAATTTCAAATATTATCTTCTAGCAATTAAAGAACACATCAGAATCCACTTTAAAATACGTGTCTCACAGTTCTACTAGTATTGTAATTTTGTTCAAGGTCAGAGAGATCCAGCACCAATTAAATTATCCTTCCTTAAAGAAAAACCAAAGGTCTGTTTATTTTGTAAAAAATATACTGTAGAACTGGCGTAGATTCTTTATTTCCCCACTTTTCAGTAGCACTCTACCATGAACAATAGAGATGATGAAAAAGGGCCATACAGGGGCTTTATTCAGAGAATACAGTGTTTGGTACCCAAGACTCAAAACTCAGAACAAGCACCCTGCCCAAGGTATTGGGACTAGACCCAAACATGAGACTAGCAAGAGCCCTCGATTTCCCCACGAGTGCTGCAGCCTGCAGGCCAGAGAGTGGTTTGTTATTTAAAGCATGAATTTGAAGTTTTGGTTAGAAGTCTGATGATAAACAGAGTCAGGGAGGAAAGAAAGAGGGAGGGGGGAGAGAGAGTGAAAAGGGTAGATAGATCAAGTTTATAACTAAAAAAATACACTTAGAAAGTATTTTTGAGTGTCAGTTTCTGAATCAAAAGTGAAATGTTAGCACGTCATTGTTTGGGATGCAATAGGAAATATTTAGTGAAAGAAATTATAACTTACTGCTGAGGGACTTCATTGGGAAATTTGCTTACTAAATTTTGAGAATAAAAATTCTTGGGAACTAAACAGATTAGGGCGGCTAAGAAACAATGTAGTAGCAAACCATTAGCTGTGTGGTGTATGGTGCTAAATAGAGGATAGTGGGCAGAACTTTGCAGCAACAGTTTTGTGTATCTCATTATGAGTGCTTGGAGGCACATTATTGTGTTTCTGTGGATGGTATGAAGGCAAGACTGGGGCACGCACACAGTTTTTAAAGATGTCATCATTGGGTGTATTCATCCTGAGCTTTACAAGCCCCACAATAACCAAATACCAAAATAGCAGCCACAGTTAGGTAACCCTTGCCTTTACAGTCAGTTCAAAATTATACCGAGTGTGTTACAAAAGACACTGTACATCAATAGTTCAACATTTTATATTTATTTGTGTATTGTGCAATTCTCCAAATCTATACTCGTAATGTGGTTAAATATAGTCTGTCAGATTTAGTGTCACTCCTCAGGAAGTTCTTTTTTTAAATATTTTTTTAAAAATTGATTTTCAAGAGAGAGGAAGGGAGAAGGATAGAGAGATAGAAACATCATTGATCAGCTGCCTCCTGCACCCCCCCCCCCACACACACTGGGGATCAAGCCTACAACCTGGGCAGGTGCCCTGACTGGGAATTGAACTAGCACCCTCATGGTTCATAAGTTGACGCTCAACCACTGGAACACACTGGCTGGGCAGGAAGTCCTTTAGGATGTTCGATGTTTATTGTTTGGTGTGATAATTCAGATGTAACAGAAATTTTCTATCATTATTTTTGGCTTCAATGGTGAATTATGTTTATATGCATATATAGCCATAATTGAATAAACTATTGCTCTGATGTTTTTGTATTGCTCTTGTAAACATTTTCAATTACATGACAAACATTACCCAAGAGTCTCAAGTACCTCAGAGATGTGTATACAGAAATTTCTTGAATTACTAAGGAGGACCTCAAATAAACTCTATTGTCCTAATGCAGCAATGCCCTCCCAAGATAGTCTGTATATATACGTGTGTATGTATATATCATATATGCCTGCACACATACACACATATACACACATAAATATACAGACTATCTGATCTAAATGAGTTTTAAAGTTAAAACATCTTAAGAATGCGGTTCTATAAACTGAAATTTATCACGTTATCAGCATCTAAATCATCTTGAAAAGTGTCTCAAAATGTTCTCAGTAGAACTTTTCATTTTTCCATTCCAGTGAAATATCTCATATCTATTTCTGTGCTGAGCTATTGATCTCTCACAATCCTCACTTGATTCATTAGATTCAACTTGTGGAATTTATGGTTGTAGCCTTGGGGGCATTTACCCATTTCCTTTAGATTTCCTTTGGGATAGGAAGAAAAAATTGAGATGATGCCCTTGTAAACCATTATCTTACAGATGCCTCCAAACTCTGTTTTGCCAGGCAGGGCCCTGTGCCCAGGGGAAGTGCTGGTAGTGCTTTGTATCTGTCATCCACTTAAGAATTCACTGAATATTTGCTGTGTATCCAGCATTGATCTGAGCTAACTTGAACAATGAAAAGACAGTGAAGTGAGAAAACCAAATATTTTCACAGTACCTGGGAGTGTGGTCGAAGGTCCGGATGAGCACTGAGCATGAACCCTCTAGAGAACGGCCAGATGGTGATAAGCAGAGATGGGCATGTGAACAGGTCCCGTGGTGACAGATCCCAGCTAGGTCTTGCAGGGTACAGCAATTCAGGGAGTCTTTTTTCTTGAATTATAGATGTTGCCTAAGGATACATGGGAATTCTTCAAGTTAAGGGGGATTTTTACCACTCAGTCTGCCAAGCTTGTCCCTAATATAGTGTTAATGTGGTAGAAAAGGTCTCTAGGCTCTTATAGTCTCTGCAAGGATTGCTCTTATGGGTTTGATGGAGGGAAGTTGGGGAGGGGGCAGGCACAACACTTGGGTCCTGCAAAGCCATAGGCTCTTATCTTTGGCAGCATGCTATAGACCAGGGGTCCTCAAACTTTTTAAACAGGGGGCCAGTTCACTGTCCCTCAGACCGTTGGAGGGCCGGACTATAGTTTAAAAAAAAAACTATGAACAAATTCCTATGCACACTGCACATATCTTATTTTGAAGTAAAAAAACAAAACGGGAACAAATACAATATTTGTATTTGCATGTGGCCCGTGGGCCGTAGTTTGAGGACCCCTGCTATGTATCTACTTGTCAAGACTGATAGTTTCTTTCAATATAATTAGCTATGTTACAGAATAAAAATAAATAAATAAAGACTCTCTGAAAGCCAACAGCATGAGTCACTGGAAAGAACACAAGTTTTCCATGTGAGGAGACAGGGTGACACAAGCAAAGGTTAGGATGAGAATGTGAGTGCCCTCCTAGAGCTGAAGGACCAGCCAGGAACAGCTATGAGCAATGTCAGGTAAAATTTTGGCTGTCTGAAGAGTTCATTTGCACCGGCTGAAGGTTTTTAAACTTATTTAATAGGCAATAGAGATCAGAAAAATGGCCTCTTTCACTCTTGAGCAATAAAAAAATATCTACTTGTCCAATATAGCCCATTTCTTTCTTCAGATGAATAGAATTCATCAGCCAAATGGGGATGAAAGGTAAAGCATTTAAAAACATATGCCATGAAGAACAAATAGTTTGGCTTAGGAGGTAAATCTGTCTTGTCCATCATGGTATTCTCAGCCCCTAGCCCAGGGACTCAAACTAAGTAGCTGATCATAAATATTTCTTGCCTGGGTGACAAGTACCTATTACAGAGACATTTATAATAGAATGTTACCAAGTGCTAAATTGGTGTGATGCAGACATTTCATGCCAAGAGAAGATTTTGGGGAGGTGATCTGAGGACCTCAATCAATGGAAAACATGACCCAGAAGGAAATGAAAAATCACCAAAAAACTGCTTGTAGTGAAGCCAGTAGACAAAAATATTATCCATATGTTTACCAGCTTGTTATCATTGAACCAGCTGGAATCTATTATTTGTCCATAATATATAGAAATAGAACATTTTTTCTTTGGTGTTACTTGTAAATATCCTGAAGATTTGGAGTGTTGTGTGTGTGTCTATATATTTTTTTACTACGTTGTTTTTAATCATCTTAAGAGAGAGGAAAGTGATTAATTCATAAATGTTTTATGTTTGCAAATTGAGATACAAAAAATATTCTTAGCCTGAATTCGCATATGTACTGTACGTGCTACAGAGTCTCTGAGATAAATGAGTGCTACTCATTTTGTATGAGTATATTTTTTAAAATAAAAACTAGAAAATTAAAAAGGTATTCTTCTTGATAAATTGAAAGATTGATTTGGAAAAGAAATCTGGCATTATTTTTCCTCAAATACATATAATGAATAAAATGCCACTTGTAAGAGGTGTTATATTGCGTTCGGCATAAAGAAAGCAGGTTTTTCCCTCAAGCCTAATTCATATCCTTCTTAATTACTCGGAATTGATTTAATAGAGAAACTCTCTCAACTCTTTTAGAACAGCTAATTCAGAGGGAGGAGAAATTGATGTCTCCATACCTTCATATGAATTATTGCTCATTTCTTCTATAAACTTACTGAAATGTATTTCAAAATCAGACTCTCATTATTTTCATGAGTCACGCTTCTTGGTAACTAAGACCTTGGGGTATTTATTATGAAATAGTGAAAACCTCTTCTGGAAACATGGACATCTTTAAATATGAGACTAACAAAATCTTTGGTGACTCGAGTTCAAAACAAATATAAGTAAAAACAGAATTTTAGAAAATTTAATGGTAAAAGTAGTTTAATACATATGTTTTATAAGGTTAAATATATATTTTATTTGTGTCTAAGATTCTTGGATATAAGAGATTGAAGTAAGTTTGCTTATGATGATTTTTAAATGTGTTTCTATTCATTTCAGAGAGATCCCTGAAGGGAGAAGGAGAAAGAGATAGAAATATCAATGATGAGGGGGAATCATTGACCGGCTGCCTCCTGCACAGGGGATCCACCCCAAAACTCGGGCCTGTGCCCTGACCGGGAATCAAACCATGACCTCAACCACTGAGGCACACCAGTTGGGCTGCTTATAATGATGATTTTTAGATCCTCAATGCTCTATATTGACACAAACTGAAATATTTTTATGTGGAACATTTCTCTCTTATCTAAATTTAATAAATGAAGGTTTGGAAGTCATTATAATTCAGGTTATCCTGCTTCTTCATCCTGAAGTTGACATATTCCCTTTTAATGTATATTTGTAAAAACCAGTAAACCTCACTCCAAGTTCTTAAATCCTATTTTAAGTAATAAAAGGGAATATTCTCAAATATTATAAAATTCTGCTAAGCTTTTGTAAAAAAAATTATTGAGATTTTGTTTATTATATTCTACCTATGAGTGAAATCATATGGCACTTGTCTTTCTCTAACTGGCTTATTTCACTTAGCATAATGCTCTCCAGGTCCATCCATGCTGTCACGAAGAGTAAGATTTCCTTCTCTTTTATGGCCAAGTAGTATTCCATTGTGTAAATGTACCACAGCTTTTTTATTTACTCATCAGTGGTATGATGGACATTTGGATTGCTTCCAAATATTGGGCATTGTAAATAATGAAAGAGAGAGAGAGAGAGAGAGAGAGAGAGAGAGAGAGAGAGAGAGAGAAGCGCTCATGTACATGGACAACAGGATGGTGGTTGTAAGGAAGAGGGGAACAAATTGAGGTGGAGGAGGGTATAGGAGGGATAAATGGTGATGGACAGAGACTTGACTTGGGATGATGAACACACAATACAGTGTACAGATGATGTTTTGTGGAATTGTGCACCTGAAACCTGTATAATTTTGTTAACTAGTGTGTCACCCCAGTAAATTCAATAAAAAGGGAAAAAAGATGATTGAGATTAATTACAAATTTTTTTGAATTATTAAAACTGATATCTAGTTATTGTTACATGAATAAAAATACACTTTGAAGGTAGATACTATGTCCTTTTCCCTTTTGGAATATTTAATTCATTATCACTCACCTTGATGAGGCTTAAAAGATAAATGTCAGTAATTCATAAATTCATAAATAAGTTGTAGTAATATTTATTGAGGGCCATTTTAATAGATGGGCCATAGCAGCAAACCACAGGATGAGAAGAAGCTGATCATTGATACAGACTAAATGGTTTCTCCTCCATGAAAACTCATCCCATTGCCCAGCCTGTGTCTCTGATCCCCCACTTCCTCTGTTTATTTTATGGTACTTATCTCATTCTGCTTTGCTTTATACAGTGGCCATTTCTGCATATCCACTTTCAAGCTTAGCTGTTTCTTTGGGGGATAAGAAGTGAAAAATATCCCTCTGTGTAAATAGGGCTGAGTTTTGCTCACAACTAGAACTAAATAAATATGAACTGAATTTAATGAAAGCCAGGGGTTAGTAAAGGGATTTAGTGATGTTCCAAATTGGTGCTCAATGCTATACCTGTTGTTGACTGCTGAGGCAAGGAGTGTGCTGAATGAACTCCAGGGGCGATATTAGAACTTGACCTGAGGCAGAAGTTTTCACTTTCTTATCAATCAAGGACTCCTGATCAAAGACTCTTCTGTAGGAGAGATCTTTAGAATATGCCATGTATATCACAATGTCCCTGCATCCATTGTGTGGAAAAGGAAAGCCTAAAGCCCTGCCCAGCCTTCAAGGAGTTTATTATCCAACTAGAGGCCCGGTGCATGAAAATTCATGCACTGGAGGGGGGGAACCCTCAGCTGGCCTTCCCCCTCTCACAGTCCACGAGCCCTCAGAGGCAGGAGGTGACCCGGTGATCAGGGGAAGGCGACGCCCCCATCACACCTCTTCTGCTGCCAGTGCAGGCAGCGCAAGCCTCAGCCAGCCCTGGTCACCTGAGCCTTGGGCGCCTGGGGGGCTGAGGGTGGGTCTGGCTGCACCATGCACCTGCTGCCCCCTCGCCCCCCAGCTGGACTGAAAGGACTGGGGGACTCCGGCGGGGCTGAGGGGACTGGGTGCTGCCATCTTGTGGCTATAGGCACCGCATTCTTTGTGAGGGTGTGGCAGTCAATTTGCATATTCCCTCTTTATTAGATAGGATAGGTGGGGGGGAAAGTTCACATCTGAAAAACACATACACACAAAACAAAGAATGCTAATTAAAGTGTGCAGATAGCAGATAGTGAGAGCACAGCTTGTTGGAAAGTCCAGGAAAAAAGCAAGTCCAGGGGCAGGACTTCGTCGTTTGGGAGGGTGACTGACAAGAGCAGGCCTGGTACTGCCCAGAGGGTCAGCATCACAGCAGAGAGTAGACAAGGCAGGGGCCACCCCAGACCTTGAGACGAAGCTCAGAGCCAGAACACCAGCAAGAGTAGTACGGCTGTCTTCAGCTTGCTGGGGATGGCACACAATGCCTGCTGCCTAAGGTGGGAATGGGCCAAGCATGAGCAAACACCGAGGTTAGGTTATATGGCCTTGGCTCTGGCTAAAGCAGGGCTGCTTGGCAGGGAACCTGGCAAAGCCTACACATTCTGCATTTTTCTTCCCGTGTTTCTCCCAGCTTAGGCTCTATAGAAAGTTCTACGCTGTGGGCTTGGGAGGAGGCTTGCAAGTGGCTGGAAATGCATGGCAATCCATAACTTGAAAGAGAATTGGTCCCGTTCTCTCTTGTGATAGGAGTGGCAATGAAGAGGAAGGAATACAAATATTTTGGAAGGGAGGAAGCGGGGACAGGACTGAAAGGGAGAAAGGTACAAAAGGGGAGGGGGACAGCTGTTCCTTTCATATCCTGTGGTCATTGTCCATCTGCCATAAACTGGAAGAAGTCACCTAACGAGGTTTGGGGATTTCAGCCAAGGAAGTGACTAAAGGGGAAAATATTAAGTACAATAAATCACATACTGTCCCATTTATTCAGAAAGAGAGGTTTGCACATCTAATAGCCTATTTACTAATAAAGTAAGTCAAAACAGAAATTATTACGAGTAGCCTCATTTTAAACATAAACAAATATAAAACAGAAGGTGAAGAGGTATTACTTTTAAAACCCAGCTCTTTTCTCTACATTTTATAAAAGAGGTCTTTCAAGTTTAGAGGGAGCATGTTTTTAGTGTAAGTAGAGAATATTTTGGAGGATTTTTACTGTTCTTCTTTATTTGACATCTCCTAATCCTTAATATCAGTTTTTAGTAAATGCTTAAAATGGAAATTTTACTTCCATATAGTAGTCCTTCTTACAACACTGTCCTTGAAATATATTTCTGCAGTTACAAATACGCTAAATTCCCCCCAAGGGGACTTTTCGGTGAGCAAAACAGTGGTAAACTCTAGATTTCTATATTCAAATAATTGAATGATTGATCTCTTGAGACAAAGATACTGGACACGTTGATTTCTCTAAACCAACAATTTTCATCAATAAAGTAATGATTCATCTCAATTTCAGTCATTGTATTTTACCAAAATTGAATTCACTCGCTCTTGACAGATCCAAGAGCAATTTGAGGATTTCCTCTTGTGCAGAGTGGAACTGTTCTTAATTAAAGTCATATCTGTGGGCGCCTTTCAGTCACAATTCCCATCTCTGTCATTTGGGACTGTGAGGCCCCGGGATGCTTCCAGCCCAGGCTGCCACAAAGCATTATCTGATACAGGAGCCATTTATTCCTTCCCCGCCTCGCAAGGCAGGAGCTGCGGTCTCTGTGCAGGTGCAGGCCAGGCAATTCGAGCCTGTATTTTATGAGATCCTGAAGCAGCTCATGGCAGGATGTGTAGGTACATCAGACATGGGGACAACAACTAACACAGTGGTTCTCAACCTTCCTAATGCCACGACCCTTTAATACAGTTCCTCATGTTGTGGTGACCCCCAATTTCATTGTTACAAATTGAACATAATTAAAGCATAGTGATTAATCACAAAAACAATATGTAATTACATATGTGTTTTCCGATGGTCTTAGGCGACCCCTGTGAAAGGGTCGTTCGGCCCCCCAAAGGGGTCGCGACCCACAGGTTGGGAAACGCTGAACAGAATGCCTAAGAGGGGCTTAGAGACTTGGCACAGCCAAGAGCAGCATTCCCTGTTCAGCCATTCTTCATGCATGTACTTCAGCAGTGCTCTGAGAGTTGGTAAATAGCCCACATGGGGCCAACTCCTCATCTTCCTAGGTAGATTCCCCCCTCCATTTTCCTTGAACTCTACATTCCAAATTACTCCAGGGATAACTGATGTACAGGAAGGTAGTAAGTGACAAAATCAATTTGCTTCAAAGAGTATCAGGCAAGAAGCTTGCTCACTACTAGAGTACACACTTGATTATGTTTTTAAAAAATGTACTAAGTAATAGAACAAAATTACATATATATGTATACATATACACACACACGTGTGTGTGTCCATGTGTGTATGCCACATTACAAAATATTATGCACAGACACATAAATTCTTAGAAAGTTTAGGTTTTGTACTAGGAGAGGAATAAAACAGACATGAAAACTAAGAAACATGTTAAACCAGTTATCCTGGGAATTAGATTATTATATGCTTAAACTTAGGTACAGTTCATCAGGTAGTACTTCTGTACTTGCCAGATTATCAAGATGCTGCTCTACTTACAGTAGATGACTTTGATGCCATGGGCTAATGCCCTTAGGATTTTTCTGGCAAACTCAGTAGCAAAGGAAATTAAAATCTAAGTATAATTTAATCATTGTTCTACATCATTGTTGTTACTGGAAAATAAACATGCACAGCTGCCACCAATGCAATATTTGAACAAAAGTCTGTAAAACTATAAAAAACATTGATAATCTGTATGATAATTGTCCATGACCTGCTTGCGGCAGATTCTGAAGAAGAATGAATTGCAAAGTAGCAAATCAGCTTTGTGTTTCTTGATGCTTTTGAGTACAATCTCTCTTAACAAAAAAAGGATAATTCGCCAGTACTGCTTATGATACCAGTGTCTTCAAGTTGCTCATCATCTTTTGCACAATATAGAACGAGGAAGTCTCTTTCTTGAGTGCCCTACCCTAATATCCCCAGGGAGTGTGTCTAGATTTTTCAAAGCTTCTCCAGCAGTTGCCCGTTTATTCCTTGTTCTTTCCATTCACTACCATCTTGGGTTAGTGGCTCTGTGATCCATTCATCTACCTTGGAAAGATGAAAAGGTGTGTTGATCCTGTTAAGATTTACACAGGTCACAGCAGGGAGTTCTAAGTAGCCGGATTCCATCCATTTCATAACTTTATCATCTTTCTGTATCAAATGCTGTTGTTTCCATGCAGCTCCTGGAGCCCGGCCTGTCCCTGAGGTCTGAATTTTGAGTAATGGCAGCAGCAGCCCTTGAGCTGCCAGAATCCTCAGCAGGGGTCTGTCCAGACACTCCTCGAGCCTTCAGTATTTATGGGCACAGCTCCGCAATCTAGAGGCATGATTTCAGATTGTACTTTTCTCCATCTATAAATCTGCACACTCAGCTCTCTCCTCCTCCCGGGGCCCTTGTGGAACATTTAAAAAGGCAGCTTGTTTTTCAGGCAGGGCTTTAAGGAAAGAGGCTGCTACCGGCAACCACTGCGGAACCCCCAGGAGGACAGTTGCGTCTTCTATTGTTTCTGTTCTGATTTACTTTGAAAAGTCCTGGGCTTGGTGGAGAAGGGCATAACCAAATAAAAATAAAACTACCCAGGTCTTGAGAGACTAAAACCATAGATTTGTCCTTCTACTACAAAAGTAAAAAGAAATAGAGAGGGCTGCTGGAGATATCGGCTCACGAATTCCTAATCTGCAATTTCATACTGCAGAAAAACTCAGAAAAACAACAAACCTGTTTGTTTGTTTTTCACTTATATGATAGCAAAGCCACACGTGCCCTGAATTCATTTGGCAGCAATAACTGGCTGTAAATTATTTAAGGCTATTCATAATCTTTATTTTTAATTTACTACTTATGTGAATCTTTATGTACTTCATTGCAGAAATATTGTTATATAATATATGGGATGTGTACCTCATCACCTTTCTGAAATCTTTAATTAAGTAAATAATTTGAATCCTGAAGTTTATCTGACCTCAAAGGATTATGGACCTGTTTGGCTATTATTCTGAGGAAGGGAGTAAGTCTTGAATTCTTAATAGAAGAAATTACTCATATTTCTATTTTTGAAATGGCCTTGATTTTACACCAAATCAAGCTATTCTTTAAGTTGTTTGTTTTTACAGCAACTATCCAAGAGGGGTGGGATAAAAGGAAGACATTTATTCATGAATTTTAGAAACGTCTTGCCTAGCAGGTATTTGTAATCTCCATACATGTATATTATGGTTAATGGGCTATTGCACAATGAACAGATTTACAATGTGCTTATTATGGGCTTCATTGATTGACACATAATTGGTGCTTTTCATGTGCTTGTGTATTTGGGCATTATAAACTTCAACGGCTCTTGCAGAGTCTCCCAACCAGCCCTGCCCAGAGGCACTCCAGTTAGCAAGTCCCAGAAATTACAGGTTCCCTCTGACTTTTGTTGAGTCCCATTCAGGTTCCTCTCCATCATAGCCCAAAGATGAACGGCGTGTTTCTAGTGTAAGCAAACAATTACGTAAAAGTCATTTCATCAATGTTAATTCAGTTGTAATGTGATCATTTCTTTTTAAGAATATTTTAATTGAGCCAACTCAGCCTTAAGTAATAGAGAAGAAATTTATAACTTCTTATTCTCTTTTCAGTGTTGTTCTGCAATAAAATGTATGTATCACTTGAGTGTGCCAAGCTAAGCAAATTGGAAAATGAACTATGTAGTCTGGACTCTATGCTTCAGGACCTGTGATATAAGACACTTGTGAAATGCAGGAACGCACACACAGTACATGCTTTGGACAGGGCTCTTTTTTATTTTTTATTTAGTATTTTGTTAATCCTTACCTGAGGATATTTTTTCCATTGATTTTTAGAGAGAATGTAAAGGAGGGAGGGAGAGAGAAAAAGAGAGAGAGAGAAACATTTGATGTGATATTGATTGATTGCCTCCCACATACCCTCCAATCAGGCCAGGGATTGAACCTGCAACCCTGGTATGTGCCCTTGACCAGGAAGCAAAACCACAACCCTTTGGTACATGGGCCAGCACTGTAACCACTGAGCAACACAGCCAGGGCCATGTGTTTACATTTGATAAACTTATTGTCATTTCCAAACTTCTTTCATATCCTCCTGCAAGTTCCTTCATCTTTCTCTTCCAAATACCAACCTCTCCTATCACCTTCCCTTTATTGAATACTCTGTTGCTTTTGCCTCTCTCAGTAGTCAAATAGAGCCATCATGGAGATTACAATATGCTACTGGAGCCAGTGTTCTGATTCCCAGTAAATAATAGTCACTAATGGAAAATTATGCTTTTTTCAATGTATATATTTTACGCCGTGCATTTTTTTTACATTCAGAATCTTTCAATGTGTTTATGACTCATTTGGAAGTCAAACCATACAGTTCTTTCTCTGCCAGTTGACCTCACCTCATAATCTTGGCTAAGTGGGTTCTGTCTGATCTGTCCAGTTCTGAATCCCATTTGGCCTTGAGTAAATTTTTCTTTTTTAAAAAATATATTTTTATTGATTTCAGAGAGGAAGGGAGAGGGAGAGAGAGATAGAAACATCAATGATGAGAGATAATCATTGTTTGGCTGCCTCCTGCTGACCCCCATTGGGGATCGAGCCTGCAACCCGGGCATGTGCCCTTGACTGGAATCAAACCCAGGACCCTTCAGTCAACAGGCCGACACTCTATCCACTGAGCCAAATCAGCCAGGGCCTGAGTAAATTTCTTAACCTCTCTTTGCCACAGTTTCTTTCCTTACTTGTAAATTGGGCATGCACATAGACCTCTTCTTAGCAACCATAATTGTTCTCTTGAGTTACTGGGATTTTTTTCTTTATGGGTGCTATTAAAACTCTAAGTGACCAGATTTTCTTTTCCTTTTTTTGGATGCTAGGAACTGCAAAATCAAATTTTCAGCCCCACTCTACCAATTATACAAACCTTTTCAATTGTATGTCCTTGCACCAATATGTCTTGTCATCCTCTCAGAACACCTCCTTTTCCTTACCAAGTAGACTCCTCTCTTCGCCACTAACACATTTACCAGTGATGCTAACAAACAAACAGATAACTCATTCGGGCCTCAGTTTTCATTTCCTTATTGAATTTCTAGAATTTCCACTCAAGAGTTAGGAAATGGCGTAAGGTAAAAGAAACTATAGAGAAAAATGTACTGGAAGTCCTTTGATAAGCAGTAATTCAATTTTATATTTAGCCCACGAATAAATAGGGTCAGAAATTTGCTCCCTTGTCTAGGGTAAATGAATTTATGAAATGAGACAAAAAATATTGAATCATAGCTGAAATCTCTTAAATAGCATGGGCTAAAAACTGTTTTCTAGGCATTTATCATGTGTTAACTTCTTGATTTTCACAGCAGTTCTATAAAGAGAGTGCTATTGGTATTCACTTTTTACAAATGTGTAAATTGAGCACAGAAAAAGTAAGTGACTTGCCCCAGTCACACAGCTGAGAGGTGTCAAAGCCCAGATCGCAACCTGGCAGCCTGCCTCCATTGCTCATTCTCTTAAGTCCTTACATATGTCCTCTCTGGAACGTAGCTTACTTGGAGGAAATTTTACTCTGAAAAGTGAAGTAAAAATACTAAATACAATTATCAGTAATGCTAACAAGCCTTGAATCTATTACCATGTAGCCTTCCCTCATATGAGAAAAATTAAGTAAGATCTAGGATATATGATACATTATAAGATGTACCTACCATCAAATATTTTTTTCATTAATTCATAATGTTACGATTTTTCTATAAGGTTACAATTTTATTAGGTTTCTTCCTAAGCATAAAAGTGGTTCCCCCCCAAGAGCAGTGTGTTAATCTAATTAAATATTTAAACAAACGAAATAAGTCAATTTAAAGAGACAAGATAATGTCTTCTGATCCAGAAGATATTACATTTGAGAAACTTCTTTTAATGCAGTAGAAATGATTCCTGATGGAGAGGTCAGAACTTGTGCCTTGGGGATGATATTCTGTGTGGAATATGACTACTTTGAATTACTTTGCAAATTGCTTATTTTCAATTATGCTGGGCCCTTCTAATAAGACTTTACTAGTAAATTGAATAATTCATCTGACTATCATTATTCCTCACATTACTTTATCAGGCTGATAAAAATGTACCAGAATTACTTGTGTAATTTGTTTCTGATATTTTTATTCCGAAAGCAGGCTGGGTTATGTAACCATCTAAGTCATTTTGGGGCATTTTTTAATTAACTTGGGTGAATTATTGCCCTGTTGACTATACAGCAGTACCAAAGTTAACGTGTGGTACAGATACATCTAGTCCAGAGATTCTAAAGCATGGCTGTCGGAGATCGATGTCACTGTGACTCATTCAGACAAATCAAAAGTCCGTAAGTACTATCTCCTCTCACAGTTCCCTTTTTAGTAGAAACATAACTCAGTAAAAACAAAGAAATGGAGAATTTAAAATATAAAAAAACTGCAGCAAATTTATTTCTAATACAGCCAGAGTTTATTGAGCTGCTGCTGTGTACCAAACACTTTTCTGGGTATTAGGGACACAATTAGTGAATGAGACGGATACAGTTCCTACTCTGATGGAGCTTGCATCCTAACAGGAGTTGGATAATGAGCAAGTAAACGAGTAAATAAGGTAAATTTAAATACTAGTCAGTGCTATGAGTGACATAAAAATGAGTGATGACATGGAGGATGATTGAAGATAGACTTTTTTAGATTGAGTGCTCAGAGAAGGCTTCTTTGAGGAGGTGATATTTGCACAGATGCCTGAGGGAGAAGAAGGTCAGGGTCAGGGGAAGGTCTGTGGGGAACAGGGTGGGAAGAAGTTGACATAATCAGTGTAGTTTCAGGCAGAGAGAAGGAGTACAGAAGCCCTGGGAGGGAGTGTTCGGATAAGAGAAAGTCCGAAGAGGCTGGAGCAGAGTAAATAAGAGGAAGAGCAGTAAAAGGAAGGTCTAAAATGTATGGGACAGCAGGTCATGTCGTACTTTATGTATCATGTGATGTGGGTGCCTCCTCCCAGCTCTGGTGCTCTGGGATGGGGAGCCCGGCTTGGGGTTGAGACCCCCATGCTTCTGAGTGGGATCCGCTGTAACTGAGATATCCCTCCGGAACCTCAGCTGCTGCCTGTGGGAGCAGGGCCAGCCCTTTACACATCTCCGCTCTTCTTATCATCCTCTGTGTGGCTTCTTCTGTAAATCTTTGCTTGGAAGACTTCTCCTCAGCTAGTCTTCAGTTGGTTATTCAGGATGATTGTTCTATAATTTAGTTGTAATTCCAGTTTTGTCCTGGGAGGAGGTGACTGTCACTTAACACCCACTCTGCCGCTGTCTCGGATCTCCTAATACTTGTAATTTTGACTTAGTAACTTTGAGATTTCCGTTAGAGATGGCAAGTAACAGTTGGATATACAAGTGTAAATCTCATGGGAGATAAACTCCCGGGTATCATATGTTATACATGTTATTTAAAGCCTTGAAAGTAGGTAAGATCACCAAAGTAGGCAATCTAGATGAGAGAAGAGAAAAGCACTAAAACAATTTTAGGTCTCTGGAACTCATATTCCTGTAAGTACCAAAGAGAGTGTTTGAATTTTAAACCAGCTTAAGCCCATCAACTGTTCTCCGACCATGCTTGTATGCCCATGATTCTAAATTACCTTTTCTCCTTCAGCAATTCTTTAACTCTTTGCAAAATTGCTATTTGAAAGTGCAGGACGTGCTTTGAAGGAGAGAAAATAGATCTGCAAAAAAAGGGGGGGGGGGTGTTTTGCATTTGACATTTGGGTTTGTCTTTCCTTTTTAGTTTTAAATATCAGTGTCAGCAATTACAGATTCTTGACTTAAGAGGATAAAGAAAGAAGTAGCTGTTGCAGGTGGTGCCTGGTTATTGTCTGCCCACTGAACAAGAGTGCTTTGAGGGATGTGAGAGCTCTACACACAGCATCTAGGAGCGGGGAGTTGGGGTTGGCCTTCATCACCTGGGCACATGGACATCCCCTCATCCCAGACAGAGTCGAGTAATCGTTGTCAATCTGGGCAAGGACAGTCCTATTCTGCAGATCAAAGTCTATGTGGCAGTGTGGTTGCAGTTCAGAAGGGTTTGCATAAAGAGAAACTTCACCTAGTGCAGTGGTCGGCAAACCGTGGCTCGCAAGCCACATGCGGCTCTATGACTCCTTGAGTGTGGCTCTTCCACAAAATACCACCTGCGGGCATGCACGTACAGTGCGATTGAAACTGCGTGGCCCATGCGCAGAAGTAGGTTTTGGGCCTGGGCGAGTCTATTTTGAAGAAGTGGCGTTAGAAGAAGTGGGGGGTGTCGGTCGGTCACAGCGCAGGTGGGCCTCGGGATACGCAGGCAGTGCGGGTGAGGCTGGCGATTCATGCACGAGTTGAGGATGGGAGAGTTGGAAGGGGTCGACCTCAGCGAATATACCTCAATCAGATTGAGGACGTTTTTAGCAAAGGCCAGCTTCGAAGTACCCTAATTAAGTTAATAACAATGTACCTACCTATATAGTTTAAGTTTAAAAAATTTGGCTCTCAAAAGAAATTTCAATCGTTGTACTGTTGATATTTGGCTCTGTTGACTAATGAATTTGCCGACCACTGACCTAGTGTATGTAGAACAGCTATACTCAGAGTGGGCGTGGGGGATCATTCATTCATTGGACTGGCGTCATTTGGAATGGTCGTTTGGTAGGAGTAGCCTCAGCGAGAGGCGGATATCCAAAGCGGACTGTTTCTCTTGGGGAGGTGCTGCTTCCAGCGGGGGATCTCCCCACTTCAGTCCAGTAAACATGGGCAGTGTCTGTCCTCTGATTGGCCACTTGTACCTTGTACCCCAGTCCTGGTCATCCAGGTGTGCACCCCTGCGTTGGAGTCCCTTTGCCCTTTTGACCATCTTTTCACATGGGACCCCTTTAAGGTAACCCTGGGCTAGTTCTGTTTTCTAGGGTACACGTTGGACCTCCAGGAACTGTGCACCTTGGTCCCAGTGGGGGTGGAAGTGCAGCTTGTCCTGAGGGATAAAGCTTTATCCTGAAGAATTGTTAAAGCGTTGATTATAAGCATGGAGGTAACATGATTCAGTTCACTTGTGGGAAGAGTGCTGGCAGCAGGCATGGCTGGACAAGGACATGTGAGGCTGGAGATAGGGAGAGCAGCTAATCACTATTGCACAGTCCTGGCAAGAGCTAATGAGGGTCATTGACAGTGGTGAGGAGGAGATGGATGCAAAAGATGTTAACAGTGTAGATGTGAAGATTTATGACTACGTGGCTGAGGAAGAGTGAGACACCTACCGGGTGCCTTTTTGTTTTACTTCATAGATTTATAATCAACTTAATCTTACAACATGGAGATGGTAGTGTAAGAAAATAGACAGGTGAGAGTCATGCTTGTAATCAAGGTCATCTTTGGACACATTTTTATTTTGAGGTTTATCAGCTTTGCTTCTCTTCTCAATTCATAAACAGTTTTCAAGGAATTGAGTTCTGTAAGGAAGATTATGGTTATCATCTGTCTTATCCTTTCCTTTTACAGGGATTCACTTTATACGTTTGCTTTTAGGTACTTACCGTGTGTACAGCATAAAGGAAGCACACATATACCATTTAAATTCTTTAGGCTAATTTGAGTTTTCTTTTGAAATAAACAGATTGTCTGCCAGACCTTATTCTTGTTTGTGTTGACGTTTGTCCCGCATAGGCCTGGCGGTTTCCATTTCCAATCCCACAGTGTGATATTTGTTTTAGGCAGCTGCTTATGGAAGGTAGAATTTAGCAGCGATCAGAATGACATAAGGTGGGTTTCTGTTTGAGTTCAGGGTTGCTGGGTAACTCTCCTTTGAATACCTTTCCTTTCCTGCTTTTTCACGTATGTTTTGGCTGTGAGGATAAATCTAGGAAAACTGCTGTTTGGCCTTTTAGCACAGTGCCAGCTTTGTGATTGCAAACGAACTGGTGTTGTGCTAAACACCACTGAAATAAAATAAATGAGTCTGATGGAAGCTTGGAACTCGTGCTAGAAATGTAAAAACCCAACAGATGCCTTTTGCTGAAACCCAGTCTCCTCCAGCAGATGGGTAACGGTTAAACATAAATGGCACCATTTCTCTTTTTTTGGTTCATTTGTTTTTAATACAGTATTAAAAATCCTGCTAAAATAAACTTCTGACATATGTTTCATGACTGTTTGGTGTATCCAAAGATCTTTGAAATTACAGTTATACTATGTTTTATTATATGAATTCATTGAACACGCAGAAACACATTTTTGTCCGAGCTTTAAAACTTCCTTTGGTATAAATATTTCCAATATTGGAAATAATAATGGGAAATAATCACCAAGTAGTCACAATGAGATATAATGTCCCTCTTTTACATCTTTAATGTTGGGCTACAATAAAATAATATAAACCATATCTTCCATAGTTCTCATTCACTTAGTGCTTGAGTTTTCTTTACAATATTTTAGTTTCTCACATACTGTCTCATCATTTAAATAACACACACACACACACACACACACACACACAGAAGAGGGTGTTTTCATTCCTCATTAAATTTAATAACTTAGTCAGGTTGGTGTTGCTCAGTGGTTGAGTGTCGACTTTTGAACCAGGAGGCTATAGTTTGATTCCTGGTCAGGGCACATGCCAGGGTTACGGGCTCGATCCCCAGTGTGGGGCGTGTGGGAGGCAGCCCATCAATGATTCTCTTTCATCATTGATGTCTCTGTCTCTCCCTCTCCCTCTCTCTTCCTCTTTTTGAAATCAATAAAAACATTTTTAAAAAATGAAATGACTTACATACATTTAATGCAATCACTATTAATTGATATTAATTCGCAAGAACCATGGTGCATTATCAATCATTCTATAATATTGAGATATTTTTGGCATAGAAAATATGTGCTTATTTTATAATTTAATTTAGAAGTTTGTGTATCTCTAAATAAATCTACAATTTCTCTTGTTTGCCTTTTTTCTGTTTCCTAAAATTATTTGTCAAATAATATTCAACAGAACAGTTCACAGGAAATTCCAACAAAGTTAGAAGAATGAGGAAACAATTGGTTAAATATCTAAATGGTTAAAAATGTGTCTAAAATATTTATCAGAAAGGATACTGTGTCATTACAAGGTTTTTTAACTTTGAAACTTATTGCTATTTACAGGTTCAGGTTCCTGTCGCTTTAGTTATTCAGACCCCGACATCATCGTGTCATATGCCAGGAATAATACTGCGGACTGGATTCAGCTCGAGACAATTAGGTTTGTTGTCATTGAAAGTAATTTTCATAAATTCCGACATAGGTGTATTTCTTCCTCCTTGTTTGCCTTCATTCTACCACTGACTTTATTCCTCATGGTTAAAAGTACTCTGGTTGTTAATTATGCTGAATTGCATGGACACACATATCATGATCTGCCCTATTGGAAGAAGTATTGTTAAAGGGTCATTTTCCACTTGGAACTTCCCACTGTCAGTAGTAGCTCTAACAAATTATTTCTTGGTAAAAGCACAGAATCCTCCATAAAATTACATCACCCATTTCTCCAGGTGGCCTGACTGTGGCCTGGTTTATAGGCCTAGGAATATATCAGATTACCACCTAAATCTGGTCCTTTGTCTGTAATGACAGTGAGTGAACAGCTGCCCGACCTTTTGCATCTAATCTCTAGTTCTGTCATTTTCCTTCTAGCTTTCCTAAGGCCAGTTCTAAAATTATATGATCATAGTTATGATGCAACTTGTAATCATTTATTGCATTTCCTTTATTTAAAAACCTTTATAAGAAAATGAGGTAGGGTATTTGAGGAAGAAGTTCAAGTTGAAAAGATTTGGTTAAATTAGCAAGAGTCAAATTATGTTTACTCCTGCATAGGTTAAATCATAAAACAAAATTCATAATGGATGTTTAATTTCAAGTATGGTAACCTGTTAAAAGGAAAAAGATACCTGGAAATTTTATAAGGTCGTTATTCTGATTGGTTTACTTCTTAAATTAGAATAACTCAAGTAGAACATTTTCTATAAGTTTTGTAGTTTTCTTTTTTCACATGCTATTTTCCTTACCATATTTCCATGTTGAAAAATAGTGATTTGTTTTGGGTGGGGGAATAAATATTAGATTCTTAGTCTTTAATACTAAACTAGTCTATCCAAAGTTATTAGTAGTATTTCAAAATTTTAAAAATGTTACATTTCTAAGTGTTAGTCTAACCAAAAACTGAGAAAAATGATTCTAATTCATGGATTTTAATAGACCATCCTCCTCTGTGCCAGGGTAACCTATAATTTAGAGATACCTGTTTAAGCTACGCTCTGGCATGTATGCCAATTTTGAACAGAACATTTCGTTATTCTTTCTAACTTCTAGTACTTATTATGAAAATCATGCACATGAAATACTTATTTATATAAATGTCTTTAATCAAGGCAGCATAAATATTAGAAATTTTAACCACACCTCCATCTTTTCTCTATGTAATATTCGTATGTCATAATTTAGGTAAATTGTAGCAGTTTTTTCTTGCTGGAAAACAACGGCATACCTTTGATAGTGAACGCACATACACATTTAATTACAACACATAAAGATCACAGTCAACTGATTCCATTTGGCTTTTGACTAAATGAGATTTTCAATTTAAGGTCATGCATCAAACTGTTATATACATTAGTGCAGATTTTCCTTCCCATTTGGTGACCAGAATGAACATATTTTCAATCACTTCTTAAATCTAAATATATTATTTTCATCATTTTAAATTCTTTATGAAGCCAAAAACATAGTCATCATGAAATATTTTAAAAGAAAGGGGAATTGATTACCCCTAAAGGTAAAGTACACCATCTATAACCTATACTGACAATTTTGCAGACATGTATGTGCTGCTTTGGTGAGTGAAAAATATGTCTTTTCCATAGTCCTTTTAAAACTGATTTATAGGAAGTCCAAAGCACTAATAGTTTGCATTTAGTAACACTTAATTTTTGCTAAAGCAATCATCTTTGCTGTAGCAGATTTCTACATTGGTAGAATAAAATGTTGAATAAAAATACTTCACTATATAGCAGAAGGGCCTAGATTGTAATACATGTAATATAAAAATAATTTTAACTTATATCAAGTTTTTAAAGATCAATCTGCATGAAATTTTAAAGAATTATAGGGCATTTAATTCTTATGGCAAATCTCACATTTCATGTAAATAAAACAAAAAGGTATCAGATTAGTAGAAATAAAATATCTAGTATGTAAAGACTGATTATAAAATATAGCATGTGTCTAATACATGCAAAATTTCAAAGTAAGAATCAAAATTAAGTTATAGTTTTTCTCCTTTATTCTTCTTAGTATCAAATAAACTGTGCTGGATACACTGTGATTTTCTAGAGGCGCCATGAAAGTGTGTGCTATTGTCTCTTCAGTGACTCCTTTACTAGCTTAGTGCCTGTCCTGTGTTAAAAGTAAACTTCTTGAAGACATTGAATATTTAAACTGTCATCACTTACTAATAACTCCTTAATATTCAGCATACACTAAAAGATTTAAGGGCTATGGGATGATGAGTATTTAATCTGTACTGAATATAGTATTTTTAAGATAATGAAAGTACAGTCTTAATTAAGAAACAAAGTTATTTAAGTGCTTTAACTGTGGCACTAATT
Organism: Myotis yumanensis; assembly: GCF_028538775.1. Lineage (NCBI taxonomy): Eukaryota > Metazoa > Chordata > Mammalia > Chiroptera > Vespertilionidae > Myotis > Myotis yumanensis. Next base: position 70,347,458 of record NW_027223760.1, on the reverse strand, counting down.
CCCATCTCACCACATGTTCCAGGGCCCCTTCCAATGTCAGCACAATCATCCACATCCTCTACCTTCCGGAACACGCCAAAGGGGAGAACGTCCAGTTTCAGTGGAAGCAGGAAAACCTTCGTGTGGGTGAAGTGTATGAAGCCTGCTGGGCCTTGGATAACATCCTGGTCATCAACTCAGCTCACAGACAAGTCGTTTTAGAAGATAGTCTCGACCCCGTAGACACGGGCAACTGGCTTTTCTTCCCAGGAGCTACCGTTAAGGTTTGATCGCCCTTTTGTTCCTTCTGCTCTTCTCCAAAACCTAAAGCTCAATAAGCCAATTTGCACAAAGATAACGGTTCTTACCAAACCTTCTAGTAAAGCAGTGGTTCTCAACCTTCCTAATGCCGCGACCCATTAATACAGTTCCTCATGTTGTGGTGACCCCCAACCATAAAATTATTTTCGTTGCTACTTCATAACTGTAATTTTGCTACTGTTATGAATCGTCATGTAAATATCTGATAGGCAGGATGTATTTTCATTGTTACAAATTGAACATAATTAAAGCATAGTGATTAATCACAAAAACAATATGTGATTATATATGTGTTTTCCGATGGTCTTAGGCAACCCCTGTGAAAGGGTCGTTCGACCCCCAAAGGGGTCACGACCCACAGGTTGAGAACCGCTGTAGTAAAGGGCTAGGCAATGTTGTTTTTATGTTACCTCCTCTTCTAAGGGTAGAAAATCTTTGTTACAAAAACATTTGTCCATCTATTTAATAAGGTTTCTTTTAAATATATTTTTATTGATTTCAGAGAGGAAGAAAGAGGGAGAGAGAGATAGAAACATCAATGATAATAGAGAATCATTGATCAGCTGCCTCCTACACACTCCACACTGGTGATTGAGCCTGCAACCTGGGCATGTGCCCTGACCAGGAATTGAACCTTGACCTCCTGGTTCATAGGTTGGCACTCAACCACAGAGCCACGCCACCGGGCATTTAACAAGTGTTTTTGAGACCACTGTGCCATGTACTGGACTGAACCTAGAGAGTAAAAACACAAAAAGGCAGGTATGTTTCTTCCCTCCAGGTGGTTGTCACTTTTCTCTTTTCTCCGCCTGGAAATTGCACAGCATCCACAAGGGCCCAGCTCAAATGTCTGTCCATGTGAAGTTTTGTATAGTTGATGTTTCCCTCCTCTCTGTGTTGGTATAACCATTAGGCTGAACAAAGAAGACTTGGGGTGGGGCCAGGCTATAGAAAACAGATCTATTCTTTTTCCCAAGTGACCATTCAAATTCATCTCTGCCTTCTTTGCATGAAAACTAAAGCAGGTCCTAAGACAGCTGATAGACCAACACACATCATCCAATCACCTTAGTCTCCTACAGTATTGGTTTAAAAACAAATAGGACCAGTTTACTGTAGGAATCCAAACCTCAAGTTTCATCCATAGTTCCTCCCTCCTCTAGCCTAGGTCTATTGCAGTGGGTGGAGATGGAGGCAGTGGTCATGTCCTTCTCTTTCCTTACCACCCACCACAAGTTTCAGCCTCTGAGCCCTCCAGGGCTGGGCCTGATGGAAGGAGAAAAGAAAAGATGCAGCTATTGTTGTAAGCGAAAAGTATTAATCCCTCATCCTGATAAATGATCAAAGCTGGTTCTCTCTTGAACCTACCCCACTCCTCTCCAAAGCTGGGGATGCCCCCCATGCATCTCTCTGGGACCTCTGGCTAATGACTGCAACCTCTTTCTGCTGAGGGCTTCTTGCTCCTCTACAAAGTAGTTCAGGGGCAGGACCTTAGACAAAATAGGTCGTCTCTTGTGTGCACAGGCCCAAGCCTAGTCTGTGGTAAGCAGTCACCTTGGACCCGTCAGTGGGAGGAGAGTAGTTACTTATATGTGCAGCCTTCTTCTGCCTGGCACTAGTCCGAGACCACACAGCAGGCCCTCTAGGTGGTACCCCTAAAATCCTGTACACCAGGTTTGAGAAGAGGAGAGGGTACCCTCCTCCCTGACATGGGCATGGATGGGACTCACAGCTCACTGACAACCCTCTCTAGAGAAATCGTCTCTCTGTTGTCCAGCTTCCTACTCACATCATCTGCAAGCTTGGGTACCTTCAATGTGAGTGATAAGTGAGCCCATTTACCACCTCTTTTGTCAGGTCCTTATGTTCAGTCCATCAGCTCACTTTGGAATGTGGAGGAGTTGCCACCTGTTTTCTTGGAGCCTCAACCAAAACCAATGCAAAATTAATTCCATTTCAACATTTTGTTACACTGGACATATACCTCTATGGGAGCATTTACAACATTGCTTTATTTTCATTTATGTTTCTCCCTGTTTAGAATGTTAGTTTCTTAAGCTCGGTGACTATTCCAACCATTTTTCAATCCCTGGTGTGTGGCACATGCTAGATTATTAGGTGTTAATTGACTTGGATGAGAAGCTGGAAAAAAATAACAAGATCTAGTTTATAGGGAAAGAAAATGAATTTCACATTAAGTGATGACTTGAAGTTAGCTGAAAATATTGTGAGTGGGACTGGATATAGCACAGTGTTAAGGAAATTGGCTTAACTGTGTGGGATCATATCTTGGCCTCACCATTTATTAGCCATGCGGTCTTGGACAAGTTAGTTAACCTCACAGTTCTTCACTGTTCTCACCTATAACAGGACTAAAAATAGGATGCACTTCATGTCATGATAATTAAATTTAAAAATACTCAAACCTCAGAGGGAAGGTAGGGGAGGGTAGGGGTAAAGAGGAGAGATCAACCAAAGGACTTGTATGCATGCATATAAGCATAACCAATGAACACAGACACCAGGAGGGTTAGGGCATGGGCAGGAGGGGGGGCAATGGGAAGATAAGGACACATATGTAATACCTTAATCAATAAATAAAAAAATACATGTAAAACCTTTAGGATAGTGCCTGGCATGTAGAAAGGACTTAATAAATATACATCCTCTTCATTGAAAACTTTAAGAACAAATAAGTTTCACGAGGAAGTAAACACAGAGGAAAATTAGTAGAAGGCAAAGGATTGAGCTGACAGTACCAGTTATGAGGAGGGGGAAAGGAACGCGATAGAAAAAATAAAGACTTCACAAAGTAGTCATCCTTATATGCCATTAAAGTAATATCAAAATGAATGCACTAAATTGATTACATCGGACACAAGTATTGTCCACACTTGTAACCTTTGGCAATCAAAATAAGTAATTTTCAGTGGATTTAAGTTTCAATGTCATGGTTATAATTTGAATTATTAATGGTACATTTTGTTATTAACAGCAAGTGATACTGTTTATAAAATAAGAGAATAGAGAGTAGTAAGTATGTAAACTGTCCAGCTGATGAATTTGAACATAATGTTTGAGAGAGTCAGGTCAAATAAGAAAGAAACAAATGAGTCACTGGCATTCATCATACATATTTCTCCTTGCCTCCTTTAGAATTCTTCTTTATTCAGTTTTTGGGGAATATTTAACCCATTTCATATGAGCCTGTCCTTGTTTATCTCAAGTAGGGCAAAATGATATAAGACCAAATAGAGTAATTAACTTAGGATTTTATGTGATCTGGGGAATTGCAATTATAGGTCACCACTTTAAATCTGCCCTGGGTTGGTAGAAAGCTATTACCATCTGTTGGCTCTTTAGTAATTAATATGAAATAGATGTATAACAGGACCAGTTTCTTACACTGAACCTGGCCTTAGATTTGTTGTGCTTTTTTATTTGGAAGGACTGTAAGAGGTTACAGAATTGATATGTTTTTCCTGTACAGCCATCTGTGTTTCTCCTCCATTCTCCTTACAAGTTCATGGCCTTGCCTGACTCATCTTCCAATGTTTTCTCAGAGAACTTGCCCATGTGGAAGAAAAGGCACATAATATTCTTATGCTTCTAATTACCATCATGATATTTTATTTCCCACAAATCCCTAGGCAGCCCTTTGTTCATGACCAAGTAGGTGGTGCTCTAACTGCCAATAAATACAGTGCTGCAAGTCATAAAACTCCCCGAGCACCGCCCTCATTAGCAACCAGAGTAAGCAGATCGTGGGCTTAGCAAGGCAAGGAGCCTGCAACTCTCTCAATATTGAGTCCCATGTCTTAATTATTGGTTGTGATGATTTCGCCTTCTTTTACAGAATATTTCTTTTTTAACTTTTGTATATGATTTCTGCCAATTCATTTGTAGTCATGAGAATAGCTACTGCTACCATAGCTGCCATTCTGTACTTTACATTCCTGTGACTATTCTATAACTACCAATTTTTACTTTTTAAAAAAAAAAATTATTGATTGGTTTTGGAGAGTGAGAGAGGGAGGGTGAGAGAGAAAGAGAGAAACATCGATTTGTTGTTCCATTTATTTATGCATTCATTGGTTGCTTCTTGTATGTGCCCTGGCCCGGGATTAAACCTATAACCTTGGCATATTGGGACAACACTCTAACTAACTGAGCTACTCAGCCAGGACTGAATATATATTTAATCCCTTCACTTTTTTCACCCATCCCCCGAAAACCCCTCCCATCTAGCAACCATCAAAATGTTCTATTTGTGAGTCTGTTTCTGTTCTACTTGTTTGTTTTGTTTTTTAAGAGTCAATTGTTGATAGGTATGTATTTATTGCCATTTTATTGTTCATATATTTCCTCCTCCTCCTCCACATCCTCTTCCTCCTCCTCCTCCTCCTTCTTCTTCTTCTTCTAGAAGTCCCTTTAGCATTTCACGTAATACTGGTTTGTAGTGATGAACTCCTTTAGCCTTTTCTTGCCTGGGAAACCCTTTATATGTCCTTCAATTCTAAATGATAGCTTTGCTGGGTAGAGTAATCTTATCACTGGGGTGTACTCCTGAAACTAATATTGTATGCCAATTGTAATTTAAAAATTAAAAATTATTTATGTCAATAAAAAGAAAAAGGAAAAAAAGAATTTAGTGAAGAAAGGTGTTCCAATTCGGTGTCCTAGGAAAAAAGATGAAGTGGGAAAATGATGACTCTCAGGGCAACTTCTGGTGCTCCAACTCAGTGATGGTGGTCTTGGTTTTGTCATCAGAGGATGACAAAAGGAAATGAAGTGATATTCGGGGGGGGGGGGGGGGGACCTTCCATTTAATCATATAGTATCAAGAATCAGTGTTTCATCTTGGGTAGGATTCTCATATCCAGGGAAGATACTTACAGTAGTATGGATAGTGGATGATAATAAATGATAATATTAATCATGGCGGTAAATGATAATAATAATGAAACAGTATAAATGTAGTAATGATGGCATTTCATGAGTGCTTGCAGGTTCCAACACTATGAGAAAGACCCTATCATCCAAGTTTTCTGTCCATAGCAGATGAGCATTGAGTATCTGTAAAGACCCTAAATGTTTAGTGCTTACTTTTCCTTAGTCACTCTGGAAACATCTGGACAAGTCCATCAAATCATCTCTTTCCAACTCCTCAGACACACCCTGCAATCTGAGACTATCCTTAAATTTAAGTTTAAAAAAACCCACTAAATGTAAGTTTTTGAAGGTTTAGCTTGGAACTGCTGCAGCTGCCTACTTTCCATGACTCACATCAAAGAGAAGAGCTGCAAAAATCAGTGAGGTACTCAGAAGGAACCCAGGGACAAATGGCAAGGAAAGAGCTGTGAGCAGGTTTCAGTTTGTGGGGTATTTTCTTCATACTTCAATCCATCCAACTCCCCATGAAGCAGCGTTTCCAAATGGATCACTATGCCATGGAGGTGGATATTGGTCAAGCAGCTGCTTCATTTTTTTGTATATTTGTTCACTCTCATCTTTAGTTGTAGTCAAGATCTGTATTTTGCAAGCATGAATGATCTATGGCTCCTTGATATCTGTATGTGTGTGTCTGTTAGGGAGAGGGGGGTGCTTTGCTCACTCACCATTAATAAATGTTGATATCTGCTCAGCTACCCTGGATACTCTCAGCTTGCAAAGGCATAAATCACTGGCTTCTGTCAACTCTGGAATTGACCCACAGATTAAATGCAGATCGCTATGAGATAGGTGCTGTTATTTGTATTTTTTATTTTAAGGAATCTTTCCACTCTGATGGCTGTGCCTGCACCTGCTAATCTTCTTCTGTTTATTATCCTACTTCATAGTGTTATTAGCAAGGGATTCCAGATTACTTCTTCTACACATTTATGGGAACTTGTATTGAGAGGTAAATCAGTGCTGACTGTCAGAGTCTGCTATAAAGGTTTGTCCTTTATAATAGGCTATGATTTGACCGCAAGTATTCAAAAGAAGTTCCCTTAAAAAGTAATTTATTAAATTTTGCACATTTATGCCAAGGACTTGGAGTAACTAAGCATACAGAATTTAGACAGGTCATATCTTAACCTTCTCTCTACTACTACTTTCAGTTAAATAGATTGCTTCCTCTCTCCTCCATTAATTATTGATAAATATCCAATAATGACAAATTTCCTAGTTTAACAAACATCAAAGGTCCTGATGAAGACAGGAGCTATTAGGTAAATCAACAGTTCATTAGGGGAAGCATTAAGTCAGAACAGGAGAGTTTATTAGTTTTCTTATAGCTCTTATACATTATGCATTTGCCAAATTCATTGTCCCAGGGGACACTAGGCAAATCTCCAGTCCTATATAAGAATTGAAGCTTTCATTCTGGGTATCTGCTGCCACCTGTCTAATACTATTGTCACAAATTGTTGAAACATTAATGGAGAATAAAAATCATTACATCCAAATTATGAAAATATGTAAATTAACTTGCCTGAAAATCTTAAGTCTTAATGCAAGGTGAGGCTAATGAAAAAAAATCTAAGACAAACAGTGAAAGGAATGATCACACTCAAAGCAGAATTCATTTTTTAAACGTGCTTTTTGGGAATATAAACCCCTGGCAGAGCAATACCTGCCTACTATAATGCGCAGAAATTGAGCACCCCAGAAAATGGTCTCAACAATTCATTTAATGATTTTCTTTTTTAGAATGTAAGGACAAACAGGAGGAAATCAGATATGCTTTCCAAAAATGTGATTTGCAAATCATTGTACTGGAAACTGGTCTGTAACTTGAGGGACTGGAGTCCTGGCTTTCTAATGAGGATAAACCCGAGCTCAGTAAGACTTGTAGCTCGTTCATGTTCCCATGTCTTTTTCCATTAAGAATCGGAATGTTAACTATGATTTTCTGGCCAGATTCCAGCTTGGTTAATTGCATGCTGTCTACCTAAATTCCCTTTGCTTGGGATGTTCTTCACTTTGGATTGCATTGCTGTTATTGTCATGTTTCCCCCAAGAGCTGGGTACATGATGTTGTAGAATGAGCCAGAATATAATTTGTTAAGCTAATAAGAGTACTTTGGGGATGAAGGGTTAAATGTACGTAGTGTGCTTTTCACAATTCCCCTCAATGCAGCCTATTTGTACAGTAATTAATGTGGAATAGCATTAGTGAAACATGGAATTGAGCCAAATCACTATGATGAGAGTGGCAGTAAGCACAGAAACAAATAATTTTGATAAATTCCATTGAAAATAACTATTCAAATAAGTCCCCAGAGCCTCTCTGCCTAATGTACCCATTTTTTGTTTGTTTTTGGTCTGAAGCTGACACCATTAATCACTAAGTTAATACAATAATTGGTAAGTGAAATTTATTTTATTCTATATGAACTTCACAAATGAACATAGTAAGTCCCTGGCCAGTGTGGCTCAGTTGGTTGTCATCCCATGCAGGGAGAGTTTGATTCCCAGCCAGGGCACATGCGTAGGTTGCGGTCTTGATCCCCAGTAGGTGGCGTGCAAGAGGCAGCCAATAGATGTTCTCTCTCTCATCAATATTTCTTTCTCCTCCTCTCTTCTCTCTCTAAGATCAGTAAAACATATTTTTAAAACAATAGTAATATTTTTCCATCAGCTTTGCACCTAGACAGCATAGTGACACTCATTAACGTAAGGTTTGTTAAATGAATGAATAAAGATGGAGCAAAAAAAAAGGAGGGAAATAACATTTACTGATTTCCTAAGATTCACCAATCTTTAGTAGGCATGTTACTTACAATATCTCATCTAACCATCATAATTACCCCCATTTCACAGATGGAAAAGTAGGCTCAGAGAGGCCAAGTAGCTTCCCCAAGATCAAACAGCTTTCCTTTTCATAGCCAAGTATATTTACGATAAAGCCAGGCCTTCATTCCTCAGTATTTGCAGCCTTCCATGTTGTAGTTGGTATCCTTGGCCTTAATTTGAGGAGGCAAGTCTGAAAACCTCAGACACTGAAAGTCAAGTCGATCCCCATCAACAAGGTGAACAACTGCCTATGGAATTTTACATTGTTATTCTTCCTCTCATTACTCCAATTCAAAACTGTCACTATTGCCATTTGAGAGTTGTCGTAACTATTGCCAAGTAATTATACACTTGTCACAAAATATACCATAAATTGAATCTTTATGAATCTTAGCATAAAGTGGTTCAAATGTGAATGCTTAATGAATCCAGAAAATAATGAGGAAAAAAACACTCTTTAAGCTCCCTAAAATTCACTCTCCACGGGTGCATCTATTGTGTTGACTAGAGAAAATGTACTTCAGCCCTCCTGCCCTTGGACTATGTTCATAGCCAAGTTTTCAGTTTTTTTTAACTGGCATTAAATTTCCTAAGAATTGTGCAAAAAATGACAAATTCATTTTGCCTCATGAAAGAAATTGTTCTCTTCTTCCTACTTTGATTTTTAAAATAATATGAAAGTCTGCACTTTTAAAGGCCATTGAACAAAGATATAGGAGATATGTATTTCTATATGATAAAGCTATAGCATAATGCAAGGTGAAAGACAATGATATGTAGGCTGTAAGTCAGTCACTTTCCAATCACACACCTCACTTTAATCCAGAAACTCTTACAACAATATATGAGTTTATTTCCAGTCACATAGTGGCTAATTTATGGCTCTGCCAACAATGCCATTTTAATTAATTTTATTCATCTTATTTCTCTTTTCTCTGCTCCTCATATCTCATCTGTTTGCATTGCCTAGATTTTAATTAAAAAAAAAAAACCCTCTCCTCTCTAAGGAGCAATCTGAAGTGGCAAAAAATAATCACTTAAAATATTACAGTCATTAAAAAATTGGCTGTGGTGGAAGCCATGCATTTTCAATTTTCCTACAAATGATGTTTTAGCTTCCTTTTAAAGTGCACTTTGTATCTGAATTGTCTGCCACCAGCCAGCTTGGCTATCAAAAACGGTCTTCCAGCTGGGTGGGCTGAGTGACAACTCCTTAATGGAGGAAATGGATGGCTCTCTGCTCATGTGGAGGGAAGGCATACCAGGCAGATTTCATTCCATCTGCCACCAGCTCTCTGCAAACTGGCATTGCCCAAATGCCCAACGTACTCATTTCAACAAAAAGGATATATAGTAAAAAAAAATAAATTGCTAGGCTACAGATGCTTGAAAGAATCATCAGGGCCATTAGACCCCGGGGAGATAATATTAAGAGGTGCCTTAGTGTTCATCTTTGATAGAAACCTAATTAAGCTATGGTTGGAGGTGATTGCAAGTACTTTTACAAGCACAGAGGTGAAGCCATTAACATTTTCAGCAGAGTATTGGGAACAACCTTAGAAAAATGCTATCCTGAATTGCGGCCAAGGACTTGTTACATTGAGGAATTTGCACTGATGTTTCCTGTTGATGCTTTTCTGAATGGCAAATTCTTGTCACTTGGTTACACTGTGTTCTGCTTTTCAAGTAAAGGAAACCCATATAACAGCAAAGTAGGAAAATATTTTTGATTGACAAATACAAGCAAAGAAAGACTATGTTTAAGGGATTTTGTTAAATAGAGCCATTCATTAAAAATTTAAGTGTACATTTAAACAATTTTAAAGGAAAATTTGTATGTGCCCTGACCTAGGATCAAACCCACAATATTGGCATATTGGGACAACACTCTAACTAACTGAGCTACCTTGCCAGGGCCTTTTTAAATTTTCTTTTCATTTAAGGGATTTTTAATAATTGCATATCTGCAGTACTTAAAAGTATCAAGTGCATGCCATTGATCAATGCAAAAGTAATGCAACAAAGTCAAAATAATTGTAATTAATGTATGTTAGGAGGGCTAGATATAGAAAGATATATTTGGAGCCTATCTACAAAATTTATACTTTCATATTACCCAGAATAAATTCCAGTTAGTTACCTGATATATACTCACCACAATCAAAATGTATGACTCAGGACATCACATGCTATTTATAATCATTTTCTCAAGAAAACCTGATAGATGTTTTTACTATACTCAAAATAAAATATCCTGACTTCCAAAATAATGTTGTTTTTAACATAGCAAGAGTTCATTTAACTGTCTTTTAAAGTTGTTTAGATTTTAATTGTTATTTCATATAAATGACACGAGTTTGAATAGATGCTGAACAAAAACAGCTGGCTATTAAAATCACTGAGAGCAATTTTCTGGAATTCTTTTCATAGTGTCGATGCACATTTTGTTTGGATTTTAACATAGTGCATTGATGTTATACAATGCATCTGTAAGAGAAGTGGCAACAGACATCTTGCATTATTAAGTTTTCCTGTCTCGGAAGAATGTTTGGTAATCTGCCAGAATTTGAAGGGCTTTTACATTTCTAATTGATGGTCTATCTGCACTAAAAGTGAATGAGTATGTGCAGTGCCTGCCATATTGTATTGTGGGAAATATTCTTTTATATTTTACTGAAGGTTTTAAGTTGATCTTAAGAATTTTAATGACTATTCTAATGAGAAACACAATAAAAAATAGATTTAATTCCTGGCTGGTATGGCTCAGTGGTTGAGCATCCATCCACAAACCAAGAGGTCACCGATTTGATTCCCAGTCAGGGCACATGCCCAGGTTGCAGGCTCAATCCCCAGTAGAGGATGTGCAGAAGGCAGCCAATCGATGTTTCTGTCTCATTGATGTTTCTATCTCTTTATCCCTTTCCCTTCCTCTCTCTCTAACATCAATAAAAAATAGATTTAAATAGCCTTCAATTTTACTATCAACTACTGCTAAGAGTTTGGAATATAATGTCTTATTTTTCGAAAATGCACATATTCAGAAATAAAATAATTTTATTACAACACTTAAGAGTTTTAAAAAAGCATTTCCATATACATTATTTGTGCTTCTAACATCATCTCTAGAAAATATATATTATTGGTCTTATTCTACAGCTTAAGAAACAGGACAAAAGGAATTAAATGACTTGTACAAAACCATGTCGCCATTAAGCAGAGAAATGTGTGGGAACATGCCTTCTGACTCCAATCCTCAAATTCTGATGCATAGTACTGAGTTTCCATTTCTTGTCATCTTCATTATTTTTGGTTTCCAGTTCTTTGTTTTCTTCAGGTCTTTGTGGCCTTCATTCCTTTAGGTGCTAAATCAATTGAGGTAAATTATAGGAGAAAGTTCCAACAACCCCTACCTAATCAAGCAGGCCATGGAGTCCCATTCAGATGCAGAGATGCAATATCAAACAAGCAGAAGCCAGGGACTGCATCTCAATCCAAATGCATTCAGGTATAAATTCTCAGTTTGGAGAGCATCTGGGAAACCAGACCATTTCTAAGACATTGAGCCATCTGTGACCAATCCTAAAATAGAATTAGCAAGAAACTCTAGACCGACCAGCATGGCTCAGCGGACCTATGAACCAGGAGGTCACAGTTTGATTCCCGGTCAGGGCACATGCCCAGGTTGTGGGGCTTGATACCAGGTGGGGGGCATGCAGGAGGCAGCCAATCAGTGATTCTCATCATTAATGTTTCTATCTTTCTCACTCTCTGAAATCAATAAAAAATATATTTAAAAAAAACAAACAAACAAGAAACTCTAACTTGCCTTGTAATTATCTTAGGAATCCTCAGAAATGAGAACCCAGAACTGGCCTCGACCCTTTGCAAAATTCTTAAGTATAGGGCCTATACTTAATCAGCTTCTCAGGTGGCCCATTCCTGCTCAAATGTTTGAAGAATTCACCAGTTTTACAGACTATCCCCTATTTTGAAGTCCTTATATTAGCCTGCTGGCTCATATTACCCTTACTCCAAACTCGGAAAACATTGGGTTCTACTCAGAAAGGCTGAGGCAGAAATCATCTCTGATCTCCTCAGTGTGGTGGGGAGCAGAGCAAGCCAAGCCATCTGTGTGGGTTCAGTTCATCTGCAGGCCCTGCCACCCAGGAAATGGCAGCCTGTCTTGCTGTGAGATGGAGAAGGCTGAGCCACCTCCTTCTGAAAGGCCGCTGTTTACTTCGGGTGTGTCACACCCTTTCTTTGATTATGTGGCACTGAACTAACTAAGACTATGAAAAAGAGAATATTCAAAAAGCAATACCTCTCTCCTTCCACACCCAAAGGACACTGGATCTACTTGGGAGGGACAACAAAGCTAACTGTGACTCTTCCCTTAAACTTGACGGATGGGATTAGGGCATTCACCTCACTGGCATAAACCACTGCCCTGTTTGTCTTCATTTAGATTCCGTCTTGAGTATTGTCCTTTTACTACAAATTGGTATTAACAGTTTCTTCCCTAGAGGAATCATAAAACTACAAAAACTAAACCATTTTATCCTCCAGGGAAATTTGCCAAAGACAGATCATACTAACGTTTTAGACTCTAATAGTATGAAAATTGGTTATTACTCAAAATGAGGGTTACATTTCTTTCAGGTTGCTTTCTTCATACTTGATATGATAAGTATTACTTGTATTTCCTATGCTGGCACTATTGCAGTTATAGTGATAAAAGTATATATTTAATAGAGAATTTTCAATAATTGTACAATTACAAGTGGTCTACTAAACTACCAAATGTTTTGTAACAGCAAAATAACTACCATAAAGATCATTTAAATATGCTTTTAGTTTCCCAAAACATTAAGACATTTTAATGTTGTGAAACAAGTTTAACAGCATGCTATCTAATTTTATAATGACTTCATCTTTTACATAAAATTTCAATCTCAACATGTTAATAATATAAATTTGGAGGAGTAGTGAAACATAATTACGTATAACACAGTCTTAAAATAATAAACAGTTCTGCCCTGGCCAAGTGGTTCAGTTGGTTGGAGTGTCTACCAAAAATGTTGCAGGTTTGATTTCTGGTTGGGACACATGTCTAGGCTGTGGGTTCAATTCCCAGTCAAGGCGCAACCGATCAGTGTTTCTCTCTCTCTCTTTCTCCCCATTCCTCTCTCTCCAAAATCAATAAAAGCATATCCCGGGTGAGGATTTTATATATATAGGAAACCAAAATTGAAAAATTAAATTGATGTTTAGCCAGAAATGACCAAAGTTTTATGTTAAGCGAGTTATTGTTTTTATTACACAAATACATCCTTTAAAATTGTAATATAAATTATTCCATTGTCACATGTATAAGATTTCATGTCTGTCATTTCCTTGGTTAATGACAGTGTATTGCTTGCATTGATATCAGAGTTCTTATATTACTTCCAGATAACATAGGCGACAGTTGTTCCAGTTTCCAGAATGTGAAGATAACTGTGAAACTTAAAGCTCAGTGGATTTATTATTAAGAAAGTAATCTGTGTTATTCCACTTAGCATTTATTGTCTTTATAGGATGCACAGTAGTAGAGGATACTTCGGCTTTCATAGCTTGACAGTTTCTATTTACTATTAAATAAAACTGAATCCTAGTTTTGATCAATGTGTGTGGGTTAAAGATTGTATGCAATGATCTCAGTTTAGCATCTATGAATAACCTGTATTCATTGTGTTGTGAAAAAGATTCTCTGACAGGAGATACATGTCACACACAACAGTATATCTAAGATAAGATCCAATGGATATGCCTTAATATCTCAGTGCTATGAGGTGATTTCCCCAAGATCATATGCTTTTTGACTCTTTTGAATTTTTTTTTTTAATCTTTATTGTTCAGATTATTACATTTGTTCCTCTTTTTTCCCCCCATAACTCCCCTCCTTCCAGCTCCCACCCCACCCTCCACCCTCACTCCCCACCCACTGAGTTCATCCATAGGTGCATGATTTTTGTCCAGTCACTTCCCGCATCTCCCACACCCCTTTTCCCCCAAGAATAGTCAGTCCATTCCCTTTCTATGTCCCTGATTCATTATAGTCACCAGTTCATTCTGTACATCAGGTTATTTATTCACTTGAGTCTTAGATTCACCTGTTGATAGATGCATATTTGTTGTTCATAATTTGTATCTTTACCTTTTTCTTCTTCTTCCTCTTCTTAAAGGATACCTTTCAGCATTTCATATAATACTGGTTTGGCGGTGATGAACTCCTTTAGTTTTTCCTTATCTGTGAAGCTCTTTATCTGACCTTCAATTCTGAATGATAGCTTTGCTGGATAAAGTAATCTTGGTTGTAGGTTCTTGGTATTCAGCACTTTGAATATTTCTTGCCATTCCCTTCTGGCCTGCAAAGTTTCTGTTGAGAAATCAGCTGACAGTCGTATGGGTATTCCCTTGTAGGTAATTGAGCCTCTTTCTCTTGCTGCTTTTAAGATTTTCTCTTTGTCTTTTGCTCTTGGCATTTTAATGATGATGTGTCTTGGTGTGGTCCTCTTTGGATTCCTTTTGTTTGGGGTTCTCTGCGCTTCTTGGACCTGTAAGTCCATTTCTTTCTCCAGGTGGGGGAAGTTTTCTGCCATTATTTCTTGAAATAGGTTTTCAATATCTTGCTGTCTCTCATCTTCTGGCACTCCAATGACTCTGATATTAGACTGCTTAAAGCTGTCCCAGAGGCTCCTTACACTATCTTCACACTTTCGGATTCTTTTTTCATTTTGCTTTTCCAATTGGGTGTTTTTTGTCGAATCTTTGGTTTGATTCTTGAGCTCCTCTGGTCTGCTATTGGGTATAATATTCTTTATTTCAGTCCGTGTATGCTTAGTTTCTAATTTCTTTATCGTAGCATCGAGGGTCTCATTAGTTTTCGTGAGGCTCTGCACAAATTTATGGCAAGCCCTCAAAATTGCGATTCTTAGCTCCATATCCTCCATTTCTGTCATGTTTTTTTGTCTCCGCATCTTTTATGCTTTCTTGGTGCACCCCCTTGTGGTCTCTGTGCGCAGTCTTGTTCTAGCCAAGCCTTAATTGTTGTAGTTAACACTAGAGGGATTTGACCACCAGGCCGACTGGCGGTGGAAATCAGCTGTGGGAAAACTTCAGTCCTCAGGGGAGGCGCTAGCCCAGCCCTTGCCTGAGGCGATCGGCAAACGGCTGTGCGCAGGGTTTGGGCGGGGCGGGCTCAACAGGGCGGGGGGGGAGGGAGCAGCTATGGCCGCTCTCAGTCCGTCCCCAAGGGCTCTGCCTCTCTGTCCCAGCAATCGCTGCAAACCTCGGAGGGGCCGTAGCCAGACAGTCCCGCTTCTCCCGTTTGAGTCTGGGTCCCTAGAGACTCGCCCGGATCTGTAGCCCAGAGTCTGAGACTCGCTCCTGATTGAAAACGACAATCTCGCCCTCAGCCGCCAGCCCGCTTTGCGCGCGCACCCTCACCACCGCACCGCCGTACCTTTAAATTTTCCACACTGCGCCTCCGCTGAGCGTCGGAATGCTGTTGTTTTTGCTTCTAGTTGAAGAGACTCTCCTCAGCCAGCCTTCCCGTGGTTCTGGTTGATGTCCGCTCCGACTTTTAGTTGTATTTTTGAAGTGGTTGTCCACGGCGGCAGTCTCCGGTGTTTACCTATGCCGCCATCTTCGATTCTGGACGCTTTTGAATTTAAAGGAGCTTCTGAAAGCTTTATTTACTCTTTCAGTGTAGTAATCTGAATTCTCCCCCAATTGATTTTACCAGCATTAACCAGCTTAATTGTGATAAAACATTTGTTTGCACACATCATTCCTCCATTCTAGACTACCACTGCTAACAGAATATTGTAGAGATCTCTTAGACTACCATTTAAGATCTTTTGCTGTCAGGCTAAGGTGTAATTCTGAAAATCATGCCTACTTGTCACCTTTGTCATTCATTTATTTGTCATCCAACCTGGATTTTGTTTTTATTTAAAGGCTGTTGAAGTCCTACTCATTTATGAAGCCTGCTCACCTACACCAGCCCCCACATGCAGTGACTTCTATCCTCTCTCACTCATTAGCACTTACTATATGTTGCCTGGCATTGAGACCTATCTTTGATAGATCTCATCTAGACTGGGATTTTTTTTTAGAGCAAAGAATATATATTATATTACTTCATTATAAACCCCTTCCTCCCAGTACCTTTGTTAATCTCTTCTACTGAGTTCTCCATGAAAGATTAATTTAACACCTGAAAAGGCATAGCTATATCATTCACTCATTGATTTATTTAATTGTTGAAAGAATATATTTTAATTCCTACTATATGCCAAGCACTGTGCTAAGACCTGGACTACAACACAGAATAAAATGGACATGATCCTTGCCCTACAGAACTTACATTCACTGTGCCTAATATTTTCTGCCCAACTACTTCGCTTCATATCTATTTCATTTTAAGAATATATGTATATAACATAAAAGAATGTTTGATCTTTTATTTATTAGCATTTCTCTCTATATAACTTGTTACCAAGAATGATGAATGCAAATTTATCATATTTTTTAAATACTCAGTTTACTCAGCTCCAGCGTGTGCTCTTGCCTTTGAATAATCCCTTTAAGCTGAAAAAATGTTTAAAAAATTATCATAAGAAATTCTTCTTTCTTTTTTTGTAAACCTAGTGTTCTTTTGGAGAATAACAAAGTTTGTGATTTCTCAGCACTTCTTAAGTCTGGTCAGAAACTTTTACTCAAAAGGTGGATGAAAGTATATGATCATATCAGGGATTACTTTGACCTTTTCTATATTCCATGTTTTGATTAGCTGGCTAGTCTACTCACATCCCATTTACAGACAAATTGTGGAAGGCTTGAATGACAAGCTAAAACTATATGGAATAATGAAAAGGTCATGCAATTTAGCCCATAACCACAGTATTGAAAATATATGACAAGTCATTATCACACTTAATTCCCACAACAAGGACTATGCTGAAGATAGGAAATTATTCCAATTAAAATATTCTTGTTTCATTCTGAAGGCTGAGGTGGCAAAGATCAAATGGCCTCTTGACTCCTTTTTTATAATAACTTAATAAGTTAGAAAGAAATTGTAATTGAATTAAATAAGACAAAAAAAGAAGTAACAAGCTCTTTTGACTTGAGAGCCCATCAGAGAGCGAATAATATAATGACTTTTCTAAAAATTCTAATTATACATGAGTAAGACAGATTCAGCTACAAAACCAATTCAACAGCCACCCCATGCTCTCTTTTTATCTACAGCATAGCTGTCAGTCAGATGGGAACTCCATTTATTTCCATGGAAATGAAGGCAGTGAATTTAATTTTGCAACCACCCGGGATGTAGATCTTTCTACAGAAGATATTCAAGAGCAGTGGTCAGAAGAATTTGAGAGCCAGCCTACAGGGTAAGTAATTGTTATCTCTCATGCTGTGTAGAGCACTTACATTTATTCCACTCACATATTTTAAATGCATATTGTTAAATAGCAAAGCATAGCTAAATCAATACGATGATTCTTAGAACAGATAAGGGTTACATTTAACCTAAATATTTTTATTAGTAACAACTATTTTTATGCATATTAAAAATTGGTAATTGTAAATACCTTTTATCTTCGGTTGAAACACATATTTTATCTTTGTTTATTCAGCTTTTACTGGGAGAAAGTATTTTTTTTCAAATTATAGAATATAAAATTGTTTCACTACTATACTGAGACTTTCGGTTGTCTCCATGAAATCTGAGGTTTATTGATGTGATTATCTGATTTTTTATGGCTCTGGTCTTTAAAAGTTGTTGAGAGGGTAAAATTTATCTTTGAGATATTTGTAAAGGAGGAATATGGGGTTGAGATTGCAGTAGAAGAGAAATGAAGCTATGAGAGTGTTTTGGTGGCAGTATTTTCTGACCATTCTGAGATATGTGCCTTCTTCTGGGTCCTATGTTCTAAGATATCTCCTATTAATCAAGCAGCATTTTCATAAGTTCACATTTAAAAATACTAATAGGTTCAGAAAATCAAAATTTATAAGGTAGTGTAAGTGGGGAAGAAAGTCTAGAAATTTCCTGGTTCTCACCTAGCTTTGTTTTTGCAATAAATACATGTAATCAGAACACCAGGTCCCATTGTTTAGTATATGTTTTCTAATACTGCAGTGAGGATAAATGAAATAACACTAAATGTAATTTCATAGTGAATATGAAATAGCAGTCATTTAATTGTTAGCTGTGAGAAGCTTTTCCATAACACATCTGAGATATAGTCTTGTCTCTCTGATCACAACAAGTTAAATCAAAACTGGATGGAACATGTAAGTGCCAGAGTGGCAAGAAGGCCAATATTGCTCTCTTGGGCTCCCCACTTCCTGTGCATTGCCCAGGAAGTGCATTCAGGCCCAATAAGAGTGAAATCTGACCGGCAGCCTGAGCTGCCACTACTGCTGCTACTCCTTGGGGCCACATCGAGGTCTTTTCACTGCTGAAAGCTAGGTTTCTGTTGTGGCTGACAGCTCTGCTCTTTCTTGCCCCAGGGAAGTCTGTGGCATTGCCCGGCCACGGTGGCTCAGTGATTGAACATTGATCGACCTATAACCAGGAGGTCACGGTTCCATTCCTGATCAGGGCATAAGCCTGGGTTGGGTGAGGGTAGGCCTCTGAAGGAGATTGACACTTGGAGGGACCCCACCCCTTCGGGGCCTACCATTGACCTCTCTAGGCCTAGCACTGATGCTCAGGCCTCAGTCCACAAAATCCTCCTTCTCTTAGGCTCCTGTCACTCCAGTATCTCCTTGAGGGACCAGTAACTGCTGCTCCTCTTTTTCATCTCCAGGATCTACCCAAACATTAGGCTGCTGTTTTGTTGTAACCCTTACGCTACACAGGGCTCATTCCACTCCCCTCACAGACCAAAGGGCTCTGATGGGGTCCAGAACTTTGACAATGTACCCAAGGCATCTTTACCTACCTTCTGGAGATAAAGGATCCATCACCAGCATATCATTCTTTCTGACCCCAAACAAAGACCAATTCAAATACTCTTCCTAATTATGTAGTTTGACTGCCTATGGGGCGGGGGGGGGGGGGGGCGGGGGGGTCCCAGATTTTGAAGCAGAAGATATTTGCTGGTCTCCACTCCTTCATTTCTCCAAGCTCAGGCCACTCATTCAGCAGTAAAGAATCATCCTCTTCAGTGAGGGCCACATCTCAGTGAAACCCAGCCCTCTTCCCAGTAAAGCAGAGAAGCAATTTTCATTGTCAGTACTACCATATCCTCTCCCCTTCTCTCTCCCTCTCCTTCCCCCTCTCCAGTAAAACTTAGTCTTCAGTGCCACTTACTCCTTTTTATAAAATATATATCTTTATTGATTTCAGAGAGCAAGGGAGAGGGAGAGAGAGATAGAGACATCAGTGATGAGAGAGAATCATTGATCAGCTGCCTCCTGCATGATCAGGGATCAAGCACCCAACCCAGGCTTATGCCCTGATCAGGAATGGAACCATGACCTCCTGGTTCATAGGTCGATCAATGTTCAATCACTGAGCCACCATGGCCGGTCAATGCCACTTACTCTTATTGTTTTGAGGAGAGAGAAAATTTATTTTTACCTTTTTTTAATCTCCCACAATGCCCTTTTCCTCTATTTTTTTTTTTAGCTTGTAGTATCATGAAGTCCTGTTTATAAAGGAACAAAAGAAATCCCCTCTACTAGAAATCCCCCCACAGAAAACCCATTCATGAATTAAGCTTAGAAAGCAATTGATTTGCTATTAGGAGAAATTAAACATGTTTTTTAAAAATAATGTACTGGTCCAGAAACAGCTGGTAATATATAAATGTCAGTTAACAGATCAGACATTCCATGTTCACAGAGCACTAAATGATACAATATAATCTGTGGCTAAACTAAATCATCTTCCAAAACAAAACAAAACAAAAAGAACTAAAAGTATTTGTGCCTAAGAACTATATCATTTCACTCATATTTGGAAAATGAAACTGAAACTCACAAACACAAACAGCAATGTGGTGATTGCCAGAGGGAAGGGGGTAGAGGCAAAAAGGGGTCTTAATATAAGGTGACAGGAGAAGATTTGACTTTGGGGGGTGGGCACACAGTGCAATATACAGATCTTGTAACATAGAAACCCACACCTGAAATCTATATGTTTATGTTGACCAATGTCACCCCAATCAATTTAATAAATAATTATTTTTAAAAATAGAAGTATCTGTGCCTTAAAAAAAAAAAAGAGCTAAAATCAGTATGGACACAGAGGAACATCAGAGCAATTTCCATTCACTCTGTGACTCGGTGGTTTCAACTATGCCTTTGGACGTTCGTCTGGACTGAGGATGTATCAGGGATCAGTTACAGTTAAGAGGCCGATGCTTTCAAGCTATGGCATTGTCCGCAGGTTTCTTATCCAATAACATGGGATAATGTGCTTGACAAAAACACCTGTCTCACTCTAATTGGTACACAACTAATTCATCTAAGTTCTAAAAGTAGTTTATTCTCACACAACACCTTGGCTTATTTACAGCTCTTCCCCAAGGATATCAGGCCACACAGCCAGAATTACCTCACTATGCTCCCATCTGGTGCTCAGTTATTAAGATGGCATTATGTTGTAAAGGTATAAAAGGATGACAGGACCTAGTATATTCGGCGTTTGGGGTGATGATAAAAATGGTGGTTTAGTCTACCATTTAGTGGTGTGTGTATATGTGTGTGCCCCCTCCCCACACCCACCCAGTCCCAAATGCTATTTTATTGGTCTAGGAAAGAATGCTGCTGCTATAATAATTTTTAATCATAGCTTTGGGAGGAAAATTCTGTCACAAAATCAAATTAATTCGAAGCATTTTTAGCTATGGTAACAAAGGAAAACAGATTAGGACTCTGGTAGTGAAATTCTTGATGTGTTTTGTTTTTGTTCAGCCAGGTTTACAGAATACTTGTCTCGTTCTTCTCCTCAAGCATCTCCACCCACATAATTTGTCATTATAAGCTCACCTGCCTAAGTAGGTAGAAAACAGATGATATTTAGAGTAACCAGCTGAATTGATTTAATTCTGTAGCTTTGAGGTCAGTTTTTTAAGCAATTTTAAAATTAAATTATTTATATGGCTATAATATTTTCATCTCTTTTAACTGTTTCCCCCCATAAGAAATGTGGGAGAGAAAATAGAAGATGTGGTTCTCTCTAATAATATTTCCAAACCTTGCACCTGAATGGCTAGAAAAAAAGAAAGCTACTAAGTCATCATGACATTTTTTGGAACCCACTTTTCCAGATATCCCTGTTTTCCTACCATTGAATCAAAGAATTTGGTCTCAGATCACAAGGATGCGAGAAGTGTTTGCCTTTCATATCACAACGCTGTCCCAATGCCAGTGTCGTTGAGTTTAGTCTTTTAAAGTGGGATTTTAAAGTATTTTTTCTTTTTCCTAAAGAAGACACATCTGTTACTTCTTCAAGAGAGACACCTTAATAGATACACTGCTAATTTATGTCAGTCTTTCTGAACTGTGGCTTAACCTTACCAACACATCATTTAATTAGCAACCACCGTGGCTCACCTAGCTGAGGCTGTCGTCATGTGGGAGGGGGCTGTCTGGGAAATGCATTACTATAATATGGAATTTGTATACTTATCTTTCATTCCAAAAGCAAACATTGTATGTTTTTACTATTCAGATACCTCCACTCCACCACTTACCCCACCCCAGGCTTTTGCCACACTGTTGTCTGTGTCCATGGGTCATATATAGATGCATGTAAGTTCTTTGGTTAATCTCTCCCCACCCCACCCTCAAATACCTTTTTAAAATATCTTATTTTGTCGTCACCAGAGTATTCATGCTAAAGAGAGCAACTCCACCAGTGCAGTGAATATTAGAATAATTGAATCAGAACAGCATGTTCATCTTCCCCACCTGCCCCAAATCCTTGGAAGTTACAGAAAATGATGCTCTGGCTCAGTTGGTTGAATGTTGTCCCATGTACCAAGGTGGCTGGTTCAATTCTGGGTCAGGGCACATGCCTGGGTTGTGGGCTCGATCCCCAGTAGGGGGTGGGCAGGAGGGAGCTGATCGATATTTCTCTCCCTCTCCTTTCCTCTCTCTCTAAAATCAATAAAAAATATTTAGAAAATGAGCAAATGAATTTATAATAACACTATAAACCAGAAATTGTAGCCTTGTTGGATCAAGAATTAGGAAGGATTACACACACCAAAGAAAGTGAGAGGAGGAAGGGATTTGGTGGAAGGAGGAAACGATAGCCCAAGACACATGATCAGTAAGACCCTACAAAAGGTGTCCCAGTGCTGCTCCAGGTCAGGGATGCTGGGCTCAGAGCAGGATGGGATTCTGAGGTACTGCTGTGGTACCTGCCAAGCAGGTGAGCCCTCAGTACACCCACTTCCAAGCAGAGGCCTTTCCCCATGAGCAAGTAGTGAATGTGGACCCTTGGAATGGAAAAGTGGGGCAATGCCAGGGGACTGGAAACCTCAATGGGAATGCAGAGCCACCAGGGCAGTCTCCAGCCAAGGGCACATCTGCCTCCCCATCAATGGGTGCATATGCACCAAAACTAAGAGAGAATAGTAGAAACAGATGTAAGCAAATGACGCCAAATCATCAAATCTGAGTAAAATCAAGTCCAAACTAAAGAACTAAGAGCTGAGAAATTAGAAGTAGCTGACTATACAAATGAAGATTTTTATGAGAAGTATAATTAATATCCTCAGAGATCATACTGCATTTGTGAAATAAAAAGAGATCTTACAAGGAAAAATAATACGTGAGAAATAAAACTTTATGATTGTTAAAACAAACTTAAAGGATTTTCTCACCCTGAATATCAGTATAAATGAAGAGCAAATTAATGAGTTGGACATTTGAGTCTTGGGATATTCCCAAAACTGGAGTCATTAGATTAAAAAAAAAAAAAAAGGAGATATAAGTTATGGGGGGGGGGGGATTAAAGAGCAAAATAATTGGACTTCTAACATTAGAAATAATAGGACATCCAGAAGGAGAAATCAGAGGGAATATGTAGAATGAAATATTCAAAGACTATTTATTATTGAAGGAAAGTTCCTGAGATTTAAGAAAGAAGAAGGAAGAAAAAAAAACCTCTGAATCAAAATTGTCAGCAAAATGAATGGAAAAATACCCAGTCCTAGACCATCTGAGTACAAACTTCAGAGTACCAATAAGAGAGAAGTCCTAAGAGCTTCTAGTTGAGATTCATTGTACTTTCCTTGGTAGCATTAAGCATAAGTTTTTAAAAATGAAGAAGTTATTTTAATTTCTGAGAGAAAATTATTTAGAACATAAAATTCTTCTCCAGAGAAATACCATTCAAGTCATAGGGAAAATAAAAACCTTTTCAATTGCATAAGGTTCAGAAAGTTTACCCTCTCTGGATGAATTACTGGAAGATGTATGCTTGGATATTAACAATAGAGGAAGATGAGAGATTCAAGAAAGAGTAGTGTACAAATAAAAAATTTAAGCTCGTCTTGCCAGTGTGGGTCAGTGGTTGAGCATCGACCTGTGAACCAGGAGGTCACAGTTCGATTCCCAAATCAGGGCACCTTCCTGGGTTGCAGGCTTAATCCCCAGTGTGGGGTGTGCAAAAGGTAGCTGATGGATGATTCTCTGTTATTATTGATGTTTCTATCTCTCTCTTCCTCTCCTTTCCTCTTTGAAATAAATAATATTTATTTTTAAATAAATCAATAGTATTTTTAAAAAATCAATAGAAAAAGTATCCTCGGGTGAGGATTAACAAAAAAAATGGGGGTATTTTATGCAACAGTATATCTGCAGCACTTTGCACAATGTTTGGCACATAATGAGCTATCCAAAAACTTAGAAATTAGTTGTTATCCCAACTATAATTACTATCAGTAATGGGATATGAGCAAAGTGGTGCTCAAAAAAATTTGCTCGTATTTATTAGTGATATATATAAGAAACACAAACAAAACTAAAAAGGCCAAGGAAACCCTTAAATAAACCAATAAGTAGGTCATTATGAAAAAAGACAATACTAGTTAAAATGATAATTGGATATTTTTTAAAACCCGGGAGGTGCTAAAATGGATCAGCGTAAACTTGTTGCAAGCTGTTAAAAGACACATATTACTTCTTGCTTGTTTTGTTTTTGACCTGGGTTCTAACATTGCTTTCTGTTTAAGCAAATTATTTTTATCTTTAAAGAATATAAATAGTAATTTGTCTAATTTAAAAAAGCTCTCTATATTAGCTACATATGGTAACCATTGTTCTGGAACTCCTTCATGTGAGTTCTAGATCCTTTTTAAATTTGCAGCACATTTTTGCACTTGGCAGTGCCATTCTTGAATTGGTTTTTCACTCCTTTCCCCTCTACAAACCAGCCATCCATATGAGCATCCAACTGGCTCCCTATCTGAGAGGACCTTCTTTACTGAAGTCAGATGGAAAAAGTGGATGAAATATTAATTCATCTGAAGTGCTTTGATTCCTGGCATCCTGGGTCATTAGCCAGTGATAGGATTTTTCTGTTGAAAATGTCAGAGTAGGTTGCTGGCACCAAAATGTTCATATGCCTACTTCATATGTCTTTGTTTTCCATATTCCCTCCTTGGTAGTGCACCTCCTCAACACTGGCCACCAAACAGTCCTGAATATCTAAGAGTTTATATGAAGGAAGAGCAGAACTCTCACACCTTCAGAACTTTAGCTTGAGGTTATCTGTGCTTTAGAACATATCCAGGGGCATTAGGGAATTGAGAATGTAATATAAATAATATAACTATCTATTACTATATTTTTAAATTCAATAATAGAAAAATGACTAAATATAGCTTGGCATGTGCATAATAAAATAATATCTGAAAGAAGAACAAAGTTGGAGGGATTACAATACCAGATATCAAACTGTATTATAGAGCCACTGTTCTCAAAACTGCCTGGTACTGGCGCAAGAACAGACATATAGACCAACGGAACAGAACAGAGAACCCAGAAATCAACCCAAGTCATATGCTCAATTAATATTTGACAAAGGAGGCAAGAGCATACAATGGAGTCAAGACAATCTCTTCAATAAATGGTGTTGGGAAAATTGGACAGATAATATGCAAAAAAGTGAAACTAGACCACCAACTTACACCATATACAAAAATAAACTCAAAATGGATAAAAGACTTAAACATAAGATGGGAAACCATAAAAATCTTAGAAAAACCCATAGGCAGCAAAATATCAGACATATGTCATAGCTATGTCTTTACCGATACAGCTCCTAGGAAAATGGAAACTAAGGAGAAAATAAACAAATGGGACTACATCAAAATAAAAAGCTTCTGCACAGCAAAAGAAACAATCGAGAAAACAAGAGAGCCCACTGCATGGGAAAACATTTGCCAATGTTACATCTGATAAGGGTTTAATCTCCAAAATTTATAGGGAATTCATACAACTTAACAAAAGGAAGATAAACAATCCAATCAAAAGATGGGCAAAGGACCTAAATAGACACTTTTCAAAAATGGACATACAGAAGGCCAAGAGACTTATGAAAACATGCTCAAAGTCACTAATCATCCGAGAAATGCAAATCAAAATGAGAATGAGGTACTATCTCACACCTATCAGAATAGCTATCATCAACAAATCAGCCAATGACAAGTGCGGGCGAGGATGTGGAGAAAAAGGAACCCTCGTTCACTGCTGGTGAGAATGCAGACTGGTGCAGCCACTGTGGAGAACAGTGTGGAGTTTCCTCAAAAAATTAAAAATGGACCTCCCATTTGACCCAGTAATTCCACTTCTAGGAATATATCCCAAGAAATCAGAAACACCAATCAGAAAGAATATATGCACCCCTATGTTCATAGCAGCACAATTTACAATATCTAAGATTTGGAAACAGCCTAAGTGCCCATCAGCAGATGAATGGGTAAAAAACCGGTGGTACATCTACACAGTGGAATACCACACTGCTGTAAAAAAGAAAGAACTGTTTCCATTTGCAACAGCATGGATGGACTTGGAGAGCATCATGCTAAGCAAAATAAGCCAGTCAGAGAAAGATAAATATCACATGATCTCACTCGTTGGTGGAATATAATGAACAACATAAACTGATGAAAGAAAATAGATCCAGAGATATAGAAGCATCGAACAGACCATCAAACTTCAGAAGGAAGGCAGGGGAGGGTAGAGGGTGGGGGTGGGGGGATAAAGATCAACCAAAGAACTTGTATCCATGCATATGAGCATGACCAATGGATGCAGACAATAGCGGGGTGGGGGCATGCGCTGGGGTGGGTGGGAGTGGGCGGGGAGAGGTCAATGGGGGGAAAAGGAGACATATGTAAAACTTTCAACAATAAAGAATTTAAAAAGCATATATTATCTGGCCTGTTTATATAGAGCCAATATCCTGGAAAATGTGTGCATTATTAATGTGAGTGAAAAAGGGCAGAATATAAAAACATATATACAATATTATCACAACTATCTGAAAATATACATATAGAATATTAGAAGTAAATACACTAAAATATTAATTGTGCTTGTGCTTGTCTCTGGAATAGTGTGATTGTGGGTGATTTTTTTCTTGTACTCTTTATATTTTCCAATTTTTCAATAATGAGAATATTGTTATCATAATAAAAACAAATAGAGTTTCTTTCTTTAAACTTCAAAAATATTTCCAACTGTACTTTTTTAGAATGACTTATGCAGGTGTCCTTTCAAGGCCTTAGACTTCACTTGTGTGAAGAGTCTTTCCCTAATTAAAAAAATAAAAGTAAAAATGTCTCCTACATAAGACAGAATACCCAGAATTCCAACACACCACCAAGATATAGAAAAGATGCCAGAGGCCATACAAGACTTGTCCTGGGATCAAACTTCCATTCCCATCTTTGGCCTTGCTGTCTTTTTTCAAATGGTGAGAGAGAGTAATCTCTGAACCGCTGGCTTATTTTTAGTTCCCTCCAACTTCCAGTCCTACAGTCCTATTCCACTACCATCCATACCCTATTAAGATATCTGCTGTATAAATTTGCTCTGAAGGGCCCTTTCAAGAAATATATTTTAAAACAGCTCATCTAGAATTATAGAAAAAGATTTGAGCACAGACAGTGGTTTCCTCAGGTCAGCCATAACTTAGTGCCTAATAGATGATTTAATAAAGAGAGCAAAGTGCAGACTATTAGTTACATATTTTAAAGACATTGCTTGCAAAGTGGGACACGCCTGCAACTGACTCAAAATGTCTTTCTTAAAAGTTAATGCTATCTAGTGGAATAAAATTAAGACAAAATTAATATTAAATCAAATCAAACAATTTTATATTGGACTCCTTGTTCCAGAGAGATAGTATCAAAGAATCTTATATATAACCTCTGAAAATCAAAACTGCATATAGACCAAAAAAAAAACAAAAAACAATCTCCATTATAGCCCTTTCCATGTAAATTGATGCTTTTAGTAAAAATGGGCTTCAAAATTATTTAGAACTCTTTAGAACAGTTTGAGCATCTTCTTGTTATCCTATCTAATAAAAGAGTAATATGCAAATTAACCATCACCCCATCACAAAGGTGGTGGTGGCCACGGGGCTGAAGTGAGCAGGAGGCTTCGGTTGCCCCCGGCAATGGAGGAAGCCAAGCTTCCCACCTGCCCTGGCCAGCCCTGGGCTCTGCTCAAGGCTACAAAGTTTCAATTATAGAAGATAAATAAATCCCAGATACTTGCTTCCAGCTGGCCTGGCCTCCGCTCAAGGAGGGGCTGGGAACATGGGTTGCCAGCGGCAACCCAGGCTTCGAGCAGGACCAAGGCTACAAAGTTTTAATTATAGAAGTTAAATAAATCCCAGATACCTGCTTCTAGCCTGCAGCCGTGGCCAGCCTGAAAACGGCCCTCAGCCCCTCACCCAGGCCAGCCACACACTCCCATGGGGTGAAGGTCCCCACTGTGGGGCTTGACCAGCCTGCAAACAGCCATCAGCCCCTCACCCAGGCTGGCCAGGCCCCCCAGTGGGGACCCCCACCCTGAAAAGGGTGTGACCAGCTGCAAATAGCCATCAGCCCCTCACCCAGGCTGGCTAGGCATCCTAGCAGGACCCCCACCCTGATTCAGGACACCCTTCAGGGCAAACCAGCCGTCCCCCACCCATGCACCAGGCCTCTATCCTATATAGTAAAAGGGTAATATGCAAACTGACCCTAACAGCAGAAAGACTGGTAATGAGTGGTCACTATGACACACACTGACCACCAGGGGGCAGATGCTCAATGCAGGAGATGCCCCCTGGTGGTCAGTGCACTCCCACAGGGGGAGCTCTGCTCAGCCACAAGCCAGCCTGATGACTGCCAGCACAGCAGTGGTGGTGGGAGCCTCTCCTGCTTCTTCAGCAGCACTAAGGATGTCCGACTGTAGCTTAGGCCTGCTCCCCGCTGGCAAGTGGACATCCCCCGAGGGCTCCTGGGCTGCCAGAAGGATATCTGACTGCCAGCTTAGGCCCGAGGGGTCTCAGACTGCGAGAGGGCACAGGCCGGGATGAAGGACCCCCCGAGTGCACAAATTTTTGTGAACCGGGCCTCTAGTTTTCTATAAAGTATTCCCTCTGTCCAACGAGAAGAATGATGTTACCCCTGGTTAGAATCCTTGTCACAAAATACTTATAAAGCTGAAGAGGGATTTTAGTTAAGTTTATAATTCTAGGTCTGTGAATTGAAGATATATTGGCAATCTAAGTTAACATTGTATTAAATGGATCATGTTTTACAGACATGTTTATTTAAAGCAAACCCTACTTGACCATGCAAATAATATAAATTTATAATAAATTTACTGACCCATATAGATCGTGGCCAAAATCTCAATATGAAAGACCAATAGATAGATAAAACACAGTCTTTCAGCTAAGTACCCCCTTGCTGAAAGATATTTAAGCAAAAACATTTTCCATATTGTACTGCAACCTTATCCAGGATTGTTTCTCTGCTTATTCTAGTATGAAAAAAATACTCATTATAAATTAGACATTTCTTTTAATTGCTGTTTTCACTTATTTTAAAACAAAAATAGCACTATATTTTATAGGGAAGAGGGAGGGGCAGGAAACTAAACATTGATTGAGAATATAATGTCCCAGACAATACATTATTTTTTCTAACATTCTCAGTGCAGGTTATATTTTGGTCTTATTAGTGAGAAAACTGAATGCTGTCTGCCATTCTAAAGCCAATATTTTCATTCATGTTAATTCTGCAAGAGTGTAAGGAAACATAATATCTACACTAATAAAAGAGAAACATGGTAATTAGCGTACGACCGCTACCCTTCCCATTGGCTAATCAGTGAATATATACAAAGTAACTGTCAGCCAAGATGGCAGCCGGCAGCCAGGCAGCTGATGCGAACAGGGAGGCTTGCTTCCTTCAGTGACAGAGGACTCCAACGTCCCCGCCGGCCTCTGAGCTTCAGTTGGAAACATAGTAACATTTATAGAAGATAAACAAAACTCCAGAAACCTCCTGCCAGTCAGTTGGGATCTCAGAGCTGGAGTCGCAACATTGTTTCGAATACAGAAAACAAAGGCCAGAAACCTGCTTTCAGCCGAGCCTCAGAGAGAAAGCCGGCTCTCAGCTCCAGTGACAGCCATAGGAGGTAAATAAATGCCAGAATAAAAAAAAAGAAAAAAAGGAGAGGTTTGGAGCTCCAGTCGCCCGCCAGCCTGAAAACGGCCCTCAGCCCCTCACCCAGACTGGCCAGGCACCCCAGTGGGGACCCCCACCCTGAAGCAACAAGATGGCGGCTAATTTGCATACTGAAGGCAGGCGGCAGCAGGCAAGGCTGTCTGCGTTCTGGGACCCGGATCTGTGACCCTGCCGGGCGGGATCAGCGGAACCGCAAGGCCTCCCGGCACTGAGATCAGCGTGACAGGGGGCAGCACCCCAACCCCCTGATCGCTCTGCAGCTCTGTGTGTGACAGGGGGCAGCACCCCAACCCCCCCCCCCCACGGGCCCTGCTCTATGTGAGACGGGGTAGAGCCATACCTCCCCATCGGCCCTGCCCTGAGTGTGACAGTGGCGGCGCCCCAACCTCCTGATTGGCCCTGCTCTGTGTGTGACAGGGGGGAGCTTCCCAAACCCCTGATTGACCCTGCTCTGTGTGACAGGGTACGGAGCCCCAACCCCCCTGATGGTCCCTGCTCTGTGTGTTACAGGGGGCAGCGCCCCAACCCCCTGATTGGCCCTGCTCTTTGCGTGGCAGGGTGTGGCGCCACAACCTCCCCATCGACCCTGCCTTGAGTGTGACAGGGGGCGGTGCCCCAACCCCCCAATCGGCCCTACCCTGAACGTGACTAAGGGTGGCATCGCAACCTCCCCATCCACCCTGCTCTGTGCATGACAGGGGGCGGCGCCCCAACTCCCCAATCAGCCCTGCTCTGAGCCCGACCAGGGGCTGCACCTAGGGATTGGGCCTGCCCTCTGCCACCCGGGAGCAGGCTTAAGCCAGCAGGTCATTATCTCCCGAGGGGTCCCAGACTGCGAGAGGGCACAGGCCAGGCTGAGGGACCCCCATTCCCACCCCCACCCCCCCGTGCACAAATTTTTGTGCACCAGGCCTCTAGTCTATATATATAAAAGCGTAAGCGACCAGTATGACTAAATGACCAGAATGGCTGGTCGACCAGTCACTATGATGTGCACTGACCACCAGGGGGCATACACTCAATGCAGGAGCTGCCCCCTGGTGGTCAGTGCACTCCCACAGTCAACCTCCCTTGGCCCCTCCCCCCGGCCGACCAACTTCCTGCAGCCCCTCTCCTCTCCTCAGCCGTCCAACCTCCCACAGTCCCTCCCCCTTGCCGATTGGCTCCCCTGATAGGTCCCGATCAGGGGAACGGCCAGCCAACCTCCCGGAGTCCTTCCCTTCACCTGGCTTGCCCCCTGATAGGCTTCAATTGCCGGCCAGGCCAAGGGACCCCCAGCCATGCATGAATTCATGCACCGGGCCTCTAGAGTATAATAAAAACCTGAAATAAAATTGAACTTCAGTGAAATACAGTAGAACCAAATGAAGAAAGTAATTTTTGAAATGCAGTACCTGCAGGGAAGCCTTCAAATAGAGCTCATCCTTTACCTTCACCTAAGCTGTCTGCTAGAGGGAAAGCCTACCAATGCAGTGGATGTGGAGAAGCTTTCAGTCAAAGCACACCCCTTGCTAGACATCACAGGACTCATATTGGAGATAAACCTCATGAATATAAATTAATGTGGAAGGGTTTTTACCTCTGGTACATCCCTTATTAAATATCAGAGAACTTATCCCAAGTACAGACCTTATGGATATCAATCTCAGAGAATTTATTCAATCTCAGACAATTCATAGTAGATTGAAAACCTATGAACTTGGCAAATGTGGGATCTTATAGCCAGGCTTTATTCCATATCTTAGTTCAAACCTAAAGTTGCAAACTTGATTTAATATATTCTGAAAAATATAATAAAACAATTTTTCATAGATCTATCACCTTTAGAACCATTTATGCCAATAAAAGTAGGAAAAAATGTAATGAAAATATAAGACCTTTATTGCCTATGTTAATAATCTTAGTATTTTCATCAATCTATAATGAGATCATTTAAATTTTCATTCTGAATTATAATACATATAAATTAAATGCCTTTTTAATTTATTTCTATTTGGATATTATTTGCATTTTTAAAGCAAATGTTTAAAATAAAAAGTCCCCCTTGCATATCACATTTCCTACAGTTAAAATGTTGGTATCGTATATAATAAAAGGCTAATATGCAAATTGACCAAACAATGGAATGACCGGTTGCTATGACAGGCACTGACCACCAGGGGGCAGATGCTCAACCCCGGAGCTTCCCCGTGGTGGTTAGTGCACTCCCACAGAGGGAGTGCCGCTCAGCCAGAAGCCGGGCTCATGACTGGCAAGCACAGTGGGGTTGGCGGGAGCCTCTCCCGCCTCCACAGCAGCGCTTAGGTTGTCCAACTACCAGCTTAGGCCCATCAGTCAGACATCCCCTGAGGGCTCCCAGACTGCAAGAAGGTGCAGGCTGGGCTGAGGGACCCCCCGAGTGCACGAATTTCGTACAACGGGCCTCTAGTGTGTGGTGTGTGTGTGTGTGTGTGTGTGTGTGTGTGTATGTATTCATTCATACTTTTCTCTGACTATACCAAAATGAGAAACTGACCAGAATTCCATTTTTTATCTAACAACCCCTATTAATACTAGTAGACAAAGAATATTGTAATAAATTTTTTATACTTGTTAAAGTATTTCTGAAATAAAAATTCCTAAAATGAAATTTAGAGAATCAGACATGTATGTATACATATACATATATATAGGGTGTCCCCCAAAAATGTATGCACACACTTTGAATAATTATAAAGGCAGTGTTTATTAAAATACATTTCATTTTCAAAATTGAGATATCAGCTGTTAAAGTGTGTATACATTTTTTGAGACATTTATGTACACTGGCCAGATTATTATGACCACCTGACGTTTGTAGGAAAATTAGCTATAATTTCGCGATGAAGTTGCTAGAGGGTCAGACCATTATAAATAGGGAAGCAGGTTGTTTACCACGACAGTAGAAGTGATTTTTTTCTGAAGATATGGGTAAACGCGATTTAACAGCCTTTGAATGTGTATATATACACTGAGTGGCCAGATTATTATGACCGGCCACATTATTATGACCACCCCATCAGTACTTCGGTGGGCCACCTTTTGCCTTCAATACTGCGGTGATTCTTCTTGGCATTGACTCCACGAGATGTTAAAAGGTGATGCGAGGAATCTGACACCATGCCTGATGAATAGCACTGTCCAGTTCTGTGAGATTTGATGGTTGTGGAACTAGCTGCCTGATGGCTCTTTTAACTTCGTCCCACAAATGCTCAATTGGATTGAGACATGGTGATTGTGGGGGCCACCTAAGCAAGGTAAAGTCTCCCTCATGTTCTTGAAACCACTCCTGCACAATACGAGCACCGTGGCATGGCGCATTGTCTTGTTGGAAGAAGCCATCTCCATTGGGATATGCCATCAACATGATAGGATGAACTTGATCAACAATAATACTTAGGTATGTTGTGCTATTCAGACGTTTATTATGATCTGGCCCTCTAGCAACTTCAGCGGGAAATTATAGCTAATTTGCCTACAAACGTCAGGTGGTCATAATAATCTGTCCACTCAGTGTGTGTGTGTGTGTGTGTGTGTGTGTATAGTATATATGTAATTTTTTTATAGTTACTGCCAAATTTCCCTTCAAAGATATATATATATAAAATCCTTTTTTTAGGCCCATGAAGGAAAATTTTGTTTAATTTTAGCTTTATTAAGATATAATTTAAATTGATGTATAATTTATTGAGAAATTTACAATTGTAAGCTAGTTAACATGTACATCATGGTGATCTGATATATGTACATATTGTGAAAGGGTTTCCTCCATTTGTCAGTTGACACATCATAGCCTCACATATTTA
The DNA here is from genome assembly GCF_028538775.1 of Myotis yumanensis. NCBI lineage: Eukaryota > Metazoa > Chordata > Mammalia > Chiroptera > Vespertilionidae > Myotis > Myotis yumanensis. The sequence goes on along the minus strand of NW_027223760.1, from coordinate 70,313,776 downwards.
TCTTTTGTTATTTTTTGGTAAGAAAATTTAAGTTCTACTCTTTCATATCATTCTTAAAAGTATTCATATTTGAGCCGATTAAAGCAATTTTATTCTAAAACCATTCCAAAACAGCTGATAGGGGGAATCATCAGCTTTCCAATGAAGAAACTGCTTACAAAAATATTTCTCTTTCTTGACATAAAAAGTAGAAAGTTGTAGTTTAAAAATGCAAATTAAATATTATTGTGATCTTGCTACCTCCTCTAAGGGAAAAAAGTTGCCTTAAGGCATTTTATTGATTATGAAACTTTTTTCTGTGTTCCAACTTCATCCCACTCTATAATAAATAATAGATACCGCTGTTTTTATAATAAGTAATTTGGGGACTTTATTTTTAGAATTAGTCATCAAAGGATAAATATAAATTGCTATGTTGTACAGAGCTCTCCCCCGTAGGCAGACATTTCTTCAAATGCAGTTCACATAGAACCACATTTCCTTGGAGAAAACATAATTTAAACCGTAGAGAACTAACACTCCTTTTCAGGGAAATGCTCATGCCATCCTAGATATGGCTAACATTGTAGAGCTCTTCCAATGCCACTGCTGGCCTCAAAGATTTAGTTGTCATTTACTTTCATTTAATTGTTAAATTAGGAGAGATTCATAGATCATATTGTTTTTTGTAACTGGAATTAATCACAGTTTTGCAACCTTACATCAGAAGTCTAAAGTCCAAAAGTGAAAGGCCCTCCCCATGCCCTTCAGTGGTTGATGGAGGTCCGGGATCCCCTTAAGGGTACTTTGCCTTCAGCTAAGTTCAAGCCAGTGTTTATACGAATTCATAAATGAATGAGCTTGTGCTACAAAAGGCTTCTTCTGAATTTTTTAATAAATGTAAGATAATTTATTCAAAGTGATGAGACTTTTACAAAATTATTTTTCAGATTTCTCTATGCTTCTTTCTCTTCAAAGTGGACTAAACTTTGCATTTCACTTGATTATAAATATTTGGGTTTCTAAAGAAAATAACTTCACTTTATTAACTTCCAATAGATAGTGGAAAAAATAAAGACCAATGTAGAGTAAAACTGGAATATGTTGGACTTTAAAGTTTGAAAAGAAATATACAGTCTGAATTATATCTCACACAACTCTGTGGTAGAGGTCATGAAAATCACCCATTTATATTAATCTAGAAGTTATTCACTTACAACTATTAATTAAGAGAAGACTACTAATCTCAGTTCTCACTTGAATAAAAAGTTCTTTTAGTCCATGTCAATGCCATCTTTTTAATTTAATTTTTAACTTTTAAAATGCTCTAAAATATTTAAATGCCTAAAAGCAGCCATCATAGGCATCATTTGTGACCTTAACTTCTTTTGTAGATCAGTAGGCTCAGTGGTTTAATTGTGATAAATGAAGATCAATGAACCAATGTGAAATTTTCTTGTATGAGTCAAAAGAGGTTCCTGGTTAATTGACAGTGGTCAAGTACTATTAAGAGCTTCCTCGAAGTTATTTATTGTGTTCCTAAATGATTGAAGTAATCAATTTAAATGCAAAATAATAGGCATTTTCTCAACATTTTGATCACAAACCTATTATAAACTGGAATAGTTCAACATAATTGTCCTGACACAGTATCCTCTTTAGAAATGTAACTACTAAAATAACAGTGAACCGAGAATCACAACATCTCAGTTTCAGAACCAAACTGGCAGTTGCCCTTCGGCAAGTCACTTACCTCTGTGTGCCCCAGTTTTCTCCATCGTAGGCAAGTTAGTTGTGTGACTAACAATGGCAAAATTAGACATGACCAGAAATAAATTCTAAGGAGAAATACGAGTTTTTATATAATATGTTATTCTCTTCTACATATCCAAATGCCTGTTTGACAAGACCCAGTTTAAATCACATATCCTTTTTTTGCCAGATATTACATAGCTTTTCTTTTTATAATTTTTAATGTGGAAAGCACCACTTGAGTACTTGTGACATTATGATACTGTTTTTTATGGTCCTCTGTTTTCTTATTTGATTTCCCACCTCAAATATAAGCACTTCGAGAATAAAGACTATCATTTAGTAGACACTCTATACATAGTATTGATTAAATTTATCCTTCTAAGGAAAAAAACATAATTGTGAATAGAGTGGGTTTAAACGTTTGTTCATTATCAACAGACTGACAAATATCAGAGGGAAGAGGTTAATCAAAGAACTTATATACATTTATGCATTATCCATAGACACAGACAATAGTGCAGTGAAGGCCTGGGGAGGAGGAGGTACGGTGGGGTGGAGGGGGTCAATGGGAAAAAAATGGGAACATCTATAATACTTTCAACAATAAAGATAAATTTTTCAAAAGTTTGTTCATTATCTAAAATCTGTAGTACCGCATTTTGTTTCAGAATTATCCACTACTAAGTAAATGTTATTCATAAAAAAGAATGGATTCTACTCTTTAAAGCTTCTAATTCTTAATGATTCTCATTTTTTTTTAAAGGTGGGATATCTTGGGTGCTGTCATTGGTACAGAATGTGGAACAATAGAATCAGGTTTATCACTGGTCTTCCTCAAAGACGGCGAGAGGAAATTATGCACTCCGTACATGGACACTACCGGTTATGGGAACCTGAGGTTTTACTTTGTTATGGGTAAGTACATTTTGAACAAATTTCATTGACCTAGGGCAGATTCAAAGCCAGCACCTCTTCCTGAGGAAGTAAGAGTGTTTCTTGTCTATAGTATAAAATCAAGTTCAGGAAATATGAGTTCTACTGATGGAGCAAAATCCTGTGATGCTCACACCTGCTTCAGACAAGCCCTGCTGGAATCATCCTGTAAGAGAGCTAGTCCTGGCATGCTATGACTGGGCCTGAAGACAAGATGCCATCATACCTTCCTCACCGCTTCCTCGATGGTCAAGCTGAAAAGGGCCTGAAGACAAGATGCCATCATACCTTCCTCACCGCTTCTTCGATGGTCAAGCTGAAAAGCCAATGGGAAAGAACTGAGGACAAAGTCACTGCCTTGTCCAAAGCCCTAGCTTCCAAAAAACAACAATCTAGCTGAGTCATTTGTTTTCACGGAGCATCCTTTTTTTTATTATGGAAGCCACGAAAAACAAGCAAACAGGTTTATAATACTTTATAGTGCTTTATTATTCTCTACTTTCTAATAGGTTGGCAAACACATGAAAAAGTGTTTATAAGACGGGTTTTTCTTCGAATTATTGTAGACCAAATAAATATTTAGAAGTTTGGAAAGATTCTCAAGGAGGATTTAAGGGGTTAAAATTTGTGACCTCTCAAATTGATCATTTTCGTCAACAACAGCCACAGTTGCATATTCTTTCATTGGATGTCATTCCAGAAATGTGAGTAGCTGTCACGTGCCTTCTTTTGTTGAATGACTGGAAAAGCACAGGCAACACCTGGAAGTTAGACAGGAAATAAACATTGTCAACCTTTGATCTTACTGACATAGATGTCAGTCCATCAGGACAAACAGGCCTCCGGAGTGTAGGCTTCAGCACTGGCTGTTTCTTCTCGTACATTCTGCGTTTCCTACAGTTCAGAGTGGAGCATTAAACTTTAGAGTGTAGCATGATCGCAAACACAAATGCCTGTGTGATGCTACCTCATTTTCAATAATGATCTGGTTGGTCAGAGGGAAGTTATATAAAATGTAGTAATGTAATGGAAGTTATATAAATATGTAAAATATAGTAATGTAATCTTCCTATCATAAAAATATCCTCACCTTGACTCTGAAATTATTTGTATATTTAAAGACCCAGAGCTTATTTCCTTTAAATAATTAGAATTTAAACTGGCTCTCATTTCATTGAGTGACTCCTGGGAAACCTTAAGCCGCCCCCCCCCCCCACCCCCAATTGCAATAAACATTTGATAGGACAGTCTAATGTAAGTATCTTCTTTTTATACCATTTTGACATCATATATTTGAAATCTTGATTTTTTTTCCCATTGTGAATCATAGTCAATCATAGAAATCAACTCAATTCAGTGCCATTACGTAAAGATTGTTGTCTTTATATGAGATTAAGTTATCTTTAATTCTTTCTCCTACAAAGCAGATTATTAGTGAATCAATTAAAATAATTTTGAATATGAGGTAAAAATTCAGTTGAATGAGCCCAAGGTACATTATCCCAAATAAAAGTATCTCCATTCAATTAAAAAAATTAATGACGTCCTGGCCAGTGTGGCTCAGTTGGTTGAGCATCATACCATGTACCAAAAGGTTGCTGGTTCAATTTCCGGTCAGGGCACATACCCAGGTTACAGGTTTGATCCCTGTCTGGGTGTGTGCATGGGGCAACTGATCAATGCTTCTCTCTCACATTGATGTTTATCTCTCCCTCTCCCTTCTTCTCTCTCTAAAAACATATATATTTTTTAAATTAGTGAATTCCTATTGAATTTAAAGAGCACTGAGCTAGGATATATGGGAAAAATGGTCCCTAACTCATAGTGTTCTTATCAGTGAGTTAATTAATACCTGAAAAGTCCTCAAAACAGTGCCTAATAGCCCTAGCCAGTTTGGCTCAGTGGAAAGAGCATGGGCCTGTGGACTGAAGGGTCCCAGGTTTGATTCCAGTCAAGGGCACATGCCCGGCTTGTGGGCTCAATCCTCAGTAGGGGGCTTGCAGGAGGCTGCAGTTCAATGATTCTCTCCCATCATTGCTGTTTCTATCTCTCTCTCCCTCTCTCTCCTCTCTGAAATCAATAAAAATATATTTTAAAAAACAGTGCCTAATAAATAGTTAAGACTCAATATATCTTTGTATTTTATTATAAAGATTACCTATACAGGTTTTGCCCACACATGCCATCTATGAGAGAGAATGCAGTGGGCTATGATGGAATGAAAATGCTGTGAAAGTGCAGGGGAAGCTCTGGGTGATTGGAGTGGACTAGGGTAAAGCTTCATGGAGATAGAGTTTGAACTTGGCCATGAAGGGTGGGCATGATTTAAATTTAAGGGGAGACATTAGAATCTAAGCCAACGTTTTGAGAAAAATCACAAGTAAAAACTACATGGCATGTTTGGAGCTGGGTCATTTTCCCAAAACAAATGAATGGAAAGACACACAATGGAGCTAGAGAAGCAAACTGGAGACAGAGCAGTGATTTTCTTTCATATCATACTAAGGAGTTTGAGTTCTCTTTTTCTAGGTATCATGGAGCCATCAGGTGTTTCCTGTCAGTTCTGTAAAATATTCTCATATGTGTTTTAGATAGATAATTCTGGAAGGAGTAGGAAGTAAAGACTGAAACAATGAGAAATTAGAAGACAGGAGGCCAGTCAGATAGGGTAGGGTTGGCAGATTTGGGGAAGGGAAAGCCTATTTAAATTTGAATTCCAGATAAACAGGGAATAATTCTTGTATAACTATTGTTCATGCAATGTATTTTATCTGACAACCCTAAGTTAGGAAGATATTGCACTAGTTCAAGCAACAGAGGAATTATGGCAGTGCTGGTGGTAGTATCGTGAAGGCAGAAATGAAGAATAAATAAAGAGAAGGAACCAACAGAAGTTCACACCCAGTTGACTGTGGGGATTATGACAACAGTATTGGAGAGGACGCAGATTTCTCTCCTGGATGACTGGAAGAATGGGCCATTTCCCAGATGGGAAATGTCAATAATGTAAATAAATAAAGAGTAAGTGTGGAGTAGACAAGGTCTTTATATTAGATATGTTAAGGTTGAGGCTTCTGGAAGGCCATATGAACGTAGAAATTCTACTAAGGATCTGAATCAGAGTTGAAAGTCATCAGCATACAGGTGATAACTGGAGCCACTGCATTTGCTATGTTCTCCCAAGAAGACAGCAAAGGACATGAAAAATTCTTAGGGAGGACACTCAGCGAGGTGTAGGTGGAAGGAAAAGAGTAGATAAAGAATACTGGGAGTGGACATAAAGAAATGCAGGAGGAAGGCATCATTCTACCCTAAAGGAGGGAGGGAAGAGAGTGAGTGGATCAGGGGTGAGATGCTGGAGAGGTGATCAGCAGTGTAGGGAATGCCACAGAGTGAGCCCACCAATGCCCCCATGGTATACAGTTAAAAAGTAATAAAGAACTGCTCCTTTAAGAAGTTCATCGGTAAACAGGAAAGAATGGGGTGTGGATCTTGAGGAGAAAGCAGAATCAGCAAAGGTGTTTTTTTAGGATAGACTATGGTCGGATATGGCAGTAGGGTAGGATAAGACTGGACCTATAGAAAAGACTTTAAAACTTTAGTAGCTGATGCAGAAGAAAGCAATATGGGAGGAGATTTAAGATAGGATAGACAGTTGATAAGTAATCCTGCATTAAACATGGCTCCTTCGGAAAATCAGTGGCTGATTGTTGATCTGGACCAGATTACATTCCCTTCCTCTCAGGACCTGCCTATTTGTTCTGCCTGGTTTCACCCTTGGTTCAGATCAATCTATGGTGACTACCATTTCTGGAAATGTTGCTCAATTTTCAAAATTTGATTCAAGGTATATTTCCTTTGTGTATACATTTACTTATTCAGCACAAATTCATTAAACAGCAGTATCTAACACTGTTCTGAGAGCCAGAATTAGTGAAGAAGACAAAAATACCCTAACATACATCATTCCTTTATTACTTCTTCAACAAAAAATTTATTGAGCATCTCCCTTATGCCCAGATCTTTTAGCCAACACCTATCTCTTTTCTGTGAATTTGACCTGCAGTTAAGGTACACAACACAATTTACTGCTAATTATTGTTCTTTCATGTATATTGGTCTTAACAAATTTTTTTCAGTCAGGGCTATGTCCTGCACACAACAAATAACGAAATAACTTTCCTAATATAAATACCCAAAAGCTACTTAAAACAGAATTTAAAATATTTTAAAACTGACTGTCCATCTTTTTTTATTGAAATCTTCTGTGCTTTAATTGCTGTACAAAATGCCCCTTGAGTCACACCTTTCTACAGCACATCAAAGCGTCTGAAGCTGAAGAAGAATCTGTGTCTTTCTGTAGGAGCTGCTGTCACTGAAACTTCACAGAACTGATAAATTGCCCCCAGAGGGATCTTTCAGATAAAGTCTGTCATCATTTTAAAGTCTTGGCTCCTTTTAGACTTTCTTATTCTGTCATTCTGAGCTGAATGAGCTCCCACGTGTGAAAGCAGGTGCAGTAAACAAACTGTTCTTAAGACAGCAGAGGAAATTCACAAGGAACAAATTAATGAAATTAGAAGAACTGATGGTTCGGTTCCTATGTCATTGGGTGTGGCGCTTTAAACCTTCACTGCCTGTAACTTTTCACATTTGATTGTTCTTTTTGGTAAGTCTTTAATATGTGCTCAGTAAGGAAGTTACATTTTTAAAATGGGAATTTAGTTTTCTTGTAGTCCTTTCTCCCAGAGACTTCCATTTAGAGTGGCTTTACTACCTCTGTAACATAAAGGTATGTAATGAGCCCTGACCAGGTAGCTCAGTTGGTTAGAGCATCATCCCCATACACCAAGGTTGTGGGTTTGATCCCCAGTCAGGACACCTACAAGAATCAACCAATGAATGCATATATAAGTGGAACAACAAATTGATGTTTCTCTCTCTCTCTCTTTATCCCTTCTTTTCTCTCTCTCTAAAATCAATAAGTAAATAAAAAGTTTTTGAAGAATTATATAATAAAATGCTAAAAATACAATATCAGATGTCAAAATCATAATATTTTCTTTACAGAATGAGGGCCACATTATTACTATATCTGGCTTCTCTGTTCTCAGTTCAGATTACTCAACTTAGTAAATATTTACAATATGCCAAGTTACATAGGTTAGCATATGTAACATGTCAGATTTCAATGCTCCACAAATACCACCATCCAAGTTACTTCTGCTTTTATGTTCTTATACTGATTAGATTCAAGCTTTCTTACTTAACATCACATATTGATTTCTCCCCAATTTCACTCCTGCTTTTCTGGTTGGTATTATAATGAACGATAATGGTAGGTAGGAGAGACTTCTAGTTAGACATGAAATCCTTTCAAATTCAGGTTATGTCAACAGTTGCTAGAAGACTGCAAATAGTACAGATTATTGGCCGAATGCAGTAATGAGAAGGTTAGAGGTTCAAGGGCTAAATGACATAAGATCAACACGTGGCTTTTCCACCACTTAATTATCAGGTACCTGTTCTCTTATTCAGTTTCATCATCAAGATGCTCTTAATTATCTCTCAATCCTGATATTCAGTCATTTCCTATGTCTCCAGAGTAGAGTGATGAGGAATAAACTACTCTCTCTACTTTACAACAATCAAATGAGGTACCAAAAATAAAACTGAAAAATGTAAAAGAACTACATTTAAAACATAAACTCCTCATATGTGCTAAAATACTGGAGATACTAAATGCAACAGTTTAAATAGAATTATTTTAGAAATTTTTGATGCAGTGAGTTACCACACTTTTTTTAAAACTATAATCAATAGTTTCTAAATTTTGGCCATAAAGACCTTAAATATAAGGAAATAATCATTTATTGAAAAGTAGCATACCATTTTTTAGACAATATTTTTTATTTTTTTATTTTTTTAAATTTCTTTATTGACTAAGGTATTACATATGTGTCCTCTTCCCCCCATTACCCCCCATACCATTTTAATGTGGGTTAAAATATGGACATGAAGTCATAGCTTGTTGTAGAATATTAGTTTAGTAATCTCATCGAGCAAATATTTATTTTGGCCTTCACAAATGTCAAGTCTTTGATCTTTAGCATGTCCTATCTGAACTATCTTCATAAATTTTTTCTTCGAGTCTGATTACCTTTGTTTAGGGTTTTTCTCAAGTGACATCTGGGCCCTATAAATATATTCTGAAGTTTAACACTATATTTGATTTGACATGTTTATGGATGCACGTTGGTACTAACAATTTAAAATTTTTATTTTGTGCAGGAGGAATTTGTGACCCTGGAGATTCTCATGAAAATGATATCATCCTGTATTCAAAGACTGAAGGAAGAAAAGAACATATTACACTGGATACCCTTTCTTATTCCTCATATAAGGTATACATGCCATTTTGTTTGCCAAATGGCCCCACCCCAGAGGTCAAGTTCAAAATCAAGTTAGACCAAGTTAGATACAGAGGATAACTTTCTCTTCTAGCACCCCAGGAAATTACCAGATTACTTTAAAAGTGACATGGACATGGATACAGATGTCTTGATAACTTTTAAAGATCTTATGCCAACTTATCTTCAGGAAGAGAGGGCCAGGTGACTTGGTTGGTTGGAGTGTCATCCTATACACCAAAAAGGTTGTGGGTTTCATCTCCGCTCAGGGCATGTATGGGAGACAACCGATTGATGTTTCTTCTCACATCAGTGTTTCTCTCTCTCTCTCTCTCTCTCTCACACACACACACACACACACACACACACATACACACACACGTCAATAAACATATCCTCAGGTGAGAATTTTTTTTAATATATTTTATTGATTTTTTACAGAGAGGAAGGAAGAGGGATAGAGAGTTAGAAACATTGATGAGAGAGAAACATCGATCAGCTGCCTCCTGCACACCCGCTACTGGGGATGTGCCCTCAACCAAGGTACATGCCCTTGACTGTAATTGAGCCTGGGACCCTTGAGTCCACAGGCCGACACTCTATCCACTGAGCCAAACCGGTCAGGGCTCAGGTGAGGATTTTTAAGAAATGGCAGTTAGCCCAGCCGGCATGGCTCAGTGGTTGAGCATTAACCTATGAACCTGGATGGAGACCACGGTTCAATTCCCAGTCAGGGCACATGTCCAGGTTGCGGGCCTAATCCCCAGTAGAGGGCATGCAGGAGGCAGGCGATCAATGATTCTCTATTATCATTGATGTTTCTATCTTTCTCTCCCTCTTCCTTCCTCTCTGAAATTAATAAAAATATATTTAAAAATATAAAAACTAAAAATGGCAGTTATATACATTGTAATTGCAAGATGGATTCTAGGAAAATTTTCACAGACCCACATAGGGAGGATTACCAGTGATTTTGGTTTCCTTTGTTTTGAAGGTTCCATCTTTGGTTTCTGTAGTCATCAATCCTGAACTTCAGACGCCTGCTACCAAATTTTGTCTCAAGCAAAAGAACCATCAAGGGTATAATACGAATGTCTGGGCCGTAGATTTTTTCCACATCTTACCTGTTCTCCCTTCTACGATGTCACACATGATACAGTTTTCCATTAATCTGGGATGTGGAACACATCAACCTGGTAACAGGTAGGAAGCCCTATTTTTTAGTGTGTGAACTAATTAAAAATGAACACATCAACTTGACTATTAAATCAGAGCAACTTCTTAGTAGGTTTTCAGCTGGATTTTTAATAAACTACCCATTAATAATCTGAAAAGTTATTTAGTTCACACAGAGCCTGATTGGATAGATTTCAAATAGGAATCATTTTATTCTAAGAGCTTGGTCTTAGGTATCAGAGGAGCTTGCATGTGGTGTGGCACCCATCCGTTCTGACAGATTGCCGAGAGAAAAGAGAAAACAAAAAACTAAAAAAAGCTGGAACTCATTTTGGTTAGTGACCCCCTAATAATAGGAACAGAAATCAATTAGCACTTCAACAGCTATGATTTCTCAGTTTCACTTGCTGAAGTATTGCTCGTGTCCTTCCTCAGGATTTTGTCATTCACATTCACGGGTTGAAGTGGCGGCAGTGTGAGACATGGTAATTGCCTTGCCATCTATCAAACTCAGGAGCACAAACTCCAGTTACCATTTGTTGTCTTTAAAACAGAGGTTGTTTCTATAGCAGTAATGTAACTGCTTGCCCTTTAAAGGCTGGTCAGACTTCAGTGTAGGGGAAAACAATATTTTCAGAAGCAGCATCTTAAAAACTTCTACCCTAGTTCTATAGATGACTGATGTACTTAAAAAGAAACAGGTAATTACGTTTTATTTGTTATATTTTCCTCTTCCGTGTTGTGCTTGTTCTGGTGTTATCAGTGTCAGCTTGGAGTTTTCCACCAACCATGGGCGTTCCTGGTCCCTCCTGCACACTGAATGTTTGCCTGAGATCTGTGCTGGACCCCACCTCCCCCACAGCACCATCTACTCCTCTGAAAACTACAGTGGGTGAGTAAATTCTGAGATATCCAGAGACTTTAATCCATGTTGCAGACTCAAAATCAGTGAGTAAGCCTGAGACTAGTATGTTTTACTTAATAAGCATGGAAGCTGACCTCTCTTTTTCAGCTGATTTAGAAGTGATCTTGTGAAAAGGAAAAAAAGACTAACTTTGGTATATCGGATGTAAGATGATAATGGTAGGATCATTCATTCTTTATGTACTTGGCTGTTACGTTTTGGATTACATAAATTCAAATTCTATATAGTGATTATGTGGTTATTGCCAGAAGGCTTATTGCCAAAATACTTAGTTATGGAACAGTGCGACATAGATAGTGAAAGTTAAGCTTTGGAATCAAACCTAGGTTCAAGTCCTGATTCTGCCATCTACTTGTGTAATGATACTTACTCTTTCTAACTCTCTGCTTTTTTCCACATAAATTAAGGGAAATGATACACCCCTTTGGGGGCAGTTAAGAGAATTAGAGATGACTATGTAAAACACTTGCCATTTTACAGAATAAGCACTAGATAAATAGTAAAAACATTCCCAAGGAGAGAAAATTAAGTTGAAGATTATTCTCTTTCTTAGCCTCTCTTTAAATGCGCATAGGACTAAGGGATAGCAAAAAATAAAAAGTAATCAATGCTAGAGGACACCCCATCTCTGCACAGATACTTACCATAGAACTAGAGGCCCGATGCACAAAATTTGTACAAGGAGCTCGGCCCCTGCCCACTGCAGCAGCTACCTCTGCCTCGCCCCTGCCACTGTGGCTTCGTCGGGAAGGTTGTCCTTACATCCGGTCTAATTAGCATATTATACTTTTATTATTATAGATACTATTTAACTCTGAATTATTCATGTAAAAATTTCTAGAACTAATGTCTAAAAACATAATATCATTTGCGATTAAGAATGTATATGGATGATATGGATGTTTTTAAAAGTGACATGTTTGTTTTAAAACTATAAACAAATAAACTCCACAAATAAATTTAAAGAGTTTATTATCACATTGAATAGACCATCAAATCTCAGAGGGAAGGTGGAGGGGTGGGGTAAGAGATCAACCAAAGGACTTGTATGCATGCATGTAAGCATAACCAATGGACACAGACAGTAGTGGGGTGAGGGCATGTGCTGGCGGGTAGGAGCGGCCAGGGAAAGGAGACATATGCAATCCTTTTAACAATAAAGAATTTAAATTTTTTTAAAAAGGAGTTTATTATCAAACTTTAGTGCTACCCGCAGGCACACAGAAACTAGAACATCAAAAGCATGTAAAATAAATTGAAAAGATGTGAACAGTGTGTGGAGCTGTTTTGTGCTAAATTTCTTGCAGGTGGAACCGAATAACGATCCCCCTTCCTAACGCAGCGCTAACCCGGGACACCAGGATTCGCTGGAGACAAACAGGACCCATCCTTGGAAACATGTGGGCAATTGATAATGGTTAGTTTATGCCAGTCTTAATCACATGCCATTGAAGTAGAGTCTTCCTGTGCTTTTGTTCGTCAGCACAGACGTAATCACATTTCCAAGTCATGGTCTTGTGATTCATTAAACGCCCTTTCTTCCCTCTCTTCTCTGCATTCCATTAGAAGCCCAAGGATACACAAGCAGGAAAAAAAAAGGCAGTAGAGTCAGCAATATTAGATGCTAGAATGTTTCAACATACATAATTTTAAAATGCATAATGCCCTGAAACTCAAATTCACATTGATGACAAGGGATAGTCTAACATTTTCTTTGAATGTTTTATGCAAAATTAGCATAAATACTTACCATACTGCATGTATTAAAATAAGACCCATTCTTCTCTTCGTAGCTACGACAACATCTGGAATGCTTATCTTTTAGATGCAGACAGCACACATAAGAAAACATCTTCTCTAGAATGAAACTTGTGAAGTAAAACTTCTACCTCTTCTTCAGAAAACAGTATAAAAGAAAAATCTAAAAACACAATATTTTACTTTTAAATAAAATATTAATTTTTGTATAATGTAAAAGCCAATATCACTTAGGATAAGTGCACATGAGAGAATATATTTTAAGTATTGTGTTGCATGGCTGTAAACTTCTTATATTTGTTTTTAAAAGCCAACTCTCTGGTTTTTAATAATTCTAATTATAGGCAGATTTAGAGATTTCCTATTTTCAGAGAGTATATAAATTTGATTAAAGAGTTATACTATGAGGAAGTAGACAGGGAGGGAAGAGGGAAGGACAAAATGTCAATACTTAGCAAATTCAACATTGCCACTGACTTATAAAGTAGGAAAAGCCTATACCATTGTTTAATACTGATTTTCCATGTCTTAATCTTTCTGTTATTTTTGAATAATTTAGAAATTGATATGCAATTAATTAAATAAGTTCTTGAAATTCAGAAATAACTTCAGGCAAAATACTTTGCTGATGAGGCCATGTAAAATTTTTAAATAATCTGTATTCAAAGAAAACCAGTAAAAGTCCCAGATTTCAAAGACCACACGAGTTATGTGAACACAAACAGCGCATTTGAAAAAACAAGATGAGCTTGTTGCAATGGAGTTTCTCCATCCATAGAACATTTTGCATAGCATTTTAATTACTACACCTCTTAATTAGCTGCAGGGAATAAGTATGTGCCTCTGGATAGGGGATATGGATGACTTTCGCCTGCTGTCATACTTTTCAAAGGTCCTATAACAAACTTATATTACTTAGTCATAAAAGAAACTGAAAAATCGGTAGTGAAAAAAAGCATCTGAAGAAACTAAGAATGCAATAAATCACATATAAGCCTCTGAAAAGAATATCTGAATTTCCTAAAGAAGCTATTACAACATGATTCCAAGTCAGAAAGTGTTTACATCCTGAGTTCTCATTATCGGGATTTGTGTAGAATGAGAAAAGGTAAAGATACATGAAATGAGCATGGTTAGCACTGTTTGCCAAATGCAAAACTTGGGGCAGAATCTCTTCAGTTCTGTTATCTTATGTGTAAGGCTTTCACACAAAAACCAGGACCTAAGAAGCCAAGAGGAGGACACACACTCACTCCTTCAGAGAGACAGGTATGCCACCTTGCCAAAGGACTCTCTCCCATTTCACTATGGAATTCCAAAATTATATGAAGAAAAAACAGGTCAATATCCTACGTCTGTTAGGTATGCTTTTTGTCTTCATGGCGAGTTAGCTTCCACTAGTGAGTAAAAAAAAGCATTTTGGAAATTATCCTGAAATTCTTAACAAAATGGAAAATCCTAGAGCAAGTCTTAGTTGTCACTTTTTAAATTCTCCCGTTTTGCTTACATTAATGGTAATAGTGAAGAAAACACATCTGTCCTTTCCACACTCTTCAGAAAAAGAAGCCTGACAACTTATTCATACTGCTATTCCTAATAATTCCATCTTTAGCAGGCAGGGATGACAACAAAATTCTTAATTATAATTTAACTCTTTTATTGACTGGGAAAGTCTTGTTTTATTTTTGTTAATGGTTGTTGTTGTTTTTATGGTGGGAGCTTTTTGAATAATGACATGGGTATAATACAGTATAAGGCATTCTCAAGAGTGAACCTGCAAAGTGCAGTGAACCATTGAACAGGACTTAAGACCAAATCCTGCTGCAGCCATAAAATCGGGTGTCCAGGGAAGACAGTCCATAAGCTTTTCCAGGCTAAAGAAGAGTGAAACTCCTTTCTGGTTCCTCAGCACTGAGCCTCCAGTGGAACTCATCAAGCAGGTGGAGCAAGAAGGACACCTGTCCCCAATATGGTGATGACAACCATAACCCTATGGTGTCAGACAGCACACTAAGCATGCAACATCTCGTTTATTCTTTCCTCCAGGGACAAAGAATAAGGACACTGAGGCTTAAATGGATACATCACTTATCCAGTGTTTCCCAGGTGACACTGAATATGAATCCAGGGTTATTGACACTTAAAACCAATAGTTTCAACCACTCAGCCTGCTCTCGACCTCTTCTTCAACCACTAGTTTCCTTCAGCAAGTGTTTTTCCTGGGCCACTTTGCATTACATTTGAATTACCGTACCTGTTAAATGACTCCAGTGAATAAGTGCTTATAGGAACACAGGCCACAGGAAAATTTATTTTAAAGCAAAATCATTTAATTTTGACATGGTTACAAGATAGAAAAGAAAATGGTCATGGATGGTAAATTTGTTTATGCCGGAAATTGAGTATGTGAAGTCTGAACAACCATTGCATCTCTAATTCCTCATTGGTTTTGTTCCACTTTTATACTATTTGGTGTGACTTGATTATACTGATTATCAAACAGCTTAATATCTTAAATATATTTGAGTCTGAGTATCTCAGAACCTACCATTCAATAGCGAGGAGCCCTATCACTCAGCATTCCAAAGATTAGAATTTCAAGTATTAGAATTCATAATATCATTGTCAATCAAGCCCACCATTTAGGGATAGACCTGCATTATAGAGAAAAGGTTTTACTCAACAACAGATTTTAATTCCCCATTTGAGGAAGGATGATTAATACTTCAAAATATATGTAACACTCATCTTCAAGGCTATAGATTATTACCTGGTAAGAATGGAAATCATAGTTTTTAAATTAAATTATACCCTCTCCATTGCATGCTATGTCTACTTGATCCTTTGTAAATTCTTTATTTCTACCTAAGGAAATTAAGCTATGTAGAAAGTTCAAGGCAGAAGCATTAATATTCTGCCTGAAATCATTTTAGCTCAGGAGACTCTGTTAAGGAACCCAAATCACATGTTCCTACTTTCTTTGCTATGAAACATTAAAATCTTGAAAGAATTAAGTTAAGACAGTTCTGGCAGATTTGTAACGAAGCACTTACCTTGTCACAGAGCACTCCACATGTTACACTAGTTTCTTGTGCACAACATGTATACAGTGGGCTAGATGTCATGGGCATTGCTTCACAAAATTGTTTTAAATGCCTGAGGTATTCTTGGTTTTTCCCATTTGTATGCCATCTTTCACATGCTGTCTCTTGCCCTGCAGTTTACATAGGCCCGTCGTGTCTCAAATTCTGTTCTGGCAGAGGACAGTGCACTCGGCATGGCTGCAGGTGAGCCTTTTAAAATTATACTTACACTTCTCTTTTTTTTGGTACATACTTTATATGTTTAAGCCACAAATCATTTTAACCTAGTATTTTTTCAGGGTTTTGAGGTTTTTGAAGACCAAAAGTAAGGTACTCCAAATGGAATTTAAGCATAACAAAATACTAAGTGTATTTTATAAATTGACATTAATGAATAAATTAATTTCTACTAAACTAAAATGTGAACAACTTTAGCATACCTCATGTAAATTTGTGAACAAATTTGAATTCCTTGTAGCTCGATGACTACCTTTTCTGTATTTAGTACATTCTTTAATGTTATTTTCCCATAGACTTGTTCTAGTGTTTGTGAGTCATATTTTAATTCCTAGCATACTTTGTAAAATGAATTATGAAAATCAATCCTGACCCATAGACCTAATACTAAAGGAAACTGAGCAAGCCAAATTTAGAAGATTTGATAAGAAAATTCATCTTTAAATATAACTTTGCAGTTTTGCTTCCTTTTGAAAATAATTTGAGTCTTTAAAATGATGTATAAGGTATATTACATAATGTTGAATATTAGTGTGAAATTATCTATATATATAAAATTCTAATATGCAAAGTGTCCCCTTGGTAGTTCGACCGACCAGGAGTTTGAATGTTCGCTATGACGTGCGCTGACCACCAGAGGGTGGCGTGGAACAAAGGAAGGCCCCGTCTGGCAGCTGACAGCCAGGGAAGGGAGGTCCCAGTCGGCAGCTGCTAAGGACCCTACCCATTGCACAAATTTCGTGCACTGGGCCTCTAGTACATAAATAATGTAATATCTAAGTACCACTGGATATTCCTATATTAATATTTAATTATAAGATATCCTAGAAATCCCTAAAACCACAGACAATCTTTGTTACACAGATAAGTTTTCAACAAAAGATTATCTAGTCTGTTTTTCTTTTCTTGTCCTCCAAACAAAGAGTAATTAATTATCCAATTACTTCATTACTAATGAACTCATAAAAGACCTTTGGACCTATTCTTTGTAAATTATATGTCTGAGGCAAGACACTTGCCAGTACTGAGATTAGAGTATATAGTATGAGGTTAACTTTTTAACTACATATCAATGAATTTAATTAACAGAGACCTCATTCTGCACAATGGAAATGTTTTATAAAGTACGTAAAGAATTTAAAAATTCCTATTCATATTTCAAAACATAATTTGCATCTCTTTGCTTTTTCATAAAACCACCAATTCCCACTCTGAAACACTGACTCATTAGATCTATGAAATACTGACTGGTATTTTCTTCAAGTTGTTATCTTTATCCGTTTTCCATAACCAGGCCGTCCTCTGGTTTAAGACATTTTAAATAAAATTCACACAAGGAGACCAGACATTTTAGTAATTCCTGAAGTTGTCCTGAAAAGTTTTGCAAACAAATTACCTAAAAGTACAGCTGCTTTTATTAATAAAAATAGAAAGTGCTATTTCTAAAAGACCTATCTATAATTACAATAGTTATGCTTCATACTTCATTTATTGTATACAATATCCTTGTTAGCATTCAATAGTTTTATTATAGCAACCATCTGTGTTACCCATGATGGATGGAAACAAAAATCCAATGGCAGTTTTATGTCTTTGGGCATCATTCTCTTTTGACACTATACATTTTACCAAGTAATCATAGCCTTCACCTCCTGAAGTTTCACAGAATGTTCTCATGAGTTGGAACTTTGGGGGGATTTTTGTATTTCTGACAATGTTTTATGTAATATTCATTGGCTTTGTGCATTTGTGGCTGAGCTAAAGGTTTGGCCACTACATCCTTTTCCAGCAATATGTGCCTTGTCAAGTTTGAGCAAAATTGCAGGGAAAAGAAATTCGTATTCACCCAGCCAGCATAGCTCAGTGGTTGAGTGTTGAGGTCATGGTTCAATTCCCAGTCAGGGCACATGCCTGGGTTGCAGGCTCCATCTGCACTGTTGGCCATGCAGGAGGCAGTCGATCAATGATTCTCTCTTATCATTGATGTTTCTATCTCTCTTTCTCTCTCCCTTCCTCTCTGAAATCAATAAAAATATATTTTTAAGTGAATTCATATTCAATACCACTAATTTCCCTTAAACAGATCCTTGAATTTGGGGTCTCTGCAGCTCTGTGTCTCCCCAGATTGCTCCCCTCATCACTACCATTATTTGCTACCAGGATTCCACCTCTCTTGTTTCCTAACACTTTCTTGCCTGTGTATAATCCCTGGGCCTGTGTATCTAAACTGACAACTCACTATCCTGATAAGCCCACCCCTGTTAGAGATGTTAAAGATGCAAATGAGAAGGACAGAGAGCTTAGATACCTTTCTACACGTGTGTCAGCCATGTATCTTACCAGGGAATATTGCACTTGAGGGTGGGTAGATGAACCAGTAGGGGGCATCTTTGAAGTCAGGAGAGCTTCGGGTCACTCCTGAAATCACCTGTGTGTGCTACCCTATTGTTTTGCTGCAAAACAAAGGCCACAGAGGTATTTAAATATCTGAGTGGAATCCTAATCAGCATCCTATCCCCAGTGTGTAACTTTTGACTAAAAGTATACTTTCAAAACCAGAACATGGGAACTGACTTCCCTGTAAGTCATCTGTAAATGCTCAGCAATTTCTCCCAGTCACTGGTCTTAAGAAGACACATTTAAGATACACAAAGATGCATTTGTCCTGAAATGCACTCTGGCAATAGTCTTGTTGGGAACACTGATTCCGTTTTGTGGCCATATTCAGTTTCCCAGTATTAAAATGTGTCCTCCTTAGGTAATTTTTAAGTCCTTCTTATTCAGAGTCTGACTTAAGTCAATGAGGTAACATGTGAAAGAAGCAAACTGTGTGAGGCTCATTTACATGCTCTGCAAAATATTGTTCTCCTTTCCTACTCCCATCTCTAATGCCAAGACAACCCTCAAACTTCAGTTTATGGTAGTTCTTGGCATTTTAGGGCCCAATTTCTTTGATAATATGATGATTGCTATAAACTTTCTCCCTCTAAATATCCAATGCACATCAAAGTTGGCATTTGATTTCAGCATGTTCATACATTCCTTGGACCTCACTGAGGCCAGCATGGATCCCAGTTTCAGAGCTAGTGGTAACAAACAAATAGCCTTCTAAATTAAATCATAATATCACTTCACTGGTACACTTGCTTTATAAAAGGCTTGATTCAGAGACTCTAGGAAGTTTTGAATGCTTTCATGAGAACCCCATGCCACCCCAAAAGACACCAATTTAATTTTGTAATGGGCTGGCTACATAGCAAGTATAGTAAGAAAGAAGTAATAAATAGAAATAAAGGATTTGAAACTAATTCCTGATAAGTAAATTTCTTTAAATATAAGAAGGTTCTGAATTCAATTGTTGAGTCTTCTGGGATGAGTTTTTCCACTGGTAAAAGGTGCAGGGAGTCCATACATATTCTAGTCAGCTAACATAAACAGTGTGTTCTTACATGGCAGCAGGCAGTTTGTTGTGGGGGTTTTTCCTCTTTTCCTTGAAGCACTACTAATTTGGGATTCCACTGAGAGGCAACACAGTTCTGTGAAGGACATCTATCTAGGTCAAGGGTGTAAGCATTTCCTTTAAAATGCCCATCTAAGTTTGAAATAGTTGATACATTTATTTCCAGTCTTTTTCAAATAATTCCGGTCACAAATATAACATGTATGTTTACACTTGTTCTTAAAGGAAATTTATTCTAGATATCTTATAGAGGTATTTTATTTATGTTGTTTCTTTTACAAGTTAAGTGAACATAATTATAGATAAAAGTATATACCTTTGACAAAGATTTTAAATTGTAAATGTGCAAAAACATAGATCTATTTGGAGATAAATTGCTGGCATTGGTCAAAGGTGAGTGCTGAGTTATTGTTTTAAGTCATAAGCTTTTCACAGCAGAGCTATGCAAAGTGTGTGTTCTTCTGTAATATTCACAGTCTGCCCTTACCAAGTCTTCTGATTCAGAATTCTCCAAAGTCTGATGAGCCTTGCCTACCATTCAATCAAATTCTGGCCTCTGGACTTCCTCCTCCCCAGGGCAGATTCAGGAATCTCTGAAAGGACCAACAGTTTAAGATTTCATGGGCTCTCTTTCAGGTGTGACCCTGGATTTTCTGGCCCAGCTTGCGAGATGGCATCCCAGACATTCCCAATGTTTATTTCTGAAAGCTTTGGCAGTTCCAGGCTCTCCTCTTACCATAACTTTTACTCTATCCGTGGTGCTGAAGTCAGCTTTGGCTGTGGTGTCCTGGCCAGTGGTAAGGCCCTGGTTTTCAACAAAGATGGGAGACGTCAGCTAATTACATCTTTCCTTGACAGCTCACAATCCAGGTGAGTGAAGGCAGGGTGGAATACATACTGAAACCAGATAATAATGTTTGAACTTAAATCTATTAATGTTCTATTTTTTATTTATTTATTTTTGCTTATATCTACATATTCTCATTTAAAACCAGCATGAGAGGGAGTTTATATAGGGTTAATTTGTCCTAATTTTAAATAAACTAAAAAGCTCACTGATGACTTTAAGATACTAATGACTGACTAGAGTTTAAAAAATATGAAATGTTGGCATCAAAACTGTGTTCTCAAGCCAAGGACTAGTTAATTATTTATGTAGTTTTGTTTATTTGACAGCTTGCAGAGGCTGATGAGATTTACATTGCCCTTCCCCCAGTGCTCAATAAATAATGCAGTAAAGGAATGATTGGCATTTTAAGTGAACATACACAAGTCATAGGATACAGATATGTATAAAAATACAGTTATATTTGTATGTATGTATCTGTATATAAAACAGGTGCATGGACCTTATCTTCTACACATATTCATACATCTCACAGTGAAATTATATTTTATAAAAGAGGGATGAGTGGAAACCTACAGCTTTGGGGTAGTTCATTTAAATTTGTTTGAAATTCTTTAAAAACCAAGATAATCATTAGGATTAAAAATGTTTGTGCACACACTAATTATAGACAGTTCTTGTCTAGGTTTCTCCAGTTCACATTGAGGCTGGGGAGCAAGTCTGTTCTGAGTACATGCAAAGCCCCTGACCAGCCCGGAGAAGGAGTTTTATTGCATTATTCTTATGATAATGGGATAACTTGGAAACTCTTGGAGCACTACTCATATCTCAACTATCACGAGCCCAGGTATGTTGCAAATCATTTGGAAAAAATCGTTAGAGAAATAGCTCTTTCCTGAGGAAGTCTTCATTCAAATGGTGTAAGATTCCAGATATTTTTCCACTGCAAGATGGTGAGGACAAAGATTGATGAATCTTGTAATGAAAAATTAGCAAGCCACATTCTTCTAACCCAATAAATTTGGAGAAATTTATTCTCATATTTTGAAATGTGCATATAAGAGAAATAATTTGATACCTAGGAAAGAGGAAAATACTTAATACTATTTTTCTCATTTAACTAGTGCAAACTATTAAATATGATTTTAATATAATGCTGAATTATAAATGCTATTGATGAATATTTGATAGCAGTATAATATAGTAACTAATAATAAATCATATGAAATAATAACTCATAAAACATGATAGTCAATAAATTTTATATTATAATTAAGACATGAATATAAATAACTTTTTCTAGCATGTATAGAGTCCCTGGTAAAGGTAGAGTGTGAGGATATAACTAAAGTCCCTTCTTCATGCTCCTTCTATTTTTCTTTAGCTTATGTATTTCACAATCTGTAGTCACAGTTGTGAGACTTAAGTTTCACTTAAAGCAGAGTAGTAACCACTATAAGTGGTATAATGTCAGAGATGTTCAAGTCATCTTCACCTCTTTCAGAATATTTGTTAATCTGCTCACTGAAATTCCTTTAAAATATCAGGAAAAGAGGAGAATGGGGAAGTGAACATACCATTGGAGGAGGGTACCCCTGTGGCTTACGTTCCCAGTGGGATACAAAGAACTCACTCCTAGAAGCCCATGCAGATCATGGGGAGATGTGAAAAAGCCTGAGGCTGTGGCACTGAGGTTCGTGTGGGCACCGTGGTGACTGGCAGGGCCACTGATAATAGATTTAACATACTTGAGCATTTTTTAAAAATGTATTTTTATTGATTTCTAAGAGGAAGGGAGAGGGAGAGAGAGATAGAAACATCAATGATGAGAGAGAATCATCGATCAGCTGCTTCCTGCATGCCCCCCATTGGGGGATCAAGCCCGCAACCTGGGCATGTGTCCTGACCAGGAATCGAACAGTAACTCCAGGTTCATAGGTCGACACCCAACCACTGAGCCATGCTGGCCGGGCAAACCTGCGCATTTTTATAGGGCTGGTTCCAGAATTAAGTATTTGCAAATTGATGAGAACTTTTATTTTCATGTAAAATAAAGTAGCGTGTAACAGAGATTATAGTTAACAACTATTATGAATTATAAACACTATATAAAATTTTAAGAACATACCAGATGTATTGGATATTTCCCTTTAAAGGTAAATGTAAGGCTAAACTCAACTTTCTCACTCAGTAGACATATATGAATACTAAAGAAATGTTTCATAGGCTCTCCATAGTGAACATTAAAAGAAAATTTAAAATCAAGGTGATAATCGTAATAATGATGAAAACATGAAGAAAATGTCACCTCCCTAAGTTAACGTGGCCTACAGCACAATTTTTTCTAACAAGGATGGACAGCTCCAAAATTCAGTAATCTATCTAGATCATGAAATTTAATTAATCCTTGTTGATATGAAAAATAATTACACATTTAATGTGCGATTGCAAAGGTGCATTTAATCTTGCCTGCCACTTGACAACAGCATTTTTCTTCTAAGCAGGATCAAGATGGCTCTTCAGCATTAGGTATGTGCATAGCTTGAAAGATTAAGATCAGAGTGGAGATTTTCTTTCAAGAAGAGGGGAGAACACTTTCATTTTCTATATACGTACCACTGTCTGAGACTCTTCTTCCCTCCCCCTCTCTCTTACAAATATTAATAAAAGGTGATTGACAGAAGTGGAGTTTGATATATTCTAAATGCTAAATTATATCTTATATAATAAATAATACAAACCATGTAAATTCTTCACAGGAAAGTTAAATATATCTTGATGCCGTTAGCTATTGCTGTATTTTCTTCAGCGTAACATGCTGCCTGTAATTGCTCTGAATTCCATATTGTTCCTTTCTGTCATGGTTGTTTGAAAATGAAATATGATCTATAAATTAGATATGTTAATTGGCTAACCATTATTACTCCTAGCCAATTTCTAATAATTTGCTTGCCTATGATTCATTCAATAAATGAAAGAACTCTATGTGCTTGTTATTTATAAAATTGAAAGTCTGTGAATATATTTTAGTTAATCTTTTAATTCAAACTGATTAGGATGTCTTGTGAAATAATTGGTATTTTTATTAATGTAAAGCTTTGTATCACTGATGAGACTAAAATTATTCTATATATTTATTTTCTTATTCTATATTTTTCTTAATTGTGGGGCTTGTTCTTATATTCTAAAATTATTATGAAGCCTAATCTTATTTTATTTTGATTATTGTATTTGATTATAAGAAATATATGAACTTAGTATCTACTTTAAAAAGGAAGATTGATACAGAAAGTTCTCCTAAGTCCCTGGGCTCTCTTCTAGGAATTCTAATCAAATGGTTCCATAGCTATTCTAACCAGCCCTGCAATATGCATAGCGTGGTGAAAGCAATCTGCCACCCTACCCCAAGACATGAAGTAAAGGTCGAGAGCACAGGCTCTAGAGCCAGGCTGCCCAGGTCTAGATCGTGGCATTGTTACTTGAAAGCTTCCTCTGTATTCAAATATCTATTAGGGTACGCTGATAATAGTAGTTCATTCTCGCAGCAAGAATTTAAGTCCTATGTCAGGTACTGTTCTAGGTGCTAGGACACAGTAGTGAAAAACTGACTCTGCCATAGGATATCATCCCAATTTCATAGCTGAAGATGCTGAAGCACATAGAAGTTTAGTACCTCTCCAAGAGTCTGGGTACAGACCACGGTCTTAATATCTCTGCCAGGGAAAATATTGGTCATTTCTATTACATTATCATATCTATATATATAAAAGCCTAAGCAACCGTTATGACCAAACCACCAGAACGACTGGTCAACCAGTCGTTATGATGTGCACTGACCATCAGGGGGCAGACCTCAACGCAGGAGCTGCCCCTTGGTGGTCAGTGCACTCCCACAGCCAACCTTCCACGGCTGGCCAACCTCCCGCAGTCCCTCCCTCCCGGCCAGCCAGTCGGCCAACTTCTGCGGTCCCTCCCCCCAGCCCGCCAACCTCCCATGGCCCCTCCCTTCAGCCGGCCAACCTCCTGCGGCCCCGATTGGGACTGGGTGAGATGGCCCCAATCGACCCCAATCACCGGCCAGGCCAAGGAACCCCACTCGTGCACAAAT
Source organism: Myotis yumanensis (assembly GCF_028538775.1). Taxonomy (NCBI): domain Eukaryota; kingdom Metazoa; phylum Chordata; class Mammalia; order Chiroptera; family Vespertilionidae; genus Myotis; species Myotis yumanensis. Next base: position 70,289,105 of record NW_027223760.1, on the reverse strand, counting down.
TCATGCACCAGGCCTCTAGTACATAAATATGCACTTTATTTTCCAATAAAGTTTCCTGAGAAATTCTACTTTTCAGTTGTTATTTTTTAAAATTATATTTATTTTCGTCAGAGAGAATAGCAATTATTTTTAAAATTATTAATATATGCCGAAACCGGTTTGGCTCAGTGGATGGAGCGTCGGCCTGCGGACTGAAGGGTCCCGGGTTCGATTCCGGTCAAGGGCATGTACCTGGGTTTCGGGCACATCCCCGGTGGGAGATGTGCAGGAGGCAGCTGATCGATGTTTCTCTCTCATCGATGTTTCTAACTCTCTGTCTCTCTCCTTTCCTCTCTGTGAAAAATCAATAAAATATATTTTTTTAAATTATTAATATAACAGAAAATTAATTTTTAATAATTACTAATCAAATTAAATTATTCAATTAAATCATATTTTTCACTATTGAGCCAGTCCAAATATAGTTTTGGTTTATTTTTTGGTATATTAACACTCCGGTGTGGGGTGAATTTCCCGCCAAAATATAAGATGGCGCGGGCAATTATTTAGGTTTCCCGCGCAAAATCAGGGATTTTTATGATACCTATTACCCCAATGGGTATGAAACGGTTCGCATACGCAGGTAGGTATCTTTGTGAACGGCAAACAAACAAATATTTGGTAATACGCAGTTACAATCGGCCCGAGTTTACACGTTTCCCGCACTCCACCGCAAATCTATATGAACCGAGTTAAGACGGCTCCCGCGGAGTACGCGCAATTCACGCGAGCCGACTTAACTCGTTTCCCCCACTCCAAGTATTAATATTAACAATATATTTATTTAATATTTAATAAACAAATGAATATTTAGAAAAATTAAGGTGAAAAATTACTAAAATCCTTAACTAAAATTTACTCTTTTCCTCCAACAAATTCACATTGGTGAAAAACAATTCAGCGGACTGTGGGAAGTATTTAAAAACCATAAACATATTATAGCTATGTGTTTTAGCCTGAGAACTGTTTTTAATTTATATTCCTGTATTTGAATATTGATTTTTCATTATTGAAAAAGTATGTTTTCTAACATTTCAAAAAGTTCTACCAGTTTATGTAATCAGTGATGATAGTCATGTTATTCTATCCATATTTCCATGTACAAGTTATTTAAAGAGACTATAGATACTTTTAGTAACTTTTAGTGTGTAAAACATTACATTTCCAATATGTGAGTTAAAGTTTCTTAATGCAATAACTAAAGATAACATAATGCAAACATTAAAATCAATCTAATTTCTTAGTAAACCACACAGACGACATTAAAATTTTTTAATAATTTATTTCTAAGTTATCCAACTAGTCACTGTCTTGCGAGTTTTTCTTTGCTCCCTAAAGAAAGACCCAGTTCCTTCACTGTGCATTTACTGCAAACACCTCTCCTGGTGTTTAATTGCACATTGATGGAGACAAATGTTCCATTTGCCATTTGCTTCACATCTCACCTTGTGTGTGCGTGTGAGCAGCATGGTACTGTGATTTATGGAGCTTTCAAGCAGATGTCATTGCAGTGACAATTAATGTATGGTTCCTGCTGCTGTGTACAATAATTGCTCCTGGAAATTAGATATTATTCTTAATTTTCTTCTCCATTTATCAGGTAAAGGTTTGTTGTCATAGCCACCATGACACAGCAAGTGACCTTGCTCACTATGCTACACTCATGGGAATAAAGAAGTGCCATGGTTCAACCAGCCCCAAACTCTAATGCGTGTAACAAGCTGCCATAGATCCGATAGCAGACTGAGACGAATCCTGCCACTGTGAGAACTGTGTTTCACTGACTTAGCTTTTCTGAGATCAGATGAGTGAGACAAAAGTCACATTTTTTTAGATTTTTAAAAGTGTTTAGAAAATTTTCTTGGAGTCAGACAGGAAAATTGGAAATTTCAGAAGAATGTGTGTAATCGTGGGAGAAAAATTTTTTAAAATACTATACAGCAGAAAAAAAAGAATCCTGCTATAAATGTTTGTATTTTAAGATGTCAAAGTAATATACATTTTTTACTTTTTCTCCTTTAGAATAATCTCCGTAGAATTACCAGATGATGCAAGACAGTTTGGAATTCAGTTCAGATGGTGGCAACCGTATCATTCTTCCCAAGGAGAAGATGTATGGGCTATTGATGAGATTATCATGACATCTGTCCTTTTCAACAGCATTAGTCTTGACTTTACCAATCTTGTGGAGGTCACTCAGTCTCTGGGATTCTACCTGGGAAATGTTCAGCCATACTGTGGCCATGACTGGACCCTGTGGTGAGAACTTCATCTTTGTTCTTGTTGTTACAGTTTGCATTGAGGATTAGAACACAAGGAGGATCTTCCAATGCAGCTAGCACTTAGTCATTTGTTGACAAATATTTACTGAACATGAACCATTTGAAAGTCGTTATTATGTCTACAAGTAAGCTATCTTTAGGAGGAAGACCCAAAAAACCTGATAGGTTTAAATAAATACAAAATTTCACCATATTTATTCATCTCATTTTCATTTACCACCATTACATATAAAAACTTTCCTCAATAAGTGTTAATAACTAAAGTGAATATCCTCCCTTCATGGAGACCCTCCATAATCATAGTGAAATGTGAAATCACTCTAATGCTATTTTAATAAAACAGTAATTAGTTCTATTTTCATGCTTTCATCAAGTCCAAGAAGATTTTCCATCTTATTTGTTAATGTGGATCTTCTTTTTAATCCATTCTATCAGCCATATTAACTCATCTGGTTAATATCAGTGGGGTTTCAAGATTGTGGTATGTCTTAGTCAAGATACCTTACATTCTTAGATATCTCCCCCATGGTCATATGCAAACTTAATTGTACATTAATTAAACTTAATTATACATTAAGCAGTAAATAAATAATTTAAGACTATGATTAAAACTTCAAGAATAGTAATAGGATGACACAACAGTGATTAATTAGACAAAGGTTGGCTGCTCTAAATAGAGAGGAGGAAGCTATGTTCGTATACTAGTAGTTCAAATAGTGGATATGATAAATTCCATGTATTAGAAAGTGGAAGAACTAGGAAGCTCCACTCACATGAATAGCTGAAGGAAGAGCAGTCCAACTATGGGAAACTTTGTGGTTAAAGTCTCCAGAACAAGAGTGGCCATGGCATGTTTGAGGATCAGGAAGGACGCCAATGGTGATGGAGCCCAGGTAGCGAATGTGAGGAGTAAAAGCCAAGAGATGTGCATAGGCCAGGTCACATTGGGCCTTCTACACCCAGAAACCCTGGATTAAAACTCAAGTCTGCTTAATTCCAAAACCCATAGCCTTCACCACTACGCATCCTGCCCCTTCCTCTCTCTCTCTCTCTCTCTCTCTCTCTCTCTCTCCCTCTCCCTCTCCCTCTCTCTTTTGGTTTCTTTAGGGCTTTAAACATGATTGAGGAAGAATTTTCTAAGAGACTTTTACTTTCTATTGAGTCATGGTCAAACCAATTTAATTTCTCCAGATGAAGCTTGCCGAAAGCTATTCACCACAGTGGTCTCCAGAGAGCATATCATAAGTAACCCATCAGTGACCTTATCATAATTAGAGGTAAATTTTACACACCATTGCACAGAAAATTACCTTTGATGGGAATTGTGTGGGGCCAGTCCCATCTCGCACACAGCAGGCTAAAAGTCTAGCATCAGAATGACAGCTAATGGAATGGAAGTACAGCTGATCACTTCTGCTGCAAGCACTGTCAAACTAGATACAATGAAATTTCTATGCAGCGAAACATGAAAAGCAACTGTGTTTTCTCTAGTTGATAGCCTCAGCTGCTTGTTTTCATGGATATTCTTTTTTTAATCCTGGAGCCTTCAAAAAAAATAAAGAGGTGAAGCAAATGACATACAAAGATATAAACCAAAATGAGGTTTTTGGAATTTTATGATTTTGAAATTTTAAATTGACCTGAATTAACAGTAATCAAGTTGGTCATATACCGTAAACTATATCCCCCAAGATTATATAGTTGTTTTTTCCACCACTTTTAATACAACAAAGAGTCATATCAGGAATGCAAGTCCTGTATCATGTTTATTTTCAGAAATAGTTAACATCAGCTTAAATAAACTCCAAAGTTGCTGAGCATTTTTAATTTAACTCTTGGGTTGAATGCATGATAACAGCAGTTTAATTTCTATGCTTTGATCAAACCCTAAGAACAATATCCTTTCACACAAGTCTGATGAATATTCTTAACCCACCACTGCTTTAATTGGTGGAGATACATTTACTTTGTGAAAGTACAATCGCAATAATTATAGAAAACCATAAGAAAATATAAATAAGTGTACAATCCCCATGGGTACCTTGAGCAGCACAATAGGAGTTTTATTAACAACCACATGTGAGCAATCAGACTTGACTTTCTGATCTTCTCTGAAATGAACAGGAATTGTCCTAGTTAAGAAACAACAGAGAGTATACTCTGGCGGTGATAATGAGACTAGAGAAAGACATTAACCACTTTAATAAGGACATGAAAAATGCTTGCTGCTTATTAAAATGAAACAACATGGAAGACCTCAAACTGTTCCCATTTTCTCAGCCAATGAATCAGAATAAAGCCCCTTTTAATGACACTGTTTTCTCTCTACGACTGTTGGGGAATATATTGTCCAAGTTCAATGTGAACTCACTTTGCTACACTATTAAAATTCAAATGATGGTGTTGACCAACTATTTATCATAACCTCCTAGCCCTAAAACAGGTTATTTTTTAATGGAGCATATTATCTTATTAAGAAAAAATTCTTTGAACATGTTAATGAATTAGTGGTGTGCCCTTCGATAACCTTGTTTCTCTCAAGAGAAATTTTGAAATGTATACATGTCTCCTACAGATCGCTGGTGTTAAATTAATTATTGTTGCCTTTTCCCAGCTGTGAGTTCATTTGGTTCTCATTTTCTAACTCATGATTCTCCATGAGCATGGATTGTTGTTACTGAGAATATTCTCCAGGGAAAACCTGTACAATTACTTTTTCATTAGAAGCACCATAGTCAATATGCTATAAATCACTTTACAATGTATCATCTTAGAGCATGTTTTTCTGTAGAGAAATGAATTTTAAATATTTGTAGTACTTTCCTTCCATACACAGTATCTGAAATCAGAACCTCTACTTTAAAATCTCTTACATATATTTTAAGATCACTAAGGGAATACTTTTAATTGGTATTTATTAAAGATTATCTGACTAATACTATTAGTGGTAATACCAAGGGACATTTACATTCCTCTGTCATATCTAATAGACGAGCGAGGTACAGTTATTGTATTGTGTAAGATTTTTATTTCAAAATGTGTACAACTGTGACAGACGGTTGTTTTAGCATGTTAGTATTTGCGGTTGGTTTTAGTACAAGAGATAAAGAGTTTTCCTGATAAGCTAAAGGATTTCAACACCACTAGATGGACTTTACAAGAAATGTTAAAGGAAGTTTTCAAGTTGAAAAATAGGGCACTAATTAGTAACAGGAAAATATATAAAAGTATAAATCTCACTGGTAAAGGTAAATTTTAGTTAAATTCAGAATACTCTAATATTGTAATGGTGGTGAATAAATCACTTAAAAATATAGCATGAAGGTTAAAAAGACAAAAGTATTAAAACAACTATAACTAAAATAATTTGTTAATAGATATACAGAATAAAATGTTAATTGTGACATCAAAATCATAAAATGTCAGCGGGGAGTAAAAATATAGAACTTTAGTATGCATTCAAACTTAAGTTCTTATCAGCTTAAAATAGAGTACTATAATTATAAGCCTCCTGGTAAGCACAAAGCAAAAACTTACAGTAGATAGAAAAATTATAAAGAGAAAGGAATCTAAGCACACTACTACAGAAAATCATCAAATCACAAAGGGAATGAGCAAGCGGAGAAGACAAGAAAAAAAGAATTACAAAACAGCCAGAAAAACTTTTAACAAAACGGCAATAGTTAGTCCATACCTATCAAAAAATTACTTTAAATGTAAATGGACTGAATTTTCCAATTAAAAGACATAGATTGGCTGAATGGAGTAAAATAAAACAAAATAAAAACCCAACCATATGCTGCCTACGATAGACTCACTTCAACTTTAAGAACACACTCAGACTGAAAGTAAAGGTGTGGAAAAAGATATTCCACTCAATGCAAGCCCAAAGAAAATTGGGGTAGCTGTGCTTATATCAGACAAAATAGTATTTCAGGCCAAAAACTGTAGTAAGACACAGAGATCATTGCATAATGATAAAGGGGGTAATTCAAAGAGAGGATATAGCATTTACAAATATCTATGCACCCAACATAGGAGCACCTAAATATGTAAAACGGGCCTGAAAGGAGAAATAGACAGCAATACAATATTAATAACTCATTTCCAATAATGGATAGATCATCCTAGTAGAATATCAGTAAGGAAATATTGCACTTAAGCAACATGTTCAACCAGATGAACTTAACAGGTGTTATAGAGCATTCCATCCAAAAGCAGAAGAACATATTCTTCTCAAGTGCACATGGAACATTCTCCAGGATAGATCATATTTTAGGCCATAAAACAAGTCTTAGTAAATTTAAGAGGGTTGAAATCAAGCAACTTTTGCAACCATGATAGTACGAAACTAGAAATCATTACAAGAAGAAAACTAGAGAATTTTCAAACATGTGGAGATTAAACAGCACGCTACTGAACAATCAATGGGTCAAGAAAAGCAAAAGAGAAGTCAGAAATATCTTCAGACAAATAAAAATGGAAATACAACATAACAGTGGAAATCCAACAAACATATGGGATGCAGCCAAAGCAGTTCCAAGAGAGAAGTTCATAATGATAAATGCCTATATTAATACACCAAAAAGATCTCAATAAAAAGCTTTTGCCAGCAAAGGGAACCATCAGCAAAACAACAAGAAAGCCCACTGCATGGGAGAACATATCTGCCAATGTTATCACCGATGAGGGTTTAATCTCCAACATTTATAAGGAACTCATAAAACTTAACAAAAGGAAGATAAACAACCCAATCAAAAGATGGGCAAAGGACCTAAATAGATACTTTTTGAAAGAAAACAGAAGAAAGGCCAAAAGGCATATGAAAACATGCTCAAAGTCACTAATCATCCAAGAGATGCAAATCAAAACGACAATGCAGTACCATCTCACACTGTCAGAATGGCTATCATCAACAAATCAACAAACGACAAGTGATGGCAAGGATGTGGAGAAAAAAGGAACCCTCGTGCACTGCTGGTGGGAATGCAGACTGGTGCAGCCACTGTGGAGAACAGTATGGAGTTTCCTCAAAAAACTAAAAATGGAACTCCCATTTGACCCAGTGATCCCACTTCTAGGAATATATCCCAAGAAACTAGAAACACCAATTAGAAAGGATATATGCACTCCTATGTTCATAGCAGCTCAATTCACCATAGCTAAGATTTGGAAACAGCCTGAGTGCCCGTCAGTAGATGAGTGGATTAAAAAACTATAGTACATCTACACAATGGAATACTATGCTGCAGTAAAAAAGAAGGAGTTCTTACCATTTGCAACAGCATGGATGGAACTGGAGAGCATTATGCTAAGTGAAATAAGCCAGTCAGAGAAAGATAAATATCACATGATCTCACTCATTTATGGAATATAATGAACAACATAAACTGATGAACAAAAACAGATCAGAGATGGAGAAGCATCGATCAGACCATCAAACCTCAGAGGGAAGGTAGGGGAAGGTGAGGGTATGGGGGAAAGAGCAACCAAAGGACTTATATTCAAGTATATAAGCCTAACCAATGGACACAGACAACGGGGATGAGGGCATGAGTAGGGGGGATGGAGGGTAATGTGGGGATAAGGACACATATGTAATAACTTAATCAATAAAGAAATTTTAAAAAAATCTCAAAACAACCAAGTTTTACACTTCAAGGAACTAGATAAAGAAATACAAACTAAGCCCAAAGTTGGTAGAAGGAACGAAATAACAAAGATCAGAATGGAAATAAGTGAAATAAAGACAGAAAAAAATAATATAAAAGATCCATTAAACTAACAGCTGGTTTTATGAAAAGATAAACGAAATAGACAAACTTTTGCTAGACTTGCCAAGAAAAAAAGAGAAGACACAAAATCAGAAATGAAAGAGGAGGCATTATAACTAATACCACAATAATACAAAGGATCATGAGGCTACTGTGAATAATTATATGCTAAAGGAAGTGAGTTGGGGTGAGCTGGCTCCCAAGAGCCACTTCAACTGCTGTTTCACAGTAAGTGATCATTCTAGGCAGCTTAGCAGATAAATAATGTAAATATATTGAATGACAACCTGAAAAGTCACTATTATTTCCAACAACTATGAAAAGAGTATTTGCAGTATCTGGGCCTCCATAAAATTGAAAATACAATTGAATATAACCCCAGATAGGTTGATAGAGGACTTGTTAAAATAAAGCCTATTTATTAGGCTCTTTCATCATGAGGATTTTATTACCTGAAATTTTTTTAGTTATTGGTAAACAAATTTATACACAACTATTTATTGATTGCACTATAGGCACTATTTGTGCCCGAGGTATAGCAGCTGGCATTAGGGATGAAGATAGAAAATTCCTTTATAGAGGTTACATTCAAGAGGGGAATAACAATAAGCAAGAAAGCACGTGCATAATAATATTTCAGATGTTGGTAAGTGCTGTGAAGATAAGGGAGTGGAGTGCTGGGGGGCAGAAGTCAAGAGTGAGACTATTTTAGGTAAAACGGTGAAGGAAGCCCTCCTGGGAGGAGACATAAGAGTAAAAACCAGAATAATGATAGACAACCATGGAAAAGTGTGCAAGAAAAGCATTACAGGCACAGAGAACAGCAAGAGCAAAGGTGCTGAGACAGGCAAGGAGCAAGATTATATTATGACCTTATAGAACAACATAAAGATTTTGGATTTTATTCTAAGTGTTATGGGAACCCAGTAGATAATTTGGAGCAGAGGAATAATATGATCATACTTACAGTCCAATGTAATTGTAGCTGCTGTGTAGAGAATAAATGGTGGAGGGTAATAGGAGAAGCAGTAGAAGGAGCTCAGGTCAGAAACTAATAGTGCCATCAGCATGTGCTTATGATGGTGCTAGGAATAGGATGATGGCAGTGGAGAAATGGGCCACTTGAAGGTATATATTAGAGGACAAAGTCTTAGGAGCTGCCAAAGAAATGGATAAAATGGCTATGTTCCAAGACTAATATCCTGTTGATGTTCAGACAGTTAACTTTTGAGTCATTTATTTCTCCAAAGTTAGATTTCCCTAAAAATTTTTGTTTGGACTAAGCAGCTCAGTGATAATACAGAAGTAAGAGAACATACCAGTAAACAAAGTAATAAGACAAATCTACATTTGATTATTTAGATTCATGATATGTCTGGCTTGATGAAACAAATGCAATGAGCTGAGATAGTTACCCTTCTATGGACAGTGGTCCACAAAATCTCCATGGTAGGCCCTCAGTGATCTGGCCCAGTTGGCCTCTCCTGCCTCCTTCCTTTCATGCAGTCAACCCCAAACACATTGGTCTCCCTTTCTGCTACCCCAATAAGCCAACCTCTTTCCTCTCTCAGTACCTTTGCATTAACTGTGCTTCTTCCCAGAAAGTTCTTTCATTGGCCATTTTGGGCATAGTGCTTTCATTTTGGACACCCGCCTAAGCTTTCCAGGGGACTAGAAAAAGGTCCAAGGACTGGAAAAATGAATATTATCTCAAAAATGATAAGAAAATTTAAAAAATAAAATTAATAAATGATAATTAGATATTTATAAGACATATACATCAGCTCCATTCCTTGCAAAATTTATTCACAAAATTTTATGGTATTGGAAATAATTTTTGAGTATGCTGAGGAATCACAGCCAAATATATATTACATGCATTACTAGGAGCCAAATAAAACTTAAAGGCAAAATTGTAAAATCCACTTGAAAGTTTTTGCAACAAAAAAGTACATATTTAATGTGGGAGAGGAGTGCATTTTAGTATGTTATGATATCTGAATGGATTTTCTAAAATGAAAAGTAAATGTCTTTAAATGGCCCTGTTGGAGTATGTGCTAAATAATGAACTTGGCTACACAAGGATCAGGTTTTTCTCTCTGACCTCACCTCCTCTCTCCATGCTAACCATTTTCAGTCAGGACTATTGGGCTTGACTACATGGGCCCGTGTGTTCCTTTCTGAAAGGAAGTGAGGAGCAAGACAACAGGAGTATGTTGAAAAGCAAGTTGTAATTATGAACAGTGTAAATGTGGATTGAGCAAGCTCACATCAACCAAAATTGATTCTGGAGTTACCGCAGATGCAACATAAGAGTGACGGGAGTAAGGAGGTTCTGGATCATCAAAAATCTGAGATGAGTTGAAATTATTAACAGAAACAACTAAAGCTCCTCTGATTCTTCTCCTCTCAAGTAGCAGTTGGTGAAAAGGGACCCGGACAACGTAACTACTTGTACACCCCACAGGTTCCTGACGAGAGACTGGCAGGCTCACAGGAGCTGGAAGAAGTTATTTCCCCTGGGTCCTTAGACGCTGCGCTCTCTGACAGCAGGTCCCCTCTCTGTCCCTCTGAGTGCCTTTCTCCCTTCTTCTCTCTTTGGTGGCCACAGCAGACTGCTTTGTGCCAACTCCCCATTCGCACTTTGACCCAGCAGAGATTTCCCTTTGTTTTAAAACACAGTTTACTCTAACTGCTAAACATTTCCTAAAAATGCTGTTAGGTGGACAAATGAAGACTCAATCGAAAATTGACAGAAATATTTGAAATAATCTCACCTTGCCAACAAATATGCATAACCCATGGACACAGATAATAGGGTGGTGAAGGCCTGGGGCCAGCGGGGGAGGGGTGGAGACAGGCTAGAAGAGGTCAATGGGAGAAAAAAAAGGGGATATAGGTAATACTTGCAACAACATTTTTTAAAGTTATTGGAATTAGCTGCTTGCATCTAGACTTCAGGAGAATTGGGCTAGTTCCACAGGAGACAAAAGGTTGGTGGAAGCTGCAGATGGACCTGTGGACTCCTAATCAAAGATGGAGGAGACACTCTATGGCTCCTGGCAGAGTCTGGTCTACCCACCTGTCCCACAGTAGTGCCCCTGTAGGTGCATGTAACCTCATTAGAAAGAGAAGACAGTGCTTATTTGTGGCCACGGCCATTGTGTACTAACAGCCCGATTCTCTAACTTAGGTGACAAATTACACCAAATTCTACTTCCCACATGTGAAAGTTATCTGGTCCATTAGAGAAAACTGCTAAGTGCCCAATTTCATGAGTTTTGTTCGCAAAGAGGCTGCTTTCTGTAAAAGATGAATAAACAGCAGCCAAGCAGCTCGCCTTATGCTTTTTAATAACCTAGGAGTTCACCTAACTTAAGGTAAGATTGTAGTACTGACTTGAAGAACTGTAGAAAATGGAAATTAGAATGAAAAGCCCAAAGAAGATAACCTATGTACTTTAAATAAGAATATTAAAGATAAGCAAAATAAAGCAGGTGCAGGGACAAATGTATAAAAGGAGCCTGAAATAAATGCCAAATAGAACATGTACTGCAAAATATCTTTGAATGCCAACTCGACAGCGTAAATAAGGACTTTTTAAATGACGTATTGAATAAATACATGACAAAATCGATTATGTGCGGAAATTCCACATTTGCTTGAAGCTGTAGATTGAATGAAGAGAGTGAAAAGAGCTATAATAAAATTAATTTGGTATCTGGAAATTTCTTATGTAGAGAATTAGTTCAGTTGAGAAACTGGTTGAAAGAATATAGTAAGAAAGCCAAGAGGAAAATTAATAAGTCAGCTTATCATAGAACATGGTATGTTTTACTTACTGTCTCTCTGAAATCCCACTGAAGTAATCCAGGCATTGTAACATTACAGGGAAAATGCCATTCTTGGCATTTGAAACTTGAATGAGCTTCTGAAAGAAGTGGTGTTGGAGGAAATGTGTCGATGAGACTAGAATGAATGAAAGTTAAGTGGCTCCCTCACCCCTGGCCCCACTGAACTCTTTCAGACTGAAGCTGGGGCTAGAGACCAGTAACAGGTGGTGCCGTGGTGCAAGGAAGTCCATAGGGAGATGAGAAGGCTCAGCCCTCCACACACTGAATGCCATAGAACAGGGCATAGTGCAAGTGTGTTAGAATTACAAAGGGAAAATTACCCCAATCATCATTCAGAGTGTGACCTTACTAGTAATGTTGTGGTTAAGTTCCTGATGGATCAAGCAAACCAAAAATAAGTGAGGACCTAGACAAATATATGGAGGTAATTGACAAAGGTGATTTAATAGATAAAGAAAAAACATACACCCTACAGGTAAAATATATACATATTCCTTTCACTGTCCATTGGACATTTTCAAAAAAAGTGATTAGGAGCTAGGCTCAGAGGCAATCTCAATAGATACCAGTAAAACATGACATCAAGTAAAGGTCACATATTCCACCACTGAAAATTTCTAAACTTGTGTTGGGGTCCAGGGGCTTACTGAAAACAATATATGACAACAAATTGGGAGTGGGGAGACATTTGCAACATATATGACAGGTTATATATCCCAATATGTGAAAAACTCTTACAAATAAGTAAGAAAAAGATAAATCTGAATTTAAAAAATGGGCTCAGTACATGAAAAGGCCACACACATACATACATACACATATACACACTACAAATAGCCAATAAACATGTATAGCATTTTGACTTCTTTAATAATCATAGAAATGTATAGTAAATGAGTATATGCGTAGAGTAGCTAAAATAAAAATGTTGTCAGTGTTCAGTATTGACAAATGGTAAGAATTGGCAGCTCAGTCATTATTAATGTTCTTGGTAAATGTAACTTGGTACAAGCTCTTTGGAGGGCAACTTGGCAATAAGTGTTAATTTTTAAAATTTGCTTTGGCCAAGCAAGTCTTACTCTAGAAATTTATCCTAAGGAGATAATTGGACAAGCATGCAAAATACACAATTATGTATTTTATAGAAGCATTATTTACAACAGTGAAAGGTAGAAACGACCTCCAAAGATTTCCATAATTAGAGATTGTCTTTATTCATTAAAAATGACAGTGCTTCGCCATATGGAAAGGTAGCAATTAAATTGTTATAAAAAGAAAAGAGAGCAGGTTTATTATGATTTTAGAATTATTTTTAAAAGAAAGAAAAGCGAGTGTGTATGTATGTGTGAGCAGAAGAAAGTCTGAAAGCATTTACACCAGGATTTTAGCAGCAGTCCTGTCTACATAGTAGAATTACAAATTTTTACTTATAAAAGTGCTTCTATATTGTCAGATTGTTTTTTCCAAAAAAGGTAAAATTTATATAATCCATTAAATTATATGTCATTTCTGTTATGAGATTATAATACTGTAAAAATAACAAATGTGTTAAAAATGATACCATTAATCACAATATCAACAAGTTTTTCTGTCAACTCTAGTAAATATTTCTTTAACGATTATAAGAACAAAACCCAAAAAAATATGATATTAGAGAGGCTTGGGTTTATTCACATGTTCTTCTGCAGATGAATCTTCTGAATGGGATCAAACCAAAAACAGCTTTTGTTGCTCTGATGTTTCTCTGGAAATGAGCTCTGTGTTCTCCCACTGCTTTGGTTATGTGTATCTGCCTTTCGTGTAAAAGAGCCTTTATTCTGGAGATGGGAAGGAGGCTCTGGGGAAATGCAGAGTGATTTTTTTAAGTGAGGATAACCTCAAACTCTTGTCTGTGTTCATTACAGCATTTAAGTAACTGCAGCTTTGTAAAAGCTGCCTTCACCCCAGTTGAGAGACCTCTCTCACATCCTCATTGCACTTAACATTCTTTAAGTGCCCTTCACAGGCATGCCATTGGTGACATAAGGGAAAGGATATCAAAGTAGGAATAAGAAGGCGTAGGTTCTAGCAGTAATTGTGTGACCCTGGGGCCAGCAACTCATCTTCTTAGCTTCTCCATAACACAATGTTCAGGATCTCTGATGTCTTCCAAATGGTCTTGACTCAAAGATCAAACGAGATAATCCAGCTGTTGGAAAATCATGATGCCCTACACCAGGGGTGGGCAAACTTTTTGACTCGAGGGCCACAATGGGTTCTTAAACTGGACCGGAGGGCCGGAACAAACGCATGGATGGAGTGTTTGTGTGAACTAATATAAATTCAAAGTAAACATCATTACATAAAAGGGTATGGTCTTTTTTTTTTTTTAGTTTTATTCATTTCAAACGGGCCGGATCCGGCCCGCGGGCCGTAGTTTGCCCACGGCTGCCCTACACCAACACTAGGTGCTTTTATGAGGTACACAGGCTGTGAGTGTTTTAGGGGATGCAGAGATGAACGAGACGTGATCTCTCCATGTGCAGAGGCTTCCAACCTGGTCAGGAAAACAGCCTCAGCAACATAGGAGACTAAGCAAGGGCGAGGGAAGCAGAGCAGCTATACTGTGGACTCTGAAGAGAAAGAACTATGGAGACTCGAGTTACATTATGGTGTCACCCACCTTACCAGGTCATAATAGAGAGCCTACTCGCCTTCTTGGAGGTGGGAATGAAAAGCACTGGTCCTCGTGGAAAGAGATCCCCATTCTCTCATTAGATCCTGTAATTCATCCAGGAGCTTTTTTTTATTGTTCCTTTATTTTTTTTATCTTGCAAATCAACATGAATAAAACTAAACCTCATGATTCCCAAAGCATTCTGTCTCCAGAATTTCTATCCCAAAGGCAGACAGGCACTATTCTTTTCTATTTCTATGATTATAAAACAGAAGAACTCAACTTCATTTTTGCCTTTATAAACATATCTTAGACCAGCAGCGAAGAGGAACAGTTTTATAAATTTAAAAATGGCATTCTGTGAAATTCTCTCCCCTAAAACTCCTGCTGAGTATGAACATCAGAGAATTCAGAAGGGAAAAAATAGACCTAACATCACTGGCTTTCAGCCAGTCTTAAATAAATCGTAAGCAGCCAAGTGAGCTTGTACTAGGAATGGTCAAGAATTGAAGGCATAGGCATCTGTGCTTTCGGTGTGTTATTCTGCTTCAGATTAAGACATCAGGAAAGGTATCAGTACCATGAAGTGTGGCAGGTGTAGCAGTTGGACATGCATTCAGCTCTAAGTTACAACAAAAACAAGAAAAGACTGACCATGACATAAACAAAAGGGAAGAGATTATTTATCATTTGTAACAAGCAGACCTAGGATATGTGGTGCAGGGCTGGTAAGCAGCTCACCAAGGCTCCCAGGGACCAGGCCCTCTCCATCTCTCTCCTCTGCCACCTCATTTAAGAGACCACCATCTTCACGCTTGTTCCCTTCTTGTCACAAGATGCCTGCTGCCCTGATGGGGAGGAAGGAAGACGTAGGACCAACAGGCAAATGGGCATGCCAGCCCAGTCCATCTGTATCTTTCATCTTAAGCCTTTAATTGTCCAGTTAAAGGCTTAGATTAAAGCTGAATAAATAAATCCACCTAGCATCCTCCACTTATGTCCCATTGGTGAGAACTCATTGGTGGACATAGACCAATCCCTAACAGTGATGGCGAACCTATGACACGCATGTCAGAGGTGACACACAAACTCATTTTTTTGGTTGATTTTTCTTTGTTAAATGGCATTTAAATAGATAAAATAAGTATAAAAAATATAAGTCTTTGTTTTACTGTGGTTGCAAATATCAAAAAATTTCTATATGTGACACGGCACCAGAGTTAAGTTAGGGTTTTTCAAAATGCTGACACGCCGAGCTCAAAAGGTTCGCCATCACTGCCCTAGTAAATGGGGAGAAAAGAGACTGTGGGTGGCAGCTGGATCTGCCACAACTGCCTGTGGAGATATTCATCCCACGTAAAAATTGTTTTACTATTTATCTGTTCCCATTTCGCCTCTTGTCCTTTTATGTAATTTTTATCTTGCTTCTTTCTTGGTGTCTCGGCGCCTTTAAAAGCTCAGGATAGTCCTGGCCGGTTTGGCTCAGTGGATAGAGCGTCGGACTGCGGACTGAAGGGTCCCGGGTTCAATTCCGGTCAAGGGCATGTACCTTAGTTGCGGGCACATCCCCAGTGGAGAGTGTGCAGGAGGCAGCTGATCGATGTTTCTCTCTCATCGATGTTTCTAACTCTCTATCCCTCTCCCTTCCTCTTTATAAAAAATCAATAAAAATATATTAAAAGCTCAGGATACCTCATAAAGCACACTCTTCTCCTTGGGTTTAAACACTTCCTCTCTTCAACCAAGGTCATAGTTAATTTGTAATCATGCAAAAGTTAGGTGCAGACAATATTTATAAAATACAGCATTTCTATCTGTCTCTTTGTAGAATTTAGAGGATACTACCAGTGGTCGGCAAACTCATTAGTCAACAGAGCCAAATATCAACAGTACAACGATTGAAATTTCTTTTGAGAGCCAAATTTTTTAAACTTAAACTATATAGGTAGGTACATTGTTATTAACTTAATTAGGGTACTCCTAAGGCTTAGGAAGAGCCACACTCAAGGGGCCAAAGAGCCGCATGTGGCTCGAGAGCCGCAGTTTGCCGACCACGGCACTAGGCCATCTCAGCAGGGAGGAATTTACAAGGAGCTGTTGGTGAAATAATTATTTTTAACCAAATCCAATGAAGCCTAGTTGGCTGCCTCTAATTACCTTTCTCATGAAGAGTACAAGAGAGTATTTAACCCTTGAAGGTAAAAGAAGCATTTATGTCTCTCAGGGAGACGTGTTTGAGATTTTTTTTTTTTGCCTACTTTAAAGTATTTAGACAAGTTTGCGCCTATACAGTGTAATAGTATTTTTGTTCTATGTTGATTTCTTTTATTTTGTAATAGTGCTAAAATTTGCACATTGACCCATATTAATTACAGTGAAAATGTGTCCCACCACCAAACACAGCCACTGAAAATATTCTGGTGAATTTTCTTTATGCATAAGTTTGTGGATTTTTTAACTTACTTCATCAGATGCATGTTGATTTTATTAACTATGTTCATAAATATTTGAAATACTGGCTATCCCTGTTTACTTCAGCATCCCATTTTCTCTATAGTTTGACATTGAAATGGTTAGCAATTACTATATCCAGCAAACCAGCAATACTCATCATATTTTATAAAATTGACTTTGAATTTAGGATGATTTCCTAGGATAGATTTCAAGAAGTGAGCTTGATGAGTCAAAGGATTTATATTCATGAGCAATATGTGAGTGAGTTGAGTACCCATTTTCAAGTACATTTGACAACTCTAGGTATTAACTTTTAAAATATATTTATTGTGCATGACCGGCGTGGCTCAGTGGTTGAGCATTGACCTATGAGTCAGGCGGTCACGGTTCAATTCCCGGTCAGGGCACATGCCCAGATTGTGAGCTCAGTCCCCAGTGTGGGGTGTGCAGGAGGCAGCCGGTTATGATTCTCTCTCATCACTGATGTTTCTATCTCTCTCCCTCTCCTTTCCTCTCTGAAATCAATAAAAATATACTTAGAAATATATATATATGTGTGTACATATATATCATTGCATTTTTGATAAGTAGATTGTTTTAAATTGCATTTATTAGACTTACTGAAAGCCATTCTAGAACGTGCATGGGTTAAATAAGTAAAATGAATCTATTTGGGTGTATCATGTGAAGTGAAGATCTTAATTTTTCCCTAATACATTGCTGTTTTAAATTTTCTGATTTCCATCTTGTCTTTCAGTTTTACAGGAGATTCTAAACTTGCCTCAAGCATGCGTTATGTGGAAACCCAATCAATGCAGATAGGAGCATCCTATATGATTCAGTTCAGTTTGGTCATGGGCTGTGGCCAGAAATACACTCCACACATGGACAACCAGGTGAAACTGGAGTATTCAACCAACCATGGCCTTACCTGGCATCTTGTCCAAGAAGTAAGCCTATTTTTTCTAAAGCTTGTGATAGACAGGTAGCCTCTTCCTTTTTGCATGGGAAGCAAAGAATTACAATTCTAAAAGCTTAGGTTTGGTTAAAAAGGAGCAATGTTATTTATAACAGAACTGACATAAAGTCAGCAGCAAATTATAAGGATGCCACATTCTGCACTGCCAGATACTAAAGGGTAATTGAAAAAGAAGTGGGAATAACTTCAGGACTTGTTATTCTAGCATGGTGTTTTGAATATTATTTTCTCTAACACTCCCTCTATAAACATGTCTTTTCTTCTTTCTCTATAGCATGTCTTTATCTGTTTTTAAGTCTCTTTAGCTATAGGTAGACCTTATTAAGAATATGTTATCTCTTGCCTTTAAAAACAAAAATGAAATACGAAGATTCAGTTTCTTAGAATAAAATGTACTTATTTATATACTAGAGGCCCAGTGCACGAATTTGTGCACCAGTTGGGTCCCTCGACCTGGCCCGCAGGATCGGGCTGAAACCAGCTCTCTGACATCCCCTGAGGGGTCCCGGATTTTGAGAGGGCACAGGTCAGGCCGAGGGACCCCACCAGTGCACGATTGGGGCCAGAGAGGGACACAGGAGGTTGGCCAGCTGGGGAGGGACTGCGGGAGGGCTCCAGGGCCTGTCTGGCCCATCTTGCTCAATCCCAATCGGCTGGACCCCAGCAGCAAGCTAACCTACCAGTTGGAGCGTCTGCCCCCTGGTAGTCAGTGCACATCATAGCGAATGGTCAACCGGCCGACTGTCTGCTCCCTGGTGGTCAATGCACGTCAGAGTGAGTGGTTGAGTGGCCTTAGCATATCATTAGTATATTATGCTCTGATTGATTGAACGGCCGACTGGACACTTAGCATATTGGGCTTTTATTATATAGGATACATACTTATAATCTGACGTTGCTATAAATGCATAAATGTCATAGTGAATAGAATAATTTTTCCAAATGCCAGTTTTATGATAAAGGGTCAAAAAATGGATCCTAATAGTTTTCTATTTTTACATGTGAGATTTGGAAGGCATTTAATTCCATTGTGCCATCTCATTTCAATTATTGCCCATATATTTTAGCTTCACAAAAGGAAAAATCAGGGATTGCATCCATAATGCAAATGGTTAATATTATGATGTTAGGTTTCTCCCAGTTCTTTTTCACTTATGCCTGACTCTCTTTTAGGAATGCCTTCCAAGTATGCCAAGTTGTCAAGAATTTACATCAGCAAGTATCTACCATGCCAGTGAGTTCACACAGTGGAGAAGAGTCATCGTGCTTCTTCCCCAGAAAACCTGGTGAGAGACGTTTTTAAACATGGATGTCACATTAACTTTTACTGTCTCTGTTCATATGACTTGAATATGAAGAAAAGTTGAGCACAATGGCAAGATGCATGAAAATTTGGTTTTCAAACTATCCTAGCTTTTTCTGACCTACCTTTTTACCCCAGCTTTTTTTTATGGTAGAACTCAATGAGCCCATTCCTTTTTGTTTGACATGATGCAAGAATCAAAAAACTTCTGTGTCAAGATAGTTTGGGTTTGCAAGGCTGTTTTCTTGTTGTAAAGCCCTACTTTTTATTTCAAAAGCTTAACATCCTTTTTTTTTCTTTTCACATTCTTTCCATAACAATACAAATCATTTCCTAGGAAGCAGAATCCTAAGTAACTAGGGAGAAAGTTAAACTTTATCTTTTATGTATCCCCATAAAGAAGTCTAGTGGCACTTTAAAATAAATGTTCTTTGTTCAAATCTTAGTCTGGCTTCACCCATTAGTGCAAATCAGTTAAACCTGAAAGGGAGTGAAAACTGAGTGATCAGCTGTCAAAGTGTGTATACATTTTTTTTGCAACACCCTATATTAATGCTGAATTGCCGTGTTGCACAACACCTGAAGCTAACATAATACTTTATGCCAACTATAACTTTTTAAAAAGAGTTTTATTTTTGTGATGTGAAGTTTGAGATGCTTATCTATCCAAGCAGAACTGTTAAGTCAAATGAACTTAGGAATGTAGAGCTCAGAAACAAGGCTTGGGCTGAAGAGTTGAACGCTATGCTTACTATTTAAAGTGCTGGGTCAGGATGAGCTCACCCAAGAAAGAGCTTTGGACTAGAAATCAGGAGCCCTGAGTTCTCAGTATGTCTCTGCCAATGACCGATTAACCACATGATTTTAACTATTCACAACCTCTTCAAACTTGATTCCTTATGAGTATAATGAAGATGTTTAATTAGTTGATCTTAAAGGAACCTCACAGTTCGAAGCTTGAAGATTCTGTGATTTGTGTAACAGAAAAAGCATAAAAGAGAGAGGAATGCTATTTTTTGATGGTATCTGCCTTCCCAGAGTCCTTTTGTAAAGAGGAAATTGCTAAATAAACCCTTCTTAGATTATTTTATATAAAAGTTAGGCTCTACACACAAAAATTGATTAGATGATAACCTAGAATTATTATACCTCCTTTAGTTGAAGATTGAATTACTGCATTATATAAGAATGCCTTCATGATGATTTTTTAAGATTCATCATTATGTCAGTGGGATGCTTGAAATTTGATTTCCACAGATTTCTTTATATCCAACTGTGAGCCATTTTCTGTGTACTCTATTCATGCTTTGCATAACAAGTCACCTCTTTCTCTAACATCCTACTTTTTCACATCTACTGCTGGGAATATAATCACGACGTATTTCATTTCAATGCTATTCCAAGTATATCTATCAAGATACAAAAACAACACATTAAATAATTGAAATACTGGTCAAACTTGGTACTAAGCTACAAATGTTTATTCTTTTTTTGTATTTAATAGAAAATGTTTATTTAAACTTTTTTTTATTTGTGTATTTTTTTTCTTTTTTTGTTAATTGCTTAAAGTATTACAAAGAGTATTACATGTCTCCTTTTTTTTTCCCCGCCCTTGACAATCCCCCATTATGCTAAGTGAAATAAGCTAGTCAATGAAGGAAAAATACCACATGATCTCACCCATTTATGGATAATAAAGACCATAATAAACTTTTGAACAAAAATAGATACAGAGGCAGAGCTGCCTCGAACAGACTGTCGAACTACAGCGGGAAGGCCGGGGAGGGTTGGTGGACAGGAGGGGGGTGGGGTAAGAGATCAACCGAAGGACTTGTATGCATGCATATAAGCATAACCAATGGACAAATGTTTATTTTTTTTATTATTTCACCATTAAGTATATTGTCCTCATTATTTTAACAAAAAACACTGATTTTTGTTCATTGACATGTGGACTGCAATTTCAAAATTATGATGGTACGATAATATTAATAGTGTATTTTAGAGATCTCTTTTCATTTCCCAAAACATTATAAACTGTAATTTTTTTAAATTAAATGTACTGGGATGACATTGGTTAATAAAATTATATAGGTTCTAAGTGTACAATTCTGATACATCATCTGTATATTGCATTGTGTGTTCATCACCATGTATTTGACCCCCTTTACCGTTTCTACCTCCTCCAACCCCCCTTCCTCTCTGGTACCACCATACTGTTATCTGTACCTATGAGTTTTTGTTTGTCTTGTTTATTCATTTGTTACTTTTAGTTTTACATCCCACATGAGTGAAATCATATAGATCTTGACTTTTTCTGTCTGATTTATTTCACTTGGCATGATATTCTCAAGATCTATCCATGTTGTCACAAATGTCAGTATTATGTTGTTTTTTAAGGCTGAGTAGTATTCCATAAAGAATCTTCTTTACCTACTCATATATTGAAGGACACTTAGGTTATTTCCATGTCTTGGTCATCAGGAATAACACTGCAGTGAATATAGGGGTACATGTATCTTTACCAATAAATATCTGCACATTTTTGGGGTAGATACCCAGAAAGGGATTGTTAGGTCATATGGTAACTCTATTCTTAATTGGTTTTTTGTATTCTCTTTTAAAAAAAAAATTTTATTAAATTTATTGGGGCAATATTGATTAATCAAATTATAAAGATTTCAAGTGTATAGTTCTATAATACATCATCTGTAGATTTTATTGTGTGTTCACCACCCAAAGTCAAGTCTCCTTCCATCACCATTTATGCCTCCTTTATCCTCTTCTACCTCTCCCACCTCCTTTCTCTGAGGTAATCACCATACTGAGGTCTAGTTTGTTTTGTTTTGTTTTGAGGAACCTCCGTACTGTTTTCCTTAATGCCTTAAGAGTTTACATTCCCACCAACAGTAAATGAGAGTTTCTTTTTCTTTACAACCTTGCCAATACTTATTACTTGTCTTGTTGGTAATAGCCATTCTAATAGGTGTGAGGTGGTATCTCATTGCAGTTTTGATTAGCAATTTCCTAATAGCTAGTGAAGTTGAGCATCTTTTCATATATAAGTTGGCCATTTGTATATCTTCTTGGGAGAAGTGTCTGTTCAGGTCCCCTGCCCATTTTCTAATTATATTGTTTGTTTGTTTGGTGTTGAGTTGTATGAGTTCTTTTTAAATTTGGTTATTATGCCTTGTCAGAACTATTGTTTTCAAATATCTTCTCCCAGTCTGTTGGTAGCCTTTTTGTTTTTGTTGTTGTTTTTTACTGTTTCTTTGCTGTGCAGACGTGTTTTACTTTGATATATAGTCCCATTCAGTTATTCTTGCTTTTACTTCCCTTGCCTTTGAAGTCAAATTCATTAAAAATTATCTATGACCAAGGTCCATAAGTTTAGTACCTATGTTTTCTTCTATATAATTTATTGTTTCAGGCCTTATATTTATGTCTTTGATCCATTTCGAGTTAATTTTTGTGTATGGTGACAAACAGTAGTCTAGTTTCATTCTTTTGCGTATGGCTTTCCAATTTTCCCAGCACTATTTTTTTAACCCTCACCCAAGCATATTTTTTCCATTGTTTTTTTTTTTTTTTTTTAGAGAGAGAGTAGAAAGGAGAGAGGGAGAGAGAGAATCATCAATATGAGTCTGGGGATTACATCCATGACTCTTTGGCAGGTTGATGCTCTAACCACTGAGATATATTTGCCAGGGCACCAGTACTACTTAATAAAGAGGCTTTCTTTTTTCCATTGTATTGTTTTGGCTCCTTTGTGGATTTATTTCTGGATTCTCAATTCTGTTCCATTGATCTGTGTGTCTGTTTCTCTACCAATATCATGCTGTTTTGATTATTGTTGCTTTGTAGAATAATTTTAAGTGAGGAATGTGATACCTCCCATTTCATTTCTTTTTCACAAGTTTGCTTTGGTTATTCGGGGTCTTTTGTGGTTAAATACAAATCTGAGGATTTTTTTTTCTTCTATTTCTTTTAAAAATGCCATTTGGACCCAGGCCAGTGTTGCTTCATTGGTTGGACCATCATCTCCTGCACCAAAGGGTTGTGAGTTCAATTCCTGATTAGGACATATACCCAGGTTGCAAGTTCAGTCCTGGTCAGTTCACATATGGGAGGCAACCAATCAATGTTTCTCTCTTTTTCTCTCCCTCTCCCTTTCACTCTCTCTCTCTAAAATCAATAAAACATATCCTCAGATGAGAATTTTTTAATGCCATTTGGATTTACATGGGGTTTGCATTACTTTTTTGAGAGGTTTTGATAGTTTTTTATTTTCCTTACTGTTGATCAGCCTATTTAGATTTTCCACTTCTTCATCATTCAGTCTAGGAAGGTTATATGTTTCTAAGAACTTGTCCATTTCTTCTAGGTTAGCTCTATTTCCTAAACTCACTAGTTCAGTGGTTCTCAACCTTCCTAATGCCGCGACCCTTTACTACAGGTCCTCATGCTGTGGTGACCCACAATTTCATTGTTACAAATTGAACATAATTAAAGCATAGTGATTAATCACAAAAACAATATGTAATTATATATGTGTTTTCTGATGGTCTTAGGTGACCCCTGTGAAAGGGTTGTTCAACCCCCAAAAGGGTTGCAACCCACAGGTTGAGAACCGCTGCACTAGTTCATTCTTCATCTCTTTTACTGAGTTCTTGAGCTCCAGAATTTCTATTTGTTTGTTGTAAAAGTTTCAGTCTATTTGGTAAAGTACTCCTTTTGATCATTGATTTTCTTTCTGGGTTCATTAAACTGTTTCTCTGTGTTTTCTTGTATCTCGTTGTGTTTTTTCAGAATTGCAATCTTGAATTCTCTGTCATTATGTCCATGTCTGTAAGATTATTTTCTGGAGATTTTTATTTTCTTTCTAAGCTGCCTCATTACCTTTGTTATTCTCCTGTAAGTGTTCTGACTGGGAATCGAACCCATCACATTTGAGTGCATGGGACGATGCTCCAACCAACTAAGCCACGTTGGCCGGGACTACAAAGTTGACTGGGCATCTATGGGAATGAAATACACTTTTTTTTTAAGAGAGGCACTTCTCTAGTAGGTTGATAAGAATAAGCCTTTTGTTTGTTTGTTTGTTTGTTTGTTTACCAGAAGGTGGCACTGAAGTGCAGTTTTTTTAGTTTCTATTGCACTGTTCTGGCTTCTGGGGTCTCTGGTAGGCAGTGGAAAATGTCCTGTGTTCCCTGAGGTAGTGGGCATCTCCTCTATGACAGTTCACCTCAGTCTCAGGGCACCAACCCTGTGGAGGAATGTGATGGGTAATGGGATTCCAATCTCAGCGCTGTCCTCTGCAACCAGAAGCTGCTGGCAGTGCAGCCAAGGGTGGGTTGGAGTAAAGTGAGCTGTAAGAGGCCAGCTGCTGCATTTATGGCTTTGTTCTCCTCCCAGCAATGACCACTGCTAGACCTTCGTTGCTGCACCTGTATCTCCATCCGTCACAGGGTGTGCCCACCACTCAGGGAAAAAATGCTTCTGCCTCTCCAGTTCTCAGGACTGCAGATAATATGCTCTGTAGCCTGACACCCACTGCTAGCTCTAGGAGGTTGTAGGACCACCAGACAACACCATGGCACCTATGCACTTTCACTGGGCTCAGCTGCAGCACAAAACCCATCACTCAGGCACAAACACTCCCTGTATCTCTGTTCCTTGGTGGGCAGCAGGGAGTACAGGCAGCAATCTGATTCCTCCCCTCCTTTGAGACTCACAGTGAGCTCATAGCTGCCTCCATGGCTCCGGTATCTGCTCTTCTCCGTTCCCACCTCCCCTGTTTGCTCTGATTTGAGCACCTTCGGATGTTTGCGTGCATGGGATCTCTCAGCAGTGTCTGTGTGTGGAGCAGGAATCCTTTGTTGAATTCTAGCGATTCATCTTGTTGCAACTTCAAGGAGAGAGACCAGAGGAACCTCTCATACCACCATTCTTCTGACATCACTCCATAAACTATTATTTTTATTGATTTAATTTAAGCTATTTCCAAAAGTATTATTTTTATTTTTTAAAAAAACAAACAACCTTTGCAGCCGTGGCCAGTGTGGCTTAGTTGGTTGGAGCATCGCCCCATGCACTAAAATGTGGTAGGTTCAACCCCCTGTCACGGCACATACAGGAGGCAGCCGATGTATGTCTCTCTCTCTATCTCTCTCTCTCTCTTTCTCTCTCTCCCCCTTCTGCTCTCTAAAACCAATTTTGAAAATTTTTTAATTAAAAAAAAACCTTTTGCGGAGTATTTTACACTCAGAGTGTATATTGCATTGTTATTTCTTAGTTTAAAAGATAGACCACTGAGTTGAAAGTTTTAGTATAGTAGTCAGAAAAGATCAATTCTCATCAGTGTTTATTGGACACATATGAGGAAATATATTAATTGACCCTTAGCTGTTTTGTTCCTACACACTGCCTGCCATGTAGTTGCGGTGCTCATTAAATGTTGGAAAATTAAATAGAATTTAATTCAATATGCCTAAGTGAACTAAAGAGATGTTTTATTACAAAGCATCTCTTTTTGCAAACAGAAAATAAATCTACTAGATTATTCCTCCACTAGATAATTGAGTTCTACTAAATAATTGAATTCTACTAGATAATTGAATTCTGCTTTTCCAAATTTTCTTCAAATCTCTGGGTAAAAAAAGTAAAAATATTTTTTGAAAGCAAGCAACCCTATAGGATATTTATTTTAATGTTTCTAATGACTAATACTTACACTAAACATTATTGCCATATTTCAAAAAAAGTTCAACTGGCTATTATCATTTTTTTGGATCTATAATGCTTAGAAGTTCTGCCATAAGGATAAAGTACATTTATTCTCCTTGGCTTTCTTGATAATTTTATTTATCATATTCATTTGAAACTTCTGAAAATAGTATTTTTTCTCAAGCATTGGGGAAAGGGAGTGTAGTTTAGTCTGAAGCAGTATTCCTTTTGGCAAATCTTTGTTCTGCTGTTTTGATTCAAGCATATGCAGCTATACATTGAATGCATACAAGCAAATGTGGTCCCTGCATTATCATAGATCTGTTAACTTCAGAAAATATTCTAGATAGAGCAACTGAGAGTGGAAGTATTTAATATGTATACACCTGCTCAGGGAAATTTTATTGTATATGAACTGAGCATTTGTTACCCAATGAAAATTAATTTTGTTTTTATGAGAGACATTTACATAAGAACAGGGCCTAATGAGACAGGAGCAGCTGTCAGTTGCTGACTTCATAAACAAATCAACACCTAATGTCTGGGCGAGTTTCAGAATAATTGGATAAATGTAATTGCAGTAACTCTGAAGGTGGAAAATACAAAATTTAGTCAGCCCTCGTTTACCTTGATTCCTCGGGTTACCTAACTATCAAGAGATGACTCAGAGTTATTTTACTTCAGTCTAGAAGTTTATATGGGGGGAAATCTAATGAAGGAAAGATTATCGAGTTTTGTTGCTTTGGGGAATCCATAAAGTTTGGTTTTTAAATGTAAGCCAACTTCCTTTTGTGATCCACAGAGCAGTAGTTCCACTTTCAGGCTCAATCCAAAGACATTTTTCTCCTAAAAATATGACAAAGAGACAGGGAGAGACGGAGAGAGAGTAAAAAACAAAGAGAGAATTGGTGAATTAAATATTTGTATTGAGGGCAGTTTTTATCAGTGATGCAGCTGCAAATCAGTGACATCACACCTTGTCTTCTCACATGTGACCAGCTAGAGATTGCTCAGAGGACTAATTTTTTTTTCTCACTAAATATGAAGTCAATATTTGATCTCTTTTTGCTTCCTTTTCTGTTAACATCAGCACATGAAACTGTGGGTTGTAATTTTAAATTGAATAATCCATTTTAAGCTTTTTATTTCTTTTTTTAAATATGTTTGTATTGACTTTTAGAGAGAGAGGAAGGGAGAGGGAGAGAGAGAAACATCAGCATAAATCAGCTGCCTCCTACACGCCCCCTGCTGGGGATCGAGCCTGCAACCCAGACATGTGTCCTGACCCGGAATCCAACCCATGACCTCTTAGTGCATGAGTTGACGTTCAACCACTGAGCCACACCAGCTGGGCTTAAGCTTTTTATTTTAAGGAAATGTCTTTTTTCAAGAGTTTATAGGACACATGTAAGGATCAGTTTAATCAAAAAAAGAATTTAGAATGTGTCTACATGTGACTATTTAGAAGCATAAATAAACTGGGAAATCTAGGAGAGGTTTCTGAAATCCTCCAACCCTATTTTAACGTTTGAAATATCAAAACCTCAAAATAATGTATGCTACGGTTTTCATGTTGGCATGTGTCTATGAAGAAAATAAACTTGGTCAACAAACCACCAAAGTCATCATTAAATTTATGAGCTGAAAGGGATCTTAGCGATCAGTTTGTCCGATTCCTTTATTTGAGAGGTGAGGAATGAGAAGCCCCTGAAGGCTTGCATTTCTCACTAAAGGTCACACAGATGATAAATTACAGAGCGAAGGTCCTGGGATTCAGGTCCCTTAACTCCTAGAACATTCTTCACTTCGTTGCCTACAGAAGTCAGAAACAGGCTGCCCTTTCTTGGCCTGTTGCTCTACTCACTTATTCATTTTTTTTTTAGCAGACCTTTTTTGTACGCCTATTTTTTTTTCTGTTCCTGTGCAAACTATTGAGACAAAAGATATCTCTCTCCCCAAAAGAGCTCACAGTCTAGTCTCCTGTGGCCCTAGACTTGACTCAGATTATAATGAATCATAAAAGAATATAGTCATCTCTCCTTTTCATGACAATGATGCACAAGTCTAAATTTACTTCTTTTCTGTAGGGCTCTATGCCCTAAGAATATGTACCTATTTTATAGTAGGTTTTTCTAAAAACCATTTCTTAATGGGATTATGTAAATTGCAATGGTTGTTAGGTTACAAATATAAACTATTTCCATAGAGGAGTTGCATCTGCACTATTGTATGTACCATGACGAGCTCTGATATGCAGCAAACCTGTGTGTACTGGGTGCAGCTCAGTGAACCTGGAATTATCCTACTAGGAATGAAAATGCAGCCTATTAGCCACAGATCATTGGTAAAATAAACAGTAAGGGCTTAGTCTGGATTTTCACAGTCTGTTATGTACTTAGGGAGCATTTAATATGTGGGTAATTGTTGCAGGAGACTTTAATGGATTATTCAGGGCCGTTAAGATCAAGTGTATCTGTAGATAGTGTGCCTGGGGAAGGTTTAATCAATGGAACTGAGCATGCACATTAATTCTGCAATTTTTTTCCTTTTATTTTTGACTTTGACCAAAAAGAAGTAATTATGGGTCCCTGAAAATTCCCAGAGGTGAAAAATATGATGCAATTTTAAAAGAATTTTTTTGTGATCATCACAGAATGAAAACCTTTGACATTGATATCAAAATATTATCTTATTTAGACTTTATATCTGGTTTAAATGAATTAAGGTCCCAAGTGTTTCTCTAATGTAGTGGTTCTCAACCTTCTGGCCCTTTAAATACAGTTCCTCATGTTGTGACCCAACCATAAAATTATTTTCGTTGCTACTTCATAACTGTAATGTTGCTACTGTTATGAATCGTAATGTAAATATCTGATATGCAGGATGGTCTTAGGCAACCCTTGTGAAAGGGTCGTTTGACCGCCAAAGGGGTCACGACCCACAGGTTGAGAACCGCCGCTCTAATGGATTGTTCAACTTCTTACCTCCACTTAACATCAGCTTGTCCATGAAACCTAAGCAAGTTAATGTTTCAGAAATAATAAGCAGAATTTAGCACCTAGTTGTTCATACTTGTGCCGACCCTCTATCCACTGAGCCAAACTAGCTAGGGCTATACTTGCAATATAGTTTATTGTCACATGTCCCCTCAACCCCAAAACAATACCCCCAAGAAAACTTTAGTTTTCTACTAAGAGGTAACTGGAAGTCTTCCAATAACTACTCATGTGTTTAGTATAAGAAATGGTATTACTCTAAGTTAAACACTTCACATTTTCATCTGTAAAAGAGAAGCTGGTTAGTATATATCTTTATTTTTCTTAAATATCTTACTTTACTTCTTTTCCTAGCATCAAATCTCTATGTAAATACAACAAAAAATATGAGCTTTATTTTTTTTGAAATGTCTCCAATTAAAATAAAATGTCTCAAATTAAACTAAGGTATATACAAAATAAGGAAATTTCTTCTTAATTTTCTTTCATGATAAAATTGTTGAATTGGGTGGTAATTGACTTAAAATTGAACTACAGAAAAATGATTAGCAGCCAAATGCAAGTTCCAGAAAGTTGGTTATCTGAAAGATTTTGATCTGGATATTTTTTGTCTGTACTACCACATGTCAGTTAAAATACTGTCTTTTATGACTGTCCCATTTCTAGGTCCAGTGCCACCCGCTTCCGCTGGAGTCAGAGCTATTACACAGCCCAGGACGAGTGGGCTTTGGACAACATCTACATCGGCCAGCAGTGCCCAAACATGTGCAGCGGGCACGGCTCCTGTGACCATGGCATGTGCAGGTACACGCATCAGAAAGTGAGACTGAGCTTCTGCTTCCCAGGATTTGTTTTCTAGGGACCCAACTGCAGTTGTCATCAGTTATCTGGATAGACTGATAAATAGTGAAATAGCCCAAAGAAAATGACCCTCTTTTCTGTTGTTATTGTAGATGGGAAGATATTGTTACATATAAATTAGTACAAAGCCATACATTCTAAACTTGAAAATCTCATCTCAACCAAGGCCTCTTGGGTCTAAACTTCAGAGTTTATTAATTAGTTCCAAAGTTCTCCTTGGTAGTTAAAAGAGCCTTGCAATTGTTTCCCTTCTTTTCCCTGACAGTCTTAAAGCACTACTCAGACAGCTGCTACAGGCTGTCCTGCCCACTTCACCAGAAGCTCAAAGTTGTATACAAGAGGAGATGGTGATTATAGCTAATGAGGATGAGATAGGAGCACACTTGAATACTGAAAGACTCTAAAAGAGATGTAATTTAATCAGGAAGAGGAACGAGAAAATGTGGCCAGAGTTACATGTTAGTTGAGCAAACATTTATATGTGACTTTTCAAGGCTACAGGAAAGTCCTGCTATTCCCTTTCCCCACCTCCACCATGCACACACACACCCGTGCACATGCATGCACACACAGACATTCATATCCTTCTTCATTACTACCTGGTGCCAGAGTTCCCTGTTACAGCATTGTTTCTTTTAAGAAAAGATTCTATTCCTTGCTTTGTGGTGTGCAAAACTGAAGGTTATGACTGCATACACAGATTAACACTGTAGAGAAAAATCTCATGTGAATGCTGAAGCCCAGAGCAGAAGTGAGACATAGGAAATGTTGCAGGTCCCATGGCCATGGCCCTCACAGATGAAACTATGACTTCTTTGCTTGGCTCTCCTCTCTCTAGGTGTGACCAGGGATATCAAGGCACTGAATGCCACCCGGAAGCTGCTCTTCCTTCTACAATTATGTCAGATTTTGAGAACCAGCATGGTTGGGAGTCTGACTGGCAAGAAGTTATTGGGGGAGAAGTTGTAAAGCCAGAACAAGGATGTGGGGTCATCTCTTCTGGATCATCCCTGTATTTCAGCAAGGTATGACTTAGAGCAGAGAAAAGTGATGACTAAGTCATGACTAAAGCATGGGAACAATGATCAGGGCAATGGCTATTTCGATATGTAACTGATTTATGGAGCAGTCCAAACTCAGAAGGTATAGATATGAGATGGGGGTTCCCCCCCCACCACATTCCCTGCTTTTAACTTGGCTTTGTTAAGTTCCTATCCCTTAGCTACATCTGGGAAACGTTTATAACTTTATGATTTTTCTTAGTTACTACAAATCTAGATTAGGCCAGTTTTAAAATCCTGCCCCTCTTGTACCTGATTTAAATCTTATTGCTTTCCTCCAGGGCCAGCCAGTCTTGTGTCTTGGGGGTCTTTGAGTAAGTCAGGGTCTTGTTTTCTTCTCACCCCAGCCTTTGGAGGGTGTGTGGACATGCAGGCCTGTGGGTGAAGGTGTGAGTGATGGTGGAGGTAGTGGAGTTTAGAAGTTATAAACGTCAACTCTGGAACCAGACTGCTGCTTTCTAGCTCTGTGACTTTGACCAAATTCTTTAACTTCTCTAGGGCTTGGCTTCCTCGTCTGTAAAGAGGAGATAATGAAGGTGTCAGTCTCATTAGGGTTATTCTGCAGATTAAATGCATTAGTGTAGTTATAAATCGTGGAGTACAGTGCCTCATGCATAGAAAGCACTTCTGTAAGTGTTTATTAAATTTGTCAACCCATTAATCTCTAGAATATGATTGGGAGAAGGAGGAGTAATGGTGGGGTGTGGGTTGCAGAGCTGTTCCTAGGGAACTGATCAGCTCTTCATGGTGAGCAAACATCTAGGGTCTTATTTTGGCTCAATTTGGTGCCTGCTGGTGAGGAATTGTCAATTCAGGCTACTATAACAAAAATACTGTGTATAAAAATATCATAAAAAATAGCATTGGGTGGCTTCAACAGCAAACATTCATTTCTAAAAGTTCCGAAAGCTGGGAAGAAGATGAAAACACCAGCAGATTTGGTGTCTGGGGAGGACCACTTCCTAGTTTGCAGATGCCGTCTTCTCTGGAGAAAGCAGAGAGAGGAAAAGCAGGCTCTCTTCTGTCTCTCCTATGAGAGCACTAATCCCATCATGAGGGCTCCAGCCTCATAACCTAACTGCTTGCCAAGGGCCCTACCTCCTAATACCATCCTTTTGTGAGTTAGGCTTTCAACATGAGCTTGGGGTGCACAGACATGACGTCCATAACAACAGACTCTGCACAGAAGTTACTCTGGCAGGGCTCAGCTTCCCCAGTGGCAGCACAGGTTGGGCAGGCAGGTCAATAGACACCAGCTAGGGACTGAGGTGCCAGCCAGATTCTCTCAGAACAACTCCAACCCATGTTGCTTGGTTAGGGATAGGGGACTGGGATACAACTCCTTTGCTACAGCCTAGGCAGGGCGTTCTTTTCTTCCAATTCATCCTCCAATTCATCTCTCCGTATTGTCTCCAAAAGGACTGGAGGGGAAGCAGTTTCTCTTCTCTAACCTGACAGTGTGTCTAACCCCAATATAGAATGTGGGGTACTAAACACCAATTCTTTCCAGCAGGCACTGCAGCCACCAATTCTAGGACAATTGGAAATGTCCCACTCGTCATCACGTGACAAGCACACAAGTGTGGATGAAGGGTGGATATGTTGGGGAACTTGGGCAGAAATCCAAAACAAGTTAATGTATGCATATGCAAAAATAGGTACAGGTTTTGTTTTGATGCAGGTGCAGAACAAAGAATCAGCAAGTAAACAAGACAGAAAATTGGGGAGGGATTCCATTTAATGATATTTCCTATCCATTGACATTGAAAGTCCCCGAGGCCTTATTGTTAGAGATAATAGTCAATAAGTTACTATATACATTGCATAGATCCAGATACGCTATATAATTGTGCAGAAATGGAAAGATTGTATCTCCCTTAAGTATCAATTTTAAAACAAGATTATGAATTCTTAACCAATATGTACTCAAACACTCCAAATAGCATGTGTGTGTATATACACATATTTTGAGGATATAAAGTTATATATCACTATTTCTTACACTTAATTTAAGATGACACCTGGAATCAAACTACCTGGGTTTGTAACTGGGCTGCAAACCTCAATCATTGTTTCACCTTGCACAGTTATAACATTTTTATGTATCTCAATTTTCTCAACTATAAAGTGTGATATTTGGAGGGTTAAGTTAGTTAATGCAAGTAAAGAATAAAGAATAGCCAAAACCGGTTTGGCTCAGTGGATAGAGCGTCGGCCTGCAGACTGAAAGGTCCCAGGTTCGATTCCGGTCAAGGGCATGTACCTTGGTTGCGGGCACATCCCTGGTAGGAGATGTGCAGGAGGCAGCTGATTGATGTTTCTCTCTCATCGATGTTTCTAACTCTCTACCTCTCTCCCTTCCTCTCTGTAAAAAATCAATAAAATATATTTTTTTAAAAGAATAAAGAATAGTGTTGGGCACATAGAAATAGCTCAGTAAGTGTTAGCTATCATAATTACATCTTATGAGACTAAATTACAAATTGTTATCATTAAATATTTCCCCATATACGCCCTGGAACTACTTAAAAATCAGCATTTCAAAGTAAAATCATTCTCTTCCCAGCTCAATCCAGCTTTCTCCCTCGATTTTTGTCAAAATATTTGAGGATCATTGTTTTCTTTTACTTTTTTCTCTTGTGTCGGTGACATCTGTTCTGAATTCTAAGTGAGAGAAGCTAGCATAAGAAAAAGGGAGGAAAATTTGTTCATGTAATCAAAACACAAGGAGTGCTTAGGTTGAACTGGCCTCAGAGATATCTGGAACCTGAAACTCGAATGCCTACAGAGCTCTCCCCTGGAGAACAGACTCTATTTTCAGGTCAGCTTGTCATTATGAGATTGGAACCATGGGCACAGAGCTTTCTCAGCAGCTCCATAGACAATTCTGGGGAAGGTTTCTGATTGGCCAGTCAGAGTGTCCTAGGGAATGGTGTGCTGTGATTGGCACAGCCAGAGTCACGTACTCACTCCTTTGGCAGAGGTAGGATACACAGTTTGGCAGCCCCACCAGTCAGTATAATTGAAATAGGGAAGAGGCAGTAACCCAAAGGGACAAAGGGTTCTCTAGACCTTTTAAACCACCCTCGATTGATTTATATAGAAATATGCTTCTATCCAGTTACTGTTCCAGCACAAATATCCAAGATGGTCTCTAGTACTATTGCCCTAATGTGTAACTTATTTTCTCTTTATGATCATGAGCCCTCTGCCCCATAAAAGAAGCTCTCCAAACCATCCCAGGTCTCGCCAATTTCCCTGTCTGCTTAGTCTGCACTGCCTACATTGTGCCTTCGATCGTCTCTGTATCCATATAAACCTTGCAACATCCTGCTCAAATCCTGCTGCTTCCATGGAGCTTTCTGGAACTATGACAAACTACACTGATATCTTCATTTTTTAATTTCACTCTCATCTGTGTTCTCTCACTCTCATCATAGTGCCCAGTAAGATGCATCCCTACTGACTGAGCCAACACTAGATAAGATGTGCAACTCAGAAATGCATGCCTTGTGCTAGGCATTTACATATCAATAAATACCCTCAAGACTGAATAGACTGGAGAATTGGTAGATGATTATGTGACTAAATGGGGTCAACAAGGACTAGGACTTGGTCTGCAGCCCTAAGTTGTCCTTACTGTCACTGCACATTTCCATGAATTGTCCTTTTGAGTTTGTACAATTGGCACCAAATAATATTTGTTGAAGAAAGGAATGAGTGAATGAACGAATAAATGAATGAAAATTGGAAAACAGCAAAAGGGTCTAAAGAAATGGTTATTTTCAGGTAAATATAGTAGATTTGTTTTTATAGTGGCATTTGATTTTAAAAGGTTTTAATGGGAGTTAAAAGGTGAAGTTTTATGAAGTGTTTTTATAAGTTTTATTTTTAAAACTCTAAAGCCTGGAGACATTTCCTTGAAAATTTGTTTTATTTCATCGAAACCCTTAAAGCAGAAAGCTGTTTTAACCTAGAATGTTGAGGGGAAATTGGAAGATATTTGCCACACTCCAGGGATAAGGAGATCCTTACCCTGTTACTCCAACACACATGCACGCACACATTCCATGTGAGTATATGTCTACACATGCATACACAACTACCCTGATCGTAGTGTAATAGGGAGATTGAAAAGCACATGTCACATCACATTCTAAATTCTGACACAACGTTCGCTTTGAGTCTTTTTCCTTCCTTTAGAACAGTGTTCAGCATTTCGAGTCACTGAACAAAAGAAAGGGAATTGTGCTATTCTCTAGTAAAAAAACATCTTCAGTGCCAAGCCAACCACTTGTACGATATTTTCCACCATTTACAAAAATCCCACAAAACACTCTTGCAAAACCTCTGGAGACCAACACCATAGTCTCCTGGAACAATAACACTGCTAGGTGGATTTCACAATAGTCCAATCATTCCAACCAACCAGTTGGGATAATGGGATTTTTGTAATTCACACCTTAGATCTTTCTCCTTCTGGCTTAGTTCCTTTCACATGCCAAGTTTTTCATAGGAGTTCGCTGGATTAGAATTAACCAGCTAGGTTCTGTAGTTTTTCTTCTCAAAATCACTCTTCCTGTAATGATCCTAAAACATGAAAATTCTAGGCCAGATTATAATAATCTCTGAGGTATTTCTCACTTATACTACTTCAACAAGAAAAATCAAAAGCACCTATAACACATTGAAAATGCATATTACTTTTAAGATTTCCTCAAATACATATTTAAAATTGAGCGTTCCAACTAGTAAGTTCCTGTGTCAGGATTAATTTCAATGCTTTTTTCACTGGGACCCCCCTTTTGCGGGGGGGGGGGGGGGGATCTCTTAATTGGCTTTAGATTGTTCAGTAACAATGTACTCCTTTAATTAGCTCCAAATATTTCCCTGTGACTCATAACTGAAACCCTTAATTAACTTAGTGAACTTGAGTAGGGTTAAAATTATAAGTGTGAGGGGTGTTTTTCTCTAAACTGAGTACCCTATCTCAGTGTTTCTTCCCAATTTTTAAGTGAACTTCTTAGGAGCTCTCCGAGACCAATTCCGAGCAGACCGTGGATTCGCTTTAGCAGAATCTGGGTGGAAGAATCTCATGATCAAGCCTTTTTTTTTTTTTTCAATCTCATTAGCACAAACCTATTTACACACAACAGCAATCATGACAAACCTTGTCCATTTCTATCTAACACCTTACAACAGGACTGTGACATGTAAGGAACACACTAAGTAAAGGAAACAAGTTGCTGGATTTGATGGAATTTTTAACATATTTAAGACACAAAGAGGCCATGTAGTGGTAGTCAAAACGTATTTAACGGTCCCTCCCAATTTCTCTATTTCAAGTGGGAAACAGACAGAGACTGACACAGGGACTGGAGCCTGAGAGATTCAAGTACTCTTTTGTTTTGTAAAGTTTCTATCTTGCCCTAACCGGTTTAGCTCAGTGGATAGAGCTTCAGCCTGCGGACTCAAGGGTCCCAGGTTCGATTCCGGTCAAGGGCATGTACCTTGGTTTCTCTCCCATCGATGTTTCTAACTCTCTATCCCTCTCCCTTCCTCTCTGTAAAAAATCAATAAAATATATTAAAATTAAAATAAAGTTTCTATCTTAAGCCTGTTTCACTTTTATGCCTGGAGGAGGTCCAGGCGTACCTCCCGGGAAGACATTCAGTGTACTAGGCAAGTTTCATGCAAAATGTTATTTCATCCAATTATCACAAAACCCTATGAGGAAGGAATAGTTGCCATATTGTACCTTTGAGGAAAGTAAACGCTCAGAAAGGTCACACAGCTAATGAACAGCATGAATAATGGGGCTGAGATTCAAACCCAGCTCCAACTGATCTCAAAGTATCAAATTCTCCTGTACTCTGCCTGGGGGAGATTCACAAAACAAACATTGGAAGTGTTTTCATTTAAATTAAATTTTATTTTACTTTTAAAGACTTTTGAATACTCTTTGGTGTAATTAGCAATTCCCAAGGATCTCATAACCAGGTCTAGCAATCAGTGATATAGAGACTAATCGAATGTATCCAGGAACAGTTACCAGAACCAAAGCAGAGACGATTAAATGGCGCAACTGCTCCTTTCAACAATAAATGGTGACAAAATCATCTCCATATAGTGCTAGCATGCTCATATGAATTTAAAACTAAAACAACAAAATGCCTAGGAGCTCCCAGATCATTGAACCTGTGGTATTTCTGTCCTTTGACAAGGCTGGGAAAAGACAGCTAGTGAGCTGGGATCTGGATACTTCTTGGGTGGACTTTGTCCAGTTCTACATCCAGATAGGCGGCGAGAGTGTGGCGTGCAACAAGCCCGACAGCAGAGAAGAGGGCGTCCTCCTTCAGTACAGCAACAACGGGGGCATCCAGTGGCACCTGCTGGCAGAGATGTACTTCTCAGACTTCAGTAAACCCAGGTAACCACCCCCTGATGGTCTCCCAGTGGTTTCCAGGAATGTAAAGATTACACTGTTGTTGAGGGTTTCCAAAATGTCGTTAACTTTTGCAAAAAATAGATGAAATCATAATTATCTGGTGTGAATGATAGCCTTATACATAAACATTTCATTAAAGTTTCTAGACAGAAAGCATTTGTATTTACATTTGAATTTTTAAAGAATTTGAGAAAAATGTGACTAGAAGAAAAGTGTGACAATTGACCATTCCACCCCCCCGCCCCCCCCCCCCCCCCCCCCCCCGCCCAAGGAAACTCTGTGAAATAGGGCTACTCCAAGCATTTCTGGATGTTTTTTTAATGCACACACAAAATATGTTCACTTTTTAGATAGTAAGCTATATTTTAGTAGTAAACTATATTTTAATAGTAAGCTATATTATTTTCAAAAGTCTTCTTATGGTGGCACCCAGGGCAAGTCCTACACAGTTTATGGATAAATCTGTAGAGGTTGGATTCTCTCAAATTTTTCACTGGCCCATCCCTGTTTTTATTTTGATGAATGGGGAGGATATATAATAAAATATCTCAGGTAATGACTGTCAAGGAGTTTGGGAAAATGATTCATGTTTAATACTAATACCTGTACCAGGCAATCAATGTATTTATCTATACATGTAAATTTAGTTCTTTTACAATTATGTAGTTTTTTGAAATGTTGTATTTGTGCTTTATATTTTATATGTGTCGCTAAAATCTACTCAAAGATATCACTTTCAGAGTATTCCTTTTTGTAATCTCTGCATTTTTACTTTAACACAAAGACAAAGGTTTTTCTTATATATGTTGACCAATCATTATTGAACTTTAACATACTAAAGTTGTCCCTGTTTTGCATTTTTATAACTGAACCCCCCCAGTGGTTTTATTGAAAAAAATTATTACTGAAGAATAGATAGATTTAATTTTTACACATTAAATATATTTTTAAATGTTACTTAAAATATAGCTATTTTGTACAATAGGGGTTCATATGTTTATTGTTTTAAAACATTGAGTAATTTAAATGTGACATAACTTTTCATAATATAACAGAAATAGACATGCAGACCTACTGACCAAAGGCATTTCTACTAAGGACACATGGGAGAGGCAGAAACCAAAGACGAGGCAACTGGGTAAATCGAGAAATATAACATCCAGGGAGGAAGTCAGGAATGCTGAGTGGGAGATGGAACCTAGTGAGGTACCCAGTCCAGTAGAGAAGGATTGTAATGGTGCCAAACTGGTTAAAAAAATTTTTTTTTAAATCACTCAAAGTATTTCTCCAGGAATTTTTTTCTAGGTATTTCTTGAAAAGGTTATGACCTTTATTATGGTATTCAAAAGACATTGTTCAGTGAATTGAACACAGTTAAAATATTGCCTCCAAGAGCTACAGTTCCAAATGGAATAAACATGACCAGGACTACACCTGCTTACAACTTTAAACCTCCTGTTGGATCTATTAAACTTAGAAATTTTTCAAAAAATATCCAGAGCTCAAACACTTAACTAAACTTTCTCATATTGCTATTCTTGCTATGTTAACAGCTGCCAAGAAAGACGCCGCTTTCCTCTCCTAACCCTAAGTGTCTTGCTTTGATGCAGATTTGTCTACCTGGAGCTTCCAACTGCTGCCAAGACTCCTTGCACCAGGTTCCGCTGGTGGCAGCCCATGTTCTCAGGGGAGGACTATGACCAGTGGGCGGTCGATGACATCATCATTCTGTCAGAAAAGCAAAAGCACATCATCCCAGTTGTCAACCCAACTTTACCCCAGGTATTTTTTTCCATGTCTGAACTCCAAGAAGACAATTATAAAAGTGCATGAGATCAAAGAACTTGGTACTTGATACCTGAACATGTAATAGAAGTTTTCTGTGTTTGCACTTCATTTCTTTTATTTGCACTTAATTTTTTGTTACCTCTTTATGCCACTAGTTCCCAGATTATTTAGAAGGAAAAAACAAACAAACAAACAAAAAACTATGAAGTCTGGCCAAGTCATCAAGCATGATTATTAGTGTGATTATAAAATTAGATACACTGTGGGAAAATATTTTCAGTTTTTAAATAATCAGAAGAAAAAAATCATTGCGGCCAGAAATAAACTAGTTAAATTAGAGATTCTGCTGTATTTTCTAGAAATACCAATAGTACATGGCTCTGCTTGTCATGAACTGAAAATTCCTTTCTTGTTCTCAGTTGTCAAATTGCCTTTCTGTGTTGTTTGTATTGTTTGTATTAGAACTTTTATGAGAAGCCAGCTTTTGATTACCCCATGAATCAAATGAGTGTGTGGTTGACGTTGGCTAACGAAGGAATGCTGAAAAATGAAACTTTCTGCTCTGCCACGCCGTCAGCCATGGTATTTGGAAAATCAGATGGAGATCGATTTGCAGTAACTCGAGATTTGACTCTGAAACCTGGATATGTGCTACAGTTCAAGGTACTTATGCACAAACCTCTTCGCAGGGCAGGTCAAGGATCAAACCATCTTCCATATTTATAAGTGAAGTTGACAAAGAACACACATTTTTCATATACTATTAAAGAAGGGACTCAAACAAGCATTCAATAATCTTAAAATGGCAAATCTTTTCAGTTCCGCCCCATAAGAAAACAGCTTATCATTTTTTTTCATGAGCCCTAGAACTTGTAGCTATGTCATTGTATTTCTTT
This sequence comes from Myotis yumanensis, assembly GCF_028538775.1. NCBI lineage: Eukaryota > Metazoa > Chordata > Mammalia > Chiroptera > Vespertilionidae > Myotis > Myotis yumanensis. Next base: position 70,248,988 of record NW_027223760.1, on the reverse strand, counting down.
AAGTGCTTGTGGACTTCTATTAGAACTAAAAAGAAAATTGACTCTTAGGATTTCAATCTGATGGTGACTTAATGAATCCCATGCTTCTGAATGGTAATAGATAAGTTCTCCTTTTCAACTTACTAGTACTTTTAGGACTCGAGAGTTATTTTATGCTTTTACTATAGCATTTTCAAATAATTTGTCTTCCTTTGGTTCTGTAAACTTTTACTTTATCATTGCCCTCTTAAAATCTTGTTGTTCTTCAGCACTGTGATAACATGTGTCAACATATACAGCAAGTATTTACTTTGACAAGCTCTTTCCTCAGAAGCCTAATCAAAATTTCATTGTGTTTATGATAAAATCCCATTGGTGAATTCTGGGGTCGAAAGAAATGCAGTTTTAATGAACTAGCACAACTACATGGCCCTTACATAACAGCAGGATGCAGATGCTAAATAATTTACAAATGGAATTATTAAAGAGATCAGATGTTTATAGGCAGCTCTAAAATATAATTTCCACTGGTCTATAAACAAGGAAGTTGATTAGTGAACTGTTATCCTTCTCTGTTATCCTTCTCTGTTTAAATTTTGATGCTAACCTACAATGGAAAAACCATTAATAACTGTATATGACTCTATAATAATTTGTTGGTACTATCTAAAGTGATAACAAAATAACAGCAATAGCAAATACATTGCCAGCATACTATGCTGTTTCTCATCTGACACTTTTTTTATTTAATGTCATAAAATGAGAATAGTGAAAGTCTGCAAGATAATATTTTGAAGTTTATAAAATCTAAATAAAGAAAACATGAAATGTTTCAAGTATTTAAACAACCAATAAGAATGCATCATGCCTAAGAAAAAACTCAATCCTCAGATCACGCCAGAAGAAGACTACTGACTTGTGTTAGTTAATAATAGATATGTAATATGGGTCATTCAGTGATTGACAACTAACATATATTTGGCATCTCTAAGAAAAACTTTGTGTCATTTGTACAGAAATGCACAGTGCTGGTACTAGGTGCTAGAAATATGGAGGTTAAAAATAGCCCTAGCCCTCAAGGATCTCAGAAACTAGTAAGTGAACCAGAAAAGTGAGCAGCCCCAGGATTATTGTAGTAGAAACAGGCTCTGATCTATGGGAGTACCTAGCATAGCGCATGTGGCCAGTGCTCCAAAAATGTTAGTTGAATAAATGTGTGGGTGGATGGGTGGGTGGATGGATGGATTGAAATTGGAAATGTCCGGAAATACAGAGACTTAGATGAACAATGGAGGGGGAGGAATTCCATTAGAGGGAACAGAATGTGCAAATATATGAAAATAATGAAAGTGCTAATGAAACTGGAAAATTTGGAAACTTTTTTAAAGAGTCTGGAAAATGTACCATAGAGGTGATAAAGTTGATCCTAATTGGCTTTACATGACACACTAAGTCACTTATAAAGCCACAGATCAAGATTTGGCCATGAGAGGGGAAGCACCTGTCAGGTTATAGAAAAGTAGGGGAAAGCCCACCCCCCCACCCCATCCCAGAGCCATACAACTCAGTCACTGACATCCCCTGGGTCTGCTCCAACCTCTACACCCTGGCCAAGGCAGATGACTCCTCAGCAGGGTGTAAGCTCTGCAGCGTGGGGTGAGAGGGAGTCCAGAAAGTGGGAGCTATTGAATTCCCTCAGGCTGGTGCCATCAAGAGAAGAATGCTAAACCCAAGAAAGATGGTGTCTGTGGTGTGGGAGAATGACTCAGCTCAGGGATTTTTGAAGCTGTCTCTTCAGCTGTCTCCCCAGAGCCACAAACCTCAGACTATCTTCACTCGACTCTATTCTGGTCCACCTTCCCTCGCCAGAGCCCAGGGTGAGTGGCTGCGAATGAAATGATGTGTGTTGGCTCTTTAAGAATGTCTCTAGTGGACTCCTGTCTCATCCTGATGGACAGAATCCCTGCTGACTTTCACAGCTGGATGTTATGTGAGCACCTCTTCCTGGCCGTGGTGCTCTGAGCTGGGGAGCCCAGCAGGGGGTTGAGACCCCAGAGGGTGAACCTTTGCAGCTGAGATATCCCTCAGGACCTCAGCCGCAGCCTTTTTTCACATCTCCACACTTCCAACAGTCCCTGTGTGGGTTATTCTGTAAATCCGTGGTTATAACACTTCTCTTCAGCTAGTCTTCTGTTGGTTAGTCAGGATGATTGTTCTATAATTTAGTTGTGATTTCAGTTTGGTCCTGGGAGGAGGTGAGTGTACCTTTCACTTACTCTACCACCATCTTAAGGAGATTATTGGAATCTTCTTTTGAAAGCCTGGATCCAGCTACTGCATAATCACAGTGATGAACTGGTTGACCTCTAGAGCTCTGGCCCAATATTATTTGTCTATGGCCCAACCTTTCCTTCATCCTTTATTCTTTGGTTATTATTGTGGTATTTTGAGTCCCTACTTAAATATTTTCTATAATATTTGACTAATCTTATTTGTAGTCTTATACAGTAAAATTCTATGGTGGCTCCCAGCAACAAATGAAATAAGACATGAATAGATCATTCATGTAAGATAACATGTAACTAAATAAATATCAGAAAGAGTATTTTACATTTATGATTAGCAAAAATATAAACTAAAACTAATTAAAATAATTTATATACTTTTTGAATTGGAAAGAAACTGCCTTAAACTAGAATAATATTCAGAGTTGTGGTAAATTGACTCATTTGAAACCAATTGATTAAAAATGAACACATATAGCCTGGCCGGCATAGCTCAGTAGTTGAGCATCGACCTATGAAACAGGAGGTCACGGTTCGATTCCCGGTCAGGGCACATGCCTGGGTTGCAGGCTCAGTCCCCAGTGGGAAGCATGCAGGAGGTAGCCAGTCAATGATTCTCTCTCATCATTGATCTTTCTCTCTCTCTCTCTCTCTCTCTCCCTCTCCTTCCTCTCTGAAATCAATAAAAATAGTTTTTTAACTGAACACATATAAATAGAAAATTTAAAAAGTGTCTACATTTTGACTTAGTAATATTGTTCCTAGGAATGTATCTGGTGATTAACAGATCAACTGAAGAAAAAAAAAGATACTTTTTTTTTTTTTTGCAAAACTGCAGATAATAATAAAATAATATGTTAAATAAAAAGTAGGAGGAAAGTTTTAGAAGTGTGATAACTTCAACTGTATGACCAAAATATATACTTCTTTGTAAAGATTAGAACAAGCATGTCAAACTCAAAGGCTAACACGGGCCAAATAAACAAGGCATGTGGCCCATGGGCCACAAGTTTGACATGCTGGGATTAGAAGATAAAAAATTGAGAACAAAGTAGTGTGTTAGAGCTTTGGGATTTAGGTTGCATTTTTAATGCTATCAATCCTATGATGACATTCCTCTACTTAAGTGCACAGAGCAATATTAATTTTGTTTCTGGATTCTTTTGCTTATTTGATGCTGTGACTAAGTCCATTCATCTAAGTTGACAATGATTTCTTACTGGGCTTTGGCAAGAAAATTGAATAAAGATGTTTTTTCCACTAAAGCAGAGAGGACAGCACTCTCTTCAGGTAACCTTCATGTTCTGAAGAGGACAGCTTTTCATCTTCTGCTTCCCTCTGTTTATGCCATCTGGGAAAGGAAAAGAAAACATAGCTTGGCATTTGTCCAAGGTTTCAACATCACGGATACTGTGCTTCTCTCTTTCCTCCTATAATCCCAGGAAATTCACAAAACGGGCAACTGGTCCAACTTTCTACTAAAGAGCACCTATTGTTTGCCTAAACAAGGATTTCCAGAACCTATGGAAAGGTCTTGGTTAAAACTGAGCTGCAGGCCTTAGCATTATCAATTTAATTTGAACTCAGAAAGGGTCCTGGCTACTGTAGCACTAACTTGTTAAATGATGACTTGGAACTAAAATGTTGTGTCCTCCTGCCTTTCCTTTCAATAGCTAAACATAGGGTGTGCCAATCAGTTCAGCGGTGCTGCCCCAGTTCTTCTCCAGTACTCGCATGATGCTGGGATGTCCTGGTTTCTGGTGAAAGAAGGCTGTTACCCAGCTTCTGCAGGCAAAGGATGTGAAGGAAACGCCCGAGAATTGAGTGACCCCACCATGTATCACACTGGAGACTTTGAAGAATGGACGAGAATCACTATTGTTATTCCAAGGTCCCTTGCATCCAGGTAAAGTGACCTTTCTTATTATGTGCCATAGCCGCTGTTTCTTGGGAGTATATATTTATCTCAATGTTTTTATTTCATGCATCTTAATAACCTAAAAGAATTCATATAATCTAGCTTTATCTATTTAAGTAATGACTCTTGAGGAAAAGAATGCTGGAACGAAATTCCCAAAGTAGGGATGTGTGTCTGCGTGTGTGCACGTGTGTGTGTGCACATGTGCGTGTGCACACGTGACACATTTACACTTGTGAAACAAATTCACTCAGTCACTCATGTATTCACCTGTTCAACAAATATTTATTGACCACTGTTCTAAACACTGGGAGTACAGCCATGAATAAATGATGTTATAGGCTAAAAAAGATTATAAGACATTATATCAGATTTCACTTTATATAGATTTTTGATAAATTAATGCCTCCCTGTAAAGATAATTTGAAATATCTTGCAATATAAATGATACCTTTAAATGACTATTACAATAAATACTAAAACAATAGATCAAAAGATTAAAATTCAGTTAGCAGGAATGGGATCAAGCACTTCAAATGAATTTGTTTCATTCATAGGACAATAAATTTAACTCTTAGTTTCCTGGCAGCTCAGACAAAGGGGGAAAATATAGGATCATTTATTCTCATTGTTGGGTTAAAAAAAAAGGAAGCATATACATTCTGATTTTTTAAAAGATATACTTTTTCCATGTTCAGTATTATAGGATAAATATATAGCATGTGTATATGTGTATATATATGTATATATACATACATATACATATATATATATATATATATATATATATATATATATAATGTTTATGCCAGGTAGAGTAGGTAACATATAGATCAGTATTTTTAACTATCACTTTATGAAAGATAAAGGAACATTCTTCAAGTAGACACTTTTTAATAGAATCTTAGAACATAGAATTAAATTGTGATTCAATCAAAGCATTTCTGTGTGGAGCTGAGGCAATACAATAAGTGTATTTGCACTGCTTACTACAGATGTGGCTTAATATATGGTTGGCATACTCGTTAATGCCATTCGGCAATATATTTAGCTTGCTTCATTCCTAAAATATGTAAGATTGTGCTATCCCCATACTCCTTAAAGTTTGACATGGTCTGATGAAATATGAGTAAAATGAAGCATGTGACTTTAAGAGCCCATTGTACACTTTGTCATGTTCTCTGCTTCATGAAAGCATGTTTTAAGATGAAGCTTACACTAATTTGGGTCCCTGGGTGTCTACAAGAAGCAGACTTCCTTGCCAATGTATACTAGACATGTAGCATCATCAGGAAACAAGCTTTTGTTGAGTTAAGCCACTGAGATTGGGGGTTGTTTATTACCACAGCATAACTTTCCTCATCCTGATTGGCATAATGATAAAAGCTTAGCAATCTATAGGAGTGACTTCTTCGTAAAGTTCTTGGGGACTATTCTGTTTGTGAATTTTTCACCTAACTGATCATCAACTTTGCTCTGTATCATCTAGCTAGGTAAGCTGGTTGTGTTCTCTTAGATGTGTATCCCTGAAAAAATTACACCATAAACTTAAGTAGAAAAACTTCCCATCACAGTATCAGGCACTACATCAGGTCAAGGTATAGACATGGCTCCCTGCACATGGCTCCTCTTGATCCATAGGACTGTAAACTAAAAAGACGAATTATGTACCCCACCTATATTCAACACTGGAAAGACAATGACCGGATAAACACAATAGACACTCTCACTAAAAAAATGAAAAAAAAAAAGTAAAGAATGGGAAGCACATAGTAGCCACTGGTTGTAGGAATTCTGAAAGCCAGCAAGATACTTGTTACCTGCATCTCCTTCTTTCACAAACAATGTCCAGGACAAGAAAGGTTCCTTGATTAAGAGAGTTCTGTTCCCTAATCAGTTGTTCTTCCCAGCTGTTGGTTCTACTCTCCAGGCTTTACCCTTTAAGACATCTTCCCTTTTCCATAAAAACATGCAGCTAAATAGCCATCTCATCCTGCTTTCTGCCCATCTCAAGCTGGGCATGCAGCCCTTGTACTCCTTACCTCCACCACTGCCTTTCTGTCTACATGCTTTTGTGAAACTGTGGCCCAACCACAGCTCTTTCTAAATATATAGGTGCAGCACTCTACGAAGTTGGGGAGCATGGGGGTGGGGCATCTTTGCTGCAATGAGTAGAATATGAGGGTGCTGGAAGATATCACTAGAAAGTAGTCAACAGAATCAGAAGCCAAAAACACAAATCTGGCTTGAATCCCCAAAGCCAGATAATATACAGTGGCATCTGAAGCTGCAGTTTGTTTGACATTGGGTGAAATAATCCAACTGATAAAGCCACATGTGAGAAATAAGAGAAACTTGTCCTTAATATCACAAAGCAAGCCAATATTTTGAGGCTACCAATGTATCAATATTTTCTTGGACCTCAGCTTTTGGAAGAAGAAATATTGTTCATTAAAATCCAACTTCCTGGTTAATTTGAATACTATCCAGCTTATTGGTTGATGCCATTTCTGAAGAAGAGCTCTCTACTAGAAAATAGTAAATATGTTTCTACTTTAACCCAAGCAAATGAGCTGTTGTTGTTCCTTCTGCAATATGTTAAACTCAGATATCTCCAAATACAGTGTTGGAAAGCTGAGAATTCTAAGTGTGAAAATTGTCAAAATGTGGAGCTATTTTTGCCAAAAGGAACATGCTTATAATACTAGTCGTTACTAGAACTTACTCTTTCACAAATAATTCTAAGCTAATTTTCTCAAAAGGAGCAGTTTGTACTCATGTGAATTCTCTTGGTTCTCCTCTGTAGAGGAGAGACATTGACTGTGGTAAATATATGCTGGTACATCCCTCCTGACTCTCAGTAACACCCCCAACCATACAGTATGCATGCAACTTGCTGTAGGTTCTTCATGCAGAATGCAAAAAAAAGTTGATCTATCTGGGAGAGCTAGAAATAGTTGCTTATTAATCAGCAGAATGTCCCCTCCACCACCACCCACCACCTGTGCACCTCTGCACTGGACAAGCAGGTGCTCAGGAACCTTCCTTATTTGAGAGGCAAATGCAACCTTCTCTGAAGTGTGGTAGTGGAAGAGGGTGTTGTAGCAACCAGTTCTCCTGGCCACTCAGGCATCCTCCAAACAAAGGTAATTGATGAAGGGCACAAAGATAGAGTCTCATCTTTTATTTCTTCCTTACCTGAGACATGCAAAGGGAGAGTTTTGTTCAGTAATTCTTTTAAAAATATATTTTTATTGACTTCAGAGAGGAAGGAGAGGGAAAGAGAGATAGAAACATCAATGATGAAAGAGAATCATTGATTAGCTGCCTCCTACACGCCCTTTCCTGGGGATTGAGCCCTCAACCCAGGCCTGTGCCCTTGACCAAGGACCCTTCAGTCGCAGGCCTACACTCTACCCACTGAACCAAACTGGCTAGGGCTGTTCAGTAATTTAAGTAGTCAAACCACACTATGGTTTATTTCTAGTAAAACTGCGTAAGATTAAATTCTGTGTTTTCCTCAATCATTATTTCCTTCAGTTCTTTCCAGACCTTCCTGACTATCAGGTCAAAGGCCTCTATTATATGCTCCCATAGCTCAGTGTCCTGCTTAATGGTGATAGTTATCCGAGTGGCACATTCACATTTCTTTGTGCAGAGGTTTAATTAAGTCTCTGTCTCCTCACTCAACTATGGGCTATGTGAAGTCAGGAACCAGGTAGGATTTCTGCTTCCCATTGTATCCCTGGCCCTGGCATGTTGTAGGCACTTGGTAAATGCTGGTTGAACGAAGGGATGTTGAATGAGGAATAAGAACAAGCAATAGGTGATTATCTGTTTTCAAGACACCTTTCTTTTTAAAATATGATTTCCAAAATAAATTCCATTCTGTTCAGCAAGAACTCATTGTTCTGAAGTCTACTGTGTCTGTCTGAAAAGGCATGACTAGCACATGCACACATGTGCACACATACATTAATGATCTTAATAATTTCAAAGCTATATCGCCTCCCATATGCTAAGCGAAATATGCCAGTCAGAGAAAGACAAGTATCACATGATCTCACTCATATGTGGAATCTAATGAACAAAATAAACTGATGAACAAAGTAGATCCAGAGACATAGAAACATGGAACAGACTGTCGGATCTCAGAGGGAAGATGGAGGTGGGTGGGTAGGAAGAGATCAACCAAAGAACTTGTATGCATATATGCATAACCCAGGAACACAGATAGTACTGAGGTGAAGGCCTGGGGAAGTGGGAGGGGGCAAGTTTCTCAATGGGAGAAAAAGGGGGACATATGTAATACTTTCAACAATAAAGGTTTAAATAAATACAAACTGTGGAATCTAGGCATTCTTATTAGCTTATTTTTGGCTGACTTATCTCCTCCCTTCTTATGGTCTCTCTATGATTATATTTTTTAGTAAACTTACTAGTTCTTCCTTTTATTCCAGCAACCCAGAGGTTGCTAAATTACTTGTGCTCAGATTGCGCTCCTGAGAGGAGAACAGAATAGCAATAGGGATCAGGAAGCAGGCACAACTTGGAGAAATTGCAATGAAGCAAAGCTCGCCCACATCGTGATCAGTGAAACAAACCTCTGTTGCTTTGATTTGTGCTTCCAACAAAAAAACCAACTAGCAAAGATTAAAAGAAGGAAAAAAGGGTCCCAGCTCTTGCCCTTTCACTCTGGAACATAGGTTTCCAGCGAGGACACTCAGCCATGATTCACCATGTTCTGGACTCACCCTATTAGTCATTTTGTTTTATTTAAATTTGCCTTCGTTAATGCTGAGCTCCTGAGATCCTTCACCCTCTCAAATACCGAACAGCACACTGTGCTGCTTGGTTCTGTAGCAGCCTTAGGATCCACCAACAGGGGTGTCGCTTTCTCTCTGGCCGGACTAAACATTGATTGTTTTTTATTATAATGAAAATTACAGGAATCCATGAATCAAATAGATCAAGGCACTTCACTTGCCCTTTGTCCATTATCAAATTACCAAAGCTTCTAGAATTCTACCTAAAGGTAGGATTCTTCAACCTTCTGAATGCCTCTGGGCCTCGGTCTGAGGTTGCCCCTTCCATGAAGCAGAGATGCCCAGGTGGGAGAGCTTGGGCGGAGAAAAGAAGGTGTTCTTACCTCTTTTTTTTCTTTCCATGGAATAGAAGCTATGGATCCATATGTCTCTGGATTTTATTATAGAAAAATTAAGAGAAGAGACAAGTATGACTGACTTCTAATCAAATACGACATATATGATGGAATTGGTGTGTTTTCCTCTTTTATTATAGATACACAGCCTATATTTTGGAAGGGATACAGAGCCCTTAACATTTTCCTTCAGAGCAATTTTCAAAAGCTACTGTTCATCAATTCCATTTATTTCTTTTGAGAGGAAAAATCTCTTCACAGCCTAAATAACATTGCAACCCCAATGGGAGGAATTTTTCCAAGGTCCATGATTCTGCAACTGTATTTCCTTTTTTCTTTTCCTTTCTTCTTTCTTTTATTTTTGCTTTGTTTTTCTAATATTTATTTCAATTGTCTTTTACCTTTGAAAATAAGACCAATATAATTTGAATTAGCTCCAAAGAAAATAAGTGTTCACTGAAGAATGTGTGTTAAGACTTTGTGTTAATAGATGAGTAACCTCTGAGCACTTTTACTCCTACTAAACAGCACCATTGGTTACATTTTGCAAATTTGCCTAAAGTAGGTAACTTAACACAATAAAGAAAAAAACACATTGCTATGGTTTAGTGTTGCCAAATTAACAAAGCCATTTGAAGAAGCAGAAATAAATGTGTTCTGATGCTGACATATTATGTTCATAATAAAAGAGGGGAGAAGGAAACATCTTTGTCTACAGTTATCCTTAACAATCTTTATTGATCTCTAAGATTCTTTACCCTTTTTTACTGATTTACTCCAAAGTCTATAAATATTGGCAGCAAAATTAATTGAAATCTAGATAGCTTAATCCACCTTTCCTTTTTGATATCAATAGAACTAAGGAAGACAATGTATTTTCCTGGTATGAAATTAAAGATGTGTGTGGGTTTCCAAATATTTAAAAAGAAAAGGGATGTGTTGAAAGGATTGAAAAGATTGGAAAGCAACTGGAACAAGTCTTAGTTTGGCGGCCTCGAGACTGTTATTGTGGGGGGAGGACTGGACAGCAGCCCAGCCCACTGGTGTCCCAGGGTTTTGAAGCACAGGGACCAGGTCCCTCCTTTGTTCACTGGCAGCCCAGCTGGTTGCTAAGAGTTCATAGAATGAGCGCCTTGGAGATCTGCAGATGAAAAGTGAAGAGGGAGGCCACAGGTGGGAACAGAGCTGTCAGTACAAACTTTATTCTTCACTATCAGAATCATGCCAGTGGCAAATAGCCAGAGTCCCTTATGTGTTCTAGCAAAAAGCTTTCATTTGAGGGTTTCAAAAATTTCCTGGGAGCCTCTTACAATCTACAAGTAAAAACCTATACTGTGTTCCTGGACATCAAAAGTCTCCTGTACCTGATATTGAAATATTTATACTGAAGAAGAAATCAAGGAGTTTTGAGAAAGATCTGAGAGAGACACCTTATGAAGGTTGTGTCCAATCAAGCATACTTTCAAATACTAGTATATATTTAATTTTTCTTGAATTATTTTAACTGTCGTAGAGTCCAGTGCTTAGCAGTGAGACGTTGGTACAAGAACACATGTTGTTTTTCCCAACAGTAAGATCAGATTCCGCTGGATCCAGGAGAGCAGCTCACAGAAAAACGTGCCTCCCTTTGGTTTGGATGGAGTGTACATATCTGAGCCTTGTCCCAGTTACTGCAGTGGCCATGGGGACTGCGTCTCAGGGGTGTGTTTCTGTGACCTGGGGTACACCGGTAAGGCCTCAGACAGATGTCTGTTTGTAAAATATGTATCTCTAGTTACTATATTTCATGTTACTTCTTCTAAGGAAATATATTCTAAATTTAATCTTCCTTAAGTCTTAATTGTAAGAATTTGCAACCCAACCACATGAAATGCTAAAATATTTTGTAGTTTTGAGTTGCCTAAGGAATAAAAATATAACACAAACTTTTTTATTGATTTTAGAGAGATGGGGAGAGAAAGACACATACACATGCAGAGATTGATTTGACGTTCCACTTATTTATGCATTCATTGGTTGCTTCTTGTATGTGCCCTGACGGGAGATTGAACCTGCAACCTTGGCATATTGGGATGACGTTCTAACTAACTGAGCTACCCAGCCAAAGCCAACACAAATTTTTATTAGTAATAACAGTAACAATTAACATTGTTTGAGTTCCTAATTCATGCTAGGCACTATAGTAAGTGCCTTTTATTTCATCTCACTTAATTCTAACAATAACCTGTGCCATAATATTGTATTGTTCCTGTGTACATTTAAGGAAACTGAGGCACAGAGAGATTTAGTAATCTGACAAGGTTACACAGGTAGGATTGCTAGAGCTAGGATTCAAACCCTTGTAGTCATTTTTAAAACCCAGGCCCAAGATCTTAATCACTTGGCTGCAAGGACTCCCTGTGCTTTTCACATTGTTTTTTTTTATATAAGAAATGTAATTCTATACATTTAAAGTAACAGTCAACTTTTGAAATGATAAATCTAAGACTACCCATGAGAACTTTACAAGAATAGTATTTTCTGACCACAGTCACCATTGAATGTTGTTATAAGCAAAAATAAAAAGGGAGCTGAGATTAAAGATAAAATTAAAGGGAAAATATTATAAGCATCAATACCTTTTTTAGAATTTTTCTCGGAGACAACTTTAAACAGATTCTTCTTAGCTTTTCAGCGCCCTGCCCTTCTGGAGTGTAACCAGGGGCAAACGTGTTGTTCAGGGGCCTTCCGTGGAGAGAGCACTGTCACCGTGGCTTCAGGGTGGTTATCTAAAATCTGGGATTAACTCCTCCCATTCGTCCTCTAACAGAAGGGCGACAGAGAAGCTAACTTTATTGTGGACAAAATCTATTCTCAGTTTGTACAAATCCTTTGAGTAGCAAGACCCATGGAAATGTGTGGTTCCCAATGTCTCCCATTAAAAAATAAACAATTATAGGGGCAGAATAGTGTTTCTGAGGATGGTAGTGACGGCTGCATTTCAGTCATACAATTGTGAGATACAAATTTTCATTTGGTTTCTTTCTCCTAACACCTGTGCAAATGTTTCCTTGGCCCATGCGCTTGAATGTACCTCACAACATGAAAGGATTTCAATGAAACCTCTCTCCCATGTATTTCTTTTCTCGGAAGCCGCACAAGGAACCTGTGTGTCTAATGTGCCTAATCACAGTGAGATGTTCGATAGGTTTGAGGGGAAGCTCAGTTCTCTGTGGTACAAGATAACCGGAGGCCAGGTTGGAACGGGCTGTGGGACGCTTAACGACGGCAAATCCCTCTACTTCAATGGCCCGGGGAAAAGGGAAGCGCGGACTGTCCCTCTGGACACCAGGAATATCAGGTAAGTAGTTCATTGGTGCACTTCTCCTTGAACATTGTATTTACCGTGTCATATGGTCTAACCTGAAATGTATTCTGTTTCGGGGTTCTGTTCTGTTATTGAGGTTTACATAATAATGTTTCTCTATATAGATTCTGACATGTAAAAATGAGGCATAACTTAAAGTCTGTAATAAAATGGGTAATTTATACCACAATTTATTAATCAGTATACAGTCATAACCCAGCCTTGTATATCAGCTTGGTTTTCTAAACTTCTGCATTACTATGAAGACCATTTGGTATTATTTTTAACATATTTCAGGTAAAGCAAAGATTTTTTTTCAACTTTAAATTTTGTGTCTGAAAATGATGCATCCCATTTATCTAAGTTTATTTGTTTTCACTTAACGAAAAGTGCTCCAGAATTTAAAATACCTACGCTGACACCTACTGGTAAAATAAATAACTGCTTGGCTTTAAGGTCAAGTATCACACCTAAAATAAAACTGTGCTGCTTATAAATCAATTATATTATTTGAGAATTGGGAGAAAGAAAAATGAAGAAATGTTTGAAACTTCTAGACATTATTCTCACTAAAATCTGGAGTTCTGTGTCATACTTTCTGCTTTCAATCTCTTTCTCCTCTGAGTCCTCCTCTCAGGAGCCTGCCTGTCAGGTAGACCCTCTCTTTTGGTTTACCGTGGACTGAGACATAATGTCATTCACACTGAGTGAGTGTCAGTTGTGAAAAATTAAACCGTCTAATTATCTGGCCCTAACAAATGTAGCATTCAGCTTCTTTAAAAAAAACAGCATTTCTTGCTTGACTAGTCATTGAAATTTTGTAGATGAACTGGGTGCTGCCCTCTTGGATTTAGGTGTTGTTCTTGCATGGGATCCATGCCTGATTGTGGTACACAATTTTAGGTTCCTCGTGCCACCAGCGCGGGTGGTGTTTGCTTGTATAGCCTTGGCACTCCACTTATACTTCCCCTTCCCCTTGCGGTAGCCACACCTGCCGCAGGTGGACTTCGGAAGGGACAGCCCTTGGAGCCACTGCGGTGGCACAGTGTGTGCGGCTTGTTGCGCCGCTTTCCAAACAAGGATGTTTCCTTCGTCATCTTGCTTCTGTGGCCAAGACCAAAGAGCTCAGCTTCTTAATGTTAGATTTTCTTTTTCCTCATCTTGAGTTTCCAAGAACAGTATTCTCTTGATTTAAGGAACTCTCATTTCAGTGACTTCATTTCATTACATCAGCCTGTCAAAATAAAGTGGGGTTAAACTGTTTCCTTTAGTTTCGGTGGTTATTACAGAATAAAATTAATGTGATATGAATTATTTTTTAATGGTTAGAGAATAACTTATTATATAATCTCTGTTGTTTCTGGCGGCCATATGCCCTTTATGTTTAAAACTTAAGAATTATAGGATTTTTTGCCAAAACCGGTTTGGCTCAGTGGATAGAGCGTCGGCCTGCGGACTGAAAGGTCCCGGGTTCGATTCCGGTCAAGGGCATGTACCTGGGTTGCGGGCACATCCCCCGTGGGAAATGTGCAGGAGGCAGCTGGTCGATGTTTCTCTCCCATCGATGTTTCTAACTATCTATCTCTCTCCCTTCCTCTCTGTAAAAAATCAATAAAAATATATTAAAAAAAAAGAATTATAGGATTTTTGTGTGTGTCGTAAAGCAAAAGGTTAAATGTCTTCTGAATTCACCTATTTGTAAGTAACTTGGAGTTTTTTTCCTTCCCAGGCTCGTTCAGTTTTATATACAAATTGGAAGCAAAACGTCAGGCATTACCTGCATCAAACCAAGAGCTAGGAATGAAGGTAAGCTGCCACCTTTGATGGAAATTGCAGTTACTATTGGCAAGTTAGTTCTTTTTCCTCCCAGAGTTGGTCCAGGATTTTGCAAACTGATCCACTCCCTGAATCATTCCTTCTCCTCTCTTCTCCGTCATTGAATGGGCAGCTGCATAGAGCCATGATCTCTAAGATTCCCCATGCAGATCTGTAAGCCTGAAAAGCATCATGTCTGCTCTGGCTCAAATTTTATAACTTTCCACAGGGAGAAAAAATAGCAGAGACTTACATTCGGCTCAGAGACTAGAAATGTGTTTGCATAGATCATTATTGAATGCAGATCAAATGCTACTTTCTTCCCATAAACATTCTAGGGGCACTGGAATCATTGAGTAGAAGAAGCAGTTCTTGGTAATAATGAACATTAACTTTGAACACACATTATATATATATGGCACTATTCCATGTGTTTTAACTGTGTTCATTTAATTCCCATCATACCCCTTTGCTATAAGTACTATCAGTAGTCCTATTTCACAGATGTAGAAGCTGAGGTACAAGGAATTCAAGTAACTTACCCAAGATCATGCAGTTAGTAAGTGGATGAACAGGGATTCAAGCCACTTATACTAGGTCCAGACCCTATGATTTAACCACCATGCTATACTGCCTCTCTCCTTGCCCAGACCTCTGGTCTCTCTGGGCATCTATACCATCTTCTGCCTCAGTGATTCAGTTCTGAAAGAAATGCAGAAGGCTTGAAGCATGCAAGGTGGCCTTTAGGAGCTCTACAAAGATAATGAGGTTCCTTAAGGGACTCTGAATGTGAATTGGCTCCTAGCACGAAATCCTCCTCCAGATCAGGATCTCATAAATGGCATGTGAAGAGTTTTACAGCTTCTAAGTTTGTTATTATCTCAAGCATGACTGTGTAAAACATGGTGACTTAAACAGTACCTATTAGCCTGTAGACCTACTGATAGCTCTGTTCGTCAATTCTAAATGTCCTTGGCCCTATCAGCACACACTGAAAGCTTTTGTGACTTTTTCTGAGTATCTCAGTACTTTTAGTCTAGTAATTATCTAGATCACCTGTTTACTGAAGCAGCAGTCTAGAAACTTTTATAGACCACTTTGTGTTCTCTAATCTCTTCAACAAGGGTTTATTAAGAGTTCGCTCTAAGCCTGACATTATTCCAGTGAGCTGCAGATACAGTGTCACCAAAAGACTGATTCATCAGTCACAATGAGCTGAGTTATGCTGCAATAACAGACAGCTCTCTAATCTCGGTTTTAAAAAAAAAAGAATTTCTCCTTTGTGCTACATGGATCCTCTGAGGGCCTCATGCCAGCACCCAGAATAATGAAGCAGCTGCTGGGTAGATTGTGGGTATTGTCAGCCATGTAGCAAAGGGAAAGAGAGAATGTGGTGACGGGGACAAGAAGTACAAACTACCATGCGCCAGGAGAGGAAGAACCAGTGTCCCACTACCGACCACAGCAGACTAAACCCCTGCCTGAAGGGCACATACATTCTAGTGAGAGGAGTTAGAAAATAAACAACAAAGAAAATAAATAAGCAAGATGTTAGATTGATGGGCTCAATGAAAATAGATAAGCCAATGAGATGGAAAGTAAACTTATGCAGGGGGAGATGTTGATTTAGATAGAAGGTGGGGGTTGAGGGGAGGGTACGGTCCTGAGGAAGTGATGTTTAAATAGAAATGTAAAGGATGAGAAGAAGCCAGCCAGTTCAGGAACATTTTCCTGGCAGAAGAGACAGCAGAGGCCACGAGGTGGGAAAGAATTGTGGTATTGCAGGAGCAGAAAGAAGGGACTGTGGCTTGGGGCTCATAAAGGTTGGCGAGTGGTCTGTAATAAGGGACAGACAGGAGCTGGGTCACATAGGGTCTCGCTGGCCATGGTAAGGAGATGGGGTCTGAATCCATGTGTCATGGAGACCAACTGAAGGTTTTCCAGCCAACCAGCAGCATAATAGGATAAGTGTTTACAAGATCACCCTACAAACACTCTATGAAATTCAAAACAGATGAATATTTCCCAAGCACATGCCTGGCCCATGCAGAGATAGGAGCTTTGAGGAGTGAGAAAAAGACCAGGTCCTGTCCTCAGGACCTTGTTTTCTGATTGGAGAGGTAGAGCATTTTGATGTTTTCTTTAAATCCTTATGATAAAATTGCTATTTGAAAATAGTTTGTGGTTGGGATAGTGTAACAATTATGACTCTTTTGAAAATTACTAGTCTGTACCCCTATTCTTATATAAGCTATGAACAAACAAAACCTCTGACCAAAGTATAATAGGAAGCACCCACTCTTGATAGGCATTAGGCTCTCCTCTGTACAGCCTCTGGTTACATGCCCATTGGGCAGATTCCCTCAGTGTCCCCTTAGGAAAGAACAACTTCTGCTCAGCTACTCCTGAGCCATTGTCTTGAACTCACTGCTGGTTATGTAATTCACATCCCACAGGCATTTCTTAGCCTTTTACTAAAAAACTGGCTGTTAAAATGTAAATCTTTCTAAATCCTTGAACCAATCTTTTCTAGTGATGAAACCAAAGATTTTTTACTTACCCAAGCTGAAGCTCCAATTTACATATTTGGAATGAAAATCAAAATTAGGCTATATCCTATAAGACTGGGCAGAATGCAGATGGAGTTGTAATTTACAAAGAGAAATGTTTTACATGCTTTGAACACTCGGTAGATAAGCAAAAATGGCTTGGTTTATTCAGATGTGCAGGGTGTTAGATGACACAGCTAATGAGGCTCAGCACTTGATATAAAATATGGATATTGCTGTTTCCCCTCACTGCATTTCTCCACTCCTTTATAACTTCTCTGGGAGGCATTTCTTCATTGTCCTTTGGCATTGGGGGTCCTCAGCTCTGCAGACTTTGTTGCTGCTTGAAGGTATGTATATGTGACTCTCCTGGAAAAGTAATTAGGAGAAAGGCAACAAGCAGAAACCAGATGGAGTGTGGACTTCTTGAGCCAGACTTCTCCTATTTTAATGGACATCTGAATCCCTTCGAGAGGCCTGTTCAGATGCTGGTCCCTAAATCACGTTACTCTGGTGATGGACAGAGGGACGTTGGGTAGATGGGATAAGTGAAGGGAAAGGATGGCACAGAGAAAGGAAAGTAGAACCAACATTGGAAGGTAGTGAGTTTTTCTGCTTTGCAATTTAATAATTTGACTTTATTCAGACTTCAGTGACCAAGGTCTGACAAAATGTGTAAGGATCCTTCTGCTTAACAGAATTTCAAACTGGGCCTTGCTCACCACCTGGTGCGTTGGCAGAAAAGAGCACTAACTTGATTTTGTGATGGGGAGATTGAGCTATTTCTTCTGAGTGTATAATAATGATATGAGACTGTAATATTCAGGACAGAATCTGAAATTCAAATACATAATCTGGAGTGGATTTTTATGTTCCCCTTACCAGCCTACTCATTGTTCATACAACTTGAGTGGTCTTTAAAAGAGCTTATGTATTTTTTTTCTCCATTTCTGGGGAGGTGGTGCATTAGAAACTGTCAAGGAATTGATGAGCCTTCAGGTCTACTAATTCATTCCTTGGAAGTTAGATGAATGTGCACTCATTCCATGAGTCGCAATTTGAAGTTTCTGCTGCAGCCTTGCCATTTAAAAAATACTGTTCATTGCCTCGTTTGCCTCTAGGAAAGCTTTCCAAGTAACTGGATTTATGTCTTTTAACTCAGGGCTTATCGTTCAGTATTCAAATGACAATGGAATACTCTGGCATTTGCTTCGCGAGTTGGACTTCATGTCATTTCTGGAACCACAGATCATTTCCATTGACCTGCCACGGGAGGCAAAGACACCTGCTACAGCTTTTCGATGGTGGCAACCCCAACATGGCAAGTTACTGCTCACCCCAACTTTCCTGGTAGCATTTAGAACTTACGGTTAAAGCCACATTGTTTTGTGTGTTTCTTAATTTGCAGTCAATTTCTAGACAATTTGATTTAAAAGCACAGTCATAAAGATATGTATATTGTATATAATGAACCTTCTGTAACTGCCTTTATTCATCTGATTCCAGGGAAGCATTCAGCCCAGTGGGCCTTGGATGATGTCCTTATAGGAATGAATGACAGCTCTCAAACTGGGTTCCAAGACAAATTTGATGGCTCTATAGATTTGCAAGCCAACTGGTATCGAATCCAAGGAGGTCAAGTCGACATTGACTGTCTCTCTATGGATACTGCTCTGATATTCACTGAAAACATAGGTATATATTTTCACCAGATAAAAGGAGAGTATTTAATTAGCTAAAGGACTAAATTAACTAAAAATCAAGAGGAGATTCTCTAATGCAAAACTGTTGCATAACTGCCTGTGCTGAGGGAGGCTCCTGGAAAAAAAATAAAGTTGTATTGTCCTCTAATATAACTTGGTGGCCCAATGACAGTTCTTATTAGAACTCTCACAGAGCATGCAGAATATGACTGAGGTTTCTTAAAAGAAGGGCAAAATATATCTAGCTGAAGACATTCCTTTGTTTCATAATTTGCAGAATTACAGACTTAAGGCTCTATATTCACCCTTCTCAAGATAGTGAAGTTTTTCCAGTTAGCAGCCTTCCATGTTTTCGAGTCTATGCTAATCAAATACTAGTAAAAATACCACCGAAGAATGAGGCACGAAGGATAAGACATGATTTTCATTTGCTACTGAAAGTGTCTGTGACCCGCATGTGCCAAATAAGAAAAGAGAGCACAATTATATGCTACCCATTAAACTTTTCCTTTCGTGTAGGAAAACCTCGTTATGCAGAGACCTGGGACTTTCATGTGTCATCATCGACCTTCTTGCAGTTTGACATGAGCATGGGCTGTAGCAAGCCCTTCAGCGACTCCCACAGCGTCCAGCTCCAGTATTCTCTGAACAATGGCAGGGACTGGCATCTTGTCACGGAAGAGTGTGTCCCTCCAACCATTGGCTGTCTGCACTACACAGAAAGTTCAATTTACACCTCGGAAAGATTCCAGAATTGGAAGCGGATCACTGTCTACCTTCCACTCGCCACCATGTGAGAATTGTCATTTGGCTGTGTGGCAGAACTTCCTTTAGGTTTCTGTCACCTAATTTGAAAATAATTGTGATTCCGCTTGGCAATGCTGTTACTTTCTCATGATGATTATGCACAGAATGTGCCAGGAAGAAAAGTGTAAGGTGCTTTGGGCTGCGGTTTTTAATGTGGTGAAGAGTTCCGAAAGTTTGTCAAGGCTGAATTTTTCTGCTCCTCAGCCCCGTGAAGGCTGCCCATCAGATTCCATTTTTAAACTGTTGTAAAAATAAGTATCTTCCAAATAAACAGGCAGATACTTATTCACATTAAGCAGTAAGTGAAATCATCGCATATGGAAAACATATGAAGTATCCTCAGTTGTTAGCTTGTGGGTTTTTTTTATTTTCAAAACCACAATAAAATGCTCATATTATTTTACATCTTTCTTCCCCTCACCAGCATTTCGGATCACATTTAAGAGTTGTTTGGGGGCTTATAACAGGCTCCCACTTCCGTGGTTTAGGCGTTTGGATGTTTTAGGATCTTTCTAGAAACTAAGGTGTACTGTGGTGGCTGGTTGGACATTGTGCCATCTGGAACTGCTCCCCCCAGAGCCCTGTCTCCCTCCTCCACGCCCCGCCCCCCCCCCCCAACCCCTGCCACCTCCCCACACTGCTCTGTTCTGAATTGCAAGCAAGTTGGCCTGTATAGGCTGTAAGTGCCAGCCTCTGTGCCTGCTGGCTTCCTGATAGATTTAGACAGTGGCAGACACTGGCAAGAGATTGGAGGGTGGAACCAGAGATACACCAGGATATTCCTCCCTCTCCCTTTCTGCCTCAAGTGCATGTTGGCCAACTTCAGTGGCTCCAGCTCTTTCCAGGTGGCCCTTCATGTGCCCTTGACCTGTGGACACCAACAACAATGTCTCCTGCCTGTGTCCCTCCAACTTTGGACTTGTAGAGGCTTCCTGACTTTGCTAACCTCTGGTTTCCTCACTGCCCCTGTTGGCTTCTCAGCTCTACCACTAACTGCATACAGTTCCTTGCATCAAATTCTGTTTGTATTAAATACTTATAGTGGTTTTTGTTTTCCTGGTTCAATTTTGATTAATAGAAGCATAACCACATGGCAGAAAAACACTGCAGGAAACTAAAGCATTTAGTATTGAGCCTAAAATCATATCCTATGGACCCCAGAGCTTTTCAGGATGCTTCCTTGTAGCTCATTTGTTCAGTTTGTTTTCATTCAACAAGCATTTGTTGAATCTCTATTGAGTTTTAGACCTCTAACACGACACAAATAGGCTGATGCCAGGACACAAATACATTATTTGGGATAACAGACTTCTAAGCAGTTTATGATATAAAATTCTAACAGGTAATACACAGGGATATTATTGGAGCACAGGGAGGTAATACTTAACTCAGTTTGGGGAGAACAGAGGGAGCTTTCTGGAGGAGCTGATGTCTGAGCTGAGTCTTGCTCAAGCACAGAGGGCCTGCCTGGAGGGCATGTTTGCTGTTGAAAACCTAAACAAAATCCCAGACACCAGAGAGTTTCATGGGGAAATGCAAGGATTCGGTGCTGCCAGAGTATAATTGTGAGGCAAGAAATAGGGGAAAATAAGACAAGGGAAGAGGGCAGATGATGAAGGCACCACATGTGTCAGGACCAATGAAGCTCAATGGAGCTTCCCCCTTTAGGGACCATAGAGCAGGGACCTCATGGCAAGAACTTTGCACGATTCCAATCTTTCCCCGTGTCTGTCACCCTGGGTCCCCTTCCCAGTACTGGATGGCAGTGAACGTCTGAGAACAAAAACTAAAATAAACCCATAGTTCAAAATAACTTTCCCACCTCACACATGTTCGAAGCCTCTTGCATGAAAAAAAAAATGGTGAAATATTTTAAAAGCCTCTTTAATACTTTCTTGTTTATAGTGCAAGAGGAAATAGTATCCAATACTTGGTATGAAAATCAAGTGTCTTAAAGAAGAGGGAACTGGAACCTGGAGGAGAGTACTTTAAGTAAATGGGGAATTGAAGTAAATGTTCTCATGCTTTCCAGGTTGCTTGTCGAACTACGTGTGTTTTCTTTGCTTAGATCTCCCAGGACGCGGTTCAGATGGATTCAGGCCAACTACACTGTGGGAGGCGACACCTGGGCTATTGACAATGTGGTGCTGGCCTCAGGGTGCCCGTGGATGTGCTCGGGACGAGGGACTTGCGATGCTGGACGCTGTGTGTACGTTAACACTGGCAGTTCCTCTTTGGGGAATACAAAAATAAACATGGCTTCTTAAACTCAGGACAAATAATGCCTTTTCTCCACTCGTTTTTTTCATAGATGTGACCGGGGCTTTGGTGGAACCTACTGCGTTCCTGTTGTTCCTCTGCCCTCCATTCTTAAAGATGATTTCAACGGGAACTTACATCCAGACCTTTGGCCAGAAGTGTACGGTGCAGAGAGGGGGAATCTGAATGGTGAAACCATCAAATCCGGAACATCTCTCATTTTTAAAGGGGTCAGATAACACTCTACTTCTCCATACTGCTACTGAAATTCCTTTCGTCACGCTCTGCTCCGCACAGATGCATTTCTGAATCTGTTCAGATGATGTGTTTTATACATAATTATTGTCTCCTCGCCCACACCGTGTTTCCTCTTCTATTCAGCATATTATTTATGACCACTTAGGCATAAAATTTTTCCTCCACTTTGGTAACCATACTTTTTTACTTTCTTCTTGAATCATAGATATACAAATTATACAGATGTAATTTCTAGAATTTTCACTTCTGGAATGTAACACTTTATTATTGACGATTTAATTTGCAATATTTTAAAATAGTTTTTTAATATATTTTTATTGATTTAAAAGAGGAAGGGAGAGGGAGAACAAGATAGAAACATCAATGAGAGAATCATTGATCGGCTGCTCCTGTATGCCTCCTATTGGGGATCAAGCCCATAAACCGTGCATGTGCCCTGACCAGGAATGGAACCCTGACCTCCTGGTTCATATGTCGATGCTCAACCGCTGAGCCAAACTGGCCGGGCTAAAATAATTTTGTGAAAAGTCTTTGCTTTTTCTTTCCTTTTGCCCCCACCAATAGAACCATTTTTTCACTAAGAAACCAAACATTTAAGTCAAGTTAAATAGCATTCTCAAGCATTGTTAGTATTTTTTCTATTTCATCCTGGATATCTGGTTAGAGAAATGTCAGGCGATTGTGTGAAGCTCCGTGCTGAGCTGGCACATCTGCGTATGTGAACCCATGCTTTATCGAGTCTCTCTCAGCATGGGAAAACCAGCTAATCTAGGTGTGCAAATGAAATCTTTAACAGAAATCTGCATGGGTTTCTGTACAACCTTAATGATTAACACCTAACACTTGAAAATTAGACACCCCGGAACTTTTTCAATTATAGCTAATAGGTGCTGCCTATCATCCTTGTTTGAATTTAGAACTTTCTCGAGTTTTGGGTGAGACAGAAAAAATGCTTAGGAGTCTGAGACTTACACCCTAAGAGTTATGAGGAACCAAAGAAATTGAGGTAGAACTACTGGGTTTTGTTGTGTGTGTGTGGGGGGGGGGGGGTGGTTGGGGTTTAGTCTTGTCTAAGGCTTTAGCTCTCATTACCACTACCTCACTTTTGATCCGTTTGAAACTGTTGACAGGATAAAAAATGAGAAGCCCTGTCACCTTTCATAATTCAAATATCTTTCCCTGGTAAATTGTTAAGCAATAGAATTAACCTGGTCCCTAGACCCGATAAAGGAGGAAGACATATAGTCTTTTATGTTTTCCCTTTAGCCACCCAAATGCAAGAGCAGCCAAGCATTATATGTATTAGACATATTATCCATCAGCTCAGCAAGATGTAGTGAGGGCTTAGTGTGTGCCATTCAGTAGGTTGTAGTTTGACCTAGAAAGGCATTCTTTCATGAAAAAAGAAATGATAGTCTCTTTTTAATGTTTATAGACTCAGGAATTGTATCAGTTAAAATAGCTTGTTGTATGCAAAAGAATTTCTCACATTTAGCACAAATGGATTACTGAACCTGGAAAAACAATGACAAAAGAAAAATATCTACTGGTACATGAACTAGAATATATGCAGAACCCAAGCCTGACCGATTCACCATGTAATTATCAATGTCAAGTGCTAGACTATAAACAAATACTACAAATATAAAAGGAAGATATTTACATATTACAGGTCATACCCACTTTCAACAAAGTTGCTCTTACAAAGTGAAGTATAAAATTAGACACCCTAGAACTTTTTCAATTATATGGAACAACTTACTAGTATACCTACATTCCATAATAAAAGGGGAAGGGTAGTTGTAGTCCTTTTTCTTAATACTAGCAAGGGATATGTATTAGTTGGATCTATCAACTAATTACCTCAAAGCTTTTTCTTTTTTTAATATATTTTATTGATTTTTTTTTACAGAGAGGAAGGGAGAGAGAGACAGAGTTAGAAACATCAATGAGAGAGAAACATCGATCAGCTGCCTCCTTCACACCCCCTACTGGGGATGTGCCCGCAACCAAGGTATATGCCCTTGACCAAAATCGAACCTGGGACCCTTCAGTCCACAGGCCGACGCTCTAACCACTGAGCAAAACTGGTTAGGGCAAAGCCTGTTCATTACAAGCTGAAGAAGACACCTTCCCCCATAACTGCCACCTTCACATGCCATCAAGTTGCAAAAACATCCAAGCTTTGGTGCTTGCTAGTGTATGAGGGAGAGTGTAATGATCTTGACTCAGGAAGAACAGGCATTGATTCAATGTCACAGGCTGAGTAAGGCAGTGAGTTATTAGGATAAAAGAAAAACGACAACTGGAAATATAAGGCTTGTTACATGACAACCTTCAATCCTGGAAGTTTGAATCTATGCTTTGTGAAGTTCAAGCATGCGTTTAAATGCAGTTGCGTTTTCATACAATATCAAATAATTCTCAAATTCTAAATTTAATATTATGTGGATTTCTTCTCCTTAAACCAAAAGATGATTTAATCAACAAAACACTGGTGCCTGGTCAGTGTAGCTCAGTGGTTGGGCGTCAACCTATGAACCAGGAGGTCACAGTTCGATCCTGGTCAGGGCCCATGCCCAGTGGGGGATGTGCAGGAGGCAGCGAATCAGTGATTCCCTCTTATCATTGATGTTTCTAACTCTCTCTCCCTTCCTCTCTAAAATCAATAATAATATTTTTAAATTTAAAAAATCAACACTGCTTTCAAAATATTTTTAAATTAAAAAAAATCAACACTGGTATCTTAGGAAGGATGGAGGATAAGTTTCAGAATCTGACCTGTCTGGGTTCAAATCCTGTCACCACCACTTATAAACTGTTACTGTCCCTCTGAGTATCATTTTTACCTGCAACATGAAGAGAGTAACATCGTCCCCTTAGGAGTCCTAGGGGCTTTAAATGACAGGTGTCAGTTTTAGAACAGAGCATGTTGCGGACAGTATGCCGTGGCTATTACAAAATCAGTTCTATGTAAAATGTTTCAGCTATCGCGGAAAGTGCTCTATAGCAGATGTCCTGAAGAAGAGGAAGAATTTGCTTTGCCTAAATCTATTTGGCATTTGTTTTAAAAAATCAGTTGACAGTGTTACTCAGGATAACACAGCCCTTCACCACCAAAAGTCACTTCATTCAGAAGTCACAGCTGAAAAACTAAAAAAACAGTTTGGACCTTTTAAATTTAGTTAAATTTATCATCATGTCCCTGAGTCTTTTTCCACCACTACTTTCTAGCTGTAAGAATTTTAAAATTAAAATTTTTTTAACTTATAAAAATTTAACTTAGGACATGTTCATGGTGAAATTTTATTGGCCTTCACTGCAGTCCTGTATACACATATAGAAAACAAGCTATGGAGCTGTCATTGCCAGGCAACCAGAAATAGTTATTAGCAGAAAAAAATTGCTAAAGCTAATATGACCATTTTCCTCTTTCCTCGGCTTCTCTGCATGAGCGGGTGGAGCCCAGGCACGAGGACTCGCTTAGTTATGCCTTATTTAACTTGACCAGCTGGAGGGCGTTGTGTCAGCCTGAATGAGAGCCCCCCGGGGCTGTCAGAGTGTGCGAAGGAGTGGTAAGTTCTGAAGACTCCTTGGGACCCTGAGAAATTCACCTATCAGTTCCCAGCTTCCAGCAGGAGCACTTGGCACATTTTCCATCTGTTTCCTCGTTAGTCTGCTCACAGCATGCTGGGATCAAAGGAGGCTATTTTTTTAAAAAAGGCCTGTAGATATATAATGCTATCATTTTTGCACTTTTTTCTAATAGTCACAGCAAAATGTGATTTAGACTTGAGATAATGCAATTGTGTCATTCAGGCATAGGAAATGAAAGCCTTTAAGAAAGTGGAAACTATCCATTTTTCCTTTTATACTAGACCAAATATGGCTTCTTGATCATTACATGTATGTATCTATTACTTAGCTGATCCAAGTTAGGGTGTATAAAATCAAAATGATTTTTCAATGAAATAAGATTGCTTAACATACTATATTTTTGTTTTCAGGAAGGACTAAGGATGCTTATTTCAAGAGATCTAGACTGTACCAATACCATGTATGTCCAGTTTTCACTTAGATTTATAGCAAAAGGTAAGTCATTTCTATGGGTATGATTTTATTATTTCCCTTCAAGAAAACTCTCCCATGCACAATTCCTTATCCACAAAGAAATAATGTATTTGAGGTCCATAAATTTTATCATATGGAAGAGCTAACATAAATTTAAGTACATAAAGGTTAACAAATGTTCTTCTATAATAAAATTCATCTGATATAAGATAAGATGACTGATTTTATAATAATTGCACATAGCTATAATAATCATACTAGTTCTGTGGTAGTTAAATTTATCATCATGTCCCTGAGTCTTTTCCCACCACTACTTTCTAGCTGTAAGAATTTTAAAATTAAAAATGTTTAACTCATAGAAATCTTAGATTTTCTTTCACATATGTGAATTCAAAAAAACCAACTCTTTTGTCATTCCGAGATTTCATATTAACTAAGTAACTTTCTTGACAAGTAATGCCAATTGTATATAACAAATTTTCAAATAGATTTTTATTTGTATCCTGAGATTTAAATGTTTGATCCTCTGTAAACTTGGGATGCCAATAGAATTTAAAAAAAAAAGTTTATGTAATATTTCCTAAATGAAAACACAAAGATATGTCTATAGCTGGAAAGAGGAGATACTATTGAATGAAAATCAAAAATTTGTTGTTTTTTTTGAGATATAGTCATACAGAAAATTCAACCTGTCATTACTTTAAGTTGCCTCTGAAGTATTTGGACTACAAAACCTCTATGTGAATATAAGTCAGCTTATGCAGTGATGCCAAAAGACTAGTCTAAGAGCAGACTGTTTCCCCGTTTTAGCACAGAATGTCTTATGCTTGTGTTATCTTCTTTCTAGGTACTCCAGAGAGGTCTCACTCTATTCTATTACAATTCTCTGTCAATGGGGGAATCACTTGGCACCTGATGGATGAGTTTTATTTCCCTCAAATGACCAACATACTTTTCATTAATGTTCCCTTGCCATACACCGCCCAAACCAATGCTACAAGATTCAGACTCTGGCAGCCTTATAATAACGGTAAAAATGCACATGTTTTCTTATGATGAGCACTGCCTGTGTCATGTTAACACGTTTGTTTCTAAAGTGGGAGGAAGTGTTTATCAACTGAGTAGCTTAGCTATTCATCACACACATTTCACATGCTTCACTTTTGAGGAGTCTCAATTAATATTTATATATATATCTTTATCATCTCTTCATATTTGATTCATAAATTCTCTTGATGATGAAAATATAACTGAATCTTGTCATAGGTCTAAGGTTTTTAAAAAATAATCCAACATTACCATTAGGCACTCATCAATTGTAACTACGTTTTTTGCTGAATTCATTTAGGAACACATAGTTCTTCTGAGTATGGCATTTCATTAGCGAGATAGAACATTATAGCAAAATGCCATGACAAAGTAAGAGGGCTTACACCAAGCAGATAGTGCCTTAGATAAAATATGCTTATCACATACACTTGTTTCAGATGAAAAGGCAAAGTGAATGTATAATTTAATAGCATTTTCAAATGGTCAAAGAAAATGATTTTACAAATTTTTAATGTTTTATTACATCCTATATTTCTATTAACTGCTGATTATAAAGGACCAGACTCTGCCAAATTATGCATTTAATGGTCTGTGTAAGCATGGAAATACCACATTAAGCAGATTCTTTGCAGAGGTAACACAGAAATAAATAAGAAAAATGTACTGCCATCTCTAAAATTTAACCTGAGCATTTCCTTTATAACTAATAAGTCAAAATAAATACTTTTAATTTGTTGTGAAGAGAAAACTCCATCTTTTATGTTTTGTACCTTTTATATTTATGTTAAATATAATCTTTTCCATTTGGACCAAATAAAAATTCACAAAGGAATGCAACCAGTTTCACAGTCCAAAGGATATTGTCTTTGTGTTGTGTTTGGAATGCTTACCTGGTTTTTCTTTATTGTTTTCACCAACGACTTCCAAAATGAAGGAGAGAGAGAACCATTTGAATCATCAGGTTACTCCTACAGGCTCCTGTTTAAAAGTACTTTTTTATATTTTGTAAGAATTGTACTAAAAATAGGAACCTGTAAAAAAGCAACCTTGGGAAATCTTGACGTTTCTGCTTGGCCTGGTCTTTATCTTGTTTTCAATTCAATGTAAACAGTGCTTTGCAAAAGTAGCCTTGGTTTGCCTTTCTTATCTTCTTAGTAATATCTTCCCTACACACCCAGCCTAAGCCATGAATCAAATTCTATGACAGCCTAAGGAGTGATTTTACTAGTTTTCTGGGTATTTCCGCATATCTTTAAATAAACCGATGTTTTGAAAATCATTAAGAAAAAATAAAGTATATAACAGTATTTTCTTCTGTATAGTTTTTAACAATTAAATAAAATTATGCATCAGGCAGTGTTTTAATAGCCATGATCCTTCCGCCTGACAAAAGCATGATGCCAAACCATGGGTTAACTCTAAAATCATGAGCTGTTTCTTGAATAGACTAGTTAGTATAGCTCTGTTCTAAGTCTGAAGGTTGACTGCTCATCCTCACAGATCCATACGTCTTATATATTCCCTGAAACCATGAAAACAAACTCAAAGCTCTCTCTTGTCACTGGTACGGTTAGTAGCACCACTATGACCAAAAAAGGCAGCGCACTTACACAAGCTGTTTGTCACATCTTTCTTGAATTAATAAGGCTGTTCCATCCTGTGTCAACTTAATATGATTGAAAGCTTAATTTGTTTTATACTGTCACTGTAATCACTGTAAACACAGTGTTGTGTAGTTAGTGTTTCATTGCCAAGGCATATGTTTGACCTGTTGTTACTGAGTCCCTCTGTCCTTGACTTTCTTCCATGAGCAAAATGTCCATCTGATTTTCACCATTGGAAAAACTTGCGTTCTCCAAAAATGCCTTAGGTAAGAAAGAAGAAATCTGGATCATTGATGACTTCATTATTGATGGAAATAATTTAAACAACCCTGTGATGCTTCTGGATACATTTGACTTTGGGCCCAGAGAAGACAATTGGTTTTTCTATCCTGGTGGTAACATTGGTCTTTATTGCCCATATTCTTCAAAGGGAGCACCGTAAGTATTTTAATTCAGAAACTAAAAATAAAACCACTGCTCTCTGCAAATCACAATGAACTTTCTCCTAAACGGATTCCTTGTTGTTGTTTTGTATGACAGTGAGGAAGATTCAGCTATGGTGTTCGTTTCAAATGAAGTCGGTGAGCATTCCATTACCACCCGCGACCTCAGTGTGAATGAGAACACCATCATACAATTTGAGGTACTTGGCTTTGTTCTACCAGAAATGCTTTACATTTTATCATGAACAAAACCTAGGAACAAAGAGGAAAATCTCAGATAATTTCATGCATTATGGCTTTCCATTTTTATACAAGGACAAAACAGGTTTTACATCGTAACTCATTTTTATTAGCAGAACGAATTGTCATACTAAGGTTTATTTCTGAATTTTTGTCCTTTACTTATGACATAATCTCCCACCTTCTAAAATGGGAAGTTGTTGAAATAAATTATTTTAAACATTATAAGTATAAAAAGGACCATACTCTTCTAGTATTATTATTTTCATAATTGTTATGTGTTACTTAGGACCCAAGTCAATGTAACTATAGCCTATATAATGCCAGCACATATATGTAATATTTACCATGGTGTCATGAATTTTACAGATAAAATAATACTGCACTGTTTTTATAATTTCAAATATATTTTCTCTGTGTATTTCATGAATATTCATGAACTCTATTTTTCAATAAAGTAACTAATAATGTAATTTTACAAACCTTTATTATTTCAAAAACTTAGATAAAATTAGCAGAACCAAAGGTGCATTATGCCAGGATTCAGTAGTACTAACCTCCAGAGATACTTGTGTCATATCATTGGGCAGACTTTCTTAAAATAGTGTCTAATTGCATCAACACAGTTTTGAATATTTGCTTTAGATTAACTCTCTGTAGTCTCTAAATTAGAGGTATCTCTTACATTTTAAAAGTCAGGGACCAAATGATACCTTGGTGAAGAAATTAT
Source organism: Myotis yumanensis (assembly GCF_028538775.1). Classification (NCBI taxonomy): domain Eukaryota; kingdom Metazoa; phylum Chordata; class Mammalia; order Chiroptera; family Vespertilionidae; genus Myotis; species Myotis yumanensis. The sequence goes on along the minus strand of NW_027223760.1, from coordinate 70,218,770 downwards.
TCTGTATTTATTCTAAATTTTCTGTTAGGTTTTCTAATTTAAAGTTACTTATATGACTTTCTGTTATATTTTCTAAATTTTATGCTTTAGATATTAATAAAAGAATTATGTTATCAAAAGACTCCAAGTAAAAACAAATGCCTATAGTTAAAAAGGTTATCAAATCTCAATAGTTTATTCACCAGAGGTAAGAGGAATAAGTTCAACATTAATCAATAAGTTAAGTAAATATAGATATAAATATATCCTGTTGCCCAGTTGCTATGATAGCAAGAAAATGATATCTCAATGGGAAGAGAAAAAAATTTCATAAGACAAAATCACATGCATTTACTTAATTATGTTTTAGTTTAATTTACCTGAAAATATGGGAAAAGGACTGGAAGGGTTATTTCCTTAATGGTTAAAAAAGATCTTTCTAAAAATGCCCTCCTTGTTCTGGGAAAAATTATTTTAATATTAAAAATATGTTGAAGATTCTGCTCATGCAAAACTGGGATTACATGTATTTGGAAGGTGTCACAAGAAGGAAAATGGAAGGTATTCCTGTTTAGCAGACTAGAAAAAACTGATCGTTAAAATTAGGGAGAGAGTGTTTTCATTACTATTAATTTGGTTTGGCCATGAAAATAGGCCAAAGGTAAGAACCAGAATTCTGTGCCAGCCTCTGCTTTACCCACTTCCTAGTTGTTGTTTTTTAATAAAATGAGGGGAAATAAATTTTTCATGAGACCCATTGAGTTTCTTTATGAAAAAGTATTACTTAAAGGTAATATCCGATATTACTCAAGCAAAACAGAATTTCATAGTGTTTAATATTTCAGCAAGACAGTTCCCAGGAAATGGACTCAAGATAATAATGATGTGGTGAATCATTTCAAGGCTTATTGCTTCAAGGTAATTTGTGTCATTTTTTCTTCTTCCCCAAGATCAACGTTGGATGCTCAACTGATAGCTCATCTGCTGAGCCAATAAAACTGGAATTTTCAAGGGACTTTGGGGCAACCTGGCACCTGCTGCTCCCCCTCTGCTACCACAGCAGCGGCCACGTCAGCTCCTTGTGCTCCACTGAGCACCACCCGAGCAGCACCTACTACGCAGGGACCACCCAGGGCTGGCGGAGAGAGGTTGTGCACTTCGGGAAGCTGCACCTTTGCGGGTAAGGACCTGCGGCTTTATGCCACATTTGTTTTTCATTTGGTGGTTTTCTTTTGGCATTATCATTGACTTTATCGGGGGAATTTCCACCTTCAAATTTCTTCTTCAGTTCTTCACTTGAAACAGACTGATGTATGTTTAAAACATAGGACGCTGAACTAACATACTACTAACTTATGGTTTGAAGATAGATTTAAAGGAGCACAAAAGGGACAGCACTCTGTCGAAGGGTTCATATCCCCCTTGGTTCTTTATTAGATCAATTGGGAAGCAACAGAAATATGACTTTCCCCTAAAGTAACCATTCCCTCCTCCATCACAATATAAATGCAGTAGGAATTTTATGGCTTTCAAACATCTACCGATGTTTCTTGTGCGGGGAGAAGACAGAATGTTTCGCGTGTCTCAAAAAAATTGTTAGTAGTCTTTCCACAGGCATTTCTACTTTTTCAACCTCTGTCAGCATTTTTTAAAATCCTTACCCAAGAATACATTTTTATTGATGAGAGAGAGAGAGAAACATTGATCTGTTGCCTCCCATATGTGCCCTGACCGGAAATGAACCCAAAGCCTTTTGCGGTACAGGACAATGCTCCAACCAATTGAGCCACACCAGCCAGGGCCCTCTGTCAACAATCTTGTTACATATACAAGATGGGGCAAAATTAAGTTTACAGCTGTAAGTGAAACACAGAGTACTGGCACAAGAGCAAGTATATAGATCAATGGGACAGAACAAAGAGCCCAGAAATCAACCTACACCATTATGGTCAATTAATATTTGACAAAGGAAGCAAGGGCATACAATGGAGTAAAAACAGTCTCTTCAATAAATGGTGTTGGGAAAAATGGACAGGTACATGCAAAACAATACATCCAGACCACCAACTTACATCATACACAAGAATAACCTCAAAATGGATAAAAGACTTAAATGTAAGTTACAAAACCATACAAATCCTAGAAGAAAACATAGGCAGTAAAATACCAGATCTCTTTGGGCAATATTTTTGCTGATGAGTCTCTGAGGGCAAGGGAAACACAGGAAAAAATAAACAAATGGGATTTCATCAAGCTAAAAGGCTTCTGCACAGCAAAAGAAACCATCAATAAAATGAAAAGGGAACCTATGGTATGGGAGAATATATTCACCAATAATTCATCTGATAAGGGGTTAATCTCAAAAATATATAAAGAACTAATACAACTCAACACCAGGAAGACAAACAATCCAATTTAAAAATGGACATGAATAGACAATTCTCCAAAGAAGACACACAGGAGGCCAATAGACATGAAAAAAGCTCAAGCTCACTAATCAGGGAGATGCAAATTAAAACTACAATGAGGAATCATTTCACACCTGTCAGAATGGCTAGTGACAATAAATCAACAAACAACAAGGGCTGGCAAGAATGTGGAGAAAAGGGAACCCTAGTACACTGCAGGTGGGAATGCTGACTGGTGCAGCCATTATGGAAAACAGTATGGAGTTTCCTCAAAAAATTAAAAATGGAACTGCCTTTTGACCCAGTGATAATTCTTCTGGGTATACATCCTAAGAATCCCAAAACACCAATCAGAAATAATATATGCACCCCTATGCTTATAGCAATGTTCTTTACAATAGCTAAGATCTGGAAACAGCCCAAGTGCCCATCAGCAGATGAGTGGATAAAAAAAGCTTTGGCACCTTTACACAATGGAATACTACATGGCTGTAAAAAAGATGGAACTCTTACCCTTTGGGACAACCTGGAGAGACCTAGAGATTATTATGCTAAGCATAATAAGCCAGTCAGAGAAAGGCAAATACCATATGATCTCACTAATATGTGGAATCTAATGAACAAAATAAAGTGAGGAACAAATAGAACCAGAGTCATGGATACATGGAACAGACTGACATATGTCAGAGGGGAGGTTGGTGGGGTGCTTAGGGGGCTGGATAAAGGAAGGTAAAGGGATTAGCTAAAGAACATATATGCATAGCCCATGAACAAAGACAATAGTGTGGTGAGTACCAAGGGAGAGGGGGCAGGGGCAGTGTGAAGGTGAGCTAAGAGGTGCGGGGAATGGAAGACATCTGTAATAGTGTCAACAATAAAAAAAAATTTTAAGAGAGAGAGGAAGTCAACAAAGCAGCTTGTCTCAAAATTTGTCTTTTCCCTCAGAATAAGGACCTTATTGTTTAGGGTATGTTAAAAAAAGTATTAATATTATACTTACAAGATTTACATTCCTGATGTGAAGCTCAGCATAATTAGAAGTCTTGGGTGTTCAAGCAAAACTATTAGTACTTTTCCAAAAGGGTGAAAAGGAATTTTCAAAAATCTGCATTATCTTTGAACATCAATCTGTTGATTCCATTTCATATAATCAGCATAATGTTTATAATTTAATTGTTAAGAGCTTTAATTTTTTGTGTTGTTGAATATGATATTTACTTATTTTTAAAATTTATTTTTATTGATTTCAGAGAAGAAGGGAAAGGGGGGAGAGAGAGAGAGACATCAATGATGAGAGAGAATTATTGATTGGCTGCCTTCTGCACGCCCCACACTGGGGATCAAGCCCGCAACAGGCATGTACCCTGACCTGGAATCGAACCATGACCTCCTGGTTCATAGGTTGGAGCTCAACCACTGAGATACCCTGGTCAGACAATATGTTATTTATTAATTCTTGCTGTTTACAACAGGATATTCTTCTAATAGACGATCTGTGTTTTAAAAAAAAAGAAAAAGCATTACTAAGCAATATGTCCTCAAGGATCTTTAGAAGTGACCGCCAAGGAGGCAGGGAGAGTCTCTGGAGAACATTGGAACAGGTAGAGCTGAGGATTCAGCCAGCACAACCAGAAAACTGCTACAGTGGGGGGACGGGTGGGGGTCAGAGGTGAAATAAGCTTGTAGCTTAGTAAAATCTTTTTATCCAAAATCAGTTGTATTATTTAAGGTTACATATTACAAGAAATATAAAGATGTATAAAAAAGTAGAAGAACTTACTGGAAACATACTGGAGAATAAAAACATGGACTCCACTCAGGAAGTGTGAGGCCATCAGCAACAGAAGGTGTGATCCTCATTTTTATCATATTGGTATTAATATCACTCAGCAACCACAGCTCTCATCTTCTGGAACTCATGACTTCACATTTCTAGAAAAGAAAATCTGAACCAATCAGCTGTGGCCAGAAAGTCAATAGCAACAGAAGCCTGGCTGCCCCCAAATCCCAGCTTATGGGCAGTGTGAGCAGGGAAAGGCGCCTGGAGAGCCAATCTCTTAGGCCCCTGCAACCAGTACCATGACCATTATGGTATTGCTGAGAAGCTCTGGGTTTTCTCTTTAATAGTCCTTTAATTTCCCAGCTAATTATTAAATAGAAAACAACCCTACATATAGGTTGTAAGCCATGACTTGAGATTGCTTTGACAACTGAGACTTGCTTCAGCAAGTTCCCGCATGAAAAGAGTATTATTTCAAGGAGTAGGAAATAAGGTCACAAAGATCTGCCAGTCAGAAGTTCTGAGTGAGGAGACCCACTCCAGGACAGTGCCCTGGTGCCGCGGCGCCTGCCTCAGTTAGCCTTTGGTCATGTCCACCAGACTGTTGGCACATAAGGCATGATGATGTATTTTGGAAATATGAACAAGAGAAGTGTAGACACTAATATTTTCGCTGACTGGCATTGTCCGTTTAAAATATACCTCCTCCAATTATAACTAAGGTACAGAACTCAGACCATCATGTTATTTGTATTCCATGTTGTTTCTATTTCTATGAAAAGAAAGTAAATCCATTAAGGAGGCATGCCCACTCGCACAATGGTATAAACCTATCTTTCAAGCAGCATTCAACTATTTCTGCAAAGAGAAGAATTTGCCTTCATAGTGGTGTCTAGTCCTTGTTTCAGGAAAAGAATTAACACTCTTCTTAGAAACCACACAGGCATGAATTGCTGGAAGGCAAAAGTCAAATTTTCTCCAACTCAGTCAACCATCCCTTGGTTTGTATTCAGCACAGTACATAATAATGGCACAGTGCTAGATGCTAAAAAAATATATAACCCATATTTAAATGACCCCTTTTCTGTGCATTTACTGGACATTGGGCACCATAAAAAGTATTTTCAATGTTTTCAGGTATAGAAATGTCATTTTTTGCCTCCACATGTAGGCAGTTCACATTTGAAGCATACGTGTTGAGCTTCCACTGAATTTTATTCACATCACCTTTGTGTCCTTTTCATCTAGAGTTTTTTTGTCTTTAAAACTCCTGATTGCTTTTGCTTTATACAGTTTCATAATGAGTCAACCAAAACCCCTATTTCATGAAAGCACTGTTGTGTGCTTAAAATTTTAAGTTTACATTTAAAGAACAGGTTCTTTTGAATACCACTGGCTTGGGAGAACAGGCACTGACATTCACCAGGGAGGGTGTCAGTGAGAGATTTTCAAAATAAGATTTCAGGAGAAGACAACCTCAGTGAGACCAGGCCCTTCAGCCCATTTATCATAGCGCTTGCAGTTTCTGTGTCAAGGCAGGTGAACAATAATAAATATCCAACCAAGGTGGTTCATTTGTATTCAGAACACTTGAATAAATAAGAAGTTCAAAAAAATCCATGCAGGCTTTTGTTCAAAGAAAAACTCCAGCCATTTCCCTCAGCTCAGCAGTCTGAAAGTTCAAAAGGTAGGAAGTGCTCCTGGCCAAGACTAAACTCTGACAAGTATTTGAAAATAAATTTAATTATGAACTGGCATTTTGGGGGCAGCTTAATATAGTTAGAGGCTTGATATAAACAATGAAGTTGGGGTTAAAACTTGATTCCATCTGCTTTGCTCTCTACTAAACTTTAGAAACCTAATAAAAGCTCCTAATATTGACTTCTAGTTTCTGTTTTAAAAAGTATTCTGAATTTGGTTTCTACTATAATTAAAAATTGGACAGATTCACAGGGCACAAAAATGAATATATATGCCATCTCTATATCTGTCTCCTCTGAAATAAATCCATCTTCTTTGAATTGAGTTTTGTACATAATAAAATATACTAAACTATTTCTGGACCCCTACCTAAATATATAGATTATTCCCAAGGGGCTAACTATCATCAACAATAAAAGGCAATTCACTTACAAATAAAAAGGAAAAGTACCTTTGATTTAAAAAGAAATTAAGAAGTAAGAGACATCGGTCTAAAAATAAATCTGATTTTGTCACTCCTCTCTTTAAAATAATCTATTGGGGCTCTCTCTTGACATGGTTGATGATAAACCAATAGAATAAAATAAGGCTTTTTCACAACAAATTCTATGCAACAAACACTTACTGAGCATCCACTGTATGTGAAACACTATATGGGGCACCACGAGTGGGTGCAAAGAAGAAAGAGGCATGGAGATTGGCCTCTAGGAGTTCATAGCCAATAGGAAAAATATGCTTTTAAGTACCTACACCTGTGACAACTATGATAATGGAAATCCTGTCAGAATTATGGAAGAGAGAGAAATTAAAGGACTGGTTATCTGCTGTCTGACTCAGCAAGTTCACTACTTTACCCAAAAGAATTGAAAATAGGTATTTAAGCAAATACTTGTTCACAAATGTTCATAGAAGCACTATTCACAATAACAACAAGGTAGAAACAAACAGATATCCATCAGCTGGTAAATGAATAAATAAGTTGGTATATCCACACAATGGAACATTATTTAGTCATAAAAAGGAATGAAATTCTGATATTTGCTACAATGTGGATTAACCTTGAAAACATCATGCTAAGTGAACAAAGCCAGGCACTAACGGTCACCTATTTTATGAGTCTAATTATATGAAATATCCAGAATAGGTAAATCCATAGACACAGAAAGTAGATTAGTGGTTGCCAGAGGCGGGGAATAGGGGGACTGCTTAATAGACACAAGGTTTCCTTTTGGGGTGATGAAAATGTCTTGAAACTCTATAGAGGTGATGGTTGGCTAACACTGTGAATCTGCTAAATACCACTGTGTTGTGTGCTTTAAATAGTTAAAACAAAAAATATATATACTTTCGTGTTATGCGAATGTCACCTCAACTTAAAAAACATTGTTATGCAGAATGTAGATAGAAGGTATGAAAGAAGTTTCACCAAGAAAGTCAATATTGAAAAAGTTGCATCCCTGGCCAGGTAGCTTAGTTGGTTAGAGCACCATCCCTTTATGCCATGGTTGTAGGTTTGATCCCCATCAGGGCACATACAAGAATCAACCAAGAATGCATAAACAAGTGGAACAACAAATTGATGTTTCTCTCTCTCTCTCTCTCTCTCTCTCTCTCTCTCTCTCTCTTTCTCGTTCTCTCTCCCCCTTTCCCTGTCTCTCTAAAATAAAATTTTTAAAAATAAAAAGTTGGGCCCTAGCTAGTTTGGCTCAGTGGATAGAGCATCGGCATGCAGACTGGAGGGTCCCGGGTTCAATTCCAGCCAAGACCACATACTCAGGTTGCAGGCTTGACCCCCAGTAGAGGGTGTGCAGGAGGCAGCCGATCAATGATTCTCTGTCATCATTGATGTTTCTATCTCTCTCTCCCCCCTCCCTCTCCCTTCAACTCTGAAATCAATAAAAATATATTTTTTAAAGAAAAGAAAAAGTTGGAAGATCAGGTGGAATTTTGACATAGTGATAGAATTGGGAAGGGCTTATAAGGAGCAAGAACTGTATTCGCAAAATCTCATAGATTGAGGAATGGAGCTTGTGTTCCCAAAATTGAATTATATTCTCTGTTTCTTGAGTGTGAGTCAGTGATAGTAACTGCCCACTACTCATTGATCAGATGTGCTTACTTTGAAGGTATGTTGTTCTGTTGATTAGCTTTTAAAAGACTTGTTCCTCTTTTCCAGATCTGTACGTTTCCGATGGTACCAAGGATTTTACCCTGTTGGCTCTCAGCCAGTGACATGGGCCATTGATAATGTCTATATTGGTCCCCAATGTGAAGAGATGTGTAATGGACATGGGAGTTGTATCAATGGAACCAAGTGCATATGTGATCCTGGCTACTCAGGTCCAACCTGTAAAATAAGCACCAAAAATCCTGATTTTCTCAAGGATGATTTTGAAGGTAATCTCTTCTTATAAATTTTATGTAGCTTTATGAAAGAGCTTACATTTTAAACAAAATTTGTAATTTGGAAGTAATCACTAGGTTTCACTCTAATACTTCATTAGTTATCACTGCAATTGAAACTACCCAAGCCTTCATTTAGTTCTGAATTTTATAGGGTTCCGTTTTTGAAACAATGGTCAGAGAGAGAGAACAAGACTGTAACTGAGAAAAACTAAGATTATTTTCACCACTTTGCTATCACATGTAATTTCTCATTAATGGTAATTTTAGAAAATGTCTATAGAGGGTTAATCTTCTTGTATGAAAGGAAAAGTTTCCAGAGATGGAAATTCCTTTCATTGCTTTACCACCAACTCATTAAGCAGCCTCTTATCACTCTCTGTACCTCAGTTACCTAGAATCTAACATTATATGTGACGATAATGTTACAACATAGAAAAATACATATGATGTAATCATTGAAAGTATTCACAATTAAATATCCTTTGGATATGCACTCTGATAAAACTGTGGAAAAACATCCTCATAAGAGAAAGTCGAAATAAATGTAATAGCTATCTATATTAGGATAGTGAGATTAAAGATTTTTTTCCTTTGTCCCAAATTAAAGACTTATTTTCTTTTTCCCAAGTTGTCTATGAAATTATTATATTTATGGTTTTAAGGTACATTCTAAAATTACATTTAGGTAATATCAATACAATGGAATATTATTTAGACATAAAAAGGAATGAAATACTGATACTGGCTACAACATAAATGAACCTTGAAACATTATGTAAATGAAGTTCTGGAAGGAGATAGTGGTGATGGTTATACAGCATTGTGAATATGCTGAATGCCATTGAGTTGTTCATGATGAAAATGGTAGATTTCTGTATTATCTGCATTTTACCACAATCAAAAAACTGAAGTAAATCTATGATGAATATCTGAGGAGATTTGAGAGCTTGTTTTGAAAAATATTGTTGAATAGGAAATATCAAATTATCCTGAAATTTCTCCCATTACAACGGTGTTAAAGCTTTGTAACACTTGTCTGATACTGTCCTCACAGTAGCAAGGGCATAGTGAAGAAGTCTATGGAATGATCACATACCCTCCCTTACTTTTGTCCTGAATCGCTCTGTGAGTAGCCAGTGTCTTCCTTTGCGGTGTAGAGGAGCAGAAAGGAGGGACCCATCTGGGTGGACCATAGGTACTCAGGAAAAGTCCCCCTCCTTCTGTCCTGTGGACCCTTAAATAACACAGCCAAGGTTAAGCAATTCAAACTTGCTAAAATGCTGAAGAGGCCTCTTATCCCAAATCTATGACTTCGATGTTTATGACTTCATATTTTGGAACTACACAAAGCACTTACCATATTCCTTAAAAATATATGACTAAATAAATAAATAAAAATGATATGACTATCATTGGAGTCAGGTAAACCACATTTTTTACCTTTTTCAGGTCAGCTGGAATCGGATAGATTCTTACTCATGAGTGGTGGAAAGCCATCTCGCAAGTGTGGAATCCTTTCTAGTGGAAACAACCTCTTTTTCAATGAAGATGGCTTGCGCATGTTGATGACACGAGATCTGGATTTATCACATGCTAGGTAATCACTTTGGAATGTTGTTGGAAAATTACATTGTGATGTACAGTGGCAAAACATCATCGAATCAGAAAGAGATCTCAAAGACAAGGCCTTCCATTGGAAATGCTAAGTTTCTCACACCAACGACTCCATTAAGACACGATTTACATAACTTACATTCTAAAACTGAAAGCGAATTGTGCAATAACTAGATCAGAAATAAAATACCAATAAGCAGACAAAAGTTAATACCTGGTATTTTATAAGATGGTGACTAGGAAATGGCAATATTTAACTTACTTTAACTTCAGGAAAATAATGTTGCAACTTCTTTATCCATCTTCTACAGAGTGCTTTTCATTAGCACTTGGACTGTGTAGAAATTATTTACACCGCGCTTAATAGAAAGCCTAATGGAAATACCATACACCCTCGAATTATTTACGATTAACTTTATATCCATTAGCAATTTAAGTACATTTGAAGTGTAGCCTTATTCTTTATAAGCATTTCTGTCCAATGACTCGCTCATGCACTGTAAGCACTCATTTTCTAAATTGAGCGCAGTCCCTCAGAAACAAACATTTAGAACTGGCTCAGAGGATTATGTCCTGTCAAGAAGTGAATCCTTTGATCAGTTGATGAGTGCCAAACACTTAGCCAGGAAAATAAAGAGGACAATATAATATGTGTAAAATGGAACCCTGACCTATTTTTGCAAGTGAACAAAAGAATGATGTTTTTGTTTTTTGAAACATTTCAGAGCAAATTAAAATACATCATAACATATTATCCTCCCTTCCTCCTAAATCTTTTATTTGTTGAGTTATAAATTTGATTATGCCCCACAGAAAATACAATTCTATCTGTGAGATAATAATTTTACACTTAGAGGAAACAAGATGGTGTTTATCACCATCCTATTTTAATGCATATGACTTAATTTGTTGCTCTTTTTTTCAGATTTATCATTGGCATCTGAGTTCTCTAATTTAAAAATTATTAGGTTTTTCTAAATCTGACATGGTTTATCTATGACTAAATTAATAAAACGTTTTCCCAATACAACTAGACAACATGCTAAAAGTTTTTCTCTGTAAATGACTACTGTTTTTATAGATATAAACGTCACTAGGCACTAGCTATGTATTTTTTCCATTAACCCAATGTTAAAAGCTCCATTATTTATCTCATCTGAGTAGCATGCTGTGTAGGATTTGCATATATTGACCTCGAAATGCTCTGTGTAAAATCCCAATTTTCTCAGGTTAGGAGATTTATACACAGTTAATGGAGATAGAGGAGAGGAGGAACCCATGAAGAATGCATGGTTTTATATATGGAACTGATAACTTTTATTATAAGCCCCAATATATTTCATGTGTGTGGCATGCATACATAATTGGCTGTATGCATTGGATTACACATGAATTTTATGCTGCATTACCAGGTAGCAAGCAGCCAGCCCAGGCACCAACAGTTTGCCTGCCAAAGATAACATGTGAGCTCGTTTTCATTGGCACCCCAGCTGCTTGCTGCCACTCTGCCCACCTCCCTGCCAGCTGGAAAGGCTGCACTGGCTGGCCGCCACAGTTCTCGATGGCCGGTATCATCCATCGCAGACCCAGCAATAGTCAGAGGTTGGCATAGCCCACCATCACCACCACCCCACATTCATGCTCCCCTGCCCCTGGCACAAAAGACATAAAAGAGGCCCAGGCTTGACACACCTCTTCCAAAAGATGTCTGGCCTTTTACAAAGAGGTGTTACAACTGGTGAATTTAAATGTATCTCCCAAAACCAATAATATGAGATCTAAAAATCTACTAGTATAAACTGAGAATGGATGACTTCACCTATAAATGAGGTAAACTCTATTAATTATATTCTTCCTGTTTTTGGATACTAAGGACAAGGATCCAAATTTACCTTAAATAGATAACAATAAACACTCCCAAACCTGGACAGTCTTCAGACCCCTACTGTCTTCTCATACAATAGCCAAAGGGTGCAGTGAATGCTCACTTTCCTCAGATTCGCCTCTGTGGAGGACTGCAAAATAGAAATATGGGTGCAGAATTGCCTTTTTCCAGATTTCACATTTTATTAACTCCCTTTAGCATTAAAAAGAAAATCGGGCTTTGAGATGATTTCTTTGGACATTTGTTAAGACGTTATATTCATTAAAGCCATGCACTCCCTGTATTACCCCGAGTGCTTGTGTTTTGCTAATGGTGCGAATCTCTCACTGACGTAAATATCTACAGTAAGTTTCACTCGTGTCAGATTTGTGCAGTTCTTCATGAGACTGGGATGTGGTAAAGGGGTTCCAGATCCCAGGAGCCAACCTGTGCTGCTGCAGTATTCTCACAACGGCGGCCTCTCGTGGAGTCTCCTTCAAGAGTTCCTTTTCAGCAACTCCAGCAACGTGGGCAGGTACATCGCCCTGGAGTTACCCATGAAAGCCCGTTCTGCTTCTACACGTCTTCGCTGGTGGCAGCCCTCTGAAAATGGGCACTTCTACAGTCCCTGGGTTATCGACCAGGTCAGTCCCTTTAGAATTAACTGTTATAATATTATCACTTATCTGAATGTGGCCTTAGACAGCAGCCCCCCAGTTCAGTAGAGAAAGCCCAGGATGGGCAGTTGAGTGACTTGCCCAAGGGCACACAGCGAGATTGGATGTGGCATTTAGCTTCCTTTCATTCTCTTTTCCTTCAATTGCCTGAGCCTATAAAATAAATGACACAACAGAAGGCCCAGGTCCTGCTCAGAGAAGTTTCTGCCATATGGGTAGAGGGACTTTATCAAGCGTGATACGAGGTTATAATTCTCTGAAAAGGAAAATGTGCAAATTAGCATTGGTGCCACAGGCAGTAACTCCCAAATCCTCTTTCCCAGCCTTTGAAGGAAAAAATAAATAAACCTCCCTAACATCCTATGGACAACTCTAAAGGATCTTCATATGTAATAAAATGGGCGTCAAATAGAACTCAAAGAACCTGTTAAACTGTGGAATCCATACAAAGAGTTAAACTGAAGTGCCTTAGGGTGCAACTGTCCTTAAATAGAAATTTTACATGAAAAACAATCATATGTAAGCCAAGTTTTGCTTTTCCACATATAGTTTCCAAAGGCACAATTTGGCCCATGAAAGCTATGAATGGTTTTGTCAATCCTTCCATTTGTTTTCACAGTTTTTCATGGCTTCTTGCCAGATGGCCAAACAGACCACATAAACAAGAGCATTCAGAAAGGCCCCCTAACGTTGTGTTTGCTGTATAATGCCAGTTGTGACCAATCTGACTGCTGAAAACAAACAAAAAGATTGTACTGTCTCATATCTTCAAGCCGAACTGAAAACTTGTGCTTTTTTAAAATTACATTTCAGATTCTTATTGGAGGAAATATTTCTGGTAATACAGTCTTGGAGGATGACTTCACAACTCTGGATAGCAGGAAATGGCTGCTTCACCCTGGAGGCACCAAGATGCCTGTGTGTGGCTCTACTGGTGATGCCCTTGTCTTCATCGAAAAGGCCAGCACCCGTTATGTAGTCACCACAGACATTGCTGTGAATGAGGATTCCTTTCTACAGATAGATTTTGCCGCCTCCTGCTCAGTCACAGACTCTTGTTATGGTAAGTATTGCAGATGCAGGCAGAGGGACAGATGTGTATCAATAGGCGTCTAAGGCTTCCTCTATCAAAGGACTACATTACACCTCTGATTAGTCTGAACGTAAAACACAGGAGCACTTTGAGTCAAATCATAACTGCGTTCTTGAAAAATGTATGTAAATTGAGTTTTAGTAGTTTATTTTTTTAATCATTTTTTATTTTTCAATTACAGTTGACACACAATAATTTCAGGTATTTACCCCAGTGCTTAGACCTTATGTAACTTATTAAGTGATCATCCCAATAAATCTCTTACCCATCTAACACCATACACAGTTATTAGGACATTATTGACTTATTCCCTATGCTGTACTTTACATTCCTATGACTGTTCTGTAACAACCAATTTGTACTTCTTAATCCTTTCATTTTTTTTCATCTATCCCCCAACACCTCTCTCATTTGACAACCATCAAAATGTTCTCTGTATCTATGAGTCTGTTTCTGCTCATTCATTAATTTTGGTTTTATTAGATTCAGTTTTTGATAGATATGTATTTATTGCTGTTTTATTCTTCATATTTTTTTATCTTTTTTTTCTTCTTCCTAAAGAAGGCCCTTTAACATTTCATGTAATACTGGTTGGGTGGTAATGAAATTCAGCTTTTTCTTGTCTGGGAAGCTCTTTATATGTCCTTAGATTCTAAATGATAGCCTTGCTAAATAGAGTAATCTTGGTTGTAGGTCCTTGCTTTTCATCACTTTGCATATTTTTTGCCATTCCCTTCTGACCTGCAAAGTTTCTGCTGAGAAATCAGCTGACAGTTATATGGGCACTCCCTTATAAGTAACTAACTGCTTTTCTCTTGTTGCTTTTAAGATTCTGTCTTTGTCTTTAACCATTTGCATTTTAATTATGATGTGTCTTGGTATGGGCCTCTTTAGGGTTATCTTGTTTGGAACTCTCTGTGCTTCCTGGACATGTATGTCTATTTCCTTCACCAGATTAGGGACTTCCCTAATATTTTTTGTCAATATTTTTTAAGTAGGTTTTCAATTTTTTTCTCTCTCTTCTCCTTCCGGCACCCCCATGACGCAAATGTTGGTACGCTTAAAGTTGTCATAGGATATTCTAAGCCACCCTCATTGTGACCAGTTTGCATACTCTCAATTGTGCATGTACACATCGTACTCATACATACCTTGCACACACTAATGGGCCTATCTTAGGAGAAATAAAAACTGACATTGTTGCATACTTGGACTCTTCACCAGAACTTATAGACCTGGGGCCCTCCTGGTCTTTCACCACCCAAGCCACTCTTCTTCCAAGGGGTTCAAACTGGAATGTTCACAAGGACCTTGTTCTGTATTAGATTCAAAGGGAATCCTGAAATCTGAGGAATTTGATTACTTCAAAGGTCCTGCAAAATCTAGATTTTTCATATTTGTTAGTTTGAACTTAATGCACATATCTTAGGGGGAATCCCAGAGGTATTCTTTCTACCTTATATTCAATCGATCAGCCAAAACTAAACTAGACAGTAGGAGTGGAACTTGGAAAAGTATAAGGTTCATACCCTATCCTCAATAGGTACAGTCTAGTTGAAAGAATATTTCAAAAAGTTAGAATCCAATAAATGACTAAATCAAATGCTCCATGGAATTGTACTGATCCAAAATGTAATGAGAGTTCAAAGGAGAGAGAGATGTTCAATGGATGGTCGATCCAAGGAGTTTGGTAAGATTTCAAAAAGAACCTAAGTCTCAAGTAGCATTGATTGTTGGAGTGGGTTTGAAGGGTGAATGGAGAGGAGGAAAAAAACCCATGCCATCTGGCAGCATAAGCAGAGAAGCAGAGGTAGAGCTCTCCTGTTCTATTGGGGAAACTGTGAGCAGACCATCCTGAAGGAGACCAGAGTGCTGAATTTAAAAATACAAAAACACTTTAAGGTCCAAGATACCTACTCCCTCATTAGCATAGGAGGTTAATGAGAACTCAAGAAGTTAAGTTATGACATGGTTTGCCTATAGCAGCACCAGGACAGAAACTCTGCCCTATAAGCTCAGCCCTGTGTGCCTTCTACTGTCAGTTGGTGCAGAGTCTTGAGAGAGAGAGGTTGAACTGAATGATAAAATGAAAGAGGAAGTGGATAAGCACAGTTGGCAACACAGTGCCTTAAAAAGCAGCCACAGGAATTTGTGCTTGACCAGGTCATGAATAAGAAGGCACAAGTACAGAGGAATGCCTTGGTGTGTTTCAGGGAGATTAGCCCAAAAACTGAGGAAGGTGGGGAAGGAATCATCCCAGTGAAGAAGACTCAGTGGTAATCTCTGCAGGAGACCATGAAGACCTGAACTGTAGGGCAGGAAGAGAAATGGAATGGGTAAAATCGATACAAGACGATGCAAACAAAAAGAAAAGAAGCAGCAGATCTCACAACTAGGTGATGGTTGAGTATAGAGGCTAAAGAAGAGAGAAGAGTAAAATTTTGAAAATAACTTCTAAATTTTGAACCTAGAAAATGAGTGCAAAAGTTTTGTCATTGATAGAATTTGGTAGTTAAAAATATGTTTATTTATGAGGGGAAATGATGAGTGTTTCTTTAGCTTGGGTGAAAGTAGCTTTGAGTGGAGATATTCTTTAGTAAAGAGGACTTTCAATATGCAAAGCAGGAACTTTGTGCATATTGTGCATGACAATATGCCAGCATCAGCACCATGCAGAGCTGAATGAACATTTGTTGAATGAATAAAATCAATTCTGAGACATAAATTGGGCACATAGTTAGTAGTTGAAGCCCTAAGAGTATAGAGGTAGACAACAAGACCGGCCCTAGCCATTTTGGCTCAGTGGATAGTCTGGGGACTAAAAGGTCAATTCCAGTCAAGGGCACATGCCTGGGTTGCAGGCTCAGTCCCCAGTAGCGGGTGTGCAGGAGGCAGACAGTCAATGATTCTCTCTCATCATTAATGTTTCGCTCTATCTCTCTCCCTCTCCCTTCCTCTCTGAAATCAATAAAAATATTTTGAAAAAGAAAAGAAAAGAAGACCAGAAATAGAGTCTGGAAGAATGTCCATAGTTGGTAGCTGTGTTAGTAAGCACAAGAGTCAGAGGGAAAATGAGACAGTTGATTTCCCAAAGAAAAGAAAGTATAAAGAATCAGGGAGTGCCCTCACCCGTTTGGCTCAGTGGATAGAGCGTCGGCCTGCAGACTGAAGGGTCCCAGGTTCAATTCTGGTCAAGGGCATGTACCTTCGTTGCGGGCACATCCCCAATAGGAGGTGTGCAGGAGGCAGCTGATTGATGTTTCTCTCGCATCAATGTTTCTAACTCTCTCTCTATCTCTCTCCCCTCCTCTCTGTGAAAAAAATCAATAAAATATATTTTTTTTAAAAAGGAATCAGGGAGTGATCAATAATATCCAGTGCCCGAGGGAGAACAAGTACAATGAAGACTGAGACAATCCATTGTATTTAACTAGAAAAGGCTGGTAGGCACCTCTGGGAAGTGAGTGATCCCATACTGGCTGTGCCTGAGAATTACCTGGAGAGCTTTAAAGCTCCTGACACCTTGGCCATGCCCCAGAAGAGGGAAATCACAATCGTTGAGGGTAGGACCCTGGCATCAGTAGTTTCAAAAGTACCCAGCTGATTTCAATGTGCAGCCAAGATTGAGAATCACAGCCTTAGAGAAAGTAATTTCAGTAGGGAGGTGGGGGTTAAAGCTGTTTATAAAGCCTTCAGAAGGGAATAGAGAGAAAAATATATAAAATGGGGAGTATAAATTGAATGTTTCAGAAGAAGTAAAAGGAAAGAAATATCTTTCCAAAGGCCCAGAGCAGATTGGGTACTTTGGCAGAAATTACATGGCTTTCTGATACTATTACACAGCAGAGCAAGATGTATTTCTGTAACATAGATTTTATAACTATTAGGTTAAATCATAAATATATATAAATTATGACAATTATGACTATTATGACTATTGCTTTAGCAGCTTTGATATGGTGGTTCTGAAAGTTACTCAGTATAAAGAATGATTCAGTAAATTTTACTTATATTTCATTTGATTGTATTCCCTTAAAAGAAAAATTATGTTAATATGGAAAATGTAAAAAATAATAACTAGTGATATACAGAGGGGAAAAATCAAACCAGGAAACATCTCAAAATAGGAAATATTGTAAGGGGGGGGAATCATATTAATATTTGATTGAAATGAATACGTAAGTAATTATGGTTCCTGGGTCTAGAGACATATATTTCTGTTCAGAATCATGCCTTCTATTTCAGCTATTGAATTAGAATACTCGGTAGATCTGGGATTATCGTGGCACCCCTTGGTAAGGGACTGTCTTCCCATCAATGTCGAATGCAGTCGCTATCACCTGCAGCGGATCCTGGTGTCAGACACGTTCAACAAGTGGACCAGAATCACGCTGCCTCTCCCTCCTTACACCAGGTATGGATGCTTCTGTGTGTTGTGAACCCAAATATGATCTAATCTGGCATGTCAGATCTCAGCACAGCAAGTTTAAATGAGATATATAAGATTCTGTTACCTATGGATGGTATTCCCCTGCATGAATTAAGTCTTTCTTGGTAAGAAACATAGAAACCAGTTTTTATGATGACATTGTTTTGTCTTTTCCAAAAATAATAGACTTTTACTTACTTTTAACTCTAATATTTTTAAAGAATGACATATGCAAGAAATCAGTGAGCTTTTCCACCTTCATTCACTTTGCCAAGAACAAGTCTTAAATTTAAAACAGGTACACTAGGTAGAAAGTACTGGTGGATTTAAATAGACTTCGTTTTCTGCCACTCAGACTACTGTAAATATAGCAATGAGTGGTGTCAGATAAATGAGGTATTTGCTATCATAAATGTGTTTTAAAATTAGTGTCTGTTTCTGAAATTTTACTTTAAATAATATCTTGAAAGTTATCACCTGGAGCATTTTTTATGTGAAAAAACAATTATAAATACTTTATTCATTGTGTCTATAAGAAGTGATGGTGGCTTCACTTTAGAGAGATAGTAAAAAGGTAAGTGGGGGAAAAAAGAAATGATGTTGGCTTAATAAAATTGCCTTGGTAAAGGCATAAAGTTAAGTCTAAATATCTGTGTGCTTGCAACTATTTGAGTAAAGCAGATAATCCACCTTGTCTAGTGGGATGGTGCTACATGACTCTCCTTTCTCCACCTAAGTAAGTGCTAATCATAGGAAAGTTTTAAAATCTGTATAGGAATTCCTGTTCCCTCCAAGAAAATGGCAATCAGTTGCTGTCCTTACAAAAGAAGCAAAGCAACCGATGCAGTTTATGGAAAAGGAGTTATAGTGTGGACTCATTATTGTTCTCTCGACTCCCCACAAGTGAAGAATGAATAAATCTTCCTAGAACATGACCATAAAATTCAACCATTCATCTAGGGCATAACGTTTCTTAGGATTATCAAAAATGGGCTGGTTTCAGTTACTGACAGCCAAGGGCTGCCCTACAATTGCTGGCTCAGAGGTACGAAGCTATATTAACTGTCAGCACAGTTGCCAAGTTTAAATGAGATACGTGAGATTTTGTTGCTCATTAAAGGGATTGCCATGCATGAATTATTAAGGCGATCTTAATAAGTAAAATAGAAAAATAAACCTCCATTAAGGCGGTAGTCTTTTAAGTCTTTATGTATTCTGTGAATTATTACCCAGCTACTCGGTAGCATTTTGCAAATAAGTGACATTCTAAGATTTACTCCAGCTAGTCATTATCCCCTTACGTCTTTTACTCAAAGAAAGTAATTATTCCTCATCTTTTAACCTATCGTTTAATTGTCTCTTACACATACCCACAAGAATTTTAACCCTTTCAAATTATATTTGAAAAATCTGATGAGAATTTATTTTCTCTTGCTATTGTATTGAAACTGTACAGTTAATTTATTATACTACTCTCAAAGCTCACACTGTACAATGGTTTTAAAGTCAACACTACCTTTTAGATAAGTCAACAAGATCCTTGGGATAATTCAGAAAGAAACGTGTATGTTGGAGCTCAAGTCAGACTCACTTCTTATCATGCTCTTCCACATGTCAAAGATTAGAACAGTGCACCAGGCTTAGAGTACTTTTTCTCCAACACAGATTAACATATTTATACTATATCTGTTCTTATATCCACTCACTTTTTAAACATGGTGTTTCCTTGTTTTGAGTTGAACTTACTGTCTCAACATCTGTGAAGCATTGACACATCACTGTTTATGTTGTCCACCAGGACAGAATTGGGAATTTTAGTTTGTAGCTCTTTCCTATAAGCAAGCATGATCTGACAAATTAAAGCCATGTGCTACATAGGGTATGGCAATGTGCCAGTGTAGGTCTCTCCACTCACTCACTTGTGACCCCAACCTAGGATCCCAGAATAATTGGTACAGTGGTGGTAAGTCAACTGAAGTTGGTTGTCCACAAAAACATCAAACCATTAACCAAATGAAATGGCCAGTAGTCAGCAGTCGTGATTATTCAACCATTTAGTCACTCATTAAATGTTTTTAAAGTGTCTAGTTATGTGCTAGTTCCATGTGAGGGGCTGAACTCATTCCTGCCTCAAGGTGCATTTAGTCCAGTACGAAGGGGAAATCCCCAGTAATCACAGAAGTAAACATACAATTCAGGTCTGATAAAAGATGGAGGACAGTTGCATGATGCTAAGACATTGCATATAGTAGGGAGATTTGCCTTGGTGAAGAAAGCCAAGGAATGCTTTCTTGAGAAAGGATAATTGAGGTAAGATACGAAGGATGCATGGGAGTTAAGTAGGTGGAGAGTAAGGGGAAGAGTGTTGTATGTAAAGATAATAACTTATAGTAGGAGGAAGCAGGTATTTGAGATACTAGAAGAATGGATCAGAGAAAGAGAGAAGGTAGAGTGAGGTGTGAGATGGTGAGATCATGAAGATCATTGTAGGTTGGACTAAAGATTTGCAGATTTGTTATATGAATAATGAAAAGCCTGCTAAAGTGCTTGGGAATAGGGAGATGTGATCAGATTTGCATTCAGAAAAGCTTATTCTAACTGGACAGCAAATTGTGGAGGATAAGAATAGATGAAGGGGACTTTTAAAAAGACAGTAAGTGCTAGTAGCTTGGACTAAAATGCAGCAAACATGAATAGAGTGGAGAAATTCAAGAGAAATGGAGGCAATAAAATTGATGTCTTTTACTCAAGGAAAGTAATTATTAAATGGGCGTGGGAGGGTGAGGGAAAGGGCAATGTTGAAGATGATTCCCTGGTTTCTGAATTGCAGAACTAAAGGCATGCCGTGCTTTTCACTGGTAAGGGAACACAGACTAAACACAAGGTAC
Organism: Myotis yumanensis; assembly: GCF_028538775.1. NCBI lineage: Eukaryota > Metazoa > Chordata > Mammalia > Chiroptera > Vespertilionidae > Myotis > Myotis yumanensis. Next base: position 70,197,931 of record NW_027223760.1, on the reverse strand, counting down.
ATCACACTCTGCTTCAAACATTGTTCTATGTGAACATTGTTCTTAATAAATTGGGGTAGATAGAACCATAGTGTGTATTCTTCCCCATATACACTGGTTAAGTTAGATCATCCTAGAAGACAAAAAAGAAAATTAATGGAAAGCATTGTGCTTTAGTGGAGGCTCCAGCTTTTCAGCACAGTAAGCTTTGAAGCAAGTCATTTCATGTCCCTCGGCTTCAGTTTCCCTCGCTGAAAAAATTGAGATACTTTTACCCTAAGAAAATTGAGTAAACGTGCATGGAAGTGTTTCGGACACTGTAAGCATTTATTAAAGTATAAATCGTTTTTATTTTTTATAAGTTAACCACATATCACACTTGTTTATTATCAGACTTAAACTTCAGTCAGATTAAGAAGTCTTCCTAAATTAGCTTAAGCAAAGTGAGCCCATGGTTACAGTGGGATGCTATGTTAAGTTCCTGTAGGAGGTTACAATATGATTGGGAAAGATGAGAAGTATACCTAATAAACAACTTAAAAATAATACATGCTGTGTGTAAGTTAGAGCTTCACTAAGGAATGGGCTGGAAATGCCGTAGGTATGAAGAAAGGGAGGACAGTGTTCAATGCCAGAGTTTGAGAGGGTTTTTTGGAAGAAATGGGCCCTCAAAGAATGGCTAAGAATTCAGTGGGTAAGAAGAATATCCTAAATTGGGAACCGTGTGAACAGGCCACATGAGCCTGGGTGAAGCACAGGAGTTGCTGATAGAAGCAGAGAGTTTGTGTCTGGAAGGTGTGGAAACTTGTGAGTAGAGTTGGGTTAACTTATAGCAAGTTTGAAGCACGGCAAATGAGTTTAGACTTGCAGGAAAAATGAACTATGGTGGGTTTTGAGATGAGAATATTCGTCTAAGAAAAAAAATTGGGAGAACAGAGAGACTTGAGTAAGAGGAAAGTGGCCAAGCAATTGTGAGAATGACCACACATGAAATAACAAGGCTCATGCTATGGCTAACATGGAGGATATGAGGCAGATATTATAGGGCATTTCAAAGAAAGAACCTATAAAAATCGGTAACAATTTCTTCAATTGCACACATCAAGGGGTGACTCTAAAGTCTGAAACCCGAAAGAGTGGTGAGAAGAAGTGGGAAGAGAGTTAAAGTTTATTCCAGGAGGGACAATATGGCAAATTTAATCAACTGATGCTGAATTAAGTAATATTGCTGGAAATACAAATGCAAACATCCATTTGACAGAGATACAAAGATTGGAGACAAGCAAAAATAATAAATTTGGAGGCATGATCATAGGAGTGATAGGCAATGCTGTAAAATTGTATCAGCTCTCCATAGGAGAATATTTAAAAAGAAGAGAAAGAGCCCAGCCAGTGTCCCCCTCAGTGGTTAAGGGTCCACTCATTAGCCAAGAGGTCACCAGTTCGATGCCTGGTCAGGGCACATGCCTGGGTTTGGGGCTTGATCCCTGGTAGGGGGCATGCAGGCCAATAGATGTTTCTTTTTCATCAATGTTTCTATCTCTCTATCTCTCTCCCTTCCTCTCTCTCTAAACTCAATTTTTAAAAAAACATATTTAAAAATATATATGTAGATTATTATTTTAAAAGAAAGGATACCTAAATTTCATAGCAGAATGAGTGGAAATGACTATTAAAGGAAGCAGGAGGATTCAGTCATGGAGGCAGAAGAAGAATCAGAATAACATGATATTGAAAAGCCAGTGAGAAGAGAGTGTCAAGAAGGAAGAAAATCCTGAAGAAAGAAGTTTCACAATAAATTTACTAAATTTAGTCGGTGACCTTCAAAAGAACAGTTTTAGTAAGACACCGAAAATAAATACAGCTTGTCTGGCCCCAGAGCCCATGGGCTTGTTCGCTGTATTAGTACTACATCTTTATTGCTTGCATGAGAGTTATAGTCCTAGGAGACATAGGAAGGGAGAATGCTAGGAGCTCTTGAGAGAAACTGAAAATAAGATAGGAAGATGCCAAAATCAATTTCATAGCCCCTAACCTGAATCTGCTCCCTCTCCTTTACTAACTCAAGACTAAAAATAACAGGTGGCTCAAGTGGCTTGGGTTCTTGAAATGTCACCTGAGAACCAGGGTGAGTCAGTGGAAGGGCAGGTAACTCAAATCCACCCAGAAAGGTAGAGGGGGAGGCTGCCACTGGAAGGCTCAGGTGTGACTTGACTATTTTAAGTCACCGTTTGAAGATGATCCACTCCCTATACTGTCCCTAATGACCTAGCTGATACCAGAGTCTTTAAAGATTAACTACAACACTTTGGAAGCCAGGTGGTTTTAACCACAGCATGGGAGCTACTTAATGTTAGCAGGAAGTTGAAGGGAAGGTGATAAGCACATAAAAGGGCTGGAAGATTGTGGAGTAACCGGGGTGATAAGATGGGGATGGAAGAGGCTATAGCTTTTTGCAGGTAAATAAATTTAGGGAGGGAGGATATTTTCAATGATATTTCCACCTATTATAACTATAAATGAAGAAAAGGACTTATTCAAAGAAAACCAAATAACTAAGCCCAATATTTACTGAGTTCACCATGGAGAAAATATTCAAGGGAGTTACAAGTTTATTTTTTAAAAGGGAGATTCTTTAAACTTACCGTGGTATTCTTTATTTCCCTCCATTGTTATGTTCAACTTAGTATCTTTTGAAAGACTTTTGGCAAGCATTCATATGACTGAACACCTTGTTAAAATTTCTCTGTGAAGTCAAGGAAGCCTTGGACTTCTCTTCCCTATCCATCTTCGAATCCGTTATTTTGATACTTTAAGCTTTGCTGCTATAACTTGACCAAGTGTCTGCTGGTCATTCAGGACTACAGAACATAAAATAATTTTGTCTACTATAAACCATTGTACCATTGATTTTCACATACTGAATATATTAATCGTATTTTGTTGTTATGTTAAAACAAATTAAATCTATTTATATTTATATTGCAACAGAGACTAAAACTATTTCCAGAAATTCTGCATTCCCTCTAAGCTTTATCAGTTGTCGACCTTGTTGCCAAAGTTTTATTAGAGAAATTTGAAATTTGGCTGTACTTGGTACATATTGCTATGTGTGGATTCTTCAGAATTGTTAAGATTGTTTTAACAAATATAAGTAATTCTGAATTGAGAATGTATTTTGTAAGTTATAGGAAGTTCCTTTCATTTGAAGGATGGACCAGTGGATTTGATGCCTCAGTGGGCTTACTCAAAACTGTAGTTTTTATTATCATTACTGATTATAATTATCAGCAAAAATAATACAACCTTATTTTATCAAAAAAGGATATCTCTTCTCTTTTATTATAATCATCCAATCAAAATTTTGATGAGTATGAAGGGACCACAGATTATTTTTGGCTCATGTTTACCTATTTTACATCCAAACATACAAAATTGAAGAGAATAGTAAACTATACTTCCACATAATCACACCCCAGCTGCAACAATTATCAATTCAGGACCAACCTTGTTTCATCAATAGCACCACTCATTCCCACCCCCATCTTGAAGCAAATACCAGACATTATATCACTTCAACTGTAAATGTTTTAGTATATCTCTAAGAAGGACTTTTTAAAGAACGTATTGTTATACCATTATTACACTACAATTTAATAATTTTTTATTCAATACTTACTTAGTATTCAATATTCAGATGTCCCTGTTTGTCACGTAAGACCTGTTATAGTTTTTTTTTTTCAAACTAGGATACAAATCAATATAATTGGTTGATATACCTCTTCAGTCTCCTTTAACTGGAATCCCCCTGCCTGTCTTTTAAGATGAGGACTCAGACACAGGAAGGTTATTTGATTTTCCCCACAGACACACAGACAATGTCTGAACCAGGATTATACCAAAGTCCCCCATTTGCTCTCTTTCTATGAAGAAAGGCCATGTAGGGTGGCTCCCTTACGTTCTTCTATTGCTAACTCTAATGCGCTTTCCGCCCTAGTTCCAGAAAGTTATCATGAAGGATCTAGGTCACCTTATGAGAGTACTTTACCTTTATCACATGCTTGGGGTCATAACCTGTAGTCCAGACACTTTCTCCTCTCATGCCAGTTTTCAGACCTCAGTGTATTTAATGAGACATTTAGGAGGAAGGAAAATTAAATGACATTCATTCATGGTGAGATCAGTGTTACCTAAAAGTGCCAGAGCCTATTTTTTTTTAAATATATTTTATTGATTTTTTTTTTACAGAGAGGAAGGGAGAGGGATAGAAAGTTAGAAACATCGATGAGAGAGAAACATCGATCAACTGCCTCCTGCACACTCCCCACTGGGGATGTGCCTGCAACCAAGGTACATGCCCTTGACCAGAATCGAACCTGGAACCCAGGCCGACACTCTGTCCACTGAGCCAAACCAGTTAGGGCGAGCCTATTTTTTCTCTAGCTCTTGTCTGTGGGTCACGGCTGTGACCCTGTGTTCAGTTTATCTGACCTATGCTTTTCCCAGTTACATATCTGAGTGGAATTGCTGGATTATAAAGTAACTATGTTCAACGTTTTGAGAAAGTGACAACAGCTACACCATTTTACATTCCCGCTAGCAGTGTATTTGGGTTCAGATTTCTCTATATCCTTGCCAGCACTTGTTATTGCTGTGTGTTTTTATCATAGTCATCCTAGTGGGTATGAAGTTGTATCGTATTGTGGTTTTGATCTCAATTTCTCTAATGACTAATGATGTTGAGCATCTTTTCATGCATCAATTGGTCATTTATATGTCTTCTTTGGAATATTCTCAACTTTTGTCTAACACAAATATAGGCTAATTGAGGAAATTTTATGCCAAATATAATGACAGGATCTTGGATAAGGTTTTGAAATGGGACAGACTTTGCACAGCCCATAACTCAAACCAGAGGGTCAGAGGCTTCAGCCCTGACATTGACTTGCAGACGTCACGATGAATAAACATGTGCGTACATACAGCAGCAATACACATTGCCTCCAGTAGCTAAACAGTCATTCATATGTTGGGTTCATGGTAGATGTGGGATTATTCTGTAGGGATTGAGATAGAGTTTTGAGGGATTTACTGAATGAGAATACAAAGTAATAATAAACCAAGAGATCCTTGCCTTGTCTCAGTTTTGTGAGTGGATCGGTGTAATTTGGGCACTCACCCTCAACTTCTTTGTTGGTAAAGTAGAGTACTGAGCTATGGTTTCTAGTTCTAAGTAATTTATGTAACTCTTTGAGAGTAAAGGAAACATCAGGGAATAGTGAAAAGATTAGAAAAAAATATGTATGGGCCTATCAAGGGCTTTTTCTCCTGATGGTGATGACGACAAGGACTTCATAGATAGAGCCGTCTGGCAGAAAAGAGCAGATTCCGACTCTGCAATGTGTGTGGAAACCCATTGAAGGTGTAGGAAAGGTTTGCTGAAAGGTTCCCAGGGAGGGCAGTGATGGAAACCATGCTACTGACAGGGACATTTTAACTACTTACCAGCGGATATTTAATTATTAAATGGTACTTAGGAGCACTTGCTATGTGCTATATATGGAGAGGAAATGATGTAAATTCAGAAAAGGAGCAAGGCAAGACATTTCAAGGATATAAAATAAAAAGGAGAAATCTGTTGCGGGCTATTTTCCTCCCAACGCCAAGAAGCAGCAGCTGGTTGTGGCTGTCATTATAAAAAAGCTTCAGGATAAATGATGACACCTGCCAAGGGACTTCAGATACTCGTAGGTCGTGAAAAACATGAACTAATTAATTATCACAACACCCTTGGGAGGTGGGAAGCAGCATTTCCTAGTTGTATGGGTGGGTAAGTGTCAGCCCATAAACATCAGTGGTTTGGCCCCTTGACACAGTGGAGCTGTGACAGGACTGGTAACAAAATGTCCTGGCATTTCAACTTCCAGACATGTGGGTTTTTTCATGGCTGCAGGGCTGTAGAACAGCTCAATTGTGATGGCGCGGCTGTGAGGCAGCCCTGGGGCCAGGCCCCTCTGTGGCTGGACAGCTCTGCTCTGCTCCTTGTTGGTCTGCTCTGTTCTGCTTTGCCAGTCTGCTTTGTGCTTTGCTGGTCTGCTCCTCTCTGCGGTGCTGGTCTGCTCTGCTCTGTGCCCGTCTGCTCTGGCCTGAGCTGGTCTGCTTCTCTCTGCTCTAGGGAGCTAACTTTGGTGTTTTGGCTCAGCCAGGGAGGGAGACTCAGTCTTCAGTGGAAAAGGAAAATTCACTCCCAGACCTTCATTTTTAATTTCTATTCCAATTCATCCTCTTAGTGAATGTGCTCCCTTTTCTTATACAATGACATTGGCTAGAGTATGTACTCCTGATTTGTGGGTACATAATTACTAGTTATTCTTTGTTATTCCCAAGGATATAAAATCACATTTGAGACGGGACCTTTAAAATCATCTGCTTTAACCCTCTCATTATATGTTCAGTTACTCTCCGTGGACATAGAATTTACTGGTACCAGAGTATAGATCAGAGCCCTTATTTGAAAATGTCATGGTTAGAGGTTCCCATAAAAGCTATCAATCCCCACAATGCATCTGGCTCTTTTTTTAAAAGTGTATATTTTTATTGATTTCAGAGAGAAAGGGAGAGGGAGAGAGAAACATCGATGAGAGAGAATCATTGATTGGCTGCCTTCTGCAGGCCTCTTACTAAGGAATCGAGCCCATTGAGCCCACAACACAGGCATGTGCCCTTGACCGGAATCGAATCGGGACCCTTTAGTCCGCAGGCCAATGCTCTATCCATTGAGCCAAACCAGCTAGGGTGCACCTGGCTCTTAAATTTATGTACAAGCTCTGTTAAGTGGCTGCCCAGCCTGATTAAACACAACCAGTGATTAGAAAGCCACCACTGCTAGGCAGCCCATGCCACCTCCCAATGGCAAGGAAGTTCTCCTTCCCCTTCAACATCAAACCACTGCCCCTCCACACTGACCCCAACCCCTGCTTACCCGTCTGTAAGACCTCTCTTATTTCATTTTCCTGACCATCTTTATTGCTGTTAACTTAATATCCTTTCAGTAACTGCTTTTGAAGCCCAATCTATAGATATCACCAACAATAAAATGATAAGTAAGGAGAATTATCTAACAGAGGAAATTACACATAAAGGGTACTTTTAATGCAAGGTGAGAGGGCTTTGATGAAGCATATATAAAATATTAGGAAAACAAGGAAATTCCATTACTTGTCTACTATCTATAAGCACTGAAGATATAAAGCAATATTTCCCGAAGGAATACAGAGATATTCCCTGCCCTTCAGAAGCTTATGGTCTAAAGAAAGACAGAAGAAATAGAGCAGTATAAGTTTTGACTTGCTATCAGAATCCAAGCGATGATGTGCTCTGGAAATACGATATTCCACTATATTGTTTATAAGATGTTGCTGAGCATTAACAGGCATGGCTATTCATAAACTTAGTCACTAAAAATTAAGTGATCAGCAGAGTTGCACAACTGCAGGGGCCTTCTTCACATAATTTCCTGTGAGAATTCAGCCCCTGGATACCAACTCCCTGCACTTATAGAGCACCTACTAAGTGCTAAACACTGTACCTCGGTGTGTAATGTTGAACAAAAGGAATTAACCCTGCTCCCTTATAACTTCCTTTTCTGAGGAGGAGACAGACATTTAAGAAATACATATGCAAATAACCATAGGACTACAGTTTTGGTCAATACTATAAAAGGAAAAGAACAGTTTGCTGTGGAATAAATGTAATTTTTAAAAGGATCACAAAGAAAAATTTCTCTATGAGTACCTGGCATTGCCTCTGAGACCCAAAGGCCACACAGGGATTAATCTGGCAGAGAGAGGGAAAATATGCAGGCAGAGGTGGGAGATCAGTGAGCTTCAAGAACTGAGTGAGTGGCCAGGATGAGGGACTAGCTCATGTGGAGCCTCGTGGGCCAAGGAGGAGTTTGGGGTTGAGCTAAATGCAATACGATGTGTGATAACAGGGAATTAGGTAGATACTTCTCTGCTGGGAATGACATATGGGGGCTGATGAGCAAGAGGATTGTGGAGAAATCTGTCTGTGCATAGATGCTCAGTAAACAAATATCAAACTGAACTATTTATTTTCAGTGTGAAGATTTTAGTTCTGATCTGTTTCTTTTCTATTTTCTAAACTTAATAGAAATGTTTTCTGTTAGAAAATACAAAAACCTTGCTGATTGTTGTTGATTTTTTGCCCTGCCTGACACAGATATATCCCAGTCAAGTGACTCAATCTGTTAATGACAAACATATCTGAGTCCATAAAACAAAACTTGCTCTGGCTAATCATTTCCTCTGTTTCAAACTCACTTGAGCCTCAGGCATTTTTTGGATTTTACTGCCACCTAGTGTCTCTGAAAACATAAGTTTGTGTTTCTGAACAAGACACTCCCCAAAACTGTACAACTCTGCAAATATATTTCTACTTCTGAAATGGGAGAATGTCTAATTTGGTTTTATTTATATTGAATTTAAATCAATATAAAATAATTCTAGTCTTATTTATAACCCTCTCTCTTTTACCTGTTCAGTTATCCAGGATTTCACTGATCCCTCTGATTTGCACTCCTACAGTCTTAAGGCTTGCATGTGAAAGTTCCTCACAAATGTTGTGTGAGGTGGACCAGTATGCCCAAGTATCTGGCCTTCGGAAGCAAGTAGGAGTTGAAGTCCAACTCATAGCCTGCTTCCTAAGTCAAATGCAGAGGGGTTGTGGCATCTTTTTCTAATTTGCAAATATAAGTTATCTGCAGACCCGAGTCACTCCACAGTGGCCCCGACACAAAATTCAGGGCTCACCGTTCCCTTGAAACTATTGGTTTTAGGATTAGCTTTAGTTTCTGTTTCAGTCTGTTTTTACAAGGCTTATAAAGATCATTGGCCCAAAATATATTCTCAAGCTTTTGCAGTTCAGTTTGGTTTGGTTTTGTTAATCACTTTTGCATAGAACACTGCCATGACGAATGCTCTTTTCAGAACACAAGTGAGGTTATCCATGCATTTGTGTTCCCCTCCTCCGTGCACCTGTTCAAACACACCAGAACCCACCTTTTCACCACACCCTTTGTTATAATTCTCTCTTTCTTCAAAGGTCCCAAGCCACTCGTTTCCGTTGGCATCAACCAGCTCCTTTCGACAAGCAGCAGACGTGGGCGATAGATAATGTCTATATCGGGGATGGCTGCATAGACATGTGCAGTGGCCATGGGAGGTGCATCCGAGGAAACTGTGTGTAAGTAGATGTGTTCTCTTCCTTGTGTAGAAAGTTCCTGACTGACATTCCAGCCAGGAGATTTTTCTGAAACCGGTTTATTAGTCATTCCCAAGCTACCTTAGCTTATACATTTGTCCTAAAATCTGATGCTGAGCTAACTACAGGGTTTATGGCAACTGTATCTTCATTCTTGCTTGGAGATTAGGAACTGAACAATAGCTATCTTGTCAGGAGAAAGCTGAATTATAGTTGACTGATTTTATTTCCTTCTGTGTTTCTGTGATACACCAGAACCTTGAAATAGACATTAAAAGAAGAGCAGGGGTTTCATATGTTCTGACCAAAAGTAATACATCATTAAGTATTTTCCTCACTTAGGTCTGAATATATGTAATGATATACATTACTGTGGTTTAATTGGTCTTCCCATGTTGTTTGCTAAAGAAAGTACATAAATACCTGATCAATTTACCAGGTATATATTTGATGGAGAGGCCTGTTATTTTGTTCTTAGAGATCCTTGGCATCTTTGGAAGGATCTAAACGAGGTAGGTGTGTGTGTGTGTGTGTGTGTGTGTGTGTATGTGTGTGTGTGTGTGTGTGTGTGTGTGTGTGTGTGTGTGTTTTGTGTACTACAGGCCTCTGTGCTTTATTTTCAAAGACTATACTGTTTGATAAATTGAGGATGCTAAGAGAGAATTCATAGTGCCTTCTCCACTAATCTTCACACACCTGGGAAGTCTTTCTTTTGTTTAATGATCTGGCCCATATCCAGAATCCTCTCTGAGACTCCTGAGCCTCCCAGTTCTGAATTCATATTTCCTCCCACATGGAACAGAGAAGTCAGTCCTTTGGTCAGAAAGGTCAGATGCTGTTCAGAGTACCTTCTGCTGTTAGGAACGTGGCTTCTTGGATTCCCAATTGGCCCAAAGGCTCTATTAAAAAGACCAGTTCTGTAAATTGTGAGGGCCTACCAGTTTAGTTTGGCATCTGCAGCTGTTTATCAGCCATCCAGAACTGTGTCACATAGAGACAGGGCTTTAGTAAATTTCTTGAAGTTGCTTCTTTCTCTCCACCTATAAATCCATGCCATTACTTTAAGAAAGCCTAGGGGCATTTAATCCACCGCTTATTTTTAACTTAAAGCACTCTTGTGGAGAGGAGGTGAGTTCTGGCAAGCTCTGTGAAGATGAGTAACCTTTCATCATCATGGATGGGAAAAAGGTTCGGTCGGCTTCACTAATTTGAGCACACACTTGTGCGGGGCTATGTTTGATGTTGACTTTTCCTGTCTCTTTCTCTGCACCCAGCTGTGATGAGCAGTGGGGTGGCCTGTACTGTGATGAGCCTGAGACCTCCCTTCCAACTCAACTCAAAGACAACTTCAATCGAGCTCCATCCAACCAGAACTGGCTTACTGTGAATGGAGGGAAATTAAGCACCGTGTGTGGAGCTGTGGCTTCAGGAATGGCTCTTCATTTCAGCGGGGTGAGTGGTTGGCTACTGGGTAATCATTTCTGCATCCTCTGAGATTCCCCAAAATGGTTGCATCTCCTTTAAGGTGTAATTGGCAGATCAAGATGCAAAGTTGTGCATTCAAAATGCACAGCCCAGATCTGAACTTGCCACTTTATACATAGCAGCATACACTAATTATTTCCAACATTTTCCTATCACAAATCAGCTGAGACAATTTAATTATGCAGGGCAGTGCCAGCACGAGGCATATTTAAGTACATATGTTTAATTTCTATCCAGGGAGAGAGTGCTGGCACATGTGTGAGGGTCTTCCAACTTGATGATGCTCTAACTGAAAACTCTTGAGTTTGCAACAGATTTTGGAATTAAGGAGCCAAAATCTAGAAAATGAGCTTCAATGTTTCCTGAATTTGTTAATAACTATTAATCCTTTATGTAAATTATCCAAGAAAGAATAATTGTCAGTAATTACTAGATACTTGTATTTATAGCAAATTATTTTCTGAATGACAGCAGCAATATTAGAAAATTTCTTTCAGAAATTTATACTCATCCTACATTGCTGCCAAAGATGACTTGTTTAAAAACAGTATTTCTTGCCCGGCTGGGCTCAATCCCCAGCTGGAGGGAGGGTACAAGAGGCAACTGATCGAGATGGTTCTATCTCTATTCCTCTCAATAAAAATATATTTTTAAAATATAGTATTTCTCCAATACCATAGTTAAATACCCCTCACAGGCAATTGAATTTTTTTATTATAAATTCAGCCCTAACTGGTTAGAGTATCAGCCCATGCACCAAAGAGTCACAGATTCGATTCCCAAGCATGGACACATACCTGGGTTGCAGGTTTGATCCCTGTGCCCGTGCAGAGCCTGTGAGGGAGGCAATCGATTGATATATCCCTCTCACATCGTTGTTTCTCTCTCTCTCTCTCTCTCTCTCTCTCTCTCTCTCTCCCCCCTTTCCTTCCCCTATTCTACTCTCTTTTTTAAAAAAAAATTATAAATTTACTGTCAGTTCTTTATTTCCCTATCATGCCCTACCTTTGAGTTTGCATTTGTGCCAATGAAGTACATTATTTATATTCAGTGTTTAGGCCCAGAGTAATAAGAGGACATACCGCATATAGGATTTTTTTAACCAACCACACTGACTAGGAATGCAGTGTGTGTTCACAATACTTTTCCTAGCTTAGGTGGAACTCTAAGGGGCCTCGTTTTCCTCATATGTTCAACCATGAAATCTCTACCTATCTACATTAATGAATTAATATTGGTGACATTCAAATCAGGTATAAAAGTTTAAAAAGCACTACAACTATTATCTCAATTATAATAAATGCCTATGAATAACTGGGAAATGTTTAATAAAAAACATAGAACAGTTACTTTAATTCCAGCTCTCATCATGTTTATAAGAAAATAGAAGAGAATCTTCTTAGGTACATTGCCCTTTGTAAGTTCTAATACAGAAACTTCAAAGTTCAGCAGATAATTTGCTGAGTACCTATTGTGTGCTAGAAGCCATGCTAGGAGCAAGGAGAGATTAATAAAATGGGTATTATAATACTATGTGACTTGCATTATAAAAGAAAAACAAAAGGGATGGAAGCCAGAGAAAACCAATAACATGCCATCACAATTCCTTATCGCTGTCTGTTCCGTTCTGCTTTTCCTTAGGGTTGCAGTCGACTGTTAGTCACCGTGGATCTAAACCTCACCAATGCCGAGTTTATCCAATTTTACTTCATGTATGGATGCCTGATTCCACCAAACAACCGTAACCAAGGGGTCCTCTTGGAATATTCTGTCAATGGAGGCATCACCTGGAACCTGCTAATGGAAATTTTCTATGACCAGTACAGCAAACCTGGGTTTGTATTTTCTTTTATCTCTAATAACAAGTATGATTAGCAAAGATTCTTGGTGAGCCCTGCCAGTAATCAATCACGGGGACTTATGGGGACCTTGACATTACCCATCAGTAGAGGATGCCTCTGAAACCAACTGACATGAAGGTGAGGTTTTTGAGATGAATAAACAGCTGGTTTGGAGTTTTGTTGTTGTTGTTTTTAAAATATATTTTATTGATTTTTTACAGAGAGGAAGGGAGAGGGATAGAGAGTTAGAAACATCGATGAGAGAGAAACATTGATCAGCTGCCTCCTGCACACTCCCCGCTGGGGATGTGCCCACAACCAAGGTACATGCCCTTGACCGGAATCGAACCCGGGACCCTTGAGTCCACAGGCCGATGCTCCATCCACTGAGCCAAACCGGTTAGGGCTGGTTTGGGTTTTTAAGACCAACTAGTTTTCAAATCCCAGAATAAGATAAAGTACAGTACCAATAATGAATAGACCCAGGACAAAAAAAACCCATATATATTCATGAGACTGTGTTAAGTAAGTTCAACAGCATTTTGGGAAAATGAACAGAAAAAATACTTATGTATATAGGTTCATTCCATTTTAGAGAATTCGGGGGGCTAGAAAATAAACACAATAAAATGTAAATATCCTTAAGAATCCTAGACTCTAGTTTTAAACTCCTTATTTAAAAGCCCTGAATAGCCCTGGCCCTGACCTAGAGCACTAATATTAAGAGTAAAGGGAGGTAAGTTAGCAGGGATTAAAAGTGAGATTTTATGCAGAGGAGAATAAACCTCAGGAAATTATTTTCCTCAACAGACTTTATGAGTTGTGAATATAAGTTTGAAAGGGTTTCACATATCCCTGGGATTTAAATGCGTAATTGTGACTAAGGGGTATTTCAGCACTGATTTCTCGCTGGTGAAGGTTCATGTTGGAGGGTGGAGCCATGTTCTTCCATGTCTGTCCTTGGTGGCTGAGTCAGGGGTGGCGTGCTGGGCTCATTAGCCCACGGTTCTCACTCAGCAGTTCTTAGTACAACATGTAAAGACAAAGTCAATGTCAAACCACATGCAACTGGTAAAGTAATTACTTATAGCCTGGTACTGTCAGGCTGAGAGTCCAAACATCCTGCCACAATCTAGTGTGCATATTTTGAGCAAATTGCTGGTATTCGTTGGGAGTAGAATGAAATCAAGGAGCCAGGAGAAGGAAACAGATGAAATTAGCTCCAAGGTGACATTTAAAAAAAAAAGTCAACTGGCCTATCTCTCCCCAAGTGCATATACTCTAGGTCTGCAGATCCCAGGCAGGCAGAAAATTGTGGAGTCCTTCTAAGGCAGCCCAGGGGCAGTCCAGTAAGTTGGTGGTTCCGGGATACTTGAATTGTTCGCATTCTGTTTCCCTAATTTAGTGACTGGAGAGACTTCATAAGATCAAGTCAGTTCATCGTGGTTTTTAAAAATTATTTTAGTCAATGTCCTCCCTCACTATGTGACACGGTTGTAAATTACTTTTACTTACGTGAGACCTTTGACAAGACTCCCCCCACCCCCACCATCATTTTCTTACAGATTCGTGAATATCCTTCTCCCTCCTGATGCTAAAGAGATTGCTACTCGCTTCCGCTGGTGGCAGCCGAGACATGATGGCCTGGATCAGAACGACTGGGCCATTGATAATGTCCTCATCTCAGGCTCTGCTGACCAGAGGACAGTCATGCTGGACACCTTCAGCAGCGCCCCAGTGCCCCAGCACGAGCGCTCCCCAGCAGATGCTGGCCCTGTCGGGAGAATTGCTTTTGACATGTTTATGGAGGATAAAACTGCAGGTACATTTTTCACAAAAATCCAGTGGAAATGCAATTTGGATTTGGTTCTTTTCAAAAGAGTAGACTATGAAACCTTTTACAGATTCCCAAAAGGTATAGAAACAGACAAAGGGTATCACCCTTTTTTCCCCTCAATCTTCCTACTTTACATTATAACTAAATATTTTCTTTCATTCAAGCCATCAAGTATGTTTTTATTAAATAACATTCTATAATTTTGTTTATAGGATATTTTCTTTTCTTAGAAAATTTTCATTTCTGTTTCTGTTTTCTAACGTTGGGTAGAAAGCCAACATTTCCTGGTCACTTGTTTTAATATCAAGAGACAAATGTTTAGTTTTGCTACATGTGAGATGCATTTGTGATTCATGTTTCAGAGAGTGTCCAAGGTCTTGCTTTTCACTTTATTCCAGTAGGAGTAGCACAATGAAAATTTGCCTCAAGTATTTTTGTCATAAAATTTTCATCCTTTTTTTTTTTAAGTGAGTGAGCATTGGCTATTCCATGATGATTGTACAGTGGAAAGATTCTGTGACTCCCCTGATGGTGTCATGATTTGTGGCAGTCATGATGGGAGAGAAGTGTACGCAGTGACTCAGGACTTGACTCCCACTGACAACTGGATCATGCAATTCAAGGTGAAAATGTTATGGTCTTGATTACACAAGTAGCCATACACTAGCAATATAAAAATGAAACAGCAACTGTAGAGACAAAGATTATTTATTTCATTGACTTAATATATACTTTGAAATATAAAATTTAATATTAAGGTATACAATGCAACTATGTATAACTTAATGACCTAATGTACTTTGCTTCTGCACTATTTCAGGATGAACCTTTCATAAGAGTAAATGTGCTTCTGCTCAGGGTTAAATACTAATAGTGCAAATATTGATAAATATGTAGGATACTGATTCCAACTAGCAATCTTTTCCGATACAAAAAGATTAAAGTTAGTATGGTTATATCTACTTTTTTTACAAGAGCATGTTAATGTTTCTAAAGAAAGAAAATTATGGGAAACAAAGGCATGAATAGCATTAATAACATCAATTTCGGCCAAGATTTTATGTCAACCAATTTATTCTGTCTACCTTAGCTGCACTATATTAGCAACAAATGCCAGATTATGGCTACCTCCATCAAAGTACCTTCTGCTAACACTTCATTACGTCTTACTTGTAGTTGAAAGTGATTTATTGAGAGTCATAAATTGTAAAACAAAATAGTAAACTTGGTAAAGCTGTTAACAATCCTTCTAGGTCAGCATTCTGCCAAAGAGAAGCGCCAGACCATTAGCACAACAAACAACAATTTGTAAGAGGGCCCAGGCCTCCCCAGGCAATCAGCCAACCATGGCAAAAGCACAGGTTTCAGCTTCTTTCCAAACTCCCTGTCCAATATATTTGGCACTTTCTATAACTTGTCACCTGGAGCAACCATGTCAACTTTCCCACACATCAGCAGAACAAGGACTGAACCTGAAAATACAGGATAGATGTGGTGCAGTGTCTATCAAATGATCAGCAACTTTTTTGTGCCAAGTCCTTAGAGTAGAAACATGTAATCTGGGTTTAATATATTAACAAGCTTGCTTTTCTGTTTGTTAGATCTCTGTTGGATGTAAAGTATCTGAAAAAGTTGCTCAAAATCAAATTCATGTGCAGTATTCTACTGACTTCGGAGTGAGCTGGAATTATCTGGTCCCTCAGTGCTTACCTGCGGACCCAAAATGCTCTGGAAGTGTTTCTCAGCCATCTGTATTCTTCCCAACGAAAGGATGGAAAAGGATCACCTACCCCCTCCCTGAAAGCTTAGTGGGAAAGTAAGTGGAAAATTAAAATAAAGCCTGATTCCAACCATCCAGGAATAGATCAGGGACCCTGGTTGAGCCTGAGAGTCTGTGTGATTGTGAGTAAGATGCTGTCTTCCTCCCTAACTCTAAAGGCTCTCTAAATTGGTGACCTCATGAATGGCTACGTCAAGGAGATCTCAAATTGTAATTCTCAGGCTTGACAAGATGGGCCTTGGCAGGCCCTTTCATGTTCCGTACCTCAGTGTCTGCAAATGGGGACGGAGCAATAGTGATGGCCTGGAAGCCAGTTAAGAAGGTCTCTGTTACCTTACCGATCTGTAGACTGTGGTCCACCACACATCATACGCTTTCCTCGTTACGGCCTTGTCAATCCATGATAGACAGAGCCAGGAGCAAAATCCTAACTCATTATGCAGCTTGTAGAATTCCTAACTCTTCATACTGTTTGTACAAGTATGGTTTGTAGGTTTCATTTTTCTCTTACCAAAGCATTATATTCTGTACCCGCAGTGAAAAGTAATTAGTCTGGATCAGTCGTGAGCCAAGATGATTAAACTGTTCTCTGAAAAGTCTGTGGATAAGTTAATTTAAGGCAATTCCAAAAGATTTCTCTTCAACTGTAAAATTAGGAAAAAAGATACATTAAAGAAAATGATCGGTGAACCTCCATCATATGAATCATAGCGCGTGGCTAAATGAAAAACTTGCTCATAAAACAGTTATGATATATGACCAGAATACATAGAGCCTTTTGCATAAGGTTTACAGATATCATTTACTACATAAGCATTCGCAGTTTTCAGTAACAAATCTAAAGGGCTTGGTCAATTAACATAATAGGAAGCCAAATCAGGATACTTTCAGCTGCTGTAACAGAAGAGCCCATTCAAATGGGCTCAGTTAAAAAAGAAATGTATTATATCCCTAATGAAAATAATCCAAAGATAAATGGATGCTAGGATTAGTTGATTCACAGTAACGATGTTCAAGGACATTGTTATTTCTTACTCTTACTCTTAACGCTTACACTTTGTTCCACTGTCCACACATTGGCCACACTCAGCCTTCAGGTTGGTTCCCCTGAGCATAGACGACTTTCAGAAAACTGGAGGAGAATGCATTCTTACCTATGTTCAATGGGAGAGAAGAGAGTTGCTTTTCTTTCAAAGAGAGCCAGAGCAAGCATCTCCTTGCATCCCATTGGTACAAATAAACTCAAGAATGCCCTTTCCTGACTCAGTCAATAGTTAAGGCAATTATATTACGAAGATTATCTCACCTGACTCATCTGGGGTAAAATGCATGCTGGGAAGCCACCACACATCCTTCCTCATTTTCCCCCTCTTGTTCTTTCTTTTCTTTTTTATAATGAAGTACAACTTACATTCAGTAAAATGCACATATCTTAATTGTTTAGTGCAGTGAGCTCTTACCATTGTGTAACCCATGTAACCACCACATGAACCAAGGTAGAATGTCTATATCACCCCCAAAAAGTTCCCTCCTGCGCTTTGGACTCTTTACACCAACATGGTGTGGAGTATTTTAATATAAGGTTGATTATGAGGTTTGTATTTGTCCCAGAAGGCAGAGAAGAACAATGATGAGATTAAAATCTCAGGAAAATGTCCTTTAATATAACCCTTTCAGATTTGTTTTCTAATTAGCATAGTTACTCTGAGAATATTGATTATCTTTGGGGAACTCAGAAGTTTCTGTTTCCCAATCACCTGAGGACTGTGTGCATGCTGACAAGGCTCTGTCCAAGGATTTGCTCACCTTCTGCACAATTTCAGAAATGCAATTAATGAATCTAAATTGTGATGCAATCACTGGACTCAAGTTCATATGCAATTTTTTAAATAATTTTGTGTTTTAAAATGCTCCTATTGCTTGAAATAGATATTTCACTGTGTTTTCATTGTGTTTTACAAGTTTGCTCATCTGTTATAAAATTTAAATGAAACTAAAGTTCCAGGACTAGAAAGAAATATATAATGACAGTCAGAAAACATTTTTTATTAATCCATTTCATACCCTCAGAGTGTCTTAAATGTTTTTTCTCTTGCACACTGAATGCACACGGAGGAAAATGAACCTGAATAAAGTTAACATTTGTTTCTCACTCCTCTGTTTTTGTGTTGCTAACAGTCCAGTAAGGTTTAGGTTCTATCAAAAGTACTCAGATATGCAGTGGGCAATCGATAATTTCTACCTGGGCCCTGGATGCTTGGACAACTGCAGGGGCCATGGAGATTGCTTAAAGGAACAGTGCATCTGTGATCCAGGATTCTCTGGGCCCAACTGCTACTTGACTCACACTCTGAAGGTAATGTCAAAGTCCCTGATGGAGCATGGACTCGATGTAGGCCCTGACTTAAGAACCCACTTATGGCCCTAACCGGTTTGGCTCAGTGGATAGAGCGTCGGCCTGCAGACTCAAGGGTCCCAGGTTCGATTCCGGTCAAGGGCATGTACCTTGGTTGCGGACACATCCCCAGTAGGGAGTGTGCAGAAGGCAGCTGATCGATGTTTCTCTCTCATCGATGTTTCTAACTCTCTATCCCTCTCCCTTCCTCTCTGTAAAAAATCAATAAAATATATTTGTAAAAAAAGAACCCACTTACATGTGAGACTAATAATTTATACAATGTTCTTTGGGGGCCCCCAGGAAATAAATCCTTTGGATAGAAACTAAAAAATGTCATAGGTTTCTTAGATCAAAATCTAGTAAAATTTACCCAATTCACAAATACATCAGACTGTATGAAGTAAAGTACATAAATACTGTATTATAACATAAGAAACATAGTCACAAGAAATGAATAAACTAAAAAAAAATCTAGTTTCTTTCATGACATTCAAACTTCATTAGCATTCTTCAGATGGATTAGAAATTGTGCAAATCTATATTATGCATTCTATTCAAATCTTTCTAATGAGGGTTCCCATGGTTAACAATACATGTCTTCAGACTAGTGTCCTTACATGTAAACCTCCATTTTTAAAATTGTGTTGATTTGCTAACATCAGCGAGGTAAGGTTCACATATGACTACACATCTTTAACAATAGAGATGATCATGTTATAAGTCTGAAGAGGATCTATTTAAATCACTTCAACAGTACAATAAGATGGCAACTAGATAACTCTCTTAAAAAGGTGGGAAAAAAGTATATAGTTTTTCTGTATAATTGCTGCAATAATAATTCTAACAAATTATTTCCATGATATATTTCTACCATTAGAAAACATTGGGTGCCTCAACCCAATGCAAACTGTATTATGGACAAAATGAATATACTATGGGAAAAATGAATAATCAAGATCTTGCTATGATGTGAGGAGATGAAATAATTTTACACAAAATATAGCCATAATGAACCCTAGTATTTAATTATCTACTCTGCATGTTTCATAATATCATCTTAAATTATAATACTACTTTTATAAACAACATAAATAAACATAATTTGGGAGTATATGCTTAAATAACATTTTACAAATAGAAGTATTACTCTACTCAAACTTATAATTGTTTTAAGATTCTCTCTAGACTTTAAATTCTAATTATTAAACATTATTTAAGTTTAAATGATCTTCACTATATGATTGAAAAGAACATGTGAAGCTATCCTTTTTTTTAATATCCTTAGAAAACCATTTAACACTAGCTCTAATTTTTTTTTAATGATTTCAGAGAGGAAGGGAGAGGGAGAGAGAGATAAAATCATCAATGATGAGAGAGAATCACCAATTGGCTGCTTTCCTCGTGACCCCACTGGGGATTGAGCCTGAATACGAGGCACATTCCCTGACCAAGAATTGAACTGTGACCTCCTGGTTCATAGGTCGACACTCAACCCCTGAGCCTACACCAGCCGAGCATCAGCTCTAATTTTTAAAGTCCATGATCTAATTCTGAATTAACTTAACTATTCCATAGTTATTATCTGAAATTATTTTTAACCACATGCTACTTACTTTTTTTCCAGACTTTTCTGAAGGAACGCTTTGACAGTGAAGAGATCAAGCCCGATTTATGGATGTCCTTAGAAGGCGGGAGTACCTGTACCGAGTGTGGGATTCTTGCAGAGGATACCGCACTCTATTTTGGGGGATCCACTGTGAGACAAGCTATTACTCAAGATTTGGATCTCAGAGGAGCAAAGTAAGTCATTTTGAGTTTATTTTCATCACAACTTAGCACATTGGCCCCAAAGCAAGGAACACATGTGGGAGAAGTTGTTATCCAGGACTTAAGTAGAGTATTTGTTCTAATTTACTATTCTGATGGATCGTGTGTGCTTGCATTCAGATTCCTGCAATACTGGGGGCGCATCGGCAGTGAGAACAACATGACCTCCTGCCATCGGCCCGTCTGCCGGAAGGAAGGCGTGCTGTTGGACTACTCTACGGATGGAGGCACGTTTCAGGGGTGAAAGCCATACCTTGGAGCAGATTCTCAAATTCCATCCAGTGCCCCTCAGAAAAACCTTTGCAAAGAGAATAGTGAAACTTACAAAGAGAAAGTTACCGATTTTAGTTGTGTTACATATTCCATACATGTGACTTCTGTGTTAGCAAAATCCTACCAAATGAAGGAACAAGAGATAAATCACATTAAAAAGTTGTATGGGGTCTGGGGGGTAGACTTATCGGGAGATCACTTCATAAGTTATGTAAATGTCTAACAACCTGAAACTAATATAATATTGAATGTCAACTGTAATTTAAAATTTTTTTTCAATTAAGGAAAATAAATAAAATATTAAATAAATAAGCTCCAAAGTTTATGAGTAAAGAAAAAAATCTCTATGCTTAACTGAAGCTAGATTATAAATTATACAGTTAAAAATAATTTTATATAGTTTTCCAAGTAAAAGATAATTTTAAAAACATTTTAAAGTGTTTTAAGAAGCTTTCATGTGAACATATGTGTAATAAATTCTAAGAGAATCTACAAGATTCTAAAAACATCATTAATTGTGAAAGAATATAATCTGAATTTGTAAGTGTGTCATAAACTATTTTATCCAAATTCTGTTTTATTATTTGGAAGTGGCTGAAACCAGAAGTAATGCCATGAGGTCTTGAGAATCAGCTTTAGCAGGTAGATATTCTTTTTTTTTTTTTAATATATTTTATTGATCCTTCACAGAGAGGGACAGGGATAGAGAGTCAGAAACATCGATGAGAGAGAAACATCGATCAGCTGCCTCCTGCACATCTCCCACTGGGGATGTGCCTGCAACCCAGGTACATGCCCTTGACCGAAATCGAACCCGGGACCCTTCAGTCCACAGGCCGGCGCTCTATCCACTGAGCCAAACCGGTTTCGGCGATATTCTTAATAACTAGCATATAAATAGATGGACCTAAAGTACTGTATGTATTCAAAAGGTGTTTTCTTAAATAATTTAAACATCCCATCTACAGTCATATATCAGTCCAATAATCCACAAATTGCATAGAATTATAATGGCTATTTTTTTAAAATAAAAGAAGTTCTTATCTAGAAGCATGCAAAACATGGATGTTTCTCATTATTCATGAGGAATAATACATATAAGAATCTAGCACAAAATTTTAAAGGCAGAAAATATAAAATGTTTAGAGTTTTTATCTTTGGCCAAGTATTTCTAAATACCCTTCCCTTCATATCATCGGCCTCATGTTGCAACAATATTTATAAGTGCTAAGCATTTCCATTAAAGTCAATGAAGTAAATTCTCATTGTCTGATTGAAGATTTTCTTTTTCAGAAGCTTGCAGTAACTGCAGTACACCAGTGGTTTGTGGGGGGGGGTTTCCCAGATATGTTACTATGTTGATTTATTTGTTGTTATAGGAATTACTTGGACTTTGCTCCATGAGATGGATTATCAGAAATACATTTCTGTTAGACACGACTACATACTTCTTCCTGAAGATGCCCTCACCAACACCACTCGGCTTCGCTGGTGGCAGCCTTTTGTGATCAGCAACAGACTGGTAGTCTCCGGGGTGGAGCGTGCTCAGTGGGCACTAGACAACATTTTGATTGGTGGAGCAGAGATCAATCCCAGTCAACTGGTCGACACTTTTGATGACGGTAAGAAACAAAACATTGAACAGTCTTTCCTGTGAGCTGTTTGTCTGTTTGTGTTTTGGGATGAATTACTACATGAAAATTTAGAATAGTGCCTAGCATATATTTGGTGCTCAACAAATGTTACCTATTGTTTTGCCCCATAGTTTATAAATCTTCAGGGCTGGTGGCTTGTTAAAATGTCAATTGAGAATTTAATAAATCCTGTTAAAGACGAAATGTCTAGCTCCAAATATAATTTGAAATTTCAATACCCCAAAATAATTTTAGTTTCTTTAGGAATTTCTTCACTGCAGAGATAAATATTACATTGTGTTAAAGGTATACCAAGAATCTCAAAACGTGGGCAAAGGACCTAAATAGACACTTTTTGAAAGAGGACATATGAAACATGCTCAAAGTCACTAATTACCCGAGAGATGCAAATCAAAACAACAATGAGGTACCATCTCACACCTGTCAGAATGGCTATCATCAACAAATCAACAAACAACAAGTGCTGGTGAGGATGCGGAGAAAAAGGAACCCTCCTGCACTGCTGGTGGGAATCCAGACTGGCACGGCCACTGTAGAGAACAGTATGGAGTTTCCTCAAAAAATTAAAAATGGACCTCTCATTTGACCCAGTAATCCCACATCTAGGAATATATCCCTAGAAATCAGAGACACCAATCAGAAAGGACATCTGCACCCCTATGTTCATAGCAGCACAATTTACAATAGCTAAGATTTGAAAACAGCCTAAGTGCCCATCAGCAGATGAGTGGATTAGAAAACTGTGGTACATCTACACAATGGAACACTACACTGCTGTAAAAAAGAAGGAATTCTTACCATTTGCAACAGCATAGATGGAACTGGAGAACATTATGCTAAGTAAAATAAACCAGTCAGAGAAAGATAAATATCACATGATCTCACTCATCTGTGGAATATAATGATCAACATACACTGATGAACAAAAATAGAACCAGAGTTATAGAAGCATCAAACAGACCATTCAACCTATGAGGGAAGGCGGGGGCGGGGGAGATGGGAGGGGAGTGAAAGAGTAAGAGATCAACAAAGGACTTGTATGCATACCTATGAGCATAACCAATGGACACAAACAGTAGGAGGGTGAGGGCATGTGCTGGGGGGTGGGGCAGCTGGGAAGAGGTCAATGTGGGGAAAAGGAGACTTACATAATACTTTTAACAATAAAGAATTTTTTTAAAGTATACCAAGAATCATTTTGCAATGGTGAAAATTACCCAGACTAGCAATTACATTTTTTTAAATTTATCTTTATTGTTGAAAGTATTACAGATGTCCCCTTTGTTTTTTGTTGTTGTTTTTTCCCATTGACCCCCTCCTCCCCACTCCTGTCCCTTCCCTAGGCCTTCACCACACTATTTTTTGTGTCCATCGATTATGTATATGCGGAACCTAATGAACAGAATAAACTGGCGAACAAAATAGCAATTACATTTTAAAAGTTGGGTAATCGTTATAGTACTAGTAGTTAATAATCTTTTCTAAATTTTATTTCTCAGCTTGGATATATATTATTTATAGCAATTAAATAAAATAAGAGTAAATCTTAAAGAGTAAACAGAAAGCTAGAGTATAGATATTCAAGTAATTCAACAATAAGCCAGTCAGCTCAAGAGAATAACATGCTATATTCTTTCCAATTTACCTTAACAGAAGGCACTTCCCATGAAGAAAACTGGAGTTTTTACCCTAATGCAGTAAGGACAGCAGGATTCTGTGGCAATCCCTCCTTCCACCTCTACTGGCCAAATAAAAAGAAAGACAGGACCCACAATGTGCTCTCCTCCAGAGAGCTCATTATACAGCCAGGGTACATGATGCAGTTTAAGGTAAGGGAGGTGGCCCTTCCACACAGAGGATGGCGTTATGTTTGCGGGAGGGGATGTGGAGAGAATGCTTATTTGGGCTAGTATAAGGAAAGGATTGATTTCATTCATTAAAAGAGACTTTATCTTATGAATAAAAGAAGTAATCTTTCACAAAGTTTTTATCAGGCAGGATTATTGGAGCATATATAAAATCTATAAGTATATTAGGACATAGCAAGAAATGTAACTGTATTTTTACGTCTCAGGTATGTAATCTTGAATTCACTTTCACAAACCTTAGAAATAGTTGTCTGTGTGTATGTGTGTCTGTCTCTCTCCCTCCCTCCACAACCTCCTCCCTCCCTTTTCTTCTCTCTCTTCCCATTTTTTTATTATATACCTATTTCACATATCAAGTCACTTTGCTTCTTTATTTATCCTTTTTTATTATGTCTTTCCATTTTCCTTTTGTCTCTTACTTCCAAACACAAACCTATACATTAGCCCAGTTGCAACTTCCAAATCCTCAAATATTTTAAAAGGACTCTCAAATCTTTTAAGTGCATATTTATTAATATAGAAGGATGTGAAGGAAGGCATAAAAGATAATTAACAGTCAGATAGTCAGAGAAAGATAAAGCAGTATCAATTGATGTCTTTATTATTACAAAACACACTAAAGGGAAGGGCATTACAAAAATGCACTTTATTACTAGATCATTTTAAAGACAAACATCAATTGTTCTAATGCTCTTATTTAAAGAGATGTGCTACAATGATGGTTAATAATAAGAGTCCCTATTAGCAGAAATAAAATTGTGCTGATAGTTGGTAGAAGAAATGTGGAGTTGTTTAATGGGTAAAGAGTTTCAGTTTTTTAAGATGAAAAAATTCTTCAGATCTACTAGAAAAAAAATATTCACTCTTTTTCTTCAACTCTACGTTAAACTCTCCTTCAGAGATCGGAGGGTGAGGCAAGCTCCCCAAATGCTACCATTCCCTCAGGATTATCTTTAACATAGGGGCATGAAGGTTGTTCAAGGTCATAGGTCACATCCAGTCATTCTAATCCTTTAAGAGTAAGGGTTTCCCTCTACTTAGCCCATATCAAAGTCATCATATTTGATTAAGTTGACTGGGACCTCCTCTTTTACTGCCTCTATCAACCTAGAACTAAAGAGACTAACATTTTCTTCTCTAACCAAATCAATTTGTTAAAAAAAAATGCCCCTGGAAATTTAATAAAGTATCACTAAAGCCGCATTTTTAAAAGTCACTATAGTCTTCCTAAACTCTAGATCCGACAGCTTTCATTCATTCCTCATCTTTTCTCTTCTCTCTGTACCATTTGGCACTGTTGTCCTTGCCCTCTCCAACCCATGCCATTCCCTTTGGCTTCTGGGTTCTCTGCCAATTCTGCTCTTATCTTCTTGATATCTACTTCTGTCTCTTTTTTAGCTCCTCCTCTTCCTTCAACTCTAAATGTCAGCATTTCCCAGTACTTCTCGGCTTCCTTCTCCCACCATAGACATCCTGCCATTGGAAATATCACTCATCCCTGGCTTCAGATCTTAAAGATATGACCAGCTCTCAAATCCTCATGGCCAACCTTGACTCGATCACCACAATTAATTTAGTATTTTAACAGCTCATGTACATTTTCACACCTTTGTTTTGTTGGCATCTCAACTCAACATGGCTAACAATGAATTTCATATCTTCCTTCCCCATATCAACTCCTCGTTCTGATTCCCCTGTTTCTATTAATGGCACTACCTTTCACCAATTCACCAACTTTAAATTTCAAAGTACTCTTTAAAATTTTCACATCTAATCATTCACTGTATCCTTTCACTTGAATTTTCAGTGTTCCTAGCACCCATCCCATCTGCTCTGTTTGCACTGTTACCCTAATAAATCACTAGTCCATTAACTAGACTTCCCACCTCTAATCTCTTTCCACATTCAGGTTGATCTTTACAAAGCACAGCTGTGAGTGCATCATTCCACTGCTCATAAACCTTTAATGACTTCCCATTACCCACCATATTAAGGCCAAATACCTTGGACTACAAGTCGATCCTTCTTCTACTTAACTGTTGTTCTCCTATCTCTACCTCGCACACTCTTTCCATGCTTCTGGGGCAGGTCACATGCACCCTACTTGATGCTTTTTTTATTAAAACATATTTGACATATAACATTATGTAAATTCATGTTGTATAACATAGTGATTTGATACATTTATATTCTGTAATATGATTGCCATTGTAGCAATAGTTAGCACCTCTATCACATCACATAATTATTATTTCTTAAATAGAATCTCCCCTTCACAGCATTTTATTTATATCTTTTATGATTTCCATTTCCACTATTAGAATATGTTTTGTACTCTCTCTCTCTCTCTCTCTGAAGCCAGAGTTGTTTTATTCATGAATCTGTGGCCTGAAATTTTTATCACTAACCTTCTCCAATATTAACCCTGAAATAGGACTTGTTGATTAAGTAGATGATTAGGACTTAAATTTGAATCGCCAAATTTTTATAGCATTTATGTATTATTGATTATTCATATACTTAAGTGTAAGTAATATGCAACGCTTTTATTCATGTGTAGATGGAAAAACCCTGAGAATGAATATTAGGTTGTTAAAAATTGCTATTTTTAATTGTAAATAAAAATAGTAGCATCAAGGATTAGGATATCAATGACAGTGTTTTGAACCAGTAATACTTTGAGTTTCCTTCCATTAATTCTTCTAATATAACTTTCCTTTTGGCCAATTTATAGTCTCTAAATTTATGATTAATATGTTATACTAATTAATTAAATAGGAATAGTACTTATTTAACCTTAATTCTCATCTCCATGCAAAATTGCATGTCTTTAGCTGAAGTCAAAAGAATGTATTCTTGGTGTTCTGGCAGGCTGCTCTGTAAAAGCTTCAATGAATGTTTTTTGACTAATCATAATAAAGACTGATGTGACTTCTATTAAATGTAGATATTGTTTAATTCTGCCTGATTCACATTGATTGTTTGTTTGTTTTAGATTGTAGTGGGTTGTGAAGCCACTTCTTGTGGTGACCCTCATTCCGTAATGTTGGAGTACACTAAGGATGCAAGGTTTGTGAAATAATTGTTACATTTCCTCCAAAGCTGAATACACAGTTCAAATGGTTGTCTACTTTTAGGGCAACTGTTTACAGAGGAACAATATTTTGTATTTAAAGTGACAGCTCATGGGTATCTCACATGTACAAATTTCATGCATATAAAATTTACACATCTTATTTTCACATTTTTTTCTGCAAACCAAGAAAAGTCTATTTTCATACCAGGATGCAGCCAAAAAAACCCCGACTTTATATTTTAAAATAAGTAAAACACTACATTTGTCCTGAAAGTACAAATGTTGCTCATTTTCAACCAACCTTAATGAAAATTTTAGTCAATGAAAGATCTGAATATGCTTTGGCCAGTCACATCTCCTAACCACAGTAGCCAGATCAAATAAAAGACTGACACAGAACAGTTACCATCGAAGGGTGTTGATAGGCCTGCCTCCCACCACCACTTTTAAAAATGAGTTATAGTGAGTTAAGTTAGGTAAGACCGAGAATTTTGTCAGTCAACTCCAGGTATGTCTCTGGTAACAATATCAGGAGGAGGAAGCCATTAGAATGCAGCCCTTTGAATGCTATTATTTTATTCTGTTGTCTGTGAATATATTCATCTGCTTGTAAAGAATTAGAATAGATCTTGTGTGCAGTTATTTTCAAGTTTTCTTTTTGATGTCTGTAATTATAAATATGTATAGGAAATAGGACATTTACACTGAAGTATCTTACTTTAACCCAAACCCGAAGCAGGATGTCCACGTTAGACGGGTCATATATTTTTCCTGAGTTGCCTAATGTAACCTCTTTGGTTTCTGCAGGTCTGATTCCTGGCAGCTGGTCCAGAGCCAATGCCTTCCATCCTCTTCGAACAGCATTGGCTGTTCCCCCTTCCAGTTCCATGAGGCCACCATCTACAACGCTGTCAACAGCTCGAGCTGGAAGAGAATCACCATTCAGCTGCCTGACCATGTCTCCTCCAGGTAGGTTGCATACATACTAAGGTAAACTTTTCAGGATTATCTGGCCATCTCTACCGAGCTCAGACAGTGAGCTGAGAACAACTGATAAAATGGGGCTGGGGTGTTAGTTGCAGCCTTAGTACCCTGTCCCCTCTTCTCTCCTTCCTCTCACCAACCTATGCCTCAAAATGGCAATTGCATATACTGGGAAGAAATAGGAAGAAACAGGGTCATATTTGTAGATGATTCATAGATCACAAATTTTCTTTTGACTAAATACCGTAGCACATGCCAAACTCAATCACAGGCCCCAATCACAGATCCCCAAAGACCTGGAGTTGGCAGCATGTCTCCCCGCATGTTCTGTGCTCCCAATGGCTGCACTCAATCCGGATACAAGCAGCCTCTGGGGTGTGCAGTATTGATCAGGTTACGAAAATGCATTTTACTCAAAGATTTAGAAAATGATAAACCTCTGTAGGGAAAATGGGCACAGACTAATGGAATAGGAGAGGAAATACACAAAAAATTTTAGGGAAGGCACAAACTTCCAAATAGTGTGTGTTGGGGGCGGGGGGCGGTACTCCCAAAGTTTTAGGAGTAGACAGTCACTCACCTCTGTGAGCTAGTGCCTAAGGGAGAAGTTTGGGAAGCCCTTTTCTCAGAAGTAGTCCCCATTGCCACGGTCAGAGGCGGGGCACGGCCATGGGATATAGCAGCCTACTGAATGCCTCCTGTTCTCTGTGGGACTTGCAGTGCGACACAGTTCCGCTGGATCCAGAAGGGGGAAGAAACTGAGAAGCAAAGCTGGGCCATTGACCACGTGTACATCGGAGAGGCTTGCCCCAAGCTCTGCAGCGGGCACGGGTCCTGCACCACCGGCGCTGTCTGCATCTGTGATGAGAGCTTCCAAGGTCTGGATCCCAGGCTGCCGTTTTCAATCCAGGAGAGCATGGCGTTCTCCTTCTCTCAGCACCAATACAAAGGCCACTAGGAAATGGATAGAAACTCCAGCCTGAGGGATTTGCAATAGATGACACACTCTGATCACAAAGTTATTTATCTTTGGAATGAATTATCAAGGATAAGTTCATGCTATGTTCCTTGAGGTATTTTTTAGTGCAGGTTTTATCCACTCAGGAATTCTATAGTCCCTCACATTTCCCTGTCTTCCATGCAATTCCCTGCCTCCCACACTTTATTTCCCTCTGGACCTCTCCTCCCTGGCCTAGCTGTCTATCCGTGGCTACTTTGCCGATATTTCTTCTCTCGCATAGCCTCTCCCAGCAGCAGCTGCCACTGCCCTCCCAAGATGTAGCTGACAATTCGAGATGTTCTGTTTCCCAAGTTACTCTATCACAAAAAAAGAAAAAAGAAAAAGAGCTTTCATAACTCAAAAAAAAAAAAAACATTTTTATTGCTTGAGTTTCTAAGAGCTGGAGTATTCTTGGGACAGAGTAGCTCCTCAGCTCCTTGACGTCATAAAAAAATTGCTCTGTCAGCCTGTTGGGAGGCCTGCAGCCCTGCTGTCCTCTAATCAGCAGGGGTGGGGAATGTCCGGACCACAAACTCATTTGGTCTGGCCCTGCCAAGGCAACCGCAGACGAAACTCCAAATTCAATAAATGTAGGAGCTTTTTCATAGCAACACAAATTTATATTAAGTGAATGATGTTAAAAATATCCAAATGGCCCTTGGCAGAAAAAGGTTCCCCACCCCTGGGAGTCTAATGCAATGTTTTTGCCTCTGTTGTTACAAAGTTCACTTTACATAATTACCGTTATATTCTCAGAGCCTAACTCATGGCATATTATGATGCTCAACAAATCTCTTGTGAAGGAATCCTTACTTTATCTTATGCTTTGCTCGTTACACAGTGTCCACCAATCATTTGGCAGAGTCATTTAGCGTTTATGATAGCTCGTAAGTTAGCTAATTATAGTCATTCCCACTTTACAGATAAGAAACTGAGAGAAGGAGGTTAAGTGGCTTGCCTAAGGTCACAGAGCTAGTAAGGGTCAGAATAAAGGCTGTTGCAAGCTATTCTTCCCAGTTAGCCTTGCTGTCTCTCATAGCTGAGAGATTTACCCTACGGGGACCAGTTTTACAACTTACCCAAGTGTGCAGTGAAAGAAGTCATAGATTTGAATTCTGGAGTAGAATCTAGTTAGATTTCTTGGTTGATGCTATTTCCTTGCCTACAAATGAAAGGAGTGTGATTCATGTAGACTGCTGCATATCTCTGATATTAGAAATTACTTAGCGGTCATCTTTTTCACCTGGTTTCATTACTGCTGAGACTGGCTGGGTCTGGCTGTGTATTAGCTGGGGAATTTGATCTTGAGGCAAATGATGAAATCACCTGTCTCACAAGGAGTCCTCGATGTCTAGAATGTTCCCTCTCCCCTGACCCAGCAGAGCTCTGTGACCTTTTCGTTTTAAACTATTGTGGGCATTTAGGAAAGTCGGGCTGTTCCAATCAATGGGAAACGCAAGCACATACGCATTTGCTAATGTACCGTCTTACCTGATGCGAGTATTTCAGCTCAGTGGTCTTTGAGAGACACGTCCAGTTTATTCATTATGCATTTACTTATCCCAGCTTCACAACTGAATGTCTTGTACGTGCTAAGTATTGTGCTAGGTGCTGGAAGCCGATGATGAATGAAATGCAGACTCTGCTCTCTAGAATCCTCAAGTACAGGGCTAGAAGAACAAGAATATGATTGATCTTATTTTCTGCTACAGAATCATGCGAGGGGAAAGATCTTAGGCTGGCCTCTCATGCCAGGGAGGAAGCTCCCTACTAAGACCCATCATTGGTCTATATGCAGGCCCAGCCAGATGCTGTGGTATTTAAATAGAGGTTCACATGAGCAAGAAGTATATTAGCAACTGCATATTTTAGTGAACAGTGACTCAGAGATAATGGGATTTATTTCAACAATGTTAGCCAATAATTGCTAAAATAAAAGAGAAACATTTCAGGGTGTCTATATCTGCTGGGCATTTTGTCATTCTTATAGTCACAACAATGGGTTAAATTTGAAATTGAATACTTGTTCTTAATCTTTGGTCATTCTGCTTGTTGCAGCTAATTTGTGTATTTAATCCCTTCCCTCCAGGTGATGATTGCTCTATTTTCAGCCGTGATCTCCCCAGTTATATTAAAGATAATTTTGAGTCAGCAAGAGTCACCGAGGCAAACTGGGAGACGATTCAAGGCGGAGCGATAGGGAGTGGCTGTGGGCAGCTGGCACCCTATGCCCATGGGGACTCGCTCTATTTCAATGGCTGCCAGATAAGGCAAGCTGCCACCAAACCTCTGGATCTCACTCGAGCAAGGTAACCAAACTCCCGTGTGATAGTTCAGACTCAGAATCAGTTGCAAGACTGGTCATCATCATCCACTGTCAACCATGATCACAGACTTAATGACACAGGTGTCACTACGCTGTGGAAACCTACGTATCATTTGAATTTGGTCTGAGGAATCATTGTGTTTCACAACTCAGAATTCTGCTTGGCTTAAGTTTATTGTACAATTGCCTTGTATTTCTTCACATACTGAGTAGTGCGGTCATAGGCATAAGCCTAGAGAAATGGCCAAATATAAAAATTGTTATCAAATCAACACATTATGCACCTTGAACTTACACAGCATTTTATGTCAATTATATTTCAATAAAGTTGAATAAATAAATAGTCAGCTATGGATAATCTATATAGATCATTTGATGTCGACCATTGCAAGCATATAAATGTAAATGTATGTGTGAAGTAAATTTGCAGTCACACAAACATATATCTATATGCAGCATATGTAGTTACAATAGCTAGAAATGGGGCATGGATGGGTGGATGAGAACTTTAAAAATTCATATGCTGTAGGAGCTGCATATTGATGCAAAATAAAGTGGGTAGAGACAGTGCAAATCGACTAGGGAAGTGACAGAGAAAAAGAGACCCCGGGGGGGGGTTAGATTTCCTTCCCCACCTGGCCTTCCCTGCTCTGCTACCTTAGCCAGTTCGAACACAGCTTTTTGTCTGTTTCATTCAAGAAGGGTTCCCAGGCTCTTTAAAGGTTGTAGAGTACTGGGTTAAAATAGTACTTGAATGCTGAAAGCTGTTCAGTAGCTTATTAGCCAAATATTTGGTTAATAAGAATGTGGGTGTTTTCTTGAGGTTTTTCACTTTGGAAAATATTAGTAATGTATCTTCAGAGGCAGAAAGGCAGGTTTGGGGCCTTCGCTATGATAAACAATCAAAATATAATAAAATTGATTCCTGTATGGTAACTGTGGAGATGCCAAAAGTTGGTGTGTCCCCCAATCCCATTTTTTCCTATCAACAAGACTTAGTTCATCTAGAAACAACTTGATTCTTTCCTTGACCCATATAGAGCTACAACTATCTACTTAGTTAACAATTACACACCATGTTGTACAGATAACTTTGCTTTAAATTAATGTGTGCACTTACAAGTCTTAAGTCTAGTGCTTTATTTGACATCTACCCTAAGTGAAACTACTCTGTTCATCACTGAGGATAGATCTCCTATGTCTAAAAACTGTGTCTTCTATGGGCAAGGACTCCTGTGAAAATCAGAAGGACATGCATGTCAGGGAACAGCAGGTGTGGTCCAGAGCCAGCGTGTCTAACGCAGTTTTCCCTCTGCTCTGATCTCCAGAAGTCCTTTCCTAAAATAGCGTGATGATTTATCCTTGTGTAGATGCTATTCAGCTTGCAGCTACTTGTAAAAGAAGCATGCAGCATAAATATTGTGGTTTTATTCCTTGTCCTCTCCATGTCCTCAGCTGCCTGTTTGGCTTATACCTTTCAGAGAATAGGAGTTTCAGGTGAAATACTAGAACAAGATTTCCAGCATCACGAAAAAGAGGACAGATCTTTGAAAGTCAGAAATGCTTTCTTTGTGTAGGAAACGAGCCTTTTCGAGATTATTTTTCATATGTGTGCTGTAAAAGATAAACAAATTTTACTACTAATGTGATTTAGTCATAAGACTGGATGCTTCTATTTTTAACTGTATTATGAACTAGGGAATGATGGACTTTAGGAACAAAAAAGATTTTTTAATTTGAAAGTACAACTCCTTTAATACTTCCTGACTCTTGTTTAAAGATGATTTCCCCTGCCCTGGCTGGTTTGGCTCAGTGGATAGAGTGTCGGCCTGAGGACTGAAGGATCCTGGGTTCAATTCCAGTCAAGGGCATATGCCCAGGTTGTGGGCTTGATCCCCAGTAGGGGACTTGCAGGAGGCAGCCGATCAATGATTCTCTCTCATCATTGATGTTTCTATCTCTCTCTCCCTCTCCCTTCCTCTCTGAAATCAATAAATATATTTTTTAAAAGATGATTGCCCCTGTGTTTTTCAGCAAAATCATGTTTGTTTTGCAAATCGGGAGCGCATCGCAGACGGACAGCTGCAACAGTGACCTGAGCAGCCCCCACGCAGTGGACAAGGCCGTGCTGCTGCAGTACAGTGTCAACAACGGGATCACCTGGCACGTCATCGCGCAGCACCAGCCCAAGGATTTCACACAGGCTCAGAGGGTGTCTTACAACGTCCCCCTGTAAGTAGTCAGAATGGAGAGGCGTTGTCTCACACAAGATCCCTGAGAATCAGAGTTTGAGCTAGAAATTTGAAGTTCCTGGACCCACACCACAAACATAGTGGTGGCAGAACCAAGACTAACCCAGATCTCCAAAGTTGTGTTACTGTTTCCTATGAGAATAACAGGTAGAAACTGAAGCAAGGCATCAGGCAAGAGGGAATAGAGCGTAACAACCATGCTTTTTTCATATTTTCCTTCCTCTAACCAGTATTTCTAGTCATGTAGAAAACGACGTTTTTCATTTCTGCTGGGTACGCTTAATGTGGAATTTTCTGAAGATAGGCAACCATGTCACTTTTGCATAGCGTTTTGTCACCTTTGTACCCCTAGCTCCTAGCACAGTGCCCGTCACACCGAAGGCACATGATGTTTGTTGACTGAGTGGCTCTTCCCATTACTAGTGTAGGAAGGGGAATAAGGGGGAGAGGTGTACACGCATTACAAGTCCTTGAATAGCCAATAGAATTTAATGCTTCTCAGAAGTGTCCTGTGGCCTAAGGAAATCTGAATCCCATACCCAACGTTTTGTTGATTTAGGTTAGCCTATTACATGTCAAGTCTGGAGACCACACACCGAAAAGGTCTCTGTTTTCTTGTGTTTAACCTCTTTGTCCATCTGTCTGTGATCCAGGGAGGCACGGATGAAAGGAGTTTTATTACGCTGGTGGCAACCACGCCACAACGGAACAGGTCACGATCAATGGGCTTTGGACCACGTGGAGGTCGTCCTGTGAGTATCTGATACGTAGCACCCCATGTTCACTTTAGAAAGATTTGAATTCCTTTGACATGACATGCTTCTTAATTCAGTAAGAACTGTTCCTGAAGAGATCCCCTCAAGATTATGGCTTACACTCTTCAGCAATTCAATCTATAACTTGAGTCGACGTGAAATAAGAAAGCCCCCAGTGTAACTGAATGTACCTTACAAAGCGCAATAAGCAAAAAGTTTAAGGATTTGACAATACTAGGTAAATTGGATCCAACAAAGTCTCCAGGTAAATGGGAAACATTGTCTTCGCCAGATCTGGATTGCCTTAGAAAATGGAATGACGTCCTGGAAGGGAAATGATATGTATTGATTAATCTGCAGAGTATTACTAGTTAATGTGCCCAGTTACAAACACCTTCTCAGCCACAGATGCCTGAGGCTGTCTTCCATTTAATGACATGCTTGCAACTGGAACAAAGAATTTGAAGTTTCAAATTCCTCCTGACCAGCCCCAGCACGTAACAAGGGGAGGGTGTTCCCCTCTGGTTTCCCCCATGTAGTAAGGTTGGCACCACTGTCACCTGGCCGCGCTGACTGTTGCACAGAGAGATGACTTGCTTTTTCTCTAACAATCTAGTTCCTGTAGAACTGGAATGCTTATGTCTCGACGGGTTCGGACTGATGGCTCCAAGTGGTTGGCAAGGAGAGGCGAATCTTCTCGGTAGATAGGTTCAAATGTTCATTCTGTTTACCAAATCGATAATGAAATCAGTCCCTTGGCTGATTTCAGTCATTTTGAAAGCAAATTTATATAATTAATTGGTAGGAAAACTACCAGATTTGTTTTCTTTCAATCATAGCCATGAGCTGAATTTCTCAGTCTTGAGTTAGCCTTCGTCTTAGTTTTCACTGAGGCACCTGCTTGCATGGCATCCATATCAACCCCCCAATCCAAGAGCAACCCGGTCCCTACACAAGCCCCCACTGTGCGCTCTGCTGCTTTGGACAACTTGCTGGGCTCTGCCTCCACAAGACAAAGTTGAAGTTTCAAATAGCCGTCCAGACTCATTTGAATCTATATATGAGGCTGATGTCTTACTTGGATATTAATTTCCTCAGACTACATTAATCCAGGAGAATAGAATAACCTGGTTTCTAAAATGAATGCATACATGGTAAGGCCAGAGAGCAACGTCCAAATAGACCAAAAACCATCCCTAGAGCCATTCTGCCCTGCCTACTTTTTTCAGAGCAGTGCTTCTCAATCTGATTAAACATCAGAATCCCTTAGGGCAGTGATGGCGAACCTTTTGAGCTCAGCATGTCAGCGTTTTGAAAAACCCTAACTTAACTCTGGTGCCGTGTCACATATAGAAATTTTTTGATATTTGCAACCATAGTAAAACAAAGACTTATATTTTTGATATTTATTTTATATATTTAAATGCCATTTAACAAAGAAAAATCAACCAAAAAAATGAGTTCGTGTGTCACCTCTGACATGCGTGTCATAGGTTCGCCATCACTGCCTTAGGGCTTGGGCAATGTCCCAATGCCCAGGCCCATCCCTACGGATGATTTGATTTCAGTTGATCTGAAGAGGAACCTGAGTATCAGTCTTTTTTAAAAGCACCTCAGGTGATTCTAATAAACTGGTTGAGAATCAAATTTAGAGTCAATAACCACTTTATATCTCTCAAGTCTCTTGCCAAGACAGTTTACGTTAACGGGGCTTCCTGTGCCTGACAAAGCATTGCCAACTCCTATGGAAACTTCAAAATGTGACAGTCCTCAGAAGAAGGCAGGATGCTAGCTACTGCCCTTAGCGAGACATAACAATTCTTAATTGGAGTAGATATTTCGTCACCTGCCCCCCAGCCAAGCAATTGCGGTTATCTGTCTTGGATTTCAGAGGTGTATCATCACCATGAGTCCCTCCCTTGGACTACAGTTAAAGAGTACATGGGGTCAAAAGTGCAAATATACTCCCTGGTAGGAAATAACCCTTCACAACTTGGAGGCAGAACTCTGTTCTCTGCTTCCTGTGGATCTGCTGCCCCAGTGGCCCTCACAACACCAGCATCACCACACAACTCCCAAGGAAATCGCGAATACCTGGTGTTGGTACTAAGTTTTATAAGCAGCTACCAACATCATGATATTATTACAAGAATCAAGTTCAGATTGTATGAAATCTATCACATTGATCACATCAGGACTTCACTTACTAGTACATTCCAGTTCCAGAATTTTAATACTTTGAAGAATGTATAACTCACCAGGCACCTCTCTGCTCTTATTCTGCATTATTGTCTCAAACTCTCAGGGCACTAGAACATTTCAATGATAAAAGAGTATTGCCACACATATACTGTTGCATCATTTGAGTTTTATTCTGCATCTTCTTTAGAGAATAATTTAAATAGTATAACTTTATACATATCACCATATCACTTCATTTGTATATTACACATATAGTTTTAAAAGCAAATGCTATCTCTTTAATGATGATTCAAAAATTTATTAACATTAAAGGACTTTATTGTTTTCCTTTTTTGGAGAGACATACATCATGACGTTGAGTTCAATAAATGAGTTGTTTAAAAAATACAATACAGAGGATATATATTTTCAGAAATATGTCTTTGAGGTTTTGCTCTTGCCTTGGGAGTCAACATTTTTATGCCACTATATCCTTTCAAAGTATTTCTTTTCAGAAGCATCATAAAACGTTTTAAAAAGTACTCACTAGTTAATATGCCCTTGGCAGCTATAACTCACTGATTTTATGAGCTTAACATAGAAAGGAAGTTCCAGAGAATTAAAAAAAAATGTAATATAATTAACTTCCAGAATCTTTCAACCAAATGAGGCACAAAGAAGCTAGCAAGCTCATGTCGTGATTCACAAATATTACTAATTTTAACTTTGCTACCACAGATGGATATTTAGAAATAGATAGAAGGAATGCAACAAGAATTCCTATCAATTCAAAATAGTCTCTCCATTGCCCTAGCCAGTTTTCTCAGTAGTTAGAGCATCCACCTGCAGACTGAAGGGTCCCAGGTTCGATTCCAGTCAAGGACATATGCCCATGTTCCAGGCTCAATCCCCAGTAGGGGACATGCAGGGGGCAGCCAATCAATGATTAGCTCATCATTGATGTTTCTCTCTCTCCCTCTCCCTTCCTCTCTGAAATCAATAAAAAATATATTTTAAAATATATATATATGTATATATATATATATTCTCTCTATTCACTATACCTTTATATAATAACATTTAGCTCTATAAATTAGTAATATTAACTCCTCAGGTGTGGAGGGGGGAGGAGACTGAGGTCCATATCTAAAGAGATACAAGCCCTACCTAATGAGACACACTAATATGAATTTGCGACTAGGGATTGGGGGGGAAGGGTTACACTTTTTAAATGTATTTCCTTCTCTGAGTGAAGACTGGCCTTAGTCTAGCTTAATTACCATAGTTTCACTTTCGTGCATGTGCACCAAAGTACACATGCTAAAAATCCTTAGAAAGAAAAATTGGTCATGCATGGTATCTTGAATTTAACCTCAGTACTGCCCATATTAACCAAGAAGATATATGAATTTGATGAGAACAAATTTAGCACTTTTGAAAGTATTTCAAGGTTTAGGAATTCATCCTAAATGAACAAGATATATAATATGTTTTTAATTTAATGTCTTACTTTTAAAATACTCCCTGTGGAAGGATTCGAGTTTCATAAATATGAATCTACAGAATGACAAGCCCCCGCCCCCACCCGCCATAAAGATAAAAACTACCATTTAGCACTTAACAAGCAAAGTCATTTATGCCTGATGCTTGTTTGAGAGAGTAATCTTCCACTCTGATGTTTTTCAATAAAACCTGCCCTTGAAAAGCACTTTACTAATCTGCCATGGAACAGATGAACCAAACTGACAGGCCACTTTTTTCCAGCCTCACTAGCTTACAAAAAGTCCTCATTCTGTTACGTCTGAATGATGTAGCGTAACACAATCATTGACAATCAAGTGTCAGAAACCTAATTTCTCTGAATTCATTTGCTAGTGTAGAACATTTGTTTTTCAGTAAATGTTTGTGAATACATTTGGGCAGATCCCTCACAAGATCCATGCTGGTGGGATTCTTCTTAGGATAAAAGTGAACTCTTTGTCTTAATGTTTTTGTTGGGCACTCATACTTCTATCCTAAGAATCTCCCTCACCAAACTATGCATTTCATTCACACATCACATTTCCTGTGTACGTGTCTAAGTCACCAGCTGTCATGTGCATAATGGAGTGGGCCAATTTTTGCATGTGTATCTTGAAAGTAATTACTCAGTAAAGAGTTAGCCTGTGTGAATTGATTTATGAAAAAGTAAATTATTACCACATTTACTGAAAATTGAAAGCCAATATGTTGCTAACTATGATCTTAAATGCATTTATCAGATTTTAATAATATGTGTTCCATCATGACCATCCCTTTATGCTCTTCATTATCAAGATACTGTCATATTTTTGGCACAAATGGTTTATGGAGATGAGCATATTACATTTGTTGCAAAGCACATTTATCCTTTATTAAATTTGATTGTTATCTGATATAGAGGACTTTGTATTTTTAAAATCCCATTCCTTAATATATTCAGAAATAAGTATTTTCTAAAATATAATTAATTTAAAACAGAAAATAAAACTAATGGGGGCTATTAAACCAGTACTTTTATATTTATACTTTATATGCAACATTTATGCCAAATGTAGTATTATAGCTACATGTACCTTGACATATGGTTATGAGCAAATATTGCATGTTGCATTACATAGAAAAGTTAAATATATGTATATATTAGATATAGAAGAATAAGGAATAACATCTTTAATTTTTATTTTCAAAAGAGATGAAAAATCCTATATTGCGTCTAAACCTGATCAGACTTTTATGACTAATCACAGTGCTGCATGCATTGAAAGGCATTTTTTAACTTGTGTTATATTTCATTATTTGCTGTCATTGGTTTTCCACTAGAGTAAGGTAAGTCCTGTTACTAATTCTGGGGTACTGTTTACTAATAGTTTCATCACTGTGCCTACATTAACTGAGAAGTTCTGTTGAAGACCTATGCAGTTGAAAAAATATATATATATATGAAAACAAAGTTATATGTGACATTGAAACATACAGGAACTTTTGCAACCTATATCATGTAAACTCAGAGTTCAGTTGAATTGTGATTATTCTCAAACGTGAACAATATTGGGCACAATCAGCATTCCTTCATCAGGAAACAGCTTGACTCTGAGCCTGGGACTGTATCAGGTACTCTTGAAGTGCTCACAGTTCATACATTCATTACGAGGGGAAAGTGAAGACAAAAAATGTGAGCAAAAGAGCTAGGAGTCTGATTAAACGTAATGTCTTTTAGAAGATCAGTTGTGCTGCAGATGTGTGAGGATGCCTTACTGCTCCGTTCTAATCTAAGTTAATAAATGAATTGGCAGAAGGGGATGGACTTATTCATAATATTTGTGAGTTCTGGATTTTATCCTTAGGTAAGATTGCCCTTCTTTAACATATATTTATATTTGTTCCCTAATGGAGATACTTAGGAAAGAAGGTAAAATGTTTATCATTTATTAAACATTTGCAGATTATGCTACAAGTTTTCATTTAAGCCTTACAACTCCCTGAGGTGCACATTAACAAATGTTATTTCATGTATCAGAGAAAATAAATATGAAATCTTCAACATTTGTGAGCTATGTGAGCCTACACTTATTTACACGTAGCTCCCCCCTGCCCCCCGAAAATGCATGGCCTTGAAAGTAAAATGTTTGGCATCCTCTCTGCAGGGGAATTTCACTGATTGGTTTAAACAGCAGTGTTCCATCTTACGGTCACCAGTATTTCTCCGAAAGATCTGGCAGTCCACCGGTTCTTATTTCTGCATTTAAAGCATTATTTATTATATCATATGTTTTGATGATAAATGAATTCATTACTGATCAATAAAAGTACCTAAATGATCTATGAGCTCAAATTATGTCTCCCAAGACTTGTCTTCTCCATTTCCTTTAAAATCTATTAAAAATCAATCGAATTTTTTCATAATAATAAATGACCTAAGATAGTAACAGTTCAAAATTACAGAGTCACCAGTTCTTGAAAGATCTTGCAATATCCACATTTCCTATGCAGAAATAGGGAAGCATTTAATAATCTCAAATGCCATCGAAGTCCCTAAACTCCCTAAACAGAATTGGAAATTAAAGTTCGCATTTCCAAGAAGTCATTGGTGTTCATTTTCCCTTCTTTTAACGACTTACTCACAATGGAAGAATTTTAAAACAGACCTAGTTCATCCGCAGCCAAAGCAAATTGATGTCAGTTAGCACAGTTCATATGAACAATATCTGCTCTCATTGGACATGTAATAAAAACTACTTTCCCTATAATTGCAGTGACGAAGTAAATCTTTAAAATTCTATCACACCTATTATTATTTTGGTTACAAGGTTACCTACAGCGATACATCTCTGTGTATCAAAAACAAAAGTAGGCTCACAGATCTGCTCCCCACAAAAAGTAAACATGAGCTCTTTGAACTTAAAATTCCCCTAGTGCCCAATCCTGTAAGTTAGACAGTTCAGAGGCCCCAGTAACTGTTCAATAACCATGTCAGTTTATGAAATGGTTCTAGAGGCAGACAGCACTTTGGCAAAGCTTGCCAGGGTGCTTGATTTTAAAAAGCTTATAAACTGAAAAATCTGCTTCATTAGATTGCAACC
The DNA here is from genome assembly GCF_028538775.1 of Myotis yumanensis. Classification (NCBI taxonomy): domain Eukaryota; kingdom Metazoa; phylum Chordata; class Mammalia; order Chiroptera; family Vespertilionidae; genus Myotis; species Myotis yumanensis. The sequence continues at coordinate 70,156,531 of NW_027223760.1, read as the reverse complement.
TAACTTACTCCAAAGATGTTTATGTTTTACATGCAAAATTACTAATCAGTCTTGAGGATGCTTTGAAAATGTAGCCCTTTTTAATGTGACTATATAAGCACCCAGCATCTATAGCAAATGCTGTGTGCGTATCAACATTTGCAGGGATCCAAAGATATGCTACTGATACATAAATGTATTTGAAATTCATAAGTACCCAATAAATCAAAATGCCCCTAGATTAGATATAAGCTTCCACACTGGGCTGATAGTAAAAGTATTAAAGATCTAAAGCCTGTTAATATTTATTTTCTCACATATAAAGATGAAGAATTTAAGTCAGTCCTTAATATACAGTGATATGGAGAAGTTGCTCTAAAGCCATTAAACATGCACGGCAATTTTTGTTTAAATGTTTCTTTGTTCCATTGAGATAACTAAACATCTTGAGTGTTCTGAGTTTATCCTTTTTTTTCATGTAAAATATTTTAACTATTTTAAATTCTCTTTGAGTACCTTATATCTTCAAACATGCTTTCAACAGAATAATTTTCATTGCTTTAACTTTGCAGTTATTCCTTATAGTTAAAGAGTAATGATTTACAACAGGAATCCAATCAGTAAGTCATCAAAAGTTCAACAAACATGCCTTGACCATGCCGTTGGTGAGGCAGGAGGCTCAGGCTATGGTGTGGGGGTGGGGGAAATTGAGGGATAGGCTGCCACAGAAGTTTAGTCCTGGGGAGTCTAATTGTCTCCATTCAAAGCAGAAAATAAGCACTAGGAGCATTCAAATAGAGGAAGGGGGAATCACTTCTGGAGGGGGTGAGCAATTAGTAAAATGCAATACTTGAAAAATAAGTAGAAACTTAGGAAGCGATGTTGAGGATTGGCAAATGATGCAGACGGAAGAAGTTCCAGGTGAGTTTGGATAGAGCAGCCTGAATAGGGATGTGGTATAGTAGAAGAAAGGCTTGAAAAATGGAATAAGATTAAATGTGTAGAAGGACTTGAAATATCTGGCTAAATTGACTTCGATGTTGCTCCATAGACAAGAGGATGACGAATGCCTTTTTGACAAGGTAAAACCAGAATTTGAGGGGAAGTTGACTGAAACCCATGTGCAAAGCCCACTGCATGAATTTGCAATTACAACATAGTCACACATGTCTAAAGTACAGCATAGGGAATAGAGTCAATATTGTAATAACTCTTTATGGTGCCAGGTGGGTACTAGACTTACCAGGAGGATTGCCTCATAAGTTATGTAAATGTCTAACCACTATTCTGTACACCTGAAACTAATATAATATTGAATATCAACTGTAACTGGAAATTTTTTTAATTTTTAAAAGAAAAAGGCATTCGGGAGGTCGGGCCAAGCAGCATTTCAGCATTCCGGAAAGATTGGACCAACAGGCACCTGCTCCCAGGCTCCCTAGCAAACTTGGCATTATTGCAAATCATTAAAACATTTGCCAATCCAAAATAAAATCCACTGTATGTGTGGGGGGGGGGGGAGATACATGCATGTGTACATACAATTACACATTCAGTGATGCTTTCTTAGTATTTCATGGTTTCTTTTCAGTGGTGTTTCATAAGGGGAGACAATGAGGAGGCTAGTTCAAACCACTGTCATAGCTCAGGGAAAGGGCCCCCTGTGACCTACAGTACTCGCAGGAGGACAGCTAGTGCCAGTCCCAATATTTTGTGCCTAAAGAGGTAACAGGATTCTTTCTCATGACACCTGACTAGTTCAATACATTAGGTCATTGTCCTTTCTACATAGGAAGCACTTAGTAGATAATGGTCCTTTTTAAAAATATATTTTCCATACCAAAATAGCTATCTCCACCAGTTTTGCACAATTCTCTGCAGACTCCTAAAACCCATTTTCAGTATTTTTACCAGCTTCACACCTAATATGTATGAATGTGAGTATGTACATACATAGGGGAAATATATACATGCAAATATGACTATACATTTAACTAGAGGCCCAGTGCACAAAATTCGTGCACTGGAGTGGGGGTGTCCCTCAGCCCAGCCTGCACCTTCTCCAATCTGGGACCCCTCGGAGGATGTCCAACTGTCCACAGGGATTGGGCCTAAACCGGCAGTCGGACATCCCTCTCACAATCCGGGACTGCTGGCTCCCAACCGCTCGCCTGCCTGCCTGTCTGATTGCCCCTAACCGCTTCTGCCTGCCAGCCGGATCACGCCCTAACTGCTCCCCTGCCAGCCTGATCACTCCCTAACCGCTCCCCTGCCAGCCTGATCACCCCCTAACCACTCCCCTGCCAGCCTGATCACCCCCTAACCGCTCCCCTGCCAGCCTGATTGATGCCTAACTGCTCCCCTGCTGGCCCGATCACCCCCAACTGCCCTCCCCTGCTGGCCTGGTTCCCCCCCCCCCCCAACTGCCCTCCCCTGCCGGCCCGATCACCCCCAACTGCCCTCCCCTGCTGGCCTGGTTCCCCCCCCCAAACTGCCCTCCCCTGCTGGCCTGGTCCCCCCCAACTGCCCTCCCCTGCTGGCCTGGGTCCCCCCTACTGCCCTCCCCTGCAGGCCATCTTGTGTTGGCCATCTTTGACCACATGGGGGCAGCCATCTTGTGCGAGGGTGTGATGGTCAATTTGCATATTATCTCTTTATTATATAGGATTACACTTTCTTAGTTTCTTATGATATGTTTTCAGTGGAGTGTCTCTTTCATAAGGTCATATTTATAGAATATGAACCCAGCTGCTTATTGTTTAAGGAAGGCAGTGGAATCCAACGTTCAGGGGAAAACTTATCTCTTCATTTGCCTCGAGACTGCGTAAAATAGGAATGTCAAGCTGATTCAGATAATAAGTTTGTTTTTTTCTTTGTTTTTGCCTTAAATGGAAATGTTTGTTCAAGGAATCGAATTATGTTTCCTCCTTGTGAAAAATGTATTTAAATAAGGTAATGGGTCACAGCACATGTCATCTCTCAAGTGAAATTCACCCAAGTAAATGTTGTCAGAAAAGGTTCAAGAATAAAAGTTTAAATTCCCAATTTCAGTCCACTATTGCTATGAATCAAAAGAATTTGCCTTTTTTTTCTGGTTTGGGCTCACTCGTGAATAGAAGGGGGTTCCTTCAAGGCCAGAAGCAGTGTATACAGGTGTCAACGTTCAGTTATTCTGTCCCGGGTGGCAATGTCATCATGACCTATTAACCCTGAAAATTTTCAAATGAATCTCAGGGTGACTTAGGACTTAGACTGGATTGCACTTTCAGGGACTGGACTGACATGCTCTCTCTCCTTTCCCTCTCTGCCTCTATCCTTCCTGGTTTTAACAGCACCCGCAAACAAAATTACATGATGAATTTTTCACGACAGCATGGGCTCAGGCACTTCTACAACAGAAGACGAAGGTCACTTAGACGAAACCCATGAAGAATCAAAACGTTTCTTTTTCCTGCCAACATGTGATGTGTTGCTTTTCATTCTTTTAAACCTCTCACTGCATCTGAGATCAGGAAACTCCTGTGAAGGACTTGGGGATTCCCTGAAAGCCCTTCTCAAGACCGAGTGCCCACCACTGTCCCACACTGTGAACTAATGCTAAGTGACTTACTTTCTCATGAGTAAATGTCTTCATGTTGATGTGTCCGTGAAAATTGTGATCTGTTGTAATATCAGTTACAGTGGCAGTATTGGAAATAAGAAATAGTTTAACAGAAAAAAAAAAGTTTAAGCACAAAAATTTAAGAGATTTTTTTTATGTTCAAAATGGCATTTAACGTTCTTGGTCACAAAGCTATTTAAGTGGACTTGTATTTCAGCTATGTATCATGTTTTATATGATTAAATTATCATCATGAGTCCTTTTATGTATTCTCTTTTACTATATAACATTGACACTGTATTTACTTGTTATGTTGCAATATTTTGCTGCTGAATTTCGGGCTACTTATATTCTGCAGAAAATTCTTTGACATACCTACTCAAGAAGATAGTTGTAAAGATATTGTACCTTAATATACTCCTTAAAATGTATGTTGGTTTAGCGTTGTTTTGTGGATAAGAGAAATGCTTGACCTTGAAATATTTTCTACTTAACAAATTGTGGATGAAAACCCTATCTCCCACAAAGGAGTTCCCATTTCCTTGTCTAAAGATTTTTTTTTAAGTGTTCTGTGGCTGATTTACTAAGAGTAATTGCCATCTTGTGTCTGTGGTAACAGAGTGATTTGTAAAACAGTGGATGTTTTCATTGTGTTCTCTTTGTGGATTGTTTTTCCTGCGGGCCATACTCATACCTTCTGATGAAGTTGTACCAACACCAGCAACGTTGTAATGGACCTGTAGCCCTGAACTCTTTATTAACTTAACTGAAAGGTTGCACTGTAGGGTGCACCTCGCTAAAAGCCCATGCTTAAATAAAATACGCCCCCAAGCCATCTGAAGCTCGTTTGTCTTTATTCAGTCTTAAAGTTTGGATAGGGTTTGTAAGCCTGGTCAGGTTTGCAAAGGACAATGTCGAATATATTTACCGGTGTTTTGTTTCATCTTTGAGAATGGCAAATCTCTGTAGACAGTAGTGTGTATGTCAGTAACATTGAATATGCTACAGTATCAGTTGAATATGTACATACAGTATGACCCAGCGACTTCTACGCATTTATCACAGAGGAACTCTTAACATATACACACAAAGAGATGTATGCAAGAATGTTAACAGCAGCATTACTTATAATTGCGAATAATCAGAAACAATCCAAGTATGCATCAACAAGAGGATAGATAAATTGTGGTTTGTTCGTATAATAGAATATTGTATGATAGTTAAACCGAATAAACTTGTAGTGCACCTGTTCACAATAAGCTGCAAAATTACATAGTATGATGCCATTTATCTGATTTTAAAACTTGCAAACAAATACTATATGTTGCTTGCAAATACATGCATATATTGTTATAATATACAAGCATGTGTGGGAACAGTAAATACAAATTTATGATAGTGATTTCCTCAGGCAGGGAAATAAGATCAGAGAAGAGGTTTGTGGAAGATATCAACTCCATCTAAAATGCTTTTATTTCTTTATTAAGTTCAGAATAAAAATTGCAAAATGTTAAGACTTCAGTGAGTTATGTGCATACAAGAGTGTTATATTATTCTCTATTCTCATGTGAAGATCTAAATATTTTTTTAAAAAGAAAAGAATAAATGGGATTTGTCAGGCAGATTCAGTGGGGGGGAAATGGACTTTGTGCGAAAACACAAATGCAGAACTAGCTTAGCCCCTTAGGGGAGTCGCAGATCATTTGAATCTGAGGAGGGGCTTGTGGGGAGCCCAGCCGCCTGGAGAGGTGTACAGGGACCAGGGTTGCTGGGGAGTCAGGCATGAGGGGTGGGGAGTAGATGCTCATGCTGACTAAACTCAGCTTCACCTCGGAGGCCTTGGGGAGCTGTTGGAGATCTTTAAGAAAGGAACTTGGGATGAGTCCATTCTGGCCAACGTGTGGAGAGTGGTTTGAGTAAGTTAAGGGGGAAAAAAGCTAGGAGAGTAGAATCAATAGGTAGATATGGGACAACAGCTGAGGAATAACTTCAAATAGTCTGACAAGAATTTTACTAAGGATTCCTTCTTCTCCAGAGTAACTGCTTCACAGACAAAGTACAGTAGTAAATATAAAAAACAACTGTACATTTTATTGTGCAGGAAAAAAAGTCAGCTGTTACTCAAAGAATTCCAGTTCAGAGGTGAAAGGGTCTTGTCATTATGTTAGTCCTTTGGGTGCTTATTATAAGTGAATGTTTACAGTTTGTTAAAACTCCAACATGGACAGGAATTGATGCTGTCTTTACAGACACGGAGACCACGCAGTGACCATGGGAGTCTGGCGCCCTCCTGTGGCCTTTTATTCCAGTGCCTGGGCCCACAGTCCAGAAATTGTGTCAATACAGCAGAGAAAGAGAAGTTAAGTCAGGAAAACATAACTTTTTATGGAGAGGATACTGGTAGAATAATACATGGACACATGTGTGAATAATACAAAGGCACAGAACTGTGTGTAAGAAATCTTGCCTCAGTAAACTAACTTTCACCAAGTTATTACAGGAATCTCTTAACGTTCCTATCTGTGGGAAGCAGACATATTGTGATGTTAGGCGCTTTTGAACAGCTCTGCAATCACTGTAACAGAAACTAAACTCTCTTAAAGAAACCCAATTACTCCTCATTCTAGTGTAATTTCTTTCACATTAATATTTTGGGTAATTTGCCCTAGCCGGTTTGGCTCAGTGGATAGAGTGTCAGCCTGCGGACTGAAGGGTCCCGGGTTCGATTGCAGTCAAGGGAAGGGCACATGCGAGGGTTTCGGGCTCAATCCCCAGTAGGGGGCGTGCAGGAGGCAGCCAATCAATGATTCTCTCTCATCGTTGATGTTTCTATCTCTCTCTCCCTCTCCCTTCCTCTGTGAATCAATAAAAATATATTTTTAAAAAAGATTTTGGGTAATTTGAAGTTGATTCTCTTTGGTCTGCCTCTTCATTTCCTAACTAACAATATTTATATTCTAGTACTTCTGTGCTTGGAGCTTGATAAAATAGCAAAGGGGGAAAGCGGTCTTTAGCCTCTCTCCCTAAGACACACCCACACAAAACCAGACCCTGCCCAAACATCTACAGCACAGAAAACCAGTTTGGGACCCCGTGTACAGATGCTAACCAATTCTCATATGGGAGACAGAGGGGAACCAGCTTTCTTGAGTATCAGACACATGCTAAGCATTAACATATTCATCTCACAAAAATTGTGACTATAGAATGTAACTGTTCCCCAAGGAGTTTGTATTTTAATAAGCAGTGCTAAACTTCCAGAAATGCTTCAAGATCCAAAAGAATGGGTTTTTAATGGTGAGATTTCAGGCATTTGTTTAGGTGACTGAGGTGGATATTTTGGCAAACATGCCACAAAAGTCTTCACTTGGATGGATCGAGCAGTGGGTCGCTCATCAGGAGGCTTAGGACATAGTGAAGGTACGGTCAATTAGCATCTTTGTCTTTTATTCGTGTAGATGTTATGCCTACTTTGGGGATGACACTTTTGTCTCAAGTCCTTATTAATAACATGCTGCTTGTGAGTGGGGCAGATCCAGGTTTTGTTGGCCTGAAATGTATATAATTTGGTGGACTCTCTTTAAGAAAAAGAACTCAAATTATAAATGCAAAATTAGGTACAAAAGTGAATATTTATTTAGAATGGGAAAAGAAATGATATGGTTAAAAATTTGCAAATTTTTACAAGTTGACAAATATAAACATTATCTAGAACTGTCAAACTTAATCAAGAAAGATGGATCAGAAACACAAAGATGTCATCCAATATATTGGGATACATAAAATAGGCAACTTCACATACAGATGAATTCACTATTTATTTATGTGAAGAACTAATAACTAAACATTTTCTAAATATGATGAAATCTATAAATCCACAGATCCAAAAGGTTCAGCAAACTTCAAGCATGATAAATAGAAAGAAAATCATTCCACTTAATCCACATCATGATTAAGTGGATAAAAAATTGGTGATAAAGAGAAAAAAATCTCTTTTTTAATCTGCACCCAAGGATATGTTTTATTGATTTTAGAGAGAAACACTGATGTGAGAGAGAAACAGGAATCGGTTGCCTCCCATACACACACAGACCAGGGAGAGAAACCACAACCTACATATCAGTATGTGCCCCGATGGGGAATGGAGTCCACCACCTTCTGGTATACCAGCCGATGCTCCAGCCCACTGAGCCACGCAGGCAGGGCAAAGAGAAAAACATAAAACAATCACTCTCCCATTCCCAATCTAATACAAAGTCCTCACAGTGCTCTGAATTCAACCTCTCTTGCCTCTCAGCAAACTTACTGTCAGGAACTGTGGAAAGCCTGTGATTTTCCTCTGCTTGCAAACTCACAAATTATCTTGCTACTGTTTCACAGATGCTGGCAGAAGATACAAGACTCCTGGAGAGGCAATCATCTTTGAAATTCTCATAAAATCTAGTGACGGACTTGCCCTTTACTTCTGGTTTTTCTTCTACTTGTCTGTGTGTTCTCAGTCTTCTTTGCAGATTCAGCCTCTCTTACTTGAATTTACTGCCGTGGCCAGTATCTGATCCTCCTCGGCACCCACTGTGGTCCTTTCCAATCCATCCTCCAAGTAGCACCCAGATGGAGCTTTTCAAAATGCAAATATGTCCCTGGCCAGTGTGCACAGTGGTTAGAGAGTCAGCACCACCTAGGGCAGTGATGGCGAACCTTCTGAGCTCGGGGTGTCAGCATTTTGAAAAACCCTAACTTAACTCTGGTGCCATGTCACATATAGAAATTTTTTGATATTTGCAACCATAGTAAAACAAAGACTTATATTTTTGATATTTATTTTATATATTTAAATGCCATTTAACAAAGAAAAATCAACCAAAAAAGTTCGCGTGTCACCTTTGACACACGTGTCATAGGTTCGCCATCACTGACCTAGGGGCTTATTAGAACTGCATCTCCCAGACTTACTGAATCAGAATCTGCATTTTTTTAATCCTGGCCCAAGGATATTTTTTACATTGATTTTTTTAGAGAGAATAGAATGGAGGGAAGGAGAGAGAGAGAAAAACATAAATGTGAGAGAGACACATGGATTGGTTGCTGCCAATCCTGGCGGGGAATCTAATCTGCAACCCAGGGATGTGGGAATCGAAACGGGACCCATTGGTGTGCCGGCTGATGCTCTAGCCACTGAGCAGCACTGTCCAGGGCCAGAATCTGCATTTTAAAAAAAACACACACAAAAAAACAAGATTCCCAAATGATTCGTATGTACATCATCATTTAAGTACTAGGCTGCAGGACATGTGTATGACGAGATAATCTCATCAGATGGCAAAAAGCAAGTGTCAAGTGAACGACACCAAAATGCATGTCACTGGGACCCAATCCCTCCTTACTATCTCCTTCTGTTAGAATACACTCAGCGGTGTTGAAAGCCTGGAGACATGTCAAGCTGGCTTTACACACATGCTCCAACATCAGGAATTCCTTGACGCAGAAGCTCAGAGTGGCCTGGTGCCCTGGCCGAGAGTGCCCTCGTGCGGAGGAGAGAGGAACTTTCCAGCTCTTCCTCCCGTGCGGAAAGGACCGCACCTGAGGCTCCGGGGTGATGCCTGGCCGGGGCTCACCGGGTGCGGTCTCATTGTCAGACCCGCCGGTGTCTCCAGGCTCGCTTTTCAGCTGTAAGACAGGTGCCACTGCCATGTGTACGCGCAGAAATGCACAAAGCAGAAATAAAGATGACCCAACTAGAATCGTGCTAAGGCGTAAAGGCAGAGGAAACTTTTCCTGTTGAAATCACTTCTACTCCTCGCCCCCTGGAACTGGGGCAGTCTGATCGCGGAGTCCTCTCGCATCCTCGTTGTTAGAAATGAAACAGGCTCTTCCCTCCCTTCCTTCCTCTTGCACCCCTCTCTTCTTTTCTTTCCAGTCTCCGTTTTTCCTCCATTTATATTCCTTTCTCCTACATAGCACGCAATGTTCCATTACTTTTATTTTGTAAATTCTAGCTCGAAAGCCTGGAACAGAATCTGTCGCTCGTTGTCTTGTTGCACACTATTTGCAAGTAAAGTCTTCGTGGAAGGCAGCTCATCAAGGTATTTTTTTTTTTTTGAATCGCACATTCCATTAGCATTTTAATGTTCCGGTGTCGATCTCGGTCTCCATCATGACTGATTTGAAAACATATGTTCAGGTGTGTTCGTTTTTTAGTAATAACCGGACTGTGTCCTACCTGCATCCTACCATTTACTGTGCTTTCCTCGGCCTCGGACCTCTACACGTGCCTCCTCCTCCTGCCTCCCGGCTACAGGAGCCCCCCCTGGAGGCGCTCACGGGCGGCGACCGTCCTCGCCACCCCGAGGAGGTCCCGGTGCTGAGAGGAGACCCCGGGGTGCGCTGCGCGGGGCGGGGCGGGGCGCGGCGGGGCGGGGCGCGGCTCGGGTTACGGCCTCGCGCGCTGCGGCGCCTCCGCTGGGCGGGCGCCTCCTCCGAGAGCCGCGCGGGAGGCAGCGGCGCGGGGTCCAGCGGCAGCGGCTGGAGCGGCGGGGCGGCGGCTCCGCCCTGGGCAGCCGGGCAGCGCCGGCCGGTGAGTGCGCGGGGCGGCCGCGGGGTCTGGCCGTCGAGGGGCGGCGTGGACGCAGGGCCGGGAGGAGCGGGAGCGCGCGGGGCGCAGGCAGCCAGGCCCGCAGACCGACCCCAGCGGGGCTCTCCGGGTCGCCTCCTGGTGATTGTCTTCTCTCTCTCTCTCTCTCTCTCTCTCTCTCTCTCTCTCTCTCTCTCTCTCCCTACAAATAATGGTCAGCTAACTAGACTTGCCCCCCTGCGCCGCCTCTGAACCCGGACAGGACCGAGTCCCCAGAAGTTCTGTCCTGTGCAAACTGCCCGCACATCCTCCTCCGCGGCCTCGGTGTTGTGCTATGTTGTGTTTGTTTTGCGGGACCTTTGCAGCTGGACCGCCTTGCAGTCGTTTGCATCTTTCCGAGGCGTCTGCATCCCTCTGCTGTTGGCCGCTTTGCGGTCCTAACTTCTCAAGCGCCTGGAGTTGCTCCCAAACGCCCTCCTCCCAGCCCCGCTGTGGCCATCGGGGCGCCTTCTTAGTCCAACCTGTTGGTATCCCGATCGGTTTTCTTATAAAAAGCACAAAAACTTACCACTTGTTTTCGCCCTCACCTGGAGACCAGGAGCTGCCTCCGGTTACGCGGGGTGGGTCTGCCCGCTTTTGCCTGTTGGGGGAGCCCCGCTCAGCCCCCTGGCAGAGCCTGAACCTCGGGTCTCCGGAAACTGCCGTCGCCGAGGGTTGCCAAGAGCCGGCTGCTCTGACATCTGGTTGCGGGGCCTCCAGCTGAAACTCTCTCCCCCTAACCCTTGACCGCGGCAGGCGCTGTACCCCAATTGCGGTTCTGGTCTTCTGGGCGCTGGAAGCTCCTGGTTTCTGTGCGGTACAGATGACTGAGCAGAAAATCAACTACCTGGCACCGCTGGGCCCACTGAGTGCGCCCTCCGGCCCAGCCCGCCGCGGCGGGAACTGCGGGAGTCTAGGGCCGTGAAGAAGGCGGTCAGACCCGCGGGAAGAGTCTGCCTCGCCGTGATGACTGTGTTATCCATCCGGCGTCTAGAATATTAAAAACATGAAGGGAAGCTTTTATAATAACAAAAATGGCAATTTAGGGCAGGGGACTGAAAGTCAGCTTTTTCTTATGTGAAAACTGGAAACAACGCGCCTTAGATGTACAAAATGTGTCAATGGACTGTTTATGTTATTGGTAAGGCTTCTTGTTAGTAGTAGGCTACTGGCAGTTACGTTTTGGGGAGTCAAGAGTTATACTTACATGACTGACTGCACAGGGTCAGCGTCCCTAACCCCTGCATTGCCCAAGGGCCAACTGTTGACGCCGTTTTGAAGTGGAGTTTAAAATGGGTTTTTGCTAGGCAGGCCTAGTTACTGTAGTAGCTCTTTGTTGCAGAGGACTTTCAGTCAGGGGTCAGGAGCTGGGGAGAGAAATTCTAACCTATTTGCATTAGAAAGAAGCTTGGGGTGAGGAATTCCTAGGTAAGGTTGCTATGGCTGATACCTTAAGTGCACTGCTGGGAAGCCTTCCAGTCTATTAGGTAACAACACCTGAAGCCCCAATGCTGTTACGTAGCATTTCTTTTTTTTTTTTCTCCCTTTAACTACCCTGAAACTATACAGAGTTACACGTTCCTCATTAATTTATGAGCGATACTCAGAGAATTGACTCAATCCAACACGTATTTGAGTGCCTTCCCTGTGTAAGGCGCTTCGCTGCGAACTGCAGAAGAATGGAAAATGGAGGAATTTTCCAGTTGAAGCAGCAGTGGGCTGGTTGGTTAGGTTTGCCCTGTCTATTCAATTTAAAATAAAAAAGCAGTTGAGCTTTCATTTCATTCTAAAGGTCAAGTGTGTCCCCTGGTATCCTAGTCATTTTGTAATTTTTCTACCATTGCAGGTAGTCTGCATTTTAGTAGTTCCAAAGTAAAAGTTTTTCTAGGAAATAACTAAGTAAGAAGATATGTCCTTTTTTGCTGTCATCTGCATTAACATTGAGTTAATAAAGTCAACATCAACAAGAAAAATGAGATGATGATTTCTTTTCCTTTGGTTTCAAACTAGTGAGGTCTTGCAGGAAAGAAGACAAAGCCAGCGTGGATAAATGCAATCCTCTGGTGCTTTCCAAAGTCTGTCTTACTAAGTCCATCCTTTTGGAGGATAAATTCAATTTCATGAAATCCTTCAGTGCTTTGGTAGAATAGTCCCAGAGGCTACTTTCATAAAATCTTTCATTGTGGATACCAACACCAACACTGTCATTATCTTCTCCCCAACGTCAGCCTGGAATTCTAGGGAGCGTTTGGGAGGGGACAGGTCTTTTTAAAAATCTGGCTAAAACTAGGGACTTTATCACCAGAAAAGACGCACACCCATTCAACATGTCGCATGTCTTTCAGAGGATTCTTGATGCCCAGGAATAAGGTGTCACTTTAGAACTAAGTAAATTAGTCAGAGGGTTGACAAGTGGAGGAAAATAGAAGTGAAGCAAGGAGTGGGACTATCCACCAACTGAGTGGATGTTATTTAATTTACTTTCGAATGGCATTTTGAGTAAGTATTCTGTGAATGGGAAGTAATAATTGCATTCTTTGTGAAGGAATAAAGATAAATTAGTCCTATTAATGTTTTTTAACCCTCACACAAGGACATATTCATTGATTTTTGGAGAGAAGGGGAGGAAGAGAGACAGACACAGACACAGAGAGAGAAACATCGATGTGAGAAACATCCATCAGTTGCCTTCTCTACACGCCCCCATTGGGATCGAATCTGACACCTAGACATGTGCCCTGACCAGGAAGCAAATCCACAACCTTTTGGTGTACGGGATGATGCTCCAACCAACTGAGCCACACTAAGTTTTTAGTTGATAAAATTAGCTTTTACCTTGACCTTTATGAATCTCACTTTTCAATTTTTTGTTGTTCTTCTCAATGAAAGTGCTCTGAGATTGTTTTTCTTCAAGTACTGATACACCATTCAGGATAGTTTCTCATGTCAACTTTGGTAGCCATGAATTGCTAAGTATGGCAATGATTCAGTTAAAAATTTGAACAAATTCTCTCTCTCTCTCTCTCTCTCTCTCTCACACACACACACACACACACACACACACACACATACACATACATAGTTCACCTTTAGAAGGGAGAGATATATACAGACAGTGTCCCCCAAAAAGTGTATACACACTTTAATACCTGATAGCTCAATTTTGAAAATGAAATGTATTTTAATAAGCACTGCCTTTATAATTATTCAATATGTGTATACATTTTTTGAACTCTATATATAATCTTTTTAGTATATAAATGTTTCCGTGTAAACCATTGTGAGAATTGTAGTTGTGTCTCGGGAGAGAGTTTATTGCTATTGGGAATGAATGGACAGCATTAAGAATATTTTACATCCGAGAGATGCAAATCAAAACAATAATGAGGTACCATCTCACACCTGTCAGAATGGCTGTCATCAACAAATCAACAAACAACAAGTGCTGGTGAGGATGCGAAGAAAAAGGAACCCTCCTGCACTGCTGGTGGGAATCCAGACTGGTACAGCCACTGTAGAGAACAGTATGGAGTTTCCTCAAAAAGTTAAAAATGGAACTCCCATTTGACCCAGTAATCTCACTTCTAGGAATATATCCCAAGAAAACAGAAACACCAGTCAGAAAGGATATATGCACCCCTATGTTCATAGCAGTACAATTTACAATAGCTAAGATTTGGAAACTGCCTAAGTGCCCATCAGCAGATGAGTGGATTAAAAAACTGGTACATCTATACAATGGAATACTACACTTCTATAAAAAAGAAGGAACTTTTACTATTTGCAACAGCATGAATAGAACTGGAGAGCATTATGCTAAGTGAAACAAGCCAGTCAGAGAAAGATAAATATTACATGATCTCACTCATATGTGGGATATAATGATCAACATAAACTGATGAACAAAAATAGATCCAGAGACAAGGTAGCACTGAACAGACCATCCCACCTCAGAGAGAAGGCAGGGGTGGGGGGTTAGAGATCAGCCAAAGGACTTGTATGCATGCATATGAGCATAACCAATGGACACGGGCACTGGGGCAGTGGGGACTTGCCCTCGGGGGTGGGAGTGGCGGGGGGTGGTCAATCGGGGAAAAAGGAGACATATGTAATACGTTAAACAATAAATACATATATATAAATATATGAAAAAGAAATATTTTAGACATAACTTCTTTTAAAGAACAAACCAGCAACTGTGGATAAACTGTCCTTTCTTCTATGCCTAGGGCCGAGGAGCCAGCTGTCATCCCCACTGATCAAGGTTTCACTAAACTGCACCAGACTTCCAGCTGGGGACCCCCTTGTGCTACACATTAGATCTGGGTAAGTAGAGGGACTCCTGGAACTAGTAAAATGGGAGAGGGGGTCGTAGGTAGCAATATAGTATACCTGGACCAAAGGATTCCTTAACATTTCCAGAGGCCTGAATACACCGAGAGAGCACATGCCAGAACCATCATAGCCTAAAACTCACCCTTCTAACTTCTATCAGGACCAGCGTGCCTGATCCTTAGATGTGAACCAGCTCTGACTTACCTTATTACTCTTCAGAAACAACTAGGTAGCTGGTCACTACCCTAGAATGTCATTGAGAGACATTTACTAGATGAGTAAATTAATGGAGATCATCATTTTAATCCAAACTCTTCCATTAACTAAATGAGTGATCTTGGGCAAGTTACAAGTCAATTAATTTCTTTGGACCTTAATTTTTTATGTATAAGATAAGGTTGTCATGTGGGATTAGTGATCTTAATGCGTTTAAATCAACTGGAGAGTTTAATTTGAAAGAAAAAGGAAGGAAGGAAGGGAGGAAGGGAGGAAGGGAGGAAGGAAGGAAGGAAGGAAGGAAGGAAGGAAGGAAGGAAGGAAGGGAGGGAGGGAGGGAGGGAGGGAGGGAGGGAGGAAGGAAGGAAGGAAGGAAGGAAGGAAGGAAGGAAGGAAGGAAGGAAAGTGGATCAGAGATTCTGATTTCATTGGACTGGGGCAGGTCCAGACATCTCTATTTTTTTAAAGCCCCCCTTTCCTGTATACACACCCAGAAAATACTAATGCCTAGCCAAGATTGCGAGTTATTAGGTTAAATAACCATAATGGTTCTAAGATTGTATCACCTAAAGGTAGAAAGCAGGCCCACAAAATTCCTTTTTTTTAACCCTCACCAGAGATATTTTCTCCATTGATTCTAGAGAGAATGGATAGGAGGGGGTAATGGGAGAGAGGCAGAGAGAGAAACATCAGTGTGAGAGAGACACATCAATTGGTTGCCTCCTGCACATGCTCCGACAGTGGCTGGGAATCAAACCTGCAACCCAGGCGTATACCCTTGACAGGGAATCAAACCAGTGGCCCTTCAGTCCACAAGCCGACACTCAAACCACTGAGAAACACTTACCAGGGAACAAAATTCTTTTTATACACAGCCTGGCCCAGTATTACATACAGTTAATGGTAACCAGGTCTTAACATGCTTTTCTAAGAAACAGTCCAAATCAAGCAATGTCCATTCATTCAGGGAAGGTGCCGTGCCTCCTTACCAGCTAGTATTTCCACGGTGCTTTGTGAGTTTTCAGCAGCTAGTACATGTTGACGGACTGAATCCGCTGTAACTCTGCCTATCCAAGATGATTAGCTGTTCCTTAAGGTCCCCAGAGAGGATTATCTGTCTTCTCTCGGTATCCATGCCAGTGTTTAATAGCCTATTGAAATTTTCTCCTAGAGGTGATCTGTGACTTGTTGGGGTGGGGAGAAAGGTGTCAGCAAGGGATAAGGATGATCACCTTGATCGTTGCTGAAATGTGAGCTTCTGTGTCCAAACTGAGATAAAAGAAAAAAAAAAAAATGATCCTCACACCTTCTCAAGTAGTTGTAGGCTATTGAGTTACCCGAACTGGGAGAGGAAAAAAGAGCACATTGTTTACCTTAATCATTTGTTGGATCTAATCTTGTTGCCATTTACATTGTAAATTCTGCAGATGTTCACACTTGAAAGTTATTCTTAGATTTAAAGGTATAACATTAAATGTAATCCATGAAATTTATTTCTGTTTACCCTACTCTTTCTTTCTCCTACTGCCCTTCACATCCCAAACACCCAGAAGAAGAAAAAAACAGCGTATGTGTGACTGTCAGATCAGTAAAAGACAGACATGAGTTGACCAAAGATGAAAAGACATTAAGGAGGAAATGTAGAACAAGGGTAAGAAGGCCCGTGGATTCAAGAACTACATTTAATTTATTTCTTTTCTCTCTGCTTGGTCTTATAGTTGCTACAAGTTTATTCTCAAGATTTCTAAAATTTAGGCAAATCATTGTATCCCACCTACTCTGTGTTGGTAAATGTGGCCCATGATTCCTGTGTGTTCTCTGAAGTCTTCCATATGCAGTGCATGGAATGGTGTCTCCATGGGTCAACTGGCAACCTGAATATAGTTGGTCTAATCAGCATTGACCAATCACAGAGCCCGACTTGATTCTAAATGATGTCTTATGTTGAAGAACATTTTTTTCTGGAGTGGAAACCTTTGGTGTCTCAGAGGAACTGCCCTCACCTTATGTCAAAAATCTGGTGGAGAACTACACAACCAGCTCAGCCCCCACCTCTACATTGTCCTAGAACTGGTTGTACTCACTGACATTAAAAAAAAATGTTTTTCTAGTATTGGATTCATTTCATTTGTTTATTGCTGATCATTGTTACAAAGATTTAGTAACATTGAGCACGTGCAATTTTATTATTTCGGAAGTTATTCTTGGCCTACTTCTTAAAATGAGTTAAGGTAGGCATAAATATACTAGGAAAAGATGGTTTTGTCATCATAACTTTAAACCTAATGAAAAACTTAATTATTATCAAATACCCAGTAATGTGTTTATATATAAGCATTTGTCCTCCCACAAATCTAATTTTTAAAGATAGTAAGTATAGTCAGGGTTGTTCTGGTCTTCAAGATTATCATTAGTTTGCTCCTTAAATCTTTACTGCCTCAAAACAATTAAATGCTGGAAGATAATTAGAAATGATAACATTTTCTTAACTAGTTCATTCTTAACTAGCATCTCCAAAGCTAGCAGGGGTTTTCATTTCTTCCTTCCTTTCTTCCTTGATGCACTCATTTGTTCGACAAATGTCTAATGAAGTCCTACTGTGTACCTGTTTCCATGTCTTATGAAGGGAGGGAGGAATACAGAAAATAAGGAAGTAAAATGCAGTGCGGGTTAGATGGTGATGAGTGCTATGGAGAAATACAAAGCTGCAAAGAAGACAGTGGAGGAGTTGGTTGGGGAATATTTAAAATAAGTTGGCCTCACCTGGCTGATGTGGCTCAGTAGTTGAGCCTCAACCTTTGAACCGGGAGGTCATGGTTTGATTCCTGGTCAGAGCACATGCCCATGTTGTGGGCTCAATCCCCAGTGTGGGGTGTGCAGGAGGCAGCCAATCAATGATTCTCTCTCATCATTGATGTTTCTATCTCTCTCCCTCTCCTTTCCTCTCTGAAATAAATTTTAAAAATATATTTTTAAAAAAGGTTTCCGTTAAAATGTAGTTTCAAGTTCTCTTAAAAATTGGGTGTTCTATTTACATGAAGTTCTAGAATAGGCAGAACTAATCTATGGTGATAGAAATCAGAAGTGAGGTTATCTGACTTGGGGGTGTGGCAGGGATTGACTGGGTAGGGATGCAGGAGACAGCTCTGGATGATAGAAAGGTTCTGTTAACAGTGGTCTAAAATGTGTGGCAAAACTCATTAAGCCATACACTGATCTGTGCAGTTCACTCTATGTAAATTGAACCTCAGCATAAAGGACATTTAGAACTGGAAGCCAACATTCAGTGAGAGCTGAATAGTAGCTGATCACTTTGGGCTTGGCACATGCTCTCTAGATTGGCACAGACTCACCTGGTTCACTCAATCATTGTCATTACCTACCTGGCCCTTGTTGGTGGTGTAGGTGCATGATTCCTACAGTAGTCTCTTGGCAGTTTTGTTTTCAATTGTAAATGGGAAGTGAATCTAAAAGGGCCTTGATTGGCAGTGAAGAAAATAGTACTTGCCTCCTAGGGGTGTATGTGAAGCATGTAACAAAAGGAAACCTGATAGCTTACATCCATCAAGCAGCTCACCTACATTCATCTCTCAACTAATGGTGTTCTCAGTGAAATCTGGGTTCTCAGAGGTCTCAGAGCATAACTCTCGCTCTCCTCTCAAATGCCAAGGGGCTCCTGTGTTTGCAGACTCCTTCTCTAAGAGAAAAAAAAAAAGTACCCTTTATCTGCACTTAAAATTTACTTTTATTATGTTTGTTATGAAAATAATGGTGTTGACTGTGGAAAAACAAAGAGTATAAAATAAAATTACCCACAATTTACCATTTTTTGGCAAATGCTCTCAAATCCTTCTTCATATATCTATATATTTTATGTTAAAAATGTGTTGTGTTCAATTGTTAAAATTTAGCACGCAACTTCCTAGTTTACAAAATGAAAAAAAATAAGACAAAGATTAAACATGATAGACTAAGCAAAAGCATTTGCCTTCTCTCTATCCTATAACTCTTTTTAATTGACTGTAAATTTTTACAAAGACTAGGAAGAACTCTAAAGAGAATGAGAGAGGAAAATGTTTGGAGGAAAGTTACTGATGAGACAGAACCCAGAATTAGTGCAAGAAGGTCCACCATAGGAATGGGGGTGACCCTATAGAAAGGGGCTTTGAGCTCAGAGTCAGCAAAGGCAGAGAGCAGGCACGAGCAGCAGGGCCTGAAAGCAGAGAATTAATGGGAAGTCTTTGTGGATTAGTTAAGGTGAACCAGTGCTTCTAATATGAGTTTGGTATTTTAGGTAAATTCTTTCTCTTTCTTGCATTTGGGAAGTGGTGGGCTCTGGCCTGGAAGCCAGCTCTGGCCTCCTCACCCTAAAGTCAACCTAGAAGTCCACAGAGCCCACAGGTGCAAAAAGCCTGTAATCACCATTTCATTCAGGGAAGGATCCTATCCTAGAAAATTATTTACATGATTTATGGAGGAAAGCAACACAAATTAACCAGAAAAGTCAACGAAGTCTTTAATTTTAAAAATATAACCAAGAATAGCCTTCCATAGGAAGAAGCATGGGGAAAAAAATAAAGTTATTAATGCTAGAGGGAATATCATTTAAAACAACTTTTTTAAAAAATATGAGTAGCTTCAGAGTGGTTAAAAAGACATTGTTTCCATATAACAAAACAGAATTCTTTTAAGGAGCAAACAGAAAACAGACAAAATATCTTTAATTTTTAAATGGTTATTAAAATAAAAAATGATTTGTTAAAAGGCTAAAAGACAAAGTTTAAGAAATCTCCTGAAATGCACAACCAAATGTCAAAGAGATAGAGAATATATGTGATAGAAAAGATGAGAAGCAGTTCAGTAAGTCCAATACCAGTCTATTGGAGCTCTAGAAAGAGAAAACAAAGAAAATGGAAGGAAGGAGTTGACAAATAAAAGGAAAAATTACCTCTTGTTAAGGCAAATTATGATATAAAAAAAGGTTCATCAAGTGAATGAGGTAAAAATCCATACAGAGATACAATCATTACAAAACTCCAGAATCAAAGATACAGAGAGGCTCCTAACACTTTCTGAAAGGGAAAAATAAAGTCACTTACCTAAGATTGACGTAAGGCTTCCCATTAGTAAACTGGATACTAAACTACCCTGGAGTAGTGCCTTTAAAATTATAAGGGAAATTATTTTGAACTTAAAATTCTGTTGCCAGTAAAATCGTCAATTAAATGTAAGAGCGAAATGAATACATTTTCAGACATTCAAAGACTCAGGTCATTTGCTTCCAAGTACCCTTTCTGAAGCAATTACCTAAAGAAGTGCTCCAGCAAAAGAAGGGTAGAAAGTGTCTAACTCCCCAAGTGTAATTAAATTAACTCCCAAACTAACAGATGTGTATCACCAGACTTAGAAAGAAATTTATACAAATTAGGACAAGTAGTGAGCTGCAAGACAAATATAGCTAGAACCAGTAATGAACAATAGTCACATAGTAGTAATAATGGGCCTTTTAACAACACAGAGGACTAAATTGACTTACACAAATTCCCTCCAGTGCAAACACACAAAAATAAAGACTAAAACACAATTAGATGTTTAAATAAATAATTAACTTTGAAATAAAGACTACCAGAATGCAGAAAAGTGTTTTAAAAGACAATAAATGCAAGTTCATACTCAGCACAGCCCATAGGCGTTTCTCTGTGGGATACAGATCCCAGAGTGTGAGGATGGGTTGTACCATTCAAACCTGGAAACAAGACATGGTCTCAGGGCTAAGGAGACAGTGAACCACTTTCCCCCTCCCCTTTTATTTAATATAAGTTCACAGTTTTTTAAATCTACAAATTCCCATAAGGGAATATCAACAAACAAAACAAACAGAAGAATCAGAGGCCCAAGAATGTAAAGTGATGGAAATATATGAACAAAATCTTAAGTGTGTTAAAAATTATTAAAGGGATAAAAAGTATAGAAAACTAAAGGCAAAAATAATATACTATAAAAAGAACAGCATATTTCAAAAAGAAGGTATAGACATGAAAAATACAGAGTTTTAGAGATTAAAAGACACAATGATACAATGAAAAGCTCCAATATGTGTCTAATAAAAATTCCAGGAGAGAATAGAGAAAATGATTTAGCCTATATTGGTTATATAAGAAATTAAAAGAATAATATAACCTGGCAAAAATAGTAGGGAATAAGGAGTCTTAAATATTCATTTTTCTTGGTAAGCATTCATAGATAATGTCTGAATTTGATAAGTAAAAAAATAGCCATGTAATTATATTACTTAGAACTGTAGTTCTCAGTCCTCAAGATTTGCCTAAATGACGAGCACTTGGTGTCAGGTACAAAGATACTAAATGCACAGAACAGTTCTACACAAGTCCCACCAAAAATACTAACAGCTGATTTAGAGTTAAAAATAAACTTACTCAAAGAACTAAAAGCAAAAATGATTTGAAGAAAATGGTTGCTTCAGGGAATAAAGCTAGAATTTGGGAGAAGAAGGGGTGGAAAACTTTATTTTTCCAATTAGCTCTTCCATAATATTTGCAATCTTACTGTATCAGTATTATTTTTATTAAAGTTATTATTTTAGAAAAAGAAATGACTGGTAAACCAGTAGATTCTTCTTCAATTTTCACATAGAGGACGTTTTCTTATTAAAATATCTGTCATTCAAACCTAAGCACCAATTTGAATTATTGAGCTTTTTACCCCACAGAAAATCCTGGAGGCATATCTTAAGTGTATTAATGATCTTTCAAGTGTTCCTGGTTGGAAAATAAATCTTGTAATTTATCAACTTATGGAGTCACAACAAATTAGTGCTGGAAGGGATTCAGTTTCTTTATTGGAATTGAATCATTTTTGCATGGCTTGCTGGCTTTGATCAGTTCTATACAGGATAACGGAGGATGGGAATGTAGTCAAAGAACCAGAGCATATGGCTTCAAGTTGGAACCTGTAGCCAGACTTTGTATGGTCCTCTAAGACCTGGTCTTCTTTGACCTCTGCAGTTTCATTTCCTGTAACCACGCACTGCACAGTGCTTTTGGTATTCCATGGACATTTCCTATCAATTTTTACTTTTCATTTCTCTGTGCAGAATCACGGGCCCTCACTTTTGCCTTCTACCCATTATTCGAGAGTTACTTCAAACCCAGTATCCTCTCTGAAGCCTTCCTTGACCTCTACTCTTCTAATTTTGTTATCCTCTAATCTCCACGCTTCAAAAACAAGTCATGACCAGGGGGAATACATGCCTATAAGTAACATAATTTAGATAAATCAGATAAGCATTTTGACATAATTAATCTCAGACACAGTTAATGAGGCAGCATAGCATAAGAACACGGTTTCTAAGTGAGCAGACCTCAGTTCCAGCCCCAGCTGTTACTACTCCATGGGAGCCACAGAGTCTGCATCTGAAAGATGAGGAACATTTTTACCCAACAGAGAGGCTGTGATTTTTTTAAAATTTCACAGTCTCAATAAACAGTAACTACAATAATTACGTTTAACTACTGTTGTGTATAAATAAGAAACTCACATAAATGTCTACAATTCATATTATTTTAGGTCAATTTGTAGTGTTCATGTACTCACCTTGAAAGTTACCCAGTAAAGTGAGTATTTACGTTGCTTAAAAATGAACTGGCTTTTATAACTGTCACACATGTAAACTCACACAGATCAAAAAACAAAATCCCACTTATAATAGCAAAAATTTGGAAGTAGGCTAAGCATCTAATAATAAGGAAGGTGGTTAACGGCATCATTTTATATATATTATAATGCAACCATTAAAAAGTGTATTTCTGAAGTTCCTTATTGACATACAAAATGTTTATAATATGTTAAGTAAAAAAATTTAATGCAAAACTATTAAGATAGTATCTGAGCCGTGTATAAATACATTATATATGTACAAATATATGCATTTATAATATACATTTAATATGTATCATTTATGCATGAGAGAAATGGACATTTCCCAAATTTGCTAGTGTTCATATATTACTTTTCTAATAAGAAGGAAAAAGTAACATGATTTACATATAAAAGACCCTTGGTCTCATTTCCTAAATGTTGGTATTTCCTTGACAACAATCTCTTCCTCCCATCCCCAAAACTTTCTCTGTTTCCCTGTATGCTCTGTCATTTCATATGCCATCACCCACCTATAAGAAACTCTTATAAGGATGTAAATTTCTGCAGACATTGGGTGACAACTTTTCTAAGGGCAGGTACCATAGCTTATTGACCTCTAAGCGTAGCCAACTCTCATGTTACAGCCAAACATGGAAGTAGAGAGTCAGTAGATTAGTATTGAATGAACAAATAAATGGAGACCCAAGGCTTTGAGCAATGGAGCAGGTAAAAGGAAATGAGTGTGGGATTGATTAAAAAGGTAATAGTAAATATTTATTGAGTACCTTTTCCCCAGTGCTTTATCATTTTAATCCCCAGTGCGGCACTGTGAGGCCTGGTGAGACAAGTTAGGGGTCATGCATTCAACAGCATGCTAGGCAGCGGTTTAAAAAGTAAAACGAGGAAGCTCTTTTGTACAGATAATAGAAAGATCACCAAGAAATATTGTTTAGTGAAAAAAACCAGATGTAGAATGGTGTTGAGTTATGCTACCATTCACGGGAAGAAGATATATTTCTATCCGCTGGTATATAAAATATCTCTGGAAAGACACACAGAAACTGACACTATGGTTGCCTCCAGCCAAGGGGGAAGGGAGACTTTATTTTAATCCTCTTTACATAGTTTTGAGCCATGTGAATATATTAGTGATTCAAAAAGACAACTGAATGAAAATAAAGGAACATTGTTATTCTTATTTACAAATGAGCAATCTAAGGTTGAAGGAAATTAGGTGCCCTGCCCACAGTAGTAATAATAATAGACACACTTATTGAACACTTACTGTGTGCCAGGCCCCATAATAAGTACTTTAGAAACATTTTCTAATTTATTCCTCTCAGATCCCTAAGGAGGTTTATTTTTATCTCAGTGTTAGAGCTAAAGAATCTGAAGGAGAGAAATGTAAATTATTTTCTAGTTCAGGACAAATTGGAAGTAATAATTACTCTGGGGACAGCAAGCAAATACCAGGACTTATGGTCACCCTACTTAGAAAGGACAAGTCACTTGCCTTCCGTCCTGTCATAATGGCAGAACCAAGACTGGAACTGAGGTCTTTGCGACTCCACAGCCTACGCTCATAACTGCCATTTACAAATTAGCAAATGAAGGGACAGAAAGCTTATGGACCTTGCAAAAAACTCACAGCTATTACTAGTAAGTACCAGGTGCAGAGGCCAAACACAGTCCTTCTGAAACCAAAGCCTACCAGACAATGTTGCCCCTCTGGATACTAATCTAATATCCTTTAGCAGAGGAATTTAAGGGGAGGCAGAGGATATAAGAGGTAAAGGATGACAGAGCCCCAGGCTAAATACTCCAGCAACCTTGGTCCCTGCCATTCGAAGACAAAGAGCACTCATTTAACAAATGTCTAGGAGCCTGCTGCATGCTGGGCTCAGTGCTGGGTGTTCAGAGACAATGGTGCTCCCTCAC
Organism: Myotis yumanensis; assembly: GCF_028538775.1. NCBI lineage: Eukaryota > Metazoa > Chordata > Mammalia > Chiroptera > Vespertilionidae > Myotis > Myotis yumanensis. Next base: position 70,132,193 of record NW_027223760.1, on the reverse strand, counting down.
GGACCTTACAGTCTACATTTCGGACCAGCTTAGATTTTAAGGCCTTTGGATCTTCCTACATATCGCGCTACTGCAGTTAGTCAGTGATTATTATAAGGAGAAGCGGATAATATATTTCTAGTTATGCCAGAAATATAGAGAAGAGGAAGCAGCTTTTATAAATTGCTTTTCAGGAAAAGGCTGACAAAGTCATAAGTGAAAACTTTATTTTCTGGACTATAATTCATGAAAACTTTTCTATATGCCATGTTCATTATAGAAACATTTATGTTCTGTTGCTCTGGGAAGTGTAGAAAAAGTTTATAATAAGTAACTTCTATTTTTGTTGGTTGTTCATGCTGACACCCATAGGTAAATTATGTGAAAGATGTAGTAAGTTTGGGCATGTGCTGCATACTTGGATTTAAAAGGTTAACATAGCCCTAGCTGGTTTTGCTCAGTGGATAGAGCATCGGCCTGCAGACTGAAGGGTTCCGGGTTCAATTCCGGGCAAGGGCACATGCCCGGGTTGCAGGCCCCATCCCCAGTAGGGGGGCTGCAGAAGGCAGCCGATCAATGATTCTCTCTCATCATTGATGTTTCTATCTCTCTCTCCCTCTCTCTTCTTTTCTGAAATCAATAAAAATAAATTTTTTAAAAGATAAATAAATAAAAGGTTAACATATGCATTATTAGAATTATAACTATGCAACTTGATTACTTTGAATAGATGGGTAGATGTCTTAACTGACATCTCCAGTTCATAGTGAAGAATACTCACCTTCCAACTTAAAACTGAGGAAAACATTATTAAACTGGTGTGAGTGTGTGTGTGTGTAAACTTCTTAGTTGCAGACAACTGAATTCATTCTAGCTCATTTAAGCACAAAGATTTCATTGGCATTTTGAACAAACTTGCCAAGACTAACCTCAGAATGTTATCACTGGAAATATCATTTAAAGACCAGGAAACTAAGACCCAGAGAGGCAGTTATTTTTCCATATTCATTCAACAAGCATTTCTGAGCTCTACCTAGCAGTCAGTGTACAGATAGCAACAGTATTGGGTTTCTGTTCTCATGGAGCTTACAGTCCGGTTTCCCAACAGGTTGTTCATCAGTCTTACCCCATGGGCTTTAAAAAATACAGATTCCAGAATTACTCAATCAGAATCTTGTAAGGACCTGGAAATCTGTGGTTTCAAGCTCCCAGGTGATTCTGACATGTTTGCAAGTATGGAACTCCTGATCTACTTAACCTTGTCATCACAGCATAGAACTTGAGATGCAGAAGTAGGGCTAGACCCTGACCCTGACCTCCAATTTGGAGCATCTTCCATAAAATCATAGTGAATCTTCATTATTGCCTAGCAACTAATTCTTGCCTTTAGTTTGAAGCTAAAATGTTGCTGCTTTGTTATAATATTTTTAACTTTTCAATTACAGTTGATATACAATATTTTATTAATTTCGGGTGTACAGCAAGTGATTAGACATTCGTACACCACGTGAAGTGATCACCACAATAATTCCAGTACCCACCTGGCACCTTGCATAGTCAGTACAATGTTATTGACTATATTCCCTGTGCTGTACTTTACATCTTCATGCGTATTTTTATATTGTTATAATTTTTATTTATAAATATCTGTGCCTTTTACATTTGACAACTACTTTGAATTGGAAACAAGTTTTGCATTTTGAGGATATTTTTCGGTAAGTCACTTACGCCCAAGTGAGTGTAGTAGAGTTCATTTTCTCACCTACACTGTGGGGGACTTAAATTGGATGATCTCCAAGATTACTTTCAGGTCTAGAAATCTATGATAAAAGATGTTCTAAACTATTTTTAAATTTCTTCTCTTATAGCTGTGGAAAAACCTCTAGGTCAATTTGCTTTTCTGTCATTAGTATTTTCGTTGGCGGACCTACCAGAAGATGTATCACTTTAAGCCATCTCAGAAGTGACGTTTCTCTCATGTGAGGGTTTGTTTTACAATTTGGTGATTTATAATTTCAATCACCACTCTGGAACCTCATTATCTGTCAGATAGGAGTCTGGTCATTTGATCTCCTTGTGTTGGTCCCTCGGTTACTTTGCCTCTCTCATTCTGATAAGGTGGTTATTGATAGCTTTCGAGGCTTTAATTATTTAATTATTGCTAATGAGCATTAGAAGTTCCCCAAAAGGACAGCCTTTCATTATAACATGCTCTGCGCCTTCCCAGTCCTGACCCCTCCCAGCAGGCCTTTCTTTCCCCACTTAAGACACCTCTGTGCTGCCCAACAGTTATCTCAAGGAGGACAGAGCCTACAGCCAGGGTCCCAACACTTCAAAAATATTTGAGAGCCCCCTCTTTACTCTGTCTCTTCCTAACCTACAGAGAGTTACAGTTGCCCAATTTAGCAAAATGTGTTAAAGTTGAGATAAAGAACAAAATTTGAATGTCAGCACGCCCCATGCGATGTTTGGAATACACGTAGACTAAAGAATTGACTTGTGGTGTACTGGGTGAGTGTGGCTTTTCATCCAGCCGTCCGCTAAGTCAGCAGTTTTGAGTCTTGGCTGCACATTAGACTCCTGCGGAGAGCGTTTAAGCTCTCCATCCCTGCCTGCCTCCCGGCCAATTCAATCAAAATCCCTGGCTGTAGTCGGGCATCAGTGGTAGTTAGAGCCGCCCAGGTGATTCCCCTGTGCAGCCAGGCCTGAGGACCAATTCCCAAAATTAAAATGTCAAATTCAAAGCACCATTTTTACGGCTATATCACGCCTTTATGTTTCAAATTCCTCTTCAAAATTTATTTCATGTGCTTTTCAGTAAGCATTTTATATTAACCCTTACTATATTTATTATGTTATGTTCTAGCATATCATCTATTATAAAGATTACTTTTTTTAAAGGATCTCATATGGCTTTAATCATGTCACTGATTTATTATTATTTCGAAAAGTATATAATTGGCTTTTGTTTTCAAATGTTTCTTTGTGATTTGTTATGTCAAACCGGCCGGGGCTCTTAGGATGCTTTCTTAAAAGTTTTCTGATATCTGTTGTTTTCTAAAAGATTCTGGGTTCAGGCAGAGTTGAAAGCCAGTATTTTTATATACGTCAAATACCCCCTTAGCTGATCATCTGAATTTCCCAGGAAACTTTCAAAACATACATCTAATTCCTCTGCTTAATGAAGTCAAAAGAATTTTGAGAGGTTCTAGGTGGAGAGTAGAAGAAGGAAGAGGATGTCTAATATTTTAGAAATATCTTATTTCCTCCACTATACTATATAGTATGTATATTTACATTATACATACTACAATGTAAACCTATTCTGTTGCTCTGAAATCTTTTTTTTTAATAGCAAGCTTATTAGGTTGCCAGGCACCTAAGGGATTTATTGTTTTTTAAATATATTTTTTATTGAGTTTTTACAGAGAGGAAGGGAGAGGGGTAGAGAGTCAGAAACATCGATGAGAGAGAAACATCGATCAGCTGCCTCCTGCACACCCCCTACTGGGGACGTGACCGCAACCAAGGTACATGCCCTTGACCGGAATCGAACCTGGGACCCTTCGGTCCGCAGGCCGATGCTCTATCCACTGAGACAAACCGGTTAGGGCTGCTCTGAAATCTTAAGAAAGTCACCACACATGGATACAGTGATACAGCAATGCATGCCTACACCTACATGGAGTGAATGTCCACTGTCCAGGCCCCACCCATGGGAATCCTAATTCAGAAGAGTCAGAGTGAGGCCTCAACAGCAGTACTTTATTTTTTTATAAGAAGGAACTCTTACTTTTGTAATATATTTTTTTGTTGATTTCAGAGAGGAAGGGAGAGGGAGAGAGAGAGAGAGAATCATCAATAATGAGAGAGAATCGGTGATCGGCTGCCTCCTGCACGTCCCCTACTGGGGATCAAGCCCAAAACCTGGGCATGTGCCCTGACTGGGAATTGAACTGAGACCTCCTGGTTCATAGGTTGACCTTCAACCACTGAGCCACACCAGCTGGGCTCGGCAGCAGTACTTTAAACCTTTCCCCAGATGATTGTAGTGAGTGGCCAGGTTTGGTCACCACTGCATTGTAGATGATACAATATCCTTAGACAGTGGTCATCACTACTTGTCCCATTGACAACAGTAAATGTGTGTTAAGAGCAAAATCATTGGTAAAGCTGACTTTTTTGCAACATGGAAACAGAAACAAAAAAAAACAGTCTGATTCTTATTAGATTCCCCTCAGCTCTGTCTGGTCTATTTCTCTTTGAGTGGCTGTATGAGGAAGGAATAACCTTTCTAAAAATAGGACAGAAGAAGACCAAGGAGGACGTGTCCAAAAGGAACAATACAGTAAAGTGTTTAAAATAGACTTAACCTTCTGCACTGTGATATAACAGAGAGGAAGCCTGGCTTACGTTATCAACAATCATGAGGCACCAATCCAAAGATTTTATTCATTCAGCTATTCCTGAGTGCCTGCTAGGAAACAAGGACTGAGATAGATCCCGGGAATTCAGACTATGGTGTTGCCTGGAGGAATTTACAGTCTAGAAAAGGAGACCAGTAATTGTAATACAGTGGGAGAAAAATGGGAAATTATGCAAAGTGGCAACTATAGACACATCTATGAAGGATTAGAGTTGAGGAGGCGACTTCAGAGAACAAAACCAGGCTTTTGAAAGCTACAATGATAAGTGTGGGGGGGAAATTGAAGGAGAGTGAGGGGGAAAGAAATGGAATTTCTTAGAGTGAATGGGACTCTGAGCTTGGTATGTTCCTGAATTACAAACATTTCTACAACACTGTCATGTGATGTTTTGGAGGAGGTGGGGGCAGCTAGAAGGCAGAGTGGTAGCATTGCCATGTGTCAAACTCCGCTCATACATCAGCCCAGATATTCTTGGATATTGTGATATCCCTAGAGTGGCCATAAAAAGTTAGCCCAGCCCAGCCAGCGTGGTTTGGGTTGAGCATCGACCTATGAACCAGGAGGTCATGGTTTGATCCAGGGTCAGCACATATGCTTGGGTTTCGGGCTTGATCCCCAGTGTGGGGTATGCAGGAGGCAGCCAATCCATGATTCTCTCTCATCATTGATGTTTCTATCTCCCTCTCCCTTCCTCTCTGAAATCAATAGAAATATATATTTTTTAAAAAGTTAGCCCAAAACAAAAACATACAATCTTTATTTGTCAGGTCTGCTGCAAAAATCCTTTCTCCAGACTAATCTTTTCATATCATCCTTATTGGTACTTGGTTTCATTTGCTGCTAGAATTCTTTTTTATTTTAGACTCTTGAATTTTCAACCTCTTTGGACCTAGGCATATTTTTTTTTCATGATGCCCTGTAGGTTGGTCAATGAGCCACTTATTGACCTGGGGGGGGGGGGTGATTTTTATTGATTTTATTTCATTTATTAGTGCCTGATATGTACAGATCACTGTGTTAGGTGCTCTGGGGTATCCAAAGATGAAGCATTCAGAACTTAGAATACTGCAAGGAAGAGATGCTTAAGAACAGTCATCAATTGGATTTTGGCATCTGAAATAGAGTGTTTCTTTTCTCCCTAGTGACACTCAGGAAATGCTTGTCTCCTGCTGTTGATGAATAATTTCAGAGTACTATGGATCATGCTGAAGAAACTGAACTCCTTGCAGCGGCCCAGAAGTACTATGTGGACAGGCCTATCTTTAGTCATCTGGCCCTCCAGGAAATACTGCACACGAAGGACAAGATTCCGGATTCCATTGGGGATAAGCTAAAACAGGCATTCACGTATGTTGTGTTTTAACCTGTTTCCTGTATTCTGTCATTCACTTGTGAGAGAAACAAGGTCAAGTGTATAAGGAAAATCTGGTGAAATGGAGGGGGAAAATGGTGAGCACTCGTGATTTGCTGAACTGTCCACAGGGTTGTCCGTGATAGCTATTTGATTGAGCACGCGCTTCATTATGTATTTCGCCATACTTATTGAATTCCTGCTGTGCCTTGGGGATTATGGGTAAAGGTTCCTATAAATAACCCACTTCCAGTTCTCCACCACATTCAGAATATCCACCTTTTCCCTTCTTCTCTCAGAATGCTCCAGCCATTCTCTTTTTTTTCTACCCCATTTGGCAAAACCCTGAATCTAAATCCCCAACCTATGCTGTCAAGGACCCTCAGTGTCCTGTGACTCCTAATTTTGGAGACACGAACACAGCCATGTTGCAGGCGTGAGAATGTCAATACATGTGTGCCTGTTGATAGCTCCCAAACTTCAAAATGAAACCATTTGATTACTGCCTCCGGAACCCTTGATACTACACCTTCTGTGTTCATTTAAGCTTCACCTTTCAGGAGAGGTGAAAAATGTTTGCACTAGAGTCAGACTCCCTGAGCTTTAATCCTAGTCCCAACCACCTGCCAGCTATGTGCTTGAGTTTCCTGGTCTGTAAAATGGGTATAATAATAGTACTTACATCATAGAGTTACTAGGGGATTAGGCATATGGCAAGTATTATATAAGTTAAACTATTATTAATGTCTCAATTTTCTAAACAAGGTATCAAATCTAGTTTGTTTTACTCAAATTTATTGCTCTTACCACAGTTGCCTCACATTTTGCTTCTAATATTTTCCTTCATCAAATTGCCAAATACTCTTAACCACTAAAGATACTATATAAAAATACCATGCATGCTGCAATAATATATTTTGAATGGAACAAATTGTTTCCTTGTCACCAGGAACACTTAAAATTTTCCTTGTGGCCATGGAACTCATTTGTCCATACTGTTACTCAGTGATGTCTTTGATCATTGGCGTAGCCTGGCAAAAAAATTGGCCAAGGCCCATAGAGATTAAATGCAAGGCCTTGGTTTTATCAGCTTGGTCTTCCAGTTAACCAAGACAACCAGACATAATAGACTCAGCTATTACACTCCAGTGACAAATGGCCTTTTGAGTTTACCGAATCAAAGACCCTAAAGCAAGGGACATATGTTAATAAAACTCAAAATACCTGTGTAAATTTCCTTGATTTTATAAGGAAAGAGGAAAACTAATGGGCAGATGCTGGTCATTGGTTCCACATTCAAAAGTTAACTCAATCAGTAAATAATTCCCCTACTTCGCTTTTATACCAACACAGGAAGTACATTAAGGATCGTATCTATTGAAAGAATAGCTTCGGAGTTATTCTGAAGCTAAATTTTTCTTCTTTTTCATGGTCAGTTGTAGAGCATTATTATGGAGCCGATTTAGATGTCCCCAACAACACAAATTGCAAGAACAGCTCTTCTTGTCTCTGATCTCTGCAGAGTGAAAGCTTATCCGCGGCACCAGTGGGAATGTCTTCCTTACCATTCCAGGATAAAAGGAAAGGAAAATGCCTTCATTCAAACTCTACAGAAATGTTACTCATTTTTTTCTCTGTCTTTTTTTGTCCTCCCAGATGTACTCCTAAGAAAATAAGAAATATCATTTATATGTTCTTACCCATAACGAAGTGGTTGCCAGCATACAAATTCAAGGAGTATGTGTTGGGTGACTTGGTCTCAGGCATTAGCACAGGGGTGCTTCAGCTTCCTCAAGGTCAGTAGAATATATTTATTTATTTTTGTTTTCTTACTACATTATCCTCAAACAATTGCTTGACCTTCTTTCTGTTTAATTTCATCATGATTGCAAATTCATAGTTTTTATCATATTATTCTAGTAACCTCTGCCTGTCTAAAAGAATTCTCCAGAAAAAAATGTAACCCTTAAAAAGCCCCAGAGCTAGTAGTCATAGAATGTGGTGATATTGTTTTGCAGTTCAGTACAGTTAGGAACTGGCTGGGTTAATCAGTCACTCTGTGAAATGCTGTTGGGGTTGTCATCATTAAGGTTTTTGATGATAAGCTCATATTCTAGTTACAAGAGATCATGAAATGTTAAATTCTCTGCGTTTGTGTGATTTTTATATGTGATATTAAGAATTTAAGAATATCTCATTAATTTGTTTATCCATTCACACTTGTTTATCAAGATCTGCTTGTCCCTCCTTCTTCATGGAACTAACTCCCCAATCAGGGACAGAGACCTGAATCAAATAAAAGCACATAGACATTTTTATGTATAAACTAGGGCCCGGTGCACAAAATTCGTGCATGGCTAGGGTCCCTAGGCCTGGCAGGCAATCAGGGCTGGCCAAGGCCTCCCTTCCCCAGCTGCCAGCCGGGGCCTTCCTTCATTCTGTGCCACCCTCTGGTGGTCAGCATATGTCATAGCAAGCAATAGATCTCCCAGTCGAACTCCCATGGAGACACTTTGCATATTAGCCTTTTATATATATAGATGATGTTAAACACTATGAAGGAAAATACAGGAGACTATGAGATAATCACAGGGAGACCTAATTTAAGAAGGTAAATCACCAAAACCTCTTTAAGGAAATGAGATGTGAGCTGAGACCTGAAGGATGAGTAAGAGGCAGGTAAAGAAAGAGAGGTGTCCAGCCGGTGTGGCTCAGTGGTTGAGCATTGGCCTATAACCCAGGAGGTGAGAGTTCACTTTCCAGTCAGGGCACATGCCGGAGTTATGAGCTCAATCCCCAATAGGCAGCGTGCAGGAGGCAGCCAATCAGTGATTCTCTCTCATCATTGATGTTTCTATCCCTGTCCCACTCTCCCTTCCTCTCTTTGAAATCAATAAAAAGGATGAGAGGAAATGCATTGCAGGCAGAAGGAATAGCATGTGTGAAGGCACTTGGCAGAAGAAGAATTGGGTGTTTGAAGACATGATTTGCAGAATTAACAGAAAGGCAGTGTTCTGGGAGTGAGGTGGGCAGGGGCTGATCAGCCTAGCCGTGTTAGCCACTTTTGGATTCATTCTGAGTGCAGTGAAAGCTATCAGCATGCTTTTCACTTGGGTTTCCTTTGTAAGAGTCACTGAGACTGCTGTTTGGGGAATGGATTTGGTTGGTGGGAGGGGCACCAGAATGAATGTGGGAAGTCAATTAGAGTTGGCTATGACTCGGTATAGGCAAAGGCAATAATGACTCCTGGAAAAGAGGAGATGACCAGGAGACATCCCAGCCTGGGCAGAAGGTAGGATAATGTTCAGGGTAGAAGGGCGGGCCAGTGAAGACACTTCTGCTTAAGTTAACATGGTTGTCACTTGTTCATCAGAGATAAAGAACCAAGAGAAAAAAACAGATAAACCATCTTTTCTAACGATCTCCCTATTTCTGTCTGGTGTTTAACCCCACAGGCTTAGCCTTCGCAATGTTGGCAGCTGTGCCTCCGGTGTTCGGCCTGTACTCTTCGTTTTACCCTGTTATCATGTATTGTTTTTTTGGAACCTCCAGACACATATCCATAGGTAAAAGCTTATACTTGATACTCTAGTACCTTTCCATTTGGCTTTCTCAGCTTTGCAATGTGCCGAAGAATAGCATGTTTGTTATTAGAACATCCGCTTAATAATAACTTGTTACTGCACACATAGTAGGTACTTTAAAATACAATCCTCCCCCCCAAGATTTCTAGAACTAATAGCTTTCTTATCATCTTGGCATAATGGGGTGGGGGGGAGAAAGACAATTTTCTTGTGTAAAAAGAGCAGTTTTTAAATCTGTGAAATACGTGTTTTAATTCATAATACAATTTACTTGCATCTGTTTTTCTTTTTATTTCATTAGTGATACTGCAAGTTCCTAATTACCACACATGTATTGCATTTTCATCTGATTTTAGGCTCTGGATTCCCTGTAGTGTATTTCGTGTATTTAGGATCAGATTTGTATGGATTTCATAATAGCCTTGGTGCTGCATGAGGCAGCCCCCAGCAAACACAGGCACAATGTTTCAGATGTCCGTTCCTAGGTAACAAATACCCCCCAAATTTAGCAGCTTAAAGCAAGAATTATTTCACTGTGTCTCACAGTTCCTGTGGGTCAGGATTTGGGAAAAGCTCATCTGGGCAGGTCTGGCTCAGGGTCTCATGCAGTTGAGAGTCAGAAGGGAGCTGGGGCTAGAGCAGCTACAGGAAGCCTGAACCTCTTTCTCTCTTGTTCCCTCTCACCCTCTCCTCTTGCCCTTTGCTCCCTCTCTTTCTTCTTTCTCTCCCCACTCCCCTTTCTCCTCTCCTCTCTCTCCACCTGGTCCTAACTGGAGTTTTCTCAAGCTCAGGGCTGCAGCACGAGCAAGTGTAACAGCTCTCAGGTGGAAGCTGCATCACCTGTTGTTATCTAGCCTCGGAAGTCAACAGTATCACTGCTGCTGCATTTTTTAAAATTTATCTTTATTGTTGAAAGAATTACAGAGGCCCCCCCTTTTCTCCCATTGACCCCCTCCATCTCACATCTGCCCCTCCCAGGTTTTCATCACACTATCCTCTGTGTCCACAGGCTATGCATATATGCATATAAATTCCCCCAGTTAATCTTTCCCCACCCCATGCCCACTCCCGCCTTCCCTCTGAGATTCGCCAGTCTGTTCCATGCTTCTATGTCTCTGGATCTATTTTGTTCATCAGTTTATGTTGTTCATTAGATTCCACATATGAGTGAGATCATGTGATACTTATCTTTCTCTGACTGGCTTATTTCGCTTAGCATAATGCTCTCCAGTTCTCTCCAGGCTGTCTCAAAGGGTAAGAGCATTCTTTTGGTTACTAATATGTCACAAGTCCTCTCAGATTCAAGGAGAGGGGAATTAAAAATTAGTCTATGTCTTCATAGGGAAATGTCAAATTTCTAGAAGAGTCTGTGGGATGGAAGATGTCATCATGGTCATTTTTGGAGAATACAATCTGCACACACACAGTTTACATACCAGTATATACCAGGAGCAGTGGTTTAATGCTTAAGGAGAACAGTGCAATTTTATTTCAGTGATGATTTGTTGACTTCGCCCGTGTTCTCTAGAGTACTGGCAACAATCACATCAGATCACTGAAACTGATTTCCTTGATTCACGCATCACTATTTTAGGTCCGTTTGCTGTAATTAGCCTGATGATTGGCGGCGTGGCTGTTCGATTAGTACCAGATGATATAGTCATCCCGGGAGGAGTAAACGCAACCAATGGTACAGAAGCCAGAGACGCCTTGAGAGTGAAAGTCGCCATGTCAGTGACCTTACTTGCAGGAATCATTCAGGTAGGACTCGGAGACGGGGAAATGGGCTCTCGTTGGTTCATTTCATAAATATCTATTGAGCACTCGTGGCTGGTCTACTGGGTGGGTAGGATCAGCCTGCAAGATCCCAGAGCTCAGAGCTCGCAGCACCCGGGAGCACCAGGCCGATTATATGCCTTACTGCAGTTAATTATGTTTTAGGAGCCAGCAAACCTCCGCTGGGTACTTTAGAGATTCCAAAAGCAAGAAGAGCCTGAAGCAGAATTGTTTAATAATGGAAAGAGGCTTCTCATATGTGCTTGGAAGGAACAGGCAATGACATTGACTCAACGTGTCCCAGGTTCTGAGTGCCTGATGTTCCTTGGGACTCCAAGCCACTCCAGACCTTCCAGTGTTTTTTGTACGATCAGCGATTGATTTGTTAGCTGCTTAACTGTTGCAGGTGCAAATGCGTAGTGTTAGGAAGTGGTCCAGAAAGAAACTTGTATGTTTTCTGTTGGTTTTAACTTCCTGATCTATCATGTGATTTATTTGTTTCTTTGTCATTTAAAAAAAAATAGTTTTGCCTAGGTGTCTGTAGGTTTGGATTTGTGGCCATATACCTCACAGAGCCCCTGGTGCGTGGCTTTACCACCGCGGCAGCCGTGCACGTCTTCACCTCCATGTTAAAATACCTGTTTGGAGTTAAAACAAAGCGGTACAGTGGGATCTTTTCGGTGGTGTATGTAAGTAAGCAACTGACTGGTCCTAGTTTCCCTTCTTTCTTTTCCCTCCTCCTCTTCTGTATCTCTTTTACCTTCAGGGCTCACTTCTCTTTTTTTCTAAGAATTTTAATACAGTGGGAAAAACTTGGTTATTCTAAAGCTTTTCTGAAAAGAGCACTACAAAATGAATTAAACCTTAAGCTCTCCTTTTATTAATGTACGATACTGCCTGCCTTACAAGGAATTTTTTGTTAGGTCTTTATTTGGTGGCTACACCTTCACCCTCGTTGGCTGAAAAGACAGCTTTTTCTTGAGACAGAATTATATTCTCTTTGGGAACTAACAAATAATTTAAAAGTGTCATGGGAGAACCTAACTCCCTCAAAAACTGCTTATTCAAGCAGGCAAAAAATAAGTCTATAAAAGATTTGGCTAACACAATTAACCAGTTTAATCTAATAAAAAATATATAGACCTTTGCATCCAACTCGGATAAAATATAAATTCGTTATAAGTACATAGGGAACATGGTAATAACCAATTGTGTTGAAACTTACATGTGAAACTGACCACAAATTCTAAAAATTTAGTAGATTTTTACACAGTATGGCATAATTAGTAATCAGTAATTAAATATAGCTTTAAAACTCCCACACATTTAGAAACAAAAAAAAACCTACTTCTGAGTAACCCATGGATAAAAGAAATGTTTAAATAATTAGAACCAAATGACAGTTAAAGTGCTACTGAAACTTACATGATGATGCTAAAGCTATTCTTGGGCAGAAAGACCTTGTAGGTATTTATGTGCCAGACACTGTGCGAGGCCCAGCAGTGAGTGAGCAGACATGGCCGTTGCCCTCTTGGAACTTACAGTCCAATGGGAAGACGAGTAGTAAGCCATTAATTGCATAAATGTGTAATTGATTAAAATATTGTTCGAAGCTGTGAAGAAAAGGCACTGGCTACTAGGAAAGCTGAATAGGGAGACCTTTAGATTAGAGGCTAGGAAAGTCACTTGGAGGGGGTGCCATTTAAATTGAATCCTGGATGGATTCAAATGGAATCAAACCGTAGGAACATCCCCTAAATAACTAAATTCTTCATTTCCCATAATAGCTGGTAGCATGCTTCTTACTCTGAGATTTTCCTAAATGCCTCGTCACCCAGGAGAAGGAACAGACGGGCACCTGAGTATGCTGTAGGCATTGCTAAGAAAGGTGTGTAGCCGGGGCTCAGCAGTAACCTACTTTCCCAGGGTCCAGATAAGTATTGACTGTATTTGGGGTGCTGGGATTGCAGCCTGAGGATAAAATTAAACGGCTTTCTTTAACGCTCCTGGACGTCTTTTCAAACTTCAGCACCCTCTTGCCTTCAAAGCCCACCTGATTCCTCTTTCATCTGCTCACCAGGATTTCTCTCTCTTTCAGCTCTTAAAAGTTTTCCTGTGTCTTTACCTTTGTATTATTTTGCTGGTATCAGCCCCTAATCCTTTCTCAATGCTCAGGACTCCGTACAAGGGTTACTCTTCTGAATTTTATAATACTACATTGACACTTGAGCATGTCAAAGAGCACTGTAAGATTGTTGGATAAGAATTCAGCTTTCAAGTTGTCTGACGAGGGGAAAAGGCTCCAAATTGGGGGAAGCTACAAAGAGAGCGAGTTGAGCCTGAGAGCTCTTGACGAGAACGTCCAGTGCTGGGATGCTGTGTGAATTAGTGCACTAGTGACTGCCCAGGGCTGCTGCCTGATGTAAACCCCAGTGTTCACTGTGTTACAGAGTACAGTTGCTGTGTTGCAGAATGTTAAAAACCTCAACGTGTGTTCCCTAGGCGTCGGGCTGATGGTTTTTGGTTTGCTGTTGGGTGGCAAGGAGTTTAATGAGAGATTTAAAGAGAAATTGCCGGCACCCATTCCTTTAGAGTTCTTTGCGGTAAGTCAACTTCCAACTGTTTCTGAGAGGGGCTCGCAAGTGGATGGGAGGGAACAGGGTGTTAGACCTTTTCCCTCTCAGTTCTGCCAAGAGAAGGGTAGCATTTGAAAGGGGAACTTTTACAAATACACTGACAAGAAAGAAAAATCATTAGAGCACTGAATGAATGGTTTTTAAAATATAGGTGAAGACGCTGTAAATATTTTCATGGGAATTATCAGTGAGTGATGAGATTAGGGAAGATTTTTCTGCCTCAATATTTTATTGTCTAATTCTTTTATAATGAACACATAACTTTAATAACCTGAAAAAATTAAGCTGTTTCAACTTTGAAAAGAGCAAAAAACAAAAGTTCCCAAACTTTCTTGGTTCCTGGCTCTCCTAGGTCAAAAGAAATACCTAATGGTTTAATTTAGTAAGTAGTTAAGTCCAAGCAACTTAATACGTACTTATGTCTAACAACCTAAGAACTGTAAAAATAATGCACATAAATTGAAATAAAATATATATGTATTACACTTAACCGCAATTATCTGACAAATCCTCAAGTCAGATGGGCACTGCTACCCTCCATTTCCTCTTCACTTCGATTTTGCATGGTACCTGCTTTCTACCCCAGCAACCCCCGAATGCCCAGTTTTGCAAAGATACAGAGTAATCAAAAGGAGTGTAGTAGGAACTGATGTGGAGACTGTGAACTACCTCAAACTAGAAGTGTGCATAGCGTCTGGCACATGTCACTGTTTTCCTTGAAAGTTCTATCCCATGGTGCCCTGGTGAGTTCCCTGTGGTACCCTGGGGCACCTTGGTGCATACTTCGAGAACCATAAGGATAAAACATAGAAAGTATAGGTGTCTGGCCCAAATTTAGCCAAAAGTTTGAGCCACGAAAACAACAGGCCAACATTACAGCTCAGGAAGAAACCAATCGCTTTGATCCTTTTCCGTGCTTTGGTCATATCTACATCCCAACAAGACTGTCTAGCACAGCGGTTCTCAACCTGTGGGTTGCGACCCCTTTGGCGGTCGAACGACCCTTTCACAGGGGTCGCCTAAAACCATCCTGCATATCAGATATTTACATTACGATTCATAACAGTAGCAACATTACAGTTATGAAGTAGCAACAAAAATAATTTTATGGTTGGGTCACAACATGAGGAACTGTATTTAAAGGGCCAGAAGGTTGAGAACCACTGGTCTAGCAGTTTCAAAGCCTGTTCTCTCACTGGGGCTGGGCACAGAGTTCCTGCTTCGTCACGGAGGACAGCCCGAGGCTCTCAGCTCCTTTGCAGGGCAAGGAGATGGGCAGGCCAGGTCTAATTGTGAGACAAATGGTGAAGATTGCCTTTCCCGGCCTGGGTTCCTGGTTCTGTCCATTTTCCAGTTTCCCTTTAATGGAGTCCTTCATGTTTCCCAGGACAGTGGTTCTCTAGAATTTTATCCTTCTGATTATAGGAATCCAGTGTTTTTTAACTTTCTTATCTAAGTTCTCCTCAGAGCAAGGGAGAGAGAGGCCACGCTGGAAAATGTGGGACAGTCTTTATGACTCCCTTTAAACATAAAATTTCTTTTTTAATCATAAAAACACTTTTGAGTTTTGCATTCTGTTTCGTAATACATCTGTCTGTGTTGATCAGAAAGCGGGGTTTAAATTATTTTCCACTATATAAAGTTGAGGCAATGGAAACTGAAGCCACATTTATCCTATGGATTTGAATATTCTGGGCAAACACCCACCCCCACCCCCCAGTTTGAGTTGCACAACTAATACAATTCAGGGTGACAGACATAAATGCGACCAACAAAAAGGGGTAATTCGGCCCAGCCAGTGTGGCTGAGTGGTTGAGCATTAACCTATGAACCAGGAGGTCACAGTTCGTTTCCCAGTCAGGGCACATGCCCGGGTTGCGGACTTGATCCCCAGTAGGGGGCGTGCAGGAGGCAGCTGATCAATGATTCTCGTCACTGATCTACCTTTCTCTCCCTGTCCCTTCCTCTCTAAAATCAATTAAAATATATATATATATATTTTTTAAAGAACAGGGAGGATTGCATCAAAGGGGCCAGAAGCACCCATGCACTTGGTCTCTCAGGCGGCTGTGTCAGATAAGCTCACCGCATTATGGGTTCCCTGCAGCTGCCACCACCGTGAGGGACCGCTCCCTTCCCTGGACAGCCTTCATTCCTTCTCGGCAGCCCACTCAAAGTTCTGTAGCTATA
This sequence comes from Myotis yumanensis, assembly GCF_028538775.1. Taxonomy (NCBI): domain Eukaryota; kingdom Metazoa; phylum Chordata; class Mammalia; order Chiroptera; family Vespertilionidae; genus Myotis; species Myotis yumanensis. The sequence goes on along the minus strand of NW_027223760.1, from coordinate 70,116,250 downwards.
ATTCCTCAGGATGAAGGAAATTGCCTGCCTTCCTTCTTGTTTTTCTCTTCTTGTAGCTCACTAAGGGTAGTGCTTTCCACACCAACCGAATCTATGCCTGGCAATCCAGGAAGCTGGTGTACGATGAAACGTGTGTGATGGGCATTGCACTCTGACCATGGCTGAACTGGGAGGAGGCAACTGCAGGCTGCTCCACCACACGTGGTGCTGGAAACAGGGTCAGCAGGACGATTGCAGATCCAAATGTACATTATTTTTTTTGGTTATTTTTATTTTTTTAAATTTATCTTTATGGTTGAAAGTATTACAGATGTCCCCTTCTTTCCCCCATTGACCCACTCCACTCCCCATTCTCCCTCAACCCCACACCCTTCTTCTACCCCAGGCCTTCACCTGCACTCTTGTCTGTGTCCGTGGGTTATGCATAGAGGCATATAAATTCTTTGGTTAATCTCTTCCCGTCCCGCCTCCCTTTCCCTCAGATTCGTCAGTCTGTCCCATGCTTCCATGTCTCTGAATCTATTTTATTCATCAGTTTATTTTGTTCATTAGCTTCCACATATGAGTGAGATCATGTGATACTTGTCTTTCTCTGACTGGCTTATTTCGCTTAGCATGGTACTCTCCAGGTCCCTCCCTGCTGTCTCAAAGGGTAAGAGATCCTTCTTTTTGACAGCTGCATAGTATTCCATGGTGTAAGTGTGCCACAGCTTTTTATCCACTCATCTACATTTTATAATGATACACTGTCATTGTACCCCATTCACAGTACAAGCTTCAGTGACCTCTACTCGCGCCATGTGATCAGAGACACATTCCCCCTGGCCCACATGCACAGCCAACTCCTGAAAGGTTTTATGGGCTTTTTTGTTTGCAGTCAACTAGCCAAACACTTCAGTATGGAACAGACCAAAAGAAAAAGGAAAGCATCCAGGCCACAAGGAAACTAGAGTCCATTTTAATTTTCCGGGGAGAGTCGTCAGGAGAATTTAGAATTGCTAGAAGCTAACTATAATCCTTCTTTTTAAAACTGAAGGTTGAGTGAGAATAGATTTGGCTTGGCTAACAGTATCTGAAGAGCTCATTTTTGTGGCATTTGCATTCTCACCTGTAAAGGACGTTTGGTTTGTGTCTGTTTTAGGTGGTGATGGGAACTGGCATTTCAGCTGGGTTTAGCTTGCACGAGTCCTACAATGTGGATGTCGTGGGGTCACTTCCTCTGGGGTAGGAAAATGATTTGAAGTAACAGTGTGACTTGAATAATAAATGCATCTAATATGGTTTCTAGCTCCTGCTTTAGTGTTCTTGCAATGAGAAACCCCTTTTATTCTGACCTATCAAATAGCTGAAGGTTTGGGGGGGCGGGGGCTTGGGGGCTTTTGTTGTTTTGATTTTTTTATTTTTAGCATGTGCATGGGTTGTTGTTGTTTATTGTGGTAAAAAAAAATAACATGAGATTTACCATTTTAATCATTTTTAAGTGTACCGTTCAGCAGTGTTAATTATACTCGTGTTATGAAACTAATCTCCAGAGCCTTTTCATCCTGTAAATCGGAAACCCCATGCCCATTAAGCAGTAACTCTCCATCTCCCTTCCTCGGCCCCTGGCAACCACCATTCTGCTTTTTGCCTCTCTGAATTTGACTACAGTAGGTACCTCATATGAGTAGAATTGTACAGTACTTGTCTTTTTGTGACTGGCTCATTTCATTTAGCATAATGTCCTCAAAGTTCATCCCTGTTGCAGCATATGCCATGATTTCCTTCCTTTTTAAAGCTGAACAGAAGTCCACGGTGGGTACACCAGTTGCTGTTTTCATCCGTCGGTGGGTGGCTGTGCTGCTCCCACCTCTTAGATGTTGTGAATAGTGCTGCTATGAACACGGTGTGCACATATCTCTCCGAGACTCTGCTTTCCATTCTTTTGGGTGTAACTTGGTGAGGAGCCTCCATGCTTTCCATTCTGCCTGCACCATCATAGTCCCACCCGCGGGGTATGTGGTGTTTGTTTTGTTTCCTATTGTTTAGCACTTACCTATGTTTTAAAACTCTCCTTGGGAGACATAGAAATTAAGAGCAAGAAAACCTAAGTCTAGCCTGCCACTTTCTAGCTGTGTGACCTTGGGCAAGTCCCTGTCCTCTCAGAGCCTCCGTTTCCTCTCCTGCCTGGCAAGCCTGGTAACTGACACCTGTCCGAGGCCCATTGAGAGCCCCGGAGATATTAGTGTAGCACCAGAGACGCTGTAAGCGTCCAAGACACAGTAACCAAAAGTTCTCTGGCTCATTCTTTCAACAACTTTTCTAGTTTCAAATCATGTGTTACTACTTTGCTTCATCTTTTTCTTTTATCTAACTCTTTAAATGTTTTATTCCCTTTCTTTGAAGGAGCAAGAGTGGCTATGAGCCGCTCCGGGTCTGGCTCTGTTCCTCTCTGATACTCTCTGGCGGCCTCTGCATCTCTCTGTGTCTCTGTGTCTCTGTGTCTCTTATACTGTCTCACTCACCACCCCCTTCTCTTTCCAAAAAACCGAGGCAGACATTTGCCCCGATGTTGGAGGCTGACAGAACCTGCCATGTCCCCTCAGACCTTGCCTCTAGCCCCACCTATGAACCTCGTGGGAATCACAGGGAGCAGGAGGGGCTCTTTAAGACAAAGTTCACTCCACAGAGCAAGTGTTGAAGGAGGAAGCATGAACTCACGTATAACACAGTAATAACGCTTGATTTTCTATTTGGACTTGGAATTTATAAAACACTTTAGCCTGGCCCGGCCAGGGTGGCTCAGTGTTTGAGCGTTGACCTATGGACCAGGAGGTCAAGGTTCAATTCTCGGTCAGGGCACATGCCTGGGTTGCGGGCTTGATCCCGTGTGGGGCATGCAGGAGGCAGCCAATCAATGATTCTGTCTCATCATTGATTTTTCTATTTATCTCTCTCCCTCTCTGAAATCAATAAAAATATTTTAAATACTTTAATACCCACCATCTCAGTTGCTGCTCACAATAACACTTGTGACGTACATTATTCCCATTTTACAGATAAGCAAGTTCATTTATTCAGCATGTGTTTAATGAGTGCCTATTATATGCCAGGGGCACAGCAGTGAAAAGCAAACATGTGAGCATGAATGTCTTTGTTTTCATGGAGCTCATATTCTCCTGGGGGTGACAGGCAATAACCAGATAGTGAGAGGTGCTATGCAGGGAGAGGAAGCCAGGAAAGGGGTAGGAGGGGCTGGGGTTGCTGTTTTAGGCAGAGTATCCAAGAAGGTGACACTTGAGAGACATGAATGCGGTTTGGTGACTCCTGGTGAGTCCCAGCCTGGACCCAGAGCTCAGTCTTCCGATACCCAGTGGTGTGCACTTTCCATGACCTCACCCCGAGTCACTAAGATAGTTAGTCATGTGATAAACATTAGTCTTGGACTGGATCCAAGAGCTAACCCTACTGAATAACTAATCACAAGTAATTTGAATAAATGTGAACTCTCACACTTAGACTTCTTTTAAAAATTCACATGCCACCCATATACTTTCCCGATTACGTTGCTTTCCCTCTGTCAGAGCTAAAGTTTTTCTTTTCTAAATGACATTTTACCTTTCTGAAACTTGGCTGCCCAGAAAGCTTATCTTTCTGGAACTTTGCCCCAAACCAAGCAGGAAACCAATAAAGCCTGCCTACCCACCTATCTATATCTGTATCCTCACACCGTTTCCGTTAGCTGTGAGTCTTATCGGTGCTTAAAGCAGCATCCATTTCTCTGTGCACAGCTCATCGGTCCAGGTGAGGCTCCGCTGGTGGTTCTCCGGCTGCTCTCACTTGGGGTCTCTCCTGCAGCTGTAGATGTCTGACAGGGTGACCGGGGCTGGAGGCTCCAGCGGGCTGACCCCTCAGCCGGAGGGCGGCCTGGCCTCTGCTCTCCACATGGTGGCTCAAGACAGGACAGAAAAGCAGAAACCGCTGAAAGCGCTCACACGGCGTCGCTTTCACCACATTCCGCTGGTCAAAGCAAATCACACGATTTACCCAGAGGAGAAACAGATTCCACCCCTGGATGGAGAGCAGCACGGGAGGGATTCTGGGTCCTATCTGAAAGCAGACTATCCCACTTACTGACACACATGCATATCACTCTTGTCTGCACGCACGCACCTAAGTACATACACAGTACAGTGTCCAGAAAGTGGCGGTTGACTATGAAAGATCCAAGTTGTGGCAGCACATTCTGTTTCTTGGTTGACTTTCCTCCCTTCATTCCAAAATCAACCCTTTTCTCATATTCTTATTCCTCAGGCCAAAGCGGCTCCCAGGCCTTCCCTCTGCGCTAACGCTTCTGTAGCAAAGGGCAAGGGAAAGACAGTAAGTTTTATAGTCAGACCCCTGGAGTGTGACTGCCTGCTCCATCTTGGGCAAATTACCTGACATCTGCAAGCATCTATTTTCCTCACCGATGAATTGGGATAATAATGGTACCTATCTCGTAGGGTTATCGTGAGGATTCAGGAGATGACGTATGTCAAGCATGTAGCACATTATCTAGGCTTTTATGTTAGATTTCTCTCCTCTCTCCCCTCCCTTTCCTTTACCCCAGAACCTGAGACATCCCCTCTGTCGCTGTGATATGACGTAGTAAGAGAAATAGGCACAGGGAGGTGGATGCTTCATGGTTTTCGTTGTGAGCAGTTGGTGAGCTGTTTGACCTGGAGCAGGTTGCCTCGCCTCATTGTGCCTCGTTTTTTTCATCTGTAAAATGGCCATTATGATGGTGCCCGGCTTACAGGGCTCCTGGAGATAAATAAGCACGGAACCTGGCACAGAGGAAATACCTAGTGATTGTTCCTGTAAGAATAATATTATGCATCAATTCATTGTTTTTATTATCTAGCCCAGTGGTCGGCAAACTGGCTCGAGAGCCACATGCGGCTCTTTGGCCCCTTGAGTGTGGCTCTTCCACAAAATACCACGTGTGGGCGCGCACGTACAGTGCGATTGAAACTTCGTGGCCCATGCACAGAAGTCGGTATTTTGTGGAAGAGCCACACTCAAGGGGCCAAAGAGCCGCAGCTTGCCGACCACTGATCTAGCCCAGTGTCTCAAATGGGAGCAGGTGCCTTTGAAAACCTATATTGCTCCTTCCCCCAAACTATTCTAGAGAATTCCTATTCTTTTCCTTTAGGAAGGAGTTTCCAACCTATAAAATGGACCACAGAAATTAGGTTGCCCATTGTGGGGCTTCCGGAGTCACATTATTGGCCCCTTCAGACGCCCAGGTGAGACCCAAGGAGCATAATTTGCTGCAGCTCCTTTCTGATGTTAGAAACTCACCTGAAGAGATCCTGGGAAGAAGCAGTTATGTGAAATAACAAGGGAGAGCAGTGAGTGCCTACTATGGCTCGGACAGTAATTCTCCTCCAAGATGATCCTTGCCCACTACCCTCCCTGCCCTCAGACTTTGGTTCGAATGTCTCTTCTTCCTGTTCTGGGTCTTACTTACACCTGCCATGCAGGTGCCATGAGGTGTGAGGTTACTCCTTTTCTAAATAAAACGGCATCTGATCTCTGCTGATAACCCATTCAGGTAGAAAGGTGGTACTCTGGGGCTGAGGCCCGGAAAGAACCTCTGTGTGTCCAGAAGGGCCCTTTTTGCCAAACGAGAGCAAACAAGTACCCATGGATCACCTCCTTTGTAAATAATGCCCCTCTGAGATACTCCCCTTTCATTGCATGTTTGTTTCCCAGTGGTCACAGCACTTGGGTTAAAGTCAGCTTGCTCTTTCAGGCTACTCCCTCCAGCCAATCCGGACACCAGCCTCTTCCACCTCGTGTACGTGGATGCCATCGCCATAGCCATTGTTGGGTTTTCAGTGACCATCTCGATGGCCAAGACCTTGGGAAATAAACATGGCTACCAGGTCGATGGCAATCAGGTAAAAATCATTACTTTTGTACAGAGGTTCCCTAGTGATACAGTCATCATGCTCTGCTATGAAAGGCAAGTGAACTTGATTCCTCTGTCTTGATCAAAACACGTGTAGTTTGATGGTGGATGTATTTAAAGCATGATTTATTGAACATTACATTTTTTTTATAATTAATGTAGATCAGATCATTATCATACTCATCCATGGGCAGAGGTCCAGCTAGAAAGGTGAAATCTCCCATCTGAGGTTTCCAGTTTGCCATACTGCTATTGATGTTATCACTGTTTTTAGTTGTGTTTGTTTGTTTGTTTTTTCAATTACAGTTGTCATTCAATAGATGTGATCACTTTTTAAAGGTCACAGATTGGGAATAAAATGTTTTTCCAGAACCATTTTTACTCCTCAGGAAACCTTCTCTTTGGTCATGAAACGTTGAGTGTATGATTCATCACTCAAACTCCACAGTGTATTCTTTGTCACCTTCTTTTATAACATAGCTACCGATAAGGTATTTAATCTGAATGCCATGTGCTATAGTTTTGGCATGACAGTGTCTGTTTTAACATGCTCTGTGTTTCTAAGAGGAGAGGAGATGATCCCCATTCATATGAAGCACAGTGATCCCACCAGGAAGACCAGAGCGGTCCTGAGAGCAGGACTCACTGCCCCAGGAGGACACTGACGTGTACTCTGGTTGAACAAGAGCCAGGCATTCAAAAGATGTCAGAACTACACACCACAATCCTATATACCTTAACAACAAAAAAGTTTCATCCCTAGCCAATGGACACAGACAGTAGGGGGGCGAGGGCATGTGCTGGGGGGCGGGAGCGGCCGGGGAGAGGTCAATAGGGGGGAAAGGAGACATGTGTAATACTTTCAACAATAAATAACTTAAATTTTAAAAAAAAGAATTGTCCCTTAGTATTTGGGAAAGAAGGGCTGAGTGCAGCATTTACCGCCAACACTAAAAATTCAAAGTGTTTCCCACCCCCACCTTAAATTATGTAATAATCCCTATTTTGAGCTCATACTAAACCATTTCTTATATCTGAAAAGAAAATAAAGAAACAGCCTATTCTGCTGAAAATGTATATTACGTGGGCCATCGCACCTTTCTTTCTGAAGAATAACGGATGTCTTGTGTGCTTTGTTTCCCCATGGAAAAGGAGCTCATTGCGCTGGGACTGTGCAATTCCATCGGCTCACTCTTCCAGACTTTTGCAATTTCATGCTCCTTGTCTCGAAGCCTTGTTCAGGAGGGCACTGGAGGGAAGACACAGGTATGTATACAACTGGCTTCTCGGGACTGGTGATTTGGGTGGTAATTTAATTTTAACCCCTTGGTTCTTTTCTGAACCCAAAGCTATTCTGCCTGAAGATCCATGCTCCAGGGAGCTGTGTAGTGAATCAGAAAAAAAGTATGATTGATTGAAGCAAATCCCAAGGAGCTAAATCTATAGGAAAGAAGTATACTCTCCAGCTTAATCAAAAAATTATACGATACTCCTTGCTATCATAAACCTCAAAGCTGAGACATAGGATGTTGGCATGAAAGCCTCAGACTGAGAATGGGAAGGATGCCAGCACTATCCAATAGAACTTCCACCAGTGATGGAAATATTCAGTATTTGCACCATCCTGTATGGCAGCCACTGGCCACTTGAGGCTCTTGAGCATTTACAATGTGACTAGTGCAGGCAAGACCTTAATTTTTTACTTTAGTTTAAATTCTTTTAATTTAAAAAGCTACGTGTGGCTGGTGGACACCACTTTGGACAGCAGAGTCTTATCTGACTTCTTCTGGCCCTTACGGGTCTCAGATCAGCACCAGACATCTCCTTTCCCCACCCCGGCAAGCAGATTTCAGTCAGGGTATTTCAGCTTCTGTTTAAAAGCTGTAAGAGGAACCAGAACTTCAGAGAAGTGGGAAGGAGTTAATAGGTTTATGTAATGGTTTGAGTGACTTATATGAATCCATCTTTTCTTGATCGTCTCACATTGGTTATCAAAAGACTAGGACCAATCTATGCTGGCCTCTTACTCTCTCCTAAAAGCCTCTTCCATGTGTCTTTTCTCGTGCAGCTTGCAGGTTGTTTGGCCTCGTTAATGATTCTGATGGTCATATTAGCCACCGGATTCCTCTTTGAATCATTACCCCAGGTGTGTAGCTTGGACTTGGTGTGAGGTTTTCCATGTGTACAGATTTTGCTATTTTATTTGTTTATATTTTTGTGGATGTCTCATGGGTCTTTACTGTAACCCTAGCAGGGTGGTATGAGAAAGGGCCAAGGCTAGGACCAAGATCCTGGTCCACAATCTACCAGCAACTGGGACCTTGGGAAAGCCGTCTCAACATCTCTGGGTCTCAGTTTACCTGCAAAGAGGGTGTTTGCACTGGCTAGTCTCCAAGGTCCCTTTCTCCTTGATCTTCTCTCACCTAATACTTCCTTTTAAAATCTGAGATGGCCTACACTCTTAAGACATTTGTTTACTGACATATTTAATCTAGTAGAGATGAAGAACAATGTTAGAGTAAAGAAAATCAATGTAGAAAGGCCATTGGGTGAAATAACTCCTCGAGTACCAAGTTTAATTCTGAACCTCTTGACTACCATGCAGGTTTGCTGCTAGGATATAAGCCTGGTTTTCCAAGGCCCATTTTAGCTAACCGAGTCCTGAAAATCCAGGTGTTCATGGCTCCAAATGTACCATCACTGCCGCGTAGGAAGTGAGTGGGGAGAGGGTGTGGGAGGGCAGCAGGAGGACAGTGAGGAGCCAGCAAACGGGGCTGTTTGGACGCAAGAGGAGAGGCAAGTGTGTCTGTGCTGTGTTTCAGGCTGTGCTGTCGGCCATTGTGATCGTCAACCTGAAAGGAATGTTTATGCAATTCTCAGATCTCCCCTTTTTCTGGAGAACCAGCAAAATAGAGCTGGTAAGTAACAACGGTGATTGCTAGGTGATTGATCATAGCAACACAGGGATTAGTGCTGATAAAAATGTGAGAATTATAATCTAGCACAGTCAGTTGTTATATGTAGTATCCAGTTAGGCAAGGTTAGGTACCGTGTGTGTGTGTGTGTGTGTGTGTGTGTGTGTGTAACTCTAGGAAATTGTTAACAGGATTCTCCATAATGCTTTCTGTGTTTCGTTCAGACCATCTGGCTTACGACTTTCGTTTCCTCCTTGTTCCTGGGGTTGGACTATGGTTTGATTACTGCTGTCATCATTGCGCTGATGACTGTGATTTACAGAACACAGAGGTGAGTGTACAGATTGGGGTGTGTGTGAGTGTCCTGCCCGAGATTGCAGTGTTGACTTTATGTGGATTGTATCTGTCTACAGACAGAGCATCTTGACCGTGAAGGCAGTGTTCCTAGAGTCCAGAGTCAGGCACATAGTGTGTTCTCTGAATACTTATCGAGGGAATCCACCCAGGAAATCAGCCAGTGTTTGTATTGTATGTTCTAACTCACAAAGCACTTGCCTCTGCATGCTAAGAAGCACCAGGACATGGTACCAAGACCATGGAATGTCACAGCAAAGACTTTGGGACATATTCTGGCTCTCAAAGCTCCCTGACAACCCACCTTACCTCAGTGGGCTTCAATTTATCAAACAAAACTTAAGAAAACTTCTATGCTAACTGGAGATTTTTATTTTCTCCCCACCTCTTCAGTTGACTACCCACACCCCAGTCAGAGACTCCTAGAAACAAAAAGAAAACCTCTTCTTAAGTAGAGTAGGATGACAGTTCTATCTACTGAGTAGAATGAGAACTTGAGTCATGTATGGCATGACTTGAACTCTGCACAATTCATTTTTACCCCCATCTTTAAATGCCCAAGTCTTTTTTCCTGATCAGGTCGTTGATATGGTAGGTGTCTGGTGTGATGTGTATTTGTATGGTATGTGTATGTAATTGCATTGTGTATGTGAAGGGTATGTGTCATATGTGGGGTAGTGTTTCTGTGTGTCTGTGTGTGTTATTTGTGTGATGTGAGATATATTTGCTGTATGTGTGTAATGTATATGTTGGGAGTAAAGTGTAGGATGTGTGTGGTGTGAGGTGTGTGGAGAATGTTAGGTTTGGAATGGCACTAGGAATGTGAAAGGCACCATATAAGGATCAAGTATTCCTGAATTCACTAGCACATCCATACATGACATTTAAATGTGCACAACTTCATTTTTCAATTACATACTGGGTCTCAGCACAATGGTATTTTAACACATTCACTCTCTCTCTTCAGTCCGAGCTACAAAGTCCTTGGACAGCTTCCTGACACTGATGTGTATATTGATATAGATGCATATGAGGAGGTAGGACCTTTTCTATCATTTTAAACGGTTGTAAGCATGTGATGTGATGTAATGTGATTGGCTAACTAAATTTTATTTTCACCCAGGACAAAAAGCGGGGGTTAAAAGGAAGGAGGTGTACTGGTCAAAGTGAAAATCCTGAATATTGATTTACTCTCTGGATTCACTTTTATAGCTTACACTATACATTATGCTGTACATTAATTGCTCAACCTCCTAATGTTTATTTTGTCTCTTTTTTAAATGAGGATAAATATATATTGTTGGAATTAAGGTATATATTTACAAAATACTGAAACTGAGAGGATGTTTTGTATGTGCATGATTTTTTTCTGATGATTTAAACTGATGGTAAAATATTAACTATGTAAAATATAGGTTAAAATCAGGGTTTAAAATATCCTTGATTTTGAATGTTCTTATGTGGAATCTCAAAGACTTTTATAAAATCTTTTAAAACTAGTTTTCTCTGTTTTGTTTTTCCTGGAGAAGAAATTCTCAGATTCACTGTAAGATATTAGGAAATGAGATTGTATTAGGATTACTGTTTTCTCCTCCTTCCGAAGAATTATATGCTGAATTATTTGTTTCCATACTGCATTCCAGAGACAAGGCTTTTTTTTTTTAAGAGATAGAAACATCAATGATGAGAGAGAATCATTGATTAGCTGCCTCCTGCACACCCTACACTGGGGTCCAAGCCCACAAGCTCACTCAACCACTGCGCCATGCCAGCTGGGCTCCCTGTGTTTGCTTCTATGTATTAGGTAGAGCTGCCATGTCTCCTGGAATTGGTAGAGTGGCCTTGTGTAGCAGGTGTCCTCTAGGGCCCAGTGGCTCAGCCTTCCCAGTCACCTGAGCTGAGCACACTAGGTGTGCCCCTGTGTAGGCTGTGTGCACAGTCTTGTAGTTGAGCCTTCATTGCTGTTGGCATCACTGGGAGGAACTGACCTCCAGGCCAATTGGCTGTGAGAACCAGCTGTGACTACAGTGGGAGAGCTGCTGTTCAAGAGACACTCCTATGGAGTAGGACTTGCTTCGGTGAGGCGTTAGTGTTCACTGAGTTTGCCGCTTGAGTGTGTTGCTCATGGATGTGTAAAGTTGTAATCTGGTATGGTCTGAAGCTGTCCATCGGGTACAGTGGCTCTGGGGCCTCCCAGGAAATGCAAAGTCAACTACCTGGGGCCACACCCAGCAGAAGCCACAGAGCGATCTGCATATGGCTGCTATTTGTGTGGGGCTTGGAAGTGCCCAGGCTAGGCCAAACTGTGAAGCAAGGCAGGCTGCTGCTGGTGCCAGGTCTTGCTGATGGCCAGCTGCTGCTTGTTTGTGAGATTATAGGTAAGTCTGAAGTCTGAGCCAGGACAGACCATTCATATGGAAAAGCCATTGCAAACAGCTTGGGTGGGGCTGCAAATTGGATGGGGTGGGGTCTCCGGAAATCACCAGGGCAGAGCAAACAGTATGAGAAACTCAGATATGGCTGCCAGTCATCTCTGCAACAGGGGGAGGTCTCAGCATAGGAACAATGACCCCAGTGAGCACCCCTGTTTGAGAGAAAGCCACTCCTGAGTTCTTGCTCCAAAGCCAGATAATCCAGTTTCTCCCCGTATGTTTCTGGATTCCCCCAAACTGCTACCCCAGCACTGGAGCTTATAGGAAGCAGGACCATGTAAGTTCATGCGCTGTCCTTTAAGAGGAACTGCTGGGTCTCCAGCAGCCTCAGTGTCACTCAGTCACAGTTCCTGCTGGTTTTACAGCCCAAGTTATGGGGACTTCTCTTTTCAGCTCTGGAACCCTGGGCTGGGGTCCAAAGTGAGTCTGGGACCCCTGTCTTCTCACAAGAGGCCTCTGCAGCAGAGATATCTTCCCGATTTAAAAATAAATAAATAAAAGCCACACAGTGTTGGACCAGCCCATTGTCGCCTCTGCCCCTCCTACCAGTCTCTATATACTTTCATCTTTATTCTCTACTTGTAAGACTTCCTTCCACTTAGCCAGATTTCAGGCGGTTCTGAGTGATAGTTGTTCTGTATTTTAGTTGTAATTTTGATGTGGTTGTGGGAGGCAGCGAGTACTGGCGTTTACCTATTGCCGTCATCCTGGTTCTCTGATCAAAATGCGCATTTTAAAAGGCTTTCTTCTTGGTCTCCTTCCTCCAGAGCATGAGTAGAGAGACATTATTTTATCTAAACACTATGAAGAGGGCCCTTAGCAACCTCTGTGTGAATTTTCAGGTTGGAAGAGGGAGGCTATTGCAGTTTTGATTCTGAAATATTTCCATGTTTTAAATTCACTAACACTTCATTTCTTAGGTGAAAGAAATTCCTGGAATTAAAATATTCCAAATAAATGCCCCAATTTATTATGCAAATAGTGACTTGTATAGCAGTGCATTAAAAAGAAAGGTGAGTCACAAAAAATTAATTTTACATTGTTTCTCTTTCTACATTTTTGTAGATGTGTGTGTGTATATATATATAACCTTTTAAAATGTATGTGTACATTTTTGTATATATGTGTGTGAGTGTGTATATATATATATATATATAACCTTTTGAAAAAATTTTTAAGAAAAGGTGAAAAAATAATTTTAGATTTCTTGCTCTTGGGATCTTAAGAGTTCCTTCGGTCATGATTAGAACTTGATCCTACCCTGTCCAGTTTATAGGAAATCCTCACAATCAACCCAAAGTCTCTTAAATATAAGAATCTGAGAAATCTAAGTTTGAAAAATGCTACTTTAAATTCTCTTTAATACTTTAGCTTCTGTTTGGCTTGAATCAAGACCAAGAATAAGAAAACATACTAAAATTCTTGTAATGAGGAAATAATTCAGTTCAGGGATCTGAGGGAAAGGTAGAGAAAGGTTTGGGGGTGTTCTTGGGAGCCAAGAAGTGATTTTGCAAATATTGCTCTTCTGTAAAGACGGGAGTGAACCCAGCACTTATTATGGGAGCAAGAAGAAAGGCCATGAAGAAGTATGCTAAAGAAGTCGGGAACGCAAACTTAGCCAACGCAACCATGATCAAGGCGGTGAGTGGTCTCTTCAGTGTAATTTTCCCTTCTCTCTTGATTCATAGTGGCCCCCATCTTTATTCATGATTGAAATTTTAACACAGCATGAAGTCCCTAAAATAAGAAAGCTTAGAAATAATCTAACTATCCTTTATGTATTAAAAATGCCTGATAAAAAATAAAAATGCATGATAAGGTTAATTATGAGAATGCTTCTGAAATAAGTAGTGATATAGGCTCAGGAAAACATTGTTGTTTGTTATGTCAGTAATCCTCACCCGACGATATTTTTCATTGAATTTTTAGAGAGCGAAAGGGAGGGAGAAAACACAGAGAGACAAACATTGATGTGAGACACACTTGTTGGTTGCCTCCCACATGCCCCTGACTGGGGCCAGAATCAAGCCTGCAACCAAAGTACCTGCCCTTGACTGGAATTGAACTCAGGACCCTTCAGTCTGCGGACTGACGCTGTATCCACTGAGCAAAAGCAACTAGGGCGGAAAATATTACTTTTAAAAAGTAAACATCACACAGAACCTTAATAAATGGTTATCAGTAGTATTTAGCCATAGATTCATTCAGCTTATAGTCAAAAAGCTCAAAGGCTGGTTTTTACTGTCCAGGCTTATGGTAACTTATGGTCTATCATAAGTTAATAGAATTATTTTAGAAGTTAGGGGGAAATGGACTAAGAGTAGATTTCATTGAGCCAAAAAGAGGCAAATAAACTGAGCTAAAATTGAATACTATGCACACATTTTTTTTGTCACATTACAAGGCTGGGATTTGGCAAATATTTTAGAAAAGATCTGGTATAGTCAGTAGCTTGAGACTCCAAAGACTAATTTTTCCTAACTCTCAGGACCAAAATACATAGAATTCTGGTGTGATTTAATTTTTGACACAGGATGGAGAAGTAGATGGGGAAGATGCTACGAAGACTGAAGAAGAGGATGATGAGATAAAATTTCCCCCAGTAGTCATTAAGACCACAATTCCTGAAGAACTGCAAAGATTTATGCCCCCTGGGGACAATGTCCACACTGTCATTCTGGATTTTACACAAGTCAATTTTATCGATTCTGTTGGTGTGAAAACTCTGTCAGGGGTAAGCATCATTGTGAACAAGTCATTTAATCTCTCTGTGCCCAATTTTGCCATCAGTAAAAATCAGACAGTTGAACTTAGAGTCCCCTTTCGACGCTTAAACATCTTTTGTTGTTGTGTGTGTTTTTTCAATTTTTGATTATGGAAAATGTCAAAAATATTCAAAAGTAAAGAGCATAGTGTAATGAACCCCCGCATAAGTATTACTCAGCTTCAACAATGATCAATTTATGATTAATCTTGTTTCACTTGTACGCCACACCCACTTTCTCCTTCTCTTATTTTGAAGCGCATGCCAGTCATCACATCATCTGTAAATATTTCAGTACATATCAGACCTAAATAAAATTTAAAAGAATTCTTTGGTATCCCTAATTATCACTGTCCATATAAAAATCAAAAAAATATATACAATTTTTAAATAATTAGCTCAAAAATGCATAATTATTGAAGCAAAGTAGTTCAAGTGAATGCACTAGAGTGTCTTATATCAGTGAAATACATATTGGTAAAAATAAACTTGCATTTGGCACAGTCAAGAGAAACTAAACTTTATTTCAACATTATTACAGATTGTAAAAGAATATGGAGATGTCGGTATTTATGTGTATTTAGCAGGATGCAGTGGTAAGTACACTTCTAGAATGAGGACAAATATTATCATTTTGATTTTTTTTCTCTTTTTTCAGTAACTGCTTTTGGAAATATTTCAATCTAATTTTAGTTTTTAGTGAAAATGAAAATTATTCTCCTGAAAATCACCCTAAAGCTAGCTTTGAAATTAGCCACTTACAGGCACTCCTGTCACTGGGCTCCTTGTGGCAGCCTCCTGAGCTGCAGTTGGTGGAGAGGAGCTAATAAACCATCACTCTGGGCTGGTATATTTTTCAGTAATTATTTAATGGCTGCCATAACCTTACTTATATAAAATCATGTAGGTTTTTCTATACAATGCCTGCTTTCTTGTTTCATATTAAATTTTGGTTAAAACACTGCTTGAAAATGAACTCTACATAACAGCAAAAATAAAAACTGCTTGACAGTGTGCTCTGCAGGCGAACTGTGGGAGAACAGGCACTCAGCCCTTGCTGGTGTGAGTGCAGAATGGAACAGCCTCTGTGGAGGCTCTCAAAATCGAAAACACATTTGCCTTTTAACCCAGCAAATCCAGCAACGTGCTACACACACTCAATAAGAAACACCTACGTGGTTAGTGGTCCCAGTACTGTCTCTGAAAACAATAGAGTGGAAAAGCTCAACTGTCTAACAAAAGGGACCAAGTAAGACAACGAGGCTACACCTATGAGATCGAATACCATGTAGTCATAAATATTGAGATTTAAATTTTTTAAATATTCAGGATAATATATAGTATGCTTTCTTTTGGGTGAGAAAAGGGGGGAAATAAGAATAAATGTTTATATATTTACTTACATTTGCATAAAGAAATACTGGAAAATGCATTAGAAAATAATGAAAGTAGCCACCTGCGCCTGGGGGTGTGAGGTCATGGGGACAGGAACTGGAGTGAGACTTTTATTACCATTCTAATATTTGAACTCTACGAAAGTGGGTTTGTTTTTTATGTTCAAGACTGATGCCCAGAGTGCGGACTAATTTTCTTTTCTTCTTTCCTAGCACAAGTTGTAAATGACCTCACGTCAAACTTCTTTTTTGAAAATCCCGCCTTAAAGGAGCTGCTGTTCCACAGCATCCACGATGCCGTCTTAGGGAGCCAGCTTCGAGAGGCGCTGGCTGAACAAGAAGCCTTGACTCCTCCGCCCCAGGAGGATGCGGAGCCCAATGCCACTCAGGCGGAGGCGTGAGGAACTCAGCCCGGGATAGGGTATGAGCCTCTTCCAAAACCACTAATTTACACATTTTAAATACTAGACACGAGATTTTTTTTTCTAAGAGTAAATACGTGTAGTCAAGGCTTGATTTGGAGGGCGAATGACGCATAGCAAGATGTATCTTACTTGTGTGGTTTTCTTTTAATTGGCTATTTCCAGGATGAATTGGCCTCTTACCTAAATTTATTGTGCAGTGACATTTCTGTTACTTTTCAGTATTATCGTTGTCAGCTAAGCACTTAAGCATTTTTCTCTTTACGCACTTTACCTACAGATCAGTTATGCTGTCACCAGACAGGTAGTGTTCCTTGCTTTTGTACTTGTTGCCCTACAGACTTTCTGTAATGAGAGTTATTGAACAGAGGTGGCATACCCACGGTTTTCTAGTTCTTCTTTTGAAATAAATAAGCTTTCATTTTTACAGATGCAATATAAGTGCATTACAGAAAAACAGAAAAGCAAAAATGAGAAAATAAAACATACTGCCACCAAAAAATATCGCTAACAACTTAATGCATATCCTTCCATATCTTTATGAATATATATTTATATCTTTTAACCAAAATAAGATCATACGCCACACAATGTTCTATAACCTATTTTCTTCCATAAACAATTTCCATTTTCTCATTCCAGAACATTTTTACCATATTCAAATTTACCCCACTTGTCCCCAAATTTGTAGTTGGTTTGTCCAAATTAGTATCCATTCTATGACCTTCCACTATAACTGATCATGTCCCTTTAAGTCCTTTTAAGTCTATCTAGCACAGTCCCTTTTTTTTCAATGACATTGACTCGTTAAAGAGACTGGAGCAGTTGTCCTGCAGAATCCCATATTGCTAACGTGTCTACTTTCTTAAGGTGTTATTTAGCTTGTCCTTTTATATCCTGAACCACCTGTGATCTAGAAGTTATATCTAGAGGCCTCATGGATTTGGAAAAAAAAATTTTTTTTGCTAGAATATATCATAGATGGGACACATGCTTTAAATTGTATCACATCAGAAAACACATCATATCTAGTTGACCCTACCATTCAATGCTAAGATAAATCTACTAACAGTCTAATCCCCTCAATTACGTTTTCACCTTTGTGACTAGGAAGTTATCACCATGGTGTTCCTTTGGCATCTAATGAATTCCCAGTTCCCCATGAGCCATTCACCCAGGGGTTTTAACATCTGATGATAATACTTGCCTAAATCAGTAAATGCTCAGGTTTGTGATTTTTTTTCCAATTTTCATATTCCTTCTGCATTTATTAGTTGGTGTTTCTATGTAAACTATAGCTTTCCTTCCTCAACTTGAGCTATTTAGTCATCCTTAAATACAGTTCTTACTAGAAAGGCAAGTTTATTTTTCCCTTTTACTATTAACTTCAAAAAAGTTGGTTTAACCCTGACCGGTTTGGCTCAATGGATAGAGCATCGGCCTGTGGACTGAAAGGTCCCAGGTTCGATTCGCGGGTGTGCAGGAGGCAGCTGATCAGTGTTTCTCTCATTGATGTTTCTAACTCTCTATCCCTCTCCCTTCCTCTCAAAAAAATCAATAAAATATTTTTTAAGTTGGTTTAATAAATAGAAGGTGACAAGTTAGGTTCATTATAAATATAGACTCGTGAATTCTTAATGTGTTTCAGTCTGTTATAGTTATTCTTTTGGTGCTAAAATGATCACAATTGTGACCAGTAGGAGCCCCTGGAAATGTTGTTTCTAATAGTGAAGTAGTCTTAAAGACCATGTATTTAACAAAACTAATGCCTTCATATAACTTAATATTTTCCTTAGAAGTCCAGAAGAGTTATCCGTTAATTCTTCATCAAACTCAGTCATAAGCCTATGAATGAGCAAAATGCTTATTTCAAGCACTCTTTAAAATTGTTCCAAAGGAGTGGGGGAGACTATTAAGCCAACTTGTCATCAAAAGTTATTGTTATAGTCGTAACAAATCACTCTAATTCAAAGCACAAGTATTAGCTAACCTGCCTAAAGCCTCCTATGCTGAGATTTCCTGCTAATAGTCAGTTTGTCTTCTTTATATGTTTTTCTTTTTAAAAAAGTTTTCTTATTGACTCCTTGTCTTAGTTTTCATGAAGAAAACACGCAGGAGAAAAGTGGTCAGATGCCAGGAAAGAACTGTGTGAGCATGGGTCTACTCAAAAACAAACACTATGGTTTGTTTGCTTTAACTCCCATGAGGCTTCTCAGTAACTTTACTAATTTAATTCAAAGTAGACTCCTCCCTTTTAATCAACTATTTCCCTACATCTAGAGTGAAATTAGATTTACATCCAGTTATTTCCTTGGCAATCATCACACGCAAGATCCGATACATCTGCATTCTGATACAGACTGCCTTCTGAAAAAGCATGTAGCTGTAGAACCTCACCTTATACTAGAAACTTTTGTAAAAGGGCCTGCATCATTTCGGCCATTAAAGTAGAACCTAAGGATTGTAAGCAATATTATAGAATAGTTCATTGCATATTCCTTAGCACCAGCCTTCAACAAATGCTTTGCACATAATAGTGACTCAAGCCTTAGTTGTTGATAGGTTGAAAGTGTACAAAAAGTCTTTGTATCTTACATATTTTTTCTGTCCTTTAAAGTTTAACCTATTTTAAATAGAATTCTACCATGTACATAAAAGGCACTTGTCTTACTGATGGGAAATTTTTTCAGTATGCCTCTGAGAATCTAAGAATGCATTTCAAAATGTATTTTATCTACATGTAAATATTTTGGAATGGTTCACTTAGAATTATTTCATATAGTGGAAGATTTCTTGACTCTTTTTTACTTAGTCACGTTTTGTCTCTACCTTCTTTCTGGATTTTAATAGCTGCTAGTGTACGCGTTTTTCAGCCCTGGTTCAAATTCAGATTCTTACTGCCCTGTCAAAATGGGCATAATGTACATCGATAAATATAGGACTAGCCTTTCTTACGGTAGTAGGGGAAAGCCGTTTTCAGAAAGGTCCCATATAGAGAAATGCTTTGTCTTTCTCAAATCCTGCGTAATATGACAGTGGTTGATCTCTACCTCATGGATGGATGGAATGTTTGAGAACAATGTGAACCGGGCCTCAGGAAGCTAGCTCATGTCATAGACACTGTGTACTCATATGGCAGCTGATGGTGGGATCCCAATTGCCAATCTCATCTGCAGTGGGACTCAGAGAAACACTGAAGGATATGAACCCTCTGCAAGCCCTGGAGTAGCTCCTTGGTAGTTTTCAGGTAACATCTCAATATCCACTCCGTGTGGTTTGATCCTGTACCCTTACCTGTTTCACAGAGAAAGGAGGTGCTTGCCTCCAAAGGTACCTTTTGAGAAAATGAGTCTGCCCTCCTGTGTGCCTGGAGGGCCAGCAAACACAGATAATTTGCCCTGGAGTGAGTAGGTGTGGTTTTGTTTTTGTTTTAAGGGTTGGGGGTGGGGGTGGGGGGGTGTGCCCTTGTGTGGGAATGGTATGTGGGAAGGCTTTATCTCCTATGTCTGCCCCTTTAACGATAGTAAGTCCATTTAAATTCTAAGATCCAATAAAACTTACCTGGTGTGAGCCTGTATGTTTTAGTGAGTGCAAAAGTGTTGTTGGTCCTTTTTAGTGTACCTTTCAGGAATGCATTTAGGATTCAGTATGTTTAGATTCTTGATAATATGGTTTGAGTGCTGTTAATAGTTGGTATGAGAACTGACAAAAGTATTATCTAATTCTCCAAACATAACCAAAATGCATGCAATGGTTTTGAAGCCCCTCATATCCCAACAAAATTTCCAAAAGCTAGCTGCCTGCTTACTGACTTGGATGTGACCAAGTTTGAGCATCTCACAAATCCATCTTGCCTTTGAAAAGCTTACCAACTTTTTCATTATACTGGTATACAGCATTTACTTTATGTAACAGATGAACCTGACCTTTGTGGAAATTAAATTTTTATAAATCTGATCACATTTTTAATTGTTAAAAATATTTTTTTAAGTATCACTCCAGTATTACTTTTCTAGTCATCAACCCTTTGTATTCTGATTTATCTATCAGCACCCTGGCATGTATAAACATCTCTCTACACAGATATACACATGTACATGTGCATTTTAGGTGAAGGGAATTACTGGTGAATGTAAATTTTATGTTTTTAAATATGGTATAAGCATGCTAATCTAGATAATGTTGACACTATCTGCATATACATGCCTGGGTAGAAACACCCACATTTTTCAAATAGTTTATTATATATTTGATGCGTGGCCAGTTAGATTTTTGTCCTGTAACTGAGATGTCAAGATTGAGCTTATAACATGTTGGGCCTGAGTGAGGGCAATGTATCCAATTTGAGTTGTCTCAAATTGATGCATGTGATGTATGTGGCTATATGAAAAAGTGGTAAGACTTCAAAGAGCATATTCTAAATGCTTACATTTATCAAAATGTTAGAGCAAACCATTTCTAGGTTCTGCTTATATTTTATACCTCATGAAAGACTAGGGCAGGCTTGGGGGGGGGGGGGGGGCGAATTTCTGGTAAATTTCACAAAAATGAAAAATCTAAAAAGGATGTGGTTGGATTTTATGAATAAAGGGCTTTAATTTTTCTGTTTGAAACTTTCCGTGTTTTAAAATTTTCAATGTAATACAGCATTTTCTATGTTGTCAACTTTTTCTTTTGTGAATTAAAATCCACCTCTATTTTGCATTACTTATGAATATTGAGCTGCAATAAAAAACATTATTGTGCTTGAGTCTCAGAATTTGGGGGAAGGAGGGAATTGTGGAAGGGGTTTGGTGGTGTTTGCACAAGAAATAATTTTAAAGAAGTCTGTTGAAAATTTCAATGCAACTTATATTTAATACCAAAATTTAAACCATTAATTTATAAAATGAAAAAAGTACTTATCTGTACAAAGCCAATTCTGGATTTTCTAAATTAGATTATGTGTATATACTTTTTGATTTCACTGTAAATCAATTATTCTTGATTAATTTGAAATTAAGTCAAACTAAAATCAACGATTAAAATCAATTATTAATTTGAAATCAAGTCAAATAGCAAAGCAGAACATATTACATAAGATGCTTCTCCCACTTTAAAAAACGTTTGGCCAAAGCTTTATTATGCAACGCCAGTAGGGAGAAATCATGGAAATGCATGTGGTCATGTGCCCAGATGAGCTATTCTGATGAGGGCACAATAGCACACTGGTTAGGAGCTCAGGGGATAGAGCTGATAAACTTGGACTTTAATCCCAGCTCTGCAACAAGTCAATTTGGTAGGCAAGTTTTTGCATTCATTAGATCAAGATCCATTAGATCTACCTCACTGGGCAGATGAGAGGGTATAAGGACATATATACAGCACCCAGCCAATATATGCCTAAGACATACATGCTCTAAGCAAGCACTTTAGGCTATGAAACCCTTAAATGGTAGTGGATCAAAAAATAACGTACACTGTAATAACCTTTTGTGCCTAATGATACTAAATATCACCTTTTATCATACTATAGAGAAAAAGTATCTGAAAAAAAAAACATTTTAAAACCATTTATTTTTTGTGTGAAATGGTTATTAACAAATCTATGTAAGCTTAGGATTCCAATTAAAAGAAGTGTTTTCATGAAAGCTCAGGGCTCAGTTGTATGTCATGTAGCGGGGAGTAGCACTGAATTTGGCATAGGACTTAATGACCTTATTTACAGCTTCCAAGAAATCCTTCTCAGTAGCTATTTTTCGCCGGGCTCTGATGGCAAACATACCAGCTTCTGTGCAGACACTTCTAATCTCAGCACCTGTCAAACAAAAAGAAAATAATAGGCTTCATTAAAGCAGCCTGGACAGACAGACCAGCAAATATAAACAAGACCTTTCAACCTACCAGTGCTATTTGGACACAGTCGTGCTAACAATTCAAATCTGATATCTCTTTCAACACTCATTGAACGCGCATGGATTTTAAAAATGTGAGTCCGGCCCTAAAAACAGGGGAATTGAAAAATATTACAATGGAAAACATCACAGGAAGAAAAATGTCAAAAATCCCTTTTCTAAGAAATGGTTTTCTGACCTCTAGATCAGGTAAGCTAAACTCAATCTTCCTGTCCAGTCTCCCTGGCCTCATCAGTGCTGGATCCAAAGTGTCAGGTCTGTTAGTGGCCATCAGTACTTTAATGTTGCCGCGAGGATCAAAACCATCCAGCTGGTTGATCAATTCCAACATCGTTCTCTGTACTTCATTGTCACCTCCAGCACCATCATCAAAACGAGCCCCTAAGACAAAAGGAAAGACTTATCGGTCACAGGAGCACTAGCATAACCTGAAAGTACTGTTACTCTCAGCTCAAATCATGCCCTCCAGGGCAAGTGAATTCCAACTTTAAGCAAATCCTACAGGAACTGCCTGATTTTCACAAAACTAATTAGAAAGTGAATCTTTCAAAAGGCTCGTCATAGATTTATTTAACATAGACTTCATTAAAGTATTTTTTTGCCCTAGCCGGTTTTGCTCAGTGGATAGAACGTTGGCCTGCGGACTGAAGGGTCCCAGGTTCGATTCTGGTCAAGGGCACATGCCCAGGTTGCAGGCTTGATCCCAAGTAGGGGGCATGCAGGAGGCAACCAATCAATGATTCTCTCATCATTAATGTTTCTATTTCTCTCCCTCTCCCTTCCTCTCTGAAATCAATAAAAATATTTTTTTTAATAAAAATAAAGTATTTTTTAAATCTTCAAGGAACTTTGTTTTGAAATCACTCAAAACACCTGTTGTTTAACAATGTACACCAAGACTAGGCAGCAGAATACATGAAACACCTATAATGTAAGAAACTGCCACACTCTTCCACATTTTTCAAAACTCTTCTTAAAAATAAGGCTAGTGCCATAATACAGTAGAAATATAACTTATACCAGCCGTGGGCAAACGACGACCCGCCCGCCGGATCCGGCCCGTTCGGCTGTTCTATCTGGCCTGTGGAGCCGAAAGAGCGGAGGGTTCTCTTGCTCTCCCCTCCGCTCCTTCACCAGCAGCAGTGTTAACATGGCAACGTCGGGAAACATGGCCGCAGCTCCTTCTTCTGAGTGGGCAGATTTATATCCGCCCATTCAGTAGAAGGAACAACCTCTCAATCTTCCAGAGGCTCCTTGTAATGCCCGCGGACGCGTCTCCCAACATCACCCTGGGAATGCGTAGACCCGTTATCGTGGTGATGTAGGGAGACACGCCCCTGGAGAGCACAGTATCAGAGCCTTTGCCATCTTAAATATTAGGTATGTTATTGTGCTATGATTCCTACATTTTTTGAAGTTTCAAATTATAATAATTAGTATTTACATTCTTATTAAAATGTTTGAAATGAATAAAACTATTGAAATAAAAAAAAAAAGACCGTACCCTTTTATGTAATGTTTACTTTGAATTTATATTAGTTCACACAAACACTCCATCCATGCTTTTGTTCCGGCCCTCCGGTCCAGTTTAAGAACCCATTGTGGCCCTCGAGTCAAAAAGTTTGCCCACCCCTGACTTACACTATCACACTATTTTGGATACATTAATGTACTCTAGATAAATGTCTGTCTCATTTCAACCAAAATAGCAAAAACAAAACCAAACAAAAAATAAGCCTCCAAGTATATATTTTCATTTTAAAATTATAGAGATACATACTGTTGTATTAGCGTATTATGTACAAAATAACACAAAAAAATAAAAATTAAAAAATAAGATTAAAATTAAATAAGGAAAAATTGGTAGTATTTTCTTCCTGCACCCTAATACTGTTTTAAAATATATTTTATTGATTTTTTACAGAGAGGAAGGGAGAGGGATAGAGAGTTAGAAACATCGATATTAGAGAAACATCAATGAGCTGCCTCCTGTACACTCCCTACTGGGGATGTGCCCGCAACCCAGGTACATGCCCTTGACCGGAATTGATCCTGGGACCCTTGAGTCCGCAGGCTGACGCTCTATCCACTGAGCCAAACCGGTCAGGGCCCTAGTACTGTTTTATACACAACCCACCTTGGAAAGCATAACTTCAGAGCATCCTGACATTGTAAGGCTTATGGCTTATTCCAATGACACTATAAAAATTACTTCAAGATCACCACACTGCATCAATATACTGGGCTCAAGTTAACCACTTGAAGACATTAACTACAGCCTGTCCCAACTCCACAACGTCCACCCAGTATAAAAGCAAGACTCTAGATAACCTAACCACAGTCCCCTAACAGTGTTATAAGGTCCACTATATTTTCAAGTCATTTTTATCACTAAGTTCCTTAAATAAAAAATGTCTGGCCATATGACACTTCTCCCTAGTAAGGATTATTCCTCTTATAGACTATAACAACAGTCAAGGCCTACAGAAGTTTCGTTTTCAAAATCTATCACACTACTTTACAGCTCCCAAAAACCCATGAAATAAGCAGGGCAGGAATTATCATGCCCATTATAAGATGAGCAAACTTAGGCTCAAGAGTTAGTTAAAACAAGTGGTCTAGATCGCACAGTTAATAGTGTATTTCATCAGATCTATGAAGCCAACAGTAACAATACTTATGTACACTTTATGAAATATCAGCACCAATTAAATTATGCCCCAGTGCTTTCTTATCACATTAAGTGAAGTTGTATCCCAAGTTAGGAATTGTTCAAGTGTGAAAATATGTCACATGAATGAAATTAGGAAAGTACAAAGATAAAGACTTTGAAAAATAGCAAAGTTATATAACATTTCTTTTTACTTTAAAATACCATCCATACCTCCAATAGCATCAATTTCATCAAAGAAGATAAGGCAGGCTTTTTTTGTTCTGGCCATTTCAAAGAGCTCTCGAACCATTCGCGCCCCCTAATGGGAAAAATAATTTGTTAATTTAGAGTTAATTTTTAAATCTTCAAGAATATAATAAAAAGTTATACTTCAAACTTTTCAATATTGCTAAAAGTATCCTCAACTATTATTATCCCAGGCTTTTTCCAAAAAACAACAACTGAAGTTTGTTACCTATTCCATCAAATTAACCTTATTCATGTTAAATTAATCTTATTAGCCTTAAGTAATTTTATGATTCTGTACCTAGTAAAGAGCCAATAGCTGTAAGACCTGAAGAGGTCAAATTAACAAATAAAGCCACCATTTCAATCAGTAACACCCGAGGAAATAAAAGCATTTGACTTATCACTTGGCATTTCTCATCACTGAATTTGATTTGTAAGTGTTGCTCAGACACTAAACGTACTGCATAGCTCAATTCATGCAGTTCCTTTTCTAATTCTTACTGTAAGTATTCTAATCATTAACATTTCAGATACAATATATACAGCCCTAGACTTACTCTCTAATGAAAAAATCTGTGTGTGTGAGAGAGAGGATGTGTTGTGAGTATAGATAGATGCTCCATGTTCTTTCTTTCTCAGTAGACCATAAAAGGTTGGCCCGAAAGCAAAAGCACACTTCTGAATGCGTTCACCAGGCATTTCTGGGGTATTTCTCTTACCAAATTTGTAGAAAAAGTCCTATTTCTGAGGAGGATGCATGGTAATTAAAAATGTTAAACAGGCCCTAGCTGCTTTGGCTCAGTGGATAGAACATCAGCCTGCGGACTGAAGGGTCCCAGGTTCGATTCTAGTCAAGGGCACATGCCTTGGTTGCGGGCTTGATCCCCAGTATGGGGTATGCTGGAGGCAGCCGATCCGTGATTCTCTCTCATTGATGTTTCTATCTCTCCCTCTCTGAAATTAATAAAATAAATAAATAAAAATAAAAATGTTAAGCAGTTGTTTATTTCCAAATGACCACAAGGGAAAGCTGGTGGCTTTTACATCTACTAATTACAATCCATCAATCAAGAAATTTCAGGTCTCAATCTTTTTATGTGAAACTGAAATTTAAATTTCATCCCTGCTTTATAAATTTTTCACAGAGCTACAAATTCTTTGATTATGATCAATTTACTTTACCTCACCGACATATTTCTGCACAAGTTCAGATCCAATAACTCGAATGAAGCAAGCATCAGTCCTGTTAGCAACTGCCCGAGCACAGAGTGTCTTGCCTGTACCCGGTGGACCAAAGAGCAGCACGCCCTTAGGAGGCTCAATGCCAAGGTTAACAAACCTCTCTGGCTGTGATGGAGACACAATATTTATAATTATCACTCACTTCTGTATGAATAAAAATAAGACTACTTCTACATCAATATATTTAAACCAAAACTATTAAGTCCACAATCTATATATTTGACCTAATAAGAACTTTACTTATTCTAAAATATAAGACATAAACTAGACCTCAGTTCTATAATAATAAACGGATAATATGCTAATTAGATCAGACGTCATTCCAGACATCATTCAGACAAAGCTGGGGCTGCGAATGAAGCCCAGGTCCCGAGTTCCTGAGGGAAGCTGGTGCTGGCAGCTGGAAAAAGGAAGGCCTACTCTTGCACGAATTTCATGCATCGGGCCTCTGGTAGATACATAAGGCTGAATGGCTTTTAAAGGCATTTCTACTATCCAGGCTTAACAATTCTTTTTTTCTAATTTTAAAATAATTGCAGTGTTTAAAGAACAAAAGTAGCCCTAACCAGTTTGGCTCAGTGGATAGAGTGTCAGCCTGCGGACTCAAGGGTCCCGGGTTCGAGTCCGGTCAAGGGCATGTACCTTGGTTGCAGGCACATCCCCAGTAGGTGTGCAGGAGGCAGCTGATGGATGTTTCTAACTCTCTATCCCTCTCCCTTCCTCTCTGTAAAAAGATCAATAAAATATATTTAAAAAAAATAAAAATCATCATTCTCCCCTTTAAAAATAAATAAATAACAAAAGTATTTTCTGGTATTTTATATACCAGTTTTCCATTATCATCCCAAGTTTACTTCAATTCCATTTAAGCTCTTTTCTTCTTGACATCATTCAAGCACACAGTTTCTTCTACAATAAACTATAACATATTTAACAAACTGCTAAAGGTTATACATCAACCTCCTGTGTCACTAAAAGTAGAAAATCTTTCTCTTTTTTTCATTGGCTTGACCACTCAATCCTTTTGCTTTCTCTTCTGGAACTTACCTATTCTCCACACCTCTACCCTCTATCCTCTATCCCCTCAAAAATTTCCATTAAGGATATTATAAAATACAAAAAGCTACCTAATAAATAGGCAATTTTAGTGCACAGCGTACAATAGGCTATCATATCTTTATACAAAGAAATTTAAAATGCAACACTCAGCCACTTACATGAAGTAGAGGGGTTTCAACTACTTCTCGAAGTTTCTCAATCTGTTCCTTACAGCCACCCACATCACTGTATGTGACATCAGGTTTTTCCTCTACCTAAGAGAGGGAAGAAAATGTACAACAGATAGCCACAGATTTCTGAATACTAGTCCAAAAGTTCTCTCTAGTAGAGTAGACCCAATACCCTAAAGAAAAATCAAATTTATACCAAGTAATAATTTTTTTAAATGGAATATATTGCCCAGTGCACTAGAACCATTTGCTGTATTACTTATGACATTGAGAGATAAACTAGCAAAAACTAATAAAAACTTTCTCAACTGAAAAGTGGTTTAGAAAATTTGGGCAAATCAATACATACCCAAATATTAACAATAAATATCAGTTGAAGTTTCAAACTTTCCTGAGATGGATGCAGTTGTATTCTAAGTCATGCCATTTCTTTTCCCCCATAGTTTCTTACCTGCATCATGGTAACTGTTGGGTCAATCTTAGGAGGCAGTGGAATGTGAATTTGATACTTATTTCTGTCCACACTAAAAAGGTAAAAAAGATACTAAGATATTCAAAAAACTTTCTAAGTGAACTCTGTAAATATGAATTACATTAACTCGATCCTTATAACTATCCTCCACTTACACCATGTTACCTTAAATAGGCTGGCAAACTCAACTCTCAAATTCTGCATTTACTTTATGACATTTGAAGTCATTCAGTAAAAGCCATAGTGGGGGAGGGGGAAAGAGGAAGGTGGGAGGTCAGGAAGTGGATGCAGAACAAAGGATGTTCAAACGGAAGGACTCTGCTAGATTAGATCATCCCTTGGTATTCCATGGCAACCAGTACATTCATTCAGAAGAAAGCCAAGGACGTGAATGTGACATGGTATCTTTAATGAAAAATGAGTATTTATTATAAATAGTAATCTTACCCAACTCTCATCCCTTCTTCAATGTCAGTAGGTGCTACCTGATCACTGAGGTCCACCACAAACTTGGCAAACTGCTTCACGTTGATAATGTACTTTGGGTCCTCCGAATCAGCATTGATTATCTTTGTACATCTAACACAGCAAAGACTCGATTAGAGTAAGGAACCGAAACCACTAATAACGAATCCAAGTAACTAGATTCTCCCCTGGGCATGCAGCACACTAATGAGCAGGTGTAAACTAGAGCTGCAGAAACTGGGCCACTGTTAAAAGATCCTTTTCTATAGAATATGCTTAATTCCAAGGGCCCACACAAATTAAGCCAAACCATAACATTTTTAAAAGATACATACCCCTGGAAATTTAACCCAAATATTTCATCATCAGGAAGTTCTCTAATTTCTTGATTTTCATAACTATATTACTTTATTAGTGATACTTCTCTATGTCTTAAGTCAGCAATTTTCAACTGGTGTGCCACAAGAATTTTTAAAACATGCAGTACCCGACTATTTAGTCAGAAGCACTGACCTCTTTTCCCTTAGATTGTCAAATAAAAGAATGCTAATAGCCAACACAACAAAAGCCATCCAGTTGAATGAATAAAAAGTATACCTTTTTTTGTCCAATCAGCAAATAGAGTTTTTGGTATGCCACAGAATTTTAGTAATTAGTTTGTGTGCCATGAGATGAAAATGGTTGAAAACCGCTGTCTTAAGTTACCTTCCTTTTTATTTTCCCTATCAGAAGACAGTCATCTTGTCTTACACTAAGTAATAAATGTTTTTCCATTCTTTCCTGAGTTTATACAACAATTTTTATTGTTGTTGCAGTTTTTAACCTAAATGTATTTTTTTTCAGTGTGACACATGAAGGCACATTTATAATTATGTGTACATTATACAGAAAGTACTCTACTGCCTTTCCTCTTCTATATTATTTGTGTACTGAAGAAAAACAAAAACAAAAGACAGAACTCATGTTAGAGAGAACTCATGTCATAATCTGTAACAACAAATACAGGGAAATGCAACAGTCTCTGGAGTATGCATACAGGTAGCACGAACAGTAAGGTAAAGATGTTTTGTCCTTGAAGCATTAACTATGTGACAAAACTCTGTTTTCTGTTACTAGCCAAGGTCTACCAGGGAGGTAGAATTACATAAATAAAAGTATTTATCACTACTTTATCCGACAGACCCTGCCAACACTGTATGCACAGATACGGATTTTTTAAACCACAGCTGAAAGGTATAGACTATACAGGGACCTCAACTTCCAGAATGGTGAGGTAAGAACCTCTGAAAGTATGCTCCTCCGTGAACGTTAAGTGAATGCTGGCAAAAATAGTTAAAAAAAAAAAAAAAAAGCAAGAACGATTAGCATATTAGAAGAGCAATCCTAGAGGTCCAATATTCAAATGACAGAAGTCCAAAATAGAGGACTTCTAGTATTTGGATATTAGAAAATGGAAAGAAGGAAATTATTCAAATAATTTCAAGAAAATGTGCCACCCTGAAGGACATGAGAGCCAGCAGCATGGGTGTAAATAGACCAACATCGAGGCACATCATCATGACATTTCAGAACAAGTGACAACAAGAGAAGACCCTACAATTTTCAAAGGAAAAACAGGTCACATATACCGAACTGAGAATCAGAATGGCTTCAGACTAACACTACAGATGGAGGACAATGAAACGATGCCTTCAGATTTCTGAAGGAGAAAAAAACTTTATACCAATCAAGACATTTACAGACATGTACGGTCTCAAAATATTACCTCCTAAATGACCCTCTTTCATGAAGCTACCAGAGAATATGGCCCATCTAATGAGGGTAAGAGTAAACCAAAAAGAGTTGGTACACAAACAATAGGAGAGAGGCAAAGGGAACCTC
Organism: Myotis yumanensis; assembly: GCF_028538775.1. NCBI lineage: Eukaryota > Metazoa > Chordata > Mammalia > Chiroptera > Vespertilionidae > Myotis > Myotis yumanensis. The sequence continues at coordinate 70,085,946 of NW_027223760.1, read as the reverse complement.
CAGAGTAAGAAATGACAGGATGATTGTGAGTCAACAGGCGTAAAGGGCAACTGGTCCAACTGAAGCAGGTCAGAAAGTGCTGGGGAAGATCAACCTGAGAGACGCAGCGGTGCACCTGAGGTATACACGAGGGAAAACCGGATGGAGATGGACCTAATGCATCTAAAGAGCAGTGTAGACAATCAGGAGAAATTGAGGGGTTTAGTAATATACATACAAATTATGACCAGTAAAAGAAAAAGTGGTCCAAGAAAGGAAAAGTAATCACAATTTATTTCCTGTCTCTTTATGAATAGGGTTTATTTAGCCATGATTATGCTGAATACTGATCTAACCTAAATTTTAATATAACTACATTAGGAGGATGTTGGGACAGGAAGCCATACAGCAGGATGAAGAGGACCAAACTACTTTCAGTATTTGTTATGTCTGAGAAAGGGACAGTGGGACAGCGAAGATGGAAGGGAAGATTCACATTTGCCCTGCATCTTTCTGTATCACTTTGAATCTTTTATATGATTATGGCTTCACCTATTTCTTGAATAATTGTTTAAGGTATACACTTTTAACCCCAGATACTTTTGTAGAAAGCTTTATTTATTTGGAATTTAGAATGAACATTCTTTATGAAGTATCACATTATACCTGAGACTCAAATAAATTTCCACAGGACGTACCTCGCAACCTGCAAAGGCTGTTCACTCTGAAGTGTTTGCTTATCTGCAGCCAAATCCCAGAGTGCCGGTGGGGCCAGGCCAGTGTCAGACTCTTTAATACCTACATAAAGAGATTATAAAATTCACTAAAATGTAAGCATCACTAAAGCAAACTTTCTCAACCTCTACAGTAATGACATTTTGAACTAAATAATTTGTTGCGGAGGGTGTCCTGTGCATTATAGGATGGTTAGCAACATCCCTGACAGTAGCCACTAGATGCCACTGGCACCGTCTCCCCCTCAAGCCCTGAGAATCAAGACTATCTCCAGACACTACCAAATGCTCTGAGGGATGGAGGGGGGCAAAATCACCCAGCTGAAAACTGCTGCCCTAAAGTAGTCATAAGCCAAAACTTTAATAACATATTTGACATTTTTTGTGGTCAAATATTATAAAATGTCACCACTGAAATTCCCAAGAAAAGTTTCCAATTACTAGGCAATAGCCCACTTACTTCAAGCAGTACCATGTAAGATCATATTTTTATTCAATAAGAAACTTTAACTGGTTTTAAGAGTTTATTAAAGCCCTAGCCGGTTTGGCTCAGTGATAGAGCATTGGTCTATGGACAGAAGTGTCCCGGGTTCGATTCCGGTCAAGGGCACATGCCCAGATTTCAGGCTCGATCCCCAATGAGGGGCATGCAGGAGGCAGCCAATCAACGATTCTCTCTCATCATTGATGTTTCTACCTCTCCCATCCTCTCTGAAATCAATATAAAAAAAAAGTTTATTAAATATGGCTTTGACCAACAGAAACATTACTTGCTGAAAGGATGATGTTATTTCTTAATTGCTTAAGCATTAAACTTGTTTGTAAAAGGAAGTAAAAGAGCTTATTAAATGAGATCCAATTTCTTAAAAGATAGGAACGATAATTTTTTAAAATCTGTAATTCATGAAAGAGCAACATTTATATTTTAAATTCTTTGATATGATTAATACATTACATTTAGAGAGAGGAAACAGAAATTAAATTATACCAGTGAGCTCATTAATTTTCTTGAGAAGTTGTTGAATGTCATCTTCAACCTGCTTGATCTGCCTAGAGTAAGTGCTCTGACCCTAGGAGATAAAGTTCAGTTTAATTGGAGTATCAAGAAATCAACAATTTATTAAACTACAAAAACACTTAACAGTTCATACATTTCACGTATAGTAAATATTTGTGTAAATTGTTTCAAATATCTTTCTACAGAGTTCCACATTTTAATTACAAACAGTATAAAAATAATGTTTAAACTTAGACACACTGAATATTTACACTCTGATTTATTCTAGATAGAATCTGTAAAAAGGTGACTTTATTTCAGTAAAGATTACTATAACTTCTAGATATTCTCTTCTAATTATTTTGGAAGAGCAATACCAACAATAGTTCTTATTTCAACATAAAACATCTATATTTTGTAGACACTGAAAGGACTTACATAAGTTTTCAGCAAGGCAATATCACCCTCATCCAAAGCTGGAAAAAAAGAAAGAAAACACATAAGATTCAAACAAAAGAAATTAGAGCTAACAATTCTTCTCTGTTCAAATCCAAAGCTCATTAGTTGAGTGAGAAAAAATGTGCAAAGTTGTAATGATATAACTACAACCTTCAAATAGTTGCTGGAATCCTGGATAACTGGGTGAAGGTGGATTTAAAAGAATACACAGCCTGGCTGCTGGCGAGTCTCAAAGAGATGTGATCCATTAAGAACAGGCAGCCCAAAGAACAGCTTGAGAATCAAAACAACCTGACACTAATCCCAACAAAGTCAAGCGTTTGCTAAGTAACCTTGGAAAAATCATTTAATCTCTGAGCACCAGTTTTCTCATCTGAAAAATAGAGACAATGGTCCTTTCCACCACGAGAAGACAGAAGATGCCTGTCTGCAACCTGGAAGAGGGCTCTCACCAGAACCCACTTATGCTGACATCCTGACCTCAGACGTCCAGCCTCCAGAACCAATCAGACCATCAGATACCTGCATCCAAGAAAGGACCTTCACCATGACGCGACGCCCCCCCCCCCCCCCCCCCGCCCCCAGAGTACATCTTGCAGAAGTTAAATCCAAAATTACATAACTTATAGCAAAGCACATAAAGAGTGGCTTTACCCCTTGGCCAGGTAATTCAGTTGGTTAGAGTGTGTGTTCTCCTGATATGCCAGGTTGCAGGTTCGATCCCAGGTCAGGGCACATATAAGAAACAATCAACGGCCTTAGCTGGTTTGGCTCAGTGGATAGAGCGTCGGCCTGCGGACTGAAGGGTTTCAGGTTCGATTCCAGTCAGGGACATATGCCTGGGTTGTGGCTTGATCCCCAGTATAGGGGGCATGCAAGAGGCAGCCGATAAGTGATTCTCTCTCATCACTGATGTTTCTCTCTCTCTCTCTCTCTCCCTCTCCCTCTCTGAAATCAAAAATATATATTAAAAAATCAATGAATGCATAAAGTGAAACAAATCGATGTTCTCTCTCAAAAAAATATATAAATAATGAAAAATAGAGATAATAATTTATCCTCACAGTGTTGCTATAAGATTACATAAAATATGAAGAGCATAAAATACTATACACACGTTAGCCACTAACTGTATCCAAGGGATAAATGTATTACCTCATTGACAGAATATCACACCCAGAGAAGTACACAGAAGGAATGTTAAATCTCTGTAACTAAGTTTTCCATTAGGTGACTGAGTACCTCTGAGGTTTACAGTGGCCTAAAATATTTTCAAGGGAAAAAGTAGAATATGAGATGAACGTAGAGAGGGAATGCTCTTTCTTTGAGGAGAGTTTGGAAACAGGGAAGAAGGGCACTAGGAGAGGCTGAAGTTATTTAGAGAGGGAAGAATTAGAGAAAAGAGGAAAAAACACCTTAAGAATGCTTTAAAATAGTCTACAAGGAACAAAAAACAGCATAAAGATGAGACTACATAAGGGCCTATGGGGAAATTGTGTATGAAAATGGTATGCATGCCTCATGCACTGTGTGTGTAAAAGCGTACAGTCTCCAGGAGACTAATTTGGCCGTTTCTATCAAAATTACAACTCCATTTCTAAAATGTATCCTACAGCTTGTGTTTGTGCATGTAGTAAAAGTTACATGAACAAGGTTACTCACTGCTCTATAACGGCCAACAGACTGGAAGAAAAATGTCCATGAATAATGATTAATTTCATACATTACACCCCCAAAACTGGAATACTATGCAGATGCAGAGAGACATAACACTGACTCCATATAATATGAACTTATTTCACACTAACTGGTTTGGCTCACTGGATAGAGTGTTGGCCTGCGGACTGAAGGGTCCCAGGTTCGATTCCGGCCAAGGGCATGTACCTTGGTTGCGGTCACATCCCCAGTAGGGGTGTGCAGGAGGCAGCTGATCGATGCGTCTCTCATCAGTGCTTCTGACTCTCTATCCCTCTCCCTTCCTCTCTGTAAAAAATCAATAAAATATATCTTTAAAAAATATGAACTTATTTCTAATACATATTAAAACTGAAAAGCAAGGTGTACAGCATGCTGCATTTATGTAAAAAATAAAATACATGAGCAAAATTGCTAGCATATGCATAGAAAATGTCTATTTGCTTCTGTGGATAAGGGGTGGCTGGGGCCCGGGCTGAAACAATTGTCAATGTATCTTTTTTCTCCCTTCTGAGCTTTAGGCATGTAAAGGTATCATCAAGTTAAAGGAATGTTTGTTTGTTTTTAAAAGAAATTCTGTTTCAGGACCCTGGCTCTGCGGTAGGCAGTTAGACAGACATGAGCAGAGCAAGGGTGATGGGTCAGGTACAGAAATTCACCAAGGCAGAAAGCCCCGGGTGCCTAACAGAGGACAACTGTCGGGTAGGACCGTGCCCCCAGTGTGACCTTTCCTCCCCTTGCATATCCCTGGTCAAGCGTTTGGACCCCCTGACCTTCCCTCCCTGGAGCCCCAGGCCCAAAAAGGCAACAAAACCAGACCAGGCACCCCATGGCTGACCTCAGGACCAGCTGCTTTGGATAATGACCCCCTGCCCTGAGCCAACCAACCGATTAGTGGAGACCTAGGCTCTGAAAGGACACACCTGGAAAACTGCTGCGTACGCTGAGATGTCCCCCTGGGACCTTCCCTAAAATCTCCACCCTTAAACCCTTAGGACTGAGCACCCTGCCCCCCCACACCTCCCCCCAGGCGCATTACCTTCACCTTCCTCACTCCTGAACTCCAAGCGCCCTTCCTTCGCCTCTAAAACGTGTTTCTCTTTTTAAAAAATATATTTTATTGATTTTTTACAGAGAGGAAGGGAGGGTGATAGAGAGCGAGAAACATCGATGAGAGAGAAACATCGATCAGCTGCCTCCTGCACATCTCCCACTGGGGATGTGCCCGCAACCAAGGTACATGCCCTTGACCGGAATCAAACCCGGGACCCTTCAGTCCGCAGGCCGACGCTCTATCCACTGAGCCCAACCGGACAGAGCTAAAACGTGTTTCTTAAGTCCATTTCTTCTACAAATTACTTCTTCTACCTCCGTGATTTCCCAAATAAATGTTCCCTTATAGTGTGAGTCTGGGCTCCGAATTCTTTCCCAGCCAGAACTCAGGCCAGAGGCTGCTGAACCCGGGTGCGGGCTGACAGCTCCAGGCGGTCTGTCCCACTTCCCAGCACGGGGGCCCGGGGCAGAAAGGGGATCCAGGTGACCAGCACCACTAGGCGGGGCAACTTTCCACGGCCTGCGAGGCCGGGCAGGGAGCCCGACTTCTTCAAGACCTGAGAGCTGAACCTCAGTAACAATGTCAGCCAGCGGGAGATGCAGGAGAACTTGCAGCGCGTGAAGGAGACGGAAAGGGCAGGCGGGCTAATCCGGCGGCGGCCCCAGATCAAATCACCAGCCGCACAAAAGGGAGCGAGGACCGAGCGCCCGACAGGAATCCCGCCTCGCCCCCGGGGCCCAGCCTGGTGCGAACTCGGCCCGCCCGGAACTCCTGCCTCCGTCCACTGACCTCGGATGGGCTTGTCCTCCTTCTCCTCCTCTTTGGTTTTCCGCTGATCCGCACCGAGGTAATCCGGCATTTTCGGGGATGCAGCTGCCTCGGCTCCGTAGTAATTACACAGCACCTTCCTCGCTTCCGGTGGTGCCTGCCTTTTTCTTCCCCCCCCGGAAGTAGAGCCGGCTCCGCGGGCCCCTTTACTCTGCGCACCGGAAGCGGAAGAGCGCCCCGGGATACGCGCGCTGGCGTCGGGATCGCGGGGTCGCGGTTGTGGGCAGTAGGAAGGTTCCCTGTTAGAAGGGAGCCCAGCCCTCACTACTGCTTCCCCGAGCCACAGATTTCAGGACCAACCCTGGTTCAGCCGCTGAGTTTACGTCCTGATTTAGTTATTTACCTATTGTGTACTCTTGGGCAGCTTCTGTACATATGCTTTAATTAAGCCTTTACTTCACACTGTGGCGGAGGCTTTAAATAACAGTGTTTTATTGCTTAAATAACAGAATATTAACTAAGCAATAACAGTGGCTAGATCTACAAGTAGGGTGGAGGTAAAGAGGAATTTACCTTCTGTGTACCTTGAGTTATAAACTTGAGTTAACTCAGGATGGGGAGGCAAATGTTTTCAATTTTTAAAAATGTATTTTTATTGATTTCGGAGAAGAAGGGAGAGGGGGAGAGAGAAATATCAATGATGAGAATAATTGATCGGCTGCCTCCTGCACACCCCCTAGGGGGGGATCAAACCCACAATCTGGGCAGGTGCTCTTCACCGGAATCAACCGGGGACCCTTCAGTCGCAGGCTGACGCTCTATCCACTGCTAGGGCTGTTTTCAATTTTTGAACCTGCTACTAAAGCAGAGTGGTACCATCCTCAGATACAAAGAAGTCGGGGAAAAGAGCAGGTTTTGAAAGAAGTGAGTTTGGCAGATGAATGAAGAGAGCAATTAGGAAACAATTGTAGAATTTAGAAATAAAGTCTGGCTCTTCTGAGTATTAGAGGACGCAACGTGAAAAGGAGAGGATAGGAGGACAGGATATGAGAAAATATTGCAAATCATGTGATAATAGGTAATATCCAGAATATATAACGAACTACAACTCAACAAGAAAGCAAACAACCGGCCTTAAAAACTTGTAAATGTGCCCTGGCCAGTGTTGCTCTGTGGTTACTGCATCAACCTGTGCAGGGAAGGGTTGCAAGTTTGATTCCCAGTCAAGGGCATGTACCTGGGTTGCAGGTTCCATTCCCCATCCCTGTCAGGTGTGTTGGGGAGGTTGGGGCAGGGAGGAGGGGGGACCAATCCTTGTGTCTCTCCCACATTGATGTTTCTCTCACCCCTTCCCCTCCACTCTGGCTAAAAGAAAAATCAATGGGAAAAATATCCTCAGGTAAGGATTAACAAAAAACAAGGGGGAGGGATAGACTTGAATAGACATCTCTCCAAAGATCATATACTAGTAAATACCCACCAAGCACATGAAAAGATGCTCAACATCACTAGCAATTGGGGAAAATGAATCAAAACCATGAGATATCACCTCATACTCATTAGAATGGTGACTATAAAAAAGAGAAAAAGAAAAGTGTTGATGAGGATGTTGAGAAAATGGAAACCTTGTACAGTTCATGGGGAAGTAAAATGGTGTAACTGCTATGGAAAATTAAAAATGAAATTGCCATATGATGCAGCAATTCTAGTTCTGGGTATATACCCAAAGGAATTGAAAGCAGGACCTTCAAGAGATATTTGCATTTCTTTGTTCATAGAAGCATTATTCAAAATAGCCAAAAAAGCAAAAGCAACCCAATCAACAGGTGAATAAATAAACAAAATATACATACAAACAAATATTATTCTGGTACATACCACAATTGTGAGACATTGTGCTAAATGAGTAAATCAGTCACAAAAATGGCAAAGATTATATGATTCAACTTGTATGAGGTACATAGAGTAAAATTCATAGAGACAGAAAGTAGAATGGTGGTTGCAGGGAGTGGGGGGGGGAGGAAATAGGGAGTTGTTAAATGGGTATAGAGATCCAGTTTTGCAAGATGAAAAGAGTTCTGAAGATTGATTGAACAATACAGTTAATGTACTTAATGCTACTAACCTTTACACTTTAAAATGGTTATGATATTAATTTTCGTTATGTACACTTTACCACACTTTTAAAAAAAGTATCCTTGCCCTAACTGGTTTTGCTCAGTAGTTAGAGCTTCAGGCACGGACTAAAGGGTCTCGGGTTTGAGGTCATACATGTACCTGGGTTGCAGGCTCAATCCCCAGCCCCAGTTGGGGCACATGCAGTTAGCAACCAATCAATGTCTCTTCTCACCTTGATGTTTCTCTCAGCCTCTCCCCCCCACCTCTCTCTCTCAAAAAAGTACCTTTTATGGCCTTAGAGTGATGGTGAGAATGGATGGGAGAGGTGGGAGAAAAAATTAATAATATTAAGAAAGTGGAGTCAGGTTATTTTGAGACTTAGAGCCTCTTTTCACAGAGGTTGATGAGTCAGGAAGAGGATTAGGGGAGATGATTAGCTTAGTTTTTGAAGTGTCAATTTTGAAGTGACTATTTTGTCATTCAGTAAAATTCAATATATTTAACAGTAAAATGTAATTCTCAGAGGATAATTTGTTAGTTTATGATGCTTTTCCCCAAAGAATAGCACATCATGCCTTCTTTTTTGCTCTACCTATTCCAGACTGAATGGGGGAATTAAAGGAGTGAATCTTCACCCACTGGTTTCCTTTTGCTAGTTCTTGCTTTTGACCCCAGTACAAGAAGGAATCATCTAGTAGGAGTACAACTGATTTTATTATACATTACAAAATTAAGTTCCAGAGTCCTGTAACTGGGAAAATCTTTACAGAAAACTTCATGCTTTAGAGCAGGAGAAAAAGTTGCTGGATTTTTATTAGAATCTAACACTAGATAGAAAAGAGTTTCTTCTCCAAAAATTATGAGGATTAAACTAAGTGATGTAAGTAAATTACTTGGTTACAGCACAAAAAGTGTTAGCTGCTATTATTATTTAGGTAAACACAAGTGCACTACAGGTATATGTAATCCACAATTCTCTATGGACGTATAAACTAGAATCATTCTCAATGCAAACACATCTTTTCCATTTTGATTATGCAAGTAGAGCTCCAGTGGTTAGGTTCAGACAAGTATAAGTAGGAGTAACAAAAGCAAAAAGAATATAGCAAAAGCTGCTTTAGAAAATTATGCTCTACATTTTGCACCTGGACGAGGAAAATTTCGTCATCCTTTTTACCTGGAAACTGATGAGTCTAGGAATCTTTCTCTCCTGAGTCTTGGTACCCAGACGGAACTGAATCAGTGGACGCACCAGGCTGCCGCACACGCTGGCGGCGGGCTTGGGGGTCGAATGGCCCCAATACACTCGAGAGATCCAACCCGGAAGTAGTTCCTGGTTGTCTCCAGGCGCCGGTTCCTGGGCGTCGTGGAGCCAAGGCGCGAGGCTCGGACCGGGAGGTGGAACTGTGGAACGCTCAGCGCGCTCCGCCCGGGACCGAGCCGCTGCGCCCGCGGGGCCGGCCCGGGCGCCACCATGCTGCTCCTGCCGAGCGCTGCGGAGGGCCAGGGCACCGCCATCACCCACGCTCTGACCTCCGGTACGTGTCCACTCAACCCCGGCTCCGTCCCGCCTCGGCCCCCCTGCCCGCAGCCCTCCACTTCGCGACCCCGGAACCCCTCAGCCCCGGCCCCTGGCGACTAGCTCCCCGTCCTGTGGGGCCGCGACGAGCGCCTTTTCGCTCCCTGCTAGACAGTAACCCTCCCCCCAACTGCGAGGGAGGGGGCGCCTCTTTTCTGCCCCGACACATTCCTCTCTCCTCGCGGCCGCTGACTCATGGGTTGGGCCGAGCGGTTCGGGACCGAACCCTCCGGGACCCTGATGCCCGCTGCGAGCTCCCCAGGGCGCGGGGTCGGACCCAACCCTTGCTGCTGGTGCTCGACACCTTCCCCCTCTCTCCGTTCGCCCCGCTTTTTCAACTGTCATACCTCAGACCCCGGCCCCCGTGCTCCGTAGAGAGACCCTGGCCCGGGCCGCCGCTGGGATCCGCGGGGAGACGTGCCCGGCGCTTAGGGTCACACAGGTGACGCCGCGGACACTAAGCTCGAGTCTCCGGCTCAGCGACCTGCGTGAGCCACTGCAGCCGCTCGGGACGCGCCTGTCGGATGTGGTTCGGAGCGGGTATCCTGGCACGTGTTGCATTTGTGCGCATATCACCAGTGTGCCCAGTGGTTGGCGCCTCCGGTAGGGGCGGCCGCGGGTCCCATTCCCGCCAGAGCACCTGCCCCGGCTGCGGGTTGGAGCCCCGCTCCGGGCACAGGGGAAGCAGCGGATAGATGTGCCTCTCTTTCTTTCCTCTCTCACATCAACAAGCATGTCCTCAGGTGGGGATTTAAAAAACAAACAAGCGCCCTAACCGTGTGGCTCAGTGGATAGAGCGTCGGCCTTCGGACTAAAGGGTCCCGGGTTCGATTCCGGTCAAGAGCATGTACCTTGGTTGCGGGCACATCGCCAGTAGGGGGCGTGCAGGAGGCAGCTGATCGATGTTTCTAACTCTCTATCCCTCTCCCTTCCTCTCTGTAATAAATCAATAAAATATATATTTTTTAAAAACACAAACAAGCATGGTAAGAAAACAAAGTCACACTACACAGATAGTACATATCTATGTCTATTGGTTTCGGAGAGGAAGGCAGAGGGAGCCAGAGATAGAAACATCAGTGATGAGAGGGAATCATTGATCGGCTGCCTCCTGCAGGCCCCACGCTGGGGATGAACCCGCAATGGGGCATGTGCTCTGGCTGGGAGTTGAACCTTGCCCTCCTGTTGAACCTTGACCTCCTGGTTCATAGGTCGAGGCCCAACCACTGGGCCACGTGGGGAGGGCAGTACTTACTGAACATTACGGTTTGAATCCTCTCCTGTGTATGGTAGAGGAAATCTCAATTTCCCAAACTAATCAAAACATAAAAACTCAGTTATTTTTAGAACATTGTGGCTTTAGGTACAAGGAGTATTTACATCTGAGTTATTGATAGCTGAGCAAAGGAAGGCTTTTGCTTTCAGCTGGAATATGAAATTGGAATTAAGACGTTAACTTTTTTCCCCTGACCTAAATTACATTTTTTGAAATGTGAATATGCAGATTGACAGTGACTTACCCTCACTGCCCAGGAGTAAGGGTAAAGCCTTGCTCCGAAGTGCTCCCGCGGTTTGTCCGTCAGTCCTCCCAGGAGCCATGTCAGATAGATGCCTGCTCCGCTGTGAGTGGGAGGCATCTCTGGCTCATTTCACGTAGCCACCAGTGGGGACCCACCCAACTCCAGCGCCTCTGACTTCAGGCAGCGCTTGCTCCGCTTGGGCCGTTGGTTTAGTAAGTCCCCTTAGCTGCCGGACAATTGTCTGTCAGGACAATTCAGGGTTTTAAAATTAAGATACTGTTAGTTGTTTTTAGAAAGTTGTCTTGTTTTTGACAAGGCTAGCAAGTTTGCAGCATTTCTCCCTGTTCCTCACCTTCTCAGATCCCCAGAAGAGTGTTGGTTTATTGTTGACATTGGTGAATGTTTTTGTTTTCTCAGCTAATTGGAAGAGGTTTACTGAATACTCTGTAAATTTATTGCCAACCCTCATGTTAACTGGATTATTGCAGCCGTTTTCTTAGTTGATGGTTTTAAAATTATATTCTGATGCTATCACTGTTTTGATCTTAGTGCCTTGAAACAGATTTATTCCATGCAATACATTGAAGCCTCTCTTAACACTTTCAATCACAGCCTCAACACTCTGTCAAGTTGAACCTGTGGGAAGATGGTTTGAAGCTTTTGTTAAGAGGAGAAACAGAAATGCTTCTGCCTCTTTTCAGGAACTGGAGGATAAGAAAGAGTTATCAGAGGAATCAGAAGATGAAGAGTTGCAGTTAGAAGAATTTCCCATGCTGAAGACGCTTGATCCCAAGGACTGGAAGGTATTTAACAGCTGAACCTTTTGTTCAGTCAGATGCTGTGTTAGACACAGGCAATTTTCTCATGAGTCCTCCATTAATAAACCACGCTTTAAGAGGCTGCAGTCAGACAACGATAGTTGAGCACCTTTTCATTGTTGGGCCTTGAGTGGGATCGCACCAGCCATAGGCTACTCTTTCTGCTGAAGACGTCTAGGAAGACCTCACAGGGAAGATGATGTTTGAGCTGGTCTTAAAAGGATGAGAGGCAGCTTGTGAAGCAAAGAAGGGAGAAAAGGTATTCTGGGAAGAAGGAATAGAGATGCAAAAACACAAACGCATAAAAGAATATGTACCACCTTTTTGGGATTAGTTAAAATTAAGGGTTGTTCTTGAGGTAAGGTGGTGAGAAATTCCGCCTAAAACAGACTCTAGATCAGCGGTCACCAACCTTTCGGACCTCACGGACCACCAGTGGTCTGTGGACCACCGGTTGGCAACGGCTCCTCTAGATCAACCTGTGTAGTGTCCTTTTTATGCCATGCTAAGGAAGGAATTTTATTTCAGGGCAGTAGGAAGTCATTAAAAGTTTCTAAGCTAATTTTAGAAAAGTAATTCTCCTGGCAGCACGGAAAATTGCTTGAAAAGGGAGGGCAGGTCTGGAGGGGAAGTGAATAATTTGCTAGTATAGGCCTAATGCAATCATTTAAGCCTTCAAATGAATGCCTGATGCTTGAATTAAATTTGTGACTGGGTTTTGAGGAAGAGGGGATAAATTTTGGGGGCAAGGAGGGTTGTCTTGAGAAGTTTTGACCTCGTCTGTGTGTCACAAGAGAAGGGAATGTATTCAGAAGACCTCTGTGCATTTGGGCTTGTTACCAACACTGGGATGCAGGAAAAGGAAGTTTGTGGGGAGTGGTGTTTGTGTTCAAGTTTGGTTATGTCAAAATCGAGGTTCTGGTAACATACTGGTGAAGTTGTCTATTAGGTGGTTAGAAATTGGTTCGTGACTCTGCAAAAAGGTTAGAGGCAAAAAGCATTTGCAAGTCGTTGGCACATAGGTGATAGTTGAGGCTGTGGGAAATTGAATGACATCAGCCAAGGAGAAGCATATTGACAAATAGGTATTATTGCTTAAGTTGGTGCTAGTATAACACTTAAGTGTACAGACTTTGGAATTAGAGTGCCTGAATTCAAATCTGATTCTGCCATTTAGTGTGCTGGGACCTTGGGAAAGTTACCTGACATCTGCACCTCATTTCCCTTATTGGTACAATGGTATTGTTAGCAGCTCAGAGGATCATAGTGAAGATTAGTGAAATGATGCATATAAGGCACTTAACTAGTGCTTGGACACATGATAAATTTAAACTAAATAGTATATAATAAGAGTTCCTATCTCATTGATTGAAATGAGTGTTAAATGAGGTGAGGCATATGTATAAAGCACTTAGAAAAGTATATAAGCACTCAGAAAGTGTGAATTGATTCTCCTGCCATCATCATCAGTTTTAAAAGAAAAGAACAACATTGAGGAGCACAGCACCGATAGATATTTAAGGGTGATTATAGGAGGAGAAACAGCAAAGGATACTAAGAAGAGTAAAAGAAGTAGAAGGAAGACAAAAAAACATTTGCTTAACAAAGTTTCATTAAACATCAGGCACTATACTGTTCCAAAAACTAAGGGAGGAGGAAGTCACAAGAAGAAAACACAATCACCAGTGTCACTGCTTTGGAGAGAGGTCAACCACATAACATAAATAAAGATAAAAAGCCTCTGGGTTTGGCCAACGAAGTTTAGGTGACCACCATGAAAGCCGTTCTAGTGAAATGATTGGGGTAGCAAGAAATTGCAGTGAGTTGAAGTTATTAGGAGGTAATAAAGTGAGACCTAAGGGTAAAATACTCTTTCAAAGCTGGGTTGTAGAGAAAATGAGAGAAAACAGTAACTTGAGGGAAAGGAAGGGTCAGGAGGACATAGAATTGGGGGGCATTAAGAGCAACAAGAGAGAAAAGGAAGAAAGAATGGAGAAGATCTTTGGTATAGAAAAGAGTAGATGACATCAGAGCAAGGTGGCGGAGTTCATACATTATTTTAATTGTTTCATTCAACAAATAGGGATCAAAAAGGCTATACAAGAGTCTGCATTTCCCAAACTTAAATGACCACAGAACCCATTTCATACAGAATGTCTCACTAGACTTCTATCATGGGAACATCTTTGGGAAGCACTGTTTCAGGGTGCCAAAACACAAGAGATAGTATTTATTGCTGCATTTTAAACTTGACTCCCTTTTATGTCTTTATCAGAACCAAGACCATTATGCAGTACTTGGACTTGGCCATGTAAGATACAAAGCTACACAGAGACAGATCAAAGCAGCACGTAAGTATTTAGTTATTTTGATATCATCAGATATCTGGCATAGGAAATGTTTTCCTTTTGAAAAAATGTGCAGGATCGTAGTCTATAGCCATAACTCTAAATTGAACCGCATGTATCATATGGTTATACCAATGCATGACCACACTCTCCTTTACCTTCAGAGCCAGGAAAATGTTAAGTTGGAAAAAAGCAGAATATAAACTGATATATATGATAAGATTATACCTAAAATTTTTGAAGCATATGCTTAAGGGAAAGAAGTCTATGAAAATACACTAAAATGTTAACAGTAATTGGCTTTAGGTGTTGGCACTTTGGCCCCTTCTTAAATGATTCTTTGTTTTTTTAATTTCCACATTTAATAAGCTTATGTTTTACCATAAGCAAAATATTTTTAAATTAGCATTATGATTTTAGAAACGCTATTTAGCTCATCTTTTTTCTTAGTTTTAATGTCTAGAGTAACAAATTATCTAAATCTGGCTTATTTTGTAGATAAAGCAATGGTTTTAAAACATCACCCAGACAAACGGAAAGCAGCTGGTGAACCAATAAAAGAAGGAGATAATGACTACTTCACTTGCATAACTAAAGGTAAAGAAATATTTTAGAGTCAGACATTTCTAATAGTGATGATTACTCATTTTCAGTTACATGTGGTTATTTTTGGTAATTTTCCCCAGAACCTCACTACACAAAGTGAGGTTCTCTCAACCAGCAGCATCAGCAACACCTGACAGCCTTTCAGAAATGCAGAAGCTCAGGCCCCACCCCAGACCTACTGAATCGGAATCTGTATTTTAATGAGATCACCAGGTGATTCTTTTAAGAAGCTCATCCTAGGGTGAATTCATACCTGTTACAGCTAATGATGAAAATACTAAAATCTTTCTCATTTCAGATACTTTATGGGACTAAACTGTTCCTCAGACGTTTTGCTAATTTATATTAAGTTGCTTGTATCCTAATATAGGACCCACAAATGGTTATTGGTAATTACATAGCCATGTCCTTGTTAAGCAGATTAATATAGGTGCCACTATTTCTAAACGTTTCCTTAAATGTGATTTTACATTTTGATGCTAATTTTTTAAAAATTGTAACACACCTTTTAAATGTATTCTTATTGGCCCACTTTTACACAATGCTCAAGATGCCTGAGATCCTTTGATTGTTTACAGCCTTGGGATCTAAGTTAATTTTCTAACAATTTGTTTTTCCTCAGAGTCATGTTTTCTTAAGGGGTAAGTATTTTTTTACTAATTTTTTTATTTTTCAATTACACTTAACTTACAATATTATATTAGTTCAGGTGTATAACCCAGAGATTAGACATTTATATAACGTATGAAGTGATCACCCAGTAAGTCTAGAACCTATTTGACACCATACATACTTATTGCAATATTACTATGTTCCCTATGTTCCCTATGCTGTACTTTATAAACATCCCCATGACTATTCTGTAACAACCAATTTGTACTTCTTAATTCCTTCACTTTTTCACCCATCTCACCAACCCCTCTTCCAAAATGTTCTCTCTCTATATGAGTCTGTTTCTGTTCTGTTTGTTCATTTATTTTGTTTTTTGGTTTCCACACATAAGTGAAATCATATGGCATTTGTCTTTCTCTGTCTGACTTATTTCAGTGGTTTTCTGTAGTAGTGTCCTATAGAGGCCAGTGGCGCATCCTCTTGGGTCACCTGAGCTGGGTGCTCCAGGTGGGTGACCCATGTGGATTGGCTTCAAGGACTGGGCGCAACCACCATGGAGAATCTGCTGTTCAGGGGCCAACACCACAGAGCAAGACTGGCTTCTATGGGGCTCCAGTGCCTAATGAGTCTGCCTCGAGTGTGTCGCTCATGGAGGTGGTCGAGTGGTCCTTCAGCATGGTCTGAAGCTGTCCACCAGGTGCACTGGCTTTGGGGCCTCCTGAGAGGTGCAGGCCAAGGTCAGCCACCACCTGCGCCTTTTCTAGAGCTACTCGGCATGAGCCACAAAACAATCTGCAGATGGCGGCTGGGCTTGGAGGTGCCTGGAGAAGAAAAGCTGTGTGTGTGCTGAAGCCAGTCTAGGGCCACTTAGCAATATGTACAAGGCATATGCTGCGTGTTTGGGGTTTGTGAAACTTCTAGAGATTGTGGGGAAGTCCAAAGCATGAGTGAAGACAGGCCATTTGTATGAAAAAGCCACTGGAAAGAAACAGCTGGGTGGGATAGGGTTTCAAAAAATCACCAGGGCAAGGTGAACAGTGTTGCCAGGTTGGGGGAGACTCAAATAGGCCACTTGCCTGCTGATTCTGTGGAAAGAGGCCTCAGCAAAGGAACAGTGGCCTCTGCCAGCATTTCTGTCTAGGAGAAAGTTACCCCGTCAGCTCTCACCCTAATACCAGACAATTCAGTTCCTCCCCGTATGTCCCTGGTGACTTTCAAACTGCTGGCCCAGTGCTGGAGTTCGGAGCGAGTGAGTCTGTAAGTTTGTGCACAGGCCCTTGAAGAGGAACACCAGGAACTCCAGCAGCCTTCATCTCAGCCACCATCCCTGCTGGTTTTCACAGCCCGAAGTTATGGGACTTCTCTTCCCGGCACTGGAACCCTGGGCTGGGGAACCTGGTGTGGGGCTGGGACCCCTCACTCCTCAGGAGGAACCTCTGCAGCTGAGATAACCCTCCTGATTGTTACCCACCACATGTTGGTGTGGGCCCGCCCGTTCCACATTCCACATCACCCCTCGTACCAGTGTCAATGTGGCTTCTTCACATCCATAGTTAGAGGACTTCTGTTCAGCTAGATTCCAGGGGTTCTGAATGATGGCTGTTTTGTAACTTAGTTGTAATTTTGATGTGATTGTGGGAGGATGTGAGGCCGCATTTACCTGTGCTGCCATCTTGACCAGAAGCCAAAGGATGAGTATTTTTAACTGTTGTTTTGTCATTTGCCTTCCAGAAGAGCCACTTAAAGAGGTTAAGCGCAATTATATCTAGTAGTGCTAGAGCTTTCTTCACCTAGATTAAATTCTACCCCCCAAGCACATAAAATTTTAAATGTGAAAAATAATGACTTTTTTTAAAGGAAGGGGAATTTTTTTTTTCTCACAGGGAAAAAAATGTCAAGTCATGGTAATATGACCTTATCATTTTTTCCTCAGCTTATGAAATGTTATCTGATCCAGTGAAAAGACGAGCATTTAACAGCGTAGATCCTACTTTCGATAACTCAGTTCCTTCTAAAAGTGAAGCAAAAGACAATTTCTTCGAAGTGTTTTCCCCAGTGTTTGAAAGGAATTCCAGGTGAGTTAAGGCATCCCCTTGTGATCATTATGCTCTATTGCAGCAGTTTTCAACCTTTTTCATCTCATGGCACACATAAACTAATTACTAAAATTCTGCGGCACACAAAAAAAATCTATTTTCTGCCGATCTGACAAAAAAATAAATAGGTATAACCAGACGGCTATTGTTGTGTTGGCTGTCCTCATATTTTTATTTGAAATCTAAGGGAAAAGAGGTCAGTGCCCCTGACTAAATAGTCGGGTATTGCATGTTTTAAAAATTCTTGTGGCACACCAGTTGAAAATCATTCTTGTATTGGCCTGCTTCTTATAGTCTCTAGGTTTCTGTTTTGCTCTCTAAACAGAAGTTTTCTTTTCCATAGTGAAATTCTTTTATAACTCATGGAATGTTTTTCTTTTGAGTTTTCCTTGGGGGCAGACTGCTTTTATGTAGTGTGACACCGTTACTTAGGTGACAGTAATTTCCCATTTTTTTGTTTCTCTTTTATTAATGGGTACATTGCTCTATTTGGCCCATTATCACTTGAAAAAAGCTTTTGTTCTTTTTTTATACATATTTTTATTGATTTCAGAGGGGAAGGGAGAGGGAAAGAGAGATAGACTCATCAGTGATGAAAGAGAATCATTGATTGGCTGCCTCCTGCATGCCTCACACTAGGGATCAAGCCTGCAACCAACTCAGGCATGTGCCCTGACAGAGAATCGAACTGCAACCTCCTGGTTCATAGATCGACACTCCACCACCGGGCCATGCCGGCCAGGCTTTTGTTCTATTTTTTGAGCATCTGTTTATCATAAGGTTCTCTGACTAAGGATGATTTATATTTAAGATTAAAGCATATTTAATTTCTTTCATTTAAATCAGTTTTTACATAGGATGTACCAGTATTCTAAATTTTTTGGTTACATCTGCATTGAAAGGTTTTTTATGGAGTACATCTGGACTGCAAATGGATTCAACTGTAGAGTCTGAAAAATTTCTGATACCACCTAAAGAGATTGTGATTTAATTGTGATTTCAGTTTAATAGTTTTCGAATTCATGTAGGGTTTTTAATGTTCCTCGGTGATGCTAATGTGCATCCACATTTCAGAACCACTTTGATTAGCCATTTGGTGTGGTCTAATATTTCTTCTAATCTTTTTCTTCACATTTGTTTTGTAACAGTATTGAAGGTGGTAAAAAAAAAAAAAAGACAATGTATTATTTTTTTGTAGAATGGTTTTATAGAATGGAAAACAAGTCAGTAAGTAGCCTTAAGATCCTTTTACTATGTGATATATGTGAGGGGTGAGGTGCTGAACCTAAAAGTTTGACTTTTGGGGAGAATGCGGTGGTGATGAGGGGGTGGAAATTTATTCCCTCTGTGAGTATTAACATTTTTTAAAAGGCTAGGCCTGCAGATTGCTGTACTGCCCGTTTACGGGGAAAGGGGACTCAGGGCCTGTTTTTCCTAGCCAGCCACCTGTAACTTACAGACTGATGATAACCTGATGGTTAAAACACCATTTCATTTTTTCCTCACCCATTCCTATCCATCCTTGTCCTCTATTGCACCTGTGTTGTTCAGCACACCACTCCTAATTTTCCAGCTCCATCTCTTTAGTCTTAGAGGACCTAGGAGAGGAAGATTTAGGAGAGGAAGAATTTGTCTGTTGAACTTCTGTACCAAATTTTTAATTGAATTTTCTTTTAATATTTCAGATGGTCAAATAAAAAAAACGTCCCTAAACTTGGTGATATGAATTCATCATTTGAAGATGTAGATGCATTTTATTCTTTCTGGTAAGTGGATACACTGATTTTATGATGCTGTGATTTTTTTTTTTTAAAGACTAAGTATTCAGTAAATACTTGATTGACTGTTCATAAATTAATTGAGGGATCAAAAGCACTTTGTTCAGAAATTAATAAACACTCTATTAGCTCCTATGTGATATTTAGGCTTTTATGATTGTTTTTTCAATGTTTTCTATTAATTAGATTTCTAGATACCGCGCACACTCTAATGGTAAAAAAATTAAAACTGAGTAGTCATTTGAATTGAATAAAAATAAATACATCTTCACTAGCTATCTTGCTATTAAAAGTACTTGAGTACGTGTAGAAGAAACAGTACTATTTGTCTCTATAACTACTTTCTTAATTTTTAATAAGCTTAATATTCAATGGCCACTGTATTTTCTCATTAATATCTGATAAATTAAAACATAAAATCACGTAAAACAAAAATGACAAAATTTAGCTCTATCAGTTTTAGTTGCTAAAAATAACCACTACTGTGGTTTAAGAGTTGATAGAGTAGCAATGGTGAAGGCAAGGAAAACTTAACAAGTCCCCAGCGAGAGAGAAACCTAATAGAACTAACAAGGAGGTGTGATTTTTGACTAGAGGGGAATGATAAGTATATTTTAGATTTTCATACAATGTCATTAAAAAAGGAAGAAAAGGCTTGAACATAGTGTTAATTCAGTACCAGAAGGGAGTGGAGGGGATTTATTTAAAAAAAAACAAAAAAACTCATTCACTTGCCATTAATATTGGGGTTTTTGTTTGTTTGTTTTGTTAATCCTCACCCAAGGATATTTTTCCCATTGATTTTTAGAGAGAGTGAAAGGGAGGGTGGGGAAGGGGAGAGAGAGAGAAACATTAATGTGAGAGAGACACATTGATTGGTTACCTCTCACACACACCCTGACTGAGCCAGAGATTGAACCTGCAAACCAGCTATGTGCCCTTGACCAGGAATCGAACCTGAGACCTTTCGATGTATAAGCTGGTGCTCTAACCCAGTGGTCGGCAAACTGCGGTTCTTTGGCCCCTTGAGTGTGGCTCTTCCACAAAATACCGACTTCTGCGCATGGGCCACGAAGTTTCAATCGCACTCTACGTGTGCGCCCACACATGGTATTTTGTGGAAGAGCCACACTCAAGGGGCCAAAGAGCCGCATATGGCTCGCGAGCCGCAGTTTGCCGACCACTGCTTAACCAATGAACAATATCAGCCAGGGCTGCCATTAATGTTTTTTAAAATTATATACCTCTAAGTTAATTTTAAAGAGTTTATTTGTTTTTATTTTACTTATTTCTGTCTACAGGTATAATTTTGATTCTTGGAGAGAATTTTCTTACCTAGATGAAGAAGAAAAAGAAAAAGCAGAGTGGTATGTATATCAATCATTAATAAAGGGAGATTTTATTTAAATTATATTTTTATTGATTTCAGAGAGGAAGGCAGAGCAAGAAAGAGAGAGAGAAAGAGAGAAACATTAATGATGAGAGAGAATCATTGATCGGCTGCCTCCTGCAAGCCGCCTACTGGGGATTGAGCCTGCAACCCGGGCATGTGCCCCAACCGGGAACGAACTGTGACCTCCTCCTGATTCACAGGTCAACGCTCATCCACTGAGCCACAATGGCTGGGCAAGGAAGATATTTATTTGCCTTTTTGGTATTTGTAATGATGTAAAAATATACTATATATAAATGAGTTTTTGATATTTTGAGAGCCCTCCTCTCATATGTTAAGCTAGATGAGGCCAGATCAGTACTAGTTGGTTAAGATATACTTACGAAAAGGCCATGGAATATAGAATTGTCCAAAAAGCTCAATTCAGTGAATTCTTTTTCTTCTGGGTGCTTAACCTATGTTTTATTTTAGTTTTACCTGGGAAATTGTTTGACATAAATATTCCAAAAATATTAATCCAAATTAATTATAAGAAAAATCATGCATTAATGTTAGTAGCATAACATAGCATTATGACCTTCTCAGACATTATTTACGTATAAAATTGTTATATTTTTAGTCATATCTATGAGCAATATTTTGTTTCCAATATTATCTATTTTATAGTCGTGATGAAAGGAGATGGATTGAAAAGCAGAACAGAGCAACAAGGGCACAAAGAAAAAAAGAGGAAATGAACAGAATAAGAACATTAGTTGGTAAGTGTAATTAATTTTTTTAAGTTCTTTAATTAAATGTTAGAAATTCAAAAGATTAACTTTCTTTCTGGTAGACAATGCATATAGCTGCGATCCAAGAATAAAAAAATTTAAGGAAGAAGAAAAGGCCAAGAAAGAAGCAGAGAAGAAAGCAAAAGCAGAAGCAAAACGGAAGGAGCAAGAAGCTAAAGAAAAAGTAAGATGACATTTGATGAAGTTGGACTTTAATATTCATAAAATCTTTAATTTTCAGATCTAGTTTAGAAACCATAATCTGGATGCAGAGAATTAGCTGCTACTATAAATGAATCATGGCAAGTTGGTACAATTGATAGAGGGATCTTTTTTTTTTTTTTTTTTAATTAAATCTTTATTGTTCAGATTATTACATTTGTTCCTCTTTTTTCCCCCAATAACTCCCCTCCTTCCAGCTCCCACCCCACCCTCCACCCTCACTCCCCACCCACTGTGTTCATCCATAGGTGCATGATTTTTGTCCAGTCACTTCCCGCATCTCCCACACCCCTTTTCCCCCCAAGAATAGTCATTCTATTCCCTTTCTATGTCCCTGATTCTATTATAATCACCAGTTCATTCTGTACATCAGGTTATTTATTCACTTGATTCTTAGATTCATTTGTTGATAGATGCATGTTTGTTGTTCATAATTTGTATCTTTACCTTTTTCTTCTTCTTCCTCTTCTTAAAGGATACCTTTCAGCATTTCATATAATACTGGTTTGGCGGTGATGAACTCCTTTAGCTTTTCCTTATCTGTGAAGCTCTTTATCTGACCTTCAATTCTGAATGATAGCTTTGCTGGATAAAGTAATCTTGGTTGTAGGTTCTTGGTATTCAGCACTTTGAATATTTCTTGCCATTCCCTTCTGGCCTGCAAAGTTTCTGTTGAGAGATCAGCTGACAGTCGTATGGGTATTCCCTTGTAGGTAATTGAGCCTCTTTCTCTTGCTGCTTTTAAGATTTTCTCTTTGTCTTTTGCTCTTGGCATTTTAATGATGATGTGTCTTGGTGTGGTCCTCTTTGGATTCCTTTTGTTTGGGGTTCTCTGCGCTTCTTGGACCTGTAAGTCCATTTCTTTCTCCAGATGGGGGAAGTTTTCTGCCATTATTTCTTGAAATAGGTTTTCAATATCTTGCTGTCTCTCATCTTCTGGCACTCCAATAATTCTGATATTAGACCGCTTAAAGCTGTCCCAGAGGCTCCTTACACTATCTTCACACTTTCGGATTCTTTTTTCATTTTGCTTTTCCAATTGGGTGTTTTTTGTGGAATCTTTGGTTTGATTATTGTGCTCCTCTGGTCTGCTATTGGGTATAATATTCTTTATTTCAGTCCGTGTATGCTTACTTTCTAATTTCTTTATCGTAGCATCGAGGGTCTCATTAGTTTTCGTGAGGCTCTGCACAAATTTATGGCAAGCCCTCAAAATTGCGATTCTTAGCTCCATATCCTCCATTTCTGTCATGTTTTTTTGTCTCCGCATCTTTTATGCTTTCTTGGTGTACCCCTTTGTGGTCTCGGTGCACAGTCTTGTTCTAGCCAAGCCTTAATTGTTGTAGTTAACACTAGAGGGATTTGACCTCCAGGCCGACTGGCTATAGGAATCAGCTGTATGGAAAACGTCTGCCTTCTGGGGAGGCGCTAATCCAGCCTTTGCCTGAGGCGATCGGCAAATGGCTGTGCACAGGGCCTGGGCGGGGCGGGATCAACAGGGCGGGCGGAGGGAGCAGTTATGGCCGCGCTCAGTCCCGTTCCCAGAGGCTCTGCTTCTCAGAACCCCGGCAGCCGCTGCAAACCTCAGAGAGAAAGCTGCCCTCAGGTTCCAACTGATGCCGGATAATCCCGCTTCTCCTGTTTGAGTCTGGGTCCCTAGAGACTCGCCCGGATCCGGAGCCCAGAGTCTGAGACTCACTCCCAACAGAAAACGACAACCGCGCCCTCAGCCACCAGCCGGCTTTGCGCGCACACCTCGGTACCTTTGTATTTTCCACACTGCGCCGCCTCTGAGCCTCGATTTGCTGTTCTCTTTCCTTCTAGTTGTAGAGTCTCTCTTCAGCCAGCCTTCCTGTGGTTCTGGGTGATGTCCGTTCCGTCTTTTAGTTGTATTTTTGAAATGGTTGTTTGCGGCAGCGGTCTCCGGTGTTTACCTACGCTGCCATCTTGGTCTCCCTCCGATAGAGGGATCTTTACCAGCAAATTTTTGAGCAAAAACATGTGATATAAATTTCTTTAATATCATGCTTATTTCTAATACTAGAGGCCTGGTGCATGAAATTCATGCACGGGGTCCCTAGGCCTGGCCAGAGATCAGGGCTAATCAGGGCCTTCCTTCCCCCAGCTGCTGGCTGGAACCTTCCTTCATTCCACGCTGCCCCCTGGTGGTCAGCACACGTCATAGCAAGTGATTGAACTCCCATTCAGTTGAACTCCTGAGGGGACAAATTGCATATTAGCCTTTTATTATATAGGATGTTTGTTTTGCATTCCTAAATGTGTTTGTAGAACTTTACCAGCTGTTTTTCCCAGTTCAACCTTCAGTCTTCAATACATTGATGTATCATCTTTTTTTAAATTTATTAAAAGATTGAATTTTTTAAATAATATGATAGAGCATTTAGGAATTCTAATTTTCTTATTAAAATGATTTTATTCCCCATTTTAAAGCAAAGACAAGCTGAATTAGAAGCTGCTCGATTAGCTAAAGAGAAAGAAGAAGAGGAAGTTAGACAACAAGCATTACTGGCAAAGAAGGAAAAAGATATCCAGAAAAAAGCCATCAAAAAGGAAAGGCAAAAACTTCGAAACTCATGCAAGGTATGTCATGAGTTGACCAAGCAAAGTTGCTGATTACACTTTAAAATAAAATATTTCTCTTCTTATGCTAAGCAAATATAATTAAGCTGTTTTATACATTTTATCTCAAAATGTAAATGTTTTTAAATTCACTTTTAAAAATTTCCCACATTCACATTTTAATATCCAACTCTGATTTTTTATTTTTTTATTTAACCGCCATGCCATTTTCAAAGTTTAAAAAAACCCACTTATTTAATATCCTAATATTTGGTCTATATTATTGTTTCCTTTATTATCTCAACAATGTCTTTTTATAGTTGATTTATTCAAATTAGAATCGAAATAAGATCATTTAAAGGCTTCAGTTATGTGTCTCCTAACTTGGTCTGTAACAGGCTCCCTGTCATCACCATCTTTTTCCCTGCCCACATGGCCATTCATTTGTTGGAGAAACCAGATCATTTGTTCTCATTATACACCACAATTTGGTTTTGGCTGGTTGCTTCCTTAATGGTGTGAAATTCTCAAATTAGAAAATGTTCTTTTAGAAGTTAAACTTCGGTGTTGTTAAGGATTTAAAAGCTTTTATTTTTATCTAAATAAAGGGATATCATTTGGGTGAGTTCTGGTAGTTTGCATCCAAATAGTTTTCATTAATAAATATTGACGAATAATACCAAAAGTTTTCAAATGTAGTTTTGTCCAAGAGATGTTCTTACATTTTAAACTGATAGAGTCAAAGACTAGTAATATTGTTCCTTATCAGATAATATGAAGTATTTTCCTCAGATTTCACCTAGAAAATTGTTTTGAGAAGGATGCAGTATATCATAGTTGTAAAGACCACTGGCTCAAGGCAAGCTGCCTGGGTTTTAAGTCATCCTCTATTTACTACCTGTGGCCTCAGAAGGTTGCTTCAAACCCCTTTGTTCCTCAGTTTCCTCACCTATATAATAACTGAAAAAATACCTACTAGTAGAGTTGTGAAGGTTAAGTGAGATAATTTACATATAGTGCTTGGCACATTTGGCATATGATTTGAAGTCAATACAAAAATTTAAAAGGCCAATCTATATACAGAAAAGGCTAAGTTTCCATCCAACTGGTAGCTGTGGCATGCATTGACCATCGGGGGCAGACGCTCAATGCAGGAGCTGCCATGACATGCACTGGCCATTAAAAATAAACAGCACCACGGACTTGGTGCCGACAAACCAACACTCGGCTTCCCCCCAGTGGGACACAGGCTCCGCCACCACCCCAGAGCAACACCCCTCCAAATCGCAGCCAACGCTGCCAAGACTCCATGGCGCAGAATGCGGCCCTCAGCCCAGCCCAGCCTGGAAACGGTCGCTGTGGGTGCCGAGTAGTGACGTCACGTAGCTACGCCCGACTCCCTCTCCCTAGAGACTAGCCTCCTTGGAGTTTCTTCAGCCCAGGAACCCAACTTGCTTTATAGCCAGATGCAAACATTTTACAGTTTTCCCAAATGTTTGTAAAGCATTTTCCCATGCCTCATCTCATTTGATCCTCACAGAAGTCCTGGAGTAGGTATATAGGAGACTCGATAGAATCCTATTTTCTTTTCATTAGCAAGACATGAATAGCGATATTAAAATATTTTTTCTAATTAATTTCCTTTCAGTGTGTATGAATCCGTGCACTGGGACACTAGTTAGAAAATAAAAAGCTTGAATAGTTCTTAAAGATGATGTTTAAATGAGGTTAAAAGTTCTGACATTTGGTAACTTTGTTTTATCGCTCCTTTCCAGCGTGAGTTCATTTATTTATCAAATATCTGATGAGCATTTACTGTGTGCCAAGCAATTGATGTGAATATAATGATGAAACATTCCTTGCCTTAAAGAAATCCACTGGTTTATGATGGAGAATGACAAACAGCTATTTCTAACACTTTAAGCACTTTTAGATGAGTACTAGGATGAGAAGGTACCAAAAAGGTAGTCAGGGAAGGCTTTCTGGATCTAGTAGTATTTAGCCAGGTGAAACAGAATATGTATGGATTAGCAATGAGAGGTCAAGAAGCACTGAGAGAATGCAGAGTTCCAGAGGAGTGGGTTTAATGTGTCAGAGGCAGCTCAAGAGCTGAGGAGGAGCCAAGTCTCGAAGGACATTATGTCTTTTTAGTGTAAATCTGATCCTGAGTTGGTTTTGGTCAGGACGCTGAGAGAAGACTGGAGTTAGAGAAACCAATTAGGATTCTTTTGCCATAATCCAAGTGAGAGAGTATTGTGGCATGAACTAAGGTGGAGATGATAGGAATAGAAAAAGGTAGATGAAATGAACCGACATTAGGAGGCAGAATAAGCTATTGTGTATTGGGTATCAATTATGTGTTGGAGATAGTAGAGTGAGGGTTAATATATGTCCTGGTTTCTTTTTTTTTTTTTTTTTTTTTTAAATATATTTTATTTATTTTTTACAGAGAGGAAGGGAGAGAGATAGAGAGTTAGAAACATCAATGAGAGAGAAACATCGATCAGCTGCCTCCTGCACACCTCCTACTGGGGATGTGCCCGCAACCAAGGTACATGCCCTTGACCGGAATCGAACCTGGGACCTTTCAGTCCGCAGGCCGACGCTCTATCCACTGAGCCAAACCGGTTTTGGCATATGTCCTGGTTTCTTACATGTAATACTGGATAAGTGATGGTATAATTCACTAAAGTAGAAAACAAAGGAGGAGGAAAAAGCTTTGGGGAATGATGATTTTAGTTTGGGGCATGTTAAGCGCAGAAACACTCAAATGAAAATAGGTCCTAGTGTGTACAAGTCGAGTTCAAGAATGGAATCATCCAGTCCAGCTGGTATGGCTCAGTAGATTGAGCATTGTCCCATACACCAAGAGGTTACCGATTCAATTCTTGGTCATGGCACATGCCTGGGTTTTGGGCTCAATCCCCACTAGGGGGCATGCAGGAGGCAGCCGGACAGTGATTCTCTCTCATCATTGATGTTTCTGTCTCTCCCCTCTCCCTTCCTCTCTGAAATCAATAAAAATGTTTAAAAAAAAATCTCAGTGGCACTAGGAACCTTGTGAGTAGATGAGATCACCCAGGGAGAGGGGAGAGTGAGGAGGGTGGGTGAAAGAAACCCTAGCAGACGCCAGTAGTAAAGGTACTGTTGCAGCGGTTCTCATCCTGTGGGTCGCGACCCCTTTGGTGGTCGAACGACCCTTTCACAGGGGTCGCCTAAGACCATGCTGCATATCAGATATTTACATGACAATTCATAACAGTAGCAACATTACAGTTATGAAGTAGCAACGAAAATAATTTTATGGTTGGGTCACAACATGAGGAACTGTATTTAAAGGGCCAGAAGGTTGAGAACCACTGTAGAGGAAGAAGAGCCTGAGAAAGAGTGACTCAGACAGGTAGAAAGAAAATCAGTAGTGCTTTGAGAAGCCTAGGGAAGTATCAGCAGTAAGACCCATTGGAACTTTAGTGAAAGCCAGGCTGCCTGGCTTAAGGAAGCAAAGAAAAGTGAGGAATGGGAGGCATAAGTATCAGCAGTATTGGAAGCACTTACGAACTGTACATCAGGTACATCATGATGTTTTATTCTAAGCATAATTTTTCTAATACCTTCTATTCCTTACCACATTATCTTTTCCTTTAATTTCAGTAAATTTAAAATTTCCATGAAATTTTCCAGTTCGGCACACGCTAGATTTTAATTTGAGCCATCATACAGAATTAAGTGATTCTCAGAGAACTCATTCTGATTTTCGTAACATCCAAGTCTTCTGCACCATCACCATTTTTGTTTTGCTTCCTACTCACTTGGGAATGCCTTTTTATTGCTAGCAGTCAGGGAGAGCCCTGGGAGTACCCTCGAATGTGGTTGTTATAGTCAGAAGGCCATATGTTCAAGAACCTCTTGAGAACGTCATGCTTTGTAATTATGTTTATGAGTGTATTTTTCAGTGTCACTAGATATAAGATGGAAATGTTTATGTTTGTGCTTTTAGGCCTGGAATCACTTTTCTGACAATGAGGCAGAGCGTGTTAAAATGATGGAAGAAGTGGAAAAACTTTGTGATCGCCTTGAATTAGCAAGGTATAACTACAGAACTAACACTGAAGTCTTCAGCCCTGGCCAGGTAGCTCAGTTTGGAGCATGCTGCTGATATGCCAGTGTTGTGGGTTTGATGCCCGGTCAGGGCACATAAAAGAATCAATTGATGAATACGTAAATAAGTGGAACAACAAATCAGTGTTTCTCTCTCTCTTTTTCTCTCTCTTCCTTCCTCTCTCTCAAAACAACAAATAAAAATTAAAATAAAAAAATCTATGGAAATCATTTCCTGGGCTTAGGATAAATTTTCATCCTTTTCCCCCCTTAGTTTACAGTGCTTGAATGAAACACTCACATCATCTACAAAAGAAGTAGGAAAGGCTGCTCTGGAAAAACAGGTAATGGAGGAAAACATCACTTCTATTTGCATTTAACATTTAATTCTGCTTATAGTGTTGCTTTCACCTCAGTATTTCCTTACCTAACGTAAGTTACTATGAGGGCAAGAGAGCATTTCTCTTTGGGTTCCCCACTCTGCTTTGTTTATAGTAAGTGGTATTGTTGATTTAAATTGCATTCAGTGATATGGTTATATGTTTGATTTGTGGTATCCTAGCACATTAATCATAGGTTTTTTTGTTTTGTTGTTTTTTTTTAATATATTTTATTGATTTTTTACAGAGAGGAAGGGAAAGAGATAGAGAGTTAGAAACATCGATGAGAGAGAAACATCGATCAGCTGCCTCCTGCACATCTCCTACTGGGGATGTGCCCGCAACCCAGGTACATGCCCTTGACCGGAATCGAACCTGGGACCTTTCAGTCCGCAGGCCGACGCTCTATCCACTGAGCCAAACCGGTTTCGGCAGGTTTTTGTTTTTTTAAAAAATATATTGTATTGATTTTTTACAGAGAGGAAGGGAGAGGGATAGAGAGTTAGAAACATCAATGAGAGAGAAGCATCGATCAGCTGCCTCCTGCACACCCCCTACTGGGGATGTGCCTGCAACCAAGGTACATGCCCTTGACCGGAATCGAACCCAGGACTCTTCAGTCCCCAGGCCAACCCTCTATCCAGTGAGCCAAACGGGCTAGGGCTTGTTTTGTTTTTTAATCATTCTCAGGAAAAAAATAATTGTTTTGGCTATTCCTTTAGCATTTTTGTAGGATAATAATATTTAGAACCAAGATACATTTGTTCTGTCTAGTCTACACCTTTTATTTTACAGATGAGGAAACAGGCCCAGAAATTAAATTCAATGCAACAAGTATTAGTACCTACTATTATAGCACTGTGCCCAGATGATTCATAGAAATGCCTGCTATTGCTGCACAAAGGAGTTCAGGAACAATTATGCTGAAGAGAATAGGCCTAAGGACCAAAAGATGGAGGGCCCACAGGAAATGCTGTAGGTTAGACAGCAAGTGCCAACCCCAGGGCAGAGTGGTCAGGGAAGGTTTAGTGAAGGGTTTGAGCCAGCCTAAAAGGATAGACTGTGAAAATGAAGGTTGGAGTAACAGCATGAAGTATAAAATACGGGTAACTGTAGAAAGTTAGAGGGAGATGAAGTTGGTTAAGAAGTGGTGCCAAATTAAGTATGTTTTTAATGTCATTAGTTTCCATTACTGCAGATCTTTGAGTAGGAAAGGGTTATCATTGCACTATTAATCTGGCATTGGACAGGATGTATTATACCTAATACATGTGCAAGTGACTATAAGAATGGAAGGGCTTGGACTGGGAGAGTGATGATGGGAATCATTGGGATTTTGGTGATTGGTTCTGAGGGATTAAAGTAAGGAAATGAGTCCAGGATGACTCCAAGATAGCATCCGCAGAAGCAACAAGGTCAAGTAAAGGTTTTCTTTTTTCACTTGTGCATGTTTGAGGAAAGATTTTATGTAACAATGTAAAGGATAGAACTTCAAGATAAAACAGATACCACTTTGCTGTGCTGTTATCTTTTTGTTAAAAAGTAATTGAATATCTGCTGAAAGAGTGGGTATGAGCTTATTAAACAGGTTTGAAACGGCCTTGTGTTGGTGAATAACCCAGTGACTAGACTTAAGTGTCAAACGCACATAGAAATCACATGATAGAAATACAGGGTAGGTCAGGCAGAGGGTGGTTCTTGGTGCCTTAAGCAGAGCTTTGCAGCCAGAAGCCAGAGTGAAAAGCTGATGCCGGTTTGGGGGTTGGCCTGGGTCATTGTCAGGATAATACTGAGAGTTGAAAACCACAAACCCCAGCTAGAAAGGGAGTGTAGAGTAGCAAGATGCATTAAGTCCCTGACTTACCTATTGTATTTGTGTAGATAGAAGAAATAAATGAGCAAATTAGAAAAGAGAAAGAGGAAGCTGAGGCTCGTATGCGACAAGCATCTAAGAATGCAGAGAAGTCAGCTGGTGGAGGTGGAAATGGCAGTAAAAACTGGTCAGAAGATGATCTGCAATTACTAATTAAAGCTGTGAACCTCTTCCCTGCTGGAACAAATTCAAGGTACTGATTTTAATTAAATTTCTCTTCAACCCAGAGCCTGGGGATAATCTAGACAAAGCATCCAAGTAACAGCAGGAACTTCCAGAGATATGCTTGTCTAGACAGACTGCCCTGTACTAAATTCTGTGCCAGTGGGAAGTGTGAAAAGCAGAGTGCATTTTGAACCTTCTAGTTTTTTTGTTGTTGCTTTTTAATATATTTTTATTGATTTCAGAGAGGAAGGGAGAGGGAGAGATAGAAACATCACTGATGATGAGAGAATCATTGATCAGCTGCCTCCTGCATGCCCCACACTGGGGATGGAGCCCACAACCCGGGCATGTGCCCTGACTAGGAATCAAACTGTAACCTCCTGATTCATAGGTCGACTCTCCACCACTGAGCCACGCCGGCCAGGCTGAACCTACTAGTCTTATCAACTTACACCAACACACACACACACATATACATACAGCAGTATGCTTCATCAGTTTCTCAGAAATTAAAAATCATGAGAAAAACCTTGACTCATGTTGGCTTATTCCATCATGGCTTATATTAGGAACTCGTGTATTCCTAGTCTTAATTCATCGTTGCTTCTGTCTTCAAACCCAAGCTTATTGCAGTTTTGAGTTTAGAATTCAAAGAAGCCTTAGAGATCCAGATTCCCTCATTCTTTACATCAGGCAACTAAAGCTGTTTTCAGAATTATTTATCTCCTTAAGTGTGTGTCCAAATGGTGGGATACACCAAAGTATGGTTTTTATTTCCATTGATTTGTACACAAAATCTGTAAGGTTTTATACAGACTTGAAATCAAGATTATGACAGTTGATTTAAACATATGAAAAGCAAAAACTATAGTCCAGGCAATAGTGATGATTAGACCACCAATTTAGAGCCAATTCTGTAGATATTATAGCTAACTCTTCTGCATTAAAAAATGTTAGTCATGCCCGGCCGGTGTGGCTCAGTGGTTAAGTGTCGACCTATGAACCAGGAGGTCACGGTTCAATTCCCAGTCAGGGCACATGCCTGGGTTGTGGCTTGGTCCCACAACCAAGTGGGGCATGCAGGAGATAGCCGATCAATGATTTTCTCTCATCATTGGTGTTTCTATCTCTCTCTCCCTCTCCCTTCCTCTCTGAAATCAATAAAATATATTTTTAAAAAAATGTTAGTCATTCTGGTTTTTGTTTTGGAGTTTTTGCCTTAATTATCCTACTGATTGTTCTAGATGGGAAGTTATTGCTAATTACATGAACATACATTCTTCTTCTGGAGTCAAGAGAACCGCCAAAGATGTTATCAGCAAAGCAAAAAGTCTTCAAAAACTTGGTGAGTTAATTTTGCCAAATCAGTTTCTTTGTTACCTTGGTTATTTTAAAATACTCTATGCAATTTAATGAAAGACTAAATGAGATGATCTCTAATATATTTAAATTTTTTCATTCCTCAGACCCTCATCAAAAAGATGACGTAAACAAAAAGGCTTTTGATAAATTTAAAAAAGAACATGGAGTAGTGCCTCAAGCAGACAATGCAACACCTTCAGAACGATTTGAAGGTAATTAAATTTTTTCTATAAGTAGAAGATGCTAGCCATGTATCCATACTGTGTTAGGATATACAAGACTTAAGGTCTGTGTTCAGAATGATTGGGAAATAAAGTGGTTAGACTGGAAGATGTAAAGCAAACATTTTCAGAACAGTGATAGATTTACTTAACACCACTGAGAATCACAGTTCTTCCAGTTCATATGCCATTAGGGGAGAGGCTGTGTTTGTTTTCCTCACCAGATTTTACAAATCAGTGCTAAAGGATATTGGGACAATTGAAATTTGAGGTCTAAAACTAGATAATAGTATTTTATCAAGGTCAATTTCCTGACTGAAAAATCCTATATAATAAAAGGCTAATATGCAAATTATCCCCTCAACTGAGAATTCCACCAATTCTACCAGGGGGTGGGCCAGCCAGCCAACTGCCTGTGGCCCCTCCCCCTCGGCCAGCCCAGCCTGGTTGGCCCCAATCAGGGCAGGCTGGCCAGACCCCACCCGTGCATGAATTCATGCACTGGGCCTCTAGTACACTATAATTGTGTAAGAAAATGTCCTTGTTTTTAAAGGAAAATATATAGAAGTACTTAGGAATAACGGGGAAGCATGTCTGCAATTTACATGGTTCAGAACAAATGTGTATATAAAAAGGAAGAGTAAGCAAGTATGGTAAAACGTTCCTATGTGGGGAATCAGGATAGGATACATCGGGATTCTTTAGACTCTTCTGAAATTATTTCAAAATGAAGTTAAAATCTGTTAGGGTGCTGAGAAGATTGTCTTGGGTATTCTAGCCAATTTTATTGCTCTAGACCAATTACAGTGTTTAACTGTAAATCATGACCCAGCCTCCCCAAGCCTCCTTCATAAGTGGGTCATGAAATATATTTAATGGGTCATGAATAGAAAATGTCATAGAGCATTATACCTATTTTATAAGTGAGTATTATTTATGAAACTTTTGTTCATGTATATATGTGTGTTTGGGGATGTGACATTGAGTTGCTGACAAACTTTGAAAAAGTTCTTTCACTTCACACATTTCTGAGCCACCAGTCCTTTCTCCCTTAAACAGAGCTAATCTTGGATATGCTTTCCAGATCATAGTTCCAAATGTGTTTTGGGATTAACTAATAGCCTTGACTTTTACAAGTTAACCTGTCCCTGGCCTTTAACAATCCCACTTTTCCTGTATTCTTAAGATTGGTTTGATTTATTATCCCAAAATTTCAGTTTGAAAATATTAAGAACTTATGTTCTGTAGAGTATTGTCTCAATAAGCCAAGGTTGCAGGTACAATCCCAGTCAGGGCACATATAAGAATGAACCAATGGCCCAGCTGGTGTGGCTCAGTGGTTGAGTGTCAACCCATGCACCAAGAGATCACAGGTTCCATTCCTGGTCAGAGCACATGCCCGGGTTGTGGGCTCAATCCCTAGTAGGGGTTGTGCAGGAAACAGGCAACCCATGTTTCTCTCTCCCTCTCCCTTTCTTTCTCTAAAAATCAATAAATGTATTTTTTTAAAGAATGCATAAATAAGTGGAACAACAAATTTTTTCCTTTCTCCAAAATCAATAAAAATGTAAATTTTATAAAAAGCCTTTGAGATATTTTTCTGACTTGTGTGCTATTTCAAGTTTTTTCTCCCTCTCAATATTTAGAGATGTGTCTTTTGTCTAAAAGTTTGTTTAAAATTACACATCATAGATTTGAATGGGCACTTACCAAGATACCTGTGCACCAGAAGACTCACTGGAAAGGTGTTCCAAGACATTTTTCTATAACTGGGGTTTTCAAATAAAAATTTTTCTTAGCAGGTCCATGCACAGATTTCACCCCTTGGACAACAGAAGAGCAGAAACTTTTGGAACAAGCCTTGAAAACATACCCAGTAAATACACCTGAAAGATGGGAAAAAATAGCAGAAGCAGTGCCTGGCAGGACAAAGAAGGACTGCATGAAACGATATAAGGTTGTAGATGTTTTGAGTTTATAGATTTTTGCTTACTTTAATACCACAGTAGTCATGGGCCATCTTAGAAACTTTCAGAGCTCTGGGAGTTAGTAAAATCAACTTTTTAGTAGTATCTTTAATTATAGACTTATCCAATTTGAATGTCTTACATATTTATATCAAACACTAGAAATGTCTGCTGATTCTAAATAACACCTTTCTCCCTTCCTAGGAACTTGTCGAGATGGTAAAAGCAAAGAAAGCTGCTCAAGAGCAAGTACTAAATGCAAGTAGAACCAAGAAATGACTTAAGACAATCTTTGTTGTGTGTGCATTTTTATAATAAAACTGAAAATACTTTACAAGTTTTCATTCTTATAATTGTACTTATGGAGATAATTTGAAAGTGTGCTGTTCCAACATAATTTCTCAAGAGAGCTACCATTCACTGTGGTAGCATTATCCGTTGAAAGTTTGATACAGTATTTCATTCAAATTTCCAAGTACGTATGTTCATTTTTATGTTTTCCTTTGGGGACTGATAGCTTAAAACTTGCCAGTCTCTATTAGTTTTATAAATATGTATGTTCAAAATATTTTGCTTAGGAGCATTTTAATTGCGAAGCCAGCACATGTTACTGCGAATCCTGTTAAAATCTGGTAGTTGCTCAATGGGACCTAAGGATTAAAAGAAAAGAAAGTTAAAATTGACTAAAAGGAAAGTACTTAGCCAGCTTTCTACATAGAAAAATGACCAAGCTTACCAACAGCAGCAATAGCTGGACTCTTGTCATAAATATATTTGGAACATACTTCTCGAATTGTCTCAGCATTCACAGCCTAAAATAAAGATACTAGCATTCAGAGCTTTTTACAGTAAAAACAAATTCTATACCTGGAATAATACATATCTTTAGTTTTTGTAATGAGGATATTTTTACACAAGACCCAATAGTAAGTATGGGAGAACTACTTACATCTACTCTTGCTTCAAGCTCAGGGATGGGAATTCTTCTGTTATAGCACAACATTTGCCTACCAATATCTTCACAAATTGGAGTAGAACCTGTTTAAAGAGGAAAAAAAGCTAAGCATTCGACTATAGATCAATCGTATAAAAATAGAACTTACATCTTTATTCTTACCATCGAGTTGCAACAACATGTTTGTTTTCAGAAGGTTTTTGGCTCGTGCAACTTCACTTTCAGTGACACTTGTACAGAGTCGTATCCTAAAAACCAATTGGAAAAATCAAAATGTCAAGTAGTTAAGAGTATATGTTTTATAATAATGATCTAAAGAAAGACATACTATATTCTATGTATTATACCACAACTTGATTTCAACTTATAAAAAACTTAAAATTACTAGTGATCCCAATAGCTAAGCAAAAGCTAATCTATTACTGATTATTTTCCTGGTATTGTTAATTTCTGAAAATGATATGACTATCAAGCAGAAGCTCAATAAAATATAAAAATATGCTAGCCCGGCTGGTATGGCTCAGTGGTTGAGCATCAACCTATGAATCTGGAGGTCACGGTTGGATTTCCCATCAGGGCACATGCCCAGGTTGTGGGTTTGAGCCTCAGTGTGGGGCATGCAGGAGGCAGCCAATCATTGATATTTCTATCTCTTTCTCCCTCTCCCTTCCTCTCTGAAATCAATAAAAATATACTTTAAAATAGTCTAACCATATTTTGAGAGATGCTATAACCACTTTGAGACTTCACAAATCCCCATCTGCTAGGCTCTGATATGCTAGAGTATAGGTTGGTAGGCAACTAGATTCTCTTTCTTTTAGCAATGGCAACTTCAGATTCATTTTCATAACACTGCCTTTCCAAGCCAGATAACTTTTAGAGATGTTTTCCAAACTTCTAGTTGGAATTTATTTAAACACAAGAGGCCCGGTGCATGAATTTGTGCACCAGTGGAGTCCCTTGGCCTGGCCTGCGGGATCGAGCTGAAACCAGCTCTCTGACATCCCCCGAGGGGTCCCAGATTGCGAGAGGGCACAGGCCAGGCCGAGGGACCCAGTGCATGATTGGGGCCTGGGAGGGCTCCAGGGCATGTCCAGCCCATCTTGCTCAGTCCTGATGGGCCAGACCTCAGCAGCAAACTAACCTACCAGTTGGAGCATCTGCCCCCTGGTGGTCAGTGCACATCATAGCGAGTGGTTGAGCGGCCTTCGCATATCATTAGCATGTTATATTTTGATTGGTTGAACAGCCAACTGGATACTAAGCATATTAGGCTTTTATTATATAGGATTTTAAACTTCTAGAATCTCCTTTCTAAAGTATTCTTCTTAAAGAATTTTCTATAGTTGAAATCAATGCAGCTTCACATGAGACTTAAAGGAAACATCTGTGATCTTTAAAAACATGGCTGCTGCTGGTCTCATTCTTTTTATTACATACTAATAACATCAGTAGAAAATAACATGAACAGTGTATAGAGGAAATTGGGTGTGAATTCTGGGCAAGATTTATTTTCTTACCATTCTTTTTGAACAACATGTAACATATCTGCAACAGTGGCTGGTTCACAAACCATATAGATTCCCCATAATCCAGTATCTGTGTAGCAAGTGTTGAAAGACTGGAAGCTATGGCAGAGGTTGCCGTGACAGGTAAGCTGGGCCAGCTTACTAGATAAGTTCTGTAAGGAAAATAAAAATGTCCAAGAGAACTGTAGATATACATACATACATACATACATGTCCAATTTACCAGTAAGAATGAGATATGCGACAAACAGTGAATGACCTAAGAGCCTGAGTTTCTCCGTTTTATCTATCAACATCTGTCAAATAATAAATTTCAAATTCAATAACACTAAGAATTATACTTATCTCACCAGCCCAATGACCCCCAGAGAAATTCATAATGTAAAAAGCAATGAATCCCTATAATTAACATAGTTACACTCACTTCTAAAATAATACCTTATTATCAACCCAATCTGTAGTGCTCTTGGCTATGTATGCTTAAAGATTTTAAATTATAGTACATGTGAAACCTAAGAAATGAAATGTATTTTGTTGAAATCTTCGAGTACAAATTTACACTTTGTATTCTGACATAATCTCAGACTTGCAGGAAAGTTACAAAAACAGTGAAAAGAATTCCCTTTATTCAAAATACCTAATAATTCTTATATTACCATGCTTGCTCTATATTACCGTCCAGTTACTGTAAGTCCTAGAAGGCAAACTATCATTCTTTTTAACATATTTTTTCAGCTATTTAAGAATACATTGCAGATGTGATGCTTTTTACTCCTAAATACTTTTTAGTGTGCACTTATGAAAAACAAGGAAATTAACATCACAACAACCACTAAAAATTAGGATGTAACTTTGACTGTTAACAAATTCTATCCTTATTCAAATCTTGCCAATTATCCCACTAATAAACTTTATGGCAAAAGGGGGGGGGGGAATTTCTGGCTCAGGATGCAATCAGGATCAATTTATATTTTAAAAGTCAAAATTCTTAGTACAGAGTTCTATCTTGCGATTATTATGAAAAAACTTCTTTGTTTCTATTTTTATTTTTGTTAATCTTCACCCGAGGATATTTTTTCCATTGATTTTTAAATAGAGTGAAAGGGACAGGGAGAGACAAAAGAGAAACATCGATTGGTTGCCTCCCACACATGCCCAGACTGGGGCTGGGGATGGAGCCTGTGCCCTTGACCAGAATCGAACCTGAGACTTTGTGGGCTGATACTCTAACCACTGCGAAAACTGGCTAGGGCTGAACAAAAATGTTAAATCACTTACCATTCCGCCTCCAAAAGAGCGATCCCAGTTGCCAATTAGTGTGTTTGCAACCATGAGACAGATTGTATCCGGATGTGCCCAACCAACAGCTTCAACAGCTATTGCAAGATGTGCTAAAGGCATCTTGTCATCTCTAACTCGAATCTAGTTAAGATAAAGAAAACAAAACACTACATAACATGCTTAACAAGAAAGAAACAAATTCACCTTCCCATTAATTGCAAAGTTAAAATGATCACCATGACTTATTTTGGTTTAAACTATTAAGCCTCATTACATTGTACAATCTAATCTAGAAGAATTTCATGAGTTAGGGACTTTCATCACAAGGTCTCCAATTGAAATACTAGACATAGCCACCAGATGGTTACCTGGTAGAAAAGGATTGCATTATTTTACTGGTAGAAATCAATCTTGTGTTTGTTGATCTGAATTTTTAAATCTAAGCAAATTTTGACATAACAGGCTTATTTTTGTATTGCCAATGCTATATTCTATTTAACTGCCAACATCAGGCCTCCTTCCAGACACTACTTTGAGCATCACTCCTAATGTGGCAGACTAAGCCTCTACTGAGGCTTAAAACTATAGCTGACAAGTGGCAGATTTCCTGCAAGTTCTGGCTCTACTGGGCAGAAGAAAGAACTTAGCCAAGAGTAAACCTAATGTGAAAGTCAAAATTTGGCGTGTTTTTAAAATAAAAGTTAACTTTTATACCTTACAATATATAAATGGGCATAGTGCCAAAGAAAAGCACAAAGACTAAATTTGCTGTCCTTAAAACCTTGCTTCCTTAGGAAAGTAGGTGGTTAAATAATATGAAATTAGAATGAATATAAGCAAATGAGTCCATCCTCTTCCCTTTTTCTGTGTTTCAGTTTAAGCTTTTGGTTTCTTCCATCTTACTCCTGTTGGAAACATGCACATTTTTGTATACTCATTCATAAATACAACACAAGAAACTCAAAAGGGTTAACTACTAGCTTAGGAGGCTTGCCCTACCTCACTTCCTGTGAATTTGCAGGGAGGCAGAGCTGGTGTTTCTCCTTTGTATGTGGACAAAGAGTCACCAAAATGAAACTTTGCTAACTCAAGCAGTTCATCATGGGAAACTCCTAAAGTAAAGGAAAATATTTTACATATGTAATAGCAGTACAATCAAAGCAGAGAACTAAATACTTCAGTTTCACGTAACTATTTGCATTCACTAAACCATTTAAGGGTAAGCTCATACAGCAAACTTTTTTCCCTTGGTGTTATAAGGCTTTTGGTTGCACAGCTTTGTCATTCTGTAGAGCAATCAACAGTTATCATTAACATACCACTGGATTCACAGGAAAAGATAGTAAGACAACTTGAAAATACCATATTCCATATGAAATCATGTTATATTAAGTCACTGAAAGTTCTAGAATGCAAACTAGCAAAAAAAAAGTAACATTTAAAAATTTTTAAGTGAAAAAGTGAGTTTTAACACTTAAAGAAAGCTAGATATACAGATATGCTTTTCTCTAAGCTCTGCTATCAAATTCAGGAACAAAATAATTTCATCTAAATTTCCGAATAAATCCCTAGCTATGCAAATACTTATTACTTGCTATCCAAAACTTAAGAATTACTTAGATTCTATACCCCTTACTATCCAAACTCGAGACCCAAACAGATTCAATCTTAGTGAAGGATTTTTAAACACAAACTTAAAAAACAAATTTAGGCATGTATAAATGGTTTAAAAAATATTGCCACAAAATGTCTTTAAATAAAACATTCTAACCCAGCTGGTATGGCTCATGGTTGGTTGAGCGTCAACCTATGAATCATGAGATCACAGTTCAATTCCCATTCAGGGCACATGCCCACTTCAATTCCACAGAAGAGGGCCTGCCAGAGGCAGCCGATCAATGATTCTCTCTCATCACTAATGTTTCTATCTCTCCCTCTCCCTTTCTAAAATCAATAAATATATATTTAAAAAATAAATAAAACATTCTATTAGAATATAAAAGCACAACTTATACCCATATTTTCCAAACAAATCTGTGGTACGAAATAAGACAGGGCATGTTGTACATTTTCAGAATCCCTATATAGGAGAGCCACCTTAGATATCAATCCAGAGGGTGACAAAACAAGGAAAATCTTCGAGGTACAAGAATGACAAGCAGAGAGTGAAAAACCATGAACATGCACACGGTTCTCAGCACCTGATGACAACAGCTTCCAGTGTTCTATCACCTTGACCTGTAGCCCGCCCTGGCTGGGCGTTCCAGAGACTCAGCTGCTCCAACACCAACTCTACTTATCTCTATCCAGAAGGCAGGAGAGCAAATAAATTTTTTTTAAATATATATTTTATTGATTTATTACAGAGAGGGATAGAGAGTTAGAAACATCGATCAGCTTCCTCCTGCACACCTCCTACTGGGGATGTGCCTGCAACCAAGGTACATGCCCTTGACCAGAATCGAACCTGGGACCCTTGAGTCCGCAGGCCGATGTTCTTCTATCCACTGAGCCAAACCGGTTAGGGCCAAATAACTTTTTTAATGAAGCTAAGTCTGACCTATTTCATTGAATTCAAGATGCCAATGTTTATAAGGCACATCATTGTTTATCTATCAGTAAGACAAAAGGCTAATTAATCTAGGACAAACCATTACTATAGATAGCCTAACTTCAGTAATGTTTAAGTGAACTCATGAACTACAACAAAACCCACTGTCCGTATGCAACAACAATGGCAGAGACATTCCAGACAGCTTGGATGTTGACGTCCCACCTCACCAACAGCTCTCCGTTTCCAAGAGAATTTTGGAGTGCACTGCTTGCCATACACAGATAACACAGTTTAGCTGAGAGCCACAGTGAATAATATATTTGAGATACTTCACCCTCCTTTTTATCTTCTCCATTACTTCCAAGTAATTAGCTCATAAGTCTATCCAGAACAACTAGAATTTTAATTTACTGTCATTTCCAATGGAAGAAAAATTAACACAAAGTATTTATACTTTATCTATCTTCACTTTGCCCTAAAGAGAAAGAGAAAAAAAGAAGGAAAAAAAAATGGAAACCAATAAAATGTACTGTTTGCCTGAATTCAGAGTGCCAGGAAATCTAACAGAATCTAATGTGAATTTTCTTATCATTCACAGGCTTTAAACATGTCCCCAAAGAAGCCTTGTCCTAATGTCAGCCACCTGCATGTCTGGATTCCCATTAAACATTCTCATGGTTCCCTATGTACTTCCCCTTCTCAGTAATAGATTAATGAAAGAATGAACAAATGAAAGAATTAAAGAACATAACCTACCCATTCCATGCCTGACCAAGGATAAAGCTGGTTCTCAAGAAATAACTTAAAATCTTGAAAGATTCTCTAACTGTAGGGCACTGCCTTCTAAGTGTCACTGTCTCCCAGTTCACTCGTGCCCTCGCTTGCAAGTAAATTCCTTTATGTATGTACACTTATGTATTAGAGAGTCCATACATTTTTCTATTAAAAAACTCTACTATAAAGTAGAGAGGAAAGTCTGGTTCCCCTTACACCTCTGTAAATACTCTTTGGGCATCTCCCAACGGGATCAAACTGATAAACACATTACTCTGTTTAAAAGTACAGTAAACACTCGATTTAACAGACTTCAGATTTAACAGACAAAATGTCCGGTCCGTACGTCATATGTGAAAATTAACACCCTGTTGATTTTTAAATGCTTTTAACCAAGATTTGCTTAAAATTAAATTAACAGGTTATTTATTAATTCACTGTTATTTTAAACAAATTTTAGCAAATAGTCCATTATATTGGAAAAAAAACATTGTAGTAATTTCACTGACAGATGTAAATATTACATATCTACTATAGTCTACATCAGGGGTGGGGAACCTTTTTCTGCCAAGGACTATTTGGATATTAATAACATCATTCTGGGGCCATACAAAATTATCAACTTAAAAATGAGCCTGCTATATTTGGTCAAACAATTAATTAACTCATCCCTTGGTAGGGCCAGACCCAATGATCTAGTGGGCCTAACACTGCCTGCGGGATAGTCCCCGCCTCTGATCTACATAGTTAAATCCAAGCGTCACTGCTCATAACAATGTTCAGCGAATGACTAGTACAGGATCACGCCGCTTAGCACATGGTAACTGGTTCTGTTTCTGCAGCAGTTTTAACACGTGCCAGCCAATGTTCCAAAGTGTGCTAAGCCACACCCCCCACGTGTGCATTTGTTTACTCAAGGTGACTGCTGAATGCACCCATGTACTAGACGTATTCAGTATAAAGTTAAAATTACAGTAATACATATAGAAAACTTTTCTGTGAAACTAAACTTCTCATACTTAATTTTAATTACACAAATGTGTCTATGTAAGTAAAAACAGATAAACTAATTTGTCAATTTTTTAACATATGCACATAGAAAACCTACTTTATTATATAACAGATTTCAGCTTTAACGGACACCCCCTCGCCCGAATTAGCCATTATATTGCAGTTTTACTGTAATAGATATTTAAATCAACTAACCTCCAGCAGCAGCAAGTACTATCCTTGGTCCCTTATAATGTGTAGTTATATAATCCACTAAATCCTTACGATTTATAGATCTGTGAAGTGGAGTAAGAAAAGTAATTAAACAGAAAGCACAGAACTTCACATAACATACCTGAAATTAAATTAGACCTTAAAGGAAATAAATCTAAGTTAAACACAGTTAGAAAGCCTGGCTAGTGTGGCTCAGTGGTTGAGTGTCAACCTATAAACCAGGAAGTCATTGTTCGATTCCCAATCAGGGCAAATGCCGGGGTTGGGGGCTCCATCCCCAGTGGAGAGAAAGAGAGGGTGCAGGAGGCAGCTGATCAATGATTCTCTCTCATCACTGATATTTCTATATCTC
The DNA here is from genome assembly GCF_028538775.1 of Myotis yumanensis. Taxonomy (NCBI): domain Eukaryota; kingdom Metazoa; phylum Chordata; class Mammalia; order Chiroptera; family Vespertilionidae; genus Myotis; species Myotis yumanensis. The sequence continues at coordinate 70,043,085 of NW_027223760.1, read as the reverse complement.
TCCCTCTCCCTTTCCTTCTCTGAAATCAATAAAAACATAAAAAATACATAGTCAGAAAAGTATATTGGCATCAGGTATCAAAAAATTTCAACTTTTTTACATCAAGAAAGAAGCCAGATGTGATACCATCACTTGTTTTTTCCAGAAGCAGTTAGGAGCCCAGGCACCGGGGAGTTAGGTGGGCTAAAGTATAGCTAACTACAACTTCCATTCAGATTATCATGGGTGAGGGGGTGTGGGGGGGAGGAATTACTTTATGAAACACATTTTTTGAATGTTTATGAATGTTAGTTTTCACAACTCATGTTTTTCTAAAAAAAAAAAAAAAATCTGAGAATTATACTTACTTGATATTTTCAGTTGGTCCCAAAATTGTCCGTCCAAGTGCAGTATTTTGATAAGCTGTGGCATGAAGATAATCGAAAACTACTTCTTGTAAGTTGGTTTCAACTTCCTGCATCTCTCTAAGGATTACTCCTCGTTCACGTTCAATCTCTGCTTCTCCCAATGTGCTATTTTGTATTATATCAGCAAGAATTTCTACAGCTAATTGAAAATAAAGCATAAGAAATACTAAGAATCTTAATTTTCACTATTAAAATCTAGTTAACTAGCACCAGAAACCATGATACTGACCATCACTCAATATTGACTAAATAATTAAACTTAGAAGAAACACATTTTTCTATACATTCAATATATCTAAAAGGACAATAGTAAAAAAAAATTTTTAAATATATTTTTACTGATTTCAGAGAGGAAGAGAGAGATAGAAACATCAATAAAGAGAATCATTGATCTGCTACCTCCTACAACCCCCCCCAGGAGGGACCAAGCCCCCAACCCAAGGATGTGCCCTGACCGGGAATTAAACTGCGACCTCCTGGTTGATAGGTCGAAGCTCAACCACTGAGCCATGGTGGCCGGGCTTAAAATTTTTTAAATGTAAATCTGCCAGAGGGCCCACAACACTTATCACTACCTACAACCACTTCAAAACTGCCATGGATGCCCACGGTTTGGCTCAGTAGAGAGAGCGTCAGCCTGCGGACCAAAGGGTCCCGGGTTCGATTCCAGTCAAGGGCATGTACCTTGGTTGCAGGCTCTTCCCAGGTCCAGGCTCTGGTTGAGGGTGTGCAGGAGGCAACCAATCCATGTGTTTCTTTCACATCAATGTTTCTCTGTCTTTCCCATGGATCAGTTGCCTCCTATACACACCCTATTGGGGATCGAGCCCACAATCAAGGCACAAGCCCTTGACCAGAATTGAACTGAGGACCCTTCAGTCAGCAGGTTGATGCTCTATCCATTGAGCCAAACTGGCGAGGGTGCCTATACATATTTTCTATCATTTGTCATATGGGAGAAAAAACAATTTTTTTTGTGGACATTTCTGGGGGTTACCCTTTCACAACAGGCAGAATAAAAACTAAATTTTCTTAATTCTTATGAAAATTACATATCTGCAGTATAAATAACAACAATACCTCTTGGCAAATCTTTAGAAAATGCTTTGGCATAATATACAGTCTGCTCTCTGGAAGTATAGGCATTGAGATGAGCACCCATGTTTTCAATTTCAAGTTCCAGATCTAACTGGGATCTCTTTTTGGTGCCCTGAAATAAAAAAGGGGGGGGATTATGATACTTGCCTTTTACCCATCTGTTCTAAATACTTCAGACAATGAGTATGAGGACATAAGTCTATGTCAGTTTCAGGCAAGGAGCAAATTTGGTTTCTAAAGTACATTAGGCTTCAGAAATTGTGGTATATTTTCAGATGACCCTTACATCCCAAGAGAAAATTCTGTTTCAATTCTACAGAGCAAATATAAGTAATTACTTCAGATAATTATTCTGGGAAAAAAAAGAAAAGATTTAAAAAATAAAACATGCCATACTGTTGAAGTTTTTCATGCCTTAGAATGAAATTTTGTGCTCTCTTAAAACAATGCGTTCTTATTAAATATGTCAGACAACTTGCCTTGAAAGCCATATGCTCCAGAAAGTGAGCTGTTCCATTATTCTTCTCATTTTCATACCGACTTCCAGCATCGATCCAGAGCCCGACCTTAATGTAACCAAAGCACAATTAAGAAAAGCACCATTTCCTGTCTTTGGGGAAAATGGCAGTGGGAACCGGGGAGACGGCACCTTCCTTTTTCTGACAAATGCTTTCTAGTCTTAACACTAAAGTCTTCTTGACTTGAGTGGCTTGATAGCATACTGCTATGAACTATGAGATTTAAAAGGTTTGGTCATCCATACGCTGCTGCATGCTTCACGGAGGACCCAGATTCTTAGTCCAACTTGTACTACAGCCATTAACAACTATAACATAAAGAGTATCAGGTATCGTCAAATATAAGTTCAAATCCTGGTTCTGTAACGTATTAGCTGTGGGACCTAGGACAAAACCACTCCACGTCTCTGCACCCGTTCCTCTACTATAAAAAGGATGATGAGGCCTAAATACAAAGAACTGTTTGAAAGATCAAATAAGGAAATACAGTATATAAAAGCAGCTGGCACAGAGCAGCCCAGCAAATACAATGTTCATTACTATCAACATTACTAACCACAAACAATATAGTAACAGGCTACCAAAACCCACATGCATCCAGTATGGGAGTCTCACTGGAGCAGTGGTTCTCAACCTCTGGCCCTTTAGATACAGTTCCTCATGTTGTGACCCAACCATAAGATTATTTTCGTTGCTACTGTTATGAATCGTAATGTAAATATCTGATATGCAGGACGGTCTTAGGCGACCCCTGTGAAAGGTCGTTCGGCCGCCAAAGGGGTCGCGACCCACAGGTTGAGAACCGCTGCACTGGAGGAACGACTCCTAAGCGACAGACCCGCCACTGCTTCTCGAGCACCAGCCAAGGAAGAAGCTCGGACTAAAGCCAGCCGGTCGCTGCCTCCCGGGCGCCACTTACTGTGCACGTGGACAGCCCGGAGTCCTCCGAGGCCACCCGGAGGCCGTTCTCCAAACGGGTCACTCGCGTTTCGGGGACATTGAGCACCACCTGCGCCGCCGCCCGGGTGCTTCTCGGTCTGTTTCCTCCCAGATGCGGTGGCTGGTTGGCGGGGAGGGGGAGGAACCCAAACACGCGTCATTCCGAGCCAATGTCGATGGATCGGAGCCCTAAGTCTGTGCAGCACTCGCCCTCCGCGGCTCCGGTTCCGCGGGGACAGCGCCTGCCTCCATCGCCCTCCCCAAAGCCCGCAGCGGCCACCGCGTGCCCTCCCCGGGGACGGAGCGTCACTGCCGAGCAGGAGGGGACCAGGACGGGAGAGAAAGGCACACACGCTTATTCACGGCGCAGACACGGGCAGACACCACCCCTGGTCATGCCCCCGGTTGGCGACCTCGGGTTCGAGTCATCAACGTGCACTTTACGACGACTCCCGAGCAACCGGTGGAGGGGCCGGGGGCCGGGGTCAACGCACAGGTCGCGGCAGGCCCCGCGCAGCGGGGGACCAAGGCCAGCCGCGCCGGCGGGAGGGGAGAGCGGCGCCGACGCCGCGGCCGGGAGGGAAGGGCGCTGCGAGCGGGGTCCCCGGAGAGGCCCGCCGCCCGGGGCGGCGCCCGGAGGGAGGAAGGCAGCTCACCCGTCCGGCAGCGCCTCCGACCAGGAACCTCCGGGCGAAACTCCAAAGCGGCGGCCGCGCCGCGGGTGAGATCACCGCTCGGGCCGCCGCGGCCGCCATCTCTGCGGGGCACGGGGTGGATGAAGTGCTTCCGAGGTCGGGGCGGGGGCGGGGTCGAACGGGGGCAGGTCCCAGAGGAGAGCGAGGGCACCACCTTGTGGCCACGATGGGAATGACACTCCTCGCGGAAGGGCTCTTTCTCCCTGGGCCTGGCGCTGAGCGTCCACTCCAGATAATAGGCTACAGGGAGTCTAGGAGCCCTGCGTCATCAGTCACTCCAGTCGCCTAAGCCTAGGCCCTGAGGGTGCAGGCCCAGACGTGGAGGAGGTGACGGTAGCCTGGCGTGCCCCGGCCGCTGGGCCTCAGTCGGTTGAACGTCATCTGATGCCCTTTCAAGGCCCCCGGTTGGATCACCGGGTCTGGGCACATGCCCTGGTTGTGGGCTCCATCCCAGGTAGGGGGCGTGTACGAGGCAGCCAATCTGTGTTTCGCTCTCATATTGATGTTTTTCCATCTCCCTCTCCCTTCCTCTCTCCATAAAAAATCAGTAACTATATATATATATATATATTTTTTGTTTGTTTGTTTGTTTGTTTTTAAAGGTAACCTGGTGCCCAGCCGTGTGACTCAGTGGTTGAGCATCACCCATGAACCAAGAGGTCACTGGTTCGATTCCGGTCAGGGCACATCCCCCGTGGGGGGCATGCAGGAGGCAGTCAATCCTATTTCTCTCTCATCAGTGATGTTTCTATCTCTTTATCCCTCTCCCTTCCTCTCAAAAATAAAATAAAATGGTAACCTGGTGCAACATATCCCATTGGTGGCTGAAACTGATTGGAAAAAGTGGGATCAGATCCGTAACTGACTGTCATGAAAGGAAGCATCTACTGGGAGAGCCCGGCTCATCAGGGCAGGGAAGGATGTATCAGTGTCCACCCCTAATTACTCTTCAACCCTTTACAGTCATTTCATTGCATAGAGCCTGCACTTGGTGAGACCACTAATTGCTGAAAAATGGACATTTCACAGACCTTATCTTATAGTTGTATTGGCAGAATTTGACATGATCGCTGAAATTTTCTTTTCTCATAATATCTTAGAGCTTCTCCTCCTTCTTTGCCTTCTTGGGCAGCTTTTTATTCGTAGATCTTTTAAAGAAACGAAAAATAGCATGCACTGTTCTAGCTGTGTTATTGTTATGCTCATCTTACAGATGTGGAAACTAAGATAAATAACTTGCCTTAGGTCACAATGCTGAGAACAGGCTGCCTGGCTCGAAAGCACGGTGCTCTGAAACACCACACTAATTTGCCATAAAGGTTGGTCTCCTGGGGGTTCTGGATCTGGGCTTCTTCTACTGCACACTTCCTGAGGGTTTCCATTTCCACCTGAGGACTTCCCTGCCTACCCAACCAGCCCTTTCTCTTGGGCTCCATGCCCACTTAACCATTCAATTACTAGACAACTGCATCTGAATATCCCATTGTCGCCTCAATATCAACTTGTCCAAAATGCAATTCACCACCTCCCTCCTAAGTCTCTTCCTATAATATCCAATGCAAAACAGCCACTGATATCTCCATTCGCCCAAACATTCCAACCCGGAACCTGGATTTCATCCTCAAGTCAAAGTCAAAATTAAAATCCCAATGAGATACCATTTTACCTCCATTAAGATGGCTTAAAAAGAGAGAGAGAATATCAACAATTGGTGGCAATATAGAACCCTCATGTACTGCTGGGGTGTGTGTGTTTGGCGGGGGATGTAAAATGGTATAGCCACTTTTAAAAATAGTCTTCGTAGTTCCTCAAAAACTTAAACATAGCCCTGGCCAGTGTGGCTCAGTTGGTTGAGCACAGTGCCATGCATCAAAAGGTCACTGGTTTGATTCCCAGTCAGGGCACATGCCCGAGGTTCGGGCTCAGTCCCCAGTACGGGCATGCAGGAGGCAGCTGATCAATGTTTCTCTCTTACATGGATGTTTCTCTCTCTTGCTCTCTCCCCCTCTCCCTTCCTTCCTTTCTCTTTAAAACCAATAAAAACATATTTCAAAAAAAGTTAAACATCGTTATGATTTAACCCACCAATTCCACTCCAAGGTTTACCTGAGAGAAATAAAAGCATGTGTCCATCTGTATACTAATAACAAGTTGGAAACAACCCACATGTTCATCAGCTGATGAATGGACAAGTAAAATTTGGTATGTCCATACAACAGAATATTAGTAATACAATGAAGGACTTCTACATGCAACGACATGGATGAACCTTACAAACATTATTTTAAGTGAGAGAAAGCAGTATATTCAATGATATATGAAAGATCACATCTTTTATAATTCCATTTATAAAATAGAATAGGCAAATCTATAGCAGATTAATGGTTGTCTAGGGTTGGGGAAAATGGGAGGATTAAAGGTTGACAGTTACTGGGTATAGGGTTTCTTTTTTGAAGTGATTTAAGTGTTCTGAAATTAGTGATGATGGTGGCACAACTTTATTAATATACTGAAAGCTCCTGAATGATATACTTTAAGTGGGTGAGTTATATAGCATGTGAATTATATCTCAATAAAACTTTTACCAAATATTGGACACAGGATTTAAATAGATATTCCTCCAAAAAAGAATACAAATGGCCAATAAACACACAAAAAGATGCTCAACATCATAGCCATCAGAAAAATGCAAATCAAAGCTAATGCTAAGCTTCTGTTTCTTTTTCTTTTTTTAAATATGTTTTATTGATTTTCTACAGAGAGGAAGTGAGAGGGATAGAAAGTTAGAAACATCGATGAGAGAGAAACACTGATCAGCCGCCTCCTGCATGCCCCGCACTGGGGATGTGCCCGCAACCAAGGTACACGCCCTTGACCGGAATCGAACCTGGGACCCTTGAGTCCGCAGGCCGACGCTCTATCCACTGAACCCAACCAGTTCTGGCATAAGCTTCTGTTTCATACACACTAAGATGGTATAATGAAAAAGACAGACAGTAACAATGTTGACGAGAATGTGGAGAAATTTCAGCCCGTACCATTGCTAATGGGACTGTAAATGGTGTAACTGCTGTGGACAAGTTTGGCAGCTCCTTATCATTTGACTCGCAATGCCATTCCTAGGTATATACCCTAGAAATGAAAACATATGTCCCCACAAAAATTATACACAAGTGTTTATAATACCACTACTCATAATAGCCTAAAAGTGTGCATTAATTAATGAATAAACAAAATGTGGTATATCTGTACAATGGAATATTATTCTCAACAAAAAGGAATGAAGTATTGATACATGTTACAGCCTGGATGAATTTTAAAAACATTATGCTATGAGAAAAGCCAGTCACAAAAGGCCAAATAGTATATGTTCCATTTATATGAAATGTTCGGAATAGGAAATTCATAGAGACAGTAGATTAGTGGTTGCTACGGGCTGGGGCAGGGAGAAAAGGAGAATGACTGCTAAATGGATATGGAGTTTCTTTAGGGGTAATGAAAATTTTCATAAGTTAGATATTGGTGATGGTTGTATAACCTTATGACTACACTAAAAACCATATAAATTATATAAATTATATCTCAATTTAAAAAAAATACATCAAATCTCATCATCCAAAAAGCATCACCATTACCATTATGGTAACATTCCAGATATCTTCCTATGCATGTATATGGCTAGAAAGGTGGATTGGATGGATGGATGGATGGATGATGGATGGATGGATAGCTATACTGATTGAATATGCAATCAATACTCTTTAAAAGAATGGGAAGATACAATAGATTCTGTGTTTATTAAAAAAGTATCTGGATATCTTCCTTTTGTGCCCATGCTGCAGAATCACCTCCCAAAATTTGGGTTCATGTGCCCGATGCCCTAGTAGGCCAAAACATGGGGACACTGGTACTTGGAGTCAGAGAAAGGTTTATTGGATCTGGCTGAGGCAAGAGGATGACAGGAGAACAAGATCTCTCAAATCCAGCTCTCTCAAAAAAACAAAAGTAGGGAGAATTTATGCAGCTAGGGAGTAGGAGAGGGGCGGTCCCAGGGAGCTCAGAGAGAAGTCTGTGTTTCTTTAGTCATAGATAACACTTTTTTCACATCAGAGTCCTGGGAGACAGCAGCTAGTCACAGAAACCTTGAAGACATTCTTTCTTTCTGCAAAACAAACTCATAAATTCTCCATGTGACCCTGAAGTTATCTCCTCCTGCTTGACAAATAGACACCACATCAGCAACTTATGACTACATTCATGAGAACAAAAGGAGCTGAGCAGAAAGAGCGATTAACATGTGAACAAAGGCCTACTTAAGAACTAAATTATTTCATTCTATTCTACAGAAATACTAGGGGCATTAAAATCACGAGGGGCTGGGCTATAGCCACTCCTCACCCTTTGTCATTCTATCCTGTGCTGCAGGACGGTGACCTGCATAGATTGCTTGATTCAATCGGTTCCTAGCTGGGTTTAGCCAGTAAAAGTCACCGCAGGACTCAGAAGCCTGGAGAAGTGAGGTGAGTACACTTATCCCTCAGATTTCTCTTTGGGGGTTGATGCATTTCTCCACATAGGTCCCAGCCTTCCTCATGCAGCTGCCCTCTCTGTGTTCTAGTGGCCTTTCCTTCCTCTTCTACCTTTGAGACTATGTGGATACAGGTCTTAGCTGTCACTAGTTCTGCAATGCAGTAATCCCCCTTGTTGGTTTAAACCCTGCCCCTGCATTTGTAAACAGTACCATCATTAAACTCTCTTCAAAGTCATGAGGAACTCAAGAACTTGAAAATATTTAGCTTAATTATGTAGTTAATAGGCTTGATAATTAATGCGTGTAAAAAGCTATTGTTCCAGGAACTAAAATGTATGACGGCCTATCCCCAGGACTCCAGGAAACCTGGAAGCAATTTGACCCTTGTGCCCAGGAGGACTGGACACAATCAAGATGGTATCCAAGCCATTGTGCTCCAGGAAGAGACTTTCCGGCAGCCCAGGTCACTGTCAGCAGATGAAGGGATGCTCAGAAAATCACCTGACTGCAGCTTTTATCTGACTAACCTTTTCCCCTGAATTTCAAACTCTTTACCTACATTTTCTTCTCCTTATAAAAAAAAAAGGGGGGGGGGGGCAGACTTGAACCTGGCTGGTGTGGCTCAGTGGTTGAGCTTCAACCCATGCATAAACCAGGAGGTCACGGTTCTATTGCAGGTCAGGGCACATGCTTGGGTTGCAGGCTCAATTCCCAGTAGGAGGCAGCCGATCAATCATTCTCTCTCATCATTGGTGTTTCTCTCAAAAAAAAAAAAAAAGGCCGACTTGAGATGTAGGATGGGTACATAACCTGCCATCTTCTTATATCACTGGCCATCTGAATAAAGCACCCATTAAGATTCAATTCTCGTTTCTACCTATAGGTGCTGGTAGCATGAACACTGACTTTTCAGGTTTCACAATTACCCCATTTTAATATCCCAGGAACTAGACTCCTACAAAGTTTTAAATATGTGTTAATCAGTGTTAGTATAAATCAGCAGTACATTTAATAGTTATAAAATTGTACTAGGATTAAAACTGATTTGATAGTATTATTATCAATCAGTTTTTAATTTAACACAAGAAAAAAGAAATTAAAGTGAAATTAAAGGAATTGTTGAACTTCAAATACTTCCTTACCACAAAAGATATTGTTTCACCAAAGCTACTTCATTCGTTAGAGGTCAAGAGCTATTGTTTAGATTGAAATATTACTTCTTAAAAATTCTCGATATTTTTTATTGATTTCAAAGAGAAAGAAAGGGAGAGAGAGAGAAACATCAATGATGAGAGAGAATCATTGATCGGCTGGCTGCCTCCTGCACTCCCCACACTCAGATCGAGCCTGCAACCTGGGCATGTGCCCCAACAGGGAATCGGGAATCGAGACATGACCTCCTGGTTCATAGGTCAACGCTCAACCACAGAATCACTCCCGCCGGGCCTCTCTAAAGATTTTAAAACACATGTTTCAATCTAAACAATAGCTCCTAACTCCCAGCTTTGAAAGATAAATATCTTTGAAATCTCACATTTCCTCTAACCTCACTCTTTCATCTTCTGGTTTTTGTTATATTATTATATTTGCATTACTCAAACTTATCCCATTCATACTCTGTTCTGTAACCATCATTCCCGTAATTGTTTGTTACTGGTCATACTATTTAAATGGATCCATGTTTATCCCCAATCCTTTTATATGACTTTTCTATTACTGAGTTCTTTATATTGATTCATCTTTTAATTGACTTAATGTCATTGTCAAACAGTTATTGCTATTTTTGTTGTTCTGAAAGTTACATCATGGATGTTATATTCCTTTAACATTTTCATGTTTGACAAAGTCTACCTTTGCCTTTTTTATATTTGAATAATATTTTATCTGGGTTGAATATTCTTAAGTAGCATTTTCATTTTCCCAGAATTTTATAAACAAAGCTCCACTATTTTTCTTGAATATTTATTTTGAGAAGTCTGAAGCTAACCACATTTTTTTTTTACCAACCTTAAATATGACTTGCTTTATCTGTTTGAAATACTTAAACAATTATTTTATTCTTGAAGTTTGAGTAATTTTTGTGTCAGGTGCTTTTTCTCAAAATTTCAAGGAACACTATGTTCTTTCAACCTGCAAATTCACTTTAAATTTTTTATTTATTGACTTGAGAGAGAGGAAGAGAGAGAGAGATTTGTTGTTCCATTTATTTATGTGTTCACTGGCTGCTTCTTGCATGTACCCTCGGTGTATTGGGACGATGCTCTACCCATCTAAACTACCCGGCCAGAACCCAGATTCACCTCTTCCTTCATTTTAGGAAAATTCTCTTTGAATACGTCTCTGGCATTCTACTCAGTGGGTTTTTATTCAGGAATAGCTGCTATCCTTGTCCTAAATTACTTTCTATGCCTTTCATATTTATTAGCATCTCTCTAATTTCTTGAAGCTTTGTCATTTCCATCTGCATCTTTTGTGATTATCTCAAACTAGAAATAGATCCACATATATCTGCCCCACTAATTTTTGGCAAAGATGCAACAGTAAGTCAATGGTCAAATGATAGCCTTTTCCACAAATGGTGCTGGAGCGATTGGATATTCCCAGGCCCCCTCCCTCCAAAACATGAACTTCAACCTAAACCTCACACCTTTTATAGAAATTAATTCAAAATGAGTTCTACGGTCTTAAGTAGAAGTTATAAAACTACAACTTTTAGAAAACACAGGATAAAATCTGTGACTGTGGGGCTGGAAAAAGAGTCTTTTAGATTTGACCCCAAAAGCATAATCCATAAAAGAAAAAATGATAAACTGGACTTCATAAAAATTTTTGAAAAACTTGTTCTGTGAAAGACGCTGTTAGAGGATGAAAAGACAAACTACAAGAGGGGTGGAGGGAGGTCAAAGTGGGTAAAGGGGGTAAAATATATAGTGAAGGAAGGAGACCAGACTTTGGGTGGTGAGCGCACAATGCAATATATAAATGATGTATTATGGAATTGTACGCTTGAAACACGTAATTTTATTAATGAATGTCACCCCAATAAATTTTTTTTTTATTAATTTCAGAGAGAGAGAGAAAGAGAGAGAGAGAGAGAGAGAGAAATGTTGATGTGAGAGAGAAACATAGATTGGTTGCCTCCCAAATGCACTCCAACCAGGGATCAAACCCACAACCCAGGCATGTGCCCTGACTAGAAATGGAACCTGCAAACTTCCAGTGCACGGGATGTCACTCAAACCAACGGAGCCACAGCAGACAGGGCTAAATTTAATTTTTTTAAAAAAGACGAGCTACAGATTTGGAGAAAATACTTGTAAGGCACATATAACAAATGACTTCTGTCTAGAATATATTTTTTAAAAAAACCTCTCAAAACAGTTAAAAACAAGCAATCAAATTACAAAATGGGCAAAAGACATGGACAGGAATTTCACTGAAGAAATAAGCACATGAAAAGATGCCCAACACCATTAGAGAAATGCAAATTAAAATCCTAGGGTATCACCACATGTGACAGAATGGCTCAAGGAAAAAATACCAATAGCACCATATGTTGGTGAGGATGCAGAGAGACAAGATCTCTCATACACTGCTAGTGGGAATGTAAAATTCCAGAGTGGTACAGTCACTGTGGAAAATTGTTTGACAGGTTCTGAAAAAAATTAAATATGTGCTTAATATACAATCCAGCAATTATACCCTTGGGCATCTATCCCAGAGAGATGAGAACACCTATATGAATAGTAATAGCAGCTTTATTCATGATAGCTCAAAACTGGAAACAATTCAAATGTCCTTAAAAAGATAGCCTGGCTGTTGTGGCTCAGTGGTTGAGTGCTCACCCATGAACCAGAAGATCACCGTTGGATTCCAGGTTAGGGCACATGCCTGGTTGCAGGCTTGATCCCCAGCAGCAGACGTGCAGGAGACAGCCGATGGATGATTCTCATCATTGATGTTTCTCTCTCTCCCTCTCCCTTCCTTTCTCTGAAATCAATAAAAATATTTTTTAAAAAAGGTAAGTGGTTAAACAGTGGTACATCCATACTATGGAATATTACTCAGCACCAAAAAGGAATGAACTCTCAATAAATGCAACATGGATGGGCCTCAAGAGAATTATGCCAATCTTGAAAGATTGTATACTATAATTCCATTTATATAAAATTCTTGAAATGACAAAATTACCGAGATGGAAAAGAAATTAGTGATTGCCAAGTACTGACATGGGCAGGGGAGGAGGAGAGGGACAAGACAGAGGTGGGTATGGCTATTAAAGGGTTGCATGAGAGACCCCTGGGGTGATGGAATTATTCTCTACCTTGAATATGGTAATGGTCACGTGATAAAATTTCATAGAATTAAACACACAAATGAACGCATGTAAAACTGATGAGCTATGAAGGTCAGTGGATTATGTCAATTTCCTAGTTATGCAAGATGTACCATTGGGGCAAAATAGATGGAGAGTATATGAGACCTTTCTGTATCATGTCTAACAAATGCATGTGAGTCTACAGTTGTTTCTAAATAAAAAGTTGAATTAAAAGAAAAAGTGTGGAAGGAGTACACTTTCTATTTATTGATCATCGTGTCTCACAGCCTCACAATCATGCATTCAAACTCGCGTGAGTACACACACACACACACACACACGCACGTCACAGAGGTTCTTATACAAATTGAAATAGGAAGAGAAATTCAGAATTGTTCATCTAGCCATAACTAATAAGGTCATAAAGGGAACTGCAAATGAATTGGAGCAAAAACTCTCTGCATGCTTCATACAGCTTTCCTGATTCACTTTTCCTACAATGGGCCCCCCAGTGAGGAGGGAGCGAGTTATGCATAATGTGACAGTGTCAGTAGCTCCCCGTGTCTGGCTGTGATGCTGGCAGCCTTGACCCCCGTCTGGACTCACTGAAGGGCTTCAGCTTTATTTCTTTTGTCTCTTGCCTCTTAATGGAGGTTATGCTGAATAGGAAGTAGGCCCTGAGCTGAATGTATAATCACCATGGGAACTAGACCACAAAAATGCCTTCTTTTAACCCTGCCCCCCCGGCCACACATTTCCCTTCCACAGAGACAAGCAATAACTCCTTCTCATGACTCCTCTGAAGGGGGGACTATATACCGGCAAACATATATGTATGCACAGATCTTATTCTTTCTTCCTTTTGTTCTCCCTCCCTGCCTTTCTCTTTTATACAAATGTTAGCATGTTGTACAACATTCAGCCTCTGCTTTTTCAAAATAATATATCTCAGTGAGTGCTAGGGTCCAATCCCAGCGGGTCCAGGGGTCCCCAAAGGTGTGGACGGAGTCGGCGATGGACCGGCTTCCGGCAAGTGAGCACACTATAGTACGACATAAAGATCTTCCTTTTAAATATGCAATGACATAGCATTCCACTGAATTGATGTCTGGTTATTTATTTAACCAATCTCTAATTGATGGATAATTAGTTTACTTTGGATTTCCTGCTATTACAATGCTGCAGTGGATGCCCACACACACACACATTGGTTAGTACAAGCCGTGTTACATTGAAACGATCTCCTTACTAGTCTGTCCTGGCTTAGCTACAGGCTCCTCCGAGACAAGAAATGATGTATTATGCATCTCTGAATTTACCTGCTTCTAGCCGGGCCTCGCGTGTGGTAGGGGTGCAGTCAAACTTGGTTGGACTGAAGGAGTGAGCTGATCTCCACGTGTTCTGCCACCTGCACAGGTCTGAGAACCACCAGGTAGGTCTGCGGGCCTTTAAGGGTCTGTTTGGTTTTTCTGTTTGCCCTCTTCCACCCCAACTAGTCTCTGTCCCTCTATCTGATCTGAGTACTCAGGAGGGAGCTAAGCCTTACTGACAGAGCACCTGGGCACCCCACCTCTGGCTTCTCTTGGGGTTTACTCAATGGGAAGCGCTGCCAGGGGGTGGACAGTGGGGAAGAGGGAGACGGAGGTCCTTCTTGCCTGCATCCCCGGTTAGGTCCCAGCAGTGGTTGTGTCTTCCTCTGGGTCGGACCGTAACTCCCTCGATAGCTCCAGCTGTCCCAGTGCACAACACTGTCTTCCGCCCTTGCCTTTCAGACCTCGGGTAGTAACAGCCCCAGTGATAGTCCTGGGTGCTCCCTCATCCTTTGTGGGTCCGTTAACCCTGTCCACATCCCTGTCCACATCCCGTAAACCATCTTGCCAATAAACTATCTTCAGTTAAACATTTTGCATAGAACTCTGTTTTCTGAACCTGAGATGCTACCATTCTAAGCATTGATAGTGAGTTTCCCAGCCGCTTTTTTAAATATAAAGAAATATAACAAAAGCTGGTTACACAAGCAATCAAACCATACCTGCTCCCCAAAGCTTTGTAACAATAGTAATAAAAAGGTATTGAAAAGATGAAGCACCTAAACCCCGCACCCATCCCTTGTTCTGCTGTGACTACTTTGCCAGCATCAGCGTTGGCGATTCAGCCTGAAATGTTTAATAAAAATACACCCAGGTTGAGTGTTTCGGTACTTTCACCTAGAAGTTCTTTCTTTTCATTGAAGCAGCAGATAGGAACTGAAAAAAAAAAAAATAGAGCAAGCAAATAAGACGAGAAAGATTTTATGGGAATTAAGCACTATTCCACTTTATACATTCCTCATCATGTATATAAAGTGTTTTCAATGTGAGCATTTATTGAATAAGCTGCTCATTAGTGGGCTGTGAAATACTCTTTTATATCTACAGCTTGTCCTCCAACCAATTAAGGTGAAAATAGTCCCCCCACCGCAACCCCCCTGGATTAACCTCTGAGCAATAACCTGAAGAGTCTTCAGGGCATGGCGATTGAGTCTTTGTACTTTTGAGTTGTAAGGACTCTGCTTTAAAGAAAACACAATGGCTGCAGATTGCAGTGTTGCTCATTAGCAAAGTTCATGCTTTTGAAATTGGTGATTAGGATTTTCCTTTGGGAGAATCAGGCTGCAATGCCTACATACACAGTTTTTGCTTCTAGACATTAGCTACCAAGAATTTTAAAAGACACACAAAAAGTAGGCCTGTCACTTTGTCTCAAATCAGGCTGCTTCAAAGATAGCAGGAACCTTCTCAGGCATAAAAAGATAGTTTGAATGATTCATGGGGGAGAAATCCTTTCCCTAGCTTGAAAATAATGGGATGAGGGGAATGACAAACAAAATGATTCATTTGTTTGCAACAAATAAATGGAAATCCCTTTGGGGAAATATATACTATATGGAAGCACACGTGTATGTGCAGACATAAAAACATACACAAGGAATGCAGACGCTTTCTCATCTACAACTCTATGTAGAGACTTTCCTTTAAAACCAGTATTTATATCAGACTACATTTGATAATATGCTTATTTTATTTGCTTTTAGACAATTACTTGTACTTACCTTACATCAAATCTTATATATGCATGTTTTCCTTAAAAATATTTTCATTTAGCCTGGGCAGTGTGGTTCAGTGGTTGAGTGTCAACCTATGAACCAGTAGGTCATGGTTCGATTCCCAGGCAGGGCACATGCCTGGGTTGTGGGCTCCATCCCCAGTGTGGGGTGTGTGGGAGGCAGCAGATCCATGATTCTTTCTCATCATTGATGATTCTATCTCTCTATTCCTCTCTGAAATCAATAAAATATATTTTAAAAAATATTTTCTTTTAGAATAGCATTGATGTACCAATAATAGAAAACAATACCATTCATTTTAATCAGGTGGGGACATTGCATTCATGCATTATACTCATGTTCTCTTTTCTAGTTGACTGATATTATCTTAAAATATGCCAATGTTATGGTTTTAAAATTCATAATGGTCATCTTTTACATTTGTGTTTTTGATCCCATAACACCTAGTATGTTGAGATTTATTGGGTGCCTGTGACCAAATTACTTACTGCCAATGAGTGCAAGTAATATGGTTGTGTTTCTATGGAGAACTAGGCCCATTTATTACTATTATAGACTAGAGGCCCGGTGCACAAAATTTGTGCATGGGGGAGGGGTGTCCCTCAGCCCACCCTGCACCCTCTCCAATCTGGTTCCCTTCGGGGCAGTTGGACATCCCTCTCACAATCCGGGACTGCTGGCTCCCAACTGCTCACCTGCCTCCCTGCCTGAGGGGACCCCGATTGGAGAGGGTGCAGGTTGGGCTGAGGGACACCCCCCTCCCCCCCAGGGGCACAAATTTTGTGCACCAGACCCCTAGTCAGTTAATAAGATCACTGCTATCTGTAGACGAAAGGGACCATATGCCATGCAGGCCTTCCCTGCATGGCAATTGTGCAAGCTCAAAGACCTAAAATAACCACAAAAGATCATCTGAAAGTTAAATATTTAACTACAAACAGGTTATGGTGGGTAGTCATGTCTTAGGCTGGTATTTTCCCTGACAAAGATCAACTTAGATCTTTACTGAGCCCATTTGTCTTTTTGTCTCTAAGATAACATATCTGTGAAATGTTTGGGTAACTTGTAACTCTCCCCGCCCCGTCCCCCAGCCCCTCAGGGCACAACAAATGGCACCAGGACATTCCCTCATTGTTATTGTTATCAAATTAATTGTCAACTGTTAATTATATTAAACTATCCTGTATCCATCTACATAAAAGAAGCTTATGTCCATCATTTCACTTTTTACCCTATCCCAGAGGTTTCCCTGCTTTGCTTTATCCCACCTCCTTGATCTACCAGCAATGAATTTCATGTAACCCACCTACGTATTTCCCTTTGGATGGTAAATTTATAAAAACAAGGTATGAACTCCTCATTCTCCAGAGCATTATCTCAATTCGTTGAGGTTCTGCTTCCTGGCATATGTCAACAGTTTGGCTCAAATAAACTCACAAAATTCTTTACAGGTCTGAATGCTTTTTACGTTAACATTACTTGGTGTAGTCGCGGCAGGATTCCAAAGAAGCTCACCCAGGACTACCTTGTGGACTCGGACTCAGTACTAGGATCCAGCAAGGGGCCCATTGAGCCCCGCCAACTCCTCTCCGTATCAGGTGAACTTGGGTGAGTTGTCTCTTGGATCCAGGACCTTCCCTTGCTTTGGTAGAGGGTCTGACTTTATTTGAGCTGTATTTTATTTTATTTTTTTATTTTTTTTAAAATATATTTTTATTGATTTTTTACAGAGAGGAAGGGAGAGGGATAGAGAGTCAGAAACATCGATGAGAGAGAAACACTGATCAGCTGCCTCCTGCACACCCCCCACTGGGGATGTGCCCGCAACCAAGGTACATGCCCTTGACCAGAATCGAACCTGGGACCCTTCAGTCCTCAGGCCGACGCTCCATCCACTGAGCCAAACCGGTCAGGGCTTGAGCTGTATTTTAAAATCCTTGAGGTGGAACTAAGATTAAGGGTTTATAGAACCCAGGCTAAGGCAAGACTGGAGGGGAAAAAACAAACAACAAAATGGGTGGCTGGTTTTGATTTCAGCTCTTCAATTGGAATTGCTTTTTGAGAGTCTGAGCAAAAAACCTTCGCCATAGAAATGAGAGCTGAACTCGTTTAGCTCTGGGGCATCTGAACTACAAACTTCCCTTCTTCCTTTTCACATATGAAAGTAAGGGCAATGCTTTAGGAGTTCTAACTCAGAAATACGGAGACCACCATAGACCTATAGGGTATTACAGTCAGCAATTAGACTCAGCGGCAAAGGGCTCCCTCCCTGCATGAGGGCCATCTCTGCTACAGTCTTGTTATGTAAACAGACAGAAGAAATAGTCATGGGCTCCCCTTTAACTATTTATGTTCCTCATTCTGTTGAATCCTTACTGAACTCTCATCACACTCAACACTTCTCTGTCAGTTGACTGGCTTCTTATGAAGTACTCCTGCTCTCTGCACCTAATATTACTTTGTTACCTTCTTTACAGGATGGAGAAACCCATAATTGTGTTTTACTTACTGACCACCTTCTTGCTCCTAAGAATGATTTACAGGAAACTCCTATTAATAATGCTGACTTAATTTGGTTCACAGATGGGTCTTATCTAAAGGATGGACAAGGACATGTCCGAGCTGGATATGCAGTAACTTCCATGGTGAATATAATTGAAAGTTCTTATCTGCCTGGAATCAAATCTGCCCAGCAAGCTGAGCTAATTGCTTTGACTTGGGCTTGTCAATTGGCCAAAAGTCAAGTAGCCAATATCTACACTGATAGTTGTTATGCATTTGGTGTAGCTCATGACTTTGGAATGTTATGGAAGCAACGAGGCTTCTTAACTTCCTCTGGGCAGCCTATAAAAAATGAAAAACTGGTTGTAGAATTTTTAAATGCCATACAGCAACCAAAACAATTGGCAATTATAAAAATCCCAGGGCATTCTAAAGCCACCACCTTGAAAACAAAAGGAAATCATTCTGCTGGTGCTGCAGCGAAGCAGGAAGCACTGAACAGTCAAGTTATCCAGACCCAATAATGTCCTTTACTTCCTATTAAATCAATAAAAATTACCTTTTACAGTTTCAACACACAGCCGTGGAAGACGAAAAGAGAATATGGCAACAAAAAGGGGGAACTTTTGACCCCGACAGAAAAATATGGCTTGGACCCAATCAGAAACCTATCTTACCTGTAGGGGCCCAACTCCCTGTACTTGAACACATACCACAAGCTAACACATCGGGGTCCTTAAGAAATGATTTCATGGAATAAACAATATTACTGGAAACTTTCTCCTACAGTAGCTCATAAAGTGTACAGTAAATGCTCTATCTGTCCAAAATATAACCCAGGAAAACCACTCTATGGATCCCAAGGACATTTCCCACTTCCTTTGGGCCCATTTGAAATATGGGAATTGGATTTTATCCAAATGCTATCATTTCAGGGTTACAAATATATATTAGTTACGACTTGTATGTTTTCTCACTGGCTTAAGGCATTCCCTTGCAGGAAAACAACAGCCTTAACAGCTGGTAAATTGTTACTAGAAAAAATAATTCCTAATTGTGGAATTCCCTCTAAATTACATAATCACCAAGGGACTCATTTCACTGGGCAAATAATAAAATCCATCTGTAACATTTGGCCTATACTACAACATTTCCATTGTGCCTATCACCCCCAGTCTTCTGGACTGGTGGAACATACCAATGGTATAATAAAAATTCAACTGGCCAAAATTTCAGAAGCCTTTAATCTCCCCTGGACAAAAGCTCTCCCTATAGTACTCCTCAACCTGAGATCTACTCCTTTTGGTAAACATAAGCTTTCTCCTTATGAAGTAGTCACTGGCCGCCCTATGCATCTGGATGAAGGGGCATATGCACCAACTTCGCTAAAAGGAGACATTTACATTATTGTCAAGGGTTTGTTAACCAACTTTTTTTTTTTTTTTAATATATTTTTTTATTGATTTTTTTACAGAGAGGAAGGGAGTGAGATAGAGAGCTAGAAACATCCATGAGAGAGAAACATCGACCAGCTGCCTCCTGCACATCTCCTACTGGGGATGTGCCCGCAACCCAGGTACATGCCCTTGACCGGAATCGAACCTGGGACCTTTCAGTCCGCAGGCCGACGCTCTATCCACCGAGCCAAACCGGTTTCGGCTGTTAACCAACTATTAAAAATTAATAAATTAGTAACAAATTCATTTCACAGTGTGCTTCGGGAAGACGAAAATTTCAAAGATCATGTCTTACAACCAGAAAATTTAATGTATTGGAAAAGACACCAAATAAAAGACTTTCTCCAACCTCGTTGGAGGGGACCTTACCAGGTATTACTAACTAACGCATGTGCAGCTAAACTTAAAGAAGTTAGCTCATGGATTCACATTTCTCATTTAAAAAAGACACCTGATGTGAATGGATGTCTACTCCCATCTCTGACACCCATCTCTGTCTGCAGCGAAGATCAAGGACTTTTCAAGGACAAGAAACAGCTAAGACTTTTCAAGGACGAGAAGTCACTGACTAGGAAGACAAACAACTATCCCAAGATGATGTCAACAGGCCTGTATGCTCACAAACTGATATTGCTTGAACCTTGTTTTTATATCATCTGATTGTTATTGATTGAATGTACATAAAATGATTTTCATATTATTATTATCCTCCTTATGGTTTCCTAGTAGAAACAATATCTGCCTCCCCAGACCTTCTCCCCTATTAGATATAAAAAATTTAACTTGAATACCTGCTAATCTTTCCCACCTACTACACAATGATGTTCTGATTATCAGGTATGATAATGAAATTAATGCTTTGTTGGCCACACATTGGTCCTCTCCTATTTTCAATATAAGCTTTGGTACATTTTTTTTCTGGCTATCTCTACTATAAAGTACCCACCTTAGGCAAATACCTCCAAGAACACCTCCCTGATGAGTCCACTGGTAGAATTGTATATGAATCTAATCTGAATGAATATTGTATAGATATAAAAATAAATAACGAAAAACTAAGAAAAACACCTGTATATAATGGCAAAAGGCTTGCAGCAGCCTGTCCTATCTGTCATAGTATATCTTGTCCTCGGACTCACCAGCCATGCTCTTGTGGCTGGATGTCTGTAAACAGAACAAAAAAATCAATGATTCCCCATTTCAAAAATTATTGGAATCACTTGGTGGTTAAATACGTCTGTAACTACTCCACCATCCCTGTGTCCTGGACGCCTGTGGGAAGCCCTATGGAATACTCAAACTCTAGCTCATTTGGGGGTCATCTCTACCCATTTAACTATGACATAAGAAACTCAACATTTTTGAGTCCACTCAATACACCCTAACTGCTCCCAAGCAATAACGACCCAATAGCAACAACATTCCTGGTGAATCCAACAACATTGGCTCCCTAAAAGAAGCAAAAGGGGAATACTTGGAGGAGTAGAGGCTGGCCTTGGTATCCTGGGACAAGCTGTACTTGCAACTAATGAAGAACGTCATTCATTAGAAAAAGAGTCTTTATCTCAAAGAGGTCATGTAAAGGGAATGCTGTTTCAGGAAGAAGGAAAAGGGTGGGAAGCAGCATGGAAAGACAACAAAGCCTTAATTCCATGGATAAAACAGACTCAACAGACTATGAAAATTCATGCACAAACCCAACAATGGGAACGTGCCTGTACCCTAACTCAACAGGGCCTATTATCTATGCTAATGCAAATGGAATCTAAAATGGCTATGAAACAATGGCCAACTATAATGACTGCGGAAGCCCAGGCCAGACACTTATGGGACTCATATGGTTCCCCAGGAATTTGAAAAATCTTCAATGGAAAATGCAATCTACAACATTGTGTCTTAAAAGCCCAGGTGCCTTGGTTAAATCCTAAGCTTAAATTCCCAGTAGTTCAACTGGCTGGCATAGGGACCATCCTCAATAATACTAACATTCTTCCAATGGGAAGTAAATGGGCCATATTCAAAAATAATAAACAATGGAAACCCATCTCACTGTCTAAGTGTGAAAGTCAGAAAGGTGAATGATTATGCCCCTATTCCATATGGAATACTGAATTCACCCAGTCCTGGCCTATTGTATCTACCCCAACAAATAACAATATATAGTATATGGGAAAGGGGCATTTTTGCTGGGAAGAGTTAAAAAACTTTTCTATTATTCTAAACAATTTTTACTGTAATAACACTAAGTTTACATTAAATAATACTGAAATATGGTGTAATTCTGAAATTATAGGCAAAATAACTTTGCTGAAATTCATAAAACCTATAATAATATTAATACTAAAAAACCAATATATTGGAAAATTAAACTTAATCCTCCTCATGAAGTCATTTATATGAAAACTAACTGGTTTGGCTCAGTGGATAAAACGTCGGCTTGCAGACTGAAGGGTCCTGGGTTCAATTCTGGTCAGGAGCACATGTCCAGGTCTCTCTCCCTTCCTCTCTGAAATCAATAAAAATATATTTTTTTTTAAAAAAGAGAAAGCAATGGGAATAGTCTTTACTAGCACAGCACAACTTAATGGGACCTGGCATACAGGTCCTCATACAAATAAACAAACAATTTTATCATTGGGATCAATAACACCAGTTTCAATAACATCCAAGTGGCCTTTATTAAGTATACTGTACACTTACTATCACCCTTCCTCGAATTGTCTTAAAAATCCACATAAAAATCCTTTGAGGGAGGTATCATGTATTGTACCTCATTTTACAGATGAGTGCAACAAGGTACAAGAAAGAAAACACAGCTTTTTGGGAGTGAGTCCTCAATGTGAGAATATGCAGAAGTCTGAGCTTCAGAGGGCAAGAGAAATTTCAAAACAGCAAGCAGTCAGGACTCCAGAAGAAAGAATGGCAACAGTTTTCCCCAAAATACTGGTTAAAATCAATAGAAAACACCCTGATGGTGAAATGGTCACTGGTAAATATATGTTACCTAATGCGATGCTTAATATAAATTGTGGAAATTTTGATTCTGGAAATAAGGATTACATTTCCCTCCACAAGCTATTGTTAATTGCTGAGTGGTATTTCTTAAGCAATACAATGTCACATTAGCATTATAAAAAGCAAGTAAGAAGCTCATCTAATTATTGAATCTCTCCATCTAACAGACATGAGACTGAGCCTTGCCTCTGCACCTCACTAGCCTTGTGCCCGCAGAAAAGTTAATTAGCTTCTCTAAATCTCAGCTTCCTCCTCTATAAAAAGGGTGTAATAATGCTTAGTGCCTGAGTTTGTTATGGGAATTGTAAAGCATTTAGCATAGTGTCTGATACATGGAAAATGTACAATAAGCGGTACCTTAAAAAAGCTGAATCTCAAAGGCGAAATTCTAAACGTATATAAGTATATAGTGTAAAACAGCAAAGGAACACACAGAGATGACTACATCATAAAAGTTATGCATGATCAAAGACACACTGTAAATTAACGTAAGTCTATATATTGTGAAAGTGTGATTTAGCAGGTTTTCTAGGTGTGTGGAAATGATAGCCTCATTTCCACTTAAAGGAGGTTTTCTGTCCTTTGTATTTTGTATCAAGAAAATGAAAGATATAACTGGAGCACTCAAGGAGTGAGGGTGGGGGAGTAATTTTTATGCCTAAGAAGAAAAACTGAAGGGAGACAGTTTCATGAGTTGTTACGCAGAATGGTCTATGAGGACAGAGTTGTTAACTAGCGACCATAAACTCCTAAAGCTGTAGCCTCTGCCTAGAGGCATGCAAGGATGCAGGGCTGACAAATTGTGTGTGGCTGCCTGCCATCCGCCTCAGTTAAGAGCTTCTAATCAGCAGATTACTGTGCGAGATAGCTCATACTGTTAGCTCCACTTAGAAACTGACTTTGAAGCAAGGTCAGGAGAGATGCTAAATTGCATGTACAATAAGTATCTGTAGGTAGCCTTGAATTAAATCACCACACACATCTGCCTCAGCTTTTCTTCCAGGACTCTGGACATCTTGCTGAAACATGAATTTCCTGTCTTATCCTTCACTTCCATCCCTTCCCATTCCCAACCCCTCCCCCACAACCTCAACCAGGTTGTCAGAGTTCCGGGATTAATTATTCATCTGTTTATTCAGTCTACAAACATAATATGAGTGCTATGTGCCAAATACAGAAGTAGGTGCTAGAGATATAAACATGAATCTGACAGAATATTGCTTGTGAGGAGCCCACATTCTGATTTGGGAAACAGAAACGGAAAAGAATATTTAGCTATAACTTGATACTGCTTTAGTCCTCCGAAAGCACCAAGGCAGAGATGACCACTCTGCTTTGGGAAGATGAGAGAGCTTCTCAAATCTGTGATTTGTGGTTTGAGTGTTGAGGATGAGTCTGAGTGCTCAGGGGATGAAGGCAGGGAAGAAATTTACAAGCTAGAGCAAACAAGCTCCATGTGCTTGTGGTTGATGTGTAGACTTTGTGGTGGAGAGGGAGGGTGGCTAGATAGGCTGGAGAGAGACTGTAATAGCAGTAACATGTGAATGTGAAATTGAAAGGTAAAATATATTTTGCAACAGCTCAGAATTTTAGAATTGGAAGGGCTCTTAGTGACCATGTAGATTAGGGGTGGGCAAACTTTTTGACTCGAGGGCCACAATGGGTTCTTAAACTGGACCGGAGGGCCGGAACAAAAGCATGGAT
Organism: Myotis yumanensis; assembly: GCF_028538775.1. Lineage (NCBI taxonomy): Eukaryota > Metazoa > Chordata > Mammalia > Chiroptera > Vespertilionidae > Myotis > Myotis yumanensis. The sequence continues at coordinate 70,018,795 of NW_027223760.1, read as the reverse complement.
GGAGTGTTTGTGTGAACTAATATAAATTCAAAGTAAACATCATTACATAAAAGGGTACGGTCTTTTTTTTTTTTTTAGTTTTATTCATTTCAAACGGGCCGGATCTGGCCCGCGGGCTGTAGTTTGCCCACAGCTGATGTAGATCAACTTCACAGAGGCTTAGGGCAGTTAATGACTTGTTCATGACAGGACCAGAAACAATCTGTCAACACTAGGTCTTCTGCTCCTTCCTCAGAAGCCTCCAATCGCTACTGCTAATACCAACCAGGAAAACTGGTGCTATAACTCCTGAAAATTTGGTCTCTCAGAGCTCAGCCTAGAAGTCTAGTATGGAGTCTAGATCTACAGTTCTGTGTCCATTCATTAATGTTATGCTAACTTGACTATATAAATATATACTTTAGTATATATATATATACTAAAGCATATATATACACACACACACACACACACACACACATACTTACATACATATCCTATATAATAAAAACTTAATACACAAATCGACCTAATGGTGGAATGACCAGTTGCTATGATATGCACTGACCACCAGGGGACAGACACTCAATGCAGGAGCTGCCCCCTGGTGGTCAGTGCGCTCCCACAGGGGGAGTGCCACTCAGCCAGAAGCCGGGCTCGCCAGCAGGCTTACAGCTGGCAGTGCAGCGGTTGTAGTGGCAGCCTCTCTCGTCTCTGCGGCAGCGCTAAGGAGCAGCAAGCCGAGCAGTAAGGAGCAGCGAGCAGGCGGGTGGTAAAGAGTGAGGGGTCCTGGACTGTGAGAGGGATGTCCACCGAGGGCTCCTGGGCTGCAAGAGGGCGCAGGACGGGCTGAGGAACTACCTGCCCCCCCCAAGTGCACGATTTTGTGCACTGGGCCTCTAGTACATATATATTGTTATCAGACTTCAAAAGGAGAGTATATTTGTTCTCTGTTGTTGCTGAAACAAATTACCATAAACTTGGTTGGTTAATACAACACATATTTGCTTTCTTACAGTTCTGGAGGCCTTAAGCCAAAATCAGTTTTACTGGGATAAAGTCAAGGTGTGGGCAGGATTGGTTCCTTCTACAGGCTCCAGGGGAGAATCCATTCCTTGCCTGTTCTAGCTTCTAGAGGTGGTCTGCATTCCTTGGCTGTGGTTGCATCACTTCAGTCTCTGCTGCTGTTACCATAGTGACTTTTTTTCTTTGACTTTCTTGCCTCCCTCTTATAAGGACTATTGTGATTACATTTAGAGCCCACTTGGATAATCCAGACTCATCTCCCACCTCAAGATCCTACTTTAATCATATCTGCAAAGTCTCTTTTGCCATATAAGGTAATATTTATAGATTCTGGGGATTAGCAGATAGATATCTTAGGGGGAGGGGAGGATTCTTCAGTTTACCACGGAGACCAGTATTCTTTGTCTCCAAATTGGAAGCATGCAGACAACACATACCTGATTGTAGCCGAGGACATGGGAATTCAAGGGTAGATGGAAGGGCTAGGAGAAGTAATCCTCCTTAGTTACTCAGTCTGTAGAGAAACAGATACCTGAGAATATTCAAGGTGGAATAGATATTAACAATGGCAGATTCACCTTAATCCCTTCACTTTTGAAGTTCTCCCTTGTATTTTTGCAGCTATTATTCCACATGGAAAATACTAAGTATAAGAAGTTAGAATTCCAGCCCAGCTGGTGTGGTTCAATAGTTGAATGTTGAGCTATGAACCAGAAAGTCATGGTTTGATTTCCAGTTAGGGTACATACCCAGATTGAGGGTTCAATCCCCAGTTGGAGCACATGTGGAAAACAACTAATCAATGTTTCTCTCTCTCTCACCCCTCTTTCTCTCTAATTCTCTCCTTGTCTTTCTCTCTAAGCATGTCCCCACTAGACTTGAAACCAGAGGAGCAGCAGGCAGTGGCACCTCATCCCAGGCTAACTCTCTATATCTGTCTGTAAGGCCCCCTTTTATTTTACTTTCTAGTTAGTGAGCTAACAGCCCCACCTTGTCTCACTTGTGTCACTGTGACTTTTACTTCTGAGTTCACTCAGCCCTGTGTGGCTCACTTCTTTCCTATAACTTTTCTGAGAAGCCAAAGCAGCCCCTCGTAGGCTCTCCTGTTTCTTCTTCTACCTTAAGCTCTTCCTTTGTTTCACTGTTCCCAGCTTTGATAAATATACTCTCAAAATCACCTGGACTCTTGCGAGATCTTTCCTGCACAAAGTCAAGGATCCACCCACTACCAGCCAGCTTGAGGCAGACCTGCTCTGGGCCCAGTCCCCAGTCCAGTAACATAATTAGCACCCTCGCTTCACATATTTTCCCCTCAAAACTTTTATTTTAATTTTTTCTTTAATAATTAAGGTATTACATATGTGTCCTTATTCCCCCCCCATGGTCCCCCCACGCCCTTCCCCTCAAAACTTTTTCGTAGAGCCTCCAAATGTTACAACTGCAAGTAGCCATAGACACTTAGGGTCATTTGAAGGATAGGAGTGGGGGAACTAGGAGGTGAAAAGGGTATTTTCCAAGGTCAAAGAGAACCTAGTAGAGAATGGTATGGCACAGAGTACAATTTAACTTCCCAAGATTCTTCCTTTTGCTATTTGAAGTTATCTAAAGATTCTTTTTTTTTTTTAAATTTCAACTGTTTCTATTTTATTTATTTATTTTTTAAAATATATTTTATTGATTTTTTACAGAGAGGAAGGGAGATAGAGAGCTAGAAACATCGATGAGAGAGAAACATCGATCAGCTGCCTCCTGCACGCCCCCCCCCACTGGGGATGTGCCCGCAACCCAGGTACATGCCCTTGACCAGAATTGAACCTGGGACCTTTCAGTCCGCAGGCGGACGCTTTATCCACTGAGCCAAACCAGTTTTGGCTCTAAAGATCCTTAATGGTCAGAAAAACAATATTTGATTAAATGGGAGGTGAACACACTATTTAAGTGACTTCTACAGATGCTGCTATAAATACAAATTGAATGAAAGTCCTCTAGTAACAAGTCATGTGGTCCTTTAGACCTCTGTCCCTTTAAGCCTGGAGCTAGGAGAACAGTACTGATTACAGAACCCATTTTAAAGATGAGACCTACTATGCTAAAACTGTTTTAACTGTGGTTCTCCAGAAGGAGCTTAAGTAGCACCTAATATTTTGTGAAGTATGGAAATAATCTTACTTAATTCTAATCTCCAAAAATAGTTACATTAGCCACCAGTCACTTTTAAGGAATTGTGTAAATTTGCACTTTTTTTTTTACAGCATTAACTAATATTTAAAAATTAAATAACTTAGAAATAGTTACCATTTTCTGTTGAGTTCCTGACTTCCTAGGGGGTGCATAAAAGGGAAGGACAAATAAAAACCAATTCAGCAGGTCAGGGTCTAAAATTAAACCATGAGTAAAATGCAGAGGGTGCAATGTTCATTTTGTTCTGTACTGTGAAGCAGGGCAAGCTGGGCGTTTTGTCTGGAGTGATATAAATTATTATATGGAACAGCTTCTTTTCATTGTCTAGGGAAAAAAACCAATCATTAAACTTCAGAAGTCAGGTTGAGGAGAGATTCCAACATAATCCATTAAGTTTATGTATTCCAGGAGTTAAGTATAAACATTACTATTTAATACAGCTTCAATTATAGTCTCAATGTGGTGTTAAAAACTACTCTTTTCTCCTAGACTTTCCTGGTATACAGAGATGTGCTTATCTAAAGCACCTGCTCTTAATGAAGAACACCCTATGAACATCTCTCCATTCAGAATATCCGTGAGTATGTGTAAAGAAAATAGTTATTGCCCTGGCCGGTGTAGTTCAGTTGGTTCAGCGTTGTCCGGTGCACCAAAAGGTCGCTGGTTCAATTGCTGGTCAGGGCACATGCCCAGGTTGCAGGTTCAATCCCCAGTCGCGGTTCATGTGGGAGGCAACCGATTGATGTTTCTCTCTCCTTCCCTTCTTCTCTCTAAAAATCAATAAAAACATTAAAAAAAGTTAGTGCACATTTCAAATTGTTTTTTCAGCATCATAAGCGCATGCAATATATGGCCATAGACAGTATCCTAGTTCAAAAACAAAAACCAAACATAAAAAAACCCAACTCCTAGCTATAAAAGATATTCGTGGGACAATCATAGAAACTTGCACGCGTACTGAACATTAAATGACATCAGGAAATTGCTTCCTTAGGTGTGATAATATTATTGTGATTCTGAAGCAAATGTCCTTATTCTTAGGAGAGGCAGGCTCAAGTGTTTAGAGGTGAAGTATTTTGATGCCTGTAACTTATTCAAATGGTATACAAAAAGGCATATCTATTTTCTGTATTTTTGAAAATTTTCATAATAAAGAATTGTGGGAGGAAACCAAGATGGTGGCATAGATAAACACTGGAGATTGCTGCCTCGCACAACCACTTCAAAAATCCAACTAAAAGACAGAATGGACATCATCCAGAACCACAGGAAGGCTGGCTGAGTGGAAATTCTATAACTAGAAGGAAAGAGAAAAGCATAGCGAGACTCAGAGGAGGAGCGGTGTGGAAGTAAAACACAAAGGTGCGGAGGTGCATGTGGAGAGGGCTGGTGGCTGAGGACACAATTGTCTTTTTCAATCGGGAGGGAGTCTCAGGCTCTGAGCTCCAGTTCCGGGCGAGTCTCTGGGGACCCAAACTCATACGGGAGAAATGGGACTGTCTGGCATGGGTCGGAACTCGAGGGCAGCTTTCTCTCCGAGGCGCTCACAGCTATTGCCAGGGCCTCTGAGGGCAGGACTGAGAGCAGCCATACTGCTCACTCCGCCCGCCCTGTTGATCCCCTGGGGCCCCGCCCCACCAAAGCTGTGCACAGGCCCGGCCCTTTGTAATCTGAAAATTACTTAACAAACTGAAGCTGGACCAAGGCCCCAGGGCAACTTGCATTGCTTTACAGCTGGCTTCTGCTGGGTAGCCTCAGGCAGAGGCTAGATTAGCACCTCCTTAGAGATACAAGAGCTAGTGTACCCAGTGGTCAGAGTGGGACCATCCAGATTACAACTCCTCATATCCATAAAGGACACACTCAGGGGGCAGACTCAGTGAGCACCAAAGCCCCACTGAAGCAAGTCTTGCCCCAGAAGGGTGTCTTCAGCACAGAAGTTCTCCCACCATAGACACAGCTGATTCTCACAGCCAATTGCCCTGGAGGTCAATTCCTCCCAGTAATACCTACAACAATCAAGGCTTAACTACAACAAGACTGTGCACAAAGCCCACAAGGGGGTGCACCAAGAGTGTCCACCTCAGGTAATTGGGAAGGCTGAGCCACTGGGCCCTATAGGACACGTAGCACACAAAGCCACTCTATCAACACAGGGAAGCAGCCAAAATGTGGAGACAAAGAAACAGGACACAAATGACAGAAATGGAGGAAAGCAAACTACTGGATATAGAATTCAAAACCACACTTTTAAGGTTTTTCAAGAATTTTCTAGAAACCGCAGATAAACTTAATGAGACCCTCAAGAAATCTAGTGAGACCCTCGATGTTGTGATAAAGGACCAACTAGAAATTAAGCATACACTGACTGAAATAAAGAATATTATACAGACTCCCAACAGTAGACCAGAGGATCGCAAGAATCAAGCCAAAGATTTGAAATACAAAGAGGCAAAAAACACCCAACTGGAAAAGCAAAATGAAAAAAGAATCCAAAAATACAAAGATAGTGTAAGGGGCCTCTGGGACAGCTTCAAGCGTACCAATATCCGAATTATAGGGGTGCCAGAAGAAGAGAGAGAGCAAGATATTGAAAACCTATTTGAAGAAACAATGACAGAAAACTTCCCCTACCTGGTGAAAGAAATAGACTTACAAGTCCAGGAAGCGCAGAAAACCCCAAACAAAAGGAATCCAAAGAGACCACACCAAGACACATCATAATTAAAATGCCAAGAGCAAAAGACAAAGAGAGAATCTTTTTTTTTTAAATATATTTTATTGATTTTTCACAGAGAGGAAGGGAGAGAGATAGAATTAGAAACATTGATGACTGAGAAACATCAATCAGCTGCCTCTTGCACATCCCCCACCGGGGATATGCCCGCAACCCAGGTACATGCCCTTGACCGGAATCGAACCCGGGACCTCTCAGTCCGCAGGCCGACGCTCTATCCACTGAGCCAAACCGGTTTCGGCAAAGAGAGAATCTTAAAAGCAGCAAGAGAAAGACAGTTAATTACCTACAAGGGAGTACCCATACGACTGTCAGCTGATTTCTCAACAGAAACTTTGCAGGCCAGAAGGGAGTGGCAAGAAATATTCAAAGTGATGAATACCAAGAACCTACAACCAAGACTACTTTATCCAGCAAAGCTATCATTCAGAATTGAAGGTCAGGTAAAGAGCTTCACAGATAAGAAAAAGCTAAAGTTCATCACCACCAAACCAGTATTATATGAAATGTTGAAAGGTATCCTTTAAGAAGAGGAAGAAGAAAAAGGTAAAGATACAAATTATGAACAACGAATACACATCTATCAACAAGTGAATCGAAAAATCAAGGGAATAAATAATCCGATGATCAGAATAAACTGGTGAATATAATAGAATCAGGGGCATAGAAAGGGAGTGGACTGACTATTCTTGGGGGGGGGGAAGGGGTGTGGGGGATGCGGGAAGAGACTGGACAATAATTGTGCATCTATGGATGAGGACAATGGGGGCGGGGGTGAGGGCGGAGGGTGGGGTGGGAACTGGGTGGAGGGGAGCTATGGGGGGAAAAAGAGGAACATCTGTAATAATCTGAACAATAAAGATTTAATTAAAAAAAAAGAATTGTGGTGAGGGGAACAATTAAAAAGTTCCTTAGCCAAGTAACATCCTACCCTTTGGTTTGAGGCGCTGTTTTGTTTTGATTGCTGAGGCACCGCAGGTACCATTGAGCAGAGCATCTCTGCCCCACGCAGGCGCAGGCAGCGCCTAATCCCACTTAAGTCCCTGGGATTCAGCAACAACTGCTCGCTCGCCCGAGGGGGAAAGGCGCACACCAAGCAGAGTCTTTTTTATATTTCTGTCTTACACACGCGTGCACTTTCAAAACGCAAGTTAGTTTGCTTTGCCTTTTCTAGCAGCCATATCTGCATTGTGGGACCCCTATTTATTTTCTTTTTGCCAATTAGACCCGAGCCCCGGACAGAGAGCATTTCTTTCTTCTTCTTTTTTTTTTTAAATTTAAATTAACATTATATTCAGAGGGTATTTCTTTCTGGCCAGTGACCACACCCTGGATGACTTTATAGAGGACTCTTTTTGCCCAACCATCCACTGTTGAATTCTATTCCGGTTTCTTTGTATTTATTTCTTGAAACAGCTAATCTCATCCTGCAGCTAAGGAAGAAAATCCTGGGAGAAGCGCAGAATCACAACTTTATGCTCTTATCATTATCCTGACTTTTTTAAAAAGCGAGTATCCTTTTGAAGGTTAATGAGCGCACTGCCAAGGCCGTGCTGCCATTCCCGTTCAATCCCCACTTAAACTTCCCGACCCGGCTGGTCTCTTCGCCCCCGGCCGGCCCGCGGCACCCGGGTCAAGGCGGCCGCCACCATCTCCCCCGGGGTCGGCAATAGCGGCAGGTGCCCGGGAAGCTTTCGTGGGAACGGAGTTAGCTTCAGGCTCAGGGCTGGGCAACCAGCTCGGACTCGGGGCTCCCGCCGAGCGCGCCCGGGGCGCAGGCGGAGTCGGTAGGGGGCCCAGCGCGCGCCCGAGACGCCTCCTGCCCCAAGATGGCCCCGGCGCGGGGGGCCGCGGGGGCGCCATCTTGGCCAGGGCCGAGCTGCGGCCGGCGCCCGGCGGACGCTGGCAGGGCTCCCAGACCTCAAGGTCACCGTGAGTGAGCGATCGGGCCAGGAGGAGCGGACCGGGCCGGGGTCCGGGCCCCGCGCAAAGGCTCGCCCCCAGGATGGTGCGGCGGAGAGCGCTCCGGCGCTGCCTGCAGCTGCTGGCGCCCTCGGAGGAGCCGGCGCGACGGAGCCGGGGGCGGAGGAACCCGAGCACCTGCCGCCACGGCCACTCCCGCGGCGCGGGGGCGCTGTGGCTCCGGGCGGAGGAGCCGCCGAGGCCGCGGAGCCGGCGCGCGCGTCCTGCGGTCCCCGGCGCCCGGTGAGCCCCTTCCCGCGCCCCCGGCCCCGCCCCCGCCCTCGCCCCCGGCCGCTGGGCGCCGCGCCCTCCGGGGTCTCGCGCGAGGTGGCCGCCTCCCGCGCGCGGCTCCCCGTCGCCCCCGCGCTGCTTTCGCGGCGTCTGCGGGCGCCCGGCCTGGGGCTGTGCGGACTCGCGGGCCGGGGGTGGGGTTCGCTCCCGAGCCCTGCCTCCTGGGGGCGATGGTGCGCCCGTGAGCGCCGGGCTGCGCTCGCGTCCCCGCACCTCGCGACTGGCGGCGCCCGCGTCCGCAGCCGCCCGGGCGGAGCGCCGCCTCGGTCCTTCTTCCTTCCCCGGGAGAGAAACCGCCTCTGGGGTTCGGTCCCCTCTTCTCCGCAGATCATAGGGTGCAGCCTCCACTGGCCGAATACTCGTGGGCGAGTCGTCTCGTGGTTGTACGTAAATGAATGGGTTTCTCGGAGCTACTTAATTCTGCCTCATCTGTAGTATTTACCTTCTAAAAATCCATTCCAACAGGTTTCTCCCCTTTTATCTTGAAAGTTAACCAAGGAATGGAAACGAAGAGAAAGAAGCCTGGAGCGGGGTGGGGCGGGGCGGTGGGAGCCGGCGCTGCCTGCGTCTTCTGTACTGTGGTTGCTTGTTGGTGACATTGGGCATGATGATGGCAGGCTTTTCAAGCAGGTATTCAGGTGGGGGTCCCTCTCCCACCCCTACCCCCAGCCCCCTGCACAGAGCTCGCCAGGGTTCTGGCACTTGAGATAAATACGCGTCCATAGGCTGCGGAGTCTGATGCATCACACCTTCGTTGAACCTGGAAAATACGTGTCAAGGGAATGAGAAAAGTTAAGCTTTTAAAACCCCATTTAGTTCTTGTACTTGCCTTTACTGCAGGTTCTGGATATGTTATCATAGCCCCCCCCCCCCCCCCCCCCCCCGCTCTGCTTTAGCTTAACGTCAAGTGTTCGCTCTTTGATAACTGATTCATTTATTGAGAAAGTTATTCCTGACATAATGGCTCTCTGAAAAGTAAGAATAATTTCTGTTCTTGTTAAAAATGGATATCTAGCAGTTCCGTTTTCGTTTTCAGTTGCATTGGTTTTGATTTCGCCTCAGACATCGACGGCTTTTAGAAAGAAGTTATGTAATCTTTAAAAAAGAAAAGATTACCTATACCCCACAGTAGTCTGATTTTGTTGCAAGGAAATATTAGGTCTATTAGAGAAACTATAGGGCAAGTGTACTTGTTTAAAATAAGAATTTAAGAGAGAGATTGACATCAGTTAAAACTGTTTTAAATTAAAATATAGTCACAGTTTTCAAAGATTTTATTTCATTACATTTGCAGGCATTCCTGCTGCAGGAATGTTGGTAAGTCTCCAAGAGACAAAAATATTTAGTGTATTTCTCATACCCTTATTTTCGCTGACAATTCCAAATTATATTTGGATATTGTATTGCCCAATTTAATTTTAAAACTGGTGCAGTTATGAATGTGTGAAGGCTATTTTAATATAAGCATTCCATCAAAGGGTTTTGGTTGTGCCTTATTTGACACAGTCATCCTGTTTGAAAAGGGTATTTTTGTTGCTTTTGGCATTTGTGAGTTTGGGAAACTGAGGGGGTTTTTAAGAACATTTTTTTCTGTGTTCGGAAAAGTACTATTTGCATTTAATTTTGTTGTTTCATTCTGCTTTTTCTTTGTGGTGGAAGAAAGCTGTGGATAATGGTGTGTTTTTCCCCCATTTCATTTCACTCTTTTTAGGTAAATTAGAATAGATGGCTGTAGCTGGAGGGCTGTGTTGGTCTGGGCATTTTCGATGGAAATGCATACAAGTAAAAAGTGTCTTCATTGGAGTATTGGGGAAGTGAACTTGCACTTCCACCTAGTTAATGGTTAACAAGCCTTAGTCCTGAAGGGAGATAAGGGTCTGTATAGACTTGGCATTAAAAGAATCACCAATGTGATTTCCAGCACGAGGTTTAAGTAATATACCATTCTAACTGCTGTAATACTAAAGCATCCATCTGTCTATAATTTATAGTGCTTTACATGACTTCTCTTTTTAATTTAATAACTATTGTGTATTGTAAGTATTTTATTAACAGTTTTTGTGACATTATATATGTACTCATATATCCTCAGGGAGTAGTTTTGTTATATCAGAGATATCGTCTTTTGCCAATTCAGTTGGTTAAGTGAGGTATTATAACTTTATAATTTACAAAGTTCTTTCATGTATGTTTAACTATATTTTTAGTTTGATTTTATAAACATACAATATGTGAGATTGTTAACCCCATTCCACAGATGAAGAAAACAGGAAACTGAGGGCCTGGGAGATTTCAGTATTTTATTCAAGGTCCCTTAGCACAGCAGCTCTGGCCTCTAGTGTAGCCAAGATAGCGTGGTATGGATCAGCAAGCCTTGGTCTGCATCACAGCCACAGATTGTGCCCCTGAACGGTTATAAATGGTCAGTACCATTGGTTATGGAGGCACAGTACCATTGGTTATGCTGGCATATAGATGGATGAGCATAAATTCAAAAGCATGATTGAAAAACAACTCAGTATTTACCCGCTACTTAGAATTATCCATCTTTTCCCTTGAAGGCAGCAATTTTTTGTTTATCTAATTTGAGGTCTTTCCCAGATTAAAGAACACTAACATATTATACAATAAATACCTTTAGACATCTTTTTGTGATCTCTTTTAGTGATAGGAATAAAGTTGTCAAAATAAAAAAACACCAAGCTTCGTCATTGGCCCTCCTTAAACTATGGACTTGTTTGTTTTGCTTACAAGACCCAATGCTGGGACAGCTAGACAACAGCAATAATTTGTTATGAAACCGGTTTTCTGAATTTTGAAAGTCCTTCCAACTCCAAAGATGTTTGTCCTTTTTTTAAGTTACTGTGATCATTTCTTTGGCTTGCTTAGAGAGTTCATGAAAACAAATACTATATATATTCAGAATATTGCGCAATTTTATAGTTGAGGTACTTAATGACAGCTTAAGGAATTTCTAGATTCAACGTCGTTTAAAAAAATTTTTTTTAAAACTGATTTCAGAGAGAGGAGGGGAGAAGGAGAGATAGATAGAAACGTCAGTGATGAGAGGGAATCATGTCCCCGACGGGATGGAGCCCACAACCCTGGCATGTGCACTGACCGGGAACCGAACCGTGACCTACTGGTTCATAGGTCGACGCTCAACCACTGAGCCACGCCGGCAGGGCTCAAAGTCATTTTTTTAAACTTGAGGCCAGCTTATCTGTTTATGAAATAAACTAAGTACAATACCTCACGTGAGGTGAAGTGTCGTTCATCTTTCCTTGCTGACCGTATACTCCCTTGGTTCTAAGTGTTTGTAAGTATACTTAAGATGAGAACATGGCTAATAAACAGTCCAGGCTCCATCACCAGCCAGAACTGGACCCCTGGAATGGTGTAACTGTGACCTGACTTCATCTGTGAAGGGGTCCCACAGAGTCATGGCACGTTCAAGTTGGAAAGGACCTTTGAGCGTATGTGCCAGTCCAAGCTCTTTAAACCTACAGATTTCCTGTTTCTACTTGTACAACAGTTTTTAACCTGTCATGATGTCACAAAACTGAAACATCAAAATTGGACTTTTCCACCATTTCACAGAGATGAGATACTTTAAAATTCTTGGATGAAATTTGATTCTTTTCTCATTCTTATGTGGTGTCTCAATTTTCCGGTATATGTAGATGAAACATCCAGTGTGTATAAATGTGTGTATGCTATTTGGAGCCCACCCCCTTTTTTTTTTAACTGGCTGCACATACTGAATATCATCACAATGAAGGATTTGACAAACTTTTAAAAACTTGTTTTATTTTAAATTTTATTTTTATTGTTGAAGTATTACAGATGTCCCCCCTTCCCCCATTGACACTCTCCTCCCCTCTTCCCCCCCTCCCCAAGCCTTCACCACACTATTGGAATTTGACAAACTTTTGATATTCTCAGCAACATTCTCTTGGTTAAGTATGATTATATAGAGCTGTATAATTTTTTTTTTTGCTAGCTGCTCAGATATCTTAAAATCATACTTTATAATATGCTCATCTCCAAGTTTGAATACACTGCCCACATTTTAATAATTCTGTTGAAGACGTAACTATGCATTTATATTGGTACCCTGAGGTCCAGGTTTTCCTGGGACTAAGGGGGTTCCCAGGATGCAGGACTCTTGGTGCTAAAACTGGGAATGTCCCGGGCGCACTAGATGTGTTGGTCCACCTACCTGAAGGTGTCACTTTGTGGGGCTAATTAATAAGTCTTCCCTTTTGGGAGGATAAAATGCCAGGTGGTTATATGCTGGATGAACGTAGACATCTTTTCAAGGCAGAGAAAATATCTTCAAGGCCCCATTAATTTTTTTCTGTTTATTTGACTGAAATATAGAACTAATTTTTTAAAATCCTCACCTGATGATATGTACATTGTTTCTAGGGAGGGGTGGGGGAGAGAAACATTAATGTGAGAAACATACATTGGTTTGCCTCCTATATGTGCCCCGACCAGGGATCGAACTGGCAACCTTTTGGTGTATGGGAGGACACTCCAACCAACAGAACCACACCGGCCAGGGCTAGAATTGATTTTTTACATGTTGTTGGTTCTTTTCTGTGTAACTAATTGAGAACAGTTTACAATGGAATAGAATACAACTTGTCCCCCCAAAAGTATACACACTTTGAATGATTATAAAGTCAGTGTTTATTAAATACAATTCATTTTCAAAATTTAAAAGAATCTACAGAAATGAATAATTCTTTTTTGTCAATGCCTGTTTTCAAACTGATGACCATTCTGGTCCAGGCACTGATGATAACGTGAAGTAATGGAATCACAAACATGAAGAATCATTTTGTTCAGTATTTTTGTGCCCTCAATTTGTTGACTGTTGCTGGTTTTGTACTGTAAACTTTATCTTTTATGTATCCCCATTAAAAGTCTGGTGGCACTTTAGGATAATTTTTCTTTGTTCACAGCTTAGTCTGGCTTCACCCATTATTTCAAATCAGTTAAACCTGAAAAGGAGTGGACATTAAGTAAGTTCTCAGCTGTTAAAGTGTATATACAATTTTTTGGGACCCCCTATAGTTATATCACCACCATCAATATGGCAATTTCTAGCTGGAAAGCTGGGAAGTGTCCTTTAGCTGGTGCATAGCTACCCTAAGTAAAACGGGGGTTCTGTGACTGAGGAGAAAAGGGAAACTAGATTTTATGGTAGGCATCTTCTAGTCTTTATGACAGTGTCGCCACTTTTACCACCATAGAGTTCAACTAAAAAAGTACTCCCCAAGATTTTTCAATTTTTATTTCTATAATTAGTAGAATTAGTGGGAATGTCCTTTGTTGAGTTTTGTCTCACTGCCCTTTGGTTACTTTTGCTTCTGTTATAATTCAGTTCCCAAGAGAGCTTTTCAAAAACAATTACTTTATCCCAATGAAAAGTAATGAGGAGTTTATAATGGCTCCTAGTTGTTATTTATTCATCCAATAAATATTTATTGAGTACTCATCATGTAGGCAATGTGAACCATCACTGATTGTGTTTCCTTTTTTCGCTTTGGCTTCCTGTGCACACAGAGTCGAATTTGTGACCCAGCTGGACTGTATACAAGTCTGTGACCTATCAAACTTTGTCCTTAGCAATGTAGTCTTCCCAGTCCAAGACCTGGGAAGCCATCTTTGGGTTATGCTGCCTCTGTAACTTGTAGTATGGGACAGGGAGGAAGAATAGGTGTTATGATTGGCGGGTACCAGGCTGGCATAAATTTGGGGTTACCAGAAAGTCCCTTTGGTCCTTCCTAAATGCCTGTCCTACCTTCGTGCCAATGACTAGTAACACTTCTTAACCTTGCCTAGGTAATCAGAATCACCCACAGAACTCTTAAAAACTACTTGGGAGCTCCCACCTGACATTTTGATTTATATCCTCAGGTGTAGCTTAAAAAACTCCACAGGTCCCCAATTTATAATGGTTCAGCTTATGATTTGTTTAACTTTGCAATGGTGCAAGAGCAATACACATTCAGTAGAAACTGTACTTCGAATTTTGAACTTGTCTCAGACTAGCAATATGCGGTAGGATGCTCTTTTTTGATGCTGGGCAGAAGCATAGCTCCCAGTCAGCCACCCAATCATGAGGGTAAACATCCGAGGCTCTACAGTGTACTGTGTTGTCAGCATTTTTGTTTGTTTAGTTCAGTGCCTCAACCATTCTTTTTTTTTTAAATATATTTTACTGATTTTTTACAGAGAGGGAGAGGAATAGAGAGTTAGAAACATCAATGAGAGAGAAACATCAATCAGCTGCCTCCTGCACACCTCCTACTGGGGATGTGCCCGCAACCCAGGTACATGTCCTTGACCGTACTCGAACCTGGGACCCTTCTGTCCGCAGGCCGACGCTCTATCCACTGAGCCAAACTGGTTAGGGCGCCTCAAACATTCTTTAGGGTCACTGTGCTTTCAGCTGTGTACATTAATGGTGAGTACTCAACCTACCATTCTGCTTTTCACTTTCAGTACAGTATTCAATAAGTTACATGAGATATTCAACACTGTATTATAAAATAGGCTTTGTGTTAGATGATTTTGCCCAGCTGTAGGGAAATGTGTCTGAGCACGTTTAAGGTAGCCCAGGTTAAGCTATGATGTTCGATTGGTGTATTAAATGTGTTTTCGACTTCTGATATTTTCAATTTACAATAGGCTGATTTGGATGTAATCCTAGTGTAAGTTGAGGAGCATCTGTAATTCTGATGTGCAGCCAGCATTGAGAATCACGGGTTTAAAGCTTTGCACCCAGCTGTCCTCTAGGGAGGAGTCCCGATTGGTCCTTATCAGGCATACTGGAGATCAGACCCTTCCTTGAAAATGTTTTGATGACTGAAAGGGAATTGGGAGAGCTTTGAGATTAGTCAAGTCACTTGAGTAGGAGATGTAAAACACTAATGCTAAGGAAACGTTTGGAGCAGCGGTCGCCAACCAGTGGTCCGTGAGGTCTGAACGGTTGGCGACTGCTGCTTTAGGGACATTTAGCTAGAACTGCCCTTGCTTGCTGATTTTGCCTGTTCCTGTTGTAGGAAATTTTTCCTTTGATGCAAAGAATCTTGGTAATGGGCTCAAGCTCTGGGGGCAGAGCTGGTTGTTGATGTGGCTGCTGTTAGTATCCTGAGTTTGCACCTTTTTGCTCTCTGTGGGGGCAGTAAGGGGAGAAGATTATTGTTTTCAGAACAGGACACTATCACAATTTATGAGGACCTGCTGGTGAATCCAGGGGAATTGGTGAGGCTGCAAGGACCTGTGGGGTTGTATAGGTTCCTGTGGGGAATTGTGGTTTCCTGTTTGTGTGGATTCCAGGAATACCAGGGCTTCTCTTACTCAAATATAAGAACAAAAAACACATTCCAGAGTTTATTCCATTTCGGTTTATTCATGCTATTGCCCTCCATGTAGAAATTTCAAAATGGAACATGTGTCCCACTAACCTTACTACACAGTGTTTAGAACATACTAGAACAGCGGCTTACAGTCATTGAGGCTGTGTGTGTGCCACACTCTGGGCTAACGATTATGTTCATTTTGTCCAATAACCCAGGAATAGGCACCAGACAAGGAAACCAAGACTTAAAAAGGATGACAAGGGTGCCAAGTTGAGAAGTATTTATTTTCAAATGTTTTAAATCCTTTGTGCTTCTTTTCTTGGTAGTGAGATTTCAATTATATCCATTTTTGATGTGCTTTTATGATTTACTACATCTTGGCATTCTCCCTCCCACTAGTTTTATTGAGAAATAATTGACATCACTGTATAAGTTTAAGACGTACAGCATGACGGTTTGATTTACAGGTATTGTGAAGTGATTACCACAATATGTTCAGCTAATATTTATCTTATGGATATATTGGCATTGGTGAGAACGGCACCAAGTGTCTGACTGGTGGGGTCCGACCAGAACTGGGTTTAGTAACGTTAGTACTTGAGTTCTGGCTAAAAAAAGAATTTAGAGCCAAGACTCAAACTATAGAACACTTATTTAGAAAATCACAGAGGTAGAAGTAGTAATTTGTAGAAGAAATGGGCTTAGGAAACAAGTTATAGAGGCAAAGGAAGGGCCCTTGGAGCTTAGAAGTGAGGAAGACCAAGGTGAGGCGCTTTGGAAGATGGGGAGAGGGAGGAGGAGGGAAAGGCATGGGTGTGCTCCCAGGAGGGAGCATGCTGGGTCCACACCTTCCGGGTTTAAGGGTTCTTAGGGGTGGTCCCAGGGGAAGATCTCAATAGAAAATTCAGCAGCTTTCCAGGTGTGTCCTTTCAGGGTCCTGATCTCCACTGATTAGTGCCAGGGCAGGGGGTCCGTAGTCAATGCACCTCGTCCTGAGGTCAGCCATGGCGTCACTTGTCTGTTTTTGCTGCTTTTCTGGGCCTGGAGCTGAAATACAACTGAGGCCTAGATGCTATCTCTAGGGAGGAAAAGTCAATGGGTTGAAACCGAATGACCAGCATATGACCAGCGATATGAAGTCAGGGGCTCCAAACCACATGACTAGTGATATGCTAGGGGAGGAAAGGCCACCCTGGGAATGAGGTCTCACACTACAATTGTCTGTTGCTGGACACCCAGGGCTTGTGACCTTTAGTATCTAGCCCCTGGTCCTTGCTTGGCTCATGGCTGTCTGCCTGCTAGATACAGTAAAAATAAAAACGTTCCCAGGCTGGTGTGGCTCAGTGGACTGGAGCATCATCCAGAAGGTTGCAGATTCGATCCCTGATTGGTGTGTATGGGAGGCAGCCTATCAATGTTTCTCTTTCTCTCCCCCTCCCTCTCTTTTCTCTCTCCTTCTCTCCCTCTCTTCCCCTCCCTCCCTCCCTTCTCCTCTAAAAACTTGCCCTCAGGTGAGCATTTAAAAAAAGTTTTAAAAAATAAAATAGAAAAAACTTTCTTAGATACTCTTAACAAATTTCCTAGTTATCTTACAGCAGTGTTAACTATAGTCATCATGTTTTTCATCATTACATCCCTAGTACTTATTTATCTTATAACTGGAAATTTGTACCTTTTATCCTCCAATTTCCCTCCCCCCTACTCCTTTTCTATGAGTTTGGGTTTTTTAAAAAGTTCCACATATAAATGAGATCATACAGTATTTGGCTTTCTCTGTCTGACTTACTTCATTTATCATAGTGCCTTCAGGTCCACTCATGTTGTCACAAATGATAGGATTTCTTCATTTTTTATGGCTGAATAAATATTTCATTATATGTACATGCCACAACTTCTTTATGCATTCATCCATCGATGGACACTTAGGTGGTTTCCATGTCTTGGCTGTTGTAAATAATGCTGCCATGAACATGGGGGTGTGCAGATATATTTTCAAATTAAAATGTGTTTTTTTAAAAAAATATATTTTATTGATTTTTTACAGAGAGGAAGGGAGAGGGATAGAGAGTTAGAAACATTGATGAGAGAGAAACATCAATCAGCTGCCTCCTGCACACCTCCTACTGGGTATGTGCCTGCAACCAAGCGTCCCGGAATCGAACCTGGGACGCTTGAGTCTGCAGGCCGATGCTCTATCCACTGAGCCAAACCGGTTAGGGCTAAAATGTGTTTTTTTTTTGCTTGTTTCTTTGTTTTTAATCCTCACCGAGGATATTTTTCCCATTGATCTTTAGAGAGTGGAAGGGAGGGAGGAGAGGCAGAGAGAGGGAGGGAGAGAGAGAGAGGGACATTGAGGCATCCATGTGAAACAGACACAGACTGGTTGCCTTCCACACGGACTGGGGATTGAACTTGTAACCTTGGTACATGCCCTTGGCCAAAATTACTACCATACCCAAGACCCTTTGGTCCAAGGGCTGAAGCTCTAATCACTGAGCAACATGTCAGGGCTCAAATTAGTGTTTTTATTTCCTTTGGATATAGTCCCAGAAGTAGAATTGCTGGATCATATGGTAGTTCTATTTTTAATTTTTTGAGGATCCTCTATACTGTTTTCATAGTGGCTGCACCAATTTACATACCCACCACAATGTACAAGGCTTCACTTTTCTCCACATCCGCATTAGTATTAGTTATCTCTTGTGTTTTTGTTGATGGTCATTCTAACGTGTGAGATTGTATCTCATTTGTGATTTTAATTTGCGTATATCTTCTTTGAAGTGTCTAATCAGGTCCTTTGCCCATTTTTAATTGGGTTATTTGTTTTTTTGCTATTTAGTTGTGTGAGTTCTGCCTAATGATCCCCTCCTTTACACCTTTACCATCTCGACTCTCACAAGCCTTTCTTGCTTTTTATGTCCCAGCTTTAGACAATTGGATGCTGCCTAAAAGTCCTATTTTGACTTTGTTTTTGTGGTTTTTGATTCCAAGTACCCTTTTCCCCTTTCTCCCTATCCTCTGATGGTTTAAAATAATGAGCCCAACATTTATTATATAGTTGGTAGACTTACATATGTATTTATATATACAGAGTGTCCAAAAAAAGTATACATACACTTTGAATAATTATAAAGACAGTGTTTATTAAAATACATTTCATTTTGAAAATTGAGCTGTCAGTTGTTAAAGTGTGTATACATTTTTTGGAGGCACCCTGTCTATGAATATATGTGTATATATGCAGACTTATGCACGTATCTCACAAACTGCTCTCCCATTTAGACCTATTATCTTGGGAATTACTTAGTCTCTAAACTTGTGTGTTTACCTTTGTTAATAGAAGTGGGGTTAAAATGGATGGCGGTCTTTGTTTCTGCCTTTTGTAAAGGCCTGGGGCTGAACTTAATAACCCGGTGGAGCAATTCTGTGAGAAGCATGGGCATAACTCACCCAGACCCTTTGCTTTCTAATAGAATTTAAAGAATTTAGACGAGTGGCCAGTTAGCTGGGAAAAGGGAAAAAAAAGAATTAACATTTGGTGAATGACAAGCACTTTATGTGTGTTATGTCATTTAATCATCTGAAACCCCTATGAGGTAAGTAGGGATTTAATAGGTGAGAAAAATTGAGGGCTAGAAAGGTTATTTGCCCAAGATATAAAACTCATTAGACTCTCTTAGCTTCTAGAATCTCCCACAAACAGAGAAGGCTGAACAGCAGCGAGTGCTTTTGTCAGCTGTAGTTTTTTTTCTGAACCCTGATTATTCTCTAGACTGCAGACTACTTACTCCTCCTAAGAGTTTGAAAAAAAAAAAAGTTTGGTTCAGTGAATGTTTTCATCCTAGGGTTTGTTCTTTCCCTTTCTCTCCGGGATCATATTTTTATTTAAACACTACTGAAGTCATAGAAATAATATTTGGCTTTCCGTTATTGTGCTTATTTCCTTAGGATTATAGTGTATTAAGTGTATGCATTGTATTTAAACTAGAAAGAAAGCAAATATTTGTTTAGGAAATAGGAAAGAAATAAAATTCATGGCAGATGAATGCATATTCTTAGTATATTGTTTATCATTTTTGTGTTTGGAGCCCTGTATATGTAGTTCAAAATCAAGGATTTCAGTGCCTTGTGTTAAGTGGTGGTGGAGGCAGCAGTAATAACAAGGTCAGCAACAACCGTTGTCATCATGTGCATACATGTGTGTTACATTTGTTGTATACACATTGCTAAGTATTTTACTTGTATTAGCTTTTCAAATCCTCTCAATAAACCCCACAAGCAGGAAGTCTTATTATCTTCATTTTATACATGAGAGATCAGGAAATTTACCTAGGCTACACACTGGCTTTGCAGTTTTAAATCTGAGTTAATTCAAATTTGTATTGTTCACTCTTAACTACTTTTAAAAAATGTCTCTGAATATGTTGTTTTTCTCCTTTCTTGTGATTTGGACTCAATGCACTTTTCAGGGGGCATGGAAACAGATGATCTTCAAATGAAAAATGACTAGGCCTAGTGGGTTTTATGTAAATCACTTGAATTACTGAGGTATCCTCAAGGAACTACGGTATTCCTTACTAAGTTATTAACAATAATATTTTTACAATTCAGGTATGAAAATATTACAGATTTATGAAGGTGCTTTAATTTATTCTACAAGATGTCATCGAAATGGAAAATTTCATGTTTAAATGCTGGCTGGTGGACTAGATTGTTTTGATTACTGCTGATAAGGATTTTTAAAAGGTTTGGCAGTAATAGGTAAACATCTTTTCTATTTAGCATGCAGTAATACTGGATTCTAAACTTGCATTTTACAAGAAGAAAATTTGAGTTAATAGGGACATAATATTTTTATAAGTTTGAGGAAATTTTTATTGGCTAAGAAATACACTATATAATATGTTTTAATGCCTTTATAGTAAACTCAGTATTTTTTCCTCCTCTTTTTTAGTTCTCCAAAGGACATGGATGAAAATGAAAGCAACCAGACCCTGATGACAAGCAGCCAATATCCTAAAGAAGTAGTAAGAAAACGCCAAAATTCTGCACGGAATTCTGGAGGAAGCACTTCTTCTAGGTTTTCCAGGAAAAGCTTCAAACTGGATTACAGACTAGAGGAAGATGTCACTAAATCAAGGAGAGGGAAGGATGGGCGATTTGTGAATCCTTGGCCAACATGGAAAAGTCTCTCTATCCCAAATATCCTCAGATGGCTGATAATGGAAAAAGATCACAGCAGCATTCCGAGTTCCAAAGAGGTAGCGTTTGGCCCTTTCGCGTGCTGTGTACTTACTCTCTCTATACACACACATATATAACTTAACTTTGCTGTGAATTGTATTATGACACTCAGGTTAGTTAGTTGAGCCACTTTAACGTGATAACGCGGAGGGCTAGGTTTTGGGGAGATAAAGTAAGTAAGGTGCCCTCACATTCATGGCGTAGCAGTAGAGTACATATGTGAATAACCAGCTTAGCACTGGTCCAATGGCAACGAGAGGTAGGAGCAGAGTGCTTTAGAGGTACAAGAAAGGAAACAAGTAATTCTCACTGGTGGGGCAGGAAATGGCTTCAGGGAGGAACTGATATTTGACATGGGCCTCGAGAGATAAAAATATTTTGGCAGTGGTTTTCTAGGTGGCATGGAGAAGGTCACAAAGGTAAGAAAGTGCATGACACGTTCCAGAAAGGAATAACCTGACGTGTGTTTGGAATATGTCTTCTGAGCGTTAAGGTGTGGCCCAAGAGCACTTGGTTTTTCATCCTTGGATAAAGCTGCTAAAGCTATAAAAGAAATCTTCAGATAACCTTTTCAGACCTTTAAAAATTGGCAATAAATTATTGGCCTTTAAATATGCTGGTTTTATTTAGACTAAAACTAACATTTGGCATAAGGTTTATTAGCTGAATCAGATTATACTTTGGCAAGGGTGGGTGGCTCCCAATTACAGTAGCACCCTTTTCTCTTTTCTCTCTCTTAGATTCCTTTCCCTCTCTGGCCTATCTCCCCTGGCCGCTCTTCCATCAACCTCAGGCTTTATGAGGAGTTGAGAGATAGAGAACTTGACGTTGGGAGTGGGGGATGGGTTGAGAAGAGTGGGGGCCCTGAAGGCCTGATCTGCAGTGGGGAGAGGGAGGAGGGGCAGTGGGTGGATGGATGGGTGTGGTGGTGGTAAATATTTTATCTGGGTATGTGTGTCTACTTTTCTTTAAAGGATATGGGATAAAAAACTGACATTGTCATTTTGATGCTAAGTAATGTTCACAGTATTAATCCTAGTAGACAGAATTGATTAACGTGAATATCTTACCAGCACTTTTTTAGAATGAGTTAGGACATTAATAGATAAAACCTTGGTGTGTGTTTTAACTTTGAGGATGAGAGGAACAGGAAAAATCTTTTTCTGGAGAACCCCATATGAAGAGAAATAAGCATGGAGTCGAGCTGTGAAGAGAAGGGTTAGGGCAGGAGGCCAAGATGGGTGGGCTGCATATTGGGGTAAATTCTTCCTGTTTTTTGAGCCACAGCTTGTAAACATACAGAGATAGCAGTGGTGTCTTTAGTTTGATTTCATTTCAAAGAGGAAGGGAGTGACCCCATGAAGACAGATGTATATCTCTGCAGTCTAATGATTTGGAAATACTCTGAGAGCTCGCCAGGCCAGTGGTCCTTAGCCTGTGTGTGTGTGTGTTAAGCTTTCCCGAACAATTTTGTTTTTGGAGAACAGTTGTAAGATGTAAAATTAGGGATTAACAACAATACTGCTCATGTGTTCTCTAAAGCAATTAAATTACTTTATAGCTTCGTGGTCGGTTCACCCATTGATTCCGGGGTGAAGGAAAAGTCTGAAATCGCTCCTTAGGTTTTTCTTGCTGCTCCAAGCACGCCAATGCAGTGTCCTGGGCGGGGCTTTTCTTGTGGTCTCAGATGGCTGCCTCTTGGCACCTACCTCCACACACTGGCCTGTGATGACACAGTGATGACAGAGCTGTGGCCTTTTACCAGAGATGGCTTTGCACAGGGCTATTGGACCTTTGCCCATAATTCAAGGGAAGCTTTCTTCTCCCTTTTCGATAAGAACATGTGAGAAAATGCCCAATTCCTGAACTATTCCCCAGAAAGGAGACAGGAGGAGGGAGGGCTAGCCTCTCCAGGTCTTCACAGATCATTCATTATTTTCTCTGCCCACTAGCTCAGGTGTCCAGGCGCCCTCCCTTACAGTAATGAGAGTGAATAGTTTTTCTCTCATTAATTTCGCCATATTACATTATGAGAGTGTAAGCCAAGAAGATCTCACATCCTCTGATTGGTACAGAAATATCCTGGCTGTTGACCCCCATAGAAGACAAATTTAAAGTTTCCTAACATTCTTAATCAGTCTCCTTGTCCGTCTCCAAATGGTCCTCAGGGTTTCTTCGAATCTCGCTCTTGCTTTCAAGCACATCATCTCCACCAGAAAACACCTCTGTCATTTAGAAGTATTGCATCTACTTAGCCACGCAAGTGGCCGTGTATATACTCTAGTGCTCTGGCTAGGACACCTGAGGCTCTTTTGGATACTGGCCCCTTTTGAAAATCTGATGAAAGCTGTGGATCCTCTTCTTAGAGAAATATACACATGCACATAATCACATTCCCTTTTACTATACGTTTAGGGAGTTTCTGGACCCTTTCAAGGCAGTCCCTTAACTCATTTACTCATTCATTCATTTAGTGAGCATTTATTGAGCAAGTGTTCAATCACTAAAGAAATCTCTAGGTGTGAGAGGTAGAGCAATGAACAAAGCAGAAACACACCCTTGGCTGCTTGGACCTGAGGTTCAGTGGACGAGAGAGACGGTAAACGAGTGAGTAAATTCTGTGGTATATTAAAAATGATTAGGTTCTGAGGATAATAAAGCAGAGAAGGAAGGGTGATGGAAGTGGGAGTTAAATTCTTTTTTAAAAATACATATTTTTATTGATTTCAGAGAGGAAGGGAGAGGGTTAGAGAGATAGAAACATCAGTGATGAGAGAGAATCATCGATTGGCTGCCTCCTGCACACCCCACACTGGGGATCAAGCCTGCATATACCCCACTAGGAATCCAACCATGACCTCCTGGTTCATAGGTTGACGCTCAACCACTGAGCCACGCTGGCCGGGTGAGAGTTACATTCTTTAATGAAGTGTAAGTTTTTTGTTTGTTTTTAAGTCAGAAGATTTTCTTTTTAAAGAAAATGTCAAAGTAGGTCTCAACCTGTACAACTTAAATATGCATCACGTAAAAGGAGAAAGAAGACTTTTGCCCTATTCCAATTTATATTTTATTTCTTATCTCTTCCTATCTTTTGTTCCAATAAAAGCATAGAACCAGGTCAAATGCATGTTGACTTGTTATTTTCATAGATAACTAGTTAATTCCATATTTAATCCCTTTAACTTGCTAAAATTATTAATTTTTACCAGCTCCTAAATCTGATAGAGTCAGACATTTCTGGAAAAACAAAACAAAACCTCTGAAGGTCCATGTAAAGAACACCTGTTTCAGATTATTAGGTCAGTTTAGAATTTAATCACATCTCTGGGAGTTGTTTTTGTTAGGCATTGGGAGGCTAGAGTTTAATAAAACACAACTTCAAATTATTGTTTTTATAGAAACAGACTCTTAGATGCAGAGAACAAACTGATGGTTGCCAGATGGAAGGAGTGTGTGGGGATTGGGTGAATAAGGTGAAGGGATTAAGGGGTACAGATTAGTAGTTACAAAATAGTCACGGGTTTGTAAAGTACAGCATGTAATCAGTCAGTAATATTGTATTATCTATGTATGGTACCAGGTGGGTGCTTGAATTTTCAGGGGGATTTTATGATATGTGCAGGGTTATAATTACTGTATATTATGCAATTCATATCATATTTACTTAGGTATATAAGTATGAAAGTGTTTTGGAAGAAATATTATAAAATAATAGAACAGGTCTAAATATAATGAAAAAGGATCACTAGCAGAGCTGCACAATTTAGTTGCAGTCTCAAAGAAAAGCATGTTTTGTTTTTTTTTAACTTTGACGATCAGATCTATTTGGAGAAAGAAGGCCCCATACTTCAAAAAATGGGATTCACATATCACGACATCTCTCAGGTATTAAGTCTACAGATTACAAATAATTTTCAAAGACAATATTTTTGTACAAATTTTACATGTTGAATGGGACATAAATTTCTGTTTCTGTTGTTTTTTAAATCAAAGTATTTTATCAGAATCATTTTTTTTCTATGAAATCTGTATACATCTTTTTTTTTTATTTAGTTTTTTTATTTAAAGTTTTACATGTGTCTCCTTTTGTTTCTGTTTTAATGACATTTCTGTCCTTGGACAGTTCCTGATACTTGCCTTTCCTGGGTCTTTAGAGCATTGTGCAGGACACAGGCGTGGCATTGTTCAGATGCTGTCACTGCTGTGCGGTTGCAGGTGGCTCAGTGACTTCCCGATTGTTATTGTCACCCGCAGTCAGGGAAGAAGAGACAGAGAATCTCAGAGAGGGAGGAGACAGGCACCTCCTGAGGTTCATGAGGGGAAGGAGGCTGTCCTTACCCGTTACTGCTATGGCAGTGAGCAGGGGACTGTCCGTCCGAGTGTGAGAGACACAGAACTGAGGCTGCACAGCAGAGCCGGCTGGAAAAGTGGGACACCAGGGTTGGATTGCGGAAACCAGACTCCAGCCCCAGGTTTATCCAGTGTGGGGCCTTGTTCCTATCACAGTCCCTCAAGGAGTTCCTTTTCTTATTTTGTCTATAAAGTTAGGATAATTCCATGTAGGTCACTGCAATTGTTTTTTGTTCATCTGACACATGAAAGTACTTTGAAAATATTATCTTTAGCTGTATGATATTGAAGAATAGGGTGCCCTTTGGGAAAATGAAACATACCAATTATTTTCTATTTATCCGATAGTGAACAGGTTGCTTTTTTATTTTTATGAAGAGAGTAAATACATGTATTCAGTTTTTACTGAAAGGCTTATTAGACAAGTACTAGTCTCCTACCCAGTCCCTGCTACTCCGTCACTATCCCCAGAGGCAACAACTGTCAACCCTTTCCTCGGGAGTTTGCCTTTAGATTCCTTTTAATTTTGTTGTGGTAAGAACACAACATGAGATCTAGCTTGAATTTTTAAGTGTCCATGTAGTTGACTACAGGTACAGTTCTGTACAGTAGCTTCGTTTTGCTTAACTGAGACTTTGTGCCCATTGACAGAACCCCCACTTCCCTCTCCCTCCAGCCCTGGCAGCCATCACTCTGGCTCTGTGAATGTGACTGTTTTTGATGCCTCCACTATGTGGAAATGTGCAGTGTTTTTTGTTCTGTGGTCCTTCATATTTTCTATTGTGCTTAATGCTCTTTCCTTCCCAATCTCTTTCCATGGTTATATTTGAACTTTCCCTTTACTGTTTATATTGTTGTGACTATGTTGCCCTGGCTGGTGTTGCTCAGTGGTTACAGCATTGGCCTGCACACTAAAGGGTCATGGGTTTGATTATAGCACTGGGCTATCATCTCCAGGCTCCCTGCCAGCTTCTAGCCCTCTAGTGTCTCCCTTCACCATCATCTTGGCTCCTTAGCCTGTTTGGTGTTGGCTGTTTCCTGCATCCCACTCATTCCTCTTTCTTGGATATATTCTCATTTTGGTGGGGTATATTCTTACTGAGACAGAGGTACTTGGGAAGTCAATTTTTGATACCTTGCTTATCTGAAATGTCTTTATTCTTACTCTTTTTTTTAAATCCTCACCTGAGTATATGTTGCTTTAAAAAAAATGATTTGAGAGAGGGAGGGGGGGGGAGAGAGAGAGAGAGAGAGAGAGAGCGAGCGAAAAGAATCAATGTGAGAGAAACATTGATTGGTTGCCTCCTATCTGTGCCCCAACAGGGGATTGAACCCACAACCTAGGTATGTGTCCTGATTGTGAATCTAACCCGAAACCTTTTGGTGTACGGGTCGATGCTCCAACCAACTGAGCCACCTGGCCAGGGTTATTCTCACTCTTAACTGATAGTGGGGGTATAGAAATTTAGTTTGGAAACAGTTTTCTCTCAGAATTTGAAATCATTACCTCTGTGACCTTATTTTTAGTATTGCTATGGAGAAACCTTTATTTCTGTAGAAACTTGGGAAAGAATTTCTTTGGCATCAGTGTTCTGAAATTTTACCATGATGTGTGGTTATTTATTCATCATGCTTGATGCCTGGTGGGCCCTTTAGGTGTAAAAGTCTGTTTCCTTAACTTCTAGGAAATTTTCTTGAAAATTTCTTTCTCTCCATCTTTCCATTCAAAATCAATCCTCTGTAGTTTTCTTTTTATTTCTCCTGTATGTCCTCTTTTTTTGTTGTTTTATATCTGACAGATTTCCTCAAATTTTTATTAACTTCATTTTAAAATACGTTCGTATTTAACAGATTTTCATCAAATGTATCTCACTCATGCACACAAACACATACTCTTAAAATAATATTATCAAGAATATGGATTTCATTGTTTTAAAGTTAATATCATTTATGCCATGGAAAGAATTATGGTTTAATGAAAAGAGAGTGTCTTGAGAGTCAGGAACATCTTGATTCCACTCTTGATTGGACACTTGTTATTTGACCTTTTTTAAAAAAAGAATATATTTTATTGATTTTTTTACAGAGAGGAAGGGAGAGGGATAGAGAGTTAGAAACATCAATGAGCTGCCTCCTGCACACCTCCTACTGGGGATGTGCCCAGAACCAAGGTACATACCCTTGACTGGAATCGAACCTGGGACCTTTCAGTCTGCAGGCTGTCGCTCTATCCACTGAGCCAAACTGGTTAGGGCTTGTTATTTGACCTTGCTGAGTTTCTTATGACTGGTCCCCACCCCTTGCCTTGGTCTTGTTATCTGTAAAATGCCAGTGACATCGGCTTCACATGGTTAGATGACATAATGCACCTAAACCACCTGACAAAGGTTAGTGGTTGAATGAATGCTAGGATTTTTCCCTTTCCCCAAGAAAAGTGAAATATTAACTGGTATACTGGTTAAATATGAGCCTAGGGATTTTCCCATTTGCAGCTTAAAAAAAGGAAGACTAGCAAGGAAAATCTCCATCCAGTAAAGAGAATGCCAAGTGAGTGCTTGGTTTTTTCAAATAAATAAGAATTTCCCAACCTCCATTCTGCATGCTTTTTCAAAGTCTGATGATTAAGTAAAAAAAAAAAAAAATATTTTTCTTTTTGGAATCTAATTGAGACTATTTCTTTGAATCATATTTATGGAATAGTAGCTAGCGATCAACTTCTTTAAAATAAGCTGCTCATTGTGATGGTCTTAGCATGGAGAAAGGAACATGAGAAAAGTGTGGTTGCTTAATTTAGATGTCAGTACTTTGACTTTTTTTTAAAACAGCTTTGTTGAGATATAATTCACCTTCTACAAAATTGACCTGCTTAAAGTATACAATCAGTGGTTTTCAGTACACCAAGAGCTGTGCAGCCGTTGCCACAATAATACACTTCCATTACCCTAAAAGGAAGCCCCATGTCCTTAGTCCCCACCCTCCAGTTCCCCTGCCCTCCTTCGGCCCCTGGAAATTGCTAGCCTGTTTTCTGTCTCTATGGATTTGCCTATTTCTGATATTTCGTAAAAATAAGGATCATATAATATATGGCCTTTGTGACAGTCCTTTCAGGACCTTACCTGTTAATACTTTGTTTGGAGAACAAGTCGAGGCTGCCAGAGGTGCTCGATTCAGGTTTTGTTCCCCTTCCAGAGTCAATGCATAATACCAGATACTAAACCTGAAATGATTTTTAAGCTCAGGAAAAAGAAAATGCCACAGTTTTCAGGGATTTTTGTTACAGGTATTTCGATGTACTGTTTAAACATGATGCCACTTAAACATTTTTTATAGTTTTATTAATATAATACAAGTTCCGAAGGGCAAAAATTAAGAAAAAATATATACTACAAGTTCCACATATTCAAAAAGTACAATTTGATGAGTTTTGACAATAAGTATATACCCATGAAATGGTCACCACAAACAAGATAATGAACATATTCGTCATTTCCAAAACTTCCTTGTGTCCTTATTCTCTCCCATCTGAGATAATATTTGGGAGTAGTATAATGGTAAGGGACAGCGTGTGTGGAAGCTAGCTGCTGGGTTACCTTGTATGAATATTGTGACTTCTCTAATTTTTTGTTTTTTCACCTGTGAAGTGGAGATACTTAATGTATCTACGTCCAGTATTGTGGTTGCTATTAAATTAAAAATTTTTATGAAGCAGTTAGTACAGTGTCTAGCACATAGTAAGCACTCCATAAAAGATAGCTATTGTTAATGTGATTTTATTTTATGTTACCCTAAATTACTTGATATACAGGATGGGGTAAAAGTACATTTATAGTTGTTCATATGAAAAATAATACAATAATAAATAAATAATAATACAATAATAAACTCTGTTTTGTGAGCTCAAAACTGTAAACCTATTTTGCCTCACCCTGTATTAGATAATTCATCATTATTATGTGTCAATATGAAGCCTAATATGAGTACATATGGTAGGTACTCAATTTATATTCCTTGATTCTCTTTTCTCCTTAATTCTTTTAAAAAAAAATACATATATTTTATTTATTTTAGAGAGGAAGGGAGAGGGAGAGAGAGAGATAGAAACATCAATGATGAGAATCATTGATCGGATGCTTCCTGCACGCCCCCTACTGGGGATCCAGTCCGAAACCTGGGCCCATGCCCTTGACTGGAATCGAATCTGGGACCCTTCAGTCTGCTGGCTGATGATGCTCTATCCACTGAGCCAAACCGGCTAGGGCTCTCCTTAATTCTTGATAAGTACACTATATGGCACTTATTATTATTCACTAACCCTGATTACTAACTTTGAGAACTGATTTGAAAAATTTACATTCATTCTATCATCCAACTAATTTTGTGAATACACGTTGTATTTCATCACTGAATCAGATTCTGAGTTGAATAAGACATAAGATACATCCTGTGTACATTTAACAAGGGTATAAGACAGAATATTCATAGCTGATGCATGAGCTAAGTGACATGAAGTTGAGAGGCAGGAGTGCTTGCTTCCAGCAGTGGACACCCGGGGATGGTCTCACGAAGGCTGTGCAGTTTGATTAAGGACTCGGGGGCACGGAAGGGAAGACGTTCAACCTGAGAAATGGGATCAGTATTGTGCAGGGCTCTGCAGCTCAGTCTGGGAACAGAGAGCGGCCTCGGTGTAGTTGGAACACAGCAGTGTAGAGGTGAATGAAAGAGCTGGTGAAGGGGTTGGGGGAGTCCAAAGAGGCTTGCTGGGTGAGGAGGTGAAGGCTAAGTGTGCTGTCAAGCAGTAGAGAGCCAGTGAAGGTGTTTTCAGCAGGAGAGAGTTACACCACAAGTAGATAGCTTTTGAGGTGGCTGTTTATGGATTGAGTTGACGGGAAGACAGTTAAGCAGTGAGGACTTTTAAGTGTTAGGATGTTACTTAGGTCCGTTAGTAACTATGAGAAAGGAAACAGGCACATTGTAAGAGATCGGTAGGGTTGGTGCCTGACTGGTTATCAGGGGTGGGGCTTTCTTCTTTTGGAAATCTTGTAGAGTGCTTACAGTGTGCCAGCCACCGCAAGCCAGTCCCCACAGCCAGGAAGTGTAGGTATAATTGTTAAGCCCCTTTTACTGATGACGAAACCAAGACTCAGGTGGCTGAGAGAAGTGTTTGTTGTCCTTCAATTGTGCTGCTCCTCTGCTGTCCAGGTCCTTTTCCCAGTCAGACCTTCTCAGTGACTTCTCACTTTGCCTTCACCAGCTTCTTCTCCATCTGCCCTCTTGTTTCTGCTCATTGCTGTCTCCTTTGTTCAGGTCTTCGTCACTCGTGGCAGCTATTGTGACACAATCCAAGGTCATCATTTTCACTCTGACAGTGTTTTCTCGAAACAGAAATTGGGTCATGTCTTTTTGTATTTTTAAGATGCTTTCTCATTGTCCCTGGGTGGAGTGTGGCATTCAGGGCTCTTGCTGTATTCTGATCCTTTATAGATGTCGTTTGTCCCCTCCCCCCAAAACGCCAGCTTCTGTTTGGCTCTGCCTTTGCTTAGGCACTTTCTCACCCTGAAACGCCCTTCCTCCTTTTCTCTGCTTCATGAACTTCTCATCATTCTTTAGGAGCTCACGCAGGTTATGGTATCTGTCATACCTGTGGCAACAGGGCTCTTCGTTCCTTCCTATCAGGCTGTATAGCATGTCTTGTAGTTAATTATCCAGTGCCATACCCTTTTCAAAATTGATTTGCAGCAGCTTATAAAAATACATGTTGCAGTAAAAAGCATATGGATGAACATGTAAGAGCAAATGGACTATGAGGATAGGAAAATAAAGTCAAGAATAAAGTTAGGATAGAAATACGTTCCATCGTGGCCCCCACGATGCTGGAGGCAGCTTCAGCGTCTACTCTGAGCTTCCTCATCAGAGTGAAAAGGGAAGCACGGACTCGGAGTTTTCCCGGTGACAGTCCAGTGCGGAAAGCCAGTTGCTCCAGAGAAGAGCTCTTCCTACTGAGAACTGAGAGATGTTTCTGGGGTGAGTGGAAGGTAGGGGTGAACTTGTTCCATGAGGCCCTAAAACACAGCTGCTTCTTGATCGAGCTCAATCCAAGGACAATATGTAGAATAACCAAAGGATTAACATATCGTGCCGAAACCGGTTTGGCTCAGTGGATAGAGCGTCGGCCTGCGGACTGAAAGGTCCCAGGTTCGATTCTGGTCAAGGGCATGTACCTGGGTTGCGGGCACATCCCCAGTAGGGGGTGTGCAAGAGGCGGCTGATCGATGTTTCTCTCTCATCGATGTTTCTAACTCTCTATCTCTCTCCCTTCCTCTCTGTAAAAAATCAATAAAATATATTTAAAAAAAAAAAGGATTAACATATCGTATTCGTTGTAGTTATTGTTTTACATCTGCTTAGCCCCCCCCCCCCCCCAAATGATCAACTTCTCTCAGGCAGGAACCATGTTTTGCTTTGGTTTGATCAATGATAGAAAACCTTAAGAGAAAGAATGAGGAGAAGGTTATATGATTGTGATCCGCCCAGGAATCATCATCATGCTCTGATTTGAATTCTACTCAAAAAGTCAGATTCATGTCTGAGATCCAAGATCTGTAAATAAATGGCTGTGAGTTTTCTTTACTGTTTTAGGGACTGACCTGTGTCCGAGGCGGTTTTCAAGCAGTAAATGCACGAGCCACCTGAAATGGCAGAAGTGACTGCAGCTGGGCTCGTCTGCCACTAGTACTTACGTAAGAGAGCCTTGGAAACATTCAGTACATTCAGCAGTGCTCAGTTTTAAATTCAATTTTTCCTTTGTTTACTGCATTTGGGGTTAAGAGTGTCTTACATTACTATATTATCACGATTAGTGAGGCAGATTCAGAAAGAAGTATGCCTTTTCAAGAGCAAAGCAAAAACAGCAAATTTATTGAATGACTTCAGTTCCCCCCAGATAGCTCTTCTTTCTATTATTTATGTCAAATATGTCCTGTGATGACATAAGACCTTTTAACTTTTGTCTAAGGGCTGCTTTCCTTTTTTTGTACACTTAGGAACTTGATAAAGAACTCCCTGTGCTTAAGCCATATTTTATCAATGACCCTGAAGCAGCTGGAGTGAGCGAAGCTGGCTTAAGAGTCACGTGGCTGGGACATGCCTCGGTAATGGTGGAAATGGACGAGCTCATCTTTCTCACAGACCCCATGTTTAGCTCTCGTGCTTCACCGTCGCAGTACATGGGTCCAAAGCGTTTTCGGCAGGCGCCGTGCTCTGTCAGCGAGCTCCCCGCCATAGACGCGGTCCTCATCAGTCACAACCACTACGACCACCTGGACTACAGTTCTGTCATCTCTTTGAACGAGCGATTTGGTAATGACCTGAGGTGGTTTGTGCCGTTGGGTCTCCTCGACTGGATGCAGAAATGTGGCTGTGAGAACGTGATCGAGCTGGACTGGTGGGAGGAGAACTGTGTCCCCGGACATGACAAGGTCACCTTTGTCTTGACACCTTCCCAGCACTGGTGTAAAAGGACTCTATGGGATGACAACAAGGCCCTGTGGGGCAGCTGGTCTGTGTTGGGCCCTTGGAATCGGTTTTTTTTCGCAGGAGACACTGGTTATTGCCCTGTTTTTGAAGAGATAGGAAGAAGGTTTGGACCTTTTGACCTTGCAGCTCTTCCCATTGGAGCTTATGCACCAAGGTACGTGTGCTTCCAAAAAACAACAACATTCCCGCTATTGTTTATACCAGAATAAGCTAACTGAACTTCAAAGTAAAGTAGCCATGATTTTGTGATACCATATAATTTGTGATTTTCCTGGTGGACTTTGTTATACATTGATTGGGGGTTAGTGGGTGAGATTCAATTAAAATTTTTAAATAATCATAGTCATATTAGCTAAATAATTATTCGAAGCCAGAAATTATATTACCAACAAAAACATTTCTGTGCCTAGCCCAGAAGTTCAGGCACCATTTTGACGGAAGTTAAACCGATCAGCCAGTGTCAGACCTCACGCTTGTTCTCCCTTTCGCTCGGAGGACGCTCTCCTCTGCAACCACTCCTTGCTGCATGGCTGGAACGCACCCTCGTTCCAAAGCGTTTTGGAGCTCTCCTGTGTGTGCCCGAGGAAACCCAGGAATGGCCCATAGCATTGCTCACTTGTGTTGGTCTTATTTCAGTCAGCACTGAATTCAGTCTGGTAATGACATTGTTGCATTACTCACCCCTTGCCTTCCAACCGACATACTGATCACCTGTCTTTGGAGTAGATAAAGGTCACACGAACTTTTGAGAACTAGGAGACCCACTGCCTGTGTTTTCCTGAATCCTGTCTATTTAAGGAAAAGAGAAATTATTTCAAATAATTCAGTTAGATTGCAGTCAATTCCAGTTGATATGCACAAGTTAAGAGAAAATAAAAACTAACAGTAGCAAAGTCAACACTAACACATAGTGCATTGAGCAAACCTGATCATTGGTTTCCATCTGATTTTGTTTTACTTATTTAATTAACTTTCTAAGTTCACTAAAGCCGTCTTTATTAATGCTTATTTCTCCCATTTATGTGTCTTTCTAGTTTAAGTGGCTAGATATTTTTACCTTATTTACCAGGTAAAATTTTTTTATTTTAAATTATTAATAGGACTTGAATTTAACTTTTCCACTTAATTCTTATTCTGAATTCTAATAAAACCTCTCAAAACATCATCCATGGTGTTTACAAATCAACTTCATATGGAATTGATCTTTACTCAATATGTCTTTAGTATGTTGGAATATCTCATAATTATGAAAACAAGTTTTCATATGTAGCAGAATGGAAACTTATCATAATCAGGGTGTCCCAAAAAATGTATACACGCTTAATAGCTAATAGCTCAATTGTTATTTCTTTCTTTTCAGATTTAACCCATTGGAATTAATAATTATTCAACATGTGTATACATTTTTGGGGGACACCCTATATATGCGACGATATAAATTCACTCATGTAATTCCCCATTTCTGCTTATATTGGAGCTGCCTGTTAAAAGGACAGGGGGGACATATTTGCTCTAAGAAAAGTAAATTGTGGTAGCTTTTACGGTGTAATCTCTGCTTAGTATTAACAGTTTAGAAATAAGGCTATCTATCATAACTTTAGAGTACTCTATATATTTAAGGTGATTACACAAAAAATGACTTTCAGTAACAGGCGTGGGATGTCATCCTTACTTTGGGAACGTTTCTCTCCAAGTCCGTTAGAAGTTTGAGTTTTTGTTTGACATTTACACTGGAGTAAACATCTTATTTACTTCAGATAGACATGAAGGTAGAAAGGAGTATGTCTATTTCTTTGATTTGCAGTAGGAATTTAAGAAAATGGACGGAAGCACCGGTAACTATTTTCACTTCGCCCTGCATCCTGAGTGTCAGGAGCTGTGGCAGCACAGTGCCTCTCTCCTCTGCCGCTGAGAACAGTGTCTGTTTCTAGGCTCCCAAAGGGCTCGGCAGCTCCTACAGTAAATAACAATCTTCTGGCTGTAAGAGATGGATGAGCTGCTCCATGATGTGTTCTGTGAAGCGTAGAAGCACCTGTGCTAGTCCCTACCCATCGGTCTTGACTGCAGCTGTAGTGGGCAGTAGCAGCCCCGGGATATACATAATGTGAAGGCAGTGTTGCTTTTCCTCTTCTAAACTAATGGCTGGGAAAGCAAAGGATTTGCCTGTAGACTGTACACTTCCCTTTTTATTAGAAATAATAATTATTTCTCCTGAAAATGTACCCTGCTCTTTCCAAGGTGTTAGGCAGCCTTTCAGTGTTTCTACGCTCTAATTATCCCCCTCATGAGCCCTGTCTTCTTGTCCAACCAAAACACCTCACTGTTCAGTTGTATTCTGTTTAAATAATATCCTTAGGTAGTAATTGGGGTATTTTTGCTCTTGATCTTTAAATATTATATATGAATTTTTGTTGGCTTTTCAATTTAGCAAGTTTTTTTCTTTAATTCTTTTTATTTTATTATTATTTAAATCTTTATTGTTGAAAGTATTACATATGTCCCCTTTTTAAAAATTTGTTTCAGCAAGTTTTTCATGTTCTTTTGCAAGTAGACTTTTAGTTTCTAATTCTTTTTTTTTTTTTGAAGGTTCTGCCGATTTATTTATTTATTTTTTTAAATTAAATCTTTATTGTTCAGATTATTACATTTGTTCCTCTTTTTTCCCCCCATAACTCCCCTCCTTCCAGCTCCCACCCCACCCTCCACCCTCACTCCCCACCCACTGTGTTCATCCATAGGTGCATGATTTTTGTCCAGTCACTTCCCGCATCTCCCACACCCCTTTTTCCCCCAAGAATAGTCAGTCTATTCCCTTTCTATGTCCCTGATTCTATTATAATCACCAGTTCATTCTGTACATCAGGTTATTTATTCACTTGATTCTTAGATTCATTTGTTGATAGATGCATGTTTGTTGTTCATAATTTGTATCTTTACCTTTTTCTTCTTCTTCCTCTTCTTAAAGGATACCTTTCAGCATTTCATATAATACTGGTTTGGCGGTGATGAACTCCTTTAGCTTTTCCTTATCTGTGAAGCTCTTTATCTGACCTTCAATTCTGAATGATAGCTTTGCTGGATAAAGTAATCTTGGTTGTAGGTTCTTGGTATTCAGCACTTTGAATATTTCTTGCCATTCCCTTCTGGCCTGCAAAGTTTCTGTTGAGAAATCAGCTGACAGTCGTATGGGTATTCCCTTGTAGGTAACTGAGTTTCTTTCTCTTGCTGCTTTTAAGATTTTCTCTTTGTCTTTTGCTCTTGGCATTTTAATGATGATGTGTCTTGGTGTGGTCCTCTTTGGATTCCTTTT
Source organism: Myotis yumanensis (assembly GCF_028538775.1). Classification (NCBI taxonomy): domain Eukaryota; kingdom Metazoa; phylum Chordata; class Mammalia; order Chiroptera; family Vespertilionidae; genus Myotis; species Myotis yumanensis. The sequence goes on along the minus strand of NW_027223760.1, from coordinate 69,982,803 downwards.
GTTTGGGGTTCTCTGTGCTTCTTGGACCTGTAAGTCCATTTCTTTCACCAGGTGGGGGAAGTTTTCTGCCATTATTTCTTGAAATAGGTTTTCAATATCTTGCTGTCTCTCATCTTCTGGCACTCCAATGACTCTGATATTAGACCGCTTAAAGCTGTCCCAGAGGCTCCTTACACTATCTTCACACTTTTGGATTCTTTTTTCATTTTGCTTTTCCAATTGGGTGTTTTTTGTCGAATCTTTGGTTTGATTATTGTACTCCTCTGGTCTGCTATTGGGTATAATATTCTTTATTTCAGTCCGTGTATGCTTACTTTCTAATTTCTTTATCGTAGCATCGAGGGTCTCATTAGTTTTCGTGAGGCTCTGCACAAATTTATGGCAAGCCCTCAAAATTGCGATTCTTAGCTCCATATCCTCCATTTCTGTCATGTTTTTTTGTCTCCGCATCTTTTATGCTTTCTTGGTGCACCCCCTTGTGGTCTCTGTGCGCAGTCTTGTTCTAGCCAAGCCTTAATTGTTGTAGTTAACACTAGAGGGATTTGACCCCCAGGCCGACTGGCTATAGGAATCAGCTGTATGGAAAACGTCTGCCTTCTGGGGAGGCGCTAATCCAGCCTTTGCCTGAGGCGATCGGCAAATGGCTGTGCGCAGGGTTTGGGCGGGGCGGGATCAACAGGGCGGGCGGAGGGAGCAGTTATGGCCACGCTCAGTCCCGTTCCCAGAGGCTCTGCTTCTCAGAACCCCGGCAGCCGCTGCAAACCTCGGAGAGAAAGCTGCCCTCAGGTTCCAACTGCTGCCGGATAATCCCGCTTCTCCCGTTTGAGTCTGGGTCCCTAGAGACTCGCCCGGATCTGGAGCCCAGAGTCTGAGACTCACTCCCGACAGAAAACGACAACCGCGCCCTCAGCCACCAGCCCGCTTTGCGCGTGCACCTCGGTACCTTTGTATTTTCCACACTGCGCCGCCTCTGAGCCTCGATTTGCTGTTCTCTTTCCTTCTAGTTGTAGAGTCTCTCTTCAGCCAGCCTTCCTGTGGTTCTGGGTGATGTCCGTTCAGTCTTTTAGTTGTATTTTTGAAATGGTTGTTTGTGGCAGCGGTCTCCGGTGTTTACCTACGCCGCCATCTTGGTCTCTCCCAGTTTCTAATTCTTTCCCATTGTTTTGATTCACACCAGGATTGCAAACTATCTACTTTTTAAAGTAACAGTAAGACATTTTCAGAATAAATCATCAATAAAATCAAAATACACACAGCACAAAATCTTACTATTCAAAGGAGAGTTTTGCTTGAGACTTATCTATTGTATAGCAGTTTGTACATGAAATATTTTTGCTTAAGTTTTTACAGAAGAAAAGTAGACTTAAAGGAGATGGTTTTGCCTGTTATTATTTTCCTGTGTAGAATCTTAAAGGTTGTTTAGATGAAGCAGTCATTATATATTTCAAAGGCTTGAATTAATAAATTGCTGTGTTTCATCAGGTGGTTTATGAAATACCAGCATGTGGACCCAGAAGAAGCTGTACGGATTCACATTGATGTTCAAGCAAAGAAATCTGTGGCCATTCACTGGGGAACTTTTGCCTTAGCAAATGAGGTCAGTCTGTGATAAAAATAACTGGTGTGTTTGATCTATGATAAGATTCAGGCATTACCACTCCCTTTGGTGTGTTCAGAGATCAACTGGAATCAGAACCTGTGTGATTCATAGTCATCATATGAAGTGGTAAATCATGAGTTAGTAAAACAGTATTTATATAGTGAAAAAACCCTCACTGCATGCTGTTCTTTTGACTTCTGTAATGAAGCGTGTGTTTATATAACAAAAAATGAGTGTAGTCTTGGGAAACAGAAAAATGAACCACCATGTCTTCTCTCTTAGGGAGCCTTTCGTTGTAGCAGAACATGTAAGACATGTACATAATAACTCTAAAACAGATGTCAAAGGGGTAGGTGGCCTCAGAATCAGGGATAGTTGCTGATTGGAGGGATCAGGGAGAGCTTCATGGAAGAGGTGACATTTGAACTTGGCCATGAGAAGGCATTTCAAGAGGAAAGGGCAGAGTGTACGATCGGAAGCAACACCTGGGGTAGTGAGGAATTCTGTTCAGCCAGAGTATGGATGTCATATGGAGGAAGTAAGGCTGGACAACTTAGAACTTTTTAGAAATGTTATTCATCCAGTAAACATCGACTCAGTGTCTGCTAGGTGCCAGGTGTTGGGAGAAATGGTACTTTTACTCATAGACTTATAGAACTGATTTTTTAAAATTGATTTCAGAGAGGAAGAGAGAGGGAGAGCGAGATAGAAACATTAGTGATGAGAGAGAGTCATCCATTGCATGCCCTACACTGGGGATCGAGTCTGAAACCTGGGCATGTGCCTTGATGGGGAATCGAACCGTGACCTCCTGGCTCATAGGTAGATGCTCAACCACTGAGCCATGCAGGCTGGGTGAAGAACTGACTTTTTGCTTAAGGTAGCAGAACCCTACAACTTTGCTACTAGCCAGTTCTGGGATCAAGCAGGAGGATAGAAGAAAGCTTTCTCCTCTTTCCTGGATCCAGGACCTGCCCTCAGCAAAATTTAGAAATGGCTGGTTGGCTTCTACTTTGCTTTATGTGGCATCTTCCACATCCAGGGCAGGAACCGTTTTCATGCTGTGTCAAGCACTCCCTTTCCGTCCTGTTTTTGGCCTGCCCTTTCCCTAGATTACAGCTTGTTCCAAAATTACCTAATACACTGCCTGCCCACTGCCTATTCTCCCCACTCAAGATTCCCACATTGTGATGCAACAATCCTGAGCCACAGCTAGGAGATGGAATGGAGTGAAGGACCACAGGGATGGGGAGGATGAATGAGAATGTGTCTTTGTACTTGAAGAAGGGGGAAGTTTGATATTGGTTTCCATTGGTACACCACTATATTTGGTGGCATTTCTTATTCCATATAGAGATATATGCATATATATGCTCCACATGTTATACCAGTGACTTAGAATTATTTTAGTAAACCTGTGCAGAGAGGTATCTAGGACGACACCTAGATTTTTAACTTCAGTGATTGTTGTGCTCTTTACTGAGAAGATAGAAAACCCGTCTTCACGAGTTGTTGCATTATTCAGCCTTCAAGAATTATTTGTTAAAAATCTAACCTCCATCTTTCTTTCTTAATGAAACATGTAATAAAAACTCACTTAGCAATTTGTTCACATTTTGACATTCGTTGCATAAACCTGACAACCATGAGTTTGTTATAAAATAGATGGCATTTTCAGGGAGGATGTTTTGCCTGATTTGTAAAAACAATTTGCATGTAAGTAGATATATTAGCTGTTTACTCTAATATAAGCAGGTTAAGGACATTCTTAACTTGGCAACACTTTGAAATTATACATATAACATTTAATTTATCTAGGAAATGAATGAATTTTCTAGATGACGTATTTAAGCACTAAAACTTAAAACAACTCAGTTCTGGGGGAAACATATTTCAAGCATTACAAAACGTATCTTAACTTTTTAAATGACCAGTGTCTTTATCTTCTATTGGGATAGATCATAAAACATAACCCTTAAAAGGGTATGTATGAGTTGTCGTGGGCTGGTTCCTGGCCCTTACTGGCTTGAAGCTGGGAGCTTCTGCTTCCATCACTTACTCTAATTCTCCTCGAATGGACTGTCTTGCTCTATATAGTGTTTGGCCCTAGGGCCATGGGTATTTTTCTCTCTTTCGGGACTGAAGTGCTCCCACTGAGACAGCTTCCAGTCATTCATAAGCTCAGTTAGGCCCTTCTTCTGGGCCTATCTTCTAGATCAGGGGTGGGGAACATCCGGCCCTAGGGCCGTATTGAAATCATTTGGTCTGGACCTGCCAAGGCATTAGGGGCAAGTTAATTAAATGTTTGACCAAATATGGCAGGCTAATTTTTAAGTTGATAATTTTGTATGGCCCATGAATGATGTCATAAATATCCAAATGGCCCTTGGCAGAAAAGAGGTTCCCCACCCCCTCTTCTAGATGGTTTCAAACAGCCAAGAATTGACCTATGAAGAAACACAGATATTTTAGCATCAAAATCCATACCAAGTTACAGCTTATAACCAAAGTTATAGCTTAGCAAAGAATTTAGTGTACAGTGATTGTGTAATTATATTGTTGGCTAAGACTTAATAGGGGAAAGAATTGAACAAAACAAGGTTTTAAAAAAATGTTTTTATTGATTTGAGAGAGAGAGGAAGGGAGAGGGATAGAGAAATAGAAACATCGATGAGAGAGAAACATTAATCAGCTGCCTCCTGCATGTCTCCTGCATGTCTCCTATCGGGGATTGAGCCCAAAACCTAGGCATGTGCCCTGATTGGGAATTGAACCCGTGGTCTCTCAGTTTATGGGATGATGTCCAACTAACCGAGTCACACCAGCCAGGGCCAAACCTGTGCATTTTAAGACAGAAAACTTTCCTCATTTTTCTAGTACATCACCAGCTGTCCCTTCTTAGTCTCTGCTGCCAGTTCCTCACTTATGCTTCCTCTCAACAGTGAGTACCTTAGGACTCAGCCCAGGGACTTCGTCTCTAGCTGGTTACTCCTGTGGGGATTTCATCAGTCTTATGGCTTTAAATACCACTTATCAACTGTCCCTCTGTAGCTCAGGTTTTTCCCATAATCCACATTTATATTTCCAACTGCTTTCTTAACAATGGTACCAAAATCTAAGTCCAAAGCCAAACTTTCTGAGCTTCCCTCACATTTATTTCTCATACATCTCAGTAAGTGGTAAATCCTCCTTCCGGTTGCTCAGGCCAAAACCTTGACTTCTCTCGCTCTCATATCTTCCCTCCATCCAGTTTTCCCCCACATGCAATCAGCTCACCCTTCCAATTAGGACTTTGACCATTTCTCATCGCCTTCCCTGCTACATGCTGCCCTTACAGTCTGTTCCCAACACTGCCGAGGACAGTGACCTTTACACCTTGAATCAGATCATGGCACTCCTCTACCGAGTAGCTTCCCATCCTACTCAGTCAGAGCCACAGCCCTCACAATCGCCTGCAAAGCCCTGTGCGTTCTGCCCCAGCAGGTCTTTGTTCAAATATCACCTTCTCAGAGAGAACTTCTTGGACTGCTGTATTTAAAATGAAACCTCCACATCCCACACTTGCCCACATTTTGTCCCCAGAATATATCAACCACTCAGATCAGATAGTATTTTCTTACTTATTCATTTCTTATCTGTCTCTGTATTAGACTGCAAGCTCCACGGTTCTGCTTGGCTCCTTGGCCTGACTACTGTACGGTGCTCAAAGGATGCTGGTTGTGTGAAGGGTGGAGGCAGACCGCCCCCTGGTGATTAGATGAGACACTGTTTGATTTTTCCCCACATTTTACAAGCTTTTAAAATTGAAATTGGGGTAAATCCATTTGAAATAAAGGGGAAAAGTAGCAATTATACAATGTAAAGATTTAGACCAAAAGAGAAAAACTGGTGAGGTGATTTTTTAAAAATATCTTTTTTTAAACATATTTTTAATTGTTAATATCTTTTAAATCAGTAGTTAGAATAACACATATCCAAGTGGTTTCAGTTTATTTGGAAAACATTTGATAGCAGTGTGCTGTCTTCACCTTTTTTTTTTTAGGTTGAAAAGGGGAACACACAAAGGGACATTCCACCTGTCATATTTCTGTCCCTCTTTCGCTCTCTACACTACAGTATCAATATGTGGCTAGGGATTTGAGGATAACAGCCCTCTTCAGCCAAAAAGGTTTCTCTAGCATTTGCTTACACACACAACACTCCTGCAATGTAAGTTTCTATACTAAAAAATACTGGTAATATTTAATTCTCTAATATTATTTTAGGCATTGATTCCGTTTAGACCGAAATTTCATGTAGTGAAATAGTGACCAGATTTCATGCAATTTAATGTTGTTCAATCTGAGTTGGAACCAAATTTGACATACATGGTGTTTGGATAGATTGGTAAGTATGATGTTTCTATTGACTTAACATTAATGACTCTTGTATTAGAAAATGTGATTAACTCATTTGCTAATGCTTCAGTGAAAAGGGCATTATTTTAAGCAGACATGTTAGTCATTTTGGTTTGAATTCTTATTTGAAATATCCCCCAAATACATGTATGGTTAACCTTTTCCCCCTTTTTCCTCTCTCTGCCCTTTGCCAGCATTACTTAGAGCCTCCAGTGAAACTGAATGAGGCTCTAGAAAGGCATGGACTTAAGAATGAAGACTTTTTCGTCTTGAAGCATGGAGAATCAAGATACGTACATACCAGTGATGAAAGCTTTGAATAAATACGAGCACAGGAGCTTTTAATGAAATAAATCTGATATAAATTTGAAAGTACGTGATTATGATTTTTTACATTAGGAAACTTCCTTTACATTTGCAAGTTTCTGTTTTATGTTTTATGTAGTAACTTTACTAATACGATTGCCAGTTCACATAAAGAGTTCAGGTATGGGTTAAGTAATGAATTGGCTAAAACTGATTTTAAAGACTATTTAATATTTAAAGACTATTTAATATTTCTGTTCTTTTCTTAAGGACCTTCTGCAAGGTTAGTCAAGGCTGTGTACATAAGTAGATATTTTTCAGAGGACTGCTCACATAAATGTATTTCTTACATTCACACTAGAGTAATGATAAAATTGACTCTCACATGCTTATAGCACTTCTTACTCTGAGTAGCTTACATGCCAAATATTAAGTGATATATTTTTTAAGCAGAAAAACATAGAAGAGGTTAGGCTAAGTTACATTTGTAAAGACATTTTTTTAAAAAGAAAGGAACAGTATATTTCTATTGCATGCCTAAATCAAAAGCCCCGACAGAATAAGGGAGTGTGGTTATGAGAATGTGATATATGAAATTTTCTATTTTTAATCTAAATGTCAGACGCTAAGCACAAATATAGCTGCAAGGAAATATTTTACAAAGCTAAATGCAGATCTTAAGTATTAATATACCATGCACTTTGAATTAAATTTTATTCTCTCTGTACATTCATATTTTTCTGGTTTCTTAGCTCTAACTCAATATATTAGTAAGATTTATATTTTATGTTTGACATTATTCAGATGTCGTATTTTATATTAAATGATTCCCTCAGCATGATATTCTACTTTTAGTAAGCCAGTGCAGAATACTAATATATATATATATATATATATAACATATATATATATATATATATATAGAGAGAGAGAGAGAGAGAGAGAGAGAGAGAGAGGAATCAGCTGACCTGAGGCTCAGTCCTAAAGGCTCTGAAGTCACTTGATTACTCTGAACCGCCTTAAGAGAGCTGACTAGATACATTTGGAGGTCCATTCTGTCTCATTCATAGTCTCAGTGAAATGAACTTTATTCATAACAAATAATCAAAGTAGGTTTTTTGCACCAAATGCTACGCGGGCAGTGCCGTAGCACATGTATATGCATGCTACAGTTAGCCACTTAATCTCACCAAGGAGTTTTCTGTTACTGAAACAAGTCACCTATGCTCACGGTGCCTCAGTTTCCTCATGTGTAACAAGAGGAGAATTTTGAGCTACCTCCAAAAACTATGAATAATTGATTTTTTAAAAAATGCACTTTGAAAATATAAGGGAGAAAATGATTTTTTAGGATACCCTTACCTAATACATATAGGTAGAACTGGAAGCTGAAAATAGGTTAATTTTTTTGATAATGTATTGTTCCTGTTACAGATTTCAGTATATATATCAGGACACTAAACACTGAGGATTGGCAACTTTATCTCATTCATTTTGTAAAATTTGGAAAGCCAAAACCAAATCTAAATGATCTTAATCAAAATTTAGCATTTTTACCTACAAAGATGCAAATTGGTCAAAAGGAAATGTGTATATAATGTTTGTGTATATACTGTATGTGATTTGGGGGCACTAAAGCACAAACAATTTCCCCATAAAATGGACCTTCAGGAAAAAAACTGAATAAGCATAAACTTTTTTCACTCCAAAGGAGCATTTAGCAAGCAGCTTCAAATCAGGATGTTAGGTTTGTGGTGGATTAGTTTTGAGTGTGTTGCCCTAATACTAGCCAATGTTTTTGTGATCACCTTGCTGTTTCACGCTGAATGGAAAATTCATCTCTTACCTCTGCTCTACGAAACAAGCTAAGTACCTCTTGATTTCTTCTCTGTCGAATGCCTTAACATTATTTTTGTATTCACATGTACCAACTGATCGTCTCTAAGCACCTTAAATTATGTGCTATTTCCATTTAATTGGGCCTGCCTCATATTTCTAGGCTGCCTCACAAGTTTTAATTACCATTCACATTCTTTCTACTTTGATGTTTTATTACTAAGAAGTACATTAAGCTTCATCTCTCCTTATAGAATATCACTCTGTTGAGTTATTCCCATTTTATTTTTTACTTATGTCTACATTTTGAAGGGTTTATCTGCAAAATGAAAAAGAAAATTGAAAAAGACAAATATATTCTCTTCCCTTCATTCAGTCTAATGTACTTCATAATACCTTTTAATCTCCTTCCTCTAAGTCAATTTCATTTTCCTCTTTGATTAGCTGGCATCATTACCAATGTGAGACATTACTGAAGTTTCCCTTTTTCCTGTGGGAACTGAGGAACACTGACATTCCTCATTGCCCAAGAAATGGAACCACCAATTAGGAGAAGTCGCACCTAATAAAAGCCAAGGTGTGCCACGATCTACAGAGATAAAGATCTGCTTGTGCATTTTCATTATGTAATTCTTTCTGGGTAGTTAAAAGGACTCCCCCTCTTTCTCCAGCATTTTGACATTTCAGGGTCAATGCTCTGATTTCCAGGATATGTGATTATTTATTCAAACTCATAGAAGAAAAGAGGCAGTTTTAGAATTCAATGCTGCTAAAGCACATTGAAACCAAAGTCCAGTTTTTAATGTGTGCATTTTGAATATATATTTTCGGTAAATAAGGAGGCAGATTAAAAAATTATTATAAAGAAATGTATCTTTCAGGGAATTAATACTTAAGTTTGCATCACTGATAAAGAAAAGTATTATTCTTAGTCATCATATGTACATTACTAATGTAGCTGCTTAGGAATTTACATGTTTTCATCTCAATATTGAATCCTTTTTCTACTGTAAAAATATTTCTTCCAAGGTTGAGTTCTGTATCAGGATAACTGTGAAAACACATCTTTCTGTTTGAGGATTTTGACTTCCTGTGGAAATCCATGTATTGACCAATGGAATTTAAAGTACTATTAAAGCTTTGCCTTAAATACTCGAGTAGGAAAGCTTCTGCTTGCATTTTTATTTACTTAATACTAAGCATGGTGGTGATGAACTTGAATATTATAAAACCTGGCTGAATTTCAATATATCAATGAATTGTTATAGTAGCTTATGGAGCAAAAATATTATTAAAGATAATAGCTGAGAAATTTTCATATATTGTATGTAATTTTAGTTAAGTAAAATATGGATGAAAATTAATGAATAAAGTACTATCAATTAATAGGCGAAAACATAACCTTGTGAGTTACTTTTCCTTTTTATTTAAAAAATTATGATAAAATTTATGCCACAGTAAAAATTTCAAACAGTAGAACGTGAACATAGAAAAGTCATTTCCTCACTCCACAGTCCCACACCCAGGAGTCTGAGTATCATTCTAGAAGTGGCTACCTATATATGAGCCTAAATAGCTTTCATTTAAAAACATTCATATTTCAGAGGTGTCTTTCCACATTAGCACATTCAGACCTACTTAGTTCTTTAAGACTAGATGATTGACTTAACCAATTGACCATGGGTGGGCACTTAGATGGATCCCAGTATTTTATAACAGCATATTTACATGCTGGCACACTGAATGGGAGTGGGTGAGTAGTAGGAAACATTTCTCCGAAAAGTTTACCATTTTCATTGACTAGAATAGATTTTAATAATTAGAATAGACTTTTGAAAGCAGTATGGCTAGGCTGGCAGGTGGACTCAAGGGCATAGGATCTCATTGTTACTAAAAGAAGGTCATTCCTACGGCAGTTCTGCAACAATCATACTAATGCTCTCTAAGGTGAGTACTAATCACAGCAAACAGCAGAAGAGTAGCTTACATATAAAAAGGTCACTGTCACTTCATGTAGAAGAAATAATTAAAGTAGCTCAGCAAAGAGCAAAATAAAAGGAAATAAATGTTTCAGAACAAGCTGTTATATTTGTTTGGTATCAATAAAATGGTCTAAAATACATCACAAGACTGTGGCAAGTTCTAGCTGTGGAAATGATGAAATCTGATATTTACTGTTTAAATTCAGCAGCTGGAAGAATCCCTTTGTAAAGAAGAAGAAGTTTACTTCCAGACTGCATTACTCTTTGGAAAGTATGACCTACCAGTTAGCGTTTGGGTATTATTGTTACCTTTTCCTTCACGTCCGCATCATGATGATTAACTAACGCTCTCATTTTCTGGGCACATTCTTCTCCGTACAACAGGAAAAACAATGAACCGTGAGTGAAAGTGGGCTGAACAGTTAAGTGGCCTTCCTTTTTGAGGCAGTTATTTATATTCTGAAACAGCGTAAGAGCTCGAAGAAGAATCTCCTTTGCCACATGGCCATCATAAAGGGAAAGGAACGATGCATCCACCTGGGAAAGGAAAGAATAAGTATTTTAATATATGAAAACATTTTTCATGTATATTTTTATTTTAAAACTGTTGAATACATTTTAAAAATCTTACCATTGAACATTATCCCTACGATTGTATAACATAAATGCAAAATCTTATGTACCCCCACACTGTACACTAATGGAAAAAAGAGGTTTCATGTTTTAGCTGAAGAATGATTTCCTTGGGATCCTAGAACATAATCATTTGGGAAAACACCCATTTCCCTTTTTAAGGTCCATCATACAGTCTTCATGGGGCCTCCTCAATTCACCCGTCAAACATTTACTGCACATATGCCCGGCAGGGCACAGGATGAGCAGGTGAACAGAGCAGGGTCTCTTTCCACAGGAGCTGAGGTCATTCTAATTCTGCACCACCTCTGCTTCCTTCAGAATACTTATCTTTTAATTGTCTTGTTCTCCTGTTACATATTTTTGTCTCCTCCCTACATTGTAAGCTCCGTGAGGACAAGCACATGTCATCCTGTCCTCACTCGGAGTATCGGCACTCGGCCCAGCACCGGGCGCGTACTGGGAACTCCTTTCACACTAGTGTTTCCGTAGATAAGAGCTACATGAGAGCATAACCAAGTCAAGTGTAAAAGAGGTGATGATATAAGTATATCCCAAACTGGGTGGAGACAGAAAAATTACTATTTATTTTTACTAGGGAGACCTTTTCAAAAACAAATTTTAAAAGTAAAATATGCTCCTTACAAAAAATTTGGGAAATTCATGTAGGCAAAAAGAACCAAAGAAAAAACATAACACAATATTGCTCCTCAGAGTTGATCCCAGTTAGCATTTTAAAAGGGATAAATCCATCCAGATCTATCTGTCCAAATCTACACATTTGTATATTTACAAAACAAACATGTAAGCTATTTACTTGGGCACCAAGTAGTCCTTCAGTCATGGCTGGATTTTCAGACAAATTCAACAGCAGTTTTAAAACTTGAACCTGAAATAAGAACAACATTGGTTTATTTGAGACTCGGTTGGAATGTTTCTCTCCCTGTCCTCTCGCCATGTCACATTTTAAAGCACTGCCTATGCTTCAAGGTCTGGCTCAAATTCTCTTACTCCATGGAGGCTCTCAATTCATCTTATGTAAAAGGGATCACTCCCTCCCTACCCACACCCACTCCTGCCCAACACCTGGCACAGGTCTCAGAGCACTTGTGTTATTTAAACCAAATTTTTCCAATTACCTTGTTAGGGAGATAGGGAGAAAACTGTGAAGACAATATTCACCCCACCTACATGCATATCTAACACATGGTAGGTTTAACATGTGTTACATAAATTGTATTATGATTACTGTTAGGTGAAATATGATCTTTGGAACAAAAAGGAATCTTTCAAAGTTCAGTTTATTTCTATTTAAAGTATGAAAATTTAAAAACAATTTGGTTACCAACATTAAATAAATAACAATATGGCCCTTTTCTTCTTAGTAGGTCACAATGAATCTTTGAATTTACTTTTTTAATGTGAAAATGCTTTATAATCATTTAAATAGGCAGTGATAGAAATAATCAGCAAATAAATGTTAACTTATAGGCAAGTAGCTAAAATATCATCATTCCTAACTGAAAACTTAGTAATAAAAAAATTAAAATAGAATTCCTACTTTAAAAACAAAGGTCAAATAAAACTATACTTTCTAGCCGAAACCGGTTTGGCTCAGTGGATAGAGTGTCGGCCTGCGGACTGAAGGGTCCCAGGTTCGATTCCGGTCAAGGGCATGTGCCTGGGTTGCGGGCACATCCCCAGTGGGAGATGTGCAGGAGGCAGCTGGTCGATGTTTCTCTCTCATCGATGTTTCTAACTCTCTATCTCTCTCCCTTCCTCTCTGTAAAAAATCAATAAAATATATTTTAAAAAAAACACAAAAAAAACAAAAAAAAAACTGTACTTTCTACAAGATATTTGAAATGAGAGTGAGGAGCAGGGAGGGGGTTCTGAAGTCAGGAAACGGTGACAAATGTGCTCTCCACTAGACCCGAAAGGAACCGGATGTGTATTTTATAAAACTTTCTTTGATTACAAAGGCATTATGTGTTTACTAGAGAATATTAGCAAAGAAGATAGAAAATCACAAAAAGGAAATTCACCCATATTTCCATGACCAGAAATGATCACTATTAAGTTTTGGTATTTTCTCCCTGGTCTTTCTGTACTTACTAGAGGCCTGGTTCTTCGGCCTGGCCTGCGCCCTCTCACAATCCAGGACCCCTCAGGGGATGTCGGACTGCGGGTTTCCGCCTGATCCCCGCAGGCCAGACTGAGGGAACCCACTGAGGCACAAATCCATGCACCAGGCCCTTAGTATGCATATAAGATCTTTGGTTAATCTCTTCCCGCCCTCCCCACTTCCCTCTGAGATTCATCAGTCTGTTCCATGTTTCCTGCCTGTGCATCGAGCGTCTGCCCCCTGGTGGTCAGTGCGTGTCATAGCTATCAGTCAAACAAATGGTCGCTTAGGCTTTTATATATACAGATCGTACATACTGACATATTCCTTTGAACACATTGAACATATTAATTTGTTAATCAAGGAGGAGAATATATGACTTAGCTTAATTTTATTTTTTTAATCAACAATTAAAAATTATGCAGTGGAGCCCTAACCGGTTTGGCTCAGTGGATAGAGCGTCAGCCTGCGGACTCAAGGGTCCCAGGTTTGATTCCGGTTTAGGGCATGTACCTTGGTTGCGGGCACATCCCCAGTAGAGGGTGTGCAGGAGGCAGCTAATCGATGTTTCTCTCTCATCAATGTTTCTAACTCTCTATCCCTCTCCCTTCCTCTCTGTAAAAAAATCAATAAAATATATTTTAAAAAAAATTATGCAGTGGAAAACTCTGAAATATTGATATTAAACTTTATTTTCTTTAAATTTTTAAAAATAAAATTAATAAATGATCATGATAAATTTCAAACAGTGCAGAAAAGAACAAGGTAAAAACAAAAGCCACCATCCTATCTGCCTACTGCACTCCCAGTGGAAACCACGGGTAACAGTTTCTTGTATATGTGGAGATCATGTTTTCCAGACAGACATCCTTTGTAAAATTACAGCCTCGTAAAGTGAAAGAGCAAAGACAACTTCCGACCTTTTTCTTTAGTGCATTTCCTAGAGTCACTGTCAGGTCTGGGTGGCTCAACTGGCTGCCAGCGACACTGATAGAAAGTGTTAGGAATAAACACTCGTCTCCACCTTCACTGAAGTTTTGATGAAGAAAACTGGGACAAGAGTTCTGAAATAGGGTGGCCCCAAAACTATGAAATAAGCCTGGATGAAGTCAACAGAATCTCAAAGGCCCTTAGTTGTCAGTGAGGGCAGATTTATACCAGAAATAATAACTGCAGCAACATACAGTATCCTGAACTAAAATTCCATGTTGCTATGTTCTGTAGAAGACAGATGACATGGAAAAAACAAAACAAAAAACCCACACCAAAGAACATAGTGTGTATTTTAGTTTGAAACCACATTAAGTCTCTGTCTCTTATCACATGTGCCATCTCGTAGTGGGCTCTGGGTCATTTCTTTTAAGCATTAAGTTTTCTTTGCTCTCACTGTAGATGGAGCAGTTTATGTACATTCATCTTCCACTATTTCTATTTAGTTAGGAATCACTGTTATACCCAAAAGGTTATTAGAGCACAGTGAGATCACTTATTAAAAATAAGATTAAAAGAAAGTAATTTTGGTGGTTACTTACCAAGGAAATATCTAAAATGGATACAATTTCCCACTTACAAATGGATTACTATCCAAAAGTTAGTTTGCAAGTTGAAACTTTAAATTCTTTTTTTTTTTTAAGGAGAAAAACAACGTTATAATTGGTGGTTAGATTCCCAGACAGACCAGAAAAGCCAATTTTCTATTCCAGAAATATTGTACTAGGCACAGTAATGGAAAAACAGAAATAGAACATACTATTGTGGTGTGTGTCACCTCTTTTTTTTTAAATAATCCTTACCCAAAAACACGTTTTATTGATTATTTAGAGAGAGAAACATGGACCGTTTGGTTGCCTCATGTGTGCTCTGACCAGGGATTGAATCTGAAACCTGGGATCAAATCCACAATCTTTTGTGTGTATGGGACAATGCTCCAACCAAGTAGCCACAGCGGCCAGGGCGTGAGTCACCTTTTAAAAAGTCATAAAATATATTAAAACATAGACCACGTCTGAGACCCATCTTTACAGCCCCAAGGTCAGACTCGCTTGGCTCTGAACTTGTGTTCCTTTGGGGTTTGGGGTAAGGCAGCTGCAGAGAGAGGCGGAGGGAGCTGCCAGGCCACGGGGGAGAGGGAAGGGAGTTTCCACAGGGCCCCAGGGGCTGGAAATTACCTTGGTCTCCTGGAGAGAGAGAGAGATGCTGATGGGTGCATGCATTTTGGAAATTGTCAATGGATGAAGCAATATTGTTAAGATATTGCTATTATGATTATTACATTTAATTTTGAATGCCTTTGGGTACATCCAAAGAAGTTTGGCTACTGGAAATATGGAAAGCCCATATAAAAACATCTCAGGTCAAATTTTAAAGGATTATAATGAGGCTCTACTGTGATCACGATTTGATAACCTCAGAAATAACTTCAGCGACACTGTGTATTTGGAGTCTGGCATCACATCCGGTTCTTCTAAAATGCTTGTGTGTTGCCGAAACCGGTTTGGCTCAGTGGATAGAGCGTCGGCCTGCGGACTGAGAGGTCCCGGGTTCGATTCCGGTCAAGGGCATGTACCTGGGTTGTGGGCACATCCCCAGTAGGAGATGTGCAGGAGGCAGCTGATCGATGTTTCTCTCTCATCGATGTTTCTAACTCTCTATCTCTCTCCCTTCCTCTCTGTAAAAAATCAATAAAATATATTAAAAAAAAAAAAAAAAAAAAAAAAAAAAAAAAAAAAAATAAAATGCTTGTGTGTTTGCCCAGCTGGTGTGGCTCAGTTGGTTGAGCAACGTCCTGTGCACCAAGAGGGCTTCGGGCTTGATTCCTGGTCAGGGCACATACCTAGGCTTGATCCCCAGTAGGGGCAAGTAGGGAGGCAACCAATCAGTTTCTCTCGCACATGTTTCCCTCTCTCTCCCTTCCTTTTTCTATAAAGTCAATGGAAATATCCTCAGGTGGCAGTTTAAAAATAAACAAACAATAAAATGCTTGTGCATTTTTATGTCAACTGTTCCAGAGAACAGACTAACACAGTAAAACACTGATGGATCAACCCAACAAACCAGAAACTGATTAATCTGCCTTCTGTTTTTATGCTATTTCTTAAAAAATCGCACTTGATAAGAATACACACTAGTATGAGGGGTTGCTTAAATAACTTTCTTAGGGTGTCTCTTGAGATTCTACTTAATTCACCTCAACCTATTGCTTCCTATGTCTACGTAACAGGTCAAAGTGAAGCACTGAACATCCATTACGAAAACTTAAGAGTAGTATTAAAAAGATTTTTTCAACCAATAATGGCTGAATCAAAAATATGTTTTGTTAACCCCAAGGTAGCAAAAATTCAATTAACCAGCACTATCACTCGAAGATGCCATTGGGGTGGGGTGGGGGAGGGAAGCTAGCCACCTTCAGTAGAAGGTAAACTGATGTACAGAAAACCAAATAAATACCAATCTATTGATAACCAAAATATATTATTTTCACAAGTTAATTTTGAAATTCATATTAGGGGATAAAAATAATTTACTTTCTTGGGCCCATGTAAGGGTTTTTAATAAACTTTAACTTTCTCTTTTGAGGGACTTGAAAATTCAATTCCAATCTTATAAACTTGATGCGATAGCTCTTTGTACTTGAAGTAATCACCGTTTCCTTCGTACCTTGGTGGTTCCATTTCCTGCAAGCAACACTTGGAACAGGTCTGTAATGTAATTGGTAAACATATGCTGATGGTCGTTGGTAACTGTCATGTTTGTTAGCAATCTCAGTCCCGCCAACTGCACAGGGGAGTTCAGGGGACCAGAGAGGACATCTTCACAGACTTGATTGACGTATACCTGGAGGTGGGGGGAAAAGTGAGCATCTTAGAATCTCCAAAGTTTTTCTATTGAACAGTAAGTTTCTGCACAGTGAGTCAACTGTTCTGAGCACAACAGAATTAAGGAGGAACATGTGTGAAGTCTCTTTGTACCATGGTTAAGCACCTTCACATAGGGTCTAGGCCAGTGATGGCTTACCTATGACACGCGTGTCAGAGGTGACATGCGAACTCATTTTTTTGGTTGATTTTTCTGTTAAATGGCACTTAAATATATAAAATAAATAATCAAAAATATAAGTCTTTGTTTTACTATGGTTGCAAATATCAAAAAATTTCTATATGTGACACAGCACCAGAGTTAAGTTAGGGTTTTTCAAAATGTTGACACGCTGAGCTCAAAAGGTTCGCCATCACTAGTCTAGGAGGTACATTAAGAAGTAAAAGAGTAAAGAAGGTGGGGGGAGAGTAAAATAGAATTTTGCTTTATAGTTAGTCCTATCAAAAATAAGCAAAACTATATATGGCCCAAGGTTCATATATGCCTAGGGGAACGTATCTGAACTACTCCTTCATAATATTGTTAACCACCACTGGCAAAAAATAATGCAATGCCGGCAGTGCTCCTATTTCACACATAACAGAACTAAACCCAGTGTGATGGAAAGTTTTTTTAACTCTATTTTCTATGTCTGGCCATGGTCTTTCCACCTTGGAAAAATTCTATCTCTCAGATAATTGGTATTCACCCAACTAAATCTGAACTCCACCGAACATTCTAACTGGTAAGAAAAATTCCTAATATAAATGCTAAGAAATTTAACATTTAAATAATACCCAGGTAGTATCCATGTTACCACAGAAACTAAAGCAATGGTAGTAAAGCAAAGAGAGATTAAATTTTTAATCTGGTTTCAAGATCTAAATGATGTTTACAAGTCAACTGGCTCTCTGGGGTCACAATTTCATCACACATCATTCCTTTAAAAAAAAAAACCACAGCATTTCCTTAGCTCTTATAAGTCATATTTATGTCAGATAGTGATGTCTCTCAAAGCATTTCCTAAAATGTGTTGGGCATTTACATCCCTATTGTCTCTGAACCTTTTGCCATTTCAGTTCTAGCAACGAGATTACCAAATGGGCAGCTCAGTTATTCCTGGAGCTGTGCCCACCTTGGCTCGTTCCTTTCTCCTGGAATTCCCTCCTCCCCAACTCTACCTGTAGAAACGTATACTTTAAGAGCCACGTTGTAATCTACCTTTTACAGAAACTTTGATGAGATCTCCCCTTTCTATGTACTCAACGATGTTTTTAGTTACATTTTTCCTTAAAGTACTTCATCGTGTTCTGCCTTGATTACTTACCTCATCTTTCCGTCTAGCTTTCTTAAAAAAGATGTTAATCATGTTCCTTTCTTAGCTCTGTACCACAGATCAGGAGCTCAATAAATGTTGAATTAACATAATTTCTTAATTTGTTATATCTATCTTTTGATGTTATTTGACTCTGGCCTGGTTCCTTTACTACTTGGATTAAACTGAATCCCCAAATTCAGAAATTCACTGCATCTCTTACTGGCTGGTTTAGATCCCTCCCTCCTCCGCCTTATTTTACCCATTAATGGCAAGACATTATTCCAAAGGAGAGATATTCATGGTCAATAAGCTCATGAAAAGACGCTCAACATCACTAATCACCAGGGAAATGCAAATCAAAACCACAATGAGATGTCACCTCACACTTGTCAGAATGGCCGTCATTAATAAGCCAATAGCCTGGCCAGTGGTTCCAAGGACAGAGCACTGTCTGTGCACAGAAGGGTCTCTGGTTCGATCCCCAGGTGGGTCGTATGCGTGAGGCAACCAATCGACATTTCTCTCTGTTTCCCTTTCCCTTCCTCTCTCTTTAGAATTGATGAGAAGGCATAGTCTCAGGCGAGGGTTAAAAAATTTTTTTTCTTTAAATCAACCAATCATCAATCAATCAACCAACAAACAAAAAAGTGGCAATGATGGAGAGAAAAACCACCCCTGTGCACTGTTGGTGGGAATGTAAACTGGTGCAGCCACTACAGAAAACAGTATGGAGGTTCCTCAAGAAATTAAAAATAGAACTACCATATGATCCAGCAGTTCCACTTCTGAGTATTTATCTGAAGGAAACGAAATCACTATCTCGAAGAGAAAGCTATATCCCCACGCGCACTGGAGCATTATTCACAATAACCAGAGCTAGAAACAACCTAAGTGTCTGTTGACAAATGGATAAAGAAAATGTGATACACACAACGGAATATTATTCAGCCATTAAAGAGAATGAAATCCTGCCATTTGCCACAGGGATGGAACCTGGGTACATTATATGAAGTGAAATAAGTCAAACAGAGAAAGACAAATACTGAATGATCTCATTTATATACAGAATCTAAAAAAGCCTAAATCCTAGAAACAGAGTAGCAGGTGGTTGCCAGGTGCTGTGGGTGGGAGAAATGGGGAGATGTTGGTCAAAGGGTACAAACTTCCAGTTATAAGATGAATGAATTCTGGGGATCTAAATACAGCAAGGCGACTATAGTAATACTCTAGTGCAAGCATGTCAAACTTGCAGCCCTTGTATACTTGAAAGTTGCTAAAAGAATAGATTTTAGATGTTCTTACCACAGGAAAAAGAAGGTAACTATGTGAGATGATGGAGGTATTAGCTAACACTATGGTGGTCATCATTTTGTAATGTCTATATGTATCCAATCATCACTCTCCACACCTTAAACTTGCACAATGTTATATGTCAATTATATCTCAATAAAGCTGGGGAAAAAGGGTAATTCTTGGCCACCACATTATAAAGGGCAGTCTACTAACATTTTATTACTGACCTTTTCATTGTTTTCTCTTTCATTTATCAATAACCTCACACATTTGTGATTTTAGATAGCTTACCTTTATCTTGATTTGATTTTCAACATTCACACTCAGGTTACTCAGTGCATTTAAAGCCTTCTCTTTAATACTGTGGTTGGGATCCTTGATTTTGCTTCCAACAATTGGAATACCACCCAACTCACGAATAATAACCTAAGAGGGGGAAAAACAGCACCATAAATTCCATATGTAGCCCCCTACATTGACTTCTCTGCATCCACAAACACAATAAAAAATTAATGACTCTTTGGAAATATCTTTCCTATATACAACCCATAATTCCTATTTAAAAAATTTACCATCCATAATACAATAGGTAAAGAAAATCAATTGAAAATAAAATTAAGATGTAATTATTTAAACTATTGCATGGCGATATATAAAGATTTGCAGTTACTATAATGATCTCAAAGCAATTTACAAACAAAATTATTTCAGTTTGAAATAAGTTATATCACTTCTCTATACAGGCAAATTTATAAAAATATGATTTAGAATACTAAAGCAGTGTTTTGTTAAAATATATTCTTTGGGATACCAAGCCCTCAAGATGTTAATGGATGTTCCATTTTAAAAAGGGGAGGTCTTATGGTTAAGGAAGTGTGAGAAACTCTGGGTATATTAAGAGTAAACATATTTCTTTCTTGTGATGCATTAATGTTCATGTGCATTGGGAGGCTACAAGAGGGGAGTATTGAATATAGTACAGCTGAATTCTGAACAACACGGGTTTGAAATGCATGGGTCCACTTATA
This sequence comes from Myotis yumanensis, assembly GCF_028538775.1. Lineage (NCBI taxonomy): Eukaryota > Metazoa > Chordata > Mammalia > Chiroptera > Vespertilionidae > Myotis > Myotis yumanensis. The sequence goes on along the minus strand of NW_027223760.1, from coordinate 69,962,430 downwards.
CATGGAATTTTTTCAGTAAATTCTATAACTGTATTTTCCCTTCCTTATTATTATTATTTATATATATATATATAGGGCGTAATGTCACAGGAAGGTCATGGTGTCCTGCCACCTGTGAGGAGTAAGCCCAAGTTGCTGTTGGATGTGTTATACACAGAGGAGCCATTTTTCAGGCACTCTGCTCTCTCCACATCCAATCTTCCTTATTATTTTAACTAGAGGCCCGATGCACAAAAATTTGTGCACTCGGGGGCGGGGGGAGGGGGGTCCCCCAGCCCGGCCTGTGCCCTCTCGCAGTCTGGGACCCCTCGGGAGATAACTACCTGCTGGCTTAGGCCTGCTCCCGGGTGGCAGAGGGCAGGCCCAATCCCTAGGTGCAGCCCCTGGTCGGGCTCAGAGCAGGGCTGATTGGGGAGCTGGGGCGCCGCCCCCTGTCATGCACAGAGCAGGGCGGATCGGGAGGTTGTGATTGCCACCCTCAGTCACGCTCAGGGTAGGGCCGACTGGGGAGGTTATGGCTCTACCCTGTCACACACAGAGCAGGGCTGATCAGGGGATTGGGGAGGTCCCCCCTATCAGGCACAGAGCAGGGCCCGTGGGGGGGGGGGGGGGTGGGTTGGGGCGCCGCACCCTATCAAACACAGAGCCCCAGGGCAATCAGGGGATTGGGGAGCTCCCCCCTATCAGGCACAGAGCAGGGCTGATCAGGGGGTTTGGGGGCTGCCCCCTGTCACGCTGGTCCCGGTGCCTGGAGCCTCGCTGCTCCGCTGATCCCGGTGCTGGGAGGCATATTACCCTTTTACTATATAGGATAGAGGCCTGGGGGCCGGCTGGTTTGCCCTGAAGGGTGTCCTGGATCAGGGTGGGGGTCCCCACTGGGGCACCTGGCCAGTCTGGGTGAGGGGCTGAGGGCTGTTTTCCGGGTGGCGAGTGACTGGAGCTCCCAACCGCTCCTTGTTTTCTTTTTTTTTTTTTTTTATTCTGGGCCAGCTTTAGCTCTGAGGCCTCGCTGCTGAAAACATTGATACAAAGTTTCGGTCCGGCTGGGTTTCAGTCCGGCTGTTTTCTGGTGTTTTGTTTATCTTCTTATTTGCAACATAGTACATAGTTCCTTAGAGTTGCAGCTGAGAGGCCGGGAGCGGCAGGCGGGGAACGTTGGAGTCCGCAGCAAGCAAGCTTCCCTGCTCGCTTCAGTGCCTGGCTGCCGGCCGCCATCTTGGCTGACAGTTAATTTGCATATACTCACTGATTAGCCAATGAAAAGGGTAGCGGTCGTACGCCAATTACCATGTTTCTCTTTTATTAGTGTAGATGACATTTTCTTTTCTCTATATTGCCTTATTCTAAGAATACAGTATATAATACATATAGCAAAATATGTGTTAATCGACTCTTTATGTTATCAGTAAGGCTTTGGGCCAACAGTAGGCTATTAGTAGTTAAGTTCTGGGGGTATCAAAAGTTATTTGCAGATTTTCAACTGTATGGAGGTTGGTGCTCCTAACCCTCTTATTGTTCAAGAGTCCACTGTATGTCTATGAACTGTATACAAAAAGAGAGTCATTTTCCAGTGTGGAAGTGATGGGAGGGACAGCTATTAACATCTTGCAGAACTGGAGTTCCACAGTTTGAAAAACGGTTCCCAAATTTTCAGAGGAAAATTAACTCGGGAATTTCTCACAATCAGTTGCAACACTATGATACTATGTGCCTTTGGCCCTGACGATGAGCTGTACAACTGCTTCAACTGTTATAAGAAACATAGGCTGAAAATGATTACTGTCATATTTACCAACAGCCCAATACCCTTATTCTGTTGTTAAGGGTGGGCATAGCATGGAGAGGGAAAAAACCTTCCCTCTGCAGTTCCAGGTTCTTCCCCAAAAACGTGTGGTTACTGTTACTAGAAAACAGCATCCCCCCGCCCCTCACCCCAGCCCACTAAAGCAGATCAAGGCACTATAATTAACGATGAGGGGCACTAACTCTCATTACCCAAGAAAGCACCGATTTGCCAGTGGCCATTGACCCACTTGAGTACAGTTTGTTTCAGAGAGATATAAAACTATGGCATCAGAAATACCCCAATCAGGCATGCCAATAAATTATTCTCTGTTATTTCTGATTGCCTGGCACCCCTCTTTCCCCGGGGGCAGACATGGCACCTCCTCTATCCCATACAACCCCTGGTGGGACTGCTGGTCAGCCGTGTTCATACCCATCCCTGCAGTGTGGCTGTAGGATGCTCCTGCGAGCCAGGCCTCGCTAATCATGGTCCATGGGGCCTTGACCCTAGCACAGCAACTCCACCTCCTGGACTATGAGCTATAGGGATGAAGGCTTCAGAGGCCAGTGGCTTTGTTTCCATCCCTGTGAAGGAACCCTCTTTGCAGCCAGAGACACAAAGACCAACACACAAAAAGAAGCAGGAGTAAGCAAAGACAGAAGATAGAGAGAGAGCGAGCGAGCTCCGGGAACACTTTCCATAGTCTTGAACTGTATTCACTTGTGCCTGAAACCAGTGCTATTCTTGGATGTCCAAGTTAACTGAGCTCAATATTTGCCCTTTCTGGTTTAAAATAATTTAAGCTGGGTCCTGTCACTTGCAACTGAAAGGATGTGAGCAATACACAAATATTCTTTCTATTTCATTCTAAATGTCTAGAGCTTTATAGTAAACCTTGCCTTACTGAAGAAAGCTGGACTGAAATAAAGTATAAAATTCCAATTAATTTTGCATTCATTACATGTTAAAAAGGGGCACTAGCTGAAAATAATAACAGAAAAATTTTCTACTCTTTCTTCATGGGGTCAGAGATGAAAGCATTCAAATTAAGCTCTTTAGTCTTATAAGCTGTTTACCCTGGTTAGTGGTTGTCGGAGTGATCCGGGGACAACCTGCACCAGAACCATCCTCATAAGAGTTATTACAGTGTAAAGCATGTACTTGAATGTTAGATGCTTTCATTGTTCTACTGCTGAATGTTAAATAATTTAAAAGGCCACGCAATGCCAATGTTAGATACACTTATTACGAATGTGATACCTGTGACCAACTTCACAGGGATGTAGAAACAGATTAATAATTACATCTCTTTAAGCGGCGCTTTTCAGAAGTAAACAAGATTAATAATTGCATCTCTTTAAGCTGCTACAGGTGTAGGTAGTCACATTACGTAGGTGAGGAAATTGAGGCTGTTACTCCGCAGGGTCACCATTACTGCGGTGGGTAAGAATGGGAGGAGCCCGTGCGCCCAGACGAGGGAACTTACCTGGTTAGCTGAAAAGGCTGCATTGTTACCCAGAGTGACCAAAGCTCTTTCAATGATCGCAGGATCCTCAGTTAACTCAAGCAGATAAAGGAGTTTCTGAAGTTGTTCAGCATTTAGGACATCATCATATGAACCATTAGTTAAGTCTTCTGCATAAAAAGAAAATGATATAAAGTTCACCTAAAATCAATACCAGATTAAAAAAATTTTTACAACAGTAGTGAATGCTCTGATGCCAGGCATGGAGTTAAGCACTTTATGCGTTTTGTCTGATATAATCTTCAAGTAACCCTGGGAAGACGATACTATTGTAATCTACAGATGGTATTTTTTTTTTCATAAGACACTGCATGCAAATATATAACTTTAATGCCAACTGCATTTTCTGTTTCTTCAAAAAATCAGGTACATCCATCCAATGAAACATTTGCCCATAGGAATGTGATTTGCATGAAGCAGACCTTTTATGATCACAATTTTAAGGGCACCTCTGGCAGGAGAGAGTTATGGGAGGAACCCAATCGTGTTTCTGGTGTGGCGCTTTTGTTTGGTTTATATGAACAAGGCATTGCTGATTGGGAGGCTCGATAGGTGTCCTGATCTGCTGTGGCAAAGACAAAGGCAAAGCTGTCATTCTGAGGAAATGCCAGAACAGTCAGATGCTGGATCTGCTCAGTGACTTTTAGAATTATAGCTTTTAACCTCAAAAAAAAAAAATCTTCTTTGCAGAAATGAAAACCATTTTTATAACACTACTAGTGGCCCGGTGCATGGATTCGTGCACATTGAAAGGAATTTAATTAGAAGAAATATTTTAATATCACTATTTGCCCTTTCTCTATAATATCACTATTTGCCCTTTCTCTATGTCAGAGATGAAAGAAAATTAGTAAAATGTATATGAAAATAATATATAAATTGATTAATAAACAATAACAACACAATATAATAAAGACATGATATAAAAACAAAAACATGATATAAAAACAAAAACATGATATAAAAACATTGATAAAAACAATGACTAATAAATTGATTAAACTTATTCTAATATCTGTGTATACCACATTAATAGTAAGAACACTTTCAGAGAGCTTGACTAATTTCCCTTATGATGAAGTATTTGCAACTTTAACTTTAATGTCACATGCTCCTCGAACTCGAGAGAAAGCAACATATAACTGACCATGTCTGAAAACGAGTTCAGGTCGGAAAATTCTTACTCTTGTCTAGATTGGCGCCAGCGAGAGCTTTAGATGTATTGTGCACCCACGAGTCAACGCTTATTTTTATTTTTATTTTTATTTTTATTTTTTTTTATTTTTTATTTTTTAAATATATTTTATTGATTTTTTACAGAGAAGAAGGGAGAGGGATAGAGAGCTAGAAACATCGATGAGAGAGAAACATCGATCAGCTGCCTCCTGCACACCCCCCAGTGGGGATGAGCCTGCAACCAAGGTACATGCCCTTGACCGGAATCGAACCTGGGACCCTTGAGTCCGCAGGCCGACGCTCTATCCACTGAGCCAAACCGGTTCGGCAACGCTTATTTTTAAATTGCCAGTGCGTGTCATATGTACAGGTCAGTCGGACAGTCGGATGCATGTATGGTTGGTCACTTAGCCATATATAGACTAGTGGCCCGATGCATGAAAATTCATGCAAGAGTAGGCCTTCCTTCCCCCAGCTGCCAGCACTGGCTTCCCTCCAGCACCCAGGACCTGGGACCTGGGCTGGCTTCTCTCTGGCCCGGCTTCGTCAGGAAGGACATCCGGAATGATGTCCGGAAGGATGTCCAGTCTAATTAGCATATTACCCTTTTATTATATAGATTATTGTGTTATAAACAGAACAATTCCTTAAAAGTAAAACTAGGATTATAGGTCAGACAGTGCATGTGTCCACACTACACTATTGGAGGTGGGGGAAGAGAAGGGTTATACAAAATAGGTACTATATTATGTCACATTTGTACTTTTTTTAAAAACATGTACCAAATTATTATAGGAGGTTATCTTTGGGTGCTGGGATTAAAAGTGACTTATTTTCCACCCTGTGCTAATGAGTATTTTCTGATTTTTTAAAAAATAACAGACATGTGTTATTGCTGTAATTAAAATAATTAAGTAGCCCTGGCCAGGTGGCCCAGTTCATTGGCTCATCGACTTGTACACCAAAAGGTTGCGGATTTGGTTCCCTGTCAGGGCACATACCTAATTAACAATACTCTATATATACTTGAAAACTGCTAAGAGAGTAAGTCTTAAAAGTTCTCACCCCAAGGAAAAAAAAATTGTAACTGTATGGTGACGGTGTCAATAAACTTATTGTAGTGATCATTTTGCAATATATACATAAATCAAATTATTGTAATTTGATATCTATATAGATTATATATATACATACATACATATATATAAAGAATGTTATATGCTAATTGTAACCTCAATTAAAAAAATCACCTTCTAAAAATTTAAGAATGATGCTGACAAAAGGGGTTTTTCTCAGTGCTATTCAAAGACAAAGGTGTAGCTTCAGGAAGAAGATACATACTGTGAGCAACTTATTTTGTAAGCTTCCTGACCTAAGGTAATGGTGATTTTGGGAAACGATAAAATTAAGTTTAAAAAGTAAGACCTTGGCACTAGCCGGTCTGGCTCAGTGGTCAGTGACCACCCACGGACTGCAGAATCGTGGGTTTGACTCTGGTCAAGGGTTTGATTCTGGGGGCATGTTCCTTGGCTGCAGGCTCGATCCCCGTACCCAGTCTGGGCACGTTGAGGAGGCAACCAATCTATGCCCCCCCCCCCCCCCCCCCCCCGCTTCCTTCCACTTTCTCTAAAAATCAATGGAAGAAATATCCTCATATGAGGATTAAGAAAACAACAGAAAAGTAAGACTTGTCAGTCTTCATCAGTATAAGTGAGAAGTATGAGTCTAGGCCAACAGATCAATTACTTATACAGAAACATCTCTGACACAAAGACAACATGTTAGGCTTTGTAAAGAAGTATAAATGCAAATCTATAAAAAGATCTTTCCTTTGTGGAAAAGGGGAAAGAGACCTCCCCACCCACTCCCCTTTCTTACAGCATTTCCTTGAGCAAACTTGTAATTCCTTTATGTCTCTGACATAAATATACATCTTTTTAAAAGGTAAGTAAGCCTCTTGCAATCCAATAAAGTCTTTCTTAGTGGCTTTGGGATTATCTGTTTCACCCAAAGAACTTGTATGCATACATGCATAACCCATGGACACAGAAAATAGGTTGGTGAAGGCCTGGGCTGGGGGTGGGCTAGAAGGGGTCAATGGGGGAAAAGGGAGACATATGTAATACTTTCAACAATAAAATTAAAGACAAATAAAGAAAATGTAGCCCTGGCCGGTTTGGCTCAGTGGATAGAGCGTCGGCTTGCGGACTGGAGGGTCTCGGGTTCGATTCCGATCAAGGGCATGTACCTGGGTTGCGGGCACATCCCCAGTAGGGGATGTGCAGGAGGCAGCTGATCCATGTTTCTCTCTCATCGATGTTTCTAACTCTATACCTCTCCCTTCCTCTCTGTAAAAAATCAATAAAATATATTTAAAAAAAAGAAAAGAAAATGTAAACACCAAGGAACACCAGATGGAGCTGATCTTGTCTCTGAGTTTAGGCTTGGCATCTGGCTCCATGTTGCAACCACCGGCTTATCAGAAAGATACTGCAAAGTCTTATTTTCCCCTCAGGATAAAAGCTAACACAAAGAGCCACCCCAACTACCCGTGCACTTAGGATGAACTATGGGGAGGTGGGCTTCCCTGCAGTCCCCGGGGCAAATGCCCCGGTCAAGTCCTCCTAAGGACAAGCTGTGGATCTTGGGAACATACACGTGATACGAATAGGTTACATGTGGGTACACAAAGAGGCGAGGACTCTGTCTTTGCAACCCTAGTAGCAGATCGCCTGCGATAGGGGTAGCAATCCAGCGGAGTGCCTATTCTCTGATAAAGCTACTTAGTTCTTCGTTTGTAGAGAGGAGTTTCTTGGTTGGCGGGTGATTTTCACAATTTCCCTCACAGCTTCCACGGCCTGCAACATTCCGCAAATTGTCAGAATCCTGAGTGCAGCTTTCCCCTCCTGGACAGAAACCTAATCCCGTGCCAGTCCTTGCCCGCCAGCAGGCAACGGTTCCATTTTGAAACAGCGGGGCCTGCACCGTCTCCAGCATCCCTGGGCTGCAGACCATGGACCACGGAGAGCAAGGCACCTCCCCTCCCAGGGGCTGGGCGGTGTCCAGGCAGCACTGCCCCTCGGACGTCCTTTCTTCCCGGGCAACTACCTGCACCAGAACCTCACCTGCCGCTCCGGGCCCCGCGACACCCCGTCCACCGTCGGGGGAATCCCTTCGGTGACACAAAGGCCGGAAGCGAGCTCTACCGTGAGAAGCAGCCAACGTGCTTTGGAGAAATGGAATCCTCAGCTGCGACGCCGGACTCGGGCAGAAAGTTTCGCAATTTTTTCATCCCAGGATTTGGAACCAAGAAGTGGAGGCAGGGACGCGGCTCGGAACCGCATCCCCCAGCAAGGGGACTGCCCACCCTCTGCACCCGGGCCTCCCGCCCGCCTCGGCGGCGGTTCCCACCGCGAGCACCGGGAAGCCGTGGGCGCTGCGGCATCTTCTGCAACACCGACCCCTGGGCCAGCCCCGGTCCCCCGCCAGTACCCCCGCCTCCCCGGTTCCCGGAGGCCTCACCTGCGGACCGGGACGGACGCAGCCGCAGCCCCGGGCCGCCTCGCCGCTGCCCCCGCGTGAGCCGGTAGATGCAGTAGCAGGCGCCCGCCCCGAGGAGCAGGCCCGCCGCCACCCAGCCCGCGTCCCGGGCGCCGCCCATGCTGCCGCGGGGGCCGGGGCGCAGCGCGGGGGGCTCGTGGGCGCCGGCGCCGGAGTCTGCGGAGCCAGCGGGTCGCGCAGCCGCCGGAGCCGCAGCCGAACCGCCGGGGGAGAGAGGAAATGGGAGACGGAGCTCCGCCTCTCGGAAACGGCCCTGCGAACCGAGCAAAACCGCCCCCTCCGGCCACGACACGTCCCGGCGGCTCCCCCTGGATGGGACGGGGGGCGGGGAGGGGAGGGCCTGCCTCCGTGGAGCCCTGCACCCTGCGGGACCCGAGGGGGACACAGGGGCCTGCCACCGCCCAGGATGGGCTCCCCAGCACCTCCTCCCAGGCCCGGGCCACCCGGCCCGAAACCCGCCCCCCTCCCGGCTGCCCCCCCCCGGGGGGTGGGGGCGGCTTTGGTGCGCCCCGCCCATCTCGCCCCCAGCGCCCCGCCCACCGGCCCGCGGTTGCCACGGCAACGTCGGGACGCGCTCGGCCCTGACTCCCGCTCTGCACCTGCCTGCCGCCCCAGCGAGGAGAGGAGGCCGGGAGCGCAGTTTCAGTGGAGCCTCTTGCCATGGCCTCCCTACGCAATGCCAGCCCCTGGCTGAGAAATTACTTCAAGGAGAACTATATTCCTCAGGTCTGCGAGGTACTGGAGCATCTTGGCGGCGGAGTTAGAGGGGGAGGAATGGGAAGGGGTTTCCCCGAGGAGGGCTAGGGTTTGGCGGGGTGAGGGAGTGGAGAGGAGGAAGGGAATGGAAGAGGTGGAAGTCAGCTTTGGTCAGGTCGGGGCAGACGATAGAGATCCGAGAGAAGACGGAGGGGTGGTGGTGGTTGAAAGAGGGGCGTGGCTGACATCTCCCAGGGAGAAGGAGCGCAGGGCCCCAGGACAGAAACTCCAAACTCCAGCTTTGAAGGTTTGGAGAAGAGCCTGAAGACAAGATCAGGAGTGAGAAAGAAGTACATTAGGGACAAAGGAAGGAAACCAGGAGAGTGTGGCTTTATGAAGAGAGTGGGCAATAGTGTCCACTAAGATAAGGACCTGAAGGGGTCTAGTGGGTACGGCCCAAGGCCAGCCTGAGGTTCCAATGGAGCGATGAAGGCAGAAGATACATTGGGGTTAGCTAAGGAGAAAGGGGAAGAAGAGACCTTAGGAGGGAAAGTAGCCAGCTTTTTGTGAAGGGAAGGATCCCACACCTAGTATTTTCTTAAACCGGAGGAAGGACTGCCCCCACTCCTCACCATCATAACAGGAGGGGAGAAGGACAGGATAGGAGTGGGCAGTTTCGTAGGACGTCAAGAAAGTTCTCTGCTGGCTTTTTTTTTTTTTTTTTTTTTTTTTTTTTTTACAAATATTTGGTGAGATGTTTGCCAAGAATGTGTATGTTTGGGTAGGGATAAAGGGAACAGAGGTGAGGTATGGGGACATGAGGCAGAGAGAAGTCTAGGGAAGGAAAGAGAAGGTGAGCAGTATGGAGAGCCCAGCTGGGGTAGTGACTCTCCTATCCAGTTGGGAGGGCAATTTGGTACAGTTCCCCTCCTTTATGGATGGTAATTTAATAAAATGTTAAACACATCTGACGTTGACCAATCATTTCCACTTCTAGGGATCCACTATAGAGCTATACCTGCATATAGGATTAGAAGTTTGTATAAGATATTCATCATAACATTTTTAATAGTGAAAATAGTAAATAACCTAAATGTGAATACAGGAACAGGATATTATGTAGGATTAAGTATATCTGTACCTTTTGAGAAAAAAAGCTCCCCAAGACATATTAAATTTTAAAAAAGAAAATACAAGTTGCCCATCAAAGTGTCTACTAAAATCTAGCTACTTATCAGATTTCACATATGCATGTATGTATAGCTGTGTATGTATACGTACATGTGTATATGTATGTATAAATGTATAGGTGTGTTTAAATGTATATATGTATCTATATGTAAGAATAATACATGCATAGAACATATGCCAAACTATTTACAGCAAATGTTTTGGGGGATGGTTTTAGAGGAGAATTCTCATTTTTCACTCTATATATATCTGTATTGTTTTAAATTTTGTGATGCATTTCATATGTTTTACCTTTATATAATTATGTTTGAAAATATGTAGAGAGCATGTACTCATCTTCCCAATTGTGTGATTTTCTCAAGTAGCACTCGGTAAACCACACGTAGGTCCATAAATACAAGTTGACTTCCTCCAGGATAGGAGTTTGCCAGGCATATAGAATGGAAGGGCGACGGTGAGGGCGCTGGGTTTTTGAGAGAGCCTGAAGTGATGGGCCACAGACTCTAAGGGCTAGGAAATGAGAATAAAACATATACTGATATGTTGGTAGAAAGTACAGGCTCCCGAGGGGTGAGTGAAGAGGGCTGGAGGGAGTAAGTGAGTGAGGGAGCTGGAAAAGTAGGAGGTAGGAGTCAGAAAGTGGAATATTTGTATTTAAGATTCAGGATAAAGCCATTCTGAGTGATGATAGTCCAGGTTGGCCATGGAGCAGGTAGCAGAAGTGGATTTGAGTTGAGGGACAGGGAGCATCAGGGAAGTGGGAGCTGCTCTTCGCCTGCTCTCCACTTGCTGTAACATTACAAAGCTGCAAGAGGCATCCCTGGCCCTTCCTCAGTGTGAGCCCGTCCTCACCAGCCTACTGTATTGCTCTGCCCGTGGAGAAAGGAGGCCCTCAGAAGCGCTCCTTATTGTTTAAGATGTTGTTCTCTTGAGGAGTCCTTCACTCAGCTCTGCTACCACATTACCAGCTAGTGCAAAAGAGCAGTCTTCTGGGGCCCCACATACCTATCCTAACCTGGTTACCTGCTTCCCCTGGGAGGCTACCGGGATGAGTCCCATTGTGCCTCATATCCCTGGACACTTGCCCATTGGACCCAATTTGTCAGGCCTCACACTCTTTCTAAAACCCATCTTCTGTAAGCTTTGGAATACCTAATCGTTTATCTCAGATTTCCCTGTATGTTGAACCTCTTCTAAACTTCATTCATCTATCTGTCCTAAATAAAACATGGTGTCTACTTAACATATAATTCCCTTGCAAACCTCTTGAATAGAGACTGATTAAAAAAAATCTGTTTGATTCACTGGACTTACTGAATCTGTTGATGAATATTTTTTATCAGTTTTAGAAAACTCTTGGTCATTTTCAACTATTTATCCAATTCTTTCTTCTTCTGGGACTCCAAAAAAAAATATGTTCGATTTTTGTTCTTTGTCCTACATTCCCCTTTTGTACTCTGCTCTGTTTTCCCCCATCCTTTTGCCCCTCTGTGCGCAAGTTTGGACGTTTTTTTCACTCATTGTCTTCGAGCTTACTGAATCTGTTTTATGTTGTGTCCAGTCTACTGTTAAATACATCACATGACTTCTTCATTTCAGATAGAATGTGTTCCAGTTCTAGAATGTTCCTTTGATTCTTCTTATACATTCCAATGAAAATTCTGCATCTCTTCACCCATTTGGTCTGTCATTTCCTGTTTTCTTTAACATGTTAACTCTTGTTCTTTTAAAATTGTTGTCAATGTAAAGTTGAATTAAAATATTTATTATAATTTAATTGTTAGAATTGAATAAATGTTCTTTATTTAAATCACTGGTTTAATTTCTGTCTCCTGACTGGACCTTGACTGATGCAGAAGACAGCTGGAAAGGGAAACGAGGGAACTTTCTGGGGATTTGGAAAATGACTGTGAGGTGTGGATGTATCCATTGTCAAAATTATACAGCTAAGCCCTGACTGGTTTGGCCCAGTGGATTGAGCGTCAGCCTGCGGACTGAAAGGTCCCAGGTTCAATTCCGGTCAAGGGCATGTACCTTGGTTGCGGGCACATCCCCAGTAGGAGGTGTGCAGGAGGCAGCTGATCACTGATCGATGTTTCTCTCTCATTGATGTTTCTAACTCTCTATCCCTCTCCCTTCCTCTCTGTAAAAAATCAATAAAATATATTTAAAAGAATAATAAAATTATACAGTTAAGATCTGTGCTTTTGAATTCATGTAAATTTTACCTAAAAAATGTAATTGAGAACAGGTAGGAAAATGGATGGATATATAAATAATGTAAGAATCAGAATGGTGATAATTGTCAAAACTGGGTGATGGTGTATAGGGGTTCATTGTTTATATATGTTTGGTGTTTTCCATAATAAAAAGTTAAAAGATAGCCATGTCTGGGTGTTTTTTTTATAATGTATGTAGCTACAGAATTATAAGCTTGATTTGTCTGTATAGTCATTTTCTGTGTTTGCTTGCTATATCAATTATCCATGGCTATGTAATTCAACTGCAGCATTTCGTGACTTAAAACAACAGGAATCATTTAGTTTGCCCAACAATCTGAACTTCTGGCAAGGTCTTTCAGGAAGAGATGTCTCTGCCCCATGTGGTACCATCTGGGCTGGATCAACAGGGGGTTAAAGATCCATTAAAAAAAGAATCGTTTTATTGATTTTGAGAGAGAGAAAGGGAGAAGAGAGAAACATCAAGTGAGAGAGTAACATCCATCAGCTGCCTCCTGCATGCCCCCTACCAGAGACCAGGCCTGTAACCCAGCCATGTGTCCTAGCCAGCATCAAACCAGCAACCTTTCGATTGACACCTAACTAACTGAGCCACACCAGCTAGGGCAAAGATCCATTTTTAAAATGGTTCACTCACATGCTTGGCAAGTTAGTGCTGGGTGTTGGCTGGGAGTTCAGCTAGGTCTGTGAACAAGTAGGCGTGGTTCCTTCATATGGGCCTCTCCATGGGCTACTTGAACTTCCTCACAGTGTGGTGGCTCGGTTTTAAGACCAAGCATCCCCAGAGAGAACTATGTAGAAGTTCTATCACCATTTATGACTACAGCTCAGATGTCCATATAACATTATTTTCACCTAGATTCAAAAGGAGGGAACATGGACCCTACTTGTTTTCATGTCATTCTTAAGAGATATACTTATTTGTGGGATTTGTATCACAAAGTGAGACTTGGTATTTTACATCATATTAGCTCAAATTTGTATGCTGTAAATCTTCACAGAGTGCAACCACACAGTATCATCATTTTAATTCTGGCACAGAGTCTCAAAACGGGCTAAGGTTGACTTGGCTATGTCATCACTGTACTGGTTTTCTTGCTTTTAAAATTGAATTTATTTGGGTACAGGTTTCAAGTGTACAACTAAACAAACCCCATCATCTGCACACTGTATCATGTGTCCATCATCATCCCAAGCAATTTCTTTTTGTCCCCATTTCCCCCCACTTTTCCCATCTCCACCTACCCCTACCCCCCTCACCCCTGTTTCCCTCTGGCTATCAACACACTGTTGTCTGTATCCATGTGCTATGTAAATATGTTTTTGTGGGTTTTTGTTTTTTTTGCTTAATCCCTTCATCTTCTTTCATCCAGTCCCCCAGTGGCCCTCCCCGCTGACAGCTGTCAATCTGTTCCATGTATCCATGCCTCTGTTTCTATTTTGTTGGTCAGTTTATTTTGCTCATTAGATTCCACATATAAGTGAGATCACATGGTATTTGTCTTTCTCTGTCTGACTTATTTCACTTAGCATAATACTCTCCAGGTCCATCCACGCTGTCACAAAAGGATTTCCTTTTCTTTTACAACTGAGCAGTATTCCATTGTGTAAATGTACCACAGCTTTTTTTTCCCTCTAAACTTTTTATGTATATTTGTTTGTTAATCCTCACCTGAGGATATTTTTTCCCCATTGATTTTTAGAAAGAATGGAAGGGAGAAAGGAAGGCGGGGAGAGAGAGAGAGAGAGAGAGAAACATTGATGTGAGAGAGACACATAGATTGGCTGCCTCCTGAACATGCTCCAACTGGAGGCCTTCATTGGAACCTGCAACCCAGGTACATGCCCTTGAATCTGTGACACTTCGTGTTTGGGCCTACGCTCTATCCACTGAGCCCACCGGCCAGGGCACCACAGCTTTTTTGTCCACTCATCTACCGATGGGCATTTGGGCTGTTTCCAGATCTTGGCTATTGTAAACAATGCTGCAATGAACATGTGGACCACAACAGTATCACTCAGTAAGTGTATCTGAGCCCTTCTATCTATAATGATCTCTCGTTTCTTCTTTCTTTTCTATGTTCCCCAGGAGCAGATATATACTGGACATTAACAAGTCACCTGCACAACATCTACTTCTCCCTTCTCTCTTCCTAATATTCCTTCCATTTTTATGTTATAACCTACCCTTTCCCCTCATAGCTCATGTGCTTCAGGGAAACTGACTATTTGTATCTTAGGTTGGAGTCTGATTAACTTACACAACTAGTGCATTGAGTTTTCTAGGCCACAATGTTTGTGACCATGGCTGGTGGTGGTGAGGATCATGGGAAAGGGCAAGATGTGATCTAAGCCAATTTAGGTCAGGTTGCTTGTTGTAATGTTGGGATAGAGATTTACCATCTCTGGATATTCATGGGGGAAACATGTAGCCCTGGGAGCCATTAGCAATGATCCTGTGTCCACAAGGAGAGATGGTTTTAGGGTGAAGTGGATTTTGAGGAAGGCAGCATGGGGAAATGGAAAGAAATCAGATTTCTAATGACATCAGTAAGCCACTGGGTTAAACCTGCTACCACATGGGGTCTGGGCCCGAAGTGGATCTGCCTTGGGCTGGTCTGTAGTGTGTGGGTTCTTGACTTCATGTAGGAAAGATTTCACCAACAAGTCCAGGTGATTTTGAGAGTACGTTTACTAAAGCTGGGGACAGTGACACAAAGGACAGGCTTAAGGTAGAAGTAACAGGAGAGCCCGGGGGGTGGGGGTGGGGGGCTACTTTGGCCCCTAGAAATATCATAGGAAAGAAGTGAGCCAAGGTGAGGCTGCTGTTAGCTCCCTGGGAAGTCAGAGAAAAAGGGGGCTTTGGCGATAGGATCAGGGGGTAAATCCAGAATGAGCTGCCTGCTGCCCAACGCTCCCCTGATTGCAAGTCTCATGGGGACTACTAGAGTTTAGGAGAAAGAAAGTAGAGATCTAAGGCATGAGCATGCTCTAGCGAGAGCACGCCGTGAGTCCTTTTTCTTGAGGCTTTTAAAAATCTTTCTTTGAACAGTGGGAATTCTAGGCAAGGTCTTAGGGCAGTGGTTCTCACCCTTCTGGCCCTTTAAATACAGTTCCTCATGTTGTGACCCAACCATAAAATTATTTTCGTTGCTACTTCATAACTGTAATGTTGCTACTGTTATGAATCGTAATGTAAATATCTGATATGCAGGATGGTCTTAGGGAA
Source organism: Myotis yumanensis (assembly GCF_028538775.1). Taxonomy (NCBI): domain Eukaryota; kingdom Metazoa; phylum Chordata; class Mammalia; order Chiroptera; family Vespertilionidae; genus Myotis; species Myotis yumanensis. The sequence goes on along the minus strand of NW_027223760.1, from coordinate 69,947,026 downwards.
CCCCTGTGAAAGGGTCATTTGACCACTGAAGGGGTCGCGACCCACAGGTTGAGAACCGCTGTCTTAGGGGAGGCTTAACAGAAAATTCATTAGCTTTCCAGGTGTGTCCTTCAATATGTTGATTCATCAAAATGTGAATAGAGAGGGGTCAGAGTTTTTATCTGGTTAGTTTATTTTCAAAGAACATCATCTAAGAGGGACCAGGACCCAGGCCCTTCTGTCCCAGGACTGTTGGAAGGTGTAAAGCATTTGCTCCTTACTGTCCTTGGTTAGGGAAAATAAAAATTTGTGATTCATTAGCTGTCTGTAAATTGCTCAAATTGTTTGGCCTCATTTAGTGATTTTTGTCAGTTTCCCTTATTCCACATGTCAAGGAATTTCCCTAGCTTCTTACTGTTCTGCCTCAAACCCAAGCTTGATCTTTTGAATTTGCAGTTGTAGGAGCCAATATATGTGGAGTTGAGGTTTAGTACTTGAAACCTAAAGCACCTGAAGCAAGACAAAGGGATCATTTCTGCTATGAGATTGCCCAGGTTGGATTCGTGGCGTGCCAATTACTAGTTGTGTGTTCTGAACACGTTTCTTAATCTTTCTGCCTTGGTTTTCTTGTAGTAAGATTCCAGCTGGATGAGAGACAGGCCTTTATTTTCTAGAGTGAGAGAAAGCAACTGTGAAAGGAAAAAATGGGAGAAGAAAAGCACAAAATGTGTCCTCAGGAAAATCAGTTTTAGGCATAAACAAAGACCGTCCCGGAAGTATAAAAGCATGGGAAATGCTGGGAACTGCTGTTTCTCATCGTAGGCAGCCAGCTGTCTGGCTGGGTCGCAGGCCTGCTCTGGTCTCCCAGGGGCGAAAGCCCTTTTGCCTCTGTTTATATGGCTGAGGTCGCTGGACATCCTGTTTCCTTGATGGGCCTGGGCCGGCCTCCGTCACAGCTGGCACCTTCCTAAAACCCTCTCACTCTGGTTCAGCTTCCAGCTGCGCCTGTGTGTGGCTCACGGCATACAGTGCATACCGGTAGAGGTGGCTTCTTTCTTTCTTTTATTTTTTATTTTTTAGCAGAAGTCCAGGGATGTAAGGTAGAGGAGAAGCACTGGGAGCAAGAAAATTCTGCTGCTTCCATTTACTCCCATCTATGCCCATCTTACAATATCCAAGAGCAACTCTGCTTTTATCTGTATTGTATTTTGGGATTCCCATGAGTGTCATTTTTATTGATTTCAGAGAGGAAGGGAGAGGGAGAGAGAGAGAAAACATCGAAGATGAGAGAGAATCATTGATTGGCTGCCTCCTGCATGCCGTGACTTCCTGGTTCACAGGTCGATGCTCAACCACTGAGCCACACCAGCCTGTGACTTGCGGTTTTCAAAGATTTTTTTTTTTCTGATTTAAAAAGCGAATTTCAAACCACTGTGATCAGCATCCAGGCTCTGTCAAGAAATAATCTCTTCCTGATGGGTCATGTTCTCAGTGTTGTAGGAAGCTAGCCTTTTCCCTCATAGACCGTCCGTATCTGGTATGGCTTTCCTACAACATGGATGTATTGTTTATACAAAAGATATAAACATAGAGATAGAGGATGGCCTTTTTTTTTTTTAGATCTTGGAGTTGATATTTTTGTAAACTTTAATTTTAGATTTGAAATAAATGAACTAAATGGTTAAATACTTGGAATTTAAGCAATAAAATACTTTCTATATATTATTTTAAGGTTTAGGAGAAATATATTTTAGAAATCCAGGTGGTTTTTTGTTTTGTTTGTTTTTCGTTTTTTTGACATGTCTGCCTGTAGACACTCAGCGCCTGAACCCGATAGAACTGTGGGAAAACTGTGTTTCCTTCTGATTCCCCACTCATTGTGTTCATCATCTCTCTCTGAGAGCTCTGAGATACTCACCCCTCCACTAATTGGAATCACCTTCCTTGGAGATATTCCTTTCAAAAGACATTGAATTTTGGAAGATATAATTAATATAACAGCTCAAACAATGAAGCCTTGTTGGTAGAATTTCAGACAGTAGGTCATCCAAAGTATTTAGAAATCTGTCCTCCTCTTTTTTTTTTTTTTTATTGTGCAGAAATCAGCACACTGTTTACAAACAAGGCCTGCCCCATAGGGACTCAAGATGGGCGAGACATTGTGGTGTGGTGCCTACAAAATGATTAAGCAGCCATTCATGCAATTGTATCTGAGAGTAAAAAAGAGCTCATCAAATTGTTAGCTCAGATTTTGGTTTAACATCTAGGAAAGAATAAAAGAGTTTGCAAAACTAGATCTGTCCAGCAGAGGGCATATTTAAATTACAAATCATGATTTTACACAGTTTTCTATTTTTAGAAATAAATAAATACATTTTTTATTTTTATGATTTTATGCAGTTTTTATGCTTTATGTTTCTTTCATGATTACTTTTCCAATCTTTGTTTTAAAATTTTATTTATTTCTAAATCACATAGACTCTATTATGTGTCTTTTTGTAAAATTTAATTTATTTTATTTTTTGTTAATCCTCATCCGAGGATATTTTTCCATTGATTTTTTTAGAGAGAGTAGAAGGGAGGGGGAGAGAGAGAGAGAGAGAGAGAGAGAGAGAGAGAGAGAGAGAGAGAGAAACATCCATGTGAAAGAGACACATCAACTGAGGTTGCCTCCCGCACTGGGGCTGAGGATGGAGCCTGCAACCGAAGTATGTGCCCTTGACTGGGAATCGAACCCAGGGCACAGGCCGATGCTCTATCCACTGAGCCAAACCGGTTAGGGCAGGTCTTTTTAGTTCTTCTCCGTCACCGCCCCGCCCCCCCCCCCCCCCCCCCCCCCGCCCCCTACAAGGAATAGTTGCTGCAAATATTTGACAGATATGCAAGAATCAGGAATTACTGAATACACGAGCAAAGGACCAATAGCCAATCTAGGAAAGAAAGAACTATTTATAGTAGCTAATTTTGCTGGACCTTGGGGGCTTGAAGGTAGTGGCTTCCCCTGAGGGCGGTATTTACTGAATTCTCTCAACCCAGCCAATCAAGTCACAGATGCAGTTCTAGAGGCAAACCTGCGGGGCATATGATTTATTATTTCTCCAGAAACAATTCACTTATCTGGGGATTAGACAGCTGGTAACTGATAGCAATCGGTAGCAATCTAGCTGCTATCAGAATCTGTCGTCTTGCTCACCTCACCCCACAGAGACCACATGCCCTCACCTGCCCCCTCAAGTTGGATGGCTGAGGTCAGTTGGCCGCTTTCAATAGTCTTCAGTATTCTTTCAGTTACAGAGCTTCTAAAATAAAAATCTGGTACCCTCTATCTAAATGTTGACAAGACACAGCAACCCCTTTATTTTCAAATTTTTAACTTACTTCCATAGAAACAAATTAAGCTTTGCCCTAGAAAAACAGCATGCCGACTCCAGCTCTTCCACACATGGGGATTTCGAGCGGTTGTGAAATGTCAGCTTGGACTTGTTTTGGGTGTTGGGGAGGGTAGGGAGGTTGAAGGGACTTTGAATAAACCTGTTCCTAAGAAAAGGGGTTTCTGTAACTGTGTGATTCTGGCATTGCATTTCTGAATGCATCCTCACCTAATAAAAGAAAAAACAAGGTGCAAACTGCATGTTGATTATTCCACCACCTGTTTAAAAGAATTTCCTGGGGTGGGGGTGGGGTAGGCCTAGAAGGGGTCATGGGGGGGGGTGGGGAATGGGGACATATGTAATACTTTCAACAATACAAGTTTAATGTTAATGGGGGGAAAAAAAGAATGTGTTTCTGGGTTTGCATATAAATAAAATATTTCCAGATAAATAGCTTACAAAAAAACCCTTCAACTTCTGGAGGAAGATACACATGCACACAACGTTGTGTGAGTGCAAGGTATGGGTAAGGGAGGAGCCCTGGGTTTGTAGTTTCAAAATCCCTGGCTCTGTGAGTCACCGGGCCCTTCTTTGCCTCATCTATGAAGTCCAGAAGCAAGAATACAACCTCTAACAGTCAAGGCCATCCTAGTTGGATCTCGGAAACAAACTGAACTGTGACTCTCTGAGGCAAGCCACCTGTGACCTTTGGCCATGTGAATGGTCTTGCTGGGGTTTGACCATGAGTGACCTGTTGGGTCTAAAGGAGGACCAGTCCCAGGTTCTGGCTTTCTCACAGTGTGGCTCTGCCTGCTCCTGTCTTATATTAATCTTTTACTCCAGTCAAACTGGTCTGAGCCCAAGGCTTTGCTCTTGCCGAGAGAAAGACCCTACCATCAAGCCCCCTGTCCTCTCCTTGCCAGCTGGAAGATTCTCCAACCGCTAAGGACCCCACAAGCATGTGGTCATTACTTTTATCGCTACTCTCATAGAGCAATTATTTTCTGTATTTAGGCCTTTAGCAGATTTCACTATGTGTATCTGAGTAGCTTCAAAGATAAGACTTGCTCTCTTAAGTGTTGTGTATCTACCCCTAGTTCTAATAGACAGTTATTATTTTGTTATTTATATCTAAACTATTGTTCTATCAAGTTTTCTCTCCCGACCATTTCCCCGCAAATGCATTTGTTCTAATCTTTTCCATTAGTTTTGATATAAAGTCAGTCTCTCTCTGTCATCACACTGACCCTTGAATGATACAAGGGAATGTTTTTCAATTTATTTTCTCTTTGTCCAAGTCTTTTCCTCTAATGGTAGTGGTAATTAGCAGTGGAATGGTTAAAAGTAATGATGATGGCTTGCTATCATTATTATCTATGAAGGACTTAGTTTGTGCTAGACACTCTTCAACGTACTTTACATATATTTATGCAATTCTCATTATAGTTATATGGAATGTGTACCTTCATTATCCCATATATAGTTAAGGAAACAGAGGGACAGAGAAGTAACTTGTCAGAGGTTACACATTAGAAAATTGCAGACCCAGGATTTAAACCCAGTGGACTCTACCCATGGCATCATCTTGCTCCTTGAAAGATGGGTAGTAGTGGAAAGTAGACGTAACTGTCCTGGATTAACCCACATTTGTCATCAGTACCCAGACAGCTTTCAGAATATTTGAAAAATATTAGGGACTGAGATTAGGGAGGCAGAGCCAAAAGAAAGTTGAGGATTACACAATTGTTTTGTGAATTTACAAGCTTGATAAAGCCAATCTGGATAATTAAGCCATGGTCTTTTTTTTTTTTTGGTCCTTGATTATGTAAGTTTTTACTAAGAAAATGAGCAATAAAGCCTTGATTAATATTTCTGAGAGTCAAACATTCATCTTGTGGGAATTTTTGCATGTTTCACCTCTGCTTATGAAGACCAAACTAATGGTTTTGTGATTTTTATTTTCAGTAAGCAGAAAAAAAGCTATTAATTTACTAACTATATTTCTTCTTGGCATGTAGCTAAGCACAGTTCACACAAAAATATATAAGACCTTAGGCTACTTTATTTTGCCTAGTGGGAAACTATGAAGCGTGAGATTTCTTATGCAAAAGTGAACGTTCGAACTATGCTGGCTCCATATGCCTTTAGCATTCCAGAGACTTATCCTTTCAACCTGAATTGACTTCTGCAAGTTAGCTTTTCAGGAAATGTAGTTTTCTGATCTATGAGCATGGAGATGTGAAAAAATAAGCAATGTCTCATATACATTAATCAGATTCCAACCTCCTTAAAAATTCATGTTAAAGGCGAATTCCCTGAAGGACTAGTTTTCAGAGGATAGGATACATTTAGGTTGGAATCACCCTGAATCTAATAAAAATAAAGGTTCCTAGGCCCTGATCTTAGAGACCACATCACTCTCCAGGTGATTCTGATGTCCTCTAGGTGCCAGAATAGGATGGAGGATGGAGGATGGAGGATGGAGGATGAAGGATGGAGGATGGAGGATGGAGGAGGGAGGAGGGAGGATGGAAGATGGAGGATGGAGGATGGAGGATGGAGGAGGGAGGATGGAAGATGGAGGATGGAGGAGGGAGGAGGGAGCGCAGAGCAGGAAGTACAGAAACTCAATAGGAGGGGGACCCAGGCACACAGTGCAAGATAGCAGATGACCTTTCATCAGAGCTATCCAGGGAGCTGTGTGAAGTCTGGCCTCCATGTAATAGAAGACTTCATCCCTTTGGTAGTAGAAGACTATTCAATGTGGCTTGCAGCTGTGGTGAGAACCCCTGATCTCCTGTGCAAGTCTATTCTCCAGGTTCGGGGGAGAAGTCAGTATGTGGATGGCCAAGGGCTCACTGTGAGCAGTGGTGGGGTTAGGTGAGAAAGTGGAGTTGGAGAGGGAAAGACATCTAAGTCTTACTGTTTTGTCATAATCTTAAGGGCTGGATTTTAGCCTGCAGGCTGCACACTAAGAGGGGTTCGTGGAGCTACTGCAAAGTGGGAAGTGTTGTGCAGGGTTCAGTCAGGATACACGATCCTTTTCTTTTTGGAGGAATACTGTGAGGACTTTTGGGAGCCTAAGGATCTGCTGACACATGTCCAATGGAGGTGAGAAGAACTGTGCATGACTCAAGAAGTGGAATTATTTTGTTCACAAGAGAGAGAGAGGAGTAGGAAAAAAGCCAGCAAGAATAGGCGATAGGTGGAAGAAGGGCCAAAGAAAGCCCCCCATCCCACCCCGCTGGAGACAGTAGAGGGAAAGGCAAAGAGAATGTCTCAGGAGGATTACAGGTGATTCCCGTGGGCTGTGTGCTGTAAACCTTTTTCTCTGTCTCAAATGGAGAAATACGAAATGATTTTGTATTATCTCACCAAAGCTGCTTCTTTGGGGCCAGGTTGTGTCTTCTTTATCTCCTTAGTTATAGGTTTTCTGTTCAGTTAGATTTCAGGCTGTTCTGAATGATGGTTGTTTGTAGTTTAATTGTAGTTTTGATGTAGTTGTGGGAGTTCCTGAGTATCACATTTACCTACGCCACCATCTTGACCGGACCCCACAGTAAATATTGATGGTGGATTTTCTCAATCACTTTTGTGGTTGGCTCTGAGGCGTCTTTTCCTTTAAAAAGGACTTCCTCATACTTCAAGTGGGTGGGAAACCACTGATCTGAAGAATCACAACAACGTAGCACTCCTCGCCTATTCCAAACACTGTGCAGGGACTCTATTGTGTCATTTATGATAGATTTTAAAAGAGAGTAAAGGGAAACTGCATTTTGGTTTGACCTTGCACAGTATTAACACTGAATACATATGGAGGGGTATCTACAAAGCATGCATACGACAACCGTCATATTATTTGACTTTGTAGTAGTGTGAGGGGTCTATCTGTTGCTCTGAGAACATGCAGATCCAGAAACCCTGATTCCATTTCCTTTCCTCAGGTCCTGTTGTGTGGTCTGCTTGTTACATGTCCTCAGGATCCGCTGAGGTTTTTAGAGGAAATGATCATCGTTATAATGAAAAATGGCCTCGAAAGTCTTCTCTGGTGAGTCTTGCTTTGATTTGTGGTAGTATTTTGAAGGTAAAATAAATGCTCATTGTAGAGTATCAAAAAAGGTCTTGCTAATGAATGCTTCCAATCTCAAGATGGTTAAAGAATCCCTCCACATGCTTTTAAGTCCGTAAGGACTTGGAAAGGAACAATTTTCCCACTGGTTCTCACCTTGAGAAATAGTGTTTTCATCAGCACTATGTGCTCTAGGGCAGTTTATTTCAGGTTGGACACTCGGAAAGGGAGGCATGCCTTCCTGGGGACGCCACAAAATCTTGAGTGGGGAGGTAGTTTGAAAAAGCCCTCCTGGTGGTTCTGCTCTGCTTCTCCCCAGGGACCTGTCTCTTCCTCCTTGTCCAGTACACTCCACCCCAATAGCCAATGATTGAATTATGGAACTAACTACTATAAAATGAAATTAATTTTTGACTGTGTTTTGTTATTAAAGGGATATGTGCATTGATCCATCAATGAAACCCAAGATTCGGAGATTATCTGAAACTTGCTTGGAACAACTTTTTGGATTGGATGATCAGCTGGTAAGGATTAGTAATCAAGCATTCTAAAATAAATTTTTAAAGTTTTGATGGAAATTTTCAAATACAATTTTGATTTTATAAGTGGTGTGAGAGCAGATTGATTTTGCAATTGGGGGCACTCCCAAAAGTGATGGGGCAACACACACACACACACACTGAGACACATATACACACAGCCACACTCATAGTAACACCTCCCCCATCCCCAAATTTCCACGAAGCATTGAGACAGGCATTTATTCTCCCTCTTTCTGATAAAACCTTTATATTTAATTTCCCCTTTGCCCCTTCTCTTTCCCCTCCTCTCTTGCATTTTTATGATGATGAAAATAGTGGGGTGAGATGCTTTAAAGGAGGATATTTTCTTTCCTTCCTAGTGTACTTCTTTCTGTATTCCATCCCCCTTCATTCTCCCTGCCATCTGCTCAGGAATTATGCTCATAAAGACATGGCCAATGAGGTCTAAGTTAAAAGCCAGGCCAATTATTAATGGAAGGAACAACCAGCTCCAACAGCTGTTTTTGATCCTGTAAAGAGGGCAGGGAAGTAATTCAGGACATGGACGCTTTTAGAACAAAGACTGTGCATCTAAAAGAAGCTAAAATAGCAGAAGGCATGTGGGGAGAGAAATACTGACACAAATTAGATGTGTGCGGGACCACATGTGAGACCTCCAGACCCCAGGCTGATGTCTCAGTAAGCACAGGCAGGGTTGGGGAGTGGCTGGGGAAATTGAGCATTGATAAGTGAAATGGAAGCCACAGTCAAGGTGGGTGACAAGAGCCAGGAAGAATCTGAAGCATCATTTGGAAGACTGCGTAGAGAGAAACACCAATCATTGATCCTAATCACTGGTCAGCAACAGAGGGACAGAAATAGAGGGGTGAAATATTTCTGCCAAGCCTGAGGTGATTCTGAAGCACCGATATACTGGAAAGAACCAATATATCTGATTCTTATTGATCTGCATCATGGTGTGTGTGTGGTGTCTTAATGACTTGACTTTATCAAACACAGACCTCTGATCTACTGCGAGTGCAGACAACTGAAAACCAAGTTCCTGGAGATGTTCGGGGCAACCTCAGGGGCTGAGGGGTTGATCCCCCATCCTCAGCCCTTACCCACTAGAATAGCTCTGCTTTGGGTATAATGTCACTTGAAAAAAAGCTTGAGAACCATCCTAATAGACAAACATGGTAATTGACCATACCTTCGCTACACCTCCCATTGGCTAATCAGTGTGATATGCAAATTAACTGCCAACAAAGATGGCGGCTAATTTGCATACTGCAGGCAGGGTGAGACAGCACGAGCCTCCAGCGCACCGCCATCCAGGGCAGGCCCGCCCCAGAAGCCCCAGAAGCCGCCAGATATGGCAGTAACTATCAGTAAGCACTCTGAAAGTCAGTGGCATAAATGCACCAATTAAAAGACAGATTATGAGGGTGAATCAAAAACAAAACCCACTTTAAATATAAAGACACATATAGATTAAAAGTAAATGAATTAAGCTCAGCCTGTTTTGCTCAGTGGATAGAGCATTAGCCTGTGGACTGAAGGGTCCCAGGTTCGATTCCAGTCAAGGGCATGTACCTCAGTTGCTGGCTTGATCCCCAGTCCCTATCAAAGCATGTGCAGGAGGCAACCAATCAATGTGTCTCTCCCTTTCCCTTCACTCTCTCTAAAATTCAATGGAAAAATATCCTTGGGTGAAGATTAACAAAAACAAAGTAAATGGATTAAGTAACATTAAAGAGATTATAAGAAAAATATATTCCAAATTTTGTTAGTTGTATAATGGTTATGTTTAAATTATTAACACCTAAGAAATTGGGTGAAGGGAACATACAATATGCTGTAGTATTTTATAGTTTTTTTTTACATGTATGAGATTATTTCAAATTAAAGTATTAAAAAATTAAAAATTAATAAAATATTAATTGAAATATATCTGCATTACATGAAAAATCTCCTAATTGCTTCTAGCATAATTTATTAAATTGTGCTAAAATTTACAAGGGTTCAATTAAAAAATATCTTAATTCTAAATGATATATAGAAAATATATAATAGTGCAGTTATAAGCACTTATATGAAAATAAAAATTTAAAGAAGTGAATTTAAAGAAGGGATTAGCCAAAGAAAATATATGCACAACCCATGGACACAGACAACAGTATAGTGATGGCCAGAGAGAAGTGGGGGGCAAGAGCTGGGTAGAGGGGGCAAAAGGGGGGAAATAGGGACATCCTATATAATAATAATAAAAGGTTAATATGCATATTGACTGAATGGCAGAATGACCGGTTGCTATGATGCACACTGGCCACCAGGAGGCAGATGCTCAACGCAGGAGCTGCCCCCTGGTGGTCAGTGCACTTCCATATGAGGGGAGTGCCACTCAGCCAGAAGCTGGCTCATGGCTGGCCAGCGCAGAGGTGGTGGCTGGAGCCTCTCCCACCTCCGTGGCAGCACTAAGAATGTCCAACTAACGGTTTAGACCCCATCCCTTGGGGGCCTAAGCCTTTAGTTGGACATCCCCTGAGGGCTCCCTGGCTGCCAGAAGGATTTCTGACTGCAAGCGTAGGCCTGATCCCCCGGGGAGTGGGCCTAAGTCAACAGGTGGACATCCCCCAAGGGGTCCTGGACTGTGAATGGGCGCAGGCCGGGCTGAGGGACCACCCCCCCTGAATGCACAAATTTTTGTGCACCGGGCCTCTAGTTGCTTATAAGACACCAAAACTGTTAAACACTACTGATCTCGAGGGGTAAACCTCATTGTCAGTATTTTGGAAGCAATCTTATAAAATGCAATTAGATTGTGTCCAATGTCTAGATAAAAGCCTATAGAGAATTAAAAAAAAAATACATGGAATTCCAACAGACACCAAAGTTACTTCAAACAAAGTTTTATTTAAAAGCAATTCTCAGAAGTATTTCATGATGTTGAAAGCACAGAGGATAAAATGGAAGCTGATCCTGACTTAGAAAGGAGTATGACAGTTCACCAAGACATAGGAAAGATGCCCACTTCATGTCATAAGTTAGGAAAAATGGAAACTAGATGTGACTTTGCCAAATGTAAATCCCCAGATGCCTTGGATTGCTAGGTAGAAGGCTTACCCTAAGTTGGCTATAGATTAATTCATTTCTTCTTCACCCTCAGAGAAAATTGAAAAGTTTTTTTTTAAACAAAGAGATAAGACACTAATTTGCAATGTTTTTAGTATTTTAAATTACATATAGTAAATTTAGCTTTCCTTTTTAATTTTCTCTTTTACACAGTAATAACTGCCAGTAATAGAGTGTTTAATGTTTTTGAAAAAACATTTTAAAGGCCACAATATTGGTTATTAATATTGCTTTGCATGGTTTCAGCATGCAGTCATTTTTATGGTCTCACACTACACAGTCCGGCACAACAAGGGCTGTCTGTATGTGCCTATTTATAGTTATATATATTTGTTTCTGTTTATGAAAACAGAGAAGATTTACTACAGGAAACTGTAAGTCAAATAGTTATAGGAAAAATAGGAAATGTTCTCATAACAGTAGATATCAAGTTTAACTGTGTTCCAAGATGAAAGGATCAACCATTGTAAGAAGGAAACTAACTTCACAGACTTTATTCTCCTTTCATAGGAAATGACATTTCCAGATGGGCTTACTAGTTATAAGAAGAAAAAGCATCCATAACATTAAAAAATCTTTAACACAAAGCATAACACAAAAGTGGAGAGAATGCCATCACATAGCTTCACAATAATCAACATTTTGCCATTCTTGTTCATTATTTCCCCCTTACCCTTTTTTGCTGGAGCATTAGAAAACAAATCCCAGGAGTTGTATTATTTTACCAGTAAATACTTCAGTGTGAATCTCTAACAGGAAATTAGATTTTTAGATTACGTACCACAGTGCCATTGTCTACCTAATGAAATTGGCAATAATTCCTGAATATAATCTAGTGCTTGATTGTATTCCGATATATAAATTCCATATTCAGTCCATATTCAGGTGTCCCTAATTCTCAAAAGTGCCTTTTTACTTATGGCTCTAAGTCGAAATCCATACAGGGTCCACACATTGGCTTGGCTGTTATGCGTCTACAATCATTCGTTCTTATTTTTCCCTATGTCATTTATGGAATAAAACAGATAATGTGTCATGTAAAATGTCCCACATTCTCATGGTTTCTTCCGGCGTCATTTCATTTGTTCTGTTTCTTGTATTTCCTGCAAGTTGTACTTAGACCTGCACAATATTCAAATTCTTTCCCCCCCCTTTTTTCCTCTTGGTGACAAAAGGGCTGCATTGGGGGTGTTGTGTTCTTCCTAGTGCATCCCACCGAAAGGCACCCCTGGTCTGGCTGACCCACTTTCAATGAATCTTGATACTTATAAACATTAATATAATTCCTCATTTAGCTTTATCCTTCAATGTAATTTTGTTTTAATCCTTCAATGGAATATTTTTATTTCAGAATAATAATGCCACAAGGCCACTAACAATAAAACTACCTCAGTTCAAGAAAATTATGCAATTCTTTTTGCCTTGAAGATGTATATTTCCTACCAGGTATTTTCAGTAAGAAATTAATTTTTTACCTAAATTAATTCTTTTTTTGGTACTGAAGGTCAACTTTTCTTTTAATGATGTATAACATTACATGGTGCAAAATCAAAACAATAAAATGAGAAATATTGCTTGCATTTCTCCTCTTTAGCCTCCCTGTTACCTCCCTTTCTCTAGGTAACCCATTTTCATAGTTTTTAGCTTATGTCCTTCCATTGATTCTTTTTGAAAAATACTAGCAAATACACTGTATTCTCCACCCCTCTGACTTCTTACATGGAAATAGCAGACAATAGCCTTTTGCTTCTTGCTTTTCTCACACATTAAAATGTTATCTCACAGAGTATTGTGTAATGAAACCCTAAAGTCCAAATGGAAGATGTTGACTTAAAAGGAAAGAAAAAAAGAAAAGAAAAGAAATAAAAAAATAAGAAGGTCTTACTGATGTAACAAACATGGCTTAACTATGAAAGGAAACTGGGGTTTTAACCATTTGGGAGAGACAGACAGATCCTGTGCCCCAGGAATCAACTGGTTGATAATCATATCCACTCTTGCTGGTTTGCAAAAGTATTCCTTTTCTAGATTATTCCTTTTGAGTAGATTATTATTTCCTGAGAAGGCATCAAAATAAGTATTACTATAACCTAGAAGAAATAAAAATAAAGATGTATAGAAATAATTAAGATATGAACTAGATTCATGTTGTTTATTTTTAAGATAAATTTAAGTGTAAAATAAGTAATAATAGTTAATGATATGGCATTTATGTATGTTTATCTGCTGTGTATCGCATTTGAGAGTTCTAAATAACATATTTGTAAGTTTTTAATTCACTTTAAATTGTTTCAGGGGTTTTATTTAATAAAAATTTGTTATAAACATTTACATGTTTAAGGAAATTTAGTTTTTCTAAGTTGTATTTATTTAAATCTGTTTATTAAATAGAGCACTAACGTACAAATAGCAATGAGTGTTTCTCTCCATGCACAAAAGCCTGTTGGGCATTAAAGTCTCTTTAAAAAATTTGCAGAAGTTCAAAAATTAAGAAACGTGCCTGGCCAGTGTGGCTCAGTGGTTGAGCATCGACCCATGAACCAGATCGTAGTTTAATTCCCGGTCAGGGCACATGCCCAGGTTGTAGGCTTGATCCCCAGTGGGGGGCGTGCAGGAGGCAGCCGATCAATTATTCTCTCTCATCAGCAATGTTTCTATCTCTCTCTCCCTCTCCCTTCCTCTCTCTGAAGTAAATAAAAACGTATTTTTAAAAAATTAAGAAATTATATGAAAGAAAAAATCTCACTAGTAATGGCAAACATATAGTAAAGCTGGTAGACCAACCACTTATAAATCTAGCGTGAAACAATTAAAATTGCAAGAAGTACTTATCTATAGTTTTAACCTTTTCTTTCCCTCTTAATGAATTTCCTTTAACAGTTCTTGTAATGCAGGTTTAGTGGTAATGAACAACTCACATTTATTTTTCATTTGAGTCTTACCAGATTCCTTATATTATACTAGATACCTCAAATACTATAGAAGTAAACCTTTTCTATGGGTACGATTTAAATTATAGCCATTTTCTTATATATAATAAATGCAGTGTCTTACAAAGTTAAAAATTAATGGGACAAATTACTACTGACATTAAAGAGCCATAAATTCAGTAGCTGTAATTCATGATTGCTAATTGTATTTCATTATCTTTTCACTTATTACAAAATTTCCTCTGGTCTCATCAGCCTGGGATACAACTAATTTATTACCTCAACATTGCCACCCTTTAACTTTAGGAACCATTTCCCATGGCAGAATTTTCTCTTGAATTTCCAGACTCAAAACCAATCTTACAAAATAATTGGACTCCCAGGAATCATATGGTGATACACCTTCCACCGGGCCGCCCTCTCCTCAGTCATAGCCAGCAGGTGCCTGTGTGCTGCAGCCCTGGGGGAAGTTGATGTGAGTGGTTGGTGAAGGCCCAGAAACGGCTCTCACTCTTAGGTCCTCTACACCAACGCCAAGTTGCTCTTTGACTCAGCAACTTCTCCACAAAGTTGTCCGAACCCTTTACCTTCCATTTGCAGTGGCCAGATGGCAGAGAACTGGCCTGCATCTAGGCAGCTGTCTGATTCAATCCATCTGTACATACGTGTTGAGCTCCTACTGTGTGCAATACACTGCCAGCTGGAATAAAATAGTCAGAGAACATTTTCCAATTAGAAGCCATTAACCAACATACTCTATGAAGAGTAGAAAGCACGCTGCGGGAGCGTCAGTGGTGAAAACTGGAAGTTAAACCACTTTACCCAGTGTACCTGCCTGTGACTGATGGCTCGGCCAGCCAGAGGCACTGCGGAGCTGCAGTGGAGCTGGTGCATGCGCAGCCCCAGGGTGTGGGGGAGGGGAGGGGTGGTGGTGGGGTGGTGATCACAGCCCTGGAGCTCCTGTTGCAGGCCAGTCCCTTGGAGTTATTCTCTTAAAGCTGTGCTTCCTTGTGGAGAAAGCAAGAGGGTGAGGAAAAATCATCTATTTTAATTCTATTAGTGGGTGTTGTTTTTTTTCACTGGGAGAACAATATATGTGAAATTAAAACAATAACTTAGGGAAAGAATCACTAAAAGGGAATGTTCCAACTACAAAGTCTTTCAACAATAGAAACAAAACAATACTGTTATGCTGATTTAAAGAGTTGATCATTAGAAAAGTCAAGTTCAAGTGTTACTGGCTGAATTATAATTTTTCTTTTCAAAGTCATTACTACCACAATGACTATTCATTTGATTGTGTAATATATTTATATTTTATGAACTATGCCATTTATTGTAGATATTTATATAGCACTTTTCAGGTTGTATCTTCTAAAGAGAAGTTTAGGCTTAAGAAATTGAGGGATCAGCAGCAGAGCTGAAACATAGTAACGTAGATGAAATTGTCTTTGCTTCTGCCACCTCATTCCGTTTTTGGTTTCATCTTTCCTGCTATGATATCCCTAATACTCTTACTTTACTGATCTGGATTCCTCCCCCTACATCACACCCCAACATCAGAATTTAGCAGAATTTAGTAAAGATGACTTCAGTGGTTTACATTCTCCCTCATCACAAGAGTAATTTGCAAGTCACTGATCATCAGAGAGATGCAAATTAAAACTACAGTGAGGTATCACCTCACATCTGTCAGAATGGCTGCCATCAACAAGTGACAAGTGCCTTGAGAATGTGGGGAAAAGCAGTTCACCCTAGTGAACTGCTGGTGGGAATGCAGACTGGTGCAGCCATTATGGAAGACAGTATGGAGTTTCCTCAAAAAATTAAACATGGAATTGCTATTTGACCCAATGATGCCACTTCTAGAAATATATCCTAAAAGACCCAAAACACTAATCAGAAAGAATGTATGCACCCCTATGTTCATAGCAGCGCAATTTACAATAGCTAAGATCTGGAAACAGCCCACGTGCCCATCAGTAGATGAGTGGGTAAAAAAGCTGTGGTACATTTACACCATGGAATACTAGGCAGCAGTAAAAAAGAAGGATCTCTGACCCTTTGAGACAGTATGGAGGGACCTGGAGAGTATCATGCTATGTGAAATAAGCCAGTCAGAGAAAGACAAGTATCACATATCTCACTTATATGTGGAATCTAATGAACAAAATACATCCAGAGACATAGAAGCATGGAACAGACTGTGGAATCTCAGAGGGAAGGTGGAGGACTTGTATGCATATATGCATAACCCATGGTTGGTAAAGGCCTGGGGTGGGGAGGAGGTGGGGGCGGGCTAGAAGGGATCAATGGGGGAAAATGAGGACACATGTAATACTTACAACAATAAAGATTTAATTTTAAGAAAGGAGTAATTTGGCCCTAGCTGGTTTGGCTCAGTGGATAGAGCATCGGCCTGTGGACTGAAGGATCCCGGGTTTGATTCCGGTCAAGGGCACATGCCTGGGTTGTGGGCTCGATCCCCAGTGGGGAGTGTGCAGGAGGCAGCTGATCAATGATTCTCTGATTTCCAAATGGCACTGAACATGAAGCAGACTATCAGGGGGCCTGAGGGTTTTTGTTATATGCCCGAGATAAATTCATGAATAACATTTGTTTGCTGTATCTATTAACAAAGATGTACAGCAATGTGCAAAGGTGAAAAAGGGGTTGCCTTAGAAAAGTAGAATTCAGAATTCTGGGAAGTTGGAATAGATATGAACCAAACATCTCTACACCAAATAGATGCGACCACCTGTTTGTGTACTTGTATGATAAAGAGGGTGGCAATAGCATCAGAGAAAACATACAGCATTAAGCACTTTACAGTAGCCATGTACATATAATAAGCGTGTCAATGTGTTAAAGAATGGACAGGAGGTACAGATGATTTCAATCATCCTTAGCCTTTCCCACATATTAATGTGTATTATTATGAATAGTTGCAAGTGATAAATTTGCATCTTTTTCAGTGTAGACTTTTAATAAACACGGTTTTCTATTTCTGCTTGGTAATTTCTGTAAGCTTTATTTATTTATTTATTAAAATATATTTTATTGATTTTTTACAGAGAAGAAGGGAGAGGAGGGATAGAGAGTTAGAAACATCGATGAGAGAGAAACATCAACCAGCTGCCTCCCGCACACCCCCTACTGGGAATGTGCCCACAACCAAGGTACATGCCCTTGACCGGAATCGAACCCGGGACCCTTCAGTCCACAGGCCGACGCTCTATCCACTGAGCCAAACCGGTTACGGCTGTATGCTTTTTTTAAAAGAAAAATCTCATTTTATACTCCTGAGAAGGCAAAATCACCCAGTTTAATAGTGACAGAGTGACCAGCAGAGTCACAGCTTTATAATCCTGTCAATATAGCTGCTAATAATAATGCCATAGTACTTACCTTAAGTGCTTTAAAGTAGGTGCAATATAATGGGAAATTTTAAAGCTGTGACTTTATCTTTTAAAATGTGGAAAGAGATCAACCAATGAACTCATATGCATAAATGCATAACCCTTGGACACAGACAAAGGGGTGGTGAGGGCCTTGGGGTGGGGGTGGAAGCCGGTTGGAAGAGGTAAATGGGTGAAGAAGAGGACTTATGTAATACTTTCTACAATAAAATTTAAAAAAAGTAGGCAATAGGCATACACAATAAAATTCCAAAATATGTAAATGGCAAATAATTCTTCCAATTGGCTCCCGTCTCCCAGCCGGGTTATGCTCCCCAGATGCAACCATTGCTCTCATTTTCCTCTGGACCTCCCAGAGGTGGCCCGCGTTTATTTCTAATGTTTTATTTATTTATTTATTTATTTATTTATTTATTTATTTATTTATTTTAGATGACTCCAGACTTGATGATAAAAGCATGCACTTTTTACACTGGACATTTAGTAAAGAGCCACTTCAGGTACGAACGTCAGTTTTTATATACTATTTCTTCCTCTTTGTGTTCTTATTCTTGACAGTCTCCATATGGAGAAAAGCTCACTTTTGGCCAGATGTGCTGATTTTATCTATAGTTATAGTTACTTAAAATATGTTCTTTATTTCTTCAAGGTATCACTTTGTCTTTTTTATCTATAATAATAAAAGCATAATGTGCTAATTAGACCGGATGTCCTTCCGGACGACCTTCCAGATGAAGCCTGCCAGGGCTGCGAGGACCGAGGCAGAGGTGGCCGCCGTGGTGGCAGGGGCCGAGCCCCTTGCAAGAATTTTGTGCATCGGGCCTCTACTTTTTAAGTAAAACTCCAAAATTGAAAATAGAGGTCCATAATTCTCTTATCTGGAACTCTTGGAGCCAGATGTGTTTTGGAATTGAGATTCCTTTAAGAGAAAATTTAGACAGGTAATCTCTGCATAGACCATGGTTATTATATAACATTTTAGTGGTGTCTGGGGCAGCACATTGGAACAAAACATATTTGAATATATTAGTATTTCTATAGTCAGATAGATATATACTCTAACTGTGAAATGAAGAAAGATGTTAACCAGCCATGTGTCAGATGCAGAGAGATTTTGATGCAAAATTACCCTAGACCAGGTCTAGTTTTGCCTCTATATAGGTTATGAAAAAAACTTTTGGATTTAAGAGTTTCCTGGGCTTCAGAAATGTAGACAAGGGAAGTGCAAGCTCAAAGAAAATGCAAGGACCGTCTAGAAATAAAGCAATAAAAATCATTTATTTCTGTGCTGTGGTTTTTGAGGAGGTATTACTTTTTCTCCCTCTCAATTTATTTAGTAATATATTGCCATAACATTAAAATATTATTTTCTCTATTTTCTGCCTATAGCGGTTGGAAAGACATAGCAATTCCTCGCATAAGGGAAGAAGACATTATAGCTAAAAAAATGGAAATAGCAATTAAACATGACAATTTAAAACTTCAAAAATACGTATTTTATCCCTGGCACTCTTATGTGAAAAATCTAAAAGAACAAATTAAAGGTAAATCCTTACACAGTAGCAATTATTTTCTATATTCCTGTATTCAAAGAATAAAAAAAAATAGTTAAGCATAATTTATACTAAGGAATTCATTATTATTATTATTAAAAATATATTTTATTTTTTCCATCACCATTTATTCTCCCTGTACCTTCCTCCCCCCCTCCCCCCCCCCCCCCCCACAATCACCACACTGTTGTCCATGTCCACAAGTTCTTTCTCTTTGTTTTTCTTTTTTGCTCAATCCTTCCACCCTGCAGCCTGCTCTCTATCTAGAGGTCTGTCTCTATTGATAATTTATTATTTTTATGTCTAGAGAATTGTCATGAAACATAAAGCCACTAATTTAAAGTATTTAATGAGATTTGTCTCAAGGCATCTACACTAATAAAAGAGAAACATGGTAATTAGCATACGACCGCTACCCTTCCCATTGGCTAATCAGCATATCCTTATGCAAATTAACTGTCAGCCAAGATGGCGGCCGGCAGCCAGGCAGCTGGAAGCGAGCATGAGGCTTGCTTGCTCCAGTGACTGCAGACTCCAACGTTCCCCGCCTGACTTGCAGGCCTCTGAGCTGCAACTTTAAGAAAGTTTGTAACAAATATAGAAGCTAAACAAAACCCCAGAAACCAGCTTTCAGCCGGCCGGGATCTCAGAGCTGGAGTTATACATTGTTTCGATTATAGAACTGAAACAAACCAGATACCTGCCTTCAGCAGCGGAAGCCTCAGAGCTAGAGCCAGAGCTAAAGCTGGCCCAGAATAAAAAATGAAAAAGAAAAAAAGGAGCGGTTGGGAGCTTCAGTCAACTGCCACCCTGAAAGCAGCCCTCATCTCCTCACCCAGACTGGCCAGGCACCCCAGTGGGGACCCCCACCCTGAAGGGTGTGTGACCAGCTGCAAACAGCCATCATCACCTCATCCAGACTGGCCAGGCACCCCAGTGGGGACCCCCACCCTGATCCAGGACATCCTTCAGGGCAAACCAGCCGGCCCCCAGGCCTCTATCCTATATAGTAAAAGGGTAATATGCCTCCCAGCACCGGGATCAGCGTGACAGGGTGGCAGTGCCCAAACCCCCTGATCGCCCTGCGGCTCTGTGTGTGACAGGGTAGAGCCATAACCTCCCCATGGGCCCTGCCCTGAGTGTGAGAGTGGCAGCACCCCAACCCCCTGATCGGCCCTGCTCTGTGGGTGATAGAGGGCGGTGCCCCAACCTTCTGATCCGCCCTGCTGTGTGTGTGACAGGGGGCGGTGCCCTAACTCCCCTATCAGCCCTACTCTGTGCGTGACAGGGGGGAGCTTTCCAACCCCCTGATGGGCCCTGCTCTGTGCGTGACAGGGTACGGAGCCCCAACCCCCCTGATGGGCCCTGCTCTGTGCGTGACAGGGTACGGAGCCCCAACCCCCCTGATGGGCCCTGCTCTGTGCGTGACAGGGGGCAGCGCCCCAACCCCCTGATTGGCCCTGCTCTGTGCGTCACAGGGGGTGGCGCCGCAACCTCCCCATTGACCCTGCCTTGAGTGTGATAGGGGGTGGTGCCCCAACCCCCCAATCAGCCCTACCCTGAGCGTGACTGAGGGTGGCATCGCAACCTCCCAATCCGCCCTGCTCTGTGCATGACAGGGGGAGGTGCCCCAACTCCCCAATCGGCCCTGCTCTGAGCCCAACCAGGGGCTGCACCTAGGGATTGGGCCTGCCCTCTGCCACCCAGGAGCAGGCCTAAGCCAGCAGGTCATTATCTCCCGAGGGCTCCCAGACTGCGAGAGAGCACAGGCCGGGCTGAGGGACCCCCCCCCTTCCCCCCCGAGTGCACAAATTTTTGTGCACCGGGCCTCTAGTATATATATATCAGTCTATTTAATCATAGGGCATTTAACTAAATCAAAATACTACTTCATGCCCTAGTCAGTTTGGCTCAGTGGATAGAGTGTTGGCCTGCGGACCTAAGGGTCCCAGGTTTGATTCTCTTCAAGGGCACATGCCCAGGTTGCGGGCTCGATCCCCAGTAGGGGTTGTGCAGGAGGCAGCCAATCAATGATTCTCTCTCATCATTGATGTTTCTATTTCTCTTTTCCTCTTCCTTCCTCCCTGAAATCAATAAAAATATATTTTAAAAAATACTACTTCATGATTGTATTTCTATGAATAAATTTGGAAGTTCTTTTAAAAAAAATAATTTCATTAATTTTAGAGAGAGGAAGGGAGAGGGAGAAAGAGATAGAAACATCAATGCTGAGAGAGAATCATTGATCGGTTGCCTCCTGCACGCTCCCTACTGGGGACTGAGCCACAACCCAGGCATGTGCCCTGACCGGAATCCAACTGTGACCTCCTGCTTCATAGGTCGATGCTCAACCACTGAGCCGTGCTGGCCACGCAGAAGTTCTGATTTTATAAAGAACACATTTGTTTAAAAAAGAAATTATACATATTTGTGTATATACATATTGACATTTTATTTACATCTGTTACATCTTAATTTCTAAGGGAAAGGTGATATTTAAAGTTTAATAAAGTCTCAGGAGTACTATCTACTGCGTAAAAAATAATTAATTTCAGATGTAATTAAAACCAAACAAAAACTATTAGATACAACATTAGTTCATATTATAAACATGATAGAATATTAAATACTTTTTTGGAAACAGTTTTAACTATATACAGTAATCTAATAAATTTTCTTTAGATGTACTATTTCGGATACAACAGATATTCCACAATAAGAAGCTAATAATAATACTACATAAATGGAGGGATAAAGCAATATATCAAAGTAAAAAGAGAGAAGAAGAGCTGGTATGGTATATTAGAAACTTAAATTTTTTAGAAACTAAATTTTGCTGTTATATTGATGTTGCCTTAGATAATAATGCTATGTGTGAAAAATACTAAAATCTTGACTATTATGTGCTTTTGATGTAGGTCTTTGTTCTTTTAACGTAATAATTTAAATTTCACTTCAGCTATCCAAAATATTTCCTAATAAATTCTGTTGTTTCATTTCAACTATAAACATCAAGAAATTTTTAAAAATATTTTGTCTAAACTTATTGGTAAAGATACTAAGAATTTTGTTTAAACATGTATTTAAATAGCTATAGATATATAACATGGAAGAGAAACTATTTGATATGATTATAATAGAGAAATAAATAATAAAAATGGAATAAATTTATTTTTCTAGATAAGATTAGATTGCTATTTATTCTTTTTCATCATTCAATTTAATAAATTATAATCTTAATATTAAATTACTTTTAAATGGCTGAATTGCTAAGGTTATTTATTATTATTTTTTAATATTTTTATTGCTTTCAGAGAGGAAGGGAGAGGAAGAGAGATAGATAGAAATATCAATGATGAGAGAGAATCACTGATTGGCTGCCTCCTGCATGCCCCCTACTGGGGATCAAGCCCACAACCTGAGCACGTGCCCTTGATCGGAATCGAACCTGGGACCCTTCAGTCCGCAGGCCGATGCTCTGTCCACTGAGCCAATTCGGCAAGGGTGTAATAAATTATAATCTTAATATTAAATTACTTTTAAATGGCTGAATTGCTAAGCTTAAATGATCATTCTTAACTGGACACCCACTAGCAATTAAAACAATCAAAATAGAGGACCGAAGCAAACTCCTCCAACTTTAAAAATATCTCTAGTTTGCTTAAGTTATTAATACATTATTATTTAATATTCTAGAATATTCACAGTATTTCCTGGGGTTAGACAGAAACATGCTGAAAATGTTTGTAGTTACATTGTTTAGTAGGTAATGTTTTATTAATATCTTTTGAAATGAAAATCAGAGATAAAGAGAAAGGAAAAAATAGGAAGGGATTAAACCTTCTGTTTTGTGCTTGCCCCTGAGGAAGGCAGGATCAATGCCTCCCACCCCAAACTGCTTCAGATGTAGAGACTGATGCTCTTGCACACTTACAAAGAGAGAGCCTGAAAAGATGGATTACTCACCGAACGGTGCTAGCGTCTGTGGTGGGATGAGATGTCTGCGGCATAGTTCTCGCTCCCTAGAAGTTTATCACCTCCTGGCATTGAATTGGTTGCAGGATATCCTCTAGCATTTGCCTTGTGTGGACTACATTTTCAACCTTGCCGTGGGTACCACTGTTTTAAGTCTGCTCTTCAGTGTTTTCCACCACTTGGTGTCCTAAGATAGAGTTTTGACCCCAGGCCCCCTAGTCTGACCATTGCTTGTCTAACGGAGAAGTAGATAACTGTACAAGACCAATCAGCCCCTGTCTACTCCCCAGAAACTGAACTTTCCTAAGAGCAGACAGTATTGTTCTCTTAAGCATCGCCATACACTGAGCACAATGTTTTGCACACAGTAGGTATATATCCTATATAATAAAAAGCTAATATGCAAATTGACCGAACGGCAGAAGACCGGTCACTATGACGCACACTGACCACCAGGGGGCAGACGCTCAATGCAGGAGCTGCCCCCTCGTGGTCAGTGAGCTCCCACAAGGGGAGCCGCTCAGCCAAAAGCCCTGAGCCTGGCTCGCTGCTGGAGAGCACAGCAGCGGTGGCAGGAGCCTCTCCCATCTCTTGGGGCAGTGCTAAAGATGTCAAATTCCGGTTTAGGCCCCAAGGGCTCCTGGATTGCGAGAGGGCGCA
Organism: Myotis yumanensis; assembly: GCF_028538775.1. Classification (NCBI taxonomy): domain Eukaryota; kingdom Metazoa; phylum Chordata; class Mammalia; order Chiroptera; family Vespertilionidae; genus Myotis; species Myotis yumanensis. The sequence goes on along the minus strand of NW_027223760.1, from coordinate 69,923,414 downwards.
GGCCAGGTTGAGGGAACCTTGAGTGCACGAATGTTGTGCACCCGGCCTCTAGTTACTATATAATAATGCCTATTATATATAAAATAATAGCATTATCCTTAATGTGGCTGTGGGTTATAGTGTAGTTAATTAGGTTTTCTTTCAGCTGTGTGATTCCTTGCCCTCACAAGCATTCTGCTTGCACCTAGGTGGAGTGAGGATGGCGGGTGTGTGCTGGGAGGAGAATAAGAGAACATTTCTGTGTGCTAGCTTTCCAATGCATGCTCTTACTTAGGCTCTGATAAGTATATATATAGAAACAAAAGTGTGTGTGTGTGTGTGTGTGTGTGTGTGTGTGTGTGAAGAGGTCAAACACTTATTTACCCTAAAGGCTTTTCCCTTTATTATGCAGTCTTCAGGACTGTTTGGAAAATTAAAATTGGGAATTTCTGTAATGATAAGTCAGGCAAATCCCCAAATTCTTTATTTCTGACTCTCCTTTTTATTTCTGTGCTACCTCCCTCCCTCCATGCCGCAAATACAGGTCCTATTGTTTTTAGAAATTTGACACTCTGGGTTTCAGCTTCCTTGTTTATAAAAGAGGATGTGGGGCCACACCTTTTGGAAAAAAAAATATTTTTATTGATTTTAGAGAGAGAGAAAGGGAAAGGGAGAGAGAGAAACATAGATGAGAGAGAAACATCACTGATCCACTGCCTCCTGCACAGCCCCTACTGGGATCGAGCCTGCAACCCAAGCATGTAACCTGACCGGTAATCAAACCAGTGACCTTCTTGGTGCATGGGTGGATGCTTAACCACTGAACCACAAAGGCCAGCTGGACCACATGTTCAAGGTGGCTGTCTGTGCCAATGTTGTATGACAACTAGTGGAAATGATCTATAATGCTTTGGTGGCTCAGAGAATATTAAACATGCTCTGGATAATGATAATTTATGTACTGATGATGATAATGTTTAATAGGTGCTATCATTGTGTCAAGCTTTGTACTGTATATATATCATCTCATTTAACCCTTACAACAATTTCATGGAATTTCTAAATTGTTTTCGTGGCAGTTGTTAAAACATGAAGTTCAATTGAAAAAATGGAGAAACAGGATTAAAAGCAAAGGAGCTATTGAAGAAATCGTTTCTGTTGAACACATTTGGTCTGGAGACTATTTTGTAGGTAAAATTACTGAATGTGACCTTACACAGTTACCAGAAAGAGCAATATTGCAGGTTTGTATGAATTTATGTCTAACTAGTTATTTTCACAATGTTTGTTAAAAGAGTGGTTTTATGAACCTTACATGAATGATGGAAGCCATATTTTGAGGAAATATTTTTTATAATTAGCTGTTGGCTATCTCATTTTATGGAGGCTATACATACATTTGGAAGCTATCAGATAAATATGACAATAAAAAATGAAGAAATTAAAGCTGTAGGAAATAAGAATGAAAATAATGCTTTTCATTTCTCCTTCAAACATATGTTGCCATTTAAGGTGCAACAGATTTTAGGTACATGGAAATCAGCCGAGGAGGGAGCTGGGTGGCGAGGAATGGGGGGTGCATAACTGCCCACACCTCATCAAACAGGCTTCCTCCAATCACGAGCCTTATTGTTACTGACATAAGCTGATGCCATAATTGGAGGTGGAGGTGGAGTGTGTGCAGATGCAACAGGGATGCGAGCGTTCTGAGCCCATAAAGATATCAAAAAACATAATTGTTTGTGGGGATTAAAGAAATAAGGTCCTGCCCTGACTGGTTTGGCTCAGTGGATAGAGCATCGGCCTGCGGACTGAAAGGTCCCAGGTTCGATTCCTGTCAAGGGCATGTACCTTGGTTGCGGGCACATCCCCAGTAGGGGGTGTGCAGGAGGCACCTGATCGATGTTTCTCTCTCATCGATGTTTCTAACTCTCTATTCCTCTCCCTTCCTCTCTGTAAAAAATCAATAAAAAAATATTAAAAAAAAAAAAAAGAAATAAGGTCCTATTTGTTTTTTATAAAACAAAGTCCAGAGGAAGACAATGTAAGGTTGCCCCTCTACAATGTCAATAAAAATGTAATTCTTCTATGTCTTTACCCCACAACCCTTAGCACCTTTTTGCTTATTGTCTCCCGGTTATAATATGGCTACTCCATTTTCGGCCTCATGTTCAGCTACCAGGTCAAAATAAGGGGAAAAGTCACGGTGGTAGAAGGCAAAAAGGTCGTCTATTTTTATTAGGAAAATCTTCCCCAAGACTCCAGTGTCAAGACTTTCATTGATATATTTTAAGCTAGAACTTTATCATCTGATCATGTCTAATTGCAAGATTGCTAGGCAGGAGGGTACTTTGAGAGGGATTGGGTTAGTTAATCAACCAGTTGGCCTTGTTACACCTGGATTGGAACTGCCAGTCATCAGCCTATTTAAAAGGGCATTCCTGCCCGGCCGGCTGGTGTGGTTCAATGGTTGAGTGTCGACCTATGAACCAGGAGGTCGTGGTTTGATTCCTGGTCAAGGCACATGCCCAGGTTGCAGGCTCAATCTCCAGTAGGGGGCATGCAGGAGGCAGCCAATGGATGATACTCTCATCATTGATGTTTCTATTTCTCCCTTTCTCTCTGAAATTAATAAAAATATATTTAAAAAAATAAAAGGGCATTCCACTTTGCCAGAAAAGATTTGTTGGTTGCAGTAAAAAAGCAAAACCAAAATAAACAACAACAATAACAAAAAAAATCGCACACACAACTACAACAGATAAAAAGCAAGGGAGTATTTAAGAAGTCAGTACATAAAGAAACTCTGGTTTAATGCTCTTCCATCTCCCAATTCAAAGAGATCAAAAATGCCAACTAATAAAGATCCGAAACACTCAGAGTCAGCAAACCATCTCATAATTTGACCCAGGGTCTAACAGAGACTTGTACATAGAAACTTCAACAGTTATGACAGGCTATGAACTTGTATTTTTTTTAAAATTTAAATTCTTTATTGTTTAAAGTATCAGCTCTTTTTTTAAATTAAATCTTTATTGTTTAGATTATTACAGTTGTTCCTCTTTTTTTCCCCCCATAGCTTTCCTCCACCCAGTTCCCACCCCACCCTCTGCCCTTACCCCTCCTGCTGTCCTCATCCATAGGTGTACGATTGTTGTCCAGTCTCTTCCCGAACCCCCACACCCCTTTCCCCCCAAGAATTGTCAATCCACTCCCTTTCCATGCCCCTGGTTCTATTATATTCACCAGTTTACTCTGCTCATCAGATTTTTTATTCACTTGATTCTTAGATTCACTTGTTGATAGATAGGTATTTGCTGTTCATAATTTTTATCTTTACCGTTTTCTTCTTCCTCTTCTTAAAGAATACCTTTCAGCATTTCATATAATGCTAGTTTGATGGTGATGAACTCCTTTAGCTTTTTCTTATCTGTGAAGCTCTTTATCTGACCTTCAATTCTGAATGATAGCTTTGCTAGATAAAGTAATCTTGGTTGTAGGTTCTTGCTATTCATCACTTTGAATATTTCTTGCCACTCCCTTCTGGCCTGCATAGTTTCTGTTGAGAAATCAGCTGACAGTCGTATGGGTACTCCCTTGTAGGTAACTGACTGTTTTTCTCATGCTGCTTTTAAGATTCTCTCTTTGTCTTTTGCCCTTGGCATTTTAATTATGATGTGTCTTGGTGTGGTCCTCTTTGGATTCCTTTTGTTTGGGGTTTTCTGTGCTTCCTGGACTTGTAAGTCTATTTCTTTCACCAGGTAGGGGAAGTTTTCTGTCTTTATTTCTTCAAATAGGTTTTCAATATCTTGCTCTCTCTCTTCTTCTGGCACCCCTAAAATTCGGATGTTGGTACACTTGAAGTTGTCCCAGAGGCTCCTTACACTATCTTCATATTTTTGGATTCTTTTTTCTTTTTGCTTTTCTGGTTGGGTATTTTTTGCTTCTTCGTATTTCAAATCTTTGACTTGATTCTTGGGATCCTCTTGTCTGCTGTTGGATCTCTGTATATTATTCTTTATTTCAGTCAGTGTATGCTTAATTTCTAGTTAGTCTTTTTTCATATCCTCCAGGGCCTCACTAAATTTATTGGCAGTTTCTAGAAAATTCTTGAAAAACCTTAAAACCGTGGTTTTGAACTCTATATCCAGTAGTTTGCTTTCCTCCATTTCTGTCATTTGTGACCTGTTTGTCTCCGCATTTTTTATGCTTCCCTGTGTCGACAGAGTGGCTTTCTGTGCTAGGTGTCCTATAGGGCCCAGTGGCTCAGCCTCCCCAATCACCTGAGGTGGACACTCTTGGTGCACCCCTTTGTGGGCTGTGTGCACAGTCTTGTTGTAGTTAAGCCTTAATTGTTGTAGGTATCGCTGGGAGGAATTGACCTCCAGGCCAATTGGCTGTGAGAATCAGCTGTGTCTATGGTGGGAGAACTTCTGTGCTGGAGACACCCTTCTGGGGCAAGACTTGCTTCAGTGGGGCTTTGGTGCTCACTGAGTCTGCCCCCTGAGTGTGTCCCTTATGGATCTGAGGAGTTGTAATCTGGATGGTCCCACTCTGACCACTGGGTACACTGGCTCTTGGATCTAAGGAGGTGCTAATTTAGCCTCTGCCTGAGGCTACCCAGCGGGAACTACGAAGAGATCTGCAGATTTCCCTTCCTTGTTTTGGTTTGGAGGTGCCTAGATGAGGCCCAGCTGTGAAGCAATGCAAGCTGCTGTGGGGCCTTGGGCCTTCCCTTGGAAGTTCTGGGTCTGTCTGGCCCAGCTGCAGTTTGTTAGGTAATTTTTAGATTGCAAAGAGCCAGGGTATTCATATGCAAAAGCCTCTGTGGCAGCTTGGGTGCGGCAGGGTCTCAGGGAATCAACAGGGCGGAGCAAACAGCTATGACTGATCCTCAGCCCTGCCCTAAGAGGCCCCACTTCTCAGTGTCCTGGTAATCGGTAATCGCTGCAAGCACCTCTGAGAGAAAGCCGCCCTCAAGTTCTGAGTTCTGCCCGCTGCCAGACAGTCCAGTTTCTCCCCGTATGAGTCTGGGTCACCAGAGACTTCCCGGAACTGGAGTTCAGAGCAGTCGGGGGCTTGAGACTCCCTCCCGATTGAAAAAGACAGCCGCGTCCTCAGTTGCCAGCCCTTGCCAGCGGTGCCTCCGTAACTCTGCACTTTACTTCCGCACCTCCTCTGAATCTCAGTGTGCTTTTCTCTTTCCTTCTAGTTGTAGAATTTCCACTCAGCCAGCCTTCCTGTAGTTCTGGATGATGTCCGTTTTGTCTTTTAGTTGTATTTTTGAAATTGTTGTGGGAGGCAGCAATTTCCAGTGTTTACCTATGCCGCCATCTTGGTTTTCTCAACTTGTATGTTTTTTCATAAAAGGTTTTTCAATTTGATAAAATAGTGATTAAAAAAAAAAACAAAACAGTCCAGGCTGTTTCTCTGGAGAACTGGGTACATATCCTGCATCAGCCATTTATTAGTAGTATGACCTTGGGCAATCTCAGCCCTCTCAGCCCTCTCAGCCCTTGCTTTTTAAAACATTCCCATCCTCATCTCCCTAGCCAAACTCGAAACTTATGGGGAAGAGTTTATGTTGGAATAATTGAAGTTTTAGAATTCCTTTTGGAAAAACCCATTTCAGAATGTCAGAGACATGTAGAATTATTGGGGATGTTGCTCGGAACAGTGAAAACCATGGCCAGTTTTTGCGTTTTAAATATAACTTTCTGATGTTGTCACAGATGGGGACTAGGCCCCCGGAATGGGTTTGCTTCGGGCCGGCCTGCTGTGTGTGGGTTCTTGCCTTCGTGCAGGAAAGATTTCACAATATGAGTCCAGGTGATTTTGAGAGTAAGTTTATTAAAGCTGGGGAAGGCCCTAGGGTAGAAGAAGCACCAGGGGAGAGCCTAGCCCTAGGTGGTGCTCTGCTTTGTTCCCTAGAAAGATTGCAGGGAAGAAGTGAGCCATGCTGTTAGGTCACTGGAAAATCAGAGAAAAGGGGGGCTGTGGAGACAGGATCAGGGGGTTAGCCCAGGATGAGGTGCCACCGCCTGCTGCCCCCTGGTGGCAAGCCTTGTGGGGATCTTTAGAGTTTAGAAGAAAGTAAAAATGTCATGCTTGACAGTTTCTAGAAGCTGGAAAAGGAAAAGAAGTGGATTCTTTCTAGAGCTTCCAGAAGGAATGCAGCCCTGACAACTTCTTCATTTCAGCTCACTGAGATCTGCTCAGACTTCTGACCTCCAGGACTGCAAGATAAACTTGTGTGCTAAGCCACTACATTTGTGGTAACTTGTTACAGCAGCAGTAAGAAAAGCCCAATACGATAGGATGTATTCTATCTATTTCCATTTGGAACATTACTTGCCCAAACTGACATGTCGACTGTGACGTGCATTTATTTAAAGCCTGGTTCATCTGACCCAAAAGTCTGTGCTCCTCTGCTCTGTCGCACAAGCTCTGCTCTTATTAAAGGATGACCCTGTGGCCCTAACTGGTTTGGCTCAGCGGGTAGAGCATCGGCCTGTGGACTCTAGGGTCCCAGGTTTGATTCCGGTCGGTTGCGGGCACATCCCCAGTAGGGTGTGTAGGAGGCAGCTGATCAATGTTTCTCTCTCATCGATGTTTCTAGCTCTCTATCTCTCTCCCTTCCTCTCTGTAAAAAATCAATTAGATATATTAAAAAAAAAATGATGACCCTGTGGACTTTTCTCTTGAATGATTAAAAAAAAAAAAAATTCATGCCTGAGAACAGGCATGGGTGTGCTCCAGAGAGAGCCTGCCCAGCATCATTTGTCTTGAGGGGTTTTTAACCTCTCCTCTGGGGGCCAGAATCTTAGGGGAGGGTTTCAGCAGAATATTCATCAGCTTTCTAGGTGCATTTTAAATATGCCGATGCATCAAAATGAGTGTATAGGGGAGTTTGGGATTATCCTCTGGTCAGCTTCACTGCTTTACTTTTATCTTGGGTCTGTCTGTCTGTAATTGGGTTTTTGTTATTTGTTCCCCTGACTTCATCCATCCTTGGGTTTAGTGGCCACAAATGGCACGAATTGGGTCTCTGTTCTCTATTTCCCTGACCAGGGTGATTTAAGCTCTTTAATCTCTAGGCAGAGAGGAGAGGTATAAACCATTTGCTCTCAAGTGTCCTTGGGTAGGGAAGATAAGGCCTTGCGATTCACTAGCTGGCCATAAACTGGTTAAATTGTTTGGCCTTAATTTTCTTGTCTCAGTTTTCTCATTCCACTCGCCCAGGAATTTTCCTAGCTTCTTACTATCCTGCCTCAATATCATGTCATGGGTTACGATCCTACTTCCGGTCCCTTCTTCCAGCCTGGTTTCCCCTCTTCACTTCCATGTGGAATGATGTAGAGGCCCTTGGGGATATAAGATTTACAGAGTCTGCCAGAGTGCTCAAACAGGCGCTAGAGAAGAACAAGACTTTTGTGTTAAGTTTTTGCCTTTTTCAGGAGGAACAGCTGAGGATCTCAGAAATTAAATGACATCCCCAAAGTCACATAACTATAACTCTGCAACCAGAACCTGGTTTCCCTACATCGTTGGCTAGAATTACAGCCTCTATATCATTTTGTTTTTCTTCTGGAGAATTCTAAGGAAATGTTATATATATATGAATATTTTACTCTTGAGACAAAAACAATAATTAAAATACCATTATATATCTGTTTAATTGTACTACCCTTAAACAAATACGAGTAATTGTGTTTCTTTTTAAAATGACTAAATTCTGATATGATACTAAAGCACAGCTTTATTTTTGGAGATATTCTTAAATTTTTCTCAACATAATAAATTGGTAATGTCCATTAAAAATGCATAGGTAGCTCAGCTTTTGTGGCTCAGCAGTTGAGCATCAACCCATAAGCCAAGAAGTTGCTGGTTTGATTCCTGGTCAGGGCACATGCCTGGGTTGTGGGTTTGATTCTTGCTAGGGGTGTTTCTCTCTTCTCTCTCTCTCTCTCTCTCTCTCTCTCTCTCTCTCTCTCTCTCCCCTCTCTGTTCTCTCTGGAATAAATAAAAACATACTTTAAAAAATGCATAGGTAATAAAAGAGTGTATTTATAGAATAGTGTAAAACTAGAAATCAATGATTCTAACACTCATGTCCTGAACAGTTGATTTTGTTAAGCTTATTTTTGCAATAGTTTTGCAAAGTTAATTTTTAAATCAAAGTTTTAAAATGGCATTTAATTTGGTGACTTCTCTGGTCAACTAATTCTCAGGGAATTGAGAAACAAAGGTGTACAAGAAGAAAAATATAATGTGAGTTGGATCTAATTTTATTTAAAAATTTGGAAGTATTAGTTTTTAAAATAAATGGAAATTTGTACATTTAGGTTGCCTGATGTTTTGAAGAAATAATTAAAAACAGCAATCTGGAATGGGATACAATTTGAACTTGGAAAACACATTTAAACTGTAGGCTTGCTTTTTGATCCAGTTACATCAACTCATGAAAACAAGTCAGGTTCTGTTTTATAATAATTTTTCTTAATATCACTTAGTGATGAGGAAAGGCTGTTTAGTTAGCAGATGGTAGGGCTCATACACTATCAGTCAAACTCAGAGCTTGTGGGAGGGTTGGCAAAGACCATTTTCCATGAAAAAGCAAGTTTTTTTGTGTTGTTTTTTTTTTTCTTATGTGTGTAGTTTGACAAGGCATACAGAGAAAGCCTTATGTTGATGAATTTGGAAAGTCTAACTAATGTTGTTAAGTAATGTAGTTGTCTTAAAATGTAGAGTTGCTTGATTAGTTTAAAAATATAAGCAGCATCTTAGGGCTTTCATTTTAAACTACAACTTTTGTGTGTTTGTAAAAGATATATAGCACGTGGACTTGCAAAAAGTTATAAAATCACCTTCAGATTTTATAGTGTTGATGACTCATCTTCCTCGGGGAAAAAAAAATTCAAAACCCTGGATAGCTATTAAAACTCAAACCATGTTGTAGGAGAAGAACCAGATGGTTCAGACCTTTCGGATTAAATTACTTAGAACTGCTAAACAAAAGAGTATTCTCAATGAGTTTTTGAATCCATGTTTTGATAACCTCAGGGGTCAGTCTGACCTCAATGCAACAAAGCAGAGAGCGGTTCCAGGTTTCACCGGTGTGTAAGGTGTGAGCTACAGATAGGGAAGGTTCCAAAACCACATTGATTGCTCTAGGAGGCAGCTGTGTGTGTGTTGGCTTGGCCTGTGGAATGGGTGAAAAAGCAGATGAAGCAAAATATCTGAAAATTGCTTTAGTATCGGTTAATTTTTGGTAGAGGATTGCTCTGCCCATGGACCTTGCCTTCATCATGTCAGTAATCAGGCATTCTATCTAAATGAAGTAGTTTATAAATGATCTTGCTGTCACATTTTAATGACTTGTAAATTGTACAAGATGCTACATTAATCTTAGCAAGAACCACCCTTGTGAAATGATACATCCACTTGTAGGATGAAAAACTGTATCACAGAAAGAGGCACGTGGACAGAGAGAGTGCCCTCTGGAGTCTGGGTGGCTGACTCTGCCACCAGCTGTGGGACTTCAGGCCTGTTGCTTAATCTCGTTGTTTCTAAACTGTCTGATTTGTAATGGGATAATAATAATAAATCTCTTGCATTTGCGATTGTGAGGATTAAATGTATTCATATCCATGAAGTGCTTAGATCAATGCCCAGCATGTGGTAATTTCTCAGTAGAAATCACTATTATTAGCATGTTGAATTAGATGACTGACTGACGAAGCCACCGGACGGGAAGTCATGAAGGCTGGCTTCTGAACGCAGCCCCGCTGGCTTGCTGACTGCCCACAGGACATCTAGCTTCTCTCAATCTCAGTTTAAAGGAGTGGTTCTCAACCTTCCTAATGCCGCGACCCTTTAATACAGTTCCTCATGTTGTGGTGACCCCCAACCATAAAATTATTTTCGTTGCTACTTCAAAACTGTAATTTTGCTACCGTTATGAATCGTAATGTAAGTATCTGATATGCAGGATGTTTTTTCATTGTTACAAATTGAACATAATTAAAGCATAGTGATTAATCACAAAAACAATATGTAATTATATATGTGTTTTCCGATGGTCTTAGGCGACCCCTGTGAAAGGGTCGTTCGATCCCCCAAAGGGGTCTCGACCCACAGGTTGAGAACCGCTGGTTTTAAGACTTTGAAAATCCCTAACAAAGAGAACGTACTTGTAGTTTCTTCTGTAAAATGAGAGGAGGGTGGGTTAGATGGCCTCTATGATTACTTCTAGCTTTAAACATCTCTAAATCCTGGCTGGAAACTAGCATCCCAGCAGAGGAAAATGTCAGGCGTGAACGCAAAAAATCCTAGAGCGCTTTGCTCATATTCTTGTCCCTGCTTGTAACTCTTTTCCATCCCACTGTTAGCTTGGCTAGGTCTTTCTCGTTCTTTACATCTCAGCTTAAATGCCACCCATCAGAGTGACCTCTCCTAACTACCCAATCTAAAACTAATGCCTCCTATAATGCCTGGCTCTTTTCCTTCATAGCACTTCTCATTGTAAATAGCTATTGATTTTTAATAACACTTTTGTTTTTTTTGTCTGCCCTTCTAAATTATATGTTTTGAGATTTTAGGAATTACATTTGTTTTAATTACTTATTGATCCTCGGCACCTAAGAGACTGGCACAAGTAGGCACTCAATCAAGATTTCATTTCATTTATTTAACCATTATATTGGATGTCTATAATGTACAAAGCGATGTTTCAGGCATTGGGGAAATAGCAGTGGATTAGACAAATAGCCTTGTTCTTATATGTTAGTGTGAGAAATCAGTTAGTAAATAAGTAAATAAACACACAAGAACATGTCATGCAGAATTAATGCTATGTAGGAAATAAATCAGGTTAAAGGATGAACACCTTTACCAAAAGGAACAGCAAACAAAAAGGCAAAAAAAGTAAAAATAAGTGGTCCCTTGCTCAACAAAGACATATTTTGTACTAATTAAATTTCTTGGCTATCTCATGGAAAAGGTGCTTCTTATTTTTTTTTTAATTTCTTTTAATACGATATTGATATGCTTAATAAAAGTATTATGCAAATTAAAAGCAGACAAGTGGGACTAGATCAAACTTCTGCACAGCAAAGGAAATCATAAAAAAATGAAGGACTACCTACCAAATGGGAGAAAATATTTTCAAATCATATATCTGACAAGGGATTAATATAAAAAATATACAAAGAACTCTTACAACTCAATAGTAAAAAATCTAAAACAAACCAATTTAAAAATGGGTAGAAGATCTCAATAAACATTTGTCCAAATAAGACACACAGATCACCAACAGACACATGAAAAGATGCTCAACATCACTAATCAGCAGGGAAATGCAAATCAAAGCTACAATATCCACACCTGTCAGAATGGATATCACCAAAAAGACAGCAAAAAAGTGTTGGTGAGGATGTGAAAAAAGGGAGACCCTATGCGTTATTGGTGAGAATGTAAATTGGTGTAGCCACTATGGAAAACATTATGGAAGTTCTTCAAAAAATTAAAAATAGGACTATCATATGATCCAGCAATTCCATTTGTGGGTAGTCATCTGAAAGAAAATAAAACACTAACACAAAAAGATATATGTGCCCTGATGTCTACTGCAGCTACAATAGCCAAGATTTGGAAGCAACCTAAATGTCCACTGATAGATGAAGAGATAAAGATGTGCTATATACACACAATGAAATATTATTCCGCCATATAAAGAATGAAATCTTGCCATTGGTGATAATATGAACGTGTCTTGAGGGCATTATGCTAAGTAAAATAAGTCAGACAGAGAAGGACAAATATTGTGTGATATAAACAAAAACTAAAACCAAAACCCCAACTCATAGATACACAGAGAACAGGTAGGTAGTTGCTAGAGGTGGGGGGTGGGTGAAATTGGTAAAGGGAGTCGAAAGTTCAAACTTCTGGTTATAAAATAAATAAGTCATGGGGATGTAATATACAGCATGGTGATGTCATGGGGATGTAATATACAGCATGGTGATGTCATGGGGATGTAATATACAGCATGGTGACGATAGTTAATAATACTGTATTGTATATTGGAAAGTCGCTAAGGGAGTAGACCTTAAAAGTTCTCATCAAAAGAAAAAATACTTGCAACTATGTATGGCTATGGATGTTAACTAGACTTATTGTGGTGATCATTTTGCAATATATACAAAGATGAAATCACTATATTGTACACCATATTTAACTAATATGATGTTAAGTGTCAATCATATCTCATTTTTAAAAAAGAGAGGCTGGGGTGTGCTAGACAAGGGCTGTCAGGGAAGGCTTCTCTCTGCTGAATATTTGTTGAAAGAATTGAAAGAAAAATGAAGCCAAGAAAATGGAAGAAATATTTCAGGGCAGTTGAGTGGGTCAGTTTGGCTAGAATGGGGAATTTATGTTGGGAGCACAAGATATAAAACTGGAATGATGGGATGGGGCTAAATCGTTGAGGCCTTGAGTGTCCACTCCGGAGTTGGGCTTCATCAAGTGGGCAAGTGACATGATGGCTGACTTACAAAGCTGTTTTCTTTACCCTTCACCTGTCTTCCCTCTCCTCCCCCTGCCTTGTTTGGGTTGCGGGGAGGGGGTTCAGGTAAAGTCTGAAGGCAGACGGAGTCTTCTCTAAGAAGGAGCAGTTGGGTTGCACACCACGGGAATGAAAAGGAAGACTCGTGCGAGAACCGAAGCTGAATTCTGGAACCAGCAGTCTGAAATGAAAGGGCACATGAAGAGGCACACAGCATAGCGTTAAGTCTGGGCGACTAGAGGGGTGGGGAACTCAGATCTAATAACCTCAGGAGCAGAGCCAGCTTCTGTATTGATCTTAAATGCATGACTCACACCACTCACCACTGATTCCTGACTCATGGGTCCTGTCTTGCCAAGTGTTTTTCTTTCCATTCCATACAATGTTCCATTGAAATGGTTGGTTGAGCCTAATTCAATTCAGCAGTTTGCCATCTGTTCTAGATGGCTTGTGATCTGCATGGAAGCATTTACCAATTAACTCAAAAGTCTGTGTTCTATGTTCGGAAGACAACTCTCCTTCATTGCACTACAATATAAAGTTAATTAGGAGAGAGTTGTCACCCCTACCCCTTCCCTGTGCCTTCCCTGGCCCCACCATCTCTAATTTCTTTCTTTCTATTGATTTATTCCCTCGGGTCTATAAATGTATTCTACTCACCCTATTACTGTAAGACATTTCTCAACCCTCCTCCTCTCTTGAATTAATACTCTACTTTTATTCCTATATGTGTTGTCAGACTTCCTGACTCTATCTCAAACCACTGAGAGGCCCAGAAAATGCTTTAAACAGTCTCTACCTGAGTGTTCCAAAGACACAGGCCGATCCATCATTTCCAAAGTAGAACTCATCATTTAACTTCCTCTAACTGTCTCTCCTCTATCCTGTTTCTAAATGAATAGCATTATCATCAACTTCACTGACCTAGCTAGAAATTGGAAATAATCTTTGACTTTTTTCTTTTATCTTCCACTACATTTTTTTAAACGTGTAATCTCTCTTATTTTCTCTTCTACATTCCCTCTGGCACTCATTATCTATCAGTGAGATTGTTATTGAAGCTACTTCCTTGAGCCTTTCAACATCAACTCTTGACCTTGACTCATTTTTCATTTGCTTACCCAGAGCTATCCTTATCTTTCAAAAGTCACATTTATTCATGTCACTTTGCTGCTTGAAATCTTTCTTTGATCCCCATGGCTTTCACATGGCCCGTAGGGCCCTTTACGTTCTAATTCCTCACTTTAGCGTCATTGTCTACCATTTCCCCTCAGGAATTCTTGGCTCTAGCCAGGCTGAGTTGCTTTTTACTACCTTAAATTTGAATTAGTAGACTGAGTAAAGCAGATGACCCTCCTTAATGGACAGGCATCATTCAGTCCACTGAAAAAGGCTGAGTAAGAAGGAATTCTCTCTATACCTGACTGCCTTTGAGCTGGGACATCTCATCATCTGCTGCCTTCTGACTCAGATGAGCCTGGAATTTCTACCTTTGCCTTTTCTGGTTCTCAGGCCCTGGACTCACATTTGAACAATACAATTGGCTCTCTTGGGTCTCCAGCTGCAGAATTTGGACTTCTCAGCCTTCATAATATGGGGAGCCAATTCTTTATAGTAAAAACACCCAAAAAACAAAAAGAACCCCAAACCATATATTACATAGATATGGTAAATACATATAAATCTATAAATCTGTGTCTGTATATCTCTTGTTTCTGTTTCTTTGGACTAATGCAAGGACAAATGGACAAAGAAGAGAACCAGAAATGGGTGATCAGGGAAACACCAGGATGGGTAATGTGGCATCTTAGAAGCTGGAAGAATGGAGGCTTTTCATTTAAAAAATACAGCTCTAGACAGTTTGGCTAGGTGGATAGAGAGTTGTTCCTCAGACTAAAGGATCCTGGGTTTCATTCCAGTCAAGGGCACATACCTCAGTTGCAGGCTTGATCCCAGACCCTGGTCGAGGTGCATGCAGTGTTACAGAAAATCGGAGACGAATCAAGCAACGCTTAGAGAGATGGAGTTAAATTTATTATTATGATTACACGCGGGCCCAGAGAAAAATGTCTCTAGAATTCTGGGCGAAGTCACACAGGAAGTTTTGTGTATTTATATTTTTTTATTCTCTTTGTCTCCCATATATGGGGTTCTGTTCTGGTCCCCTTTGCAAGTTCTTAAAGAACCCCTATGTGCTGGGGCTTTGAGACCTCAACCAAAGGCTTGGCCAGGTGCCAGCACTGATAACTTCGTCTGGGGAAGGTTTAATGGCCGCTCTGAAATGGGAGTAGTCTTATTTTCCTTATTATTTAAGCCAGCAAGCATTACAGAAGCCAAAATAGCAGGGTTACAATTTCAAACAGCAGTTTTTATATAAGATGGATGCTTCAGCAGGAGGCAACCAAGCGATGTGTCTCTCTCACATCGATGTTTCTCTCTCTGTCTCTCCCCCTCCCTTTCATTCTCTCTAAAATCAATGGAAAAATATCCTTCAGTGAAGATTAACAAAAACAATCAAACAAACACAAAACAATACAAATGCCAAAACAAAAACTAGGTCTACAGTAAATGGTTAATGTCATTGTCTTCCTGGGGTTAAAAGAAGGCCCTAAAGAAAAAGTTCTTAAATTTAGTTTCTAAAAGGGTAATATTTGTTAAATTTGATCAATGGATATGTGTTTGTTATTAAGTTCTTTCTCTAGATGCTTAAATGTTTCATAATGTTTTACTTTGTTTTGATCAGGATTTCCCAAATCTATTTGACCACATAATCATTTTCTTTCTTACAAAATATTTTAAAATTGTTTAAATTCTAAGTAATACATAGAAATATTGCTCTATATATCCCTGGGATTTGATGTTTGAATGCTGGATACATATGGAATTTATGTACAAAACAATATTTTGACTTTTAATGGCATTTGGAAACATACTACAATGCTTTTTTAGGATATTATATTCTAGGTAGTATATGTTTCCTTTGAGAATAAGTTTATTTTATTTTTTAAATTTTAATAATACATTTTATTTAATCCAATATATCTAGATTATTATCATTTCTACACTTAACCAATACACAAAAATTGCCAATGAGATATTTTATATTCTTTATTTCACACTGTCTTTGACATCAAGTTTTTAATTTATGCTTTTACAACATTTCAATTCTAACGCTAAATTTTCATCAGATATACTTAATCAGATATACAGATATATCAGATATACAAATACAAATACAGATTGCATTTAGATCTCATGTCACACCTGAAAAAGTATTCACATACCCAGATTGCTCCATGTGTAATTAAATGTTTTCCAATAACCAAATCAAGCTTCAGATTTTAAATTTAAATTAAATTAAAATTTTGGTTCCTCAGTCATACCAGTCACATTTCAAGTGCTCAATAGCCACATGTAGCTGGTAGCTATTGTATCAGATAGTGAAGAACAAGTGTAAATTGGGAAAAGACAGAAGAAGAATACAGAGTGAAAAACTTGGACATTAATTAATTGTTGTTGTTTTTTTTGCCTTAAAATTCTATATGCACGAGAAAAAGCTCACGTTAGGTAAATTTTAGAATATCTACTATTGTAAGCATTAGAAATAGTACCACATTAAAAATAAAATTAATGTCTATAGAATATCCTACTTTAGGTAGGCAAAACAAGATCATTGCTAAGAATAGTCCAGGTGTTGTATCAATATTTAAAACTTTGGAAGAACATGTAGGTTAGCCATGGACTCGGATTGTTCAGTTGTTAAGTATTTTACTCTTGGGAATTCTATCCAAATGGGATATGGTTAAAACTTTCCCTAACTGTTTGGAAGTGAAAGTGTTGTTATATTTTTTTGACACGAGATGTTATATAAAAAGGAATGATTGGTTTAAACAAGGAACAGGAAACTTTTGACCGGTCAAGGTTTCATTTTGAATGAAGAGAATGGCTTCATTATACAACTGAGGTTTACTTTTGAACACATTTAGCCTTCAAGTATATGGGTGTTTGCAGAATTTTCACATGAATATTTCTTAGGAGAATTTGTCATCAAAAGTGAAGGAAATCATCATCACTTGTCAAGTAGTTTATGATTGGAAATTGCCTAATAATTTTGAGCATTTGGAAAAATGTTCAAAATAGTGTTTATATGCTGAGGACTAAATCTTACGCTGAAAGGTGTTTTAAGTAAATATACTCATTCTATTCTAGGCTGGAACAATCTATCATTCTAGAGTGGGGTAAAGTTTCTGTGGAAATTGTGTAGGGAAACAAATCCTAAATGTAGAAAACTAGAGTGTGGATCGCAGCTCTGTATAACTGTGTGTTATGGACCCAATGTTTGTGTCTACACCAAATTCGTGTGTTGAAACCCTAACCCTCAATGAAATGGCATTAGGAGGTGGGGTCTTGGGGAAGTAATTAGGATTGGATGAGGTCATGAGGGTGAAGCCCCCCTATGGGACTAGTGCCAGTAGAGCAGTGGTTCTCAACCTTCCTAATGCCGCGACCCTTTAATATAGTTCCTCATGTTGTGGTGACCCCCAATTTCATTGTTACAAATTGAACATAATTAAAGCATAGTGATTAATCACAAAAACAATATGTAATTATATATGTGTTTTCTGATGGTCTTAGGCGATCCCTGTGAAAGGGTCATTCGACCCCCAAAGAGGTCTCCACCCGCAGGTTGAGAACCGCTGCCTTAGAGCAAGATGATTGCTAAAAATAGACAAAAGAGCTTCCTCTCTGCCTTGTGAGGAGACAGTAAGAAGGCAAGCCAGGAAGAGAACCCTTACTAGAAGGAGTTCAAAGTTCATCTCTTCCAACAGGCTCCTCCACCCCGTCAGTATCCGCTCAGTAACACACTTGATGCTCTATCATAGTCAGCGAACAAGAACCCTTCCCAGCCAGCCCACTCTATTTTAGACCTTCCTTGATGCTTCTCCCTATGTGGAGATCCTTCTCCATTTGCAAGACATGTGCTGATATCCCAATACCAATCTAACACCACAGGGAATTAGGAATATATTTATTTCTCACCACGAACATTGTAAATTTGTTTCTGTTGGAACTTGCTTGTTTTGGAGAGCAGAGGGTTACAACATCTTAAAATCATAGAATCTTTATGTCAGAAGGGACTAGCCTAGAGGTCTTTTCTTAGATAAAGCTGGAATCTGCCGATTTCCCCTCTCAGAGATCCTAGTCCTAGCACTTGAGGTCATATGAGAACGAAAATATTTGCTGTACTCTTTGTGCTTCAGATTATTGTCAGCAGCTCAGTCTCCTCATCCCAAGAACCATCCCTGGTCCCTTGCAGGAGTATCATTCATTTGCACCAGAGTCAGGAGGTGCAAGGAGTGGACAGGCGGCTTGACAAGTCTCAGACTCTAGGAAGACTCTTCTTGCAGCTGCCTCTGTGTTCCTTAACTGGAATCATATACTAGCAGGGCTCATTCCAACAACTTAGAGGCAGAGCAGGCTTCCTTGCATTTGTAATTCTGCTTCCTACTAGGGTGCAAGGTTCCTCTCTCATCTTTCGTCCTCTTTGTTACATCCCTTCATTTCTTTCGTGACATGGGCTTCCAGTCCCCTTGCTCACCTTATTAGTTGTTCATGGACCCCTAGATGTTTTTCCTTCCAAAGATTAAAATTCCCCCTGGCACCTAGCACCCCCTGATACACATTGAATAAGAGCATCGAGTAGCCTCATACTTTATACTTATACTAGAAACCCGGTGCACAAAAATTCATGCACTGGGGGTGGGGGGGGGGGGCCCTCAGCCTGGCCTGCACCCTCTCACAGTCTGGGAGCCTCAGGGGATGTCTGACAGCGGGCCTAAGCCGCAGTCTGGCCTCCCTATGTGGGAGGCAACTGGAGGGCTGATCAGGGGAGGCACAGGCAGTGAGCAGCTGGCCCTGTCCCCCCCATCACCCCTCCACTGTTACCGGTCACCCCCCCTCCATCGCCATCCCCTCCTTCTGCCTGCTGGCATGCACCCTGGCTGGCCTGGTGCCTCCTGCCCCCCCCCCCCCCCCGCCCCACCCCCCACTGACCAGTCATTCCGCTGTTTGGTCGATTTGCATATTATGCTTTTATTATATAGGAGGATATAGTTTCACTGGCATATAGTTTTATTAAAACTTCTTTTTTTTTCTTCTGTGCTACATCTTTCCAGTTTGGGGGTTAGGATGTCTTGCCCATGAGAATAACCATGCAGTGATTATCTATGAAATTGAATTAAAAATCCACACTCACCTGCCTGATGTTTTCCCCAGGTTTCCATGTTGGCAACAGCCTGCATTTCTTATGGAATTGTTTTCTAGTCTTTTCAAGTATAAATGCATTGAACATTTAAAAATTCTCAATATATATTATACTACAATGGCATGACTTCCTAGGAGAAAGTGAGGTTCATGGTAATTGCACTTAAATTCTTTGCAAAGTTTATTCCACACTGAGATGTGAAACACTTGCCTTTAAAATATTTCTGGACAATATTCTATTGAATTAGTAAGGTATGACTGTCACTGAATAGGTGCTTAACAATAAGTGTTAAATGAACTAGTAAATAAATAACTCCCTACATATTGGAAAAGGCATTATATGGCCTTTTTAAGTAGCTCCTGTTTTCTCTACTATATAGACAAGAATGCAAGTGTACCTTTCAGATAAAGGTCTGTCTCCACTTATGTAAGAATCTAGCACTTATATGATGTGTAGGATCCAATTAGGTAGAGCTTCTAAAAAATTACAAATAATATCCTGTTAGGATTTGTAGTTGAAAATAATTTAATCACGTTGATGTGGAAAAGTAAACCCTTTTAAACTTAACACTGACAATTACACAATGGCAGTACAGTGAGGGGTCTAGTTTTAACCATTTGGTCATGAGTCGCAATAGTAATTATAAGCTTTTAGGTATGGCGGAAGCCTTGAGAGATCATCTCATCCTAGAGCCTCATTTTGCTGATGAAACAGACTCAGAGGAGTCAGGTCACTGAACTGGGTTGAATAATATCCTCCCCAAATTCATGTCTACTAGTCACCAGAACCTCAGAATGTGATTTTATTTGGAAATAGGATCTTTGCAGATGTAATTAGCTAAGATGGGGTCACCCTGGAAGAGGGTGGGTCCTAAGTCCAGTGACCAGTGTTTTTATAAGAGACAGGAGAGGGAGATTCAAACCCACCCAGGAGGAATGAAGACCACATGATGACAGAGGCAAGGGTTGGAGCGAAGTGGCTACAAGCCAAGGAAAGCCAGCGACCACCAGAAGCTAGGAAGAAACAAGGACACTCTGCTGTGCCTTCAGGAGGGTGGCCCTGCCAACGCTGTGATCTCACACGTCTAGACGTCAGAACTGTGAGAGAATAGGTTTCTGTTGTATGAAGCCACCCAGTTTGTGGTCATTGGTTACAGCAGCCTTAGGGAACTGAGCTCGTGACCTTCCGAGGGGCAGTGGCGATTCTGGAATAAGGGTCCAGGAAATAAAGGCTCGGTCCACCCAGAGCAGCTGTGCTCGAAGTTCTCCTGTCTACTTCGTGTGTTGGAGCTTAATAGGTCTTTTTTTTTTATTTTTTATTTTGTTTTATTGCTTAAAGTATTACAAAGAGTATTACATATGTCTCCTTTTTTTTTTCTCCCCTTGACCTTCCCCTGGCCTCCCTACCCCCCAGTGTCTTGTGTCCATTGGTTATGCTTATATGCATGCACACAAGTGGAGCTTACTAGGTCTTAATGAGTTCTCTTACAGTGTGCAGCCCTTAGGGCATTGCGTCTTGCCTTTCTCTTTCTCTAAGTCAGGGGTCCTCAAACTACGGCCCGTGGGCCACATGCAAATACAAATATTGTATTTGTTCCCATTTTGTTGTTTTACTTCAAAATAAGATATGTGCAGTGTGCATAGGAATTTGTTCATAGTTTTTTTTTAAACTATATTCCGGCCCTCCAACGGTCTGAGGGACAGTGAACTGGCCTCCTGTTTAAAAAGTTTGAGGACCCCTGCTCTAAGTTGTTCTTAGGCAACCCTTACACAAATTTTAGTATGTACACTTACCTTAATAAAGCTTATAGTAAATTAATATCTATACTTTCTTCCTGAATAATTACCAGAATTTAGGACACTCTCTAGTTTTAGAATATTAGTATTCTCTGATGTTTTGTTCCACCTTGTGTTTTGTTTTTGAAATATATTTTTTCACTGATTTCAGAGAGGAAAGGAGAGGGAGAGAGAGATAGAAACATCAGTGATGAGAGAGAATCATTGATCAGCTGCCTCCTGCATGTCCCCGACTGGGGATTAAGCCATCATGTGCCCTTGACCGGAATCGAATCCAGGACCCTTCAGTCCATAGGCCGACGCTCTAGCCACTGAGCCCAACCAGCGAGGGCAAGTTATGGTGCTTTAGATAAAATTCCTATCTTCAGATAAAGTTCCAGCATTTAGATCCCTGCTTCTGCAATGTATGGATTACATTATCATTATTAACAGCAAAAAATGCTAAGTGGAAGAGTTACATCAAAATTCATATTTTTCAAAATGACATATTTCTTTCCTTTGTGTTTAGATTTTCTCCAACCTCAATTTAAAAGATATGATAATTTTTGGTCAAGTTTGCCATGCCTGGATGGCAATGATACAAAACAGCACATTGTGGAATCATGTAAGTAGTCACTACCTGAAGCTGTGTCTTTACTGTCATGTGCTGCTGAACACATGAGGATATGTCCAAGAAATGTGTCGCTAGGTGGTTTTGTCATTGTGTGAACCTCATCGAGTGCATGCGTTTACACAAACCTGGATGGTATAGCCTACTACACACCCAGGCTATCTGGTGTAACCTATTGCTCCTTGGCTACAAGCTTGTACAGCATGTTACTATACAAAACAACATGAGATTAAATCAAGCACAAGAGAAAATGATGCAATTAAAAGATGTGGCAAACACGAGATGTGTGAGGCTGCTGCCTGGCGTAACACAGCACCCTGTTTTACAGCGAACTTTTTTTGTGTGTAAGTAGGAGTACACACTAAAATAATGATAAATAGTATAATAAGTACCTAAACCAGTAACATAGTCACTTATGAGCAAGTATTATGTCCTGTGTGTAACTGCATGTTCTATACTTTTATATGACTGGCAGCACAGTTGGCTTGTTTACAGCAGCATCACCGTAAACATGTGAGTAATGGGTTACACCACGATGTGACAATGGCTACGACGTCACCAGGTGATAGAAATTTTTCAGCTCCATTATAATCTTATGCAACCACCTTCGTACATGGGGTCCACCATTGACTAAAATATCATTATATGGTGCATGACCGTATTTTAGTCCTTAAAAGAGAATGGACTGCTGTAAGCCAAATGCAGTAGTGACTGCCTTCCTTCCCCTCCCCACTATGCGGCCACCAAGAGTAGGTGCACTTATTTCTCTTGTGCAGGCATGATGAGCCTGAAAGATGAGAAAAAAAGGCAATGTTATTTTAAGAGATACATTATTAGTTTTTTTCTAATTTAAATGGTAGGAATAAATTGAATATTATTTTTGGATTGATACAAAGCTCTATTGTACCTGTGAGGCTTACCAGTGCCTAACTCAGGATGCTGCAGAGGTAAATGAAAACAATGCAAGTAAAGTTCTGAGTGTAGAGCCTGTATGTAAGGAGCATGAAATAAATATCAACTATATTATTTGTTCAAAAGTATAACAAAGTAGCCCTTAATATGGCATAAAGGAAAAAAGAACTGAGCATGAAATAAGGCTAAAATACACAACACGTAAACAAAGCTTGTTCGATATTCTCCGTGTGTTTGCATGCATACAGACACGCATCCACCTAGGCATTTTCTAATACGGACTTTCTAGGCGGGTACCTCTGTACCCTTCCCATCCTACTATTTTTGTACTGTTCTTGTAACTTAGAACATGCCTGTGTTTCTCAGTCCAAAAAGACATTGGCGAGAGGTCTCAGCCAACAACCAAAAATAAGCATGTCTCATCCCCGATGATTCTCTATTCTGTTTCGTGGATGATGCTTTAATCTCAACAACTATGATCATGTATGCCATCCATCAATTTTGCAGTGGCAACATTTCCTCTGTTGCCTAAAGTTCAATCATTAGCTGACTTTGCCACTGCATTCTGACTGCTGATGATTGGAGGACTAGTGATATCATGTGCTTCGACTCACCTATGAATAAAAGGCCAGAGCTATTCTGCAGCAACTCTAAAACTTACACAAAAAAACCAGCAGGAGTTGACAACATGTCCGAGGCTCTAGTTTGATAAGTCACCTCAACATTCTTATATCCCTTCAGAGCACCATTCCATTGCTTGGCTGTACTGTTGTGCTCTTACCTTGTGCCACAATGGCAAGAAGAAAATGAGCTTCTGTCTTGGGTAACCCATAATGGCTAACAAATTAAGTATTCCTGTCTTAAATTTACTTTTAGTTTAAGGCAGTTACTCTCAAACTTTAGCATGTCTCAGGATCATCTGAAGGGATTGTTAAAACAAATTGCCGATTGCCACCCACAGAGTCTCAGTAGGTCTGGCGTGGGGCTTGACAGTTTTCATTTCCAACAGGTTCCTGGACGATGCTGATGCTGCTGGTCCTAGAACCACACTCAGAGAATCAAAGTAAAGTGGGGTTTAAAGTAAGAAATCTCCCTCAGCCCGTGTGGCTCAGTGTTGAGCATCAACTATGAACCAGGAGTTACCTCATGTTTCTATTCCTGCTCAGGGCATATGATCCCCAGTAGGGGGCGAGCAGGAGGCAGCCAATCAATGATTCTTTCATCATTGATGTTTCTATCTATCTCTCCCTGTCTGAAATTAATAATATGTATATTAATAAATCTCTTACTTAGTGACAGATTGGGGTGTTACTTTTTTCCTTTGGAAAAACCTTAAAGAAGAAGAAAAAATGAATTCAAATGGTCTGGAAGAGAAAGAATATGTACAATATCAATATGAAGACAAATACTTCAGAAGCCTGGCAGAAAAAAATAGCACTTCTACTTAGAGACCTCACTGGGTAGATGGAGCATATATGAGCACATGGCCATGAATAACAAAGCCAGGATAGGAATTTAAGTTTCATTATGTTCAGCAAATTTCCCTTTCCACAATTCTATGTTGCCTTTCATGTTTAATTACTTTTTTGCCTTTATTCGTGAATGCTCAAATGTGGCACAACTATAACAAGCATTTTAGCACTAAGAATTGCTTTGTTGAGAAGGCAAAAATTTGAATGTTTATAAACTTACCCTTTCAACTGAAAAATACTACTAATACTATGTTATCAATGTTATTGTTTATCAACTAGCCCTGGCCACTCAGAACTCACATACACCTCTGTGCCCTTCAATTTTACATATAATCAGCCAGGTCCATTCAGGCGATTCTTTTCTCTAGAATAACGTCCAAATTATGACTTACGAAAAGGTCCTTATAACCGCATACTCTAAATTGTCTTTCCTGTGGTCAAGGACCCAGCATATAGTCTGTGCTCATAAAACAAAAGGCAGAAATATTAACCCAGATTGCATTGCTACTGAAGTGGGGGAGGGCAGCCTTGGACTCACTTGAGATGATGGGGGTGTCCAGTCCACTCCAAGATAACTGATCGGGTTGGGGTGGCTGTGAGGCTGCCAACCCTCACAGCTGTTGACCTGGACCGGACATTTGGAATTTGTTTGTAATTAAACCTAGGAATGACCATGAAAAACAACAAGAACAAAAGGCCCCCAAATGAGTGATATTATAAAAAATGTTTTAGTCCTTGATGCTTTAAAAATATTTAAAAATTTTATATGCCTAAGAACTTTTTATTTCTTGATATCATCTGTGTGTCCTTTTTAGATTGATTTTTCCTCAGTAAAACATACAATTATGGATAAATATGTAGTGCATACTCTGCAACGGTGGCGTCTCAATGTGCTGCGCTTGAATTTTCGTGGTTGTCCTCTCCGAACGAAAACTTTGCGATTTGTCAGTAAGTATGTTAATTGCAACTGTTTTGCTTTCTTGTATTTTAATTAAACAAATGTAAAGAAAAGTAAAAAGAAAATGGAGACCTCGGTCACAGTCTTAGGCCGTAAGAATGCCCATTACAAGAGTATAAAAAGCTTATAATGTAGTCAGCTCTTACTGGATTGTATATCCTAGGAGTTGGTTCTTTCTCTATTCTAATTGATCACTTTTTGTGTGTGTCTAGCATGTGTTTATCTATATATCATCAATTTATCTCCTAACATAAATAGTAGAAGAACAGTCTCATTTTAAAAGTTCTAACAATATATAGTAAAAGCAAAATTTCTCTCAAACTCATACACTTACTAAAAGATACTCAATCTTATGTTTTCTGTTTTTTTAAATATGTATTTACATATATGTGACTAAAAAGACAGTTAAAATTTTTCAACATGAAAGAGGCCATATTAGTTTATATTTTCCTTTGTCTCTTAGGAATATTTTCATGCCAATACTTATAGATCTACCAAATTATTTTATTATTATTACCTTTTAATTTATCTTTATTGTTGAAAGTATTACAGAAGTCCCCTTTCCTGCTCTTCCCCCGCCCACCGCATTAACCCCCCTACACAATGAAATAATTACTCGGCCATAGAAAAGAATGAAATCTTACTATTTGTGACAGCCTGAATGGAACTAGAGGATAGTGTGCTAAGTGAAACAAGTCAGACGAGAAAGACAGATGCCAGACGATTTCACTTATATGTAAAACCTAAAGAACGATATAAATGAACAAACAAAACAAAAACAGATTCATAGATACAGAGAACAGACTGATGGCTGCCAGAGGGGAGGGGGCTTGAGGGACTCAGTGAAGAAGGTGAAGGGATTAAGAAGAACAGATTGGTTATCAACTGTATTTTACTTCCCAAAATAATTATTGGGAAGGAAAGCACAGCATAGGGAATATAGTCAATAATCTATAATAATAAAAGTGTAATATGCTGATTAGACTGGATGACCTTCCGGATGAAACCGGGGCTGCGAGGGAAGCCGGTGCTGGCAGCCAGGGGAAGGAAGGCCTATGCTTGTATGAATTTTGTGCATTAGGCCTCTAGTGTTCTAATAACTATGCACTGTGCCAGGTGGGTACTGGAAATATCAGGGGGAACACTTTGCGAAGTTTATGACTGTCTGACCACTGTACTGTACACCTGAAACTAATACAAAATAATATTGGATTTCAACTGTAATAAAACAATAATAAAGCGCACTCTGCAGTCCTGCACAGCAGAAAGGGCTCTCAGTGGTTCTCAACCTTCTGGCCCTTTAAATACAGTTCCTCATGTTGTGACCCAACCATAAAATTATTTTCGTTGCTACTTCATAACTGTAATGTTGTTACTGTTATGAATCGTAATGTAAATATCTGATATGCAGGATGGTCTTAGGCGACCCCTGTGAAAGGGTCGTTCGACCTCCAAAGAGGGCGCGATCCACAGGTTGAGAACCGCTGGCTTAGGTGGACCTGAATCCTAGCTCTGCCACCTGTCAGCACTGTGACTTTGTCCAAGTTACCTAAGCCTTGTGTTTCTCATTAGAAAAGGCAGATAATATTACCTATCTCAGAGGACTCTTTTATGAATTAGAAATAGAATATGTGAAGCTCTTACTATAGTGTCTGGCATCTAGCAGGTACTCAAGAAATGCTCATTACTATTTGTCCTATCCCATTTCCTGTGTTTTGGGAATTGGTGCAAGTATCAAATAAGACCAGTTGATAAACATTTTAGGAGTATCTTGATAAGAGAAATAAAAATGTATTCAACTCCATGTGAGTAAGAAATCTGTATAAAAAGGAAAAAGTGGGACTTTTAGGAATATGTACATATTTCTTTCATTTTACTTTTCTTTCTAATAGTACAGCTGACTATTAAAATGCAAACTGGCTCGGGGTGCGGGGTGTCGGTGGGCTAGCGGAGGTCAATGGCAGGGGGGAAGGGAGAACATATGCAATCCCTTCAACAATAAAGATTTAAAAAAAATACAAACTGATGGGTCAGGTTCCAGGTATTTCCTCCTTTTTTGGGGGGGATCTGTTGCTCTCGGTGAGTTAATTTTAACCTGCAAACCCAAATGATAGGGCCCCTTAGGCACCAGCCCTCTCTCGTTTCCTTTGATATAACTTTTTCTTTTTTGTTTCTGCTTTATCCCAAATCCTGCCCTGAATCCGAATTTCATCCTTTGTTTTATGCTCCTTGAATGATCAGTTTAGAGCAGGAAGAGCTCAGCCCCTTCCCCTTAACAGATGGCTTCCTAGTCTGAATGCTATTGAAGAACCAGCTCTGTTTTCATTTTCGCTGTATTGACACCTGTTCGGAGCTCATGATTCACACCCTCTGCAGCCCCTCCTCATTTTCTGACCTGCCTCCAACATGATTCTCGGATTCTCTTACTGTTGCTTGTGACAATTCTCCTTCAGGTCTAGCTTGACAGTTTTGCAAGAATCAATGAAGAGTAGCTGAGGATTTGGAATGCATAAGAATCAGAAATGGAAATTTATTCAATGTATAAGCTGACTTATTGAAAACAGGTGGGGGTGGGGACGGGGTGAGGACAGAGGGGAGAGAATGACATTTTATTATTACCAGGCATTTGTATCTTTTAATTTTGATGGTGTTTAGATATGTCTGTACAGCTATCACAAGGCATGTAAAAATGAACATTTTAAAAATTATTTTTAAAAAGCAGTAAAAACATTTACAACAGGACATGATGAAATTCTAATGTCATTAGAAGCCATCTTCCGCAGGCTACTGGTTTGGAATCATCATCAAAGGCTGTTCAGGCAAACAGGATGAGAGTATTTCCTTGATTACTCTAATAATAAAAAATAATCAAAGAAACCTTCCTTTAGCTGGATAACCCTGCATAAATAGGCAATACAGTTAATCAAAATGTAAACATGTGGTTTTTTTTTTGACACCAGTACAGCAAATACATAACTAGTTGCAACTAGAAGAATCTCTAGATTATCCCACGATAGTGATTCTTACACTTTGCTTCTTTGCTGCGTGCTCCCTATGTATTTTTTCCCACTCATCCTCTTCTGTATCCTGGTCAAATGTTTCAGGGTATGCTGGCAATTTGTCCTTGGGACATTCTTCGTAGTAACTCCGAACGTATTTCCCCACAGACCACCCCTTGTATTCTTCGGGCGTTTTGCATTCCAGGCCGTTGTAGTGGACATTGTAGTGGTGCTTTAGCCAGTAGTAGAGGTAGTGGATGTTGTAGTCACATCTCCAAGGGTTATCTCTCAGCCACAAGAGTTTCAAAAAATACAAGTCTTCTAATACTCCATAGTCAAAGTTTTGCAGGCTGTTGTTCGATAAATCTAACTCTTCTAAATGTGTGAGTCCTAAAAAAGCAGCTAGAAACAGAAAATATTTATTAAACCAATGAGTAATTTATTGGGTTAAATGCAATTGTATGCTGTTTATAAGAACAAATATGTTAAAAAAGAAGAGACTTAATTTATCCCGTGGAAAAGAAAATATTTTATCCCCTCCTTTTTCTCAGAGCACATACTTCAGAAAACTTGTAATTCTCAGTACTTTCTCCTCTCTTTGAAGTGTGTACATATCCTTTAGAAGACTAAGGGCTTTTGTCAGTTTTATGAGTCAGAATGTCTTTCTCAAGGACCTGGGGCCCCCCTCCTTGAAGTGTAATCATCGAGAAAGACAGCACCCCTCTCTCCCGGTTCCTGTGGGAGGGTAGGAGCCTTGCTCCAAGTTGCAAAACTACCTCTTGTCATAAAGATAAAAGTTTGTTTTCCTCTTGATAAAGCCCATTCACTAATACAGTTGGTCACCTCAATCACCAGGTGAAGTTAGGATTAACTGTGTGTGACAAATGCTGCTGTCAAGTCCTCTTACTCGAGGGCTAGCTGTCACTTATCCTGACACAGGTATGCATTGGATTGTATCTGCTCGGCTATGCAAAATGCGAGAGTTTTTCTGTCTTTGCAATCTCTTAGGGGATTGCCTGTGATGTGCATCGCCGTCTGGTTTAATGCTTTTTTCTTTCTCTACTATTTTTGTGGAGAGGATTTCTGTGTTGGGAGAACATTTTGTGGTGTCCCCTCCCCCCCAATTATTTATTTATTTTTAATCTTTATTGTTGAAAGTATTACATATGTTCCCTTTTTCCCCCCATCAACCCCCTCCAGCCCATTCCTGCGCCCCACCCCAGGCCCTCACCTCCCCATTGTCTGCATCCATAGGTTATGCATAAATGCATTCGAGGTCTTTGGTTGATTACCTCCCACCCACCCACTCTCCCCTGCCTTCCAATGAACAAAAGAAATAGATGAACGGAGTGGATCCAGAGACATGGAATCATGGAACAGGGGCATTTTGGTTTTAATCATATTTTCCTGACAGTACATGCATCCAAATGAGAAGTGCTAAAATATATTTTTACTCAAACAAAGCTTTCCCTTGGATTAAATGGACTAGAATACAATATTTTATATGCTTAAAATCAGTTTTAAGTTAGCTTCCTAAAAGATGTATTTTGGGCTCACGTGCATTTTTATCCTCACTGGAAAAATGCCACAAAATCAGCATGAATTAGGAAAATATTTCAAATGTAAGACAAATGCATATATTATAAATGCATAAAACATGAAATTGTGTCTGGTGATGATTTGAAAGCTCCCTGGGATATCAGTAAACTCTGAAAAATGTCAAAAAACAGCCTTTTCCCAGGTTAGAGGGAGGGAATTATATTCCTGTAGATATTTCTGTAGAGTCTAAAAACAAAACAATTTTATCAACATTTAGAAAACATCTGGTTGTGTTTTGGCAGACTATAGTACTGGGTAGCTATCAGCTTTGAATCAGATGTATTTCATTCTGCTGGGGAATGGATACTTAAAACAAATATCAAAGACATAACACAAAATAAGACAACAAGAAGCTTTATTTTTTTTTAAAAGTAAACAAATTCAAACCTAGATTATCCCTATTTTAGTTGATGTGGACTGACCCTAAGATTTATAGTTCAATCCCAATTTCAAATATTTCGCATTGATTTCAAACATTTTCTTATTGCTGTTTTAAATACTCTTGTTAGAGCATAAAGTGTTCTTATTTTGAATTTGGAAAACATGTCCTCATACTAATACCATCAAGCGTTTTCATATCATTTGTTCTCAGACAACACCCATAATCCCCCCCTCAAAAATAACTCTATTTTAGTACAAAGCAAATAATTGGGGGTGTGGGGTGGGGAGAGCAGGCGGTAGAAAGGAGCAAAAGGTCAGCTCTTGTAATCTTTGTTCTGAAGATACTGCATTTTTTTTCTATTTGCTAACATTTGTGAGTCAATGATCTCAACAATTTACTTTTCTTAAAACAAGTCAGCCCTTCAGATTGAAAGCATGTGTAAACATTCCTAGATTTTATTTTGAAAGCACTACAGTTGTTACTGAAACCATCTGAATCCAGGCACGTTGAAAAGCTAGTTTTCATTTGTTTCTTAAGGGAGGTAAAACCCCTAGTAGGTTGTCTTCTTTCCCCTTCTTTACAATAATATCTGTAATTTATGAGATTGTTGTTCACACCTCCTAAAGACTGGCAGATCTTACTGCATTTGTATCCACCAGCACAAGTCGTTAAGTAAGCCTACTTTGGCAGGGTTTCATCTCAGAGGCCTCAAAATATAGAAGGTCTTTTATTTTAAAACTCCTTTAGATCATTTAAAGCGCTGAGATACTTTTTTGTTCCAGAAGATATACAAAGAAAAGTGGTTGGCATTTGGTAGGTGTTCAATACACATTTGCTAATATAGAAAATACTTTCCTGGGATTGAATTGAACAAAGGAGAAAGAATACTACTGCTGCATTGTACAGTGTGTGTCAGCAAGGAAAGCGCAGTGGGTGAACAACATTACAGGCCTTCAGGAAAGAAATTCCCAGGGATGGAAAAGGAGTCCTCTCAATTATAAGAACTTCATAACTGATGAGAGGAAAATATCCTTAGAAGTACAACAAACCCATTTTGTACTATTATCTATTTCTGTGTTGTCATCTCTTATTTTTCTCCGGTTTTCTTTATATAATGTAGCTTTATTGTAATTAAAATATTGTTTGCATTATTGTGCACTACTTTAATAAATGTAACTTAAAGTCTCTTTTAGAGATAGCTCTAAAACTTGTTTTCATGGGTACTTTTTTATTGTTGTTGTTAACCCTCACTCGAGGATATTTTTCCATTGATTTTTAGAGAGAGAGGAAGGGAAGGGGAGAGACAGAGAAACATCGATGTAAGAGACACACATCAATTGGCTGCCTCCCACACTCGTCCCTACTAGGGCTGGGGATGGAGCCTGCAACCCAGGTGTGTGCCCTTATGGGAATCAGTCCCAGGACCCTTCAGTTCGCAGGCCAACACTCTATCCACTGAGCCAAACCGGCTAGGGCTGCGTGGATACTTTTGATAGTTGGTTAGCCAAGATCAGAAGGAAATTAGACACTTGCCCAGGGACCTGGGACAAGGCATGCTTGTCTCGAGGGTCTTTGGTTCTCCTGGAGCAAAAGAAGGTCCCCACCTCCAGGTCCTTCACCCTGTGGCCTGGCTGGCCTGCACATGAGCATGATTATTGCTTCATTTGGGAGAAGAGTTGTCTCTGTAGCAATCTTACTCACTGTGAAGTGAAAATTGCTTTGACTTCACAATTTAAAGATACTCCCAAGTTTATATTATCTGTACAGACTATATATAAGTGTAGTGTATTGTTGTTCCCTTGAGAAATGTTTTAAAAATTATGGTTTCTTAATATTTTGAAACAATGTTATTAATACTAAAATATACCTGTGTAGTTCTAGAACATTCCTTTTCAATGTTCACTTCTATATTGTTAAAATCTTAAGAAAAGCAGGAAATTGTGCTCACAATGTTTGACATTAACATTGCACTTTTAATAGTATTAATAACAGTTTTTTATAGATAAGACTTTTCGAATTGAAATAGCACTGTGAAGGCACGTAGAATATGTATGTTACAAATCTGACTAATATTGCAGCAATTCTCAGTTCTTTCTAAATCCATTGTGTAATTCACCACTCTTGTTTTTGCCAGAGGCTTGCTTAGAAAATAGAGAAGAGATTTGAAAGATGGGAAGAACTGATCTTGATCTAGGATTAGATAAAATATGACTGGCTCTGGTTTGAGGACATTTTATCTTAATTTATGAACTTGGTGCTTAGCAGATTGTTTCAAATTTACTTTAAACAAGTTTTTTTTTTTTTTAAGTCCTACTTTAAACAAGTTGGAACTTAATGAATAGCAAAGAAAATACCAAATCTGAATTTCCCTTTAAAAATCACGTTTAGAATTTCACTTAGCCATATATTCTTTTTTTGGTATTCTATAAAAACATTCTTATTTGAACTAATTAAACAATTGTTGCTTAGTAATATATAGTATTACATACTTCATAAAACATTTCTGCAAATATTTCTGAGTGCTAAGCAAGTTTTAACCTAATCTAATAACTAAACAAGTTCTAATTAAACAAATTCTAAAATAATCACAT
Organism: Myotis yumanensis; assembly: GCF_028538775.1. NCBI lineage: Eukaryota > Metazoa > Chordata > Mammalia > Chiroptera > Vespertilionidae > Myotis > Myotis yumanensis. The sequence goes on along the minus strand of NW_027223760.1, from coordinate 69,891,286 downwards.
TTAATTTAAATTTAAACATCTTATTATAAGTTTTTTGAAAACTAAATTGTATTTACTGTAAATGTTGCCATAGGAAGAAAAAATAGACAACACCTGTCACCGGTTAAAAGGGCTAGTCTGTGGAACTTACCAGGATCGATGAATTCGATGCCATTGCTGCTAAGGTTTAATTTCTTTAGCTCATGAACATCTTCAAACTCCTTGGGCCGAAGTAGGTTGATTTTATTGTACGACAAGTCAAGTTTAACAATATCTGGAGGGATATTGTTTGGAACTTTCTTCAACTCTGGAAACATTAATAACATTCAGGTTATCAAGCCTCCTCTCGCTCCCTTTTGCTCTTACCATTCTTACACCTGTGTGATTGAAGCATCAGCTCTTACAGAGAAAAGCCAAAGAACACCCGAAAGAACAAGCCTTAGCATGTGCCAAATTCTACCGAAGCCTGTGAGCCAAGTGCATGACACTTAAGGAGCCGCTCATTGCCGAGCTGTTCAGAGAAACTTCCTCAAGGCAGCGGCGAGAAATCAAGGGAACAAGAGGCAACACAGCTCAGTTGGCTCAGTCATCAGGGGAAGCCCACGGTGGGTTCAGGCCTCCTGCCCATAGAATCATCCAGGAAGCTTAAAAAAAAAGAAAGCTAAAATGAAACGCAGCAGTTCCAACCTTCTATTTGTGTTTTCACTAGATAAATTATTGCCTCTTTGATGCATCTTTATTTTATCCTTCTCCTCAGCCCAACAAATAAGCTCAGGTCTCTCCACCCTAAAAAAATCAAACAAACAGCTTGCTGACCCTCAAGCTGTTACCTTATTTCTCCTTTTCTTGGATGCTAACATGCCAGAGAGAGTCGTCCTGACTTGTTGCCTGTGCACCTCATCTCGCACTTATTCTCTGAATTCTTTGATTTAGTTGATGCTCCGTCACTCCCGGACTCTTCCCAGGGGACAGCAGTGCCGGAACAATAGTACCAGTAGGTACACCAGCGCCACTGCTGCTGCTGCTACCACAGGCTACGCCTCTGGAAGAGGAGGCCAGGTGATAGGTTAATAGGAAACCAAGGCTCACCTCGTGTAGCTCCTACTCTTTATGTCTGTCTTTAAACCAGGCTTTTTTAAAAATATGAAGTGTGTTTATATTTTAGCATAATGCTTGCCCTTTCTCTTATCCCTTTGGAAAATATTCTGAAGAGATCTTATCCCAAATAAATAAAATCAGAAATGAAAGAGGTGAATTAAGTAGGGCAAGTAAAGTCAGGTTCCTTTTCTGTTCCCACAAAAGGAAACTAGAAGAAACAAGTAAACTGTCCAGATTCATTGATACTTGAGAAATAGCATGGCCCCCAAACTTCCTGAATAAGTAGAGATGCTTTGAACTGGGTAGAGTAAAATGAATGCATGAAAGGTGGTAGCCATTTATCCATAATGCCCCTTTTGGTACAGAATAATTTAATTGTTGATAAATTCATATATATATATATATATATATATATATATATATATCCCTCCGTTATTTATGATTTCTTAATCCACGGTATAGTTACTTTCAAAAAGACTCAGGCTCATCCCTCCCTCCCCACCTCCCACTTTTTTGTTGTTGTTGTTAATCTGCACCTGAGGATATTTTTTCTATTGCTTTTCAGAGAGAGTGGAAGAGGGAGGGAGGGAAGAGAGGGAGAGAGAGAAAGAGAAACACCCACATTAGGGACACAGATGGACTGGCTGCCTTCCACACCCACCCCACCTGGGGGCAGGAATTGAACCCAGCCCAGGTACCTGTCCTTGACTGGGAATCCAACCCACGACCCTTCGATGCACAGGGTCCAAGCTCTAACAACTGCGCATACCGGCCAGGGCTTTCCCCACTTTTAACAGCTCAGAATCCATGGTCTTTAATGGGATGATATTGGTAGTTCTTTCTTTAGTATCCTTTTTTTTTCTCTGTTAAATTTGCTTTCTCTTCTTGATGGGATCTTAGTATCAATGTGTAGGAACTGTTCTAAGTTCTCTAACAAGTATTAAATGACAAGAACCCTATGAGCTAAGCAGCATTATTATCATTTTATTTTTTATTGTCTTTAAAATATTTTTTATTGATTTTTTTTTTTTTAGAGAGAGAGAGAGAAAGGAAGGAAGAGGGAGAGAGAGAGATAGAAACATCGATGAGAGAGAAACATCAGAAACATCGATCAGCTGCTTCCTGTATGCACCCCGACCAGTGATCAAACCTGCAACCTGGGCATATGCCCTGACTGGGAATTGAACTGGTGAACTTTTGGTGCATGGGATGACACTCAGCCAACTGACCCACATCAGCCAGGGCATATTATCCTTTTATAGATGAAGAAACTCAGGCACAACTTGCCCACAGTCACATTCCTAGGAATTAAACATAAACATATTCGCCCAGAATCTATGCTTCTAACCACTATGCTCTGCTGCCTATGCATGGCACCTTTCTGTTTCATTGATGTTGTTCCACCTGCTTAGAATCCTCAAGGTTGGCATGTAGAGTGAAATAGGGGTAGGGGAGCAACTGGGGTCAGTCAATATATTGGGATGGCCATGAGACCTTTCTGGCTCTGTACAAATTTAAAATAACATCTCCCTGCTTTCAAGTGGGTAATAATAATAATAATAATACCACCATTCTTTGCTTTTTCTCAACAGTAGTTATCAACTACCCTAGTATACATTTCAGTGATTTTTTTTCATTTCTTACCCCCTCCTCACCATGGAAGCTTCATGAGGAAGGCTTAGAACAATGCCTAATCCTATATAATAAACCCCTAATATGCAAATCTGAATGGCAGAATGACCGGAGGAGGGACCAGTTGCTATGGTGTGCACTGACCATCAGGGGGCAGACGCTCAATGCAGGTGGTCAGTGTGCTCCCACAGGGGGAGCGCCACTCAGCCAGAAGCTGGGCTCATGGCTGGTGAGCACAGCAGTGGTGGTGGAAGCCTCTCCAGCCTCCACTGCAGGCGGGTGATAAGGAGTGAGGGTGTCCTGGACTGCGAGAGCCCTGGACTGCGAGAGGGTTGTCTGACTGCCAGCTTAGTCCTGATCCCCGGGAGGACAGACATCCGGCAGGCGGACATCCCCCAAGGGGTCCCAGACTGGAGAGGGAGCAGGCCGGGCTGAGGAACTCCCCCTCCCCCTCCAGTGCACGTATATCATAAATAAATAAGTGGTATGTGGCAGACACCTTTTAAAATGGCACCTAATGATCCCCTCTACTGCTATTCATACCTTTGTGTAAAACCTTCCCCTTGAGTATGGGTTGAACCTAGTGATTTGCTTCTAACAATGCAGCAAATGTGATGGGATGTCCCTTCCATAATTAGGTTACAAGAAATTGTGACTTTTGCTCTCCTAGCAGACTCTCTGTTGCTGGCTTTGATGATGCAAGTTGTTATGGTGAAGAGGCTCACATGGCAAGGAATTCAAGGTGGCCTCTGGCCAGTAGCTGGCAAGGAATTCAGGTCCTCAGTCCAACAGCTCTTAAGGAATCAAATTCTGCTAGCAGCCGTATGAGCTTGGAAGGGAATCCTTTCCCAGTTCAGCCTTCAGATGAGATCATAGCCCGGAGCCCTGGTCAACACCTGTGAGAGATTATGAACCAGAGGACCTGGTTGAACCATGTCTGGTTTCCTGACCCACACAAACTGTGAGATAATAAAGTGTGTTGTTTTAAGCCTGGAAGTTTTGGAATAGTTAGGCAGCAATAGATAACTAGCCCTTGGTAAATAATAGGAGCTCATTAATGTTTGTTATGTTTAACGATTCAGGTTATATATTGAGGCCTCTTCTAATAAAAGTACTTTGAAAATTTGGAGTAATCTTATTTCTGTCCTCCAATATGACATGGTTCCGTTTGACCTAGAGCTGTATCTGTCAACATACTAAAAGGCGAAAGATTTTAAGAGTTAAACTTATTATAATGGTGCAACAGTAGGGTAATACTCCCTTTAGAAACAGCAAGACCCTAACTGGAGAGCTATGGTCTCTCTTGGGCACTACATGTAAACAAGGAGATGGAGATCCTGGTGATAATTGGAAACCACAGAGACAATTGAGAACAGACATTAGAAATAATTTCTTGCACCATGTGCCCATCATGGTGTAATATACAGATCTTCTGGCCTAGCTGGTTTGGCTCAATGGATAGAGTGTTGGCCTGTGGACTGAGGGGTCCCGGGTTCGATTCCAGTCAAGGGCACATGCCTGGGTTGTGGGCTCGACACCCAGTGGGGGTGTGCAGGAGGCAGCCAATCAATGATTCTCTCTCATCATTGATGTTTCTCTCTCCCCTCTCCTTTCCTCTCTAAAATCAATAAAATGTATTAAAAAATATATATACAGATCTTGTAACAGAAATTCACACCTGAAACATATATGTTCACGTTGACCAATGTCACCCCAATGAATTAAAAAAAGAAAATTTCTTGGCATTTAGCATTTGGAATATCTATTGAGAATGGCTGTCACATCTTCTTAGAAGGCTTTTAAAAACAGAATAGAGCTTTACTTTGAAATCTGGAATCCCACCTCTTCTCACTTCTTCCATTGCTACCACATTGGCCCATTCCACCATCACCTCTTATCTGGGTCATCCCAACAGTATCCTAAACCTATGTGATCCTGTTAAAATGTTGTAAGTCAGATCATGTCAGTTTTGTCATTTTCCCAGATGACTTCCACCCTCCAGGTGGCAGAATCCTGCAGTGGCTTTCCATCTCACTATGAATAAAAACCCAAGTCCTCACCAAGGCGCTATAAAGCCATTAAAGGCGGTAGGTCTTCCTTGTCACCAGAGTCAGCATCTTCTAAGTTCTGGAAAGCAGCCTTTGTATCAGGACTTACTTTCTGAACCCACATCTGCTGGGCTGAATCTGCGACCACTGGAGGACAAGGGTTAACCACAAATAAATGGGTAGAAAAAAATGTTTATGAGAACACCCTGAAACCCCAGCTTAAGCAACGTGGCAGACCTGTGGATGCTGGAAAAGGAACATGAATTGCAGAAACAACTTTGGCATTGTTAGCAGCAGCCATGAGTAAAAACAGGATCCATAAGTAATACCAGGAATTGCAAACCAAACCTTTTACTAGTATGGCTTAGAAAATCATAGAAAAATTTTATTGCATTGATGAGTATAAACAGCTCTTTAGTTCTTTTGTTTTAAACTTGAATGAGAATTGAAAATATTGGTATAAAGCATGCGTGTCTTTTTAAACGATTTATTTATTTATTTATTTATTTATTTATTTATTTTTATTGTCTACAGTTTTACATATGTCTCCTTTTCCCCCAATTGACTCCCCCCACCCAGCCATTCCTATTCTAGGCAAGCCCCCACCGCCCCAGTGTCTGTGTCCATTGGTTATGCTAACATGCATGCATACAAGTCCTTTGGTTGCTCTCTACCCCTCCCCCCACAACCTACCATTTGTCTCTGGATCTCTTCTTGTTCATCAAATTGTGTTGTTCATTATATCCCACATATGAGTGAGATCATGTGATATTTATCTTTCTCCGACTGGCTTATTTCGCTTAGCATAATGCTCTCCAGTTCCATCCATGCTGTAAGCATGTTTGTTTTGATAAAGATTACATAAATACAAATTTCCCCAGGCCAGAGGTCAAATTTGGCCAGCGCTCCATTTCTAGACCAGACACCACATGGTTAATTGCTGCCACCTGAAATTCTTTGTAAACCCTCAACAAATACCATATTTACTTGATTATCACCCCTGACAAGCCTTGCCTCTTCCCCAGCCAAGCCTTGCTGATTTTGAGGAGGAAACTGGGAAGTTTTCTCCATGTAATTTCCCATTTAATAGTCTATCTTGGTTGTCAGCAATGTCAGAACTACTCTGAAGGCTTAGTAGTAGTGGGTAAAGAGACATAAATGGGCCTGTTTATTGCAAATAAAAAATGTTAATTATTGTTCAAGCCAGTGGTGAAATTAACTTCAGAGGCTCCTGGGGACAATTTATAGGCATAATTCTTCCCAGTCCTAATCTTAGAGGTAAAATGAATCCTTAAAACTGGTAAATTATTCTGGTAAATGTGAAGCTAAAAGGCAGTTTTAAAACTGCTACTTTCATGTATTTTTGGCAAATCAATTTACCTCAATATGGCATAAACATGCCTTTCAACTAATCTTACATTTATTCCCTTTGAAAGACTAACTTTTGTTGGCAAAGTGCCTGTCTCCCAGTGAATAAAGCTATTATTTATTTTTCTTACTGTCAGATGTTTAAGGCAGAAATAGTGATCTTTGAGGTCTATGTGGTCATATTGTGGTCAAACTGGCACATATTAGGGTACCCTACACATACCATCTGACTCATCATCTGTCAGCTGGGAGAGGCACAACTCCTGAGCTAGGGGATCTGTATTCAGGCCCTTGTGTGGTACCATGTGCATGGTACACTGTATAGAGCCTAAGGAGGAGGGTTCAAATTCTTATAAATTTTCCTGGGTTAACAGATGTACCCAGAACATTGACGGGAGAGATGACATTGTATAGGGCTCAATGGCCTGGGAACTGTTGGGGACTGCCTGTGTGGCCTTAGGAAGACAACCTAACTTCTCGACACCTCAGTTTCCTCATTTATAAAATGAGGATAATAGTATTGCTTTTAAGGTAGTGAGCAGTACATGAAGCCATGCATGCAGCTGCTGTCTTAGGCACACCAAGCACTTAGGTGACAGCTCTGGTTCATTAACATCACTGCCAGCTTCACTCTTGGTGGCATGTTTCAGGCTTCTTTAGAGCCTGCATAGTGTCTGACATATGGTGCAATTACTACATCCTGGCAGGGAGCTCGAGACGAACATGGCAGGACAATTATTCCCAGCATTTGACACATTACCTATTTATAGAACGGGATAAGGAAAGTTACAGTGAATTATATTCAGATTGTCATACTTGAAGTCTAGACATGATTTTTAACTCCTATGAATTTTGATTTTTAAAGGTTACTTAAATTACTGCTTTACCAGCGCAGAGAAAGCAGCTTAGTTATTGTCATCCATCTAAAGCACATGCCCTGAGCCAAGCAGCACCAAAAGGCATTTAATAGACAAGATCTTTGCCTTTAAACATACAGACATCAACGATATACTAAAAAATTAAAAATAATCAATAGATTTATATTGATTATATTAAAAGACAAAACTACTCTTCATTTTATCTACATTTTAAATCTAAAAAGTATCACTTCTGATTTATGTATTTTTTAACATGTGGAGGAACTTGAGTTGTCTTTTAGTGCAATGCCCAATGCTGTGTATGTCATTAAATTTTATTTATATTGTTTCCCAGTAAATAGTATGTGTATTTTAAAAGCAGGGGGAATGAATTTATGAGCATATATGGAAGATTGTATTTAGACAATAAGTGGAGGAAATAAAGCAATAAAAATATATTTGTATTTTTGTAAGTTTGTTTTTGCCAAGAGAAAGACAAAAATATCATGGAAAAAGGACAAGGGCAGAAATAGGCTCATGGGAGTGGGAAAGGCCCAAGAATAGAAAAGCAGTAAAAAACAAATTTCCTAACAAGTTATCTCTTCTTAAATGAAAATGTAATCTAGTTACAGAAGTCTTTAACTTAGTGTTATTGGCATTTTTTCTCAGATAATTAATAAACTTAACTGTACCTACTCAGTCTTTACCACCTGATGCACCAAGTGCAAATTAACTTTATTTTGAAGATAGAACCTCAGAATATCAAGTAATTTTTCTAACCCAAGTTTAGGGTTAGTAGCTTTGAATTAGTTTTTATTTTATTTTATTAAAAATATTCGTATTGATTTCAGAGAGGAATGGAGATGGAGAGAGAGATAGAAACATCAATGATGAGAGAGAATCATTGATTGGCTGCCTCCTACACGCCGCCCACTGGGGATCAAGTCTGCAACCTGACATGTGCCCTGACTGGGAATTGGTGACCTCCTGGTTCATAGGTTGATGCTCAACCACTAAGCCACACTCACCTGGCTAGTTTTTAAAAATATAGTTCAAGTTTCTAAGCACTACAAAGGAAACCCTAGTAAAACACACTCCTCAGAATGAAGCACTACTCACCACAATAATATTTGGGAAATTCCACCCAATCTGGCCACAGGGGCACTACATACTAGTATACTGACTTTTCTGGAATTCTCTAATGCTTCCATTGTTCATGTAGCTGCTTGCTTGAATATATAATTTTAGAAGACAGCAGGATCAAGACCTCGCTCGGCCAAGTGACTTGACCTCCCTGAGGCTCATTTCCTCAACTGTAAATGGTTAGTCAACTGTGGACAGGACTGTGTGTGGAGTACCTGGGACATAGGAGGTTCTCAATTAATGAACACTCTCTTAAATCCAGGGGACCCCAGAATGGCATCTCCTGGGTTACGATGCTGTAATTGCTCTGCTATAGCATCAAAATGTATACAATTCACAGGGTGTCACAGTAAGCAAACCTTTCCAGGCCACATGGCTGTGATGTGACCCAACCAGGTGCCACCTTCCAGAGTCCAATAGAAGGGGGCAGGGCTTGAGCATGATCTCGCTGACAAATGAACAAACTTCCTGCTGGCTCAGGTTGCCTGTTTCTTCAACGTCAGCAAATTCCTGCCTATGGTTCCCTTGAGAGGAGCCAGAGTCTCTATGTTCTGTGCCTTCCCTTTTAGTTCTTAAAGAAACAAAACAAAGCAAAACCTGCCCCCAAGTAAGTGGAAGGAATGACACCATGCCCCACAAGACCCTAATTCAATGACATCTGGCTTTAATATAATATTACAACTAAGTTATTAATCCATATGCATAAATGAGACAGACACTGTCCTATGGCTTGTTACCCTAGGGTAGATCAGCGGTTCTGAGACCACACTTTGAGAATGTCTTCACTAACATGTCAGCAGTATTACTAAAACCTCCCTTCTGTTTTATTTCATGAATTTATCCTGTACGTGCAAATCCTGCATAGTACTAGCCTAAGATTGTGTGGGATAAAAAACCCAGTAATGATTTTCAGGAAGCAGGTAATATTCTGGAAAGATTCCCTTAGTCTCATAGTTCTTTGATTCAATACTTTTAACTTAGTTTTTCCCACCGTGTTTTTGTGTGTTTTATTTTGGGTAACTGGGGGACAATTAAGACACAGGATGTTAGCCAGTACTTATTAAACCTGAAGACTAAACTATGAGCTACACCATCGCTGCATCCCACTTGGCCTCCCTCTGACAGCGCTCGCACCAGCCCTGCTCTGCACATGGTTCTCCTTGAGGTCATCATTTGCCCACACATGCACACCATGTTCTGCCTTCACGTGGGGTAAGTCAGGTTATGTAAACAGCATTTTGCACTTGCTTTCATACCACTGATTTGCCTACATCAATTAAATTACATCAGATTTAAGATGAAAAGAATTCCTTACAGCCACAGCTTGCGGCAAGCGAAGGAGAGTAGGGCCCCAATTGCTGTCCCTCCCACCCTCCTGTAATGTCCCCTAAACCACCAACCATCTTGAGTTTGGACTCCAGCACTGTCATTGGAAAAAGATTTCTGGGGGAAGTTACACCAGAAATTCCAAGGCATGGCTTGGTGTAGGCATGAGTTATAAGATTCAAAGAACATTTTAACTTGCCCATGAAAAAGAAAAAGCAAGAAACTTTACACACTGACCGGTGTTGGCTCCACTGGTTGGAGCTTCATCCCATGAACCCAAAGGTGGCAGGTTCTGATTCCCCATCAGGACACATACCCAGGTTGCAGGATCAACCTCCAGCGGGGGTGTGTTTGGGAGGCAACCAATTGATGTTCCTCTCTCACATCGATGTTTCTCTCTTCCCTCCCTCCCTCCCTCCCTCCCTCCCCTTTCTGAAATTAATTTAAAGAAAAAGAAACTTACAAACCTTTTCTTTTGCAGTCCAGTGTTTGTATGGGAAACACGTAAATGTGGCAAAGAGAAGAGTCCATCTCAGGCTTGATAACTGGGGGTCTCCCTGACACTTGGGGTTTCGGGTCCAGTTGTTCCTTTTCTTCTTCATTACACAACTCTTCTGATTTTATCTGACGCAGCTTTTTATTTTTTAGTTCTTGTGGGCTTTCGCACTTGGCATAGTTCCCCAGATTTCGGTTCTTTGGGATCTGCAGCATTGAAATGAGCGTCTCTATGTCGCAGGTGCAGTGCCAGGGGTTGTCGTAAAGGCGCAGGTAGCTCAGGAGAGGTGTGTAAATGAACACTTCTTCGGTCAAGACTTTGATCTGGTTATGCTGCAGTAAGAGCGTGGTGAGTTTGTTTAAACCAAAGAAAGCCTCACTCTCAATTTTGGAGATCTCATTCTGTTGCAGATCCAAGCTTTTCAGCCTTTTGAACTGGGAAAACATGCTGTTCTTCAATATGCGGATCTTGTTTCTTGCTAACAACATGTGCAGCAAATCGTGAGGCCAGTCGGGCAGCACATAAACTAGTTTTCTTTCTTGACAATCTAAGTATTTCTCATGAAGATACGTGTACACTTCGCAGGGGAGGCCCGGTGCGTAGCGTTTGACCGGGCTGGAGCCCCTCCGGCCCCCACCCACCCGGCCAGGATTCGCTCGGCTTCTCACAGCCCCAGGGTTTGCCTTGCGGAGCTCAGCGGCTTTACAAAAGAAAAGCAGGATGGTGATGGTTGCCACACGCATCCTGACATCCAGCTGGCCCCAATTACTTGGTATGACAGATGGAACAATGAAAGTATTCCTTTGAAATCCAAGTTCGGGTAATCTTAACTAATGCAGATCAGAACAAAGAGATCCAACTGAGGTATGGTAGAGTCCCTAGGTTGCAGGGAAAAAAAACATTAGTTAAGGACATTGTAAGCACCGTTATTGACAAATAGCAGCTTTTTTTTTTTTTAAAAGCAAGACATTCCAGATAATAAAGGCATATGCAGAGCAGTGGTGTATAAGGCTCTGCGCCCTCCAATTGCCTTGTTTAGTGGCTAAATGTTGGAGCACTGAGCATGAATCAAGGCCCTCCTAGTTGCTCATCTCTGCAACCTCAGGCTAATTACTTCACCTCACCTTCTGCATCTGTAAAATGGGACTGAAGATACCCCTAGTATTGTTGAGAGGATGAAACGGGCTCCTGTGTGTGCCTGGTCCAGGGCAAGCACTACACAATGTTAGGCTTAGCGCTGTGAAAACTGAAACCTGTAGTTTATTAGCACATTGGATTAAAGAATTAAAGGGTTTCCTCCCTCTTGCAGCCTTGAGATGTGCAAAAAAGAGAGGACTCAATGGCTGTCTTCCCGAGCTTATTCTTTCATTTACTGTCTCCCAACCACCAGTCATGTTGAATGTGGACTCCAGAAACGCTCAGGGTAAACTGAACTGTATCGGTATCCCTGGCTCAAGGTCACCTTCTCAGCAATCACGGCTCTGCTGTATTGGAAGCCACACCCCTTGCCATTCCCGGCTGCTCTCCACCTCTTTCTTGTTTTATTTTTCTCCAGAGCACTTATCACCATCTGTCAAAGCAGATATTTCTTTTGTTTATAATCGTCCCACCTGCTCCCCCCAAACAAGGATGTAAACTTCATCAGGGCAGGGATTTTTGTCTATTTTGTTCACTGTTGTATTTCTGGCACCTGTAGAGTTTTAGCATGAAGCAGTTTCTTGGCAAAAACTTGTTGAATGCATGAATTACTCTCAAGTAACTATTCTATAAAAATCTTAATCTCATAAACTTAGTTATTATATTTGGGAGGCAATCTATTTTTTCCTTAGCCAGCAAGTATTATTGATGACTTCCAAGATCTGCACATATTAAAGAATTGTCTCCATTTTTATATGAAAGAATGGTTTCCATTTTTTTCATCCTGAAAGTGGTTTTGGTTTGCATTTATTACTTAGGACATAGTCCATTCTTGGCAGATGAAGAAATGCTCAAAATGGATTTATAATTAACAACATTTCTGTTGTTATTACTGTGGGGCTATGTGGTTATGAATGGCAGATGTGTTTTCTACTCATTGGCCGTGTGAATGCCAGGATCACTCCCTAGCCTAGAGTTTTCCTTCTTGATGGGTGTCCTCCCCCTTCTTTGCCTCAAGCATTCCTCCTGTGTACTGTTGGTGTTCCTGCTCCTAACTGCTACTCTTTTGTCTCAGATTTGGAGTTTTATTTCCTGTCAGTCTAAACCCAGAGTGTTGACTGTGTGTCACGTTCCTGTCTAGCCCTGTGTGCATGTCTTGTCTTCCTTGCAAGACCATAAGCTGCACAGTTGCCTCTGGTCCCAGGGCTAATCAGGCACTTGGCCTTTCTAACCCTCCACTTCTCTAATTGTAATTCATGGTAAATTGTATGTCAATTTAACCTAAAAAAAATCATAAATGTTTTGTTAATTACTATACTTGCTGAATTATTTATGATATGCATGCTGGAGTATGTGGAGGAAAGTATGCTGATGTCTGCAACTTACATTAAAATGCATAAAACATAAGATGGATGGATTGAGGGATAGAGAGATGGATGTACAAGTGGATATGTGATAAAGCAAATGCAATGAGATGTAAATTGTAGCATCTAGGTGGTGGGTATATTTATTGTACAATTCTTTAGTTCTCTCAACATTTTTGTATGCTTGAAATTTTTCATAATAAAATGTTAAAAGGAAACAGAAAACAACAACAAAAAATGAACAAAAAGTCATGCCACAAAAAAGCAGGTTGGTTTTCGTCAGCGCTTTGAAGCCAAAAGCTCTAAATATATGCTGTTTTCCACAAAGTAGTATTTTTCTCTTTTCTGCTTCCTTCTGTAATCCTCAAACAATAATAAACATGTGTATATATTTTAATTTTAAAGCCAAAAGAAATTGTTTTTCTGGGAAAAGAAACCAGTACTTAGAATAAGACTTGCCAAGGTTTTTGTGTCCTAATGAATACATCGCATTGAATGTAGGATGGAAAAACTTTAAGTTTAAACATTTGTAATATGTTGTTTAGTGATATGTCACTTGTTTAATTTAGGCCTCTGTAAAAATTTGCAAGAGCTGAATGTCTCTGACTGCTCAACACTCACGGTGAGTATAAAAGCTTATTTTACTGTTGTTTACATAGCTTTGGGCTTGCTCTGTTGGAGTGCTAATACACTGAGGTGTTGCCAAAATATATGCCTGTGTGCTCATTTAGGATTAAATATGGAAAAAAGCAAACTATGTTAAACATTGGCAAGAAATGTTATCCTACTTATATAATGCTGTTATTAACCCTGTAGATAGATATATGTCCAACTTTGGAGTCTTTGGAAAGTGGAAACAATTCAACAATTACACAGACATGAACTATATTTATATTTAAAGCCATGTGTATGTGAGACAGAAAAGTTGGGACACTGCAGAAACAATAGGCTCATTGTCATGGTCTTCAAGGTGGCAGTGCCAAAGAAGATGGGCATGAACATGTGAACCTAGCCAACTCTCTCCTGGTCCGGCTCCAGGCTTTCCTCTACCTCCAGTCTGTCTCCCACCCTGTGAGCACACTGATTCTCTCTCTAAAAGGCAGATCTGACTATTTCATTTCCAGTTTCCATCATTTATACACATACTCACCATTTACATTATTGGATAAAGTCAAAGCTCTTTAAAATTACTGTACCTTGGAGACCCTCTGTGGTCTTGCCTCTGCCTCCCTTTCCAGCCTCATCTTGCTCCAAACCCTGCACACACATTGTTTCAGCAACCACAAGCTGCTTTGCTTTCTTTGCTGGCTCGCCAGGCTGCTGCTCACTGCTTTACCTTTGCTCAGGCTGTGCTCTTCGATTGGAATGCTCTTTCCCTCAGTCCTCAGGTGCTGCTTTCCTCCTGGGCAGGCTTAAAGGCTTACTGTAGACACCACCGCCTTTCCCAAGACATCACCGACTCCCAGGGAGGAGTTTGCTGCTGTTCCTCTGGGTTCCTGTCCTAGGTAGCCCTAATCACAGTGGTTCTGCCTCCTCCACAACCCAAGAGGCCCAAAGGGCAGGAGATGTGTCTCATTTTTTGGGGGTAGTCGTAGCACAGAGCACAGGCCTTGCATAGGAAATACACTATAATACAGAGTGGGGCAGAAGTAGGTTTACAGTTGTGAGTATGTGAAGCACAGAGTTTATTCTTGTGTTATTATTTATTAATTATTGTATTACTTTCCACACAAACAACTGTAAACCTACTGTTGCTCCACCCTGAATATGTTTAATGAATGAAACTATATGGAGATTCTAGTAGGTAATGGACAACATTGACTAAAACTTGAGCTTTCATCTTGAGTTGACATTGATATATGTCATAACATTTCAAAAATAAATAAGATCAACCTAGAGAGGGAGAGGGAAAGGGAAAGGGAAAGGGAAAGGGAGAGGGAGAGGGAGAGGGAGAGGGCGTGCATGGACGAGAAGAGGACTTAGAATTGAACCATGGGGAATGCTTACTTTTAGGAGCAGTCAGAGAAGAAACAGTGAAGGCTCTTAAGAAGGAATGTAAGAGAAGTAGGTTGAGAATAGAGAGGTATCACAAAAGGCAAGAGAGTGAAGAGTTTCAGAAGGAAGTTACCAAGTGAGCAAGGCCTCCTAGATTTGAAAATAGAAAGTGACTGGAGGCTTTTGCTAGAACAGTTTCCATAGAATAGTGGGGGCAGAAATCTAATTGTAGTGAATTGCAAAGTGGACAAGAGGTGAGAAAATGAGGCATTAGGTATAAACCGATTGTTCCAGGACAGTGACTAAGGGACTGGCAGAAGAACACAGAGGCAGGCAACCTGTTTTAGGTTTATAGAAGCTGGAGGAAACTCACTTGAAGCAATGAACAGAGCAAGTTCCTGAGGAGACAGGAGGGACTAGAATGAGGGGCCTGATGGTGTGGTGCCCTCATTAAGCACCAGCTCCAGGATGGATCCACGCCCCTGGGCAGAGGTGAGGAGATGTCATGAATTGGCTCCTCCTTGCTGCCTCCCCAGTCTCATCATCATCATTCTTTCTCTTAATTTTCTACTCTACTTCATTCATTCTGTTAATATAGTTTTAATTTATCTTTATTGTTGAAAGTATTACAGATGTCCCCCCCCCCCCATTGACCCCTTCTAGCCTATAACTGCCCCCTGCCCCAGGCCTTCACCACACTATTGTCTGTGTCCATAAGTTATGCATATATGCACACAAGTTCTTTGGCTGATCACCTCCCACCCACCACCATTCACCCCTACCTTCCCTCTGAGCTTTCTGTGGATACTTTTAGTACCTACTATGTTAATAATATATAGGGTGTCCCAAAATATGAACACATGTACTTTGAATAATTATAAAGGCAGAGTTTATTAAAATACATTTTATCTTAAAAATTGAGCTATCAGCTGTTAAAGTTTGTATACATTTTTCTGTATTTATCTCTATCTATATAAAGATATATAGGGAATTTATTATTTACTATTAGTGTTATAGGGATTTAAAAATGAATCAAGTTTTAGTTCTTGCCTTCAGGGACATTCAGTTCTGCACTTAACATCATATTCTTTAAATTTGGCTTTCTAATAGGAAAGTCAAAACAATGCCACCTGCATTGAATTTGTAAACATCAAAATATGTTCCAGTTTTGGAGTCTAATAATATACAGGGAGGACCATTTTATCCAATTACATTTCATTATTGTTTTTCCCTTTGAGACATACTGGAAGACAAGTTTACATTTAAGGAGTTGAGTACCATTCATTCAAAAAGCTTTAATTTCTAAGGAGCTTGCCTTAAGAATATATTACCTTGAGAAATGTTTGAGTGCATTGTGGACAAATTCATAAACCGTTCTGCAATGTAGACACTCAAACAGTTCTTACATTTCTGTGTTCTAACATCTGGGGTTTGAACTTAAACTTATTTTAAATATTAAGAGGATTCATTTGCGGTTTTTCTAAACAGAAAAATGCAGAGATGGTTTGCCTCCTCATATCACAGGGGAAATCAGAGTCCTCTGATACATAAAGCATACTCCATCTTCCTTTGCCTGGTCCCCAAATTTTCATTTTCTCTGTGGCTACCTCCCTATCGGTGCATAAACCAGCTTTCTAACCTCCTCTTGCCCCAGTTGCATTGTTGCCAGAGTCTTCCAAAAGGTCCACAATCACTTTGATGTTTGATTGGCATCATGCATATTTTTGAAGATAGATTTTGTGTGTATAAACTACAAACAATGCCACACATTATGATTGTTCTCTCCATTGCTTCTGGGAAAACTATACTGTAGTTTCCACATAACTCCAAATCCTACATTTTGGTGGTGGGGTGTCTAGAAAACTGCTGACAGCTCCAAAGCAGTGGCAAGAGACTAATGAAAGCCCTGCCCTTGCACGCCTGTGGCATTGGCACATAGAACCTTTCCTATAGCAGAACTACAGTTTTACAACCTGGGTCCTCTTTAAAGTGTGGTTTGCTGCCCCTGTAAATCAACCAGTTCCTGTCCCATGTGATAGAGGCCCAACCTGCAGGATTTTATTACTTTAATATCCATGACTCCAGGAAATAATTAGGAATAGAATGTTAAACATTGATGATCCAGCTGAAAATAAACTTTTGCAATCCTTAGTGATGTTCGGGGTGACCGTGTTGGCCATGCAGAACTCTTCCCCAAACCACATCCCCTAGCCAAGTGACAATTTACCTCTTCCTGCAACGGCCTATTCTTTCTAGAACCAATGTACCATAAATATTTAAAACTAGCTGACCACTTCTGTGTTCCTGGGGAGACTCACCAACCATCATTAAATAAATAAAAACCTGCTGCTACTCATTCTAGAGTGTTTATAAGTAGTTACCCTATAAGAAGCAGCTCCATTGCAATCAAGCTTGCAGTTCATCTGGTCTTGTAAATGTCCATTTAGGGCTCAGGCTCGAAATCACTGTTTGTTTTCTCTCTCTCTCAGGTCACAGTCACCCCATTGTCTTGTACTTCAGGCTCAGCTCTCTGGGGGAGAGCTGCTTGAATCTTTGAGAATCTCTCCGACAGTACTCCCAACGCTGAATTTCACGTGGCCTATATCTTACTTTAGGCCGCCTCAAACTTGTCAGACATTTGGTGAAAATCTGTTTAGCTGTTTTAATATATTCAGGAACAGAACCATAGAAACTTAATTACACACACACGCGCGCATACACATACATCTATAAATAAATATAGATGTGTAAGCATGGACTCACTTTTAATGAAGTCCAGTTAAGAGCATTTACTATTCCTGCATAATAATTTCAGTAAGTTTAAAAATTGATCCATTTTTTAAATCACTTTCATGCATCCAAAGAGTCAGGAGTGTTTGACCCTTGAACACTTGAGGTCAAATTACTTGTCAGGGAATTGAACTTGTGAGAATTCACATTTTAATGTAGTGTCATTGTGACGAAATGGAACTTGATTTCCGGAAAAAGGGGAAGTAGTGGAGCTTCAAGCAAAATCAATACGTCTGTTTAATTTGATTTACTACTAATATCAAAGAATATGAAGAGACCACATGCATATACTTTTTGAAGCAGGGAGAGAGAGGAGAGAGAGACTAGCAAAGCCTGTGAGGCTTTGATAAGATTCTTCTCTCCGCGTTCATGCAGGACGAGTCAATGAAACACATCTCTGAGTGCTGTCCTGGAATCCTGTATCTCAACCTGTCTTACACAGCTATCACCAACCGGACGATGCGGCTCCTACCAAGGTAATGCTTCTTTTATCTGTATTGCACCGAAAAGAATTACGCTCCTCTCGCTTGGGCTTGCTCTAGCATTCTCCAAAGGCAGTGCTCCTGTTGCCCACACCCCAATACTGTGGAACCCAGTTCTGATAGCAGGACTGCTGCTTTCAAGTCCCCGAGCTGGCGTCTATCTTCTCCTGGCTTGGTGGGCCCAGGCCCTCTGCCTGAGTTGAGTTAGGTTCTGCTGTCTCTTTCTGGTTCCCCTTCCTGGGCATTGAAGCTGGGCCCCTAAATTCCAGTCCGGTGCCTGGGACTTCTCTACAATAGAATGCCTCATGCTTTCAGCCCTGCGTCTCAGATTCCCTGTTGCCACGCTCTGGTTACCTGTTGGAACATCTACCACCTCCAGGAAGTACTATTTACATTAATGAGTTTGGCAAAAGTCAATGAAAGCCTTGTGTGAGAATTGATTAGTTACAAAGAGTTTACAATAGGGAGTATTGTGTATTTTACTATTATTTATAAGTCGTGTGCTACACATCTTTTATATCTGCAAAATGTTGTTCCATAATCCTGATATTTCTGGTTGCAGGGAAGTCTAAAGCCAGCTTGATTTTTTGGTTTCTTTGTTGGTAACCTATTTTTTTTTTTTCCTGCCAAGATGCAAGAAATTCCTTTTCTCTAAGATATTAAAAGTATTTTCCAAGTTTAATTGTGTTCTTTCAATTAATTTTCCTGAAACATAGTAAACCTGAACATTAAAACTTAGCTCTTTTCTCAGTCAAAGAAGGTATTTTTCTTTTTAATGCTTCCATTCGATTTATTCCAGTTTTATCTTAAGAATCCCTTTTTATATTTAGATCAAATTTTTAAAAAAATATTTTTTTATTGATTTCAGAGAGGAAGGGAGAGAGAGAGAGAGAGATAGAAACATCAATGATGAGAGATAATTATTGATCAGCTGCCTCCTGCATGCCCCACACTGGGGATCAAACCTGCAACCTGGGCATATGCCCTGACCAGGAATCAAATCGTGACCTCCGGGTTCATAGGTCGATGCTCTACCATTGAACCACACTGGCTGGGCTAGATCAAATTCTTATTCTTGTCCTTCAAAGCTGTCATCTTCTCTCTCGTTTTTATCTCTGAATACATTTTCTATCCAGAGAGCATAGAGAGCATGCTGCATTATCTATGTCTCTCAAAGTGTGCTCCAAGGATAGCAGTATTTTGGTAAATGTTTAATAACTGTCCAGGGCACAGGGAAAGGGGATGTTCTGATTTGTGGAAGTTACTGATTTCTATAGTGTAAATACTTCCACCATAGCCAGTTTTAAGCTACCAACATGTCGTCACAGAATGTGGAGTTGGGAAGCGATACTCAATAGGCTTTTGTGAGCTGGAGTTCTATAAGTTCCTCTAATCCTATAAAACATCACCCACTACTTTTCTTTAGACATTCCATATTAAGATATATATTGTATGCATACATGGGCATATATGAATGTGTGTGTGGCAACAGATAGAAAAATAGGCCCCAAAATGAGAATTTTGTTGTGATTTTAACTTTCAGTTTTTTGCTATTTAGCAAAAATTTAGGATAAGTGCTACTCAATACTGATGTGTGTTTTTTGTCATATGAAAAGAATGTACACTGACTTTCTTATCTATTATGAAAATATATTTCATAATGATTCTCTATTTTTGCTTTGTTTTCCATTGTTTCAAACATGCTTGGGTATGCAAAAGTGTTCTTTAAACTATAAATAACCAGAGAAATGTTGTTTGTTGCTGCTGTCATTCTCTCTTCAGTGCCTTTAGCGTTTTTTCCCCAAAGAAATGCTTTGCCAGAAGAAAGATGTAATTTGCCCTTCTTGGCAACATTGATTTGCCAGTTTTTTAATTGAATATTTTTCCTCTCTTGGTTGGGGACTTGTTCAATTTTCTAAAGTTGAAAATGAGGGTTAGCCACAGCTCATGCCCATTCCAGGATATTTTTTGCTTCTAAATATTTCCTGAATGAAACCCCTTTCTTTTATTCCCATTGCCAGAACCAAGGTGGCACTCTCAGCACCTCATCTGGCACAGAATCCTGAGGGTTCAGCCTCTGGTCTCTTTTCCCTTTTTCAGTCAGCTTTGCCTTATGCTGCAAGAAGTATCATCTGGAACAATAGTCTGATCATGTCTTTGACATGCTTGAAGTCTTGTCTCTTCCCGGTTCCTTTAACATTATCTGATCAAACTTATCTGCCAAGATATCAAACAAGGCAAGTGCTGAACTCTGGTCATCTGATTGCTATATGCTTTTCTTTCTCTATGGCTGGAATGCCTTTCTCCTTGTCTATGCTAATCCACAGCCTTTGCACCTCAAGTCACACCATCCACCAGAAGTCTACGTGGTTTCTCCTTCCCCTGAATTCTAATAGCAACATTCATTCACATGTTCATCATATATTGATGAACTACTATGTGTGAGGCATTCTAGGCAAAGAGTGGTCATTAAAGTATTATGGAGCATTATATGTGAGAGTGGTTGGTATCTCATTATTTTTCATATGGATGAACTGATCCTTCGGTTGGCTTGGAAACTTCTTATTGGCAGACGTTCTCATGCTGTATAGTCTCATCAGTGCCCGTCAGAGTGGGGCAGAGAGAGGAAGCTGCTGCCTGGGCTGGACGTCCTCAAGACCTAGCCTGTAAATAGGAGGTCAAACCACTGCATTTGGCTTTTCTGTAGGGATCCTATCATGCGAAACGGCCTCTGGGAAACTAAAGAGCCCACACACTCATCTCAAAAGAATCCACATGTGAATCCTCTCTTTTACAGACTGGGTCTTGTCTTGGTGATTTTTTAGAGAAATTTTTGGTAAAATACATAGTAATTTTATATTCTTTCCAGTAGTAACTGCCTCAAGTATCGGAGATCTAACACAGAAGGCCTCAATTCTTTGATGTAAAAAAAGCCAGAAGAATGGAGAAAAAATGATCTCTGTAGTTTCTATAAGAATTGTGGTTTCCTAAAGACTATCATAACAGTAGAAAAGTAAATAACAAACAGAAACCTCCCCTTACATTAGAAACTTTTAGTTATCAAATGATTAGGAAAAGATAAACACTGACTGCAAACACTGCCTCGAAGCATAATTAGAATAATAAAGTTATTTCTGGGTTGGGAAAATTATGAACCAGATCTTCCTCATGTAAGGGACACATTTCTTTGCCAAAATTCAAAATAAAAAGTAGCAGTATTGCATAAAATTTGCCAAATGCAATTTCACAGTCAACTGATACTTTTCCTCAGCAGTTTCAAATCTGTGGCCCTATAAATCCCTAGAAAGGCCTACAGGTCCACTCAAAATTCCTGTACTTTCCTTTCAAACCAATGGTCCCCATGAGGTTGAAGAGAGCCAGCTAGTGACTTTCAATCTGGGAGTCATTTCCTCTAATGAATACCTCTTTTGCCAAATCCCAAGTTCATAGCCTGGGGCCAGTGGATCCCCCAAGGGGACCAGGGATAGAATTCAGAAGTTCCATGAATGTTGATGTGGGGGAAAAAACCCTCTATTTTCACTAAGCTCTAATGGAAGTGTAGGTAAAATGTGGGACTATTTCAACCATATGCACCACAGATATTTTCTCATTATTATTCTTGTTACAAATATTTCAAAATAACATTGGCACTTGCCACTACTTCAAAATCATGGTAGTTGTTAGACCTCTAACAGATCATATAAAAATACTTTGATAATGACTATCAATATGATTGGCTGCTTTTGTAATCTTAAGTATTTTATTTTATGCATCAGTAACATTATGCTGACGAAGGATCCATAGATCTGTATGATATCTGACACACAAAAAGTTAAGAACTCCTAGCTCAATTTCCATTCTTTTTTTGTATTTGATAATTGATCACATGGACTTTAAGAAATTAAACCATAGGCTTGTGCCACATTTAAATACATTTGAATACTCATGATTTTGTAAGAAACAGTTTTACTACTATAGTTAAAAAAAGACTAATTGATATACACAGCTGAAAAATGGGATGAGAAGAATAGTCTGCAAATGAGTGGGCAGCACATGAGAGGAATAAAAACAAAATCAGAGACTGTCAATCTCACTGGAGTTGAAAATGATTAAATATGGCATTACCACCATGACCAAAATGAGGGTGTAGATGCAATGTGAATCAGTTTTATGCATAACTTTTGTCAAATGAGTATCTATTCTGTTAAATGGAAGAAGATAGTACAAGCTTCATAAGAACAATTAATGTGTTGTTATTTGAGGTAGTACCAATAATAGCAATATATATTTTTAAAGCCTCTAGCATATATCCCCGCTGTGTGTGTGTGTATGTACACAATCACACATTTGTATTGATTCAGAGAGGAAGGGAGAGGAAGAGAGATAGAAACATCAATGATGAGAGAAAATCATTGATCCACTGCGTCCTACACGCCCACACTGGGGATAGAGTCACAACCCCGGGCATGTGCTCTGACCAGGAATCGAACCATGACCTCCTGGTTCATAGCTTGACACTCAACCACAGAGCCAGGCCAGCCGGGCTTTTTGCTGTTTATAATCATCAAAAGTCACTCTAAATATAATACCATTACACTTATGTCCTCATGTAATTGTCACACCTCTAAGAGGAAAAGCAGGTAGGATTACATCCATGTCAAAGATGAGGAAACTAAGCTACAGGAAAGCTGGAGGCCCACAGTTAGGGTTAAAAAAAAAAAGTTAATATAATCTCCACTTAACAAATGCAGAAACAATCTGAGTAGTTAGGGAAGTTGCAATAAGTGTCAGAGCTGAGATTTGAATCCAATTTGGTCAGATTCCAAAACCTTGTGTATTTCCCATTGTGTCCTGCTGTCTGCCTTGCAACTCCTTTCTCTGAATTAGAGAGCTAAAGCGTTGTTAGAAATGATGTCCATCCCCCCATCCCCAGAAAAATTGTACTTTACTCAGTTGAATCACAAGGGTATACTCCAGGGAGGGGAAAACAAAGCATTTCGGAAACTTCGGCATAGCTCTTAGTTAACTGAAGGGACCCAGGACGGGGGACGTGTCTTTGGGATGTTTGTGCTGCTTTTTCCTTCGCAGCCCTGCCCACCCAGCCACTGGGGATCCAGAAGGCGTCCCTGTCTGTTCTGTTGAATCTCATAGACACAGCAATTACCAGAGAGAATCTGTGTTCCGAACCAAGTGATTCTCTATGGAATGGAAATCATTGTATCACATACATGTGCTTTTCAGATTTTCGGAATAAATCTGATTAACGGTCAGTGCTTGCAGATCTTATTTCCCATTTATGTGAAGGTGAACTCTATTATTCACTTGTGGGCTTTTGCTGGACAGAGAGGCATCGTCTTTCACTTTGGTTCTTTTTGCTTTTCCATTTGCTGTTAAACTGTTGCAGACCACAAATCAAGAGCATGTTGTTAATTTCATTACAAGAGCAGGCAGTCGTGGGAGTTCTTGTACTTTTAAAAAAATGCCAGGATAAAGAAGATCTGGAAAGTTGTCCACAGAGTGTCCTCAAACTGTGAGCCCTTGCATAGCTTGTCCTAATTACCTCCCTTTTTTCTGGAAGCTCTCATTTTGGTCATGTTTAATTTAATTTAATCGGTTTCAACTCCAGTGAGATTGACAGTCTCTGCTGTAGTTTTTATTCCTTTCATGTGCTGCCCACTCATCTGTAGACTCTTCTTAATCCATTTTTAAGCTCTGCATATCAATTAGTCTTTCTTTAATTATAGTTATGAAGATGTTACAAAAT
Source organism: Myotis yumanensis (assembly GCF_028538775.1). NCBI lineage: Eukaryota > Metazoa > Chordata > Mammalia > Chiroptera > Vespertilionidae > Myotis > Myotis yumanensis. The sequence goes on along the minus strand of NW_027223760.1, from coordinate 69,867,807 downwards.
CATGCATATTCAAATCTAATTTCTCAAAGCATTTGCTGATCATGTCCATTTTGAGAGCCTGTTGTGTCAACTTTGCCTCCTTTCTGTCCAAATCCTCACTCTCATGTAACAGCTCATCGCCATTTAAATGTTTACAAAGGGTTTGTATTTCTAAACATTTTACTCATTACTTTGGTGCCTCAAAGTTAAAACCTAAATGCAACAATAATGCAAACTCTGTAACTTTGCTTTCAAACACAAGCTAACTTCCAAACAATATGAATGCACAAACCTCCCAGCCCCCACAATTCCAGGCTTTATTTCAGCTTTCTTAAAAATCTAGGCACATCTTTCTTTTCATTTGAAATGTAATTTGGCATTATCTAGTTACTGCAATCTCCTTGACTTACCAGGAAGAGCATTAACAATAAGGTTCAACTGTTGAACATTTGCAAGGAGAAAAGATTCACTTACAGTTTTACCCCTCTTTGTCATAGTGGCTTAAGAAAGATGTGAGAAAACAACGATATTCACTTTCCTTCCTCTCTCCTCTCACCCTGTCTTTTCAGGCACTTCCACAACCTACAGAATCTTAGTTTGGCTTATTGCAGAAAATTCACAGACAAAGGTTTACGGTACCTGAATTTAGGGCATGGATGCCACAAGCTCATCTATCTGGACCTTTCTGGCTGCACCCAGGTTTGTCTTTTCAGTCTTCCCTTTCCTGCAGCAGGCGAGGAAGTCCTCCGGAGAGCGGGCTGCATCCAGTCCCCATGTTACACGAACGCTGTGCACAGACTGCAGCACACTTTCCAGAGGTTTTAAATTACATGGCCACAGCTGCTTACATTTTCCCCAGGATCGCTACTATAGGCTCTTGGCTTCCTTCCACTGGGGTGTCACATCCACAAACAGGCAGAGCTCATTGGATGATGAAACAGACCACTTCTGTTAGACACGCTGAGCAGTTAGAATGCCAGACTCCAAATCTTGAAATCTTAAAAACTGCTACCAAGATACAAACAAAGGAAAACTCTTTTGAGGGAGAATTTGCAAGGAACTTTCTGAAAAGTCAATTGGCTCCCACATGGGCTTTCAAAGAGTAAACATGCTTCAAACGTAAGTGTAAGAAAGAAAATACAACACAGATTGTAATTTTAAAAGTTGCGTTATATCCTTAGGCTCAATAACACGCAGATTTGAGATCTATATGGGGAAATATTTAACTATGAAAAAACAGATGAAAGAAATTTGGGCAGAAAATAGGGTGGAGTGTGGAAGGTAGGACATGGAACTTTGGCAATAGGTGCCACATCTTTGGTAGCTTCTTCTGCTCTATTTTGATTGATAAAAGTCATAACTCTTTTAACTCCTTTTCTGTGTATTTTAGTAATATTAGTATCATAGTATATTCATTCTATGATACTACAATAGCACAGATGAGAACTGGCTGAAATATTGATAGTTACCATTTGTTACTATCAATGAGTTGTTACTATATGCCAGGCACTATGTTGATTGCCACATACATATCAGATTTATTCCTTGTACAAATGCTGTAGTATGTATTTATGATGCCCATTTAGAAATGAAAAGACCCAGGTTGCACAGCTGATAGACATCTGTTGGTAGATACCTCAGTTTCATGGTTACGAGGCAGTGGGGAGGACATAGGGGAAAGGAGAGGAGGACTCTAAGCTAGGTCTGAAACATCTAGAATTTACATTGTGAATGATCCAATGATGTGCAACTTGCTGAATAACATCTACCATCACTCTTATGACCCGGATGGTCTTGCCTCCAGCTTGACTAAGCTTTAGAAAGGCTTCTTTCTGAGGGTTGCCCCCTAACCTCTTTTTTCTGAGAGCATTTATTTACTTTAGAAAACTTGCAGTTTCTACATTCTTTTTCTGTTCCCTTTGAGATGTAAACCTCTTAAAAAGCTTTTTGCCAGTTTTGCAACCCAGGACAGTCTTTCTCAAGTGCCTGGGAGCCATGCTTTGAAATGTAATCCCCAAGGGAGATTACACCAGTATCTCCCAGTCTCTTTGGGAAGATAGAAGCCTAATGTGATATGGGTGTCCATTAGCGAACACAGATGGCCTAATCATGGAGAAAAATATTTGCAAATTCAGGAATGCCTGTATGTGCTTGACATAGCCCATTTGATCACTCTTTTCCCTAAGTATACAACCTCTGCTACTTTCCACTAGCTCACCGCATGCTTAAAAGTCCCCCACATAAGTGTGACTTACCTCCTTGGTCTTCTCAGTTTTCATGAGGTAATTAATGTAGCAACAACACACAAGTAAACATAGACATGTCCTACGGATAAACATTTTTAGACTCAGAAAAGTAGATACTTTACCCAGCAAAGCTATCATTTAGAATTGAAGGATAGATAGCTTCCCAGGCAAGAAAAAGCTGAAGGAATTCACTACCACAAGAAATATTAAATGTCTTCTTTAAGAATAAATTTTAAAAAGATAAAAAAGAATGGTAAAATGGCAATAAAAAACGTATCTACCAACAATTACTTTAAATGCAAATGGATTAAATACTCCAATCAAAAGACATGTGGAGGCTGAATGGATAGCAAAACAAGATCCTTGCATATGCTGTCAACAAGAGACTCACTTCAGATTGAAAGACACACACAGACTGATAATAAAGGGATGGGAAAAGATATTTCACAAAAATGGAAACAAACAAGCAAAAAAGCTGGGATAGCAATGCTTATACAAGACAAAGTAGACTTTAAAACAAAGTCTATAGCAAGAGACAAGGATCCAGCAATTCCACTTTGGGTATTTATTTGAAGAAACCCAAAACACAAATTGAAAAGACATATATACTCGTATGTTCATTACAGCATTTTTTGCAATAGCCAAGGTATGGAAATGACCTAAGTGTTCACCAATAGATAAGTGGATAAAGAAGAAGTGATGCATATATACAATGGGATATGATTCAGCCATAAAAAAGGATGCAATCTTGCCATCTGCAACAACATGGTTAGAACTAGAGGCTATCGTGCTGAGTGTAATAAGTCAAAGAAAGGCATATACCTTATGATTTTACTTATATGTGGAATCTAGAAAACAAAACAAACAAACAGAACAGAAAAACATCCAAATGCTCAATAAGAATAAATTGTCTCTACAATAATATATACTGGTATATAATGTAGTTATATACATATTACTGCACAAGCAAATTTAACATGTCCTGAAATCTTAGAATTCATATATAAGAAGCTTTATAAAAGTATTCCCAAATTGAACATGATAAAGTTTTACATGACGTTACTGATAATAAAGAGTGAAGATGAAAGAAGCTTTCAATACTATCAATTTTAAAGTTTTGATTAATTTTCCCAGAGGGAAGACAATTATCTTTTTATTTCATATGTAGAAAATATTACAGAATATCAGTTGTTATATAAAGAGGCCATTAAAGGGTGTGTAGCTAAAAATGTGGGTAAAAGTATTACAAAGGTGTGTTAATAATTTAATTAATAAACTACAATATCCTAAAAAAAGAAAGAAAAGTTGAAATGAGAAGTTTCAAATCAGACTGTATGGCTAGGTATGTATGTAAAACACACAGACATTGTCTCTCTGTCTTTAAATTTTGAGCCAACATTTATAATGTGAACTTAAAAATCTAGACGTCAAGCTTCTCTTAAAACACTGGAAGAATTGGCAAAATTGGGCCTGCATTCTCATATGGCATCCATGGCTGGAGCTGAGTCAGCCTCACCCCCTTGAGGTGGAGCATGCTCCCGTTTGACACCCTCTCCACTTGGTAATGTCTACCCATGCACTTATACCTAGACTGCTACCACTTAATTGCATCGCCTACCTGTCCTCAGCAGCTTTTGAGCTTGGTCTGAATATATAAAGAATAGATTTATTTTCCTGATTGTTCCTTAATCTGTAAGTCTCAGACCACAGAGAAGTTAGTATTTCACATCATTCTGCAAAACAATGGTTGGTTTATTTTGTTCATTCTTCTTCCATTTCCATTTGTTCATTTAATAGTTCAACAGAGATTTAACTCTAAGTATCAGACACTGTTTCAGGCACTGGGAATCGTACCATTTAAAACTGAGCCGCAATAGGCTCCTTCTTACCCATGATATCTTTCAAATGGCTGCTGCTCTAGCTGCACAAAGAAGAGGTGACATTGGATGTTATTGCTTCCGAGGGACTTCAGCCCTTTGAGGACCGCTGCCTACCTCCTCAGCTCTGGGTGTGAGAATAGTTTATTCTTTCAGGCCTAGCTGCACTGATATGGCAGCACAAAAATGGTTTCAGAGAAGGAAAACTGACAATGCACATATTTTTCAGGTTCTCCCCTTGGAAACTGAAATCTATTTTTTTTATGCTGGAAATTTTTCACTATGAAGTCATGTATCTGACCAAGAGAAAAAGATCCTAATAAAACAAAAAGACTTGAGAGTAGAGGCTAACAGCTAAATGCTTTTCACCTGTGTGTGAACCGAACGCCTGCTGCACACTGGACACTGTCTTCAGCATCCCTTTCTTCCAGGAACTCGGGGTTAAGATAAATGAAATATGTCAAGGGCAAAGCTTTGAATGTAGTCACAGCTGCGCCAAAAAGGAAAGCTGTCTTTATACAATGTTGTGAAAGAATTTTCACCATACTTGTTAGAAAAAATAAATAAATGGATGATGGGGAATTGCAAAGAAAAGGGAAAATCAATGACATATATTTTAGAAATGTTTTGCATTCTTTGGGGACTGGATCAACGCTGTAGTTGCATTAAGTAATGGGACCGATTGCCTCACAAATACCAGCACTTGCACCTGCACCTGCTTGTCATCATCATTGATGTGGTTGAGGTGATGCCTCTGCTCAGTTTCTCCTCCTCAAAGAAGCCTCTGCTGACACTCAGCCCTAAGCCAGGACAGGGCCGCTCCAGCCTCCTCTTTCGCTACCCACTGCAGACCTCTAGCCATATACTTGTCACTTTGAATTTTGTAGTATATTTTTCACTTAAAAAATTTTTTTTCTTATTCCAGGTTAAACGCACACACACACACACACACACGAGAGAGAGAGAGAGAGAGAGAGAAAGAGAGAGAGAAGAAAAAAATTAAGTAACCTAAAAATTAACCACCTAGAAATAATAGACAGCATTAGTTAAAAAAAACCTTTTGGTCTTTTTTTCTATGCAGGTGTATAATCTTTTAAACTAAAATGGATTATATAGTACACATATCTTTCACTTACTATTCTATAAAGTAAATATCTATTTCATGAAATATTTTCCTGTAACTTACTCTTAATAGCTACATAGTATTCTATCATACCAAAACACCAATATGTATTTCACTATTCATTTTTGGCCTACCATATTTTGCTATCAATGATAACCTGTGAGGAAAATTCTGTAGCCATATCTTTGCATATGCCTATGCAATTTGGGGGTACAAATTTTCAGAAGTGAAACAGAGGATATAGTTATTTTTAAGGCCATCCATATTTTACAAAGGTTGTCAATTTACACTTACCATAAATGTAAAATAATGTTTGGTATCTTTATAAATATATTTAAAAATATTTTGCCAATTTGGCATTAAACATGACATTTTGTATTTTTAATTTGTATTTCTTTGGTCACGTTTCAACCATACCCAGGTACTTAATACATATTTATTGAATGATAGCATTCCTATTCCAAGAGGCTGACGTTGTTAAAATAGCTTTGAAATTAATTTAAAATTTTCTTTTAGAGCCTGATTGCAATGTTTTTTTTTTCATGCTATTTTCAGAAGGAAAAATAAATCTACATTCACTAAGCAGATTCAAAAATTCTGCTTGAATCAGTTGAACAAATTTAATTCATGTGCTTTTATACTTACCATTTACTCAAAGTTATAAAATCTAAGCTTATGCCATAAAATAGTTTTTTAAAACTCATGTCTAAACACAATTTGGGAAGAATTTTTGGAGACAAAATAATTTCACCATGTAAAGAAAGTACCCTTTCCTGTACTCCTTTGTCATCCATCACGTGGGAGACATTGGCAACAGTGAATGGATGCCGTGTGACCTAATTTATGGCAGACATTCATCAGATGTTTATTGAATATTTGGATTAATGGTTAAATAAGTGAGACTAATGAACTATTGTATGAAATGTTGGCAGTTTTCCTTTACACCTCATACTTTTTTTCAGGGACTGATCCTCTCCCCTGTGGTTTTGTGAGAATATACCATAGTATCGGGAGCATGAGTTCTGGGGTACTTTTCATCCCAGGTTTGCCATTTACTAGTTATGGGTCTGGGGAAAGTTGCCTAAACTTTCTGTTTATGTCAGTATCCTTATCTATGAAATGGGGAAAATACTAGTATCTACCTCATAAATGTGTTGTGTGAATGAAATGATTTGATGCATATGAGAAGGTTAGAACAGTGGCTGCAAAATAAGTGCTTAGTCATCATTAGATATTATTATTATTATTAGAGTATTGGTATTAGTATTTTCCTGGCCACTGGTCATTTGGCCCAGGCCTATACAATCCTAAATTTCATAAGCAGTAGCTATGATTTTTCTAGGCAGAGTATGATCCTAGCAGAACAATTCAACATTGGGAAAAATCAGTTCTGTTTTCCCTGAGGTTGCAGGGTCTGGAGTGTGTAAGTCCAGGCTGATTTGTAATTCTCTTGCCCAGGAATACGGAAGAAATTTGTCTGCAGTGGGAAAGATGAAACCATTACAAAGAGGCCAACTTTTGAGAGGGAGAGATGATGTGTTAAGAAGGAGAGGTGACATATTGTTTAGCTGGACTTTTAGTTAGACACACCATCAACTCCCTTTCTACCTAAGCTAGTTTATATTGAGTTTCCATAATTGCAACTGAAAGAAACTGACAACTGGTGAGGGTATGATTCCTATTTAGCCTTTAGTTGGGGGAGCAAAGAATGCTTCTGATTGGGTTTGATGGAGAACCTTACTCAAGAAAAAGAAAAAAAACCTAAAACCCAGAGAGAAAGTTGTGAAGGTTTCTCATGGCTTTTCACATGCTTGAATTCTATCATGTACCTAAATGTTGTTTTGAGCATGTTTTGTGAATGACCACAAAGCAATCCTTAACACTCAAGAAGCCAGATTAAATCTGCTTCCTGTTTTGCTGGCACTGAGAGTTGAGACCTAATGAGTAGAGGCATTCCCTAATGACTTTTTTGGGGGGGAAGGGGGGGTAATGACTTTTGTCAAAGTATAATAACCACACAGAAAATGCACAGTGCTATGAACATTTATATACACTACTTTATTTCTGTTAAGTATACACATAGGAGCCCAATGGCTGGGTCATAAAGTATGTGCATGTTTGGCTTTTGTTGAGATTGTTAATTTCCTACATTGGTTGTATCAATCCTGATGACATATTTTATGATTTAGAAAACTCATGTAGATTTGATTTCTGTGAGAAAGCTAACGTTGTGGCTCTCCAACCCCTTAAACATAGAAGGCCCCAGGGTTCAATTCTTGGTTCACTTTTCTTCTCAGCCTATACCTACTCCTTTGGTCATCTGACCTAGAGAATGGCTTTAAATATCACCTACAATCATGAGCATATATATGTATATATACATTATATATATATATATATAATCATTACATGTATATATATGTGTGTGTATACATATATATGTACACACATATGTGTAATATATATATATATTAAAGGCCCGGTGCATGAAATTCATGCACTGGGGGGGAGGGGGGGGTGGGAGGTGTCCCTCAGCCCTCTCCAATCTGGGACCCCGCTAGGGATGTCTGACTGCCCTCTCACAATCCAAGACTGCTGGCTCCCAACCGCTCGCCTGCCTGCCTACCTGATTGCCCCTAACTGCTTCTGCCTGCCAGCCTGATCACCCCCCAACTGCTCCCCTGCCAGCCTGATCAACACCTAACTGCTCCCCTGCTGGCCCGATTGCTCCCAACTACCCTCCCCTGCTGGCTCAATCGCCCCCAACTGCCCTCTCCTGACGGCCCAGTCACTCCCAAATGCCCTCCCTGCAGGCCAGGTCACCCCTAACTGCCCTCCCCTGCAGGCCTGGGTGATGGTCAATTTGCATACTGGTCATGACTAATTAGCATATCCAGGCTAATTAGCATATCCCTCGCTTATTATATAGAATATAAAAGTGTGTTTATATATACATATATATGCTTATAGAAGCTTATATGTATATGAGTTTATATGTAATATCCTATATAATAAAAGGCTAATATGTTAAGTGTCTGGTCGTCCAGTCAGCCATTCAAACAATCAAAGCATAATATGCTAATGATATGCTAAGGCCGCTCAACTGCTTGCTATGACGTGTACTGACCACCAGGGGGCAGACGCTCTGACTGGTAGGTTAGCTTGCTGCTGGGGTCCGGCCAATTGGGACTGAGCAAGATGGGCCAGACATATCCTGGAGCCCTCCCGTGGTCCCTTCCCAGCTGGCCAATCTTTCACATCCCTCCCCGGCCCTGATCGTGCACCAGTAGGATCTCTTGGCCTGGCCTGCACCCTTTCACAATCCCTTAGGGGGATGTCAGAGAGCTGGTTTTGCCCCTACGGCAGAATGACCAGTTGCTATGATGCACACTGACCACCAGGGGGCAGTTGCTCAATTCAGAAGCTGCCCCCTGGTGGTAGGCCTAAGCAGGCCTAAGCTGTCAGTCGGACATCCCCCAGGACTCCCGGACTGCAAGAGGGCGCAGGCTGGGCTGAGGGAACTTCCCTCCCCCCCCTCCCCCCCAGTGCACGAATTTCACGCACTGGGTCTCTAGTATGTATATAGAAGTAATGTATGTATATATGTATAAATGTACACACACGATATATAATATATATCACCAACCCAGACTTCTCTCTTAAATTTTAGACTCTTATATCTTAAAAATATTTTTTAAACTGCTGCTCTAAAAAATAACTCCTTGCCCCACCTTTGGTCTTTCCCAGCTCCATATTTATAGTTGCATAGGCCAAAAATCTTGGAGTCATTTGTTTTGGATTAAATTGTATCTCCCCAAAATTCATATGTTGAAGTTCTAAGCCCTAATACCTCATAATGTGACCTTATTTGGAAATAAGGTTGTGGCAGATGTAATTAGCTAAAATGAGATCATTAGGTTAGGCCTTAATCCAATATGACTGATGCCCTTATAAATAGGGGAAATTTGGACACAGAAATACACATATGGGAGAGTGCCATGTGAACATAGAGATAGTCATCTAGAAGCCAAGGAGAGAGGCCTGGACCATGTTCTTTTCTCACATTGAAGGGAGAAACCTCAGAAGGACCAACCGTGCTGGCACCTTGACCTTGGACTTTTAGCCTCCAGAACTGTTGGACAACACATTTCTGTTGTTTAAGCCACACAGTTTGTGGTACTTTGTTACAGAAGATCTAGCAAACTAATGCAATATCCTTGACTGTTTTCTCTCACTCTCCACATCCACTCCATTGGGAAGTCCCATTGACTATGACTTCAGAATGCATCCAGAATCTGACCACTTCTCACCACCTCCACAGCTACCATCCCATGCAAAGCCACCACCATCTTTTGCCTGGGTCATTGTGATAGCCTCTCAATTAGTCTCTCTGCTTTCACTTCTGCCTCCTACAAGTCTGCTCTCAGCACAGCATCTGGAGGGATCTTTAAAAAACCCACATTAATGTCCTTCTTCTGCTCAAATACTTGGTAAGGCTTCCTATTCACTGGATAAAAGAAAAACCTCAAAAGGAGCTCCAAGACCCATGTAATATGCCTCCTCCCCCAGTTGCCTCTCCAACATCACTTCTTACTACTCTCCTTACCGACTCTGCTCAGGAGCACTGGCTTCCTTGCTGTTCTTCAGACACAAAAGGTCTTGACTTATGGTTTCTTTGCACTGGCTGTCTTCTTTGTCTGGAATATTCTTTTTGCAGTTATCTGTTGTGGCTACCTTCTTCATCTTTAAGTCTTTCCTCACATATCCCCATAATGAATGAATAAATACATAAAAAGGCATAAGCTAAAATGCTCCAAAGAGATCCACATTGGTTCCCTATTCATTTTAGAGCTCTTTAAAACATGTCCAATTCCTTTCAAAATACAAAAATAGAAAATATGGGTAGCATTAAGAGTTTTAATGGAGAGGACAAAGGTACCCACTTGTACATGAGAAAGTGCCAATTAGGAGGGCAGTGATTCCTGATTATATTTTCCCTTTATCCTCTGCTCTGTGTGTAACTCCAAGGATTCTCCTGTTGATATTATCTTTAGATAGCCTCTTTCCATACAGATTCATGTATCTCTCACTGTGTGTAGCAGTCAATGGGTTATAGCACTGTGTAGAAAGCCAGGCATGGAATGACCACCGCTCTACTGGGAAGGAAGGCATTCCAGCTGAAACCTAAATGCTCAGAAACCAACAACTCTGAACATGGAGGACAATAGGAACCAGAACCAGATGAAGAGTGGGGAGTTTGGAACAAGACACAGGTTTTTTGTTTAGATTTAAGGTAAGTAAACCAGAGAGTAAGAGAACTTGCAGTCAGCGTTTCTCTTTCTGTGCCCCCCTCGTTCTCATTTCCAGCCTCAGTTGTTTCGCTAGGCTCACCTTTTCCCTTCTGCTGAGACACCCTGATACTAGCCCTTTCTCCCACTCACCAGGTTAACTTTCACACATACTTTGAGGAACTGCTCAATCACAACCTTCGCTAGGATGCCCTCACTCCCCCGTCTTTCCCCAAACCCAAGCTGGGTTACGTTCCTCCTGTGTACACTTCCAGCATTGCACTTTCACTAAGCATTCTCTATGTATGCAGCAGTCTGTTTATTTGTCTGCTCTCCTGCCCATTGTGAGTTCTTTGGAGGCCAGAATGATGCCCTATTTACTGGTATATCTGTATCCTTAGCACATAATATAGTACCTGACACATAGTTGGGCTTTGATCAATGTTTTGATGACTGAATGAATAAATAATGAATGAAAATGCAGCCAATTTTAAGGCATGGCTGGCCAGGTCCTTAGGTGAAAGTTCAGGAGGCCTGTTGGGTGGCTGAGAAGTTGGCAACTTACTAGACCTAGGTCTGATGATCTTTTCTTGGTAAGGGTTTGACATTTACAAGGAGAAAAGAGCCTAGGAAACTATGAAATAAGTAAAGTGAAAGTATTTTTCATCAATTATTTTTTAGTCATTACACACAAGTCAAAAAAAAATGAAAAGGGACAGCATCCCAGATATGTTCAAATGATTGGAATACTTGATGCAATAAATAATACTGGTTTATCAGTAGTTCTTGTACTGTTAAATCTCTCTGGGAGCCATGAATCTTAAAGGTAGGCCATCAAACTGCACACTGGAAGATTCCAAGGTCATTTCGGTTCTCTCCAGGCTACATAAATTCTAAATCCCCCTTTCAGAGAGGCAAAGATCATGGAAGGGTGGAAGGTCTTACTTGTTCATCCCTGGGGTTTGTGGTGGAGGTGGGAGAAAGCCACAGAGGCACATCCAGAGATGAATGTACTAGCCGAATGGAATGAGATTGCATAAGCAAAGCATGAGTAAACAGGGATTTCTCTCTCTCTCTCTCCCCCCCGCCCCACACACACACACACACATAGCAGAAGTTAGTGGATAGTGAAAGGAGCCTCAAACTGGAGTTTGGAGACCTGGGATTTAGACCTTGCATGCCACTGACTAATTGTGTAAACCTGGGCACTTGGTTGTTCTGCCCCAGCATCCTCATCTGTAGAATAGCTAGGTTAGGCTAAAAGATCTTTTTCAGCTTTAGGATTTTGTGCTTTTGTATAAAGAATAACCAAGATAACTAAAGAAGAAGAAATCGGGGGGAAAGAATAATGGATTTTATTTTGGAAATCAAATTTATTTGAGGTTCTTGTGATACATCTGGATGTCAATGATAAGAACTACTTGAAAGTGGAAGTCTGGCCCTGAGCGCAGAGCTGGGAGTGGAGGTACAGATTTGGCAGTTTATCGATAAAGGGTAATTAGAACAATAAGAATGGTGTGACCAGCTAAACCAGTTGTAAACAAAACATATTACATACCCAAATGAACTGGTAAAAAATTCAAATTATAATTCACTTATATTTGTTTGATTCCATTTTCCTTTACTCTTTATTTTAATGGATAGTAATAATAATTGCACCATTTGTTGGGTCTTGACTATATACTAGGTATTCAGTTAATTGCTTTACATTTTTTATCTCATTTAATCTTTACAAATAATTATATGAGGTAGGTAAAATTATTCCCATTTTAGAGATGTGGAAACTGAATAATGGTGTGCTAGTGAACATTTAACAATTGTCTAGGAGCAGGGAAAGCCCTACTTTGCAGTGGTTGCTGATACCCATGGTATAAACACTCTCACCGTGGTCTATTTCAAGCTACCAATGAGGTCATTGAACAGGAAGTAGGGAAAATATGTGGAATAGTGCACTATTATGTGCTATTTTCACCATATAGATACAATAAACATAAGTATCCTCAAGAGCAGAGATAATGGTAACATGTAATAAAAAATTAGGAAGTGATGACTTTGAGTACTCATTACCTTAATATAATTTATTTAATTTTAAATTTACGTGATATAATTTAAACTGTTTGAATTTAATAACTGGCTTTCAGAATTCCTAAAAATTTAACTGTCTGCTCTCATAGGCTAGTAAGCTGGCTTCACACACCAGTGAAAATGATGCTAAGACTGGGTAAATAACTTGCCTAAGGTCATACACAAAATGCCTGGGCCAAGATTAGAACCTTGATCCATCTAATTCTGAAGACCTGGCCCTTAACCACTAGACCAAGCATGTCAAACTCACGGCCCGCAGGCTGCATGAGGCCCACTACGAATATTTTTGTGGCCCAGCCAATATAATGATATGTAAGAAACATTTTAATGAAAATTTTGTAACTTAATTTTTACAATATCCTGTTATACATAATTATTAATAGTGAACTACAACGCTCACTAATGACTGATTACTATAATCATGTTGCATTCATTTCCCTTATGCACCTTTCGTGCAGGTGCACAATTTCTCACCACTAATACTAGTAGCAATATTTTAGCAGTCTATTGCCATGTCATTAGTCTTGGACTGACTTGTTTGGTGTGCGCAACAGAAAATATTTTGCTTTCGGAGAACAAGAAAAATAGGTTTATTTGCATTACGCTTATTAATTTGTGCAGTTATTCAGTGTCTGGTAAGTTAATGTTCAAGAAAAAATTAATTTTTATTAAAGTGTTCTATTATTTTATGTTAACGATAACTTTTTCATTCAGCCCTTTGTATTCAGCATGTCTTTATTGAAATAAACCTACATTTCTATGAAAATTGAAGCTTTTGTTTTCTTGTGGCCCACATAAACTTAAACCTTGTTTATTTGGCCCGTGTTAGCCTTTGAGTTTGACATGCTTGCACTAGACTGTCATTTGTAAAAGTGTAAAGTGCTATGTACTGTATATTGTAAAAAAGAAAAAATATTGTTGTGTTTTCTACTTGAAGAAAATACCTGCTCTTAAGTGTCATCAATAAGAAGTTCTAGTGAAAAAGCAGTAATGAGTCAGAAAAATCACTGCAACTTCTGCTTCTCTGGATTGGTTCTTGTGCGTCAGTTCCTTAGTAAAGGAATGCTTTGTGTCCAACCTGTTGTTGGAAATAAAAGAATTCATAAAAATCTTTTTATGTTGCTTATAGGTAGGACTCAGAAATATACATGGTTTAAATAACTACTAGTTCGAATTTAACTTTATGCTAGCCATTATTGAAAGTAAAAAATAAAGAAATATAACAAACACCTATTATTTAGCACCCATAGCTTAATGTAATCTCTTTGCAGGCAAAATGTATAAAGATGTTTATTGTATGAAGTAGTAAAAACATAAAACATCTGGCAGCAATTTTTAGATCTTGAAGAATCAAATGACAAAATGACGAGTCTCAGGGGAGTAAGATCATGTTTCCCACTCCTGAAAAATGGTTTGAACAATTTTTTAATGTTTTCTGAAAAACCATACTTAATTCTGTTTCTTCGCTCTTCCCTATCTTAGGAAGTGACTTACCCACAGAATTTCATAAACTGTTCACAAAATTCTACATAGTGTTTTGGACCCGGGTGAAGCCTGTGGTTAGCCTTGCACCTTTACCAGTAAAGCCACCAGCTAGCTCAGTAAATCTGGACAAACCAAACAGCGCTCTGGATCTTGTGCTGTAAGAAGGAAGTATCATGATTGTGAGCGCCTCGTTCACAAAGGAGATAGAGCTCCACTAGAATGCAGGGAAAGCTGTGGGCAATTTGGCCACTGGCTGAGGAAAAGAACAGGACAGTGGACTCTAGTCAGGAATGATGAAGCTTGGGAAGGGTCAGCTTACTTCTGCAGATCTCAGCTCTGAGTCACTGAGCAGTGAGTGCACACGGAGTTGGCACGCACGCTTGCCTTCCTGGCATCTGTAGGCTTCCCTAATCTTGTGCTCTAGTTCCTCACTCATGTTGGAAAATGAAACTTTTTATTCATGTTTGGCTTTCCAATGTTTTTAGATAAATATGGTAATCTTTAACACATGACTATACTGTCTACCCCCTCCCTTTTTGGAACTACTAATTCTAATTTACCTTCTGCAAGTAACTTATTCCATAGCTACCTGGTCTATTAACGAACCTTTGTGGCCTCATACTCTGTGCCAGGCGCCGTGTTGCTATGTGAAGGACAAGAGGGATAAGATGCGGTCTGCATTCCTCAGCAGGGAGATCAGACATGTGCACAGTCAGCGATGGTACAAGGCAGGAGCTACAAACTGCAAGTGAGGGCTGGGGTCTTTGGTGCTCTGAGATGTAAGAGGAAAAAACAGCTCTGCCTGAAGTGATGAGGGAGGGCTCCCTGGGAGAAGTGCACTAGTGAACATAGATGGGGGGCTGGCCATGAAGAATATACAGACTAGAAAGTACAGGGTCATCCAAAGAAAGAGAATGGCAGGGCCTCAAAAGGGACAGAACATTTAAAAGCTTTTCAAGACCCTGGAAAGTGTTGCTATTGAAGATACTTGTGGTATATTTGAATGCAATAAAATAGAATGCTCTATAATGTTTTGGGAGAAGTCTTTGATTTTTTCCAACAATTCATTCTCCTTGCTAAGCCAGGCTTCTTTGGGGTCACTAAGAGGTTGTGAAGGATATATGGACATGACTAAAGTCATCACATTACCCATTAGTCATTGGTTACAGAACTGCAGAATGAGAGAAACAGCTGGAAATGGTACAGGAACACCACTTGGGCCATGTTTACCTAAGATGGATATTTCTAACTGCCATGGAGGGTCTTGCCTATATATATATATATATACATATATATATATATATATATTTTTTTTGTGTGTGTGTGTGCTGCTGAGCTAATTGGTTCAGAGACAATGTTGTATGAAAGGAGTAGAAAATGGAAGCTTGGTGAGTTGTTACCCTCACTGAGGTAACTCCCTTCCTTCTTTTCACTACCTTCGAGTGGCAAAGAGGGACCTGAGATACCCTGGGTGCTCAGCACTTTGGTCTTCATTGTATGGATCACTTACAACTCCTTTTTTGTGCTGTCGTGCTGATGGATTGAGTCCCACCAGAGGGAGATGGAGAGAATTTTCCTGTGATCACCAAAGCTTCTCTGCCCCCATCAGGAGCCGTAGCTGTCTGCTGGGACCTGACATTGGAACACCACTGATGTGGCCAATTTGCCCAACTTCTTAACCAATGGGAGCTTAACCAGCAAAGAGCAGAGTGGCAGGGCTCCAGTTGGTGTCAAAATTGAAGCAATAAAATCACCTCACAACGAAACAAAGAGGGATCACATCCAAGTTTTGTAAGAATTCTATCCAGATATCAACTGTGGCAAGGCCTGCTGTTTTAACATGGCAAAATATTTTGTTTTTTCCCTTAGAGAGGAATTTTTAATTTCAGGCTTATACCCTATTATTTCAGTGAAGAGTAAGGACAACTAATAGTTGGTTGGCTAGAAGATTCTGGCAGGAATATTTGAGTCATAAAATATCAGCCAAGCATCTTTTTGGATATCCTAAAATAAACTGTGTAGAAAACTAGACATCCTAAGCCAGGACAAAACTAAAAAGCTGTTTCTCAGAGGTCTCCCTGACCCCCTTTCTGGATACAATCTTATGGGTTGATAGCACCAAATTTTTGGCTGCATTGCAAGGAATCACTACGCTGTGGCTGATTACCGCTATCATCACTCTCCCTGCCTTGTTCAGGAAACCTTGTTAGGAACATGTTTCCAAGAAAGCAAGAGAGACAAAGTTGTTTGTTTGTTTAGGGGAAGCCATTATTGGAGATACTAGTGCTAGGGTAATGGACTAGGGTCTGAGATAAAGGGGAGGAACTTAGAGAAGCTTTGTAAAACATGACTGTTCCCATCCCTGGAGTTGTGTGTCTTAATGGGGAGAAGTGGCCTCTAGTCCTGGCTCAGCCACCAGCAGTGTGACTCAAGACCATTCCTTCATTCATTCAGCACTTATAGAGCACACACTTTGTTTGACGCTATGGCCAACACTAGGGACCACATGGTGATGAATAGATAAGGAACATGTTCTCAAACCACACAATGCCTCTGAATACCATTTCTTTATTTTACAATGTGAGGGATGTGTTAGAATGATCTCTCAAGGCCCTCTATCTCTAGTTCTCAATTCTTTATTTTTCTGTAGGAGCACAATGCACCCGAAACAGTTACAGGAAAAGTGGTACCCAACATGCATGCCAGACACTGTGCTAGCTAATCATTTTTATATAGAATCGCCTAAAATAGGTATTATCATACCCATTTTATAGATGAGGAAACTAAGCATAAGAGAGATTGAGTTTCCTTCTGTGATACGTGAGAAAGAGGCAAAGACAATCTCAAACCCAGCTCTGCTGACTGACTCCAAGCCCAGCATTTTCCCCTCCTTCTCTGTTCTCCAGGTTTTTAATGTTCATTTATCTCCCCTGGACTTCTTTCTGGGAGTACTTATGGAAAATTTATTCAAGAATTCATGGCAGGCTCTAGCCAGTTTGGGTCAGTGGATAGAGCATCGACTCACAGACTGAAGGATCCCAGGTTTCATTCTAGTCAAGGGCATGTACCTTGGTTGCAGGCTCAATCCCTGGCCCTGGTTGGGTGCATTGGGAGGCAACCAATCCATGTGTCTCTTTCACATCAATGTTTCTATCTCTCTGTCTCTCTCCCTCCCTTTCACTTTCTCTAAAGGTCAATGGAAAAATATCCTCAGGTGAGGATTAACAACAATAAAAAACATACCCCTCCCCCCAAAGAATCCATCTACACTAACAGAAGAGAAACATGGTAATTAGCGAACGACCGCTACCCTTTTCATTGGCTAATCAGTGAGTATATGCAAATTAACTGTCAGCCAAGATGGCGGCCGGCAGCCAGGCACTGAAGCGAGCATGAGGCTTGCTTGCTTCAGTGAAGCAGGACTCCAACGTTCCCCGCCTGCCTTGCCGGCCTCTGAGCTGGCAGTTTGAAACTTTGTAACAAATATAGAAGCTAAACAAAACCCCAGAAACCAGCCAGACTGAAAGCCAGCCAGACCGCAACATTGTATCGATGTTTTCAGCAGCCGAGGCCTCAGAGCTAAAGCTGGCCCAGAATAAAAAAAAAAGAAAAAGAAAACAAGGAGTGGTTGGAAGCTTCAGTCACTCGCCAGCCGGAAAACAGCCCTCAGTCCCTCACCCAGACTGGCCAGGCACCCCAGTGGGGACCCCCACCCTGATCCAGGACACCCTTCAGGGCAAACCAGCCAGCCCCTACCCATGCACCAGGCCTCTATCCTATATAGTAAAAGGGTAATATGCCTCCCAGCACCGGGATCAGCGGAGCAGCGAGGCTCCCAGCACCGGGATTAGCGTGACAGGGGAAGGCGCCCAAACCCCCTGATCGCCCTGCGACTCTGTGTGTGACAGGGTGCAGAGTCCCAACCCCCTGATTGGCCCTGCTTTGTGTGTGACAGGGTGCGGCGCCCCAAACCGCCCCCCCCCCCCACAGGCCCTGCTCTGTGTGTGACAGGGAGGAGCTCCCCAACCCCCCCCCCCCCCACGGGCCCTGCTGTGTGTGTGACAGGGTAGAGCCATAACCTCCCCATTGGCCCTGCCCTGAGTGTGACAGGATGCAGCGCCCCAACCCCCTGATCCGCCCTGCTCTATGTGTGACAGGGGGCGTTGCCCCAACTCCCCTATCGGCCCTACTCTGTGAGTGACAGGGGGGAGCTCCTCAACCCCCTGATTGGCCCTGCTCTGTGTGTGACATGGGGGAGCTCCCCAACTCCCTGATTGACCCTGCTCTGTGTGTGACAGGGTACGGAGCCCCAACCCCCCTGATGGGCCCTGCTCTGTGAGTGATAGGGGGCAGCGCCCCAACCCCCTGATCGACCCTGCTCTGTGAGTGACAGGGGGCAGCACCCCAACCCCCTGATTGGCCCTGCTCTGTGAGTGACAGGGGGCAGTGCCCCAACCCCCTGATCGGCCCTGCCCTGTGCGTGACAGGGGGTGGCGCCGCCACCTCCCCATCGACCCTGCCTTGAGTGTGACAGGGGCGGTGCCCCAACCCCCCAATCGGCCCTACCCTGAGCGTGACTGAGGGTGGCATCGCAACCTCCCGATCCGCCCTGCTCTGTGCATGACGGGGTGGCGCCCCAACTCCCCAATCGGCCCTGCTCTGAGCCTGACCAGGGGCTGCACTTAGGGATTGGGCCTGCCCTCTGCCACCCGGGAGCAGGCCTAAGCCAGCAGGTTGTTATCTCCCGAGGGTTCCCAGACTGCGAGAGGGCACAGGCCGGGCTGGGGGACCCCTCTCCCCCGACCCCCCGAGTGCACAAATTTTTGTGCACCGGGCCTCTAGTAGCAGTATAATACAAAATACCTCATTCTTGCCTTAATGGGTCTTCCATTAGTTTTCCCTTTCTCGTTACCTACTAAACTTTTCTTATTCATCCAAAGGGTGATCTTGCCACTTCAGTCAAGCCCAGTGCTACCACTGCTTTGCTTTTGCTTGTACTTTACCTTTGACTTGGAATAATTTTCAATCTGGTCTATTGCCAAATTCTGTACTCTTTCCCAGACTTTATTTGTTGTTGTTTTGTTTTATTTTTAGAGAGAGGAAGGAAGAGTGAGAGAGAAAGAGAAACAGAGAAACATCAATGTGAGAGTAACCCAGGTAGGCTCTCTTGACAGGGGATCAAACCCTGATCCTCTAACCACTGAGACACTGGCCAGGGCAAGGAGTGGCTTCTCATCGATAAGCAAAGAAAGTGGTCTCTTGAGGTGGAATCTACTCCCGGAGAAAATCCCGTGAAGGTTGTTGACATGACAACCAAAGATTTAGAATATTGCATAAACCTCATTGATAAAGCAGTGGCAGGGTTTGAGAAGACTGACTCCAGTTTTGAAAGATGTTTTACTGTGGGTAAAATGCTATCAAACAACATTTCATGCTACAAAGAAATTACTAATAAAAGGGAGTCAATCAATGAAGCTAACTTTATTGTCCTGTTTTAAGAAATTGCCAAAGCCACCTCAAACTTTGGTAACTACCTGATCAGTCCCCGGCCATCAATATTGAGGCAAGACCCTTCACCAGCAAAAAATATGACACTTCACTGAATATTCAGATGATGATCAACATCTTTTAGAAATAAAGTTTTGAAAAATTAAGGCATGTAATTTTTTGAGACATAATGCTATTGTATACTTAATAGACTACAGTATAGTGTAAACATAATTTTTATATGCTGGGAAACCAAAAATTTGTGTGACTTGCTTTATGGCGATATTCACTCTATTGTGGTGCTCTGGAACGGAACCTACAACATTTAATATTTCCCTGCAAGGAGAAGTCCACAGTAAGAGGTGATTCAAAAACTTCCTAAGGGCTTTCTTATGCTGTCTCTCCCAACGATGATCTTCTCTTTCTTTTTTTTTCTTCTAATATTACATGGTTAATGTAGAAAGTTTGAAAAACACAGAAACTATCCACACTTTAGAGGTAATCACTAACATCATGATGCATTTCCTACTATGATGGTTCATTTTATGTGTCACCTTGGCTAGGCTATGTTGCCCAGTTGTTTGGTCAAACACCTGTATAGATATTGCCACAAAAGTATTTTTTTCAGGTGTGATAAGCATTTAAGTAAGTAGACTTTGAGTAAAGTCTATGATGTGGGTGGGTCTCATCTAATAAGTTTAAAACCTTTAAGAACAAAAACAGGTTTCCCAAAGAAGAAGCAATTCTACTTTTGAGACTGAAACAAACCTGCCTGAGTTCCAGGCTGCAGATTTCAGACTCAAGACTTCAACATCCATCAACTCTTCCCTGAATTTCCAGCCTATCATCTGCTCTACAGAGTTTGGACTTGACAGCCCCACAATCACGAGATGACTTTTTAAAATGAATCTTCCTCCCTCCCACCCTCTCTCCTTCCTTCCCTCCCTCCCTCCCTCCCTCCCTCCCTTCCATCTTCTATCTATCTATCTATCTATCTATCTATCTATCTATCTATCTATTCAATTGGTTCTGTTTTTCTGGAGAACCCAACTCATACACTAATTGCCCCCATTCTTTTGCTCATTTATTTCCTCTGGATTAGCACCTCTCAAACTATACTGTGCATGTAAAACACCTGGAAATCTTGTTCAAGTGCAGTCTCTGGGGTAGTAGGTGTTGGGTTGAGATTCGGTGTTTCTAACAATCTCCTAGTTAATGCCCATGCTGCTGGTTGGTAGCCCACACTTTGAGTAGCATGGATTTATATAACCAACTTTTTCTTTTAAACTATATCACAATCTCAGTTATTCTCCTAAAACATAATCTGTAGTAACAGTAATACGTTCCATCATAGGAGTTGACACAGTTTAGGTTAACCCACTTCTAATTATTGGAATTTAAATTTGGTATTATTTTTTCAGTATTATGGGATGTTGCAATGAACATCCTTGTATATAAATCTCCGTGTGTAGCATTATATCCTTAGGACAATTTTGCCGAAGAAATTCCAGGGCCAAATAGATACATTGTTCAGCCTTTAAAAACATATTTCCCGAAAGCTGTTTAGAAAAAAATGATCTAAGTATTTTGGTCCATTCAGGCTGTTATAACAAAATATAGATTGAGTAGCTTATAAACAACAGACATTTATTTCTCACCATTTTGGAGGCTGGAAAGTGCAAGGTCATGGTGCTGACAGATTCAGTGTCTGGTGAGGATCCACTCCTTGGTTCCTAGTTAGCACCTTACCTCCTTACCTTACATAGTGGGTTACAGAGAGGGATCTCATTGGGCCTCTTTTATAAGGACATTATTCCCATCCACGAGGGTAGAGCCCAAAATTACCTCCCAAAGCTGTCCTGACGGTGCTGTCCTGATTGTTGCTGCTGGTGTTGGTGAATTTGAAGCAGGCATCTCCAAGAATGGGCAGACCCGTGAACATGCCCGTCTGGCCTACACACTGGGTGTGAAACAGCTGATTGTTGGTGTTAACAAAATGGATTCCACTGAGTGACCCTAGAGCCAGGAAAGACACGGGGAGATTGTTAAAGAAGTCAGCACCTACATTAAGAAAATTGGCTACAACCCTGACACAGTAGCCTTTGTGCCAATTTCTGGTTGGAATGGTGACAACATGCTGGAGCCAAGTGCTAATATGCCTTGGTTCAAGGGATGGAAGTCACCCTTAAAGATGGCAATGCCAGTGGAACCACACTGCTTGAAGCTCTGGATTGCATCCTGCCACCAACTCATCCAACTGCCAAGCCCCTGCGTCTGCCCCTCCAGGATGTCTACAAAATTGGTGGTGTTGGTACTGTCCCTGTGGGCTGAGTGGAGACTGGTGTTCTTAAACCTGGCATGGTGGTCACCTTTGCTCCAGTCAATGTTACAACTGAAGTAAAGTCTGTTGAAATGCACTATGAAGTTTTGAATGAAGATCTTCCTGGGGACGATGTGGACCTCAATGTCAAGAACATGTCTGTCAAAGATGTTTGCTGTGACAATGTGGCTGGTGACAGCAAAAATGATCCACCAGTGGAAGCAGCTGGCTTCGAAGCTCAGGTGATTGTCCTGAACCACCCAGGCCAGATCAGTTCTGGATATGTACCTGTGCTGGATGGTCACACAGCTCATATTGCTTGCAAATTTGCTGAGTTGAAGGAGAAGATTTATTGTTGTTCTGGGAAAAAAGATGAAAGATGGCCTTAAGGGAGGAAACCAAGATGGCGGCATAGGTTAACGCCAGAGTTTGCTGCCTCGAACAACCACTTCAAAAATACAACTAAAAGACGGAACGGACATCATCCAGAACCACAGGAAGGCTGGCTGAGTGGAAGTTCTACAACTAGGAGGAACCGAGAATCAGAGGAGGCGCAGTGCTGAGGTAAAATACTAAGGTGCGGAGTGCGCGCGGCGCGGGCTGGTGGCTGAGGGCGTGGTTGTCTGTTTCAATCCGGAGGGAGCCTCAGACTCTGAGCTCCAGATCTGGGCGAGTCTCTAGGGAACCAGACTCAAACGGGAGAAGCAGGACTGTCTGGCTACGGTCCCTCCGAGGTTTGCAGCAGTTGCTGGGACAGAGAGGCAGAGCCCCTGGGGACGGACTGAGAGCAGCCATAACTGCTCCCTCCTCCACCCTGTTGATCCCGTGGGACCTGCCCGCCCAAGCCCTGCACAGAGGCATTTGCTGGATAGCCTCAGGCAAAGGCTAGATTAGCACCTCCCTAGAGGACAGAAGTTCTCCCACTGCAAACACAGCTGATTCTCACAGCCAGTCGGCCTGGAGGTAAAATCCCTCTAGTATTAACTATAACAATCAAGGCTTAACTACAACAAGACTGTGCACAAAGACCACTAGGGGGTGCACCAAGAAAGTGTAAAAAATGCGGAGACAAAGAAACAGGACAAAACTATCAAGGGAGGATATTGAGTTCAGAACCACACTTTTGAGGTCTCTCAAGAGGCTTCTAGAGTCTGTCGATAAACTTGATGAGATGTACAGGAAATCTAATGAGACCCTCGATAGTGTGATAAAGGACCAACTAGAAAGTAAGCATACACTGACTGAAATAAAGAATATTATACAGACTACCAACAGCAGACCAGAGGAACGCAAGAATCAAGTCAAAGATTTGAAATGTGAAGAACTGAGAAACACCCAACCAGAAAAGCAAAATGAAAAAAGAACCCAAAAATACGAAGATAGTGTAAGGAGCCTCTGGGACAGCTTCAAACGCACCAACATCAGAATTATAGGGGTATCAGAAGATGAGAGACAGCAAGATATTGAAAACCTATTTGAAGAAATAATGACAGAAAACTTCCCCCACCTGGTGAAAGAAATAGACTTACAGGTCCAGGAAGCACAGAGAACCCCAAACAAAAGGAATCCAAAGAGGACCACATCAAGACACATCATAATTAAAATGCCAAGAGCAAAAGACAAAGAGAAAATCTTAAAAGCAGCAAGAGAAAGAAACTCAGTTACCTACAAGGGAATACCCATACGACTGTCAGCTGATTTCTCAACAGAAACTTTGCAGGCCAGAAGGGAATGGCAAGAAATAGTCAAAGTGATGAATACCAAGAACCTACAACCAAGATTACTTTATCCAGCAAAGCTATCATTCAGAATTGAAGGTCAGATAAAGAGCTTCACAGATAAGGAAAAGCTAAAGGAGTTCATCACCACCAAACCAGTATTATATGAAATGCTGAAAGGTATCCTTTAAGAAGAGGAAGAAGAAAGAGGTAAAGATACAAATTATGAACAACAAATACGCATCTATCAACAAGTGAATCTAAGAATCAAGTGAATAAATAATCTGATGAACAGAATGAACTGGTGATTATAATAAAATCAGGGACATAGAAAGGGAATGGACTGACTATGCTTGCGGGGGAAGGGGTGTGGGAGATGCAGGAAGAGACTGGACAAAAATCGTGCACCTATGGATGAGGACAGTGGGTGGGGAGTAAGGGCAGATGGTGGGGTGGGAACTGGGTGGAGGGGAGTTATGGTGGGAAAAAAGAGGAACCAATGTAATAATCTGAACAATAAAGATTTAATAAAAAAAAAAAAAAGAAAGATGGCCTTAAGTTTTTGAAATCTGGTGATGCTGCCATCATTGATATGATTCCTGGCAATTCCATGTGTGTTGAGAGCTTCTCTGATACCCTCCTCTGAGCTGTTTTGCTGTTTGTGACATGAGACAGAGAGTTGCCTTGGGTGTCATCAAAGGAATGGATAAGAAGGCAGCTGGAGCTGGCAAAGTCACCAAGTTTGTCCAGAAAGCTCAGGCTAAATGAAAATTATCCCCAATACGTGCCACCCTAATTTTAGTCAGTGGTGGAAGAATGGTCTCAGGACCCTTTATCTCAATTGACCATTTAAGTTTAATAATAAAAGAGTGGTTAATGATTACAATGCATCCTAAAACCTTCAGGAAAAAAGGAGAATGTTTGTGGACCATTTGTGTGTGTGTGTGTGTGTGTGTGTGTGTGTGTGGCAGTTTTTAAGTTACGTTTTAAAAATCAGTACTTTTTAATGGAAACAACCAAAAATCTGTCACAAAACTTTGAGAACCATTAAAACAAAGTTTAATGGGAGAAAATAAAAATGAATAATGACCTAAATAGAAGAGCTAAAATGATAAAACTTAGAACAAAACACTGGAGGTAAATATTCATGACCTTGGATTTGGCAATGGCTTCTTAGCTAGAACACCAAAAGCACAAGCAACAACAAAAACAGATAAATTGAACTTTATCAAAATTAACAACTTGTATGTCAAAGGTTAGTACTTAAAAAGCAAACAATGGGAAAATATTTGCAATTTATATAACTAAGTGTCTAGTATCCAGAATATATACAGAACTCTTACAACTCAACAACAAAAAGACAAATAATCCAATTTCAAATGGGCAAATGATTTGAATTAGACATTCCCCCAAAGAAGATATACAAATTACAAAAAGATGCTCAATATCATCAGTAATTAGGGGGCTGAATATAAAAATCACAATGAGGTACTATTTTAAACCCACCAGGAAATTAAAAAGAAAAAGGAAAATAAGTGTTGGCAAAGATGTAGAGAAATTGGAACCCTCATAGATTGCTACTGGGAATGTAAAATGGTGCAGGCACTGTGGGAAACATCTTGGTGGTTCTTTAAGAAGTTAAACATAGAATTATCATGGAACCCAGTAATTCCACTTCTATAGATATAACCAAAAGAATTCAAAACTGGTACTCAAACAAATAGATGTACATGCATATTCATTGTGGCACCATTTAAAATATCCAAAAAATGGAAACAACCTAAATATCCATCAACAGACAAATGGATAAACAAAATGTGGTATATTCATACAATCTATATGTATAAGAGCCTAAGCGACTGTTCAACCATTTGACCGGTAGCTATGCCGTGCACTGACCACCAGGGGGCAGACGCTCAATGCACAGGCATGGAAACATGGAACAGACTGATGAATCTCAGAGGGAAGCGGGGAAAGAGGAGGGTGGGAAGAGAAGGGTGCGAATTCACGCACCAGTGGGGTCCCTTAGCCTGGCCTGTGGGGATCGGGCCGAAACTGGCAGTCCAACATCCCCCGAGGGGTCCCGGATTGTGAGAGGGTGCAGGCCAGGCCAAGGGACCCCACTGGTGCACGAATCCATGCACTGGGCCTCTAGTGTTATATAAGCTCACTTATAGAAAAAAGTTAGAATAGGTAAATTCATAGAGAAAGAACACAAGTTAGTGATTACCAGGGTCTGGGAGAAGGCAAGCATGGGAAGCAACTGTTTAATATGTACAGGATTTCCTTTTAGAACAGTGATTTTCTACCAATGAATTGTAAGAATTTCTAAAACATGCAGTACCTGACTAGTTAGGGGCACTGACCTCTTTTCCCTTAGATTGTCAAATAAAAAAATGACAATAGCCAATACAACAATAGCAGTCCAGTGTGAATGAATCAAAATTATATCTATTTTTTTCATCAGATCAGCAAAAATATATTTTTTTGGTGTGCTGCAGAATTTTAGTAATTAATTTATGTATGCCATGAGATGAAAAAGGTTGAAAATATCTTGCTTTAGGGCGATAATATGATCTGGAACTAGTTAGAGGTTGTGGTTGCACAAAATGATTAATGGTTAAATGGCTTATTTAAGTGATTAATTTTACGTTATGTGAATTTTACCTCAAATAATGAATGTTAGCTAGACTTGTGATGATCATTTCACAATATATACATGTAAAATATTAAATAATAAAGAGAAAATTCAAATCTAGATTCTTTACCTGTATGCCTAGTTACCATTTTATGGTTACCATTAAAAAAATTTTTTTAAATTGATTTTTAGAGAGAGAGAGGAAGGGAGAGGGTGAGGGAGAGGGAGAGGGAGAGAGAGAGAGAGAGATTAATGTGAGAGCAAAACATTAATCTGCTGCTCCAATATGCCCCCACCAGAGATTGAATGCCCAACCCAGGCCTGTGCCCTGGCTGAGAATTGAACTGGCAACCATTTGCAGGGGGCGATGCCTAACCAACTGAGCCACATCAGCTAGCGTTGGTTTCCATTTTAAAACAATAGCAAAATCATGACATACCTTTGTTTATTACTACTAAAGGGTTTTATTAGATTTCATTCTAATGGGTTCTCCCATTATTTCCACCTACTCTGTAAAATTCAGATTTCAGTCCAAGGCTTCAGGAACATTGCAAACAGCTGCACTGGACTCATGCATCTGATCATCAATGACGTGCCAACTCTAACAGACAACTGTTTAAAAGTAAGTAGTTGGAAAGTACATTTTCTTCTCAGTCCCATTAGATGGGCACATTTTTTAGTGACTTGAATTACTAAAAATATGAATGGGCTTTTCATATTCTTTTTTTTTAATAGTAAGAAAATCATTTAAAATTTGCGCACATACACATTTGAACATTTGAATCCTTAAATATCCTAAGAAACTTTGTTTCACAGTTAGGATA
Source organism: Myotis yumanensis (assembly GCF_028538775.1). Taxonomy (NCBI): domain Eukaryota; kingdom Metazoa; phylum Chordata; class Mammalia; order Chiroptera; family Vespertilionidae; genus Myotis; species Myotis yumanensis. Next base: position 69,840,737 of record NW_027223760.1, on the reverse strand, counting down.
TTTTTGTTTCAGTGATATAGCCTAAGCATAAATTTTAAGTTTAGCTCTATATGTGAAGATTCTAAATGTAGTGATTTTTTTCAGCATTCTATTTTTTCATATTTTCCCATACTTTCATAACATGGTTTAATTCTGATTCCTCTGCATTATTCTTATGTATGTATACTAAAATATACTGAAAAAGTCCTGTTTTCTTTGAAAAAATGAAAATTTAATGGCTAATGTGTTTCTGGAAATATTTAGGAAAAACATGACCTCATTACTTCATTAAACTTGTGCTGTGGCTAATTTAATAATCTCTTTTCTTCTAAAGGCTTTAGTTGAGCATTGTCTTCGTATTACATCGGTGGTTTTCATTGGTTCGCCACATATCTCCGATCTTGCTTTCAAAGTCCTCTCTAAATGTAACCTCAGAAAGATCCGATTTGAAGGTCTGTAATATTAAAAATGTGGTTCAGCACTAACTTTTACTCTTGTGGCAATTTAAATACAGTACTTATCTTTTCTTCTGTGTTTTTTTTTTTAAAAACAGGAAATAAAAGAATTACTGATTCATGCTTCAAACATATAGACAAGCATTATCCAAACATTAGTCACATTTACATGGCGAACTGCAAGGGAATAACGGATAGTAGCCTCAAGTCACTCTCACCTTTGAAGCAACTTAGTGTGTTGAATTTGGCAAATTGTATAAGGTAATGAGTCACTTAGTCATATATTCAAGAAACACTGAAACTCTGGATTGTGCCAGGCTTCCTTAAAGAGCTCATTGGTCGTAAACATGGAAGTCAGGAGTCCAAGTAGAGGCTGTGGTAACACAAAGGAGGGGTACTCAATCCAGACTGGTTATATGGGGGTGCAGGGAGATTCTCAGGGAAAGCTCAGGACATGTGGAATCACAGGCCCTTCTAAAATTAAATGAATTCATAGAAAGACTTATGGACTATCTTTCCTAGTGAGTGTTCCCACAGCTGGTTCAGTTAACAGGTTTTTCCCAAATGGACTTTCAAACTTGCTTATGAGGAACCAATCTTGGGTACTGGTTAGATTTCTCCTGTGTGAATTTGCTGACAGATGGATAGATGGTGAGTTCTTACTAAAGCCCTGTTTTCAGCGAGGCTACTATCGGGCTTCTATCCTGGTATTCTTAGGTGGGCAAGGATGAAATTCTTGCTGAAACCTCTTCACCAATGAATATCTCAGCTTCTTGCCTATGTAAGTTTGTTGTAACATTATTGGGCCAGAGGATAACAAAATAGCATTTGATCCTATGATGTTGGCTAATATTTGGGAAAACATAAGACGAGTCTGAGTAATAAGCTAAGCTACACAACATCTTAAGCCAGGTTGCCTATTAAGATGAAGAAGCACATGTGTCTGGGCGGTGGGGGGAGGTAACATAGAATTTGAAATGAGGATTAGGAAATGAGGTCCCTTATCAATGGGCAGCAAGGAACTTAGGCCTTCTGCCAATAGCCATGTGAGTGAGCTTGGAAGCAGACCCTCCAGTCTCAGTCAAGCCTTCATATGACTGAAGCCCCAGCTGGCATTTTGACTGCAAGCTCATGAGCAAGCTGGCATCATGATACCAGCACAATGTGTATGCGTGCATATGTGAATGTGTACATATGTGCACGTGTGTGTGCATAAGAGCTAATCTTATCTGTATTAATATATGAAATAAAATTGATCTTTATTCTTCTATTTCACTCAGGCTTCTGCAGGTTAACTACTTTTAAAATAAATGGAGGTTTTTCTGCTTCAGGCAGTATAGCTGGTAAAACCCTTTAAAGGACTCAGGCTTCTGGAAGAAGTTAGCTCAATGATTCTTCTCTATAGGAAAGCATCTTCTATTTAGGATTTCAGGGTTACCATAGATTAAGATCAAATAAATTGGTGTTCACAATTATAGACCATCAAATGTACAAAAATAGGAGTTACCATGAAAAGGAGTCACCAGAAATGGCAAAATATATTTGATCTTCAAGTAATTTATATATTAGAATGATCAGATTTGGAATATTAAGTAACTATGTATGATACATTTGAAGAAATAAATAATGGAATCAGAAATATGAGCAGGCAACAAAATGTAAAAATAACTAGATTTATTTGAAAAGAAAAATAACTTTTAGAAATAAAAATATAATATAGTTATTGAAATAAAGAAACTCAATGGATTGCTAATCAGCAGATTAGAACTCACTGAAAAGAGAAGAACAGAGCTGGAAGATAACTACTTCCATGACAGTAAAAAACAACAAAAAAAGAAATTTATAAGACTATAATATAGGGTGAAAAGATAGAGTTTCAGGTTCGATTTTTAAAATCCATCTATGAAAGATACACCTAAAAAAATAAGCGGGTGAGTCGAAGAATAAACATTTTCTTAACCACACACCAATCCTTTAAAAATGGACTGTGCATGAAGTTTTAAAGCAAGTTCCCACAACTATTAAATTATTGGTATCAACAAACCTGTATTAATTTTATTTAAGTTTGCTAATACATCTTAGCAATTTCTTTTTTAGTTATTTTATTTTAAATATGTTTCGTATAGACTACTTATGGTTAGATTTTATTAAACAAATTTGAAAATTTCTGTCTTAAAAGGGAATATTTTCAACGTTTTAATATGTATCATTATTATAAAATTAGAGGCCCAGTGCATGATTAAATCGTGCGCGGTTAGGATCCCTAGGCCTAGCTGCAATCAGGGCCATGTCCACTACCCAGAGTTGCTCCTCCACCTCCGTGGCCCCTGCCTCGTGAACCTCCACGCTCACAGCCCCCGCCCTGCAAGGCCCCTTGGCCTCAGCTGCCCAAGCCCCGCGAAGCTCCATACTCATAGCCCCTGCCCCGCTCCTCCACCTCGCATCCACCGCCCCTGCCCTGTGACGCTCCTCCCGCCGGGAAACTCAAGGTTAACAGCCCCCACCCCGCGAGGCTCCTCAGCCTCAGCCACTCTGCAACGCTCCTTTGCCTCACTGCCCTGCAAAGCTTCATACTCACAGCCCCTGCCCTGCTCCTCTGCCTCGCATCCACTGCCCCTGCCCCATGATGCTCCTCTGCCTCAGCCACCCCGGGAAGCTCCATGCTCACAGCCCCCTGCCCCGAGAGGCTCCTCACCCTCTGCAGCCCTGCTTTGCCACACTGTGAGAGCCGGACCAGTCCTTTGGTCATTTGGGCCCACAGCTCCCTCCTCCTGCCACCGCACTGCGGGAGGCCGGGGGGCATACAGCTCCCACTCCCTCAGCTCCCTAGCCTGCTGTTTGGTCGTCCATCTGGTCGTGATGGCACCTGGATTTTTTATATTAGGTTTGATATATTTGATCTTCTTTTGCTTCTAAGCATTCTACTATTTATACTTTTTTATCTTGTTTTTTTTTCTTTTTAATGTATAGTCTATGTTTTGTTATTTTGTTTTATTTAATTTAAAAATTTTTATTTTTCAATTACAGCTTACATTCAATATTCTTTTGTATTAGTTTCAGGTGTATATCATAGTGGTTAGACAATAATATACTTTATAAAGTGTTCCCCCTGATATTTCCAGTACTCAACTGGTACCATACATAGTTATTACAATACTAGAGGCCCGGTGCACGAATTTGTGCACCAATAGGGTCCCTCGGCCTGGCCTGCAGGATTGGGCCAAAACTGGTGCCCCAACATCCCCTGAGAGGTCCTGGATTGCAAGACCTGGATTGGAGGCGCAGGCCAGGCCGAGGGACCCCACTGTTGCACGATCAGGGCTGAGGAGGGACCACAGGAGGGCTCCAGGGCATGTCCAGCCCATCTCACTCAGTCCTGATTGGCCGGACCCCAGCAGAAGCTAACCTACCAGTTGGAGCATCTGCCCCCTGATGGTCAGTGCACATCATAGTGAGCGGTTTAGTGGCCTTAGCACATCATTAGCATATTATGCTTTGATTGGTTGAATGGACGACCAGACAGACGATCAGACACTTAGCATATTAGGCTTGTATTATATAGGATTATTGACTATATTCCCTATGCTATATTTTACATCCCTGTGACTGTTTTGTAACTACCAATTTGTATTTCTTACATACTTTGCTATTTAAAAAGCTTTTATATATCTAGATTTTCTCTGCTTCAAAAGGAAAGGATCCATAGGTCATTTATTAGGATTCCAGTTCAACTAAATTGACCTTGTATTTAGTGGAAATTCCTCCAAGATTCTAGAGTAGTGTGACTGTTAGTCTCCTATTTTTTGGCCTTTTTCTTTTGAGGATATTGCATCAGGGATTGCTTAGCTTGATCACATTTTAATCCAAGAGAAAGACACCTTAAGGACCATCTGTTTTCTTACTAATTATAATTATTATGACACTTAAGTGAAGAGGAATAGAATTTTTATTAAAACTTCTCCTATTACTATCATTTACACTTTTTAAACAAATTAAACTAAAAGCTTTATAATCAAATTTCGTTTTAAAATGTTGACAAAATACCAGTAGAAAGATATTATCTTGATATTTTAGAATCTATGGGTGTAGTAACTACTATTTAAATAGTATTCCATATACTGACATATCAAATCACATGTAAAGCTGTTTTTTACTCTTTCCTACAGAATTGGTGATACGGGACTAAAGCAATTTCTTGATGGTCCTTCAAGCACAAAGCTAAGAGAGCTGAATTTAAGTAACTGTATCCAAGTGGGTGATGCCTCTATTCTGAGACTAGCAGAACGGTATGATAAAACAATATTTTACATCATATCATTAGTAATTGCATATTTACTAATAAGGAGAGATTAGAGATAGAACTTCAAAGCCATTTGAAAAACATCAGGACCAGCCATAAAGCTGGTCCAATATTCCATGAAATAAAATCAAAGACATTGGAGTCATAGATTAAACTAATCTTTTAATTGTATCTGAGATGTTTCTTATGAATTTCACCTTAGAGAAACTTTGAAATGGATCATTCATGAAGTTATGAGTATCTAGGCATGAGTGACTTCGTTGTACTTTTCAAGGATATCATTTCTATGTAAACCTTTACTCAGTTATTTCCTAAGGGATGTTCTAGCTGGTGGATTTATTCTTCATTCTCCTTACTTGGCGGAGGTCGTGTGTATACTAAGGGTCAAGACCAATTGCTGTTGCAAACTTGTAAGGGATAAGTAAGAAATTTAACCTTGCACTTGTAGTGATCATTCATTGTGTTACTTACATGATATGTATGTGATATATTTTTTCTTATTAGAAATTGGAATGTGAAATGAAATCACAGAAAGAATCCTATATAATAAAAGGCTAATATAAAAATTGTCTCCTCCACCGGGAGTTTGGGAATTCAACCAAGAGGTTGACCAGGGGGCGGGGCCGGCTGGCCAACTGCCTGCAGTCCCTCTCTCTTGTCAGTCCCTCCCCCACTTGCCCCACCCCCTGATTGGGGGCGGGGCTGGCTGGCCAACCATGGGAAGAGAGGCCTTGGCCAGCAACCACCAGCCACTAAGCCGCTAGGGGCTCTGCCCATGCACGAATTTCATGCACTAGGCCTCTAGTGCCATATATAATAAACCATCTCCTTTTCATCAACCCTTGTAATGCCAAATTATTTTCCACCTTTAAGTTTACTTTTATGTTGAGAAAAGTAAAATCCTTGCTTCAGTATTATTTGCTTTCCTAGATATGTGAAGAAACTGTTACTGACAGTAGTTAAAAGCTAAAATTATTTTTTATGATTCTTTCAGCTGCCCTAACTTAAACTATTTGAGTTTACGAAATTGTGAACAACTGACTGACTCAGGAGTTGAATATATCATAAACATCTACTCCTTGATATCACTAGATCTCTCTGGAACAAATATCTCTAATAAGGTAAACAAAAAATATTCAAAACAGTTCAATAATGTTTGTTTTCTGTAATATAATCATTTTCCATTTGGTAAACAATGAAAAGAACAACAATTACTTTTAGTTCTTAAAATATTAGATTATAAAATGCAAGTTTAGGAATACTGTTTCTGGAATAGTGATAGATGAGTTACTTGTAAATCCTGGTCTTGTTTCTCTGTTTAAAAAATGCAAAAATACAATATTGAGAGGAGAGTCCTGACAGATCGGAGTGCTAGATGATAGATCTGAAATTTGCTTCATAATAAAAGTTGGTCAATGTAGAAATAATATATTTTAGATGGCTTAAGTAGATTTTTCTTGTGGATTGCATACTCTGCAAGACTACCTGAGTGTCTTTGGGCTAATTCAAAACTGAAGTCTAGAAATGACCTCACCAAATGTACAAAATAATACATTTACAGAACCTCATTTCCTGCAAGCTGCTGGTGCTACCCATTAGAGTTGAAACTCAGGTCACATGCATCCTGTCACTTCAGCACCGCCTCATTTACTAATCAAATGGATGATAAACCAGGAGAGATTTGCCATGCTGCTGAAAGACTTAAATGGGCTGTAGTTAGATTAGTAATGTACTGGCTTCTCTTGAAGTGCATTAGGAGGGACATAGGAAGACAACAAAGGGGAGGCTCTCTCCTCCACCTGCTTCCTAAATCCCTATTAATCCCTTAAACTCAAGAGCCCTACCTCAAAGACAAGTACAGAAACTTCATATGCATCTCCAGCCCCAGTGCATCCCTCAACATGACCTGTTTCTGTTTCTCACTGTATTACTGGCATCAGGGTTATGTGACTACCCTTCCCCATCATTCAGTGGGCTCTTCTAGATGAAGGGCTATGTCTGTTTATTGGCTTTTCTTTCTTTGTCTAATAGAGAATTTCACTTCACCCTTTATTCCGCTAGATCAGTGGTTCTCAACCTTCTGGCCCTTTAAATACAGTTCCTCTTGTTGTGACCCAACCATAAAATTATTTTCGTTGCTACTTCATAACTGTAATGTTGCTACTGTTATGAATCGTAATGTAGATAGCTGATATGCAGGATGGTCTTAGGCGACCCCTGTGAAAGGGTTGTTTGACCGCCAAAGGGGTTGCGACCCATAGGTTGAGAACCGCTGTTCTAGTGGCAGACAGGCACAGAGCAAATGGTTACAAAGTGTGACAGATGTGGGAACCAAAGAGAAGGGAAACAACCTGGCTCAGAGACTCAAGTAAGACCTGATCTTTAAAAATATATATATATATTTCATAGAGGAAGGGAGAGGGAGAGAGAGAGATAGAAACATCAATGATGAGAGAGAATCATTGATTGGCTGCCTCCTGCATGCCACACACTGGGGGTCGAGCCCACAACTCGGGCACGTGCCTTGACTGGGAATCAAACTGTGACCTCCTAGTTCAGTGATGGAGAACCTATGACACGCGTGTCTGAGGTGACATGTGAACTCATTTTTTTGGTTGATTTTTCTTTGTTAAATGGCATTTAAATATATAAAATAAATATCAAAAATATAAATCTTTGTTTTACTATGGTTGCAAATATCAAAAAATTTCTATATGTGACACGGCACCAGAGTTAAGTTAGGGTTTTTCAAAATGCTGACACGCCGAGCTCAAAAGGTTTGCCATCACTGTCCTAGTTCATATTTCAACGCTCAACCACTGATTTATGCCAGCCGGGCAGACCTGACCTTTTCAAATAGAAGGGGAATGGGTATGGGCTGAACCAACAAAATATTCTGAACCAAGACACAGAGGTTTAAAAGGATGGTGGCATCCAGGAAATCTGCAGAATTAGGTATGGCTAGATTGTGAGGAGAGTGGTGAGAGATGATGTTGGAGAGATGGGCGGGGGCCAGGTTGTGAGAGGCCAAGAAGCCACATTGAGGAATTTGTTCTCTGTCCTTTTGGCAATAAAAGGACACTCAGTACTGTCAATTAGACATGGTCAGATGGACATTTTGAAAAGATCACTCTGTTTTCAGGAGGGACATGGGAATAATAAGTGAACTGGTGACCGATTATGAAGCTGAAATCCAGGTGAAAAGCTATGAGGGTCTGCTTTAGGGCTAGAGCCAGGGAGATGGCTGGAGCAAAGTCTGAAGACTTGAGAGACATTTAGATGGAAGGATCGACAAGAGATAGAAATAGACCAAGTACAGGGGTATAGACAAGAGGGAGGGGAGCAAGGATGATGCCAGATTTTTGGCATAAGCATCTGTATAAATGGTAGTGTCCCTTACTAACTAACCTGTGTGCTGTCCACAGCGGGAGGAGCAGGTTTGCTACAGGTTGGGAAAATGACCGTGTTTAGTTTGAGTCACCTATAAGATAGTGTTATAGAGAGGTAGAGAGCTCAGGAAATAAGCAGGAAAATCATTGTAATTCACTCCTCAGAGGTACAAGAACTTCATAGGTTTGCAGAAGGTGAAGGGGAATTGTATTCTGAAACTCATGGAAATTCATGAGGTTAACACTCCGGTGTGGGGTGAATTTCCCACCAAAATATAAGATGGCGCGGGCAATTATTTAGGTTTCCCGCGCAAAATCAGGGATTTTTATGATACCTATTACCCCAATGGGTATGAAACGGTTCGCATACGCAGGTAGGTATCTTTGTGAACGGCAAACAAACAAATATTTGGTAATACGCAGTTACAATCGGCCCAAGTTTACACGTTTCCCGCACTCCACCGCAAATCTATATGAACCGACGGCTCCCGTGGAGTACGCGCAATTCACGCGAGCCGACTTAACTCGTTTCCCCCACTCCAAGTGTTAATTAGCAAAGGCAAAAATACAGATATTTAGAAATCTAGAAAGATTTTATTTGAGAGAGCTAATTTAAATGAGGAAAGCAGAGGGAACACAGTTATTTCAAACTGTATACACTTCTTATAATAATTTTATTGTCTTTATCCATTCCTTTGTAGAAAATAGTGATTAATGTATTGTATCATCCATGAACAAAAGTTAAAAAGTTATCTAATATGCATAACCCATGGACACAGACAATAGGATGGTCAAGGCCTGGGAGGGGGGCAGGGGGGTGGGCTAGAAGGAGTTGCTGGGGAAAAACAAGGACATACGTAATACTTTCAACAATAAAGAATTTTTTAAAAAGAAGTTATCTAATAAGCACTTTAGGGAAAGAGGAAATATGTCAATTTTCCTCTTTAATATAAAGAGGATGGGCTTATAAGTGAGGGGAAATAGATTACTAATGTAATAGTTTTTAAAGTATCTTAAAAATCTTTAATCTTCTATAGTTTTTCTTAATGTCTTATTAAATGGGATGTCATTTATTCCCTTCCTACTCCAGAGGATTGGTTGAAAATGAGGTTATGGCTATAGCTCCATTTATATGGAAAAATGTTTTACACCAGTCAGGAGACTTATCATTTACTAAAGACCACAGAATCCACAGACAGGACAGTTTAATCTGTAGCTTAAGTTGCCTTAGTCACCGCCATATTCATAAGGGAAAATGAGTCAGAGCAATGTTCCAGACGGTGTGCTTAGACAGTGGTTTAAGAAAATTTTCATTTGTCAAATTTTCAAAAAATTTCACTGTGAGTACTAGGTCTGGAGTGCCCATTATGTAGGCAATCTCCTGGAGTCCCCTCACTAGGATGTGAGATCCAGGAAGATTGAGACTTAGTTTTGCTCACTGATGCTTTCCCAGAGCTCTGGGGAGTAGTAAATAAATATTAATTGAATGAAAGAACAAATGCTGAGCTGTAGAGTTATCAAATGTGAATTAGACCTATTCTCTACAGCCCAATTTAGAAAGATAAGTAAGTATGGATAATTTAAATACAGGTGTAATGATAGAGGAAGCAGAGGAAAGGATATCTTGATTCAGCCAGCACAATACAGAAGCATGGAAATGCATGCTTGTTCAAAGAACTTTATGTAGCTTAGTGTACTACTAGAATACACCATGAAAAGAAGATGTGACTGAGGGAATTTGATGCTATGCCAGGAGCTTGGACTTGAACCAATGAAGGTGAAGCAACAATTGGGAGGGTAGTCACAGTGCTAGTCAGCCTCCTATTTTATATAGATTATTTGGTTGTTCTCCAGGGGATAGATTAGAGGGGAGAAAGACTAGAGGAAGGGAGACCAGTGGAGATCATTTTAGTATTAAAAAAAAAAAAAAAAAAGAGCCCTAACAGGTTCAGCTCAGTGGATAGAGGGTTGGCCTGGGGACTGAAAGGTCCCAGGTTCAATTCTGGCCAAGGGCATGTACCTTGGTTGCAGGCACATCCCCAGTAGGGGGCGTGCAGGAGGCAGCTGATCAATGTTTCTCTCTCATCGATGTTTCTTCTCTATCTCTCTCCCTTCCTCTCTGTGAAAAATCAATAAAAATATATTTAAAAAAAAACAGATGGTAAGTTCTTGAATTAGGTCAGAGGCCAGAACTAGCATGGGAAGGACATATTCAAGAATACGTAGGAGGTGAAACTAAAATAATTTGGTGATTAGTTTGTTGTAGAAGATGAGGACATAGGGGAGGGGGAGATTGAAGAATAAGAATGATTCCAAAAATATGACTTTGGGTGGATTGCAGTCCTACCTCAAAAAAGATAATGTAAGAAAAATAATAGGTTTTGAGGGAAAAGTTACTTCATTTTATTAGACTGAGTGAGAGTGTATGGAATATTCAGGCCAAAGGCTTGGGAGAGAGACCCTGAAGGGAGATTTAGATATGGCAGTCATGAGAATGGAAGTGTGAATATGACCAAGGTCCTAAGAGACAGTGTAGGGACTGAGAAGAAATGTGCACCCAGGAAAACACAACAGAATAGAAATATTTAAGGATCGGGAAGAAGATGACAAATCTATGAAGGACACTAAAGAAAGGTGAAAAAGGTTATAAGAGAACCAGGTGAATGTAGTCATGTGTGAAGTGAGTGTGGAGGGAATAACCAACAGTGTCTAACAGAACAGAGAAATTAAAGACCAAAATTTGAAAGAACATTTACCATTAATTGAACAGATCCCTGCCTTACCCCTCTGATAACATTTCATGCATCTGTTCACTTCATTCCCTTTCCTCTAGCTCCACTGCCATCCTCTAGTTCCTCAAACAAGCCAATTCTTTCCTACTGTAGGACCTTTAAACACATTGCACCTTCTGTCTGAGATGCTTGTCCTTTCAACTTCATTTTTACTTCATTTTTATTGTTGACACTATTACAAATGTCCCTATTCTCCCCACTCACTTAGCCCACCTCCACTCAGCTCCCGCCTCCCATCCCCTCTGGCCATCACCACACTGCTGTCTGTGTCTATTGCTTATGCACATGTTTTCTTTGACTAATCCCTTCACTTTCTTTCATCCAGTTCCTCCATGCCCCTCCACTCTAACAGCTGTCAGTTGGTTCCATGCATCCATGCTTCTGTTTCTATTTTGTTTGTCGGTTTATTTTTGTTATTTAGATTCCACATACATGTGAGATCATATGGTATCTGTCTTTCTCTGACTTATTTCACTTAGCATAATAATCTCCAGATCCATCCATGCTGTTGCAAAACGTAAAATTTCTTTAGCTTTTTTTTTTTTTCCACAGCTACATAGCATTCCATCGTGTGAATGTACCAAAGCTTTTTTTTATTCACTCATCTACTGATGGGCATTGGGCTGTTTCCAGATCTTGGCAATTGTAAATAATGCTGCTATGAACATAAGGGTGCATATATTATTTATGATTGGTGTTTTGGGATTTTAGGATATATTCCTAGAAGGGGGATCACTGGGTGAAAAGGTTCACCAATTTTTTTCTTCAATGTCGTATAGTTTTTTTTTTTTATAATGTATTTTATTGATTTTCTACAGAGAGGAAGGGAGAGGGCTAGAGAGTTAGAAACATCGATGAGCAAGAAACATTGATCAGTTGCCTCCTGCACGCCCCCCACTGGGGATAAGCCCGCAGCCAAGGTACATGCCCCTGACAGGAATCGAACCTGGGACCCTTGAGTCCGCAGGCCGACGCTCTATCCACTGAGCCAAACCAGTTAGGGCTGTCCTATAGTTTTTCAAGTACAGGTCTTTTTATCTCCTTGGTTAAATATATGCCTAGGTACCTTATTAATTTTTTTGCAATAGTAAATGGGATTGTTTTCTTAGTTTCTTTTTCTGATAGTTCATTATTGATGTAATTGATGTATAGAAATGCCACCTGTTTCTAAATATTAATTTTGTACCCTGATACTTTACTGAATTTGTTTACTAAATCTAGTAGCTTTTCGGTAGAGTCTTTAGTGTTTTCTATATATAATATCATGTTTTCTGTAAATAATGACAGTTTTACTTCCTCTTGCCCAATTTGGATTCCTTTTATTTCTTCTTGTTTGATTATTGTGGCTACTTGTTCTTCCATTCTTCATGTGCCTAGGGAGGTAGATGCTGAACAAGTTAACCACTGATGATTATGACATAAAGCATCTTGACATAAGCTAATAGTCAAGCTTTTAAGATTTTGACTTAATTTGATCTATAATAAACATTTTTCATGCTGTCATAATTATCAGAAAATCATACTTCTCAATCAATATCATTTCAAGGCAATATCAATAGGTTTTACTTCATTGATGCACTTTTTCTTTAAGAAAACATAAATCACATGGTGACATCAATGACTCTATGTGTTTTTCTGTATAAGTAAGCATTCTTTAGTTCCCAGGGTACTGTACCCTTATGTCTGCCACATTACAGCACAGTTCCCTAGAAGGGTGTTTCCTACTTAGATGACTTCACAGTAATAATGACTCTTGAATTATGAACAGCACACAAATTATTTTCAAATTAAATTGCAAAAAAACCCCACCTAATTAAATAATCGGCATGTGATATCCATGTTAATTTTAATTGTATATGTTATAAGGCCATCCAGTTTCAGATATTCCTATGACTAAATAATATCCTTGAACAGAATGAAGCCAATGTGAGAACTTTAACAATCATTGTAGTCTAAATATCTTTTATATCTCTTCCCCTTCTCCTCTCCATCCTTGCTGTCACTGTCATAGTTCAAGCACTGTTTCTTCTTACTAACCTCTCTTGCCTTAAATATCACTGTCCTCAAATTTACTTTGCTGCAGTGTGACCTTCCAGCATGCAAATGTGAACCTTTGACTTCCTTGCTCAGAATTCTTCAGGAGCCTCACAGTGACTACAGTATAAAGTCCAAATAATCCAGTGTGAGGGACCAAGCTCTTCCTGAGGTGGCCCCTGCCTACCTACACTCTCCTATATGGCTCCCCAAGTGAAGCTCTCCTTGCCTTCCCATTTCTGCAAGTTATTCCCTCTGAAACATCCTCTCCCCTTATCTTTCAAGTTCCAGCTGTGTGGAGCTCTGCTGGAATTCCTGGGCAGGCTTAGGATTTCCCTGGCTTGTGTTTCCACCGTATTTTGTAATGCCTTCACTAGAACAATCAGCTCATTATATTTTAATATTTGTTCCAAACCTGTCTCCCTATAGCACTATGCGCTTCTTGAGGGCAGAGGCTGGATCATCCTGTCTTTGGGATGCCCAGCATAATGCCTAGAATGTAAAAGCAATATAAAATAGTTGACCAGTGCGTCAGTGAGTGAATGGATCTGGTACCATTTCCTTCCTCTCAACCAAACACAGCTTCTTTAAATTCCACATACTCTCAGCAAAGCTCTGCGCTGGGGAGGGAGTGCTTACAGCTGCATGTCTTAATCTGATGATACTCTTTCAAGAGACCACCCATCTGCAGGGAACACACACACAAAGCCTGAGGTTCAGGGAAGCAAAACCTCTCAGGCAGGAAACATATGAAATCACTTGGGATTCAAGAAATAGAAAGAATGGGAGTGAAAAGGAAGGAAGCAGGCTAACTCAGAGACAAACGGGTTTGCACATAACAAGAAGTCTGCCCTTGTGCTTTTCCACATAAAACGGGACCCCTCCTTAGTCCTTTCCAGGCCCCTCTCTCCAGCCACTGGCCTTCTATAAATCTGCTGGCTCCATAACTGGCAATAGTGGCTTTCCTCGCACAGGTTACAGGCAGTTGTCCCCTGTTTCCAGCAAAACACCTACCAAAAACATTGCAAAAAGCAGCGGCCAACTTAAGGTTGTCACTTCCTTCACGGAAATTCTTTGGTGGCATAACCCTCCTCTCTACCTCCATCAGGTAAGAGGCAAACAGTCTCAGGGCAAGTTGCTCTATTTTTAGATAACATAGATGCTGATTTTCCTTCCCTCCATAAATATATAAAGATCTATTTCTGTGTGTTGACCAAAGCCTAGTTTCCTTCTGTAGGTCAATAAATTAGGCCAGGGAGGTTGATACCTTTAAGAAAGAAACATGATTACAAAATTCATACTAAGAGTCAGATAAATAGAAATAAACAAAAATAACTGAGAAGAAAAGGTAAGTTATTTATACAAAATTGTAATCACTAACCAGAGTATAGAAGGGAAAATCACTTGGGAGGTTAAGATACATTTTCAAGGACATTGTACAAGACAGTGTTATCAGTGATTCTGGAAAGGGAATGTGTTAATCGAGATAAAACATATTTCCAAGTAGAAGTTTTGTCCTTTACTCATAAAATAATGTGGCAAGCAGCACCAAACAGAGCAAATCTTTCAGAAAGAAACATATGAAATGTAAACACTGATTCACAAAGGGAAGTAGATTCCAAACAAGAATTCTGAGAGTATGCCAGCAAGATAAGAGAAAACTGGGTCTACTAAAAACAGCTAATTTTATAGACTATTCATTCATTCACAAGTATTTATTCATTGTCAACTGTGTCAAACACTATGCTAGGTTCTGGGAGTACTCAATTTAAAGCCAAAGTACTGGTCTCAAGGTGCAGCCTAGTGTCAAAACAGCAACAATAGTAAGAGCACTACATGGTTACAGATTCCGAAAAGCGTGAGTTCAGAGTGTGGGCTCACATCTTGGCTGGTGCCAGCACACTTAAGTAATCTTGGACAAGTTACTTAACCTCTCTGCGCCTCCATTTCCCTCTTTGGAATAGTGATTATAATATTACTTTTCCTCAGTGTTGTGAGGATTAAATAAGATAACGAATGCAAACTGCTTAACACTTGGAGTGGGGGAAACGAGTTAAGTCGGCTCGCGTGAATTGCGCGTACTCCGCGGGAGCCGTCTTAACTCGGTTCATATAGATTTGCGGTGGAGTGCGGGAAACGTGTAAACTCGGGCCGATTGTAACTGCGTATTACCAAATATTTGTTTGTTTGCCGTTCACAAAGATACCTACCTGCGTATGCGAACCGTTTCATACCCATTGGGGTAATAGGTATCATAAAAATCCCTGATTTTGCGCGGGAAACCTAAATAATTGCCCGCGCCATCTTATATTTTGGTGGGAAATTCACCCCACACCGGAGTGTTAACATAGTGCCTGGCACCTGGAAAGTATCCAGTACATCTCATCAATAATTAACTTGATTTATGAAATAATGAGGCCTATTTGTTGTAATACAGACTTGTGCACAGATCCTGCATCCTGGCAGAGTGGAGGCGTTGGAAAGTGGGTGCTATGTCTTGTGAAGTCAGGCAAGGCTTTTCAGCTTTTGAGGTGCAGCTGAAAGCTTCGGTAGGTTATTTGTCAGGCAAAGAAGGAAAGGACATTCTCAGTGGAGGAAGAAGCAGGTCAAAAGGCATGGAGTCATGAGAGAAAGTTACCTGTTGGAAGGTGACTTCATACTGTCAGAGTATGGCCCACGAGGACAGGGGACGTGGCGGGAGATGAAGCTGGAGAAGGAGGTGGAGGGAAGAATGTGAGTGGTCTTGGATGGCCGCAAAGCGATTCAGACAGCACACTATATGCAATGGGAGACACGGAAGAACTCTGCAGAGAAGGACTCAGACAGATTTGGGCACAGAAATGACAGCAAGGAAGATCTATGTAAGAAAGGGTGAACTACTGCAATGAAAGCTAGAAATAAGGAGGTTTTGATAGTAGTGGCAGAAGGGACATGTATGAGAGATGTTTCAGAGGTAGTGCAGACAGGGCTTGGTGATTGATTGGCTAGATAGGGGGAGCAAAGGGGAGAGGCAGAGACATAGACAATGCCCAGAGTTTTAACTGGTCAATTGTAGACATGGTGGTATCATTAATCAGGAAAAGAATCTAAGAGAGGGATGAGGACTTGGAGAAAAGATGCTGAATTCCGTCTTAGATCTGTTTAATTCCAGCACCAGGACACATCTCTCTATACTATGGGCCCCTTTGGCCCTGGGTGACAAAAAGAAGATAAATACCCATTTGACTTTCAGAATTTTCATTTTTGTTTTGTTTTGCTCCTCAGTATGTTTGGCAAGGAATCACAGAACTTTTACACAACTATTTAACAACCTCCTTCTCCCCCACCCCCACCAACCCCGCCCCAGAATTCTACCCTCTGTATCACAACTCATGTCCCACTGTATCCTCAAAATAAAGGCAGGAAGAAAGGAGGCTGCTTTTGTTTGCTGACTGTCAAGGATCTCTTATTTTTTAGATTTCCCATGATCTAACCCCCAATAATTACATCAGAGTTTTCAGTCATCCTAGACTCCTGGAAAAATGTTTATAATTGGTGAATTTAGGTAAAGGGTATATATATAGGTGCTCATTGTACCATTCTTTGAACCTTTCTGTGGATATTCTAAAACTAAGGGGAACGGATGCTTTATGTTTATGTTGGTAATACATTAGCTAAACAATTCCAGATGTAATATTGGGAGGGAGGGGAGAACGGTTTTCAAGGACTTGTCTGCTTCTAAATGTCTTGTCCATGGATCTGTTCCTGGCAGTGTTCCATGTCCCCTCTCACTACTACTAGAGACCCCAAACTGAATAACTTCTCACACAACTCACACTTTCCAAATGCAGTCTGTTTGTGCTGTTTCCTCAGGCTGAAACACTGTTCCCATTATTTCGCCTGTCAAAATCTTAGTCTTTAAGCCCTAATTTAAATTCTCCCTTTTCCATGAAAGTCTCTTCTAAACCGCCAACTGGAAGCAGTGACTTTTTGCTCTGTGGCCCCCTCGTATCTCTCTTGAAACACATCCTTGTTCTTTTTTGCATTATGGCCACTTATGTGGCAGCTCATATTCTCTACCAAGGGAAAGCTTTGTTTACCTCTGTTGCATGGGATGAAATCCAAATTCCTCAGAATAATGTACAAGGTCCTCGTGACTTGGTGCCTACTTCCTTTTGGGTCTTATGTCTTGACATTTCCTTCAGTGACCCTCATACCAGAGCTATAATATAAATCAACTACGAGGGGCGCCTGGGCCCTCTGACTCAGGTTCTTGACTTCCAAGGCCTATGATGGAGCCAAGTGCTCACCAAGATTCTTACGAATTTCTGGGGCCTCACATTCTCGTCCAATTTGCAATCTGATTCTTCCAGCCTGCACACCAGCTGCTTTCCTCTGTGCTTCGCCTGATTAACTTTTGCTCCTTCTTACACTTTAGGAAAATAAAAACCAAAACCTTTCCTGCAAAGCATTCATGAGTGTAGCTAACTTTTGAAAGAAATGAAGGAAGCTTTAAATTTTCATGATGTTACAACTTTCCTGAAAAGTAAGCATCCATCTGCCTTTGCCCCATGGAGACACAATTACTCCACCTTGTTGGTTCTTCATTCCTTTTTATTTTTTCTTGTCTTCGGACTCTCCTCTTTCCATCCCTCCCAGAAGTAAAAGCAAGGCACCAGCCAATCCCCAGGACTTTTATCCCAAGCACTTAACAGGGTATTAAAAGAAAACCAAAATAAAACCCCACAGTTTTCTCCTTAAAAGAAATTCTTGGATTAGCTCTTCAGATATTTTTTAAAAATCTGTTATTGCCCTGGCTGGCGTTACTCAATGGTTAGAACATTGGCCCATGCACCAAAGGGTCATGGGCTTGATTCCTGGACAAGGGCATGTACCTTGGTTGCAGGTTTGATCCCCTGCCCTGGTTAGGGTGTAAGTGGGAGTCAACCAATCAATGTGTCTCTCTCACTTCGATCTCTCTTTCTCTCTCTCTCTCTCTCTCTCTCTCTCTCTCTCTCTCTCTCTCGCTTTCTCTCTCTCTCTCTCCTCCCTTGCCCCTTCCACTCTCTCTAAAAAAATCAATGGAAAAAATATCCTCGGGTGAGAATTGACAACAACAAAAAATTTATTATAAACCTATTCATGCCATGCTGTATAGTTCCCTATACATGCCATATTGTTTTAAATCTTAATGCTTTTGCAGTCCTGTTCCTTCTTCCTAGAATGTCTTCCCCTCTATAGTTTTCTTGGCAACTTATGATTCTCCTTCATGGAGTTTTCTCTAATCCGCAGTGGCTGGCCTCATCATCCCTCTGTGGTACCACCACTGTGCACAGTATTTACCTTTTACTGGGTTGTAATAATCTGTTGTTCATGCCTGTTTTCCATGCCAGACTGTGGACTCCTTGAGAGCAAATACTGTACCTCATTGACCTTTATACTCCCAGTTTCTACCCCAGAGCCTGATCAGTATAATAAATACATGCTAAATATATATCTATCAAACGAATATGAATTAAGAATGAATGCATTTTGCCCAGACCTGAGATTTAAGACTTTGTAAAAGTATAAAGAAAGTCTGTAAAATGTTGAAACCATCACTTTTTTCAGAGAACACCTCCTAGTTTGGAGCTTTTATGAGCCTCATGGTGCCAAGTAGAACATTTTACCTCGCTGGTTCTGATTTCTTTAGGTCATTAATCTGAAAAACTTCTGAGTCAGAAAGCTATGATTAAAATGAACCCTGCACACACCCAACAGAGGATTGAAACCACAAGCTGGTATGTGCCCAGATTGGGACTCAAACCTGCATCCCATTGGTGCACAGGACTATACGCTCCAACCAACCGAACCACACTGGCCGGAGCTAGGTCTGGCTGCTTTTACTGAGCATAAGGTTTTAAATGTTCCTCTATAGTAGTATGCATCAGTACTTTTTCTTATTGCCAAATATTCCATCGTATGACTATAACACATTTATCTTTCATCATTTGAAACATTTGGCTACTTTTACTTTTTTTTCTAAATGAATAATGCTGCTAGGAATATTTGTGTACAAGTTTTTGTGTTGACATACATTTTCATTTCTCTTGGATATATAGCTAGGAGTGAAATTGCTGAGGCATATGACAACTATGTTTAACATTTTGAAGAACTGTTAGACTATTTTTTAAAGTGATTGGAGCATTCCACATTCTCATCAACATTAATGAGTTTTAATTTCTTCTCATC
The DNA here is from genome assembly GCF_028538775.1 of Myotis yumanensis. Lineage (NCBI taxonomy): Eukaryota > Metazoa > Chordata > Mammalia > Chiroptera > Vespertilionidae > Myotis > Myotis yumanensis. The sequence continues at coordinate 69,821,578 of NW_027223760.1, read as the reverse complement.
CTCACCAAGACATTTTATTATCTGTCTTGTTAAGAATAGCCATCCTAGTACGTATGTAGTGGCATTTCATTGTGGTTTTGATTTGCGTTTACCTAGTGGCTAATGATGTTAAGTAATAAAATTTTGAGGTCACACATTTTAATGAGCAATTATAGTGATAAAACAAGGAATTCTATTTTAACATCAGCAAATATTAATTTTTAGTGATTTTCAATAAAACGGTAAAGAGAATGTAGACTGTTAAATGTCACAGTTAGCAAGTGTACTTAATTTCCAGTTCACCTTAAAAATATCTAACTTGGCTACATAATAAATATAATAAAACATATTTAGCTACTATCAAGTACAGGGCAAAGAGACAAACTTTGCATCTCTTACTTAATATTTTTGTTCAAACAATATGGTTTCTGTTGGGGGAATACCTAAATCCAGTTCTTCTAACATCAATAAAATAGCATCCACATCTGGAACCCAGACCACATGTGAATGGCTTCACAGGGTTTGGTCATTCTCTGTTTTGAAACAAGGAGGCAGAAAACATAATGTGTTCTTAACAAAAGAATCCACATTTGTAATAGAATAATTAAAAGAATAAACAAAGTGATTTTATTTTGGGGTGGTGTACAAAAATGTTAACTGAAGTTAGATATTACAATTTAAACAGTGGCTTTGTTTAATAAGAATTCCAAGCACTTTCTCCCTTGATCTGGATTTTTTATGTGCATCATTTTGAAAAAACACATAATATTTTCAAAATCATTTTAAATTATGGTCCCAATGTTGTGTTTAAGATCAGTAAAATGCAAATCAATCCCGCAAATAAAAATTTAAAAGGAGAAATTTATATACTATTTTTGTTATTTTCCCTGCCAGCCAGTTCTGGGACGATAGAATGAGAAGGAACTCTCCTTGTCCACCTGGTCTAGAAAACATAGCTTATGGAATTATAAAAGTAATGTGAGCCTGATTGCAAACCAGAGGATGGCATCGATAAGGCACATTAACCAGTTCATTATCTGAGAGTTATGCCAGTTTATGGGGGAAGTACTGAGAAGTGGGACAGCAAAACCACTCATAAAAAATTTAAGGGCTGTCTTCAGAGAATTGCAAATAAAAACCACAATGAAATATCACATCACACCAGTCAGAATGGCTATCATCTGAAAGTCAATAAATAACATATTGTTGAGGATGTGGAGAAAAGGGAACCTTCATGCACTGTTAATGGAATGCAAATTGGTGCAGACACTATGGAAAAGAGTATGGCGCAGCCTCAAAAAACTAAAAATAAAACTACCATATGACCCAGCAATTCCACTTCTGGGTATTTATCTGAAGAAAATGGAAACTAATTTGAGAACATATACACACTCCTATGTTCATTGCACCGTAGCCAAGAATTGGAAACAACCTAAGTGTTTACACACACACACACACACACACACACACACACTGGAATTTACACAGCAATAAAAAAATAAAATCTTGCCATTTGCAAGAACATAATGGACCAAGTAGGTATTATGCTAAGTGAAATAAGTCAGACAGAGAAAGACAAAAATACCATATGGCTTCACTTAAACATGGAATCTTAAACAAACATAAAATGAACAAACAAAACAAAAACAGAATTGTAGAAACTGTAATTAAAACTGATGGTTGCCAAAGTGGTGTGGGTGTGGGGATGGGTGAAAAAGGTAAAGGGGAATATATATATAGTCAATAACATTGTGGTAAGTTTGCACAGTAATAGATGATTACGACTTAGTGTAGTGATCACATTGTAAGGTATATGAATGTTAAATCACTATATTTAGACAAGAAACTAATATATAAACTATAATTAAATTTAAACTGAAAAGGGCAATCTGGTTTTTTTTAAATAAGAAGAAAGAAAGCTTTTGAACTGAAAAAGAAGTGGACTATTGATGAATGATTTTATCTGTCCACAGGCTTTTATATAAAGATCTGTTCCCTCTTTTCAAGCAATTAAACATAATAAAATCAGCTAAAGATTTTTAGGTGAGACAATAAGAATTTATTGAAAAACAGATTTATTAGCCACATTAAATATCTTCAAAATAAAGGTGTAAGTTTAGGGGTCTTTAAGATTTGTTTGTATTGATTTAGATAACATTTACTTGGAAACAGGTAACAAGATAAGGAGTTTTCTGGTCCTGGGGTACTGTGACACTTTTTGCAAAAACATTAGACAGAGACAACCTGAAATTTTTATTTAATATTGTTGCCTATCCAAAGTTATTTTATGATTTGCTAAGTGTAAAGAAATATAAGACAGAAGCTAAATCTTTTTGTATGAGTGGCTCTCTTATTGGAAATATATCTTCTATCTAAACTATAACCACAAAATAATCTTTACATTAAACATTTTTAGGGTTTGTCAACACTTTCCAGACATAAAAAATTAAAGGAACTTTCTCTATCTGAGTGTTATGAATTCACCAATTATGGAATTCAGGTAAGATAATTAAGTCATTTTGATAAAGAATTAAGATGGAAAATTAAGCACAAATTAAACAAACTTTGTAGGTCACAGTGGGAAAAATGGTTTGGAAATATAACTACATGTACGTGATCTTGGTTGAGACAAAATCAATTCCTAGGATCAATAGGTATAGGGTGACATTTTACTTGAAGAATGATGAAATGCAATAGGTAAAAGTGTAAACCTATAAAGGTGTCCTGCATATAGAAATGTTATATAGTCTAACTATGAAAATTGGGAGAGTTTGAAAAGTATACCAGGTACTTAACAATTAGGAACTTAAGTTTCTCAAACACAGAGGGTAGCATATTTTACCCAGAATGGAAAGCATGAGGTAAGTAACTGGATATTATAAGCAATTACGTGTTCAATTAGTACTTTAAAAACTCATGAGAAAGGTAAATTTCCTAGACCTAGCCTTGAGGCATACCTAGGAAGTCACAAAGTAGCTACTATGAGCAAGGTACAACAACATTAAGCATATCAGTGTACTGTTACAGTAGAAAAACCAGAATCACATGTCATACATGTATTGAACTAGGATAAAATCTGGTTGCCTATTAGTAAATCGTGGAAGGTAACATTTTAAAAGGGAACCAATAAACTAGGAATGGGTAAATATTAAACACTGGGAGCTCCATATAAAGTTTCCTGAGAGTTCAAAATCCCTGAGACTTATAAAAACCCGGAGCTAAACTAGAGGAAAAAAATTTAAAGAAAGAAACTTAATGAAGTAAAAGGATTTATCCCACAAGTGGAAGATAACACAAGTGATGGCTGACAAGTCCACAGAGAATGGCAAACTTGAAGATGTCTTCCATGAGTCTGTAAGCTTCTTTACAAGAAGTTCTAACATGACTAATAGGAGAGTGTTAAAGTATTATATAAACTGGTGAGCTATAGAGGGTGTCAGATCAAACAGTGCTATAGACTTGAGCATATAATTCTAGTTTTACAAAAACGGAGAACAGAAATGGAGGACTGCTGCTTTAAATGGTTGACTGACAATATGACTTAGTGAAGAAAAATTTTCAAATTATTTTGACTATATTTCATTTTGTCTGGACAATGTAATGGTACGTAAGGGAAAAATTTAAGAAACCTTTAGGGGCGTTAGTGTCAAGCGATGTCAATTTCTTCCAATTCCAGATCCTGGGTATCAAGATTCTAAAACGTTCCTAAAAAATGTGCTTACTACTATATTCAATTGTATAAAGAATTAAAAAGAACAAACACTATCCTTAAAAACGAAAATCACAGAGAGGTCAAGTTCCATTTAGGACAAGATTGAAACTCTACAGTAACAAAAAGAGTTACAGAACATTTAGACGCATGTAACCTACTAGGAGAAAAAGCCAAAAAGTTCCTCTAAAAATAAACCATGATTTACCAGTAACTATTGCAGCTCATTTAAGGATTAAACATGCATTTACACAAAACTTTATCCATGAATATGATTTAGTCAGACTTTCAAAGGGTCTTTGACAAGGTGATAGAGCAAAGGCTATTAAAATAAAAGTTAAATATTAACATATTTAATATTGAATTATATTTCTTAAATGGTAATTACATTTGACCAATAACTATGAATCATTCAGAAGGGTTGAAATGGCCTCTTAATATGCATCACTTATTAATTTTTAAAATGCTCCTTTGGGTGAGAGTGCTGACCAAATGGTGAGGCTAAGTACCAGGAAGCCAGCATTTTCTGCCATTTCTCTTGGTCAGTGGGTTCCAGTCATTTTTATTTTCACTCTTTAGAGCTTGAAAATTACCCTATTTTTAGGTACTCTGAGATATTTTAGATTAAAGAATTTACCCATATGCTAACTATATGGTCACACAGCTGAGTTTAGCATAGCTTTAAAAAATGTAATCTTTTGCCCTGGCTGGTGTGGCTCAGTGGCCCATACGCCTGAAGGGCTGCAGGTTTGATTCCTGGTGAAGGGCATATTTCAGTTTCATTCCCTGGCCCCCATCAGGGTGTGTGTGGGAGGCAACCAAGCGATGTGTCTCTCTCATTTGGATGTTTCTCTCTCTCTCTCTCTCTCTCTCTCTCTCTCTCTCTCTCTCTCTTCCCTCCCTCCCTCCCTTTCACTCTCTCTAAAAATCAATGGAAAAATTATCTTCAGGCAAGGATTAACAAAATAAATTAAATAAATAAATCCTATATAATAAAGAGCTAATATGCAAATGGCCATCATGCCCTCACACCATCACGATATGATGCCCTCATGCTGTCACAATCCATCACCAGGAGGCTGTGTGCTTAGCAGGCACACGCAGTTGGGCAGGACTGCATGCGTAGCAAGGCCTGGGAGTCCCGCAGCTCCACGTGGCATGGAGGCAGGACCCCGGCTCCGGCCTACCTCTTTGGGGCAATCCATCCAGGAGTCCTGGATGGGTGGGCAAGGCCTATCTCTTTGGGGTGATTGATCGCGGGGCTCCCACACTGTGAGAGGGCACGGCCAGGCTGGGGTACCCTTCCACCCAGAATGCACAAATTCCATGCACTGGGCATCTAGTAAATAAATAAATAAAATCTTTTAAAATAGGTGTATATGTATTTTCAGTGATTTACAAGAAAAAAATGGGTGAATACAGGAGCATAGAAATATAGAATTATTTAATTATTAGTTGCACAAGATCAGCTGTTCTATTAAAGTTTACAAAAAATGTTTTTCTCTTATTATCCCCTTTTCCTGCCTTTGGGGTGTGTGTATGTGTGTGTGTGTGTGTGTGTGTGTGTGTGTATGTGGTGACTTTTGTCCAGTTTTATCCCTTCCAAGGTTCACACTTTCTCCTCTGTGCCTCCTCCAGCCCAATTATTAAGTTTCTAAGTAAACAAGACAAAGGAGGTGGGGAGGAGAAAGTGATGCATAAAGTCAATTCCACAATTCCTTTATCTAGATTTACAAGAGAGAGAGGAAGGGAGTAACATAAGGTGATTAAACTGAGATGTTTGAATTATCTACAATTTGTCAGAAATTTTTTTCTTGTTATTTATAAAAGGTAACTATAGGAGAGTCTCTTTTTATCATAAGACATTGAAAACTTTTATTTTACCTGGTACATAATGATTTAATGAGAAAAACAAGTAATTAAGCATTTTTACACTGGTTAGGTTTTTCAAGAGTCATGAACTACCACATTGTAGTGTTTTACTGAAAACCACAACACATGCAGATTGAGCATGTGTAGCCTCAGTATTGACTTTTTAGGATCTGGTTTTCATTTCATTACTTTCTTCAACTTGAGTTTTTTTTTTTTTTTCTGAGAACATTAGACATTCAATGATCATGTTAAATTAAAATTATTTGGTGCTCATGAAGACACACATTTTGGGGTGTTCATGAATTGGTAGAATTAAAATAGTTAAAATAGCCATAATACCCAAAGCAATCTACAGATTCAATGTAATCTCTATTAAAAATACCAATGGCATATTTCACAGATCGAGAACAAACACTCCAAAATGTGTATGGAACCAAAAAAGACCCCAAATAACTGCAGCATTCTCAAGAAAAAACAAAGTTGGAGGGATCACAACATCAGATATCAAGTTATACTACAAAGCTACTGTAATCAAAACAGTCTGGTACACCCTAGCCGGTTTGGCTCAGTGGATAGAGTGTAAGCCTGCAGACTGAAGGGTCCCAGGTTCAATTCCGGTCAAGGGCACATACCTGGTCAGGGCTCATGCAGGAGGCAACCAATCATGTGTTTCTCTAACATCAATGTTTCTCTCTGTCTTTTCCTCTCTCTTCACTCTCTCTAAAAATCAATGTGAAAAAAATATCCTTGGGTGAGGATTAAAAAAAAAGAAAAAACAAAAAACCCCGACAGCCTGGTACTGGCACAAGAACAGGCATATAGATTAATGGAACAGAAAGGAAGCCCCAGAAATTGACCCAAGCCATTATGGTCAATTAATATTTGACAAAGGAGGCAAGAACATACAATGGAGTCAAGACAGTCTCTTCAATAAATGGTGTTGGGAAAATTGGATAGATACATGCAAAAAAATTTGAAACTAGCCCACAAACTTAAATCATATACAAGATTGAACTCAAAATAAATAAAAGACTTAAATGTAAGTCGTGAAACCATAAAAATCCTAGAAGAAATTGTAGGCAGCAAAATTTCAGACATCTCGTGTTATAAATGTTTACAGATACATCTCCTAAGGCAAAGAAAACTAAGGAGAAAATAAACAAATGGAACTGCATCAAAATAAAAAGCTTCTGCACGGCAAAAGAAACCATTAACAAAATGAAAAGGGAGTCCACTGTATGGGAGAACATATTTGGCAATGATACATCTAATAAAGTGTTAATATCTAAATATATAAGGAACTCATACAACTTAACAAAAGGAAGACAAACAACCCAATGAAAAAATGGTCAATAGACACTTCTCCAAAGCAGACATACAGAAGGCCAAGAGACATATGAAAAAATGCTCAAAGTCACTGATCATCAGAGAGATGCAAATTAAAATGACAATGAGGTATCACCTCAGACCTGTCAGAATGGCTACCATCAACAAATCAACAAATGACAAGTGCTTGCGAGGATGTGGTGAAAAGGAAACCCTAGTACATTGGTGATGGGAATGGAGACTGGTATAGCCATTATGAAAAACAATATGGAGTTTCCTCAAAAAATTAAAAATAAAACTCCCATTTGACCCAGTGGTCTCACTTCTAGAAATATATTCTAAGAGACCCAAAACACCAATCAGAAAGAATGTATGCACCCTTCTGTTCACAGCAGCACAATTTACAATAACTAAGATCTGGAAACAGCCCAAGTGCCCATCAGTAGATGAGTGGATAAAAAAGCTGTGGTACATTTACACAATGAAATACTATGCAGCAGTAAAAAAGAAGGATCTCTTACCCTTTGAGACAGCATGGAGAGACCTGGAGAGTATCATGCTAAGCGAAATAAGCCAGTCAGAGAAAGACAAGTATCACATGATCTCACTCACATGTGGAATCTAATGAATAAAATAAACTGATGAACAAAATAGATCCAAAGACATAGAAGCATGGAAGAGACTGTGGAATCTTGGAGGGAAGGTGGGGGTGGGTGGGTAGGAAGAGATCAACCAAAGAATTTGTGTGTATATATGCATAACCCATGGACACAGACACTAGGTTGATAAAGGCCAGGGGTAGACTAGAAAGGGTCCATGGAGGGGGCAGAAGGAGACACATGTAATACTTTCAACAATAAAGATGTAAAAAAATAAGATGAAAGTTAGATATAAGGGCAGAGGGGAGAGAGGACAGCTATTTAGATGAAAGGTAACATAAGTTGCCCTAACTGGTTTGGCTCAGTGGATAGAGCATCAGCCTGCGGACTTAAGGGTCCCAGGTTCAATTCCGGTCAAGGGCATGTACCTTGGTTGCGGGCATATCCCCAGTAGGGGGTGTGCAGGAGGCAGTTGATCGATGTTTATAACTCTATCCCTCTCCCTTCCTCTCTGTAAAAAATCAATAAAATATATTAAAAAAAATAAAGGTAATATAAGTTGAGAGGTTTTTGTTATCATCCACAGGAGAGAGGATGGCAGCTTGAACAAGGGCAGTAACAGTGAGGTTGGAGAGAAGGGAATGCAATGGAGAACTTTTAGGTGGCAAAATCCATGAGACTTGATAATTTGCATGTGGACAGGGGTGAAGACATGGTTAAGGATGATCTACTTACATCTGGCTTGCCTGCCTGGGAGTTTGTGAAGCCCTCATTTTCAAGCCCTTTCCACAGCCAAGTCACGTAGCCAGGGCTATGAACTACCAAGTCCTATTCAGCATTTTGGCATTTATTGTGGCACTTTCTCTTCTTGTGAGTGATTTTCTCTGTGCTTCCTCTAAGCTCTCTGTACCCCTCTACTTGTATAAGTCTTTTAAGCATTTCCTCTCCCACTCTCTCCAAAGGCATGTGGTGGCTGCAGGCAAGCTAAGGGAGCTCTGTTGGAATTTGTTACTGTTTTTACTCTATTTACAGGTAATTTCAAGAATGTCATTGTTCTTCAAACTCAAACATGGCCTCCTCTTATCTTTTATTATGAAAAAGTATCTCTAACAGATAAGGATATCTGTTTTTTAAAGCCCCACGACCAGAATGCAGTGGGTATATTTATAATTACGTGAGAAATAAGAGGTATGTGGTGGAGGTTCAGTCTCATCTACTCTTCTGTGTTTTCTGTCTAGTTTGTATTCTTCACAAACTGGTTTACTGATATCTTGCAAATGGCATCACTGAGGAATTTTAAGAGCCTAGTTGTAGCCTGGGTTAATGTCATGATCTCTGATGATCACAAAAGTATCTAAAAACTTTGTTTATGGGGTATAAGCAGCAGCAGAGATGCTAGAACCTCTGCTTCCCTCATTGTTCTTTCAGAGCCCCCTCTTTTGAGACCCTCAATCTTGCCTTAACTGCTTGGACATGAGATAACAAGTTCCTTTTCTCCTTTAATCTTCCCTGTGTTTTAACTTTTTATTCATTCTCGGGTTGCAAACTTTTATTTTTGCTATTTATTTGACCCTTAATTTAATAACAGATTTATCTTGATTTACAAATAGAAAGGGAAGTAGAGAAGATGGATCAAGGAATAAGGGAGGGTGGCCGTGTGGGGCAAATCACGAGTCACTTCATAGTTGGGAGAACAGCAGAGCGAGATCTATTGCTATTTATTTGGCTTTCAGCCTGACCCAGTACTGCTCAGTAAGTCAAGCAGTTCTATAGATGTGGGTCTGCTCCACGCTGAGTCCAAATGGGGGCTGAGAGTTCAGGGACCTCAGTCCTGTATCCTGGACTACCTGCACTATAAAATTGAGACCCTTATAATTAGTGTGGAGAATTTACATGGACACTCAGGTCAGAAGGTCTAGGAGTACCCACCTCACTCAGCAACAGTCCTGAGTCCTCCTCCCCAAGAATGGCCTTTGGCCAGTCTGTTCTGGACATTTCTCTCTCGAGTGTAAGAAGAGTTGGATTTATGTCTTGCCCTAACATTCATGTTGAATTCATTCTTGCCCAAACAGCAAAAACTGGATTACTTTCCAGGGACTCTTTTCTGATTTTAAACTCTTATTTTAAATCACTATTTTTTCTGACTAGTTATAAAATGTTTATGCAAGATTCTCACCAATTAATTTCATAAGTTGATAGACTTCACCCCCTAGTGCTTAACCACAATTGATTTTAGAGGCCTTTGACACATACTGACTTACAATGCCAAGGATGATGTGTTGACTCCACATAGCAACACTTTTTAAAAAGCCAACATGAATTTCTATTTGGTTTCTAAGATTAAATCATTCAAGAATTGTCAAAGCATGAGATTTCAATAGCCCCACCTCTTCTCCAGGGATAGTTAAAGCAACACACGTAGGACCCCTTTACAAAATGGCCTTAATCCTTGGCCTTTGGGGTGGTGGATGCTCTGAAATCTCCTGTATGGAGAGATGGGACATCTGGAGGTCTGGATACTTTATCTCTTGGCCATACTGCTCAGAAAAATTCTTTCCCTTTTCCAATAATCCAGGTTACTATTAGGAATTAATTGACTAAACTGTCTGTGATGAAGATCCCAGAAGGTCCCAGGTTCAGAATAATTTTACAGAGTCTTGGTTGAGGGAAATAAGGAATCCCTCTGGTAGAATTAAGAAATGGGTATCTGGTATCTGAAGGAAAAAGCAACTCCCACAAAACCTGAAACAAGTAAGAGCTTTGTTACAGAAATCTGTGCTATCCATGCCAAGAATGGACTCCTAGAATTTATAATAGAACAACATACACTTAAGAGACCCAAGTACCTAGAATCAACTGAGAATCACAAACTCCTAACAAGATACCTACACATTATTTTGCCTTCAAAGGCTGTGAGCAAAAGAATTAAGCTTGCTATCCTCTGTTGCTTCTCAGAGTAGCGTGTTTCCAATTGTAGAGACAATTCAATAGGATTAGAAATTTGCTAAACTTCAAAGGATGTGGGATTTGATGGCTTGTCATTTTCCCACAGTCTGTAAGGTTCTGAGGGATACTGAAGTCATGGGTACCATGTTTTCTTGGCTGATAAATAGCTGACTCGTAAGAAAACCCCATACCAGTCCTGGCTTCTTGCCCACTCCCACTGGGGAGAACCATTCTCAGACAACTGAAGCGCCGATGGACTCACTGAAAGAATGTGCACATCTGTTATTTTCATGAAAAGAACTCCAAAGAGACTGTGTTTAAAGGGAGATAATCCTTGGGAGTCCTCTCCCAACCTTGAAGCTGCCCCTGGGACATTAGTTTATCCCACGTTAGACAAAACTTGCCAAGACATCAATAAAACCCGTCAGATCGTCTGAAGGCAAAAATAAAAAGGCAGGAAAAATAAACATCAGAATCCTACTTTTACCCACATAAGATTATGACTTTATGCTTCTTTTGCTTCTTAAACCTAAATGACCAATCTGTCTTTTATCTTTTATGCTTTGCTATTTGTGCCTCACCTGATATGAACTGAGTTCCTGTGGCATGTCTCACAGGAGCTGTCATTTCTCCATGTTATGACTTCTAATAACCTTCTCTTATCAGATTCCACTTAAATTCTGCGCATAGTATTTCCTCATCCCAAAGTTTTCAGCATGTTAAACTATAGATGAGATTGTTCCAGATTTTCTCTGGTTCCACTGCTGACAAAAGCCAGCATTTGTATAGGGCGTATGTCTGCTAAGTGCTTTTGGAGTACACATTTTCAACTTCCAAGAAGCCTGCGAGATGGGTAGACAGTTGTTTTCATTCTCTTCAGATGAGGACTCTCAAGGTTAAATAAATTGCTCAAGGTCACGGACACAACTTCTGTTTCCAGGCCCTCCGTTGACCAGAGGCTCCCTTGATGTCATCTCTTATTCTACATGCCCCCAAATGAAAGATCAAGGCAGCAGCACCCATGGTTCATGAACTCATTATTTCCTAGAGATTCTTAGATGGAAGAGGTCACGAAAGGATGGTGTGACTTTGTCCTTAGAGTAAAAGTTCTGAGTTGCCATTTTCTTGGTAAAGAATGAGAAAGAGAAAACATAGGGTGGCTGGCTGTGCAAATAGACACCTGCCAGCTCTCTCAGGCTGGTTAATATAGCTCAGGTAATTCCCAAGTATAGCCCTTCTTGTCTCACAGAGGCTTTTGGAGGAGTACCAGGTACCTGGGCCACTGGACACCTTTTTGTTTCACTTATCTTAGAAAAATGGAAAATGTGGATTATGCTACAGGCCACAAGAAAAATATTTGATTGGCTTTTGGGTAGTCTAACCCTGGCTCATTTTTATTTAGGCGATAAAATCTAAAACCTTCAATGGTTGTGGATTTTTTCCCCAACAAATCCTAATTATAAAATATAATTTAAATATGTTTTGTTGCATTCTTTTCCTAGTTTTCTTTCCAATACACTTTCTCTCTCGCTGCTTATCCTTTCTAATCTTTAATTTCCCCTCATTTGGTATCTTTTTATGCATTTGTCACATTTTATATTTTAAAAGTAATCCACTTGTTTTCATCAAATACTCAGTCTGTGCAGCCAGTAAATTGTCAAAGTTTACTGACAACCAAAGGTGTACTGTTGAGTAGATATCTCAAGAGAAAACATTTACTTTGGCAAATGAGTAAGAAAATCTATTTCAGTGTGACAAGAAAATATTAGAACTTCTATTTAGATTTATTTTTATCTCATACATTTTATTTGTTTTTACTAGAGGCCTGGTGCACAAAAATTTGTGCACTCAGGAGGGTCCCTCAGCCCGGCCTGTGCCCTCTCACAGTCTGGGACCCCTTGGGGGATGACCACCTGCTGGCTTAGGCCCGCTCCCTGGGGGATTGGGCCTAAGCTGGCAGTCAGACATCCCTCTGGCATCCTGGGATCCCTCAGGAGATGTCCACTTGCCAGCGGGGAGCAGGCCTAGCTGCAGTCGGACATCCTTAGCGCTGTTGAGGAGGCAGGAGAGGCTCCCACCACCACTGCTGTACTGGCAGCCATCAGCCTGGCTTGTGGCTGAGCAGAGCTCCCCCTGTGGGAACGTACTGATCACCAGGGAGCAGCTCCTGCATTGCATCTGCCCCCTGGTGGTCAGTGTGTGTCATAGTGACCAGTGATTCCCAGTCGCTCTGCTGTTAGGTCAATTTGCATATTACCCTTTTATTATATACAATAGAGGCCTGGTGCATGGGTGGGGGCCGGCTGGTTTTCACTGAATGGTGTCCTGGATCAGGGTGGGGGTCCCGCTGGGGTGCCTGGCCAGCCTGGGTGAGGGGCTGATGGCTGTTTGCAGGCTGGTCAAGCCCCCCAGTGGGGACCCTTACCCCATGAGGGTGTGGCCAGACTGGGTGAGGGGCTGATGGCTGTTTGCAGCATGGCTACAGCCCCTTCAGGGGGGTCACCCCTCAGATGCCTGGCCATCCTGGGTGAGGGGCTGATGGCTGTTTGCTACAGCCCCCTCAAGGTGGGGGTCCCCACTGGGGTGCCTGGCCAGCCTGGGTTAGGGGCTGAGGGCCGTTTTCAGGCTGGCCACACCCCCTTCAGGGTGGGGAGTCCTGCTGGGGTGCCTGGCCAGTCTGGGTGAGGGGCTGATGGCTGTTTGCAGGCTGGCCAAGGCCCCCATTGGGGAGCCTCACCCTATGAGGGTGTGGCCATCCTGGGTGAGGGGCTGATGGCAGGCTGGCTACAGCCCCTGGCCACCCAAGCTCCCAGTGGAGGCTGGCTGGAAGCAGGTATCTGGGATTTATTTAGCTTCTATAATTGAAACTTTGTTGTTTCTTACAGAGGCCACAGCTGGCCAGAGCAGGCTGGAAGCTTGGCTTCCTCCATCGCCGGGGCAACCAAGCCTCCTGCTTGCTCCAGCTCCGTGGCTGCCGGCCGCCATCTTGGTTGGGTTAATTTGCATATAGTCACTCTGATTGGTGGTGGGTGTGGCTTGGGCGTAGTGGAGGTACAGTCAATTAGCATCTTTGTCTTTTATTAGTGTAGATATGTATGGTTGAAAAATGGGCTCAAAATAAATCTGAGCAAAAGTAACTTCACAGGGCAATCTGATCATAAATTCTGAGCTGGGCAGGTCATGGTGGGTAGTCATACCCTAGGCTTATAACTTCTTTAGTAAAAGGTTTTTAAGTAAGCACTATCCATTTTTCTTGTGCATCTAAGTTAACACAGTTTTGAAATGCCAGAAGAAATCCTCTTTTCCAGACCCCTTAAAGGCATAGCCACCCTCAAGGGAGCACATAATCTCATTATCTATCCTGTACCTTCCTTTCTCCCACCTTTTACGTAATCTTCCTTACTCTCCCTCCTTAATTCTAAATTTGTAAAAAACAAAACAAAACTGCAAAACTGTCCTTCTCTGGAGCATTTGAGATCTTGCTTCCTGGCCTGTGGTCAGTTTGACTCAAATAAACTCTTATAAAAATTCTCTACAGCAGCAGTTCTCAACCTGTGGGTCGTGACCCCTTTGGCAGTCGAACAACCCTTTCACAGGGGTTGCCTAAGACCATCCTGCATATCAGATATTTACATTATGACTCATAACAGTAGCAACATTACAGTTATGAAGTAGCAATGAAAATAATTTTATGGTTGGGTCACAACATGAGGAATTGTATTTAAAGGGCCAGAAGGTTGAGAATCACTGCTCTACAGGTTTGGGCATTTCTGACATCAACATATGATCTATAAGATATAATATATATTTAAATAGTTGTATGTCTATATAATTTATAAGTAAACTAACATACATTTATTGAAAGTATGTGCTCAAAATATTTTTACTATGGTGTGTATGATTTTAGAAATTTGGCGATCATAGCCTCTGAGAAGTAGTGAATTAAAAATAATAGTACTAGCTACTACTTATTGACTGCTTACTGTGAGCCAGGTATTGTTCAATTGCTTTATTCATATTAACTCATTCAAACCTCACAACAACCCTACTCTGTGCTCCAGATGCTCTGCTCTTAACCATCCTCCTACTCTGCCTCCGACAACTATTAAACAGAGTGCAAGGAAGGACCAGACTTGGTGTTCTGAGAGTGATCTGTGGGAGCTCATTCTCCTCACTCCTGAGCTAAGAGGCAGTTCTCATTCCTTTGGACACTTTCCCATATTTAACTTCTTGGGCATCATAGATATTGGGGCCACAAAGTTAAATTCGATATAGACTTTGCTCTCCAGAAGGTATAGTCAATGTAGAAGCTAAGACTATTATAAAGCTACAGTACAAGTAGAAAGTGAGAAAGAAAAAAAAAAAGAAATAAAATATATAGGAATTTGGAAGAGACATTTCTTCCAGAGGAATTGGGGAACACTTCATGAAATAAGCTACTTTTGAGCTGGCTTAAAGCTAATGTTCATTTCCCGAATTGCCATTCAGTAACAAATTTCATCATGAAAGTATCTTTGGAAATATTTGTTTGGGGCCTTGGCCTTGCCCTTTCCCCCTTTCAGAGACCTCTCCATAGTTAAAAGCAGCATGGTCCTCCAAGGTTGGGCCTTAGCTAAGCCTTTCTCAGCCTGAATTCTCTGGGATGGAGGGTGAAAATGCAAGTCACCAAGGGAAGAGACTCTGCATAGTTTGGTTTTGGTGGAAAGGCCCCTATTTCCCAACTCAGTGTGCTCAGGCCACCACTCCTTCCTGCTCTGATGAGTAGTGGAACAAGGCTGTTTTTGGAGAAGTGGAGCACTATACCTTAAGCAATATACAAGGCCCAAGAAATTATAGTTTTGGGTTTAATTTATTGCTTAAAATTGTGGAACTTGTGTTTTAGCCTTTGAGGCAGCCTATCATAGTCTTCATTATAGAAAATGTTTCTTGACAGTACAAGATATTTCCATAATTATCAATAGGGAAAAAACCCTCACAAAACTTGGTACTGTGGTAGAATTAATCAGACCTAATGAGACAAATAGCCAAGAGATGGTGTCATGAAGTATGCAACATTAGGTGAGCTTTTGTAAGGCTGGGAACTGCCACCTGTCGAGATGATTTAAATCAGGATTTTGGCAAAAGCACATTATTGTGACAGTCAGTAAATGTGAGTGAAACTCAGTCTCCACTACATACCCCATTTAGGAATGCAGTTATTAATTTCCCTTCCCCCTCGACCCTCGCCACTGACTCAGCTCAGAAGGTACAGGGGAAAAAACTATTTAACTAAGAGATTTGGAAGTTTTCTTTAAGGTTGTTAACCCACAGCAAAATTGGGTGATATGTGTGATGGGAGCCAAACTTGATAATTTTTCTAAAAAATATGTTTTTATTGATTTGAGAGAGAGAGGAAGGGAGAAGGATAGAGAGATAGAAACATGGATGCGAGAGAAACATCGATCGGCTGCCTCCTGCACACCCCCTACTAGAGATTGAGTCTGCAATCCAGACATGTGCCCTGACCAGGAACCTAACTGGCAATTTCTTGGTTCATGGGGCAATACTCAACCACCGAGCCTCACAAGCTGGGCTACACTTGATAATTTTTGCCTTTTCTCTCCATCTTCATTATAAAGGATTTTGACTTGGAAGAAGCTTAGCCTACCACTTTCCAAGAAAAGAATATCAACTGTACTGGTACATGTATGATTCCACACCACTAGAGCCAAAAAAGTATATAATAATCTTATCTGTAGGAGAGAAATGGAATTTAATGAATGATTATGTTGAAACATGCCTGTAGACTTAAGTACTTAATATGACTTACATGTCTCTAAAGGAAAATATGAATATGAGAGGAAAAGTTCTGACTTATTTCTCGGATCTGCACTGATTTATGCCATGCATAAAGCCTTATACCAATTTTTGTGCCTCAGATTTTCCATGGATGAGAATGCTACCATGAAGGCATCAAAGACTTTTTAATCATTTTTGCATTATTGTTTAATTTAAACCTCTGAGAAAGTTCAACTTCAAAGAATATTAGAGCTTTTGAAAAAAAAGGCTTAATGCATAACTGATTCAAGCAGCCCAAGACATTGAGAGATGTCACCAATGAGGGTTTTCAGACACTGAGAGTCTTGAATCTCCCTTTAAAGCTTGTTTCATGTCTCCATAAATTATTCTTACTGTTTAAATATTCCTTTTTGTTTTAAATTTTCTCTGGTTCATTGAAGGCTATCTATTCTCTAAGTAGAAAGCAATGTTATCCTACTCCTTGAAACATAAGAATTCCTGTATTATTAAAACAGAACTCTTTATATCATTGAAGACACATAAAGATTGATCAACCAACTAGTTTTTAATGAGAATCTACTGTATCCTATCCTATATAATAAAAGGCCAGTGACCATACTGGCATAATGACCAGAACAATCAATCGACCAGTTGCTATGAGGTGCATTGACCACCTCTCAGTCCCTCCCCGCAGCCTGCAGGCTCCAGTTGCTGGATGGCCAACGGGGAACCAGGGTGGGTGGCAGCAGGGCAGGACTGGGGATTGGTGAGAGGGCAGAAGGCAGAAGTCTTGGTCTCTCCCCCCGGCCCTCAGGCTCCCATCGCCAGATGAGGAACAGGGAGCCATGGGGACCTGGGGTGAGTGGCGGCGGGGCGGGACTGGCAAGCGAGCAGAATGGATGACTTCTTGGTCCCTCCCCCGGGCCCGCAGGCTCTGATAGATCACCCGATGGTGAACAGAGAACCAGGGTGGGTGGCGGTGAGGCAGAACTGAGGACTGGTGAGTGGGTGGAAGGCAGACCTCTTGGCCCCCTCCTCCAGCCCGAAGGCTCCGATCACTGGATGGTGAATGGGGAACCCCGGGGAACTGGGGTGGGCGGCAGCAGGGCGGGACTGGGGACTGGTGAGCAGGCGGAAGATGGCCCTGATTGCGGGCTAGGCCTAGGGACCCTACCCACACATGATTTTGTGTGCTGGGCCTCTAGTGGGTGTGAGCGGCAGCTGCTGACCCTGATTGCTTCTCCACCTCCCCCTGCTCCTGAGTGGCAATCGGGGCCAGCAGCCATCTCTCGCACCCATTGCCGGCAACAGCCCCGCTTGCACCTGAAGCTGGCACTGGAGCCACTGCTCACACCCGCTGCTGGCGCCCAGTGCCAGTCCCAGTCGCTCAGCACCATCAATGTGTGTGAGCGGTGGCTGCCGGCCTCGATCGCCCTGGGGGCTTCTCCACCTCCCCTTGTTCCTGAGGGGTGATCGAGGCAGCAGCTGCTGCTCACACCCACTGATGGTGCCGGTCTTACACCTGCTGCAGGTGCCAGGCCCAATCACTCTGCACTGTCAGCGGGTGTGAGTGGGGCCAGCGCCATCAGCACATGCGAGTGGTGGCAGTGGGAGCAGGGCTGCCAGGAGACAGGGGACTGGGAGCCATGGCAGGAGGGGCTGGGCGGGGCACAGAGAATGGGCCAAGACCAACCCCTGTGCCCACTGCAGCCTCGAGGCCCACAGTTCCTTTCAAGGTGCACAGATTCGTGCACTAGGCCTCTAGTTTTCTTATAAGTATAGTTTTAGTATCTTGAATTAGAAACTTGGTTTCCAATTTCTACTCATCTTTACCTATTCAGATATTTTTACAATTACTGCCAGGTTTATTTTGTGGATCATTTTGTTCTTGTATAACTGCTGAGTTGTAAACTTTTGACTGTTATTTCCTTGTGGATGCTAATTATCACTCAGTTCTATTGTGGTTTTTTCTTTCTTTTCTTTTTTTTTACTGAAAAGAAAATGAAAATTAAGAGAGAATGAAAATTAAGAACCACTGACATATAGGGAAGAAATTCCAATGATTTCAGGGTTTTACTAGCCCTAGAAATTTCACATGAATATTTTGGCATTTCAGAACAGTTCTAGAGGGTTGATGTTAAAAGTGTTAGATTCAGAACCACATATATGGAGGGTCAACTAAGGGATTGGAGCATCCCTGGATTTGGGTATACACTGGGGTCCTGGAACTAATCTCCTGTGGATACTGGAGGACAACTGTGTTTCCCCTAATTTTAATAAGAAGATGAGGCTCAGAAAGATCTATACTAATGGGTAGTGGAAATGGAATTACAATTCAGGTCTGCCTAATACCAAAGACTGTGTTCTTTCCATTATGTTATACTATCAGCCCTAGAGTGTTAGCCATCTAATTCTCACCTCCAGATTTCTGTTCATCCACTCACTTGGGTGAATATAACGCTAATAATTGCTGACTATGTAGGTAAAATGTCATTAGCGATAACTTCAAGAAAACCAAAATCTATTATCAGGAATTTGAATACTACTAAGTTATTAAGCTTCTGTGTGAATATCTTTTGTTGTAAATTATTTTTAGATGTAATGGCTTTTTTTCCCTAACAAGATGTAACACATCTATATCTCAGAACTGAAATGCATACTAGGTAAACTGCTATCGGTAAGAAGGCTGTATATGTATATAACATTTCAATAAAGACTAAGGAAAATAAAATAAAAAAACCCTTTGACTTTGGAATCTCTTGCAGGTATTCTGCAGAGTCTCACAAATCTTGGAACAGTTGGATGTCTCTTATTGCACCCAACTATCAGATGAGTTTATTACAACACTGTCCATTTATTGCCTTAACCTCACATTTCTCAGTATTGCTGGCTGTACAAAGGTATGTGCAGAAGTCAGAGCTCAGAAATATCAAATTGAAGCACTGTTAAAGAACTCAAGCAGGCCAGAAGTGAGAGGTGGACTCACCATATAACTTATTTTTCTTAGCCATGTCTGAGGTATTCATTAGAATTTTTTCCTTTCCCCAAATTGGAAATAGCTTTATGATTTCATTTGTGTTACAATAGAATATTCATAAAGTTAAAAACAATCCTCACACAAATATTTAAAATGTGTCAAAGATTTATTTAATTAATTAATAAGAGAACCAACAAAATGGTAAAGCCAGTTCTTAGAGCATTTGGTTGAACTGAGCACTTACAGGAACTGAAGAAAGAATGTTGAGATCTGATTATTGAGTTAAGATTTGAAATTGGTTAATGACCCATAAAGTAATCAATCCATAGCCTTGGAATTATAGTTTCTACCAGACTAAAATCATTTGCATCTCTTCTGAACAAAAATATAACAAGTTATACCATGTAGCTTCACTGAATATGGGCCCTGAAAGTAAAGAGTATGTCAAACAAAGGCATAATTCCATATAAATTCCTCAGGTGGGCCTGTTAATGTTCCAATATAACTTCAAGTGTTTGACTTTTTTCTTGACATCTATTTATGAAAGAAACATATGCTCATTGTAAAGGATTTGGATTACATATAAAAGCATAAAGGAGAGAGTAAAAATTCATTGTTGTACCACCATCCAGACATAACCATTGTTGGTATTTTATAATTATTCTTGTAGAATTTTGGTATTTTATACTTATTCTTGTAGAATGTACAAAGAAATTAGAACAAGTTATAGAATGTGTTTTGTATATTTTTTTTAAAAAGAACACAATCATATTTTCCAAAATACATTGTAACCTACTTTTTTCTCTTAATATACTATGGACATATTTCTATGTTAGGAAATAGATTTGTGCTTCTGGATTAATATGGCAGATTGAGTATACACATATAGTTTTGTTTCCTCTTGAAACGTTACTAAAACTGCAGAAGAAGGGTGAGGGCCCATGTTGATAGGGAAAACAGGAGAAGAGACAAGAGCAACAAAATTTGGGAGCTTGAAAACAGCTGGACTAATTTAGCAGACTAGACATAGCTTTGAATACTAAATCAACAGTCCACCACCAACATAAGCAGGTCTGGAGCCTGCAGTGTACTCCACCTGTCACCGGTGTCTCAAAGGCTCAGGCCCTCAGGGAGCAGACCAAACTCCACTGTCCTGCAGCCTAGAAACTAAAGAGGATGTTACACAAATAACATATGAAATGAATCACTCTACTTCAAAGATCTAGGGTGAGAAAAAGAAAGGGGGGTTGATTATTTCAGAACCTTAATGTAAGGAAGAAGGGTTTAGCTTTACCAATTATGCAGGTCAAATGCGTATCCTGATTCAGAAAATGTGGTGACCATAATTTGGGCCAATCTAAATATTCCTCACCCAAAACCATAGGGCTATGGTCTAGTCCAGTAGTTCTCAACCTTCTGGCCCTTTAAATACAGTTCCTCATGTTGTGACCCAACCATAAAATTATTTTCATTGCTACTTCATAACTGTAATATTACTACTGTTATGAATCGTAATGTAAATATCTGATATGCACGATGGTCTTAGGTGACCCCTGTGAAAGGGTTGTTCAACTGCCAAAGGGGTCGCGACCCACAGGTTGAGAACCACTGGTCTAGTCTAATATATTCTATGGTCTAGTCTAATATATTCCACCGATATTTCTTTTGATGAGCCATAAAACACTTTCAGTGTCTGGCTCATCATTCTAGATTAGGTTTCCCAAAAGCCCTTAGGTTAATCGTGAATGGTCACCTTATCCATCTCCTGGAAGGCCAGCTTTTCCTTGCAACTAGCTTACTTTTTAGATCAGTCCTATGACCCTGTCCTACCCAGCACTAAAATCGGAATAACCTCTGTTCAACAGGACTCAGAGTAGGACCTTGTATCTGGGAGTTAAGAATGTAGCCAGTCCTCTCTGCCTCTAGTTCCCAGCCCCCATAAGTCTGGATACCTCAGTTATTGGAGGCCTTGAGTTTCTGGTCTACAGGAAGTGATGGACTCCTTTTCAGTTTCCCCAGTATCAATAAAATCTAGCACTCTGAACTCCACCTGTTCTGGACTTTTCTATGAACTCTTTTTCTTTCCTTTCCTCGACATTTCTGAGGGCTCCCCATACACACAATAACATCAGATCCTCAGAGACCCACATCGTATAATAGGAATGTCTGAAGGCGTTTTTGTGAGAATCAGTTGCAATGTTAAACCTTGGTCCTGAGCCTGTTCTGGAAAAAGAGCATGCTTAGACAATGACATCTTTTTTTCCCCAAACTTAAAAAGTGTACATTTCAATTGAATGGTTTTTCTGCATAATTCTCTCAACTTCATGTTAAAAACAAGTCAAGTCTTATGTATGTTTTAGAATGTTCAAACATTTAAAGAAATTACATCCAGTTGGGCAAAACATTCCCTTGGAGTGTAATCTAGTTGATTCTTCAGTAAGTCTCAGTTCAATTACAAATTCAAAAGCTAGATCCTAAGTGAAATAATCTAAGAAGTGGAGTTGAATTATTTCTGCAAAACATCTGGGCAAACTTTCAAGATGTTGGAGCCCTCAGCAGAATTTATCTGAGTGAGTTTCATGTAATGTCTGTGGCTTCTGCTCTTCTTTCTCCCGCTGCCTCCAAACGTCTGTCTCGCTTACTTGTCCTTTCCCAGAACCATGCTACTTCACATGCAAACCATCAGCAATGTCCAGACCCCTTCTCATAGCAATCTGACCCTGTCTACAGGTTAACTTTTAGTGTTCTGTTAATTTTAGAGTTCTGTAACATGTGATGTTATAAAGCTCACTGCTGCAGCATTTAATAACTTACATATATTGATGTAACAAGTATTATTACTAAGGAAATTTTGTTGAAGTTTCCCATCCAAACAAGAGATCTCTAAAAAGAATAGCAAGATCACAAATTCTGTTGGTGCCACTTGAAATATGTATTTTATTGGTCTGAAAAACAGTTATATCACTAACGTAAGAGTTATAGACCTACCATGTGGCAGGCTGATTAAAGAGAATCTGCAAGTGCCCTATTTGTTAGGGACTAAAAGTTTGTGTCCTTCCCCCCAAATATTTGTGTTCTCTCAAAATTCATGTTGAAATCCTCATCCCCAATGTGATGGTATGAGGAAGTTAGGCTTTGGGAAGTAATTAAATAGGGTGAAGCCGCCATGATAGGATTATCAGAATAGGAAGAAACAGGAGCTCTCTCTCTGCCATGTGAGGATACAAGAAGGTAGCTATCCGTAAACCAAGAAGAGGGCCCTCACCACACACTGAATCTGTGGGCACCTTGATCTTATACTTCTCAGCCTCCAGAACTGGGTGAAATAAATGTCTATTGTTAAAATTACCCGGTTTATGGTATTTTGTTATAGCAGCCCAAACTGACTAGTACACTGTTCTTCCCTGGGATGAAGTTCATCACAATAATCTGTACTTACTTTGGCTGTGTGTTCAGATTACTGACTCAGCAGTGGAGGTGTTATCAGCAAAATGCCATTACCTGCACATTTTGGATATTTCTGGTTGTCCCCTGCTTACTGATGAAATATTTGAGTTTCTTCAGATGGGCTGCCAACAGCTCCGGATCCTTAAGATGGAAGACTGCAGACTTATTTCCAGGTAAATATTCACCCGACTATGGGAAGCTTTGAGAACTACTTTCCGAGAAAACAGAATATGTGACTATGGCATTTGTGATACATAATACCTTTCAGACTTAGAAAGTTTCATTTTATTTTTTGCCTAATTGAAGCCAACATTTTGAACTGCATCAAGGGAAGCTCCCTTATAAAATGGTCTTTGTGGTTTTATATCCCTGTCCCAGTAGATCTTCTTTTAAGCACTTCTCCTTCCTTGACCTTGCAGATGTCCAAATGATCACTAGCTCTCCCTCTACTCATCTCTCAAAAATTTCCATTCAGTTACTTTCCCCTAGGGGTTAAGAAAATAATCAGCTTAAACCAGCTCCCAATTTAATATAAATTGCTAACAGTTATCTTAAGCTCCATAACTCCCAAAGCAATTTGCTTGACAGTTGCCATTCATTTAACTAGGGGATTCCTATAAGATCTGGTGTGCAGAGTAAAGTATTCTGACTTGACTATTATGGGCCAAATGCCTGTTTCCTCAATTTGCAAAATGTTTCCAGTGAAATAACAGAGGGGTAAATAAGCATTTTTTTTTTTTTGTTTCCAAATCTTAGCTATTGTAAATTGTGCAGATGTCCTTTCTGACTGGTATTTCTGTTTTCTTGGGATATATCCCTAGATGTGGGATTACTGGGTAAATGGGAGTTCCATTTTTAATTTTCTAAGGAAACTCCATACTGTTCACAGTGGCTGCACCAGTCTGCATTCCCACCAGCAGTGAAGGAGGGTTCCTTTTTCTCCACATCCTCACCAGCACTTGTCGTTTGTCATTGATAGACATTCTGAAAGATGTGAGATAATATCTCATTGTTGTTTTGATTTGCATCTCTCGGATGATCAGTGACTTTGAGCATGTTTTCATATGTTTCTCAGCCTTCTGTATGTCCTCTTTTGAAAAGTGTCTAAGTCCTTTGCCCATTTTTTGATTGGACTGTTTATCTTCGTTAAGATGTATGAGTTCCTATAAATTCTGGAGATTAGGCCCTCCTTGGTTATAACATTGGCAAATATGTTCTCCCATGCAGTAGGCTTTCTTGTTGTTTTGTTTATGGTTTCTTTTGCTATGCAGAAGCTTTCTATTTTGATGTAGTCCCATTTGTTTATTTTCTCCTTAGTTTCCATTGCCCTAGGAACTGTATCGGTAAAGATATTGCTACGACATATGCCTGATATTTTGCTGCCTATGGAGTCTTCTAAGATTTTTCTAGTTTCCCATCTTACGTTTAAGTCCTTTACCCATTCTGAGTTTATTTTTGTGTATGGTGTAAGTTGGCGGTCTAGCTTCATTTTTTTTTTTTTTTTGGCATGTATCTATCCAATTTTCCCAACACCATTTATTGAAGAGACTGTCTTGACTCCATTGTATGCTCTTGCCTCCATTGTCAAATATTAATTGAGCATAATGGCTTGGGTCTATTTCTGGATTCTCTGTTCGGTTCCATTGGTCTATACGTCTGTTCTTGAGAACAGTGGCTTTGTAATATAGCTTGATACCTGGTATTGTGATCCTTCCAACTTTGTTCTTCTTCCTCAAGATTGCTGCAGCTATTCGGGGTCTTTTTTTATTCCATATGAATTTTTGGAGAGTTTGTTCTAGGTCTGTGAAATATGCCATTGGTATTTTAATGGGGATTGCATTAAATCTATAGATTGTTTTTGAGTAGTATGGACATTTTAATGATGGTGATTCTGTACTAATCCATGAACACAATATGTTCTTCCATTTGTTTATGTCTTCCTCTATCTCTTTTTTCAATGTCCTGTAGTTTTCCGAGTACAGGTCTTTTACCTTCTTAGTTAAATTTATTCCTAGGTATCTTAATTTTTTCGGTGCAATGGTAAGTGGAATTGGTTTTTTTTTGGTTTGTTTCTCTTTCTGTGAGTTCATTATTGGGGTATAAAAAAGCCATAGATTTCTGGGTGTTAATTTTGTATCCTGCTACATTGCCAAATTCATTTATTAAATCTAGTTTTATGATGGTGTCTTCAGGGCTTTTTATGTACAATATCATGTCATCTGTGAATAATGACAGTTTTACTTCTTCTTTTCCAATTCGGATGCCTTTTATTTCTACTTGTCTGCACTTCCAGTACTATGTCAAAGAGGAGTGGTGAGAGTGGGCATCCCTGTTCAGGGATGTCTTGTTCTTGTTCTTAGAGGAAATGGTTTTAGTTTTTGCCCATTGAGTATGATGTTGGCTGTAGATTTGTCATATATGGCTTTTATTATGTTGAGGTATGAACCCTCTATTTCCACTTTGCTGAGAGTTTTTATCAAGAAACAGTGTTAGAATTTGTTAAATGCTTTTTCTGCATCAATTGACATGATTATGTGATTTTTGTCTCTCAATTTGTTTATGTGATGTATCACATTTATTGATTTGTGGATATTGTACCATCCTTGCGGAAGAAATCCCACTTGGTCCTGTTGTATGATCTTTCTAATGTAATGCTGGATCCGATTTGCCAGGATTTTGTTGAGGATTTCAGCATCTATGTTCATCAAGAGATACTGGCCTGTAGTTCTCTTTCTTTGTAGTGTCTTTATCTGGTTTTGGGATTAGAGTAATGCTGGCTTCATAGAAAGAGCTTGGAAGTGTTCCTGCCTCTTGAATTTTTTGGAATAGTCTGAGGAGGATAGGTTTTAGTTCTTCCTTGAATGTTTGGTAAAACTCCCCTGTGAAGCTGTCTGGCCCAGGGCTTTTCTTTGCTGGAAGTTTTTTGATTACTGCTTCAATTTCCTTCATAGTTATCGGCCTATTCAGATTTTTTTATTTTTCCCGATTGAGTTTTGGAAGGTCATATTTTTCTAGGAATATGTCCATTTGTTCAAGGTTGTTGGAATAGAGTTGTTCATAGTACATTTTTTTTTTTTACAATCCTTTGTATTTCTGTGGGGTCTGTTGTTATTTTGCCTCTTTCATATTTGATTTTGTTTTAAATAAGCAAATTTTAAGGATAGAAGGCCTAGAGTGTCTACCCTGTGTTTTTAAACAGGAAGAAGTTATCTGCTCCATCGTTTAGTTCAGTGGTTCTCAACCTGTGGGTCGCGACCCCTTTGGCGTTTGAATGACCCTTTCACAGGGGTCGAGTAAGAACATCCTGCATATCAGATATTTACATGACGATTCATAACAGTAGCAACATTACAGTTATGAAGTAGCAACGAAAATAATTTTATGGTTGGGTCACAACATGAGGAACTGTATTTAAAGGGCCAGAAGGTTGAGAACCACTGGTTTAGTTTTTCCTATTGACTTATTGACTGAGAGTAAACATGTGCAATTATTTTAACTGACCTAAAGAAGTAACCTGTGAAGTGTTCAAAATGAGAATTCTTGACCAATCCCTGTAGATGAGATTCTTTTCTGCAAGCTGGAAAAATGAATAATATTATCAAAGTATAGAGTGCATAATGTGTTCTAAGAATGTAGATGTCTCTCAGAGAACTTTTTTTTTAAAATCCTCACCCAAGGATATGTTTTTCATTGATTCTAGAGAGAGAAAGGGAAAGAGAGAAACAGTGGTCTGAGAAACATCGACCAGTTGCCTCCAGCACATGCCCCTACCAGGTATCAAACCTGAAACGTGGGTATGTGTCCTGACCAGAATTGAACCTAGAACCCATCAGTGCATGGGACAGTGACTCAGAGAACTTCCTTAATTAAGCAAGCCTGGCATGAAAATTGATCACCTGAGGTCTAGCGAAGAAAATGGTTTCTCATCCAAGGCTGGGTGTATTAAAATGAAATTAAAACAAAAACTTGTAAAATAGGTACTCCCTCTGGGACCAGGACTGCAGGGAGGGAGGAGGTCAGACAGCCAACTGAAGCTGGGTCAGATTAAAGAGGGCAGGCCCTTGAAAAATTTTGAAGAGGAATGGTGACTCAACCCTTCCAGATAGGTCTGGAGAAGAATGATATGGATATTAGGTCCTAGGAGTCTCTGCCAACCCTGTCATTCTATTAAACAACCACATTTGGGCAGGTGGTAGTGAATGGATAACATATTACACAATGGAGTTAAGCTTCTAATCTTTTCATTTTATTTTGCCAATCACTCTTTGAGAAGTAACATTTTGAACTTCTAATAATTGGGATTTTAGCTAGATGAATGGGGACTTTCTGGCAAGGGCCTCGGCTGAATCTAATCTGGTATGGAATGTTCAAGTGTGTTAAGTATAGTGTTTAATGAAGAAGACCCAAGATATCTGTTAATATCCAAATCCTGTTTTGATTCCTCACCCCTCTTGCCAGGTCACTAGATAAAAAAAATATGCAAAGAAAACTAAGTAAGATTTTACTACTAGCTGGACTTGGCCCCAAAACCTAATGCAAAGATATAGTGAACTAGCTGGATATACGGAAAATTCCTTTCTGAGCCAGGACAGCCAAAAGACCACTTTTGTTTTCTACCACCAAACCCAGCTGTCCCTATCAACATGAAGCAGAGACTCAGCCCTAATTTGGCCTTAATTCCTGAAATTATTTCAGAGTCATAAAGGTGAAATGGGTATCTTGTTATTCATAACAAACCTGTTTCCACCACAATTGGGTTTATGTTAATAAGGTGACTTTTGGAAAGTACCTAAGTATTGGGGCTGGTTGCCTGGGGAACCAACCATGAAGAGAGGGGTGGGACTGATTTCCCAGTTAGGAAGAGGGGCTGGAGGCTGAATCAATCACCAATGACTACTGATTTAATAAATCATAGCTACATCATGGAAGTCTCCATAAAAACCCTAAAAGACAGAGTTAGGAGAGCTTCTGGGTTGGTGAATGCATGGAGATTTGGGGAGAGGGGCATGACTGAAGAGGGCATGGGTACTCGGCAGCCTTTCCCCATACCTTGCCCTATGCATCTCCTACATTTGGCTGTTCCTGAGTTATATCCTCTATAATAAACTGGTGATCAGGTAAGTAAAGTATCTCTGAGTTCTGTGAGCAGCTATGGCAAATCAATCCAACCCAATGAAGTCATTGGAACCTTTGCTCTATATAGCCAGTTGGTCGGAAGCCCAGGTGACAACCTGGACTTGCAATTAGTGTCTGAAGTGAAGGGTGGTCTTGTGGGACTGAGCCCTTAACCTGTGGAATCTGATGCTAACTCTGGGTAGATGGTATCATAATTGAGTTGAACTGCAGGACACCTTGGTTGGTATCCAATAATTGCTTGGTAGTATGGGGGAACCCCCCAACAACACACACACCCTCATGTTGGAATTGGGAGTCCAGAACAATTTTTACATGCCTTCTTTGCTTCCTTCCTTTCTGCCTCCTAAGAAAGATAGTACTAGTATTTTTAATCATTTTGGTCATAGACACCTTTGAGAATTTGAGGAAAGTCACAAACCCTCTCCTCAGGAAAAAAAAGGCATATTAAGATACAAACTGCATAAATTTTCCAAGAGTTCATGGGCCTCCCTGAAACTCATCCATGTATCCAACAGAGATCTGCAGACTTTGGGTTAGGAGTTCCTGTTCGGGTGCCTGGTTAGCCTTCACAGATTGACTGCAAAGGGTTCTGCCTCATCTAAGACTCTGGAAATGGCAGGCAGAGAGCTCACTCAGGAGCACTATAGGGTGCTCTCAGTATTCCTAGTCCATGGCCATGCAATTTCGTGACTCATTCACTGTGCCTGTTAATCTCTGAACTGGCTAACCTAGAGTGACACTGAGCTGCTTAAGCTTTGGGATCCTGATTGTTAGCACAATTACCCACCCCCTCCCCCTCAGGAAGGCCAGAAAGCTGTGGAACGTGAATTTAACTCCTGATGGTGAGTTTTTTAACTCCAACTTTGATTTAGTTTGAAAAATCTACACTGGTGATGATTTCTGCCAACTAGCTAATGCTAATCACTGTTATTGCAGGGAGGCAGCTATGAAAATGTCATCTATAGTTCAGCAGGAATACAACCCTACTGGAACTCCAGTTTGGTCTAGCTATGAGGATAAAGGCAAGCATGTAACAGACAGCAGCGGCGGCGGGAGATAACACCACTTAAAGATAGAGAGTTGACAGTGAAAGAGTCAACATACAATAGTGAAGAGGAAGTAGTATAACCTTCAACTCAAACAGAAGAACAAAAAAATCTAGAATTTGGTGACTTCATTTGATGCAAATATTTTTATTAGCTGGATCTCAATGGTATAAACAGCAGCAAATCATCTCCTGATTCTTATTCCAACTACAAATGTTTTTAAATACATCATTAAATCTTCTGTCTAATAATCATGATTTTTAAAAAGTCAAATCAAGTATTGCTACTATATAAATTTTCCATGTAAATTTACCTTAATCAAACCAATAGTTTGATGAGATTATTAAATCTGAGGTTACAGTTATATGAAACAACACTGAGATTTGTAATATTTTTTGACAAGAAATTTAGAAGCTTTTCTTTAGAAAAGCAGAGGTGGCCTTATAAATCAAAGAGATGGAGCCAAGGCAAATGACTTTAAGGATCTGTGAAGCTTTATTGTAAAAAACATAAACATACATTTTTTAAAAAATACATTTTTATTTATTTCAGAGAAGAAAGAAACATCAATGATGAGAATCATTGATCTGCTGCCTCCCCCACGCCCCACACTGGGGATCGAGCCTGCAACCCGGGTATGTGCCCTGACCAGGAACCAAACCACACCTCCTGGTTCATAGTTTGAGGCTCAACCACTGAGCCATGCCAGCTGGGCAACATAAATTTTTAGAGGAAACAAGGTTTTCTTATGGTTTCCAGATACTTAACAACAAGACAGAACTAAATGCCAATTGACCGACTCATCGAAACATCTGACTTAACTGCTAGGAGCAAATTAAATTGAAGCAGGAACTATCTGTGAATAGAATGTCCCTGCAATGTCTCAGATAAATCTTTTTAATCAGATTTGCACAACAGGGATATTTTAAAACTATGCTATCCCAAAAAGGGTGCTCTCCCAATTTTATGCTAAGAGATATAGGTTATTTGTAACATTATTTAATGTCATGTAGACTGATATTCAGAGTCCAGGGGAGAGCACACTGTTCTGCTCACCCCAAAGAAGTTGTGTCAGTAATATTAGATCAGTATTTAACTCTATTTCCTCTGTTACTTATCTGTTAAACGGGGTTCATCACTATCCTTTTGTATCCCACAAATTTGAAGGATAACATTTAAGGAAAAGGATATGAAAGTTACTTCGAAAAATTTTTAAAAGGGCTCAACTGGTATTATTATAGGGTAATCTATATTAGCTAAATAGTTTTAATAATTCTCCCTTTAGTTTGATTTTGAAAGAGTTTTTGAAATTAAGTAGTATCACTTAGCTGTAGAAATGGTTCCTGAAAGTGGACAGCAGGGGAATCAGCTGAATAGGAAGTTATAAGACCTAAGCCAAAAGATTTAAGATGATTGTTCTGATGGTGATTTTAAAACTACATTTGGAGATTTCTGGCAGCTACATAATAGCTGGCTTCTGCCCTGGCTGGGTAGTTCAGCTGATGAAAGCACTATCCTGAAACCCCAAGGTTGTGGGTTTGGTCCCCGTTTAGGGCACATACAAGGGACAACGAATGAATGCATAAGTGAAACAACAAATCAGTTTTCTCTCTCTCAGTTAAAAAAAAAAATTAAAAAGTTGGCTTCTGACCCCTAAATGTTTCAAGCACACAACTGGAGAGACCTATTGCTGCTTTCTTCAGCAATAACACCTGCATGGGGAAGACCAGAGTAAGGATCGACACACCCTATTATGTTCTCTAGTAACCAAGCAGGGTGTTTAACTCCAAAACTCTCTAAGATCCCTCTTTTAAATAACAACAACAGAGTCCTGGCCATGTGGCTCAGTTGACTGGGTGTCCTCCCATGAACCGAACGGTTGCTGGTTTGATTCCTGGTAAGGCATATGCCCAGGTTGCTGGCTTGATCCCCAGTAGGGGATGTGCAGCAGGCAGCAAATCCATATTCTGCTCTAATATGTTTCTCTTTCTCCCTCTCCCTTCCCCTTTCTCTTAAAAAAAATCAATAAAAGAAGAACAAGAGATACATTTGTTCTTCATGGGGAGACAAATTTTATGGACACAGAAATGAAAGAAAAGGTGTGTTAGAAAAAGTAGATTATGAAAAGGGGATCAAGAAGTAGAGTGAAGAGGGGGTGAAATCTTCAAGTTCTCAGTGCAAGGTCCTCAGGGTATCCAAATTATTTCTTAGGTCTCAGCTCTCAAGCATTTAATATAAATCAGTCTGTGTTCAAGAGAACAAAATATGGAAGCTTTCCCTTTCTGTTTAGACTTGATTATGTGATCAAAATTATGTATAATTCTTTTAATAATTTTAAATACATGTGACTAATACAATGCTCATGACCATTTTGGGTATTGTTGACTAAGTTCCTAAACTTTATTTTTAGTCATGAAAATGTTTATATAATTGTATGAGAGTGAAAAAGGATAAAAATCGTCTCATTGCCTCTCAATTTCCTCTACTTATTACACACACACACACACACACACACACACACCACAACCACATCAAATATACTAATGTGTATCATCCAAACTTATACTAATTTTGATTTCACAAAGGGTAAACTAAAAGGAGACTTGGAGATATTACACAAAGCTGACTTTTTGTTTCACAAGTTAAAAACAGACAACTGTAAATAAGTGAAATATTAACAAAAAGAGACTTATAAATCACACTATTTGGAAAGGTATATCAGAAATTAGTGTTTAAGAACTGATGTATCCTAATCATAAAAAATCTAATCTACTAGGTAGTCTTTCAGTATTAATTTAAATGCTCTAGGAGTAGACAAATAAGGTTTGAAAGAACGAGAATTCATAAAATAACTTTATATATATAATACATCATTATAAAAGTGAAAATCTATCTTCAAACATCAGGCTACAAAATAGCTGAATGTTTCCCACTAACAAGTTATGTCTTAAATTATGCAAAATAAATGAAAAATCAGTAACAATTACATCATATTTATGATGTGTTTTATTCAAACTTAAATTTACTTTGATGTCATAATAAATACAAGTAGAAAACATTACATAAGATCTATGGTACAAAAAATTCTGAAATAACTCCCTATCCCCCTCCCCCTATTACCTATGTCTTTGTATAATTTCTTGAGTATGAGTGGAAACTGTGAATATGTGAGACATCACTCCCATAATTACGTTATATGACAAAACAAAGATATTCTGGGTAGGCCTGACCTAATCAAGTGGGCCCTTTAATAGCAGAGTTCTCTCCACGTGGCTGCAGAACAGGTCAGAAGTATTAGAAAGATTGAATGCATCATTGCTGCCTAGAAGATGATCAGGGCCATATGAGAAGGGATATAGTTAGTCTCTAGAAGCTTAGAGCAAATGCCAACAGCAAGAAAATGGAGACCTCATACAGTCACAAGGAACAAGATTTTACCACCAATAAGAATGAGCTTGGAAGATTTATTTTATTTTACCAGAGCAGCCAAATGAGAACTCAGTCCAGCCAACATCTTTGAGTTCAGCCTGATGGGTACCCTGAAGGGAGAATCTAGCCAGGCTCTTGACCTACAGAACTGTGAGCTGTTAAATGAGTATTATTTTAAGTTGATAAGTTTGTAGCAATATGTTACAGAGCAATAAGGAAACTAAAACAATAGGTAAGTACAAATTTTGACACACACCCCCCAAAAAAACCAATACTCATCCAATTTGTTATTTTCAATATTTATATGAACAGTGGTATTTGCATTTTTGTAGCCATTGATCTACTAATTATTAAAATTATAAATACAACTCAAATCATTCCTTTTTTAAAAAAGAGGGGGGGAGGGAGAGATAGAAACATCAATGATGAGAGGGAATCATTGATTGGCTGCCTCCTGCACACCCCCTACTGGGGATCGAGCCCAAAACCTGTACGTGTGTCCTGACCAGGAATCAAACTGTGACCTCCTGGTTCATAGGCCTACGCTCAACCACTGAACAACACCAGCCGGGCTCAAACCATTCAGTCCTGCAGTTTCAGGGACTGAAACCAGCTTTGATTTCTAAAACTTACAGTGCCTTTTGGGGCATCAGCCTTAATCCATTTTTCAAGTTTGCTTCCTTGATTCATGAGCCCTGAAACACAAAATGCATGAAGTTATATCTTGAGTGACAATAGCAATATTTGACTACATAGATCCTAACAATATATCTTTAAAACCAAAAATGCTTCGGAACAACAAAAAATCTTAGTTGTGATAGAGTTGGGAAAGAGTTACAAAGGTTACCTGGGCTTGATCCCTCCTTTCATTTTCTCAGAACAACCCTAAAAGGGAAGCTACTGTTTTTTATTTATATTTTTTTGCATCCAAGTTTAAAAAAGAGCTTTACATAGCTGGCCGGTTAGCTCAGTTGGTTAGAGCATGGTGCTAATAAAAAAGAGCTTTACATGAGCACAATTGACCAAATAAATGACATGTATATAGAGTATGCAATGTATTGTTTTAGAATATGTAAAAAACCCGTGAAACCATTTCTTCAATCAAGATAATGAACATATTTATCACACCTACAAGTTTCCTTGTGCCCCTTTGTAATCTTTCCCTCCTGTGCCTCCCTGCCTGTTACCTCCAGACCCCTCTATCCCCATCCCTCAGCAATCACAACGGATTAGTTCATTTTTTAAAATTGTAATCCTACAGTATGCACACTTTATTAAAATCTGGGTTCTTTCACTCAGCATAATTGTTTTGAAGTTCATTCCCATTGTAGGAAGTGTTAGATAGTTTCCTCACACACAGGGTGATCAGTACTTTGCTGAACGCTCATGGGCACCCTTTACAGCTGCCTACTCTCTGGAACTCTCCTGTGAACTCCAGCAGCCCTGGTCTCCCTAGGTCAAGCATGTCCAGCTCACGGGCCACGGGCCACATGCCTCGTTTATTTGGCCCTGTGAGCCTTTGAGTTTGACACACTTGCCCTAGATGCTCAGTTCAGTCCCCTCCTCTGGGGAGTCTGTTGGCTCTGCCTCTTACCCCTCTGTGCCCTGCAGCCGGGAAATTCTCTCAAGGTAATAGGCTGTGGCATGCATAGAGCTAGCTCACTGGTTCATTTCCCATCTCAATTCTTCTAGTTCTATGTTTTTTTCTCACCGTCAAGGTAATTAAGTTGTTACACCACCTCTGGCACTCCATTGCAATTCTGTCCTTAAGAACCCAGTCAAATTTGAACTGAGGAGCTGTAAATATACTATTTCAATTGATCATATAAATGTTCCTTGTTAAATCCAAGCACACAAATCAGGCAATCCTTTTCTTTAGTATAATTTTTTTTCCGTTGGTGGTACCATATAATATTCTCAGCTGATGAAAAGGTGCTTTGTACCATCCAATCTTTGTGTTAAGTGCTTCTTTGATACAAATTCTTCTCTGAATTATTGCATCTCCCATTTAATCTGAGCCATAATCTTATTTATGTCTTAGAGGTCACTGTATCTGTCCCAGAACACAGCTGAGTATTCAATGAGTTCCTCTAGAGCAGAAGTTCTCAACCTGTGGGTCATGACCCCTTTGGGGGTTGAACGACCCTTTCACAGGGGTCACCTAAGACCATCGGAAAACACATATATAATTACATACTGTTTTTGTGATTAATCACTATGCTTTGTGTTCAATTTGTAACAATGAAAATACATCCTGCATATCAGATATTTACATTACAATTCATAACAGTAGCAAAATTACAGTTATGAAGTAGCAACGAAAGTAATTTTATGGTTGGGGGTCACCACAACATGAGGAACTGTATTAAAGGGTCGAGGCATTAGGAAGGTTGAGAACCACTGGTCTAGGGTTTTTCCTTCTACTTCTCTTGCTATATTTTTAATACCATTATGATTCCCATTAGTAAATCCTTGTGTTAGAAGCTTCTCTTTCCCCCCTAACTTCATTATTAAGGGGTTCAGCTCTGAATTTGTTCTTTCTATGCCTGTGCTGCATTCAGTAGGTCAGGATTTTGAGGCACCTGCACCCAGTAGTCTTTCTATAATACAGAATTTCTTTTTCCCAGTGATTCAAATAAACATAGAGGGAAGAACAGAAAATCTTGAACATAGGTTCTCTAACTTTATTATTTTTTACACTATTTAGCATCAATAGGCAAAGCATAAAAAATAGTAAGGTTTTCCCAAATATCTACAACTTTTTTCCTTATATATTATTTGTCACCTTCCTAATAATGCAGTTTCTTGCTTATGGAGAGAGAAGCCAATCTGTCTATTTCCTTCTGCAGCAGCAGAGGCCACGCATGGTGCTGCTGGTACCAACAAAATGAACACAAAAGCAATTTTAGCTTAGAGACAATACTAAAAAAAATAAGGTAGTTTACAAAATTACACGTAGGTTCCTTAA
This sequence comes from Myotis yumanensis, assembly GCF_028538775.1. Lineage (NCBI taxonomy): Eukaryota > Metazoa > Chordata > Mammalia > Chiroptera > Vespertilionidae > Myotis > Myotis yumanensis. The sequence goes on along the minus strand of NW_027223760.1, from coordinate 69,786,366 downwards.
AATAGCTCTATCTTGCCAAAAAGTAATTTACTAAAAGCCCTTCATACTTTGACCTGAACCTGTGGAGACTCTACTCTAATTTGCAAAGTTTATAAATCCTTTCCTTAAAAAATCTTGTAACACATATTGGAACTTGGGGTTGCAAAAACCTTGCTCCTTATTTAAATGCCTTTGCCAATGAAAACCAGACAATGTTTATTTGACCAAGAAATGGGAAATGCCCACCCTATCCCCACGTGGTTTCGCTTCCACTAAATGGGGAGAAAAATTTCTCCTTAGGACATTTTTAAACTCTAGCATTTGCACTCTAAATTTGCTCTGTCCAAATCCACCCAAATATATAAATCTCCAAATTTATTTATTTCCTCAAATGCCTAGTCGAGAAGTGTTAGCCATGAACCCTAAATGTGCCTGACCTAATCAGCACTGGCTGTGGCTAAAGATAGGGCCCTAAGGAATCATTTGCATAATTTAGTTCTCTGGTTTAAAATAAGCTTGAAAAGCTTCTTGACTGAGATCGAGTTTTTGCACCCTCTTCCCCAAACCCTATAACAGGCTTTGTTTATTGACATATTTTTGGTTCAGAGGGATAATTCTGGTGCTGCCTTATTAGCCCCAGAATAAGCTTCAGTGCATCATAGTTGGAGGATTCCCTCTTTTACAGTGTAAACTCTACTGATCACCCACAATGGGAAGCCCCATGCTAAGTATTTCAGGGAGGGTCAAAAGATGTAAAAAGACATGTTAGTACCCTCAAAAGGCTTACCAGCTGGCTAGGAAAAGAAATCATACTTATAAAACAACATGAAAATAATTATGCTGAAATCTAATTATTTTAATGTATGTATTTCACAAACAAAACCTCTAATACCACACACAGTTCCATAACCAATATCTTAATGTTGTCAACATGGTTTAACTGTTTACAGTTCTCTCGACAGAAATGCAAACCAAGATATCTTAACAACAAATATTTACTGGCAAAATATTTTTGAGCTAGTTTTAATGGTGCCTATCATTGTATTTTTCTCTCAACTACTTGAAATTAGAACAGAGATAATCATACTCTAGGTTTTGAGCAAGTATACAATTAACCAATTTTGCCCAAGAAATATTCTTAGAGAGACTTTTTCTTCCTCAAATTTTCTATGCCTAATCCCAGCTGCTGAATTTCAGACATTATCATTTTCAGTTCTATTTCTAGAAATTCAGTTTTGGGGTTTTTAAAAAATATTTTCCATGTCTTAACTTTATTCCAACACGTGGAATACAGCTATAACTTTTATTTTGCTTCTCCACTAATGCTAACATCTGTGTCTGTTCTGGGTGGGTTTCAATTGATATTCTCCTCATTATGGGTCATGTTTTCTTGCCTCTGCGTGTCTGATAACCTTTGATTGGATGCCAGATATTGTGAATTTTATTTTGTTGGGCGCTGAATATTTTTGTATTCCTGTAAATCTTTAGCTTTGTTCAAGGATGCAGTTAAGGTAATAGTTTAAGCCTTTCATCTCTTGCTTTTATAATTTGTTAGGCAGAGGAGGGGTGCTCAGTCTAGGGTTAATTGTTTCCAACTACTTAGTCCTCTACCTAATGCTCCATGAGTTATAATTTTTTCCAGTCTGGCAAGTAGAGCAGGCATTATTCCTGGACCTGTGTAAGCACCAGGCTATATTCCCTCTGGTATTCTGTCCTATGAACTATAGCTTGCTTGGTCTCTGTGGACTCTTCTCAACTCAGGGAGTCTCTGCTGGGTTCCATAATAGGTGCATTTTCCCTCTGTACTGACCATAGCCTGGAGATTCCTGAGGCAGTTAGGAGGGGCTTATTTTGTTTCCTTTCTCTCAGTGATCACTCTATTTCATTTACTAATATTAGTGTCTTAGAAACTGTTTTTTTTAAAAAATATTTTATTGATTTTTTACAGAGAGAAAGGGAGAGAGATAGAGAGTTAGAAACATCGATGAGAGAGAACCATCTATCAGCTGCCTCCTGCACATCTCCTACGGGGGATGTGCCCACAACCCAGGTACATGCCCTTGACCAGAATCGAACCTGGGACCTTTTAGTCCGCAGGCCGACGCTCTATCCACTGAACCAAACCGGTTTTGGCATGGAAACTGTTTTTTATATATTTTGTCTGTTTAGAAAATTGTGGTGGTGTTTTAGGTAGAAGGGTAAATAAGTCCTTTTTATTCCACTTCTTGCCTGGAAGTCTTCATTTTTTTCTTTCTCTTCCCCTGCCTCCCCCCATCATGCTCTACTTGTTCTTACTCTCTCTAACGCCCTTAAAAAAATTTTTTATTGATTGATTTTAGACAGAGAGGGGAAAGGAGAGAGAGAGAGAGAAAAAAGAGAGAAACATCAACTTGTTGTTCAACTTATTTATGCATTCATTGGTTGATTCTTGTTCCTTAACTGGTATTGAATCTGTAACCTTGACATATAAAGACAACGTTCCAACCAACTGAGCTCTCTTTAACTTTTTATTTTGAAATAATTTAAGACTCCTAAGAAGTTGCAAAAACAGTATAAAGAGGTGCACCCATTAGCCAGTTCCCCCAATGGTGATATTTTATATAACCATAGTACATTATCAAAACCAGGTAATTGGTTGGCAAAATACAATTAATTGGACTACAGACCTTACTCCAATTTCAGCATTTTTGCATACTCACTTTTTTGTATGTTTTAGGTATACTTTTATGACATGTTATCACATGTATAGATTCATATAACCATCATTATAATCAAAATACTATCACCACTAAGAAAGTCCCTTATGACATGTCTTTATAGTCTTATCCTCCCTCTTCTTCCCTAATCTTTGGCAACTAATTATCTGTTCTCCATTTTATAACTTTGTCATTTCAAGAATCTTTCTATATAAAAGCCTAATATGCAAAGTGTCCCCTCGGGAGTTTGACCAATAGGGAGTTCGATCTCTTGCTATGATGCACACTGACCACCAGGGGGCAGATACTCAATGCAGGAGCTGTCTTGACGCACCCTGGCCATTTACAGAGAAATGGCACCACGGACCTGGCACTCACAAAGCAACACTCGGCTTCCCACAAGTGGGACGCGGGCCCCGCCACCACCCCAAAGCTACAGACCACCAAATCACACTGCCAAGACCCCATGGCGCAAACGCAGCCCACATCCCAGCCCAAAATGGTGGCTGTGGGTGCAGGGTAATGATGTCACGTAGCAACGTTCGGCTTCCTCTCCCTAGTGACTAGCCTCCTTGCAGTTTCTTCAGCCCAGGAACACGACTTGCTTTATAGCCAGGTGCAAACATTTTATATTTTAACCAAATGCCTGTGAAGCATTTTCCCGTGCTTCATCTCATTTGATTCCCACAGAAGTCCTGGATTAGGTAGATAGGAGACTCTGTGGAATCCTATTTTCTTTTCATTAGCCAAAAAATGAAGATTTAGAAAGCTTAGAAACTTGACCCAAATGAAAAGAAGAAATGGTGGACCTTGAAAATGACTTCAGGTTTTCTTACTGTGCAGAATATAGTTGAACACAGCTGCAGTTAAATATTTTACCCTTTGTTCTCCCTGTGTGATCTACAATAATAATCTGCTTCATGTTGATATTTACTGCTGTGTTGCTGACAATTACCGGAAAGAGAATTTGGGGTGCCTCACTGAGCTGGAAAAAGTTTAGCTAAATCAGAAAGCAGGTCTAATTAAGCAAGTTTATCTATATATATATAAAGCTCTCGCTGTCGCCAATTGCACGCATGTGTTTCCATCCGTCATTGTTGATCCTGAATTTGGTTGACACTTCTATCATAGAGAAAGGGCGAATAACGATATTAAAATATTTCTTCTAGTTATTTTCTTCTCACTGTGCATGAATTCGTGCACCAGGCCTCTAGTGTTATATAAATGGAATCATTCAGTATGTAACATTTTGAGACTGACTTTTTCATTCAGCATCATTCCCTTAAATTTCATCCAAGTTGTTTATATCAATAGATTATTCCTTTTTATTGTTGAACAGTTGTCCATTATATAAACATACCACAGTTTGTTTAACCATTTACTGGTAGAAGCATATTTCAATCATTTTTAGCTTTGGCTATTACAAATAAAGCTATGAATATTTGTGCAAACATTGTTTCATTTCTCCAAGATAAATGCCCAGGATTGTAATCGCTAGATCATATGACAGTTTCAAGTTTAGTTTTTTAACAAACTGCCAAACTGAATGCTAGAGTGGCTATATCACTTTACATTCCCAATGACAATGCAGGAGAGACTCAATCGCTTCACATCTTGCCAGCATTTGGTATTATTTGTATTTTTCATTTTAGCCATTCTACTATGTAGTAGTATCTCATTCTGGTTTTAATTAGCACTTCACTAATGGCTAGTGTGTTGAACATGTTTTTATTTGCTATCATATATCTTCTGTGGCTGTGTTGTTTATTAAATTTTACACAGTTACACTTTTATGCGCACAAATCATTTTTAGGTCGCAAGTGGGAAGAGTTCACTCAAGGTATGATTTGGCTGTGGTTAAGTATTTCGTGAATGACCAAAATAAATACAAAACCAAAACCAAACAAAACTCCAGGCATTACAAACAGAATTGAAATGCTCTATGTTTGGGGCCTGTTCTTTGGTCTCTTGTCTAGTGGTCAGCAAACCATAGCCAAATTTGGCCTGAGGTCTGTTTTTTTATGGCCTAAGAGGTAAGACTGTCTTTTACATTTTTAAATGGCTATAAAAAAAAAAAGAATATGTAACAGAAACCATATGTAGCCTTCAAAATGTAACATATTTACTATCTGGCCTTAAATATAAAGTATGCAGATGAGTAGAAACAAAACCTGTCCTTTTTTTGGGTAAACGTTAACAAAGTTGATGTTTAATTATCTATGATACTCCCAGGATCTTATACTTTACAAAATGCTGGGGAAACAAAAACACCATAAAAGCATGAACAACTGAAGACAGTTACTACATTAACTCCCTGTCAAAGTATTTTTTAAGCAGTCATGAGTTGACAGCATTCTTCATTCTGTTACTAAATTCCATCTAAGTAATCCTGAAGTACATCTACATGACTGACTAATCCATGTTCTTTAAGCTTGGAGAAAACCAGAACTTCAGAATATTCTTAAAAATATATATATTTCTACAAGTCATATCAAAATACTGGATTATTTTACCATTTGGAGAGAAAACAGTTTCTCTAGATCTTCTAAGTGCCATCCTCTGGGCTTAGTCCCATTTCAACCTCTTTTCTAACCCACAAACCAGTTTTCCATCATAAATCACGATGCCATAAATGTATAGCTATTCCAACTAAAAATAAGCTGAATGAGAAATCTCTTCTAATTTGATTTTGATCCCAAATGAATTTATTTTTATATGGTTTACATTTAGTTTGACTAAAATAAAGTAAAACCAGTAGTACCACCTTCTCTACTATGTCTATGACAAACAACAATCATTTGGCTGGCAATACACTTTCTAATAACCTCTAAACACCTAAATTGGGAGCTTTAAGAGAAAAGGACTTTGGACTTCTGGTCAAGATGGTGATGTAGGTAAACGTGGTACCTGCCTCTTTCCACAACTACATCAAAATTACAACTAAACTACAAAAACAATTATTCAGAATGCCTGTAATCAAGCCGAATTGAAGTCCTAAAACTATGGAATTAAAGAAGTCACATTGAGACTGGTAGGAGGGGCAGAGACAAGGATGGGCTGGTCCCACATCCATGTGTGGCAGATAAAATCTAGGCTGTGACCACGTTGAAGCACCACCACCCAACCACCTTCAAAAGCAACACATTCAAGGGGTGGACTCAGGTGCACCAGAGCGATGCTGAAGTAAGCCCTATTCTGTGTGGTGTGCCCCAGCATAGCTGATCCTCTACAGTGGTTGGAGGTTAGTGGTCAGAGCCAGTCCTTACAGCTGATTGGCCTGGATAAATCCCTCCCATTGACATGTCAATAGCAATCAAGGCTCAACTACAACAGGAGGTACAACTCAAGTACCCAGCCTGGGTGATTGGGGAGGCTGTGCCACTGGATCCCACAAGACACCTACTACATTAGGCCACTCTATCAAGCCTAGGAGACATAGCAGCTCTAACTAATACATAGAAACAAACACAGGGAGGCTGCTAAAATGAGGAAATGAAGAAGCATGGCCCAAATGAAAGAACAGAACAAACTCCAGAAAAGAGAACTAAACAAAATGCAGACAAGCAATCTACTAGATGGAGAGAACAAGACACTGGTTATAAGGACACTCAGTTCATTGAGAATCTCAACAGTATAAATAAGAATCAGTCAGAAATGAAGAATACACTAACTGGAATAAAGAGTAATATAGGGAATCAACAGTAAAGTAGATGAAGCCAAAAATCAAACCAGCAATTTGGAATATAAGGAAGCAAATACCCCTCAGAACAGCAAAAAGAAAAAAAGATAAAAAAAGTGAGGATAGTGTAAGGAGCCTTTGGGACAACTTTAAACATACCAACATTCACATCATGGGGGTGCCGGAAGGAGAAGAGATAGAGCAAAACATTGAAAACCTATTTGAAAAAATAATGACTGAAAACTTCCCAAACTTGGTGAAGGAAATAGACATACAAGTCAAGAAAGCAAAGACAGTTCCAAACAAGATGAAGCCAAAGAGGCCTATACCAAGACACACCATAATTAAAAAGCTAAAGGTTAAAACAAAGAGAGAATCTTAAAAGCAGCAAGAGAAAACCTATAAGGGAGCTCCCATAAGACTGTAAGCTGATTTCTCAAAAGAAACTTTGCAGGTCAGAAGGGACTGGCAAGAAATATTCAAAGTGATGAAAAACAAGGATCTACAACCAAGATTACTCTACCCTGCAAAGCTATCATTTAGAATCCAAAAGCAGATAAAGAGCTTCCCAGAGAAGAAAAAGCTAAAGAAGTTCATCATCACCAAACCAGCATTATATGAAACTAGAGGCCCGATGCACAAAAATTCGTGCAAGAGTAGGCCTTCCTTCCCTCCGCTGCTGGCACCAGCTTCTTTCTCCAGCCGCCTGCAGGCACCCAGGACCCAGGCTGGCTTCCCTCAGGCCACCCGCAAGCATCCGGGACCTGGCTGGCTCCCCTCCAGCCCCTGCTTCATCAGGAATGATGTCCGGAATGACGCCCGAAAGACGTCCAGTCTAATTAGCTTATTACCCTTTTATTATTATAGATGCTAAAGGGTCTTTTTAAAGAAGATGATAAAAAATACAACAATAAAATGGCAATAAATACATATCTATCAACAAGTGAACCTAAAAACAAAATAAACAAACAAGCAAAACAGAAACAGACTCCCAGATACAGAGAACATTTTGACGGTTGCCAGATGAGATTGGCAAAAAAAGGTGAAAGGTTTAAGAAGTAAAAATTGGTTGTTACAGAATAATCATGGGAATGTAAAGTACAGCATAGGGAATATAGTCAATAATATTCGAATGCTATAGTATATGGTGTCAGGTGCAAGATTTATTGGGATGATCACTTAAGTTATGTAATGCCTAATCACTGGGATATACTCCTGAAACTAATGTAATAATGTATGGCAACTGTAATTGAAAAAAAATGATTTAAAAGACTTTGTACCACAGGCATTTTTGGGGGCTTGGTATTTCACAGTGAGATTTCATATCTAGGTTGATGAAAGCAAGTCTAAAACCTAACAGAGAAGTCAGCTTCCTAGATATTTCTTACCCACCAGTAAACCATGCACCATCAGTTGAATTTGCCATAAATGGATGGAGAAGAAAGTTAGAATCAAGAACTTATAAGAATTAGAGAGTGCATCCCAAAGAATGCACATGTACACATCTTTTTAGTTGGAAAATATTTCAGCCTGAGAGTCCCAGGCTTTCTTTTGACTCAAAATAGCACATAATACTTGTAAATCATACGATGTATCTTATTTATCAGTGACACAGCAGCAAGCGAAACCAGAAAGCAGGAAATCAAATAAAACTACAGGCTGAAACATCAAAGCCTGTGGGAAGCCTAAGCCCTCATGATAAACTTTATGGCATGGCTTCTTGCAGAAGTCATGCTACAGATAAAAATCCAGACCTCTTAGCAGAGAGGGTTGTTATGCTTCATAGGCTCCGTAAGAAAGACCCAGATGAGATAAGCTCAGCTGCCTATAATAATTCACATGTAAAGCTTCCTATTATTTCCAAAATTGGGTTTCAGATTGAAATACCTACAGAAAAAGCAATCAGCCCTAATTTTCTAGGCCTCTTAAAACATTCCATTTACTTGATAAATAAGGTCTGTAGCCTTTTGGGCACCAAGCACTTTTAGAATCAAAATGAATTATGAAAGTTCCTCTACTTGTTCATAAAGCTCTCTCCAAAAAAAGACTGCTCTCTCTTTATCTGAGGTCCTCTGTATTATCATTCTAATGGATTTAATCTAATATCAGTGCAACCCACAGATCCATCTGAGGCCCAACTGCGTAGTATATCATTTGCTACTATACAAAAGAACTCTGCTGATCAGTACCTAGAATCTTGCACTATGAACAGGAAATAAAATTCATTCTGTAATTTGAATCTTCCTGGTTTAGGAAGTAGGGCTAGAGTGTAAGACATAATAACAAATAACACACAAAAAGAACTAAATAGGCTGAGAAGCTTCATGATAACCAATGAGATAAATATGCATTTTCCTCATAGCATCCATTTATCTATTTCTTCAGCCAAAATTTGTTGAAGGTTATTTTACATGTTGAATTTAACATATCATTGTGGAGTCCAGGCCACTGCACTCTTTCTCCTGAATTACTGCAATAACCTGCTGCTAATTAGCTTTTTCTTCATTCCACCATTGTCTTCTCTTAGCTTTCTCCACTCAACATTCAGTGATCTAATATACAGATCTGACTATGTGAACCCCAGATTAAAACCTTTCAGTGCCTTGGCAATGCACGTAGCATAAAATTCAAATCAGCCTTATGTGATCTCACCTCCTTCCCAACTCCCCAGCCTCCTTTAATGCCACTCTTCCACTTACTGTCTGTACTCTAGCTATACTGGACTTCTCTCATTTCCGTAAACTCACAGTGCTAGTCTAAGTTAGATGTGTCACCTACATGCTCTTATATTACCCCATACATAACTCTATTTTAACATTTTCCCACTGTATTGTATTCACTGATTTGTTTGTTTTGCCTCTCTAGAATGTAAGCTCCTCTGATGTCAGACAGACCATACTTTGTCAGCTTTGCACTCCTAGTTTCTCATAGTGCCTGACTCAATAAATGCTTGTTGAGTGATTGACCAAGTGAAGGAAAATACAGAAGACAGCAGGAGGAAGAGCTAGACTAGGAAAAGATACTGTTTGTTTTTAAGTATATTGTGTTGGTTTAGTAGAGTAGAAATGGGCAAGAAGTTAATAAAGAGATTAGGTCTGCAAATACCGATTTTATCCAATGACAGAAGTAGTAAGTGATGAGAAAGGGACTTTAAAATGGAATTAAAATGAAATCTAAATTACTCATATGAGTAACAGAATAAAAAAATGACAAACTAACTTTAATTTATAATTTAAACATTCTTAACATATATAAAATAATTGATTACACTGTCATTTGGAACACTGTTAAACACATTTGTATTACCTTTATATTATGGGGCCAAAAAAAGATAATTAATTCTGTTGGCTCCTTATCAAACTCGAGATTAGATCACAAGAAATTGATTCTTATCTCATTTAATACACTTAAATTTTCATCATGTAACTAAGAGTTGCCCATTTAAATGCAATGATTTAGATCTGAGAGTGTATGGGTATTATTTTTATTACTATTATGACTTTTGTTAATATTCTATGACTTCTAACAGACATCTTTCTTAACATAAAAAAAAATATTTAAAACTGAAGCTTGATCTTATGAAGACACCCCACAGCCAGTGCCACCAAACACTTTCCTTTTTTTTTATGTTGGTAAGATTTAAAAGAAAACCTCACCAGCATTAATTTTTTTAAAGTATGTATATGTATTATCTATACAATAAATAACTTTAAAAGTAGTATCAATGATCAATACAGCCAGAGGTAATTAGGAAAAATGTGTAAAGCTATTCACATTTCTAGGACTGAGAATTTGTTATACTAAAAGAACAAGTTTTCGAAGTGCATAGTACCAAACCCAATTTCTATTTATTCTAATCATACAAAGTTAACTTTAAATCTTGCATTATATGTATTTAGCTGATTTTTAAGTCCAAGAATTAGAAAGCAGTAGTGCCAGGGAAAAATGCTTTAATGATTTTTAAAATTTTAAATTGGGGTAAAAACACATAACATAAAATGTATCATCTTAACCATTTTTATGTTTACAGTTCAGTAGTGGTAAGTATATTTAATTTACACTGTTGTGCAACAGATCTCCAGAACTTCATCTTGCAAAACTGAAACTCTATACCCATAGTATAGCTCCCCATTTTCCCTCTCCCCTTCTTTCATGTTGCTATGAATCTGACTCCTTTAGATAACTCATATAGTGAAATCACACAGTTGTCTTTTCATGACTGGCTGAATTCACTGAGCATAATGTCTTCAAGGTTCAATCATGTTGTAACATATGACAGGCCTTTCTTCCTTTTTAATTCCACTGCATGTAGTGCATACCACAATTCATTTATCCATTCATCAATAGACATATGGGTTGCTTCTACCTCTTGGCTATAGTGCTGCTATAAATATGGTATGCAAATATCTCTTCAAGATAAAAATTTTTAATCAATTTTAACCAATGATAGAACTGGTGAGTATCCCAAACAAAATGTCTGCATTATGTTACTGATAAGCAGTTAGGGGGAAAAAAAGTGTCAAAACATCAAAATGTAACAATGGAAAAGAATAAAAGACTAAAACTGAAATTAAGCATACCAGGTTTCTATTTATGTATGGACAATGACTATTCATCTTACACAGTAAAATGTAGCCTCCTTACCAGTAATTATTACACCATCATCTTTATGAGTTTCGGCCATCTCTTGAACTTGGACTTCAGAGCTCACACTGACCTCTTTTCCTGATAACTGTAAATGAACTTGAAGAGAAGATGGGACCTTGACAAGAACAGAGCCTGTAATAAGTTTATAAGGAAGCGTATTAATGCAAAGAAATCAAAAGTACTAGAGCCTATTACAAAAATCAATGAATGGGTAGCATCGCTCATGGTATACTGTCTTCTCCCTTACTCATGGAGGTCAGAGGGTGTCAACGTTTTCTTACTCCCAAGGCATTCACAGTAACTTCTGTCAAAAGTATGAGTTACTAGAACAGTGTGAACTATTTCTTTTGTCAAAAGCTCTCATCACAGAAAAGTGAGTGGTTTATTACACATGAAGCTTGTAGAAAGGATTTATCATTAATTGAATATTTACTAAGGTATAATGTTATTATACCTTAATCACATTATTTCTTTAAATCTCCATACCAACATTATGAGGTATTACTATAATCCTTATTTTACAGACGAGAACTTGCTCAAGTTCCCATTAGAGCTAGTGTTAGAATCTAGATCCAGTTCAGTGACAACAAAACCCATGCTCTTAACCACTGTGGGATTTCACACACTGCTATGCTACCTCATCGTATTACAAAACTTGTGACCGCAATGACCATCGTAACACAACTAGAACCTTGAGGTTTTGTGCCTTCAGTTATAGCTTGTAGGGGCCAGGGGAATAACAATAAAAAAAAGAGAATATTTAAATTTTAACTGTTTCTTTTCAATGGATTACAGTCTTTGGGTACCTAGGGCAAGACACTCAACTTTATTCCCACTATAATCTTGTAGTAATTCAAGTGTCTAAAGGAAGAAATAAGAAAAAGTATCCTGTTAGCTAAGGAATCATTTTTGAAACAATGACGTGGGTTGTAGTGCCAACTCATCCGCACAGTCCTCTTTCAGAACTTTTTCTTTCTCTGTTTCTCATATATCAAAAAAGTAAGAGGCCGCTGCCATAAAACATTAAACTCAGCTCTGTAAACAAGACAGTCAGACTAACATCCACTGTGAATATTTTAAAGATTCTTTCTAGAATGCATTTATTTACGGGTCATTGTTTGCCTCCTAGTTTGCTTAACATCAGCTTAAGTTTCCGTAAGTAATTTCATATCCTGTTAGCCTTCCTAACTAGAGCGCAAATTTGGGGTAAGACTGATGAACTCTAATACATATACTCCTGCAAAAAAGTGGGTAACAAAGCACATCACTAAAACTGATTTATTTTATTTAAAAAATAAATTGCTTTTCAAAGTTTAAATGTAAACTACTGACAGGAGATTCCCCAGAACAACAAATATGAGAACTTTAGGAAAAAAAAAAAACCCTGAAAAATTTCCAAATGAATGGAAAAGATGTTTATCTATCAAACATACTTTAAAAAGAAAATAACAAACTTTAAAAACTTTTTGGAGACTTTGTGTCTCTAAATACATCAATGTGATAATGTTTTTCTGTTCTTAAATGAATAAAGGGATCGTGAATCTGTGAGCTTTAAAAATATTAAGCAATGCAAACAGCATTCCCCCCATCTCGATATGCCCTTTAAAAACAAAACCATCACTACCAATACTCCATTACTGTTTGCAAATGAAGAATTCTCATGACTTGAATACTCCCAAATGTCCCCTCTTTAACACGATCTGTTGTTTTTGTTTGTTGTTTTTTAGAAAGGAAAGTTGTTATATCTTCAATTTCTTTTCACTTCATAAACTGCTTCATGGTTATCAACATCAATACTGTTCTTTTAAAAATTCAAAAGTTAGTATTAAAACTAATACTAACAGCACCATTTATTGAAGGTATACTATATTGAGATTAGTGGTTTTATCAAGGAAAAATTTTAAGTATAAAAGTCAGTATTCAGATGCAGGCCTGACTTTCAAGCGTAATCTCAGCCTTTCTGAATGAATAAGTTCCCATGTTGATTTTCATTGGGAGAGAGAAAACAAGCATTATAACATTCTTTTTCACATGACAAATGTTGAAAAACTAGGAGACTCAAGTGGCTCTTGAACCCTACAGCAAGACAGTGGTAGAGTTGGAAAAGATTCCAGATGTCTTTACTAACCATTAAGCAACAGAATCCCAATTAAGTTTCCATTAATCTGAAAAGTCACTGTTGCCAAATGTAGTGAGAATTAAAGAGAACTAAAATAAGATAGGAATCTTTGTTTCCAGTTATCTTTAAGCTTCTGCCAGTAACATGGTTTCAGTCGGAGAAAACACAAAATTGTAATCCTAATCAACATTCCAAATAACACTGAAAAATATTTCAAGTGGATGAAGATTAACAATGTTTTTACTTTTCTGCCCATCCATACACAACAGGAAAAAACTTTCGTGTAAAAGCTTTTACTCGGTTACTAGTTACATTAAATGCAGTAATTGTAGGTTTTCTTCTCCTTTTCAAATGCAATTATATGACTTTTTTGGCACTCAAAAAATACACTGATAGCATTAATGAAGCTCTTAGAAATGTAGTCAGAACATGATATGATTTAAAGGGAAAAAAATTGATCTTGAGAAATCAAATCACACCTGTGTGTCAGCAATAACTTCAGTTTCAGACCTCTGCAATTGTAGTTTTATTTTGACACTCTGATAAGTGAGCCTCGTTGACAAAAAAAAAAAAAAAAGTATTAAACCAATGTGGGAAAGAAATTACCAATAGCAGGAACAACCAGTCTCTGTAAGGAAGTATTTTCCTTGTTATACATATAGCCCTGTTCTGGCCAATATACAAGAGCTTCTAAACTTTATTTTTTAAAAACTTTTATACAGAGCTATGGTTCATAACTTTCTGCACAGGCCACTTCAGCCCCTATGGCCAAGTTACTCCAAGTACCCAAGCCACTTGCCAGCATACATGTGTGCATGTTCATGTACAGTCTTCAGATGACTAAAAAGTGTACCACTTTTAATGAAAGACCTGGACGCTTAGAATAAGTTATTTGAAATAAGATTATAGAAGGAAAAACAAAATAAGCTTTTTATTTATTTATTTATTTTAGAGAGATAAAGGAATGGGGGGAGAGGCAGAGAGAGAGGGGGGAAGAGAGAAAGAGGGAAAGAGAGAGAGAGAGAGAGAGAAATCAACTTGTTATTCCACTTATTTATGCATTCACTGGTTGCTTCTTGTATGTGCCCTGGCTGGAGATGGAATCTACAACCTTGGCCTATTGGAGCTACTAGGCCAGGGCCACCTAAGAAGTCTTGATACTTCAAAAGACTAAGCCAATAATCACTTTAGAAGACCCTCCTGGTGATACCTTTATTTCAGGATCACATTTTGAAAAGAATTATTCTAGAGTGATGGCCTCAGAGGGTCCACGTACAGACTGGTAGAAAAGCTTCCAAAGAGAGCATTTTCCAAAGAATATTATATTTCAGACATAAAGCTAAATTGAAAAACACTAACACTAAAACTTTTTATAATAATAGCGAATCACTATATTATAACATTTTTGTTGGAACTACAAAGGGAAAGACAGTCTTCATGGCCATCTTTCCCCAATGTTTCTCTAAGATCATTGGTCTACAGAGTAGTATTTCAGTCTTTAAATCAGTTTCATTCAGAAGATATGTTCTTGAGGCCTTTGTAACCTGCCTTAGGAAAAGACAGGAGAGGGGAAAAGCCACTAAACATCAGAGGAAACCAGGTGGGCTAGGGCCAGGCAGGGCTGCTGGGGGAGCCATGAAGACTACACAGAAGAGAGGGCAGAAGATATGTTCTTGAAATCATTATGTCAGTACCACAGATAAGATAAATTGACCATCTGTTTCCTGAATGTTATGTAAAACCTTCCTTACACCATATGTCAAAATAAAATATTCCCTTTGGCTAACCTTTATGGGATTTCAATTCCACCTTCCCCAGTTGGCTGACATAAACATCTAAGGCACCCTGATGAGTTGAGGCTTTTAGACATCCAGAGGACGAATCTAGGAGGAAGGAAAAAAGCTATAAGCATAATCATTCTTAATTGAATAACTGAAATTATAAACTTGAAATAAAAAGCTCTGCTTCAGTATTAGGATAATGAACTAAGAATCTTGCACGGTTTTATAAATATTTCTTGTAACTATGCCATCTTCTGCTTTAAAATGAAAGCAAAAACAGAAATCTAGAATTATACGCCCAGACAATAAAAAATCCCTATGTCTACAGTAACCTGCATAACTTATCTCTAAACATCTAAGGCACCCTGTCTAAACATGTTTACTGTAAAACCCAATGTGTAGGAAGGACAGTACACAAGCAATGAATCCTTGACAGCCAAGACCATTAAGCATCATTGATACATTTAGTTTACTATAAACTTTTAATCTTTACTGAAGAATTATATCTCGTGTATAGTCAACATATAAGTAGTGGCAAAATTATCAAAAATTAAAATCTCATATTTTCTCCCCATCAAATTTGCTACTACTAGAAAGTGCTGCTCAGAGTGAGAGATTACTCTATATAAGGTTTTGTTGCATTTCTGAGAGAGACAGAAATGGGGGCGGGGAATCACTTGAAGAGTGAGTGAAGCTCGTTTATATCTAAATACTTTTTTTCAAGTTTCTGGAATTGAACAGATATCTTAAGTCAGGGAAAGAAAATCATAATTAAGGTGGTCCTAATTTGACACACAAATTTCTTTATGTCATCAATGACTTCCATTTTCAATTAGCCAACATATTAAGTTCAAGACAGAGATAAAGAAGTAAGAGCATGATGTTGAAGAGTTGCGGTGCTAAGTAGCTTCTCCTTTCTCCTCTCCATGGCAACGGAACCTTTAATTGAATATTCTGACTGCCCTGAAAAGCCAAAGCATTTTTTTTTTAGAGAAGCCTCTTAAAAAACATATTTTATCTGGAGTTTTTATGGCTTCAAAGTGGAAACAAAGTAAGTAGGGAGTGTGATGAAACTAATGCCAAAGATGATACTATTATACTCCCTCTGTCCCATAATAATAGTAGCAGTTGATAAATGTAATTTGCACCATAATAATAGCAAAAGAAAATATAGAACGCAATATTTATTATCAAAAAACTAGATTACATTAAACAATAAATTAAAAATAGTACTCCTAATTTTTATTGTGAGTGTTCAGATAGTTTCTGGATTTTTCAATAATTTTGTTACTGCATTTTAAATTTGTAGGTAGGATCCTTTGGCTGCGAAGCTTTGCTTTCCCTATATGCGTGAGCTTAAAATTATTGGAGCCATTGTTCTTCATTGCTTCCAGCATAACTTGTTGAAGTGACAGAAACATATTATCCAGTATTTCGGGAGAAATATTATCAAAGGCTAATATGGTGCCTCTTTTGCTAAGAGGAATATGTCTAAGTTTTTCAAGTTTTTCTCCATAATCTTTGCATTTACGTCCACAGTTTTGTTTTTTCAAAGAATCAACATTAGCATAAGATTCTCCTTGACAATTATTTTAGGAAGCATGTTTCCAAATTCTTGATGTGGTCATTCTGTTGCACTTAAATTGTTTTGCAGCTAACATAATTATACCTTTCTGCAACTTTTCCTTTTTCTTTTGATGCATCAAGAACTGGACAATCACAACTCGATCTTTGCTTGAAAACTCTCTTTTTTTCATCTAATTTTACAATGGGTTGATATTCAACTGAAATAAAACAATTGATTTCGATCAGCGGATGAAATTAGAAAAATAGTTATAATCTGTAATAATTAGATTAACCTAAAAATTGAAAGATGTGTCAAAACAAATGACAGATGTCATGAAACAGTGATTTTGATTGAAGGCTTCGCAATTTTGCACTACAACATAACTTACAGCTGTATTCGCCAATAATTCCCGTTTAAATATTCACTTGCTACTATTATTATGGGACAGAGGGAGTACTTCTTATAAAATATGGAGGAAAAAACATTGGTATACTCATAAAGGAAGCAACATTTTTCTTTAAATTTTAGATGATTCAAAGACAACAACTGGGGAATAAACTGTTTAAAATCTGACTCTAAGGTAATTTATAATAATTTACTTCTAATCTATACTAGAAAATGGCCTTCATTAGAACCAATTTATTCAATTTTTTAAATTTAAGTATAGTTGGCATACAATATTATATTAGTTTCAGGTGTACAATATAGTGATTCAACATTTATTTAATTTTTTAAGTGTCTAAAGATATAAAATACTGGGAAATTAAGCCACTAGAGATAAATAGCATAGGATAGCTGGATAAAGATGAGTGTTTTTCTCCTCAGGTACCAACAGAAACTCCTTTCAAAGCCCCTTACTGCATCCTAAAAGAAGCCAAGTAAAAATATATAACGATAAAAAATATGGACTACACAATGTGTGCATTATCCCAAGATGAGCAAAATAAGATATTTGAAACATTAGTTTGATTTCTTGCTTTCTCTAGGGGGAAAATATACACAATTTTTATGTGGTTTAGAAATAATACTTTTCATTTCTCTCTTCCTCCCCATGCAAATGGAAAATAAACACAGGTAAATAATTATATTCTAAGCCACTAAGTCAGTGATGGCGAACCTTTTGAGCTCGGCGTGTCAGCATTTTGAAAAACCCTAACTTAACTCTGGTGCCGTGTCACATATAGAAATTTTTTGATATTTGCAACCATAGTAAAACAAAGACTTATATTTTTGATATGTACTTTATATATTTAAATGCAATTTAACAAAGAAAAATCAACCAAAAAAATGAGTTCGCATGTCACCTCTGACACGCGTGTCATAGGTTCGCCATCACTGCACCAAGTAATTACATTCTCATGTTATCAGTGTTGAGTTCTGATAATGTCTCATCCCTTGGAGGCTATCAAAAATTTTTTTTAATTCAATATATACTTTCCAAAGAGAAAGCAAAGGTCATATTGAAAAAGCTATGTAGCAAAAACATACATTAACTTTTTGTTTTCTATAATACAAGTGATTGAAACTAAAAATTAACAATCAAGAGTCAAATTAAGGCTTCATTCACAGAATTTCTTATTTTTGGAGATTCATGTAATAGAGAAATGCTATAGCTCTTGGAGGAAACCTTAAGGGAAATAAAGCTTTAGGGTCAAAGAAGTGAACAGAAATTGTTAGTCCAGACAATGTTGGAATAAGTAGACTTTATAGTTTTATATCATCACAATTTGGGGCAAAGGTCTTATTGGTCTGACAGAGACCACTGAATTTTCCTGAAAATTACACATACAATAGGAAAAAGCTGATGCCAACTACCAGCTAACACTGTATGCAGCCAAAGAAATAGATATTTGTAATATGTGCCTTGCTAATAGCAGAGAATAACAAATAAGCTTTTTAAAAGGCTAAAATTCCAAACTTTGCTGTTTTCCTTCAGATAAAGGAGAATTCTCTAAAAATTGGTCAAACATCTTCAGAAAGTTCTGAATTTTTATAATTCTACCTCCAGTTCAACATGTAAATACTAAGGAACAGCAATACCAAAGATATTTCTTAATTTTTGCAACTTGATTCTTATACTTCCAAACCTGCACTAATTATAAGAGTAAGGAACAAATTTTATATATAGGACTAAATAGATAAACCTTAATTTGACTCTAAATAACTTTTCATTGCAATCATTTATATTATAGTAAAGGATTTGCAAAGGCAGAATTTAAGGTCCCTTCCAGTAAAGTTTTCTAAATTAATGTCCTTCCCAGGTATTTTATATTTGGGGAGGAACACAGAGGAGGTTGGGTTATGAAAAACACACAAGGCAACCCCTCCCTCCAAATGAAGATGTTCTTTTTTTAAAGCTAAAATTACCAGCAATGCCTTCCAAAAGAGGCCACATAGTACAGAGAAAGTAAAGTGAGGCGAGCAACTCTATTAATACCCCTATCCCAACATTACAAGATCTGCTCTCTCCTTTTTAAAATAGAACATGACCTGGCGTTCCAGAAGAAAGTTATTATTTGTAAAATTATGAGTTCAGCCCTGGCCAGGTAGCTCAGTTGGTTCCTGATACACCAAGGTTTCAGGTTCAAGAAACAACCAATGAATTCGTAAGTAAGTGGAACAACAAATCAATGTTTCTCTCTCTTTCTCTAAAATCAATTTTAAAAAATGATTTCAAGGAAAATCAGGGTGTTGATAATAAAATCTTTTATGGTACTTCAGCTTCTGAGAGAACCCTGTTAAGGAAATTAGGAAGAACAGGGTTTTGGGAGGTAGATTAGAATGCACATACAAAATCCAAATGACTGATGAGATTACTTAGAAGCTGATCAATCATATTATCTAAACTAGAAATAACCATTTCTTAATAAAGAAATCCTGGAGTTGATGGAGAGGGGAAGGTGTGCACTGAGCAGAGAGACAGAGGGGCC
Source organism: Myotis yumanensis (assembly GCF_028538775.1). NCBI lineage: Eukaryota > Metazoa > Chordata > Mammalia > Chiroptera > Vespertilionidae > Myotis > Myotis yumanensis. The sequence goes on along the minus strand of NW_027223760.1, from coordinate 69,766,968 downwards.
AGGGAGCAGAGGCCCAGGCAAGGAGGCTGAGACTCGGAGAGTTCTGAGACCAGGACAGGAGAGCAGATGAGAGATCAAAGGAGCGACGCCAACTAAGAGACAGGAAAAGCGAGAAATGGGGCCATCAGGGAAGAAAGAGGAGCTGGGACGCAAGGAGCAGGACATGCCCGGTGCTGGGTGGGGTCAGGCCCCAGGTGCTCGATCAGATGCCCCAGTGGGGAAGCTGGGGTGCTGGGCAGTGTCCAGAGCTCTGGGTGAGATGACAGGAGTCAGGGCAGGACGCTGCGTCACAGGCACAGGGACTGGAGCTGTGTGGAGGGACGAGGGCGGGGGTGTGTGGAGTTTAGAGATGGGGAGGCCCGGCAGGGACCCTCCCTGGGATCAAGCCTCTGGGATCTGCTTTTTGGGGAGAGGGAGCCGGCTGGGAGCTGGAAGCAGGAGCCAGGGCGATGCGCGGGGGGGAAGAGGAGGTGACTGCTGGGGGCGCTGGAGGGAAAAGGCTGGAGAGAGGGGTCTAGGCTTTCTGCAGCCTCCAACCTCGGGCAGCCCAGCCTGGCCCTGGGCCTGAAGGAGATATTCTTCCTCCAGCCTCCCGTCCTGTTACCTGGCACATGGCCACACATGAGCCAAGCAGATGGAGCCCCTTGAAGGGGTCTTTCTGGGGCCCATCCGACCCTGGTCATCCTTCCCGGTCCTAAGACTGGATTTCTTCCTGATTGTGGTTCCCAGAGGAAAGGCCTGGTTTGTGGCGAGCAGAGGTGCCCACTGCTGTTTCCTGCCCCATGCCCTGCCCCCCGGGCCTGAAACTGTCAAGCTGTCAGCACCCTGAAGAGAGAAGCCACTCAAGGTGTGGCTGACTCAGACTCCAAAGCCAGAGCCGAGGAGGACCTGAGCCAGCGTCCTCGGGCCTCGTCCAACCCTCCTTGGAGCTGGGCTCCAGGTGTTCTGCTCACATAGGCAGACACAGCCTCTGGACTCCGAGCTCAGTGCTCATTCCAGGACGCTTGCCTGCCCCTCTCTTCCCAACCACCTCCTAGGACAGTGATGGCGAACCTATGACACGCGTGTCAGAGATGACACGCGAACTCATTTTTTTGGTTGATTTTTCTTTGTTAAATGGCATTTAAATATATAAAATAAATATCAAAAAAAAAAAAAAAAGAAATCCTGGAGAGGACACAATCTATTTTCCTGAAATCAGACAGAATAATACCTAATTAATCTCGTCTATTAATATTCCAATTGGATAATATTATATAACCTTTTCTCAACACCCATTCCAATATTTTGAAGCTCCCACTATTCTAACATATTTCCCGCTCAGGTTCCCACAAATCACTTTTTGTTCCTTTGTAACTGTTCTGCTTCTACTCATCTTAATTCCTCAAAATACAAGTTACTCAGTAGACTTTATTTTTTAATCCTCACCAGAGAATATGTTTTCATTTATTTTTAGAGAGAGAGGAAAGGAGGGATGGAGGGACGGATGGGGGTTAGGGGATAAGAGATAGAGTGAGGAATATGGATTGGTTGCCTTCCATATACATGCCTACCGGGGACTGAACCTGTAACCTAGGTATGTTCCCTGACCAGGAATCAAACCTGCAACCCCTTTGGTGTATGGGATGACACTCCAACCAACTCAGCTACCCAGCCAGAGCCTCAGTAGGCTTTAATTAGGTTGTCATGAGTTATAAAAGCTGCCTTCAACTTTCTGAAGTAAATCTTTCAAGAAAAATACAAATCAACCAAATCAAGGAATTTCAAATAAACATTATCCACTTGTCACCTTTGGTATTAAGACATAAAACCCAAAATTTCTCCAGAATCATACCAACAATGGGTTTTAGGCTCTAAAGTAGGGTGACCAAACTAAAGCCACCTCTTGTTTTGATTAACAGAGTTTTATTGAAACACAAACATATCCATTTACTTGTGTACTATCAATGGCTGCTTTTGTTAAAATGACAAGAGTTTTATAGTGCAGATAGGCTATGTGGCCAGAAAGCCAAAAATATTTACTATGTGGTCCTTACACACAAAGTCTGCCAATATCTCGAGCAAACCATTTTGTTTAGAGGAAATGAATTTTTCTGCAAAAAAAAAACACAAAACAACCCTACAAAATATAAAATTTGATTCTATTTAAGACAAAGAGATTTACCAATTTACAACCAGCTCTTTTCCTAAGGGCTAAGTAATATACACTTAGTTATAAAATTATTGCTTATAGAAATGAAAAAACTTATTGTCTCAAGGCAGTTCTAACTTCTCATTGTCCCTGATTGCTTACCATTAAAAAAATACAGGTAAGGCACAGACTGAGAGAAAATACAGGGAAACAATGTCTGACAAAGGATTTGTTCCCATGATATATAAAGAACTCTTACAGCTCCAAAATAAAGAAAAATAAATGGCAAAAGATCTAAACAAAATTTCACAAAGGAAGGTATACTAATGAATAATAAGCACATGAAAAAGAACTGACCACCATCAGTTCGTATCTTTTGCTCCACAAAGATCCCAGTTTCCTATCCCAAACCCCCTACCCTCTAGGGCAGTGGTTCTCAACCTTCTGGCCCTTTAAATACAGTTCCTCATGTTGTGACCCAACCATAAAATTATTTTCGTTGCTACTTCATAACTGTAATGTTGCTACTGTTATGAATCGTAATGTAAATATCTGATATGCAGGATGGTCTTAGGCGACCCTTGTGAAAGGGTCGTTCGACTGTCAAAGGGGTCGCGACCCACAGGTTGAGAACCGCTGCTCTAGGGACTAAAAACAACCACCACTCAGAGAGCTCAGAGTGTGCCTTCACCGTAAGGCAAACAGATGCTACTTGGGATAGAGAAAGTTTTATATAAACTATCTTGTCATCTGAACTTTTTCCTTCAGCAGGCACAGCATCACATGCAGTGATTTAGTGATTTGGTCTAACGTACTATTAACTACTATTAGTTCTGGCCTAGGGTTAGGACAATAACAATAATAAAAATGACTATTATTTATTAAACTAGAGGCCCGAGGCACGAAATTCATGCAAGGGGCTCGGTCCTCGCAGCCCCAGCTTCATCCAGAAGGTTGTTCAGCTGTCTGGTCTAATTAGCATATTATGCTCTTATTATTATAGATTTGTACCATGTCAGACACTGTGGTAAACTACTATACACACACACACACACACACACACACACACACACACACACATCGTGTTTAATCCTTATAACAACCCTATATAATAGATCCTTACAATTATTTCTACTTATTCAGATGTGGAAACTAAGGCACAGAGAATTTAGGTAATTTGCCCATGTATAGAAAGCGGTGAAATCAGAATTCTAACCCTTTTGGTGCCAAACCAATAATTATACAATATTTATAGGATAATAAATTTTGTAATTATAAATTTAAATTACAATAAATTTCCGGAAATAATTTCACGTATTCATACATTGGGTCTGACTATATTTAACTTGCACACCAGGATCCTATCAAGTCATCAGCTAAACTGTAGACTTTATTTACCCTAACAAAATACCACAAATATAGTCATTTTAAAAAGCATGCAAAATTTACCAATTAGTATCTTAGCACATACCTACTGTGATGTTACCCATCTTGCTTTGTAATGTTATATTACCTGTAAAAGAGAGAAAAAGAAAGACAATTTCATATATTAGAAATAATCTAGAAAGGAACTGTGTATACTAAAACATGGTTGGATATCCACAATGTTAATTAATAACAGTTTTGGTTGTTGGCAATTTTTCTCAGTATCACACAACAATCAGAGATTTAGTAGCAACTCTGAAATAAAAAGTTTTAGGCATTTATACACACTCTTCCTCCACTCCATTTTAAGCTTTTTAGCATAACTACAAAATATACCACCATACATTCTGGTAAACATGAAAGAAACATCATATTCCTAAAATCCACAAATGAAAAAATTACTTAATTAAATGAAAGAAGGTGAGGGAATTAGCCAAAGAATATATATGCATAACCTACAGACACAGAACACAGTTTGGTGTTGGACAGAGGGAAGGGGAGGAGGGCAGAGAGAGAAAAATGGGGATACAATAATCATGTAAACAATAAAAAAAGAAAATATTACTTAAATACACTGACTATGCATTTTCAACCTAAACATCACTGTATTTATCAGATTACACAAAGTCAAGTTTTGAACCAAATAATGCTAAAATAATCTAAGAGAAAAAAATAACAATTATTTTTCAGGCCAATATGCCATTCTTATGGAGTGGGGCCTTGACTTACGAGTTTAATTCGTTCCATGACGGAGCTCGTAACTCAAATTACTCGTATGTCAAATCAAGAAGTGAACGAGTGAGACACGTGATGCTGGGCTGATGTTGTGGCGTTCACTGTGACATTCGCTGCGCCAACTAGCAGTGGGGTATCTGAAGCTGGCTCGTAACCTGAATTTTAGCTCGCAACTCAAAGCAAAATATCGGCCGAGAGACAGCTCGTATCTCGAAAAACTCGTTAGTCGGGACACTCGTAAGTCAAGGCCCCACTGTATGTTAAAGTGGTTTCTGTGCCAAGAGTTAAGGAAGTTTGGTGCAGGAATAATGAATCCATTGAACTATGACTAACAAAGAAAAAAGCTTCAAAGGTTTCCATCTTTAAATGAAAACATATTTTCCAGGTCAGGTATAGGATATTGCAACTATTCTTCCCAGTCCCCCTCCTACAATACCAAAAATAGTAGGATATTTCTTCATGTGTATATTTGTATTATAATTACTCTGGAGCCATACTACCCATATTTACTATACTAAGGTATAAGCAATACTACCTCTTCTACCATAATTCAAAAACTGCACTTAAAAGTAAGAGAATATTATTACCTTAAAATTAATCTAGGGTAAGTAAACTCATTTATTTCATTTCAAGGGCACATAATTTATTTTGCCAATAGTCAGATATGCTTTGATAACAAAAATCTCTTAAAAGTCATATTCCATCATACTTCATGGGAGTATATGAACAACAGCTACATTTGTGTGGGAACAAAACGTGGTTTGTATGAAGTTAAGCTCATAAAATTATTTTCAAGTCTCAGTAGGTTATAAGGTTGTAAAGAAACTGTTAAATGTGTTATGTAAATATTATTTCACTGGTGTGTTTCTAGACACTTTTCTAATTTCAAATCCAGGAAATGTAGATTCGCCATCACATGCAAATAGTGGCCAAAGATCATACAGCTGCTTAGATGGCTTACAATAATCCCTGCCTCTCAAGTCCTTGTATAATTTCCTCCCCTCATGTGTAAGCTGGACCAAATGATTTGTTATTGACAAAGAAAATAGGGCAAAAATGATGGGATGTTAATTCCAAGATTAGGTTACAGAAAGATTCTCGTTTCTGTCTTGCTAGCTATCTTTTGCTGTGATGGAAGCCAGCTAGACATGTTGTCAACTGCCCTATGAAAGAGGCTCACAAGCAAAGAATTCAAAGATGCCTCCATCTAACACAAGCATGTCAAATTCACAGCTGAGGGGCCGCATGCCTTGTTTAAATAAATGAGGCATGCGGCCCGCAGGCCGTGAGTTTGACATGCTTGATCTAACAGGATCTGAACTGAATCCTGCCAACAACCACACCTAGTGAGCTGGGAAGTAGATTCTCCCCTAGTGAACCTTCAAATGAGCCCACAATTAGAACCCCCTGAGGGATCTTGAGGCAGAGGGCTCAGTTAAGCTGCGCCCAGATTCCTGACGCATCCAGACTGTAAAGACAATAAATGTTGCTTTCAGCTGCTAAGTTTTGGGGTAATTTGGAACAATGGAAGAGGTAGCTAGAACAAATTTTGAAAGCTGAAAGTGGGATGCTGCCCTAATAAATACCTAACAATGTGGGAGTAGCTTTAGAACTTGGCATTGGGTAGAGGTTGGAAGGTTTTGAGGAGCATGTTAGAGAAGGCCTAAATTGCCTTGAACAGACTGTTAGTATGCTTCCCATGAGGGCTGAAAGGGAAGTGAGGAAAAATGTTTTTGAAAACTGGAGGAAAGAGGACCTTTGTTAAGTAGTAGTAGAAACTTAGCAACACTATCACCTTCAGTAATATGGAAAACAGGAAATATACTTAATAATATGAATGACCTAGCTGAGATTCTAAGCAAAGGCAGTGTCATAAGTGATGCCAATTTTTTTTTTCTTCTGGCTCACAGTAAAATGCAAGAGAAGAGAGATAAACTAAAGAACTGTTAAAACAAAAAAAAGAACCAGGACATGACTGTTTTTGAAAATTCTCAGTCTCTTAAGATGGCAAAAGATGCTAAAGTTAAGAATGGCTTCCAGGACACTGACACACATGGCCTAAAAATATAGCCAAGGGGGTAATTGTAAAACCTTCTGTTAAGACCCCAGAAAGATGGAGGGTGGTACCTCACAGTATTAATGTTACACAAAAAGTCCTTTAAAAAGATTTAAAAGATCACAGATGCTCTCAAACAAACAACAGGCCCTCTAGAAAGCTGGAGGGCATTGTACCTCAATACCTCTGCAGAAGCCCATATTTTCAAAGATTCTTGGATATGGCTTTTATCTAGTGCAGTGATTCCCAAAGTGGGCGCTACCGCCCCCTGGTGGGCGCTGCAGCGATCCAGGGGGGCGGTGATGGCCATAGGTGCATTTGTTTTAACTTTTTTTGTATTACCTTTCTATTCTGAGTTCAATAAATAGTTTCATATTTTCAAACTTCAATGTTTCTAATTTACACCTTTCTTTACTATATTTTACAAAAAAGGTAGAAACATTAATACATATATCTTTCTGTTTAATTACTATTAAAATTTTTAAAAAATTAATTTTCAGGGGGCGCTAGGCCAAATAAGTCTGGGAACCACTGATCTAGTGGAATAAACCCCAATGTGATTCACAGGAAGCTGACAAAATTTTTGACAGAAATATGTCAGCAAACACACTGCAAAGTGGACTAACAGGAGCAGTGACAGTAAAAAATGAAGAGCCCATTGGACCCACAAAATTCTACTGGCAGGAAGCAGTCTAAGAAAACTACTCAGCTGCAAACACATGCCACATAACATAAAAAAGGACTCAGAGGCAGGAACCCAGAGCTCAGAGAGCAAAGCCTGGAACCCTAAAGAATTATTCCTAGAACTTGAGGTTTAATCAAAACCTCCAAGGTTTGCCCATTCACATCTCAAAATCACTACAGACCAATGCCTCCTTTGTGCTTCTCATTTCCCCTTTGAACAGGAAAGTCTAGAGCAGCGGTTCTCAACCTGTGGGTCGCGACCCCTTTGGCGGTCGAACGACCCTTTCACAGGGGTCGCCTAAGACCATCCTGCATATCAGATATTTACATTATGATTCATAATAGTAGCAACATTACAGTTATGAAGTAGCAATGAAAATAATTTTATGGTTTTGAATATGCTGAAGGGGAAGGATTCTCTGGGGAAAAGAATTACATAAGCAAAGATAAAAAGGCAAAACTATACATGTTATGTTTAAATCATGCGGATCAGTTAGGCTGGAGCAATTAGGCAAGTCTATGAGGACAGGGATCACATCTTACTTAGCATTATATTTCGAGAGCTTAGCACAGTGCCCAGTATGTACACAGTAAACATGATTATTTTTTTTGAACAAATGTTCAAATTTAGTTTGGGAAAAGTAAAGATCAATCTGCAGCAGAATCATGGAATGCTAGTCTACTGACTTGATCCTACACTGAAGGAGTTGGCAAAGAATTTCGAAATGGCAACCAATAGATGAAAACTATACTTTGGACAATTAACCTACTGTGAGACACTGGATGTTTCCACTCAGAATTCTCTTTACTGCTTCCAACTCCTGAACACTTCAATAATAAGATGAAACAGACACCTAATATTTGTGATTTTAAGTAAGTATTAGGAAAGAACAATGACATAGTTTTATAGTTAGTCATTTAGTTAGTAAGTCCAGTCACATACTCAACAAGGCAAAGAAGCTTTACTATCTTCAAAGAATGCAGTAAAAACTCACTATTTTTAATGAAAATACGGTCTTTCTTAAAGAGTGTATCATTAGTACTCATGATGAAAGTAAAGCAATCTCAAGAAAATAATGGTTCTCAGAACCATAACACAGTATATGACAGGAGTCATATACTAGGCCTGGTTTCTGAGACTTCTCACATGACCCTCTATGATCTCTCTTCCTTTCAAGGAAGACTGGAAGTCGCACACTGAAGATGGCAGCATCACCTTTATAGAAGGAGCAAGTCCCTCCAAGCAGCTGAGCTGAGTCCAAACAGGGCATGGAATAGCAACATTTAGTATCACATGTCTAAATCTTGAAAAAAATTTATTCGGTCTATACCACAAAGGAAGTGTAATTCCTTTCTAGTATTTCCTATAAAAGTGTTTTAAGTCCAGATTCAATATTAATATAACATTATCATAGGTCAAAATGATAAACCAAAATTTTACAATGGACTTAATACTAAAATTTAAATGAAGTATTTTCATAAACTTCATGAAAAGTTGTTTAATCCAATTAAAAGCTTCTTTCTTTTAAAATTTTATATTATTTCTGACTTTCTAAATTTACAAGGCAGATTTATTAATTCACCAGTGACTACATGTCCTCTTAAGGCAAACTGGGACATTTCTTTATGAAATTTTCAGTACTATCGAAGTTATCAACTGGCCCTAGCTGGTTTGGCTCAGTGGATAGAGCACTGACCTGTGGACTGGAGGGTCCCAGGTTCGATTCCAGTCAAGGGCACATGCTTGGGTTGTGGGCTCGATCCCCAGTAAGGGGCGTGCAAGAGGCAGCCGATCAATGATTGTCTCTTATCATTGATGTTTCTATCTCTATCTCCCTCTCCCTTTCTCTCTGAAATCAATAAAAATATATTTTTTAAAAAAGATTAAAAATAAATAAAAATAAAAGTTATCAACTGGGTGTGTACAGTTAATGTAACTTTTCTGTGAAAATTTCTAAAAGGCACAGTAGTTATTTAAGAAAGAGTTTAAGCATGTACAAACTGCTAAATCTTTGGTGAAACAGGAATTTTGAAGTACTGAAAAAACTAATACTCAACAATTTATTTATTAAGGTATGTTCCCCCCAAAACTAAAATGAGATCCTAAGTTATAGATGGAATCTAAGTATTTAATATGAAATTTTATTCAATAATCACTTATACTAAACAGTAATTTAAACATAAAACACTAAAATAGCTGTCATGAGTATCTACTTATATAAAAACCCTGGGTGTAACATCACGACCCGAGGTGCCACCAACCCGAAGGAAGTCAGTCCTGCAGGGGTTGTCTTGGAAACGGCTGTACCCTCCCCCAAGCTGTTTCCCGGAGCTGTTTCCGGTAAGGGCAAGGTTTGAGGCAGGAACCCGCCCTCGGAGCATGGAGGCATATCTTTATAAAGTGTGCCACGCCAGCACGGCCAAGGGTGAACCTCAGTGGGGGCAGCTGAAAGGCTTAGAAAAGACAACAACAGAATGAAAGCTGGATCTCGGTGGGAAGCTGCTTCTCTGAGAGAGCTACCACGCCCCACAGCGGTGTCTTTATTTTATAGCAGAAGCTACGAGGCAAAGATGTTTACAACATTCTCCTGGGTTTCAATCCTACTCAACTACATGCACCTGAACTCTATTAAGCCTACATCACTCAGGCACGTGGGGCCATGTGTTTGGACCATAGGTTCAAGCTTACAATTATAGCTGTTGGCTATAATTGTGCTGAGAGGGCCCTGCCCTCCAAGCTGGGACTTGCACGTGGCAATGAGAGGACTGTGCCCTCTCATCAGTCCAAGGCTTGAACCTGTCCAAAACACTGTAGCAGCTCCCCACAATGAAGTTTTAATACATTATATTAGAGGTTGAGGTGGTACTGTTTTACCCACAGCATCTATAGGAATTGCTATAGTAAATTTAATTCTCGGTGGAAGAACATTTCATTCCCAATATAAATGACCAATTCCATTAAATGAAGCTTCAATTTCTAGACTCAATGTAAACAGTGAAGTTGCTAAAACTATTAAAAAGGCCCAACTTCTCATTATTGATGAATGCACCATGGCATCCAGTCATGCTATAAACGCCATAGACAGATTACTAAGAGAAATTATGAATTTGAATGTTGTATTTGGTGGGAAAGTTCTTCTTGGAGGGAATTTTCGACAATGTCTCAGTATTGTACCACATGCTATGGGATAGGCCACAGTACAAACAAGTTTAAAGTACTGTAATGTTTGGGGACGTTTCAGAAAGTTGTCTCTTACAACAAATATGAGATCCAAGGTCTGCTTATAGTGAATAGTTAGTAAAACTTGGAGATGGCAAACTTGATAGCAGTTTTCATTTAGGAATGGATATTATTGAAATCTCCTGTGAAATGATTTGTAATGGATCTGTTATTGAAGCTACCTTTGGAAATAGTATATCTATAGATAATATTAAAAATATATCTAAACATGCAATTCTTTGTCCAAAAAAATGAGCACATTCAAAAATTAAATGAATACATTTTGGATATACTCAATGGAGATTTTCACACATATTTGAGTGATGATTTCATTGATTCAACAGATGATGCTGAAAAGGAAAATTTTCCCATCAACTTTCTTAATAGTATTACTCCTTCAGGAATGCTGTGTCATAAATTAAAATTGAAAGTGGTGCAGTTATCATGCTATTGAGAAATCTTAATAGTAAATGGGGTCTTTGTAATGGTACCAGATTTATTATCAAAAGATTACGACCTGCCCTAACCGGTTTGGCTCAGTGGATAGAGCGTCGGCCTGCGGAATGAAAGGGCCCAGGTTCGATTCCGGTCAAATGTTGTACCCTGGTTGCGTGCACATCCCCAGTGGGAGGTGTGCAGGAGGCAGCTGATCGATGTTTCTCTCTCATCAACGTTCTAACTCTCTATCCCTCTCCCTTCCTCTCTATAAAAAATCAATAAAATATATTTTTTTAAAAAAGATTACGACCTAACATTATCGAAGCTGAAGTATTAACAAGATCTGCAGAGGGAAAAGTTAATCTGATTCCAAGAATTGATTTGTCCCCATCTGACACTGGCCTCCCATTTAAATTAATTCGACGACAGTTTCCCGTGATGCCCGCATTTGTGATGATTATTAGTAAATCACAAGGACAAACTCTAGACAGAGTAGGAATATTCCTACCTGAACCCGTTTTCACACATGGTCAGTTATATGTTGCTTTCTCTCGAGTTTGAAGAGCATGTGATGTTACAGTTAAAGTTCTAAATACTCCATCACAAGGGAAATTAGTCATGCACTCTTAAAGTGTTTTCACTCTTAAAGTAGTATACAGGGAGATATTAGAATAAGTTGAATCACTTTATCAGTCATTGTTTGCATCATTGTTGTTTTTATATCATGTTTTTGTTGTTTTCATATAATGTTTTTGTCATTTTTATATCATGCCTCTGTTGCTGTTATATCCTTTTGTTACTGTTTATTTATTAATAAATTTATACATTATTTTCATATACATTTTACTAATTTCCTTTCATCTCTCACACTTCTATTATAGAGAAAGGGCAAATAGCAATATTAAAATATTTCTGCTAATTAATCCCCTCTTAATGTGCATGAATTTTGTGCACCGGGATACTAGTTCTTACATATTAAACCTAATCAATATGTTTAAATTATAAGTAAAACCAATCCCAACAAGCTATTTCAAGGAAGCTTTTCTTTCTCAATAAAAGAGTCAGAAAATTATATATACGTTTATATTTAAAAAATAATTTAGAATACATGTGAATATATTTCACATATATGTATAAAATTCTTTAAAATCATAAATATTCAAATAGCAAAGTAGAATATACTTACAGGCTAATTTCTGATAACTCAGAAGGAAATCAAAATAGTATACTGTAACAAAATCTTTTATCTAAAAACAAACTATCCAAGTACCTATTCTCTCACTAGATCTCCGGGGCCAGAACAGTGGGGAATGTTTGTTGAATCAATGAATAAACTAGTTTCTTTTTTATTAGAAGGCATAAATACTTAATAATTGTGATTCAACCAACTTTAATAAGAGTAACTATTACTCATTAATTACCTTACTCATTACTCACTACTAGAAAATACAGGGTGGGATAAAAGTAGGTTTAACAGTCATAGTATGGGAAATAATACAATCATTAATAAAAAAATAATATAAGAATAAACTGTGCTTCGTGTAGTCACAACTGTAAACCTACGTTTGCCACACACCATGTGTTGAATAAATCAATAAATGTAACTGTAGTGGATGCTATGACTCATCATCCAGAACCCCTTTGTAAAACTGAAGGGCTTATTTTCTTAACTGTTAGGAGTAATGCTGGCAGACAGCCCTCAGCTGTCAGCCTTCTTAGGGGCTCAAATAGCCTTTTTGGCCCAAGATTACACTCATTCCTGAGGCAGCTTGCATCTAATTGAGGCAGGATAATAAGAAGCTAGGAAAATTCCTGGGCAAGTAGAATGTGGAAACTGAGACAAGATCATTAAACAAGGCCAAACAAATTAACCAATTTATAGCCAGCTAGTGAATCAACAAGACCTTATTTTTCCTAACCAAGGGCACTTGAGAACGAATGTTTGATACCTCTCCTCTCTGACCGGAGGATAAATAGCTTAAGTCACCCTGACCAGGGAGATAGAACACAGAGACCCAATTAATGCTATTTGTGCCAGCCAAACCCAAGGATGGATGAAGTCAGAGAAACAAATACCAAAAACTCGATTACAGACAGACAGGCCCAAGATAAAAGTAAAGGAGTGAAGTTGACCAGAGAATAATCCCAAACTCCCCTATACACTCATTTTGATGTATCAGCATATTTAAAATGCACCTGGAAAGCTGATGAATACTCTGCTGAAACCCTCCCCTAAGATTTTAGCCCCCAGAGGAGAAATAAAAATCCTCAAGAGAAAGGATGCTGGGTGGGCACTCTCTGGAGCACTTTTTACTTCTTTTCTCCTAAACTCTAAGGGTCCCCATGAGACCTGAAACCAGGGGAGCAGCAGGTAGCAGAAGCTCATCCTGGGTTTACCACTTTTCAGTGAACTAAGAGCAGCTCTGCCTTATCTCACTCTGTCACTGTGACTATTACTCCCCAGTGAGCTATTAGTAGCCCTATCTTGGGGCTTACTTTCTATGGAGCCAAAGCAGAGCATCACCTAGGCCAGTGGTCGGCAAACTGCGGCTCACGAGCCACATGCGGCTCTTTGGCCCCTTGAGTGTGGCTCTTCCACAAAATATCACGTGCGGACGTGCACGTACAGTGCAAATGAAACTTCATGGCCCATGCGCAGAAGTCGGTATTTTGTGGAAGAGCCACACTCAAGGGGCCAAAGAGCCACATGAGGCTCGCGAGCTGCAGTTTGCCGACCACTGACCTAGGCTCTCTCCTGTTATTTCTTCTATCCATAAGTCCTTCCTTTGCTCCACTGTCCCTAGATTTAATAAATGTACTCTCAAAATCACCTGGACTCATATGTGAAATCTTTCCTGCAGGAAGTCAATAACCCACACACTACAGACCGGCCTGAGGTAGACCTGCTCTGGGTCCAGTCCCCACCTGGTCACATAATAATTGGGGATATAAAGGTCCAGCTCTCCTTACCCCAATTTGAGACAATTATGAGGATCACCCCAGCTTCAGAGCTCATTCTTGGGGTTGTTGAGTCTGCATCACAGTCCAACTTCCATGGAAATTTGGCTTCCTTTCTTTGCATGGCATTGAAGGCCTCCCTAGTAAATTGCTATACTCTAATTTTCATCTTAGAGTCTGCTTTCAAGAAACCCAATCTAAGACAAAAGATGATCTAGGTCTGATCCGGATTTAAATCTCCCAAGGAAAGGTACTTAACTTCATAGTAAAGTCAGCAAATATAAAAGGCTTTACAAAGACTAAGGAATGATAAACTCTTTTATCCCTACAATTTGTTTCCTTATTTCAGCTACTTTAAGTAATCAAGAGACCTGGAATATTTTGAGGACTGCCTTTGTGCATCTGTTTTAGTATCATGTAAACTATTAATGACAAACTGTGCCAAATGCAATTATTACCTAACTTAAAAGAAAGCAAAAATTAAAAATTAAACATTAATGAATTTAGTATAAACATGGTATAAACATGGCATTGCAGAGAGCAGTTGTTCTTATCATGGGTGTTAATTAAATCTGACTTGATAAAGAATTGCTTTACCATTAAAAGCTACTCAATACATTAAGTACAGTACTTTTTAAAAAAATCCTCATCTGAGGATATGCTTATTGATTTTAGAGAGATGGAAGGAAGGAAGGAAGGAAGGAAGGAAGGAAGGGAGGGAGGGAGGGAGGGAAGATAGATTAATGTGAGAGAGAAACATCAACGGTTCCCTCCCATATGTACCTCATCCAGGGGTGGAACCCACAGTCTAGGTATGTGACCTGACCAGGAATCAAACTCCCCAACTTTTTTGTGCATGGCACGATGCTCCAACCAACTGACAGACCCAGGTAGGGCTTAAGTACAATACTTTTAATTACAATGGACAGAAATGCAATGCTTATGAAAAAGTCATTGTTAAAATATGAAAAGTTACAAATTATCAGAACTATTCAAGGCACAGCTAAGAAAAAAATTAAGGAATAAGTAACAAAACTATTTGCTTTATCTGGATATAGCGCTATTGGACGTAAGCTATTTTGGGCTTAAGTAATACCTTAACTTTGTAATAATGGTTGATGAAGTACAACTATTAAATTGAGGCTCAAGAATTATTTCAAGAATGTAAGTACTCATTTCCTAAGATTTGAAAAAACAACAATACGTTTTTTATTAATTTTAGAGAGAGAGGAAGGGGGAGAGAGAGAGAGAAACAGCTATCAGTTGCCACTCATACAGGATGGAACCAGCAACCTGGGCATGTGTCCTGACTGGGAATCGAACCAGCGGACCTTTCAGTGCACAGAACGACACTCAGCCAACTGAGCCACATGGCTAGGACAAGATTTTTTAAACTGTAAGACTATTTGTCAATTTGCTATACAGATTGGCTAGCACTAGCCATGCTTTTCTAGTATCACCTAGTAATTCATGCTCACTACTAAAATCTGGAAGTTTTGCCAAAGTGTATAGATCCCAATATTCAGCTTTCTGATAAAAGTTAAATGACTGGTCTATATATGGAAAATGTTTCAGGCTACACTCCCTGGAAAATGGCCCAAAAGGCTTTTAATTCTATCTATATATATTTCAGGAAACATGCCTAAACTTGAATCATCTGCTATGTGGAAATTTAAGAGGCATGCTGAGTGCCAAATTACCATCGTGACCTTTGCCATATTTCTTCACCATATTCTCTTCTTTCAATAAAATGAATCAACTAAGTAATATTACTTGTCCACGGAGACATGTTTCGATAGTCACAAGATGATATTTAATCAAAGAAAACTGAAAATAGCATAGAGTATTGAAAAGACCTGGTGCCAGTACTAACACACATAAAATATTTTAGTCAGAATTAGTAACTTGTCACTAAGTTACTATAATTAGATTCCAAGTATTTCATTAACTTATTTAATACTTACCTTTCCCTATCATAACATAAAAGCAACCACTGACAACCCATCTTTATTTTTAACACTGCTTTTATTTATTTGTGCTTTCCTCTAAATATCTCCTGCACATATTTCCTTACTGCTGATTTCTTTTTATAAGAAAATTCATTAAAAATCAGAATCATTACTACTTTCATGTATAACAGCATAATGTTCAATTTCATGCCCAAATTAAATAGCTTATAAGTCATTTTATTTTATGGGTTTTCTAAAGATGGTTACTCTGTAATTAATCATTTAGAGGGCCAACTTCCTAATGGCAGATCCTTTCATGACAGAGAAAGAGTCATCTCTTAAAATTTACATTATGTGGAAAGTCTGAGAAGTATTAGGCCATTGTCATCTTACCATGAACACTTCCTAGTGTTATATCCCCAGCAGCAGAAGATAGAAATGATGATTCTGTGTAAAGATACTTGGCTTTCAGCAAACCATCTTCAGTAGATATATTAACAGAACTTCCCTGCAGTTTATCTATGGTCACAGTCTAGTAAGACAAAGACTCAAATTAGTTCATTATACAACAAATACTGGTAAAAAGCCAAAATGGTACCTACAGAAGTAGTAGGTAACTACATAAAAAGTTAGTACCAAATCACTTTATTGGCTTTGATTCCCTAACTCTATCAATTACAAGATTAATAGTGACAGTGCACTTGCAGTAGAATGAGAAATAGACCCATTATATTCATTTATTTAGATCTTTAATTTCTCTTAATGTTTTACATTTTCTATGTAATTTTTCATATTTTGTTACATTTATTCCTATTTGATATTTCTAAGTGCTACTATAAAAGATATTTAAAATTTTACTTGACCTTATTTGGCTTTTTTATTTGACCTTAAATCCAACAACTTTACTAATTTTAATAATTTATCTGAATTAGAAACATGTTTTTACATGCATAATTATATTATCTACAAGTGATAATTTAATTCAGCGGTGAATAGAAGCCATGGGACAGCAAGAATTCTCATCTTATTCCTGTTCTCAGAAGGAAAGCTTTCAACATTGTATCAAGTAGGATGTTTGCTATAGGTACCTTTTTGATCTCTTTTATCAGATTAAAGAAGTCCTCTTATACTTCAAATTTGTTTTGTTGCTATTTAAATAACAGATTTTGAATTTTAGCATACTTTATCTGATTTTATTAGACTATCATGATATTTCTCATTTCGTTGTTTAATGCAGTGAATGCACTATTATTTTTAGAATTTTTCCACTTTACATCTAATAAGGCAGTAGCTTTCCACTGAACAAAATGGAAGGAATTTTGTATTTATCCCTAAGTTTCCCTAGCAAAATGTGGTATGCATTTATGTCTCACATATTGTGCACAATGTAAAATGAAGATAGCTAGTTTAGAATTGCAAATCATCTTTGTAGTATTTTAAACAAATGTTTTTAAGCATAAAATGAATGTTAATATAAAATTGTTAACATAGAAACTGAAATCACCAGGAAGGCTTGCCAGTTTTGCCCAGGGACAAATTAATGTATTACACTGGGGTGTTTAAAGAAAGAACATCATTGTTTTTTCAACACATGGGCATTGGTATAACCAGCTCCTAATATATCCTTCAAAAACTGTTAAGCATTCAAAATATTTTTAATAAGAATTGAGTTTCAAGAATACTAAAATATGAGAAGACAAATACAAATATGAAAACAGAAATAAAAGTACCCTGTGGTTCTTATCTGAAGTAAATTAGAATCACTTGGCCCTCTGGATTTGAAATATATAGTTTTCTTTTTTAATGGACTTTTATTAAATATACTAGAGGCCCAGTGCATGAAATTTGTGCACTCAGGAGGGTCTCTCAGCTGGCCTGCGCCCTCTCGCAGTCTGAAAGCCCTCAGGGGATATCTGACAGTCGGACATCCTTAGTGCTGCCACGGAGGCGTGAGAGGCTCCTGCCACCACTGCTGCACTCACCAGTCGTAAGCCAGGCTCAGGGCTTCTGGCTGAGCAGCGCTCCCCCTGTGGGAGCACACTGACCACCTGGGGGCAGCTCCTGCATTGAGCACCTGTCCTCTGGTGGTCGGTTCACGTCATAGCGACCAGCTGTTTTGCCGTTTGGTCTATTTGCATATTAGCCTTTTATTATATAGGATAAGACACACCCAACTGCTTTTTTACCTACTACAGTTTTGCTAAGCTAATTTTGGATCACGGAAATTTTCACTTTAAATTTAGTTTCAATAATTCTATCAACCAAAGATAGATATATTCAAATTTGTGAGAATACAATGTTTGGCATTCTTCAGTGTTATAGTAAAGGTATAAAATTTCTGAAAATTTTATCTTTTACCTACAAAATTTCTTCATGAAAAGTTGCCTTATGAATGGTTTTAAATTTTCCAAGTTTCTACAAAGTAGATAGCAAGTAGGAATATTCCAGTTTTTAGACACAGAAGCTGTTTTAGGGACCACCAAAAGATAAACAGGTAAACATTGAGAGAATATTTGAATCTTAATTGAACTGGCAAAGAGGCAACTTTGATTAGACTCTCCCTATAACCAAATAGCCTTTAAGAGACTCTATGAATATCTGGAAAATGCCAAGGATTTACTTTGTTCATTAAACAGGAAATATTTTACTCTGTAGGAAGCTAGAAATATATCCTCCACTGCCCCACCAAAGCAAATGAAAGCAAGTGAAAGTACACTTCCCCCACCACAATATAGTAATTTTAACTGATTAGTCTATAAAATTAATTTCAAACAAATTCAAAATTCACTAATATAATGTACTATATCAGATAATAATTAGAACAATTAAACTTAGGACATCACAGTTTACAGCAAAATATTGAGGTTCTGATTTACAGTTATTAATGATAATGAAACAAATCATAAGTAGACTCTTTGAATTAAACTATATAGCTTGCTTATTAATAGAAGATAGCTATTTAAAGAGAAAAAAATAGATCCCAAAATCAATACCTTCCTGAGAGATATTACTATAATTAATTTCCTTTTCTAAGAAAATGAGAGGAAAAATTTTTCGTAAGTTTAGTTATTATAAATCAACATTACATGTAATGAAAACCAAGTTTTAAAGAACCACTGTAGCTTTGCAGTCCAACCTACAAAGAGAGGTCAACTAACAACTATGTCATTAATTTATCCACCAATCATATGAATTTCTATCTTCTCTGTACCAAAATTAGGGTACTGAAATTAATGATATAATTTAAAAACAGCTACTCCATATAAAATAACATGTAAAGAATGCTGTTAAGTGTTTTCAGAGCTCACTTGATTCTCATAATCTTGTTGACTACGGAAAACAAATAATACCATCACTGTTTTATGAATAAAGAAGTCTCAGTAAAGTTAATGGTAGATCCAGGACTGGTCAAGTTGTCTTTGTTAAATGTGTTTCATTTACCTTTATCACCATCATTA
The DNA here is from genome assembly GCF_028538775.1 of Myotis yumanensis. Lineage (NCBI taxonomy): Eukaryota > Metazoa > Chordata > Mammalia > Chiroptera > Vespertilionidae > Myotis > Myotis yumanensis. Next base: position 69,747,914 of record NW_027223760.1, on the reverse strand, counting down.
TAATCTCTAGTATAAAAACAACATGGCCTTGATGCCTTGATGCTGTAATGACCAAACGCCAAAAGGCACCTGCTGAACGTCATACGATTTCTTCACAGGAACAAGTAAGTGTTGCTCTGTTCAATTCTCATCTTCCAATGAAGGTCAATTTAAGTGCTCTTGAGAAGGGAAGGTTAGGGCAGGAAACTATTCTTATCTCCATCCACAACGGTTTTTAAGGTGAGCAGGCTGCGTGTGCAGTGAGGCACGTACAGGTGGACGGGGACTTGATGCTGGGTCCCATGGCGCTCCAGGTCTAGGTCTTGTGCAATTTCCCATGGTGGGCCTCTAGTAAACACTGTATTAGAGTTAGCTACATGCCAGACATCATTTTAAGTACTTTGTCTGTATTAACTCATTTTATCCTCATAACAACCCTCAGAGTGAAGTACATTACTATTATTCCATTTTCCAGAAAAAGCAGACATATAGAGATTAAGTAATTTGTCTGAAGTTAAAGAGCTTAGTAAGTAGCTGAACCAGGATTGAAACCCAAGTAGTTTAGTTCTTAATTCTGTGCTCTTAACCAATTCACAATGCTGCTTCTCAAATATGCAAAGCATATGTCTGTGAAAGTAGTACAGTGGGGCCTTGACTTATGAGTGTCCCTACTAACAAGTTTTTTGAGATGCCAGCTGTCTCTCGGCCAATTTTTTGCATTGAGTTGATAGAGTAATTTGAGTTAACGAGCTCCTTAACGAGCTCGGTCTCGGAACGAATTAAACTCGAAAGTCAAGGCCCCACTGTATATTAAAAGTTAACATCCTATATAATAAAAGAGAAACATGTAAATTGACCATCCCTCCACTACGCTCACCAGCCAATCAGGAGAGTATGCAAATTAATTCAACAAAGATGGTGGGTTAATTTGCATATGCAGGCACCGAGCGGCCTGAGTCCCGGGAACAGCCTCAGGACTCAGGCCACTCCTAGCCTGTAGGCCCGCGCATAGGACCTGAGCAGCCGCGTTTCCAGACCGGCGCCGGCCACTCTGGGCCTACGGGCGCAGGCGCCAAGCGGATGTTCCCGCCCCGTAGCACTTGCGTGTGCGTTGGCGCCAAGCAGCAGCCCAAGTCCACGCCCCCCAGCTCGGCGCCCATCACAGGGCGAACAGGCCAGGCCAAGCCTCCACGCGATCCCAGGCAAAGCAGCCTCTCTGCTGACCAGCCTACGCTATGGACCTGTTCGGGTGGGTGGCGCGGAGTCCCGGGCCTCTAGACTGCACCCACAGGAAGTCTCCCTCTCCCCAGAGTTAGGAGCACCAGCCCAGGTCCATCCAGCGGCCTTGACTGCGGGGGTGAGTTCCTGCAGGCTGGGGTTTGATCCCTAGGCATTAGCAGTAGGAGACCAGTGCCTTTGTTATTGCTGTGTGTCCGGGTTTTAATTGGACAAATGCCCAATGGTCCTGGGCGCCAGATTAGCAAAATCTTTTAGGAGGAGAATTCTGTCTGGGTTTCCTCAAATTCCCTCAGCCACAACTCACCCATCTGTAAAGATGCAGAACAATTGAGGCCCCTTAAATAAAAATCAGAGGTCTCCAGCAACTGTGGGCCTCTCATCACAGTCATTTGGACTGGAATGCATTTGAGTATTTATCTAGGCACCATGACAGGGAACACACAAGCTCAAGTCATGATCTCTGCCCTTAAATAATTCACAATCTTATTAGAGCAAGTGGCTGATAAAAGCGCAGTAATGACATCAGAATGTAAGGCAACAATACAGAGAGGAACAGAGGCAATTGCTAGGATGATTTTCCAACAATTTTAGTACAGAGTATGTGCTGTGAATTAAATAAAAAAAATATGTGTGGAAGTAGCTGCTTCATGAGTATGGGATCCCTCCCTATTTTAAAGGAAACTGAGTTCCATGTGGATGGCATTTGAGTATTTATGCTATATCTGAGGCACAGGACAAGGGAGGCCCTAAGTGTACTATGCTTTGATATTTGAGTCATTCTTTATTGTTCAATGTGATTTATTTCTGCACGCCTCAATTTTGTAATAGTTAAATTACTAGAATAATACATCTTGCTATAAAATATTACTAGAAGATCAAATGATCAGGTGACATTTTTTGTTATTTTCTATAAATGAACACAAACTCTGGTATGCTAAAGTGATAGCTATTATAGAAATATTCAGATAGGGAGACCTACAGGCTTGATTACAAGTGAGGCTTACTCTCACAACCCAAATTTATTGCTTAAAAAAAAAAGCAGGGAGCCAACTAGAAACTGAACCAAATATAAGCCCTTGAAGGGCAAATGTAAATTGGATAAGCTTTGCTATTACAAGTGCAAGAAGAAAAAATTCAGATGCAAGAATGAGAAGCACATTGCATCCACCCTAAGTTGCTGTTAAAGAATGATATACTATGAAAATACTTAATACAGATTATAAAGAGATTTGTTCAAAAAGGATTTCCTAGAGTAGGTGGTATTTCAGTTAATTTTTTTTAAATGTGAAGAGCTTAGCTAGATAAGAAAAAGGTGTAGGGATCCCGAATTGCAGAGGGTGCAGGCGGGGCTGAGGGACCCCCCCCCCCCCCATGCACAAATTTCATGCACCGGGCCTCTAGTATTTCATAAGCATTTATTTTATAGAAAACTCCTTAAACTTAGAAATATGCTTTAAAATGAACACTATAAGTTAGAAAGAAATACCTAGATCAGTGGTTCTCAACCTTCCTAATGCCGCGACCCTTTAATACAGTTCTTCATGTTGTGGTGACCCCCAATTTCATTGTTACAAATTGAACATATTTAAAGCATAGTGATTAATCACAAAAACAATATGTAATTATATATGTGTTTTCCGATGGTCTTAGGCAATCCCTGTGAAAGGGTCGTTCGATCCCCAAAGGGGTCACGACCTACAGGTTGAGAACTGCTGATCTAGACTGATTCAACACAAAACTCAATCAATCTAGAAAACAAAGTAGTATAATAGAAAGTGGGACTAAATGAATATGCAATAAACCATAAAAGTTGAAAGAAAGAAATGAGTGGAAACAGTAGCCAAAATATTCAAAATAGCAAATAATTAAGATATAATTTAAATTCTTCTTTGATACTTGTATTTGAATGTCAATATGTAATATTCTGGTAACTTAGATCATTTCAGATAGCATGAGGTTTCATTTAAAGTACAGTCTGAAGAACTATAAAGTTGTCCAATTTCCCTTTTGTACCTCTAAGACCACGGCAATCTGAGAGACGAAACTAAATGCCATCTCAAAAGAGCTGCTATGTAAGGCAAGGCAGTGTCTTTCAATACTAGATTAATTTAAAGAATAAATGTGTGGGTTTAAACACTCTCTCACAGGTTAAAGATAGAAAATAAAAGTGACAACAGTAGAAACAATTAGTGTTATAATCTACCTTGTTTAATTATGCTAACAGTAATCTACCTATAAGATACATTCACAACTCCTCCCTACCAATTATCCTATATAAAAGGCTAATATGCAAATTGTCCCCTCGGGAGTTCCACCAACCAGGAGTTTAACCACTCACTATGACGTGCGCTGACCACCAGGGGGCGGCACGAAATGAAGGAAGGCCCTGGCCAGCAGCCAGCAGCTGGGGGAAGGAAGGCCCCAGTCAGCAGCCGGCAGCTGGGAGAAGGAAGGCCCGATTGGCCCTGATCAATTGGCCAGGCCTAGAGACCCTACCCGTGCATGAATTTCAGGCACCAGGCCTCTAGTCTGAGAATAAAACTGAGTATGGATTTTAACAATTGTATAACAAAAGAGCCTTGCAAATTGTGTAAGTGCAGAACAAAAGGTGATTTATACGTTTCTCATAGATTTAAAACATTATCATGTTTACAAATTTTGTGACAATTCATACTCCAAAATTTACCTTTACTCTTAATACTATGTTAAATCACAGAAAGCAAAAGTTGATTAAAAATATACAAATTCTCCTATAACAACCAAAATGCATATGGCTAATAAAAATTTTTGAGAACGGTAATGCTATGTTATCTAGTGGTGCCATCTTGTGGAAAATACTGAAGAAAGCTGAGTTTTGAAAATCATCCTTCAATTGCCTAAAAGCAAAATAAACAGGTTTTGGAAAAATACTCAAATAAATCTAACACATGCTAGTAAGGAGAATTTAATCCTAGTTATGGTGGTATTATTTAATAATCCATTTTAATCCATGATCATAAAAATCTCTTCAGAACTAGAATAAAATATTGAGCATTTAAAGATGTTATTGATTCTAAATAAGAAACTAAATAACTGTCAAAAAACTTAAATCAAAAACTAAAATTTAAATTGTATAATATTTAATCACCTTAATTTGAAATTTAAATGAACACTTACTAATGAACTAAAATGCAGTAAAAGGGAATGTTATGCCACAAATTTGATAGAACCTACCCACTGTATGAGCCAACTTGATGTAAAGCTGAAATTACTTTTTTTAAAAAAAGTGTCAATCTTACACTTTTATCTGATGCATGAATATCTATATTTCCATAAATTGTTCCCAGACAGATCACTTTGCCTCCTTTCGTTCGAACACATAATTTTTGACTCTGAAAGACAAATACAAAAATACAAAGAGAAAAAGAATAAATTTGACTTATACAAATAAGATTTCTATCCTGTTACACACTTCTTTTTAAATAATAATAAAGCAGAAGAGAGGAAACAGGAATTAAAAAGAAATGCACTGTTGGGAATAATAACATCAAGTAAAAAAGAATGTCAACTGCTTTAAGAAGATTAAATAAGCCATGTGGATTCAAAGGGGGAAAAGAGCTACCTGGGCGTTCCAGTAGCTTCACTGAAAAAGAACTTGGGAATCAAAGACCACTGACTGGCTAACTACACACAAAGGATGAGGAGGATGACAACAATCACCACTGTTACTGTTCACTGTTATTAATATTCGTCATTATTAATAAGAACATTTAGCACTTATCTGGCAATTCTTTGCATCAAAATACAATATTCACTACTTTACATTAATTATCATTTAATCCTCACAACTCAGAGAAATAGGTGTCATATTTTCCCCATTTTACAGAAGGAGAAATCCAAGAATCAGAAAAGTTAAATAATTTTATCAGACGACATGGTTAGAAGAAAAAAATACCTAACAGAATTAAGCTCCATATAATTTCAAAACTCACACTCTTATGGTTGGGTTCATCTGAAGGAAATACTGTATTCTCACTTAGTATAACAGCCCACTGACTGTTAAACTTTTAAGCATAGCACCTCAGAAACTGGAATTAAGAGAAAATTCCTCTAAGCACAAATAAAACAGCAGTCACAAATTGCCTCCTCTGCCAGATTTAAAAAAACAAAAAACAGTGAGAGTGAGTGTGTGTGTAACTTGATGTCACACTTGTCAACTGTGGCAGAAACTACTACTGGTCCACAAAAATCCACTTTCCTCCCCAAAGTAATAGAGGAGTATAGCTGGGCTCATGAAGAGATTGTCTCTTACGTGTTGCTAAATTCTTGCCACGAGAATATAAGTGGAAATGCTATGTGCAATTTCCAGGCTTGTGCTTTTAGAAGAGCTGGCGTGCTTCCTCCATGATCTGCCCCTTCCACCAGATGAGTGTAGGTTACAAGAAGGCTCTAAGAGATGATAGAGCCAGAAGATGGAAGGAACCTAGAATCACTGAGTAGAAAAAAGCCACCTACACTTTTGGGCACAAGTGAGAAATAAATTATAATTGTATATGAACCAGTAGATGTTTGGTCTATTTACTGGAGTAGCTTCTTTACCTTAATCATTTACATGTCTTCAGTCCTGCCACAATTATAAAGAAAAATATATAGGTAAATATGCCTGGTCAGCATGGCTAAGTGGTTGCAGCATCTGCCTGCACACCTAAGGGTCGTGGGTTCAATTCTGATCCAGGGCGCAGGTTTGATTCCCTGGCCCCATTGGGGCACATGCGAAGGCAACCAATTGATGTGTCTTATCACATGAATGTTTCTGTCTCTCACTCTCCCAGTCCCTTCTACTCTCTCTAAAAATCAACAGAAAAAATATCCTCTGGTGAGGATTAACAACAAAAAAGAATAGGTAAATAGTAGAGAAAAAAAATAGCAAAAGCAAACTCACCAATATGACCAGCAATAGCAGAAGAGTGCCTAAAACATAAGGAGTAAAAAATGCAAAACCACCACTTACCTTGTGGTTGTTTTATTCAGGGGGGAAAATTGTAAAACCTTAGACCAGAAATGAATTTTTTTTAAAATTTAGTGAAAATGGCAAAATGAATCATTCTTACAAGTTTTTCTGTATTATAGCATAACAGACTACTTCATGTCCATAGTGACATGAGTCTGAAGTCAAGTGACATATAATATAATCTTTATCAAGCAGATAATTGATGAACATTAGAAAATAGTATCTCCAAAACAACTAATATTTTAAATCAAGAGTTCTTAACCAAGCTTACTGAATTTCTAGAGTCAGTGAAACCTATGAAATTGTAAGCAAAATTTCATATATATGTGTTTTTCTTTTCTTTTCTGAGACAATCATCAGATTTTCAAAGAGGTGAAGGCTCAAAAACGTTGGGCTAGTCTTATAAAGCTTATCTAATTCCCCTCCAAAAATGTGAAGCAGATTACAAAAATTTTAAAAATATTTAAAACAAAATAGGTAAAATAAATGTTTATATTATTAACTATTTAGTATAAGATCAACTGTTATACTGCACTTAAACAATGCAAATGTGTGGCATTCAATGAGTTAAGGGTCTACTGCCTAAAATATTTTCTTAGTTATTCTCTAAGAATGCTGAATAAATGTAGTATTGCCATACATTTTGCTTGGACAATAAAGAAAAGTGGAGCCCTAACCAGTTTGGCTCAGTGGATAGAGCGTCAGCCTGCGGACTGAAAGGTTCCGGGTTCGATTCCGGTCAAGGGCATGTACCTTGGTTGTGGGCATATCCCCAGTGGGAGGTGTGCAGGAGGCAACTGATAGATGTTTCTCTCTCATCGATGTTTCTAACTCTCTGTCCCTCTCCCTTCCTCTCTGTAAAAAAATCAATAAAATATATATATTTTTAAAAAGTGGAAAGATTATGAGCTTGGAAATCAGAAAGACCCAAGTTCAAATCTCAGCTCAGTTTATTACTATGTAAACCTAAATGAGTTCCTCAATCTCTTAGTGCCTCATAATTTCTTCCTTGATAAAAAGAGATAACTCAAGGATTAACCTAATATTTTTAAAATTTACTATTAGTTTCATTGTAGAATTCAAAATGAAATCTAAAAGGAATATGAGAAAAAAAACCTTCAAAGCTGCTACAACCTCTGTACTTTCAGAACAGAACTAACTTCAATGCAAATTTTTTACAAGTAATTTCTGATTGATAAATAAATTATACTTAATGTTCATGATAAATGATATTCAGAATAACAGCTTTAGTCTGATACTGCAGTTCATAGTTTAAGGTGTGTGTTTTTTAAATAATGTTGACACAAAATTAGAAAAATGCTTATACCTTAACAGACTGTAAGATGCTAGTCCCCTGCTCAGTTTCAATTTTGCAATTATCACACTCAATATTTTGGACTTTTATACAGCCAGACCCAGAAGACTTGATATTCAAATCTAGAAATGAAAAAAGAAAATACAAGTTAGTACGATGGTTAATGGGCTCCAAAGCGTTTTAATACCCCCTAGAAATCCAGCTCCTCAGTTAAGTTCACAATATTACTGAACCCTGGAGAGAGCATAGTTGTCCGTCTCTCTCTCTAAAGGTAAGGGGTCTCCATCATGGCAACAGAACCAAATATAATGCCTTTTTCTGCCAGTTCTTATAAATAGAGCAGTTATTTCTGTTAGGCAATGTCACCTAAAGAGAGAAAGTAATATGGAAGAGAAGTAAAGGAGGTCTTAAAGGAACTCCTGGGAAAGATCATAGAAGCTTCTTTCCCACTGAGAGAACACACACACACACACACACAGTTCTAGTAAGAATACAGCAAGTTAACAAATCATTATGATAAACTAGGTAAGGCAGTTAGCCTATTCTTCCTTATATTCATGAAATTTCAAAAATTTGCTCCCAAATTAAAAGTTTTTTTGCAGAAGTAGTGTGGATTAGCATATATGATCATGACTTAGTATTTCAAAATCCTATCTCTAATCTTTTGTATCTAAAACAGAGGATATTAGCATGCAGCTACATAAGTATTTTCAGTAATAAAAAATGGGAACAACTTGGAAAAACCTAGTAATATGCAGTATTAAAATCTCAAAATTATGAATAACAGTATTATCAAAAGAAAATTGGAAAATAAAAAGTCACAGGTGCCACTCTTGGCTATTAATTTAAGGTGTAATTGTGGTTGTCTCTGTACAAAACATTAAAAAATAAACACTGATATTTAATACCTAATTCAAAAAAAATTGATGATTTCCCTTAAACTAGACTAGAGAAATAAGCACTATATTGCCCCAAACACAAAATACTGGGGTATGATACCACAATTTCAACAGTTATGGCATAAAAAAATCAATTTCTACAGTTGTGTATACTATAGTCTTTACTCTATAAAGGCTTAAAATAACAGCAATATTTTGGTTGGGATTAGTCTAAAAGATATAAAAAGACAATTTTACCTCCTACTTCCATGAATGCAACCGTAACTGCAAATTTTTTACCCAGTTGTGTGACAACCTAAGGCTTGATCTAAGGCAGCGTTTGATAGGGGAAGAAGGAAACAGATTCTCACTAGGTAGGTAGAGAAGTTCGGGCTAGACACCGAAAGGCAGTAATGCTACTCTTACCCATTCACTGAAATCCAGTGGTTCTCAACCTTCCTAATGCCGCGACCCTTTAATACAGTTCTTCATGTTGTGGTGACCCCCAACCATAAAATTATTTTCGTTGCTACTTCATAACTGTAATGTTGCTACTGTTATGAACTGTAATGTAAATATCTGGTATGCAGGATGTATTTTTCAGGGGTCGCGACCCACAGGTTGAGAACCGCTGGTAGACAAACTGGAGGAACAAGTATGAAAAAAATTGAATCATGCTGATTTAAGGGGCCCATGCAATCGACACATGGAAACAGTCCATTGGAAATGGGGTTCTTGCTCTAAAAAGAGCAATCAACAAATCACGAGGTTTGGGATCACCAGCACAGGTAAGTTCCATTTTTATCTGCGCTGACATAAAATTCTGTGTGTCTCTATTTCAATACCCAAGTCTATTTTGTACTACAACCTGCCCCAACCCCTGACTGTTACATTTTGAGGTCAAGGGTCTCTTATTCATCTAAGCAAGTTGGAAGAAGTTGAGAAGCAAAAAGCACAGTGACTCAGCGGCCGACAACCCGTTAGACTCCCCATTCCACCACTTCGTATCTCAGAGCGGACAGGCATATATTTGCTGATCTAACCCCACTAGAATATATATTTCATGAAGGCATGGATCTTTTTTTTTTCTATTTGTTCACCTACAATAAGTACATGCTTTACGAAACTTGCTCTCTCTCTCTCAACTTCCTTATGTGAAATGGGGACAATAACAGTTATCTACTTTTATTCATTCAGTTGTAAAGATTAGATTATTTTTGAAGGGTTCGCTGCTCGTTTGATCATCAACAATGTCCGCGAGTCTCAGGAAGGAGGACCTGGGGAGGCTTTCCTAGGGAAAGTGTTGGCTTGCATTTGAGAAATCACATGCAACGCCAACACGTGGGAAACAAATCTTGCAGGCACGGCCAACCGAAGTTTCCCGGGCAGCCTTGCTCTGCGTTTGTCTTCAAAACCTGCTCCCCACGGCACATGATGAACGGAGATGGATCGGTAGGAAGCTGGGTGCCCATCTGAAGCCAAGCACGTGGTCCAGGTTAGTAACGGAGCATCCAATACCCGGGCTGCGTTGGGACAGACCCACAAGCCAGGGGAAATGCGGGCGGGCGGGCGGGCGGACGGACGGACAGACAGACGGCCATACCACCGAAGGGGTTATCAAGAAACATGCTACTTGAAAAATCTTTCTACGGACAAGGTGCAGTGACAGAAAGAGGAACCGAGTGCCAAAGAAGAACATAGGGGGCTCCATAAATGTTATCTGACTTAGATTAATCCAAATCACGTTTCCATTCGATTTATAAAACTTCTATGGTTGAGAAACGAATTTGTAACTAGCACTGGGATCCTCAGAGTAGAACAGAATAAAAATAAAAAGGAAGGCTGTGAAGGGGACAGCCGTAAATGAGGTTAGAAAGTCAGATCCAAAACAACCAACTACGAGTGGCCCAAACCCGCGTTCACGCCCCTGCACTTGCCAAACTTCAGGGGCGCGTCCACCTCCACGGACGCCTGGGGGTCGATGGTGTCCGACACGATGGCCACCTCCTTCGACTCCTCGTCGTACCCAACGTGCAGGCCGGCCAGGAGCGGCGCCCCGCCCTCCATGCCGCTCACGGCGACCAGCACGCGGTCGGCGTCCGGGTAGGCGAGGGGGTCGAGCGGCCGCACGGCCAGGTGGCACGGCAGCCGCGCCCGCAGCCGCCCGAACGGGCTCACCCGCAGCGCCCACTCCTTCAGCGCGCGGCGCGCGGGGCCCGGCGGCGCGACCTCCGGCTCGGACCCCGGCCGGCGCTCGCCGCCCCCCGAGCCGTGCCGCCGGGCCTGACGAGCCCCGCACGCCCAGCGCCCAGCAGCCTCGCCGGCCCACACTCGGAGGTGACCGAGCCGGAGGCGGCCGAGCCCCCGGCCCCAGCGGGGGGCGAACATGGCGCGCCCCTCTCACGCTGTCTCAGATCACCTCAGCCACAGGCCGGTCGCACCCCCACCAGACGACTTGGTACTGTGCCGGCGCAAGTCCAAAGAGAGAAGTTTGGGGGGGACTTGCTGAAGCAGAGCAAGCCTGCTCAGTGTGTCTAGGAATTGACGCCTCAGCGCCAAGTTGCAATTTCAAAGCAGTGCGTACCCTCCCGGACCCGGACTTCTCGCCTACCACCGCCCCTTTCGCAAAGGCAGATGGGAGAGGTAGTTCTAAAGGGAGCCAAACAGCAAGGGTTCGGGGTGCTCAGAAACTACATATCCCAGGAGGCAATGTGCAGGGTGGAACGCGAGTGAGAGCAGGTGTTAGATATCTGTGCTTGGAGGCGCGTGTACTTTGCCTCAAAACCATTAGCCATTGGAGGGACGGAAAAATGGGTTACGTGGTCGTTCCGCTGGCCAATGGAAAGCGCGGAAGGGGCAAGGTGGGCAAGGCTGTGTGGTTTCCGTGGATACCGAGGACGCGACTTCTTTGGAGAGAGCGGAGCTTCAGAGTGAGCCTTGAAGGCCATAACCCACGGAGACACAGGAACTTAAATAAAGGTCAGTACCAAGGGAAGGAGTGAGAAACTGCGAGTTTAAAGGTGAGAGCTGGATGCAAACTAGAAGTACCCTCAGTGGGTGGTTAGATCCAAACTTCACTAAACTGGAACGGGGTATCTTGGGATGGAGAATCCCTTCAAGAGGATAAAAAGCCAGACTGGGACTCTTTGAGGGAACGTCCTCTTTGGCAGAATAAATTGGAATAGAGTTAAAGTCCTACCTCATTCTGACTCTAAGTGATCTTGGGCCAGTCATGGGACGTCTCTGTGTTTTAATTGCTCGCTTTTAAAATGAGATTAATAATACCTTCCTTGACTTGCCTTCAAAAGTTTTTTGTAAGGATCAAATGAAGATCATGGACAGGCCATTTCAACAATGTAAAGTACTGTATTTTTATTTTAGGGATAGCATTGACTGTTAAGTTACCAAGAAAAATCTGAGAGTTCAGGACTTGTGTTGACAGCAGCATTGATCTCTTGTCTACAAATAATCTTTGGTTTTAGGACTAAAATAAGATACAAAAAAGAGAGTCAACGTAGTGCAATGGGAAGAACATGGGACTGATTGTTTTCCTGGCTCTGCCCCTGGTTTATCTGTGTCACCTGGATCTGTTTCTTCAACCTTAAGATGAAGAGGGATTTGTACTGAATGACTCTATGAGGTCTCTTTTACCTTTTATTATTCTGTGGGTAATTTAAAAAGATGAAAAAGAATTTTTTTCTCCTTTTCTGTTTATTTTTACTTTTCAGTGCCACTTCCTCCTCCTACAAATTATTCTCTAAGACTTATTATTTGTCTCTAAGACAAATTATTCTCAGCAAAGACACACTGCAAACAATGATGTTTAATATAATGCAAGTGTAGCCCTAACAGTTTTGACTCAGTGGATAGAGCGTCGGCCTGTGGACTCAGGGCCCGGGGTTTGATTCCGGTCGAGGGCATGTACCTTGATAGCGGACACATCAAGTGTAGAAACTGGATGCTTTAAAGAAATTGACACCCTTGGCCAAGTGCAATAACCAGAATTACTGGGGGTTAGAGTGATAGATGTGGGCTAAATTCCTCATGATGTGAGCTAAAACCTTTACAGGCCCAAGTCACAGGGTTCTTTGCTACCCATTACTTTTTTTAAATTTTAGTACTTTCTTAAGTTATTCTTTTCTCCTTTCTATTCTAGTCCTTCCTCCTTCCTTATTCTTCCTCTTATGAAGGCTCACAATAGGTACTAGCTTTTAAGTTTACCAAGTTTCCACTAAAAACTGGTTATATTCTTGGCTTTTGTATCATTTTGTCTGAACTTCAAACTGTCTTTTTTAATGAAAACCCATGAGAAAAACTTTGAAAAAGAATTCAAAAAAGGTGTTGGTTTAAACAAGTTGAGAATGCGTTCAAATTTGTTGTACACGTGCCTTATATTTTTAGATTAAATAGGAATTTCTAATAGATCATTTTGTTTCTATGGTAATTTCTTTTCTGAGACAAATCAAGTAAATGGAATTGGCAATTGACCCTTAATTGCCTATATGAGAAAATGATTATTTCATTATTTTGACGTAAATACAATAAAACTAAAGATAATTGGAGAATTACTTTTTGATCACATAAGTTTGAAAATGGAGAAAATTGTTGATAATTAAGATTAATACATGATATTAAAAAGGTATTGATACCTGGTCGGTGTGGCTTAGTTGGTTGGGATGTCATCCTGTACACCGAAGAGTGATAGGTTTGTTTCCCAGTCAAGACACATACCCAGGTTGAGGGTTTGGATCCCCAGTTGGGGAGCATACAGAAGGCAGCCAATCGTTTCTCTCTCACATCAATGTTTCTCTCTCTGTCTCTCTCTCCATTCCTCTCTCTAAAAATCAATGGAAAAACATTGATTTTAAAAAAATGTTATTGATACTTTAAAAAGCCTAATGATTTATATATCAAATCTGGCTACATGTTAATAATGACTAATAAAAATACTACCTTCCATCTGTATGATATTATGGTTTTCAGAGCATGTTCACATGTATCATCTCAGGGTAACCTCACAAAACATTGTGTTTAGCAGGGCAAGTATTATTATCCTCACGTTAGAGATGAGAAAACAAATTCAGAAAGTTTAAGATTAAACAGTTAAAGGCTCTGGCCCTTTTACCACTTTATCAAAAGATCCCATCTTCTTGACACCTTTGGAAAAAAGTATTCATCAAATGAGTGGAGAATCATATATAAATGTCCCCTCTTATTTTGAATTTATTTGTAAGATATTTTTACATCTTCAATTTTTAAAAAGCTGTTTTTGTGGTCATGAACATATACTACTGGTGGGAATGTAAGTTATTACAACATTTCTAGGGGCCAGTTTAGCATTATAGATAAAGTACCTTAAAATATGTGTATCTGTGACCTAGATATTGGGCTTTTTGGGATGTAATGTAAGCATAAAGTTAGGGATATTAAAAAAAACTTATGTTCAAGGAATTTTGTTTTGCTGGGTGATTTATGGTAGCAAAGAGTTGAAGCAACTTAAATGTTCAAAAATAGGAGGGTGTTACAGAAATGAGTATATATCTGGAATACTATGCAATAATTTAAAATTATATTTTGAAGACTATTCAAAGATGTGGCAATGTTTCCATAATATAATTGTAAAGGGAAAATCTACAGTTTTCCTTCTGTGTGTGTCCCCTCTACCCTCACACTACTCCCACGCTCACAACACTTCACTTCTGACGTTCTGGTCACCAAATGTGTGAGGCTTCTCCCCATAAACAAGCAGTTCTCTGGGACGCCAGCTGGGCGTCCTATAATTAACTCAACTGTGAGACTACCTACCTGGAGATAATGTCAAATCCCACAGGTGAAGGGCTCAGTCCCGCAAGACTGCTTGCACCCACTTCAGATGCCAGTCACAAATTGTAGGTCCCTTGTTACCCACAACTTCTGTCTGATTTGGCTACAGATTGGAGATTCCCATGACCTTCCCTCAAGTTAGATTCATTTGCTAGAATGGTTCACAGAACTCAGAGAAATATTTAACTTACACTTACCAGTTGGTTAGGGGATATGATAAAGGCTACAGATAAAAAGCCAAAATGAACAGATATTTAGTGCTAGGTCTAGGATTGTCCTGAGAGCAGGGACTTCTATTCCTGTGGAAATGGGGTACATTACCCTCTTGGTGAGGATATGATCCCTGTAGAAATGGGGTGCATCACCCTCTTGGTATGGATTGGTATGGAACACCAAGCAGGTGACGCACCCCATCCCCACAGGGATAGAAGAAGCTTCTGCTCTCAGAAATATTAAGTGAGAAGGGTAGAATACCAAGTTGTATGTCTAATATGATCCCAATTTTGTAATAATAATGATGATGGTATTTTAACATAAAATTATATTTAAAAATATATTCCATAGAAACAATTCCAAAAGAAAATACACAACTTGATAACAATTGTTATCTCTAAGTAGTGAAATAATGAATTATTTCTTCATTTTTTTGTGTGTGTATTTTCAGTAGGAAACATATTACATTTTTAATTTAAAATATTTAACTAATTTCTTCCTAAGAGTGACTCAATATGTAAATGCCCATGAATACTTTACTTTATTTAATAATTTATATTCAGTAAATGAACAGCAGAGGGCATGAGAGAATTTTCAGAAAAATGTAACCTAAACAAGGATTACGGAATTGAGCTTCAAGTGAGGGAAGCCCTAGGAATTTGCTAACTTTCTTAATTATAAACTTTAAAGATAAATGTATCTTATGACTTTTTTGAAATATTAATAAACTCAATAATCCGAACTACTACCTAACGGTACTAAGAAGTATTTAATGAATAGGTAGATAGTCCCCATTTGAAATTTGCATGTTATTTGTATCCATGCAGACATGTACAGGAAAACCTTTGTTACTTAATGTAGTCAATTTTTCCCACTTTAAATACCTTTAAAAGTTACCTAGGTTACAAATATCTCAGGAAGATTCTTGAGGTAGAGGGATGTAGTACTTTATACATTAAAGCAATATGTATTTGTGTGTGTGTGTGTGTGTGTGTGTGTGTAAAATAGTATTTATTGCACCCTGGCCAAGTGGTTCAGTTAGTTGGAATGTCACTCATATACCAAAAGATAGTCAATTCACAGTCAGGGCACACACCTAGGTTTCAGGTTTGATCCTTGGTTGAGGCAACCAATGAATGTTTCTCTCTGTCTCTCACTCTCCCCCCCCCCCCCCACACCCCTTCTTCTCTTTCTTAAAAAAAAAATCAATAAAATAAAAAATCATCCAGTGATGATTTTTTTGAAAGATAGTATTTATTGCAACCACAGTGTTGCAATAAATTTAAAAGCTTCCTTCAGACTAGAGTTCTTGTAGTGCTAATGTTTCATTCAATTTCTACAAGGTAGCAATAGTGTTTCAACCAATCACAGTAATAACATTGATATATCCTTCAAGTAGAAATTGCATATATTCTACATATGTTGAGGCTATGTTGTTAGATATGTATAGATTCATAATTATTATTGTTTCCTGATAACATTTTTTGTCATTAAATAATGACCTTCTTTATCTCTAGTATTGTGTTCTGTCTTGATGTATATTATCATCTAATAATACTCTCATTCCTTTATTTCAAACCTGTGACATTACATTTGGAACTTGTCCCCTATAAACAGAATAAAGCTTGATATTTTAAAGTCAATTTGAGAATCTGTCTCAGCAGGTAAATTTAATCCATTTACATTTTTGTAATTAATTTTACATTTATTTTCAGACAACATGATCATATAAGGAGAAAATTCTAAGGAATATTATACAAGCTACTGAATTAATAAAACGGTTTCACAATGTTACAAGATACAAGGTCAATAACAAAAGTCAACTTTATTTTGAAGGACTTATAATGGTATTTGGAAATTGAAATTTAAAAACAATACCATTTACAATAACATATTAAATGTGAATACACAGGGATAAATTGAATAAAATATATATAAGACCCGTTTTCTGAAAATCGTAAAACATTGCTGACAGAAATTGAAGAAGACCTAAGTTAGTGGGGAGAAATACCCTATGCAAGGAAAATAAGACTCAATATTAAGATGGCATGGCACCCCACACTGATATATTAATTCATTGCTCAGTCGAAATTCTAACAGGAGCCCAATAGAGACACAGGGCCAAAATAAAAAATTTCATTTGCAGTCACTCACGCTGGGCTCTGGCGGTGGGAGGGCAAAGTGGACTAGAGTCACATGAAGAGACACTGGGGTGCGTGGCTCTGGGGATAGAGCTGAAGGGACAGCTGCCAAGATTCCAATGCTGAGTCCCTCTCCCACACCACAGACACTATCTCTTTGGATGGAGCACTCCCCTCCTTATGGCATCAGCCTGGGGGAACAAAATAGCCCCACTCTCTGGACTCTCTGTCACCCCACCCTGTGGAGCTTGTGCTCTTTTGAAGAATTAGCTGCCTGTGCCAGGATGTAGATGTCCAGGCAGACTCAGGGGTGTCAGTGACTGAGTTGTGTGGCTTTGGGACAGGGGCCATTACTGCCATTTTCCCTTGACCCTGACTTGCGCCACCCCTTCACTGGAGCTATGCTAGCCCTACTTAACAGGGTCCCGGCAGCCCCATCCTACTGATTCCTAGTGGCTCTGCCCTGACAAGGTCTGGGCAGAATCCAAGACAGGCTGAGCTGTGTGGCTCTGGAGCGAGGGCCACTCCCCCACCCCCCCACTCCCACCCCCACCCCCACCCCCACCCTCGCCCCCACACACACACCCCTGGCCCGCCTTTCTCCAAGTCCCAGTTGGGAAAGGAGGCACATGATCCCTCTGATGTTCTTGTATATCCCAGTTCCACTCTTTCACTTTCTGAGCCTGGTCCTGGGTGGACAGGTAACCTCAGGGCTCATGTCAACTTGTTTTCTCACCAATTCTCCTGGTTCTCCAACTCAGAGAAAGGTGTTTTTTTTACTTATTTTTATTTATTGTTTCATCTTCCAGTGTAAAATGGGTAGATTGGCTTGGTAAATATTCTTGTAACCTTATCATTAATGTAAGAATCTTTGCCTTTAGAGCAGCGGTTCTCAACCTGTGGGTCGCAACCCCTTTGGCGGTCGAACGACCCTTTCACAGGGGTCGCCTAAGACCATCCTGCATATCAGATATTTACATGACGATTCATAACAGTAGCAACATTACAGTTATGAAGTGGCAACGAAAATAATTTTATGGTTGGGTCACAACATGAGGAACTGTATTTAAAGGGCCAGAAGGGTGAGAACCACTGCTTTAGAGGAAGGAAAGAAATTGAGTAAGGGAAGCTGCCCAGGCGGAGGAAGACGAAGGTGGAGATCTGCCTAGGGCCAGGGGAAGCCTGAGAACAGGAAATGCTTATGCAATGAGTAGAGAAGACTGAAATTTCCAGACATGAGAGAGGGGAACTTTGGCTGCTTTAATTCATTATCTGAAGCTGGCTCTGCCCATCCTTGGATTTGACACATGTTATTTTAAGTACTTTAAAAAATACTGTGTTTCTTCCTTTCTCCCTCTCCAGCACCGGGTGTCCTAGAGTCTTTCTTATCCTAGATTTATTCATCTCACAGTGGGATTTGAAGATTGAGTTTACCAGAACTCTCACACCAAATCCTAAGGAGTGCTCTGGGACAAATTCCTGATGCAGAGAACTCGGGTCACCTTTTCCAGATTCCCAAACTGACCTCTACTTCTTTGTTCCCTATCAAAATAAGGAATTTTAGGCATATTATATGTGAAAGCAAGAGAACTGGGCAGTGTTGTTAGGGAGCTAACATTTATTGAGGACCACGGGCTGGGCTCTGGCTGGAGACTTCACATGCATTGTCCCACTTAATCTTCACAACTTTTCAATCATCTTGTATTTAAGGAAACAGCCACTTTGAGGTTGTATATCTTGCCCAAAGTCACACAGGAAAGAGAGGAATGAAATTCAAGCCTGAATTGATGAACTTCAAAATAGTTATTTCATTTATCTCACACTCTCATCCTAGTAGACTAAGTTAAAACTTCTAATAACGGTCTTAGATGAAGTAATATGAGAAGAAGGAGGAAGAGGAGAGGGAGGGAAGGAAAGAGGGAATGTGGGCTGTTGCAGATTAAAGCAGTGATAACCCATATTTCATGAAAATTCTTTGCTAAGAAAACAAACCCATCTAGACGCACAGTTTTTACTAACTAGGGTATGAAAGAGTAGCTTTGCAAGGCTCTATGTATCCTAATTAGGTAGGATACATAGTCTATTACGGAAATTTTATAAATGTGCTTTCTAGTATAATTTTTTAAAGATTCAAGCAAAGACAGTGGAATTTGAAAAACAGGCACATTTTTGTAGCAGCGGTAAGGAATAGTCTGCCATGTGAGGATTCTAGATTACATGCAAACATGATGTAGAATCTCTCCTTTATAGACCTCTGGGAGACTCTCAGCTTCAGAGCTGCTTGGGCATTCCAAGCCTCCCACAGGATTTGGAACTCAATTTCTGCTCACTCCTGAGTTATTTGGAAACTATTAAGGGAAGTGATAGGGCCTCTTATGCCCCCTTTGAATTTCTGAAGCCTGCATAGACTTGCAGAATGACTATTAAGTTATTGCAGATATGAAACCAGTGTTTCTTGCCACAGTTTTGCGAAGGCTTTCCTTTGTTTGTAACTATAGCAACAAGTTCTTGTAGCCCATTGTTTTTGCACAGCTCAGTCTTATCACCTCATGTACTGCCTAATTACTGCTCTACAATAATTACTTTGTCTTTAATTGGTTTACACAGTGTTGACCTGCTCTTTGCTAAAAGGGTCCTAGTTTTATATCTTTGCGGAGTCAGAAGTTAAATGCCATCAGCCTACCTGTATTCCTGACTCTGCTTTCCATGACTGGAGACCAAGAGGAAAGGGCTTTGCTAAGGCCGTGGTAAGAGTCCTGTTCAGTGTGCTAGAAAAGGGTGAGGAATTTGGAGCCAGTGGATGTGAGTTTGAGTAAATACTGCCATTTATAGTCGTGAGATCTTGGGCACATTATTTATATTCTCTGACCTTCAATTTTCTCCTCTATAAAATCAACATAATTAATTCTTCTGGGACATGGTGTTGTAAGGATTGAGTGAAATAATGTGAGGAAAAGCGTTGTTTGAACTGTGAAGAGCTATGCAAATGTTGTTATCAGGTGCAGGGGTGAGTGACCACTAGACAGGAGTTTCTGCATGCTAATCAGGAGGATATGTTAAAGACAAAAATCGTGTCTGTTTCTATGATAGTTCTTTCATATGGACAGTGTTCCCCATCATGACCCTGTATGTTACACCCACTCAAAAATGAATAATATAGAGCCCCTTTGGGCTGTGTAGATTTCTGAGAAGAAAGAGGGGAAAATACAAGAAGGTCTATGTTTGGGGTGGGGTGAGAGTAGGCAAAGGGTTGCAGAGGGAGGGAGACATGAGTTGAGAAGAGGCCTAACTCTTTCAGCATCCTTTCATCCCAGACAGGGAGCTATTACTTCATCTAAGACTGATTAGAGTTCTCCATGATCATGGGCAATTATATAATTTAATTGTCCAATACTGTGAACATTTACTTTAAAGCATAGATATGGAGCTTACTTGCAAGAGTTTTGTTTTCTTTAATGGGTATGTATATATTTTTAATTAAAGGTAGTCCAAACCACATGGTTACTTTGACACTTCAATTATGAGGCAAATTTATTTGCACATATTTACTGCAATAGTTTTATTTTTTTTTCTGTGCCAGAATGGTTTTTTTGTGGGGATTTTTTTTTTTTGAGAGGGGTTTTTCTTTCTTTTTTCTTTTTTTAAACAGAAGGAAGTTGTGGTTTGATTTGTTGAGTCTTTGAATCACAAAGTTTTCTAGCTACCTTCTTTTTTCCTAAATATTTTTTTTTTCAATTACAGTTGACATTCAGTATTATATTACCTTTAGGTGTACAGCATAGTGGTTAGACATTTATGTAGCTTACAAAGTGATCCCCCTCTAAGTCTTGCACCCACTTAACCCCACGTACGATATAGTTATTAAAATATTATTGACTATCTCTTCTAATCTGTACTTTATATCCTGGTGGCTGTTTTGTAACTGCTAGTTTATACTTCTTAATCCCTTCACCTTTTTCATCCAGGTCTCTAACCCCCTTCCCATCTGGCAACAATCAGTTTGTTCTATCTATCTGTGAGTTTGTTTCTGTCTTATTTGTTCATTTGTTTTTTAGATTCTGCATATAAGTGAAATCACATGGTATTTGTCTTTATCTGTCCAATCTATTTCACTTAGCACAATATCCTCTTGGTCCAACCATGTTGTCACAAATGGTGATACTCTATTCTTTTTATGGCTGAGTAATATTCCTTTGCATATATGTACCACTTCTTTATCCATTTATCTTTTTTTTTTTTTAAATATATTTTATTGATTTTTTACAGAGAGGAAGGGAGAGGAATAGAGAGTTAGAAACATCGATGAAAGAGGAACATCGATCAGCTGCCTCTTGCACACCCCCCACTGGGGATGTGCCCGCAACCAAGGCACATGCCCTTGACCGGAATCGAACCCGGGACCCTCCAGTCCACAGGCCGACGCTCTATCCACTGAGCCAAACCGGTTTCGGCTATCCATTTATCTTTTGATGGGAGCATTTAATCCATTTACATTTAAAGTAATTATTAATAGGTATGTAGACATTGCCATTTTATTAATTGTTTTTTGCTTGTTTATGTAGTTCTCCATTCCTTTTTTATTCTCTTGCTCTCTTATATGTTGATGACTTTCCCTAGTGTTGTGTTTAGGTTCCTTTCTCTTCATTTTTTTTTATATCACTTGTAGATTTTCAGTTTGTGCTTCACATATACCAAGTTATGTTTATAGCAGTCTATTTTAAGTTGAGGGTCACTTAAATTTAAACACATTCTACAATCACTACCATTTTTACTCACCCCCCCCCCACACACACACATTTATGTTTTTTGTCATTACTTTTTACTTTTGTGTGTGTGTATCCCTTAATTTACTATTGGAATTAACATGATCTTCCTACTTTTGCCTTTTAACCTTTGTAATAGTCTTAGTGTTGGTTGATTTACTCACTGCTTTTATTATGTTTGCATTTGTCAATGAGAATTTCTTTGAAATATTTTCTTATTCATATTTTTTATTTTTCCCTTTCTTCTTAAAGAAGTGCCTTTAATATTTCTTGTGATACTAGTTTGGTGGTGATGAACTCCTTTAGCTTTTTCTTGTCTGGGAAACGCTTTACTTTTCTCCTTTAATTTTAAACGATAGCCTTGCTGGGTAGAGTAATCTTGGTTATATAGGTCCTTGCTTTTCATCACTTTGAATATTTTTGTGCCAATCCCTCTGGCCTACAAAGTTTCTGGTAAGGAATAAGCTGATAGTCTTATGGGAGCTCCCTTGTAAATAACTGCTTTTCTCATGCTGTTTATAAAATTCTTTTTGTCTTTAATCTTTGGCATTTTAGTTATGATGTGTCTTGGTGTGGGCCTCTTTGGGTTCATCTTATTTGGGACTCTCTGAGCTTCCTGGATTTGTATAACTATTTCCTTCACCAAGTTAGGGAAGTATTCAGCTATTATTTCTTCAAATAGGTTCTCAATCCCTTGCTCTATTCTCTTTCTGCTACCCCTGTGCTGCAAGTGTTGTTACACTTGCTGTTGTCCCAGAGATCCACACTATCCTCATTTTTTTGGATTTTTTTCTTTTTCCTGTTTCTGTTGAGTGTTTTCCACTTTCTTGTCTACCAAATCACCTATTTGATCCTCTGCTTCATCTCATCAACTACTGAGCCTATCTAATGTGTTCTTCATTTCAGTTATTGTATTCATTTCTGACTGGTTCTTTTCTGTGATTTCTATCTCCTTTTTTATTTTTTTCTATCTCTTTGTTGAAGTTCTCACTGATATTATCTATGCTTCCCTTAAGTTCATTGCGTGTCATTACAACCAGTGTTTTAAACTGCATCTGGTAAATTGTTTGCCTCAATTTTGTTTAGTTTTTTGTTGTTGTTGTTGTTGTTGTTGTTTTTTAGTTTTATCCTGTTCTTTCATTTGGAATATGTTTCTTCGTTTCAACCCTTTGGCCGCCTCCTTGTGTTTGTTTCTATGTATTAGATCTGCTACTTCTCCCAGTCTTGTCAGAGTGGAATTATGTAGTAAGTCCTGTGGGGCCCAGTGGCTCAATCTCCATGTTCACTTGAGCCAGATGCTCCAGGGGTGTCCCCTTGTGTGGATTGTGTGTGCTCTGCTATTGATTGCTGTTGCCATATCAGGCTAATTGACTGTGAGGGCTGTCTGTGACTACAGTAGGCAAGCTGTTCTGTGGGAGCTGACCCCATGGAGCAGGATTTGCTTTAGTGGGGCTCTGGTGCCTGCTGAGTTGGGTGTGTCATTTGTGGTCCTAATTGGGTCGTGCTCTGGTATGGTTTGAAGCCATCCTCCAGATGTGTTGGACTGGGGCTGCTTGGGAGGGGCTCTAGCGCAGGCCAAGCTCAGCCTCTGCTCATGTCTGGCCTGCGGCCATCTGTAGGAGCAAGCTACAAAGTGATCTTCGGTTGGTAGCTGATTATGCTGGGTTTAGCGGCATCTGGGAGTGGTTATGCTGAGAACCAAGTCTGGCTGCCACTAGTGCCAGGCTCAGGATGCTTAGCAAAGAGGTACAGGGCACACTGAGGCCAGCCACTGCTCATTCGGGGCTTGTGGACCTTGGAGAGATTTTAGGAAGGTGGGGGAAAGTTTCACCAAAAGAACAGTGGCATCTGCGAGCACTTTAATTCTTCCAGCCCTTACCTGAAAGCCAGACAATTCTATTCCTTCCCATATGCCCCTGCTGTCCATTTGCTGGAGCTTAGTGGGAGTGTTTGTGAGTGAGTCTGTGTGTGGGCACTTTAAGAGGATTCCTGGGTCTCCAGCAGCCCTCTGTCTCACCCAGTCAGAATCCCAACTGATTTTCATAGCCAGATGTTGTGGGAAATCCTCTTCCTGGCACTGGTAGTCCGGGCTGGGGAGCGTCATGTGGAACTGGAACCACTCACTCCTCTTGGGGGACCTCCACAGCTGAGATATCCCTTCCTATTCTGAACCACTACACGCAGTCTGGGGCCATCTCCTTCTGTGTCTCCACCCCTCCTACCAGTCTCAATGTGGCTTCTTATATCCTTAGTTATACAAGTTTTGTTCCAATAGTTTTCAGGTGGTTCTTTGGGATGGTTGTTCTATAATTTAGTTGTAATTTTGAGGCGGTCATGGGAGGAGGTGAGCACAACATTTATCTACTTTGTCATCTTGAGCAGAAATCTCAACTCCGGATATTTTAAAACATGACCTGAAACTGTATTTATTTATGCTTTTAAAAAAAATGCTTCAAGTCTAATCTTATCTAGATATAGTAATAATGGGTATTACATAATAGGACATAGAATACAAGATCTAGACAGGAATAAGTGCAATAATTATATATGTGACATTTAGAACTGCCAAGTTGATATTATCTGATGATTTTTGTTGTTGTTGGATTAAGTGGATCTGAGGTCACTATAGTCTGTGTATCTAATTGGCTACCCAATATTGTAAACCTCTCATACCATGGACCAGAGGCCTTTCAGAAAAGGCCTTTAATGTATATTTTAACATTATGTCCAAAAATGAATATATGTGTGTGTGTGTGTGTGTGTGTGTGTATGTATATATATTCACAGATATACAGTGACAGGATTGAGAGGAACTTGTCACACAAATTTAAATATACCACAATTTTTGTAGCCCTCTTTTGATCTATCTATGTTGTTTTTTTAATCATCACCTGAGGATATGTTTTTATTGATTTCAGAGAGAGAGAAAATCGATGTGAGAGAGAAACATCAATCAGTTGCCTCCCGCATGCCCAGACCAGGGATTGAACCCACAATCAAGTAAGTATGAATGAAACCTACAACCTTTTTTCATATATGGGACAATGCTGCAACCAACTGAGCCACCTGGCCAGGGCAACATATCTAAGCTTTTTAAATAAAAATAGGGAACTGAAACAACAACAAAATACCAGTGTCCCAGACTTCCCCCTTCCTCCAACAGGTCTGGCTTTGAATGACATAGAAACAGTCATATAACCAACCTATAGCAATGGGCAGCTGGGAAAAGGAGAATGTGATCGTGTTTCCAGGGCAGTTAGAAGAGCTAAATTATGAGAAAGAATGCTCAGGTTCTATGTGAGACTAGTCAGGTTCGTGTTTGACTTTACATTATCTCCTCCTTTTCTAAAATGAGCAAAACTTGTGCTTGTTTCGTGACAAGTCATATCGAAAGATAGAGTGGTTTCCTGCTACATCTTTCTTGAAGCAAGCATTGCCATTTTACCTTGAAAAGGCCACATCATTTGTGTACCCTGCCCCATGCCCTGATGATGGGTATTTGGGTCTTACATGTGCTCCTTGCAACTATCAAGAAAAATTTCCTTAAGAGTTCAAAATCAAAACAAAATGATGAGTCTCCTCTTCAGATTTAGAGAAGAGGAAGTAGTGGTGTATTTTACAAAACAAGTCATACCCTGCAATGTTCATTGCTTAATATTTCTTTGTGAAGCTTCCTATTTGGCTTTACAGTGGTTTTTAACCTCAAGATGGAGTTTGCGTAATAGAGAGTTCAATGTTCTTCTGTAATAGATTAAAGCTTTGTTTTACCTTCCTTTCTCCTCCACTGGCCTTTTGCTTTTCTCTGTCAATGCTCAGTACATGCACTCTTCCTTTTAGAAAGCCTCATAGAACCATATCCTCTCTTCTTTGAACTCCCATAGCACAGACAGACTACCTTTCCTTGGACTCTCATCATCTAACCTTCTTATCAGGGCTGCTTCCACTGTAGAACTTGCTATGCAAATGGTACCCACTGGAGGTGTGCAGTACACGGCAACCCTACTTCTCTGGTCCAAGCTTTTATAGAACCTATTTCAGTTATATACATTTATTCCCCAAAAATGTATACACACACTTAGAATAAGTATAAAGGCAGTGTTTATTAAAAGACATTTCATTTTTAAAATTGAACTATCAGCTGTTAAAGTGTGTATACACCATATATATGTGTGTGTGTATATATATATATATATATGTATATATATATATATATATACATACATATTTTTGTGATTCCTTGATTAATTTCTGTCTTGCCCACCAGTCTGTGAGCCCCCTTGAGGTCAGGGACCTTGTCTGGTTTTGCTCACCACTGAATCTGTCTCCTACCCATAGTGCAGTGGCTGATACACAGCTTCTAAATTGTCCTCTTGCCTCCAAATTCATATCCTTTCCAATCCATTCTTCTCACTGTCACCAACATCTTTACAAACTCAGATAACTCCTTTCTAAAAAAAAAATGTATTGCTTCCAATACCTATAGATTAAAATCTAAATTCCAGGCTACAAGCAAAACCTAGGTGTAGGTTTTTAAGCCTTGTCTACCTTTCCGAAAATGTTGCTTTTTATTCAGGCTTATTTTACACTAGAGGCCCAGTGTACAAATTCGTGCACCGATGGAGCTGGCCGGGGGGAGGGGCCGTGGGCAGTTGGTGGACCGACCCCACCCCCTGGTCAAACTCCCTTTCAAATTCCCAGTCGAGGGGACAATTTGCATCTTAGCTTTTTATTATATAAAATTACCTTGTCTGAAACAGAGCTATTTATTTCCCTACCTTGTTTCCTCTTTAGATTGTAAATCAATTGCATCTTTGTAAACTCTCGGTCCTCATAAAATTCAATTAATAGTTTAATTGGCTTATTATGGAGCTATCTCTAGAATTACCATACTTGATAGCTATGTAGTTCTTCCTACACAAATTTAAGATGTTTTATAAATATTCTCTTGTTTATATCACAGTAGACTAAGAATATATTTTATTCTATTGTTTCATTTACAGCTGTCAATCGTATTGCCTACAGCATGGTAATAGTAATACAATGGGCTTTGCAATCCTCTATTAGTGAAACCTTGAATATTTGTTTTATCTATTAAACTTTGGTATCTACTTCAGCCCTTTCATCCTATATTTAATTAGATTAATTAGTGTTTTAGGTTTTAACCAATTATACTTTATATTTGCCTCTATTGTATTTCTTTTCTAAGGGTTAGTTTGATAATGTCTATCAGAACTCGGTCATAGTGTCTTTTAGTTGCTTCCCTATGTAAAATAAAAGTTTTACCTGTTTTAAAATATTTAGAATATTTTGAGATAATAGAAAATTAAAATTCCAGCAGAATGAGGATTTGCACAAATTCAATGTAATATCTGCCTTTTGTTGCCTAGGTAAGTTGTATCGTATTTTAAGGTGCAGTGATTTAAGAAGGTTACCTTAACTTCAGTTTTCAAAGTTAATGCCATCTTGATTCCAAAGATTCTAAGAGCCTTTTAAAAATATTTAAAAATAAATAGATGAACTATACTTTGCAAAACTATAATAGCAGAAAACTGGAAACATTCCATATGGTTATAAATTGGGAGTTGTTTAAATAACTTGTGGTGCATCTATGCAAAGGAGTGCTATGCAGGTGTGAAATAGAATAAGGACTATCTCTGTATATTATTATGGAGTTCTTCAGGATATATTATATCTATGTACCTAGGTTTTGCTTAAAAATAATGAGAGTAGAGAGGAGAAGTAGAAGGGTTTAGATAAAACAAAATTTGCTTATGAATTGTTATTTGTTGAAGCTGGTTGATGAGTACATGAGGATTCATTATACTATTCTGCAGCTTTTGTTTATATTTGAAACATTTCTTAAAGGAAAAGCTAAAAAATAACAGGCACGGTCTAACATTCTGAAGGAAATATATTTCTGGGATAGTCATTATGTAATTGAATATACAGATTTTAGCATATTAAACACAAACAAATCTAGATATATAATCAGTTTTCCTCTCCCTGAAGATTTAGACAATAAACTGTAATTACTTACCAAATGTAAAGTGTTGTGTTACCTTAATAATAATAAGTTCTTTTTAAAAACTGCTTTATGTCATTGAAAAAAATATATGTGTGTTAAAAGAGGGAAAGTCCAAGTGATATCAATATCTATTAATATCACATTAAGACAATCTGACATTTAGTGCCTTCTGATAGAAGTATGTGCTGCCACCTATGATGTATTTTTGTAGTGGGCAGAGGAAAACAAGTGCATGTATAAGTTATAGCTATGGCAGAAAATCAGAAATAGAGAATGGAAGCTAGCAGTCCAGAGGCATTATCACATTTAATCTGCACATGTCAGTGATTTTCAACTGGTGTGTCACAAGAATTTTTAAAATATGCAGTATTTGACTATTTAGTCAGGGACACTGACCTCTCTTCCCTTAAATAGTCAAATTTTAAAAAATGGCAACAGTCAACATAACAATAGCCATCTGGTGTGAATGAATCAAAAGTATACCTTTTTTGTTGTTTGTTAGATCGGCAAAAAATATAATATACTTTCTGGTGTGCCTCAGAATTTTAGTAATTAGTTTATGTGTGCCAAAGATGAAAAAGGTTGAAAATCACTGGCATATATTCTTTATGAAGCAGAAAAATTAGTTACTGTTACTCCCATTTTAGAAAGAAAGAAAGAAAGAAAGAAAGAAAGAGCCATAATGAATAAATGACATGCCTGTGGCCACTTGGTAAATAAAGGAACCAGAGCCTACTTGCATTCTCAATTCATATTAGAAAATATGCTTTCCATATTAAAAGAATGGAGATTCCTATGACCACGGAGCAGCTAATCTGATAAGATGGACATGAGAGATGATATGTGTTCAACAGAAGATCCAGACCTTAAAGTTACGACAGTTGGTTAAATATATGGTAACAGATGGAGACTCCTAGGCTTTGGATGGTGAGCACGCAATGCAATATACAGATGATATAGTATTGTACACTTGAAACTTACATAATGCTATTCCAATGTCAGCCCCCAAATTTAATTTTTTTAAAAGAAAAATTCTGACAGTTGGAATTATCTTCTTTAGCAAGAGAAGAGTATAGGTATACTCTCCTTTTGCATGTAAAGTCATATATTTCAGAGATGAAAAGAACAGATGATTAACTTGACATTCTCTTATGCAATGGAGGCCTCTTATCAGCTCTCTTGGAAGGACAGCCATCCCAATGCCACCAAAGTGGGCCAATAAAGACCTTGCAGGCCAAGACAGGGGTCCTTTTAGAATCTGCTCTGAGTCCACTTAAATACATGAGCAAATCAATGGCCAGTACACAGAGCTGACTTCATAGGTGTGTGACCTGTGCAGTCATATATGACCTGCTCTTAGAAGGGTCTTGCATTTACTTTCATGCTCTGGTGTTACTATCTTGATATTTGAATGATTTTATTGTTGAGCTTATGCTTTGTAAGTGAAGTCTGATAGGACAATTGAACATACACATGAGCAGCAGAGGTAGGCCAGGTGGCAGTGCACACAAGCATAGGCTCGAGCTGTGGCCATAGCAGGCAGTGTGGGTGCTGAGCATTTAGCCTGGTGGCCTGGTGTTCGGGTGCCTGCCTTAGGTAGTATAGGGCATCCCAGGGTGTTGGTTTTACTTTTCCATAAACTTTGTGTTGTATTTTAAGGACGAAGACTTATTTATTTACCCAATCAATGAATAGTAATTGAATGCCTACGACAATGCTCGGTAAACAAAATTAGGTTTCTGCCCTCATGAAGCTTACATTCTAGTTATATGTATTTTTTTCCAGTTGATGCAACAATAATCTACTTTTTAAAATTAGAATTATTGATTTGAGTGTAACAATGAAGAGTATCTTTATAACAAACAGGCTTTTATAATAACATGATTATAATAGCTAACTTTCCTGATTTATATAGTTCCATTGGAGAATAGCTTAAACCAGTTGAGTTTTGCTTGCTTTTATTATTTTCCATTAATTTTACTTTATAAGTGAAGACATCCCTAAATAGCTGAATATGAAATAATTTTGTTTTAGAATTGTGAAAATGGGAGACCGTACCACAGACACAGAACAAGAAAAGAAAAAGGAAAAAGAGAAAAAGGATGGAAATGTTCCTGTTCATACATTAGTGCCCACAATTAACATCCGAGATGAGCGGATTGTTGATTTATCTACAACTCCAGCTTTCATTTGTCTGCATGAGGTATATTTATTTCTTTTTATATATTACCATAGTAAGACCTGAATCATCTACCTCAAAGGTCAGAGGAAGCTAATATCATTATCAAAATAATATATTACAAATAACCTGTAGGAAATATGTACAGTTTGAAGTACTTTAGAATAATAAAATAGTTTCTACCTTCTCTTAAAGAGCTTGTCATATAATCCTGGAGTAATGCAGTAGTGTAGATTCTGATACTTTTATAACATAATAAATATTTGCATATATGCAGCCAGTTAAGTACATTGCAAAGGTTGGTAAATGAAGTAAAAGAGATTTATTTCATTATTGATATACTACATTTACTTCCATGAAATGAGGATAAAAGACCTATAATAATACAAAGAATACATGTTTACCTAACTAAGTGTAGTTACGGTAACAGAGTACTGAATCCTAATGTTTCCTTCAGCAGAGAAGCAAAAAGTGGAATATTCTATACTAGTGGCCCAGTGCATGATATTCTTGCACGGGGGGTGTCCCTCAGCCCGGTCTGCACCCTCTCCAATCTGGGACCCTTTGGGGGATGTCCAACTGCGGCAGTCAACATCCCTCTCACAATCGGGATTGCTGGTTCCTAACCGCTCACCTGTCTGCCTGCTTGATCGCCCCTAACCACTCTGCCTTCCAGCCTGCTCACCCCCAACTGCCCACCCTTGTCAGCCTGATTGCCCCCAACTGCCCCCCTGCCAGCCTGCTCGCCCCCAACTGCCCCCCTGCTGGCCTGCTCACCCCCAACTGCCCCCCACTGCTGACCTACTTGCCCCCAACTGTCCCCCTTGTCAGTCTGACCGCCCCTAACCGCCTCTGCCTCAGCCCCGCCACCATGGCTTTATCTGGAAGGTCTCCCAGAAGGTCTCCAGGTCTAATTAGCATATTACCCTTTTATTAGTATAGATAATAAAGAGCTAATATGCAAATGGTCGTCACACTGTAATGGCTCAGACACTCAACACTGGGGAGAGAAGAATGGGGACCAGCCAGGCACAAATGAGCTTGTGAGAGAGGAATGGGGACCAGCCAGGCTGCAGTCCAGGAGAGGGATAAGCTGCCCACCCCGCGGTCCTGGGTGCTAGCGCCTGTGTCTGCAGCCTGGGTGAAGCCAGCCCGGGTCCCGGGTGCCTGCGGCTGTCCAGAGAAGGAATCATGGGTCCCGGGTGCGGGGTGAGGCAGAGGCAGTTAGGGGCGATTAGGCTGGCAGGGGAGCAATTAGGGGCAATCAGGCAGGTAGGCAGAGGTGGTTAGGGGCGATCAGGCAGGCAGAGGAGTTAGGGGTGATCAGACAGGCAGGCAGGCAGGCGAGTGGTTAGAAACCAGCGGTCCCGGATTGTGAGAGGCAGTCAGACATCCCCTAGGGGTCCTGGATTGGAGAGGTTGCAGGCCGGGCTGATGGACCCCCCCCCCCCACCCTGTGCACAAATTTTGTGCACCGAGCCTCTAGTGATATATATTCTCATTGTCTGACTTTTAAAAAAAGGGATGAACATTTAGGAAATACCCAAACAGGAGGATTTTTAAAAAGATATTGACCATATATGCAACTGTTACCATGTTATGCTTGAGAGTTATACTTTAGGATATGGTTTAATACTGGACTATGTGAATATAACTGAATAAAACATCTAAGAAATTTAATAAACAGTCATAATAAAAATAAGCTTAAAAGCCTTAAAGTAAAAAGAGTTTATTCAAAACCAAGACACAAAACTAAATCTCCCCCCCCCCAATATTTTATTGATGTAAATACTTTAAACAATTATAACAATTGCCAATACCGGTTTGGCTCAGTGGATAGAGCGTCGGCCTGCGGACTGAAAGGTCCCAGGTTCGATTCCGGTCAAGGGCATGTACCTGGGTTGCGGGCACATCCCCAGTGGGAGATGTGCAGGAGGCAGCTGATGGATGTTTCTCTCTCATCGATGTTTCTAACTCTCTATCTCTCTCCCTTCCTCTCTGTAAAAAATCAATAAAATATATTTAAAAAAAAACAATTATAACAATGACTGTTGAGCATGTGTGTGTGTGTATTATCACATACATAATATTTATGTTATATATATAATAAATATCAGGAGTACATGATACCGTATTGATGTGTCCCATTACTGGTGTTGTTAACTTAGATCACATAGTTAAGTTGATGACTTCTAGATTTCTCCTCTGTAAAGTTATTATTTTTCTGTTTGAAATTAATAATCACCTTGAGGAGATACTCTGAGACTATATATCCTAAAATTTTTACCTATTAGTTTTATGTCTCTTGATGATTCTTGCCCAAGTCAATTTATCACTGTTATGATTGCCAAAGGGAGATTTTCTGATTCCATCATTGCTTCTACATTTCTTAGTTGGCTTCCTAATGGAAAGAAAGTACTTTCTCTTATCTATCTATCTATCTATCTATCTAATCTATATATATAGACCATGAATGCTTATTCTATTCACTGTCATTACTCATTTTGATGCTTCAATTGTTCCAGATTTGATCCTTTGTGCACTTTTTTATGTCATAAGAATATGTTCCAGGCTCATCTTGCATTTTCTTTACTCCAACCCTGGAGTCAGCCATTTCTCAAAGGACCCTTTGTTCCTTTTAGTGGAGAATGATATTTGAAAACTAAGACCTAATATTGGGTGTGTTCATTGCTACTAGTTTGTCATTGCTTCTAAGGCCTCTCAGTAGACAGAGCTATGAAAAAAGATGCATGATTATATTTATTCACACAAATTTATATCTATTTCTATGTTAAATCTTTATATATTTAAAACTATGGGTTCATATCTCTAGTCTTAATATTTTTAAGTGAGCAGGGTTCTCTATTTCTGCTAAAATTCATCACATGCCCAACTTTGCAATAGGATTTCTAATTTTACACCATACCCTTATAATTCTATCAAACAAAAAATAAGGCTAAACTAAAGTTTATTTCTACTAAAGGTATGGTAACAATAAAAATTATAGTCCAGTTTTTTAAGCTACAGGTAAAGGAGCATGAAAGGTTTGTTTTGCAAAGTCAAAAGAGAACTTAGGACATCCCCTTCATGTTGATCTTCAATGTAACAACATATCCTATATAATAAAAGGCTAATATGCAAATTGAACCGAATGGCAGAATGACTGGTCGCTATGATGCGCAATGACCACCAGGGGGCAGACGCTCAACGCAGGAGCTGCCCCCTGGTGGTCAGTGCACTCCCACAGGGGGAGTGCCACCTGGCTCATGGCTGGCGAGTGCAGTGGTGGTGGTGGGAGCCTCTCTGACCTCTGCTGCAGTGCTCAGGAGCAGCGAGCTGAGCGGTAAGGAGAGAGAGGGCGCAGGCCGGGCTAAAAATACACCCACCCACCCCCCCCCCCCCCCCGTGCATGAATTTCATGCACCGGGCCTCTAGTTAAATATAAAAAGAGTCAGTCTCTCAATACACATGTATACATAAATTATAGTTATTCATTCTTAGGTATGACCAGCCCTTGATGAAGTAGATACCTTAGATTATAGCATCAAAGAACTATCTTACCTACCCTTGTGAGAATTATAAAACTACTGAGTAAAATCACATCAATGATTACATCAATAATTTTACTGCATGTGAACTATTCCTCAAGTCAGCAAAACTTAAAATGAATTATTGGCTTTAAACGTCTTTATTTTTATAATAAATACCATTGAGATTGTTCCCATTGGCATCTATAACTTTATTTTCTAATTCTTTTCCCATTCCTCTAAGATTTATGAATCTTACAAAAAAAATTTTAACCTACTTTGTACAAGCTATCCCCCTTCAGTTATATAAACAGAAGCTGTGTCTGCAGAATTGCAAGAGTTCAGATGGCAACTGAAAGGAAACAGTCAGATTCCACTTCCAAAGGTCCAGATGCTTGACATCACATTGCAAGAACCAGAAGCTGCTTACAGCATTTATTGTTATTAATGTCAGTCGCACAACTGGCCCAGTGCTACTGAATCACAAAACATGGATGTCGTGCTCTCATCTAATCATGCCAACAGAGTGTGTTCAGTATGGCATTCATGGCACTCTGCAATTTGTGCCCAGACTTTTTTTGCAAATAGTAAGTCACGTAGACCCTCATCATCCTCTGCTTATGTTGCTCTCTTAGCAAGTCTCTCATATTCAGATGCCTGGGAAACTGGCACATTTTCACAAAGCAAAATGCAAGGTCATGGATATCCACAAATCCTCCAGTCTCATCACTTCTTGAAAAACTGTGCCATTCAAACTGACAAATCAAATAAAATACTTGCATCGGTCACACTTTACAAACCCTGGATCTGGTCTAATCTTTTAGAGTCTGGCTCAATTTCCAAGTCTTCTGAGAAACTTTGCCTGAGCGGTCAGCTCACTGTGGTTTCTCTGACCTCTCAACTATTACAGCGTTTGTAGGCTCTACCTGTCACTTGGTACTAAAGTCATTAACAAATATTTATTGAATATTATCTCATGATAAAATACTTCTCGGAGAAAATTTAGAATTCTCCACTGACAATATGATCACATTAAGCAGCAAGAGCTGGTCAGGTGGCTCAGTCGGTTGGGAGTCGACCCATACACCAAAAGGTTGCAGGTTCCATTCCTGGTCAGAGCACATACCTAGGTTGTGGGTTCGATCCCCAGTTGGGGCACATGCGTGAGGCAACTGATCTATGTTTCTCTTTCACATTGATGTTTCTCTTTCCCTCTCTCAAAAAATAAAAATCAATAAAGTCCTAACCGGGCAGAACTACACTGTGTTAATTCACAGTTTGGGATAAATGTTCAAAGTAATGCTTTGGAATTAAGCCACACAATTCCCATCAGTGGAGTCTGTGGGTCAATGCTGGACACCTGCTCCCCAACTCTGCCCCCGCTGCCTAATGATAGGCCCGCCTGGCACACCACGGGCCTTTCTTGTCCCATTGGAAATTGGATCCTGCTCTATTTTGCTTTTTTTTTTTTTAATTTTATGGTATAATGTATATACCGTAAAGCTCACAAATATTCAGTGTACTGGTTGGTGACTTTTTACATATGACTGTACCCAATATGTTCAGGAGTAAATTCATCATTCTTCTCCCAGTCCTAATTTTCCTCTTGGGTTCTCTTTGTCAATGTGAGAGTTAAATATCTCTTTTAAATATCTCTTGAATGTATCTGTTCACTGTAGGATGAGCTGATGTGGTAAAAGCTTTTTGGAGGCAGTAGGACATGAGAGGGGATAGTTCATCCCTCTCCATGGCATCCACTGTGAACCTGCTTTTTATCCTTAAGCTTTGCCCACACCCATATATGCACATACTTAGAATATCTTCACCTGGATGACTTCCAAGTTACTAAACATGCTCAGAAGTAAACACATTATTCTCCTCCCAAGCCCAGTTCTCCTTCTGTATTCAGTCAGTTAGTTCTCTCTTAGATATTTATTAAATTTATCTCATTTCATTCCTGCCATACCACCAATTAGAATACCATTGCAGTGATTAAGAGAGAGACTAAATCAAGGGTTGGCAGTGGGAAAAAATCTAGACTACACATAGGAGAGATATTACAGAAGTATAAAATGCTGGATGGATGGGGCAGGGTGGAGGTGAGGGAGATGGAAGGGTCTAAATTGATGCTTGGATTTCTGATTTCAGAAAGTGGCTAAATGTCCTATATAATAAAACCCTAATATGCAAATCTACCAAACGGCAGAAAGACCCGTTGCTATGATGCTCACTGGGGGAGCGCCACTTAGCCAGAAGCCAGGCTCATGGCCGGTGAGCGCAGCGGTGGTGGTGCAGCCTCTCCAGCCTTTGCAGCAGCGTTAAGGACCTAAGCCAGCAGGCAGACATCCCCTGAGGGGTCCCAGATTGTGAGAGGGCGCAGGCGGGGCTGAGGGATCCCCCTCAGTGCACGAATGTCGTTCACCGGGCCTTTAGTGGTACTATAGGTGACAGAGAATTCAGAAGAAACAACAGGTCTGAGGGAAATGTTGAATATGTGGATCTTGAGTTTCCTATGAAGTCCCTGGGCTGGAGATTTAGTCATTACACGTTCTTGATAGTATTCATATTGCCCTTTGAAAAGATTGCATATTGTTTCTTATGTATATTTAATAGCAGTCTACTGCTATGTATTTAAGGAAAGATGTTGCCATCCTTTACTAATTCCCTACTTTTAATATTATCTCTTTTACTGGGATGTTCATCTGTTCAAAAGATATTTTATTACTTTTTATACATTTTGTTCTTGTAAGGCTGGTAACAGATTAAATATATTTTGGGATTTTTAATAAAAAATTTAGATTAATTACTAAAAATACTGATTTTCTGAGGCTATTAAAGCTTCCTGAATTTTCCAGGTTGGACTTTCTATAGTTACTGATGAGTTTCTTGAGATAATCCATAATGAAATTTAAAATGCTTTTCAAATAATTAAAAAGTTTTCTATTTCTTTCATACATGAATTAATTAAGTAACTGGTAAGAAAGATGAAAATATAAGATCTCCATTCTTAAGGAGCTTACACTCAGTGTAGTATCAAGTATATAATTTAAATTTCACAATGATTCCTTAAGGAATAGAGGTTTGAGATG
This sequence comes from Myotis yumanensis, assembly GCF_028538775.1. Classification (NCBI taxonomy): domain Eukaryota; kingdom Metazoa; phylum Chordata; class Mammalia; order Chiroptera; family Vespertilionidae; genus Myotis; species Myotis yumanensis. Next base: position 69,711,753 of record NW_027223760.1, on the reverse strand, counting down.
TCATTGTTTTCATCTTAAAGGTTCTGAAAGATTGAGGCTTACCACAGGTTGTACAGATGGGTGGATGCAGAGACTGGCATGGAACCCAGGCTCCTGCCTTTTGTGTTAGCACACATTTCACCTGGCAGTCTTCACTTTGGCATTCACACATCTAAACACTGCTATTTTAGGATTTTACAAATTGACTTTTTAAGTAAATTGTATATTAAAAGAAAAAAATAATGATAAATATTTAATGCTCTATTTAAATATTTTTCCTTAGTCTCCCTGTCCCCTTAGTTATCACACCTCACTAATAGCTGTACTTAGAGGATATGTGTTAAAAAACTACTAAACTTCTTTTAAAAATCTTTCTACAAATCTTGCTGTTGTGGCATGCTCTTGCTTTTCCTTCACACATCCAGGCAGACTTGCAAGAATTTTGATTGACTGTCAAAAAGCTTTCAACAGACTGATCATTTATTAAACAATACAGATAGGTTCCATTTTCTCGTAAAGGCTTTGTGTTTTGTTTTGTTTTTTAACTCTGACAGTTAGGTGGAAATATAAAAATCTATCCAGTATGGAAAAAAACCCTGGTACATGCCTGGAATGCACTTAAACATTTGGAATGTTGACATGGCTCATATCTACTTACAAAGATTAAAGATGTACATTAGAATTACAGAAATATAAGCCATTTGCACTTTGCAAAGTAGATTAACACCCCTAAATTCAATCAGTAAAATTGTACAATGAAAACGTATTCAGGGTAAAGAAAAGAAGGTCCCATGTTAGGGCATTCTTACAATGTCATATTCAAAATAGAAAAAACAAACAAACAAACATGAAGATTGATTCTGGCCAGAAATCTGGGGTCTTGTCAGACTATGCTGTCTGAACAGGCTAAGAGTAGCAAGTAGGAGTTAGAAGAGTGTTAATAATCAGGAACAGAGAAGAATTGACAGTTCCTCTGCCTCCTGTCTGGGGATTACCTTCCCTTACTCATTCTGAAAATCTATACTGAGCATCGACCACATGCCAGACTCGGGGCTAGTTACCAGAGGAAAACGCAGCCGCAGCGCTCAGCTCAACTGTCCCTGTCTGTATGGTTAATTTTCTTTGATTTCCCTTTCTCTTTTTTAATTCCTTTGCTGACTTTACTAACATAATGTAGACCTATTTTGTGTGTGTGTGTGTGTGTGTGTGTGTGTGCACTCTGGGGTGTTTATTTTTAATTATATATTTAACAAAGTTTTAATTGCCTCTATTTTTTATTGCTTCTTTAGCTAATGTTGTAGCAAGTTAATTAAATATTTAAAAAAATAATCTAAACTCTGATGCTGTCACTGAACAGATGTTGCTTTTAAAATAAGGATTAGGAAAAATAATTAATGGCTTTTTGTTCTCTGGAGAAAGCGCTTGAGAGAGAAAGTAAATTAACTTTTGTAAGCTTGTGGCTCTCAGTAGAGAATGGGCATCTTGTGAAGAATGTGCATGGTACCTTCCGTAATCCAAGAACTACAGTCATGCGCCCATTAAGACAGGAATAAATTCTGCAGAGGGTGTTGTCAGGGGATTTCCTCACTGTGTGAACATCACAGAGTGTACTTAACACAAACCTAGATGGTAGAGCCTATTGTTGTGATTGTATGTGCTGTATTATGATATGACTGGCAGCACAATAGGTTTGTTACACAAACACGTGAGCAATTGTAGCATAAGTCCTGTCAGTTGGCTTTGCTTTTTGTAAGGCAAGTACCTGACTTACATTGCGGAGGCATCCACTTCAGCAAGGGCTATCTCCAATAGATACATTGTCAGCCACACACTAGACAAAGAGCCAGGTCTTCTCCCCACCTCCCAGACTCGTGAGGGTCTTTTTTGAGATCTTGGTTGATTTTGATAACTGACCATTTAAGCTATTTCCCCCCTCTTCTTGAGCTCTATATCCCCGCTCTTATATTTTAAATTCACCAATAGAAAGGCCCCCACCGTCAGCCCCAATAACAGTAGACCCCCCAGGCCTGCCCATGACCTCACTCTGTGCCCCCTGGTTCCTGGCATGCCTTGTGTGCCCCAGGGCTTGTAATATACTTTTATTTCAAAGTTTTCTAGTGGTTATTGCTGAAGGGCATCTTGTAATCATAATAACAACAAGAATCAGTCCAGTTGTGACACTGGTTTAGAAAAGGAAGACGTCTGCAGGATGCTCACCAGGGCCCGGTGAATGCCCCCAGGCATTTCTAGCCCATCGCATTACTATCAATAGACTGAGACCCATACAAAACAGTATTTTACAACAACTACAAAGTTACTAGCTGATAGGAAGTTTTCACCTCCATTCTAATCTTATGGACCACCATTGATATGCGGTTCATTGTTGACCAAAACATCTTTATGTGGAATATATTTGGTACTAAAGATGGAAGCTTAAGGATTAAAATAAATAATGTCATTTTCAATGAAAATCTATTATATATAGGTGGAAGGGGAGAGGGTACCCTTGTCTGCTGGGTAGAGTCTTTGGGGAATAAAGCAGAGGGAGTAGGATTGGGAATTAGGCTATCCAGTGACTGGATTTATAGGCAACACCAGTAAATGAGTCAGCAGTAGTGAACAGCGGGAACTTCAACTAAGACAAGACAATCATTATGGTTTTCCTTAGGCAAGCAAGATCAGGTCTCAATGGTCAAGTAGTGAGACACAAGCCATATTAGGAAGTTTATGAACAATATCAGAGAGCCAGGTAATAATGTTTTTTTCAGCCACAGGGTTAGTTTTTCTTTTTTCTTTTTAACTGTCTTTAATACATAAAATATGCCATGGTATAAAATTAAAAAGTTGCAGAATATTATAGTGTAAAAAGTAAGTCAGCCTCCCACCCCATTCCACAATCCAGTCCTTCTGTGCAGAGGGAACTATTGGGTCTTGCATATAGCCTTATAGAAGTCAATGCACAAATGAGCAAGTAGTAGTATAATAGACACACTTGCTTTTTTTCACACAGATATATGACTTGTATATTATTGTAATGCTTTGTATATAGTATTTCAGTGCATGAATGGACCATACTTTAAGAATTTAGGTTATTTTCAATCTTCTGCTATTCCCACAATGAGAGCGTCAATAACCTTATACAAGGCATCATTTCATACTGTAATAATCATAATGAAAGGACAACTTTCTAATAGTGAGATTGTTGGATCAATGGGTTTGCTCATTTAAAAAGTTTTTAACTGTGGAAAAATACGTGTATCATAAAATATACCACCTTAACTGTTTTAAGTGTACAGTGCAGAGTTACTAAGCATATTTATATTGTTGTATAACCAATGTCCAGAACCTTTCATCTTGCAAAACTGAAACTCTGTTCCCATTAAACAACAACTTCCTATTTCCCCCTCTTCTCAGCCTCTAGCAGTCACCATTCTACTTACTGTTTCTATGAATTTAACTACTCTAGATACATCATATAAGTGGAATCTTACAGTATTTGTCTTTTGTAACTGGCTTATTTTACTTACCAAAACATCCTGCATGTTGTAGCATGTGACAGGATTTCCTTCCTTTTTAAGGCTGAATAATATTCCATTAGACGTACATACCACGTTCTGTTTATCCATTCATCTGTCAGTGGAGACTTGGGTTACTTTCACCTCTTGACTCTTGTGAATACTGCTGCTATGAACATGGTGCACAAATATCTCTTTGAGATCCTACTTTCAATTCTTTTGAATCTATACCCAGAAATGGAGTTGTCATATCATGAGTTTGTGCATTTTGGCATTTTGTTTTTATTGCCAGGATGCTCTCCATAGAGGTGGTAATAATTTATGTTCCCACCAACAATAAATAAATGTCTCTTCACTCATACTAGCATTGCATGTTATCTAACTTTGGGATCTTTGTCATTCAGATAGGGGGAAAAATATATCTCATGTCTTTATATTTATCCTTTTATAAAGTAGAGCTTCCTTTTATATGTTTAAGGTTGTTTTTAAAATGTAGTGTATTAATAGAAAATGTGAGCTAAACTGAAATAAGCCGGTCAGAGAAAGATAAATACCACATGATCTCACTCATTTGTGGATTATAGAGAACAACATAGACTCATAAAAAGGGACAGATCCAAAGACAGAGAAACAGCGATCAGGCTATCAATCCCCAGAAGGAAAGTAGGGGAGGGAGGGGGTAAGAGGAAGAGATCAACCAAAGGACTAGTATATACGCATATAAGCCAAACCAATGGACATGGACAACAGGGGGATGGGAGCATGAGTGTGCGGCGGGCGCGGGGGGGGGGGGGGGGGGGCGGGGGGGGCCGATGAGGACACATTTGTAATACCTTAACTAATAAAAAAAAAAGAAAAGAAAAGAAAATGTGAGCTATAGGGAGGCCAGCAGATCAGGAGACAATTGCCATTGAAATTATTTATTACTCACAGTTCCTAAGAGAAAGGAGCGTGCATGCTACAGGGGTCAGCATGGGGAAGCACTGGGTCAGTCAGGAGACAGGGAAAGGGGAGAATTGGGGGCCAGCACCTTTATTGTGATTTCCTTGGGAAGGAATGGGGGAAGCAGGGGAAGCAGGCTCAGGATTGACTAGATTGAGTAATTTCAGCCGGCTCTGGGGTATAGGAGATGTCCCTAGTTATTTGGTACCTGGCACTGGGGTGATCAGGTCAGGTGTATAGTGGCCTGAATATGAGATCCTTATGAAGGAGGTGGTTGAAGAGTGTGGACTCTGGATTGGTTGGTTTGTATTTGAAAAGCATGGCCCTGGAGGAGAACTCAACTCAATGGTGGGGTGGGGGTGGGGGACCAATGAGGAAGGCAGGAAGCCAAGGCAAGGTGACTCAGGCATATTATCAGACTGTCTAGAACAAAGTGTATCCAGCATAAGCATGTAGGACAGACCTTAACGCACCAACTTTACAGAAGCTGAAAGCTTGGTTAATACAAAGACCTACTTGTACTTCCTTTTTGTGTGAATTCTAGTCACATCTTTTTTCCATTTTTTTATTGTGTAGTTTTTAACTTATAGATTCATAGAAACTCTTTATACATTTAGAAAATAGGCCTTTATACATTTAGAAAATAGGGCATGTATAATATGCATTGCACAAATCTTTCAGTTTGTTGGACTTCATTTAAGGGTTCTTTCCATGTGAAAATGTATCTTTTATGTGTTCTTTTGCAGCTTCAGGATTTGTGTCACACTTAAGAAGACCTTTGTTACTACTCTGAGATGATAAATTTGTTTCCTGTTTTCTCCTAGTACGTCGATAGTTTGAGTCATCATATTTTAACCTTTGGTCTGTCGGCATGTCTGTTGGTGTAAGGGGAAATAGGAAGGAGTTGCCAGCAACAAGCTTAGTACATACTAGAAATGCCAATCTGTTACCTTCTGAGGCAAAATTTCTTTACATATTCCCAGCCCATACATATCTGGCTGGAGGTCAACAGGTATACCTGGGTGGCATCAGAGATATGAAGTGAGGAGGTTCAAACTTCAAATGAAGAAGACAGGAATATTGCTGTCTGTAAAGATTATGTCTAAGAACAGACAGGCTCAAAATGTCTTAAACCTTAATAGTTTGAAAAGAAAATTCTCTGACTGGCTGGTGGTGGGGCAGTGGGGCAGTAAAATTGAGCCTTAGTTCTAGCTCTGCATGTACTAGCCATGCAGCCTTCTGCATGTCATTTAAGTTCTTGGAACCTATCTTCACTCTAATAGTACATTTCTCAGCTTAATGATCATTCAGAGGTACCTAACTCTCTGCCTACCATAGTGGGTTTCACCCTCTTTTTAAACTACATGTATCACTTTTTCCAGTGGAAATCTTACACAGAAGCACAACACGTAGAACAGATTTGGATGTGGTGAGAGTAGAGGTAAAGGATGCAGAGGTAAGAGTCCTCTGTTCTCTTGCTTCACATCTACTGTCCCCACCAGCACCACTGCCCCCAGGCCCTGAGCACCCAGGCTCTCTACAGATAGTTCTGTGACTGAGTGAAACCGAGCCCTCTCTCCCACCTCCAAATCCATCTCAGCACAGCCCAAACACATCTGCCCCCAGAAAGCCTTGACAAGCAGTGAGACTATATTGAGGTTTCCTTCAGGAATCAAAGAGGGAGTTCCACAGCACATCATAGAGCAAAACTCCAGAAAATTCCTCATCACAAAAGACGCCTCTCCCACACCCCTTAAATCCCCCTTTTAAAAACTTCCCCAGCAAGTTGTTTTGTTGCCCTCATGCTGGTTTCCCACCTCTGTATTGCCATCCATCTTCTGCTTGATACCTTTGACGGTTTCGTTATTTCGTAAAACCGTCTTCAGAGTTCCTTCCAGTTTTCCTTCCCACCACCCAGCATCGTACCATCACCTCTCAGGCCCAGGCACTGAGCAATCAGTAGGTGGCACGGGACCCTGCAGATACTTAGATGTGAATTTTCCTTGCCCTGTCATAAGGATTAAATGCCGCCTCTTTGACTTTACAGTCCAATCCCTCTCCTCTAATCTGATCCACCATTCCTTTCTTCTTTTGGTGTCTGTCCCCTGCCACATACCCCATGCTCCAGCTGTTTTCCAACCTGCTGCAGCCTTTGCTCATGCCGTGCCCTGGGCAGGAGTACCCTCCTCCGCGTTTCTGTGCTTCAGCATTCCACCGTCTTCAAGCATTCCACTTCTTAACAGTGTGATCACTTCTGTTTCTGTAACCTTGCATGGTGCTTGTACATACCTCACTCCATTTATTATTTTCTTTCCTGTTTTTTAAGATAACTGATAGTAGCTGTAGCAACATTGAAGGCAGGACGCCTCTGGTAGTCTTCTTGATGCTCCTTGTGGATTCTAAGCTTCCTGTTGCACATGTAACCATGCCATTTTCAAAGGAATGATGTGCATAGTAATTCATACGGCCCTTCACCAAAATAATCACACTACTGAATGACTATTTTACAAGGCAAACTTCAAAAAGAGAAATTTCTTCTGAATTTCTGAATGTATTTTCCACATCAAGTCCACCTAAACTTTCAGATATTTAAATGTTTAGTGTTAGAAATAACATACCACATTAGAATCTTCATGTGTCTATTCCAGTTTTTATTTTTGCTGGCTGAGCTCCCAAAGGAATATGCTATGGGGAAGCAATGATTTTAAGATATTTTTTAAAACAAAACAAAACCTTTTCTTTAAGTGAAATTGAGGTGGAGCCCCAAGATATAAAACAGAAGCAGAACTACTCTAGGTGAACAGTGTTTCGTGCATCATATATTGTCCTGGATTTTTTTCATATTCGTGGAATATGTCTGCAGAACTTAAGGGTCTCTGGGGACACAGTTTGAGAACCCCCCACTAGCAGTTTAGCATGTTAAATACCACTACTGTATTCAACGTAAAAGTATCGGTCTTCATGCCCAACTTCCATCCTATCCATGATATCAGAGCCTCCCTAGATTTCTAATCATTGGTTTGATCAGATAAAGACAAAATTTTTGTTATAGAATAGAAATAAAAAAGTCTTCACTAACATCCTTCATTTGTAAATTATATTCACATTTTAAAATAATCATTTCATGTAACAAATTAAGAACTTCAGTGTTTACCGGAGAAATCTTTCAGCTTCCAAGGAACTTACAAAGTGCTCTGAACTTAAGCAGTTTACTCTCATCAGTGATTCTGCCATGTAACCATGGAAGTGAAATAGTGTTTGGAGAGCATAGAAACTTGTTTGCCTTTTCTGTCAGAGTTGTTATAAATTCTGACTTAACTGCAGGAAGAAAATAATGTTTAACCACTAGGTTAAGTAGGGACATTAACATACTTGGAAAACATATTAAACTTTGAAATATCTCCTGTCAACAGAATATTATGTAATTGTTTTTGAAAAGATACAAAAAGAGGTGTTTCATCCTAAGCTGAGATTTAATTGGAATCATTTCCCACTTTGTAGATTTACATAGAAAGTCAGAGCAGGGGTGATACTGAGATTTGCTACATGTGGATGCTTCACCGTGGAATCATCACGGGTTATTTATCGCGGAAAATTAGCCCACTTCATGTGAAATACACCAATAAAGCCAGGACAGCTGAAAATGGATAGTGGTCCACACATGATAAACAGTTTGTAGATAACAGAAGTTTATTGATTTTTTTTCAGGGAAAACTTCAGTGGTGTAAAACATGACCTCCTTATTGCGGCATTAATCACAGCAAACAGGGATAACATTGCAGATGCTCCTAGGAAAGTTGGCACTCAGTAAGTGACAGCTGCTTGTCATTATTAGTATGTAGCAGCATGAATCTCTAAACAAAAATTAAAACAGGTTACAGAGATTAACTGAAAAGAATTATGATACTAGCATTGCTGAATGGAAAATAAATGGAAACGACTAGTTTTGTGGGCCTTTTTTTTTTTATAAACCCTCACCACTAAGCACAAATTATTTACTTCTTGTGGGAGATGAGAAAAGCCAACTTACAGAGATAGAATCTCAACAAACGTTCAAATCCAGATGCCGCACCTTTGTATGAGGCCTTTGTAATAGGGAGGCAGTCTATCTTAAACAGCATCACCCTTAATTACTCAGAGGAAATCTTGAGCGCTAGAGATTAAACTCAGATTTTGAGAGTTTAGAAAGTTTTTATTTGGAAAAAAAAACCTATTCAAAATACTTTGATAAACATATAACACCATGTTATACACATGACAGGCAGGTGGTATTTATTGGATTAAAATAATAAATATAAATGTAATATTAGTTGTTTTAAGGGGCTGTCGACCATACATTCAATAAATACTTTTTTAGTGAATTACAGATAAATTTACTCCAACATTTCTATTTCTGTAAGTCTTAGTCCCAAGACATTTCCAGCTTCGTGGCTTTAATCAGTATAGCTGCTGTTGAATCTAGGTTTGTGTTAATCAAGCAAGCCATTAGAACCAACCACATCTGCTCACACCAGCCCATTGAATTAAGAATTCCTGGCAAATATATCTATATCAACTAATTCAATTACATCTGAAATTCTGTTTTTTCTTCTTTAGTCAAGCAACCTTAAAATCTATCTCCACGTGTGTTTCCCCAGTTTTCTGCTGATATAAAGTAGTATAAAGGCTTCTTCTCCAATATGACTATAATTGACAGTAGGGCACGCCCTGCTCAAAGGTCTAGAAATGCCAAAGGAGGACTAAGGTTGCTTCCTCATGAGAAAAAGTAAGTGTGTCTTTCAGCAAGAAGAGCCTTAGGGACCACTTCCAGGAGCAAGGGAGGCTCAGTCACTCTTGGGAATTTAGGGAACTGAGTTCTTCAAGTATAGCCAACTTCTCTCATTTCTATTCTCTCAACTCTTCCTAATTAATCAAAGAAACCTGGCAAAGCTATGATTCAGCAGACGTTGCAACTTGGCAACACATAGAATGAAATTAGAGTTTGGATTCAACCAACTCTGTTTGATATCTCAGGGGAGAAAGGGGGAGATTTGGAATTGAAGATGGTTTCCAAAGGGGTCTTTAGTCTAATCTGTAATTTTTAAAAATTAAAGCATTCATAAGTCTTGTGAGATTAAAATTAATTTCAAGATTACAATCTATTATATAAAAAGCCTGTGGTCATCACGCCATCACGCTGTAATGACCTATCAGCAGGAGGCTGCGTGGGGCTACGTGTGTGGCGAGGCGTGTGCGGGTGGGCAGGGACTTGACTCTGGAGGACTTGACCAGAGGCGCGGGTGGGTTTCTGGGTACTGCCTCCCATGGCGGCAGCAGCCGCAGGACTCTTTCTGGATCCCGCCAAGCCGCGGGACTCTGGGTCCTGGGTCTCACTCAATTTCATGCACTGGGCCCCTAGTATAGTATAAGAAGTGTGAAAATACTTTTTTTCTTTAGAAACTCAGGTAGGACAATCACTGTCCAGTCCAGTACAGCCCTGCCCTCTACATGACATGTACCCAGAGGCTGTACCTGTTACCAGACTGGGAGCCGGCCCTGTTCCAGCAGGATCTGGGACTTGTAGAGTGTCAGGCAACCTCCAGGTTCTTGACTAGCACAGGCAATTTTTAAGACATGAGATGAAATTGAGAGTAAGTTTATTAAATCTTGGGACAGTGAAGCGAAGGAAGGGCCCTGGAGACAGGATCAAGGTATAAGTAATGCTGGGAGAGCTGCCGCTACCCATTGCTCCCCTGGGTGCAGGTCTCATCGGGACCCTTAGAGTGTGGGATAGAAGCAAAGTACTCACCTGAGGAAAGAGGGGGAGGGTGGGGGCCGGGCATGCTCAGTATGCTGGTGTCCTTTGTCCTGAGGGTTTTATGTATTTTCTATAGGCGGGAATTTTAAGGGAGATCCCACCCAGGGGAGGATCTCACAGAATATTCTTTAGCTCTCCAGGTGTGTCATTTAGAATGCTGATGTAGCAAAATGAGCATATAGTTGGTTCAGGGGTCATTCTCTGGTTAGTTTCACCTCTATCTTGGATTAGTCTGGCTCTCATTGGTTTTTTGTTATCTTTCTCCCTAACGTGATTTAAACCATTTGCTTTTAGGCGTCTTTGGTTAGGAAGAATAGGGTCTTGTGATTTACTTATTAGCTGGCTGTTAACTGCCCAGCTATTCTGGCCATTTGTTCAACCATTTGTCTCCATTTTCTCCATCTGCTCTCAGTATCTTTGGTTAGGGAGGGTTAGCTGGCCGTGAGTTGCTCAGCTACTCCAACCATTTGTTCAGCCACTTGTGTCAGTTTCCTCATTCCACTTGCCAGGGAATTTTATCAGATTCTTATTAGCCTTCCTCAGTTCCAAAACCCCTTCTAAATTTTGCCATTGTTACGTACCCAATCCTGTAGTTTATATTTGATCTCTCTTGCCATATTTCCCCCTGGCTTCAATCACTTCTCACCTGTATGTACCCTCTCCCAAATCCTCTGATTTGAAAGTCCCCACTCCTTCCCCAACTATAACTCTGGCTTCTTTAGACTATAGTCTTCCTCTACGCGAATGCAATCATGAACCACTTTGAGTAACAACATTCCTGTCTCAAATTTCCTTTACATCCTAGAGACAAACAGATTGATTTTAGGGTAGAATCTACATAACTGTTGAATAATGTAATGAATAAGAAAGGATACAGTTGAACCTCGGTTCTCGAACTTAATTTGTTCTGGAAGGCTGTTCGAGAAGGAATTTGTTCAAAAAGCAAATCATTTTTTCCCATTAGAAATCATGTAAATTGAATTATTCCATTCCAGACCCCCAAATGATTTTGTTTTAACCTTTCTTATTTAAGAGAAGGGATTGTTTAATGTACTGTTTAATCTATAAATAAACACTTCTTTTATTAAATTTATCAAACCACCCCCTACTGGCCTTAAAGGAATCACTTTCTGTACTCATTCCAGGGGTGTCTTTCAGGTCAGCATGCAGCATCTTCACTTGTTCATATATCACTGCTTTCCAAATGCTGTCACCAGCTAACTGCTTTTTGTTTATCCAAATCAACAACAGTTTTTCCACCTCTTTTATTGCCTGTGATCATTGTTTTTTTTTATGCCCTTAGCAACATTAGCATTCTTGATGGCCTCCATATTTTAAAATTTTGCTAATCATTGATTTTGGCCAGCAACAGTAGCATTCTCTCCTTTGTTTTGTTGCCTGAGAGAGGCTTTTTGTCATGCTAAGGTATTAGCATGAAAGGATTGTCAGTTCCAATCTCAAAGTTTGTCTAGACAACTGAGACATTTTTTGTGTGAACAACTTGGTTGAGAACCGAATTGTTTGAGATGGGAGACCTTGGAGAAGTGAGATTTGACTGTATTACAATGGTATAGGACAAAAGAGGAGAGTACCAAACTCCTCCTAATGTCTTCAGAGAAGACTGTCCAGAAGAGATAACTATTTAGGATGATAATGATGATGATGCATATGTATGTTCTGAGTGATTTAATACGTTATTTCATTTAATCCTCTCAGTAACTCTAACAGGAAAATTCTCTTGTTACCCCTATTTTATCATTGAAGAGGCCAAAGAACAGTGAGATTGACTTTGCATATGATTACACAGCTTGCAAAAGGTGGAGCTAAATTTCAAACATAGGAAGTCTGGCTCCTGGGTCCCTTCTCTTAAATCATAGGTGAAAAGATAAAACTCAGTCAAGGTTGAGAACGGCATTCTACCTAAACCAAGGCAATAGTATACATAGTCATGAAAATATGAGAGAACATGGTTTGCTCAAGAACAAGGCATTCAGTGTGGCAGGAGTGTGAGTAGAGGTGGAAAAGGACACTAAAAAGGTAGGGAGAAACCAGTTCATGAAGGGGCTTATTTGTTGGGTTTTATTGTGTAGGAAATGAGTTGTTGAAAGGTTTTAAGTAGGACAATAACATGATCAGAACTGCATTTTTGCACAATCCCCCTGACAGGGATATGGAGGATAGATTGGAATAGATTGAAACTGGAGGCACAGGTTACTATTCAGAAGCATTTGCATTATCCTGAGGGTATGATGAGGGCTGAACCAGAGCAGCAACATCAATGATGGAAAAAGTGGAGATGGAGTTGAATGCCTCAAAATGAAACTGAAACTTTTGTATTTCAGATGTGTCAACAGTATTCTAATAGAGGGAAATAAGATAATGGTGTTCCTGTATTTGCCTCTGTCTTCCTGTTAGTAAAACAGCACTCGTTAAAGTCTTGAGTCAAAGATATTGTCCAGTTAGGTAAACATTACACAACTTTTCAGACAAGAGTAAATATATAAATATTATTTCACGGACAATAATGTTTAATATTTTCACATTGAAGAAATAAACAGATATAAAAATTAACTCTTATATTTTACAGGGTTTTTGAAAGACATGAAACAAATTTATTTATACATAAAGAAAACTAAGAATTATAAATGAGCTTATTGTGATGACATTACCCATAAAGACCAGCAAATATTACTAGAATATCCTCTATGCTTTGCATATTTAAGCTCTTTATCTATTAAACGGATATGTTATTAATTCCTTGGAGCATTACTGCTTATCAGAATAATTTGATTTTTTTTTTTCCCCTCAACGATGAGTGAATCCGTTACACTTGGAATTTCTAAGAACCTAGTTTTAGTCTCTATTTTCAAAGAATGATAAAGCTCAGAAATAAAGTCTTAATTAAGATAACAAATATTGGCCATTAAAATGGAACCAAGACAAGACTCTAAAATAATATATTTGTTAATAGTAAATTCACATTTATGAACATTAGTGAATATTAGTAAATAGTTATCTTTCTTTTTAAGTAAATAGTTAAGTCAAAAGACTCTTGTAGATATCAACATGTTAAAGATTATAAAAATCTAAAATTTATTTAGTAAGTGGCATGAAATGATTTTAAAAAGGAATTTCTATGTTACAGAATTTTTTATTAGAAAAGTACCATAAAGTATGATGGAAAGTAATATTTTGACCCTTTGAAATAAGGTAGAAGGATAGCTTTTGAATATTTACATGCACTAATGAATTATATGCCAGATTTTCCTGAAATGATACCTAGTTCCCATTAAGTCAGTGCTCACTCACTATATGAGCTATTTTTTTTCAGAACTGTATTCTGTGAGGAATCCATTTTTGACCACAGAAATTTAAATTTATTTAAATTTAGTATACATATATTAATGATTGTATATGGTGAATCAAAATGCCCTTATCTGTAATAAATACATTGTATGATATTAAAATGTTCCTTTAAAAAAAAAGAGAAAGAGTAAATCAGTTACAACATTTACATTTGGTATCCTATTGGGTAGATACGCAGCCTTTGAAATAGACAATTACCGATTTTGGTCTACAGTGATACATTTTGGTCATAACCTAATTCTATTTGTATTTCTCTTTAACATTTTAATAGCATTCATAATAACTTAATTTTCATCATGTTCTCCTAAAAACTTTGTATGTTATATATTATTAAAAGGATTTTTGCTTCTTTTTGATTAAAAGTTTCTGTAAAGGGTAATACTTGAAAAGTTAACTTGTTACCTAATCATTTTCAAATAATGAGTAAAGGTGCATCTTTGTGAATATATTTTAAAATCTTGGTTACTATAGTAGAAACAGACACTAGCAATGAAAGCTTGAATTTATTTCTATGACTCACATACAACAAGTATTTCAAATTTTATTCTAGAGTATTTTTAAATACGCAGCAGAATACTACTGCTCTCTCTGAAATGATCCCTTTTTACAATGATGAAACTTAACACATTATTTTTTATAATCTTTAGAGTATGATATTTGCATTCCAGAATTAATGAATTATAAAAGATCCAGATACTTTTGATTGGTTAAAAAAATAAACATCTTTATTTGAATCCTTCTGATAGTAAAATAACCAATACACCAGTTAGGATTAAGATATATACTATTTGAACTACTGTTCTATATATATCAAAATTCATATGCTTTTTATAAATAGATTTATCTATTTATCCTATAAAACTTAGCTTTAAAGCTATTACTGCTAGGGATATAAAACAGGCCTTTAGAGCATTATAGACTATAAATAAATGCTTCATTCTTCACCCACACCAACCTCTTCTAAAGAAAGCTTACCAGTAGTCTTGCACAGTAGTGAGCAATTTTAAAAAACTATTAGGCATAGAGAGTAAAGGAAGATAATATTTATATTAGAGCAATTTTCACCATAAAACATCTAAAAAGTTAAAAACTGTGAATGAATTACCTTTAAACCATGGTCCTTATAATTAAATTAATTTTCTGAATACCACATTTTTTAATATTTTAAATGACAAATATTTTACATTTCATGGAGTACCTGAACAGCATTAATTTGCCCGGGAACTAAAATGCTATAGGGTCTTTCTGACCAAAAGTAAATGCCATAAATTGAAGAAGTTTATCTCAGAATGAGGATTAGGGTATTTACATACAAATAAATACCCAAATAACTCTTTATATCCCAAAAATAACAATATACCCTCAGATGTGTTTGTCATAGCCAAAATACAAATTATTTGTGTAAAATCTAGCCTGCTGAGTAAACAATTATTTTTTAAATATAGCAAGTAATATAATTAATGTAAAACTTTTCAATTAATAGAAATTAAGATAATTATAAATCTAATGTGTAATTCTCAATATTCCCTGGTGCTTGCAAGTGTTCTTTAGCGTAACAGCAACAAAGGACTCCTTTAAATTGCATATATTTTTAGCTTTATTTCCGATGCTGTGTAGCATAAGAACTCAGTGTTCAGAGATAAATGTGTAACCATGGAAAAGGAATACAAAAAGAAATTAATTGCCCTATTAGGTAATGAATACTCAGAGGAATGAGCATTAGTGATTTATGGCTTAAAGTGCTTGGGTCTGATCATCATTTTGGCCTTTTTGAAGGAGGACTTATAGCCACCAGGCTGTGCCTCACTCATACCAGGCCAGGTGCCCCAGAAAATCCCATTACGGACACCTCTGTATTTTTGGTGATAATATTTGCCATTTAAGTTTGCAGAAAGACATGCATCAAACCACCAGCCTGAACTGTAGAAGTGCCCACAGTTCCCAGAGGGGTATCGATCATTGTCTCTGTCTGGGGTGGTAAAAAACTTCATGTCATGGTTGTAGTGTTTACTGAAACGTAAGGCATCTCCAGCTGTGCCATTATAGTTACCAACGTGTAAACGGTATTTGAGAAACTCATTGGCCACATAAAACTCATCATACAAGGCATAGAGTTTGACACCATTAAAGTCTTCAAGATCTATTCTTAGAATCATCTCCTTACTCTTGGTCAGAAGGTGGATTTTATCATTCCCCAGCCAAAATTCTTTTCTGAGGTTTCCAAAGCCTGCTTTGTAGTCTTGCCATGTTTTGTTGAAGTTGGTGCTTCCATCGAGACGTGCCTGCAGCACTGTCCAGCCTCCCCCCATGGTCTCCATGTCACAGTAAACTTCGAAGCTACTATTTTTGGGATCCGGTGTAACTCTGTAGGTCTCACTGCTTCTCTTGCCTATAGTGTAGTATTCGGAGCAATCTTTATAGATTAGATGTTGAACTGAAGGGAAAAGAAAAGAAAGACATTGGATTTTGTTTAAAAAAACCCCACTATGCATCTGAAGAATTCTTTGTATGTACAAAAGCAGCTTGACAGCTCCATCAATGGTGATAATGGAACCTTGCTCTGCTAAACTTACTTGAAACTGTTTAGCAAATGCTTGTTAAGGCCTCAGAAAAAGAACCTGGTGTTACAAAGCAGACAACACACTCTTGGTTGGCAATAATTTTGACATCGACAACAATCAACAACAAGAAGAAGAAATAAAAATAATAGTTTTAAGAATTTAGTCATTTTTAGCGAGGGCTACCCTCAATAGGCATTCTGCCAAAGGCTTGATAACATTTTTACACTTAATCTGCACATGATCCTTATGATGTAGATACTATTGCAAATCTGCTGGTGACAGTATTTATATTCACAGAGGATCAATGGCTTGCCCAAGTTCGCAGAAGCATTAAGTGGCAGCGTCAGGACTGAGTTCTAGCTGGCTGCATAGCTTGTTCTTGTAACCACTGCATTAATTGGTCCTGAAAGTCAGATGATTCCAGCTCTCCTATTCCGCGCTTACAGAGGAACCATAGGCTTCTCTTTCCTTTCACCTAAAGGGGCTGATGGCCTCCGCTGTCAGAGAGTGTTACAGGATATGTTCCAAATGACGTGTTAAAATTCTAATGCACAGCACTGATCACACATTCACATTTATTTTACTTGCTTGACCACTAAATAAAGAAGCTCAAAAAAAAAAAAGAAGCTCAAGTTAAAAGGAAATTTTTTCAATAATATTCCAATATTCTTATTACCCAAAGAAAGTATTTAGCCAGGTTTCATATATTTGATTTCTAGAAAGAAATGACAGGTGATTATGTTCAGAATAAAAATAATAATTAGGTAGCATGGTTCTATAGGAATCCAATACAGGTATTTACTCCCAGATAATTTTTATAAAAATCTATCCCAGGTAAGTTAAGTTTAATATAGGCTGTCCCCCCCAAAAAAGTACACACACTTTGAATAATTATAATAATTTCAATGGGTTAAGTCTAAACAGAAAGAAACATCAATGAGCTATCAGCTGTTAATGTGTGTATACATTTGGGGGGGCACCCTGTATAAACTACTCTGAGGCATAATAAATCTATTCATGTGTATTTAGGATTCAAAGTATTCTGATATTTTCCTAAAACTTTTAGTTAAAAAAAAATAGACGAGAAGCTAATGTGTGCCCACGGATGTCATCTACCTCTCTGCCTTGCAATGTGTAGGGTAACTTCAGATAGGAGCTGCCTAGTGTATTGGCAACAGAGGTCCTGAAAACCCCCACCTAGCTTCACTGGCAGCTTCCCTGGGGATGGAGCAGGCATGAGGCACTCATTCCAAATGAACGTGATCCCTGCCCTAAAGCACCATATCCCTTCAACCTCACACTCGTGGTAAGTCCTAGACCTAATGCCCAGATGGCTTTCCAAAGTGTAACAAGACCATCAGCAGCTGTGGCCCCAGGAACTCAGATGCACAGCCAGGGTTTGGAGGAACCAGTGCCACAGCTGGTTCATGGGCAGAGCAGGCAGTTAGGTTTGTTATCTTTGACACACATTTATTAAAGTCAATTCAGGTCATCTGGATGGTGAGGATGGGTTCTATTGTTACACGCTTGAATTCTAGTAAAAGAGTTGGGGAAGAAACAGGAATGTGCTCCTTCCCTGAGTGGCGTTCCAAATCTCCCCTTACCATGCTTTTGTGTCACTAGGTCTCAAAGCAAAAAGCTTTACCCACACGTGAAACCATATGACTGCCTTTATTCCAGCTATTAAATCTCCCATTTTCACTAGGTATTTGGGGTTATCTACTGCAGATTACTTGCCAAGATCTTTCCAAGATCTCCTATTGCTACATGAGAAAGGAGCGGTCAGCAGACCATAGAAACTGACTTTCTATGAACAGAGTACAACCGCAAATACTGCCTTGTCTCTCTCTATGTTTTCAAGCACTTCAGTAAAGAGATAAGCTAAATGCACTAAAATGTTAAAAAATTCTACTTCGCTACAAAATTTATATGTACATTTGACATCAGCAAAGTGCTTTGAAATTGAAAGTGCTTTCTAATGGCTACAGAACTAATCATGATTTTTGTAACTACCATTTCTATGATCACACATTTGCAAAGATATTAGTATTTTCCGCACGACCTGGCTGAATAAAAGGCTTAATTTATTTAACCGGTCATTTTATTTAACTTATTTGCTCGGGTGGTTAATGTTTATAAGTATTGTCTAGCTACCTAACATCCATGAACAAATGATAAGAAAATGGTTATTATACATACCTGGGCGTGATTGTATCTGTTCTTGACTGGGACACTTTGAACACTTCCCATCCAAACTATTGACCACAAACGTCAGATTTGCCACTTTGCTGTCAACGTAATTTTCTACGTTGTTCATGTTCACAAGATTCAGCTTCTCCAGGCGACCCTGAAGCACGTCGATCTCCTTCTTCGCGTTCTTCAGGTCAGAGGACAGCTTGTTCACCTCGCTCTCCAACTCTGTAACTCTGTTGTCATCCGCCTCTCCCGGGTCCCCCGTGCCCGGTGACAACAGTCCGCTTCTGCCCGGGTCTCGGTTGTCATCCGCCTGCAGTTTGCTGTCTTGGCAACATTTCTTCAGGCTGCTTACGATTTCCTTGAGGTTCTGGACTTCTTTGAACACCTCCTCCATCCTGCCGAACTGCTTGGGGAGCTGAATCGTCAGCGGGGGCAGGTTCACCTGGTAGGGGCATTCGCCTCCCTGCTCGCATTTCCCTCTGCTCTCTAGCCTCACCGGGCAGGCGTCCTTGGCCGTTTCGTCTTTAATTTCTTCCGTGTCATTGTTTGCCGCAACCAAACAACTGTAAGCAGCCAGGACAGCCGAGCTCAGGCAGCACCAGGTGGCCAGCTTCATCTCCGCGGCGGTGCGCACCCCAGCAGGGAAGTGTGGAAGCGTGCTGGGCTGGAGCTGTTTTAACAGCCGCAGCTGCTGGCCTGACTCAGGCTTTCTGTTGTCAGAAAAGGGCGGGAGCACTTGCATCACAAGTTTCAGAAACGAGGAGTTGCCCTCAGCCAACTCAGTTTTCCAAAAACTGTTCCTTATTCCCAATCAGAAGTACGCTCATCGGGACTACTATGAGTTGGTTGGATGCACATAATTGAACAAATTTTACTTTCATCGTTTACTTGATAAAGCACAAGAAAAATCTTGTATTTCAAAAATAATGATGCTCCAAGTAAATCATTTAATTGTACCTAACTCCACTAGAAAAAAAATATTTCGAAGATACAAATTAAGTCCTAGTTATTCACACTATCTGAAGAACAGAAATATTTACAGAAACAGAAATAGTCCTTTTTCCTTTTTAGTACATGGCATTGAGGGTCCTGCATTTTCTTCATGTTGGACATGCAGGTGAAATCTTAAAATTTTTTAAAAATATAACGACGTGCACCCTTCTGACTTGTGCCATGGACTGTTTGAAAAAGGGAAGAAAACTGGTAGAGAGGAGGGGGGAAAAGCTGCTTTTTATTACTTTGACCATAACATAGTGTAGCAGAAATGACTAAAACACAGTTAAAAGTACATCATTGTCTTTCAACAAAACCAGCAGCCTCCTCCTTTGCCCCTTCCCATCTGTGAGGTTGTGTTGTCATCTCCCAGAGCTGCCCAAGTGTAAGTCTTTGAACTGTGCCTGCCTCTGCTGGGATTCTTCTGACCCCAAGCATCTTTGCCTGCCTTTCGCACTGGCAGCCCCGCTCTGTGAATCCTGCCTCTATCGTGGGCCCCATTCACCTGCTCTCTATGCCTCTTGGTGTAACACGTCAGCACTCAAGACTTTTCAGACTTCTGTTTCATATTTTTCAAACTTTTCTCCTCAGAGGCCAAGGGCAAGAAGGAGGAACAGGTTCAATTGGAGAAACCACCTCCTTTTAATTTGTTTTGCATATTGGCATCTCACACAAGATTTCTTATTTAAAACAAAGCCTTTCATTGCTTTAAAAATAATTTCAAAATGACTGATGTGGATAAAAATCCAAATTCTTTATTATATTACTTAAGGTACTCTGTAATCTATCTCATATTTATTTCTTGAATTGACTTTCCTCTGTACCCTCTTCATTCCAGCCAAACTACCCTCTTCATGTTCTCTAATTGTGTCAGGCTCACTTTACATTCCACAGCTGTATTTACTCCTGAATACTTAGGAGGCCTGGATCCCACCCCTGGATCTACCTCTTATCGGATATATAGATTATTAACTTTACTGAGCCTTAGGTCTTGTAACTGTGAAGGAGGAATTTGGCTATTTTTCCCTCGTACAGGAATGAGAGTTATAAAAACCTTTGAGTGGAGTGCTTCAGGGAAAAAAAAAAGTGTGTATAAAAGTAACATTCTTTCCAAATAAATTTGTCAAACATGTTCTACACACCCTATGCCTCATTTTTCCTCCATCCTCTTCCAGTCTTTTAAAAAATTAAGTTGTTTTCTCTTCATTTTATTCAATATGTTCAAATCAGTTTTATACAATTCTTAAACTTTCTGATTAAAAATATCTATTCAGTCTCCTAATTTTATTTCTCTTTCCTTACCCACTTTCAAGCTGTGACACTCCCCTGTTGTGAGGGGAGACATAAATGAATGATTAGATAAATTTTAAAAGAAAGAGAATGATTATAATATAGATGATATAAAAAGTCTATATAATAAAAGGCTAATATGCAAATTGTCCCCTCAACCAGGAGTTCAACCAGGAGTTCGACCAGGGGTGGGGTCAGCCGGCCAACTGCCCCGCAGCCCCTCCCCCTGGCCAGCCTGGCCTGTTTGACCCTGATCAGGGCAGGCCGGCCGGCCCCACCTTGCATGAATTTGTGCATCAGGCTTCTAGTATTTTATAAAGTAGAAGCATAAAAACAAAGTAATATTTTAAAAGAAAGAATAAGATATTATGTAATAATATTGTATAAAGTAGAAATATATTGGAATAATGTTTAGTTTAAGGTACATTATTAAATGCCCTTGACTGACTAGGGTATATATAAATCCATATAGTTAGCCAGTCAAGAACTTATTAAGGATCTTCTGTGTACTTGGACCTATGCTAGAACATATAGAAGATGTAAGCCATGGGCTCTTCCATTTGTTCATTCATTCGTTTATCCATCCATCCAGACATCATAGTAACTGAGCACCATCTACATGCAAGACTACACAGGCACTTAGCCTACTAGAGAACAAATCATACAAAAATTCCTTTCCCTTCTTAGGAAGGTGTATTGAGGATCTTGTAGTTTCTTGTGGGACAATCAAGGAAATCAGAAACACTTTTAAACATTTCTAAATCTAACAAAAGAGCAGCTTTCTGGCTCTTGTAATGGGCTTTGTTTCATGTGCTTGAATCCAGGATTTGCTTTCCTAGCACTACTGCTAATTCTTGGGCCCTGCACACCCCCACTTAACCAAGGGCAAATGGCACAATCTCACCTGAAAAGGTTGAATATGCTGTGGAACTGGCTCCTGTTCCCTCAGGACCCATAAATAATTCCCAAGTAAAGGCAGAGAACTGCTTTATTAATCAGTTTTTGTTGACACTGATAGATGATCCTCTGGGCTCTCAATTTATAAAATCACTTACTCCAGGCAGACACTAAGTGACTACCAAATGAAAGGCTCAGTCTGCCTAGTGATTTATAACCTGTGTGGCCAGGCAGTGCTGTGCTATAATTAGTGCAAGAAGCTTTCACACAAACAGTCTCACTATACCCTCCCCTCTCTACAAGTACTTGCAGATGAGAAAAACAAAACAAAAACCTCAAAGCAATCAATGACTTGCCCCTGATCTTACGGTATTTAAGATACAGAGTTGGAGCTTGAACCTGGGTCTGATTCCAAAGTTCATGTCTTTTCTCCTACGCCACATAGCCAGGCATATTGGTAGCATGTTATGGAGAGCCTGGTGCTTAATCACCGCTTAGATCAGTGGGGAACCACTGAAGGTTTCTGAGCAAAGGAATAATATAATCAGTTAGGCACTTCAGAGAAATTAATTCATCAGTGAAATACTAGATGCATTGGAAAAGGGAAAGATTAGGCAAAGAGAGCTGTCTAGAGGCCATTGAAATACGCCAAACCATTGTTTCCTAACGTGTGTTTGTCGAACATGAGTGACCACATGCGGATGAATGTTATATGAAAACGGAGTTCCAGGACAAGCACCTCTGAAAAATACCAGTCTTACGCTAATGTGTATATGGATGGCCAAGAGGAAATGATGTATGCTGCATTTTTTAAACATTACTTAACAATAGAAACCTTTTATTTCCTAGGACAATTTTTTAAGAAATGAATCTTCTGCTAGAAGCCAGCAGGAAATAGTGAGAAGTGGTAGTGTAGTGGCAGGTGAACCAATGTAGTGGCAGGAGGAGTGGTAAAGGAATTACAGACATTATTATAAAGACTGATAGAAGCCATAGGATCTGATAAGTGATGAGAAATGGAAGAAGAGGAGTGAGAGTTGAGGGAGAATTGTGAAATATGACTCTGGTTGAAGTAATGTCATGGCAATGAGAGTAGAAAGGAGCAGTAGGTTGGGGAGTATAGAATTCTTACCCTCTGTCCTTGACCTTTGCCTCCTTCCTCTTGCAGAAAACTTTCTGCATTTTCTTATGTGCAATATCCCCTGACTCCTGATAAGTCATTTAACACGAATAGATGGTGGAATTTCAAAGTAACAAGATTTGTTTCTATAAGCCTGATGATAAAATTACTTTCACCCGTCTATATTCACATTCACAGCATATTCAGATTTCTTTAATTTTTTTTCTTATACAAAGTATATTCAAAGGAGGATCTGTATTTACTGTTTTTGGATGAGATTCCAAAAGTAAAGTTTAATTGTTTACTTTAATATTCCTTAGACATCTTAATTGTTGTTCATTATAAGTTTCATGAAAATAATCTTAAACAAAATGCTGAACTTTAAACAAAAATACAACACATAGATTAAAAATTGCTTAATTTTAGTTAAAACTGGAATAGTTGTCAGTTTCTTTGACTTGTCTTACCAGTACCTCACCAAGCCCACCCAAGCCATTTCCAGTGGCTTTTCCATACAAATGGCCTCTCTTGGCTTATGCTTCAGACTTTCCTAAAATTTCTCAAACAAGCAGCATCTGACCTCTATGTACCTTGTACCACTTGTTAAGTGGCTTCAGGCCTGGCACTAGCAGCAGCCAGCATTGGTTCACAGCTTGGCCTCACTGTGGGAACCTCCAAGCCCAACACAAGTAGCAGCCTTATGCAGATCAGTTCATGCCAGGTGGCCCAGGCAGGACACAGGCAGTGTCTGACTTTGCACCTCCCTGGACAGCTTCAGACCACCAGACCACGCCCAATTACTACCCAACCACCTTCACCAGTGACATTCTCAAGGAGCGGACTCAGTGGGAACCAAAGCCCCACTGAAGCAAGTCCTGTTCCACAGGGTCAGTCCCTGCACAGCAGCTCCTCTGCTGTAGTCTCAGTTGGTCCTTGCAGCCAATTGGTATCTGGGGGCCAATCCCTCCCAGTGACATGCCAACAAAGTCAAGGCTAAAAAGGACAGTTCACACAGCCCACACAGGGACCATACCTAGGGCACTCCGCTTGGGGAACTGGGGAAGTTGTGTCACTAGGCCCTACAGGACACCTACTCATAAGGAAACAAACACAGGGAAGCAACCAAAATGATGTCCCAAATGAAAGAACACAAGAAATCTCAGAAAAAAACAAACAAACAAAAACTAAATGAAATGGAGGCAAGCAAACTACCAAATACAAAGTTCAAAACAATGGTTATACGGAAGCTCAAGGAATTTAGTCAGAACTTCAACAGCATAAAAAAAGGATATGGAAACTGTAAAAAGAACCAGTCAGAAATAAGGAATACACTAATTAAAATGAATAATACAGCCCTGACTGGTTTGGCTCAGTAGATAGAGCGTCGGCTTGTAGACTGAAAGGTTCCAGGTTCAATTCCGGTCAAGGGCATGTACCTTGGTTGCCGGCACATCCCCAGTAGAAAGTGTGCAGGAGGCAGCTGATCAATGTTCCTCTCTCATTGATGTTTCTAACTCTCTATCTCTCTCCCTTCCTCTCTGTAAAAAGTCAATAAAATATATTTTAAAAAATGAAATGAATAATACATTACAGGAAGTCAACAGTTGAGAAGAAGAAGCAGATAATCAAGTCAGCAATTTAAAAGATAAGGAAGCAGAAAACACCCAATTAGAACAGGAAAAAGAAAAAAAGAATTTTAAAAAAGGAGGATAGTATAAGGAGCTTCTGGGACAATGTCAAGAGTACCAGTATTTGTATCATGGGAATGCCAAAAAGGAGAAGAAAGAGGAAGAAATTGAAAACCTATTTGAAGAAATAATGACAGAAAACATCCCTAACTTGGTAAAGGAAATAGACATACAAGTCCAGGAAGTTCAGAGAGTCCCAAACAAGATGAACCCAAAGACACATCATAATTAAAATGCCAAAGGTTAAAGACAAAGAGAGAATCTTAAGAGAATCAAGGAAAAAGCAGTTAAGTTACCTACAAGAGAGCTTCCATAAGACTGTCAGTGGATTTCTCAAAAGTAACTTTGCAGGCTAGAAGGGATTGAATGAAATATTCAAAGAGATGAAAAGCAAGGGCCTACAATCAAGATTACTTTACCCAGCAAAGCTATTATTTAGAATTGAAGGACATATAAAGAGCT
Source organism: Myotis yumanensis (assembly GCF_028538775.1). Lineage (NCBI taxonomy): Eukaryota > Metazoa > Chordata > Mammalia > Chiroptera > Vespertilionidae > Myotis > Myotis yumanensis. The sequence continues at coordinate 69,686,947 of NW_027223760.1, read as the reverse complement.
TCTCAGACAAGAAAAAACTAAAGGAGTTCATCACCACCAAATCAGTATTATAAGAAACATTAAAGAATCTTCTTTAATAATAAGAAAAAAATGTTGAAAAGTGGCAGTAAGTACATATCTATCAACAATTACTTTAAATGCAAATGTATTAGATGCTCCAATACAGAGTGACTGAATGGATTTAAAATAAAATAAAAAAGACCCTTATATATTCTGTTTACAAGAGACTCACTTCTGATGGAAAGACACAGACAGTAAAGGGAAGGAAAATGATATTTCATGAAAATGGAAACAAAGCTGAGATAGCAATGCTTATGACTGACAAAATAGACTTTAAAACAAAGGCTATAACAAGAGACAAAGAAGGACCCAAAAATTCCACTTCTGGGTATTTATTCAAAGAAACCCAAAACACTAAATTGAAAAGAAATAGGCACCCCTATGTTCATTGCAGCATTATTTACAATAGCCAAGGTATGGAAGTAACCTAAGTGCCCACCAATAGATAAATGGATAAAGAAATGATGCATATATGCAATAGAGCAGTGATGGTGAACCTTTTGAGCTCGGCATGTCAGCATTTTGAAAAACCCTAACTTAACTCTGGTGCCATGTCACATATAGAAATTTTTTGATATTTGCAACCATAGTAAAACAAAGACTTATATTTTTGATATTTATTTTATATATTTAAATGCCACTTAACAAAGAAAAATCAACCAAAAAAATGAGTTCGCGTGTCACCTCTGACATGCGTGTCATAGGTTCGCCATCACTGCAATAGAGTATGATTCAGCCATAAAAAGAATGAAATCTTGCCATCTGAAACAACATGAATGGACCTAGAAGGTATTATGCTAAGTGAAATAAGTGAGACAGAGAAAGACAAATGCCAGATGATTTCACTTATATGTGGAATCTAAAAACAAAAAACAAGCAGTACAGAAACAGACTCATAAAGGATGTCCCAAAATTCACGCAAGATTTGAATTTTACGCCATTTGTTCTGTAAAGTGCTCGCTAACTCGACATGATAATCCAGTTTTTTGTGCCTAAATTGCAAGATATGGATGTGGACGACATGTGGTTTCAACAAGACGGTGCCACATGCCATACAGCCAGAGAAACAATTCAATTACTGCATGAGTCATTTCCTGGTCATGTAATTTCCCGTTTTGGTGATCAGAATTGGCCGCCCAGATCATGCGATTTAACGCTGTTGGACTGTTTTCTTTGGGGTTTTTTGAAGTCTAAGGTTTATGCCAACAAGCTCACAACCACCCACTCCTTGAAGGAGGAAATTGAGTGCTGTATCAACGAAATTCAGCCACATTTATGCAAAATGGTCATGGAAAATTTCAACAAAAGAGTGCATATGTGCCAGCAAAGCTGTGGAGGCCATTTACCCGATATGCTATTCCATACATAACCCTATACTGTATACTTTATGAATCATAATTTACATTTTTTAATTATAAACCTGTGTTTTATATCAAAATTACTTCTTGCGTGAATTTTGGGACACCCTTTAAATTCCCCAGATTCATATGCTTTTAAGTTGCTAAAAAGCAACTTCTTCTTCCTCCTTACCCTCACTGCTTCACACTGCAGAAGCAAAGATATAAAAAGGAGGGGGAAATGGGGATAATAGCAACTGTTAAATAAAGTTTTCATATACAAGGTGGAGCAAAGTAGGTTTATGGTTGTGATATGCGAAGCAGAGAATATTAATTGTATTATTTATTAATTACTGTATTGTTTTCCATACAAACAACTGTAAACTTTTGCCCACCCTGTATTTACCTCATGTATTCTAAAATTTTCAGTGTTACAGTTATATCTTTATTCTGTGCATTCTGTAGAATCTATTGAATTGATAAACCCTACACTCATTAAATTTTAGATCGAGGGAAGTTACACATGTCATTTTTATGAAATAAGATTTATTTTAAAGAGTTCCTTTCATTATAAACACTTCCTTTTTTTGCTTTGTAAGTGGGAGATTTTGGAGTGATGGTAGTTAGAAAGGTGGGTTAAGAGGCTAAGAAATAAAACTAATAAAGGAGAGAAACAGGAAGCTTTCATCTCTGCCTAGGCAGCATATATCCAACACAGCAGTGGTGGTTTATAGACGACTTCTGTGGTCTAAGTTGGAAAAAAAATACACACACAAAAAACCTCTAAAAGTTGCCATTTCAGAGTTAGCAAAAGGAGAGGCTAATGCCATGGCAAACTGGGAGGGAAGGAGGGGTTCAGAAAAGGCCTTGGTGTGCATACTGAACCCCCTCTAAGGCCAAAGACATTGCCTCTGCCCACGGCTGGATCTGGCTTGAAACATGTTGCTCTGCAACTTAACCCTCCACTAAGTGAGGGATATGTCTGTTTTTTCACCCTTGCGATTCCCAGGGGTAGGTACAGAGCATGGTTCAATAAATGCAAAATAAGTATTCACTGAATGAATGAATACCTAAAACGAGGTAGATCTTTATAATCTTCCCTTGGAATTAATTAATTAAAGGACAGTCTATATACTTACGTTTACATTTTAATGATTTGCTTTGCTATTATATGGCTTCTAATTAATAATATTTAGAGTCATGAACACCTGAAAAGGATCTTAAAGACCTCTAATCTGACCTTCTCATATAATAGATGAGAAAACGAAGGCCTAGTTAAATGGCAAGATAGTGGAAGATTCCTCATGGAAAACATGGGTTCCATGACTACCATCCTAAGGCTCTTTTTGAGATGATCACAGTAATGAATGGAAATGTATTTTAAATTTATGTTCATATGTAACTATGCAGCTTGTGTGTCTATTTTGTCATCTTTTTCTGCAGCAGCAATTGTTGAAGCTAAACTTTGTGTCACTTGTAATTAAAAACACCTGCCATGCCATTTGTACCTATAAACATGATCAAAAATAATTTTGTGTTAAATACATAAGCCCAGGAAAGCTGTGATAAATAATCATAAATACTTTAAAATAAGGACCAAGCAACTTAACATCTGTTGATAATGATCATGAAGTGGTTTCTTCTGCCCTGAAGTTTTCACTGAAAAGAACAGGAAATTACTCAAATCATAGATATTATCAAACTAAAAGCAGAAAAATAAATAAACAAAATAATATTATTCTTTAGAATGCTATACTTAAATCATGTAGAAAGATTTCCTTAAAAGAACCTGGATGATGACCTATCAGTGTATTTCAATGTTTGCTATTAACACTAACATTTACCCCTTTCATAAATTTTCTTTAGTTACCAACACAATGGAAATCACCTTTAAATTAACGTTTATTGAGAGTTCACATGCTGACATATATATTTCATAAGATAAACTCAAGTCTTTAAAAAATGTGTTTCAAAGAGAGCAAGGACAGGCATTTAAAAGACATGCATTCGGCATAAAATTATTCAATTAGCATGGAGTTAGTTGAATATTTTTTACTTTTCCATAAAAATTTAAGATGCACACTATTCTTATGAAGTGAAATATTAAAATAAATTCTTAAGCTATATAATTTATATGTATATCATTACAGCATATACATATTATATAACATAAAATGTATATAAATGTAATATGTTATATAAAATATAAATTCATATTTATATATTAAAGAATTCAAAGCTATGGATTTTGTAATAATATAGAGTTGATCCTCATTATTTATGACTTCTGTATTTATCAATTCATCTACTCATTAAAATTTGTTTGCAATCCCAAGATAATACTTGTGGGCTTTTGAGATAATTTGTAGACATGTGTAGGGTGGTTGAAAATTGGGTAGCCCAGTGCATATTTCCAGCTAAGCTCAAAAAAGGCAACACTCTGCTGTCTTATTTTAGCTCTCATACTGTAAAGCAGTATCCTTGTTGTGGTCTAAGTATTACATTTTTTCATTTTTGTGCTTTTTGTTGGTGATTTTACTGTTTAAAATGGCTCCTGAGCTTAGCAATAAAGTGCTGCCTAGTGTTGATAAGTACAAGAAGGTTGTAATGTGCCTTATGGAGAAAACACATATTAGATAAGCTTCCTTTTCCTTCAGGCATGAGTTATAGTTCTGTTGGTTATGAGTTCCATGTTAATAAACCAAAAATAGCCCTGGCAGATGTCGTTCAGTGTTTAGAGCATTGGCCTGTGTAATGAAGGGTCATGGGTTTGATTCCTGGTCAAGGGTATGTACCTGGGTTGCAGGTTCACTCCCCAGCCTCAGTCTGGGTGCCTGCAGGAGACAACCAATCGATGTGTCTCTCTTACATTGATGCTTCTATCTCTCTCGCTCTCTCCTCTCCCCCACCCTCTTTCCCTCCTTTCCATTCTCTCTCAATGGAAAAAATACCCTTGGGTGAGGATTAACAAAAACCAAACCAAAACAAAAAATCAACAATATATTATTTTTACCCTTTTTTATTTTTAAATAACATTTGACATATCCTATATAATAAAAGGATAGTACGCAAATTGACCCTAACAGCGGAACGACCGGGAACGACCGGTCACTATGACGTGCACTGACCACCAGGGGGCAGGTACTCAATGCAGGAGCTGCCCCCTGGTGGTCAGTGTGCTTCCACAGGGGGAGCGCTGCTCAGCCAGAATCCAGCTCATGGCTGGCCAGTGCAGTGGCGGTGGTGGGGAGTGGGCCTAACCTGACAGTTGGATATCCCCCAAGGGTTTGCAGGCTGCCAGAAGGATATCTGACTGCCAGCTTAGGCCTGATCCCCCAGGAGGTGGGCCTAACCTGGCAGGAGGACATCCCCCAAGGGCTCCTGAACTGCAAGAGGGCGCAGGCCAGGCTGAGGGACCCCTGAGTGCATGAATTTTTGTGCACTGGGCCTCTAGTAATAATATATTAGTTTCAGGTGTATAACTGTGTGATTAGACATTTATATAACTTACAAAGTGATCACTCCAGTAAATCTGGTACCCATCTGATACCATATATATTTATTACAGTACTATTGACTATATTCCCCATGCTCTGCTTTATATCTCCCTGACTATTCTGTAACTACTAATTTGTACTTCTGAATCCCATCACCTTTTTCGCCTATCCCCCAAACCCCTCTCCCATCTGGCAATTGTCAAAATGTTCTCTGCATCTATATGAAAACTTTTTTTTAACAGTTGCTGTTACCCCGTTTCCCCCTCCTTTTTATATCTTTGCTCTGCAGTGTGAAGCAGTGAGGAAGGAAGAAGAAGTTGCTTTTTAGCAACTTAAAAGCATATGGATCTGGGGAATTTACTTTCTCTTTTCTATGGCACGAGAGGAGGAGTCTGGCCTGACTTGGAGAATCTAGGCCACATTTAAGTTGCTCTTCCTCACCTCTCCACAAATAGCCAACATCTGTTGCTTACTATGTGGCCCATCTTCTCTAATCTTTCTAAATTCCCACCCAAACACAGAAGACAGGAATATAGTGTAGAGGAATGAAAGGGAGCCCAGAGAGATGAAAGTGGTGGGGTAAAGATGACAAAGAAACAGAGAAAAGAGACTTGGGGGAAAAGGAGGGAGAGACATTGAATCATGGTAGGAACTGCACCACCAGCCCCTATTTAACGAAGACATTAAGTCCATGCGTAAAGCTAATTTTATAGGATTTTTGTGTCCCAGAGTGGACATGGAAAGAATAAAGTTAGAGTACATTATTAGGGCATCAAAGATAAACGCCTTCTCCATCATTTTGACAATGGCCAGTCATATTTCAGATTACATTCTTATATTGCCCATCAATAAAGTGAAATACCTTTTTAGGACATACAAGTTCCTAACAGCTTAACTTTCTAAACAGTGTGAGTTTTTAGCCAACATGCCCAATTTCCAAAAGTTTGAAGGAGTTTTGCTGTGTAACTATTTGCTTTCTTAACAATTTGTTGTAAATATTTTTTAGTTTCTCATATTTTAAAACACCAGTACTACAACATGTAGCAAAATAACATTGTCAGTTGGAAGTTGACTATACTAGATATATATTCCAGTAATTAATATAACATATTTGGAACAAAGAGAATTTAGAGTTTACTAAAACAATTTTAATGCTAAATAGTGATTTCAAGCTTATCCTTCATGGTGGCATAAAACCTCAGGAAATGACGTTCCATGTTATCGAGACCAGTCCCTTCATTTTACAGCTGAGTAAACAGATCTGAGGAAAGCCTAGAAGACCTGTCCAAGCCTGACCAAGTTTGCTCAGATTCCAAAGTTCCAGCCCATCGATTCTAGACTGACCTCTATGGTACTCTTAATTTGTCACTGACTATAGAAAACATGGCACAAAAGTACAGTTTACACACATTAAAACTTTTCTAGCACAATGTGCCTGGGATTTTAGAAATCAATACAATTTCTTCAGGTCTTTCAAAATAATTGGGAGTTCCCTCATACTATTCACATACCTCGCTGTACATGAAAATGATTCAGACAATTTCTCCAATACATGCTAATATGTCTCTAAATTTCTTTTATTTGCCTTTTGATATTTATGCTTATATGAGCTGTCTGGCTTAGAGTATAAATTCTTAGAATAATAATTTTAAAAAAAAATCCTGTGCCCTACCTTGCCCGGAGCTGCATTCTGGAAAGTCTATGACTTTTCTCTGAAATATTTTCTCTGAAAAAAAAAATATTTTCTAATACAAATAAAATTCCTGCTCATTGTTAAAAAAAGATTAGAAATGCATATGATAACTGTAATCCTACTACTTTTTTATTGTTGTTAAATATCAATAAGGTTGCCATTTTAACCATTTTTAAGTAAACAGTTCAGTGGCATTAAGTACATTCACATTGCTATGCAACCATCAATGCAATTTATCTCCAGTACTCTATTATCAGCCTGTAATTAAAGTCTGCAGCCATTAAACATGAATTTCCCATGTCCCATCTCCTGGTAACCACTGCTCTACTTTTTGTCTCTATGGATTTGATTATTCTAGGTACCTTGGATGAGTGAAATCATACAATATTCGTCCTTTACTTTTATAAAGGCTTAATCTGAGTCACATTGAAATATGTGTGTATATGGTAGAGTGGGAGGCAAGACCACTTTCTAAATATGGTAGAGTGAGAGGCAAGACCACTTTCTAAATAGTGCCATATAGTTTCATTTGGAGGCACATAATACTGGTTTTCTCCCTTTTGTTGAGGTCACCAGCCATTGATGATCCTTGTCTGGATCCATTCATTAGGGATTGAAAAATGATAATTTTGTAATATTATCATTTCTTCTTCATTTATTAATTAGAATTCTCCTAAAAAGAGAAACTTCCTTTCACCAATTATTTGGCTACCCTGAGGTAGAATTCGTGCAAGAGAGTCATGACAAATACTTGATTTATTCCCTTGATATACCAGTTTTCAAAATGTTTAATTGATACTATTCTCCAAAAGTGAGATGTTTATTTCTTTTTATTATGAACTCATACATCTTAACAAAAGGAAGATAAACAATCCAATTAAAAAATGGGCAAAGGACTTAAATAGACACTTTTTGAAAGTGGACATACAGAAGGCCAAGAGACATATGAAAACATGCTCAAAGTCACTAATCATCTGAGAGATGCAAATCAAAACAACAATGAGATACTATATCATACCTGTCAGAATGGCTATCATCAACAAATCAACAAATGACAAGTGCTGGAGAGGATGCAGAGAAAAAGGAACCCTCGTACACTGCTAGTGGGAATGCAGACTGGTGCAACCACTATGGAAAACAGTATGGAGTTTCCTCAAAAAATTAAAAATGGAACTCCCATTTGACCCAGTGATCCCACTTCTAGCAATATATCCCAAGAAACCAGAAACACCCATCAGAAAGGACATCTGCACCTCTATGTTCGTAGCAGCACAATTTACAATAGCTAAGATTTGGAAATAACCTAAGTACCCAGCAGCAGATGAGTGGATTAGAAAACAGTGGTACATCTACACAATGGAATACTATGCTGCTGTAAAAAAGAAAGAACTCTTGCCATTCGCAACAGCATGGCTGGACCTGGAGAGCATGATGCTAAGCAAAATAAGCCAGTCAGAGAAGGATAAGTATCACATGATCTCACTCATAATGAACAACATAATCTGATGAAGAAAAACAGATCCAGAGACAGAGAAGCATTGAGCAGACCGTCAAACTTCAGAGGCAAGGCTGGGGATTTGGGGGGTGTTAAGAGATCAACCAAAGGACTTGTATGCATGCATCAAAGCATAACCAATGGACACAGGGGTGTGAGGGCATGTGCCCGGGGAGGTGGTGGGGTGTCCAGGGAGAGGTCAGTGGAGGAAAAAGGGGACATATGTAATACTATATGTAAGACTTTAAACAATAAAGAATTTTTAAAAACAGAAATATTGGGAATAAATATTGGGGGAAAAATGAGAAACAGAATAGGATTATAGTCAAATTCCTACAAAGCCTCTCCCCAGCTTTGTGACCTTGCTCAAGTTACTCAACAGTTTTTTGTTTTGTTTTAAATTTTGTATTGTAATGCTTATTTCATAGGGTTATTTTGAGAACTAAATAACAACATCCAAAAGTACTTAACATAATAAATATCAATCACTCAATGAATAAATAAACGTTAATCGTTACTTTCAATAAGATATAAGAGAAGAATTATTAATTTGTACTTTTCATGTATCTGTTTGATAAATGTGTATTGAACAACTTTATTTCATGAATTATTTAGTAAATATTTATTGAATGACTTATTTGCTCAACACTCTCATGTACTCTTCCTTTCACTTACTCAACAAGTACTTAGGAGTGGCACATGGGCTAGACTTTGGCAATGTAATAATGGGAAAGATGGACATGGTCCCCACTTTAATAAAACTTCCAGTCTTCCATCTTACCAGAAGTCATAAATTATGCTATTTTTGAATAAGTTATTTTTATATCGACAACGCCCCTCTTAGAATCTCTAGTGTGCTAGTGATTGATTTGCCTGGAAATGATTTACTTATTGGACTATATTACTGGATGTTCACTTCCTGTTTAGCTCAAACCACTACTAAAATGATAACTGCTGGGGTAAGTTATTCAGAATTTATCTGCACTTCCCTTACAAATTACAAATTTGCTTTTTTTGTGAGAGCTCATAAAGTACAGAGCCAAAGGGAACATTAGTTCCCAGGAAAGAAAAAGTTCTTTATGTTAACGGAATGTTTCCTGTTTTTAAGCCCCAACAAAATTTAGCTGACTGACACATTTTTTTCAGTGTCTTCATAGTCTTTTCAGGTTACATTTTGTTTCATGGTGGGTTTTTTTTAATTGAAAATACATTTGAATACCCAAGTAACAAAATATTGCAATTTAAATAACTTTTAAATATTTCAGTTAATCAAAAAAGTATCAGACTCTTGATCTTTTCATAAAATTATTTGGTCTTTTCATAAAATTATCAGAAGCTAAAGTGTAAAAACAGTAAGAAAATCTCAGAAACTTTAAAACATTAAGGGTGCAGTCATACACCCTTATGCGAAGGAAGGTACAGAAATAGGCAAGGGACAGATACAACACTGAAGAATATGACATTCCAAACGTCTGTGCAAGAATTTTCTAAGTGGAGCCATTCTCTCAATCAATTGAATATTTTCTACCTTTAAATATACACGTTATATATCATGGTCCCAATCTCAAATGCCTACAAGGTCCATAAAAATAACATAAATGATGCCAAAACCGGTTTGGCTCAGTGGATAGAGCGTCAGCCTGCGGACTGAAGGGTCCCGGGTTCGATTCCGGTCAAGGGCATGTACTTGGGTAGCGGGCACATCCCCAGTGGGAGCTGTGCAGGAGGCAGCTGATCGATGTTTCTCTCTCATCGATGTTTCTGACTCTCTATTTCTCTCCCTTCCTCTCTGTAAAAAATCAATAAAAATATATTTTTTAAAAAAATAACATAAATGAGAGAAACAGCCTAGGTGTTATGTTAGTTCATGGCATTTACACTGAATGGGTGGGGTAGACGATGCTCCTTTGAAAAGAGGCAGCCCTTTTAAAGTACCTCTAAAGTCAGTCTCAGCTAAATGCCAATTAATTGCTGTAAAGTTAGAATGTGAATCCAGTGTTATCAAATCTAATAATTTTTTTCAAGAGAGGCTGACAAGTCAGATTTTTTTATGGCAAATACACCAATTTTTAATTGTGCATACTAAAAATATCTGCAGAATGGCTGCTAGTTTATAGTCTCTGGCATGAAATACACTCTTATAGCATGGATTAAAGTCTATCTTAGATATTTTAAGAGCTGTAGGTAGTATCTTTCCTCCTTTTTCTGATATAGAAATCTGTAGAAATAGTTACATATCCGTAAACTGTTACAACCTATTATGAATAACTGGAAATGTGGCGTTTCCATGAAATTAGGCTATTTATTTATGTTTGCCAGAAAGCACATTAAAATATTTTGTAATAGTTAACTTAGTGAACCAGAAACAGCTGTGTTTGGTTAAATGTTTGTTAGAATCTATTTTTAAGCCTTTTAAAATTTTTATTTTAACTTGGCTTGAGTATCAACGTTGGTATCAAGTGAAAAAAAAGTTAAAATTATACTTAGTCGATATTATATAGTTTTCTCCGCTTTCTCAAAAACTAAGACAAGCTAAAGAACTACGTCTCTAAATATCATAAAAACCAGATTTCTTGGAAAATTGTTAATTTCTGAATATTCCACCCTTTTCTGAGGAAATTCCAGAATAAGCTGTTATATAATTGCCATGGGTAATAGCCCTCCATCTGTTACCATTCATTATGATAATCAAGAAATTTATAAGGTGAGTAATTGGTTCATATTAGTTCATAAACTAAAAGATTCTTAGGATCTAATTTTAGGTTTAAATGTAACACTTTATAATACACATTTAGTTATTTAAAAATTCTATTATCTTGCCCTTTGAAGAGTTTTTGTTAGAATTCAAATATATAGGTATTGGATTTTCTGATTTATTAATGGATTTGAATCTCTGAATCTTAAATTTGGCCCACCCACCTTTAGTAGCTGTTTATGTTGTGTAACTATAGGCTGAGTTAAGTGTCCTTGGAAGTAGGTCATGTTAAGTACCTTCCCGGGGTGGCAAGCTCTCAAGAGAAAATGTTTGATACGTTTTCCATTCAGAGGCTTTTTATAGTCCATTCCAACCTGTATAGGGAACATGTATTCCACATACAACAAACCAATTCACAAATCTCCCACAATCAGCGTCAGGTTTATGTCCTCCTAAGTTCACATATGTGTGCACTTGTGCGCACACACACACACACACACACCCTTCAGGTTGCAGGTGTTCCTTCTAGACTGATTTCTTTATATTCTTTATATTGTTGCAGCAATGTCCTTAATGATCATTTTGGCCCAATTCACATGTGCATGAGGAAATGGAAAGCCATACTTTGAGATTGCCTTCTGTGATATGCTCAACCCTTCATGCCACACCCCACTTTGCTAGACATTGATAGATTCTTCAGACATGTGCTAAGCACCTGCTGTATGCCATGTACTAGGAAAGCTTCTTGGGACACTAGAATGAGCCCTGCCTTCAGAGAGCTTCTTATATGGAGGACAGATGTGTGAGCATGATTTCAACACAATTGAGGAATGGGTGACATATTCCTCATTCGTTATATATTTGGAGTACCTTAATGTCATGCAGTCTTCTAGATACTTAGGATACATCAAGTGAACAAGAGAGTCAAAGATATTCTGCCCTAACGGAAACATCTGAAGAAAGGTATATGCCAGGATTATGAGGATTCGCCTTTATTTTCATGGTTAATAATTTTAGTTAACAAAATGGAATGGCTTCTACGCACTAGCAATAAACAATCCAAGAATGAAATTGCCCAAAAAAATTAATTTATAATAGAATAAAAAAGAATAAACTACTTAGAAATAAACTTAATAAAAATTAAACGGCTTGTCTAAATATGCTGCCAGGATTTTAAAAAAAAAACCCTTACCAGCAAATTAGCAAGAATGGAACTCACACATCCCCATAAGCTGCTCCCCAGTTTCCATTTTATGGTATCAGTGGGGAAGTCCAAGCTGAAGCTTTGAGTTTTTGTTCTTTTTTAAAGAACACTTCTGTGATTCGCAGTAAAAGGCTTCATTGTCCATCACGATCTGCCTGCTACAAGGGGAAGTGGAGGGTAGTGCTGCCGCACCACACTGCTGGGCAGCATAGCTTCCCGGACGCTTCTATGCTAAATAAACAGTTACTCATGAATACTGGAAATAGTATTGTGGGCAGAAGCATCCTCAAAACAGGAAGGTGGGCACCAGAGGCCCCAAGGTTCTTTGTTGTGGGTAGTAGCTATGTCCCTTTCCTGAAACCTCAGAGCTTAGAGTTGGGAGACACTGGCTGACAGCCGGATAAGAGGGCCGGTTCCCTCAGCACACAGGAGGAGGTCTGAAAGGTGGGGACTCACACATACTCAGCACATAGAAAGCAGCCTGTCCCAGGAATCCAGCCCTCTGCTCTCTGGGGTCAGCCAGAGACAGACCCGTATGACAGGGTCAGGGCAGGACAGTGAGGTACACAATTTGCCAGCTGTGGACATCTTCAGACGTTAGTAATCCTTGTGCGGGAGATGCTCTGGTCTCTAAGGGTCCCAGCTCCATTCAGGTTTCTCACTGCCTGAACCCTCTCCAGCACTTTAAAGGTGCCCTAGGGGTGGGACTTCTGCATGTGAAGGACTGACAGAGTCAACCGGCAGCACAATTTTTCTGGGAATCCTGCCCCCACCCCTATTCTTCTGGTTCCTGTCTTGTGACTTTAGTGAATCACTGGTTTTAACCTGGCTCTGTTTCCTGACTCTGATCATCTCCTGACGCTTATTTCAACAGCCCTCGTGGCTTTGGTCTGGTGAGGTTCACCCTTTGAAGTTCTTGAAGAGGCAACTGGGTTTCCATCTGGCTTGTTCACTGCCTTCCAGGCTTACAGCTACCAACACTCCCCAGGATCTTTTTATTTTATTTTTTTTATTCCTTAAAGTATTACACAGGGTATTACATATGTGTCCTTTTTTTTCTTCCCCGCCCTTGACAATCCCCTGGCCCCCCCTGCCCCCCCAGTGTCTTGTGTCCATTGGTTATGCTTCTTGCATGCATACAAGTCCTTCGGTTGATCTCTTACCCCCCCCCCCCCACCCACCCCTCCCAGGATCTTTGGAAGTAGGGGGAAAATAATGTTAAACGGGGTTAATAATTGTTAAAGTTTCAAGCAATTGCACTTTTACTGGGACAAATATGAATTTTTAAAGCAATACCACTCATTAGCATATATGTGCTTAGACATGCTTTTTGCCTAGTTGGCTGTACATGTTATCTTAAAATTATTGACTTAACTTCGAAGTTTTACATAGAGCTAAGCACCTGCATTACTCATCCACAATGTCCATTACATCTGATACCCCCCCTCTTGGGAGGCCCTGTTGTCACTTGCGACCTCCTGGTCACATTCCTGTGGTGGGCCACCAAAGGAGGAACAGGCAGCTGTGAGACAACAGCCCCGGATCTCTGCCAACCACACAGAAGGGAGAGGAGAAGCTGTGGGTGAGGAGCCAGTTTTGTGTGGCAGATTCTCTGCTCTTTCAAGTCGATGTTTAGGCCGTTACTTTTCACTATTCCTCCTTTTCCATTGCCTTCTCAGACAGGTAAATTAGAATGGAAGTGAATGAGTAAATAAGACTTCTCCCAACTAGATCACTGGCTTTTATTTAAGTTTAAATAAAAAACAGTTTAAGATGGCCATGAGACATATGAAAAGATGCTCAGCGTCACTATTCATCAGAGAAATGCAAATTAAACCGCAATGAGATATCACTTCACACCTGTCAGAATGGCTCTCATCAATAAATCAACAACAAATGCTGGTGAGGATGTGGAGAAACGGGAACCCTCAGGCACTGTTGGTGGGAATGCAGGTTGGTGCAGCCACTGTGGAAAGCAGTATGGAGTTTCCTCAAAAAATTAAAAATGGAACTTCCTTATGACCCAGCAATTCCACTTCTGGGAATATATCCTAAGAATCCTGAAACACCAAATTGAAAGAATATGTGCACCCCTATGTTCATTGCAGTGTTATTTACAATAGCCAAGATTGGGAAGCAGCTCAAGTGCTCATCAGTAGATGAATGGATAAAAAAGCAATGGTACATTTACACAATGGAATACTACTCATCTGTATAAAAAAAAAAAGGAAATCTTACCTTTGCAATAGCCTGGATGGACCTGGGGAGTATTATGCTAAGTGAAATAAACCATTCACAGAAAGACACATACCATATGATTTCACTTATATGTGAAATATAATAAACAAACTAACAAAAGAAACAGACGTATAGATACAGAGAACAAAATGACAGCTGTCAGAGGGGAGAGGGTTGTGGGGCTGGCTGAAAAAGGTGATTAAGCAAAAAATAACCTCATAGATACAGACAGTAGGATACAGAGGTAGAAGAGGGTAAAGGGGGGATAAATGATAATGGAAGGAGTCTTGACTTGGGGTGGTGAACACACAATACAATATACAGATGATAGATTGTAGAATTGTACACCTGAAATCTATATAATTTTATTGACCAAGGTCACCCCAATAAATTCCAGAGATCTGCAGAAGAGTACTGATCAGTGCACACTTTCTGGATACTGCTGAGGCTGGCAAAAGAACTCCCATAAAGGAGGTGTGGGACAATCCACAGGGCCAAGAATAGTTCATGTTCCCACCAACCAGAATAGAAAGACCTCTTAATACATGGACTCTGAATAGAAGGGTATTGACTCAGTAGTGGGGCCAAATTAGCCCTAGACAACAGATAATATATTTAAAAGAAGAGTTTATATTTGAGAGCACTGGTGGATGAGTTAAAAGCAAGTTATGAAAAGAACCAAACCATTTCCAACAGTTTAAGTTAACAGTATTTTAACTGAGACTCATTGAACCTAAAAATATTTAAGGGAATGCCCAAAATTTTTTGTCTCCCAACAATGTAAAATTCACAATGTCTGGCAGTCAATCAAAAATTACTAGGCATGCAAAGAAGCAGAAACATATGACATATAATGAGGAGAAAAGGCAATTAATAGAGTATGCACAAATGGAATTAGTATACAAGCTATTACACATATTTTGAATGTTGGAAAAAGGGTGGAGGAAAGCATGAGCATAGTGAGAGAAGTGGAAGTTATAAAAAGACCCAGATCAAATTTCTAAAGATGAAAAGTAAAGTAGATGAAACAAAAAATTTACTGGATGGGATTAACAGCAGATCAGATACTAAAGAAAAAGAGATTAGTGGGCTTTATGATATAACTATAGAAACTATTCAAAATGAAACAAAGAAAAAAGAGTAGAAGATAAAAATGAACAGAACATCAGTGTTCTGTGAACATCATGCAGCCAAACATATGAGCAATCAGAATCACAGAAGGAGAGGAGAGGGAGACAGAAAAAATATTTAAAGAAATAACACAAGAAAATTTCCCAAATGTGATGAAAACTATAAACCCACAAATACAAAACTTTGAGCAAATCTAAAGCTGAAGAAAACCTCATCAAGTCATAACATAAACAAATGTGATGAAGAAAAAAAATGTCAAAATCAGCCAGAGATATGAGGAAGTCATTGGTCAGTTTACCAATTTGGTGATGTACTGGTAGTCTGGTCACTATGGAGATAAAGAGAAGAGACTACTCTTTCTGAGAAAAACTTAAATGAAAGTGAAAGAGAGAAAGGGGTGACTAGCATTCAAGATAGATTTTGTCTTTTCTTTTTTTTAATGAGGAAAACTTGAGCAAATTTATAGGTTGAGGATAATGTTAATGATAGTAATTATAAAATAAATGACATTGCTTAACTAGTCCCTTTCTTGTGTACCAGATACTATACTAAATACTTTTCATATACTCAGTCATTTAGTCTTCACTACAGTCTAATGAAATGGGGCTATTTTTACAATGGAAGAAACTAAGGCACATATTGATTCACTATTACTCCCAGTTACAAAGTTAAAAAGTAGCAGAGCTGGAATTCAAACCAAATCCACCAGTGATATACCTGACTACTATATGCTGAGCCAGCAAAGGGGCAGAAGTAGAGGTTGCAAAGAAGAGAAGGTATAGCTGATGAGTTAATAATGTCTAGGAAGAGGTAGAGGAGTATATCTTTGAGATCATAGGTGGGTGAGTTGGTCTTCACCACAAGGACAGGAAGACTTTGTTTTTGAGATTTGGTGAAAGAAGTAAAGGGTGGATGTGGGTATAGATAAGTGGATCTGTTGATGTGGGGAATGAGTCTGGGCGGCCTTAATTTGTCAGGTGAACGAGTTAGGTATATAGGAAAGCTTCATATAACTGTTAAGGGAAAAAGTCAAACAAAAGGAGTGATGAATTATTGTTGAGAGTCCGGTTGTATTTGGCATCTACTTCAAATGGCTATGTTGTATTATTTCCATCAGTGAAAGGGACAGGGGGAGGGAGATGCATGATAAGGATTTCAAGTTTATGCTACCTCCCAAAGCATGGCAACTGTTTCTCGAAATGAGACCAAACTAGTAGGTAATGTCAAAGGAGGCCACAAGAGTAGAGTAGGTTAATAATGGTGGCCACCTTGGTTTCCCTGCAGACACTCACACAAACACCTAATTGTTTCCTTATGCTGACCCCCTTCCAGATAAGTTCACTTGGTATTGGCTCTTACTGAGCTATTACTTTCCTTGGAATGTCCTAGAATTTCAATTTTCGAAATTTTTTCCATGTTGTTACATTTCATCTATGAATCATGAACTCTTGTTAAACTTTTAGCTCTAGAGTAAATGTTTCCTTCCACTCTCAATTACCAACAAGGCAATTCAGTAAGACAAGTATCTATTGTGAAATCATATTTATGAACTTGTGACATTATATCTAACCTTTCGTTGCAAATACTAGTTGACAATTTAAGATTGTCTTTGTGCTCTATTTCTTAGATTCTGCATTTTTAAAACATGACAAACTTGGTATCCATATGTATTATGCAGTGTGAAAATGCAACTATTTTTTCCAGGTTATGTTTATGCGTGAAGCTATTCATCTACTAGAATTGAGTCTGAAATTTCTAACCAGATCTTGATCTGCTGAAAAAGACAATTTACAATTTTATGGAAATGTCAAATTTTTATGAATATTAACTTCTAGATTATGATTTTTATTTTTAAGGAGGGCAAAATCCATTCTTCACAGTTTGGTCTTTCTTTTTTGTTTTTTAGTGGAGTAAACCAGTGGTCGGCAAACTGCGGCTCGCGAGCCACATGCGGCTCTTTGGCCCCTTGAGTGTGGCTCTTCCTAAGCCTTAGGAGTACCCTCATTAAGTTCATAACAATGTACCTACCTATATAGTTTAAGTTTAAAAAATTTGGCTCTCAAAATAAATTTCAATCATTGTACTGTTGATATTTGGCTCTGTTGACTAATGAGTTTGCCAACCACTGGAGTAAACCATATAAAAAACAGCTTATCAGTCCTCTTTCTGAACATCTATAACTTAATCTTTTCCAATTTTGTGTAGAAACTACAAAGGCATATCAGATGCTTGCCCTGTCAGGCTTTCTTCAGTTTCTTAGACACCTAAGGCAGTGGAGCGATGAAAACAGCCAATAGGAAAGGAAACATCTCCATCCTCCAGCTTTTCCTGTGGTCATAAAACTTGCCAACATGCATCCTTGGCCCACCTCTCAGCAACCTTCAAACTATTGCTATTTGAGAGGAAACTCAACCTGGGGAAAATATAGCTGAGTTTTCACTAAGTCTGAGCTAGGATCTGGCTGTCCCTGCCACTAGGACCTGATCATATACTCTCCAGTCTGAAATTCTGCTGTGAATCCTTCCTGTTTTCAAGCCCAATAGTTTTCAAGCTTATTTCAATCACCTTTCATTGTTGAAAGCATTAACTATGTGTCAGGGGAAGTTAGAAAATACAGATAAGCAAAAATAAAAAGCATGAAAGCCATACATTCTTACCCTCCAAAGAACATCATTTTGATGCGTTAGTTTTTATCCTCCTAGATCAGTACCTCATTGATACTCTCTATTTGATGAATTGTCGTCATACTCTTTTAATTCTTTAAATATGGTTTCCTTTCATGCTTTGAACGTATTTATAATAGTTGCGTGAAGTCTTTATTAGATCCAACATCTGCACCCCTGAGGCAGTTTCTGCCTTTTCCCCTCTATTTCTTCACATGGCTCATGCTTTTGAAAATAGGACCTTTTAGATGATATGTTGCAGCAATTCTGGACCCTCCCCCGCCTTTTTGTGTTGCTGTTTTGTTTTGTTATGGTTGCTCATAAGTGTATATGTTTAGTGACTTGGCTGCACTAAGTCTGTGAAGTGTATTTCCCCCATAGGGTTCAGCCTCTGACGTCTCTGCTTAGATATCCCTTCCTTGTTTTTACTTTTAAGTTTGGCTTCCTGGTGATTGCCCCTGTGTCAACATAGCTTAGTGGTCAGCCACCGATTGGTCAGAGATAGTGTTTAAGCTTCCTGAGCCAGTGACATTTTCATCCTTTCCTCTGAGTCTGCGTGTGGCTTGGGGACCACTTTTAGAGCTCAGGGAATTGGCCTATCTGATAGTTTGGAAGCTCCCCTTGAGGTAACTCCTGCGTGGTCACAGCCTTGGGCTTTTCCACAGCCTCTGAGCCACCAGTACCAGCAGGGCCCTCTTTGGCTGTCTCAGACACCAATTTCTTTGTTAAACGCTCACCTGCCTCTACTGGTATCACGAAGCTATGAGCCACCACTTGCTGTTAACCCTTATGATAGCTATTGTTTCTGACAATGCCCTGGGGCATGGATTCCACACTCCTTTCCAATAAGCGAGCATCCTCAGGTAGAACTGCAAGTCTTCGCAGCTTACTCAGCCCCACCTTGATCAGCAGGAGCTGGGGGGACAGGCACTCTGATCTCCTTGGGCTGCCCTCCCCCCAGTCGCCCCGTAGAGCAGGAGCCTGAGCGTGGGGATGGGGGCTGTTGAGCAGTTGCAGCTATGTATCCGGTAAAGCTCTTTCACAACAGGGCTGGGGGCGGGGGAGGATGCAGCAGCTTCCCGGGCCTGCCCCGCCCACCTGACTAGATCTGCAGCAGTTGGAAGGCAGGTTCCTCACTGGCAGCCAAACCTGCCCAGAATAGTTCTTCCACCGCCGGGAGCTGGGGTGATGGACACAGCGCTTGGTTCAAATGCCAGGGTCTCCACTGTTCCCATGCAGCCTCAGTGTATTCTGTTGAATAAATGCTGCTTAGTTTTTTGCACACCCTTAGGTCCCTTTCCAGAGGCTGTAGATGGTTGTCTTAGATAATAAATCAATGTTTTTCTGAGGGAGAAGATTCCTCAAGCTCTTCACACCACCATTCCGGAAGTTCCACCCCTGGCAGTGGTCTGTCATTTATAATGTTACTTATTTGCTTTAACTTACAATATGAAGAAAATTGTAAAATGCCAAATAGAGTTGTTGACTAACAATACAACTACTGAGTGTAGTTTAAGTGCTCTGTAATTTCCTTTTGTGTGCATCTCCTCAATCTGTGAGCTACCTTAGGGCAGGGCCTGTGTCACATTCACTTCTGTTTTCATTTTGCAGAGCAGTAGGTAGCAGACAATGGTCTTGTCGTCTTAAAAACAAAACTAAATACTGCGTGTGTTTTAAACAGATGAGTCCATAATTACCTTACCCAATGGCTTACCTCCTGCAGCTAGCTTGTTGGCTAATTCCAAGGCTGGCTCTCACATGGCCTTCATACACACATGCATGTGTGAACACATACTCTTACACTGACCTTTTCATTGCCTTTTCCCAGTAACAATTCTTCTGAAAAGTGCCCATATGCAAAGCTTTTTTCTTCTTTAACCTATTAAACTTTAAAGGCATAGTGCCTATATCCTACCCCCTTTTAAAGGAACCAATGAAAATATTTGAGACCTGAAATAAATTATACATTGACTCAAAAATACAAAAAGAAAACTGCAGAACCAAAATAAGTGTGTTTAATTAAATATCTATAAAATAGAACATTAGGTCAACCTATACCAACAGCAAATCAACCTTTAAAAGGTTACATATCAATTATATTTAAGGTGACATATGAATACATTTAAAGATATTTCATTAAGAGGGTAGTTGGAAACTCCTCAGAGGTTTTAAAAATCTGTTCACAATATTTCATCCACATTTTAAAAATAAGGGTTGTGGGGGGAGCCCAAGCCTGGCACCAGCTTGTAGGGACCTCGCGAAAGATCCCAAATACTTTCACACAAAAAGTAATGGTTTTATAGTGCACTTAGCAATGTTTTTCTATTCTGATTTGGATAGAGACACCACGAAGCCCCACTGTGTAGACATTTTGTCATTTACAGTCATTCATTTGCTCTGTTGGCAAACATTTGCCAAACACATACACTGTGCCTGTGGTTCCACTGACTGGTGTGAGAGTGAAGAGCAAGGTAGCCTGGGCCCTTTCCTCCTGGCGTCTATTTAATAGTTGGGAAGAAATTTTTTTAATCACATAAGTCTATTGGTGCGTATTGTAAAATGAAAAACAGAGTTCTTTGGGGATGGGTGGTGTATGTGGATATTAAGATTTAGAAGTCAGAGGAGATTGATATTTAAGCTGAGGTATGAAGAAAGATTTGGCGTGAAGCCGGAGTAAAGTGAGGAATGGCCAGTACTGCAGCCCCGGAGAAGGAAAGAGATTCGTGCGTTTGTGGAAATGTGAGGCAGCTCGAATGGCTGGAGTGCTGAGACAATGAGGAGGGTGTGTGAAAGAGGCCGGGAGGGTGGCAGGCTCACACAGGACTGTAAGGACCATTTCAAGGATCTTGAGTTCTATTCCACTTGAAGAGTTTTGATCACCCAGCAAAACAAGACTTTGTTTGAATTTTAAAAAGATCCCCATGGAAAGCAGAGAACCGGGTCCCTAAGTGGAAGCAGTGATGGGAGGGGAGCACAGCGGAGGTTTTATAGTCCTCCACTGACAGGTGGTGTGACAGACCAGCGGGATCAGGGAAGGGAGAGGAAAGTTACAGATTCAAGAAAATATGGAGGTAAGGCCAACAGGCATTGAAAAACAAATCGTTTCTTTAGTTCTGTTTGTCGATACTATGTTAGTTCAACTAAAGTCAAACCTAATACAAAATACTCATTGCATTGTGGTAAAACTTGAGGGTTTGGTGCCGTGTTATGATGTCTGTTAACTACTTACCGCCTGACCCAGAGAGTAAATCAAAAGTTCCTTTATCAGAAATGAGAAAGGATTAAATCATATTGCTGCATGTACCAGATAAACTTCCATGTTCCCTTGATAGTGGTGGCAGAGGCATTGTGTACACAAGAGTGAGCATGGATTTCTGAAGCTGAACCATTTAGGTTTCAATCCTGATTCTGCCTTTAACTATCTCTATAACTTTGAACAACTTACTTAACTTTTCAAACGTTAATTTAAACTCGTGATAATACCTACCTCATAAACCATTTTTGTGAACAAAATAACTGATGTACAACACTTGCTCCTAATAGATGCTCAATAACCACTAGTTCTGTCAACATAAAAAATAGCCATCCTAGTAATCTATACTATTCGGGTTGTTTGCTAGACCTAGAAATATGCTGTTTTAGAATTGGAGGAATTTGACTCAATTCATTTCCTCAATTTGCAGATGGAGAAATTGCAGTCTTCATCTAGAGAGGAAAACGAGTTGCCCAGGGGTGCAGAGCTTACTGGAGGCAGGATCGAACTAGAAATATTTTCTCTAAACATCGTCTCTCTCTAATGAAAGATTTTATAAGATGTCCACATATTCATGTTATTCCTGCTTACATCACAAAGAGGCTGATGGCTAACCGTGATGCTGTGTTCTCTTTGCTAGTTGCATGCATTGGGAAAACTTGCTGGAACCAGAGTGGCAGAATTAAAAGCCAAGTACACCTTCCTGCACGACACTCTCATAAGGTATGCTGCTTACTTAGGAAGAGATGTGGGGACACCTTCCATCACATTTATATTTTTACTTGTGATGGGACCTATCTTATTTTGCATTCCCCTCAAAAGCGGATCCTGAGGCAGGAATTGGAGCTCAAGTACTTTGAGAAGTGATACCAGAAATTATCGTGAGAGAGTGGGGAAGTGAGACGGGGCTGGGAGGAATCCAGCTGGCGATGTGTTAATCTTCGGGTTAACACAGTGGCCCCTGGGGCTCTGTCTCGCGAGGACACTGTGTGTGACTGTGTAGAACACACATCAGAACTCTCCACGGATGGGCAAGGGCATTTGTCCATCCCTCTCTGATTAAGGATTGCTGCTAGGAAGATGAGCTCCTGGCGCATCTAGCTTGCCCTTTGAAAAGCCAAGCAAGCTCCTGTGGCCAGAGAAGTTTCTCAGACAGAAGCACAGGGGTGCTGTTGACATATATATATGAGAATTCGCCAAAGGATTTGGGTGGGACACTGACACTCTCCCTTTCTCCCACCTCCTGCTGCATAGCCTTGCATGACGTCTCCATCAAAAGCCAAGGAGAGGCAGCAATGGACAGAAACTCCATCCTGCCATTCCCCAGCCATCCTCTCCCCCAGTCTCCAACCGTTGCCCCTACTTCTTTTCTTGGTCAGTCATTTCTCCACCCTCAGGATGAGAGCAAGAGTGAACGACTAGGAGAGCAGAGCTGCATCCCTATGCATCCTGCCCCATACTTCTCAGCTCCAGGAGGCCCCTAACCACACTCCAGAGCCCTCAGCTTTGGTTCCTCCTCCTCCTCGTCCCCATCCCCAAGCTAAATCCTCACCCTCATCCCTAAATGGAGACTCCATTTCCCACAATTAGTCCTGCCTGACTGTGTGCACATGTAGTTCTCAAGACTCGGGAACTTAGAGGATTTAGATGGAAAGTTTGGGGTCATCTTTCCCAACACACTGACCACTGCTTAACTGGGAGAAAACTCCGTGCAGTTCTGTGGCATCTCTCTGAACCTCTTTGCAGATGCAAGGACCATTGCCACACCCTCACCTCTTAATAGCTCTAATCCAGAGCCCTGCCGAGTTTTGCTGGTGCTGGCGTGCTTCCTCATTGCCTGGCCCACAGCTCAGGTCCCTGGGCCCCAGTGACAGACAGCAAGGCAGGACCAAGGCTATGGCGTTATTTCTTTCTACTTCCCAGTTGTGTTGCAAAACCATTACTCTCCTTCTGCCACCCACACATTAACTCCTCTTGACCCCTTAGGTCTGTTTTCCTTTTTGTCATTATGAACACCCAGCGCTCTCTCCCACCCCCACTGCCTGGTGGGCGGGGAAGGCATGATGGAGTAGACTGTTCGCTTTGCAGCTGGGGCTGCAGCAGGGCAGATAGAGGCTGGAAATGCTGACCTGAAACTGATGAGTTTTCCCGAGAAGCTACGTTATAAGAGCCATTAAAGTCTCTTCTGCTGACACTCTCAAGTCCATGTGGCTAAATGGCCATTTGCATTCTAGCGGGAACCCTAACCGCCTTGTCCACCTCCTTTCTGGGAGAAAGCAGGCCCTGTGTGTCCCCGTGACGTGACTCTGTTCTTGTGGGACGCAGCACACAGGACTCAGAGGTCCACCTGCTCCAGAACGCCAAGCGGTTCACCGAGCGGATCCACCAGCAGCGGTTCCACCTGCAGCAAGCTGACAAGTTCCCGGAGGCCTTCTCCACCGAGGTCTCCAAGATGAGAGAGCAGCTCCTCAGGTATCAGAACGAATACAATGCCGTGAAGGAAAGAGAGTACCACAACCAGTACAGGTTGAATAGGTAAGTGCCCGGTTCTCTAAGCACGCTGAAGACAGATGTGAGCCCAGCCGTTTCCACATAAACAAAACTCCACTAAGTTAGGAGTTTTAGGTACAATGAGTATGAGCTAGCAACGCTTACATGATCACAGGCCTATCTCTGTCCTTGATTCCCTAGAACAGTCAGTCCCTGAATAGTAAGGTTACACAACTTCTAGAAAAAGCTGAGGTGACAGGGAGACGCTCTCAGGAAAAGGAGTTCCCTGCTGTGTTTCCCGTGTGTCAGGGAAGCCACCAGCTTTGGGAGCTGCAGCCAAACAACACACTCTTGAGAGCCGGGGTTGGGGCTTGCTGGCCCTCCGAGGCCCTGCCCGGGGCCCCAGAGTCTGTTTGCAGCACCAGATCATGCGTCTGCAATGGTGAGTGCACCCCCCCCCCGCCACCCCCCCGCCCCCCCCCCCCACACACACACTTTCCATACTTGCCTACGTGAGCTGAGAGTCTTACCTGGCTAGTCTTCTAACATCAGAACTCAGAACACACACTCAGCCTCATTCCCCCATTACTAAACTATTCCTGAGGATCAAGGAAGAAAGTTACTTCCTTTTCGAAGAAACATTTACTTATCCAAATCTCCAGGATGTCATTCGGTGAACTAAAGCAGAAATGTATTGCGAGAAGGGCCGATGTTATTTCCAAAATCTTTACTAACATTCTGTCTGTGAGTAGCAAGTCAGGGAGAGAGTTTGTTCAGCAAATCCCACTAAATTGAATTTTAAAACGAGTGTAATCCAGGTTTTGTGCTGCGGTGTGCTGTTTGCTGTGCCTGAACACTGGAGAGAAAGCCAAACCATCTCTCCTAGAACTGGTTACCATGTAAGGTGTCACAACGTTCTCTGGCTATTTTTAAGAGGTAAATTTCTGACCAAGGGAATGTAATTCAGTTCTGCTGATGGATAAGCAAATGACTTGAGTGACCTCCTGGGGACCTTGCAAATCCTGGGTTTTGAATCCTCTCTTTGGGGCCTGTTTTTTTCAGCTGGGGGTGCGGGGAGGGGGTGGTGAAGAAGGCTAGCTTAATCAGGAGAATTATATTCAGGAGGAAAACATCTGAGTTCTTTTTTGTCTTTCAATCTAACCAGTTTCAGACTCACCAGTGCAGTCTATAAAAAGAAAACCTAGCTATTTCTGTGCTCTGTAAGCACTCTTTCCGTTGAAAAAATAATGAAATTAAAACAATTGGTGGTTGTTCATTACTATTGAAAATATGAATGCTTGACATTTCCATGAAAGGGTAAGAAGAACATAAGTCACTTGATATTTAAGTTGTTTAAAATTTCCGAGTATTCCTGCCAAGGGGAACAAAACAAAACAAAACACAAAAACAACCAGAACTCTTGCCTTTTAGGTATAGACAGGCAAATTGTTCATTGAGCTACTTGGGACAGGGAGGGACCGTGCACACTGACCAACAGTGAACAAGAACATTCAAAATGCACATTTGCAAAACTGCTTAGTGTGTATTCTTTTTGGATTTGTAATGCATGATACTTTAGCTTCAGCAGACCCCTTTGCATTCTCAAATGTTAACAGCTCCAAGAAGTAACAAGTGTATTTTCATAAAAATAACAGTGATGCCGAAAGAAATATCAGGAAAGAGTAACGGGCTGCGTATTTCATTGGCTTCACAAACTTAATATTACATGGTACCGAAACAAATTCAGTCAACACTCTTTCCCCAGGAAAAAAAAAGTAGATATTTCCATCCCCACAGAAAAATAAGCCAGTTAGAGACTGTTCATCCAAATATACAGATGGTATTTTTCAAATCGGTACAACAAACCCTCATTTTATTCAGGGTCTAAATAATAGAAACCCAAATAACTAGCACTTCTCAACCCCAACATCTGTAGGAATTTCTGAATCACTGGAAACAACTAAGAATAATATACTGTTCAAATATGCTATCAAGAAAGGACTTCGTACTGTATTTTGGTTGATTTTCTTATGTTTTCACATAATGTAAATTATTTAATAAATGCTAATGGTAAGTATAATTATGTGGTCAATTAATAATTTGTTTTAATGCATAGTTTTGGTTTGGAGATTAGTACTTATTGATGATCTCTTGATAAATATGCAGTTCAGGACATAATATGTAACCTACTTAAATAAGTTAAGTGAATACATTATAAATAAATAATGAAGTAATTAAATAAACACTGTTCATAATTTATTTTGAAACAAAATAGAACTCATTCTATTTCTAGAAACTTCCCCTGAAAAGATTTTCCAATACTTTTCAACATTTTTCCTTGCCTTCACTTTACTTTTTTTTTTCACTTCTCTGCTTTCTAATAATTCCTAAGATTTGGAAAGTAAATAAATTGAGTCTCTCATGCTAAATCTGATGCATTCTGGAAAGTGCCCATCAGCTGGGGAAGCAAGGCCATGGCCCCTGCTGTCTGTCACAGGAGAGGACGTGGAGAGGGGGGCACTGTGCTGCGCATGCGCGGGACTCTCCCCACGTGGCCCTGGCCTTCGTGACTGTTTACTCCCCCATAGCTGGTCCCTGTCCTCCCTGTGGGTGCTCACCCAGAGTGTAGTAGCTAGCTTCCATTCTTACTCCAGTAGTGACAGCAACGTGGGAACCGAAACAAACAGACCCTATAAGAAGGGAACAGGAATTATTCTAGCACTGCATCTGGCATCCCAGCAACTTAGAATATGACAGAGAGGCATACAGGTCATCATGATTAGCGGCAAGGAAAACTCACAGCTGGAACAGATTTCACCTCCTGAACTTAAAAATCTTTCCTAGCTCGATCCCCAGTGCGTGGTGTACTGGAGGCAATCAATGATTCTCTCTCATCAGTGATGTTTCTATCTCTCTCTCCCTCTCCCTTCCTCTCTGAAATCAATATATATATATATATATATATATATATATATATATATATATAATATTTCCTGCCTGACTGCTCTGCGGCAACCAAGAACAGAACCAGCTTAGCACAGGTTTTGCAGTGTAGTCCTCACAACCGAAGGAGAAACACCTGAGATCCAACCCTAATGATCCTGATTCCTTGCTAAGCCTTCCCACCGAATGTGACATTTGAATTGTTTTCAAGCTTCCTATGTGGTCCTGGTTCATGTCAGAGTTTGAGAACTGTTGGTCCCAAAAGTGGTTCTCAGCCCTGACTACATGTGAGAATCACCCGAGTCTCCTCCCAGTGACCACTCAGTCTCTGCTTCAGCACCTTGGTGACAGGGCCACATCTTCACAGCAGCCAGCCCAGCTCTGGGCAGCCTGCCTTCTCAGATGGTGATTGCTTGTACTGGTTTAGAAATCTATCTTCTTGCAACCTCCTCCCATTGGGCTGGTTCTGCTCCTGGTGGTGAATAATGCCTCTTGTACTCGGCAGCATACAGAGTTCCCACATGATCCATTCACCCACAAGTCCTTCAAACCAAAAACCTTTGATGACATGGTTTTAGTTAGGACTTTCTTGCTGCAGAAAAGAAATCCTGAGGAGCTTTGACATTGAAGCACCTCTTAGTCAGGACAACTGAAAATGTCTAACAGGTTTCCATTTTAATGTCAGTTTAAAAGGTTAAGCGTTAACAAACCAAAACAAGGGGAGTGGTCAACATGTTTATAATGTTCTTGCGAATTTCAAATCTATTTCCTTACTCAAGCCTTGTTTTGGCAGCACTTGCTGCACCTCCCACAGCAAGAGGCACACAAAAATTTGTTAATCCCCACAATGCCATGCAAAAAAAGAGAATCCAAAAGGAGAAAAAAAGAGATTCTGCATAAATATGTTTATTACACTATCTATAATAATAAAAGGGGTAATATGCTAATTAGATCGGTCATCATTCCAGACTTCCTTCCGGACGGAGCTGGGGCTAGAGCGAAGCCAGTGCCGGCAGCTGGGGGAAGGAAGGCCTACTCTCGCATGAATTTTCATGCATCGGGCCTCTAGTTATTTATAAAAGTGAAAAACTGAAAGCAATCTATGAACCGTGTCCAGCACGGTCATGGTGAACCTGAGGAGGGGCAGTGAAGGATTAAAGCAGACAGACAAGAGAATACAGTTGGGGCCAGGTAGGATCACTGCCTGGATGAGGAACAATGACACAGCCTGTAAGCGGAAGCTTTATTTTATAGTCAGATCACACAAACCTAAACAAGGGGAGTGGTCAGCATGTTT
The DNA here is from genome assembly GCF_028538775.1 of Myotis yumanensis. Classification (NCBI taxonomy): domain Eukaryota; kingdom Metazoa; phylum Chordata; class Mammalia; order Chiroptera; family Vespertilionidae; genus Myotis; species Myotis yumanensis. The sequence continues at coordinate 69,658,951 of NW_027223760.1, read as the reverse complement.
ATAATATTCTTGCGAGTTTTAAATCTATTTCCTTACTCAAGCCTTGTTTTGGCAGCACTTGCTGCACCTCCCACAGCCCATTAGCTACCTAGAAACAAGGGAGGACTATTAGGTCAAGCTTAATTGTGCCTGCAGGGCTCTGCCCTCCAAGCTGGGACTTGTATGTGGCTCTGCCACAGGTCAGTCCGAGGTTTGGCCCTATAGCCGCTCCCTACAAATCTACATTCTGAAAAATAATGGAATGTTAAGACAATAATGTATTCCAGAGGCAGCTTGGTACTGCAAAGCTCACTGAAGTTAGATAGGAATGAGTTTGAATGTCAGTTCAGCAGGGACTGTGTGACTTTGCAAAGGTTCTTAACTCCTCAGTTTCTTCATTTGTACAATGAAGATAATAATACATATTAGCAAGGTTCCGAAGTTTAGAAATGATGCATGTACCTGCATATAATGGGTTCAGTAAAAAATAGATAATAGCCGAAACCGGTTTGGCTCAGTGGATAGAGCGTCGGCCTGTGGACTGAAAGGTCCCAGGTTCGATTCCGGTCAAGGGCATGTACCTGGGTTGCGGGCACATCCCCAGTAGGAGATGTGCAAGAGGCAGCTGATCGATGTTTCTCTCTCATCGATGTTTCTAACTGTCTATCTCTCTCCCTTCCTCTCTGTAAAAAATCAATAAAATATGTATTTAAAAAAAAAAAGATAATATTTAGAATTATTTTATTAAGGTATATCCACCCACTAGAAAACCTTGAAACTATAGCTATTAAATTATTAATTATGAAGTCTGTTTTGCAATTGGGAAACTATTTTAATTAGATGTTGGGTCAAAATGGATTCAATCATATATACAGATTTAACATAATTTTATTAAAAGGTACTAAAAGGAACATAATACAAATATGTTAATTAAGTATAATATTTAAAATCTTTAATATTTAGATAAGAAAGATCTAAATATTAGATCTTTATTAGATTTATTTGAAAGATATCAAAGTAATATTAAAGATGATAAAAGGGAAATAAAAATGATCAGCTGGTGTGATGAGGTGGGATTATGAATGATGTACTGGTGACCCCTGAACAATGTGACAGGAGGCTGGGGCACTGATCCTCCCCCCGACCTCCCACCCCCAGTCAAAATCTTTATATAACTTTTAACTATTAATAGCCTACTGTTGACCGGAAGCTTTACCAATAAATAACATAAACAGTCAATGAACGCATATTTTGTACATTATATGCTATATTCTTACAATAAAGTAAGCTAAAGAAAATGTTATTAAGAAAATCATATGGAAGAGAAAATACATTTACAATATTTCTTGAAAAAAAATCTGAATATAAGTGGACCTGCCCAATTCAAACTTGTGTTGTTCAACAGTTAACTGTATTTCTCTCTAAATACAAAAACACATTTTTTTCAAAGGACAAAAGTCAATCACTGTTTCTTAATTTAAAAAAAAAAGCAAAATAAATAATAGGAAAAAAAAGCAAAATGAATAATAGAAACATAATTAGTTAAAACTTCCCTAAATAATTAGCCATTTTACGTTTGTTTAAAGAAAAGATTGTAAATCGACTTGTGAGAGAGCTTCTTTGTCACCATTTTGAAACTCAAGCACACCAAGGTTGCCTTTACAACCGAAATATAGCAGCACACTACTGCCCCCACGTGGCAGGATGGGTGAGGCGTAGGATCAATAGCTTGGAAGTAGTAAAATATCAATTTATATGCACGCTCTAAAAGCAAAGGCATAAGTATTCAAAGGTCTGAAAATGTCAGCTTTACCTTGTGGCCAAGACAGCTAACCTACATTAAATTCCATGTGGCACATATTGATTACACTAACCTTAGTTTACATTATTGCAAATAAAATTTCATAAAAATAAAGCCCGGTGTGCATGCATCTTTAGCTCCATGTTCCCAGACCTACCGGCTAGTAGTACCTGCTTATGTGATGGAACCAGTATAAGCTGATGCAGAAATCCAGAAAGACATTAGTTCATTGCAAATGATATAAGAAGAAATGGCCCAGAGCATGCCTGGAAGGAGCCAGAGTCTAGGGAGGGGGTCATGTTCCCAAGTACCTACATGTGATGAGGTAACTGCCCCAATAGGTTGTGTTTACACAGTGTTGTGGGAGGTCTGGAAGGCAGCACCTACATGGGCCTGTGGGACTCGCTGAAGCCATCATACAGAATGAACACTGGGCCTGGCTAACAAGCATTGGGAGTACACTGGGAGAAGGGAAGAAACAGTTATTACTGCAGAAATAACTAACTCTTTTGTACTTTGTCAAACCTCCTTTTTAATTTTTTTGCAGCTTACTGGAAGAAAAAGCTCTCATAATAAAGGAATTTGAGAAGATACCTAAGCCAGGAGTAAGTCTTATCTAGATGGTCTAGAGTTTGTTAAAATAGCTGGATTCAAACATCATTTTTTATAAATATGAATGCATTGCCACAACCATACCCCAAACATTGGAAAGATCCAGAAGTCTTAACCATGGACAATACCGAAAGGAATAGCTGTATAACTTCTGGAGTAAACATAGGTGGTGCCTATTACAGGCTTTAGCTATTTGGCACCTACTTTAGGCTGTTGTGTTAAACAATATTTGCTTTGTTTCCAGAAGAAGAGAAAAGGATTCTGTGGTTGGCATTTGTAAACATTATTTTTGCTATAGCTATTACCCTTAGAGTTTCCCAAACACCTATTACAAGAAATTTTTATCTAGAAGATGTATCACTTATCTATTCCTGCATAACAAAACAACCCAAAACTTAATGGCTTAAAACAACAACCATTCCTTATTTTTCACAGTTCTGAATTCTCCTGGTCTGTGTTGGATCAGTTGGGGCTGGGTGGCCTAGGATGGCTTCATTCGTATGTCAGCCAGTGGGCAGCTGGTTGGTCTAAGGTCACTTGCCACTAATCAGTCACATGGTGGAAGGGTTTCCAGCCTCAGAAAAGAGACAAACTCAAGAGAGGGCAAACCCCAGCATGCAAGCACTTTTCAAGCCTATGCTTAAATCATTGTTGGGATATTTCATTGGTCACAACAAGTCACATGGCCAAGTCTAAAATCAAGGGATAGAGACATGGGCCCTACCTCTTCATGACAAAGATTTGCCGGAATAGGAGGAATTTGTGTCTAATTTTTGAAATCTATCATTCAGAGTAAATAGAAAGATCATCACACTTCGAATTGCTTGCACCTTTTGAGTGGTTATATTTCAAAAGCATGTTGTTGGTGTTTTAATTCCAAGACACAAAAACCTGTTTAGCATACAGCAAAATACAATTTTATATATATGAGTATATATTATATATAGGGTGTGCCCAAACTGTATACACACTTTAACAGCTGATAGCTTAATTTTGAAAATGAAATGTATTTTCATTAACACTGCTTTTATAATTATTCAAAGTGTGTGTATACATTTTTTGGAACACTCTATATGTATATATTCAATTGGGAAACAAAGATTTATTATGAGTCTGGGGTGGAGGGTATTTGAGGGGAATGTGCATGAAATGGGAAGAGTAATATCAATAAGAAAGTGGGAGATTAAGAGTGCAAGAGTGTTCAAAATTCCAAATACAAACTCCCTAATCTCATGTGGGACACAAGTTAACCAGAAGGCAGATATTCAAAGATTATTTGCATCTAATTTTGTCAAAACACAAAGCTACTAAAAAAATAGCCTGCAATTTTTCACTAATACTTTTTGGTATAAGATAAAACTTAACTCAGAAAAAAAGGAAACATTTGAAATATAGGAGGCCCTGGATGGTGTGTCTCAGTGGATAGAGTGTCGGTCTGTGAACCACAGGGTAGAAGGTTCAATTCCTGGTCAAGGGTACCTACATGGGTTACAGGTTCAATACCTGCCCCCATGTGGGAGGCAACCAACCCATGTGCCTCTCTCACATCGAGGGCTCTCTCTCTCTAAATATATGTGTGTGTGTGTGTGTGTGTGTGTGTGTATCCCTGCCTTCTTTACCTCCCTCCCTCCCTTCCACACTCTCTCTAAGAAAAAAAAAGGAAAGAAAAAATATGCTCAGGAGAGGATTAACAAAAAAATAAATAAAATATAGGAAGATAGAAAGAGCAGTAGTAAAAAAGTATGAATCTAATGTAAAATGTTTAATACATTCAGTACAATTGTCATGGCTTTATTGAAAATGTCAGAAATCATAAGTTGTATTTAACTTGGTAAGAAATCATTCATGAAGCTCAAAACAAATATAATCAAAATGGCGAGTAAGTTACTTTTAATCTAAGTAGACAAATGTTTGCTCAGACTCTAAATAAACTAATAATTTTCATGACCTTTAAAGGAAATGGAGAAGAAGATGCGAATACTGAAAGAAAGCACTGAAGAATTACGTAAAGAAATAATGCAGAAGAAATCAGAAATTAAAAATTTACGGGAGGATTTAACATTTAAGCAGAAGCAATTGCTAAAGGAGCAGAAGGAACTAGAAGAATTGTTGGAATGTCAGGTCAACCTAAGGGTGTGCTACTTACCATTCATAAATATTCAGACATTGTGCCTGTGTGAACATAAAAATGCATGGATGTCAAGTTTGACTGCATAGGTTTGACAAAGAGGTGTATCATCACACAAAAACGTTCAGCATTGTGAGTGAGCCGGTCAAACTAAAGCTGGACTCTGGGAATTCACAAAAGTCTGTAGAGTGTCCGGTAGGATCATTGTAATTTGGAGTCCCAACCCGGGAACGGGCCTCTTTAGACTGCCAAGCATTTTTCGATACTAGAATTGTCACAAACACAATCTCTTCCTTGAACAGGAACCAAATTCTCTAACCTCTTACATATATTTTTATCACCTTATCCTTGTCTGTTTGGTTCCACTCTACTTCCTTCTGACCATGCAACTGATGAGGGGCCTGTACTTATGTTTGAGGAGCTAATTTACATTCATTTTATTTTGAAAAACATGTAACAACTCTCCAAACAATTTAAGTAACCTAGAGTTATTTTTTAAATAACATCTGACACTCTTTGCTTAATGTGACACACCTGGACCTCTTTTTGCTTATGAGTCTTATGAACCAAGATGTACCCAGCTGCTATCTGGAACTTAGGAACTCAGCAGAGATTTCTAAGGAACTCAATGAAGCTAAAGCTTCAGGCCCCTCACTTGCATGAATCTCTTCCAAGGCCCTGTACCTAATTCAGCGTTTGTAATTTTCTACTCTTTTTCTAAAAGAGCAGACTCTCCCCCTTTCCCCTGCCCCCCCCCCAAAAAAAAAAAACTGTACAAGTTTCAGCCTCACAAAACTTGGATCTGCCCCAGGACTGAGCAAGATCCCAGGGAGAAATGCACACACTGCAGTGATATGTCCCCCTCTGTGCACGTTACCCCAGGCCCCACAGTCCGCTGCGATCCTCAGGCAGGAGGGGCTCTTCCATCACCCATGCCGTGTACATAAGATTCTTGAGGCCAAACTGAATGTTCCATGAACTCTCAGAGCCTAGTGGAAAGTGGCATTAGACAAACTTAACTTCTGATCTTGGCCTTGATGTTTTTTGCTTTTTTGGTTTTTTCGGTGTTTTTATTTTTTTTGGTGGTTTTTTTTCGGGTTTTTGTTTGTTTTTTAATTTCGTTATTGATTAAGTTATTACATATGTGTCCGTATCCCCACATTGGCCTTGACGTTTACTAGCTGTGAGACTTTGGGAAATTTTTTAGCTTCTTTGAGCATGAGTCTCAGGAAGGTTCCTAGAAATAGAGCTTAAGACAAGCATTCGTGGAGGGAGGGCTCTAAGGAGAATCTGATAAGGGCGTGAGGGAAGCTGGGGAAGAAACTGGGCCAAAAGGTGGTTCAGGAGAACCTTAGTATCAACCTGATCCCATGGGGATCTCTTGACCATGAATTGCACTGCAGAGGTTGTTCCAGCCAAAGGCAGAGGGGATGGGCTGTTATATCAACACATCAGTTAGTCATTTCACAGCCTGCTCTCCCCTTCTCTGTGCCCCCTGTCCCCCAACAAATCAGCTCTGCTCAGTTTTGGAGAAGAGAACAAACATGAACTGTCAGCAGCCAACTCCCGCAACCTCTGATGGATGGGTATACCCCCATAAAGGGAATCTGGGCTGAACACCCACTGTATTTCTTAGACTCGGTTAACTTCTCTTTAAAACGATGATATCCATAACTATAGTATAAGTGTATTGTGAGTATTAAATAGAATAATTAAAGCACCCTGCATAGTACAGAATAGATAGTGAAAGTTCTACATGTTGTAGTTCTTTTCTCTCCTATTTAATTTGCTTATCTGACATAATTTAATATGGTTCCATTTCTTTACTAGGATGAAGTGGTCCACCACCAAGCCATTCCTGTACAAATTGGAAAAGAAATAGAAAAAACAACACGCAAAAAAGTGTATGATTTAATATTTTTATTTTTTAACTAGAAGCCCGGTGCACAGATGTGTGCACCGGTGGGGTCCCTTGGTCTGGCCTGTGGGGATCAGGCCAAAACCGGCTCCCTGACATCCCTCAAGAGGTCCCAGGTTGTGAGAGGGCACTTCTCAACTGTCACACCCCACTACTCGGCTCCTTCCTCTCTGGTTCCGGGTGCATCACCCAAGAACTGCAGCTGCCAAGTCGCCTCAGCTCGGCAACTCCTGTGTTGAGCGCCTGCCCCCTTATGGTCAGTGTGTGTCATAGCTACTGGTCAGAGTGTCTATGGTGGTCATTGCACATCATAGCTACCAACCGGTCGGCTGGTCGGCCGGTCGCTTAGGCTTTTATATATATATATATAGATCTCTCCCAGCCCACTCTCCCCCAAGTTATGTGTGCACATTAAAACAAGAATATTAACCACTGAAAACATCAAATTACTATTATAATTTTAGAAATATTTGCATTTTTGCCTGTCTAGGTTGTGTACTAGTATACTAAACTCATTAAAAGAAGGTAGTACAGCACAATGCTATCATGCATAATACTCTTTTATGTCTTAATTTGGGGACAATAGTCTCTTTCCAACTTATAAATCATATCTTTATGGATAACTCCAGTTGACTTTAAAGAGATATTCAAGGGATAAATTATTTAAACTGTGTAGAATTTCATGGTTCAGAAGTATGTCAGCCAGCCAGAAGCCTAAAGCCCAAATGATAGGAACTATCTGCCACCAATTCACCTGTGTAACACCTCCCCCCCTCACCCCACCCCTACACATACAACATTCAGTATAGATTCGGAGGCAGAAGTCACTGAGGAAATGTTCAAGGTTTCGAGGAACTAAAAAGATCAAGATAAGTGAAGACACAAAAATTCTGGAGAAATCATATGATTGCTCTGGTGACTGATCTCAAAACAAGAGAAAAAAGTAGGCTCTAGTAATGGTTCTCAAAGCCAAGCCTTCCCAGCACCAAAGTTGATAAATTCAGGTTAGTTCTGGGAGGCTGGGCAGGATGAGGGTAGAACCCCAGGATCTGGGGGAAAAGTGAGAAGGCTGGACAAATCCCTGCCTTCAGTGGCACTCAGTGGAGAAATCCTTCTGAGTCCCACTCATTTATGGTCTTCACCCCACTTCTGAAATCACTGAATTTATGAGCAGCTCTTCTGTTTCCTGGTGAGGAAGTAAAAATAGGTAAAGACAGCATGTGATCAAAATAAGGCAAATGTGTGAGTATGTATGTGTGTCCATGTGTATGTATGTGTCTGTGGGTATACATGTATATGCATGTATGTATCCCTCACAGAGAAATAGAAAAGAAAAAAATTATCTTGGAACATGAACTCAAAGAACTAAATGACTCCCTAAAGAAAGTTGAAACCAAAGTTAATGCTCTAATGGAAGAGAAGGAGGATGTAATAAAGGAAGTTGAAGGCAAACGAGCCTTACTTGAAATCAAAGAACGAGAATATAACCAATTGGTCAAGCTATTGGAATTAACCAGAGAGAATGAAGCAACTTCACTAACTGAAAGGTTAGTTATATGTCATCTAAATTTTTCTTCAATTTATGTATGAGGGTTCAAAACATAATCTCAAACAAATTTGGTTTTTATAAAACTTTTCAAATAAACATTTTTATAGAATATTAAATTAAATTTTATCGTTAATAAAACATATTTATTAAATAAAGCATTTTAGAAGTATTTTTTCCATCCTTTATTCATTGTCCTCAATTTCCTGTGACCAAATCTTAAGGACACAATCTATTGTATTTTGTAAGTTTCTGAAATGTGCCTCTGGAAAACCCTATCACTGGAGAGTGCTATAGTTGAGAGATGTTTTTTCTACACATGAGTGGTATTTCTGAGGAAATTATGACTTTTTCCTAATGGGAGCAATTTAGTGATGTGATTTCCCGAGAGTGATACTTTTAATTTTAAGTATAATTGCAGGGAAATTGTCTGCCAACCTACTATTCCATCTCGGGTTTTTATAAGACTGTGGTGTTAATTGATACCAGCTTGCAAACAAAGTTGCTTTTGGCGTTATTTACAACTTGATTCTAACATGAGGAGAGTTCTGTATGTACAAGCTGGTCATGTTTGTCTTTAAAACCCCCAAGGGCAGCTGATGACTAATCACTTTCATTTGTCTCTTTACCTGGAACAGAGGGATCTTGGATCTCAATTTACGAAACTGTCTCATCGACAAACAGAACTACCACGATGAACTTTCTCGGAAGCAAAGAGAGAAAGAACGAGATGTTCGAAATTTGAAAAAAATGGAGCTACTCTTGAAAGTGTCCTGGGATGCCCTCACTCAAACCCAGGCCCTGCATCAGAGGCTGCTAGTAGAGGTGGGTGCTGTACACCACTGTTGGACTTTCAAGCTCAGTGTTGTCTTTTTTTAAGTAAAAAAAAAAATATTGTAAGGAGTTGTTTTTGCTATCAATAGGAAAAGAAAAAGAACAGAGAAAAGATCATGTTAAAATGCATTAAACTGATGATAGAGCCTTTAGTCCTATAATGTTTTTCAATCTCTATTTGCTATCCCAAGATCAGAGAAATGTCTTGTTTGGATCTGGTGTCAGCCTGACCAGGGGAAGCAGTTGGGCCATCCAGTCATTACAGGGAAGGACCAAGATTACTACATGCGTCCTTGACTTATTAGAGTTCAGTATAAACTAATAATTTTACTTTGTCCCAAACAATGCTAGAACCTTTGAAGACTTTAACTCTACTACCTTTGCAATTCTTATGCCTTCAAAGATATATTTTAATCCAAATTTTTCAAGTTATTCTTGTTGGAAACATTAATTTACTATAAGCTTCTCTCTTTTATCCCAAAGTCTACCCTTGTGGCACTCCATCTTAGTCATAGTGAAATTTACAGTAAATGGCAGGTATAATATTTGTTCCAAGTATTGATGGAAACCTAACTATGATGAGCAGGAGGCTCCTAAAACCAGCAAGTGTTGCTTGTATTGATAAAACAATCCTTGTTTATTGACCAAATAGCCATAAGTAAGATTTATTTATACAGTAATAGGATAACAATTGTATTAGGGCACTTCTAGCTATTAAGTTCACAATATAGCACTCATAGGCTATAAAACTAACAAATTAAAAATGTATTAAAATCCTCTTCCATCATTGATTTTAAGAAAATTACTAATTTTACTATCTCTACCATCACCTGGCTTAGTCATCCAACAAGAAGAAATTAGCTGGACCAGTGTTGCTCAGTAGTTGAGTGTCGACCTATGAACCTGGAGGTCTCGGTTTGATTCCCTGTCAGGGCACATGCCCATGTTGCAGCTCAATCCCCAGTGGGAGGGGTGGGGCTCAGGAAGGGTATGCCATGCAGGAGGCAGCCGATCAATCATTCTCTCTCATCACTGATGTTTCTATCTCTCTTTCCCTCTCCCTTCCTCTCTGACATCAATATAAATATATTTTTTGAAAATGTTTTTAAAAGAAGAAGAAATGAATACGAAATTCCAGCAATAAGAAATGAACAAAAGATTGAAGCTGAAGACTTTAAGTGCTCAAGTTTTGCCCGTTGACCAGATAACTAGAACTATCTGCATTATCTATGCAACATGAGGTTTTTATTATTTTTATCTAAAGACATCTCTTTTTGGAAATGACAAACGTTTATTTTTTTTAAAGGCTGGTTTTTTTCTCAATACACCTTTAAAGTTTTTAAAATTGTTTCCTATTTGGTCAAGTTGAGATTTTTAAGAACCTCATTTTTAATTTGTAATAAAAGATTACAAGTTGAGTTTTTAAAAGTCAACAAACTGTAAGCACCTGTTAATAAAGGTCTTAAATAATTGTGTTTGTGAAGAAAGAAAGAAAGAAAGAAAGAGAGAGAGAGAGAGAGAGAGAGAGAAAGGAAGGAAGGAAGGAAGGAAGGAAGGAAGGAAGGAAGGAAGGAAGGAAGGAAGGAAGGAAGTTAGGAAGGAAGTTTCTAGTAAAGTTTCAGTGAGAGACCAGCTGCCTCTTTGCCTTGGCCTCATAGTTGTCCTGGCCACAGTCGCACGGTGGGTCGGAAGTTCTTGAAAACAGGAGTGGGTCAGGTCAGTCACTCCCATCCTGAATGAACATTCAGACTTGCAAACAATCCACAAAGGAAAGAGATAAAAGGTAAGTGTGAAGGGCTCCGGCTATTTTTCAGAATTTGTTTTCCCCTAGAGACAGCTGTTTGATTCTCCCATGGCCTTTGATCGTAGAGATTGTCCCAGAAATTCAAGCCACAAACATCATGAACATTTGAAATATTTCAGGAAAATATCAAAGCCTTAAAGAAACTGACGTTCCCTGACATCAAGAAGCTGGGATGTTTACAGCAGCAGAATACTGTCTAGTTCCTTCACAGTTATAAAAGTTACTGATAACTGTTCGTGCATTGAAAATGTCTGGGAGAACAGACTCCAGACTATGAACAGTGACTCCTGGGGAATAGCATTTGAAGTAGAGGTGGGAAGCAGAGATGTTTAATTTCTTACTTTACATATTTTTTAGTGGTTATAATAAACACTTTTTTTTTTCTAAGTATGAAATGCTACTCCATAAAAACAAAGAACTGAAATAAGCTTACCAAACCTGCTGATACATGCAATTTGGAACTCAGATGTAATGCTACATATCTCATCACGCCAGAATGATAACATAGCTGGAAACATAACTAGAATCAATTAGGGTTGCAATTTGGCTGCAAGGAGTAATAGACACTCAATTACAGTGGCTTACGTACATGGAGGGTTGTTTTATTCACACAGTAAACATATTGGATAATCAGAGGTAGGCACAGCAGGTAATTTCATAGTCCAGGATCCTCTTAGCTTCGTCGTGTGTCATCCTTAACATGCACATGTTCTCTCCAAGATTGCAAGATGGCCATTTCACCTTCAGGCATAGAGCAAAAGGCGTGTGGCAACTGACTCTCCCCGGAGCCCCGTCCAGCAGGCTTGCACTTGCACCCCATGGGCCTGTGCTGCAAAGGAGTCTGAGGATGCCTGGATACATCGCAGCATTGAACAAAACAGGGGTTCCGTTAGCAAGGTCCAAGTGGAGGGTGGATGATGTCGTCTGGGCAACCAGCAGGCTCTGCTGCCAATGGCTGACCTTGTTACCTCTTCCACAAAGCACAAACACTTAATTCCTGCCTGACACGGGGGGATTGTGTTCATGGAGAATTGAGAAAGGTGTCTGGGAAGCAGCTCGCCCAGGTTCAAAACTGAATACATTTTACTGCGGTATTATTTGTCATTCAAAACATTGGGAATTACTAAATGTCTGAAAACCGAAATTAGGAGAATTAGTCGCCAGCCTTTAGTTGGCATAGAGTAGCTGGTGAGTGTGCTCTCATCATATTGTCGACAGAAACCTTCTAAGCACCCCTGGTTCCAGGTATCGTGCATGTACAGATTTGCCCACGCCTGGAAGCAAAGCATTTGGAACAGGCCACTCGGGCACCTGTGGCAGAGAATCAGGCGGCCACCGGGATGCCTGCGGGGCTTCCTCCATCCCAGAAGAATTCACTCCACTTTCCAGCAGGAGAAACCAAACTCTTCCGTGCTGATTTCTTAACCTCTGCATGAAATCCCCCCTGATTACTCAAGTCCATGCTGGGCTGTCCCTTTGGACCTGCTATAGCCATTAGCTGCCAAGGCTACACATTCTGTCTATTGTTATGTGGACTTCACAAGACTATGTCTTATCTCCCTAAGTCAGCGTGTGCTTCTCAACAGCTAGCTGTCCATGATAGGAGAGGCCCTGGAAGGCAGGACATCCTTGGGCATCTGAGGGTAGAGAAGGTGCTACTGAAGATGCACAGGTTCATGGATGTCGGGGCCTCTAAAGACGCCCTTGAGCTCGTTTAAAGAGTAGCATGAACCTCAGAAAGATCCTGTTAAATGACCTTTAAATCACTAAACAGCATGATCTTCCCTTCTTGGGACAAGTTTTAGCCAATATCCTACCTTGGTGCCTAGAATGATGTGCTTTCACAGTAGAAGATAAACCACATTAGATTGGAGTCATGTGCTTTTAGTATAAAGGTCCAAGCCTAGTCAAGAATGCTGTCAGCCCCCCACGTTGGCCCTTCCTGTACCCTTGGTGGGCATTTCCCAGCAGCTGCCATGTGTCTTATTCCTCTCTTCTCTGTTCTCCATCATAAAGAATCTGGCAAGTTCATTCCTAATAAGGCAGCAAAGACTGATGAAATGAGATGTTGCCTTCTCCTCAAAGTACTTTAACAGGGGACACAAGCACAATAAGAAAGTTAAGAGGATTTTCTTTTGTGTAAGAAGTTTCCAGCTGCTCATCAAACCATCACATAAAAGTAGCCAACTACTCTCACTGTTATTAATAAATAGTCCCATTTTTCTTTAATCTATAGGATTCAAATTCACACTTTACAAGTATAATATCATTAGAATATACATGTTTCTGAGTGATGAGTTAGAGAGGCAGTAACATACTACAATATTACAATCATGGGTTCTTAGTCTAACTGCCTGGGTTTGAACCTGTACCATTGAGGCGAGTTGCCTAAATGTCTTCGTTCCTCATTCTCCTCATCTGTATGATTGGAGATAATATTACCTACCTCATGGAGTTATTGTGAGGATTAAATAAGACCATACATACAAGCATTTAGAACTTTCCCTGACACATAGTTAATGCTTTATAAATGTTAGCAGCTATTATTGTTAAGACGTTTTATTCCCAATCGAGTGAGAAATAGTATATTTGCAGCTAGGGAATTATAGATTTTTTTTCAGGTCTTCATATTTTAGTTTAAGGGACAGTGACCTGTTTTACGAATTAGATAATTTTTAAATTAATCTCAATGACTTCAATGAGAATATTCAAAGACTTCATAAAGAATATTCAGCAAAATAAGTGTTCCTATATGATTCAGAATCATCATTTCCACACCATTTTCAAAAGGTACGTGATCAGTTCACTACATGACCTTAAATATTTCATTCTTGTATAAATGTCTGTTTTAAATTTTGACTTCCAGATTGAAGCTATCCCTAAAGATGATTCTATTGCTGAGAGGAGGAGAGAACTCCACAAAGAAGTTGAAGTAGCTAAAAGGAATTTGGTCCAACAGGTTCATATCATCTCTCATTTAAGCTTCTATCTAAGAATGGTTAATATGAAGTTGGGTGTCTAACAGTCCTCCACAAAACCTCGCCAATGACAGAGTCAGTAAAGAGAGTATGATCCTACCTAACCTGTGTCCACTCCAAACCTACAATGCAAGGGTGGGAGGGGAGGATGTACTTGAAGCAGCAAAAATTATACAAATTCATGATATTTTAAAATAGAAGCTATTGATTATATTAAAAACAAAAATAAATGCTTTATTTCACCAATGTTTAATTTAAATTTTTCAAATTTTATTTATTAAAGCCACTGCCAAAGTATTTTTAAATATGCTTTTATGTCTCTTCTTTTTCTTAAATTTACTTTAAAATACAGTTTGAGTAAGAAAAAGTTCTACCCTATTAAATATGTTATCATATTTTCTCATTCTTTTAAAGATCAAAAATACTTGGAGCTAAGGCAGTAGAATTACTTTGTTTTATGTTTTAATAAAAGAAATTCTACATAGGAGTTTAAAAATAGTCTAAGATAATGGCCTTAATGTGTTCTTTCAAAGAAATAAATCATAATATCTTGTGTTTTTCAAAAGAAAATTCTATCAGAAGCTGAGTCTAAGTTAGTAGAACAGCAACTTGCAGAAGAAAACAAGCTTTTAAAGGATCAAGAAAACATGCAAGAGCTGGTATTTAGCCTTATCCGTATGACTCAAGTCAAAATTGAAGAGAAAGAGCAAAAATCCAAGGATTTCCAGAAAATTCAGGTAACTGCATTTTTGCAGCCATCCATAAATCACTACAAGAGTTCAGGTTAGCCTCGTTTGAACACAGTGTTCATTAGAAAACTGTAATTGTAAAGTCTCCAAATTCCAGTGATGATACAGCTTCCCAAAGTAATAGTCCCAGGATCCAATTAGCAGGAGTCAACAATCTATAGAAAGAAAGAGCTAGATCAACCAAAGGAGCAGAGGATTTGAACAGATGACAAGTCAGTAAGAATAACATGGTGGGCACGCCGGACAGCCGCACAGGCCACAGACATCTCACAGCCAACTGTGATTTGCCTGGGAATGGCTCAAGAGCGGTAGCATTAGACCATTCTCCCTCCCCAAGTTCTTCAAGCCATCATCATTTAAACCCTTACTTACTGCTTCACCCAGTGCCACTTGGTGACATTCCTGGGCTCCCACCAAAGTACCAGAGCTGACCCAGTGCAACATCCCCAAACCAAAACAACAATAAAACCAATGGCAAAAACAACCCTCTGTCATGCCGGCTAATATTAGAACCACTTATTCCAACTTGAGGATTATGTCCAGAGGTTCCGTGTTAAAAAATGAATATGATATGACATACCACTACACTGGAAAACCTGAATTTACCATGTGGCCCAGATGTTGGCCATTTCTAAGGGCAACCTTTGTTCTAATTCTGAACAAGTATTTGCACAGAGTAGCCTTTCTTCTTGTTCCCAAGAAAGAACTCACATCCAAGCATAGTGTGCAATGAGGTTAAATAAAGTTTTTGCAAAGAAGACTGAGGAAAAGATCACTGCACATCCACAGCAAACTCTTCAGATTCCCCTTTATCTGTTTATTTTTTCCACCTTAGAACATTTGAGAAACTACAACAAGTTCAGCATGGTTGGCCCAGTAAAGTTCATAGGCTAGCTGGATTTCATAGAATAAAGAATGGCAAGGCAACAGCGGGGGGCGGTGGGGGGGAGTAAAGGGGTGGCGGGGGGGGGGGGGTGAAGGAAAGAAGGCAGCTTGAGAGAACAGGGTGGCTGAGGGGAGGACGAGCAAAAGCAAAACAAGGGAAGGAGAGAGCAAGGGGATAGTTGTTGCATGGGACAGGGACCTGTTTTACGAATTAGATAATTTTTAAATTAATCTCAAAAATTGAGCCCAACCGGCGTGGCTCAGTGGTTGAGCGTCAACCTGTGAGCCAGGAGGTCATGGTTCAATTCCTGATCAGGGCACATGCCTGGGTTTCGTGCTTTATCCCCGGTGGAAGGTGTGTGGGAGGCAGCAGATCAATGATTCTCTCTCATCATTAATGTTTCTCTCTCTCTCTCTCTCTCTCTCTCTCTCTCTCTCTTTCACTACCTCTCTGAAAGCAATAAAAAGATATTTAAAAAATTGATACATAGGCTATGTATCAAACCAAACTTCATTATTAAATGAGCTCATTTTTAAAAAAGCACACAGTTCTTTCTCTAGAAATAGGGAAATCAAGAAAGGAAAGATATTGTTTTCTTTAAGTATTCTTAGAATTGGGAATTGGTCTGTTAAACATTAGCCTTAATAAACTATAGGTTTGATAAGACAACAGTCAATTTCAGCATTTTATTTTGTGTCATCTACATCCTCCAAAAAAGACAAAGGGTGAAGGAGAAAAATGATGTTGCTATTATCCCCAAGATGGAGTTGATGATACTAAATTTTTATATTTGTATAATTCTTCACACATAGAGTTACTTAAATAATATCAGTCTCTTCCTGAATCCTATTCTCACTTAGAACAACATTACATTGCTACATGTCAATCTTGGCTCTGATGTCTAATTTCTTTTTAACCACTCATGCCAAATGGGTTTTGCTTTCACAGTCCTCAAATGAAAACCAACAGAAACTAATTCCTCAGGTTTCTATCAGCAAATACTTCATCTTTAGATGTGTTTCTTACTCTAGATAATCGGTTCTCAACCTGTGGGTCGCGACCCCTTTGGCGGTCGAACGACCTTTTCACAGGGGTCGCCTAAGACCATCCTGCATATCAGATATTTACATTATGATTCATAACAGTAGCAACATTACAGTTATGAAGTAGCAACGAAAATAATTTTATGGTTGGGTCACAACATGAGGAACTGTATTTAAAGGGCCAGAAGGTTGAGAACCACTGCTCTAGATGAAGGATCCAGTCTCTTTATATTTGAAGAACATAACTAGCCTATTAAACTTGGTATATTTTTAGGGTTTTAGAACTGTAAGTGCTGACTTAAAATATTTATGCGTAATTTGTAACATCTCCTTATGGTGCTTTATTGTGTAGGACAACACACTCAATGTACAAGTGGAATCGTGCTTTAAAATCATGACTTGTCTCTGACAAAATACCACAGAGGATTCAATCAGTAACATTCATCAAAGCTTACTACAAATCCCCTTCCCTCATCTACATTCCATAAATTCCCCACTTTTCAGCTCCCTCAAACGTTCCCCAAACTTTTCCTCAAACTCATCCTGTACAGCCTCTTCCTTTTCCTCCTCTCTTATTCATTCGCTTCCTTGATTAGCCCTTTGTCCTAGCTAGTGTGATTTAGTTCAGCTGATTAGGCAATTTTCAGATCTCACTGAATCTGCACAAAGAATTTTTCATAATGGATAGGAACGAGATGGGTTGAGGCTGGGAGTATTCATACGTTGTTGGTGGTGGGCTTTATTCTTATTACTATTTCACACATAATTTTTCTATTTCAGCAAAAATATGTCAACATTATGAAGGAGATCAGAGCAAAGGATATTGACATCAAGATACACAAGAAGAAAACGCGTGAAATTCAACGGAGGTAAAAAAAATACATGATGATTATCTAGTTAGGTGCGGGGAGGGGGAACATCCTAATTTCACAAGTTTCAAAAACACTGGTATTTTCACAGACTCAAAGAGTTTGCTCAATTATATGACACTATTCGAAATGAAAGAAACAAATTTATTAACTTACTTCACAAAGCTCACCAGCAAGTGACTGAAATAAAAGAAAGGCATAAAATGTCATTAAATGAACTGGAAATTTTAAGAAGTAGTGCAGTTTCTCAAGAAAGGTAAGTGTTATAATAACTATTATCCTTTCAAAGTCTTCTGATTTACTGACCTCTAAAATACTCTGGAGATAATAAAATAGAAAATGATAGTATTTTACGAAGCTAGAAAAGCCCTTCCTCAAACACCTTGCTTTACAGATGATAATCAAAGCATCTGAATGGGATTCCTTATGCTTCTACTGCTTGCAAGCCATCTATTTTTTAAGTGAACGAAAAATTGTAGTATATAACTATGCTTACTATGTTTGTTTTCATTTATCCAATTAGAAAAAAAGCACCAATTTGATCATTTGCATTTAAAGTTGGAAGGCAATCAAATGTTTATTAACTAGCATTCCCTAGTTGTAGATTTGAAGCGTAATGTGCTTGTAAGAGGCAGTATTGTGGTTAAGAGAGGTGGCTTTCTAGATCAGTGGTTCTCAACCTTGGCTGCACATTAGAATAACCTGGGAATCTTTTTAAAATCCTGATTTCTGGGCCCCATCCTCCGGAAATTCTGTTTCTTTGTTACTAATGTTGTGGTCTCACCCCATAACAAAGAAACGGAATTTCCGGAGGATGAGGCCCAGAAATCAGGATTTTAAAAAGATTCCCAGGTGATTCTAATGTGCAGCCAAGATTGAGAACCTCTGTTCTAGATTCAAATCGCAGCTCTGACACTTACTAGCTGTGTGATCTTGGGCAAAATCCCTTACCTCTCTGGGCTCACTTTTTTTTAACCATTTTTAAAAAATGTCCTTATTTCATAGGACTTTTTATTATTAAATGAGTTAAACCATGTAAAAATACTAAAAAATGCCTGCCAAATGGTGTTTTATAAACTGTACTAGAGGCTCGGTGCACAAAAATTTGTGCACTCGGGGGGAAAGGGGGTTCCTCAGCCCATCCTGTGCCCTCTCCCAGTCTGGGACCCCTCGGGAGATAATGACCTGCTGGCTTAGGCCTGCTCCCAGGTGGCAGAGGGCAGGCCCAATCCCTGGGTGCAGCCCCTGGTCGGGCTCAGAGCAGGGCCGATTGGGGAGTTGGGGCGCCGCCCCCTGACACGCACAGAGCAGGACCCATCAGGGGGGTTGGGGCTCCATACCCTGTCACACACAGAGCAGGGCCCAACAGGGGGTTGAGGAGCTCCCCCCTCTCACTCACAGAGTAGGGCCAATAGGGGAGTTGGGGCACCGCCACCTGTCACACACAGAGCAGGGCGGATCAGAGGGTTGGGGCGCTGCTCCCTGTCATGCACAGAGCAGGGCCCATCAGGGGGGTTGGGGCTCTGTGCCCTATCACACACAGAGCAGGGACCATCAGGGGGGTGAGGAGCTCCCCTTTGTCACTCACAGAGTAGGGCCGATAGGGGAGTTGGGGCACCGCCCCCTGTCACCCACAGAGCAGGGCGGATCAGGGGGTTGGGGCACCACCACTGTCACACACAGAGCAGGGCCGATCAGGGGGTTGGGGCACCGCCACTGTCACACTCAGGGCAGGGCCGATGGGGAGGTTATGGTTCTACCCTGTCACACACAGAGCAGGGCCCGTGGGGCGGGAGTGGGGGGGTGGGGGGGAGTTGGGGCGCTGCACCCTGTCACACACAGAGCAGGGCCCGTGGGGGGGTGGGAGTTGGGGCGCCGCACCCTGTCACACACAGAGCAGGGCCGATCAGGGGGTTGGGGCGCAGCCACTGTCACACTCAGGGCAGGGCCGATGGGGAGGTTATGGTTCTACCCTGTCACACACAGAGCAGGGCCTGTGGTGGTGGGGGGGAGGGGTGGGTTGGGGCGCCGCACCCTATCAAACACAGAGCCCCAGGGCAATCAGGGGATTGGGGAGCTCCCCCCTATCAGGCACAGAACAGGGCTGATCAGGGGGTTTGGGTGCTACCCCCTGTCATGCTGATCCGGTGCCAGGAGGCCTCGCGGCTCCGCTGATCCCGGTGCTGGGAGGCATATTACCCTTTTACTATATAGGATAGAGGCCTGGAGGCCGGCTGGTTTGCCCTGAAGGGTGTCTTGGATCAGGGTGGGGGTCCCCACTGGGGTGCCTGGCCAGTCTGGATGAGGGGATGATGGCTGTTTGCAGCTGGTCACACACCCTTCAGGGTGGGGGTCCCCACTGGGGTGCCTGGCCAGTCTGGGTGAGGGGCTGAGGGCTGCTTTCAGGTTGGTGGTTGTTGATTGAAGCTCCCAACGGCTCCTTTTTTTTATTTTATTCTGGGCCAGCTTTAGCTCTGGCTCTAGCTCTGAGAGCAGGTATCTGGTTTGTTTCGGTTCTATAATCGAAACAATGTATAACTTCAGCTCTGAGATCCCGGCCTATATTTGTTAGAATGTTTCAAACTGCTGGCTCAGAGGCCTGCAAGGCAGGCGGGGAACGTTGCAGTCTGCAGTCACGGGAGCAAGCAAGCCTCATGTTCGCTTCCAGCTGCCTGGCTGCCGGCCGCCATCTTGGCTGACAGTTGATTTGCATAAGGATATGCTGATTAGCCAATGGGAAGGGTAGCGGTCGTACGCCAATTACCATGTTTCTCTTTTATTAGTGTAGATTACTTACCATGTGCCAAGATCTGTTTGACTCTCTCACTTATGTTTAGTCCCTGATCTACTGAGTCTATATAACCTGAAATTTTTCTGGTGACCGTTATTGTCCAGTTTGCTTTTATGAAGATATTACAAAATGGGCCCTCGTGTGTGAATAGTGGATGAGGTGGGGGTGAAGGGAGTAAAGGATTTGTATGAAAAGGAAAATCTAATTTCCTAATCAGATTCTAATCCTACATAAAGATAATGTATCATTTATAGAAGCCATGCATTCGTCCAGCATTTATTGTGATGCTTTATGGCAGTGGTTCTCAACCTTCCTAATGCCATGACCCTTTAATACAGTTCCTCATGTTGTGGTGACCCCAACAATAAAATTATTTTCATTGCTACTTCATAACTGTAATTTTGCTACTATTATGAATCGTAATGTAAATATCTGATATGCAGGATGTATTTTCATTGTTACAAATTGAACATAATTAAAGCATAGTGATTAATCACAAAAACAGTATGTAATTATATATGTGTTTTCCGATGGCCTTAGGCGACCCCTGTCAAAGGGTCGTTCGACCCCCAAAGGGGTCGCGACCCACAAGTTGAGAACCGCTGCTTTATGGAGTCAGAGACCACCTTAGCTCCATTGGACATTATCAGCTATAACCCTCTCTGCCCTAAAAGATCACAGTCTGCCCTAACTGGTTTGGCTCAGTGGATAGAGCGTTGGCCTGCAGACTGAAAGGTCCCAGGTTCAATTCCAGTCAAGGGCATGTACCTTGGTTGCGGGCACATCTCCAGTAGGAGGTGTGCAGGAAGCAGCTGATCGATGTTTCTCTCTCATCGATGTTTCTGGCTCTCTATCCTTCTCCCTTCCTCTCTGTAAAAAAGTCAATAAAATATATTTTTTTTAAAAAGTGGTCCTTTAAAAAAAAAAAAGAGCACAGTCTTCTGGGAACAGCAGAGCAATAAATGAATCACTGTAGTCTCTTGCTTTGATAAAGTGGGGGGAGGGTATAGGAGAGTCTTGTGGCACAAAAGAAAGATGTCCTAATCCAGATGGAGATCTGAAAAGCATACAGAAATTCCTGGAGAGTATCGTTTGATGAATATCATTATTACTATTGTCATTGCAAGGGATGCATTAAATCAAGAGCTATTTTGATACAGTTTGTGTTTTGAAGTTTTCATTGTTTTTAAAGAAACTAAAGAAAATTATAACCTTATCTATTTCCCATTATTTTTTAAGAAAACTACAAAATTCCATGCTGAAACATGCCAACAATGTTACCATCAGAGAAAGCATGCAAAACGATGTATGCAAAATTGTAGTAAAACTTCAAGAAATGAAAGAGAAGAAGGAAGTCCATTTAAATAACATTGACAGACTCGCCCATATGATCACAATGATTGAAGAGGAGATGGTGAAGCTTCGCAAGAAATATGAACGAGCTGTTCAGTCTCGAAATGAAAGGTAAACATCAGGAACCTACTGTGAGAACAAAGCACCCAGAAATCCTATTTAGAAATGTTTCCCCTTTTTCTATCTACACATGACAATGTGTAGTGAGGGACATTTGGTATTTAGGTTTTATTAGTTTTGGAGGGGAGGGGTAGCTTCATGTTTTGCCTGAAAATAAGAAACTCTGACCCTGGATGGGTAGCTAAGTTGGTTAGAACATCTTCTGACGCCAAGGTTGCAGGTTCAATCCTGGTCAGGGTGCATACAAGAATCAACCAATGAATGCATAAATAAGTGGAACAACAAAATTGTTGTGTCCTTCGTGTCTCTCTCTCTCTCTCTCTCTCTCTCTCTCTCTCTCTCTCTCTCTCATAAATAAAAATTGAAGGAAGGAAGGAAAGAAGGAAGGAAGAAAGTTCTTGTAAGAGAAACAAGTGACAGTTGAGTTTGGGGAGCTGCTTACTTGAAGATAAAAGTCCTTTCCCAGATTACCTTTCAGGATGCCTCTGATACCATCAAATTATTACAGACAATGGACATAAATAAGTCTTTGGATCATGTATCCACTTTTGTGACAGGCCTGTTCATAGTATGATATTTATTCAACCTTTCTCCCAGTTCGTAAGTAAGAACTTTAGGAGTAGCTTCGCTTCTTCCAGGCCACAATGATATCATTACTCAATTACTACTTTAGCAGTTTTCCCAAGTTTCTTGTGCTTTGAGAAATCTGGCATGTGAGACGGTAGAGCCTTATAGTAAGTGCATCTGGTATCAGAGTGTTTTTCATCAACCCTTGGTTGTGTTCTGTGTAAGTGCTGGACCCTGACAGTACAAAAAGATGGTCAAACATTGCTCCTGCTTTCTATTTTAAAGAGGACTGAGATCATGAGAAGAACCAAAAATTGTCAAATGAGACAAAATATAGAGCTAAGATTAGTCAAATACAACTACATACACACATGTTTTGAGGAGAACAGCGAGAGAGAAGCAATTAAAGATAAACTCTGGGGAAATGGATACACAGTGTGTGGGAAGAACTGCAGGGTGGTGAAGAATACCATTTTTCAAAGGGTTGGCTGGTGTGTTCTCTGGGGGATGGGGGAACCTTCTTACTTGACTCCTGGCACAAACCACGGCATTTAGGCAGTGTACTCCCAGGCCCTGGTCAGATCTGTGGGGCTGGAATTAGAAATTTCTTACTCTGTTTCTTCCCCAGATTCTCCTCACAAGGAGGGGTCTTTTCCCTGGCATTATTATAAATGACGGAATTTGCCTGTTCGTTAGGAAATCTGCATCGGAAATAGTCAGCTTTAAAAGGACCTAATGGGCTTGGCACGTTACATAGAGCAGAATCACTGCAGAAATACATTCCCTGGCCCTCTGCCCGAGCGCATCTGGCCAGAACTTGGTTGGCAAGCCTGGTCCAAGGAAAGGATCTGCAGAAAATCCGACTGCAGGGTCACTTTGTTCGTGCGTGGGGAACGACATTCTTTCCCACCCCAGGAAACCTGGGGGACTTACAGAGGTTCTGTGCCAGCCAACCGCATGGTCAGCTCAGAGTCAAGAGGCTCCACAACCATCCCTTTCCAATCTCCCAAAATCCCAAGTGTAGAGTTTACCTAGAAAGCCACTGGTAAATATCGTTTGTCTCCTAGAATTACGCAATGCTGAGGTGCATTCTGCACACCCAAATCCAGAGGAAACCACAATAGCTAGTAAAACTGTGGCCTCAATATCCTCTTAACCTCTGCCCCTCCATTTGACCATAGCGGCGTTCAGCTGATAGAGCGGGAAGAAGAAGTGTGCATCTTCTATGAAAAAATAAATATCCAAGAGAAGATGAAACTCAATGCAGAAATTGAAATACATGTCTTGGATGAAAAAATCCGATTCCTGAAACTGAAGATTGCTGAGAAGCAAAGGCAGATCTATGTGACCCAGAAACTGGTGCCAGTCAAGAAGGCCCTGGATGCCGACGTAGCTGTGCTCCAGATTCAGGTGGGCACGAGCTCCTGAGACACTGCCTGGGACCATTTGCCTTTACCCCTCTCCATTATTGGTCTGTAGGTTGTTATGTTCTTACATGTAAACCGAACCATGCTACTCCTGGAACCTGTGAGAACCCCGGAGTTATGTGGAACACTGCTGCAGGGCCACGCTCCAGAGGTCTTTTCCCCATGAAGCATTTTCTGCCTTTCTGGGAATACACACCCTCCCAAATCTCACCTCTAGCTCAGCTTTCTCGCAGCTCAAACTTACGTAATTTCACTTCCACCAGCATAATGATGTTTTTGACGCTTGCTGGAAAGACGTAGCTCTCTGATTTTTAGTACTCTTGCCCTCTGGAGCTGAGATTGTTGTTCTTTCTTAATTGGCCATCACATTTAATTCGACTCCTTGTGAACCCCTGTAGTGTCCCTGTGATTTAATAACCTGGCCTCTGACATGGCCTTTTAAAAAGTGTAATAAAGCC
Source organism: Myotis yumanensis (assembly GCF_028538775.1). Lineage (NCBI taxonomy): Eukaryota > Metazoa > Chordata > Mammalia > Chiroptera > Vespertilionidae > Myotis > Myotis yumanensis. The sequence continues at coordinate 69,635,088 of NW_027223760.1, read as the reverse complement.
CACAAAATTAAACATGAAGTAGCAATAGAAAGACAGGAAAGAAAGCTGCTTTTTTCACATGTAATAATCGCAATTTTTTATGAAAATATAAGAAAAAATTAAACTAAAGAAAACTGTGGCTTGAACTTTTTTCCATCGACTCAGTGTAGGAACAAATTTTAACATATAACAAGTTTTCCAAAATGTCAGGTGGCTTTCAGATTTTTTTCTGATGATAAAATTAAGACACATTAATCAAGTTTTTAAAAAATACAAAGTTTTTAAAGAAGAAAATAAAATTTTATCCCCAAGATACATAACCACTATTAAAATGATCAAAAATCTGGAAGAGATCCTTCTAGTCTTTTACTTTACAAGTGAAAGGTTTTTATTAGCTTGTGTTGTAAACACAGTTTGAGGTCCTGCTTTTTAATTAAATCACATCAAGGGGATTCACAGATCCCCTCCTCACACAGTGCCTGGTCCACCCCTGCACCATCCAGCACAGACTCCGCCAGCTCTTCAGCCTGCATCTACACAGGAGCATTCATGCAAGGTCTTTGTCTGTGAACTGACTTTCTTGAAGATTTGGGGCAACAGTGTGAGAGGGCATGGTACAGAAATGCGAAGAATTTCAAGTTAAGTATCAGGTAGCCTTGCCCTTCCGAGCTCCGTAGGGCCACTCTATCCCTGGGAGCGGTCCCCGCCTGCATTACTCCATGTAGCACCCTACTCTAGCTCCATTTCACTGGCTTGTCTTTCCATCTTTCATCCCCCATCTGTCCTCCACAGCCTCGCCAATCCAGGTGGTCCCCCAGGCATTTCATACTGGTCTCACTCCATTTTACAGAATCACTTGGTTCTCTCTAGCTCTTTCCCCAGATACAGTTTCAGGGCCATCTTTGCCCATACTAAACTGTCAAGATGCCCAGCAGAACAAAGGAACTAAATTCAATAAGGCCCACAACAGAAAAATTCACTCTCCATTATGTAAGCATTTTAACTCTGTTCATTGCAAATCAACAATTCTATTCAATGGCTAAAATGAGTTGTTCTTAAAACATATATACTTGGCATTTCATTATATGAAAGCACTTATCCAGTGTGAACTATGAATTCAGATTACCCGAGAGGGAATATTATGCATTGAGTGATAGTATGCCCTGCCTAATGGGAGACTTTACCATTCTGACTGCGGATGAATTGAGACATGTGGATTTGTGTTGTATCAGCTACCTGTTCTACCAGAGTTGGTTCTAACAAGCTTAAGAACAGTTGAATAGAAAATTTCCCATTAGTCTCCACACGTCACTTAATTATTTAACTGTCTACTCAGCACTGACTACGTGGGCCCTTTGAAGGACTGTGTGTGAAAGTTTGAGCTTCAGGCAAGCCATTTTGTACCCTGCCTGACAGTGCCGGATCCCTGCCATAGCCTGTTATTTGATAAAGCTGCTGTGTTGTTGTTTTTCAAAGTCTTCCCATTTTTGGAATTCTCTTAAGGTTTGCATTTTTTCAGCTGTTTGAAATAGTTTTTAATTATTCAACAGTTTAATCCAAGAATAATCATGAGTCATATATTCCTGGATGTTTGCAATCAGAGGTCCTTTTTAGGGATCTTGGAAATCACATGAACTAGTTTAGGATACAAGAACACCAATTTATATAGAAAAAGCAAATTTTTCCTCAATGGCCCATGGGGAAATAAGATCAATCAAGGCACCGCTGGATAAGCAAGCACCATATTTTTGCTTCCTATTTAATTTCCTAATTAAGAGAAGGAAATGTTGTGCTGAGCAAATGCTTATTTACATATGGGTGTATACTTTAAAATTCCATATTGATGGCAATTAAGAAGTGTGGAGAGAGGGGAAGGAAAAGAAAAAATCAAATTATTTATGTCACTCTTTAAAATTATTTTTTGTCAGGAGCATAAATTAAAAAGTTTAAACTCTATCTATATCATCTTGGACACATAAAGTTCCTTAAATATATCATCTCATTTACGAGGTCAACACCATTAGATTAAGCCTTATCTTCCAATTTGACAGTTGAAGAAACTGGCTTAGAGAAGAAAAATGGTTTCCCTGAAATTATGCAGGTTTTCAGTAGAAAAGCTAAAAATGCTGACTCTTGGTTTTCACCATGCTCCACATCTCCCTGTAAAACAAAAGCTCAGTGCGGCTGCCACTTCCACTTGGGAGTGGCCATATTTCTTCATCTACCTCCAAGGTCTCATTAATTCAACAAATAGAGTTGATATATAAGACATTATATTGGGTATTTAGCAAAAAGTATTTAAATAGTTCAGTCTGTTTCTCATAGACTGTACCTTGTACTGACCTAGTAATGAAGAACTTCATTCTCCTGTGGAAAGCCATTAAGCTATTGCCAGCAAAGGGTTTTAAACTGGAGTTCATTATGTTCCATACCCTGTATGTTGTCCAGCTTGCCTCTGTAACAACTTTCAATAAAGATGTCAAGTCTGTATAGTCTGAGCTCTGCAACCACACAACTTCCCATGAGTGTAACATGAAGTGGGAAGTCACAAAGGACTGGCTATAAAATCAGCTTTTTCTTTGATGACTCAGAAGTCACTGCCTTCTTTGTAGGGTCAATTACCGGCATCCTGCTCATGGCACCAAAGTGAGCAGAAGCATTGCTTAACCTCAAGTTCCAGCTGATTGGGTGTTAAGAACTGTCTTCCACTTTTGTCTGTGTCAGTCCTACTCAAAGATGCTAAAAAAAAAACCTTGGCTGTGTGATTTTAAGATTTACAAGCAGGAGAGTTCGTTTTAAAATTAATATTTCTTTTTGAAATAGTTTTCACAGTGTACAGACAGAATAAAAGACCTGGAGAAGCAGTTTATAAATCCTGAGGGCGAGAACAGAATCCGCTTTCTTCCAGGGAAAGATATGACTACAGAAGAAATGATCAAAAAAATAGATTCGGTAAATATCCTTTCTTATTTCTTATTTTTTTATTTATTGAATTTATTGTGGTGACATTGGCTAATAAAACTATATATGGCCCATATATATAATAAAATTATATATGAGCCAGTGTTGCTCAGTGGTTGAGCATTGACCCATGAACAAAGAGGTCACCGGTTCAATTCCAGTTAGGGCACATTCCCAGGGTTGCAGGCTCGTTCCCCAGTAGGGGACATACAGGAGGCAGCTGATGGATGATGTTTCTCATCAATGCTTCTATCCCTCTCCCTTCTTCTCTCTCTAAAAATCAATTTAAAAAACATATTTTAAAAAAGGAAAAGAAAAGATTATATAGGTTACAGTAATATAATTCTATAATACATCATCTATATCAGTGATTCCCAAAGTGGGCGCTACCGCCCCCCGGTGGGCGCTGCAGCGATCCAGGGCAGCGGTGATGGCCACAGGTGCATTTGGGGGCGATGAGTAACTGCTATTAAAATTTTTAAAAAAATTAATTTCCAGGGGCTGAGTAATATTTTTTCTGGAAAGGGGGCGGTAGGCCAAATAAGTTTGGGAACCACTGATCTATATGTTGTATTGCGTGTTCACCATCCCAAGTCAAGTCCCCTTCCATTACCACTTATCTCCCAACTTCTTCTGGATCTTAAGAGAAATGCTTGTAGTTTTTTGCCCATTAAGTATAATGTTGGCTGTAGGTTTGTCCTACATGGCCTTCATCACGTTGAGGTATGTTTCCTCTATTTCCACTTTGCTGAGAGTTTTTATCATAAATGGCTCCTGGATTTTATCAAATGCTTTTTCTCCATTTATTATATAACTATGTGGTTGTTTTTTCAATTCCTCATTTTGTTTATGTGGTGTATCACATTTATAGATTTGCAATAATGTACCAACCCCAGAATAAATCCCACTTGATCATGGTGTATGATCTTCTTAATGTCTTGCAGAATCTATTGCACAACTATTTTGTTGAGAATTTTAGCATCTATGTTCATCAGGGATATTGGCCTGTAATTTTCTTTCTTTGTAGTGTCTTTATCTGGTTTGGGGATTAGGCTAATGCAGGAGGGAGACCAGAGAGCGGGGCTGTTGCATTCCACCAGGCTGATGGCATGAGGAGGGGAGTGCTCCACCCAAGAAAGATGGCCTCTACAGTGTGGGCGACTCAGCTCAGGGGCCCTGGGGGTTGTCCCTTAACCTCTCTCCCCAGAGCTACAAACTCCAGTTTCTCTTCACACGACTCTAGTCCACTCCGCCTTCCCTCCACTGGAGCCCAGGGTGAGTGGCTATGAACAAGATTTTGTGTGTTGGCCCTTTAAGGGAGTTTGTGGATTTCTGGGAGACTCCTGTCTCTCCCTAGTGGTCAGAATCCCTGCTGATTTCCACAGCCAGATGTTATGTGAGTGCCTCTTCCGGCTCTGTGCTCTGGGCTGGGGAGCCTGGTGTGGGGTTGAGACCCCACACTTCTCAGGGCAACTCCCACAGCTGAGATAAGCCTCCAGAATCTCAGCTGCTGCCCATGGAAGTGGGGCCAGCCCTTTTCGTGTCTCCGCCCTTCCTACCAGCCTCAATGTGGCTTCCTCTGGGAATCCTTGGTTATGTGACTTCTCTTCTGCTCGTCTTCAGTTGGTTATTCAGGCTGATCGCTCCATAATTTAGTTTGTAATCCCAATTTGGTCCTGGGAGAAAGTGAGTGTACCTTCCACCTACTCCACCGCCATCTCGGATCCCCAAAAATTATTTCTTAAAATAGCATCTATTTGCCCCTTGTTGGTCAGTGTCACATATATCTGTATTAGTGTTTCAGGTTATGGGGATAGATTTATCCTTCATTATTCTAGCCACTAATATAGTAGACCTTCATTGTAATCTAGTAACAAAATCTAAGCTCGACTTTAAACATTGCCAAAAGAAGTAAAATTTGAGTGGTTTCAAGATGCCCACCTTTGTATCATAGCCCCCCCCCCCCCCCGCACCAAAAAAAATAACTTTTTAGCATCTTGAAGGGATTAACGTGCCTTGCTGATGGGAGCATATCAGAGGAAGGGCAATGGAAGGTAGATTGAGGTGAGAGGGCCATTCTCTGCCATGTGGAGGAAGAATTCCTGAGCTATCTGCAGGAGTGGTGGTGGGGGGGGGGGGGGGAGGGGAAGTCATGACTTAGCCCAACTCTAAAGACTTTCTAGAAGTATCTTAGCAACTACAAAAACAATGTGTCTTCGTTAAGGGGGGGAGAGAGTTTTTTACTTGTATGACCTTTTTCCCCTTCCTATTGCAATTGTTTTTGACCGTAGCTGGAACTACAGCTGGCCAAGAAGGAGGAGCAGTTACTGGAAAAGGATTTCATCTATGAACAGGTCTCCCGGCTCACAGACAGGATCTGCAGTAAAACTGAGGACAGCAAGGAGGACACGCTGCTCTTGGCCAAGAAGGTCTGTCCGAAACCCTGCCTTTTCTCTCCTGCCCTGGCTGCTTTATTACGGATCATTTCCCACTGAGCGCTTTGCTTACTGAGCAGAGCGCTGGAGCGATTAGGCTTTATGACAGAGAAGCAGATGGATGTAGAATTTAAAATGTAAAGAGGATGCTTAGATAATAGTTCAAAGTAAGTTCCCATCTTGTTCCTTGAATGAATTCACTTTAAAGTGGGAAAACCTAAGCTTTTAAATGGCAGTATACAAGTTTCACTTAACTGGGCACCTACTCAAATATGACAATTATTGTCTTAATATTCCATGTGCCAAGTTAAATCCTTTTGAGTTCCTTGTGAATGGAAGGCTCCACTTAAACAACAGTCTGACTGCATGGGAACTCAGCCAGAACCCAGAAATGGAAGGGGACCATTGAAGACAACAGTCACACAAACATGGGCCCATTACACCCTGGGGTGGAGTCACCACTGGGCCCCACTAGTGAGGAAAGCCCAGTGACACAGAGCCTCCTGATTTCATAAACTGAAAACACTGCAACAGGACTGAGATTCAAAGCTACAGGGTCAGACTGGGACTGTTAGAAGGTACCTGGAAAGGAGCAGACGGCAGGAGCGGGGTTGGTGATTGTGACTCAGAGGGGCCTTGCAGGGCAGCCTGGCCTCCCTGGCCCCTTGGCGCATCCCACTGTGGCTGCACAGGGATTTTAGTTGGCCAGCAATGCTGAGGTACTACGAGCTCCCCTCATGCTAGGAATGGGGGCAGGAACAGAGAGGAAGGGGCACGCCATTCACAGTGTCGAGTTTGGGGAGACAGATGAGAAAATAGATCATGGTAACATCCACACCTGACTGTGGGCTCCACAGGGCAATGACTGTTCCTCATTCTTTTTAGTTTCCCCAAATGCCTCGGGTGCACTAAACTCTAGAACAACATTTATTTAAAAAGTAAACAGTCAGTCCTGTTCTAAGCACATTTCTGGCCCACCAACTAAAGCGGAAATGATTGTAAATCTCAAGCCTCCTGTGCCATTCATCTGACTTTCACACTTCGTTCTGATGACTTGCACAGGTGGATGGTCACCGCAGCTCATGCAATTCACAACTTCACCTCATAAAATAAGGATGTTAAGCCCTAGCCTGTTTTGCTCAGTGGATAGAGCCTTGGCCTAGGGACTGAAGGGTCCCGGGTTCAATTCTGGCCAAGGGCACATGCCCAAGTTGCGGGCTCAATCCTCAGTAAGGGGCGTGCAGGAGGCAGCTGATCAATGATTCTCTCATTGATGTTTCTCTCTCTCTTCTTCTCCCTTTCTCTCTGAAATAAAAAAAAAAAGAATGTTAAGGCTCATAAACTTTGCCTGAATTAGCATATCTGATGTTTCTTTAAATGTTGCCTTCCTTCCTTCTGCAAAATGAATTTCCCTTCCTTTGGAGAAAATCAGTGTTTACTGAGAGCTGGCTTGTCAAAGCTGATGACAGTGTCTCCTAAAATCAGCAATAATCCTAGAGAAATGCTGAAATGTCCAGAAGGTCGCAGTGGTTTATCTACCCTTTCCTTCCCCACCTCCCACTTTCTCTATCTGGATTTTTTTTCCATTTAAAATTAGAATGTCCTCATAGTAACCATAACTTGAAGGTAGACATATGTTCAGATCTCAGATACTAACAAATGACCTTGAGAAAGATACATAAATGACCTGATAACTGAGTTTCCTGATCCGTGAAATGGGTATGATACCAGCTAAAGTCGTTGTAGGCATTACATAGTCAGCAGAAGTAGCCTAGCTTTTTGTGGGTGCCCAACAAGAATGCGTGTCACCTCAAGCCTCTCATTTCCCTAGGTAGCTTATGGCTCATCTTCCAAGTTTCCCAAATGAATGGAAAATCTCAGCAAAAATTCAGACCAACCCAGGATATAACATCATCCTTTCTTTTTTTTTTTATAGAGAAGAAGGAGGTTGGCTGGTTACACATACACACAACACACAAGTGTGCAGTGACTGACTAATTAATGAAATTGGATAGAGATAATGACTCACCCCTGAACCCTTAAATGGCCGTCGTTGATTCAATGTGTGCTCCCTCAAAATTACTGCAGTGTAGAAGAGTTTACAATTCATATTCCCTTAAGAAGACAAAGTGTGTACATAATAACCAGTCATTACATTTTCAGAGGCAGGTACATCACTGGCAGCAACATTCTTCTAAGCAAATGTACCGATAGACCAGTGTGTGCTCTATTAGAAGAAGGAAAGTCTTTCAAGTTCAGGTGTAGTTTTTTAGAAGTTCATATTCAGGTCTCAAAGTACCCTGGTTCAAAAGTCTGAAGGATTTAAATAGACTAAGAATTTACTCGTTCCTTCATTTAACAAACATTCTATTATAATTTTGCTTGGTGCCTCCTATGTTCCAAGCACATCCTGGATAGTGGGAATATGATGAATAAAACAAGTTGGCCTTGCCCTCATGAAGAGTACCTTCTTGTGGGATGACCAACTGTAACCAAATAGCTAATGCATATACATACACTGAGTGGCCAGGTTATTATGACCACCTGATGTTTGTAGGCAAATTAGCTGTAATTTCACGCTGAAGTTGCTAGAGGGCCAGACCATTATAAATAGGGAAGCAGGTTGTTTACCACGACAGTAGAAGTGATTTTTTTCTGAAGATATGGGTAAACAATGCGATTTAACAGCCTTTGAACATGGGAGATATATATATATACTGAGTGGTCAGATTATTATGACCACCCCATCAGTACTTCGTTGGGCCACCTTTTGCCTTCAATACTGTGACGATTCCTCTTGGCATTGACTCCACGAGATGTTGAAAGGTGATGCGAGTAATCTGACACCATGCCTGATAAATAGTACTGTCCAGTTCTGTGTGATTTGATGATTGTGGAACCAGCTGCCTGATGGCTCTTCTAACTTCTTCCCACAAATGCTCAATTGGATTGAGATCGGGTGATTGTGGGGGCCACTGAGCAAGGTAAAGTCTCCCTCATGTTCTTGAAACCACTCCTGCACAATACAAGCACCATGGCATGGCACATTGTCTTGTTGGAAGAAGCCATTTCCATTTGGATACACCATCAACATGATAGGATGAACCTGATCAGCAACGATACTTAGGTATGTTGTGCTATTCAGACATTGTTCCACACGAATTAAAGGGCCGAAATCATGCCAGGAAAACATACCCCAAACCATCACACTCCCCCCACCAGCTTGAAGGGTTGTACTCATGAATGTGAGGTGCATGCTTTCATTCTGTTTCCGCCAAATTCTTTCTCTGCCAACTGCATAATGCAACTGGAAACGTGATTCATCGGACCACATGACTTTTTTCCAATGTTCGACTGTCCAATCCTTGTGTTCCTGTGCGAATTGGAGACTTTTTATCTTGGTAACTGCAGACAGCAAAGGTGTTCGAACAGGCCTTCAGCTTCCATATCCCATATGATGCAGTGTTCGCCTAATTTGCCTACAAATGTCAGGTGGTCATAATAATCTGGCCACTCAGTGTATAATACAATGGTGGTAGTGAAACAGGTTACAAATTAAAAATACAGCAAGGTGGATATGGCAGTGTTGGCAGGTGGTGGAATCACCACTCAGTGCCCCGCCATGGCTACGGCCACCCTGAAAGGTTGTGCTATGGGCCAGAAAGCTTAGAGGAACCACCAGTTCCAACTTTACTTCTTTCCTGTCTTTTAAAATTAATTATTCCACTAAGTCCTGTCCTTTAATTCTTTGATGATAAATAGCTGATGCGAAATGGTCAAGACATACATACAACCAGAACATTTCACTTCAAATCAGTGGCCAGATTTTCCCCAGTTCAGCACATGCTTGCTAATGACTTAATAATTATGCACCCCAGAAATTATCAATAATACAAACATGTTGAGGTGTGATCATTTCCATTAAAAATTATTTCAGATGCAGACCCTCTGTTGATTACCTTACATAAGTAAAGAATAACTTTTAAATATAGTTTTTGTCCTACCAGATTTTCCCCCCCACTGGATCAGTGACAAATTAATAACATGGCCTAAGTAAGCCAGAATTTAGACATCAAGAGCACTCTATTTCCCTCTCCTTATCACCTCTTAAAAATACAGAGACTTCACTATTCCCCTCACTACTACCCACCTGGACAACTAGTAACTTGATGAACACATGTCTTTCTTTTCCCCTCCTCGTCATTATTTACACAGCTAGAGTGTCTGAGGTCTCATCCAATTCTTATTTGTCTCCCACATTATAGACAGCCAGCAGCCTGCCATTATCTTAAATTCTTCATGGAACATATACATAAGCTAAGCCTTGGGTTCTTTAATTCCAGATGAACGGCTACCAGAAAAAGATTAAAAATGCTACTGAAAAACTGATGGCTGTTGTTGCTGAGCTGTCCATGAAACAAGCTCTGACCATTGAACTCCAGAAGGAAGTCAAGGAGAAAGAACACTTCATCTTCTCCTGCAATTCCAGGATGCAAAAGGGTCTGCCCCTCAACAGAGATATTGAGAGAGAATGGTTGAAAGTACTTCGAGATGAAGAAATGTATGCCTTGGCCCTCGCTGAAAAGTCTCAGGTACACTTAGGCTTTTATATTGCATTTGTACTAGTAAAGTGGCCGGGAAGGGATGTTTTCAAGGATTTCAGTCTTCCCAAAATATATGAAAAATTCCCCACTCTCCCATACACAGTTCAAACAATCAAGAGAAATTTGGGGTGTTTTTTTTAAATTATGTAGAGCCCTAGGTTTGCTCAGTGGTTAGAGTTTCAGCCTGCAGACTGAGGTCACGGGTTTGATTCTGGTCAAAGGCATGTACCTCAGTTGCAGGCTTGATCCCTTGCCCCGGTTGGGGCTCATGGAGGAAGCAATCAATCGATGTGTCTCTCTCTCACATTGATATTTCTCTCTGTCTTTACCTTCCCTTCTACTTTGAAAAATCAATGGAAAAATATCCTCGAGTGAGGATTAACAACAAAAAAAAGATATTATGTAGACAAATCAAAGTACAATAGTTCAAAGCACTATAATAGTCTCTGGAGAACATCTGGCAAACACCAAGTTCCACTCCACAATCTTACATCGTGGCTGGTGTGGCTGAACACCATGGACTCCCACTGACACGGCAATGACCAGGCGAGGCTGGCTTTGGTTTTACTAGTATCCATAGGTCTCCTATCTCTGTCCTTGCACCCCTGCTCAAACCACACCTTACTCTTCCATGTCCACCTGCTGCGGCCATCACAGCCTGTTGTGAGGCCTCCAGAACACCTTTGCAGACTCTGCATTTGGTGTGCACCCTTGGCCTCAATGCCAACCCTTTTTTCTCCTGCCACTGGCCTAAGTCGAGGTCCATCACTGGTTCCACCTTCACATTGGGCACCCAGTTCTTCTGCCTTTCAATATTTGTAGAATGGAATTAGGCATCTCTTCCTAAGGAGACTGTGTCTTGAGGGCCTACAACTCAACTCTCAGGCTCTCAAGTAGGTTCTTCAAAAAGATCACTGTTCACTAACTAACCCAAGAAAAAGGCACATTCCAAACAGAAGTTAAAAATACCTGAAAACAGGGTCTGATTTGTAATTCCCACACTGCCTGGCACTATTTTTACTAGCACCTTCAGCTTTTACCGAGCTCTTCTCAGCATCATTTACCTGCCTCCGTTATTTAGAATTCTTTTTCATGCTGTAAGTGAGTCGTCTGTTTTCCAGGAGCACAGGCAGAGACTTGAGGATCTTGAGGGTCAGGGCAAGCTACTAACCACATCTTCCCTCTGGTTCTACCTGACGCTTTATCTCTTCCTTTCTAACATTTGTTCACCAATGCCTTACCAAAGAGAATAGATTGTCCTACCTCTGTCAACAACAAAACCATGGAAATACTTAATATTTGATCAAAGATACTGAGGTTGGAACACACGGAAAGTTAGAACCCACCAACCAGTTTATGATAAACCGTAAGCCCCCAAAACCGTGTGATGCTTGAGAAACATGGGTCATTCCAGCAAGGTGCAACATGTGCATGAGTATGTGAGTGTGTGTGTATATGTGTGTGTATGTGTGTGTGTGTGTATGTGTGCGGTGACTTCACCCTCATGCCCTCCTTGGGGGAATGTCAACCAGCACAGCCTACAACTCAGACCCAGCTGTGTCTGATAAGCCCTGGGGTGAAGTGGCTTCACCAGAGTTTGCAGAAAACTGAAAAGGAAATTTCATTCTTTGCAGCAATTCTTGGACACACAACGCCAGCTGCCCAATGGTGTTCTCACGACTGCAGAGCTGCGCCCGACTGCCTACATCCCCGATGCAGAAGCCACTCTTCCCTTGCCGAAACCATATGGTGCTTTGGCTCCTTTTAAGCCCAGTGAACCAGGGTCCAATATGAGGCACATCAAGAAGCCTGTTATAAAGCCAATTGAAATCTGAACGTGTAAACCAGTTCAGGCTCCGCAAGGAGACACTTCGGCCAAGCGTCGTCATATCCACAGCTGGAAAATGTCAGCATAATAGCAGGAGATTACAGGCAAATACAACAGCCACAATTAACCAGCAACAGAAATAACATAGTTTCCTTTTATACTCATCAACTGCTATATTTTATATGATGTTGAGTAGGACATAGAATTGTTCTACAATTATGTCAAAGCATATATTTGCATTGTTCATTTCTTTCTTTTTCCCTCTATATATTGAAACCTTTCAGATATACATAGTAGACCAGGGGCTATAAAAATTCAATAAAAATAATTTTCAGTGAAGCACAGAAATTAGCTGAGTGGTCCTTATTTATTAAAGACAAAAAGGAAATACTGTTCCATATACTGACTTTAAAGAAAAAGATAAAACGATCAAGTATCTCAGACACTTAACTGACTTTGTTAAGTAAATGGTTGCATTTAAAGTTAATGTTGTTAAATCTCAATCAAGTAAAAAGCAGGAGGGAAGCTTGTCATTTTCAAAATAATGGTATGGTGATTCTTTTTACAAGTAAATAATCCTTTTGCTGCAAAAATAATTATGCCCTAACTTATTTTTCTTATATTTAGATTTATCAAAATGTTGGATGCAAATAAACTCATGATTATTTTAAGTTTTGATACCAAATTTTTTGAAATTTTCAATAGAAATATTTATAACTTGGCATCTGAAAGAGTTGAAAATGAGGCCAGGTCCCCTGATTTTATTACTCTAATTTTATTGCATTTCATCCAAGTATATTCCTAATTCTGTTTTTACATGTTCTTATGTATGAATATACACAAGATTTCAAACCTGTGATTTTATATTTATTAATATGCTTAGTTTATCTTTATTTCATACTGATATCAGTTATGAATTTTAGTTCACAACTCTGGGCATGAGAAATACCACATTCCTTTATTTTGCTAAATCAAACAAAATTTGTTCCTGCCAGATTGGAGGAAAATTTAACGTCGTTCTCAGTCTCCAAGTCCTGAATCTAACCCAATTGTTTTGTGAAGTTATTGAAAGGCAATTCCTTGGGAGTACCCGTAAGTAACCATATAAATCGTGTGTTTCACACAAAGAAATGCATAAACACAGGTCCTGTGTTGTAGGAATTAGCAGTTGCATCAGGGATTCAAAAAATACACATTGGAAGCTTAACAACATAGAAATGGGGGGGAAAATTTAAATCGCAAAGGAACGGACACTTAAATATTATAATGTGTGTTACCGCTTGAGAGGGGAAAGGTGGCACTGTGTGCTGGAATGACCGGAGGTCACAGTCAGAGGGAACTTCTCACAGAGAAGATTTTAATAGGTGAAGAGGGGATCCCAGGTGGGGAAATAGCCTGAGCAAGGCTTTGAAGTAAAAAGATAAAAGTTGTGCTCCAGGCCCAGTGAACGGGCCTGGCTGGGACAGAATGTTCATATTGGGGAACGGTATAAGCGGGATTAGGGGGAGTTTGCATTTTATCCTGTGATTTCAAATGTGAGTTTGAATTGTATCCTATAATGAATGGCAAGTTATTCAAGGAGTAGGACAGGATTGTGCCAGTGTTTATCTCAACTATAAGTCAGTTGAATTAGACCTTAGAAAGTGACCGGCACAAGCCAGGTGTAAAAAGAAAAGGGTAAGGAATGAAAAGTAATGACCTTACAAAGAGAAAAAGATCAGCACTGCCTTGCTCATATGGCTCCAAGATTTTGAGCCTCAGTGACCATGAAGTATTTAACCAAAAAGGGGAATTCTGTAGGAGAGGACAATTTTTATAAAATACAATGATGATTTTAGAAAAGAACTTGAATTATTTTACCAGCTAGTGATATTTCTGATGATTAAAATTTTACAGGTTCACTGAGGGAAATAATGTGAAAAGAAACTAGCAAAGGGTCATGGACTCACCCCAGGCAGCAACTGTATACATGGGTCAGAATGAAGTCACTGTAGACCGAAGGGGAGGGGGCGGAGGGGGAAGTGGGAGAACTAGTTAGATGTCATGGGGGACTTTAGGGGAACATGTTCATAGACTCATGATTCCTGGCTGGACTATAAAGTCTTTGTAGAAATGACAAAAGAGTCAGGCCAAAACTTACAGTGTTTTTTGGTGTTTTTTTTTTAATGATAAGTTATTTCTAACTCAAACTTTTATAAATATAAAAAAGCTTAAACACTTTAAATACAGTTCCATCTGAACCATAACAAAAAGTAAAATCTTACTCTGAATAGACAGTATGTACAAATTGCTGTATGTTACAAATTTTTCTATACTGGAAATAGCAGATTTGACTTAGTCCAAATTCAGTTTTTTAAAAGCTATCCTCTTCACACATACATTTAATTTTTCCACTTGTCACACGTTATTTTCAATGACACTTACTAGTTTTTGTTTTTCTACACACTAGTCCCTACATTTTTAAAACATAGATTATTTCCGAGTGTGACAGAAACCAGCTTTTGGCCTATGTGGCCACTAGGAAGAGCATCCTTTATGCCACTGCCTGCCTCCGGGGCTGGCTGTCATGTCTCCACATGTGGCTGTCATCGGCTGTCCAAAACTGGGATGAGGGACAGCAGTTGACTTCAGTCTGAACAAGTACCAAACTGACGTTCAGATGGCTCAACAATGCATTCTGATTTTGGTAACCAGGTTCAAATATTGCTAGAGAATTCTCAGTAGAAGTAGAGCTAATGAGCAAGAGTAAAACTTGGAAGCTGACACAATTATATTTTCTTTTTTATAAGCCTAAAAGCATTGTGGTGTGTTTCAGAGCTGCTTCCTCCACAAATTTTGCATCCACGTTGTCATGTCCTATAAAAGCATCCAGGCCTGGAAAGAGAGAGAAAGAGAAAAGAGTTACTATGAAACTATGTGGCATTTATAATGCTGTGCCCACGGCTCTTTGAAATCTTAATTATTTTATATTTCAGTAAAATACATTGTTCTAAGAATGGGCTAAAACTTATTAAACCTCAGAACCAGGAAAGGCCATGTGCATCAACCAAATGGGTTTTTAACATCTTAAACCCTTTTAAAAATTCAGAGGAGCCCTAACCGGTTTGGCTCATTGGATAGAGCATCAGCCTGTGGACTGAAGGATCCCAGGTTCGATTCCAGTCAAGGGCATGTACCTTGGTTGCGGGCACAGCCCCAGTAGGGGGTATGCAGGAGGCAGCTGATCGATGTTTCTCTCTCATCGATGTTTCTAATTCTCTATTCCCTCTCCCTTCTTCTCTGTAAAGAAACAACAAAATACATTTTTTTAAAATTTCAGAGGTGATCATTCCTTTCGGTAATTTGCTCCAGGTAAGTAGTGTATTGCTAGTAAAAACCAATTGCAGTAAGGACCTACTTATTATTTTGGAAAGAACAAGGTACAGGGGTGTAAATAGATGTAAACAGGGGTGTAAAACTGACAGATGTGCCAAGGGAAAACTCTGAGGCCAGAGGAGTGAATTACCTTGATTGGAGGACTCTATCTCTGTCAGTGTTTCAATGAAGTAGTTCAGAGGCAGAAATTCCACACTGAATGACGACTTGTCAGTCATAGAACTCTGAGGCTAAAAAGGAAACCACTTCTGGTGTTAGTTGATTATCCAAAACCAGCACAGACTTTTAAAAAAAGGGGAGGGGGGGTAACTACAATTGCAGTCCATATAGGTAAGCTGACATGGGCAAACAGGATCCAAGAAACGTTTAGTGGGGCTGCGCTCTCACACTGGCTCACCTGCTTCTTATAGTTCTGAAGCAACCGCCTCACATGGTTCCGGGAAATAATGTTAGAACTCATAGGATGGTCCCAAAGTCGGCAGATCTTCTGACCAATGAGCTATGATGCAAATTGAAAAACAGGTCAAGGAGGATTTTTAGGGCAGTGCAAGTACGACACTATAATGATAGCCAAATTCATAGAATGAACACCACCAAGAGTGAACCCTAATGCTGACTGTGGACTTCAGATGGTTGTGATGCAGGTTCAGTAATTGTAATAAATGGACATTCTGTGGGGATGTTGATGGGGGGGAGGCCATGCATGTGTCGGGGTGGGGAGAGGATGGAAAAGCTCTATGCCTTCCACCCAATTTTGCTGTGAACCCTAAACTACTCTAAAGAAAATAAAGTCAATTATAAAAATAAACGGATGGAAAAACATATAGAGGAGAATATAGCTCACACTATATTAAGTAAATGTACCTTAAATCTATTCATAATTTTAAAAATATTATTTCAAAGTCACCAGTTAGTCTAAAAGGCCCTTTATGCTTAACGACCTTTGGAAAAAGGCCATTTCCTCGGAGGTATGCTTCTGAATTTTGGGTAAATACTCCCTTCAATGCAACCCTGAGAAAGCAGTTTATACACTGATGTTGCCAAACTCTTTTTCTGAAATGGAGTTCATCCGCTACTCTTCAAAGCTGGGATCCTGCATGCCAACGCCAAGCGATGTTTTGATAGGAAACGAAAGGTTATAGGCATATTCTCTGCCAGTGTCTTGCCCAGGAAATTTTAATTCCCTGAGAATATGAGGCAAAAAAAAAAAAATCTCATTTAAAGACCAAAATAAATGTTCAGAGACAATCCCCTGAGAGACCCAGCCATGGAAAACATGCTTTGTTTTCTCTTCTCGCCTTTGCTTCAGTAAGCCTGCAAGGGGGAGAGGGTGTGACAAAGCAGGCCCATTCGGTCCAGAAAGGCAACGACACCCCTCCGTGGGAGGACTGTGCCAGAGATGCAAGGGCTCAAGGTATGTAAACAGCACGCAGGGCTGGCCCTGGCGCCCAGGGTCAGAGTTCTCAGAGTGGAGGCTCTGAAGACCTTGCTGTGGAATTTCATATTTTCATAGTATTTTTAAATCCAAGAGCTACGATTCCCCACAAAAACAAGGAGTGTCTTCATAATGCTTTCAGGTCCCTCATGTTTCTCGTTCTTCCTTCCACCCAGGAATGTTTTCCAGCCCTGGTGGAAACCGCAGGAGGAGGAAATTCAGTTCCAGGACCTTCTGACCTCACCTGTATTTAAATTTCTTATCAGTTTAGAAGCCAAAAGCACATGTTTCCCCTCTCCCTCCCCTGACTCCCAGATGTAAATATTAGAGCGGTTTCCTAAGAGAAGAAAATGGCTAAGTGTGTGGGGTGGGCTGTGCCAAGGCAGAGCCGAGCCAGAGGCGCGAGGGCCTCGCAGGCCCAGCCGACCGCGGCAGAGCGTGGGGATGGATGGAGTTTCTTGGCAAGAGCTTAAAAGTGAAACAATTCAACTGACTTCAGCCCAAATCAAGTAAATGCTCCTTTTGCAAGAAGAACTTGAAGGAGGTTCATGTCAAGGCTCAGGGAGAAAATAAAATGGGATTCAGGATTACCGGAGGAAGCCGCACAACGATGCTGAATTTCAGTTTCTCATTTTTCTCTGTGTTGTCCAGATCTATAAGAAAGAGTGACAGACAAACCAGAAATCTCCATTTGAATATCTGATCAGGCTTCTAGTATTTCAGCGGTTCGTCCTGATAACACATCTCCCAACCTTGAATTAAGCATTGTGTCTGGCTGAACAAAGGGTTGTTTAAAGGAAACGGTTTCTACATATCATGGGACATGGTTCTGTAGCAGGCTGCTAGTCAGAAAACAATTTTACTAACTGAAAACAGAAGGTACCTTGAAGAATGGGAAATACTTCAACATATATTAACAAAACTCATCTGTAAAATACCACAACTGAATCAGTTAGGTGAGAGCGGTTATACTATAGACCACATTTAAACTTCAAAATCATATAAGCACTGCATTTCTCATTGATTTTTCTGGCATTTCAAGTCTGGCTTTGCAATGATCGTGTTAATCAGCTGAAAATAAGCCATTCCGTGACTTCTTAAGAAACACGCCTTCCGAGGCTCCTGTCCTCGAGTGCCCTCGTGTCCAGTAAAGGAGTCGAATAGCTGCGTGTGGACTGAGAAGTCATTTGGGATCTCCTGAAGGGCGAAGACACTTTAAATTAGCCCAAAGGATGGTTCCAGGAAATAAACTGCACTCAGAAGGGCCAGCTGCATGATTGATGGTGACCGAGGCAAAAAAAAAAAAAAATGAGGAGCCCCTTGTTCAATACTAAGAATTTCAAGATGTCATGCAAAGCATTACCGTAAGCATGGGCGCTTCCGAGTACTGCTGGGCCCTGGCCACACAGGTGGCACCACCGGGAAGCCAGGCCTGGAGGTGCCCAGACAGGAAAGCGCAGAGCCTCGGAGCCTCTTACCTTGCATGAGCCTCGTGACAGCCGTTTCTGTGAGGAGCAGCACCCCGCTATCAATGTAATGCAGCAGGTTATGCAAAGGGAGACAGCGGACGCCCAGGATCGTGTGCAGAGTGTGAAAACCTAGGATGAGAGATGCGGGAGGGTACAACGGTCAGCCAGCAGCATCTCAGGCAGAATGAACACAACCGTGTTCATAAAGCGCTTAGCTCAGTGCTTGGCTTCTAGAGTCCACGAAATGCTGCTGGAAGACAAGGCTACGCATTACCAAGACTAAGCATTGTGCTGGGCATATAAGTTCCCAACAAGTCTGTATTACCTTCACCTGTGCATCCCTAAGCAAAAAAGAGGAAAGGTTTGCAAGACGGCTCGATGAGAAATGGTTTTACAGTTTAGCAGTTGGCAATGCTACAGTAAGATGGCAAAGGAGAACAGTTAATAGGAGACCTTCAGACTCCACATGCCCAGCTAAACGCTGATGGATAGGAACCATTTTGCTAAAGAGGAAAAAAATCTGACCCAGAAGGAGCCAGCTTATATGCCCGGTCTCCAGGTATGCCTTTGGGGTCTACTTGGACTAAGTTATTTATTATAAAAGAATTAAAACAATATGGTCAGATAGTAAATCTATAGGAAGCCAATAAAGTGGAAGGCTCTCCAAAACCTGAGTATCATGGGGATGGCTCCTCAAACTTGCAGAAACCTAGAGCGCTAAGTGCACTATTAACAATAAATGATAAAAATAGCACCCATGGGAGAAGACATCAGACCAGGAAAGAATCAGACAAACCCTCTTGGAAAAGTGGCATCTGAGGGGAGTTGTGAAGGGTAAATGTGATTCCTGGGGGTGGAAATGAGGCAGGAGGACACAGGGGGGAGACAGCAGAAAAAGCCACGTTTGTGCGAGTAGCCTGAGGCTGGAGTCCTGCCACACGGCTTACTAGCTGGGGCAGCTAAGCCTCTGCGAGCCTCCGTTTCTGCGTCCTTCCAACGGAACCGCCACGACCTTTCTTGCAGGGCTGCCCTGAGAACCAGAGCTGGTCTAAGGAGTGCCCGTGGGATAACAACAGTGGCTAATATCAAACATGCAGTGAGGCCGTCCACCTACCCACTGGCTTACTTGGTCTTCACACAGCCCCGTGAAGGGGAACAGCTTTAAATGGAGAAGCCGAGGTTCACGGGAGCTGGGAGACTTGCTCAGGATCATATAAATGGTAAGTGGCAGAGTTGAAATTTGCACACAGGCTGTGGGGCGTTAACCTAGGCTTCTACTGTAACATAATCCAGCCCCCATCATCGGTAGCTGTGTTAATAGAACAATAAGAACAGGAGCCCAAAGGTAAGAGAGTATGGGGCATGTTCAGAAAACATTAACTGATCCGGCTGAGCTGGAATCAGGTGGAGGACAGGAGTGACAGGAGGTGAGGTTGGAAAGGTTGACTTGACAAATCCCTTCTGTATACCACGCAAGGGGCTGGGCGTACACCAATGAGCAAAACAGGGGCAACTGCTCCCATCCACCTTCCAGTCTGAGGGGGAGAGAGAAAAATCTAATTACAAAAAAAATCAATATCTATTTTTTAACGTGACCAGGTCTATGAAAGAAAAGTGCAGGGTGCTCTGAGTAAATGTGACGGGTTGAATGCTGAATGGCAGCAAGGAATTTATTCTTTAGTAGGCTTGGGGGAGGCACTGAAAGCTTTTAAGCAGCCTGGAAAGAGGATTGAGCTTTACTTTTGGAATATTAAAATGGCAAGAAGGAGGTAGAGTAACAGTTTGCTACAAGGGGTATGAAGACCTGTCGGGAGGCAATTGCATGAACCTGGGCAGGAGGCAATGAGGGCAGGGATGGGAGACCCTTGAAAACTGATTGGAAGTGGGCAGCAAATGACAAAGAACCCTAGCCTAGTCCTGGGAGCTGACATGACAAAGAAATGATACCCAAAGAGCAGGGACTTGCATTCAGACAAATCATGGAGTTCTCTCTCTCTCTCTCTCTCTCTCTCTCTCTCTCTCTTACTCTCTCTCAGTGTATGAATCATGAGCAGTGAGGAACTCAAGTCCCAAGTCCTGGCAACATCGAGGGTCAGATAAAATGCAGGCTCTGCCCACAAGCAGATGTTGCTGGGCTAGCAATGGATGAATCCACTAGCTCCCCTGGATCCAAAAGAGAAAATCATAATTTTACTAGCTAATTAACAACATAAGGTTCTTCTAATGGGTTTGGACAGTCTTCCCAAGATTTTTTAAAAAAGTTATGAAATTATTTCTGAATAAAAGTTTAGAAGTTCTATAGATTCTCTGGACTTAAAATTCCTCTCCAGCCCTGTGTCCATGTCCTAAATATCCCTGATGACCCTTCATCCTCTGTCCCTAGGGCACAGGCCCAAGTTCAACAGTCCATTCTTGGCCTCCTCTCTGCATGTCAGCTCTGGCAACAGGAAAAACTAGCTAAAAGTAGGCATTGGTTCCAAAAAAGAACTTTTCCAGCCAACTCTTGTCCTCATCTTCCAGGGATCCTGGCCTCCTCTGGCCAGCAAGGGGGACACGGGTGCCCTTTAAACTGCAAATGCTCCAGCTCTAAACCATGACTTCCTTTTTGTGGATCCCATTCTTTTTCTTCTTTAACCAATTCGGGTTACATGTTTCTGACATGTGAAACTCGGTTTCCTCTACTCTAGGAGGCCTGGAAAGCATGCACACTGACACATGTAAATGAAAAAACACCCTGTACTTATACACACGTCTGTACACACACATGATTCAGTGTCACTTCACTTCCATTTCCATGTCACATGAGGGAAACAAACATTTAAGAGGAAAAGGATATGCCTGGCCAATGTGGCTCAGTGGCTGAGCATCCACCTATTAACCAGGAGGTCATGGTTCGATTTCCAATCTGGGCACATGCCCAGGTTGTAGGCTCGATCCCCACTAGGGGGCATGCAGGAGGCAGCCCATCAATGATTCTCTCCCATCACTGATGTTTCTATCTCTCCCTCTCCCTTCCTGTCTGAAATCAACAAAAAATATATTTTTTTAAAGATAGAAAAAGGATAGAAACTGCTCTTCCTTATTTAACCCATGGACATCAAGCTGTTAAGTCTACTTAAAATAATTCTCAGTCGCTACGGTTAACATTTTCCTGGTTTCCCTCCTTATCCATCCCTGTGAAAGAATGCAATGTTCTGCAGAAAGTGAATGAATTTTTACGATCTCCCAAGAATAATACTGTCCCCAGTAAGTCAAGTTCATTTATTTACAAAAGGAGCTTGAACACCCAGGGTGAACAAATGTGAAAGTGTCAATTCATCCCTCTACTAAGTCTTTCATGTTAATCATAAATAATTAAGAATTTAAGCCAGGAAGCCATATACAGTTTTCATGAAATCCCTTCACTCTTTCTAGAGGGCTCCTCACCATTCATATTCCATTGGAATAATTTAAAGCCATTTCTTCTCCTCATACATGGCCACTTTCAGATTTCTACAAACTCAAAAGAAACCTGCTTTGTACCGTCACTACATGCAGACCTAATAAGATAAGGTGTATGGATAGAGAAAGCATAAAGGATTCCATACCATATTAGATATATCACAGATCCAGAGAAGTTCAGGTGCTATAGGGATTTTCTGGGCCCATAAATAGCCAAATTTTGAGCATCAACTAATTCAACTGGATTATAAAATTCAAAAGGTAGCAACAGAACAGTAATTAAAAGCCCAGAATTTGGAGCCAGATTGCCTGGATTTCAATACTGGCTCTGTTGCCTAATAGCTGTGTGACTTTAGGCAAGTTATTCTTAAACTTGCTGTGCCTCAACATCACCATCTTTAAATGGGAATAATATTAAGTAAAATCATACAAAAGTGCCATTGTGTTGGTCAAATATTTAATGTGGTTCAATTTAAGCTCCTATTACTCAGGATTGTTATGAAAATTAAATGTGCTAATTTATGTAAAAGTACTTGGAACAAAGTACTGTAGGCACTCTATACATGTTGGCTTAAGATGAATGAATAAAGGAATCAATTAATGATGGGTGAATGGCTAGCTATATATGAATAAATTAAACTGGCTGACATATGATCAATAAATCAACATAACAACAAGTGTTGGCAAGAATGTGGAGAAAAGGTAACCCTTGTGCACTGTTGGTGGAATTATAAATTTGTGCAGTCACTGTGGAAAACAGTATGGAGGTTCCTCAAAAAAATTAAAAATAGATCTAACATATGACCCAGAAATTCCACTCTAGATGTTTATTTGAAGAAACCCAAAACACTAATTTGAAAAGATATGTGTGCCCCCATGTTCATTGCAGCATTATTTACAATAGCCATAGTATAGAAGCAGCCTAAGTATCCATCAATAGATGAATGGATAAAAAAGATGATAGGAATGGATAAAGAAGATGTGGTCCATATAAACAATGGAATATTACTCAGCCATAAAAAAGAATGAATTTTTGCCATTTGCAACAACATGAATAGTACTAGAAGGTATTATGCTAAGTGAAATAAGTCAGGCAGAGAAAGACAAATGATTTCACTTATATGTGGAATCTATAAAACAAAATAAGCAAACAAACAAAACAGAAACAAGCTCATAGATACACAGAGCAAACTGATGGCTGCCAGATGGGAGGGGGGGTGGTCAAAGGGGTAGTTGAAAAAGGTTAAGGGATTAAGAAGTAAAAATTGCCAGTTATTAAAAAAAAAAACAGCCATGGGAATGTAAAGTACAGCTTCTAAGCACATAAGAATCAGTTCAATTTTGACACCCAGCCAGACCCACTTCCTTCTGTGTTAACTTTCTTGTTCAGATAAACTAGGCTGACAGACATCAGAGAAAGATCTCCCTGAATCAGCTCCACTGGTTCAAAGTATCCTAGAAAGTTGCATGGGGACCAAGCTGGGCTCCCTAAAGTTACTGACAAACTACAGTATAGTTTAATAATTGGGGGAGATCTGGCGAGCAGAGACCAAACTCGGGCCCTTCTCTTACAGTGACACCAGACACACAGTTTCTCAGACACAGCAGGTCTCATCCTTAAACTCATAATGTGCCTTCGTCTAGGGACCATGTGAAGAAGAAAGAACAAATCTATTATAACAAAGGGTAAAAGAGCCAAGACTTACCAGGAGGCAGGGGTAAAAACAAACTGTTAGTAGCTTCCAGAATCCTGGTCATGATGTGGAAGACTGCAGATTCAGCAGCACTAGCCCGCCTGGTGCTGGGGGAAGGACCAAAGCAGCAGGTCAGCCAAGAAGCTCAGCTCTGAAACTCCATTTGTCTAAGCAGTAGCTCTGAGTACCATAGACAGAGGAATCCATACAAATCGTGAAAGGCTACCCCTGTAGAAAGCTTCAAAAATATGATGGTGACCACCAGCCTAAAGCCTAGAATCTAACCAGGGAGTTGGCACATAATTAATTATGTTAACTTCAATTCCCCTTCTTGGTAGTACTTAACTCATGTGCCCCTCCCCCTCACCATCAGCCACATGCCAGGAAAGAGGATGAGTGGAATAATAGGGGCATAACTTTAAACATTGAGCACAGAACTAAGAGAGATGGTGTCAGGACTGGTGAGAATTGCTTTCAACTGGTAAGTTCCAAAAAGGCTTTGCTAAAGCAGGCAGCAGTCAGAGTTGTTTTGGCTCTTTGCACACCATGACAAAAGAACAGGAAATACTTGCGTACAAGTGGAGAACCCAGGGATGAAGATTATGTTTCCTCCAACTGGTTTCCAGTATTTGGCAAATGACGTCCAGCTGGAGGGGAAAGACAATCTGTCAATCTTTGCTCATCCCACCCACCCCTCAGGGGCCCCACAGCTATGCTTCCCAGCTCTGACAGGCACGTTCGGGGCAGCTGGCGCTCCGGCTGTTCCCAGACACAGAACCAGCCTTTCTGAGGTCAGCTCTGAGGCGCTGGAATCCCAAATGGAAAGACTGAAAATGCACCCCAGAGTCCAACAGAGCACCCTCTGTCTGTGCGGGCCATGCCCCAGCTGAGCTCCCCCAGCCTGGCCAACAGGCCCTCAATTAAAGGCCCTTGTCCATCAGTGAAGGTCAAGTGCAACTGGGTCTGCTCTAGGCCTGCTATGTGGCAACAGCCAACCACTGGCAGTGAGGAGAAAGGCGATACTGAACAGCATGAAGTCCCGAGCATGGGCTGTGGAGTAAGACTGGTTCCAAGTCCCCAGGTTCAACATTTTACTAATGTGTCAATACTAGTACAGCCTCCACTAAGCAGTTATCAGCCATGCATCCAAGCATTGCAGATGTGGGCAAAGGACAGGGTCTCCCTACAGGCACAGACAAACACCATTTATTCTCAATTATACAGATTCTCAGTTTCTCTTGAGCTAAAATCAGGTAAGATAATGCGTAATATGTCCAGGTTCTGCAGAAACTTCTGGAACTTGTTTTAGAAAGGCTATTGAGCCACCCTCCTGAGAGGAGCCTGGGAGATGTGGCTGTTGGCCGCTGGGCCGGGGCAGGCAGATTTGGCTTCAATCAGTAACTGCTGAGGCGGAAAGTCAGGGCCACTGAGTTTCCTGAGACTATATCTGTACCATTTCAGGTCCTATTGTGTTCCAGGAGTGTTTCACACAAACTAGTGTCAAAACTTTTATGAGGTTAACTATGGGGAAGAATAATATTTAAACAAAAACTCGTAATACTTTGGAAGGTGAAATCTAAAGTCAACAGAAGTAAAGGTGATAGGCAGATGTGTTAAATGGTTGTATGGTATTAGTTAAAAGACTAAAAAAGTAAGTTAATATCAGCATGGGGGAGATCACTAACACATCGATAAAAGTCAGCCCCTCAGTATAGTTCCCCTTCAAGGGTGAATTATTTAAGATAGTTTCAATGCTCTGATTATAAATATCAGTATATGAGAATACCAACCTCTCCTAATACATTAAAAACTATTAAATTCAAAGACATTCTTTTAAAAACAGACACTAATGATTACAATGAAGGCAGAAACTTTAAAAATAAAACATGAAATTAAATGAGGGTCCGATCTAATAAATTTAATCTTCCAGAGTTCAATGCAAAAATATGTATTTGCACAATGGCTCATTTGCATAATGGTCTTACCCAAACTTGGGAAAATGGAGTGTTCTTTCTCTTTCTATGTACTTTTAATTTTTTTTCCTGGCACATTATTTCTAGATTCTAAGCAGGGTTAGGCTTCAACTCCATATGCTTTATAAAAGGACCCAATACAGCTTTAGAATTCTGTCTAACAACATCACTTCTATTTACACATGAACTGGCATTCATTTGGATTACATGGTTTCAGTAAGTGGCTGGCTATCTGGTAGATGAGCTGCCACTCTCATCAGCAGATTCTAACGTGGTAGTATTTCTACAACTAACTGGAATCTGGCCTAATTGGACTGTTGGAGCTAATTAAGAATTGAACTTCAAGTTCTCTCATGTTTACATAAACCTCCATGCACAGAAATCATTACTTACTGTTTAATAAAATGCCAAGATGAGATATGAACATTAGGCAACCATGCTAAACTCATCACTGGTTTAGGCTTCCTGAGCATACAATCACTATTGGAAGGTTGTGCAATACACCAAGTTCTCTTTGTTTTGAGGTGGTTTTTTTTCCCCCTTTCCTCAATCTATAGCACCCAATATACTGGTTTGAGAATAGGAGACCTCCAAAAACCTAATTTGAAAAATATACTAGGAATTATATACCTGGGCGTTGGGGGATGGAAAACAGAAAGCAAAACCAACCAGTTTTGAACTGTAGTCCAGAACCATCTGTTCAATTTTCTTCTTTTCCACACCCTGTAGATGTCTTGAAAGATGGTCTTTTAGTTCAGACACCATCTGAAAACAGGATATAAATTAGATAAATCACAACCCACCCACTCACACTGGCAACTGGTTTGAGTTGGATCCATTTATTAACATTCCTTATTAATATGAAAATATTGGATCTAAAGATCCCACCAGCAGAAATGCATAATCCTCAATCTTCCTCTGATGAGCACAAATCCAGGGTGCCAACGTTTTCAAGAGGAACTATTTCTGATTCATCCAAAGCCCAGGGAGCAGTTGAGAATTCTCCAACAAATTCTAATGTGGTAGTATTTCTACAACTCCAGGCCCTGGTGAGAATTCTCCAACAAATTCCCAAACAAAAGTCGTTTACCATGTTATTTTGTCAGACTAAATTCCTAGAAATGGAATTTGTTGGGTCACACATTTAAGGTTTGTGGAGAGATCACCAAAATGCCTTCCATTGTGGTTACACTAATTCTCAACTGCACTGGATGAGGCTGTCCAACTCCCTGTACTCTGAACTTTGCTGGTATGATTTTTAAATTGTTGTCAATTTGATAGACAATAAAAAACAAGCAAGTAAAAACACTTGTTCTATTTGTCATTTGAATATAGCAATGGTAAACAATTCTTCTTCCCTTCCCATAACTTGAGATTTTTTACCTAAATTTACTTTCAAAAAATCATTGGTCACAGCCTTTATTCATTTCCCTTCTCATGTGTTGCTCTTTTTAAAAATATATTTTTTTATTGATTTCAGAGAGGAAGGGAGAGGGAGAGAGAGAAACATCAATGATGAGAGAGAATCATTGATTGACTGCCTGCCGCACGCTCACATTGGGGATAGAGCCTGCAACCCAGGCATATGCCCTGACCATGACCTCCTGACTCATAGTCATTGCTCAACCACTGAGCTACACTGGCTGGGCTGATGTATTGTTCTTGTATTGACCTATAAACTTTACTTATACACCAAATGTTAATCATTTATCACAAATATCACAAACAATTTTTCCAAATTTATCGTTTGCCTTTTGTTTTTCTGTTTAAATTTTCAATCTATCTTTTCCTATATGTCTATATTCAATAACACACTAAAGGGCCTTCTTTATTTCAAAACTATTTAACTATCCACTTATTCAAATTCTTTCACATAGTTAAATATTGTATATCCTACTCCTTTATCTATCTGATATTTCTACTGGTTTATGGCAGTGATTTTCAATTGATGTGCCACAACAATTTTTAAATTGTTCAAATGTCAAATAAAAAACGACAACAGTTAACACAATAGCCTCCAGTGCGAATGAATCAAAATTACACTATGTTTTTGCAGAATTTTAGTAATTAGTTTATGTGTGCCCTGAGATGAAAAAGGTTGAAAATTGCTGTTTTATGGTATAAAGTGGTGGTATTTGGGATAGGATGAATCTAACTTACTTTTCTTTCGCAAATAGATAACCATTGACTAAGTTTTTAAAAATTATTTCTTTCCACATGGACTTTTATACATATTATACACTAAAGATTCTAATCACATATCATACTAAAGATTCTAATTAAACTACAGTCTACTGACTATTTTGTACAAGCACCAGATTGTCGCTGTCCATGTAGACCAGGGGTCCTCAAACTACGGCCCGCGGGCCACATGCAAATACAAATATTGTATTTGTTCCCCTTTTGTTTTCTTACTTCAAAATAAGGTATGTGCAGTGTGCAGAGGAATTTGTTCATAGTTTTTTTTTAAACTATAGTCCGGCCCTCCAACGGTCTGAGGGACAGTGAACTGGCCCCCTGTTTAAAAAGTTTGAGGACCCCTGATGTAGACCAACAACACAGTCAGATATCTGGTAACGACAGTCCTACACCTCTTTACTGTGTCGACTGAGTCATTTAGTTGCTGGCAGAGACATTTTATTGGCTTTTTTATTGTATGTTATTAATCTAGATGCTAATAAATATTAACCTAGATGCTAATAACTTGTAAACGGGGTATTGTTTTCCATTATTATTTCTAACTGGTTAATCCTGACTTTTTAAAAAATAAGATAAAATAAATATAGAATCAGCAGCTTACTAACTTGTTCCTTATTTTTCATTTTCCAAGTTGTTTATTTTGTTTGTTTGTAGTATTAGACAGTCTTAGCATCTTCTTTTACTTCTGTTTCTTATTGCATTGGCTGGAATTTCCAGAACCATGTAAAATTTTAGTGAAAATCACAATGATCCTTAACTTATTTCTGATTTTAATAGAAATGCCTCCAACATTCCATTAAGAAGGATGTTGACTATTAATTAGTATTAGATTATTCATTGTCAGTTTTGGTTTTAAGGTTATACTGGCTTTTTAAAGTGATTAAGATGCTTCCCATCTTTTTTTGAAAATAATTTACATGCCATGAGAATTACCTGGTCCTCGAAAGTTTGAAAGAACAGGCTGATTAAATAACTTTGCAGCCTTTTAGGAGATGATCTTTGGCATGTTTTTCTGATTATTTTATAGTAATTGTGCTTTCAGGTCTTCTATCTCTTCTTGGCTCAGGTTTGGGCATTGTATTTGCCAAGGATACTTTGTTTAACTAGAATTTTGAAGTGTGTGAACATGTATTATACATACTGTTCTCATATGTTTTAACTTGCCATATCTAGTAGTAGATCATCCCATTCCTAAGCTTGCACAGAATTAAAAACATTTTATTAGACTTTCCTGATGTCTCTAATCAGTCTTTTAAAGATTTTGGAGTTATTTACCAATTCTGATCCTTAATTAATTTATTTTGCTTTATATTTGTTTGGTCTCCCTAGTAGTAGGATTTCTTGAGAAAGAATACTTTATTCTGTTTTATTTTAAACCAGAAATACAAATGCCACAGAGACATTGCTTTTTCCTCATTTTAAAAACTCTTAATGTACATTTCCTTATGATGTTTCGTAATTATATATTTATATTGGGGTAATTGACTAAAGTGTGTCCCCCCCCACTAGACTGTAATTCCAAGAGGACAGAAATCACATAGGTGTTCCTTACCACTGAACACACAGTGGCTGGACACAATTCTGTGTTGAAAGAATGAAAAACAAGATCAGGATGAGAAATACAACTTAGCGCTTTCCTCCCTTCTTGAACCCATGGTTTGCTGCCACCTCAGTGTCCCAGAGACCACTCACCAGCCCCACAAGCAGCCTCTGGTGGCTGTCTTCCTCCTGCAAGAGGGGTGTCACTCTTGGCTCTGAAATGAAGCAGAGCAATTGTCAAGCAGGAAATGGGCTGGAAAAAAATGGAATCCGCCTGGGTTTCCCCTCTCTTAGTCATTGGGAAAACATGACAGTTCCCTGATAAAATAAAAATTTTTCACTAGGTTAGTGTGACCTACTCCTGCAAGCTGAACTTCTCACTCAGGTGACTGCAAGAGAGCTCTGGGCAGCGGATTCAGGTCGAGACCCGGGTGAGAGAACAAAGGAGGGAGGAAGGAAGAGAGAAGGAACACATCTCCCAACAGCAACAGGCTCTGGCTTTGATTTCTCTTCAACACAAAACCTCACCACTGTCCAAGAACTTCTGCTCATGGGAGACAGAGTAACCTCTCTAAACTCTAAGGGGCACACAAACACAGGGACAGGGACTTGTTGGAAAGATCACATGACTCCCTGCCTTCTGGCCTCCCATAGTTCAGTGTCTTCAGGAATTACAAAGCTAAGGGGACCAATTACTGTGGCCATAATACTAATGGGTATGTTATCAGACTGAAAGCAACTAAATCAACATGGAAAAGTGATATGTAAGGTAAAATCCAATGGCGCTTTCTCCACCATGACTTGCACTTCACCAGCAAGACTGGGAGGTGGGGAGCAGGCGAGCAGTCTCATTGGAAGATCTGCCCTAACACTCCCCTGAGGGCACCTGGGCACCTCTGCCCTGCTCTTCCTGTCCCAGAGGGTCAGGAGGACTGAACTCTGCCGGTCCCTGGGCTGAGGACTCCTTGCGGGAGGCATGAACGCCTCTTGACACCTCAGGAGAAATCCTACATGGATCCCACATAACCTTCATGATTAAGAAGAAACAATGCAGGGTTGAGCCCAGCAGCCCTGAATTTCACACGAGTGTTCCCTTTCTGGCAGTGATGTCATCCTTCCTAGGAAACTGGCACAAGCAAAGCAGGGGCAAGCTCCCAAAAAGGTGTCAAGAGAAAATGACTCGTCACAGGACGCGAGCAGGCCTGAAGGACAGGAGCAGAAGGGGCTCCTCGGGTGGGCGGGGGCAACAACAGAAACAGACCACAGCAACATTTCCCATATTGCAAACCCCTGAATCCCACACGTTCACACCCAGCGCACTGGGCAGGACCCTGCTGACGGCTGCTGCCAGGTGCTGGTGATGCAACCCCTGGCTTCAACATGGATGGCCTGGTAACAGGCAGAGGCTGGGCCCTGGGGCCATGCAGTGGGCCCAGGCTCCATCTGCCTAGGCTGGCTGACAAGTTCACGGTCACGGTGCATGAGGGTGGAGTCCACAGCTGCGGATGTGCAGCAATACACTGTATAGAACAATTTCCGTTAGGGTCACCCAACATATACCTAAACATCCAAGCCCATAAACGTAAGTGAGATATAAAAGCAACAACTTTTTAAATAAAGACTGACTTGTATGAACCCTGAGAGAGTTCTGACAAGACTGCAAAAGGGCTTATACCTGGATATGCTTAGCATTCTCCTCCCACAGTTTTCCCAGCTAAGTCCCCTTGGTTGTCAAGACCCGCCCCAACCATCCCTACTCCTGCCCTCACCCCTCACCCTTCGCTCCTTGCCCCTCACACCTGCACCCTGAGGTTACATAACACCTATCATCTGGTTTAGAAATTATGTGTTAGCATTTCTTCCTCATGCACGAATGATATACCAGCCACCCCAGGTACAGAGAGCTATAGCATTCCCACATGTGTGGGAAAACATGACAGTTCCCTGATAAAATAAAAATTTTGATGTCAGAGTTTGTCATGTGCCAAGAGCTATAGCATTTACTCTCCTTTTCTCCCCACCCTTGCCCTGAGGAGGACCACACAAAATGGTTAAATGGTTTGCCTAAAAGGACACGGTTAGCATGGGGCCCAGCTGGAGTTTAAGCCAGTCCTGTCTGGCTCCAAGCCCAGAATCTTCCCCCACATCGCTGGGCTTACCTAGGGGCTCCTCATCTTTGCGCCCTTATGACCTCACCCAGTGAGTGCCCAAGTGTCGACCAGAATGAAAGCAGCACACCAGTCAAAGGCCCTTGTGTAATCAGACAGCTGGAGGGAGTGGCGCCCTGAGCCAAGGGAATTTCCAAAGCGCATCCTGTGGGTACAGCCAGTGGGCATGTTAACTAGATCAACTCCATGCGGTAAAATAATGAAAGCCAGAGGCCAGCACTCCGGGACCGACAAGCAAAAGCACACTCAGCAGCTGTCCCTGAAGGTCCTGGTGCCAAGACAGACATGGAGGAGCTCAGACAAGAAGATGTTAAAGGTGCTGCCTCCACTGCACTGTTGGAAGTGGGTTTCTTGCCAACCCCCAGTGGAAGGACGAAGGGTGTTACAAACAAAACACTGACTGGAATCCAAAGGCTTGATTACAGGTCTTTTCTTACCCGAATTCCTTGCTTCCAGGTTAGAAATCACCCTACAAAGAAATTAGCCAATGTTATTCACACAGGAAACATTCTTTTTTTTTAATGAAAGCCACAATAGCGTACAATGATATCCTCCTTTAACAACCCCTGCAGAAACTGTTTCTCAGGCGGGTGAAAACCTCAAAAACTTTAA
This sequence comes from Myotis yumanensis, assembly GCF_028538775.1. Lineage (NCBI taxonomy): Eukaryota > Metazoa > Chordata > Mammalia > Chiroptera > Vespertilionidae > Myotis > Myotis yumanensis. Next base: position 69,603,376 of record NW_027223760.1, on the reverse strand, counting down.
TCAACTTGGCAAAAGCCACATTAGGCAATTATGAAACTCAAAGCCCTTTAGTGCAAACAATGACAATAATTTAGAACAATTGCAGCTCTTAGCTATTGGAAATAATGGGAACAGAAAATAGAACAGAAGTTGGAATGGGGCCTGTACTTGTAGCATTCTGAGATGACTCACTATCCAGAAAATCTGCTTTCAAAATAAGAGCAAGCTCACAGGCCAATATCACTTTTTAAATCAGCCTACTGTCTGTATCCCCCTAAAGTGCTCAATTAATAAGAGCTTTCTCTACCACTGCCTTACAAATCATCCATCCATAGGGTACAAACCTGTAAGGCTTAACAGATCAACTTTTCCACCAGAAACTCTGACATCAAATTCCACAACAGGGCCCCACTGGCTGCATTCAGTGAGCTGACAGCATCATGATACACAAAAAAAGTCAGCTTCCATGAAAAGCAGACAAAAAATAATACAAATGATAACCATCTTACAGATACAAGAATCCCCAGTTTCACTTACTTTACTGCATTATCAAGAATATTCCTCACATATGCCTTGGACCTTCTTTTTCCTGTTTTCTAGGAGTGAGAATATGTCAGAGATATAAAAACTAAAGGTATTATGGGTGACACTTTTCACATCAAGGACATAATGGAATACAATTAAAAGTTTCAGGGAAAAGAAATACACCTTCCAGGTAAACAGATAAAATACCTAGATTATTAAAACTTTGTTTCTCTAAAACTATTATAAATTTACTAGAGGCCCAGTGCACAGATTCATGCACTGGTGGGGTCCCTCAGCCTGGCCTGCGGGGATGGGGCCGAAACCGGCTCTCCGACATCCCCCAAGGGGTCCCAGATTGCAAGAGGGTTGTTCTCAGGTGACGCACCCCAGAATCAGGCTCCTTCCTCTCTGGTTCCAGGTACATCACCCGAGAACCGCAGCTGCCAAGTCACTGCAGCTTGGCAGCTCCTGTGTTGAGCGTCAGCCCCCTGGTGGTCATTGCGCATCATAGCTACCGGGTGGACAGTCAGATGGTTGCTCAGGGTTTTATATATACAGATAGGACATTGCAAGTCAACTATACATTAATATACAGTAATACTACAACTATATACAACAACCCTCAGGTACTCTTCACCCGCAATCTCCCCAATGTTTACCTCTTATATAAATGACTATACGTGGTACACTATCCAAATCAGACACTGACACTGGTACAGTGAGTGTACAGCGCTGTCATTTTATCACAGGCGTAGATTCATGTACCACCCCAATCAAGAGACAGAAGGGCTCTATCCCCCAAAGGAGCATCAGAGAAGCACCTCTGACTGCCTATTGGGAGACTGGTCGCCACAACATAAAAGTGCCGGGCATTGGGGAGGTGCTGCAAAGGGAAGCCAGCCTTATGACTTGGGGGTGTCACCGGGACCTAACACGCCTGCTCTTGCTTCTTGCTTTGTTGTCGTGAACCCACGCGTACCTCCTCTGAGATCAGGCTGTGCCACTCTCTCCTGACCACGCTGTTGTTATAGCGTAAGTGTGGCTTGGAGCACTTCACATATTCCAGGTTGGCGTTCAGTTTTTCCCAGTAGTTCTTAAAGCTCTGCACCTGTAGGGGACAAAAACATCCGTGAGCTTGAGCAGCGGGCCCTGTTGGCCAAACTACCCAGGAGGGCCACACAAGCCTGCTGCCGACCTGGGACCCCTGACTTCCTCAGCTCGTATGGGGCAGCATTTCCGAGTGAATACCTCCCATGCAGGATGGCATTCTCATCCCAATAGGGATTCTAAAGTAGAGAGATTTGAAGAGTCTTTGCTTCCCCACTTCCTTTCCTACCCCCTTTTACACAGAGAGAGCCGCTGCTCCCTTCCCCAAGCTGGTATGACTCCCCTGGGTTAAGGCTAAGCGGGTCAGCCTATGTTAAACACACAGTGTTGTATCAACAACGCCGTGTTCAGTCAGAGAATGTTCATGAGATTTGGAGCACATGGAATAGGCTCACTTTCCCACCAAGCTTATCTACTGCCAAAGAATTTATTTTTCAAAACGTAGGAATCGGAAAGGCGAAGTGAACTAGCTTCACATCCAGTTGTCAAATACTCCAGAACAGAATAGTTGGCATCCTAATTAGGTCTTTGACTTGTTGATATAATTGTACTACCCTGAAGCAAGAATGTATCCATTAGGTTCATTTTTAAATTAAATGAAATATTAAGCCTCTTCAATGTTGAAAGATATAGTGACACAAATTGTTTTCTTTTAAATCAATGAAGATAAATCTGATACACACGTGCTTGCCAACGTGTGTATCATATAAAATATGCAATTATAAAAGATTTGAATGGAGCCAAGGTTGCAATATGAGGCCATAAAACAAAGTGAGCTAATGCTTACTGTGGTAACAGACTTGGCTGTATTGCAAGAGAAAAAAATAAGAAATAAAATATGTCTCAATCAAGAAACATGCTGCTCTGGCTGATTTGGCTCAGTGGATAGAGCATCAGCCTGGGGACTGAAGGTCCTGGGTTTAATTCCGGCCACGGGCACAGGCCCAGGTTGCAGGCTTGATCCCCAGTAGGGGGCGTGCAGGAGGCAGCCGATCAATGATTCTCTCTCATCATTGATGTTTCTATCTCTCTCTCCCTCTTCCTTCCTCTCTGAAATCAATAAAACTATATTTTAAAAAAGAAAAGAAACATGCCCTTATGTTAAACAAGAGCACATTATCCAAATTCTTACTGAACGGACGGTCATAATTGGTTCAAAATGGGTTTTGGAGTATCTGTGAAGTGAGTTACATAATAATAACTGCCATTTTAGGAGCCTGAAAGCCCAGTCCAGCCAACAATCCTTCTCACAAAGACAAAAACCTATTTCCAAGACAGTGCCATTTCTAGGGGAATCGTAACACTGGAGCCAGGTCATACTCCCCCTGTCCTATCTCATTCACCTTTTCTTTCGTTTTCCGTTTATTTATACTGAATGTATCTTTACTCATCCTTTGGACTTCCTTGTATTGAAATAATAATAATGATGATGAAAGTAAATCCTGCTAATATTAGGTCCCTGATGGTTAAGTTACTGCAACTTACTTGCTATTTCACCTCTGGGCCCAGGCACAGGGCAGCCAAAAGCCAGAAAACTTATTGGTATTGTGGTGACATCTAGTGGTGAATGAAGCTACCGGCTTTTCCTGCATTGGACAGGTGTTCCACCATGCGGCCCGCAGGTATGTGAGGGGAGAAATGCGGTGTCCTACCTGTCACAGGGCCTCTTCCCCTCAGACCAAATGCCATCCTCCCATCAGAAGACCCCACCTCCCACACCCACGCTGTGGGTCCTAAGAAAATCTCTCTCCCAAACTGCCTTCCTCCTCCTCACTCCCCCACTTAAAAAATCCCTTTTCTCAGCTGAGAAAAAAACAGGTAAAGCAAGTCCATGGACAGGCTTCACGGGGGCTCATGAACCCACTGATGGCATATGAAATGGAGTGTGTGTTTGTATGAGCGCTTTTCTGGGAAGGTCGATAGTTTGCACCAGATTTTCAAAGGAATCCATGGCCTGACATAGTTCAAAACCACTGAGTTTGAAGGAAAAGAATCTAAGTTTAAAACAACGACAGCAGCTTACACTTAAATAAGAAACACTGTTAGCCAAAAGTCTCCAAAATATTTTAATATAAACTTACAGGTCTTTCAAGGAGGCCACTGGGCTGCATGTTATACTGTAGCTACTGAGGTAGTACAGAGAGCAATGCCCAGGATATCTCACTACGTGGTATCTACTAGATAACTGATGCAACCTTTTGAGCTATAAAAATTCATAGGGATCATTGTAAATTGGGAGATCTATTCGGAAGTCTGGTTAATAGATGAGACCCAAAGGATGAAAAGGATTTGAGTAAGTGAAGGATAAGAAGAGGACGTTCCAAGGGGAGCTCTGAGGAAGTGAGTGAAGACTGAGACACCCCAGTGTGGATTCTGGGTTTAGATCAGAGGCAGAGCCTTAGAGAAAGCAGAGAAAACAACCAAGAACACTTCATTCTCGGTGGTGAAGATGGCTGCCTCTGGAGTTGATTCCGAACGTCAGCAGCCACTGGATCCCATCCCCTGGAGATGTAACTGTTTGGGGCGTGACCTGAGCCTCCTGAGTTTTACAGGTTCCCCAAGCAATCCTACCGTTCAGCCAGCGCTGAGAACACCACTTGAACATGTCCAGGGAATCCCAGTCCCGACGCCTACCCTCAAACATTTTCCTCTATCTGCACCCCTGGTTAAAGGTGGAGGAAGGCTGAGGTTGTGTTGTTAAGTAACAGGAGACAGCATTAAAGAGGAGGTTGGGGCCAATCTGTGAAGGATCTCAACTGCCAGTGAGTACCAGCATGCTCATTAATCCAGAGAATATACGAAGCCCACGATAAAATTGTAGATATTGGGGGCACTGCACAGCCACATCCTAACAGCCAACCGGGGAGCACAGACAGCCACTCCTCTCAGTCAACCAGCACTGATGGAACTACTTGTTTACTAAGCGCTGTATTCATCAGAAACAACTGAGCAAAGAGAAAGCCCAAGAAACACACACTGGCTACTTTAAAAGAACTCATAAAACTTTAAAATACACACACAAAAGCTTTATAAGAAAGATACCCATGAATTTAGCTGCTTCTGGGAGATGTGGTGTTAGAAGCCATTAGATACTCCAGGAACAACCCAGAATTTTTCTACTCAAAGGGGAGTTTTAAACTTTGATTTTGAAAGAAGTTTCTTCTTGAGAAATAATCTATTTTTGTCTCCTAGGATGACATGGAATAATTAACAAATGTAGACAATGACAACTATTAACTGAACAAAAGAACGAAAGAGTTACATTAAGGGACTGTTTCCCATTTATGATTTGGATTGCCAGTTGATTTTTTTTTTTTTAAAGTATTTTTAAGTCCTGTGGTGCAGGCTCATCTGCAAATTGCTGTCAGGAGAAAACATCTGCCCTTCATTTCCAGACAGCCCTCTGGCTGTGGTCCTAAGTCTTCTGATTCACCAGCATCTTCTCACTGGAGAGGAAGCCAACTCAGAGAGAACCTTCCCTCTCCAGGCCAGGGCTCAACCAGCAGGGCTAAAGCTCCGTGCACTCTGAGCCGTCAGTGGATACCATCTCGGTATCAGCCTTTACTTGCAGCCCAGAGAAACACAGGGACCCACCACCTCCAGCACAGACAGCATAAAATAGAGACGTCTATGTGTCCACGAAGCCAGCGAGGCACCACGCTAAGCCAAGATGCTCTGGTGGCTGGACTCCTGAGGTGACAGAGTGAAAGGCTCTGCCTCTCTGGCTGCATCGTGTTCAAGCCTGTGCTGTTCCCGTGGCTTCTCCGGCTAACAACTTCTGCTTGGTGTTGCATATAGACATGCTAGTCATTAGAGGTATGCCACTTGCACCTTGCATTTTACAAAACAGCCCCTTACCAAAAAATGCCTTTCCTGAGGAGATAGGGGAACTATGTACAAAAATAATAATTGTTTATCAAGGATTTGCAGGAACCTCATGACTGAACTCACATCAACTAGAGTGAACAGGCTAAGAACAAAGAAGTTTCGCCATCTTCCTCAGGCCCCTGCTGGTGCCCAGATGTCTGCCAACCTCAGTCACCTCTTGCTCCTACCGTTTCCCCTCCCTTGATATAAAAGAAGCCTGAATTCTGTACTTTCTCAGGATGGTTCTTTAGGATGCTAGTCCGCCATATTCTCGGCTTGCTGGCTTTCTGAATAAAGTCACCTTTTCTTGCCTCAACACCTTGTCACTCAACTTATTGGCTGCTGGGCAGAGAGTGGTACGAGCGTGGACTCAGTTTCACTGAGGCTTCCTGTTAAGGATGGCATGTTGCAAGTGCAAGTTCTCCTATTTATAAATGGACTTCCTCCTTTTCCTAACATCTAGTAACAAAGAGATCTCTTCTTAGCTGGGTGAAGTTCTCGTAGCCATTTTTCATAGGTTTTATTTTCATGTAATCACTAAATATGGCTCTAAATTATTCCATCTCAAAATCAGCATGTACCCTGAGAACGCCCATACTAAGGGATTTCCCTCCTGTCAGCCTTAAGAATGAAACATTATGTCTCTAACCAAAACTCTGAATAAGAGCAGCAGCATAGCCTAGTGCAGTGATGGTGAACCTTTTGAGCTCGGCGTGTCAGCATTTTGAAAAACCCTAACTTAACTCTGGTGCCGTGTCACATATAGAAATTTTTTTATATTTGCAACCATAGTAAAACAAAGATTTATATTTTTGATACTTATTTTATATATTTAAATGCCATTTAACAAAGAAAAATCAACCAAAACAATGAGTTCGCGTGTCACCTCTCACACGCGTGTCATAGGTTCACCATCACTGGCCTAGTGACTAGTAGGAGAGAAACAAAAACAAGAATCCTTGATCCTGGGTGTGTTCTTCAATTGCATCATCAGAGAAGTAAACTGTCACATCTCTACAGATATGACAGGAGTGGATTTACCAGCCTGGTGCTCTGTTTTTAGTAAGTAGTGTTTCATAAAATTGTTTTACAATGTTAATTTTACTTGCCATAACTCACTGTCCAGAAATGTTGTATAGGAAAAATTCTTTTTTTTTTTTTCTCTACTACAGTCTACTCACAGAATATTTCACTTCTGGTCACCAAATATGTGAGGGTTTTTCCCCACATCTATCAGTTCTCTAACATCAGTTGGGTGTCGACCATTGGACTTAATTTTGACACTCTCTACCTAGAGACAGTGTTAGATCCCACAGGTTAAGGGCTCCGTCCCATAAAAATGCCCCCTTCTTCAGATGCCAATCGCAAGTCCAGATTATCACCTGTGCTTCTAACTGCTGGGCGGTGAGTTGAAGGTTTCCAGAACCTCCTCCTTGGGTTTGATAATTTGCAACAGTTGTTCACAGAATTCAGGAAAACAGGTTCCTTATCATAAAAAGACACAATTCAGGAAGGGCCAGATGGAAGAGATGCAAAGGGCAAGGCATGTGGAAAGGGGCTATGAGCTTCTATGCCCCCTGCAGGCACACCACCCTCCCTGCACCTCCACATGCTCACCCAGCCCAGAAGCACTCCATATCCGTTCGTTAGGACTCTTCCCGGAAGCTCCCCTACAAAGGCATGGCTGGGTGAATCATTCGCCATTGGTGATTGAACTCAATCTCTAGCCACCCTCACCTCAGGAGGTGGGGAGTGGGGTGGGGCTGAAAGTGCCAACCCTCTAATCCCCTGGTTGCTTCTCAGGGCCACAGTCCCACCCTTAGGTGCTTTTCAAAAGCACCTCAACAAGGTCATCTCAGATGTGGTTGAAAGGGGCTGGTTATAAATAACAAAAGACACTCTCACCTCCCTGCTGTGGTGCCATTTCAGAAACTGGGAACAAACACTAACTATTATAACAAAAGATGTCCCTGTAATGCTTATCACTTAGGAAATGATAAGGATTTTAGGAGCTCTGTGCCAGGAACTATGGATATGTCTGGAAGGCCAAATATATATTTCTAGTTATAACACAATATCACATATGTATAAAATGAACTTTGAAAAATCAATTATTTCCCACATAACCAATGGACATTTCTGATAAAGCTACATTTTTATCAAAGCAACAATTCTCATTTTTAAAAACTGTCAGCTGTGGGGCATGGTGGTACATGGAGGAGCGAGATGTCCCAGGGCCGCAGGGCCACAGGGCTGAACGGTGGCCGTGGCTGCTGGTGCATCAGCGCAAGGCAAAGTCTATTAAATGTTGAGGAAAGGGAGAGGGGGGAAAGGGAGAAGGAGAGAGAGGGAGAGAGAGGGAGAAAGAGGGAGAGAGAGAGAAACGTCGATGTGAGAGAGACACATGGATCTGCCAGCTCCTGCAAGCACCCCGATCAGGAATGGAACCCGGCGTTAAAGGTGTCTTCCACTGATCATCACAGTGACGTGTGACAAGCTCCCTGGGGAATCTGGACACATCTGTCAGAATCACAAACCGTGGCAATCCTACTTTAAGACGTGGCCCTGATGGTAATCTCACACACGTGCGCTAAAACCTTTATCACCAAGGCTCACGGAAATATTGTGTGTTTGAAAAAGGGCAGAAACAACTTAAATACTATCAATAGTAATATTAATTAAATAAAGCATGGCACAGCCCTAGCATTACATTTTTAAAAAATAAATTAAATAAAGTGCCATTTCATTGTGGCTCTGGCTTTTAAAAAGATAATCAGCTGTTACACTGTGACTGCATCAGTAGTTTGGATCTCTAACAAACTTTTCACTTAAGCCAGTGGTTCTCAACCTGTGGGTCGCGACCCCGTTGGCGGTCGAACGGCCCTTTCACAGGGGTCACCTAAGACCATCCTGCATATCAGATATTTACATTACGATTCACAACAGTAGCAACATTACAGTTATGAAGTAGCAACGACAATAATTTTATGGTTGGGTCACAACATGAGGAACTGTATTTAAAGGGTCAGGAGGTTGAGAACCACTGATTTAAGCGATGGTGGTTGTCGGTATTGGGAAGGTCAAGGAAAAGGTGTCATGGTGTTTCACTAAGCAATTCATTAGACCCATGCTCTGCCCAGTTAAAACGGTATTTTTAAACTTTTTAAGAAAAGAGGCATAATTAAATAAACAAGTCTAAATGGAACAGTCAGCTACCCTTCTCCCAATCCTCGGCGGCCTTCAGACACCTGACAGACACTACAGCCACACCCTCCCTCCTGAGTGGTCGTAGGCGGGCCAGTCTCTGGGTCAGGTAGTTAATAACCTCTAAACAAATGATGAAATAAAAGGCTTCCATTTTTTATAAAATGAAACTAAAGATGTCTGGCTTAAAAAATACCTGGGTAAAAATACTACATTTCTCCATCTTTGGGATGCTCTTTCAACTTTTATCTTTATTTTCAAGTTACTTTTCCTTTTTTTAATCTGTACTAGTACATGCTTCCTGTGGTAGGACAGTCTTACTAGTTTCTCTTGTCATCATAAAATCAAGAATGATTTTTAACCTTTTTTCAAAAGTTGCCGCTTCCCTAGAGAAAGCCATGCTTTAAGAAGGGATAAAATCATCCTAGGAAACTGCTCTTGATGACATTCCTTTTAGGATGAGACTTGTTTTAATATACCCCTTTTTTCCTTTTTAAAATGCTTTTGAAAGTAATTTTATAAAGTAAGGAAGCCTGTTGTCTTTCGGGTGGCAATCCTCTAATTCAACTGGTTTATGTGTCCTAACATGTTCATAGGGGCAAAAGCACGTTTACAGTTTGAATACATGAAACAGTTTATTCTTTATTATTATTTATTAATCATTGTCTTATTTATTTGTATTATAACTGTAAACCTACTTTTACCCACCCCTGTATATGAAACGTCTGTAAAGTGCTCCGCTTCAAACTAAAATCATCTGCAGAGAAAGCAGGAGGAAAGCACGTATCCAGTTGCATTTTTCCTTCCCTCTCCCGACTCCCTATCAGGGCAGTCACACCAAGGAGAACAGAAGCAATTGTGGGTCAGAGTAAACAGGGGGTCCCTCGGGCCTCACGGAAAGTCTGGCTGCAAGCATGCTTTCAAAGGTCGCGTAGGATTCAGGTCATAGGTGCTCGGAGCCAACTGCTGTCAGGTGAGCGTGGCAAGAACAGTCTTATAACTGGGGCTGGGAGGGAGGCACAGAGGCGGGGATGTGTCACCGCAACAGGGTCCCTCATAATATAATTAAGCTGGAACTTGGGATAGAAAAAGTTGGTCAGAGGCAGCAGCATTCAGTGATGAGTATCATTCAAGCAGAGATGGAGAAACAAATGAGAGATATCAGGGCCAGGTGTCCTGTGAAGCGGAAGGTACTGATCAGTCTTCCAGGCTGAGTGACTGGGGTGGAGATGAGGGAACTGGCCACGCCAAACCCAGGACCATCTTCTCCTGAGCCCAAGGCCAGTCCCAGCAGTAGATCCCTAAGCCCCACCCCCCAGCCCACCCCCGGCCACCACCCCCACCCCCCATCCCCAGCCCTCTCTCATCCCCAGTGCATCACTGTGACCTCAACCGCCCACGGCTTTCCCCCAGCTGCCCAGGCCTGGCAGGCCCTTCATGGATCCAAAAGAATCAAATGTAAAGAAAAGGCAGTTGCACACTGAGCTGCCTGCTGCCAAAAGTTGAGAGTTCCCAGTACACACCAGTCTATAATTAACAGGAGGCAGTGCCAAAACCAACAAAGGAGCTTCAAGGGAACTGTACTAAAATACTCCCCAGTTCTTAACTACATATGCATTCGCTACTACTCACCCACCCACCCCATTCTCCCTATTGTAGTCAGACAGTCTTCTGAAACCACCAGACTACAGAAAGACACTAATAGCTACCGCTCCCTCCCGGGCAGGAAGGAGGGGTGCAGCAGCTTGAGCGAGGCCACAGACAGCCACTGAAGAAACAGAAAAGCTGTTCTTAGAAGCAGAAGGATATGAAATAATCCCAGCCAGGTTACTTAATGGTTTTAGGGTCGTGTGTGTGTGTGTGTGTGTGTGTGTGTGTTATGAGGGGGTGACAGCACAAATGGAGTAAAAAAACAGCTACCAGGCCCTATAAGATAATTTACCAGAGCTGATGGGTTTAAGGCACAGTATAAAGCACTAGTTCTATATGGTTTACAATGAGCCCTGTAATTCTCTATCCAGAAAACTTCCCTGTTCGAAGAGCATTCCTAAGAATGCCATAACATCATCCTCCGTGGCTACTCAACCACTTAGGGAGGATAAAGGCTCTAACCTTTATCCCCTCCTCCTCTGACAGTTCACAATCCCTCTGGAACTGCCATTATACTCGGGCCATCGAGGTGTGACGAGGTGTGACTCTGGTGTGGCGATAGCAAGGAAGCCAGGCACGGCTGCGCCTGAAAGTCTCTGACCGTGTGGACTCACCTTCATCAGAGGCAACGTGATCTCTTCCGTCACAAGGCTTATTCCAGGAATTTCCTGCAGTGGGGGCCAAACAGACACACAATGTCAACGGCCACAAGCTCAAGCCCTCAGGAAAGGTCTCCTGCACAGACAGAAGCCGAGGGCAGCGTCCAGTTTGCTAACCTCTACTTTAAATAAACCCCGGAGTTTATAAATAACAGTGAACACAGCCTATCTCTTGTCACAGGAAGAAAAAGACTCCTTAAAGTTATGACTTTAATAGTTGACAGTGTCTAAAGGAAAGAAGATGAATGAACAGAGCAAACAGTATATGGTTTGCATGTTTCCATTTGCACTACCAGTGTAATAATAAGGGGGGCATGTTCCAGGTTTTATAATCCTTCCTCCCTCTCCTCCTCTTTCATTTAAATGCACTGCAGTTGGTTCCAACTCACTAGAAGGAACCAAGATTAACTGGATCCTTGTATGACTGCCGTAGAAGTTTTCTGCACCTCACCCTTCACCATAATTTCAGAGCTAAGAGACCCCTATAAAGTTGGCGCAACGCTATCACCATGGCAACTGTAAAGGGTGTGCACTTCATCTCAGGAAGTCCCAATTATAACCTCCTGCTGGCAAGTGAGCATTAAAACAGACACTGACCATAAGGGGATAAACTTCCAAAATTGCCTTCTACTTACTGTTATTTTCAAAATGTGTTTCTGTGTGAATTATGCATATCAGCCTCTCAATTAATCAATTCATCTTCCATTTCCAAAAAAAAAAAGTACATAATACATGAGAATATAATTCAGAAGGTGTTAAGTAGAAATAAAATCTGATATTTGGATAGGACTTAAATGTCCTGGGTTATACTGGGTTTAGAAAGGGATTGCAGTGATAGAGAAATTTCTAGAACAGTCAAGCAGCTGAGTTCTCCACTGCGAGAATAAAAAGCCTGTGAAAAGAATCTTCTGTGTGCTTCACAACATAGGACACTTCAAAAAAAGCATTAAAGTGTCGCTACAGCTTTATAAATAACACCTTTAAATAGGTATAACAAGGCTAATTGTTTGCACAGCATAATTTAGGGTTATCAATGTGTAAGAGCACCCTATTATCTGGTATCTTTAAAAAAATCCAATTCAATTATTTCACAAAAATAATCTCCCTCCATACAGAAGTGTGAAATTAATGTTTTCTATTGTGCCAAGTGCTTATCAAGGGTGCAGCAATGAGAGCATTTGCAGGTTAGAGAAAGAAAAAAAAATGATTTGCATCATTGCTAAGGAGAAGCATAGATTTTGAAAATTTCAGGATCAGAAGAGACCTTCAAGGTAACCTACTTTAACCACAAGAACCTTAAAGCAACGTGGTAAACCCTAAAATAAGCTTAGTTCACAGGGGGTTATAATTTAGGGGTTTTTACGTTGTGCTTCCTGTAGGATGTCACTTTATATGGCCACAGCAGCTCCTCTGCCGCACGAAGCCATGAGAAATGCAAAAGTGAAGACTCGCCTGTCAGGCTGCTGAGCTCCATCTTAAAACACAACCTGAGAACTACAGGTCCTGACCCTGCCTCCAATACTGAACCTGACAGGGCCGGACAGCGAGAGAGAGCGATGGGTGCTGAGCGGAAGAGGCCGAGATGTGCATTTCCTGACCGGGTGGCTTACCCTGCAAACTTCCTGCCACATTACCACGGCGTCTGCATGTATATTCACAAGGGCTCTTAACGAAAACAGGGAGGACCCGGTATAAGCTCAGGTCTTCCCCTTATAATTCTACAGTGAGGCATGGACGTTTAATAACTCTAACAGCTAAAGACAAGAACAGAGGGGCCTGGAGGAAAACGCTGCCATTGTACATACCAAAAATTGAGATCTTAACCAAACACACCTAAGGTGTCTTTCTTCAGGACTATGTTTAAGTAGTCTCCGTACAAAACGGAAAGGGCCACAGGTTATCCGGGCGCATCTTTTCCTAGGTCTATTTCCAAGATTGAATTTATTTCTCTAAATGCCTTTCTGATCCGAACTCCCTGCCTCAAGACTAAGCATGCAGGCTGGCATCTACATAGGAAAGGAGAGAAAGCAGAACCAGAACCTTTTTCGGGCGAAGCCAGTGCTTGCTTTGCACTTTCCCATCCAGCCAAGTGCAGTTCATTGCACCTTGTTCAAGAGAAAGTGAACCATGCTCTAGCTCAGTGCTCCCTATTTAAAAAGGAGGCAGACGGCACCAACAGGAAGAAAAGGTTCAAGGAGTGAGTTTGCTCAAGGTTACCAACTTACTGATTGTAAAGCTCTAGAGTTATGACACATTTTCCTTGCAAGGTCAGGAACGTGCTAATCTGCTAAGTAAAGAGAACCACTCAGATTAACAGCAGTGGTCCAATGTTCCTTGTTTATAAAACCCCAAGAAATGTTTTAATCCACTCTAGATGCTAATCAAATTAAGATACCTTTTGAAGATGATAAAGATTTAGGTCTGTTTGGTAATGGGAAGAATAACAAATATCCTATGCCTTCTCCTCAATTATCTTGTTTTATAAATACCTTTGGCCAACAGCAAGTATTATTTTTCTGCCAGAAAATGCCAATTCAGTTCCTTATCAGTCAAAATCAAAATGAAATCACAGCCTTAGTCACTGTGACAGGAATGCCCTACAACTGACCCACAACTGTGAGTTAATTTCAATTACATAAGGAACACAAAAACTGTAACTTACTGTATTCCAAGTGAGCACTGAGGAATACGGCAAAAGTTTATCCATGTTACTTGTCTCTGGGTATATGCTCCAATATGAAGACGCTGAGCAGGTTTTTGAAAGGAAAAAAAATAGACATGGTTTAATAATCAGGCAGTAGACACTGTAATTTGCCAAAATGAGCAAACCAACAACAGTTGTCATCCTCTAAACATTAACCATTATAATTTTATCTACTGATTAGAATGTTCAGATTCTGCTTTTGACAATGACAATAAATTTTTTAACAATTATTTGACATCCTGGCTGGTGTGGCTCCGGTGGTTGGAGCATAGGCCTACGTACCAAAGGGTTTCTCTTTCTCTCTCTCTCTCTCTCTCTCTCTCTCTCTCTCTCTCTCTCTCTCTCTCCTCTCCCCCCCCCCCCCGCCCCCAAATCAATTTTTAAAAAATAAAAAAAAGTAGGAATTGCTTTTAAAAATTAGGCACTTATATTTATCCAAATGGCATTATACCACTTTATCGCAAACCAGCGAACACAAAACAAATGCTACCTTTTATTGAAAAAAAAAAATCACTGATGAGGTGATAGAATCAAAATCATATCTTTTATCTCATCAGTCTCTGAACAGCCACAGCTTCTCACAAAACCACAAAAGAATGAAATTTAATTAGCTGCTGACTACAACAGAGGGGGTGGGGAAGCTACTAACCAGCATTTTGACAGGTTGAGGCATTATCAGTGCAGTATTTTCCCTCGGGCAAAAGGGTCAAGGATCCAACTTAAAATGTGAGCAACACCTACCAATTATAAATTCCTGAACGGGGTCAAATGAATAGTAGGCAGAGATGTTCTCAGAAATCCATTGAATCACCTTTAAAAAGCAAGAAGACAATTCTGTTAATATTTAAATCTGCACCCTGCCCCCACCACCAAAGAAGTATAAAATATATATGAAACATATCTATTTTGGAATTGCCTAAGAATATACTTATTTCTATAATAGACTAGACTAGACTAGACTAGACAGATAATGGAAGCCTGTGTAGGTAAAACAATATTATAAATGAGATCCTTTTTACATGTCTTTTTAATAAGTGCCCTTGGCTGGAATCCAAATAAACCTTACTGTACCCAATGTTTGTTTTTGCTAGAGGAGGTCATATTCTAGCAAGGAACCAGTGGGAAGAGCTGAGTAAACAAACCCACTGAGCTGGAGGCAGCAGAGCTGGGTCTGACTTCCAGCTCAGTCATCAGTACGAACATTGCCACACGATTTAACAGCACTATGCTGTCCTCTGAGGGGAGGAAGGAGGGATATCCTGTGGTCGACAGCTCTCCCATAGTCTCCAAAACCATCCTCGTCAGCTAGAGGAATAAAGCCCCTCACTCTCTACCTTAGAATTTACTCTCATGGTTCTATTCCTACCAATAATTTGTTTTTTCCAAACCTATTCCTGTTCATTGTATTTATTTTCACAACTGATTAAACAAACTATTACCATAGACAATCAAACCATGGATGCAAAGAGTGTTGTTGGGTCAACAAAAGTTGGATGCTTTGGAAAGACTCTAAAACACTCACTAAAAAACAAGGTATAGGTGAGGCAACTATAAAAGACTGAGGGGGGAAAATGCCCTATATAAACACATTGCTTTGAAATTATTGCTCTCCTTAGGAAAAGAAGAAAAAAGGAACTAACAGGAATAAGAGACAACACATTACTAGTGTGTGTAATGTAAGAAAAATGATTTTGAACTTCAATTAGCTGACGGTCAAATAAAGGGCTTTCATTTACATCAAAAGATAGGTGAATAAATGTACATTTATATGCTTTAGGTTAAAATAAAATGTTTAAGATATCTGTTTTTCAATTAACCAACAACCCATTGGTGCCAATTAAGGCTCTGACTTCGCAGGAACTGTAAAATTTTTTTTTTTTTTAGGAACTGTAGCATTTAATGACAAAGTGTAAAGGTGCTTTATAAACTATTATGTGAAATTTAAATGTAATTTTCAATAAAATATATGCCACCAGAGTTTAGTCCATTTGGCAATATACTCCAAATATAGAACAGGTGAAAAAGTAGATATTTGAGAAATTCATTATTTACAGAGCACTTCCTTAGAATGTTACTGATGTAGCTAAACATTCATTCACAATATCAAAAAAAAAGAGGAGTCAAAAGAACAGACGGCACCCTCTGAGGTCTGGTTGGGATCCATTAAAAAGGAGCACAAGAGAAAAATATATTCAAGTCAGGATGAAGACATAAACCTTGATCAATTGCTAACAAATAAACATAGCTTCTGTTCATGTTCAACCACTAAACAAATACATCTGATACTGTCTATTTGCCAACTTTTAAACTTAAGCTATGCCCCCACCTGGGCTTCCAGAAACTCCGGGTCTCGGCCACATGACAGCACGCAGTGCAACACGGCCATCTTCTCACAGTCTGGCCGTGTGTCCCACAGGAGCCGTAACAAATAGGACTGGTTGATGGACGCTCTGTAGAGCTTCCCAGAACACCAATCCAGCACCAGGGACCCCGACAGTGACTGCAGAGGTCCATGAGGTAGCATATCCATCCCTTCATTGTTTCCTGGCCAAAAACAAAAAGATCAGCAAGTAAAAGGAACCTTTCTTACCTAAACATAAACATTCAAGTCAACAAATTCAAACGGACCATGTTCTTGAGAGGAAATCTTCAGCCGTACCTGTCAAAAACAGACTGTGGCAGGTCAGGTCTGGATGCTGAATGTTAAGTAGATGAAAGAAATGACCAGGTAAGTAAACAGCCACGTAATAGTCTGTAGAAGAGAAAGACGGAAGTCATCTACATGTGGTAAACGCTGTACAGATACAGATAAAGCCAGGACTTCATGGTATTCCTATTTTTTTTTAATCTCTTAAAACAAAAGCTTTGGTCAATGTGGTAATAAGCTGTCTTCTGTCAATACATCCCATCTTACAGGCAGCTCTCATTTATTTCTATCTGTGGCTAATTTTACTCAGACCTTTAGCGATGGTTACCTTAATTTAATCTATAGTTTTGTTTCTAAGTGAATTATGGCTTTATATAATTCTAAATGATCTTTGGGAGCAAATTAGAATAGAAAAAAATTTTCTTAGTAAAAGAAAAGAAAAAAATTAAGCAACATGAATTATTCCTTAATCTGATAAATTGGGAATAGCTTATCATGGGAATTTCCTTCAAAGTTTCTGCCAGTTTGGGGAAGTTCTAAGATTTCGTTTCCCATGTTTACCCACTCATCATCACCATCATCAGAGTCATGCTTATCACTGTCATCATCATCATTATTTTGTTCAGAGAATCTTTAAATTGATATTCATCAAAACAATCTCTGCTGCCCAAACCGGTTTGGCTCAGTGGATAGAGCGTCGGCCTGCGGACTCAAGAGTCCCAGGTTCGATTCCGGTCAAGGGCATGTACCTTGGTTGCAGGCACATCCCCAGTAGGGAGTGTGCAGGAGGCAGCTGATCGATGTTTCTCTCTCATCGATGTTTCTAACTCTCTATCCCTGTCCCTTCCTCTCTGTAAAAAATCAATAAAATATATTTTTTTAAAAAAAAAACAATCTCTGCAGGCATCTGACACATTATGAAGTACTAGTTTATTTTATTGCATAGCTCACTCCTCTATAGAATTCACACCTTCATGGTCCCTGCACTAGATATTTTTGTACCAAGAACATTTGTATGCAGATTGAGTCAAAGTGTAAAAGTACATTTCTGGAGAATGGGAGGGTAGAAATACCAATATTTTCTCTAGGATCTTAAAAAAACAGAAATTCACATGATTGTAGTGAATATTATGCAGATGAAACATTTAAGTTACAAGTGAGCCAGCTGGAATCTTATTTTCCAAAGAAGCAAATAAATATGTGCTAATCATTTGCATAGAAGGCATTCTATGCAAAGGAAAGGAAAGAAGATGTAAAACTCTAACCAGTCACCATGGATCAAGTGATGCTAAAATGCTTAGCACAAATGGTTGCAATAATATAATTATGGCAAACCTTAAGGAGAAAAACATAAATAATAATATAGTAGGGTACAGTGGTAAGGGTGTAGGCATCAAATGACCTACGCTAACCGGTTCATTAGGATGGCACTACGTCCCTGGGAGAGGGGGCATTTGGAAATATCTGACGGTGTTTAGGGTTGTCACAATCATTGGGGTGCAGGGGGATTCATCCCTACTGCCATTCGGTGAGTGGGATGTTAAATCGCTAAATGTGCAGGACACTCTCACACAAAGAATTACTGTCTCACCAAAAATAACAGTAGTATCTGTGGTAAGCTGGCCTCCAAATGTTCAAGCGCTAATCACCAGAGCCTACGAATATGTTACCTTAAGGGATAAAAGGGATCCTGTAGATGTGATTAAGGATCTTGAGATGGGGACAGTATCCTGGATTACCCAGTGGACCCAGTGTAATCACAAATGTTTCTATAAGAGGAAGATCTGACTACAGAAGAGAAGATCATGTGATGAAAAAGATTGAAATGATGTGGTCACCAGCCAAGAAATGCTAGCCTCTAGATGCTGTAGGGGGCAAAGAACCCTTTCTTCCTGGCATCTCCAGAAAGAGCCATTTTTGTCCACATGTTGATTTTAGCTCCTCAAGACTCATTTCAGCATCCTGACCTTCAGAACCATAAGAGAATGTTTTGTTGTTTTAAGCCCAAAATTTATGGTGACTGTTTTCAAAAGAAATAAACTATAATAGTGCCCCTGATAAGAGATACTAAAAGAGCCTGGGCAGTCCAGCCGGTGTAGCTCAGTTGGTTGAGCACTGTCCCATGCACCAGGAGACCACTGGTTCCATTCCCGGTCAGGGCGCATGCCCGAGTTGCAGGCTCAGTCCCTAGTAGGGGGCCTGCAGGAGGCAACTGGTCAATGTTTCTATCTCTCTCTCCCTCTCTCTTCCTCTCTCTGAAATCATTAAAAACATTTTAAAAAGAAGAAGAAGCCTGGATATACATCTCAGCCTTTCTGAGCCTCAATTTGATTATCATCACTAAGCAAAATTATTGTAATAGTCAAGATAACTTAAGTAAAACAGCATATAGTATTCATTTTTTTAAATGAAAGCTTTTTATTTATAAACATATTGCTTATATAGTGGTGCTTAGGAGTTTATTGAAAATTTCCCCTAAACTCTATTTTTTAAAATTTCAATCAATATAAGCCCTTTTAACACGGTGGCAATTTAGGGAAATTGCATGCAATTGACAGCAAAAAGTACATCACTCAAAAAAGCAATATTGTTGTCATAAAAATTACCTCCAGAACAGTTTTAGTCAAGTACAATTTTGAGCCTATAAAATGTGTTTATGAAGGAAAGATAACCTATGTAAGACAGCCTATTTTCACAAAGCTCTAGTATTTCTGCCTTCTCCACATTCTGAAGACCATAGATTAAATTCATGCCTGCCCTTTTCAAGAGTCATTCCCAGGGTAAAAAAAAAAGGTGGGGGAGGGGGGGAATACCTTTGACCTCACAAAATGCCAAGTTGGGGTTTGTTTGATGCTTTTTTAGTGGAAAGTTTCCCCCACATTGCTCTTTAGATGGGATGCTGATAAGAATCAAGTCCTAGTCCCAAGAAATCTTATATTTATCTCTCTTACCACAGGAAGCAGTAGCAGAGGCCTCTCTAAGGCCATTTCCCACAGATTCAGAGCTCATAAAATTTGCCACATACTGGCCAACATAGCATAAGATGTCTTACCTCACCAAATAGTATTACTCAAAATAAAAATCTTTTTATGAACATTCTTGTCATTTTGGTTCTCACTTTGCCTACTTCTCTCACATCACACCTTCCTAAACCTTTGTCATGACAGTAGCTTCCCCCCTCCCTTTTTTTTTTGTTTTGTTTTGTTAATTCTCACCCAAGGATATTTTTTCCATTGATTTTTAAAGAGAGTGGAAGGGCAGGGAGAGACAGAGAGAGAGAAACAGCTATGTGAGAGAGAGACATCAATTGGTTGCCTTTTGTACATGCCCAGTTAGATCAAGCATGCAGCCAAGGTACGAGGTGCCCTTGACCTGAATCAAACCTGGGATCCTTCAGTCCGCAGGCTGACACTCTATCCACTGAGCCAAAAGGTAGGGCAGCTTTTCCTTTTTAAATATTATGCCATGTCCCATATGTAAGCAAGCAACAGTTCTGTGCTAACCTGTTTGTGCCCCATATACCAATTAGCATGGAAAAGCCACTTTCCCAGTAGAAACAATAAACCCCTTCTTTATTTTCTTCTTCACAGATTCCCTTAATAGAACTCAAGTTCCACTTACCATATTTACTCAACGAAAAACAACTCACTTAAGCGGATCCATTAATCATTTGTGGGACTTGGAAGCTTTTAGCAATTAGCAACAGGGAATGGACAATTTCCCAAATGCCTTTGTCCTCTCTAGAATCAAGGGCCAACATGATGTATTATTGCTCACAGGCTTTTAGGGAACAGCTCATTCACTGTCATCATTTTACACTAACAAAATGGCTCTTAGGATTGCTACTGCAAACGTGAGGAAGCTCACAGTGTGGGTTCTCTAAAAAGAGAAATGAGTGCTCACCTCAGACCCCCATAAAGGCTGATGGAGTTGGGTGCTTCCCTAGAAAACCTTCTCTTACCAGATTTCAAAAAGGACAGTGATTGTCATTGCAATCTAAGTCCCATAGAGGCATGAGAAGATGGGATGGACAGAGAAAATGAGACGTAGAGGTTGGGGCATAACATGTACTGGAAGGATGGCTCAGAGCGGAGAGGTGCCCCTCTCCCTCACTCACCAAGGTTAAGGAAAGTAATGCCCTTTGTCACCCGTGAGGGCGCACTCCCAAGAGCAGCAGTGAAGGTCTTGCTGTACCCTGTGGAGAGAGAACACGTTAAGAAACAAAGAGCTGGAATGCCACCTAAGGCAGTGAGTCTTTGTAATACTCTCAACTTTAGTGCCTGTGACACTGACAAAGCAAGCAGCTTTGACTTCTAGACCTCATGGTTCCCATTCTTCTCCCAACGGCAGCATTAAGGGTAGGTGACCTGAGTGCAGTCACATTCCAGTAGTTGTTCGGGGCTTATTACAACCTCAGACCTTAACAGGTAGGTTGTGCTGGGAGGGAATGATCCAAAGGAATCTACTTAAGGATCCAAGAAATGGAGGAGACCAGCTGGCTCGCTGGCCCTGGTGCCTCAAGGCTCACTCCACACTCCTGAAGTCATTAAGACCCTCTGAGACTTCTCTGAGTCATTTCGGAATACCACTTTGAGGTAGATTGGATTAGGCTATCTACTAAACTTAGTGTTTTAGGCTTCACTCTCCACTTTCTAACTCCTCTTAATCTCAGAAAAGTTTTATTTACTTGTTTTTTTAGTGTGGTTTTTTTGTTGTTGTTGTTGTTTTAATATATTTTTATTGATTTCAGAGAGGAAGAGAGAGAAGGAGAGATAAAAAAACATCAATGATGAGAGGGAATAATTGATCGACTGCCCCCTCACACCCTGTACTAGGGATCAAGCCCGAAACCCAGGCATGTGCCCACGACCTTTCAGTTCGACACTCTATCCATTGAGCCAAACCGGCTGGGGCATAATTACTGGTTTTAATCATTAATCACTAGAAAAATGTGTGAAACTTTCCACAACATACTAACCTTACACTAGTAAAGCATGTATATATGTCTAGTTCTGAAGGTACTTTCATTTTCTTCATTATCAAGTAAGTTATTAAACTTTCTTGCCTCAATCTCTAACTTCTGAAAGAAATATTAGGCCCACTTGCAGAATAATAAACTGGTGTGGCCTGGCATAATATTTTTTCAATTTTGGAAAAAAAAATCCATCTTTAAAATTTTTTAACTTCACCTACAGTATGTACTATATAAAAACCAATGTTTAAGGATCTAAATAAGCAAAATAAATACTCCGTAGCATTGTTCAGACTAAAACTATTAAAGGACACACTGTGAGCAATGACAGGACTGGAAGAGGTTGCACATTTTACTCCTGCTCCCTAGGCTGGCTGTTGACATATCAATTTTGGGGATAACAGATATGTGAAATGAAATATCTTAGGTTTTAGACCTGTTAAAGTCTGAGATCATGGAAGCTTTTAACTAAAACCTTAGGTATGTTTGTAAGTTAAATCTACCAACATGTTCCAACTAGTAATAAAAGAAAAGCAAACAAACACACTTTGGGAAAATATGTCCATTAGGATTGACCTACAGACCTAGAAAAATATATTGGTCAGGATAAAAAGTATATAATATATAAAAATATTTAGCTAACTTAATATTCATCAGTGAATTTCTTCAGCAAACATATTATATAGGTATACTGGTACAGAATGTATTCAATAATACTAAAATCTATCAAATTTGCTACTATTTGGAAAAAGTGATTATGTGAAAATAAAACACAAAGGAAATGAAAAGTACCTTTATGAAAGTAAAACACTGAATATGTGACTTGTTCCCAAGAGTCAAACTTCGGGCTGTAGCACACACACAAACTTCCTAGAAATTAGAAGGGATTTAGCAGAATCATAAACAAAAAGATTCCTAAACCACTTAACCTTACTTATATTCCTTTTGATTTCTTGTCTCAATTTACCTCCTAGATTATTCCCAAACTCTAGAAACGATCTATAACAAGTTGCTAAGAAATTTCAATTCAGCCATTACTCAGCACACACTATACACAATGTATGAATAGAGACACACTCCTGTGTATGAAATTATGGGAGACTAGAGAAGTTTGCAAAGTTTCATGAGATTCTCCTAATACACACGTACAGCCCTGCCCTCCAATCCAGTTTGCCTTCCAGTCATTGCTAATAGCTGAAGACCCTACTATATCAAAATGTATCTCCTCTTCACGGGAATTTTCCAGTCTTCTTCATTACCTAGAATAAGAGGTGAACTCGGCAATCTTATGGAGCAATAAGAGCAAATGTAATATGAGAGCCCCCTCCCCCCCACCTCCTACCCACTGAGGGCCTTGGCCCAAGGCTGAAGGAGAGCCCTGTACACCTGCATTGTCCACCACTCCAGGACACCCTTGGTCTTCCCACCTCTTTCAATGTGTGTGAAACTGTACATCACCTCTAACAACTGTTGCTATGTGGACAACTAGATAAAGTCCATCGATGACCTACAAATGGGGGAATTATGCTTAAACTGATAGTTCATTCTGATGCTAATGTTTATGTGATTAACTGAAATAGGAGATTTTCCAGGTGGAAAGCAACTTAACAAAGAGTCTGGAAAGTTCTAGTCCCCAAGCTAACGTTTAACTAGATGTGTGAATGCAATCATTACTCTGCTGCAATGAACCACCCACTGTTTCCTCCATGAACTCCACTAATTCCTCTATGAAAGAATCAGGGTAGAAAAAAAAGTCCATTTCCCATAAGGTTATTTAAGGATTCTGTTATAATACCTAGCATTTGTGACTATATTCAATGACATTTAAGACTATTGTTAC
The DNA here is from genome assembly GCF_028538775.1 of Myotis yumanensis. Classification (NCBI taxonomy): domain Eukaryota; kingdom Metazoa; phylum Chordata; class Mammalia; order Chiroptera; family Vespertilionidae; genus Myotis; species Myotis yumanensis. Next base: position 69,580,222 of record NW_027223760.1, on the reverse strand, counting down.
ATTTTATTGCAATAACTTAAACAAAAAAGAATAACTTTATCAGATTAAAATAATAACAATTCTGTTAGATATAAAATTACTACTATGGTTACCGAGTAAACAATGATATAACTTTTCTTCAAAATTACAATAGATTCACTAAGAATAAAAGTAATGCTATACTAAAGCATAAGCAAAAATAATAATTATGAGAGTTACAAAAGTCCCATGAAGCACTCTGCCCAGGCTTCACTTTAAATCAACTAAATCAGAATCTCCGGGAGTGAGACCCAGACATCAGTAATTTTTAAATTTGCCTGAGGCAAATTAATTAAATTCTCTGAGCCTCAGTTTCCTCATCTGTAAATAAAATACAGAACCTACCTCATATGTGAGAATTAAGTGAGATAAAGATTAGCTGCTATCAATATTATTATTATTCCAGAATAATTTTGCTTCCATCTACAAGTTGGGGAAAGTCACAGTTTGAAAAAACAAAGCATGCTCTTAAGGGTGTCTGCAGAGATGTTTAATAAATATTCATCAATGATGAAGATAACATCTCCAAGTTGGCTAGCCTTCGGGAAGCCATTTGGACAATGAAAGCTATTATGGACAAAGTTTTCCAAGGGAAATTATCTCATTGTAAAAGGCTCTAATTCTAAATGCTAAAACACAGGCCTAATTCTGGGAACTTGTGAAGGACAACTCTTACAGGAAGGAGAATTTACACTTTTCGCCCCTCACTACCTCCCAGTAGGTGGTACACGAAAAAGAATCACAGCCACTGACTTAGGACACACAAGAGTGCACTCAGTCGAGCTTCAAAGTTGACTATCAGCTAGGAAAGGAATGAGAATATTTTCTTTCCTCTGATTTGCCCTCCCACCGTAGATTTATTAGAAAAATCTATATGAACTCATAATCTTAGAACATACGTGGCCTGACCAGCAGCACTTTCGTCCACCATCAACTCTCAAGAGCATCCCCCATCACCCGGGTTTTAGTCTCTACGGTCTAATTCCTCGGAAGTTCTCGAATTTCATTTCTCAGGGCAGTAGATTCAGCATAAAGGTTTTCCAAAATGTAAGAAGTAATGGTGAAAGGACAAAGTAGCTCCCAATGACAAATATGTGACAACTGAACATCAAATATCATAGTATCATCACTGATGTAAATAGTTAAAATAAGGCCCTGAGGCCATTGGCATTCCTTTCATGAACCATGTTTTCTGGAAAATGAAGCTACTATAGAGGAAGCCAGGTAGCAATTAGACTAGTTGCTCCCTTCTCCAATCCTACTTCACTGAAATCGGTTTTTGTTTGTTTCTTGTTTAAGCACAAAGGTAAAAAACAAAATCATTTTTGAAAAGTAATTTGGGGAATCCGTGAACTGACAACCTATTATTCAAAAACCAAAAAGTTGCTTCTCTGTCATGTTTCAGATTAAATCTGGAAGCATCACATTTGAAACAGGCTTATTTTTTTTCTATTTCAAAGCTGACTGTGAAGAGCAAGGCTCATTTTCTACTCTCCCAGACACCACTGAGAAAGGAAAAACAGATTCACATCTCCTGCCAGACGAACCTAACATTTTATTAAATAACATATGTCATAGATAGTCATTAAAAATTATAGCTGCTACTATTCATGAAACATTCCTGTGGGAATAAAACCAAAAGGAATAAAACCTTTATAGAATAAAAGCCTAAACTTATTGTGTATGTCAGTAAACGGCACCACTGTTCACTTATTTGCCAGAAATCTAAAAACGATTCCTATCTAATTTATAGCAAGTCTTCTCAGTTCCATCTCCAAAATGCATTTCAAACCCATCCAGTTCTCTACCTCTACTGCCTGTCCTAATTTAAGCAGTTTCAACTCAAATGTACAACTACAACCTCTCTTGCCTCCTCTAACTCATTCTTCACACAGCAGCCACGGTGAACTTTTAAAACTACATATCCAATCATATCTCTGCCCACTTAAAACACTTCAGTGAACACACATCAATGAATCCTAAAACCAGCAGGTGAGAAATTTTGAAGGAGTAGGACAGTCACATGATGCCAAAGTATCACCTCACAGATGACTAACGCAAAGTTTAAATGTACCTTTACAAGGAAGACAGAAAGTGGTCTCCACTTAACCTAATGACCAAACATTGCATCACTAGTATTAGGACATCCTGACATTATATCCGTCCTGACCTGGTGCAAATAAAGTTCACAATGTCACCTGTGAAGTATTCTTGCATTTGCCTGTGGGGCCCACAGCCATGCGACCCCCACATGCCATGGACTGATGGACTGCAGTGGGGAACACAAGCTAAGCTATCCTGATGCTGTGTAGGACCTGGCTCCAACATGGAAAGGAAACGCTGGGCACTGGCTCTGATTTTAGCTCTGCTGAAACCCCAGCTACACGTCTGTGACAGGGCAAAGGGAAATGGGACTTTGGAAACCCTTTTCTCTGGGTATTACAAGAAATCCACCGCATCAGCAATCAGGGGAGATGGGGCCCACTTCTATCTGTAATACAAGCACTACTTAACTCACATGGCAAATTTCCACTCAAGTTGGAATATTAAAAATGGCTATTAGATTTTGTTATTAGAGTTGATCATTTATGATTGTTGAGATTAATGAGCATTTTTCGCACCAGGTTTGTTCATGTAATCATACTCCCCTACTCTCATTTTCAGGTATACTTCCGCCCCTTTTTATTTTCTCCATCTGCAGTATACAGGTGTTAAGAGACAGAAGATGTACTGGATGTCAAGCTTTATTATTAGCTCAGCAGGTTATAGCATGGCACTTAAAGCAGCTAAGTTCATAGGTTTAGAACCCAAAGACCTCAGTAAGTCTGATGCAAGAAACATCTCCATCACTGTGCTATTTGTTAAAGATGAAGCAGTAGGCTGATTAAATGTGAATCTATCTCCTCTGTTCGAACAATAATACAAAAATAATTATTAAAACAATAACCCTGTTGAGTATAGCTTATTTTATATAGCTAGCAGATTTATAAAATTACAGCGGAGAAAGTAATCTGTTATATAAAAATCCAAATGATCACTTATAGAAAAATGTGGCCATTATATTTCACTTTCAAGATCCATACAACTAAACAATGACTACGCTTTGTATAGAACTCAAGTATAGTTGAACAGATTGGAAAATGCAACCCTGGTTCTACCTGTACGGTTGGTAAAAACGCACAGAGTCGGATATTTGCATAACTTCTCTTGATCTTGAAGATAACCACATCCAAAGTTGACAAGTCTAAGAACATAAAAGACAAAAAATGTTGAATGCATTTAAAAATAACTTTCCTTGCAAAGGATAGTAACCACTAAAATATACCTATAGAAGTAGAGACATGTCCCTGAAAATTTTAAGTATATACATTCTTTTGTTTAAAAACTCCATAAAACAGTTATTTTTTTAAAAAAAAAATACATGGTACATAAATGATATGGTCTGGGAAACAGAAAAAAAATTATTTTCAACTTCCATTTTTTTCTGATTTACAGGACTGCATGTGTTTCAAAATAAGCACAACTGGACATTTATATAGGATGAAATAAAGCTAGTAAAACATCGAATAGTTTGGGATTATCATTGCTCTAATTCAAGAAGACTTTCCTTTTTCTGTGCACTGATGGTGTTGTGTCTAGTTTTTCAAAAGTGTTTCATGTTTTTACTAAAATAGTCTGGGGGCGGGGTGGGAATCACCTTTTGTGTAAAAAGGAAAACAGAAAAGACGTAACTCAATAGATTCAGTTGAGCTACAAGTGGATTGAATTCTTTGATGGCTACAGAAAGGGGTTTTTATGTTTGATTTAAATGTGCTGTCTCTGACTCACGGACTCCTTTTATTGAATCACAGGGAGAAGCGTACTTCCGTGGATCAAACTAGGCAGAGACAGCTACAGAAATAAAGGGCTACAAAAATCAGCACAATTGGCTTTACATGGAAACACCCTGTGTTCATGCTTGACAAAGCTGTTTCTATTCCCTATAGAAAACAGACGGGTAAGAGAAGACATGGAATGTCTGACTATCCTTTTGTCTACATACCATAGATTAGGCATAAATATAACCATTCTGCCCACAAGTGCCTATGAAAATTAAGAGAAATCTTTGAACAACTTACTTAAATCCTGAGTCACTTAATGATATGTCCAAAGGTGCTTCAAACTGTCAAAGAGTCAGGAGAAAACAAACAAAAAATGACATTCAGTGACAATAGTGCTGAAGCCTGACTCTGCTGTGCTCACCTAATGATGAACAGCTCATTTAACCATCGTTTTCTTCAGAGGTTATCCTGAAGATACACAGCACAAAAAGTCCATCAGGAATATTTTGGAGCTTACTACAATCACAAGATTCACCTATATTTATTTCTCAAAGGGCTAATATTTGGCAAACTTTGTTTCAGATTTGAGTATCATAAATGGATTATATAATAAGCCAATTAAAGGGAGGAAACTTTTACAAGACACAGATGACCACATAAGGAAAGAACTGGTGTCTTTAGCAGGAGCGTGGATGAGTCAAAAAGCGGGAGAGGGGAGGGATGCAGGAGGAATAAATGAATTCTTATAATGGTATAATGCCAATCTAGACCAATATTAGTCCTCATCAGGAAGAATAATAATGTACTGTTCATTACAGATAAAAATATTTATGACTCCTCACCCCAAGGGTAGCATTCCAAATAGCTTTTTCAGGAGTCATGCTAGATTTTTACTAATTAAACTATGCCCTCTCACTGACCTTATTCTCAAATCCTCCAACTTCATAAATCCTTTGGCATCAATGACTTATAAGACCACACCTATTTCCTTCTACTAATCCTTATTCTTACACTTGTTTCTTTCATGTGAAGCATTCAGTTATCAGAAATTTCCTATGTATATTCATTGCAATTGCTATAGTGGTGAAGCCTTGAGATGGCAAGAACTATTTTACTTGTTCACACAACTGACAAATAGCACATCAAGTGTGCTAAAATGCTGTTAATGATAACAATTCTCTTTTAAAGGGGGCAGCACCATGTTAAAAAATTTCCTCTAGCCCAGTCATTATCTGGACTTACCATTAGGTTAAAGTTCTCATCAGCACAAAACTGGATACATTTTAAGGTACTCCTTGATCTCTAAAAGAGGAAATCAAATAAATGACATTTTATCCCACTAAAACCAACAAAAACACGAGTTAAAAAACAAAAGAGCATGAGAGAGAAAGAAGCAGCCAAGAAGCAAAAAGTAATGAAAAGCTTTTCATTATTTTTAATAAACCATCAATGAAAATACATTCACTAGTAAATTACAATTACGATAATGTCAAAATTCAATTGTACCTATAAAAAGGAGGGCCACCGGACTAGCTTTTACCTTCAGGTCAATGTAGTATAATCTCTGCTCTGCCGTATCCCATTGAGCCCAAACAAAATCCTCTGCTATTCTCTCTTTTGGGACATTGCCAGAATTTTTAATCACCTAAAGAGGCAAAAGGATTTTAGAAATAAGTAACTATTTTCAGAGAAAAAAGATCTGAAATTCATTGTTAATTTACATATTTTATCTGACTAGTACATGTAAATATTTCCACAGTTTATTTTTAGCAGCCTCCCCCTACCCCAACACATACATATGGCAAGTCTTTTTAGAAAAGATTTAAGGCATCATTTCATTACTTGCTCTTCCCAAACACTTCATAATATACAATTTTACTCTATTCCTACTTTAACAGACAGGCTGGTGGTGTTGAAGGCAAGGCCACACCTAGCACAAGTCAATAGCTACGTTAATAGAAGAGCCAGAGCTTTCTGTTCTGGACATAACCCACTCGGGTCTCTGCTGACGAGGCCTTCACAGAAGCTGGGCTGCCAAGGGAAAACTCAGGCCCAAGACCAAGGCAAAGCTTCCCACCTCTGTACTCCTATGGCACTTTGGCAGGCTCCTGTTAGTTATATTTTAATGAATTCTCTAAGTCTCCCCAGTGATATGCACTCGTCTATGCCACCTTCCTATTCTCAATGCCTTGTTTCTAGCACGTAACAGTTCTCAAGGAATGCTTATTCAAAAAAAGGAAAATGAGATAAGGTATGTGAATTTCCAGGGATATTACAAGTTTAATGGAAGGAATTAAGTATTCACATCCCTCAAAATGCTTTATGTAGCAAAAGTGATCTATATCGGGTCAGAAGAGTAAAGAATGTAGACAGGTTGAGGTAGAAGTGAGAGAAAAAAAGGGAACATAGAATGGCCCATTTTCTTTTTCTTTTTAATGTAATAATTTGTTCTCTTTTTTATTTACTTTTTAATTTAAATTCTTCATTGTTTAAAGTATTACTTATGTCTCCGTTTTCCCCCATTGACCTCTCCCCTGCTGCTCCCACCCCCTAGCACATTCCCTCACCCCCTACTGTCTATGTCCATTGGTTATGCTCATATGCATGCATACAAGTCCTTTGGTTGATCTCTTACCTACCCGCCCTCCTCTGCCTTCCTCTGGGTTGGACAGTCTGTTCGATGCTTCTATATCCATTTTCATGCCTAAACCCTCTCTAACCCTAACAGGGATTTTGCGATTGAGGCTAACTTGGAACTTGGGGAAGGCACAGGGCACGCAGAATCGTGCACCTCTGATTCTGGCTTGCAGATGCCCAGAGGTGAGGGAAGTGTCGCTGGAGAAAAGATCCAAGAGGGCCTGTTTGTCTCTAAACCTTGGAAAGCCATCTTGCTTCCATTTTCCTGAAAAATGTTAGGTTCAGGTCGATTTGGGAACTCTTTCAGATAAAGGTATATACCGACAAGCTCTAGCTGGTTTGGCTCAGTGGATAGAGTGTGGGGGAACTGGTTTCATTCCCGTCAAGGGCACATGTCCAGGTTGCAGGGCTCCATCCCCAGTAGGGGGCGTGCAGGAGGCAACCGATCAATGATTATATCTCTCTCCTCTCCCTTCCTCTCTGAAATCAATAAAAATATGGTGTGTTTGTTTGTTTTTTTTAAAAAAAAGGCACATACTGACAAGAACCTCATTACCAGAGTGTGGCAACCCGGGTTCACATCTCTAGAACTATGTCATCTCTGAGTCTTGGTTTTGTTATTTCCTGTAAAAATGGAATGAGTATAACACCACCTCCATCATGCAGGAATGTGAGGAATGCATGGAGCCGCACACTGCCTCAAGAAGCTGTGGCCTAAGCCTTTAAGAATGAAGGCAAAAGTGCCTCTCACAGTAGGGCACACATGGACCACGGATGCTGAGGCTGCACCCTCTGGGCAGGGAGAAGCCTTTCTGGGCTGCTGACAAGTACCCGCTGCCCTCGCTGTCTGTACAGTGTCTTCTTGGCTCCCAAACCCTCTTCCAACCAGCCAGTCCTTGGTCTATGCCGCTCCCAGCTTCTGAGCCCTGCTTGTTTACTTACATCTCTCCCCTAAATTCTCATCACAGGCTTTGGGATCTTGCCTTGTTCTTTCCGCTCTGACCACTGGCCGTGATCTTGCCCTCCCATCCACTTAGTCACTGGTGGCCCAGAGCTCTAGCCACACATGTTTTTCTAACCATAGATGGTCATGTTCCAGCCTGGCCTCTTGATATAAGGCAATCAATGGTAGATACATGTTAATAAATGTGATTTTCCATTTCAATTTTCTTCACATAACTTTAAAATTAAAATCTGCAAACACTATTTTGATGCTGATTTAAATATTGAAGGACATTTTAAATAACAAGAAGATATTAACATCACATACAAATTGTCAAGAAAAGACAACCCAGTAGAAAAATAGAAAAAGAAAAAAACAACTAAACAATGTTTAGAAAAATTCAAATAGCTAATAAGCATAGTGGATGTTCAAACTCACTAATACCAAGGGAAATGCAGACTAAAATATTAGTATCAACTTACACCCACCAAATTGGAATTTTTTAAAAAAAGACAAATACACCTATTCATGGTATGGATAGAGAAAAGGGTTTTGCTATACTTTGCTTGTAAAACTGTAAATTGTTACAATTTTCTTGAAAAGCAACCTGGCAAAATCTATTGACTTTTATTAAAGCATCAACCCAATTATCCATACCTGAGGATTTAACCCCGAAATATGTGTACCGAATATGGAAAGCTATAGACACAAAAATGTGTGAGACAATTTCTAATGCAAACAAATACAATAAGTTGGTAATCAAGTAAATGTACATCTGTGTGAAAATGGTTGAAAACTGTGTACATTAAGTACTTCTAAAGACAGTAAGTTGGAACTATTCTAGGTGACCCACAGATCATTCCACAAAGGTGAGTGAGGAAGGCGCGAACAATAAACAAACCCCTAGGTGTGTTAGGGGTGAGGATGAGAGACAACAGACGTACAGAGAAAAGCATGATAGGATACATACCAGGTTGTAAACAAAAATAAAGGTGAGAAGGTGAGGAAGAAGTGGAAAACAAGCAAAAAAATAAAAGAAAATTAAACTACATAAAACCCCAGCATACATGTTATGATCCCATTTATTATATATGTATATGTATCTATAGATAGAAAATTAAAGAAAAAAGTTATATATTTGTTTAGAAGCCTGTAAGGATACCCATGCTATATTATGCAAAAGCAAAAACAAAAGCAGCAAATTAATATATATGTTATAATTCTATTTTGCTAAAAACAATTGAATCCTTGTATATATGCACCTGAGCAAGGCAAAAGATGTGGAAAGGGTCACACGAGGCTGTCATTACAAGTTATCTCAGGAGACCAAATTGGAGGCTGAGATAGAGGTAAAGAGAACATTTAATCCATACACACACACACACACACACACACACATTAGGTTTGTTGTTGTTAATCCTCACCAAAGGATATTTTTCCATTAATTTTTTTTTTTTTTTTTAGGGAGAGTGGAAGAGAGAGGGAAAGACAGAGAAAAACATTAATGTGAAAGAAATGCATCGACTGGTTGCCTCCTGCAGGAGCCCTGACCAGGGCCCAGGCTGGGAAGTAGCCTGCAACCAAGGTACATGCCCTTGACACGAATCGAACCCGGGACCCTTTGGTCGGCAGGCTGACGCTCTCTCCATTGAGCCAAACCAGTTAGGGCTCCTTTGTATATCTTGTATTAGTTCACATTTTACAACAGCAACACTATAAGTTGAAAGACAGCAAACAAAGAAAATATTGTTTCTATAATGCTAGCCTACTTTTTAATGTTTTTCATTGATTTTAGAGAGAAGAAGGGAGAGGGAGAGAGAGAGTGAAACATTGATTATATGGGGGATGGAACCCGCAGCTTGTATGTGCCCTGACCAGCAACCTTTCGGTGCACAGGACGACACTCAGCCAACCGAGCCACTCCGGCCAGGGCACATTAACCTTTCACAGTCTAGAAATGTCATTCGTGGGGGATGGAGGGCGGGGGGGGGGGGGGGGGGGGGGCGCTCTGAAGCAAAAGGAACTCCAAATACTTACCACTCTATTTCCATCTTCTTGGATGACTTGGATATGAAATTGTTCAATATCTTTAAACAAAGAAGCAATAGAAAGATCATTTAACCTTTATGAAAAACATGAGTACTACTTTTTCACCTAACCATTGTGAATAATTTTTTTATTAAAAAAAGGGGGAGATTAAACAACTGACTGAAAAATATTATCACAGACAGTAATCTCACAATAAAGCAGGGGTCCTCAAACTACGGCCCGCGGGCCACATGCAAATACAAATATTGTATTTGTTCCCGTTTTGTTTTTTTACTTCAAAATAAGGTATGTGCAGTGTGCATAGGAATTTGTTCATAGTTTTTTTTTAAACTATAGTCCGGCCCTCCAACCGTCTGAGGGACAGTGAACTGGCCCCCTGTTTAAAAAGTTTGAGGACCCCTGCAATAAAGGTTCAAAACACAACCTCCCTTTACAGTCTCTTTCAAGTCCAATATTTACCCTGCTCCTCAATATCAACAATGCGCACATAAACCTTTCTGCTCCTCTATACCTTTTTGCTTCCCCTATACCAGTGATGGCGAACCTATGATACGCGATGTCACCTCTGACACGCGGACTCATTTTTTTGGTTGATTTTTCTTTGTTAAATGGCATTTAAATATATAAAATAAATATCAAAAATATAAATCTTTGTTTTACTATGGTTGCAAGTATCAAAAAATTTCTATATGTGACACGGCACCAGAGTTAAGTTAGGGTTTTCAAAATGCTGACACGCCGAGCTCAGAAGGTTCGCCATCACTGCCCTACACCATCGTTCTTATGTGCAACTACTAAGGGCTCATTGGTTAGGGTTTGCTTGCAGTTTCCTAACACCGAACACCCGTTTGTATGAAAATATCAAATAGAAAACTCAGAGAAGATACTGGGGAGGCTTTTTTGTAGGGAGCAACTTCACATTAACAAAACTGAACATGTTGGGTGAATGTGTAGAGGTTCCCTTTCTCTCAGTAAGCAATTTAGATTCGTTCATCCTACTGACCTTCTGCCAGTTCTAGTTACAAAAGTGTGAGACAGACAGCTGGGCAACAGCCCTTCTACAGGAGTCCCAGGTCTCAAATGGACATTCATGGCCCGCAGAGCCTCAACACTGGTGAGTGGGCCTCTAGAAAAGTCAGTCCTGGCCCCTGCTTCAATAGGAGAGTCCACTCATGAAGTCCCATACACCACCTAAAGATGCACTTACATTTCTCCTCTGAAATCAGTAACAGACGGTTCTCTGGCAAGAGATGACTGTCAGCATGCGGGTAGAGGAACTGCAAAAAGAAAATCAATCAAAACCATGAGCAACTACCTTGTTTACACAACTATTTCAAAAGCTGTATTTGATCACCATATTGCTACATACCAGAGAAGGGGCTGGGGACCACAGAACAGTGCAGGTGAGTCACACATTTAGGCACGCACACGTTACAGATGGAAAACAGCAGGAAAGCGGAACGCTTTCAGGAGCTCAGTTTCCCAGGGGGAAACTGACTGCAGGTCTAACATAATTCATTTAAATGGTAAGGCTAGCCCTGACCAGTTTGGCTCAGTGGCTAGAGCGTCGGCCTGTGGACTGAAAGGTCCCAGGTTCGATTCCGGTCAAGGGCATGTACCTTGGTTGCAGGCACATCCCCAGTAGGGGGTGTGCAGGAGGCAGCTGATCGATGTTTCTCTCTCATTGATGTTTCTAACTCTCTATCTCTCTCCCTTCCTCTCTGTAAAAAAAAAATCAATAAAATATATTAAATAAATAAATAAATAAATGGTAAGGCTAAAGTGTAAGCTATCTCTAGAGACAGGGCTTCCTATTTGGAAAATGTGATTCTCAAGTCAATCAGAAACAATGTAACATTTGTACAGAAAGCTCTGTTTCACATGGCACAAAATAAGGGCGATCAATACATTGGTTGTGCAACTAACCCCTAGTATTTAATTAGAGAGCTAAGTAAACGTACCCTCTATTACAACCTCAGGTCCCACATCCAAGAGACAAAGCACAACACAGCCAGGGACTTTCCAAGAAAGGACAGTGAGTCACAGTGTGGCATGTGGTGGAGGACTTGCAAGCCTCAAAGAATGACTGCCCCTGGGAAGGAAAGGGGAGGCCACCCCACGCCTCCTCCTCAGTGCTCTCCCACATGTGACAAGCAGGCAGCCAGAAACCCAGGGCCTGACGCTGTCAACCGTGATATGAGAGAACACTGGTCATGGGATGAGACTCCAGTGACTTAATTCTTTCATCATCAACAGGTTTACTCTAAATCAGCAGGTTTGTCTTGCAACATGAAAGCTTACTAGAGAAGATTCACCAGTGAATTTCATTTTTTCCCTCCAAACTTGAAAGCATACTGAAAGGACACAACCTTTAACCTCCCTATGGTATAGCTGGCAGCCTCTCTAAGGACTAGGAACATTTTTTACAACCTCTATTACCTGGTGTCCTAACTTTTCACAACGACAAATTGGAAATAGAAATGGTCAAATTTTAAAAATTATCTGTAGTCAGGTTTGCCTTTTAGAATTGAAAAACAAAACATTAACTATATACCATTCTTCATAGCAATAACTTCACAATTATACAATAGATAGCAAGTGCAGAAGTCAGCTACAAAAATAATTCAGAATTTATCATCTCCTGACTTGTGAAATGGGGCACATCGAGCAGGGTACTTTGAGTCCTGGGGAGAGGAGAAGCAAAAATGAGTGACACCGCATGCATAACGGAAGAGTAGATGCTCAGTGTCTCCACACAAGGAGGTACTCCCACAGGAGATGGCGTGGCCTCCCCTGGGGCCACACAGGTGGCGGGCATGCTCGCTTAGGACCGCGACCCGGACGAAGGAGCTGTGGAGTTCTAACCCTCTGCCTGGTCCTTGTGCGGCCATCAGTGAGAACATGATTTTGAAAGTCCCACTTAGGTGCTGGTTGTTTTTCTTTCTTTTATGAAGCAACCCTAGAGCAAGGCCTAGAAGTCAGAATATAAATCAACAGGCTGCAGACACAGCTCCACAAAAAACTGCAAGGTTTGGGGTGTTTTTTATTTTATTTTACTTTATTTTATTTTATTTTTTGCATTGTGAGTAAGAAGCTATAAAGACATAAGGAAATATTTATCTTCACAGATATGGAGCTTCGATTGTTCATATTCATCAATGGAGAGTTCGCATGATAGGGGTGCAGGTGGGTGTCTAATTATCCACTGGAACTATCTGGAAGATGCACCTCGTGCTGCAGGGGAACTCTCAAACGGCACCCGGTTAGGATCCAAACCTCAGCTCTAGAAATGTGTGCCCTGGGTAACAAATTCTCCACCGTTTTGAACATGTCTGCGAATGACTGTGAAAGGACCAGGAGTACTGATTTTGGGTTACAAATAAATTTTAGCAGAATTTGTAAATTCAGAATGAGCAAGCAAGGAGGGCTGCCTCTATCTCGTCCCCCTGCATTGTTCACACAGTGCTTCTACGCCCACTTCACAGAGCTGATCAATTACGGGGTTAAGTCATTTAATCAGACAAAACATGATCTAATAGAGACAGAGGGACCAGGATCATTTTAAAGATTCCCATGTTTGCAAAGGAAGAGCGGATAATTCCTGCCATGCCATGTATCAGAGTGCTTTGAGGGTAAAATGTAGCAAAGTATGTGAAGGCACTTGGTAAACACCGCTGCCTCTAGGCTCAGGCCTTTTGATTAGTGACATAAGTGTTAAATGACAAGCTCACTCACCTGAACCCAAACATAGCTATCCACCGCTTTCAGAACCTTCACATTGTTGACGGGGTGGATTTCAACCAACAGAGTTAAGCACTTTGATCCTACAAAGTGAAGGAGGCTTTTAGAAACGAAGACCAGAGAATCACACATTATTTTCTCCACATAGGTCTGAACTTGGAAAATGTACATGTGTTACCTGTTGTATCACACAAAGAAAAATAATTTTCTTAAAGTTTACTGTGACATTTCTTAGAACCCCAAACAGACACAAAAAAACATCATAAAGGAGAGGCCGACGCACACGGAGTGAGGAACCAGTTCCTCCCATTCCTCGGCCACTTTTAGCGCAGCTTCACAGGCCCTCACAGCTTCACAGGCCCTCGCAGCTTCACAGGCCCTCACAGCTTCACAGGCCCTCGCAGCTTCTAAGTCTAAATAAGACCGTTTACTTCAGCGTCACTCCAGTTCTGCAGCATGGTGGCAGGTGCAGTTTGTATGTGGAAATATGAAGATACCCCTGATGCATGAACATGTTTGAGCTGACAGCACCCATCAGTAGGACAGGGTAGGCTTCCCTCAGGAATGGGTGGAGCTGCTCTGATAAACACCCACTTATTTCCTCAGTGTCACTTTCAAGCAAATGTCAACAAAGATAGCAGCTAGGAGGAAGTCCTTGGACACAGGCTATAATGGGATTATCACAAATATCCAAATAGAGGCCCAAAGTTCCCCTCCCTCAAGATTAAACTTCAAAAGGAGTTGCCTTATAGTTGAGTTCTTATAAAGACTACTGTTCTCTGGTACTTTTCAATGACTTCATTTTGAATGACAATGTATAATTTGGGGATAGCACAGCAGCCTGGAATGGACTCAAAGCCAGTTTTCACTATTTAAGAAAGTAACCCGACAGCACTCTTCATTTAATTTTTTTAAAAAGGCAAAGAATGTAAAACAATTTCTGGGATAGTCCTCCTAATTGCAAGGATTGGACATCTCTATAACTTGCTTTTAAAGATTACTTACAAATCAAGACAGTGAGTGAGTTATTATGTGGGATCACAAATATATACAACAGAACAAGAAAATCAAATGTTGTTTGGTCAATGGGTACTTGTAGCTTCGAATAAAAATCCAGGATCATACACTGATTAAAAAGGACTGTATTCCCAATAAATGGGATAAAATAAAGGTGAGGTGCTTTAGGAATTTGCCTGGTGACACAAAAAAATGGTTCTAGGAATAAAAAAGACCATGGTGTCAAAGATACTTGTGATGAAAATAATAGAAATGTTCTGTGAAATGTGAGAATGAAGACAATTATAATTGAAAAGTAAAAAATTATTTTTTTAAATGTGAGCATGAAAAGAAAAAGCAATTTTCCTATTGAAATAGGAATATTTAGGGGTAAAATAGGCAGGTTTAGGGGATTTTTATAATTAAGGGGGTCCATGGAAGAAACACAGGGCTACAGAGCTACAAAGGTTACATTTCCATAAGACAAGGGAATTTGAAGAGGCAGCAGTTACATTTCCATAAAACAAGGAAGTTGGAAGCAGCAGAAGTTACATTTCCATAAGATAGGGGAACTGGGAGTAGCCAAGGTCTATATTTACAAAATAAAGAAGAAGGGCCTCACATGCCCCATGTGAGGTTTGACCTTTGAGCTCAGGAGTTGCTATAGTGACCAAATCAAAGGGAAATAGTGGCCAATCAGAGGGGATATTGAGGCACAAAAAATGCAGCCTTTATAAACTGGGGGAAAAGGAACTCAGTGGGACTCTTTTCCCCTCCCTACATAGGAGTCCGTACTTGTTCTTCAATAAATCTCCACTTTTGCTATACCATCTTCCATCAGTGGTTTCATTCTCTGATTCTGACAGACAAAGAATCTGGGGAAGCCATCCTGCCCAGGGGAAAACTGCGTGATCCATTCCAAAATTCCCATATCATTATCATTTTACTAGAGGCCCAGTGTGCAAAAATTTGTGCACTTGGGGGGTCCCTCAGCCCACCTGCACCCTCTCACAGCCTGGGAGCCGTCAGGGGATGTCCACCTGCCAGCTTAGGCCCGCTCCCCTGGGGGATTGGGCCTAAGCTGGCAGTCAGACATCCCTCTGGCAGATCGGGAGTCCTTGGGGAATGTCTGACTGCGCTGCTGAGGAGGCGGCAGAGGCTCCCGCCATCAGCCTGGCTTGTGGCTGAGCCGAGCTCCCCCTGTGGGAGCACACTGACCACCAGGGAGCAGCTCCTGCATTGAGCATCTGCTCCCTGGTGGTCAGTGCGCATCATAGCAACTGGTTGTTCCCGGTCATTCCGCCATTAGGGTCAATTTGCATATTACCCTTTTATTATATAGGATGTTCTTTGAATTTGGTATAACTACATTAACTTATTAAGTAGTATAGCTGGCATCTGACTATTTTATTTCTTGCCCTAAAAGCTTATATATTTTAATTGGGGCAGAAAAAACTTTGGGGGGGGGGGGCAGGCAGGGGAATCTTCTCAGTGGAAAAAAGGAATCACTTTATGTTTGCCCTTTTTGGCAGTGAATTGTACCCAAATGAGATAACCAGCTATCAACTAAATTAACTTGCCTGAAAATGGGAGGATTTTCAAGGACAGAAGCCATTTTCCTACACTAATATTTCCCTTCTTTAGAGCATCAGAGAGACATCTAACTAATATAATTAGCATAATGATAAGAATAATTGTTCCAAAGGGAATTTCTCTCAGTAACATATCATGTGCTTTCACAGTGTACCAGGAAGCACTCTGAATTAAGACTCTGGAGACATCAGTTCTAGTGTAAGCTCTGCCACTAACCTAATATAAACCTTTCAGCAAGTCACAAAGATTTCTAGGCATCCCTACCTTATTATTTTAAAAATAAAATGAAGAACTACAGGACCAGATTATTTTTACAATTACTTTCAACCATAAAAATCCCATGGTTCCATGAAATGTCTAAAATTGTCTTAAGAATTTAGAGAATCCAGCTATCAGTGGAGACTGGGAGGGCATCTCTGAAGGGAAAGACGGGGCCGTGGGACATGGGCATCCAGGAAGTAGAAACAACAGGATCAAAAGCTACAGCAGGGAATGAACTTCGAGGGCGTTAGGCTAAGTAAAAAGTCAGACAGTCCTGGCCAGTTTTTCTCAGTGGTTAGAGTTCGGCCATGAATGGAAAGGCTGTAGGTTCCATTCCCAGTCAAGGGCTTGTACCTGGGTTTTGGGTTTGTTCCAAGTTCTAGTTGGGGTGCATGCAGGAGGCAACCAATCAATGTGTCTCTCTCTCATCAATGTTTCTTTCTCTCTCTCTCTCTCTTTCTCTCTCTCTCTCTCTCTCCCCTTCTCCCCCTCTCCCCCTCTCCCTCTTTCGTCCCCCTCTCCTCCCTAAAAATCAATGGAAAAAATATCTCACAAAATAGAAAATAACTAGGAGGGGCAGGGACCTAATCCAGCCTTGTGATTGGGAAGAATATAAGCAACTGGGCCTGTCTCTCCTTGGTAAAGGGATGTATTCTCCCAGGAAATCAGGGTCATATCCTGATTTTGTTCATACCCTTGTTTTAAAGGTCAGGACACCAATATCTTAGATCCTATTTCGCTTAAGCTCATCCAGTTCCATTACCTCTGATGTGAGCATTGCACCTGATTCTAAGAAGAGCAGAGAATGCTGAGAGCAGGACAGGGCACAGAAGAGGGAAGAGGACTGCTGTAGTCCTCAGTGTAACATGGCAGGAGGGAAGGCTGGGTGAGTAATACATGAGATTTCAGACACTGCATCCCGCTCAACAACATCTCCCAGAAACTCTTCTGCTGAGGATGAGAAGGTCCTACCCCGACTTGAGTCTCTCTAAGCTGGCTCTGTGGGAGCCCAGGACTGCCTCATAAGCCTCGTGTGGAAAGTATGTAACAGGGTTTTTCCATTACATGCAACTGCAGGTGGATATATCCGAGTGGGAACTATGCTAACAAAAGAAGGAGTTTAAGTGCCGAATAAACAGAGCAGATGGAACACACTGCAGGATTGGAATAGCAAGAGATTGAAGTGAGATCCACTAGGCCAGAGGTTGAAAAATGGGAGTCCATAGGCTAGATTCAGCCACAGATGGTTATCATTGCCCAAGGAGAATTTTTAAAAAATATTTGAGCCAACATTTAAAAGTAAAATTTTTGCATCAACATTGATACTTGTCCTTTTTAAAAAGAAAATCCTCACCTGATATATGTTTTAATTGACTTTTAGAGAGAAAGGAAGGGAGAGAGAAAGAAACATCAATCGATTGCCTCCACACATGCCCCAACCAGGGATCGAACCCAAAACCCAGGTATGTGTCCTGACCAGGAATCGAACCCACAACCTTTTGATGTACGGGACGATGCTTCAAACAACTGAGCCACCCAGCCAGGACCATAATTCTCTTGAAAAACTGAAAAGCTGATCCCACTGGGCTTCCTTCGAAGATGGGGCATCCCCACCCACCACTAGTCCCTATAACTCACCCTCAGGGCAATTGCCACACCTCTTTGCAAACCACTGTATCCCTAGCAGAATGCATAGTGCCTGACCCACTGCAGGCATGCAATATTTATTGGGTTCTGAGCAGAGAGATCGATATTACAAAATGTTAAAAGGATGGCAGGGGGGCATCACATAGATAACAAACTATGAAGTGGGCCTTGGCAAATGTGTAGAATTGATTTTATATTGAGAATTGATGGACTACTCATATTGCATTATGCATTGGTCAACAGTTAACCAGATATTTTTTTGTAAATGGTATTGTTAAAGAAATACCAAACTTTTACCCTTTACATCAGCTCCTGACCATGGGGTTCTAATATGTTCTCAATGTGTACTTTGCAGGTGCTAATTGCCTTTTTATACTTCTGCCGTTTACTGTTATAATATTTTCTGTACTTACTTGTTTACTTGAAAAAAATTTAAACTCTTTTACGTGCTTGACCTTTACCTTTTCATTCTGAGATAAAGCTATTTGTAAAGGTGCCTGAAATTGGACTAAGTCGTTCAATAAATCTTCATCTATCAGTAAGCACTAGAAAGTATAATTTCATTACCTGGTTGAAGCTCATTCTTTCTTCCTTCTTTAGTAGATTGAACTAAACTTGCAGCTAATGGGGAAAAAAATAAGTCATTACAAATGATTCATGCAGTGGCTTGTTCAAGTTTACTATTTGCTATGTGAATTAAGTGAGGGCTCAAAGCATCTGTCGGGGATGATTAAGGAGGAATACCAGGCAATCTTTTTTTGTAAGTAGACTCAACAGATTCTTTATTTCACATCTAATCCCCTAAGAGCTTCTCTTCACAGAAAATCATTGTAATACACTAATCAAATATTGTAAAAATTCAATACTTTGAAACTCAAAAAATGTAATTTAGTTCTTGACATGTAGCATTAAAAGAGTTCAACTTACCAAGCAAAGTTCTCTCACTGTTGACAGAGCAACTGACAACTTGCAAGTCTTTCTCGAACGTATAGAGATGCTATTAAAATAAAGCATTTTTTAATTGGGGGTTTCATATACAGATTCCCACTTAGCTGTCTACAAAATATCATTGTGGCAAACATTTTACTTAAGAACCCTCAATGAACCAGTTTATTCATACTGAGGAATTTTTTATTATTTTTTAAGAAAAAAAAATGTGCTATTGCAGGCCATGTTTGGCACTGAAACTTAGCAGTGAGGAGCACAGACCTTGGAGCCAAACTAGACCCAGGTTTTAATCCTGACTCTGCCACTTGCTAGCTGTGTGGCTTTGGACAAGTTACTCAACCTTTCTATCCTCCCATCAGTAAAATAGGAATCATACTACCTATCTTATGAAATTGTTAGAATAGGATCAAGTGAGATGATCCATATGAAGCACTTAATACAATGTTTGCCATACATAAGCACCCAAATGTTAGTTATTAAAATTACTGAGGCAAGTAAAGTTTTAATCAAATTATATAACATGATATAATTAGCCATGTCTAAGAGACTCACAAGTACATCTCTTCTAGGACTCTTGTATTTAGTGCATTGGCAAAGTAACCTATCTTTATTTTTATTGTCTTGCTGCTGTTTGAAATTTTGCAAACATTTGCTCCATTTCCTTGAATATTAAAGAAAATGAAAATGGTCACTCAGAAGGAGGATGTGAAGCACAGACTGAGGAACTGGAGACAATTACTTATATTGGGCAAACTTATAAAGTACACTCTGAGGATAAAGAAGATAAAGAGTCTTAGACGTCAGAGGAGAATGGGTTAAGACAGCGGTTCTCAACCTGTGGGTCGCGACCCCTTTGGGGGTCGAACGACCCTTTCACAGGGGTCGCCTAAGACCTTTGGAAAACATATATAATTACATATTGTTTTGTGATTAATCACTATGCTTTAATTATGTTCAATTTGTAACAATGAAAATACATCCTGCACATCAGATATTTACATTACGATTCATAACAGTAGCAAAATTACAGTTATGAAGTAGCAACGAAAATAATTTTGTGGTTGGGGGTCACCACAACATGAGGAACTGTATTAAAGGGTCACGTCATTAGGAAGGTTGAGAACCACTGGGTGAAGAGAAACAATAAATAGTAGAAGTATTAAGAAGGTAATTAGTACCTGCAGGCAAAAAAAGCACTGAGAACACATGAGAATCCTATGGCCAGAAGTTGGTTAAAAAAAATTGGGGAAGTCAGAACACACTAAATTACAGAAAATGAACTTTGAATAAGAACTATAAATAAGAAGGCTCCGAATTCATGTGAGAATGTTTGGTTTCCTTTGACTCTTGCTCTAATTGAGGAATTCTAATTTGCAAGTAAGAAGAATCATGGATGTATACACTTAATGTTTAGTGTTTTATCCTTTTAATTATAAAATAACACGAGCATAATCTCCATATATAAAACATGTAAACACTACCAAATAAAAAGTCAAAGCGCTCCATTATGCTCACTCAGTCCTAACTCTCTTCTAAAATGAAACATGATGGTAATTTGCTCTTGTTTTAGTCTCCTGGAGTTTTTAAAATGAGTTTTTAATATATATTTATGCGCATGTGTAACATAGTTTTCTTGCAATTTTTTAAAACATAAATGGAATGTATTACCCTGGCAACTTGTTTTGTTCACGTAGCAATGTTTTGTGCCAGTGTACATTTTTAGACTTCTTAATCCCGTAACAGTTGTAAATTGTTTTTATAAGGGCACAAAATGACTTCCTCCCATTTGCCCCCCAAATTAGACAAGCCTATCACATTATCTAACGCCTTATGTGGGTGGCTTGGGGAAAATTTGAGAAAAGCAGACTAGGTTCTATACCTGGATCTTTGAAAAGTGAGGTAAGTGAAGGTTAAGCAGAAGCAGAACTCAGAGCTAGAGGTCATTGTGAGATCCTGAGCTTTTAAGGGCACACAAACCTTGGAGAGGGCACTGGGCTCCCTACATTCCTACAGAATATTGGATAACTGGCTTGAGCCAATTTAGCTTAAATCTCAAAGGACTAAGAGACTTCAGCTGATGTTTTGGTGCAAAAGACTTGGCACTTAGAGAGAGAGAGAGAGATAATGGTGCTAAGAGAGGGTAAAGGGAAAAGAGAAGAAAAGGCAAAGAAATAAAACTAAAATTTCAGAAAATAAAATAAGAATGTGAATCTAGAAAAAGGAGGCAGAAAGAAGGAAAACTCTAAAAGCAGTAAAGTAACCAATGAGTAATTTATAATCAACAGTGATTTTTACCTCGTTTTGTCTGGTTTGGCAATCATATAATCCAAAGACGACATTTCCCTTATCATCCTAAAAAAATGTAACTAGGTGTTTATTAAATGTCATTGTTTAGAAAGTTAGGATATTACAAGTTTTAAAACAAACCTGCAATAAGGCAATCAACATTGGCAACAAGCACTCTAAAGGCAGCATGCTGTGCCCATCAGAAAGGGACAGAACCGCCAAAACCGGTTTGGCTCAGTGGGTAGAGCGTTGGCCTATGGACTAAAAGGTCCCAGGTTCGATTCCAGTCAAGGGCATGTACCTGGGTTGCGGGCACATCCCCAGTAGGAGATGTGCAGGAGGTGGCTGATCGATGTTTCTCTCTCATCAATGTTTCTAACTCTCTATTTCTCTCCCTTCCTCTCTGTAAAAAATCAATAAAATATATTTTTTTAAAAAAAAGAAAGAAAGAAAGGGACGGAACCTATTTCAGCTCCTCATCTGGGCTCACAGGGTAAAATGGATTGAGTGTACAGCTCAGTGCGTTGGGGGCACACTGTCTAGTAGGACTGAGCATGGTGAAGGGGCGAATCTCTTTGTACTTCTATTTATTTAAGAGGATATATATAATGAATATTGGGAGTTGCTATATCAAGGCCATGATGTTCTTATAAGTAAAACATTTCTAATCATACTGTTTCTTAAATGCAGCATACTTATAGATACAACTTAAAATAACTTTTTAAGCAAAAAAATGTACAGTGATACAACTGTGCAAAACAAACTGGCCACTGAAATTATTCTTTCATGTTTCTCTACTATAATAAAATTATCAGTAAAGTTAAATTCTCTTTCCTTAGAACACTTAACATTGAAAATGCATTGTTGCCCAGCTGGAGTGGTTCAGTTGGTTGAGCAATGTCATACTGTATACACCAAAAGGTTGCCTGTTCAATTCCAGGTCAGGGCACATATCTGGGTTGCAGGTTCAAACCCTGGTTGAGACATGTACAGAAGTCACCCAATCGATGTTTCTCTCTCCCCTCCTCTCTTTCTCTCACTCTATCCCTTACTCTCTCAAGCATGTCCTCAAATGAGGATTTAAAAAAAGAAAGAAAATACATTGTTAAATAATAATACCTCAAAAGTCTGAGCATATATCTAAGTCTAAACAGATGATGTAGAATAATCATATTTTACATTTCCTCAAAGATAAAAATTTAACATATTAATTGGGTTTAAACATCTTCTACTGGGCACTTTTTCTCTAGAAAATGGAACTTTTCATTTATTTGAAAAAAAACTGAGTACTATGTCAGACATTATGCACAGTTTTATTTTATTTAAAAAAGACTGAATTTAAATCACCCCATTGAATCTCCAAAAATAAAAGAAGTGACATATTAAAGGTTAAATGTCAACAAGAATTATTTGTTACCCCTCAGTAAAATAGAGCATAAAATTTTAAAAAGAGACTACAAATGGTTAATATAATAGTAAATTTTATACTATGTATATGTTACCACAATGAAAAAGAGAGACATAGACATACCTTATAGGTATAGATTATATTTCCATTTCTTTCAACATTTAATACACGTAAGCTCTCATAATTATTTTCTAAAACACCTGAAAGACAATAATAATAAGTTAATACCTAGCAGGAGATGTTTAAGAACATATCTAACATATATATATATATATATATATATATATATATATATGTATTTTATTAGTGAAAAGCCAAGTACAAAGAATACATACTGATGATTCTATTATATAAAGTTTAAAAACAGGCAAAGCTAATCTGTTGAATGAGAGGTCAGAATAGTAGTGACCTTTAGGGAAGAGGAAAGGAGTAGTGATTGGGAGGTATATCGGGAGCCCTCTAAGGTGCTGGCATGTTGTATATACTGCTATGCTCACTGTGTAATAGTTCACTGAGCTGTACACTCTTGTCCTGTATATTTTTCTGCATGTATGTTATACTTCAATCAATTTTAAGCACTATGAGCTTTTGCTTTATGTATGTTATTCATTAGGGGCATCGAAATGTAGACCTGCTATTGCTTCCTGGTGGATTAACCTGTCAGAAACTCAGCAGAGCTGTCACAGTAGCAGATGACAGCAAAAAGCTAATAAGAGCAAGTCACAGTCAAGCCTTTAACACTTACTGTGATCGTAAAGCAAAAGGTTAAACCAGGGAAAACACCCCTTCCCAGTCTGTTTCCCCCATGAAATGGATGGAGGGTCAGGCAGATCAGCAGAGAAGTGGGGATCTCTCACTGCTCAGGGGGCCTCCAACACAAGGCTCCTCAGCATTGCGGACCCAAGGGCTCAGGGAAGGAGGAGGGAGAAGAGCTAAGCGTGGAAAAGTACTGAGTACCGAGTCAAAGGGGAGAAAAAGTATCTTCAAGGTTCCCCTCCTTTTCCTGCTCAGGTGGTTTGCCCAGAGGCTCCTAAGGAAGACCTCTACTTCAGGTTCCTGAAGAAAACCCTCTGGGTTGGGAATTATGTATAATTTTATGGTCCACCAGGAGGGCCTGGGCTGCAACTCCCTTTAGGGACTGAAGGGCCCTGGCTATGCACCAAGTCTGGTTTGAGGAAGGCAGCTTTCCCCCAGGAGGCCTGCCAAGTAAAGCTTTTGTAATTGCATATGGTTGGGCTTGAAAAAAATCACACATAGGTTTTTAACCAGGAGGTGGGCTAGTCAACTCTTTCATTCATTATAAAATGTCCTTTAACTTTAAAAATTCTTTTTCCTATAAAGACTACTTTTTCTGATATCAGTATAGCTACATCAGCTTTTTTTTTTTTTTTGGTTAGTGCTGACATATAACTTTTTCTATCCTTTTATTATTACTCTTCTTGTATCCTTATATTTGTGTCTTAAGGTAGTGTCCTTTAAAGTATGTAATCTATTTACACTTAATGTAATCACTGATATAGTGGGTGTATATCAGTCATTACTATTTATTTTCTATGTAACTCAATAATTTTACTCTGTCCTTCCCTTCTGGTTTAATTGCAGTTTTATTATTTCAGTCTCTGACCTATTAACTTGTCAATTAGATACATAGTCTGTTGCTATTCTTTTTTCTTAAATTTATCTTTATTTTTTAAATTTATCTTTATTGTTGAAAGTATTAGAGATGTCCCCGTTCCTCCCCCATTGACCCCCTCCCCTTGGCTCCTGCCCCCTCCCCTAGGCCTTCACCACACTATTGTCTGTCCATGGGTTATGCGTATATGCATATAAGTTCTTTGCTTAATCTCTTCCCACCCCCACTCCTTCCCTCAGTCTGTTACATGTTTCAATGTCTTTGGATCTATTTTGTTCACCAGTTCATCACATATAAATGAGATCATAGGATACTTGTCTTTCTCTGACTAGCTTATTTAGCTTATTCTCCAGGTCTCTCTATGCTGTTTCAAGGGGTAAAAGATCCTTCTTTTTTACAGCTGCATAGTATTCCATTGTGTAAATGTACCACAGCTTTTTTTATCCACTCAACTAATGCTGGGCATTTGGGCTGTTTTAAGATCTTAGCTATTGTAAATTGTGTTGCTATGAACATAGGGGTGCTTATATCCTTTCTGATTAGTGTTCTGGGATTCTTAGGATATATTCCTAGAAGTGACATCACTGGGTCAAATGGGAGTTCCATTTTTAATTTTTTGAGGAAACTCCATTTTGTTTTCCACAGTTGGTGCACCAGTCTGCATTCCCACCAGCAGTGCACTAGGTTTCTCTTTTCCCCACATCCTCCTCAGCACTTGTTTGTTGATGTGTTGATAGTAGCCATTCTGGCAGGTGTGAGGTGATATCTCACTGTCATTTTAACTTGCATCTCTCTGATTATTATTTGAGCATTTTTTCGTGTGTCTCTTGGCCATCTGTATGTCCTCTTTGGAACCAAGAAAGACCCCAATAGCTGTAGCAATCTTGAAAAAAAAAACAAAGTAGGAGGGATCACAATACCAAATATCAAATTATACTACAAATTCATTGTAATCAATATGGCCTGGTACTGAAACAAGAACAATGGAACAGAACAGAGAGGCCAGAAACTGATCCAGGCCATTATGCTATTCTTTTATTAGTTACCCTAAAGGTTATAACATGAACCCTTAACTTATTATGCTTTAATATTATGTGGTGCCATGAAATTGAATCAATTGAAACTTTCACACACTGCTAATGGGACTATAAACTGGAAAACTGGCAGCATACACTGAAATTGAACAAAGATGGCTCAGCAACTGCACTTGTACATATATCCCAACAGAAATATATGCATATTTTGGAAGATAACACATCATGAGGATAGCCAAACCGTGGAATATCATGCAACAAAAAGAAATAATTTGCTATAACATACACCATAAATAATTGAGCAAAAGAAGCACAGATCCTATCCTCTCCCCAAAAAATATCATAAACTGTATGATGTAATTTATACACAAGTTTCAAAAAAAGGCAAAATGAATCTATGGTGCTAGATGAGTGATAGCGTGAAAGGAGCATGAGTGGGACCTTGGGAGTTTATTAGTGTTCTCTTTCCTGCTCGGAGTGCGAGGTGCATGGGTGTTTCACTTATGATCTGTGTATTTTTCTGTTGGAAAGCCATAGTTTAATGGAGGATATAAAGATTCCTAACATAACACATTTAACATGTAAGTTAACTGAGTATCATGTTTCTTCTAAAATTTTAGGCTATTTCTTCCAACTCTATAGTTAGAGGACTTAAATACCCGTAGATACAACATCTATAATTATCATTATTGATTAAGGAGAAATATCTCTTTCCCCAATTTCCTCAAAATTAATTGCTTTAACTTGACTCATTTACCTCACACATGAATAGTGTTTTAGATGTTAAATATTATGACAAGTTCCAATATTTAGATAAAACATATGCAAAATACCCTATAACTCATTGCAAATTTCAGTTTGCATTTCTGATTAAAAAGGGAAAAATAAGGTTAAAAAAATAAAGATTTTTGGTGAGCTGGTCCCCTGCACCAGAGCTGGAGGTGGGAACCATTTAGAGACAAAGCATATGTTTCATTGAGAATTTAAGAATCATCCTGAGAGCTCTCTTCCCTCCTGACAGGAAGAAGTTGCATGATCTTTTGGGGGCAGGACAAAGAAAGGAGAGAAGTGTTTTTTATACATGGTATACATACTGTTCAATGTATATTGGGCTGTCAGACACATTTCCCACTGATTAAAAATATTAGCTTCCTGCCCTGACTGGTTTTCTCAGTGGTTAGAGCGTCAGCCCTCGGACCACAGGGTCACAGATTGGATTCCGGGTCAAGGGCACATACCTCAGTTGCAGGTTCAATCCCCCGTGACCCGATCAAGGCCACATGGGGGAGGCCACCAATCGATGTGTCTCTTTCACATTGATGTTTCTTTCTCTTTCTCTTCCTACCCCACTCCTCCCTCCCTTCCACTCTCTCTAAAAATCAATGGGAAAAATATCCTCGGGTGAGGATTAAAAAAATAAATAAGCATAATCACTTGGTCTCTTAGAAGAATAACATGATTCAATCAGATTGCTACTCAATAGCACTTCACAATTTTCAGAGTTCTTATTTCTATTTCATCCACACTATGTAAGGTATCATAGGTCCATTGTAACGATAAAACAATTGAGTTTAAATAAGGTTAAGACACTTGGCCAGTATCATACATGGAAAAAAGTGGCACAGACTAAATTCAAACCTTAGAAAATGGTAAAGAGAATGAATTAAATTTCCTGAACCACGCTTACAATGGGAAAATGGATAATTACTGAAAAGTCCTTTAACAGATTTTGTGGACATCTAAGGAGAATTTCAGTGAGTTTCTTTTCGCCCTGCACATGACTCAAAACTTCTGGAATGCAATGAGTCAATACTTTGAGCAGTGTTTCTTTTTCTTCCAAGATTTTAAAGATAATGAGAGACTTTTTCCAAAATACACTTAAAAGGTTTCAGCTAAGATAAGAAACTCCTTGACAAGAAATCTTGCTAAGAAAATCCAATTTCCTTGCAAAAGCTCATCTATTTTTCAAATCACTAAAAAAGTAAGAGAAGACTATTCTCCAAAAAGTACAGATCACAACAAATGGTATATGCTTATTCCTTTAAACCACTAGTTCTCAACTCTGGCTGTGCACTAGAATCATCATGAGAGCTTTTAAAAGAACATTAATCCCCAAGCTCTATTCCAAAATACTCTGATTTTATTGGGCTGTTGAAGGGCCTCGTCTCTTGTGTATGTGTTTCTAAGTTCCCCAGGTGATTCTAATGTGCATAGGGGTTGGGAACCACTAAACTACATACAGGGTGTCCCCCCAAAAAATGTATTCACACTTTGAATAATTATAAAGGCAATGTTTATTAAAATACATTTCATTTTCAAAATGTAATAGAATCAGCTGTTAAAGTGTGAATACATTTTTTGGGGCACCCTATAATTATAATATACAGGAGAGGGCAAAAGTAGGTTTACAGTTGTGAGTATATGAAAGTTTTTCTTGTATTATTTTCCATATGAACAACTGTAAGTGTACTTTTGCCCACCCTTGTATATTAAATAATATTCATTATATAGCATAACTAGGACCAGCTTATAATGTAACCACGTTAGACAGTTGAAAGAAATAATAAAAAGAATACCTTCAAGGGTCTCTTAGGTAGCAATAACTGCAGTTTAAATAATCCTGCAGGGGTGTACTAGGTTCTCATCTCAAAAACATTTGAATTAGACAAACTGGACATTGTGGGAAATTCAGAGACCACCGTCTCAACACACACCACTAACACAACACACATCAGAGCCCTTCTTGCCCGGATTAGTTGCTCATGTTTTAGGCACACCCTTTTAAAAGAACTATGTAATAACGTCTCTGCTTATTCATCCTGACTCTTCTCCCAGTGGTTCATCACCGGAAAGTCCAGAGGAGGAAGTTTAGCAATTTCAAATGAGGAAATGAGGTTTCACCTTACATAAAGACTCAGTGCTCATGAAGAAAAAAAAAAAATGTAGCATTTTGATTGATAAGACACTTGCATAAATAAACATACTAAAGAAAAGGAGAGTACCTAGATATTAAAGGTGTTGGCAAATTGAAGCTGGTTTGCCTAATTCACATAAATCCTCAGGCTCACAGTGACCAGATATTATAATTCCTAAACTTATGAGGTAAACACCATTATATGATTTAAAATTCACATCATGAATAAAATGAGACAAGGCAAGGATAGGGTGATTGTTAAGAAGCAACAAAAAGATATGAAAAGGAGAAAAGGAGGCTAGGAAGGGAAAAGGAGAGAGTGCTGAGAGGACAGTAAAACAAAGAATGATTAAGAAGCCAGAAAAGGAGGCCCACGTCTATGTGATGTGTGACAGAGTGCCTTTGCTGCCACTGAGAAGTGGCAGGGCTATTTGGTTAGTGATTCTACAACAATTAGCTACTAACATGGAAAAACAATAAAACTGGATTCCTATATCATAAATTTCCGTATGGATTAACACAAAATATGAAGAGAAAAGCTATAGTAGAAGTTAATGTAAAAATGTCTTCATGCCTACTGAATAGGGGAGGATATCTTTTAAAGATTCTCAAAAAAGCATAAACCACAAAGGAAAAGACTCATAAATTTGACTACTAAAATTAATTGTTTATTAAAG
Organism: Myotis yumanensis; assembly: GCF_028538775.1. NCBI lineage: Eukaryota > Metazoa > Chordata > Mammalia > Chiroptera > Vespertilionidae > Myotis > Myotis yumanensis. Next base: position 69,551,616 of record NW_027223760.1, on the reverse strand, counting down.
GTACCATCATGAACTTAAAAAAAAAAGTAACATTGAGAGAAAATATTTGCAACATACATGATGAATAAAAGACTAGAATCCAGAATACATTTTTCAAAAACCCTTAAAAATAAATATGAAGAAAAACACCACACAATAAAAAAAGTGGACATAAGAATGACAGACATCTCATGAAAGGGGAAACTCAAATGGCCAATAAATATGTAGATACTTAACCTCGGACAACAATTAAATAATATTTAGACCCACCCATTTGACAAAAAAAATCTAAACTATGGAAATATTAAGAGCTTGTGAGGATACAGAATACCAAAAACATCTCTATACTACAAATGGGGTTATTAATAAGTTCAACCACTTTGGAAAGTAATTTGGCACTATCCAGGAAGAATGAAGATGTGCAGAGCCTATGACTCAGCAACTCCACTGTCAGACATCCAGCCGAGAGAACCTTGCACACTGTGCACCAGGCAACATCCACAAGGTTAGTAAAAGCACTGACTGTGACAGCACATCCCAGAAACCTCCCAGATGTCACCAACAAGAAAAGGGGTTAAGTGCAGATGGGTTCTCGAGGAAGCGGTCTGAAACCGTTTAGTATCCGGGATGTTCATGAGGGAGTGCTTAGTAAAGTGGGATTAAAACATGCAGGAGGAAGGAGAAGTCAAGATGCAATGGAGGCCCATTAGCTTTAGGCGACCTCAGGGTCCTCCACCGGGGAACCGTAGAACTGAAACAGATGGTCAAAGTTGTCCTATTTTAAGTCAAGATGGCCAGGCCTTTATACCCCACCTCAAACGCTAATTAGAAGTGGTCCACACCCAAAGGCCAGTCAGCCCTCTGTCAGAGCAATCCCTGAAGGGGACAGCTGAAGGCTACCTGCTGACCACTCTCACAGCCCCTGGGACAAGTCCTTCCTTGAAAGGAGGATCTACCAGTGAAGGCGAACATATGACACGGGAGTCAGAGGTGACACGTGAACTCATTTTTTTGGTTGATTTTTTCTTTGTTAAATGGCATTTAAATATATAAAATAAATATCAAAAATATAAGTCCTTGTTTTACTATGGTTGCACATATCAAAAAATTTCTATATGTGACACGGCACCAGAGTTAAGTTAGGGTTTTTCAAAATGCTGACACGCCGAGCTCAAAAGGTTCGCCATCACTGATTCTAAGCAGGATACTCCATGTTCAGCATATTGCTGTATATTCACACGATGGAATACTATATAGCAGTGAACATTAATGACCTAAAGCTACAGCAGTCAACATGGATAAATCTCACAATAGTGAGAAGAGAAAGAAGAAGAAAAAATACAGATCGTTTGCTTTCATTTATTTAAAATTCACAAACAAGCAAAATGAAATTATATTTCCTTAGGGAAAATTACATAAGGGTTAAAACTATAAATAAGATCAAAGGGATGTTAAAATATAAAAGTTTAAACGGTCATTACCTCTGGGAGATGAGGGATAGAGAGAGAAAAAGGATCGGATAGGGGACACAAGAGCCTCTCGAAGTCTTGATATTTTTCTGTGTTTAAGGTGGGCCTATGGTTTGGTTTTGTTATTGTTACTATTTATAGCTTACGTGTATTAAAATATTCTTTTGGATAATTGTTTTAACTTTTAAAAGAACAAATATTTTCTTCATTTATTTCAGGAGAACCCATTTTCCCAAAGTTCAGCCCAGAACCAGGAGATGCTGTAACCAAATCTGGTCTCCTTACTCCTTGACACCTGACTGATTAAAAGAGGGAATTTCCATGGTTAGCCCTGGCTGTTTTGCCAGGAATATGTCATACTTCACCAGTGCTACCAAGCACCACTATGAAATCTTCAATTGTATTTGTTGATGTAAAAAATCTTAAGGCTTCAAATTTAGATAGCAAGTGTGCAGGCAGGAGACAGTACAATGGTGTAATTATTCACAATTTACATTTGAAAAGCTGTGACTTTGAAAGGAAAATAATTTGCACAATGTGTGAAGTAATAGCTGTGCTAGAAATAAAATGGGATCCCAGACTCTCCCGCCAGTGCTACAAATTACAGCAGAAGAGAAATTAACTGGGGGGAAGGTTTTGAGCTACCACCCACTGGTAATTATCAGTAGTAACAATTTCTGTCAGTATAACACTAATATCTCGCTAAGGTGCTCTGAAACAGCAAAAAATTACCAATATTTTTTAAAATCTGGTATTTTTAGTAAGTTTACTTGCTGAGGCCCCAACTTTCTGTTGTCTAGTGGAGTGTCAATACACAAATTTCTATTTCTTCACAGATGAGTAAAAGTCACAAGGAAGCCAAAATCTAACTGGCTCACACAGAGATTTTCAATCAAAACACACATTATGGGAACATAAGACTGTGGCATTTCACACTTCATCTAACTTCTCCTTGCAGACATCTGCCATTTAGCTATGTAAGGTGGATGTTCAGAGAAAGGACCGCTTTGGGGTGGAAAGCACTTTGGAGCTGCCTGCTGTATTTTTAAAAGTTAAACCATCAAAAGCTCTTTGATATTCAGGTGACTTTTTTTTTAATGTCCCCCAAGTGAGAAGTGTTGCTAATAATGACACTAGTGACTAGTCATTAGTCAAACTCACTAGTCAAACTCAAGCCTTGAGCTACAAAAACATGGCTCCTTATTTGGAACTAACAGCCAACAGGCCAAGACAAGGAACCCTACAAATGTTCCACTGAAGCCTCAGGATAGGGTGAAGATACAAGGTGAGGACAGACACCTTCCACCCGAATTAAGGAGAAAGGAGTTGTATAAATGGGTAATTTGAGAATCCCTCCCCAAAATGTCCTCCAGCGTCTACAGTATCTCGCAGGGGAGACTGAGAAGCAAGCACAAGGTGGGACCCAGGGGTCTCACTTCTTTGAAGCTGAATGTAAGCCCTGAAGTTTTGTTGGTGAAGGAAGAAGCCTCAGCTGCCAGGAATGTACTCCGATCCCCCCCAGGAAGCTGGGCAGGGAACCCGAGCATCCATCGGCTGCCTGAGGCCGCCCTGGCTGCAGGTGGCGGGCTGGGCGCTGCTTTGGAAAACAGCGCGCTGTCGGCTCCCGGCTCTCCGCTGAGGGCGGACCCCCGCCCTCTGGCACTTCACCCCCAAAGCGGCACGTCCCCCAGATCACAGACCTCATTCACACGGATGCAGGAGCGCGTCGCACATACGTGGGGACAACCCGTGCCGCTAAGTATTTATCTACGTTTCTTGGGGGCCGTGATTCTTTGCTTCCTCACCGCGCCAACAACTTCCAGGCGCCTCCGGTCTGGCCAGAGCCCCGGGGGTGCTGAACCTTCCTGCCCCGGCAGGTGGGATGCGAGTGGAGCGTAAGGAACCCCCCGGCCCCGCGCCCGCAGCCGGGGCCAGGGAGCGCAGCCTCGCCGCGGCTCCTGCACGCCTTCCGCGGAGGAGACCCTGCCGAGGTGCCCCCAGGGCCCCGCCTCGCTGCTGAAGGTGCATTACTCCGGGCCACGAGCTAGCGGGAGGCTGGAGGACTCGCTAGAAAAATAAATGCATCCCGGGGCGGCCCCTCCTACGGTCTCCCGGCGGCCGGGGTGAGGGTGGCACAGCCCGGACTCCAACGGGGGAAGCTCATGCCTTGGGCGCTGACCTTCCCAGGTTGGCGGGGGCCCGCCGGCTGCCCACGCCCTTCCGGTCTGGTCAGGGCCCACCACCCGCCTGGGAGCCCCCGAGGATGAACGGCTGACACCCCGCCCCGGCTCCCCGCCACCCTGGACGCGCGCCGCCAGCACCTGCGCCGCCTCCGCGGACCCCAGCGCCCGCCGCCCGCTGCGCTCGCAGCCACGGAAGCACGTCCTTCCCGAGGTCGAAGTCGGTGACCAGACGGAGAGCCATGGCCGGGACGCGGCCACGGGGCAGCTCTGGGGCCCCGCACCGCGGGCATTCCCGGCCCTGGGTTCGCCACCGGGTCCCTCTCCCCCCGCGCCCGCCCCTCCTTCCTCTCCCCGCCCCGCTAGCCGGCAGCTTTCGGTTCTGCCTGGTCCCGGCTGAGAAGCCCCAGCGCCGCCTCCTCCCGGCCCACGCCGAGCACCCGAGCTGCGAGCGGGACACGCAGGGCCGCGGGAAAGGGGACCGAGGCGCCGGGACCAGGCCCACCGGCCGGAACCTCAAGGTGCACCCTCCGGGCGACGCACAGAAAGGGCTGAGGATCTGGGGGATTTTAAGGGCTTTGCAGGAGATGTGGCCAAACCAATGGTTTCCAAACTGTTGCACATCAGGTATGGGTGCCAGGCATCTTCCTTCCTTTCTTCCTTCCTCCCTTCCTTCCTTCCTTCCTTCCTTCCTTCCTTTCTCTCTCTCTCTCTCTCTCTCTCTCTCTCTCTCTCTTTATTTATTTATTTATAATCCCCTGGTGATTCCACTTTGCAGTAAAGTTTGGAACCCGCTTGGTTAGAAATGTTAGTAACTGAGTCTTCTGAGAAGGTTCAAGTTCATGGCAGGGGCAGAGGTGAACCGCATTTGGGGCCTATTGGACCCAGTTTCAGGGTAGTAATGTCTTATCAGTAGTATAGGTAGTAAGTAGCAGCAGGAATCATGTGAAGAGGATGCTTCTATTTAAGAGAGATCATGGAGACACCAGAAAGGGTTAATCAGCTTAACATGGACAGGTGTCTGCTTATGGGTTTCCTACCACTGGCTTCAGTGAAGCTGAATTGCTTAGGATTCTCTCTGCAATTGGCCTTTCAAAAGGTGCTCTCGTTCTTGTGGGGGCACCTCCTCATCCCCATCATCACAACTATATCCAGTGTTTTCTGAATCTCCTCACAGCTTTCGTTTCATTCCTGCCCACAGCATCCTAAGTTTACTGCCAGCTCCAAACATCAACTTATCCCATGGCCATCTGATCCTGAACGTCAACACCAGGTAATTACTCACCCTAAAACAAAGCTGTCCTCACGTCCCTATACAGAGACCGTGAGTCGCAGCTGATCACCCCAAAATAAAGTGCCTGCGCTTTACTGAACCCTTGCAGCCTTTCACCCAGAACTTCAGCTCCAGGCTAACCTGACTCACAGAGCCCCTCTGATTCTACCCTCCGTCCTCGGAGAGAAATCACCAGGCTCTTCCAACCTGGATCCACAAAGCCTTCTCACAGCTGCAGCCCATAGCAACCTTCCCAGCCCTGAACTCCTAGAGCAGTGGTTCTCAACCTTGGCTGCACATTAGAATCACCTGAGAATCTTTTTAAAATCCTGATTTCTGGGCCTCATCCTCCGGAAATTCTGTTTCTTTGTTATGGGGTGGGGCCACAACATTAGTAACAAAGAAACAGAATTTCTGAAGGATGAGGCCCAGAAATCAGGATTTTAAAAAGATTCCCAGGTGATTCTAATGTGCAGCCAAGGTTGAGAACCACTGTCCTAGAGAGAGATTCCTAGTACATCGCATATACGTCTTGAGACATGAAAACTGAATCTCGAGTCTTGGCACCCCTCTCTGCCCTATTGTCTCTTACCAGGAACTAACAGAGCCCCTTGAAGGTGCTCAACAGTTATTGAAGAATAAGTACAGTAATCAGAAAAAAACTTTGTCACCTGTTCCTTAAAGCTCGTGTCTGAAAACTACCTGCATTGCAGTCACCTGGGGAGCTGTTTTATAATGCAGACTCCTGGGCTCACGTCTAGACCTGGGCAAGGTCCCAACATGTTCCTTTTTGCCGGAGCCTTGGCTGATTTCTTGGGCTTGCTGTGGTTTAATAACTACTCTAAATAAAGGTTAAAGAGGGGTTTGAAGATGGTGATGGGGTAAGTGGATCCTTTTTTGCACCTCCTCCCAGAACCAAAACTGGAAATAAAACTAAATTGGGGAACATTCACCCTGAATTACCAATTGAAGACTACTTGAAGAGGAGACTTTTAACAAGGAAGAGCAGAAAACTCCTCAAGGCTGGTAAGAAGGGTGGGGTTACAAGAGCAGCCCAGACCCCCGGCTGGGCTCCCCAACCCAGAGCATGAGACCAGAGCTGAGGACATCAGCCCACTTAGCCCTGAAAGCCACAGGGCTTCTATCCATCAGGGAGAGATGGAGCTTGCCAGATGCAAAGCCACTTTGAAAAAACAACAACAAAAAAACAGAGCACAAGATTTTCGTTTGAAGCCACTCACTGAGGCTTAAGTAGAGGGAAGGCAATGAGGAGAGTCAGGAGTGGGAGACATTTGCAGGGCCAGCTGGGATATTGGTGCTCAGTGATAAGTGCATACCACAGCCTCTCCCACCAGCAACAGCCTGGGAAAAGGCAGTTACCCCACCCTCAGGGATGTAACTTGACCCCTGTTGAGGAGGCAGCAGAAGAGGCCCAGCCTATGGGTCTGGCCAGTCTCAGAGGGCATCAGTGACTGGCTTTGAGGTCCAGCCATTTCCCCCACTTTCCCAGGAACCTGACTGGTGCTTCCTCCTCATGGGAGAGCTGATAGAAACAAGGAAACGGCCACCTTAAATGACACACTAGACCTGATGGATCTGACACTTACAGAACATTTCATCCCAAAGCTGCAACCTATACATCCTTCTCAAGTGCACATGGGACATTATCAAAGATAGACCATATGATTGGACACATAGAAAGTCCTCACAAATTCAACAAGATTTAAATCATATCAAGCATCTTCTCAGATCACAATGGCATGAAACTAGAAATCAACTACAAAGACATTCAAACACATGGAGGCTAAATAGCATTTTATCAAACAATGACTGGATTACCGATGAGATCAAGGAAGAAATTAAAACCTTCCTGGAAACAAATGAAAATGAACATACAACAATCCAAAATCTATGGGACACAGTGGAAGTAGTCCTGAGAGGGGAGCTCATAGCACTACAGGCCTACCTCAAGGAACAAGAAAAAGGCCCTATTTGGTTTGGCCCAGTGGATAGAGCGTCGGCCTGCAGATTCTCGTCAAAAGCAAGGGCACATACCTTGGTAGCAGGCTCCTCCCTGGCCCAGGCCCTGGTCCAGGCTTGTGCAGGAGGCAACCAATTAATGTGTTTCTCTCCCATTGGTGTTTCTCTCTGTCTTTCTCTCTTTTAATCTCCCTAAAAATCTATGGAAAAACATCCTCAGGTGCGCATTAAAGAAAAAGCTCAAATAAACAATCTAACCCTACAACTAAAAGAATTAGTAAGAGAACAAGAAAAGCAGAAGGAAGGAAATAATAAAGATCTAATTGAAAGCAAATAACATAGAGACTAAATGACAATACAAAAGATCAACCAAACCAAGAGCTGGTTCTTCAAAAATATAAACAAGATTGATGAACTTTTAGCCAGACTTATCAAGAAACAAAGAGAAAGGACCTAAATAAATAAAACCAGAAATGAAAGAGGCAAAGCAACAAATGATATCACAGAAATACAAAGGATTGTAAGAATATACTATGCCAACAAATTGAACAATCTTGAAGAAATGGATAAATTCCTAGAAATTGAAAAAATTCCTAGAAACAAACAATCTTCCAAAACTCAATCAGAAAGAATCAGAAACCTGAATAGGCCAATAACAACTAATGAAATTGAAGCAGTAATCAAAAAATTCCCAGCAAACAAAAGTTCTGGACCAGATGGCTTCACAGGCAAGTTTTACCAAACATTTAAAGAACTAACACCTATCCTCCTCAAACTATTTCAAAAAATTTAAGATGAGAAAAGACTTCCAAGCTCTTTTTACAAGGCCAGCATTATTCAAAAATCAGAAAAAGACACTACAAATAAAGAAAATTTCAGGCCAATATCCTTGATGAATATAGATGCTAAAATCCTCAATAAAACATTAGCAATGTGTATGTACATTAAAAAGATCATACAACATGACCAAGTGCAATTTATTTCAGGGATACAAGGCTGGTAAAATATTCACAGATCAATAAACATCATGTATCACATAAACAAAATGAAGGATAAAAATCACATGTCATATCAATAGATGTGGAAAAAGCATTTGACAAAATCCATTACCCATTTATGATAAAAACTCTCAGCAAAGTGGGAATAAAGGAATGATACCGCAACATAATAAATGCCATATATGACAACCAGCCAATATCATACTCAATGGGCAAAAACTAAAAGCATTTCCCTTAGAATCAGAAACAAAACAGATATTTCTGCTTTTGCCAGTCATATTCAACACTAGAAGCCCAATGCATGAAATTCGTGCACAGGGCTGGGGGGTCCCTCAGCCCAGCCTGCATCCTCTCACAATCCAGGGCCCCTCAGGGGATGTCAGGCCTAAACTGGCAGTCAGACATCCCTCTCGCAATCCGGGACGCTGCATGCACCAGTGACCATACTTTTCATACAGGTGAAAGGCATCTAGCTGTTGTATGGGCAGCTACATTTTTTTGCTCTGATTATAAAAAGTAGTACATAAGATGATCTTTCTGAGGCAGTAGTACCATTTTCCCCATCTTATGGGTGGAAAAACTGAAGCAGATAGAAGCTAAGTAATTGGCCTTGTCACACAGTTATAAGTGTCGGAATCAGGGCTGACCACAAAATGTGCAAGCCAGAGTCCATGCATGTCATCGCTGCATCATCCTGTTTTTTCAGTGTTAGAGTAGCCTTGCCAGGTTTTAATTTTTAAATCTAAGAGACTGTTCCCAATATATAGGGTAGGGTCCCTAGGCCTGGCCAGCAATCAGGGCCATCTGTGGGGCGACCAGCGGGCAGGGTGGTTGGGGGGCCCCCCACTGGCACCCACCTTGGCTGGCGGCCTGGTGCCGCCCACTGGTCTGCCTCTCAATTGTTGCTGTCGGTCGCCTCCCTCTCGGGAGGGGGGGTGTGGGGGTGGGGGGCAGATGCTCAACACAGGAGCTGCCCCCTGGTGGTCAGTGCGCATCATAGCGACCGTTCGTTCTGCCGTTCGGTCGATTTGCATATTAGGGTTTTGTTATAGGAAGGGTTTTGTTATTTGCATATGTTATATGCAAAGCCCTCTGTGGCTAGGATAGTACTGGAAATCCTGGCCACAGAGAGTCTCTTGTAGATAGCATATACATGGGTCTTGCTTCCTCATCTATTAAGCTAACCTATGTCTTCTGATTGGAGCACTTAAGCCATTTACATTTAAAGTGATTATTGATAGGTACGTATTTATTGCCATTTTATTCTTTTAACTCTCTTTTCTTCTTATTCTTCAAGATGGCTCATTAACAAGTTATACCTGCTTGGTGGTAACAAACTCATTTAGCTTTGTCTTGTCTGAGAAGCTCTTTATTTCTCCTTCAATTTTAAATGGTAGTCTTGTTTTTAGGTCCTTACTCTTCATTTCTTTGAATATTTCATTTAATCCCTTCTGTCCTGAAATAATTCTGTTGAGAGATCAGCTGACAGTTTTATGGGAGCTTCCTTGTAGGTAATTAACAGCTTTTCTCTTGCTGCATTTAAGATTCTCTTTTTGTCTTTAACATTTGCTATTTTAATTAAGATGTGTCTCATCCTGGCTGGGTGGCTCAGTAGTTAGAGCATCACCCTCAGACCAAAGGCACGTACCTCAGTTGCAGACTCAATCCCTGGCTCCAGTCAGGGTGCTAATGGGAGACAACCAATCAATATTTCTCTATCCTCCCCCTGACCTTCCTCCCTCCACTCTCTCTAAAAAAAAAAAAAAAAAAAAAAAATCAATGGAAAAAATATCCTTGGGTGAGGATTTAAAAAAATTATGATGTGAGTTGGTGTGGGCCTCTTTGGGTTCATCTTGTTTGGGCCTCCTGTGTGTCTTTTTCCTTCATTAGGTTAGGGAAATTTTTAGGCATTATTTCTTCAAATAGGTTCTTGATCCCTTGCTCTCTCTCTCTTCTCCTTCTGGTACCCCTATGATACAGATGTTGCTATGCTTCATGTTATCCCAAGGTTTCCTTAAATTATACTCATTCTTTTTCATTCAGCAGTCAGGGTCTACACTTGAACAAGCCACTATGTGATGCTGATGCTGCTAGTCCATTGATGATACTTTGAATAGCAAAGTTCTGCTATTAATGCCTGGATATTTCCACCTGTGCAGTGCTACCTTACTTTAACCACAGAGGGCCAGGTGTGGCTAGGCTAGGATGGGCTAGCTGTGGAGATACCCCAGAGCTAAAGGTCTAGGTTCAGAGAGAAATCTAAAATGGGGGTGAGTACTGATTCCATAAGTGAGAACCAAGCCATAGGCAGCAAGTTCTAGTAGCAGACCACAGAAAGACAGGAATGAAAGGGGAAATTTTAGAAAAAGGAAAAAGCTCTTACCCCAGCACTTCTAGAAAGCAGAGCCTGGGCAAAGATTAAACTACTGATACTTTTAGGAGAGATGCAAACACAAGGCAAGAAAAAGGTGAATCAAGGCAGGGAACCAGAATCCGCATTTGAATAAGCTCTCTGGATGGTTCATGTGCACACTGAAGTTTGAGAAGCAGTGTTTGAGCTACCAGATGTTTTAAATAGAGTTGTTTTCTTTCTTTTGTGACTGAGTTATTGAGTTTCAGGCCTGTGTTGATTTGGTGCAGAGCAGAGACTTCACTCTAAGATGCAAGAGGCAAAGAGGTAGGAGTACAAGAGTCCTCCAAAATATACCTACTCTGTCAGAATCACAGCACAGTATCTCAATAAAATAAATGGGCATTCTAAATCAAGATCTTCTTTGCTATGTTCAGACTTTTCAGTATTTTACTTAACATGATTCTGGTAACAGTATTAGAGATCTATACAATAGAAGATGAAAAAAAAGATATGGCCTTTCTAAAGGATTTTTTTAAATCTATAAGATGTTCAAGGTAGATCATGTACATGCCCCTAAAACACCAATTCCAATTTCTGTTGCACCAGGATATTTTTGCAGTTATTTCTTAGTATTTTTAAATTCTGTCCTAGAAATGAAAATGAAGCATATTGACATCTTACACATTTTCTTCATCTAAGAAAGGAATCTTATTTAGATATGTTTAAAAATAAAATATAGAGTCCTATTTCTTACCAGTTACACATGTAATTCCAAAGACTATCTCAACTGTTAACAATAGTTATATCTGGGAAATGTGAACTATGTGACATTTATTTATTAAAACTTAGGCACATGTTATTTTTTTTTAATTTTAAAAATTAGCTTTAATTTTTAAAAAATTTGTCCTCACTCTGGTTTTGGTCAAGAAAAATTCTTGTTCAGCCTTGGCTAGTGTGGCTCAGTAGGTTGTCCTGTACACTGAAAGGCGATGGGTTCAATTCCCAGTCACAGCATCAGGGCATATGTGGGAGGCAGTAGGTCAATGTTTCTCTCTCTCTCCCTCTCCCTCTCTCTTCTTCCCTCTTTTCCTCTCTGTAAAACCAATAATAGAAAAGTAAATAAATAAAATAAGAGGTTTTAAAAATTATTGTTTAGACTTTAACGTACCCTCTTCCTAACAATTTGTGCCAATTTTTGTCCTCTGCAGTTGCAGAGATGGCTGAATGGCAAGGGACACAGTATGTTGTTTTTATGTTTTTCTTAGAGAGATGACACTGGTTAGCATTGATTGATAGAATAACTGTTTAAATCTGCTTGCTTATCTTTTATGTTAATGGGAGAGCACTCTCCCTGCAATTTGTTGAAAAGATGACTGACATAGATTTTTTAAAGGAAATGTTCTAAAGAATAATAGCCCTATGACTCGGAGGGAGATAAAGGGTTGCCATTTAACAGGATGGAGTAGACAATAGTTTGAATCCATTCTAAAGGAATTATGCCTGATTTAATCAGGGAATAAGGGAGAATTGGAATAAACAGATAGAAAGGGTGCTAAATATCTCTGACAGCAATAATGCTTCACCAACTTCCTTTAAAAATTTGGCTGATGAATGAATAGTATTAACTGTGTGGAATTACTATATCTCAAATAGAAAGAACAATGGAACGTGCAAAGGATGAAAAGATTATCCAAAAATCATGTGAAAGATGGGCTGTCATCTGTAATGCATGGATTTTGCTATTATTTATAATAACCAGGGTGGCTAAGGTTATAGCCTATCTCAGTCAGAAAATACTCCATTTCTAAGTGGCTTTTTAGATTCCTGTTTTCTTTAAACTTAATATGCTTACTTGTGATTTATTTAAACATAAATTTGTTCTCTTCCCTTTCTTCTTCTTCCTCCTCTTTTTCACCCCTGTTCCCTTCCTCCTTCAATCTCTGTCCCCTCTATTCCTAAGCAATTCCATCCTAAAACCATTAGGTGGGCAAAGAAAAGTAAGCATCTGTACAGATGGGTGAGGGCAGGGTGTTGGCCAAAATACAGATGTCAGAACCCAAGGAGGGTAAAGAGTGTACTCAAGGGGGCGGGGGCCATCACCCAGGGTAAGGTGTCAGTGTTCCATCAGGGTGAGTGGGGCATCTATGTGGGTAGGTAGGTGGCAGTAGTTTTGTCCAGCATAGGGTATCAGATTTTAAGTGGCTTGGAGAGGGCATCTGCACAGGGGTGAGAATGGCAGTTGAGATGGGAGATTCATTGTCTACTTACATGTGTATTGATCAGTTAAGCAAATATATTAAGAATAACACGAGCTATGTTTCTCACTGGCAGTCAAGGGTGTCAACGGAAAGAAAAAGAACTAAAATAAACTGATTGAAATTGGAGGTATTGATGTAAATTTACAGTTTTCATTAGATAGATGATGATAGGTATTGATGTAGATGGCTAAGTAAATTTGTGTATGTGTATAGACATATGCATATATATTCCCTAGTTATATCTACTGAAAGCCTGGGAGCAGCAATACCCGCGATATCAATGAACACACCTGGAACAAGGAAAGAACAAGATGAGCATGGAACATCTCAGAGTGTCAGAAAGCAAGAATAGGTTCCAAATATGCTGAGGCTATGTCAGAAAGATGCAGGAGCTATTAAGAAGGGGTTCCCAGCGGGCCAAATCTGGAACAATTTGAGCACCGAAATAAACAATGACAATAAATGATAACTGTTAAGATATCAACTGAGGCATATTAACATTTAAAGAGTTTATTGGAACAAAATCTATTCAAATCAGGCAGCACCAAACAGGAATTGATTAGAAGTGCTCCACTGGGGAAAAACTTTTATAGAGAAAAGGCAAAAACAAAGTAAGGGAATTATTGATTGGCTGTAACTGAAAGCCTGATTGGCTACTTGTGATTGGCTGTCCTTAGTTTTTAATTTCATAACCTTGAAGTACTTATGGGTCTAGACTTTGGTTTGTTTAAGTAGGCTGCCATTGGCATTATAGCCACCTCAGTCTAACGGCCTTTTTATTTAATTAATTTAACAAACTTATTAAATAAAACAGAAAACCATAGGAATATACATATAGAAAGTTTGATACAGGACAGGATATCTAGACCGTTTCCAAGTACATCCCCACAAAATACTTATTAAGCCTGGTGTGCACTACCTAAATCAGGGGATCAATGCAAATATCATCAATAGGGGGACCAACGGAAATTATAGGATAAAATCACTTCCAAAAATGACAACCTTAACCTAATCATGGGGAAACATCAGACAGACACAATTAAAGGATATTGTACAAAATAACTGGATTGTTACCTTTTTAAGTGCCGAGGTCATGAAACCCATTGAAAGACTGGGAAACTGTTCCGGACAGAAGGAGGCTAAAGGAACATGACAGGTAAATGCTGCATGTGATTGTGACCTGGATAATTTTGCTATAAAATTCATTATTGGACCCAGCCAGCGTGGCTCAGTGGTTGAGCATTGACCTATTAACAAGGAGGTCACAGTTCATATCCCCAGTTTGGGGCATGCCGGAGGCAGCCAATCAATGATTCTCTCTCATCATTGATATTTCTATCTCTCTTTTTCCCTCTCCCTTCCTCTCTGAAATCAATAAAAATATATATTTTTTAAATTCATTATTGGTTCAACTGAATTAACTTGAATGGATCTGAGGATTAGGTGGCAGTGATGTATCAAGGTTCATTTCCTGATTTTAATTGTTGTCCTGTGGTTATATAGGAGAATGTTCTTATTTATAGAAAACTAGTGGCCCAGTGCACAAAATTTGTGCACAGAGGGTGGAGGGGATGTCCCTCAGCCTGGCCTGCACCCTCTCCAATATGGGACTCATTGGGGGATGTCCAACTGCCAGCAGTCAGACATCTCTCTCTCAATCTGGGACCACTGGTTCCTAACTGCTTACCTGCCTGCCTGCCTGATCACCCCTAACCACTCTGCCTGCCAGCCTGCTCACCCCCAACTGCCCCCCCACTGGCCTTCTCACCCCCCCCCCCTTGCTGGCATGATTGCCCCAAATGCCCCCCCGCCAGCCTGATCACCCCCAACTGCCCCCCCCACTGGCCTGCTTGCCCCCAACTGCCCCCCTGCCAGCCTGCTCACCTCCAACTACCCCCCTGCCAGCCTGCTTGCCCCCAACTGTCCCCCCTGCCAGCATGCTTGCCCCAAACTGCCCCTCCCACTGGCCTGATCATGCCCAACTGCCCCCCACTGCCGGCCTGCTTGCCCCCAACTGTCCCCCCTGCCAGCCTCCTTGCCCCCAACTGGATCCCCCTTCTGGCCTGTTCATCCCCTATTGCCCCCCCACCGGCCTGATTGCCCCCAATTGGCGCCCCCTGCCAGCGTGCTCGCTCCCAACTTCCCTCACTGACGGCCTGATTACTCCTAGCCCCATTCCTTGGTCACTGGGGTGACCCAGGAAGCCAAGCCTTCCCACCCACTCTCCCACTCTCTGGCCGGCTTGGCTTCTCGCCCACTCTTCGGCCAGCTCCGTGGCTCTGGCTGGCACCACCATCTTTGTTGCATCAATTTGCATATTCCCTCCTTATTGGCTGTGGGTGCCGCCATCTTTATTACGTAGTGGTGGTTAATTTGCATATTACTCTTTTATTAGATAGGATACATACTGAATTATTAGAGGATAATGAGACATGAGATAAGCAGTTACTCTCAAATGGTTCCGAAAAACAGTTATTTGTATGATACTCCAACTTTTCTGTAAGTTTGTGATTGTTTCAAGATGAAAAATATTTTTAAAAACATGACTGTTATCCGAATGACTGGTGTTTCAGAAGCCTCGTAAAGTTTTTCCCCATAAAAGGAACTGTCATCTCCTATCCTGCTAAGAATGAACTTTAAATAGTGACATGGGTGGATTTTATTTAAAACACTGAATGAGGTAGGGGAGGCCAGGGAAAGGTCAATGGGGAAAAAAAGGAGACATATGTACTACTATTTGTAATACTTTAAACAATAAAATAAAATTTAAAAAAATAATAAAATAAAACACTGAATGACCAGAAGATGCAAGGTCTTTAAATTAGATTGTATTTTCCTCCTCTACTGAAAACTTATAGTTACTGAACTTATTAACCTTAAGCTCTGAAGTAAATTCTCCAAACTGGCTGAAAATAAAAGGTGGAAAAATTATATTTTCAAAAAGATTTTCTACTACATGGATATTTTTTTTCAACTGTTAAATGACTATCTTTTTACCTTAACAGGAATTTTCCAGTAACTGGCCTTAGAGGGAAAAAATTACTAAAACATTTCTTTCCCAAGCTATCACATGACTTTAGTTCATAGGAAAATTGATGGCAAGGAATAAATAATATCTATTATATAAATATTTTCATTAAAATGCACACATGGATTTCATGAAATTCTTTGTGAATTTTATGAAGAGTACTTAGCCATTAAAAAAGAAACCTAAAACAGATATTTGTGTGTGTGGCAGATTTTTAATGTTCAGTTGCCATGTGTTCTGCACATAGATGATTTTTTTTTTCCTTTCAAATTTCTAAACACAGTGGAAGCCATGAGAGAGAATATCTGAAGCAATTCATTAAAATCTTGGCAGCCGGGCCCTCAGCTCCCGCTCTCCCTGAGAGCTGCCTATACTAAATGCTGAGAGCTCTCCCAGCATTTCCCTCCACAGAAGACCCATTGTCACGGCCTCTGGAGAGGCCATTCCTGGAGGGACTGCCTCAGCCAATCTAGGGCTTTGAATAAACAAAAACTATGCAAATAAATTACCATCTGGGAAGGACTGGGTTAGTGTGCTCTTTCAAATGCTCCCAGGAAAACACATTAGATTAAAATGAAATATTCTGTTGTATGATGTAATGTCCCAATTCAGGAGATCCTGGTGTCCCTCTGGCAAGTGTCACTTGTGGGAGGAAGGGAAATGTAGGCTGTCCTTCAGCTGTAGAATCAGAGAAACCTCTTTCCTTGGACAAGATTGTACATTTAAAATGTGTTGTAGGTGATTTAAAATGACAGGTATTATTCCTTGCTAAGAACATGGCATTTCCTGCCTTTTTCACCTGTTTTGATTCTAATTTTTTTTTTTCAGCTGCTTTCCCTCCCACTTGGCTTTGGTAATTATGGCTGGGAATTTCCTGATTCCAGTGTTCTATGGTAGCCTGCCCACCCGCTTCCCCCCACCTCCCAGTTTCCTCCCAGTGGCCCTATCTCTTTGGTGTCTTTGTTCTCACATAAAATAGTCCCTGCAAGCATTGATCAAAGTTCTGTGAATACACACTGACTCATTAGCTACTTAAGATCTTCTTCTTTGCTAAGTGGCTTCTTTTTAAATTTCGGTGGTGGTTGTTTATTTATTTGTTTTTTATCTTACCATGAATCACAATATACAAAGGGAACATGATTTGACCTGAGGGCTTTAAAAAAATCCATATAATAGAAAATCTTTTTGAAAAAGATTTTACTGTGCCAAAAAATAAAAGCAAGCCTCTGAACCTTTCTCTGTGTGCATTCTAATAATATAGACTACTTCAGAGAAATAGAAACCAGCCCAGCACATTCAAAACAGGATCTAAGAGCACTTACAGAATATTTATGGGGATATAAAGTACATAATAGGGAATATAATAAATAATATTGTAATAACTATGTATGGTGCCAGGTGGATACTAGACTTATGGGTCAGGGGTAGGGGGAGATCACTTTGTAAGTTATATAAATGTCTAACCACTCTGCTGTCCACTTGAAACTAATACTGAATGACAACTGTAACTGAAAAAAATGTTTTAAAACAAAAGAGGATATGCCTGGCTGGTGTGACTCAGTGGTTGAGCATCAACCCATGAACCAGTTCGATTCTGGGTCAGGGCACATGCCCAGTTTGTGGGCTCAATCCCCAGTGGGGGACATGCAGGAGGCAGCTAATCGGTCATTCTCTTTCATCATTGATGTTTCTAATCTCTCTCCCTCTCCCTTCCTCTCTGAAATCAATAAACAATATATATATATTTTAAAAGATCTAAGCAGTTAATCACCAAAATGGCTATGCATCAGTCCTCTTAAAACCTGTTATTTTCTAGAAATAATTTAAACTGTGGAACTATTGAGATTTGTAGGTGATTTTTAAAAATTATTATTGACGGTTCCATGAGTGTTCTCCCTCATGTTCATTTAATTTTTGGAAGTATTTAATTTAAACTTTCTTCATTCTCAAAAATACAAACCTTTTCCAAATTTTGAGCTTACCACCTCCATCACAGAATTTTTTTAAAAAGATGACCTCTAGCTATGTCATTTTAGTCAAGACTAGTCTTGGATCTGCTGAAAGAGGGACCACAGAGACAAATTAGAGCCAGTGGGAAAGAGATCTCTCTTCTGCATGGAATCAGAATACTATCAGAATACTTAATAGTAATGTCAGCCTGTAATGTGTCACCTTTCCCTACAAGGCCTCCAGCTTTCCAAATGCCCATCTGATCTGTGTCCACCCCTGGGACTAGATAGTGCAGTTCCCTGCCTGGGTGCTCGTTGATAATATCAAAACCTCATCGCTTAAGAAAAAGCCTGATATCAACACCAGGTTGGCCAACCGCTCAGCTCAGCCTCAAGAGGGTAAAGAATTTCAAGTGTTTTAAAAAAAAGAAAACCAGTAAGACAAAAGGGTGATGTGTTCAGTACTTGACTGCGAGTTAAAAAAACAGAATTCTTGTCACAACTCTTTCACCAAGTTGCTCTGTGACCTTGGGCAAGGCACTCAAACTTTCTGGACTTGGGTCCTTGTTTATAAAATAAAAGAAGTTGCACTATGGCCCCCGAAGTCCTTTTTAGTTATAAACAGTTCTAGGATTCTTACCTATGGTAGCAATAAGATCATCTAAAAAAGGTATCCCCTCGTCAACCCCTGTCACCACATCCATCTGTGAAGAGAGACTTAGGGGGAATATTGCAAATCTAGTGTCCATGGAAACAAAAATGTTAACAGTGAAAGATGCCCCATATGGCAGGATAAGACACATTCTACAATGCAACCCAGGAAAATGGACTTGAGGATTAAGGAATATTAGGGAGTTTTTAAAAATAGCAGTTCAGTTCTACTTTCTAATTTCTCCTCAGAAAGCAAACAGTAGATGTATCCACATAGTTAAGACCTTCTGAGATTCAAGCAATGTTGCTAATTTTTGCTTTAAAATGCCTTAGTCCTGGTTTCTTTCCGTGTTAGAAAAATCCTAACTTCCCTGCTTACTGATTATATGGACTCTCATTAAACCAGCACTGTGCTCAAATCAGAAGTCTCTTGCAGTGTGTGCACTGGATAATTAGCTCATAAAAAGATTTAATATTAGAACAAATAAAGACCCAGATGTCTCAGGTGGTTGGGTCCACTCAGTTTTCTCTCTTTCGTATATTTTACATATTAATTTTAAACTATAGGTGAAAACTAATGCCTGCTCTCTCTCAGTCTCTCTTTGATGTTGCAAAGATCAAAAACTTCCCTAAGGGAAGGTTTCTTGCAGAGAATACTGATTCCACGTATGACTAGTCCCCAAATCTGACTGCTAAGATGTGCGAGCAGGACTGAAATGCTCTGTGGGCCTCAGGAAATGGGCCACATCGTTAGCCACTCTCCAACAAGGATGGGGTGGGGACCTGGGGTCCATTTGGAAACTAGGTCACCAACAGTTGAAATTGGGATATACATCATAGTAACATCTGTTTAAGTGAAAGACCACTTCTATTTCCAGGAATTGCTTTTTGAGAGGGAAGGGGGAGTGGAGCTGGACACAGAACAGTCATGGTTAGCTAAGACGCAATTAGAATTCTGACTGGCATCAGAATCATGCAGGCTAATGGGTGAGGTCGGGGACTAGCCCGGGTAGCCTCTCTCTGAGCCATCTCTAGCACATATGTCGCCTTCATTCTGTCACCTCTCCCAGTGTTCACTGGAGAGCATGCTGGACACAGGGAGGTCAGGAGGAAAAGGAGAAAAGAATAGTGGGAGGGGGTAGCCGAGATGAGAAACGGTAATGGTGGGGATCAAACCTATTTCAGGCCCTCTTGTCTCTTTTCTCTCCATCTTAGGCCCCTCCTTCAGCTCTGTAAAGGAATGTTATAAGAGCAATAGAGAAAAGCTCTATCATGGCATACAGTATTAACCACAAGTCAAAAGATCTCCCATTAGAGCATTTATCTGAAATGAAATCTGAATCCCAGAGGAGAACAATTCCCCTCCCAAAATACAAGTACTGAGCTGGCTCCGACAGAGGAGCACCCCCTAATGAGTCAGAGTGATGAGCTCAGCCACTGCTCATACTGCCCACAAGATGCCCAACCCAGTCCCCACCACCCTGCGAAATTCCAGTTGTAAGAGGCACCCTTTAGCACATGTGGGAACCTCCTGGAGGGAGGGCTTGTTAAAACTGGCTCCACCCCCTGAGTTTCTGATTCACATAACTAACAAATTCTCGCGTGATGCTGATGTTGCTGCTCTGGGGAACCATACTTGAGAACCATTAATCCAGAACATCTTACAAACATTTGTTGTTCATTTTCATAATGGGAGGTCAGAAATGCATGCTGTGGAGCAGAGGAAAATGGGAGTCATTTCATTCTGGATTTCTGGGTTTCTATGTATTTGTTGTACTTTTACTGCCTCTGTTTCCCATGTTGTTGATGCAATTTTAGCACTGTTAATGAAATGTTAACAACTTTCAGAAAAACCACTTTGCTTTCCTCTTTGAAAGACAATGAAGGTTGAATAACAGGGAAAATGATATTTTGGAAGAAATTAGTGTTTCTGATGTATCCATGATAGCCTTGCTTCTTCCATAACTGACAGTAGACGTTATAGGGGGCATGTCAATTGAACTTTGATTTTCTTTCCAATCTTCAGGAAAACTTGTCAATTAAAAAGGTCCAGGTGATTTGTCAAGATTTACACAGGAACTATTTTTTAAAAAGCAGAAACAAGCAGGTCTGACCAGAAGAAATATTTTCTAACTCCAGTGATCACTTTTGATCATAAGCCTAACAAATAATGGGTCTGCCCAGGGAAGCTCAGGATTGCCGCTCACTGCATGTTGTTTCTGAAGCTCATCTTCTTTAGCTTCAAGCCTGAATGCAAGTGAGTTAAAAGAAAATGGATGATTTAAAACCTACCTTTGTGGTTGATTATCCATTCTCCAAACTCCCTTCTCTTAGGCATACACATGTTGGGAAAAACTCACAGAGCATGAAGAGCTAATAAAATGAAATAATGCATATTCATCAATATATTGATAACTGGAATTACTTAAGATTTGCAAGGACCACTGCAATGATAATATATTTTCTTATAATTTTACTTTTCCATGCTCAAAAAGCTTTATGAACTTTTTAAATGAATCTCTATAACATCCCTCTGAGGCAAATGAAGAACAGTTGTAATTATCCCCTTTTCACAGATGGATGGGTAGACACACAAAGGAGGGGACTGAATCAGCCAGGAAGGAAACCCAGCTAAGAGCCCAAATAATTCTAATACTATCTGCCTCTACAATCAATGCCATTTTCCTTTTTAAAAAAAAAAAAAATGTTTTATTGATTTTTTACAGAGAGGAAGGGAGGATAGAGAGTTAGAAACATCGATGAGAGAGAAACATCGATCAGCTGCCTCCTGCACACTCCCCACTGGGGATGTGCCCGCAACCAAGGTACATGCCCTTGACCAGAATCGAACCTGGGACCCTTCAGTCCGCAGGCCGACGCTCTGTCCTCTGAGCCAAACCGGTCAGGGCAATGCCATTTTCCTTTGATTCGTAATAACATGCTGTGCAAAAGTCTGAAGGCACTGTTATCATTCTTTAGTGATGTACCAAACTCTATGGAGACCTCTAAAGAGAGGACATGATGATGAGACTTGGTAAATATAGGCAGCAGCAGTGCATGTCTATGGAAACCCAAATTCAATTTCCTGTGTGGATAATATGATCAAGGTCCATCCATGCCGAATTCCATCAGCACCTGAGCAGCTGGCATCATGCTGTTTTTTTCATAAGCGCACACATAAAGAGGGTAATGTTTAACTAATAAATATAATTGCAAGGCTGCAAACTTCCAAAAGCACCCAACACTTGGGAATTTTTTCTGCGTGACAATAGTTTTCAGTGCAACCGGCTTAGAAATGGGCTGTCCCTGGCCAGAAGCCAGATGGCTAACACAAAAAAGTAGAACACAGACTCAAAACCTGCACTGCAGACCCTTTTTCATATCATGCCATGTTTTGCTAAGAAGAGATTCATACTACAAAACTGCGTTCTTTAGGAATTATTCGTTTTAATAATCCCAACTTTTAAGCAATGGACAGAGATAGGTCCATAAACCAGAAGGCCTGGAAGGCTCCAGTCTGCCGACTTCCTTGAGGCTCCTCCATATCCCCCGTCAGGGGTCTTCAGCAGCAGCAGGCGCCCCAGCTCTCCAGGGCCCTTGTTGTTCCTGCCCCTCACACACTCTCCCAGATGCCTCCATCCAGGGATCCTGAGACTGCAGGGGATGAAAGGCCACTACGCCCCCAGAGCGGGGAACCTCAAAGTACAAAGGTTTGGGGTTTTCCTTTTCTATAAGAACTGTTCTTTACTAAGTGCAGTACGTTTTGAAGTATGGAGTTCCCCTGTTCCAGGGGGATGGGGCAGAAACAAACCAAGTTTCGAAAGAGGCAGGCATTACAAAATGGGTAACCTGCTATTCTAAAAGTTTGCCTTAAATTTCAAAAAATAAAAATAAAGGGCATATCTGTGCAGTGTTCCTTCTAATATTTTAAAATTGAGAGGGTAACATGCTACATATACAATATGCCTGGCTGGTGTGGCTCTGTGGTTGAGCGTCAACCTGTGAACCAGGAGGTCACGGTTTAACTCCCCTTCAGGACACATTGCAGGCTCAATCCCCATAGGGGGAGTGCAGGAGGTAGCTGATCAATGAGTCTCATCATTGATGTCTCTATCTCTCTCTCCCTCTCCCTTCCTCTCTGAAATCAATAAAAAATATATTTTAAAGAGAGAGAGAGAGAGAAAGAGAAAGGGAGAGGAGCATGAGAACAGATAAGCTCTCAGGCTGGGAGGGAAAAGGAGAGAACGTGTTAGAGTTCAGTAAGGGACCAGGACTATGCTGGTGGTGGGGCAATCTCTGCTGACTGTTTAGCATCTTTCAGCTTGCAGCTATGACTACTGCTGTATCCACAATACCCTTTGGATACAAAATAAGTCAGAGAAGACAAATATTGTCTTCAGTTTCTTAAGTAACTCCCATAAACACAACTAAAGCAGATTTACCTTCAAAGCCATCCAAAACAGAAGTGGCTTTCAATAGCAAGACAGGCAGTGCCCAAAGAAATACATATTCTTCTAGGAAGGAAGAGAAAAGACCATGAAGTACATTCTCTCCATCAAGTACTTTGTATGGAAGGAGCTTTCCTGTATGGGTGTAATATTCATTCAATAAACTCTTCTTCAGAATCGTGCAAAGCACTGAGTTAGGTGCTAAGAATGTAAAAGGGATGGTCTGTGCCCTCGTGAGTCTTACACTATAATAAACGTAGATGTTTAAAAGTAAATGTAAGTGTGAGTTATGTAATAGGTTGAAAATTTATCATCACAACCCAGATGTGCTAAAGGTGCCTTTATCTTTTCTAATGGAAACTTCGTTCTTTAGTCCCCTTTTTGCTGATGGAAGAAAAATTAACTCAGTCTTGCCTCTTGAGGAAAACAGATTTATTACCTGTAGCTTTCCCCACAGTCTGGGTTTGGCTGCTTATGTGCCTGTGAGATAGTTACATGGCAGCTTTAACATTAAGGAGAATGTTCCTGCATATTATTAGTCAAAAAAGTCAGGAGTACATGAATGTAACTTTGTGTATAACTGAATTCTACATACATAGCACACAAACCATAGTTCCCAGCTCGGACTGGAAAAACATAAACTCGACAACTCTTGGTAATCATTTCCGCATTGGAACTTTTTCTCTTGTGACTAAGCACCAAGTCAAATTCAATTCTTCCTTCCTCTTGTCTTCTCTGTAGGGAGAAAGAACTAAGTTCCTGGGCCAGGGTCATCCCATATATCTCTGTTCTTTACGAAGTCCTCTTTTTTTAACGGAGATTGAGTCTCTTTCTTCATTCTGCATTTGTCCTGATTTCATAGGCTTGTTGGAAAAACTCTACGGTCAGTCAGTCCTCCAGATAGAGAAGGGGAGACTCAGAGGAGACGAGAGTAGATTGTAGAGCTGAGAAGTTGCCCCTGATCAACCACACCTCAGGAGATGCATATATATGGCCCACCAAAGACCATGTGCGCAACTGCACTATACTAATAGAAGCCAAGGCCACATTGCCAGTTCACCACGAAGGTGTTTTGAGAGGATCAGATAACATTTGGGAAATGGTGTATGTAAGAACATGTAAAGTGTTAAGTGTCAAACAGATGTTAATTACCATCATTATGACTGTGAGAAGTTTTTTAATGTCTTAAATATATTTAATAACATATAAGATTAAAAAATAATAAAACTTTGAGGGGGAGTGAGCGCCCAGCGAGCGGCGGCGGCCGCAGCAACTCCCGGGCCGGCGGGCGAGTGGCCACCGTAGGACCAGGAGGCAGCCCGCTGCCCTCAGCCCAGCCCGCTGGGCCTCAGGACCGCCGGGGCCTGGCCACCGGCCGGGCACGAGCCAAATTCAGCCAGCAGTGGCACGGCCAGGCCAGCATGGTGGACCACTTGCTTCCAGTGGACGAGAATTTCTCGTCGCCGAAGTGCCGGGTTGGTTATCTGGGAGATAGGCTGGTAGGCGGGCAGGCATACCACATGCTGCCCTTGCCCCTCTCGGAAGACGACAGTGACGCCTCCAGCCTCTGCTCCTGCTCCAACCCCGACTCGCAAGCCCTCTGCTCCTGCTACACCAGTGGCCCGGGCGCTGAGGGCCAGGACAACATCTTGGACTTCCTGCTCTCCCAGGCTACGCTGGGCAGTGGTGGCAGCGGCAGCATCGGGGCCAGCAGTGGTCCCGTGACCTGGGAGGCCTGGCGGAGGGCACCGGCACCTGTGAAGGGGGGGCATTTCTGCTTCCCGGAGTTTCCTGTCGGTGACCCCGATGATGTTCCAAGGCCCTTCCAGCCCACTCTGGAGGAGATTGAAGAGTTTCTGGAGGAGAACATGGAGCTGGGGCTCAAGGAGGCCCCAGAGAGCAACAGCAAGGACGTGGAGGCCTGTAGTCAGCTTTCAGCTGGGCCACACAGGAGCCATCTCCATCCTGGGTCTGGTGGGAGAGAGCGCTGTGCTCCCCAGCCAGGTGGTGCCAATGCGGGTGACACTCAGGTGGGGGGCCTGCACCCGATGGCCTCATCCCCTTGCTGCTGCAGATTCAACCTGTGCAGGTGAAGCAGGAATCAGGCACAGAGCCCTCCTCCCCTGGGAAGGCCCCGGAGAGTATCAAGGTAGCCCAGCTCCTGGTCAACATCCAGGGGCAGACCTTTGCACTCCTGCCCCAGGTGATGCCCTCCTCAAACTTGAATGTGCCCTCCAAGTTCGTGCACATTGCCCCTGTGCCCATTGCTGCCAAGCCCATTGGGTCAGGACCCCTGGGGCCCGGCCCCACCGGCCTCCTCATGGGCCAGAAGTTCCCCCAAGAACCCGGCGGCAGAACTCATCAAAATGCACAAATGTACTTTCCCCGGATGCAGCAAGATGTACACCAAAAGCAGCACCTCAAAGCCCACCTACGACGGCACGCAGGCGAGAAGCCCTTTGCCTGCACCTGGCCGGGCTGTGGCTGGAGGTTCTCGCGTTCGGATGAACTGTCAAGACACCGGCGTTCGCACTCAGGCGTGAAGCCCTACCAGTGCCCTGTGTGTGAGAAGTTCACGCGGAGTGGCCACCTGGCCAAGCACATCAAGGTGCATCGCTTCCCCCGGAGCAGTCGCTCCGTTCGTGCTGCCAACTGACCCCCCACCTCCACCCACCCACACAACCATTACCGCTACCACCTGCTCACCCCATCCCACCAGCCCCATCAGATCGTCCAGATCGCCCATATATTTTGTAGCAATAATGTATTTGCCTCCTTCAGAGAGAGGTGACAATGTTGCCAACCCAGCAGCCTGGGTTGATATGGGAAGAGGGGGGCTGGCCTGGGAGGCAGGAACCCAGAGCCCCCCCCCACCTGCTGCCTTTCCTAGGGAGACCCAGCCCCTGACCCAGGAGGCCGGCCTTTGTGCCTCTGCACCTTCGTGCCTTCCTGCGCCGCTGTCACAGGCCTCTGCTGCAGTGTCTGGGGGCCTGGCCCTTCTCCCACTGGGCTCCCTCCTTGGGCCAAGGCCAGCACTTTATTGCCCGGGAAGATGAAATGTGCAGTTTTGAAATGTCAGTTCCCACAGGGAGCCTCACTGGGGAAAAGGAAGTAGGCCAAAAGTCCTGGGCTGCACTGTGGTGTGCAGGTGGTTTTGTCCAAATGCTTTGCTCAGCCTGAATACCAGAAGGTATGGGCAGGGCTGTTAGGGGTGTAGGACCTGGCCTCCTGGTGGCTGCAGGATTGGGGTGAAAAGTCCCCCCTCTGGGGGCTGACAGTGCATGTGCTTCAGTTAAATGTGCAGGGCAGGCACACAGATGCAGGCTAGCCCCGGAGCACCTGCACCCAGTGTGGCTCATCCCCTCGTCCTGTTTCCCGACACCAGCCTCCAGAGCCACCTTTTGGGCGGAGAGGGGAACAGGCTGTGTAGCAAGTAGAAGAAGCAGATAAAGCCCCCAATCCCTATTTAGAAATGCATTCCTCATTTTGTCTAGAAATTAATATCAAATGAACTAGCTTGTTTTGATAGGTTTATTTCACATCCTATGAATGTATGTAAATAAACTGTACGTAGGTACATCTACATAAAATATCTTTTAATAACATCAGCATTTGTGTAAATTTGAAATTTTAAAAATCTATAAAGCTGGTGTATATATGTTACAATTATGTATATTTTCTTTGGTCCTTCATAAAAATATATTTACTTTGCCAATAAAAAGAAAAAAGAGCTCAATAACTTAAAAATAATAATAATAATAATAAAACTTTGAAAGGTCTTATTGTAAAAAGACATAAGAAGTGTGTAATGAAATAATGAATCTAAGTAATGATCATGAATGGCAGCTAAGACCACAGATGAAAAGCTGAGGGAGAACTTTATAATAGTTGGATTGTTACAGAGTAGAAAAAATTTTTAGGCCTGCTTAATTACCCAGCCACCTCAGCAGCTTACAGCCTGTGCAAAGTTTCTAGGAACTGAGCTCCCACACCTGAGTAACGGCCTACAAAGAACAAACAGATCAACCCACCTGAGCAATGGCCCACAAAGAACAGACAGATCAAAATTAAGAATAGTCCTGACCTTTAAGTTACCCAGAAATGAATAACAGGAGGATGATGAATAGCTTGGCTAAAACTACGCAATGAGCTTCTGTAACTTGGCTTTGCTTGCTATGGGAACCTGAGCACGGATGTAGTTGTCCCCTTTAAATATTGGACTCTGCAGATGGTCGGGGCCGCTTCTCCCTTGGGCTTCCCGAGTGGAGGAGCGGACACTGGCCAGTCAATAAAGGCTCTCTACATTTTAATCAGCCTGGAGTTCTGGTCATTCTGTCGCTCGCACTCCACAACAGATCAGTGTGACAATTCTTAAACTCACTGATGAAAGTTAATATAAAAAAGAGAGATAACCAGCCTTGGCCAGGTGGCTCAGTTGGTTGGAGCTTCGTCCCCTACACCAAAAGGTTGCAGTTTGATTCCTGGTCAGGGCACATACCTAGGTTGTAGGTTCAATCCCCGGTTTGGGTGCGCACGGAAGACAACCGATCAATGTTTTTCTCTCTCTCTCCCTTCCTTTCTCTAAAAAGCCTTAAGCATATCCTTGGGTGAGGATTAAAGAGAGAGAGAAAAAGAGAAAGAGAAAGAGAGAGAGAGAGAGAGAGAGAGAGACCCAGATATAGATGTATTCTGATGAAAGCATATAACCCCATTTATCCATTTATGATGAAAAATTAAACCTGAATCTAATCAAGACTGTCAGCCTAACTCCAGTTTTTAGGAAATGCTGGGGACAGAGGTACACTAAACTGTCAAACAAACCATGAGATGGAATCAGCCAAATCCAGAATCTGAGTATAATTATAAGACAAATGATTTGGTTTCTTCAATAAAGATAAACGGGAGAGGGAAAACTACGATTTTTTAAATATTTAAGGAGAATGTATAAAATGTATTGTCTAGCCCTAGCTAGTTTGGCTCAGTGGATAGAGCATCAGCCTGCGGACTGAAGAGTCCCAGGGGGGTTGTACAGGAAGCAGCTGATCAATGATTCTCTCTCATCATTGGTGTCTCTGTCTCTCTGTCCCTCTCCCTTCCTCTCTGAAATCAATAAAAATATATTTTAAATAAATAAATAAAATGTATTGTCTAGACTTTGTTTGACTTGACTTGAACAAACCAATTGATTTTTAAAATATAGGGGAACTTTGAATATTGACTGGATTATTTAGTGATGATAAGGGATTGTTGCTATTACTTAAATGGGCTATAGCATTGTGGGGTTTTTTTAGGCCTTATATATTAGCAATGCAAGTGGAAATGTTTACACGTGAAATGATATATTTATGTTTAGTTTAAAAAATTTAGTGTGGCAGGGGAGTGGGGCATATAGATGAAACAAGACTGGTTATGAGTCAGTAATTAGTGAAGCCAGGTGATGTGTACATGAGATGTTATTATAATATTCTATTTTTGTATGTGTCAATTTTTCTCTAATGGAAACGATTTAGGAGGAAAGGGGAAACAAGATGCACCAATTGAAAACAGTGTCTGAAGCTGAAAATATTATTACTCTGAAATTGAAAATAATCCAGCTAAGTTTCATTTTCTGTGTGTAAAATGAAAATACATTGCAAATGTGCTCTTAAAAAAGAAAGAGTCAGAACCACTGGGGATTTGTTATTTTTTGTTTCTTTCTTGTTTAATTTAGGAATTAAGAACTTTTAAAAAAAAAAGGCTACATAACTTTAATTTAATTGTTATTAACAACTGTTCACTGAGCGTACACTAGGTGCTAAACTTGCATTTTGCTGTATATATTTGTGGAATTTGAGCGATAGTATAAAACCAGCTGGGGATACAAGGAGACCAAGAAATTATAAGTCAGTGCAGGATAACACTGTATGTAACAAAACTAGCTAGCTACCCTCTAGAGATTTGTACTTCCCTCCCAGAGAATATGGTTTTAGGGGATGCAAATGTTCAGGCAGGGAGTACATCTCCCAGCACAAGGTGGATTGGAGCCCAGTGACTAGTTCTCAGCAGCGAAAGTGCTGGGACACGTCCCTACTGGACTGAGGTGGTCAAGAAGCAGGTGTGCCGTCTCAGCTCTTTGTCCAACTCCCATACAACTCTGGGAGCTTAGTGTTAAAGATGGCGGAGCCTCTGTCACCCTGGGTCCCTAAATGGCTGCAAAAAGCACTGCCACCACCATTGCCAATACACCAATACGTATTCACTATTATCAATGAACAACAAATATCCATGTATGATGTTAAACCAGTGATATTTAGGGTTTTATCTGTTATAGGGGCTAGTATCAGTTGTTAATTGGGATGCTGCCATGTATACTCAGGGTTGAGAAAAGTTCAGAAAATGTTTCATAGAAAAGATGGAACTTGAGCTGGATTTTGAATGATAAGCTGTATGGCAGTGGCTAAACGGAGAGGGGTTAGGTGGGTGGGATACCAGAATAAGAAACCAACACAGGAAACACAACAGAAATTCGTATACAACTTGGGGACAGTGAAACCATTCTGATCAGCAGGTTAAGGTTGGGGATAGTGGGAAATAAGGATGAAGAGGCAGCAAGGGATCAGAGGATTGAGATCCTTGAAATTTTAGGACCTGGTTCAATGGAAACCACTGAAGTTTCTGGAATACAAGGATGACTGATAAAAGATCTATATTAGGGAAATTAGTGAGACAAGAGTGCAAGATGGACCCAAGAGAAAAGGATTAGTCTGAGTGACATCCAGTTTTGATATATGTAAGTGCAAGAACCGTCTTAAAGCACAAATCCACAGGGCTTGACAACAGAGAAACAAACATGAAACCAAAAGGTTATTCAATCAGATCTGTATCTAGTCCTAACTCTCAAAATTGTCAGTTCTATTTTTTAAGGCATATTATTTAATCTCACTGAGAGTCTTTCTTCCTTTGTAAAATGAGGGAATAGAATCAGATGACCCCAAAGGTCTTTCCATCTGTAAAACCTTAAGGTTATGAAATCATGAAGGAAAAGATAAAACCACATGAAAGATATATCCAGTAGGAGGAGGCAGAGAAAGGAAAGTATTCCATAGTATGGGCTGAAACAATTAATTTGAACCGGTCCCCTACAGGTGGATACTTGAATGTTTGTTTTCTTAAGTAAACTAAGAAAGCACTAATTTCCATCCTGAAAGTAACTACCAACACTATTGAGGGCAAATAGGAAAAATAGGAAAATCCAAGTTTTCTGAGACTCCATGATTGGCATTCAATAAAGATACCACTTCGCTATAGTATTTATTTCACAAATTCATAAGGATCTTTGGATAAATATGTAGACAATGCTTGACACAGGTTCAATTATGTTACAGAATGGAGGCCAAGATTGATGAAATCAAAGAAGAAATGTGTTCACAAACATATATCTGACACTATACAGATTTTCAAACCTTCTGATTTATCAAAATAAAGTGTTGGGTGATGGAAAGGAAAACATGGAACTTCAATTGTATTTCTGATCATGCTGCTTGATCAGAAGAGCAGTTGGTAAAAATGAATTTTAGAGCAACAGGAAAAGAGGGAATTGGTGATAAAATGAGTTTAGCTAACATTTAGTAAGCTTCTGGTACTCTAAGGTGTACCTGAATTTTTATAAACGATATTAGATTTAATAAAGGTATTAAAGCTGTGGACACTGATATCAACCTCTATTATTCAAGGGATCTGCAGAAAGAAAATCAGTGTGGGGGTGGGAAAGACTACAAATAAGAATAAAGGGAACAAAAGTGAATTAAAGAAATCAGGGAAAAGCTTGTGAATAGGATAAAATGTACCTTTTCATTGTGATCAATTTTATAAGAAACCCAAATGGCCAATTTTGAATTCTCCAGAATCATGGTGTTTTTGGACACACATTCCCAGCTTCTGAATTAAGCGCTTCAGTAAGATTTTCTGTACTACTTGAATACTTACATTCAAAATGGTTGCCATAGAAAAATAAACACATTGACCTCGATTTTAATATCGATCAAAGCAGTAATCAAGGTAATTGTGACTGGAGGCTTCATTTGAAAAACAAAGGGAAGGGCAGGAAAACTCAGTAGATAGAAGCGAGGTTGTTGGGGGAAAGAAGTGTCTTATCGCAATGGACAGATGATGTTTCGGGAACTGAAAATAAAGATACCATCATTAGTGGGATGCACACCTGTCCATAATGAAGTATTTGTCTCAAAATAGATTTTCTTTGAGCCTTAAACCTACATTCTGCTGTGTCCCTGAGGATATCACAGGATGGCCTATTTTCACTTGTTAATCCCAGTCCTAAATGCTAATCTTTTACTTTGCCTGTTAAAGGATAGTTTAAATTGGTATGGATTGCAAAACTAGACATGTATTAATATATCTTTTCTGGCCCTGACCTAGCAGAGCATGAGAAGCATCTGGGGTATGAAATAAATGCAGAGTGGTGCTCAAAAGGGATTATATTTTAAATTGCAAATGCAGCATTGATTTAGTTTCTGTTTTGCAGATTCTTTTAATTCTACAAAGAAGAAAACCGCTTGCAATATTGAACCACTCTTGTCTGCAGTCTGTAAACATAGAGAATCTTAAGTCAATGGTCTTAATCAATTTAGCACATTTCCATCCCTTTTTCGAGATGTAAATTCAATATCCCGCCACTACAACCTTGCCCGCAGTCTTAACATATAGATTGCAATGTACTAGAAGATAATATTGGAATTTCACCTAGTTAACCTCATTTGAATGCAAGTACTTTAAGAACATATTTGTTTAGGAATTAAATTGTTTGTTTTTCTGTTACACGAATTGTCAAGATATATTTATGAAATAGGACTCTGCAAATGAATCATTAATCTAGAAGAGCCTTGGACATGACATTCTGAAAAAATAATTTACTTGCCATTTAAAACAGAAATATAACTTGCCTTCCACGGTTTCGCTGGGCTGGGTTGGTCATGCATGGTGACGGTGACACTGAATGGGAGCCAGCCTGGGGGGTCGTGAGGTAACTGGGTCTGCTGGTGAGTGGCTCAGAGGCCCCGTGGGCATGCGGGCTCACTGTGGAGCACTTCCGCCCGCTGTGCAGTAGCATTAGCCAGGGTGCCACAGACTTCAAATACATGGCTTCCTCCCACTCCTTAGTCTTAGAGTCGGTCTTAGAAAGAACTACTGAGCTACTTGGTGTGGGCACAGAGGAGGTACAGGACCCAAAAGGAATAAGAAAGGGTACTGTTTCATACACATATTTATCTCACTTTATCCTCACAACTACGCTAATAGTTACTGTTATTACCCCTTTTGCACAAATAAGGAAATTGAATGTCAGAGAAATCAAGTAATTTGTCTAAAGCCACCAGCTAGTCTGTATTCAAACCTGGACTGTAAAACCCTGTGTCTACCCATCACACTACAGAAATGGATCTCAGCCTGAGTGCCCAGGGAAGCTCCCCAGAGGAATCAGAACTGGAAACGGGCAGTAAAGGCTGCAAGGATTGGATGAACAGGGAGAAAAGGCGAGACCTGTCTAGAGGGAAGAGCAGAAGAGAAAGGACAGAAGTGGGAATGCCTGTTTCTGGAACAGTGAGGGAACGAGCCTCGCGGGGTTAATAGATCATTCTATTTGGAATAATAACGTAGGATTTTTGCACTTGAAAGTACATTCATGTAAAAAAAAAAGTACATTCATATCCATCTCATAGACATAGATTCTCAGAACAGATCTTTCAGTGAGGGACAAGTTATTATAATCCCTCTTTGCATACATACAGAAATAAAAGCTCAAGAAGATAAGTGATGCCTCCATCACATACCCCTCCCACCACAGGGCCTTTGTATATATTGCTCCTTCTGCCTGGAAAATACTTCCTCTCCTTTATCCACCCATCAGCTGTTTAACCTTGACTTCCTCAGAGAGTCTGCCTTCATCAAATCCCTCCCTCGTGTCTATACTCATTAAACCATGTGCTTCTCCTTTGCAGGATTTATCATACTTATTCTACTTGTTAGTGGAAATATATGCAAAAAGATTAAATCATTGAATGAACACATTAATAGGACCCAGCTCTGCCTAGGGTTATTGCTCATACATTTTCCACATTTTTATGCTATTTATAAAAGGTACAGTTGAAAGAGCTGAGGCTATTTTACCTGGGAATGAGAAACTTCAGGCGAGAAGACCTGACAGTTGTCTTCAAATGTCTGAAAAACTATCATGTTGAAGGATTAGACATATTCTGCATAACTCCAGAGGGCAGAACAAAGAAAAACGGGGTGAACATCTAGGGAAGCAGATTTCATTACAGCATGAGGAAGTGAAATATGTAGCAACGAGACCTGTCCAAATTTGAACTGGGCTGGCTTTTAAGGAGGTGAGTGTTCAAACAAAGGCCGAGGAACACCTGTCAGGCTGTTGTAGCGGAAATTCCTGTTCTGGACGGGAAATTTTTAGCTACTTAATATGCTTCTCTAGCTCTGGCAGGGACTTGAAAGCAAAATTGAATTTTATTTGAACTGACCTCAAAAAGAGAGAGCTGCAATGAGTAATTGTTCTTACGATGCCCTACTAGCATTGGACCCTTTAAGAAATACATCTGCAACTGTGGGTGGCCACTTCAGTGCCATCGCTGAGGTCTTTAAGAGCTAGCATTCCAACAGTAGTCAGGGATGTGCAGCTGCCACTGTGACTAAACAGCAGGGAACACTCCAGTGGACAACGGATGATTCCAGGGTCATTCCCCTCCTCCAAGCAGAATCTCCCTGTTCCCCACCCTCAGTCCACATACACACAAACACATTTCTATGCTGGAAGCTACCGCGGATGTGCTGACAGATCTTGTTCCAAACTATTATTGGAAGCTGCCCTTTTCCCAGCTACTTAGGCAACCCCCTGTGCTGAGTACCACTTTACAGCAATGTTTCTCTTCATGCAAACACTCAGATCATGAAAGAGACATTGGGAGAGAAGAAAACTAAAAATCATCTTTTTAATACATTCATTTCTATCTTAAATTCACACACACACACACACACACACGATCTTAGAAAATTATGTGGAGGCTGAAAACTAGGAATTCTGAGTTAGAACTTGATGTCTAAGGATGCTAATAGATAGACAGGTGAGCTTGCAGATCTCTAATTTTATTTTCAGCAGGCACAGGCCTGGACCAACAAGGGCAGTTTTTCTTTAGAAAAATGTAATCTGAGTATCAAAGAACCAGTTTGCAGATTTTGGAATTCAGCCCATTTGTGGACAATCCAATTCAACATATTGTAATGTTAAAATTATAAGTTATACTTAATCACTTATATTTCAAACCACAGTGTCCATTTTGTTTAAAAGGTATCTGGTAATCCAATCATTAAATATTTATTAAATACCTACTATGTGCTAAGCACTATGGTAGGCACTGATTATAGGGAGGTAAACAAAATAGATATGATCTCTGATGTTACAGGTTTATAATCTAATTTAGAAAATAAATTATAAACACCAAGTTAATACATAACACAAATTGTGACAACATGAAGGAAAAGAGATACTCCTAAAATCACAGTAGACTTTTCTGAAGAAAAGACATTTCACTGAGAAATTAAGAATAAGTGAAAATTAACCTTCTGAGGGGTTAGAGAAAGGACATTCCTGGCAAAAGGCATGTCCCAAAGCTCTGTAATAAAAAATAATTTGATTCCTTCAAGAAATGGAAAGAAAGCCAATATGAGCAAAGAGGAAAAGCCTCAAGATGACACTGGAAAAGTTTGCAAGGGCACAGCTTGCAGAGCCTTGAAAATTGAAGGTTACTCTAAATACAATGGAAAGCCCAGCTGGCAAGGCTCAGTGGTTGAGCAACGCTATGAACCAGGAGGTCATGGTTCGATTCCCGGTCAGGGCATAAGGCCGAGTTGCGGCCAAGTTGCTGGGGCAGGAGGCAGCCAGCCAATGATTCTCTCTCATCATTGATGTTTCCATCTCTCCTTCTCCCTTCCTCTCTGAAATCAACAAAAATATTTTTTAAAAAATAAATTCAATAAG
This sequence comes from Myotis yumanensis, assembly GCF_028538775.1. NCBI lineage: Eukaryota > Metazoa > Chordata > Mammalia > Chiroptera > Vespertilionidae > Myotis > Myotis yumanensis. The sequence continues at coordinate 69,517,007 of NW_027223760.1, read as the reverse complement.
AAGCCCAAAAAGAGGGGAGTGATGTAATTCACATTTTTAAAATGATTATTCAACAGGTCAGATGTGGAAAATGGATTAGGTGGAAGCAAAAATCATGTCTCTTTCTATATAAACTCCCCATTCACAAAAATGACAACTTCCAATTCATAAACATATTAATGTAGCATTTTAGAGTTATTTCTTTTAAATAATTATAAAACTTTAACATCCCACACATTTTGTTTGTTTACTAACCAACTCTCTCCTAAGGAAACATGCTATTGCTAAATGAATGAAAACTGATGAAATCTTTTCTATTCAGGCAGTATAAATTCTAACTTACTAGTACATTGAAAATGAAAGCAAAGTACTTTTTCCAAGACAGAGGAAGGAATAAAAATAAATGCCTTTTCATGTAATGTTGCATTCAGAACATTGTCTCTATTTTACAATCAGGGGAAACTATGCACTTCACTGAGGATGCTGGGACAGAAACAGCTAGAATTAGACATTCTTCATGAGTGGCTATTTCTGTTTTTGTTACCCAGTAACTATTTCTTTCTGTGGAGCATGTAGGAGCGGGCAGCCAGTCCTCTTCATCATTTTCATCAAAGTTAAGTGTAGACTGCCAGCAAAATCAAATATGTGTAACTGGGTAGCACAATAATACTTTGAAAAATAATGTGCTCTTCTATTACTGCTGTGAGAACAGAACCCATGGCATGGTTAGTTCCGGGCAAGAGGGGGATGAAATTAGTACATCTTCAAGAAGGACTACAAATGCAAAAGTGATACTTGGCTCCTGGCATTCACAATAGGATCTTGCAGCAATCCAGGCTGTCTTCCAAATTCCCTCCCCACTCCCTAAGCATCCCCAAAGGGTCTAATCACACAGTTTTGCTTGTTTGTTATGTGATTTATTTTCTTTTTTTCTTATAAGCCAATCTCTCTGACTTTAAAACTAATGGTATATCTACTATATAAATAGATTCTTTTAAAATACACTTTTTTATTTCAGAACAGCTTTAGATTTACAGAATAACCACAAAAACTAGTATAGAGAGTTAGATATTCTGCACCAGGGTTTTCCTATAATGAATGTCTTCCATTAGTATGGTACATTTGTTAAAATAAGGAACTAATAGTGATATACTATTATTACAGTCCTTACTCTATTCAGATTTGCTCAGTTGCTATATGATGTTGATGTGAAAGTTGATGCTTTATGGAAATAGGATATTACATTTGGAAAAGGAAAAGAAAACCTTACTTCTTTTAATCCCAGAGGATTGTGGAAATGTGTGTGTGTGTGTGTGTGTGTGTGTGTGTGTGTGTGTGTGTGTGTGTAAAGGAGATAGAGATAGAGAAAGAGATAGAGATAGAGGTAGAGATAAAGATAGAGATAGAGATAGAGATAGAGATAGAGATAGAGATAGAGATAGAGGTAGAGATAGAGATAGAGGTTGAGATAGAGGATGAGATAGAGGTTGAGATAGAAGTTGAGATAGAAGTTGAGATAGAGGTAGAGATAGAGGTAGAGAGAGAGAGAGAGACCAAGAGAAAAGCAGTCAGTGAATTTCATTAAATCTGTGGTTCTCAAACTTTAATGTGCCTCAAGTCACCTGGAATGCTTGTTAAAACACAGTTGCTGGGCTCCACCCCACCATTTCTGACTCAGTAGGTCTGGGGTAGGACTCAAGAATTTGCATTTCTCACAAGTTCCCAGGTGATGCTGATGCTGCTGTCTCAGTGAGAACCACTGTTTGCAATAAATGTAAGTAATCCCAAAGGCAAAGGAGTTCCTTGTCCTTGATCTTCATGCAGTGCCCTAGAAAGAGACCATCTCTAAGACGGACTCCTGCTTCAAATCTCCCCAACTCATCCCTCATCAATGGATATTTGTTACTTATTCTGATATTCGAATATATTAACCACATCCCTCTCTCATTTATATTAGGGCATCTTCTTAAGGAGAGAAACAGGTTGGGTCAGGGCATCTCAGAGATTGACCAGTTTTTCCTAGGAAAACATAGCATTACCTAAGGGACAGTTTAAACTCCCAAACCTAACTATTCTTAAACCATATTGGACACATAGTCAAATTTCTTTCTCTTTCATTTACCTCGCCAATAACCATGTCAGGCTTCATAAGGCCTTCTGCTTCCCTATTTCCTGTTGGTATGGTGGTGAGCCATCTTCAGCAGTGTGAATGATAAAGACTATACCTTCAAGAATGGCAAAGCCCAAAAACAGAAGGAGCCTCAGACCCAAACACTACCAAGCCACCTTACAGATACTGGATTTTACTTATTTAAGTCATTGTATATTGGACTTACTTAATACAACAGTCTAATCAGTATCCCAACCAATACAAATGGAATGAGAGATATGAGTGGTGTGGGAATAATACATAAATTCATTGCAGTGCAGTGCTTTAAATGTGCAAACACATATTTCCTGTTATATTTTCTATGCTGTTTGTCACTGATTCACCCAAGATTTCAATTAGATCAGTCCTTTAATGTTTCACTCTTCTTATTTCCAGTCTTCCTTCTCTTTTTGGACTGTTCTTTGTCTATCATCATTGCATTTATTCAAGTCTAGCAATCTACGTAATTTTACCTCATGTTTTATTAACATTTCTTCTACAGTGGCTTTAGAGTTGTTACAATTTGCTCAGGCATTTTTTTAAAACCCTTTCATATATTCAAATATCAGAATAAGTAACAAATATCCAAAAGAGTATACTTGTTTTTGTCATTATCAATTTTTTACTTCCTGGTGACTTAATAGATATGATAATGATTATGGTGATAATGTGAAAATTATATCCAGCTGAATCTTGGGACAACATACCTAAGAATAGAAGCATGTATTTATTTAGATGTACATATTTATCTTTATTTATTGACATATATATCCCCTAAATTTTTAATTTGTATGTATGTATATAATAGACACAAAGATAACTTCTATTGAATATAAAACCCTATAAAATATGTTTAAAATCCTTTTATTTAGTAGTTAAATATTTTAATCAGGTTTGTCTCTTCATAAACTCAATACGTATTCATATAATGTTAAATATTCTTAATACTTTTACCAAAATAATGTATTACAGGTAATAAAAATAACCTCCCAAGCATTGCCACTCAGACTGTAGGACACTATATCAATTCCATCCTCAGTGAATACCAATTTTGAAATATTTTTGGTTATTTATAGAAATCACAATCCTTCAGAATACAAATCATTCAAAACAACCAGTAAACATTCTGAATTCCTTTCTGAACTGTCAGATCATTAACTTAGTTTAGCCAAGATAAAACAATTTGAAAAATGAATGTACATCACAGTAAATCTCTCTCCGGAGCCAATTAATGTAATACTATTCTGCATTTCTTCCATTGAAAGCACCAATAGTCAGAAAGTCCTCTTTCCACACAAACAAAAAAGTACAGCTTTAAAATTAAAATAGATGGCATCATCATTTTTACAAAATTATAAAAACATGTCAAATTTTATTTAAAACATTTTGGAGTACTTTTAAATATAGTTTGGAAGAAAGGAATAAGTGAATGTGTTCTATTAAGCTCAAATGCTTCAGGAAACCACAAGATAATCTTTTACTCATCATAGAGATGGGAGAAGAAGCCATGACTAGGAGACTGAAACAATGAAACTTTGTGACCAGCTACCAGAATACAGCAAAGCCAGAGACATAAGCATTGCCTGGGAGCCAGTGTTCAAGACAGAACCAGTCGTCAAGAGCCCAGAGAACCATCGTGAGCTAAGGAGCACACACATGCAGTTCAAAACAAGTCTTGAGTCCCACGGAAAACAGAGTCCAAACCAAGGCACAAAATCAAGAATCAAAACAAGAATTCAGAATCATGCACATGGAGCACGCACTGTCCCACCCACTGGTTATTTAAGTAGATCCAGCTGCAGCAAGATAGTGTGTGTTCTCATGTGCGGGATATAAAGCTGAAACTCGTGGACCCAGACAACAGTGTGGTGGTTACCAGAGGGAAGGGGTAGGGCTAGGCATGGAGAGGCCCTAGTATATGGTGATAGAAGATGGTTTGACTTTGGGTGGTGGACACACAGTGCAATAACACGGATTTTGTATCATAAAAATGTACGCTTGAAACCTATATGATCCTTTTAACCAATGTTACACCAATAAATTTAATTAAATTGATGAAGTAAATGTTTTAAAAAAGAATAGTGTGTGTTACCTGCATATGAATCAGTCCTAGCCATTCCTTCCACTGCAGTGGCCTCCCAGATACTGGGAACACCAATAAATTTAACTAAATTGATGAAGTAAATGTTTTAAAAAAGAATAGTGTGTGTTACCTGCATATGAATCAGTCCTAGCCATTCCTTCCACCGCAGTGGCCTCCCAGATACTGAGGACTAAGCATGCCATTCATTTTTCCCATTAGCCATCCATTGGGACTTCAGAAGGAACGTCAGACTGGTTACAGACTAAATAAAGAACTTATATTTTCTTTTCATGTCTGAGTTGCAGTGTGAGTTAAATTTCCACCCTGCTACATTAGCTATTGGCTGGACTTCAAGCAGAATTAAAGGGCAAAGCAAGTCTGAAATTAGGCATGGGAATGTTCAGCTAGCCAGAGCTAGGAGATAAAATGAAATGGAAAAACACACACACACGCACAAAAGCAAGCAAACAAACAAACACCATACACCTTTTTTCTTTTTCACAGCTTTGTTCACATAGAATTCATATGCTGTACAATTCACCCAGTTAAAGTGTATAATTCAATGGCTTATAAAATATTTAGACTCGTACATTCATCACCACAATCAATTTTAGAACAATTTTATTACCTCAAAAAGAAACTGTACTCCCCTGAGCCGTCACTCTAGGCAACCACTAATCTACTTTCTGTCTTTATAGATTTGCTTATCTGAACATTTCCTAGAAATAGACTCATACAATAAGTTTTTTTAAACTAGTTTCTTTCATTTAGCATGTTTTCAATGTTCATCCATGTTGTAGCATGTTTCAGTACTTCATTCCTTTTCATTGCTAAATAATATTCCCTTTTATGGACATGGCAGATTTCATTTATTCATTCATCAGCTAATGGACATTTACATTATTTCCACTCTTTGGCTATTATGAATAATGTTACAATAAATATTCTTGTATAAGCTCTTGTATGGACACATGTTTTTACTTCTCTTGAGTATATACTTAGGAGTGAAATTGCTGAATTATATGGTAATTCTATGTCTAACTATTTGAAGAACTGCCAAGCTGTTTTCCAAAGTGGTTATACCATTTTCCATTCCCACCAGCAGAGTAGGAATGGAATATGGATTCCAATTTCTCCACATTCTTGCCAATAGTTGTTATTATCACTTTTTAATTATATCATCCCACCATCTATTTGAAAAAATCTCAAACAGATCTAGATCTTTGGATCTGGTAATTGAACCAGTTCCCTGGTTAGAGAAGCCTACTTACAAAAGGCAAAAACCTGAGCACAGGCATGCCTAATGAACAAGAAGGAAAGAAAAGACCAGAGTTGTTTGGATATGTGTGGGGATGTGTGGGGGAGGGGGCTGGGGGAAGGTGACCATATGAAATCACCAATAGTCAACCATTTTTTGGCCTACAAAAATAGTACATTCATATGATTCAATATAATACAAAATAATTCCCATGGTGTGTAGGATGAGTGTTTAGGACTTGTAGGTGAATTAGTTAGATAAATAGTTGGGGTGAGTAGGAAGAGCCTTGCATTGCCTTCTGAGTTTCAACTTTATCCCGTTGGTGATAGAGAAGTCAATTCACAAAGGAATTTCTGACAAATGGCAAATAAATGTATTCTTTAATGTTTAAAATATTTTAGGTTCAAAAGAAAACTCTACATTATTTTCTGTACCCCCCCAAAAAATATTTAATGATAACATTCAATATTAATAAGGATTCAGGGAAACTGACTATTCTTATATATAAACTTGAAAGACTTTTCTGGAAGGCAATCTGAATACCCTATGACCAAGCATTCTTCTTCTAGGAATTAATTCCAAGGAAATAGTCATACATACTAAAAAAAGAAAAAGAAAAAAGTTTAGCCACCAGGATATCCTTAAAGTCCAAAAATATCAAGTTGATTAAATAAATAATGAACCATCCTATACAGATACTTCAAATATTTAGATAAACATGTAACAACATGGAAATGCTCATGAAATTTTGGTATATGAAAAAAATTAGATTATAAAAATATGTGTGTAAGTCAGGGCTCTTAAGAACTACATCAAAAAAAAAAAAAAGAACTACATCAGACTGACTAGGTTTTAATTCAAAGCCGCCATTTACAGTCATGTGACTGATCAAGTAACCTAACATCTCTGTAATGCAGTTTTAATATCTATAAAATGGGGATAATACCATAACGTACATCCTAGGATTGTTGTAATAATTGAATGAGTTAATACACATAAAGCACTTTGAAATTTGCCTGACACATATTTTTTTTAAATATATTTTACTGATTTTTTACAGAGAGGAAGGGAGAGGGATAGAGAGTTAGAAACATGAGAGAGAAACATTGATCAGCTGCCTCCTGCACACTCCCCACTGGGGATGTGCCTGCAACCAAGGTACACGCCCCTGACCGGAATCGAACCGGAACCCCTCAGTCCGCAGGCCAACGCTCTATCCACTGAGCCAAACTGGTCAGGGCTGCCTGACATATATTTTAAACAGTAAGCCACTTATCTAAGAGTTATTTACTGTTAGAATTTGTTGGCAGTAAATTAAGTCAACTTTTAAGCTAATTAAAGAAGTAAAGGTGGAAAGACAAAACCTTGGGCAAGAACTATACCCAAAACATTCCGCAGAGCTCGTCCTGTGAAGTTACCACCGCAGCTGCCAAGCACTGACCCCATGGCTCGTACTCAGATGCTGGACACTGCACACTGCCATGGTACAGCTGTCTCTGCTGCACTGGAAACCGGATGCAGCTGCCATCGCCACCGTCCCCTGGCCAGAATGGATTCTGCGTCATTCCTGCTGCTTTGAGTCACCAGCTCCTGAATCAAAGTCTAGAGAGGATGCATCTGCGTGGCTGCACCCAGTCCCCAGTTCCCAGATGTCAGGGAGGTTGAGAAAAGAGCACTGAGTGTTTTTATCATATAGAAAAGGCAGATTCTACTTTACAAGACAGAGGATTCAACACGGAGAGCAAATTTACACACGGGCAACAAAAGAAAGATATAAATGATTCTTTTGTGGTTTAAAAATACAGGTATAACCTAAATAGATAGTTACATGCAAAGGAAAAAGGACTAAAAGGATATGCATCAAAGTGTTAATGATTAATTGTGAATTGACCATTACGGTTGATTTGAATTTTTTTATCTCCTCTGTGACTTTCCAAATCTTCTATGGCAAGGGAAAGACCTATCCTCTTTTAAAGCAAGACTGGACAAAAGCAGATCTCTGTTTTGAAAAAGAATTGAGTTTTTCTGAGAAGTGGCCATGGAATGGGAAGTGAAAGACTAGGCTCAGGTGGTCATTGTTACCCTTGAGCAGGCCCTTGCTACTCAAAGGTGGTCCACAGACAGCAACATCGGCTTGACTCAGAGGCATTTAGAAATGCAACATTTCAGACCCCAGCTCCAATCTACTGAAAGCAGACACGACTCATCAAGAGATATTCTAGAAGTATAAGCAGCAAGGCTTGACAATTAACAATATGGAAAAAAGTCATGAACTTTGGAAGCATTTCCAAACTTGAAAGAAGGCAGGGTCATTAACAACAATGAATTACTAAAACAGGATCCAGTTTTAATGGAAAAAGATAAATTTGGGTTTAAACACATGAGATTTGAGAACTTGAAAAATGGCCAGATGGATATACTCAGCCTGGGAAATGTAAAACTGGTAGCCAATAAGAAATGTCAAGATTTGGTTTACGCCGAAACCGGTTTGGCTCAGTGGATAGAGCGTCGGCCTGCGGACTGAGGAGTCCCGGGTTCGATTCCGGTCAAGGGCATGTACCTGTGTTGCGGGCACATCCCCAGTGGAAGATGTGCAGGAGGCAGCTGATCGGTGTTTCTCTCTCATCGATGTTTCTAACTCTCTATCTCTCTCCCTTCCTCTCTGTAAAAAATCAATAAAATATATTTAAAAAAAAAAAGATTTGGTTTACAAATTTAAGAGTAATCTAAGGAACAGAGATAATAGAAGCCACAAGAACACGCAGAGCAAGAAAAGACATCCAAACAAGATTTCTTAATAAGACCTATCTGCTGGAAACAGGAGAGAAAGAGAAATAAGACAATAGGTGGCCACTACTAAGATCATCAGGAGACTGTAGTGTCAAAGAAAGCAAAGAACAGATGTTTCATTATTATTCAATTCTTTCCTCCTTTCATGCCAAACTAGGAGTGGTTTACACGATTATACTTGCTCTAAACAGGATAGTGATGAATTAATGGAGATCTTAATTCTTAAGACATAGAAGGACTAAAATATTTGGAGCAGGGTAGAAGAGAACACTGTAACTTGGATGTTATAGCAACAACATCCCAGGTCTCATCATCAGAAGGTATTTAAAGTTTTGTGGCTTTTTAAAAAGTTGTGGTGAAAACTGCAATTTTTACAGTGTAGTGTTGCAAATCAAATAAGACCATGACTTATCTTTGTTTCATTCATTCATTCAACAAACATTTGCTGACCACTTCTATGAGCCAGCCACTCTCCTGGATGTTGGCAAAACAGTTACAGATCAGACAAAGCCCTTTGCCCTTCTAGGGCTCATATTCTGGAGAGGGAGACAGATAATAAACAGAAGAAATAAGTCAACATTTTATGTTAGATGTTGATAATTATTATGGAAGGAAGGGGTAAAGGGGTGGTTTCAGAGTTGTAATTTTACGGTAAAAGAGGTGATAGGGAAGATACCACAGGGAAGATAAGTAGACCTAAAGGAGGTGAGGAAGCCACTCATGCAGATGTTTGAAGGAAGCACATTCCAGGATAAGGCTGAAGTGGATATGGTGTGGTCAAGGAGGCCAGTGTGGCTGGACTGAGGGAGTGTAGAAGTGAGCAGGAAAATAGGACTAAGGCCATCGGAAGTTTTTAAGCATGAAAGTGACATCATCTGTCTTGGATTTTTACAGAATCATTCTGGCTGCTCTTTCATGAACAGATGGTAATAGGGAAACCAGAAAGGTGGCTATTGTAAATATCTAGGCAAGAATAACGGTGACTTGGACCAGGTACCTTTGACAGTTTTCTCTCTTTTCAGATAGCTACCGTTTTTGTTTTTCTCCTAGTATAGCATACTAAAGTGGGATGAGAGGAGGGGGAGAGAGATTGTGTGTATACCAGGGAAAGAAATGCAGAACTCTCAACTCTTCTAGTTAAATAATTCTAAGTGTTTTCACATTTATCTTCAGCCACACAGGAAAAAAAGGTAAGCAATGTAATCTAAAATTTTAAACTTAATTTAAACATGCTTAAATAATTAAATCTTCTTAGTTATTACAGCTTCAAGAAAATGTTTTTTAACAAACTAAAAATCAGTATCATCACCATGTCGATAAATTTGTATTTGGGCCAAAGTAACAATAGAAGAAACTTGTCATTTATTTTAAAGGCATAGCAATATTTTTGAAAAGGAGAGCCACTAAATAATGACTGATTCTGAAAGGTACTATTTTAAACCTTCCACTCCTTCAATGCTATAATTACAACAAAAATGTACTAGAGAGTACACACAGAGATCTGAGTCACATCAGGACATGTAACTTGCTTTTTCTATGGATCTGACACCAAAGGCTCCATTTATTTGCTAAAGATTAAAAGGATAAACTGATTATTTATTTTTCCAAAATACAGAGGCAGGATTCCAAGATGGTGGCGGATTAAGTGGAAGCTACACTGGCATTCTCCCAGCAGCAACCTGGAATTACAACTAAAACATAGAAAAATCATCTGAATAACCAACTGAAGACTAGCTGGAGAGAACCCTTATCACCAAAAACATAAAGAGGAGGCAACATCCAGACTGGTAGGAAGTGTGGAGGTGCGAGAGAGCTGGTTTGGCTCCCACAAATACTCAAAAAATTTATATGCAACCAAAAAAGGATCGGGAATAGCCGAAGCAATCTTGAGAAAGAAGAACAAAGTAGGAGGGATTACAATACCAGATATCAAACAATACTACAAAGCCATTGTAATCAGAACAGCCTCGTACTGGCACAAGAACAGGCATATGGATGAGTGGAACAGAATAGAGAACCCAGAAATTGACCCAAGCCATTACTCTCAACTAATATTTGACAAAGGAGGAGTAAAGACAGTCTCTTCAATAAACAGTGTTGGGAAAATTGGACAAGTACATGCAAAAAGTGAAACTAGACCACCAACTTACTCCATACAAGATTAAACTCAAGCAGACACCAGGGGGGTGAGGGCATGAATGGGTTTGGGTTGGGGGGGCATTGGGGAGATAAGGACACATATGTAATACCTTAATAAACACAGAAAAAAAGAATAAACTCAAAATGTATAAAAGGCTTAAATGTAAGTCAGAACCATAAAAGTCCTAGAAGAAACCATAAGCAGCAAAATCTTAGACATCTTTCATAGCAATATGTTTGCTGATACATCTCCTAGTGCAGTGATGGCGAACCTTTTGAGCTCTGCGTGTCAGCATTTTGAAAAACCCTAACTTAACTCTGATGCCGTGTCACATATAGAAATTTTTTGATATTTTCAATCATAGTAAAACAAAGACTTATATTTTGATATTTATTTTATGTATTTAAATGCCATTTAACAAAGAAAAATCAACCAAAAAAATGAGTTCGCGTGTCACCTCTGACACGCGTGTCATAGGTTCGCCATCACTGTCCTAGGGCAAGGGAAACAAAGAAAAAAATAAACAATGGGACTACATCAAAATAAAAAGCTTCTGTACAGCAAAAGAAACCATCAACAAAATGAAAAGGGATCCCATGGTATGGGAGAACGTATTTGTCAATGATACATCTGATAAGGGGTACATTTCCAAAATATACAAAGAATTCATACACCTTAACAAAGGAAGACAAGCAAGCCAATTAAAAAATGGGCAAAGGACCTAAATAGACACTTCTCCAAATAGAACATACGAATGGCCAAGAGACAGATGAAAAAATGCTCAAAGTCACTGATCATCAGAGTGATGCAATTTAAAATGACAATGAGGTATTACCTCACACCTGCTAGAATGGCTACCATCAATAAATGATAAGTGCTGGCAAGGATGTGGGGAAAAGGGAACCCCAGTACACTGCTGGTGGGGATGCAGACTGGTGCACCCACTGTGGAAAACAGTATGGAGTTTCCTCAAAAAATTAAAAATGGAACTGCTGTTTGACCCAGTAATCCCATTTCTATGAATATATCCTAATAATTCCAAAACACCAATCAGAAAGAATGTATCCACCCCTCTGTTCATAGCAGCACAATCTACAATAGCTAAGATTTGGAAACAGCCCAACTGCCCATCAGTAGATGAGTAGATAAAGAAGCTGTGGTACATTTACACCATGGAATACTGGGCAGCTGTAAAAAAAAAAAAAAAGGATCTCTTACCCTTTGAGACAGTATGGAGGGACCTGGAGAGCATTTTGCTAAGCAAAATAAGCCAGTCAGAGAAAGACAAGTATCACATGATCTCACTCACATGTGGAATCTAATGAACAAAATAAACTGATGAACAAAATACATCCAGAGACATAGAAGCATGGAACACACTGATGAATCTCAAAGGGAAGGGGAAAAGGGTTAGTCGGGAAGAGATTAAGCAAAGAACTTATGTGCATATATACATAACCCATGGACACAGACAATAGTGTGGTGAAGGCCTGAGGGGAAAGGGCAAGAGCGAGGGAGGGAGGAGGGGTCCATGGGGGGAAAGAGAGATATCTGTAATACTTTCAATAATAAAGATAAATTAAAAAACAAATAGAAAAATAAAATACAGAGGCAACTGTCACATTGAACATTGATTCAGAAAGAAGAGTTGTCAACACTATTAATATTACCCTAGATCAGCAATTTTCAAACAGTGTGCCGCAAGAATTTTTAAAACAAGCAATACCTGACTGTTCAGTCAGGGGTACTGACCTCTCTTCCCTTAGATTGTCAAATTAAAAAATGACAACAACATCACAGCAATAGCCATCAAATGTGAATGAATCCAAATTATACCTATTATTTATTAGATGGGCAAAAATACATATATTTTTTGGTGTGCCACAGAACTCTAGTAGTTTAATTTATGGATGCCATGAGATGAAAAGGTTGAAAATTGTAAAGAGATTTATTGTTTACAAAGCACTTTCACTACCATTATCTCATTTAAACCTCAGAATAAACCTATTAAAATCAGTTATTAATTTACAAATAAAGAAACCCAGACTCAGGGAGGGTAAGGGACTTATCCAATGCCAGTCAACTAATTAGCAAGTACCAGAGCTGGGAACAGAATCCTCACTTCACTGTTCTCTATACTATACCAACCCGTGTACTTTTCTAGATATAGAATTAGGGGGAATTTTTTTTTTTTCCCCAGTGCAGGAATAACCAGGTCAACAAGACCAAAGATGGAAAGCAGTATCTATGGAAAAGTGCTACTTGGGAATAATAAATAGTGTTACGGTAAATTCTGTCGACCTCATTTAATGTTAGGAAAACCAAGGAGCAGAGGTTTGCTAGTCAAACACTGGCTCTTTAATTATTCAGGGCTGGCTTGCCATGTAGGCAAACCTCAGGTCTTTTTCACTGCTTCCCTTTAAGGCTGCTTGATCTCCTGGCCTGCTCTTTAGCACCTCCACCAGAGGGCGGGCAGGGCAGAAGAGAGCGTTGGAACCTGTTTGATCAAAAAGTTGGAAGAACAAAACGTAACTCCCGATCTTAATTTAGGCGTTTGGAGTCTTTTTAGATTTCACTTGCTAATGAAAACTTTGCTACCATTCTCCTATGTAGACCTAGAATAAAGCATGCAGCAAAATTATTTCAGAACTAGAGAATAACCTTTCATTATACTTCTTTATATTTCCACTCTGATTTTTCTAAACGATAAGTATAAAATGTTAAATCTTAAATATGTACACTTAAGAACTGTGTGGAGCCCTAGCTGGTTTGGCTCAATGGATAGAGTATCGGCTTGCAGCCTGAAGGGTCCCGGGTTCGATTCCAGTCAAGGGCACATGCCTGGGTTGCATGCAGGAGGCAGCCAATCAATGATTCTCTTTCATCATTGATGTTTCTATCTTTCTCCCTCTCCCTTCCTCTCTGAAATCAGTAAAAATATATTTTTTTAAAAAGAAAGAAAAAGAGCTGTGGGGAAATACATGGGCAATGAACAAGAACAGAAAATTCAAGAGAGGAAAATCAACTAGCAGTGAACATGGGGAAATGTTCCGTTTCACAGGCAATTAAAGAAATAAACATTTAAAACAAAAAAAATATTTCATCTGTCAAATTAATGAATGTTACAAATGAGAATTACTGGTAAGGGTGTAGTAAAACAGGCATTTTAATATAGTTTTAGTGGAAATGTACATTGGAACCATATTTCTGGAGAGAAATCTAACCCCATAGAGAGATTAATCCTGACTAAAGAAAATCAGAGTAACTTCCTACTACCCAAGTAGGAAATTAACTAAAACCTGTTTTTTTCTCTCAAATCAAGTGAGCCCTTTCTAGTACATGAAGAATATAGACTCATGATATGATATATGATAAAAAAAAAGCAAGCTTTATGCCACTTCCTGCCCACTGTAGTCTCAAAGGGCTAGAAAAGGGAGGGCTCTTACCCCAGGAGAGTGTGAGGGTTATAACCTCACCACTCCAGGAGAGATGCAAGAGCACACTATCAGTGGAGATGACTAGAAGCATCTGGATGCCTATGAGTCTCCCAGGATCACAGGGTCTGCCTTGCACCCACAAGAGAGGAAAGTGGTGCTCTCTGCAGGTTCCAGCAAGTGTAGCACATGCAACTGACCTGCATCCTGTTATTCCAGATTGTCCCAGAGAAAGAGAGAGCCAAAGGGTTCTGATGTGTATGGGACTATCCAGATATAGTCATGGGTCTTGTCAACAATGGCTAAGCATGCATGGACTGGATCACCCATGCGACCTCAAATTACAATGCTATAACCCACTCACAGTCTTACTGGTCAACTACAACATTTGCTCCTAAATTCAAACCACTGCACAGTAACAGAGTTGCTTAACCTTGCTTGTAACTTAACACCCTCTAGCTTCAGCTAATTTAAGAGATAGTCTGATGGCAAAAAGGAGGTCTCATTACAATAGGAAATTGCTTGGAAGGCCCAGGCCCCACAAAAAGAGATTTTTCCTGAGTTCTCCTAACCATCATAATTTAAACAGGGAAGAACTGGGAACAACCCAAATGTCCAGCCAAGAGTGTAGTATGGCCCAGCCGGCATGGCTCAGTGGTTGAGCATCGACCTAGGAACCACGAGATCCCGGTTCGATTCCCAGTCAGGGTTGCGGGCTCAGTCCCCAGTGGGGGATGTGAAAGAGGCAGCCAATCAATGAAAAAAAGACATCCCAAGTAAGAGGAATAGACTGTGCAGAGAAGGGTGGTGAAGAGGCAACATGAATTCGGGGAACTAAAATTTAGTTGATCAAGAAGTTAAGTTGGAGAGAGGAAGAGAGTGCTGACAGGCAAGACAACACAAGGGCAAATGTCAGACCATAAAGAATCTCGTACGTCATGCTAAAGGTTTGAATTTTATTCTCGAGGCAATTGGAATACATTGAAGGCTTTTAAACAGAAGAGGGCCATAATCAGGTTTGTCTTTTAGAAGGTCATTTGTTGGCAGAACAGAGAACAATGTTGGAAACAGGGCAAGCAGCTGGGAGTTAGTGCAGTCAGCTAGGTAAGAAATTGTAATGGTGTCAACTAGGTGGTGACACTGAAGACAAAGAAAAGAGGATGCAAATAAAGATATTTGAGACAGAGAGTCAGTAAGGCCTGATAACTTTCTGGATGTGAGAAAGGAAGGGCTTCCTGGTCATGATCATTATAAATGTTTGTGAAAATGCTTGATTAGTATAAAATTCTAATGAAAACAAATAATACTCATTCTTATTTTTGAGTCCTAAATTTTTATATTGAAATCTTTTCACTCTTTTGAATGAAAAGATTCTTTTTTTAAAGGAATTTATTTTTTATTTTTGCTCTTTTAAAGTTTCTTCTCATTCTCAAAAGCCACTATTTTTTTTTTTTTTAAGATTCTGATGGTCTTATCTCTCACCAGTGCATCTTTTTCCGAATCATAAAACCACCAGTTGCTAAGAAGGTGACCAAAAAAATGGGGATGTGGTTCTTTAGAATTGTGGCAATTTCACAACTCTGTCACCACAATCTACTACACCTGTTTAGACACCCACCTCCTGTCATTATTAATAGTCCTTCGCTTTCTCAATTTTCCATTCAAACCTAACTTTTAAAAAACAGGCTGACCACCAAATTGGGTGAGTCACTTTTAAAGCCATTCTTATGGTTAGTGGAGTTTCAGTTCTCAAATGTGTTTTAAATAATGAGAGTTATCCTAAATGTCCAAAAATGTGGTTGAGTAATTCTGCCAAACTTCTTAAGTATATTAGAGGAAGGCAAGGGAATTGCAATGCGTAATGCAATATGAATTTAAATTTAGTCATGTGCTACGATAGGTGTGATTTGAAGGAAAGTGTATGCATTAATGTCAACTTGCAACACTTGAATCAAATAGGAAAGGAAAGGCTCAACAGACTTTATAAATATAAGTTGTAAAATGTAATATTGCACTAGAGACTTTGCAAGCTTTTTTAATAAGCTCGTTAGCCTATGAAACATATTAGCATGCTTTTAACCTGAACCATTTTTTCCTTTATATGCCCTTGCATTTAGTGTCAAATTTCTGTTTTTATAATAAAATATTTAGAACTCTATTACCAGTGGCACTTAATGGTACAATTAAGAAATGGGAATTAGTTTGGGAAATTCTGACTCCATTATCCTTAAGTGACTTAATGTCCAAGGCAGAAATTTGGGCCTGGGTTTATCCAGGGGTGGGCAAACTTTTTGACTCGAGGGCCACAATGGGTTCTTAAACTCGACTGGAGGGCCGGAACAAAAGCATGGATGGAGTGTTTGTGTGAACTAATATAAATTCAAAGTAAACATCATCACATAAAAGGGTACGGTCTTTTTTATTTTTTAGTTTTATTCATTTCAAACGGGCCTGATCTGTCCCGAGGGCCGTAGTTTGCCCACTGCTGGTTTATACAGTGGACAAGTTCTTGTAACTTAAATTTACAGATGAAACCAAGGAGATTATTTTGCTTAGACCTCTACATTAAGAACTGAGAACCAGAGGATTATGTGATATAACCAACAAAACAAAAGTGGTTGGTAATGGCCCTAGAATCTAGACCAGAGCTCTTCCCAAGCATCCCTGCCTGGCTTTTCCATGCTCTTATCAGCAACTTTGTTAAACCAGAGAAGTTTCAACTAGAGGAGGAAATCTTTTTCATAAAGTTAATAACCAGCCTCTAAATTATACTATATTTTATATAAATTCTGATTTTCATATCTATATTCAGTATGCTTAAAGAAAAATACATCCAAATAATTACATTTGTCAAATTTGAACCTGAAGGGGCCAGAGGTTATGTGTACACATAACCTGAATTAATCAAAAGAGTGAAATTTTTTTGCCCCAGCAGATTTGGCTCAGTGGATAGGGTGTTGTTCTGTGGACTGAAGGGTCCCAGGTTCGATTCTGCTCAAGGGCACATGACTGGGTTGTGGCTTTGATCCCCAGTAGGGGGCATGCAGGAAGCAGCTGATCAATAATTCTGTCTCATCATTGATGTTTCTATCTCTCTTTCCCTCTCCCTTCCTCTCTGAAATCAATAAAAATACATGTTTTTTTAAAAAGAGTCACTTTACATTTTTTAAAAAATGAAATTTTTTTTTTTAATTTAGAATTTTTTCTTTGGTTTAAACATAGCAATGAGACTAAGCTGACCATGACTTGCTTAGAGATTAGAGGTTCTGTTTTAATAAGTAGATATGGGTGATAAGTAATCAGTATATATCACATGCTCCATCACACCCTACATCAATGAGGTCTAAAGCAAAGCCAGCTTTTATCTCATTTGTGATTTTCAGAAGTTCTAATTGTGGTGTTACCGTAGTTGTAAAATATCTCCAGCAAAAAGAAAGTGGAGGCTTGGCAGGAAACTGCATCAGAGACCCTCGGTGGAGACCCAAACAGGAACTTTCTCTGTCTCTAGTTCTTTATCTCCTCATATCATCCATCACGGAATGTGAAAAGACACGGGAGATAGTTATGCTGAGGATACGACACACGAGAGTCCTTCAATTTATTGGAAATCTTGATCTTCATATGCAACATTCAATTATAGTTATTTAATTCCTGGCCATGAAATTCTTTTATAAAAAAAATTGTGTTGAAAGTGCTCACAACTGAGGAACACTTGGCTGCTCACTAGTATTCATTTTCATAAGGGCTGGGTGGGGCCCTGTGTCAGAGGAAGTTCAAAGCAATAAAACAATTACTCAAGCCCTTGCTACTGAGCCATTATTATTCAAGAATCAGGCTATTCATTAAAGAATTTACCTTCTGAATCTTAGTCATGTACTGACAACTCTTTTCATAGAATGATGGCTACTCCTAGTCAATAGGGAAGGGACCTGACATTTGAATACCTGCAACGTGTTTTACATGTTTCAACATCCTCACAACAGTCCTGTAAGAAACACATTACCCCGTTTCACATATGAAGGAACAAACTCTGAGAAATGAAGAAAGCTGCTTAAAGTCACACGGCCAGAAGACTGGTCTGTCTAATCTCAAAGTTCAAGCCTGTTTCGCCATGTTCTGCTCTTTCCTCAATTTAAGAAGAGGTGGAGGATCCCAAAATCTCCATTCGGAGTAAAAATATACTGTAAAATCCAATGTCCTTTGGATATGAAGAGAGTTAGCCTTGCTTTGAAGCCAGATTATGCCTCTGTGCATTTCATCTGCAAAATCTGATGGCTATCCTTCAGAGAGCCAGAAATTATCTCTATGATTAACTCACTCTAGGGTGGGTGTTTAAGAAATGCAATGTGATGATGACTGTGGGAACATTTGCTCTACAGTCATCAAACCAGACCTAATCCCAGCTTCACTGCATTGAGATTGTCAGATGCCAAAAGAAGTGACGACAGGAGGCCAAGGCAGATGTTATGATAAATTAAGGAGGCTGCAGGCCAGGAAAGAGTGATGAAGAGTTTGAAGCATATATTGTAGTATAATTTCAAGTCATCTAACATTGTTGACTGAAAGAGGCTGTCAGAAAAGTAACCTAGTTTTGACTGAAAGAGCCACAGAGTCAAGACAGCTGAGCTCCCAGCAGGATCTGGTTTTGTCATCAGCAGTTTCACTGCTCTGTAGCTAAGCATTTGGGCTGGCTTTCACATGCAATAGCATTGTGTAAGATGGAACATTAGGTCATGGCCAGTTTACCAGAGTTAATCAAGTGTGTTCTACATTTAGAAAAAGAGGAAGAATTTCTGGGCCTCTGCCCCCTTAAAAGGCCACAAGACAACCTAAGGTCAATTAGAATGACAATGTCTTGGTTTTACTTACCCTACATATACATGGAAATTGTCTCTAGCACTATATAGGCCACATTTTTATATTATTCATCTTGCAAAAGTAGTAGTATTTTCTTCATATTCACAAAGGTGAATATTAAAGACCTGCCTAATTGTGATGATTCACATTTTATCAGTGCAAATTATCTCCCAAATATGCTGATCATAAAATGCAATGGTGTATTGAAGGGGCCAAAGAATAAATGTGTTAAAATATAAATATGGAAAAACAGAGAGTGTTTTTAACCAAAAACCAAAAGACTTGCAAATAGCATTTTAAAATGTTCACCATCACACTAATAACCAAAGCTGTGCAAAATTGCAATGAGTTCACTTTTTTGCCTCTAATATTAAAAAATTACAATATTCAATGCAATAAAAGGATCAGTGAGATGACCTTTCTATACTATATAAATTTCTCTGAGCTCTCTGGAAAGTAATTTACCACTATATTTTAAAAGTCTTAAAATATTCATAAGCATCTGAAAGTACAGTGTTATCAGAAATTCTGGGGTGGGACCAAGCAATCTGTTGTAACAAGCTACCCAAAGTGATTCTGATGTACATTTACGTTTGAGAACCACTGTCCTTGGGATTCTCGCCTACTCCAATGGCTTAACAGCCATGTCTAGGCAGATGGGTCCTAAATCTACTTTCTGTACCCAAGATGTCTTTTCTGAATTCCACATTTCCTTTTTTGATATTTCATAGATATTTTAAAATAAACACGTTTAACTCTAGGTTCAGATATTTCTCCTCCAAATATTCTCTACCTCCAGTAATCTCAGTCTCCAAAAATGGCAATTATCATTTCTACTCATGCCACAAACTTAAGTGTCATCCTTGACTTCCCTATCCTTTTCCACCTCATTCCTACATCCAATGAAGCACTATTTCTGAAACATATAAGATATTGCTACAGACTAAATTGTGTTCCCTAAAATTCATATGTTGCACTAATCCCTGCTGTGATTGTATCTGGAGATAGGGGCTTTAGGAGGCAATTAAAGTTACATGAAGTCATAGGTTGGAGCCTTATAAGAAGAGGGAGAGAGAGAGAGAGAGAGAGAGAGAGAGAGAGAGAGAGAGAGAGAGAAAGACCTGCCATGTAATATGGTCATCTGCAAGCCAGGAAGAGAGCTCTCACCAAAAACCAACCCAAATGGACCTGTATCTGAGACTTCCAGCCTCCACACTGTGAAAAAATAAACTGCTTTTTAAGTCACCCAGTCTTTATTATTTATTTTATTATGGCATCTGAGCAGACTAAGACAGTTATCTATAAACTGCCCATTTTATTTTATCTCCACTGCTACCATCCATGTACAGACTACCATCACCTCTTGCCTGGACTATTGCAATATCTTTCTAGCAGTTTTCCCTCTAGATCAGTCCCACCTCCTTCAAACCATTCTCTATACCCAGCTAGAAGGATATCACCAACTCAGGTTTCTATTTAAAATCCTTCAGTGGCTTTCCATTATCTTTTAAATAGGGCTCAAATACTTAACATACATATGTCAGGATGATATAAGAAATATTAACTGATGGGCTCCAACCCCACCCCCACCCCAATATATACTGATCCCTTGTCCCTCCTTCTCTAGACACTTGCTGCCTCAGTGTGTACACTACCTCACCAGCACCCTCCTGGTCAGCCTGCTCCTCAGTGTCACTTTCTGCCACACTGGAAAATATCTGGCTGCTCCTTGGGTCTTTGCACATCATGGCCCATCTGCCTGGGATACTTTTATTTTGCCCTTCCTTTTGCCTATTCACCTTTCATGTCTCAATTTAAATATCATTTCCTTAGGAAAAACATGTTTGACCACGTTTGTACAAGCTAGATCTCCTGTCATATATTCCCAGCACACTTAGAATTTCTTTCCATTCATAATTTATGCACTTATAATTATTTACAATTATTTGTTTAGTGACTATCTATCCTACTAGGCTCGTGGTCAGCAAACTGCGGCTCGTAAGCCTCATGCGGCTCTTTGGCCCCTTGAGTGTGGCTCTTCCACAAAATACCACGAAATGCCACGTGTGGGCGCACGTACAGTGTGACTGAAATTTCGTGGCCCATGTGCAGAAGTAGGTGCTGTGTCACATATGGAATTTTTTTGATATTTGCAACCATAGTAAAACAAAGACTTATATTTTTGATATTTGTTTTATGTATTTAAATGCCATTAACAAAGAAAAATCAACCAAAAAAATGAGTTCGCGTACACGCGTGTCATAGGTTCGTCATCACTGATCTAGACCATACTAAGTGTTCAATAAATATTTATGACTGATCCACTGACAAGGTTAAGTCATTATATGGTAGATTTCAGAATTAGGGTTCTTGTACCATATCTGTTTATTTACAGTATTCCAAGATTGCAAAACATGTTGTTAAAAGAAATTATTCCATTTGTAACCACTTTTCTGAATAAGTCAGGACTTCATCAATATAACTTTGGAAAGAAATGTGTTTGCCCACATACCCCCCTTGTCCATATACCCTGGTTTTAAATTTTTATCTTCATAGAAATAGATACATTGTTCTCATGAACCTAGACAGCTTTAGAATAAATAAATGTTATGTATTTGAACTCAATCAAGTATAGTTACATTCCTGACATATTATTTCTGCATAAGATTTCACTTGAAAAAAGAGCTTGAAGGCCTCTCTAAAACAATGGCTTTAAGTCCTGGAGAAGAAACAGATCTTTTACAATATGTTGGAATATGAGTCCAGAGTCCTCCTTTACACAAAGACCTGTGAGACAGCTCAGAAACAGCATTATTTTACCCTACCTAGTTTGTGGGCCAACTGAAACATGTGTAATAATACTTGTAAATTTAGTTTTTATTCTCTTCTCTTACATGTATCCTACATAATTTTCCTTCCACAATTTACACAGCTAATATATATTTACCACTGGGCTGGAGAAAGGGGAAGAAAGGATTATGGGAGAGGGGAAGGAAGATCTAGGGAGAGAGCTGGGACTTGGGCATCTCTTAGGCAACCTATAGTACTGAGTATTCTATCATGATTCTTCTCACTCTTCCTCTTATGCAAAAATATTTGACTCCATGTCATGTTGGGAATGATGCCAATAGATGTATGTCATCTTTAGGACAATCCTGGTTGCACCACATTAAAGAAATAATTTAGCTACAGTAGTAATTCTCTGAAGTGCACTCAACAGAGAATCCATCCCAATAACCAACCTCCAGGGCCGAGTCATTAATCCATTACAAGCTGCCAACAATATATCATCTTCTTTGGGAAGAACCAACAAATCTCAAATAATATTCATGATTTCCTCCACAAACTGGTTTACCTTATTAATTTTCCTGTGTGAACAAGTGCTACAATTATAGTCCTAGTCAGCCAAACCTACAACCTGGTGCTACCTTTAACTTTCCTCTTTTCTCGTCCTCCACAGTACATGGAAGAATGAAGGAGCAAGGGCCTACTCTGTCCTAACCGCTGACATCAGAGAGTTGTCAAGGTGCAGTTCAAGGCCAATGGATCAGAATGACCTGTTGCATTTGTTAAAAATGCAGACTTCCAGCCACATCTCAGACTACTGAATCAGGGATGGGGGGGAGGGGGGGGGGGTCTGCATTTTAAATTAGCTCTCCAGGGAACTTCTTAGGCCAACTAAACAGACTACTCTAAAGGAAATGACCCAGTTGAGAAAAGACACACTGAGAAGGCAGCCTGTTCATAGGGCACAAGAGGCAGTAATGGAGTCCAAGGCAAGTGGATGGAACGAACATACTAGTAGAGGCAGAAAAACAGAGGCCATAAACAGTGTGTACGGGTTCAATACTCTGAAGCCACCATTTAGATATATTCATGAACAGCCTTCACCAGGACAGGGCAGGAGAGACCCCAGCTCACCAAAGAGAGAACCAACCAGAACAAGTGGGGCCTCTGCTACATTGCCATAGAAAAACCAGAGCCTCCACATCTGTGCTTGCTAGTGGAAACAGCAGAAGTGCCACCTCTATCTTCCAAAATATGACATTCATATGTCTGCCTTGCCAGAGAGACTGGGCCACATGTGGAATCTGAGGAAGTCTGGGAACGGAAGCTCCAGCTCTCTATCCTCTAGCATGTTACAAGGGGAGGGAGGTGGAATAATATGGGCCACAAATGATGATATCTCTCTCAGCATCATACTCACCTGTAAACTCCTCTACTAGACCGGAAGCTATCAGAGGCCAGAGACCTGATGGATGTTAACTGTTTCAGAAGTCCAAGCACTTAGCAAACTGATGAATAATAGAGGAAGGAAGGAAGGAAGGAAGGAAGGAAGGAAGGAAGGAAGGAAGGAAGGAAGGAAGGGAGGGACCAAATCGGGAGTGGGAAATTCTGTTTTGTCAGTATTCAAAACTTAATATGAAATGAAGCAGGGACTGACATTAACAATTCTCATTTCTTAGTAGCATTTGCTTTCCAGTCTGTTTCCATTCATTTCCATGACTGTGAACTTAATATAGTTCAAATTCCTTATATCTGGAAAAAATCAATTGTCTCCTCACTGTTGCCCTGCCCAAATTCTCCTCGTTCTTTTCCATTCTAGTCCCTTCTACACACTGATCTCTAACCAGGTTTTCTAAAATAGTGGTCTTCAAACTTATTACTTGCAAATACTTTCAAAAGAATTTTGTAATACTCTGTATCCTTGTGCACATTATTAAGCTGACATGTAAAGCTTTTCATCCCAAGTTAAAATGGTTGCAAAGGATGTAACTTCCAGTGTATTGTAAATATTGTCATCAAAAAATATTACAGCACTTTAAAAAATATATCATACTGAATCTAAATATCATGTCATCTATTTTTTTAAATATATGAACAAGCTGTTGTTAACATATTTTTATTTTATTTTTTAAAATATATTTTTATTGAACAGTCTCGTTTGGCCTAAAGCCCAGCATGGCCCTTGCCAGTTAGCATTACTGCTTTTACCCCTCCTGCTCGGCCCCAGTTCGGTTCTCGCCATCTCCTTCCATCTGCCCATCAACTCCCACAAGTGTCTCTGCAAGGAGATCCACGCGGACCTGCTGGTGACCGGCGCATAGAGATCACCGACCAATCTGGGGGAGCTGGTGGCCTGCGCACCCACCTCAAGGTCACAGATTCTGCTGGCCATGTTCTGTACTCCAAGGAGGATGCAACCAAGGGGGCATTTGCCTTTACCACTGAAGATTATGACATGTTCGAAGTGTGTTTTGAGAGCAAGGGAATAGGGCGGTTACCTGACCAACTCTTGATCCTCGACATGAAGCATGGAATGGAGGCGAAAAATTATAAAGCGATTGCAAAAGTTGAGAAGCTCACATCTTTAGAGGTAGAGCTACGACGCCTAGAAGACCTGTCAGAATCGATCGTTACTGACTTTGCCTACACGAAGAAGCGAGAGGAGGAGATGCGCGATTCCAGTGAATCAACAAACACCCGGGTCCTGTACTTCAGCATCTTTTCAATGTTCCGTCTCATTGGACTAGCCACTTGGCAGGTCTTCTACCTTCGCCGCTTCTTCAAGGCCAGGAAGTTGACTGAGTAATAAGGCCTACTCTCCTCCCACCTTGTATCTCAGCCAGCAGAACATCACCGGGACGTGCCTGGCCTAAGGCATCCTATCAACAGCGCCATAAAGGCACGTTGGAACTTTCTTGCCAGAACTGATGTCTCTTGGTGTGGGAGGACATGGGTTACCGCCTACACCCAACAAGTCATTGGGGGACTTCTTTTTAACTTGATAGGATTTGGACTGGTTTTGCAACAATAGGACTTAATAGAGTCGCCTGTGACAAAAAAATAGGGGCTACCTAGGTAATGCCAAAGCCAGCATTTGTACTGGGTTTCCTCATGTGATCTGTTGAGCCATGTTTTCTTTCCTGCTCCCACTTGTTCACCAGCTTGGGCTTCCACTCTAGTTCCTTTACCAAGATTTGAATGACCATGTGGAACTTGTTTCATTCTCATTGTCGTCTTTGGATTTCTGTGTGAAAACACACTTAACTTTATCTTAACCGTTAGCTGAAATGTTCAGGTAGTTTCTGGAGGTATCCTTTCTTAATTTTATGTCTCATAAAAGGGTGATGGATGTGACACCTCATAGAAATGAGCTTTGAACTATAGATAACTCTTTTTAAAATTTTTCATTTTAGAGAATTTGTGCTCAAAAATAAATAAATAAATAAGTAAATAAATAAAATATTTTTATTGATTTCAGAGAGGAAGAGATAGAAACATTAATGAAAAGTGAGAATCATTGATCAGCTGCCTCCTGCACGCCCCTTACTGGGGATTGAGCCCACAACCAGGCATGTGCCCTTGACTGGAATTGAACCTGCAACACTTCAGTCCACAGGCTGATGTTCTATCCACTGAGCCAAACTAGCTAGAGCTGACCAAGCTGTTTTTAATAATCAGAGATTTTGAATCTTTTCTTTTTCTCTCTTTGAACTCATATTTTTATTCTGCTTATACCAAAGAATTCCATCCTAGTAGGACATATTTTTATTTTTGAAAGTCTTTTGTCAATTACCTTAATTATCATAACAAAAAGCATATCCATTGAAATTACATTTAAAAATTTTTGGGTGACCCTAAAGCTGTGTTTAATAATTATCCTGGATTATCATTTCAATTATTATCAGCATACTATTGATAAAAATAACATGAATATATTTTATAAGGAAATATATTTAATAAGAAAAAGCTAATTTTGTTTTAATGTATCGCTTAATGAGTTGGATAGAACTGGCTGGTTTGGCTAAAATGAGGTCAAGTATGTAATTTTTGTTAAAATTAGGTCAGGTATCAATTTAGCATAATTACTAATTATTTATGGCTAAATGGAGATAGGGTTTAACCTCAGTTTTATTCCCCTATCTTTTTGTGCTTTATTACTAATGTAAATGTTGAGCAAAATTTGTTCTTGTAAATAAGTAAGTAGAAATAGGAATTTTGTTACAGCAATGCCCACAATTTTTTGCACTCTCAGAATCATAGGGCAAAAATCATGGGGAAACCTAGCACCAAATTTGCTTTTAATAGTCTCTCAGTTGAGAACTTGATTGTAGATCTTTGAAAGTGAAATAGAAAACCATCTAATTGCAAATGGAATTGTTACTCATTCATTAATGTAACTCCTTTCTCAACACAATACCAATACCTATGCGGTGTTTCTAAATATCTCTGTGGATTACAGAGGTTTTTCTACTGTATTTCTATAGTGATACACTATAGAAAGATTAGGGTAGGAAGGGGCCTTTCTCCTTTGAAATCTGACATAATTGGGAAGAGATGTGTGAAAGAAGAGGTGGAAATTTTTTATCCTCAGGCAGATCAGGTTTTTAAAATTATTTTTTAGCTTTATTAATATACCAGAGGCCCAGTGCATGAAATTCGTGCATGGGGTGAGGGGAGGGGTGTCCCTCAGCCCAGCCTGCACCCCCTCCAATCTGGGACCCCTTGGGGGGTGTCTGACTGCCAGTTTAGGCCTGATCTCGCAGGGATCGGGCCTAAACCGGCAGTCGGACATCCCTCTCACAATCCGGGACCGCTGGCTCCTAAATGCTACCTGCCTGCCTGCCTGATTGCCCCCTTACCGCTGCCCTGCCTGCCTGATTGACGCCTAACTGCTCCCCTGCTGGCCTGTTCGCCCTAAACTGCCCTCTCCTGCTGGCCATCTTGTGGTGGCCATATTGTGGTGGCCATCCTGTTCCATGAGGGTGGCCATCTTGTGACATGAGGGCGGCCACCTTGGGATGATGTGAGGGTGTCGAGTGAAGGCGTGAGGACCACCTAGGCTTTTATTAGTATAGATAATTGGTAAAATTATAAAATAGAGTGTATAACGTGATAATTTGATATAAGTATACATTGTGAAAGCATTTGTCCCATCAAATTAATGAAGACATTCATCACCTCACATATTTATTTTTTTGGTGGAGAAAGACGGTGAGAACATGTAAGTTTTACTCTCCTAGCCAATTTCAATTATGCTCTACAGAGTTGTCAACTGTAGTCACCATGTTATACATTAGATCCTCAGACCTTATTCATCCTGTAACTGAAAGTTTGTATCCTTTTATCAACCTCTATTTCCCTCAACCCCCAGTCGCTGTAAACCACTTTCTACTCTCTGTTTCTATGAGTTTGGCTTTTTTTAAGATTCCCCATATAAGCGGTACCATGCAGTATTTGTCTTTTTCTGTCTGGCTTATTTCACTTAGCATAATGCCCTGCAGGTTCATCCATGTTGTTGTAAATGACAAGATTTCCTTATTTTTTTTAAGGCTGAATAATAATCCAGTGTGTGTGTGTGTGTGTGTGTGTGTGCGCGCGTGTCACATTTTTCTGATCTATTCACCTGGTGACGGACATTTGTTTCCACACTTTGTCTATTGTGATTAAAGCTGCAATGAATATGGGAGTACAGATATCTCTTCAAGATAGTGATTTCATTTCCTTTAGATATATACCCGGAAGCGGGATTGCTAACTCATGTGGTAGTTCTATTTTTCATTTTTTGACGAACCTCCTTACTGTTTTGTATAATGGCTGCACTAATTTACATTCCCACCAATGGTGTACAAGAGTTCCTTTTTCTCCACATCCTTATAAATACACATTTCTTGTCTTTTAGAGGATAGCCATTCTAACACGTGTGAGGTAATATCTCATTGTGGTTTTGATTTGACTTATATTTGTGCTGATTAGTGATGCTGAGCACCTTTTTATGTACCTGTTGGGCCATCTGTATGTCCTTGGGAAAATGTCTATTCAGATCCTTTTGCCTATTTTTAAATTGGGTTATTTCCCTTTTTGCTAGTGTTCCTAGCATATTTTGCATAGTAAACTTTTACTGGTTATGTGGTTAGCAAATATCTCCTCCCATTCCAAAGGTTGTCTTTTCTTTTTGTTGATGGTTTCCTTTGCAGTGCAAAACATTTTAGTTTAATGTAGTCCCACTTGTTTACTTTTTCTTTTGTTGCCTTTGATTTTGGCGTAAAATCCAAAAAAAAAAAATCAGTCAAAACCAATATCAAAGAACTTCCTCCCCCCCCCCCCCCCCCCCACCGCCTTTGTTTTCTTCTAGGAGTTTTACAGCTTCAGATCTTACATTCAAGTCTTTAATCCACTTTGAGCTGTTTTTGTGTAAGCATGAGATCGAGATCCCATTTCATTCTTTTGCATGTGATTGTCCAATTTTCCCATCACCATTTATTGATAATATTATGTTTGTTTGCTATGATCTTGTGGGTCTCTTGGAAGCAAGGCCCATTGACTTTAAGAGCTGGGGGTTTTGGTGGCCAATTGAGTGGGAGTCTTTATAGTTGGGCCACTCAGTATAGAGTCCAAACCCTTCACGCCTCAGGGAGAAGGTTCCCTCCTCGTTGTATGGTGCAGCGCTGGGGGGTGAGGTTTATGGAAACAGTGTGTCTCAGCTTTTACCTGTTTTGATGTGGTATTTTCTTATTTGTCTGATGTGTGGGAGTTGCTTGGCTAGTTTCTGGATCTCTTTCAGAGGGAATTGCTCCACATGTGGCTGTACTACCAGTGCATCCACAGGGGGATGGGAGCTCAAGAGGAGCCTCCTCTTTTGCCCTCTTGGGCCACTCTCCGACATTATTTTTGCAGAATAGTTTTAAGTAGTGCAAAGGGAAACTGAATGTCCAGAATCCTGATCCTTTAAAACTCTCCTTGGCCTTCATAGCTCTTGAAAAGTCTTCCTATACCATCGTGTGTGTGTGTGTGTGTGTGTGTGTGTGTATAGTATATATAGGTATAATTTGAAGACTGCTACCCTAAAACAGCACAACTTGCCTAAGTAGTATCTCCTCATTGACATAAAATACTCAAAAATGTTTAAAATTTTAAAAGAATGAGAATGACTAACCATTGAAACCAGTATTTATTTTATTTTTAAGTTTTATTTTTCAATGACAATTTACATTCAATATTATTTTGTATTACTACCAGGTGTACAGCATAGTAGCTAGACAATCATATACTTTGCAAAGTATTCTCCATAATATTTCTAGTACCCACTTGGCACCATAGTTATTACATTATTATTGATTATATTCTCTATACTGTACTTTACATCCCATAACTATTTTGTAATTACCAATTTGTACTTCTTAATCTCTTCACCTTTTTCACCCAGTCCCCCAAGCCCTCTCCCCTCTGACAAACCATCTGTTTTCTGTTTATGAGTCTATTTCTTTTTTAATATATATATATTTTTATTGATTCCAGAGAGGAAAGGAGGAGGAGGAGAGATAGACAGCAACATCAATGGTGAGAGAGAATCATTGGCTGCCTCCTGCATGCTCCCCCCTGGGGATCGAGCCTGCAACCTGAGCATATGCCTGACTGAGAATTCAACCGCAACCTTCTGGTTCATAGGTCGATGCTCACCACTGAGCTATGCTGGCCTGGCTGAGTCCAGTTCTTGAGGAAATACACTTCTAAAGAAGAGGGTAGGTAGGCAGAAGAGGAGTAGTGGTTTACTGTGCTTGGTCCTGCCATTCCATAGCCAAACGAAAACTTCCTCCTAAGCTTTGCTGCCAGTTGATAATGTGCACTGGAGCCCCATTCCCAGGCCCCACCTCCAGAGATTCTGACCCAGAATGCCTGTGGGGGGCAGCACTCCACGCAGCTGGACAGAAGTGGCCCTTAGGTTACACTTTGGGAAATATTCACCTAAAGAGAAAGTGTCCTGGAGAATGTATAAATTGAAACTGGTAGAGGTGATCTATAAAATGAAAAAGTTAAGAATTAAAGGTGTGTTGGTTAAGCTGGATTTGGAGCAAGGAGGACCACTACAAAATGCACATATTATGAGGCTGGAATTGTTTTAAACAAGAAGAGCACAAACTTGCCTGTGGTCATTGTTCATCTCCAGCATCTCTGAGGTCCGATGTAGCTCAGCCTGGTGAGCTCGCCCTATGCTCTGGAGTCTGTGCTCACCCAGGCAAGAAGAGGACCCATTGAGTCACCTGACCATTCCTGTAACAAAGCAATTTACATGCTTAAGAGAAGCTAAAACATCTCGTGCTATAAGCTATTCTACAGGCTAAACAATTTGAATTAAAGAGACCTGATTTTAACAAGATCTTTATTTTCCAAAAATGCCTGGAGTTCTTTTACAAAATTTTTAAGTAGGTGGAGGAAGGCACTGTAAAGAAGACAAATAAATCAATATAACTTGATACATTATAACAGGAGGAAAATTACAATTACACTAGGTAATTTTTATTCATTAATGTTTATAGTGCAGATGTGCTGTAAAAATAAAAGACAATGACAAGCTAAAATAAGAAATGGTGCACTCTTTGGGATAAAAGGTAGAATTTTTAGTGTTGTTAGATTTGCATGTTTAATTGCCTACTTAGTTATCTTTAGAAATACTAAAAGGTTATTTATTTACATATAAATGTAAAATCCTTTACAGCAAAAGGCATTAGAGCCCTTATAGAGAACTCGGACTATCTCAGCCTCTGTAGGGGCTAATGAATTGAGGATATTAAAGTACTCTATGTGCCTTTATATTTGTAAAAATGATTATTTCTTTTTCACCTACAAGGACAAGATGAAATGTGACTATAAGGTAAGGTGACTTTTTACTACTGAATGTTTTAAACATGCAAAAATAGACTAGTGCAATGAGCTTCAGATGTCTATCCATTAATATTATTTCGTCTACTCCCCACACTTAACCTTTCCTCCCATCACTGGATTATTTTAAAGTAAATCCCACACTATTTCACCTTATTATTTCAATATGTCTCTCCAAAATATGACTTTAAAAAGATAACCACAATATCATTATCACACCTAAAAATTAACAATATGACTATTTTAAAACACGCTAGAATTTGCACATCCAGTGGAGTGTTCTTTTCAAAGAATCTTCTTTAGAGTCTATAATTGATGCTAGAATTTCTCAAAATATTTTTGGAATACTTCTCAGGGTTATTTTCAGAATTTGCTATATACTGTTTAATTATCCCAATTGATGATAAATCTTCACTCTTCCAAGATGGCCTTGACTTGAAAACAGTCAAGTCTTTGGGGAAATAAACCCCAGTAAGTAGGAGGAGTAATCAGACTGGGAGTGGCTGGTTTTGTTAAAGAAAGTAATATGAGGCACAAGGCGTGTCCCTTTCATGAAAGGAGTCTCATGCTCATAAAGTAGCTGAGAAATTACCTACTCAATGACCAGAGGTGCTGGGGGAGAAAAAGAGCTCTGTAGTATTGGGAGCTGAAGCAGGCATGAAACTAAGAGGAGAATGTGAGAGGCAGCTGGGAGAGCCGGCCAACTGGTGAAAGGAACTTATGCTTAATCTTTGTACCCTAAATTCCAGTGATTCCAGGCCACTTTCAGGATTTATCTTGCATTTCAGGCCTCCCTGCTTTTGCAAACAATGTTCCCTGTAATTGAATGCCTACTCCCACTGGGTAGACCCACTGGGCGAATCTCTAGTCATTCTTTAATACCGTGATCAAATATTATCACATTCCTTGACTCTCTTTGGCACAATTAGTTATTCCATTGTCTAGTCCTAGTTGTACTTTGTAGATCTCTTTTAATATTTCCTTGGCTACTTTATAATTATTCAAATATGTATATATTCCCCCAATTAGCTTCATTTTTGTATCTCTGGCACCCAGACAGTGACTGGCACATAGTAGGCACTCAAAAATCATGTTTAGTATATACAGTGAATAATACAATCAATAATCTGTATATCTCTACATGATTTAGACCCTGAAATGTCCTCAGAATGCAGCAAAGTAGTTGTGGGCTTGAAACATCTATAATAATAAAAGCATAATATGCTAATTAGACCGGACATCCTTCTGGACTACCTTCCAGATGAAGCCGGGGCTGCGAGGGAAGCCCGGGTCCCGGGTGCCAGAGGGAAGCCGGTGCCAGCAGCCCGGGGAAGAAAGGCCTACTCTTGCATGACTTTCATGCATCGGGCCTCTAGTTATAGAATAAAACAGATAAGAAAAATATTATGCAAGAGCAGTTTTTGTAAAGAAACCCTGGAAATTTCAGATGTTGACAGTGGAAAGTTATAGCACAGAACTGCCCAAAGAAATGTTAGCAATTTCTTTTTTTAAAATAAAATTTCCCCAAATCCATTTTTCAGGATCATACTTGTTTTATTTTTCTTTGAGGAAGTAATACTTGAGAAGGTAATAAATTAAGTACCAGTTAAAATTGAGTTCAAAGTTAATTGATCCACATTTTTATCAAAATAAATTTGGATGGCAGAACACAAAGCAATAAAAAAACGAATCTTCTACTTTAAAGGAAATAGATGACCAACTCTTAAGGCCATTGTGGAAAAACTAAAGAAATAGGGAACGATTGAAACAAGAATTTAAAAAGCTCTCTTGTTAGGATGATTCATATACAGTACTCGTCTTGCTTTCTCTCCCACCTTCTACCCAGAGCAAGAACAGCCCCATCCATTCCTACTCCAATGACCTGTTCTTGGGCCTTGGTGGGAAGCAGAAGCTTTATGCCAGTAGCAGGGCCACACCTACCACACCTGTGACATAGTCCCAGGATGAGACATAAAGGGAGCTTATGGGTATCCCAAGTGGGTAGAAACGAGAGAAGGAGCACCACCTGTAAAAAACTAGTGACTTTGATATCACCTGTTCTGGGTTGAACCTGGATTTTATCTAAATAATAAAGTCTTTTTCAGAGTGCCTTCCAAGTCCCACCTGGCTCACAGCATATTTTCAAACTTGTTTTTTTGTGTGTGTTTTTAATTCGGTAAGTCCACAGAAATTTTTACAATCCTTATCACCTGGTAAATATTCTATTGAATCATGTTTGTATTGAAATAACCTAATTTGGATACAGAAGAAATAGAAATGAGGTAGTTGAGTAACAGGTTTGCTTGGTTTTAATGGTTACATTGCACAACCTGGGCAAGGCATCCCATGACATAAAAGATTGTTCTAACTCAACTCGGAAATCCGGCCAGACCACCCATGGACTTAGAAAAGCACTTCAGCTTCCACAACATAGGAATGATCTCATCCACCTCGTGACACACATGGCCACATTCTCAACTGGAAAATATAAGACATAAATTAGCAATTGTTGTTTTCTAGTTTTATAAAGAAAATTTACTGTTTTATTTTTTTAAAGAATCCAAAATTATAGCCTAAAATGAATATATACACACATAGTTCAGAATATAGAAATGATGCAAATCCAAATAACAGTACCACTTTTATGTTGTTTGAGAAAACAGCATATTTTGATTATTACATATAAAGAATTTCACATTCCTAGTAAAGAAGGAAAAGTAAAACATTCAAGATCCCCTTTTATCTTTTGAAATATTAAATACCAAAAAATAAGATTTAATCATATTCCCAGAACTCTTAAATTCTCAGAGAAAACAAATCTAAAATATTTTAAATGATTTTTATAGATGTATATAGTGCCTGGCCAGTGTGGCTCAGTGGTTGAGCATCAACCTATGAACCAGGAGGTTGCAGTTCAATTCCTAGGTAGAGCATGTGTCCTAGTTGTGTGCTCATCCCCAGTGTGGGGCGTGCAGGAGGCAGCCGATCAATGATTCTCTCTCATTATTTATGTTTCTATCTGTCTCTCCCTCTCCTTCCTCTCTGAAATCAATAAAAATATTTTAAAATGTATATATTGTTTTCTCTGAAGATCAATGTGTTAAATTGAAATTTATTTTTCCTAAAGAAAATTTAATTTTTATTTGCCAGGTCCAACTTTTGCATATGGAAATTCATAAATGTTCATTGTAATTGCTGCTTTCTCCAGTGGGTTAGAGAGGGTCAATGGGGAGGGGAAAAGGGACATTTATAATACTTTCAACAATAAAAATAAATTTGCCCAGCCAGTGTGACTCAGTGGATGAGCATAGACCTATGAACCAGGAGGTCGTGGTTCAATTCCTGGTCGTGGGCTCCATCCCCAGTGATGGGGGTGTGAAATCAATATATATATTTAATGCCCTAGCCGGTTTAGTTCAGTGGATAGAGCATTGGCCTGCAGACTGAAGGGTCCCAGGTTTGATTCTGGTCAAGGGCACATACCTACTAGTAGGTTGCAGGCTTGAGCCCTGACCCTGGTCAGGGCATGTGCAGGATGCAGCCAATCAATGTGTCTCTATCACATTGGCGTTTCTCTCTGTCTCTCCCCATCCCTTTCACTCTCTCTAAATATCAGTAGAAAAATATCCTGGGGTGAGGATTAGCGATATATATATATATCAGGATATTTTTCTACTGATACTTATATATATATATCTCACTAGTGAATGAGAGCTTGGGAAAAGGAGAGAAAACTCAAGTCAGTTAATGGGGTTTCCCAATAATAACTGGTGAAAAGTATGGTAAATTATTTTCAAGATGAGAATACCCATAGATTGATAAGCTGTAACTAAGACATGTTTACTTAAACATGTCCATTCTTTTTTAAATTTTCTGTTTTTATAACATGTACATTTTATTTTAATACTATGTACATAGTGTTTTCATTCAGAAAGACTTTTTATTAAAGTGAGCATGGATGAGACGACAAAGTAATTTTTATACCCAGTGAACATATACACCAGATTTTCCAGAACAGTCCCCATTTTAAACATTATGTCTCATTTTTCTTATACCATCAGTATAAGAAAAATTCTTACTCATTCCAACATGTCCTAAATGTATCATGATTTGTGACATAAATATATCACAATATTTATTGGCACATTTATGTCACCTTTGAAAAGTCTCCAGGTGAACTTCATCTATGTACTCCTGAGAGCTAGTAAGTGGACTCTAGCAAGCGCTCCACAATCCTTCCCAAGGAATTTTACTTTATATAACATACAAAGTAAAACCTTTCTTTTTTACTTTATTTTGGGTGAATGGCACCACCATTCATCCAGTAGAACCTGGGAATCATGACTCTTCCCCCTCCCTCAGCCTCCTCATCCAGTGGGTCTCTTAATCTTGTACTTAAGCTTGTGGCCTCACCATTCATCCTCCACAGTAAGCCAGCATGGCCTTTTCTAAAAGAGAAAATTCTATCTTGCTTTAAAATATTCTTCAGTGACTTCGCATCGCTGTAGCAGAAGTAAACTCAAATGTCTATAGGGGTAGATAGGAATCCTAAGTATGTTATTAGTCCAGCAAAATATAATGTGGAGAGGTGGCCTGAGGAGACAGAAAACTGCAGGCAATCTAATTTTGAAAACTGACAAACAAGGCCTATCTGCGGGAAGCTTCCACCCGTGGGGTAAGAGTTCTAATCCTTTTTACTCGCCAGCATAGTATAACAAACCTCTTCACTATCTGATCCCTACAAAGCATCCCTCCTGCTCTTCAATTATTCTCAGTTATCGCCGAGCACCTTTGCCCATGTCACTTCCTCTGTCCAGGATGCCCTACTGGTGACTTTCTACTCACCTTGAAGGCTGAAATGTTACCTCTGGGAATTTTTCCCTGTCGTACCTAAGCTAAGATTAGTATTTCTCCTCTGCATTCCAGAACATGTAGTTCATATACTGTTTAGATACAGAGCTTATCTCACTCCTATAATTATTAGTTTATATGCCTGTACCATCCAAACACACATATAGCTCATGGTGAGTATTTAACTTCGCTTGGTAACTCCAGCATCACACAAAGTACCTACAGCAAAGGCACTTGGAAAACATTTGCTGGCTGGATGGATGACCTAAAAAACTAAATAAAATGTCTGATTTTCAGGTGCACAGGGTAGGTACGGCTGCCTGAAAAGTGTTGCCAGTAGAAGCTACTATCAGTAACGTCTTAATGAACAGATAAATCTTAGCTATGATTGGCATACTCATTTATGTGAACAAACGGAGCCCAATAAGGTCCACCCTCTCCCCTCCCTAACCACAAGGAAAGACAGTGCGTGGTAATGGTCAAAAGCCTGGGCTTCCCAATAAAACACATACCTGGTACAATCCCAGCTTTGCCACCTACAAGTTTTTAGACCTCAGGCAAGTTAATCACTCTCTAAACATGACCTCCTTGTTTGTAAAATGAGCATAATAGTACTTACTTCATAGGATAGTGTAAGGTGTCAGTGAGATAAATATTTAAAGCATTCATTATAGTGTCTGGTGCAGGGTAAATACCCAACACATATTGATAATTGTGGTAGGATAGTATTTTGAGATATTGACCTTGATTTTTCTTCCCTCCATTTTCCTCTTTCCTTACCACTCAGAATTGACAAGGAGAGAGCCATGTGTTCACTGTCTCAGGGAAGGGATTATAACATGAAAAAAAAAAAAAGATAAGCTTGTTTCTAACTTTTATTTCTAAAAGTCCTGGAGAGGGTGAGAAGGTTGAAGTACAAAATATTATGGTCATAAAAGTAGAGAAGGATTTCCCCAAGACAGAAACAAAAAACAAGATTAAGGTTGGGGGTGAAGGATGACAGGTCTGCAAATAGGTCTGTGCTTCTAGGAAAGGAGGGAACTTGGGCTTTGCTTCCTGAGCCGAGAGACTAGGAAGGTACAATCCTAGTGGAGAAACACATGGTGTGTTGGGGGGGTAAAGGGCATAGACAACTGCACAATCATTTCCACACTCCAGTGCCTCATGAAACAGCAGGAGACTTCCTATGTTCCTGGGGTGTCACGTAAGCAAAAGACAATGTTTGGACCTGAACGAGCCATGCTGAATTAGTTATGTATTGCTCTATGACATATTACCATTCCAAAACTGTTTTAACCCAGCAACAAGCGTTTATTATCTCACATGGTTTCTGTGGGTAAGGAATTCAGGAACAGCTTAGCTAGGTAATTCTGGTTCAAGGTCTCCCGTAAGGTTACAGTAAAAACATTGGCCATGGCTGCAGGTGTCGGAAAACTTGACTGGGGCTAGAGAATCCACTTCTAAGATGGCTCACCCTCGGGGCTGGCGGGTTGGTGCTGCCTGCTGGGGGGAGGCCTCGGCTCCTCACCATGTGGCCCTCTCCTAGAGCTGTCTGAGTCTCCCAGCAGGGAGACATTCAAGAGAGCAAGTCAGAGGTGACAATGTCTTTTTTTTTTTTACCTGGTCTCGGTAGTCACCATCTGTCACTTCCCCAGGATTCTGTTTGTCACACAGACCAACCCTGGTATAGTGTTGGAAGAGGCTACACAATGGTGTGAAAATCAGGAGGTCAGGATCTCTGGGTGCTGTCTTGGAAGCTGGTTACCACACAGAACAACTGGGGTGGTAACTGTTTCCGCAGCAAGCAGGATTGCTTGATTTCCTGAACAGGATGCCAGCACCTGACAACCTAGCAATGGGTAAGGTATCAGAATCTAGCATAATTGAGAGAAGGGATGCTTAAAGAATTGCTCTTGCCCGGCTGGCATGGCTCAGTGATTGAGCATCAACCTATGAACCAGGAGGTCATGATTCAATTCCCGGTCAGGGCATGTGCCGTGGGTTGCGAGCTCAAATCCCAGTGGGGGCATGCTGGAGGCAACTGATCAATGCTTCTCTCTCATCAATGATGTTTCTCTCTCTCTCTCTCCCTCTCCCTTCTTCTCTGAAACTAATAAAGATATACTTTTAAAAAATTAAAATTGTTGCCCTGACTGGTTTGGCTCAGTGGATAGAGCGTCGGCCTGCGGACTCAAGGGTCCCAGGTTCGATTCTGGTCAAGGGCATGTACCTCGGTTGCGGGCACATACCCAGTGGGGAGTGTACAGGAGGCAGCTGATCGATGTTTCTCTCTCATCGATGTTTCTAGCTCTCTATCCTTCTCCCTTCCTCTCTGTAAAAAAAATCAATAAAATGTATTTTAAAAAAATTAAAATTGTTAAAAAAAAAGGTAAAAACATTTAAATCTTAAAACTTTCAGATAAAATCACATAAAAACACTTATCTTGGCACACATTCGTTCATTCAACAAATATGTATTGAATATGTGATAGGCACTCTTCTAAACTCTAAGGATGCTGCTGCATTTATAAAGAGGATTAAGCAGTGGGGAAACTAGGACAGCATACCAGGCTGGAAGATAAGAAGGAAGCCGAGGGCCAACTATGAAGTAAATCAAAACAAATGCCATTTTGCTGGATAACTGGACAATTGTTTTTCACCAGCACAAACCCACATTTTGCAGCTGTCCTCATGAAGTTTACATATTAGTGTGGGAGGGGAGAGGGGTAAACGGTAGAGGACAGGTTGACAGACAACAACAGTAACAAAAACAACAACAACAAGTGAGTAAAATATAAAATCTGCCCAGGGAGTAGAAAGTTGCATAAGAGAAATAAAACAGAGAAGGGACACGAGGCATGCTGCAGGATATCAGGGAAAGCCTCGGTGAAAAGGTGGCATTTCAACAAAGAACTGAAGGGAGGGAATGAATCACTTAGATCAGCGGTTCTCAACCTGTGGGTCGCGACCCTTTTGGTCGCCTAAGACCATCGGAAAACACATATGTAATTACATATTGTTTTTGTGATTAATCACTATGCTTTAATTATGTTCAATTTGTAACAATGAAAATACATCCTGCATATCAGATATTTACATCACGATTCATAACAGTAGCAAAATTACAGTTATGAAGTAGCAACGAAAATAATTTTATGGTTGGGGGTCACCACAACATGAGGAACTGTATTAAAGGGTCGCGGCATTAGGAAGGTTGAGAACCACTGACTTAGATCCTCATCAGAAGAGTGTTCCAGCACAGGAAGCAAACAGCAACTGAAGACAGAGGTCCCAAGGTGGGCATATGCCTGAGGCTTTCATGGAACAGCGGGGAAGCCAGTGGAGGGAAGTAGGGAGTACAGAGGAGAATAAACAGTAAATAGTAGATTCCATCAGAGAGGTGATCGGACAAGAGGGGCAGTGCTTCTCTAATCTAATAGGCCAATGCTCTCTTCTTATAACAAATAGTTAATACTTTTCATTTACTAGCTTGAAATTAAACTCACAGATAAATATCCTGTCTACACACCCAACTTCAAAAGAACCAATATAATGCCAAACCTCTCATATATATGAAAGTAATTTATAATAAAATAATATCTATTTCAATATGTAAATGTTCATGAACACTGTAAAAGACATAATGAAGGATTTCACCTTTATGTAGAACCACTGAACATGTGACAAATGCAGGCGAATAGAAGAGTATTCTCTTGGAAACTCAAATGCCACAAATGGTGATGTTGATAGAACCTCCGACATCATTTTCCAAAATGGCAAACCTCAGGTAAAATTCTGAACAGAGAACTGTAACTGTGGAATATTGTAACCCGCCCCGCTATTCTTTTGACATTGTTTCTGTAAATACTGACTCTAATGTGTAGCTTGTAGATAAACAGCATGTTTGCGTAAGAATTCAAGGAACTAACTTCAGAAGATATACATTCCGACCTTCAGTCATCTCAGTTCCGGGAAATTGCTG
Organism: Myotis yumanensis; assembly: GCF_028538775.1. NCBI lineage: Eukaryota > Metazoa > Chordata > Mammalia > Chiroptera > Vespertilionidae > Myotis > Myotis yumanensis. The sequence goes on along the minus strand of NW_027223760.1, from coordinate 69,477,820 downwards.
ACCTTCAAATGTAAAACCAGGATGACGTAGAAACAGGATGACGCACATCAGACCATCTCTGGACCAGTTTCCAGGTCCTTATCGGAATGGACTATGCCAGTCTGCACGTAAGGAACTTTTCAACCCCTGCCCCTTGATTTTGTTCTCCTCTCCCTCTACCTCCTTATAACAACCTCTACCTGCACGAAGATATGGAGATGGGTTTTTTGGCAAGAGTCAAATTTTGGATAAAACCTTTTTCTTTTTTCACTAGTGTCTGTCTAATGAGTTTGGTTTTGGGGGGCAGCAGGCAGCTAACCTTGAGTTCCGGTTACAGTACCACACCTTCCCTCAATTTAGATGATAGTTGCATTTCTGGAAAATCAGGTGTACATTAAAACTATGCAAAAAATATTTTGTATTTATATATAAATAGAGTTGGGTTCTAGGCTCAGATCATTATAAACAGATTTTTCACCTTCAAGAATGTCCAAAACATTCGAAGGTCACGCAGAAGGCACACAAGGGGACGTTTTGTGGTGATGGGAATGTTTTACACCTTGATGGTACATGGGTGTACACATCTGTCAAAACTCATCAAACTGATGCATTTTATTTTATATAAATTATCTTGAAATTGATTTTTTAAAAAGTTATGCAGAATGAGAGAGAATTATTTATAGTGGGACTTTGTGGGATGGGAAGCCACTAGAGCAGGGGTGGGCAAACTTTTTGACTCGAGGGCCACAATGGGTTCTTAAACTGGACCAAAGGGCTAGAACAAAAGCATGGATGAAGTGTTTGTGTGAACTAATATAAATTCAAAGTAAACATCATTACATAAAAGGGTACGGTCTTTTTTTTTTTTAGTTTTATTCATTTCAAACAGGCCGGATCCGGCCCTCGGGCCGTAGTTTGCCCACGGCTGCACTAGAGGGTTCTGAGCAGAAGAATGATAGGATCTGACATGTTTTAAAAAGACTGTTCTGACCTTTGGGGCAGACGCAGGCCAAGGCCAATGCAGAGAGACCAGTTAGAAGACTAATTATCATAAAAGGCAGATGAGAGATGATAGTGGCTAGACCTAGGGAGTAGCAAAGTGATAATCATCAAATGTATCAGAAAAGACCTTTGAAACTTTCAAACAGACCCTTCCCCTACCCCCAAGAACATGTAGAAAACAGAAAGAGCTAAAAAGGTTAGATTCAAAGAAGTAAAGAGTAGTAGTTTCCATTATTCTTTTTTAAAAAATATATTTTATTGATTTTTTACAGAGAGGAAGGGAGAGAGATAGAGAGTTAGCAACATCGATGAGAGCGAAACATCGATCAGCTGCCTCCTACACACCTCCTCGTGGGGATGTGCCCGCAACCAAGGTACATGCCCTTGACCGGAATCGAACCTGGGACCTTTCAGTCCACAGGCTGACACTCTATCCACTGAGCGAAACCAGTCAGGGCAGTTTCCATTATTCTTAACAATAATCATATAACACTAATTCATTATTCAATATAAGTAAAAACCACTTTGGGGCTCTAGTTGTGTCATTCTTAAAAAATATATATATTTTTATTGATTTCAAAGAGGAAGGGAGAGAGAGAGAGAGAAACATCAATGATGAGAGAGAATCATGGCTTGGCTGCCTCCCACACACCCCACACTGGGGATGGAGCCCACAACCCAGGCATGTGCCCTTGACTGGAATCAAACCCGGGACCTTTCAGTCCGCAGGCCGACGCTCTATCCACTGAGGCAAACTGGCCAGGGCTAGTTGTGCCATTTTATATCTAATATAATGAAACATTATTTTCTGGTGAAATGAAATTGAACAAAAATGTGTGTTTTTAAACTTTACCTCAAAAAGTATATTTCTTGCCTAAGTAACATATTTTATCTTGGCCATTTCTTTGATGATTTAGATCTTGTAATACCTTAAGCTCAGTGTAAGGAACATTAGTTTGTCATTTGAGAGCCTTTGTAAGTATAGGAATTTAGGAGATTATGCTGGATTTGTTTTAAAACTAGAATCTACTAACATGAATTTTTTAAGATCTGAGACTGCAAATGATTTCTTATGACTTTCTTGTACTCTTAAAACTGGAGGGCAGTTAATTGAAGGTTCTGGATAGTTGACCCCAGGAACACTAAAGTTTTATACTTAACTAGAGGCCCGTTGCACAAAGAGATTCGTGCATTAGGCTTTCCTTCCCCTGGCTGCCAGCACCGGTTTTCCTCCGGCACCCGGGACCCAGGCCTTTGCTGCTCCGGCCAGAGCTTTCAGTCTTTGCTCCGTCGCTTTGCCCCTATGTATGCAAACTAACCACCATCTTTGCCGGCTTAATTTGCATACTCTCCTGATTGGCTGGTGAGCGTAGCAGAGGGACAGTCAATTTACATGTTTGTCTATTATTGGGTAAGATGTTCAAATATTTCCCTTAAAAATGTCAGAAAAGTATTTATGAATGAAATTATTTCTGAGGTTTGCTTCAAAATAATCCAGTGCAGAGAGGGAGTATAAGGAATTTAGATGAAACAAGAATGGCCCTATGTTGATAACTGTCAAAGTTGATTAATGAGTAATAGTGATTCATTTCACTATTCTCTTTTCTTTTACAAATTAAAAATTTTCCATAATAAAAAGTTTAAAAAGGACAGTTATTGTTTAATGGGTGTAGGACTACAAAGGCATCTTAATTCTCTCTGTAATGTTTTGTTATTTAAATAAAATCTAAGGCAAATATGGCAAAATACTAGGATTCAAAATAAACAAAACTACGTTAAGTGAAAGAGGCCAGACACAAGAGGGCATATTGTTTGATTCCATTTATATGAAATATCCAAAATAGGTCAATCCATAGAGACAGAACAGGTTGGTGGTTGCCAGGGGTTGGGAGGATGGAGATATAGGGAGCAACTGCTTAATGAGTATGGGCTTTCCTTTTGGAGTCATGAAAATGTTTTAGAACTTGATAGAGGTGAGGTGGTAGCTGCACAACATTTTGAATGTACTAAATGCCTCTGAATTGTTCATTTTAAAATGGGTCATTTTATGCTATGTCAATTTCACTTAGAGTTAAAACTAAATCTAAGAAAGGGGAGAATTCAAGAAGGACGGGTATTTATTGAAAAGGGCCAAATACCACAGAAAAGTAGAGAAGGATATAGATTAAGATGTCATTAGACCTGGCAAGTAGGAGGTCCTTTTAGGAGAAGTGTGCTAGTAGCCAGATTGTTATGGGTTGCAATAGACGGCCCTGTGCAAGGGCTTAAGGGAGTCTTGAAGCATTTTGTAGGATAAGGAGAGTCAGTGGAGAGGGAAAGACTGCAGAGAGATATAGGAGAGGAGATATTTGTACAGCAAGACTAGAAAGAGATAGAAGAGGATACACAGGATCAGTAGGGAGGGGTTAGCCTCAGAAAGGGTTACAAATAGTAATATTGGAGAGAAACAAATAAATATAGAGATAAGTTTATGATTTCCAAATTTCACTTGGAGTGGGGAGTGATTGAGTTGACACTTGATAACTCCTATTTTCTCTAGGAATGAGGAAGTAGGGTTTGAGGAGTCATAGGAGTTCACCATGAATGAATAACAAGGCTGCCTGGGTTTTGAGGGCTTTAGTGGAAATCATAAATATCTTCCCCACCCCCACCCCACACAAATCCACAAGTGAAAAAGCTAATTGTTAAAAGCATTGTATAATTAACATTGTCTGACAAATTGTTAATCAGAAATAAAATGACTGCATAGTACCATCTGTATGACACATGATACTGGATTCGTGACATATTATGAATATACTTAAAATAGTTTTATGTAACATGCAACAGAAAGATCAGTCAGGGATAACTGGAGAAAGAGCAGATTGAAATCTATTGAGGATACATAAAATATCAAACATTCAACTAGGAAAAGGAAATGAAAGATCTCCAGGAGACAAGTTACTATTAAAGAAAGATAGAAGCAAATATTTCACTAGAATTTTGAAATAATGAAACTACTTAAAAACTGATAAGAAGAGGGTAGATCACAGTTGCCTTGATGAATTACATAGTTATTTCTTTGAGAAAAAAGGAAATATATGCCTTAAAGTTTACAATAATTATTTTTGAAATTTTATTGTTGTCGTTAACCCTGGCCGGGTAGTTCAGTTGGTTAGAGCACTGTCCCATACACCAAGGTTACAGGTTCATACAAGAATCAACCAGTGAATGCATAAATAAGTGGGACAACAAGTCAAGGTTTCTCTTTTCCTCTCAAAAATCAATCAATAACTTTTTTTTAAGTAACTGGTAGAGCACATTAAAAGGAAATTCAAAAATAATTTTAAAACCTTGAATGCTTATTAGTTGAAACTTAAGAAAAATGAGTAGCTAGCTATTCACAGTAAATGCCTTTAAACACATTTTCGACTACAGGATAAACTTGAATATGTCTACAAAATGGACATCTTGAAATGTGATAGTCGCTGATGAGGCAAGGTAATCATCTAATGATTCCACTGAATGAAACATAATACGCAGGTAATGTGCCTTGTGGAATTTATGGCATTAAAAGATTTTTTGCATAATGTGATAATAAGTCTTGGAAATAAAATTTCCCTCTATAGATTTTAGTTTAGATCTGGGTATCTCCCTAACAACATCGATTATTTATGTTTGACTTAGCTTTATAGTGGCCTACACAGAAGCATGGAAAGTTTTTTTTACAGAATAGTGAATGGGATAAAAAGTTAAAGTCAACCCTAACCGGTTTGGCTCAGTGGATAGAGCGTCGGCCTGCGGACTCAAGGGTCCCAGGTTCGATTCCGGCCAAGGGCATGTACCTTGGTTGCAGGCACATAGCCAGTAGGGAGTGTGCAGGAGGCAGCTGATCCATGTTTCTAACTCTCTATCCCTCACCCTTCCTCTCTGCAAAAAAATCAATAAGATACATTTTTTTTAAAAAGGTAAAATCACATTGGTACTTTAAATACAGTTTTTTTTAAACTGTGATAAGATACACCTAACATATTTTTTTACCATTTTAACCTTTTTTTAAAAAAAATCCTCATCTGAGGACATAGTTAGAGCGAGGAAAGGGGCGAGAGAGAGAAAAAAAAAACATTGAACTGGCAATCCTCCAGTGCACAGGATGACACTCAACCAACTGAGCCACTACAGCCAGGCAACCATTTTTAAGTACACACAGTTCAGTGACATTAAGTCCATTCACACTGTTGTGCAACCATCACCACTATCCATCTCCAGTCCTTTTTTTTTTTAATCATCCCAAACAATATAATTTATCTATTTATATTGTGGTAAAAACACATAAAATTTACCTTCTTAACCAGTTTTACGTGTGTAGCTCAACAATGTTAAGTATATTCACATGGTTATGAAACAGATCTCCAAAACTTTTCTATCTTGCAAAACTGAAAATCTATACCCATTAAACAATAACTACACTTTCTCCCTTACCCTCAGCCCCTGGTAACCACCATTCTACTTTATGTTTCTATGAACTTGACTACTTTAGATACCTTGTATAAGTGGAATCACAATTTTATTTTTCTCCAGAAATAACTGACATATATTACTGTGTAAGTTTAAGGTGCACAGCATGATGGTTTGATTTATATGTATTATTAAATTATTACCACAATACAGGGTGGTGCAAAAGGAGGTTTACAGTTGTTTGTATGAAAAATAATACCAAAATTAATAAATAATAATACAAGAATAAACTCTGCTTTGTGTACTCATAACTGTAAACCTATTTTTGTCCAACCCTGTAGGTTCAGCTAACATCCATCATCCCAGAAAAATACAATAAATAAGAAAATTTTTTTCTCCTTTTGATGAGAATTCTTAGAATCTACTCTTTTAAAAAGACTTTCTTATTAATCACACAGCAGTGTTAGCTATAGTCATCATGATGTACATTATACCTCTGGTACTTATTTATCTTATAATTAGAAGTTTATTTATACCTTTTGACCCCCTTTCCCCAATTCTGCCTCTTCCCACCCTCTGCCTCTGATTCCCCAAGTCTGATCTATTTTTCTATGAGGTTTTTTTTTTTTTTTTTTCAGATTCCACATATAAGTGAGATCATACTGGATTTGTTTTTATCTACAATTTATTTTTAATCTAAAATATTAGCAGTTACTGAATGAAATTGCCTGTTTTCTTCTGGAGCATTTTGATGATAGTTGAGCCTGAGCTCAATCAATATACTGAATTATATGGTGCAATCATATTTCACAGCTCTTGTTAATGATCCGTTCCTGAATACAGAAACTAAATGTCATCATGTTGAAGAGTCACTAATTAAATGCTCAGGTAGTACTTGACTTTGAAGTTATTTATAAAATATTAATTTTTTTCTTTGAATATTAAATGAAACAGCATAAGAAATATGAGATAGAAAATTTAGAGAAGAGTGTAGATTTAATTACTACATTCTTCTGCAGTTTAGTATTTATTATTACACTTCAGCATTTAGCCTTTGTTGCGTAACACTGAAGTTTTCATTGAGTGGAGAGCCTCCTGGGTTTCCGTTCCAGTTTTGCCCTCTGTATGACCTTTGTTAATCTTTCAATTTCTTTAAGTTTAGGCATTATTATCCCCACTAAAATTCTAATGCATAAAGGTGGAGATAGTACCTGGTCTACCTACTTTAGTTATGAGAATAAACAGGGAGTATCACCTGAAAAAGCTCTGAAATATTAGCTTTAGAAATATATAGTACTGTATTTCATCTTTTCCAAATTCTCCATTTTTATACACCTTTCTGCTGAAAGTGTCATGCTGCCCTGGACTAAAAAGTTGTGCTTCTTTATTCCCCGAGTCCCTATCTATTGGATAACACATTTCAATAATAAACTCACAATTAAAAATTGGTCAACAGCTTTTTTTTTTTGCTGTGACTAGGTCTAGGAATGAGGGAGTAAGGGATACCAAGAATAAACTGGAGAAGAATTTCCCTCCCTTCTTTCTTATTCACTCTCCCATAACTTCCCAGCTATGAGTCTAATTTGGGAGTATAGAGAGTGCTGAGGGATGCAGAATGAAATGACAAGTTAATATTAGAAATGTTACTTTGGGAGAACCTCAGGTTTGAATCCTCATCTGTAGTTTCACTTAAATTACAACAGGTATAAAAGCATTGTGACTCAGTGGTTTATGCAACAAGCTGGAAACTCAAGACCTGTGGGTTCTGGCCATGAGACTGACATCTGTTTTTTATAAGTGAACTGGCCAAATTACTTCCCAAGGTTGTTAAAAAAAAAAAATAGAACTCACAAAGAGTTGTAATGCCATAAAAACTGTAAAAAAAGGTAGCTTTCATGAGAGGAAAGTTGTGAAAATACTCCAAAAGTTAAATTTTTATACAGATATAAAGCATTACTTTTATCTGAGCTAGAGGGGAAAGGGATACTGTGAATATGAAACAGGTAGGTAATTCTGAAACCTCTTTTTGATTACTAGTTTTAAACTCCCACTCACACCTTCACAAAAGTACTAAGAAGAGAGATTTTTGAAAATGGTATTTGGCTTTCTTTTCAGCTCTCATGTATTTACCCAGAATGCAGGTGACTTGTGTGTAGGGAATGAGCCTAAAAAGAGGACAGATACAAATACACTAATTCTGAAACTCGCCTTAAGACAGCACGAGGTAGCTTTCCTAGAAGATGAAACTGAGGTTTAGAGAAGTTAAGAGACTTTCCTTGAGTAAGAAATGAAGTGGGTTTTTGAACCGCTCTCACTTTTTACTGCCCTATTCTGTTTCAGGAAAATCAAAATTTATTTGTGGAATAAAAATGTCAACCAAACCTGTCCTGAAAGTTATGAGGAAGTCAAGTTGTTCCTGGGATTCTCCCCATCTCTGCCATGGCTACCTGGGTTATATCATGACATCTCTACATATCTCTGCATGCCTGCTTAACACTCCTTTCCTGACTAACCAGATTCTTTATACTTTCTACTCTCCCACAAGGCTTCAGCCTGCCAAATCCCTAACTCTACTCCATGGCATTCGGCTTTTGCCCTTTGCAAGCTTAACGATTTATTCTCTCTAGGTGTCCTAGTTCAGATTCTAGGGAGAACTGATTGGACCAGATCATGCTTCTACTCAAAGCAATAGATTGCTGGCCAGTCTACATAGATTGGTTAATTTGAGTCAAGTGCCCAAACCCTAGGCTGTGGCGAAGGCTGAGCAGGACAGCCAAGTTCCTTGAGAACTGTAGTACAAGTAGGTGGAAATTCTGAAACTTAGCCTATGCCATTTAAAAAATCTCCCAAATAAAATCTGTTATTTTTTCTTTTATTTGCATATTTCTATGCAAGATACTGGCAATCTTTTTCTCACCCTGATTGAAAGTCTAAAATTTTTAAAAATAAATTGATTTAATTTTGTTGTAAGAGTAACACACGGTAAAAGTTGTCTCTTTTCTACCAAAGATTCTCAAGGCCCTCCTAGAGGTGACTACAGCTAAGATTTTGAAGTATCCTTCAGAAAAAATTCTATGTATGTTCAAGCATTTTATCCATACTCCAATGTACATAAGTGGAAGAATACACGTGTCTAGCTTTCCTCATTTAATAAACAGATCTTGTAGCCTATTTCACAGCAACATTATAATTTTTTTCATTTTTAAAAAGTGTAATAGAACTTAATTATATGCATGTGATTTTTTTTTAACCAGTGTCCTTTTGATAGGCAGGTATGTTGTTTCCACTCTTTCCATTACATATAAGGCTGCAATAAGCATTTATGTTTGTACACAGCTGTAAATGGTACCTATAAATTTTTCAGTCAAAGCATGCATGACACACTTATGGACAAACTGCCTCCAAAAATGTTGTGCCAATTTCTCTTACCATCTGTGTATGAATGTCCTCATTTGCCCATACCATGCACTGTTAAAGTTCTGTTAAACTTTCTGCCAACCTGGTAATTTCATCTACCTTCCTTCTTGCCCACTAAGTTAGTCAGTCACCTTGTTCTGTGATTTCTTTCAGTCTCTCTCACCTCTATCCGCATCTTTCTAAACGCTAATTTTGGGGGGGGAGATGGGCTGGTTAATCCTCACCAGAGGATATTTTCCCATTGAATTTTAGAGAGCGGAAGGGAAAGGGAAGAGACAGAGATAGAGAAATATTGATGTGAGAGCGACACAGCGATTGGTTGCCTCCCACATGCAATTGAGGTACGTGCCCTTGACCAGAATCGAACCTGGGACCCTTCAGTCCACAGGCCAATGCTCTATTCACTGAGCCAAACCTGCTAGACGCTACCTGTGGGTCGCGACCCCTTTGGGGGGTCAAACGACCCTTTCACAGGGGTCGCCTAAGACCATCGGAAAACACATATATAATTACATATTGTTTTTGTGATTAATCACTATGCTTTAATTATGTTCAATTTGTAACAATGAAATTGGGGGTCACCACAACATGAGGAACTGTATTAAAGGGTCACGGCATTAGGAAGGTTGAGAACCACTGTGCTAGAGCTATCTGTGTCTTTTTCTTTTTTTAGCTTTGTTGAAACAAGGCCACCAAAAATTATGGTTGCCTCCCCCCCAAATTGGGAGAGAGAGAGATTATCTGAGTCTTTCTATTTGCAGTGTTATGAATTTAGTTTCTGCTTTTATTGCTTCATGTACTGGCTTCCAATATCTCTCATATTCTCTTCCCTTAATAATTCACAATCGACCCAAAAGTGACAGATTAATATTTTTCAAATGTTGCTTCTATCCTCAGAAGTGGCTCCCACCGCCAAAGGTAACAAGTTCAAATCCTTAGCAAGGTATTCAATGCTCACCAGCCTTCAGCCCCAGGCTACTTCTAAGCATTCACCTGGGATATGGGGCCTACCACAGATATTCCCTATTTTAACTAAATTCACTGACCAATTTGATCTGTAAAAAATGTTTGTGGGTCTATGTTCACGAATCAAGTCCTTCACTACTGTCACAGTATCACAAGTTTATAGTCCTTAGTGAAAGGACTTAGTGGTGTTGTAGTGAGAGCAAAAAAGGACTTGCATTCTCATTTTTTGGCTCTACTAAGAATAGGCTGGGAGACCTTGGACAAACCACTTTCTTTGTAAAATGGATTAGACTAGGATATTCTCTGATCACTAAGATTTACAAAGATGTGTAAAGACTCACAAAGTCCATTCTACGGAGAAAAGTCTGTTCAGTTCAAAGTGTTGCGAATCTAAAGGCAGGACGACTAACTCCCTTTCAGTTCAGCAAACACTGGGCCCCCACCCTAAGCGTGATATGTGCAGTATTAGGACGCATTTCGAATCTCAGGCCCTCACTCGCCAGGGCCTCTAGACGGATTTGCAAAAAGCACAAGTCCCTTCACGCAAGAGGCAGTTCATTTCTCTTGGCTGTAGCCATTCCCAGGAGCAGGAAGGTCTAATTGCCGTCAGCAGTCACCAAGACCTACCGACTGTGAACCTGCAGCCGAAACGACTACAATTCCCAGCATGCCTCTCCCCACCTCCGCCCTCTCCCGCCCCGCCCCGCGGCTCCCGCCCGCCCGCCGGATCTTGTAGTCCCGGCCCAAGGCAGGCGGCGGTACGGAAGCGCCGTAGGAATACGCTTTTCCCACCTAGTCGGCGGTGAGACCCAAGTCCCAACTAAACTCTTACTGCGGCTCACTAGGGTTTGTCCTGCTCAGAGTCGCACTCCCTCCGCCCAGCTCTCCTCAGAGCTAGAGCTTCCCGGTCGGAACCCGCCCCGGAAGTGGAATCAAGTCGTCCAGACGACAGGCGAGGCGCCTTCCAGCCAATCCCAAGCCGGCTGGGGCCGGAGGGGCGGGGCCAGGGGGCGTGGCGTAGCGCCTGGGGGCGGAGCCGAACGCGGGGCCGCGCGTCTGGGTGGCGGCTGGGGGCGCGCCCGTGGGGAGAGGCGGCGGCGGCGGCGGCTGCTCGTGGGGAGGGGGGAGTCCAAAGGAGGAACCGGGAAGGGGGGCAGGGCGAGCGGAGAGCCGTGTTCCTGAGGCGGTGGCGGCGTCTCGGACGGAGGAGGAGGAGGCGGAGGAGGGCGGGGAAGGAGGATGGAGCAAGCGGGGGGTTGGGGTTGGCGCTAGCTGCCGCGGCTCGCCGCGTCCTGGGGGAGAGCGGCGGCGGCTTCTGGAAGTTGTCGGGTCGGGTGCCGGGCCGGTGCCGCCGCCGTGAGCGGCGGGGAGGAGGGGCAGCGGCGGGGGTTGGCGGGGGTCGGGAGGGAGAGGGAGCGAGCCGGGGGAGCGAGCTGGGGAAGACGGAGCGGGCTCTGCGCCGGGCGGGCGGGCGGCGGCGGGGCGGCCAGCGACCGCAGCCGGGGCGACGCGGGAGGATGGAGCAAGTGGAGATCCTGAGGAAATTCATCCAGAGGGTCCAGGCCATGAAGAGTCCGGACCACAATGGGGAGGACAACTTCGCTCGGGACTTCATGGTGAGTCCTTCCCCCAGTTGTCGCCTCCTCTCGCCGGCACCGGAGTCTCCCGCCGCCTTCCCGGGCCGGGCCGGGCCGCCAGCGCTTTGTGTGCGCCGGTGAGGAGAGGGGCGGAGAGGCGCGCACCCACCCCGAGGACCCGGTGGTCTCGGGGGCCGGCGGGAGGGGAGACCGCCTCCGCCCCTCGGCCTCCTTTCCCCTCCTCCTGCGCTCTGGGCGCAAAGGGAGAGGCCACCGGGCCGGGTCCGCACTCCGCGCCGCCGACCACCTATTGTTTCTCGGGCCGGGAATCGGAGGCGAGTGAGGTCTCTCGTCACCTCCCCATCCATCCTGTTCCTCCTGGGAGGGTCGAGGCAGGGCGTCTGCTCCGGGGGAGCGCGGATCGCGGCTGCCGGAGGGGCGGGGGGCGTTGCGGTTGGCATTCCTGTGTGGGGTCCCTGTCCCCCCGCTGGTCTCAGAGGCGGGCGAGGTGGAAGTCGTGCGCACTGGCTTCGCAATTGTTATCTCCGCCGCCTGCGAGAGGGTCGCCTATAAGGTGGCTCGTGGTTTGCCTTATTCCCGCGTGTATCGGTCCGGCCTCCAGCCCCCTGAGCACCAGGTTGGAGGCAGAGTTGGGGTCAGCGTGACTTCAGGGGGAGGGGGGAGTGTGTGTGGCGGAGGGAGGGCTGTCCAGAAGGAAACCTTTCCACTCCCCGGGGGATCCGGCCGAAGGCGGAGGGGATGTGACTATCGCTTCCTATCCGGGGTGGGGGTGGGGAGCTTGGGAACAATAGTCCTGGCGGGCGGAGGCGACGCGGCGGGCCGGAGCCCTGAGCGGGGAGATAACCTTCGCCGCCTCCCCCCTCCCCCCTTTCCGCCCTCTGCTCGTGCTGGCGGGCTGGGAAGGAGGTTAAAAGTCTAGTGGATGAAATGGGTCTGGAAACATCCCTTGGAGGGGGGTCGGATCCGAAGGCGTGGGACCCGAAGTCGACTTCCTACACTGGCGCCCCCCCCACCCCCCCTTATTTTTCTGCCGGACAAACGTTCCTTTAGGGTTGTTTCCCGGCTTAGGAGGCGGTGGCGGCGGCGGCTGCTCCTGCGGATGTTGCGCAAGACTGGGGCGTTGGAAACCCTGGAGGTCTGGGGAATGGAAGAGGAAGTGGGACTTTGGGAAGTGGCTCCTTCTTGGCCTCGGCGGGCTTTGGGAATGGGAGATCAGCTCGGGGAAATGCTGTTCCTGGGCAGAGTCCTTCCCAAGAATCACCACTGAACTCCCTGTTTCTGGATTGTGAAAAGTGTGCACAGCGAAGGCATAGAACATTAGTGAGCAGCAAACATTGTTTAGTTTTTGCTTCAAAGTAGTTTTAGTTGTTTACATTGTGCAGGTGAAATGACTTTTAGTACTGAGGTGCCTTTTCACATTTTAAAGAGACTTCGGTCTAGTAAAGCTTTGGCGTTAAAATGAACAACTTATAGATCCACAGTCTGCTGAGCTTTGTGATTCCCGCCTTTGTAGATCAGTAATAGAGGACAGGAGTAAGGTTTTGTTAGTATCTTTTGACGGTGGAAAAATATAGATTTAAATAACCTATGCTTATTTTAAGCATTTTCTCTTAATATTTAGCTTATGTATTTTTTAAAACTTACTTTTTGATCAGAGAAGGGTAAAGAAAAGAGGACTTGTCCCTTAATACAGAGAATTTTGATGGTGTTGCTATCTTTGAATGATGTCAATACTTGGATGGAGTCCCTGTTTTACTATAGCAAAAATAGAAGAATATATTTACTTAGAATATTTAAAACACTTAAAATTAGTCTTTTGCAGGCTGATTTTGGTTATGGAAGGATAAGAGGTGAGGTCTTTGGCCACTTCTTTGCATGCTGGTCATCTTGTTATCCCTATGCATATCCTGTCAGGAAGGAGCATTGTTTGGTGATGCGGACCATCAGGACAGGTGCCCAATCTCTGAACTGTACTGGGGAAGTAGCTCTAGGGTTCATGCTTTAGGGATGAGTCAGGGATTCCTATTGAAAATTTCATTTCTCAAGGACTGAATGAATTTCCTTTTTCTTCCATAATACCTAGGAATAGCTAGATGATTGTACATTTGAGATTTGATGACTAAGGCCATTATTTTGTAGTGCTTGCTTTTAATTCCCTGACTTGATAAGCAGTACTAATTAAGGCTGCTAGTTGGTGCTCCTTTTCCCCTTGCCTGGAAGATTGGGGGGAAACTACCTTCTGCCATAGAGAGAGAATAGTCTATAACATAGAGTGGAAGATCAGCTTACTGTTTGTTCTGTTATTCTTAAATTGTGATGTGGGTTAAAAAATACATTTAAAAATTTTAGCATTTTAGAACTGAGCCTTAGATATAATCTAGCTAGTATAACCCTATTCAATTATAATGTTCATCATTTCAAATCTGGAAATTACAGAATAATAATTAAAATAATGCCCTACCCTTAGAAAAGCATCTAAACTGCTCTTTTGCCCTAGCCAGTTTGCTCAGTGGATAAAGCGTCCGCCTGTGGATTGAAGGGTCCCAGGTTCGATTCCAGCCAAGGGCACATGCCCGGGTTTCGGGCTCTATCCCCAGTGTGGGGTGGGCAGGAGGCAGCCAATCAATGATTCTCTCTCATCATTGATGTTTCTATCCATCCCTTCCTCTCTAAAATCAATAAAAAAAATAAAAATAAAAAATAAACTGTGCTCTTTCCATTATTCTATCCAGCCTTCCCACAGTCCAGCAATTTTCAACCTTTTTCATCTTGTGGCACATAAACTATTTACTAAAATCCTGCAGCACATCAAAAAATGTATTTTTTGCTGATGACAAAAACGGTATAATTTTGATTTCATTCACACCAGATGGCTATTGTTCTGTTGGCTGTTGTCATTTTTAAATTTGACAATTGAAGGGAAAAGAGATCAGTGCCCCTGACTAAATAGTCAGGTATTCCTTGTTTTAAAAATTCTTGTAGCACTCTGGTTGAAAATCGCAGCTATAGTCCCATCACTGAAAGGCGATCTTTTTTAATGTTTTAAAAAATATCTATATAACATTTTAATTTATCCAAATAGGCTTGTTTATATCTTACTTTAGACATGAGTCTATAAGTATATGTAGATCAGTATAGTTCCTTTTAAAAAATATTTACTAAAGTACAGTTGACAACATTAAGTCTGTTAATGTTTTCTTTCTTTTTTCAAAATACATTTTATTGATTTCAGAATGTAAGGGAGAGGGAGAGAGTGAAACATCAATGATGAGAGTAAATCATTGATCGGCTGCCTCCTGCATGTCCCTACAGGGGATTGAGCCTGCAACCTGGACTTATGCCCTGATGGGGAATCAAACCTGTGACCTCTTGGTTCCTGGGCCGATGAGGCTGGGCTTGTTTGATAATGTTTTCTTGCTTCTCTGTGGCCATACTACATATATCATTTTATATTCTTGGTGGTTGTTTTTTTTAACAACATTTTGATAAGTGCTTTTCATTTGAAAAAATTGTTTTAAGCTGCTTCATAATATTTCACCTGGCGACTAATGGTAACAACCATTTCCTTGTGGTTGAATGTTTAGGCCATTTATTTCTGCTCTTATATGTCATACTTCTGTAATGAACATTTATGCATAAAACTTTGGATTATTGCATAAGATATCTTCTAGTACTGGAAGTAAACATTTAATACATGTTTATAAGTAATTTTTGAAGAAGTGTCATTTATACAACTGTCAGTAATGTAGAAGTGTTCATATAATTATCTTGATCTTTGATAATTTGATGGTTGAAAAATGGTATCTTGTTTTAATTTGAATTTCCTGATGACTAGTGAGGGTAGAAATTTTTCCATCTGTCACTAACTAGTCTATGAGCTGTTACACCTGTCTTTTACTCCCATCTCTGCCATTGGTTAGCTACCTAGCTTTGGGCAGGCCACTTAACAGAAAATGAAATGACTGAGTTCTCTCATCTTTAAAAGAAGAATAATGTACCTCCTTTACAGAGCTGAAGTATGGGACTCATATTTGTCTAACAAATTATTGTGCTAAGGTCTATATATCCTCATATAGCTAATATATATGTTCAGTTACAGATAACTAGAGATAGAAGGAAAGAAGTATTTGGGCTTTTGTTTTCAGTCATTTTCTTTGGCTTTTTAAAGCTTTTTCATGTCTAATCTCAAATAGATTTGGTCTGATCAGGGTAAAGTTTAATGTGCATTAGACGTGTATATAAAAAAATCACAAAAGATAACACTTAAGATACAAGTAAGTATGGCCATTTCAGTTTAACAACCAGTTCTCTCTCCACTTACAAAGATGAAAACAAAAATTTAATGAGTATACTCAGTGTAGTATTTAAAAAACAGGATTCAGCAGAGTTGTGAATTATAGTACTTAATTTTGTGAAACATTGGGAGTAGAGGATTTATAGATATAAACCATCCTATTTTAAAATGCATTTGAAATAACTGATATTTTAAACTAATTTGAATTTAACTTATCAATTAAAGGTAACCACAGAACTATCATAATTTATGAATTTCAAGGGATGTAGGCTATAACAAACATGTTTTTGCAAATAGTAATTCTGACAGAACTGCTCAAAACAACCAGTTTGCTTGCTTTGTTATAATTAAGTAATTAGTGTATTGTTTTTATTTTACTACAGAATGTTAGTGATTTTATAAATTATTTTAAGTAGAAAGGAAATTAGCATTTTTCTTTTTAAAAAATATTTTTTTTATTGATTTTAGAGAGGAAGGGAGAGGGAGAGAGAGAAACATCAATAATGAGAGAGAATCATTGATTGGCTTCCTCCTGCATGCGCCCCACTGAGAACTGAGCCCACAACCCTGGCATGTGCCTTGACCAGGAATCAAACTGATCCCTGGTTCATGCTCAGCCACTGAGCCACATTAGCCAGGCAGAAATTAACATTTTCCTTCCTACTATATGCTAAACACTATGCCAGATATATATTTTATATATATGTGTGTGTGTATATATATATATATATATATATATATATATTTATTGATTGATTGATTTCAGAGAGGAAGGGAGAGGGAGAGATAGAAACATCAGTGATTCCTGAGAATCATTGATTGGTTGCCTCCTGCATGCCCCCCCACTGGGGATGGAGCCGGCATCCTGGGCATCTGACCTTGACCGGAATTGAACCCAGGACCCTTGAATCTGCAGGCCAACACTCTATCCACTGAGCCAAACCGGGTAGGGCTGCCAGATATTTTGCAGTCTTTTTTTTTTTTTTTAATTCTTTATTGTTGAAACTATTACATATGTCTCCTTTTTCCCCCTTTGACCTCTCCCAGGCCCCTCCCACCCCTCAGCACATGCCCTCAGCCCCCTACTGTCTGTCCATTGGTTATGCTTATATGTATGTATACAAGTCCTTTGGTTGATCTCTTACCCTCCACCCCCCAAACCTCCCTTGCCTTTTTTCTGAGGTTTTCCAGTTTGTTTGATGTTTCTGTGTCTCTAGATCTATTTTTATTCATCAATTTATGTTGTTCATTATATTCTACAAATGGCTGAGATCATGTGATACTTATCCTTCTCTGACTGGCTTATTTTGCTTAGCATTATGCTCTTTTTTTTTTGCAATGAATTTTTATTTAATTAGCTGGCATGGAAAACTAATACGCATTTGGTCTGCTTTTCTGGTAAAATATATAATTGATGGCAACCAGTCTTTTCTTAGGAGGCTGGACCAATTAGTAGTTGTAATTAAAGACAAATATAATGAGTTAGGAAAACTTGGGTTTTCTAATCATTTGCATTTAATTTGCATGATTAAACTCATGTCATAAAACAGGAATTATGAAACAGTGATGGAAGAGAAATATGGGTAAATGCTATACTTTACAACCCTGTGAATATAAATGAAATCGCGAGCTAACATTCTCCCAGGTGAGTGAAGGACCTGGTACCCTGGTCCTCCAGGGTCTTGGGAGCCAAGTTTTCATGCAGGAAGAGGTGAGGCTGATTTAACCCCCTGAGTGTGAGAGGCCAAGAACTAATTTAGGGTATCTGGAGATTTAGCCGCGTGTGTGTGTTGACAGTGGACAGGGGCTAGTCTCCAGTTAATTGCAAAATAATAGATCATATTACTTGTCTCTCCTTCCCTTTTTTTTCCCCACTCCATCACGGTTTATTTTTTTTTTGTTTTTTTATTTTTATTTTTATCTTTAATTTCTTTATTGGTTAAGGTATTACAAATGTGTCCTCATCCCCCCATAAACTCCCAACCTCCCCCCCCCCCCCCCCCCATGCTCTCATC
Source organism: Myotis yumanensis (assembly GCF_028538775.1). NCBI lineage: Eukaryota > Metazoa > Chordata > Mammalia > Chiroptera > Vespertilionidae > Myotis > Myotis yumanensis. Next base: position 69,460,112 of record NW_027223760.1, on the reverse strand, counting down.
CCCCTGTTGTCCATGTCCATTGGTTTGGCTTATATGCATGCATACAAGTCCTTTGGTTGATCTCTTCCCCTTACCCCCACCTTCCCCTACTTTCCCTCTGGGGATTGATAGTCTGATTGCTGTTTCTCTGTCTTTGGATCTGCCCCTGTTCATCAGTCTATGTTGTTCTCTATATTCCACAAATGAGTGAGATCATGTGGTATTTATCTTTCTCTGACTGGCTTATTTCACTTAGCATTATGCTCTTCAGGTCCATCCATGCTGTTACGAATGGTAAGAGTGCTTTCTTTTTTTTTTTACAGCAGCATAGTATTCCATTGTGTAGATGTACCACAGTTTTCTAATCCACTCATCTGCTGATGGGCGCTTAGGCTGTTTCCAAATCTTAGCTATTGCAAATTGTGCTGCTGTGAACATAGGAGTGTATATATTCTTTCTGATTGGTGTTTCTGATTTCTTGGGATACATTCCTAGAAGTGGGATTACTGGGTCAAATGGGAGTTCCATTTTTAATTATTTGAGGAGTAAACTCCATACTCTTTTCCACAGTGGCTGAACCAGTCTGCATTCCCACCAGAGTGTATGAGGGCTCCTATTTTACAGTCTTATTGAACATATCAACAATTTATAGGATAGATATAACCTGTATTTTACAGATGAGGAAACAGTCTGAGAAGTATCTTGCCTGACTTTAAAACCTCTCTTCTTTTTATCCAGTTTCTCCAGGATGCATTTGAGGTCCCTAAGGACCTGGCTGGGACTAGGCTAGTGGTGGGGGGCGAAACACCATGCAAAAGGGTGAAGGTTTTAAATTTGAACATGTTTAGGGAGGGATAGGTAATCTGCTATAAGTAGTGCAGCAGTTCTCATACCTTTTGGTCTCAAGAGTCCTTTACAATCTTAAAAATTATTGAGGACCCTAAAGAGTTCTTGTCTCTTTACTACATTAGAAATTACAACAGGGCATTTAAAAAAATAATTTGCTTTAAAATATGATATTAAACACATTTCATATTAACTTGTATACTATATTTTAATTATTCAAAACAAATTAGTTTGAAGAATTGTTTTTATATTTTTGTAGATTTATTTAATATCTGGTTTAATAGAAGAGAGTTGGATTCTCATACTGCTACATTCATAATGTTGAAATGTCACATTTCACACAGTATCATGTGTCAGTTGCCCTCTGGAAAACTCCACTGTACACACCTAAGAAAATGAAAGTGATAAAAAATTATTATACTAAAGTGTGTGCATTCTCATATTTACAAGTGAGGAAACATAACAGTATTAGGAAAAGAGTTTTGATGTCATAGGCTCTCTCTAGTGATCTCGGGTTGGGCGTCCCTGAACCATACTTTGAGAACCAGGGAGATAATAAATGGTATATAGGCTAAAGGTAATGCTGAGAAAATTAGGTAGGGGGTCAGATGGTTGCATCTATGATATATTCTATTTTACATATCAGTAATAGTAATTTTTAACAGTTCTACACTGCAATTCTTAGATTCACATGGAAAGTGGGCAGGTGTGTAAAAAAATAGACATGCTAGCTGCCAACAGCCCAGCAGTATTTCCCCACTTCCAACTGCCACGACCACCCTAGCCCTCTCCTTTCCAGCCTGCTTTACTGTGATACAGCCTTCAATTAATATCATTCAGATAGCTCTGGTAGGAAAGCTGAAACCCTACTATAGGTCTCTGGAGAGCCCCTGCCTTTTTAAAGAAAGGTGTAAGCAGTCATATGACAGATTAGTGTTGTAGAAAGTTGATTGTAATGACAGTATGAAGGATGAATTAGTAGGTGAAGAGCATTTTGGATGTTAAACTATAAGAAGGGAGGTGAGGGTCTGAAGTAAACTAAACTAAAACTAGTGGATCCCTGACCAGTGTGGCTCAGAGCATTGTCCTGTGCACCGAAGGATCACAGGTTCCATTCTCCATCGGGGCACATACCCAGATTGAGGGTTCAATCCCTGGTGGGTGGTGCATATAGAAGGCAACCAGTGTTTCTCATGTTGATGTTTCTCTCCCCCTCTTTTCCTCTCTCTAGAATCAGTGAAAAGTGTATCCTCAGGTGAGGATTTAAAAAAATAAAGTAATGGAATAGAGGATCTGATAAGGATTAAGAAAGAAATCTCAATGATGGACTAGATGTTGGTAGTAAAGGAGCAAAGAGTATTGTAGTATGACCACTAGGTTTGTAGCTTGGTGTACTGTCACCCAAATTAGAAAATATTTGGTAGGATAAAGAGTAAAGGGGGAGTAACAAGTAGAAGGGATCAAGCAGGACATGATGGAAGGAAATTAGACATGTTAAAACTGAGGTGCCATACTCTGGTTTCTCTTCAGATTGCATAAATATTTTGCCTTTTACTAAAGATTTCCGTGGAGAGGAACAATTCTGAGTTTATATTCAATTTTTTTAGGCTTGGCTTTGGCAGGGCTAAAAACAAACATAAAAAACTGAGGTGCCTATGACACACCTAATAGATGTGTAGAGCTCAAGAGAGCTGACAGGATGGAGTTAAAGATTTGGGAGTCATCGTATAAGCATGTAAGAGATAGTTGAAAACATGGGAGTAGGTGAGCTTATCCAGACAAGTATATAGAATGACCAACTTTAGGTTGAAGAGCATCAGCATTTAAAGAGCATCCCCAAAAGGAAGTACCAGTGGTTGTTCTGAGAAGGTATGGTCGGGAAGGAGGCGAACCCAAAGGATGTCAGAAAGCCTGGGAGAGTTTCACAAAAGGAGTAGTTACCAAAGTCAAATAATTCTGGGAGGACTGGTAAGGTGAGATTTAGAAAGTACCCATTCTATTTGCCAAGTAGGAGTGATTTGGTGGCTAGAAAAAGCAGTTTGGGGTTGGGGTCTGGGAAGAAGCCAGATTATAGTGGGTTGTGGAAAAAACAGGTGAAGTGGGTATAAATTCCTTCATTTACTTTAACATTCTGAAAGTAGATGGCAGAAGTTAGAGCAAGATACAGGTTGAAGGAGCACTTCCTATGCTTTAAAAAAAAAGATAGGATAGAGACAATTTTCATTATTATCTACATGTATATGCTTTTTTTTTTCTTAAATATTCTTTATTGATTTTTCTACAGAGAGGAAGGGAGAGGGACAGAGAGTCAGAAACATCAATGAGAGAGATCAGCTGCCTCCTGCACACCCCCCTGCTGGGGACATGGCCGCATCCAAGGCACACGCCCCTGACTGAATTGAACCTGGGACTCTTCAGTCCACAGGCCGACACTCTAGCCACTGAGCCAAACTGGTCAGGGCTGTTTACAATTTTTAAAGACAGATAACTTGTCTATTGATTAATTAAGACCTCTGATTTTTTTTTTTTAATTTAAAATTTGGATTTGAAATGTTAGAAAAGCGGGAAAGACTGAAAGCCTGGCAAGATCTTAAAATGCTGCACAGATTTGATAAGTATAATAATTTTTATTATTAAACTCTTTGATGTTGTGGCTTGTAGGTGTTTTAAAAATTAATAACAACTCTGTTGAGATGTAATTCACCTAACATAAAATGCATTTATTAAAAGCTGTACAATTTCATAATTTTTAGTATATTCACACAATAGTGCAACCATCACCATAATCCATTTTTATTCCTCCCCTTCCCCCAAAGAAACCCTATACCCATTAGCAGTCATTCCTCCCTTCCTCTCTGTATCCTGTCCCTAACCCTGGGCAACCACTAATGTATTTTCTACCTCCATAGATTGCTTCTTCTGGACGTATGTAAATGGAATCATACAGAATGTGGTGTTTTATAACTTGACTTCTTTACTTAATATACAATGTTTTCAAGGTTCCCTCATGTTTTGTTGTTGGGATCAAAAATACTTCATTTCTTTTTACCGTTGAACTAGAGTCCCAGGGCACGAAATTCGTGCATGGGTGGGGTCCCTAGCAGGGCAGGGTTGGCAGGGAGGAGGGGCTGCCAGCGATTGGCTGGCCGGCCTCGCCTCTTGGTTGGACTCCTGGTCGAGGGGACAATTTGCATATTAGGCTTTTATTATCTAGGATGGCCTGTTACTAGGGAGAGGAAGCCAGGCATTGCTATATGAAGTCATTACCTGGTGCCCACAGCCACCGTTCCGGGTTGGGCTGGGCTGTGGGCTGCATTTTGCGCCATGGGGTCTCTGCAGCATCGGCTGCGATTTGGTGGGTTCTCACTCCAGGGCCTGTTCCCACTTGGGGGAAGCCGGATGTTGCTTTGTGGGTGCTAAGTCTGCAGTGCCATTTCTCTGTAAAGGCCAGTGCGCGTCATGGCAGCTCCTGCGTTGAGCGTCTGCCCTCTGGTGGTCAGTGTGCGTCATACTGACCGATCAAACACTTAGCATATTAGCCATATATATATATATATAAAAAATTAGAGGCCTGGTGCACGAAATTCGTGCACGGAGGCAGGGGGTCCCTCAGCCCAGCCTGCACCCACTCCAATTGGGGATCCCTCGGGGGATATCCGACCAGCAGTCAGACACCCTTCTCACAATCTGGGACTCACCTGCCTGATCGCCCCTAACCCCTCTGCCTGCCTGCCTGATCACCCCTAACCTCTCTGCCTGCCTGCCTGATTGCCCCTAACTGCCCTCCCCTGCTAGCCTGATCTCGCCCATAACTGCTCTCTCCTGCCGGCCTGGTTGCCCCTAACTGCCCTCCCCTGTTGGTCTGATCTTGCTCCCAACTGCCCTCCCCTGCCGGCCTGATCTCGCCCCTAACTTCTCTTCCCTGCTGGCCTGATCACCCCTAACTGCCTCTGTCTGCCTGATCTCCCCTAACGGCCCTCCTCTGCCAGTCTGATCTCACCCCCAACTGCCCTCCTCTGCCGGCCAATTTGGTTCTGATTGGTCAGTTTCTATGCCAGTCAGTGTCTCTAGGCCTATCAACAAGCCCTGATCAGAAAGGCGGGGTTGGTCAGCAGCTCTGGTGGAGGCCTGGAGAGAAATGGAGGTGCGGCTGTTGGCCAGGCCAAGAGAGAAAGAGAGACAAATTCTGATCAACGGCTGCCACAGAGACTATGGCTCAGACCCTGCCTCACTCTCTGCAGTCCTCTCTCCGGGCTTGATCAGCAGCTCCCTTGGCAGTCTGTTCTGGGTCAGGGTACCTGCACAAGTCCCAGTCAGTGCTGGGTCACCATGGCAACCCAGCGCTGACTTCCTGTCTGGTTGAGCCTTTGGTTGTAACCGGTCATTACGACCCTGGCTCTTTATTACATCTACACTAATAATAGACAAATATGTAAATTGACTGTCTATTTGTGATGCCCCACAGCCAATAAGGAGTGAGTATGCAAATTAACCCAACAAAGATGGCGGGCTTGTGGGCAGCATGCACAGGTGCAGGCGCCAAGTGGCTGGGGGGCGGGGTGGAACGCCCTCTGCATCACACAGGCACCGAGCGGCCTGGATCCCTGGGATGCCACTGGAGTGTCCGGTCCTGTCAGGGGACGCTGAAGTTCCCAGTCCTTTATGATTCTACAGCCCCTGGACTGGAAGCCGAAGCCCAGAGCGCGGGGAGCTCCAGGAATGCTGGGAATCGTAGTTCTGGTGGCAGACGTGTTGTGGGATATCCTAAACACTAGATCAGTGGTTCTCAACCTTCCTAATGCCGCGACCCTTTAATACAGTTCCTCATGTTGTGGTGACCCCCAATTTCATTGTTACAAATTGAACATAATTAAAGCATAATGATTAATCACAAAAACAATATGTAATTATATATGTGTTTTCCGATGGTCTTAGGCGTCCCCTGTGAAAGGGTCGTTCGACCCCCAAAGGGGTCGCAACCCACAGGTTGAGAACCACTGCACTAGAGCAAAGTGAGCCTGGAGCAAGTTACTGTTGCAGGTGGGGGGTGGAGGGAAAGCAAAGGTGAGAGACATAAGTAAAGTCAGAGTGTCAAGGAAAAATTAAAAGAAGATTCCTGCAACTTCTAGGAAATCACCAATGGAGCAAAGGAAAAAAAAGACCTCTACTGCCCTAACTGGTTTGGCTCAGTGGATAGAGTGTCGGCTTGCGGACTGAAGGGTCCCAGGTTCGATTCCGGTCAAGGGCATGTACCTTGGTTCCGAGCACATCTCCAATAGGGGGTGTACAGGAAGCAGCTGATGGATGTTTCTCTCTCATTGATGTTCCTAACTCTATCCCTCTCCCTTCCTCTCTGTAAAAAATCAGTAAAATATATTAAAAAAAAAAAAAAAAAAAGACCTCTACTATTCTGTGAGCACAAAACCAAACGGGGTTGGGGTCTCAGACAGTTCGCTCATATGATTGCAAAGACAGACAGAAAATCCTGGACTGGAGAGGGCTCCCCTGAGGGCTCCCAGATTGGAGAGGGTACAGGTTGGGCTGAAGGACCCACCCCCCATGCACGAATCTTCGTGCACCGGGCCCCTAGTAGATAATATTGTATGGACATTCCACATTTTGTTTATCCACTTATCTATTGAAGGACATATGAGTTGTTCACACTCTTTGGAGTATTTTGTATTCTACAGTAATACATAAAATCTAATATAATTTGTATTTTATGAATAATACTATGGTGAGCATTTGTGTACAAGTGTTTGTTAAGATATATGTTTTCAGTTATCTTGGGTATATACTTAGGAGTAGACTTACTGGTTAATATGGTAACTCTTATGTTTAACATTTTGAGGAACTTCCAAACTGTTACTCAAAACTGCTGCACATTTTACATTCCCACCAGGAGAATACACATTTTATATTCCCACCAATTTCTCTACATCTTCACTAGCACTGTTACTGTCTGTCGTTTTTATTATAGCCATGTAGTGAGTGTGAAGTGGTATATTGTGGTGGTCTCATAGGTTTGTAAAATAACTCAGTAAGTTCACATATATGGTGCTATATGTCTCGTGTCTTTCAAAGCCAGAGTGATAGGTAATATTTTGCAGTGTTTGCATTTGAGGTAATCTGAATGCTTTTCCAGTGCTACTGGTTTAGTTAAGTTTTTCTTATCCATCCTTTAATGGATGTCCAGCCAAATGTACTTAATACTAGAAGCCCAGCACATGAAATTGTGCAGCCCCGCCCACCCACGCCAGTCTTTGGTCATTACGGTGTTAGGGCCACTGGGTTTTTATAATATAGATTTAATTAACTTCACAAGTGGAAGGGAACTTGTTAAAGTGACTTTCCAGGCATTGCTCATTGAAACAGCCACTAAAAATTTACCTCAAGTGTTAGTTCTAAAGAATGGTTTACTGCATTTGTTTTTAGAATATTGCTGATTTTTTTCCTTCAATATTTGACATTTAATTTAGAAAAGGTTTTTGAAAGGTTGAAACTTGAAAGACATTAACATTTATATAGATTAATTTTTTTTTCATGTTAAACACTACCATGTTTCTATAGCACTCAGTTAATTAGATTTATAAAAATAAACATTTACATTTTTTTTTTACTTTTCCAGACTGAAAGCCTCTGAGGCTAGAGACTGGTACTTAATTATCTCTGTGTCCCCATTGCTTAATATAGGGCTTAGTATTTAATAGGCATTAATGACTATTGCATGAGCAGAAATTGTAGCTACCTTAATGCTGTAAGACATTTATTCTGCAGATGGATTCCTCAAGTTGTCCAGGGGACTTGTCTCTTAGATCAGTGTGAGAATTGCTTTTCCGCCTTCTATGTGTACAGGTGTGCTTACTAGTACACAACTGTGGTTGTATTTTCAATATCTACTGTAAAAGAAAATACAAGATAAAGTACTAGACTGAATTCAATAAAATTTTTAAGTACATATTATTTTATTAATTGTAGTATCTTCTACATAAATATAGAAAATAGTTCAATACATTTTTACTTTTTTGTCCACTGGCTGGTGTGCGTAAGGATTCAGGGAACCACTTCAAATGACTACTTGTGTATCCCCAACTGTGGGGACATTAACTTAAAATATTAAATTTAATAAAATGTCCACTTTTAATTTTTTTCAAGTATATTTTTGTTGGTTTCAGAGAGGAAGGGAGAGGTAGGGAGAAATATAGACATAAATGATGAGAGAGAATCATTGATTGGCTGCCTCCTGCACATCCCCTACTGAGGATCGAGTGCACACCCAGGCATGTGCCCTTGACTGGAATAGAACCCGAGACCCTTCAGTCCACAGGCCGACACTCTAATCTATCCACTGAGCCAAACCAGGTAGGGCTTAATTTTTGGTTTTAGATTGAATTAATAAAATCCAGATATATCACTGGAATCTCTTTAAAAAATAGTCGTATTTTGTAACATGTGGGAATTTGGGGAGTGGTTACAGAAATAGCTGTTATTTTTCTCTTGCCTCTAGTTTCTTACCTCATCCAGTCCTAAAATACTGCTTTCAAGTGTGTAGTAAAGGAAATACTACTGGTTGAAAAATCAGGAGATTTGGATTTGAGTCCCAGTGTAATTGTTTAGTTCTGTGTTTCTTTAATATATTCACATTGGACCATTTTGGAAACATATGGTTTTGTTTTTATTATTAAAAAATATGTTCAAAAAAACCCTCAAAGCTCCCTTTGACCATTTAAATAATTGGAATTTTAAATACTTACGCCAATTCAAAGCATCAGGTCCAAGCTCTGCTTTTTTGAAACTGTAATTGTATGCCTGTTTCTTTCTTTCTTTTTTTTTTTTTAATATATTATATTGATTTTTTACAGAGAGGAAGGGAGAGAGATAGAGAGTCAGAAACATTGATGAGCGAGAAACATCGATCAGCCGCCTCCTGCACATCCCCCACCGGGAATGTGCCCGCAACCAAGGTACATGCCCCTGACCAGAATTGAACCTGGGACCTTTCAGTCCACAGGCCAACGCTCCATCCACTGAGCCAAACCGGTTTCGGCTGCCTGTTTCAATTTCTCTTCTATACCCCCAATTTTGTAAGTTTTGCCCTAGTTTAGCATACAGGACAGTAGGATAAAGTCTATACTTCTTAGCCTGGCATTCCAGAGCCGCCTTAACATTACCTTTACAGTGTTAAATCCATATACTCTGCAGTATGTATCTCTCTTACCTTTTGGAATAAGCCATTTCTTGTCCTTGAAGCATACTTGCTGAATGACTTAAATCTTGCTTATCTGTGGTTGTACTGTTGAACATACTTTTTCCCTTTGGGAAAATTTTTCTTCTGTTTTGTAGACCAGTACTTTGAATCAGAACACTAAAAATTTAGAATGACTTTACCACATACACTGAGAAGTCAGAAGCAAAAATGTAATTCTCACTTTCTGGGATAAATAAATATTTTAGCCCAGTTATTTTAAGCTCTTGTTCTCCATTGTAAAATTTGATTTTTAATACCATGGGGGGGAAAGCCTTTAATTAGAGTTGAGTAGAAGACTGACGTGCTAAGGCATGTTCAGTGATAACCAGTTGTTCTAAACCTCTAATCTCTTCCAACTAGAACTCCTCTCCTAGCATTTTATATTTCCTGTAGTATTTAAATATTTTAAATTTATGCAATCAATAGTCTTCTTCCCTCTGAAATAACATAAAATCTTGTTTCCATTTGTACAATATTATAGTGTCTGTGAACTGGCTTATGGCAGATATACATAGTTACTCCCTAAAAGTTTTTCATGGAGAATGTGGAGTGTGGATCCTGTTAATTTCAGGCTTTGGGATGTATGCTAATATCTACATTTCCAGTAATGACTGTTTTTAAATGTAACCTACACTTGAAAAGCTATTTAACATTTGAGTAGCTACCCTGATAGACTCCAGAGGAATGCAAAAAATGTGCCCTGTTATCTTGGATCCTACCATCTACCATTCATACAAAAGGTATTCATTCAATGCACACATGGCCTAGGCCAGTGATGACGAACCTTTTGAGCTCAGCGTGTCAGCATTTTGAATAACCCTAACTTAACTCTGGTGCCGTGTCACATATGGAAATTTTTTGATATTTGCAACCATGGTAAAACAAAGACTTATATTTTTGATATTTATCTTATGTATTTAAATGCCATTTAACAAAGAAAAATCAACCAAAAAATGAGTTCGTGTGTCACCTCTGACACGCGTGTCATAGGTTTGCCATCACTGGCCTAAGCACTGTGTTTAGAATTGGGAATTGAAAATATGACAGTCCGTTTACCTGTTGTCAACATACTCGTGAGAAGCAGCAGGAAATCTTCCTGGGGGTAGTAGATGCGCTTCAGGGGGTTTGTAAATCCTTTCAATTTATACATAATACTTTGTGTGTAAGCCCATTGGAGTGGGGTTGGGTGGGGAAAGCATGGAGTAGAAAAATGTTCATAGCTCTTAGGTTCTCAAGGGCTTGGGTTTCAAAAGCCTAGGCAAGTAAAAAGACAGCGAAATTTGGAGCCATATAGGAATTAATTTCTATCCTGGCCTTGCTGTGATATAAGCAGGTTATCTGGGGAAATTGGGGATATAATACCTATCAAGATAATATGTATGTGAATCTTACATAGAAGTATGTAGAAGGTATGCAATAATAATTTAAGACATCATATTACTCTAATGTACATGTATTCAAGACTGAAATCATAGAGACAAAAGAGACTAAATCTGCCTGAAAAATCAGTTTCTGCAAAGAGGCCCTATTGGATATTCTCGCCAGCACTTGTTTTTTGTTGATTTATTGATGATAGCCATTCTGGCAGGTGTGAGGTGATACCTCATTGTAGTTTTAATGTGCATCCTCTGCTGATAAGTGACGTTGAGCATTTTTTCATGTCTATTAGTTATCTGTATGTCCTCTTTGGAGAAGTGTTCATTTAGGTCCTTTGTATATATACATATACATATACATATACATATACATATACATATGTAATAATTGTTTGTCTTTCTTTTGTTGAGGTGTATGAGTTCTTTATGTATTTTGGAAGTTAACCTTTTATCAGATGTATCACTGGTGAGTATGTTCTCCCATACAGTGGTTTCCCTTTTCATTTTGATAGTGATTTCTTTGCTGGTGAGAATGTGGAGAAAAGGGAACCCAAGAACACTGCTGGTGGGAATGAAGACTGGTACAGCCACTTGGAAAACAGTATGGAATTTCCTCAAGAAAATTAAAAATGGAACTTCCATTTAACCCAGCAATCCCACTTCTGGGAATATATCCTAAAATCCCAAAATACCAATCAGAAAGAATATATGCACTCCCTATGTTCATAGCAGCCTTACTTATAATAGCTAAGATCTGGAAACAGCCCAGGTCTCATCAGTAGATGAGTGGATAAAAAAGCAGTGGTACATTTACATAATGGAATACTAGGCAACTATAAAAAAGGACTTCTTGCCCTTTGACAGCATGGAGGGACCTGGAGATTATTATGCTAAGTGAAATAAAACAAGTATCACATGAACTCACTTATATGTGGTATCTTATGAACAAAATAAACTGACAAACAAAATAGGTCCAGAGTCATAGATGCATGGAACAGACTAACATCTCAGAGGGGAAGGGCTTGTGGGGGGTGGGAGGTGGATGAAAAGAGATTAACCAACGAACTTATATGTATGTATGTATGTATGTATGTATAGCCCATGGATACAGATAATAGTGTGTGAAGGCCTGGGATGGGGCAGGAGCTGGATGGAGGTGGGAAAATGGGGACATCTGTAATACTGTAAGAAAAAATAAATAAATAAAAAGAGGCCCCATTTGAGCTGAATTCTTGAAGGAAGAGTTTGTCAGGTGGACTAGGATAAAAGGCATTTCAGATATAGAAAACAAACAGTACCTGCAAAGACATAAAGATGACAAGAACTGTGGGTTTTAGATGTGAGGAACAAGGTGGCAGTATGTAAAATAAGCAAAGCCCATATACCCAAATAATAGGAGGGAGTTCCCTATGGGAGAAAAACATACATACTGAATATGTGATGAATATGAAATTGGCCTCTACATTCCTGAATGTTTTGGTGAGAAGTGTTTTTTTGTGTTTTATTAAAAATATATTTTACTGATTTTTTTACAGAGAGGAAGGGAGAGGGATAGAGAGTTAGAAACATCGATGAGAGAGGAACATCGATCAGCTGCCTCCTGCATACCCCCTACTGGGGATGTGCCTGCAACCAAGGTACATGCCCTTGACTGCAATTGAACCTGGGACCCTTCAGTCTGTAGCGAACACTCTATCCACTGAGCTAAACCAGTTAGAGCTGGTGAGAAGTGTTTTCATGTCTTATTATTATAGTACTAGAGGCCCGGTGCACAAAATTCGTGCACAGGGCAGGGGGGGGTCCCTCAGCCTGGCCTGCACCCTCTCCAATCCGGGATCTCTGTGGGATCGGGCCTAAACCGGCAGTTGGACATCCCTCTCACAATCCAGGACCACTGGCTCATAATCGCTTGCCTGCCTGCTTGCCCGATCACCCCTAACCGCCTCTGCCTGCCGGTCTGATCGCCCCCTAACTGCTCCCCTGCTGGCCTGATCACCCCTGTCTGCCCTTCCCTGCTGGCCTGATTGCCCCTAACAGCCTCTGCCTCGGCCCCCACCACCGTGGCTTTGTCCGGAAGGACGTCCAGAAAATGTCTGGTCTAATTAGCATATTACCCTTTTATTAGTATAGATAGTTATTTAGTCTTATAATGTATGGTTTGGTTGGTAGGAAGGATCTTTTAAAAATCAACTTTAAGCCATATGGTCAGTGTTCTTTAACCTAGTAATTTGACTTTATCCCAGGTATATAAAGTAGTACTTTATGTATGTACGTAGTTCTTAAATGGTTAGATTAGTGTTTTTCATTGGCTTCTGTTAAAAGTGCCCTGTAAAAAAAATTTCATTAAAAAAATCTTTAGGACCTGGAAAATCCTCCTATATAATAAAAGGGTATTATGCAAATTGACCAAACAGCATTGAGTGTCTGCCCCTGGTGGTCTGTGCTCTCCCACAGGGGAGCGCCACTCAGCCAGAAGCTGGGCTGATGGCTGGCGAGCATAGCGGCGGTGGCGGGAGCCTCTCACGCCTCAGTGGCAGCACTATGGATGTCCTACTGGAGCTTAGTCCTGCTCCTTGTGCCTAAGCCGTCAGTCGGACATCCCCCGAGGACTCCTGGGCTGCTAAAGGGGGCAGGCTGGGTTGAAGGACCGCCCCTCACACCCCCACCCCCAGTGCACGAATTTCGTGCACCGGGCCTCTAGTTATTTATAATACCAGGCCTCTTGCTTAGTTTGGATTCCTCAGCAAATTTGAGTTTTCCAGGAAATGGCCCTCAGAGGTTTTGAGATTACACACATTTGGGACCAGAACTATAGGACAAGAAAGGGAGTTTTAGATCCCATACTACAAAAACATAGGAAAAAGCTTTTCTGGACATCTCCCCACGATGTGTGTACAATTTACTCATAAGTCATATGGTTATCCGAAACCGGTTTGGCTCAGTGGATAGAGCGTTGGCCTGCGGAATGAAGGGTCCCAGGTTTGATTCCGGTCAAGGGCATGTACCTGGGTTGCGGGCACATCCCCAGTGGGGAGTGTGCAGGAGGCAGCTGATCGATGCTTCTCTCTCATCGATGTTTCTAACTCTCTGTCTCTCTCCCTCTCTGTAAAAAATCAATAAAATATATTTTAAAAAAATAAGTCATATGGTTAAAAGAAACATTAAATCTGTTTAAAAATTAAGGAGCTTGTCATAGGTTTTATATTTAGAAGTTAGCGGAGCTGAGTTTGTACCAATTATCAAAGCAGATCCCCTTTTTATGACATGATGTTGCCTAAACCAACAGTTATATTCTTATTAGGGGAAAGAGTCAATAAATGAAAGGGGGGCATAAACATTGTGAAAATTACAGAAAAATTATTTGTCGATAGAGATTTTTGGTTGCTGTCTACTTCCAAACTAGTTTAAATGGAAAATATCTTTATTGCAGTAAAATACTAACCTGGAGCTACTTGAAGGACAGGAACCAAAAAGTGGAAAGCCATCCCCAACCTAGGTGACTCTTCATTCCATCTCCTGTCTTTCTATGGTTCTCCATATTTATCAGTTTCTTTGTCTCTTTAGGGCTTCTTGGATACTTGCCTTTACTTCTCTGTGCACCTGCTTGTTTACTGTTATCTTTCTCTGCATGTGCTGAATAAAGGCATTCCTATGGTGACCACTCTGTCTCATTCACTTTATCTCAGGTTAGAGGAAGAGCTCAGAATGACCAGAATTGATATACTGTCTCACTTTAACATTCCAGACAGAATTAACTAACTTGCCAGTGAAATATGGGTATTTTAATGTAAATGTGTGGAGTTGACCAAGGTAGGGACCTTGTTTAGATGTATATATATGGAAGGGACTGCCTCTTTCAGTGCAGTCATTATGGGCACCAGCAGCATGATCATCCATTCCTAACTCTGGGGATGGGAGGGAAGAAAGAAAGGGTGAGTGGGGGAGAGAACTTTTGAAATAAGTGGTTGCTTGACACCATGGAATTTAACATTACTACAGGCTGTCAGCTGTCAGAATCTTTTGCCTTATAGTTGAGTGTGGATTGAACATGTTAATGTCCCATGTCTATTAAAATGGATTTTTTAAAAATGCTTGGCATAAATTATTTTTAATCACAAGGTGGGATAAAGAGGTGGCTTCATCTCTGCAAACATTTCTGTTCATATGCCGTTAGTATTCTACTAATTATGTGTATTTTGATAAACAATATGTTCCAGTGGTTTTAAAGTCTGCTCTATCAATGTAACAACTTAATTGAAACCTAAAATTTTCTGTTGAGAGTACAGTTTAGCACTAATTTAGTATGTAAAAGTAAGACAAATAGGTTTCTTTTCGCCTACAAAAGTTGTATAAACAGATATTAAATTGTCACCTATATTTCTTAAACATCAGAGTTGGAGTGAGTTATTCTGAGTTTTCTGGTAAATTCACCCTATTTGAATGGCACTGGGGCTTTATAACCCTGTTCTGAGGGAATTTTCAATAGAGATGGAGATATGAAGATGTAGGCAAATAAATGCAAAACTGAACACAGTATTATGGGACAAAGTTCCATGAGGATTTTTTGTTGTTATTACAGCTTCTTTATTGTGGTAAAATGTGCATAACAAAAATTTAACATTTGTAACCATTATTAAGTATATAATTCAGAGGCATTAAGTACATTAACATTGTTGTCCAATGTGGATTCTTAAAAGGGAAAATTCACGTACTGTTAGGAGTCATGCTTTATAAGAAGACCTTCAGAATGAGCCCAGAAGGATAGGGGAAGTTTGGTGGGGGTACTTTAACAAGTAGAGGAAACCCACTGAGCAAACAAAAGCAGGTGGCAATAATAAAGAGACTTAGGGGAACAGCAGTTAGTAGCAGCATTAAGTAAACAAGAGCAATCAAAAAGAACATTATAGAAATAACTAATTAGGGCTGTTGGTGAATTTATAAAGTTTAAGAGAACAAACAAGGAATTTGTTTTAGAATAAATGCTAAGTCAGCTTTCCACAGGTAAAAGTTGATTTGGCTTCTCATTCATGGTATGTTCTAGCCAGTAGAATAATTTAAATAATATGTTATTAGATTATAGGAGACATGCTCTAAAATAATTTAATCCTAGAGATTGCCAGTGTACCCATACTACGTATTAAGACTTAAACAGTGTTGTATGACTCAAAGAAGTCAGCTGTAGTGAAGTATTGTCATGCTAACGGCCTCATTAGCTGGTCTCTAAGAATTGTAACTTCACAAAGTGATTCAAGAGAAGACCATTTGCCTAGGACTTTCCTTTGTAATATAAAATGGTAGCTGAATCATAAGATTTCTTCATTTTCTTTTAAAATAAGTTCAAAAATGATATAGCTGCCCTGGCTGGTGTTGCTCAGTGGTTACAACATCAGCCCACACACCAAAGGGTTGAGGGTTTGATTCCCGATCAAGGGCACGTACCTGGGTTGCAGGTTCAAACCCGCTCAGGTCCCAGTCAGGTGCATGTGGGAGGCAACCAATGTGTCTTGCTCACATGATGTTTCTCTCTCTCCCTCTCCCTCCATCCATTCTACTTTCTCTAAAAATATCAATGGAAAAATTATCCTCAGGAGGATTAGCAAAATAAAACAAAAATGTCATAGTCATCATATTTGGGGAAATTGTTTAATGAAATAGTTGTCTAGAGGGAGTCAGTATGCCAATTTAAAGAGATTGATGAAACATTTAGGGGTAACATCAGTGCCTTTTGTCCTGACATACTTCAAGCAAAAACATTATAATAAAGATCAGGTGTGATCTTACAAAAAATTTTTAAAAATCTGTAATGCAAAGATGAGCAATAAAGATAAAGTATCTTGACACTTTTAACAGTTAGAGGGTTATTGTCTAACATGCTTAAGTAACCTCTGTATCAATAAAAACACTCCAGTATAAAAATGAGCACATGTGTCCTAGCCAGTTAGGGTCAGTGGGTAGAGCATCGATCGGCCTGTGGATTGAAGGTTTCCAGTTTTTATTCTGGTCAAGGGCACATGCCCAGGTTATGGGCTTGATCCTGAGTAGGGGGTGTGCAGGAGACAGTGAATCAGTGATTCTCTCTCATCATTATGTTTCTATCTCTCCCTCTCTCTTCCACTCTGAAATCAATAAAAAATATATTTAAACTAGAGGCCCAGTGCACAAAAACTTTTGCACGGGGGTGGGGGGTGAGCGTCCCTCAGCCCAGCCTGCACCCTCTCCAATCTGGGATCCCTCGGGATGTCCGACTGCCGGTTTAGGGCCTAAACCGGCAGTCAGACATCCCTCTCACAATCTGGGACTGCTGGCTCCCAACCACTTGCCTGCCTGCCAGCCTGATCACCTCCTAACCACTCCCCTGCCAGCCTGATCGATACCTAACTGCTCCTTTGCTGGCCTGGTTGCCCCCAACTGCCCTCCCCTGCTGGCCATCTTTGACCACATGGGGGCAGCTATTTTTGACTACATGGGGATGGCCATCTTCTGTGAGGGTGTGAGGGTCAATTTGCATATTACCACTTTATTATATAGGCTTTTTTGAAAGAAAAATGAGCACATGCTATGACTCATAATTAACAGGAGGAAAAATGCAAATAATTACTGAACACAGGAAGAAAAGTCAACAATCTCTCCAATAATCAGAAAAATGCAAATAGTCAACATGAACTTTTGAGTCCATTAACTTTTGGAGGAATCTACCAGATTCTACCAAATTTGGTAAAATTCAAAGTTGTTAATCATGGCAATTCAGAAATTAATAATAGCAAGTGTTGGCAAGGTTATGGAAAAACTGTTATTTTGGATCTGTTGATAGAAGGTAAATTGGTGAAGTCTTTTTTGGAAGGCAGTTTGGCCACTTCTAATAGAATTGATAATGTGCATATTCTTTGACCCAGCATGTCAACTTCTAGGGATCTTTAAAATATTTGCATGTGTGCATAAAATAGTATGTCCAACTATGTTATTTGCATCGATTTTTTGTGAAACAACATAAAATATTTGCTAGTAAGCAGGCTTAACATGGTTGGCTACTTAAAAGGAGAAAGAGATGGTGGGAGGGTTATTTTTCATTTTATAATTGGGTATAGAAAAGAGTAAACCTCAGAAAGGCCTGCTTGCAAGATTGGCTCTTGCCTAATGTTTGGGAACTTGGACTTTTGGGAGGTATCATTCTGTGGTAAGAGTGGCTCACTGTGCCTTGACTATACAAATATGGTTAATGAGGAACATCTACTTTTCTTCTGGGAGTCTGGAATTTTGGTTTGCACTACCCGCAGTGTGCCTGTGACCAACCACCAATAAAAAACGACGCTGAATCTCTAATGAGCTTCTCTGTAGACAACATTCACCGGTATTGTCACAACTCATTCCTGGAGGAATTAAGTGGGTCTGTGTGGCTCCATTAGAGAGGGTTTTGAAAGCTTGTGTTTAGTTCTTCTGGACTTTGCCTCACGTACCTTTCCCTTTGCTGCCTTTGTTCTGTAGCCTTCAGCTGTAATAATACTGGCTATGAATATGACTGTATGGTCCTGTGAGTTTTTCTTGTGAAACAACAAACCTGAAGGTGGTCTTGGGAATCCATGACACAACCTGTCAGTATGGTTTGAATATTTTAGCATCTGCATGAATTATTTATATAATTTTTTAAAAACAGTAAATTTAACATGTTTATGTGTGTGTATGTATGCATAAGCACACATGTCTATCATCTCTAAGGATATGAAATGTCTTGAGTTATTTTGGACAAGGAGATATTGCTTCAGATAAATTATTTAAATTATACTTTATCAGTTTCATATGTAAACTACAAAGATCAAATTTCAAGTAGCATTTTAAGTTCATACAAACTATATTATCTCAACTTATGGAACTGAATGTGTTATAAATGTGATTGTAAGGTGCTAGTTCTCTGACTGATGTTCTGGATGTGGTAATCAGTGCCCATTATGTCTAAAAGGCTTGCCATGCTTTATTGAATATATGATACTTGGAAGACACTAGGTACTATGGGGGAATAAATAGAAATATAAAAAATCACCTCGGGCAGACAGGGAATTAAAATCTTGGGTGGCAGCATTGGTGGTAGTAATAAGATAAAATGTATAAACATATGGTGGGTATAAAAGGCAGAAATGAAAAATACTTATGACTAGCATGTACTTTTGAAATTTTTGTATGCTACATGAAGACCGGGATTTTGTCCTGGTCACCACTGTATCTGTAGGACCTAAAAGAGTACCTGGTATATAGGATAGGTTAGGTCGGCAAACTCATTAGTCAGCAGAGCCAAATATCAACAGTACAACGATTGAAATTTCTTTTGAGAGCCAAATTTTTTAAACTTAAACTATATAGGTAGTTACATTGTTATTAACTTACTTAGGGTACTCCTAAGGCTTAGGAAGAGCCACACTCAAGGGGCCAAAGAGCCGCATGTGGGTCGCGAGCCGCAGTTTGCCGACCACGGGGTTAGGAGAAAACGATGAGACCAGTCATTCTCATGAAGGTGATAATTAAATCTTACTTTTTAAAAAATATGTTTTTATTTATTTCAGAGGAAGGGAGAGGGAGAGATAGAAACATCAATAATGACAGGAATCATCGATCGGGTGCCTCCTGCACGCCTGTTACTGGGGATCAAGCCTGCAACCCAGACATACGCCCTGACCAGGAATCAACCGTGACCTCCTGGTTCATGGTTCGATGCTCAACCACTGAGCTACACCATCTGGGCTTACTTTTTTCTTTTACTGTAAATGTCTGGACCCAGTATGTCAGCAAACTGAAAAAATAGATTTAAAAAATCTTAATAGTTATGAGTAGAGCATAGCTATCTAATGTTATATGGATAGTGTGTAGCCTGGTAATCTGAGATACTTTTATGGCACCCACAACCAGCTGGTTCCCCTTACTATACTTGATAGGACATTTAATTTCTATGTAAACAACTATACTGGCTTTATTTTCCTTTTTTAAAAGAAATGTTTAATTGTGGTGAAATGCATATAACATAAAACTTAACATCTTAATCATTTATAAGTGTACAGTTCAGTATTGTTAAGTACATTCATATTGTTGTACACCCATTCTCTAGAACTGTTCATCTTGTAAAACTGAAACTTCATACCCATTAAAGTACTCCCATTTCTCTGCTCTCCCCAGGTCCTGGCAACCACCATTCTACTTTCTATCTCTATGACTTTGGCTACTTTGGATATTTCATTTAAGTGTGGAGTCATACAATATTTATCTTTTTGTGGTTGATTTATTTCAACTAGCATAATGTTTTCAAGGTCCATCCATGTTGTAGCACGTGTAAAATTTCCCTCTTTTTTAAGGCTGAATAATATTACATTGTATGTATAAACCACAATTGTTTTTCCATTTGTCCATCAATGGGCACTTGAGTTGCTTCCACTTCTTGGCTATTGTGAATAATGTTGCTGTGAACATGAGTGTACACATATCTGTTTTGAGACCTTACTTTCAATTCTTTCAGTATATACCCAGAAGTGGAATAAATGGGTCATATGGTAATTCAAATTTTATTTTATTTTATTTTTTTAGGAACTGACTTACTTGTTTTTCATAGTGGCTGCACCATTTTATATTTCCACCAACAGTCCACCAGTTTCTCCACATTTTCACCAACACTTTTTGAAAAAATAGCCATTGTAATGGGTACCAGGTGATATTTTGTTGTTTTGGTTTGATTTTCCTGCTGATTAATGATCTTTTCATATGCTTGACAGCCTTTGTATATCTTTGAAGAAGTATTTACTCAAGTCCTTTGCCCATTTTTTTATTGCATTTTTTTGTTGTTGAGTTACAGTTTTTTATATCATAAAGATTCTACATGTGTTTCTACATATCCATCTTTAACACAAAGAGAAGCACCAGTTTATGAAAGTTTAACAATCATAATGAAACAATACTTGTGATGCATTTTCAAAGTAAAGTGTTATCATATAGGATAGCTAATGTGACTTCATAACTCCATTTTAATTAATTGTTATTACAATTAGCTAAAATTACTTATTTTTCCTTCAAGATTACTATACAGATTGACCATACCTTCTTTGTGTCTCAGTAAAGTTTCTGCTGGACAAAATACTAGTAAATTCTCTTTAGAGTTTGACCATGGTTTGGAAAATTGTCACACTGTCACATCTTTTATTTAAAATTTTGGCTTATTTCGATTTATGGATTCTAAAATATCTTATTTTAAAATCTTTATTGTTAAAGATTACATATGTACCCTTTTCCCCCCATTGACCTCTTCTAGCCTATCCCTTCCCCACCCCACATACTGTCTGTGTCCATGGATTATGCATATATGCATACAAGTTCTTTGTTTGATCTCTTCCCACCTGCCCATCTTCTTCCACCTTCCCTCTGAGCCTCCACAGTCTGTTCCATGCTTCTATGTATCTGGATGTATTTTGTTCATCAGTTTATTTTGTTCATTAGATTCCCCATATTAGTGAGATCATGTGATACTTGTCTTTCTCTGACTGGCTTATTTTGCTTAGCATAATACTCTTCAGGTCCCTCCATGCTGTCTCAAAGGGTAAGAGATCCTTCTTTTTTACTGCTGCCTAGTATTCCATGGTGTAAATGTACCACAGCTTTTTAAAAAAATATATTTTATTGATTTTTTACAGAGAGGAAGGAAGAGGGATAGAGAGTTAGAAACATCAATGAGAGAGAAACATTGATCAGCTGCCTCCTGCACACCTCCTAATGGGGATGTGCCCACAACCAAGGTACGTGCCCTTGACCAGAATCGAACCTGGGACCTTTCAGTCCACAGCCTGACGCTCTATCCACTGAGCCAAACCAGTTAGGGCTACCACAGCTTTTTTATCCACTCATCTAATGATTGGCACTTAGGCTGTTTCCAGATCTTAGCTATTGTAAATTGTGCTGCTATGAACATAGGGGTGCATACATTCTTTATGATTGGTGTTTTGGGTTTCTTAGGATATATTCCTAGAAGTGAGATCACTGGGTCAAATGGCAGTTTCATATTTTTTTTTTTTTCTAAAATAGAAACTCCGTACTATTTTCCATAATGGCTACACTAGTCTGCATTCTCATCAGCACTGTACTGGTTTCCCCTTTCTGCACATCCTCACCAGCACTTGTCATTTGTTGATTTGTTAATGGTAGCCATTCTGACAGGTGAAAGGTAATATCTTATTGTCATTTTAATTTGCATCTCTCTGATAATCAGTGACTTTGAACATTTTTTCATCTGTCTCTTGGGCATTTGTATGTCCACTTTGGGGAAGTGTCTGTTTAGGTCCTTTGCCCATTTTTAAATTGGATTGTCTTCCTTTTGTTAAGTTGTATGAGTTTCTTATATATTTTGGATATTAACCCTTTATCAGATGTAACATTGCCAAATATGTTCTCCCATATAGTGGGCTCCCTTTTCGTTTTGTTGATGGTTTCTTTTGCTGTGCAGAAGCTTCTTATTTTGATGTAGTCCCATTTGTTTATTTTCTCCTTAGTTTCCTTGCCCTTGGAGATGTATCTGTAAACATATTGCTACGAGAGATGTCTGAGATTTCTCTGCCTATGGTTTCTTCTAAGATCTTTATGGTTTCCCAACTTATATTTAAGTCTTTCATCCATTTTGAGTTTATTCTTGTATATGGTGTAAGTTGGTGGTCTAGTTTCACTTTTTGCATGTATCTGTCCAATTTTCCCAACACCATTTATTAAAGAGACTCTCTTGACTCCATTGTATGCTCTTGCCTCCTTTGTCAAATATTAATTGAGGGTAATGGCTTGGGTCGATTTCTGGTGTCTCTGTTCTTTTACATTGACCTATATGTCTGTTCTTGTGTCAGAATCAGGCTGTTTTGATTACAGTGGTTTTTTAGTATAACTTGATACCTGGCTCCCTTCTATTTTGGAAAAAAAATAATTAGGTAGGTCCTTTGCCCATTTTAAAAATAATTTAGAAACCCATTCTAGGTTATATTTATACATTATTTTTAGTTATGAAAAATATCTAGATCATGAGTTTGTGCTTTTTAAATACTGTAGAAATCTTGAAAATTGTATGTAAATAGATAGGTCCTAGTTTTTATTATGATTGAGATTTGGGCTTTTTGTTTGTTTGATTTCACATGTTGTATGAAAGAGTAGCACTGCTTATCATTATTACAAAGAGATACATATATAAGGACAAAATCATGCTCTTGGGGTACACATATCTTTGTAGTAGTGGAGGTCTGACTTTTCAGGACCAATTCTATAACAGTGTTAGAATGAAATATTTTTTTGCAAGGAATCTGAATGTTTGGTATCAAATATAACCTCCAATTCATTTCTCCAAAGAAATATACTAAAACTTTTTTATTTTTTATTTTTTATTTTTTTTTATTGCTTAAAGCATTACAAAGGGTATTACATATGTGTCCTTTTTTCCCCCCCACCCTTGACAAGCCCCTGCCCTCCCTTACCCCCCAGTGTCTTATGTCCATTAGTTATGGTTATATGGATGCATACAAGTCCTTCGGTTGATCTCTTACTCCCCTCCCTCCTGTCCCCCAACCCTCCCTGGCCTTACCACTGAAGTCCGACAATCGGTTTGAGGCAGCTCTGCCACTGTATTTATTATTGTTCAAAAGTTTGTAATGGTCTTAATTATCCATGAAAGAATGAGATCATATGGTATTTTTCCTTCATTGACTGGCTTGTTTCACTTAGCATAATGCTCTCCAGTTCCATCCATGCTGTTGCAAATGGTAAGAGTTCCTTCTTTTTAACAGCAGAAATATACTAAAACTTTTAAGGACACATATTTTCTTAATTACCCAGGTTCAGGTTTAATTCATTTATTTTCAGTCTTCCTGGTCCTGGGTTAGAGTTACAGAAGTTTTGGGGGATACCCTATATTAGTGCTTATGCCCCAATAATATCCTATTATATGGATACTAGAGGCCCGGTGCACAAAAATTTGTGCACTCGGGGGGAGGGGGAGAGGGGGGTCCCTCAGCCCGGCCTGTGCCCTCTCGCAGCCTGGGACCCCTCAGGAGATAACGACATGCTGGCTTAGGCCTGCTCCCGGGTGGCAGAGGGCAGGCCCAATCCCTAGGTGCAGCCCCTGGTCGGGCTCAGAGCGGGGCCGATTGGGGAGTTGGGGCGCCGCCCCCTGTCATGCACAGAGCAGGGCGGATGGGGAGGTTGCGATGCCACCCCTAGTCACGCTCAGGGTAGGGCCGATTGGGGGGTTGGGGCACCGCCCCGTCACACTCAAGGCAGGGTCGATGGGGAGGTTGCGGCGCCATCCCCTGTCACGCACAGAGCAGGGCCGATCAGGGGTTTGGGGAGCTCCCCCCTGTCACGCACAGAGCAGGGCCCATCAGGGGGTTGAGGAGCTCCCCCCTGTCATGCACAGAGCAGGGCCGATCAGGGGGTTGAGGAGCTCCCCCCTGTCACGCACAGAGTAGGGCCAATAGGGGAGTTGGGGCACCGCCCCCTGTCACACACAGAGCAGGGTCTGTGGGGGGGGGGGGGGAGTTGGGGCGCCACACCCTGTCACACACAGAGCAGGGCCTATCAGGGGGTTGGGGCGCCGCCACTGTCACACTCAGGGCAGGGCCGATGGGGAGGTATGGCTCTACCCCGTCTCACATAGAGCAGGGCCCGTGAGGGGGGGTTGGGGCGCCGCCACTGTCACACACAGAGCCGCAGGGCAATCGGGGTTTGGGCACTGCCCCCTGTCACGCTGATCCTGGTGCCGGGAGGCCCCGAGGCTCCTCTGATCCCACCCGGCCGGGTCACAGATCGGGGTCCCAGACCGCAGACAGCCTTGCCTGCTGCCACCTGCCTTCAGTATGCAAATTAGCCGCCATCTTGTTGCTTCAGGGTGGGGGTCCCCACTGGGGTGCCTGGCCAGTCTGGGTGAGGGGCTGAGGGCCGTTTTCAGGCTGGCAGGCTACTGGAGCTCCAAACCTCTCCTTTTTTTCTTTTTTTTTTATTCTGGCATTTATTTACCTTCTATGCCTGTCAGTGGAGCTGAGAGCCGGCTTTCTCTCTGAGGCTCCGCTGAAAGCAGGTTTCTGGCCTTTGTTTTCTGTATTCGAAACAATGTTGCGACTCCAGCTCTGAGATCCCGGCTGACTGACAGGAGGTTTCTGGGCTTTTGTTTATCTTCTATAAATGTTACTATGTTTCCAACTGAAGCTCAGAGGCCGGCGGGGAACGTTGGAGTCCTCTGTCACTGAAGGAAGCAAGCCTCCCTGTTCGCATCAGCTGCCTGGCTGCCGGCCGCCATCTTGGCTGACAGTTAATTTGCATAAGGATACGCTGATTAGCCAATGGGAAGGGTAGCGGTCGTACGCCAATTACCATGTTTCTCTTTTATTAGTGTAGATACCACATTTTGTTTTATTCAGCAGTTGTTGGACATTTGCGTTGTTTCTACTTTTTGGCTCTTACGAATAATGCTGCTATGAACATTTGTGTACAAGTTTTTTTGTGGCTGTGTTTTCAGTTCTCTTGGGTATATATACGTAAGAGTGGAAATGCTAGGTCATATGGTAACTATATTTAACCTTTTGAGGAATTGCCACTTTCTGTTTCTATTAAGAATTTAAAACAATTCTACAGACAAAAGTTTGGCAACCTATCTTGATTTTATCACTGCTTGGTCTCTTTCTTTTTGAAAAGTGAAAATGCTATGTCAAAGTAGATTCTTTATTAAGAACATATTTATGCACTGATAGAAAGAAATGGCACAGCATATCCCTTAATAGCAATGCTTTATGTGTTACTAGACCTGGGAATTTGGGAACGTACAAAAACATAGCCTATAAAGTTATTGTAGTTTGCCAGGTAACTTTTAAGCTTTTGGAAATATTAAAGTTTAGACTTGATTCTGATCTCTGTGTAGATTGATAATGGAAGGATTGGGGAGAACATCAATAACAGTTTCCTTTGCCATTCTAGAATTTGGCCCATGATTTATTTTGTCTAATGCAATCTAAATAAACTTGCAATGTACGTTAGAAATTGTTTTCTGAGTTTTTAAGCAGGAACTGGGGCTGGTAATGAACAATGTGATCTTAACTATCCTACTCAGGTAAAGTACCAAATTCTAGAATATACACAAAAAGGGATCAAAATCTTCTTTAAGGACAAAAAAATTTGGCAGTATTTGAATGTACAAATAAATATATTTTGGTATTTTCTAGTTTTAAGAAGAGTTCAGCTAATCTGAGGTAGCTAATTATAATTTTAAATTCCTCATCTGTGCATAAGGAATATAGTCAATAATATTGTAAAACTATATATTGTGTCAGATGGATACTAGTCTTATTAGGGTGATCACTTCATAAGGTATATGAATGTGGTCACTATGTTATATAATTAAAACTAATATAATGTATGTCAAGTGTAGTTAGAAAATAAATTAATTTTTAAAATTCCTCATCTATTAATAAATCTTACATACTCATTTCAGTTTTCACATATTTAAAGGCCTGCTCTATGGTAGGTGTGGTATAGGGTACTTACACGATTTAACGAATATAAATGCATTTCTCCTGACTCTATTCCTTGACACATGGATTCTTTTCTTTTTAAATATGTTTTTACTGATTTTTAGAGAGGGAGGGTGGGAGAGAGGGGGCGAGAGAGAGAAAGAGAGGGAGAAAGATAAAGAAACATTGATGTGAGAGAGAAACATTGGTTGCCTCCCATATGCACCCCAACCAGGGATCAAACCTGCAACCTGGTTATGTGCCCTACCTGGAATCGAACTCAAGGCCTTTTGGTGCATGGGACAATGCTCAACCAACTGAGCCACACCAGCCAGGGCCAGTGTTTCTTCAGTCTTTTTATTTTTAATTCAAATGACAATGTTATTGAAAGAAAGTTGTTACCTATGATTCTATACTAAAACAATTGTCTTTCTTCTAGGGCAGCGGGTCTAGAAAGTTAGGGCCAAGTTTGGGAGATGTTTACTAAGGTGGACTAATCAGAACTTGAAACTTATTGGATGTGAGGGGAAGCAAGTGCCTAGATAATAAGGGAGGAAAGTCCAAAGCTACTAGGAGGTTTTAAAGCCTGAATGGATAAGGAGGGCAGGAGTGCCATGAAAATAGAAAGGGACCTAGAAGCATTTGAAAAACGAGATGAATTTATTTTTCTCTATTTATGTTTTAATTTCTGTTGGTATGTTCAGTAAGCAGTTTGAATTTGGAACTGGAACTGAAGAGAAAAGTCAGGACTAGAAGTAGAGATTTTGGGATACTCAGAAATGTAAAAGTTAAAGGCACAATAGGGAGAAGAGAAACTTGCTAAAAGATGAAATCTGACGAGAGAACAGTTCCAGAGAACACCAATGTTTAGAGGCTTGTAAGAAGAGGAACCAGAAAGGACTCATTGGCTGGTGAGAGAAAAAGTAAGAGACAGTTGTTTCAATGGAATCTAAATCTAAGAAAGGAGTTAAGTACTCATCTGTGTTTTAAAAAGAAAACTATATGGTGTGGTTTTGAGATTTAGATGCTTTTTAAAGGTTATTGGTAACTTCATAAAGTACTTTCAGAATGTTTTCAGAGGATTCAGGGGTTAATGGTTCACCAGGAAGTGTAGGTTTCTCTTTAAAAGTTTGGTCTGTTGACCACAGCTTAGTGGTAGTCTGGCCAAGCAAACCATCATTTATTTCCATATAGTGGTAATATGTATGTATTGAGCTCTCAAACTGCAAAGGTGACTCTTCCTGTGCTATATTTGTTTTGGCAAAGATAAATATGAATTCTGCATGCATACTATTAACTTGGGAGGCTTCTTTGCTTTATTTTTCAGTTGGACAGTTGATACTAATATGTTAAAGCTGGAACTTAATAGTCTCAATTTTACTGTATGTTTACATACATATTAAGGAATGAGATTAGTGATGGATTGCTTTGGACTACTTTTTTAAAAAATAATTTTTTTAAGTTGATTTCAGAGAGGAAGGTAGAGGAAGAGAGAGAGGAACATTCAATGATCAGGAAAAAAAATCATTGATCAGCAGCCTCCTGCATGCCCCACACTGGGGATAGAGCCCGCAACCTGGCATTTGCCCTGACCAGGAATCACACTGTTACCTCCTGGTTCATAGTTCGACGCTCAACCACTGAGCCACACCAGCGGGGCACTTTGGACTACTTTTGAGAGTTTGGTTTTGGCATTGGAGTCTGAAGGCTGAAAGGGATTATAGTGCTTTTCTTTTCTTAAATCAAGACACCAAACCAGATGAAAGGTGGCATAGTCAGGAGCCATAGTTTTAATACCCAGATTTCAGAATTTCTGAGCAATTTGCTAGATAGACTTGGAAATTGTGGAACCACTGGTTTCATGAGTTAAATGGTTAGAGGGGCATTAAATAGATAAAGATGATGATGAAAAGGATGAAAGAGAAGGTGATGGCTTTGTGAATAGGAACAAATGGAAATAAAATAATCAAACTCAGGAGCACTTTTCTCTTTGGTATTAAATATAGTCAGTTCACTAAAAATAATATATATGACAATATTTTTATTGTTCTCAATTCAAATGCGATTCTACTTTATTTCCATAATAATATAGCATGGAGAAAACTTGGGTTACACCTCCTAACTTATTTTGATCTTAGAAAACACTATACAGAAATACTTTTTTCCCCAATCAAAACAGGAGCTTTAAGAAAAAGAAAGAAAGCATCTGCTTGTTGTCTAGGCTGTTGAAAAAATCAATTAAACTTGTTGTGAAATTTTTATATTACCTTTTTCCTTTTAGTTTTTATGCTTCCCCATATTTGTTTTTAAATATGTTTGTAGAACAAAATTTTATTTAGATATATATTCTCTAAATTAAAGTTTAATACTGCACTCATTCAGGGAGGATTATAAAACAACTGTGTTGAGACCTCTTTTGCTAGTGGTTGATGGAATTGAACCCCAGCTTTTCTGACTCAGAGCATTTCATTGTGCTCTGACTCATTACTACTTCATTGTGAAGTAGTATGAAGTGTAAGAGGGGAGGGGAAATAGTTTCTTAAATATACTGGTCAGTTCTGATTTGCATCTGTTTTCTCTAAACTGAGCATTACCACCTGAGAAGACCTAAACAGTTTATTGATGCTATTTGTCACGGGTTATGCTGGTACTAGCTGGTATAGTAGAAAAAGAAGGTAGGGCCTGGATCTTCAGGGAATTCATGCTCTGTCAGGGGCACTATGTGCATATATGAGTAATTATTGTACATTGGGATATGTCCTATATTAGAGATGTATTTGAAGAGCTGTCATTAGAGATAAAGAAACATTTTTGGAGGAAGTGGAAGATGGAGCTGATGGGTGCTAGTGCAATCTCAGGAAATGTTTCAGCAAGATGATTTCTATATTGAGCTAGAAGAAAGCAAGGAGTTTGCTTGGCAGACTACTAGGAAAATAACTGAAGCATTGAAATCAACATGAACAAAGAAAAAAATCATTTGTTACCCAAAGACCCATAAGATTGGCCCCTATTTACTTCAAATTATGTTCTTTTAACATCAGTCCTGACTTAGCTTCATATGAGAATTCACAACCATGCTTTTCTGCAAAAGAATGGCGGGCAAGTTAGTCTGTTATGCAGCAGTAGGTAAAGTGTGAGCAAAGATAAAAATATGAATTTTGAGAGGACAGTTGCATATTTTGTAATCAGAGGTGGGTGCTGCAATTGCATAGTTGATAGACCCTTTGGTTATTTTAGTTGCTTGTAATATTATTTAGAGATATGCATATCCTATATAATAAAACGCTAATATGCAAATCGACTGAATGGTGGAATGACTGGTCCCTATGACAAGTGGAATGACAGCTCAACGTAGGAGCTGCCCCCTGGTGGTCAGTGCGCTCAGCCAGAAGCCAGGCTTATGTCTGGCGAGTGCAGGGGAGGTGGTGGGAACCTTCGTGGCAGCACTAAGGAGCAGCGAGCCAAGGGTTAGGGAGCAGTAAGCAGGCAGGCGATAAGGAGTGAGGGGTCCCGGACTGTGAGAGGGCACAGGCTGGGTTGAGGGACCCCCCCCTCCACCCCCATTGCATGAATTTCATGCACCGGGCCTCTTGTTTTTATATAAATATGTTTTTAAAGATTTAAGAACAGTCAGAATGAGTATGCTTTTGGTGGAAATTTTACTCTGATATTACTACTTGTTGCTATTTGGATTTTACACAGACTTTATTTTAGTTTAATAATTATGCAATTTGTGTGGTAGGGTTAACTTAGTAGTATTAGATTGAGTGGCTTTGTGATGTAGGACAATTAAATATTTCAGTTATCAAACCAGATGAATTTATTCATTTAATAGTTACTATTGAATGCCAACTATGTGCCCGCCCCCCACCTATTAAAATTCCAGATTGACTCAGTAATTGCCTTAGAAAATTTTCAGAGCAATAGCAAAAGCATGCTATTTTATGGATTAGTTATTGTTATATTTTGCCTATTGTAACTCTTAGGCTTAAAGTAATTACATTTTTATTTCCTTTTAAGGTACAGTTTAAGATTTGTATATTGTGTGCATATTTACTAAAAGTATTGTCTTATGAAACTCATACTGTTTAAGTGTTTTGATATTGAGGAATTTGGGGCAGTAGTGTGTGGACTAGTAACAGAGCATGGGAAGTCTTGAGCTCCAATATTTAATTTATGTATATCCCATCTTATTACAAAAAGAATTTGAGTTGGCTTAATTTCCATTTTAGCTCTATTTCTTTTGGTGTCCCTTTCTTTTCTTTGTCCTGACTTAAAATCTAGCCAACAGTTAAATTTAATACTTGTCCCTGCCTAATGTGTTCTGAATTCTAAGTCTGTTCAGTGACTGAAGAAATTTAGATCTTTTTTAGAGGTGAAGCTAACACAGTTTGCTGATGTATTGGATATCTAGGGTGAGGGGGAGGTAAGTGAAGGAATGATTCCTAGCCTTGAGTAACTGTTGAATGGTGGTACTATTTGGAGGTTTGTGATGCCCATGAGACACTCAGTGGACAATACATTAGACAGCTGTTTAGAGAGATTCAATAAACATCACACAACATGTTCTCATTAGCTTTGGTTGTTAGATAAACAGTGAAACTTATACTCTTTTAAAGAACTTAAATCTTGACACACAAAGGGTACCTTAAAGAAAATAGTCATACTGCGTGTGACTTTTAGAGGCCTTTGAGTCTCTGTTTACTGATTTAGGTTTAAGGGAATAAAATGTTTTGTCTCTTAAGAGACAAAGTGAAAATAATTTGTTTGGAATTTTGAAACTGAATATTAAACTCTGTTTTTGTTTGCATCAAAAATTCTAATATTAGAGACATCTCTGTGACTTGTCTGAGAAGGCTCAAATAATTTTTAAATTTACCCATTTTTAATGTTGAAACATGGAGTTCGGAGTGCAGACTTTTTTCCCTGTGGGTTCTTGTCCTCATGAAGTTTGAAGAATAAACTCACAGACAAACGGCTTCTTTAATACAAAAATGTAGAAGTTTTTTGGAAGCAGATACAAACTCCATCTGGGCAGGGGTGTCCCCAATGGGAAAAGCCTGCTTTCTCTTTCTCTAATGGGAAAATAAAAAAATCCCCTGCCTCATGTCCCTTTGTCTCCAGTTTATATATGCTGCAGTTCTTTGTTTGAATCTGACCTTTTTTAATTGGTTCCTTTTCTTAATTTGGGACACACATACACATACACGCACACACGTTTTCCTCTTTGGTCATTCTGTTACATAGAATTAGTTTCAAAGCTCAAAGCCCACGTGGTGTCTCCCATTTTCTCACCCCCTTATCTTGCTGGTTGGAGTCACTTCTGATTTATCTTATGGTTTTCTCCCAGTTGTGCTGGCATAGAAAGCCTTATCTTACAGCTTTCCCAGCTGCTCAGGTCAGGGCTTCTTTTGGTCTAACTTATGGTCACTTTAACTACTCAGGCCAGAGATACCCCTGTCTGTCCTAGGTTTATGGCTGTTTAATTCCTCAGGCCAGAAATGTTTCCATCTGCCTGGACCCCTCTTCCTGTGGCATTTCTCTATCCTCTGTATAAGGAAGATAAGCACCCTGGTGTCTTCCAGTCTCCATTTATGTATTCTTCTCCTATGGGCCCTCCTCATTCCTAAAACTCGGCAAACCTTTCTAATTAAGCTAGCTAACTAACCCTTTCAGTGTGATTTGTATTGCATTGCATACTGGTTTATAAAGTCCAATAAGATAGTCCAATGTCTGCCGTCAGTTTTATAGTCTGGTGGGTGAGATAGACAATTACTGAAATACTTTTCACAAGTGGTAATAGAGCAATCTAGTATTGACTACTCTGCTGGAGGCTGAGGGGTGGTTAAGAAGGGTGGTTTAAGCAAGGCTTCAGAAAGGAAATAGCACTCTAGCCAGAGTCCTATTAACTCATCAACATGAGTAAAAATTGTGAAACTCTGATGTAAAAGGGTGGAGGGGTGCTTGTGGTGTTGGTAATTCTATAGGGCTGAAGCATCAAACTCTAAGTAAGAGAGTGCTATAAAAAAAAAAGCTAGGAAATTAGACAGGAAACATTCAAAATATGTTGTATTTAAACTGAGGAATTGGTAGTTTATCTTGAAGATGATAGACACATTGGAGGATTTATATGTGTGGGGCTAAAATTAAAACTATCATACTTGTCTTTTAGAACAGAAACGCTGAGATACAAATGAAATTATTTAAGGGGGTTTATCTGATTTTTTTCAATACTTTTAAAGGTAAAATTAATTGAAAATGTCTTCTTAAAATTTTATTTTCCAATTACAGTTTATATTCAGTATTATTCTATAGCAGTTTCAGATGTACAGCAAAGTGATGTACTTTACAGAGTGGTTGGTGGCCCTATACATAGTTATCTCGATATTATTGATTACGACATTCGTATACTTTGGGGGGGTGGTGCTCAGCCCGGCCTGCGCCCTCTCGCAGTCTGGGACCCCTTGGGGACGTCCGCCTGCTGGCCTTGGGGAGGGGGTTGTGGGAGGTTGGCCAGCCAGGCAGGGACTGCAGGAGGGCTCCAGGGCGGATTCAGCCTGTGTTGCCCAGTCCTGATTGATCAGACCCCAGCAGCAAGCTAACCTACTGGTTGGAGCGTCTGCCCCCTGGTGGTCAGTGCACGTCATAGCGAGCGGTTGAGTGGCCTTAGCATATCATTAGCATATTATGCTTTGATTGGTTGAACGAACAACCAGACACTTAGCATATTAGGCTTCTATTATATAGGATGCTGCAATAAGTAACTTTGTACATACATACTTTTCTCTGTGTGCTGTTTATCTAGAGGACAAATTTATAGAAGTACAATTCCTGGTTTAAGGGGTCATGTTTATTTGTAATTGCCAAATCACCTTTCTAAGGGTTATGCTAAAATGTTCTTTGTTACTAGCATTTAATGAAGTTCTGGTTTTCCCATGCCCTCACCAACAGTTCATTTGCTTTTAGATACAATTTCCCTCCCTACTACACTTTGAGAACTTTGCCAAAGAAAGCAGCATCATAAATGTGAGGAATTTTACTTTGGCATTTTTTTCATCTTAAAGGGAAAAAAGTGTATTCTTGTTTTGGGCCTCTACGATTGTGGTGATAAAGTTTATTAGTTTTTCAAAGAAAACCTAAAGGCTCACTATTTTATATATAAGTGCCTATTTGTAAGATTATTTCAACTGCTATATGTTAAAACTATATTATAACAAGATTAAGTTAAGAATCTTGAAAGTTCTATGATTTTTAAAAAATATAGACATAATAGTCTTAGTTGCTTAAATATCAGCATCACAAGTAGCAAAAGTAAAATGGTGAAAAAGTTAAAATGTTACTAGAGTTTTTCATTTCATTGGTATTTGATAATTTATTGAATAGTAAAACCAGAATACCTTCAATATGTCTTTAAGCCTGGGAGAAAGTAGGCTCCTGTGAAATTAAATTTCATCAATGTAGTTCAGCAGTGCATTTAAACAATTCACAATGCTGACTTTCAGTGCTTCTGAAAGCAGGAAGTGTATTACTGACACGCAGAAATATTCCAGCCCATAGAACATCCCCTTCTGCCATATGTGGTAAGAATTTGTCACTAACTCACAAACCACTTCTGTAATGCAGTGAATAAGCAGAATTGGTCTTTGTTGGACATTTCCAATTCAGTATGTGAAAGAACTTTGTTTTGTAGTGTCTTATAAGTAATTATTAGCTTATGCTTTAGAACGAGCCTGGCACAATCATTAATGCTCAAGGTTTAAGACAGAATAAAGAAAATTACACATAATCGTTTAGGCATGGTTTTATTTGTTTGTTTTAATTTTAAACCATTTCTTTTTAATTTTCTTTTAGAGTTGATATGCATTATTATATTAGTTTCAGTTGTACATCCCAGGGATTGGGCATTACATAATTTACTAAATAATTATTCTGATAAATTTTGTACCCATCTGATACATAGTTATCTCGATATTATTGATTACGACATCTGTGTACTTTGCGGGGGTGGTGCTCAGCCCGGCCTGCACCCTCTAATAGTTATTAGAATATTATTGACTATATTCCCTATGCTGTACTTTATATCCCTATGACTATTTTTTTACTACCAGTTTGTTGTTGTTGTTATTGTTATTGTTTTTTCAGTGTCTCTGGATCTATTTTGTTCATCAGTTTATTTTGTTAACTACCAATTTGTACTTCTTAATCCCTTCACCTTTTCCAACCACCAAAAATCTCCTCCCGTTTGGCAACTGTCAAAATGTTCTGTTATCTCTGTTTCTGTTTCTTCCTTTGTTTTTTCAGATTCAATTGCTGATAGATGTGTACTCACTGCCATTTAATTGTTCATATTTTTTATCTTTTTTTTTTTCCTTCTTCTTAAAGAAGACACTAACATTTCTTTATTTTTCCAAGCTGGTAAATATGTGTTTTTGGAAA
Source organism: Myotis yumanensis (assembly GCF_028538775.1). Lineage (NCBI taxonomy): Eukaryota > Metazoa > Chordata > Mammalia > Chiroptera > Vespertilionidae > Myotis > Myotis yumanensis. The sequence continues at coordinate 69,425,730 of NW_027223760.1, read as the reverse complement.
CATTAATAGCAGCTTCATCTGAGACAATTGTGGCAGCAGTGGTTAGGCACAGACCTTCCATTTGGTGCCCTTCTTCTTCTTCTTCTTTTTTATTAATATATATTTTATTGATTTTTTTACAGAGAGGAAGGTAGAGGGATAGAGAGTTAGAAACATCGATGAGAGAGAAACATCGATCAGCTGCCTCCTGCACACTCCCTACTGGGGATGTGCCTGCAACCAAGGTACATGCCCTTGACTAGAATCGAACCCGGGACCCTTGAGTCCGCAGGCCTCGGCTCTATCCACTGAGCTAAACTGGTTAGAGCGGTACCCTTCTTTAACAATGGCATTTTCTAACCATGTACATATGCTATTTTGTTAAAAATCACAGTGGGAGGTTTTTACAAACAATTTTAGTTCTTAAAAATGACACTTGTTTATAAATTCCATAACTCTTAACAGCAAAATCCGACATTAACAGGTAGGGGATCATGTGAATACAATACAGAAATGCCACAAATTTAGGCATTTTATAAAAGAAACATGTTTACAAATGAAAAGAGGTTATGCCACACTCTGTGAAGGACTCAGCTGATTCCCAATTTACACCTTTTAAAATTGTCACATTAAGAAGAACATAGGAACCTCATCACCAGCATACTGTTTCCTAAATAAGGACACAGAACAGGATCCCTGAACTTCATAGACTACCTAACAATTGAGTTAGATGGTCTGAGGAGTTCTCTTTAATTCCAAGAAATTCAAAGGAAATACTTAACATCTCCAAGTTACATTATTTTCTGTTCTCTGCATTTTTTGAAGATGTGAGATTTACACATCCTGGCATCCTGATTGGGTATTTAAATACCAGAGTTCCATGCAGTGCTCCCATGGCAAGTTTTAGTTTCATAGTAATGAAATGATGTTTTTTGCAGTGTGAAGAGCCTGATTCAATTAAATCAAGTCTTAATGTTTGTCTACAGCGGTTCTCAACCTGTGGGTCGCGACTCCTTTGGGGATCGAGCAACCCTTTCACAGGGATCGCCTAAGACCATCGGAAAAACACATATATAATTACATATTGTTTTTGTGATTAATCACTATGCTTTAATTATGTTCAATTTGTAACAATGAAATTGGGGGTCACAATATGAGGAACTGTATTAAAGGGTCGCGGCATTAGGAAGGTTGAGAACCACTGTGCTAGAGCTATCTGTGTCTTTCTTTTCTTTTTGTAGCTTTGTTGAGAACCACTGGATTAGAACCTAGCATCCTTCCAATTAGTAGAAAATAAAAAGCACGGACACTGTAGGACATGCCATCATAACAGGTGTATTGACGGGGTGGTGACACAACACTAGAGACTCCCCCAAATGTATTCATTTGTTTTTAATTTTTTTTTTTTTAACAGAAAGGGAGAGGAGGAAAAGAGAGAGAAAAACATCAGTGATGAGAGAGAATCATCAATTGGCTGCCTCCTGTATGCCTCCCGTTGGGGATTGAGCCCGCAACCTGGTCATGGGCCCTTACCGGAATCAAACTGACATTCATGGTTCAGTGCTCAACCACTGAGCCACACTGGCCAGGCAAGAATCCCCCAAATTTAAATAGGAAAAAGCAACAGTCAAGTTTTCATCTAAAGTGATTTTATAGTAAATCTGAATTTGGCAGTGTCCAATGTTAATACAAAACCTGTCTTCCTACTTGAAGCCTTTCAATAGTAATTCTTACTCTGACCACAGACTGGTCATGTGGCAGGTTCTCTCTAGAGAAAACTAGAATTCTGTCCATTGTGTGGTTTCCCACGCCCACCCCACCCCACTAGCCCTGACTGAGCTCTGTCCCATGAATTCCAGGCAGAGGCCACAGCTGCCCTGTTACAGGTCTCTTGTTTATTTTCAGCTCCATTGCCTTCCTTTGAAAACTGAGATTTTGGGTCTCCCTCCTTCTTCTCCTTGCCATTTTTTTGCTTTGTTTTTTCTCTTTGCCTCTTCCTCCTTTGCTGATGACACCTGTCCCTCCAGAGTGACATCAGCACCCCTGCTCTGACTGACCAAAAAGTCCTTGATCTTCTAGGCATAGCTCCCATCACACGGCATAAAGATGGCAGGGTCTGATCCATGATGAATGTCTGGATGTCATAGTTGGCATTAGAAAGGCTGCCTTGCCAGAGGCTGGTGATTTCCTCCCTCTCTTTCTCCCTGGGGCTTCCTGATATGGTGACAAACATGAGAAACTTCCCTTTCTCCATCATTTTAAATATGGTCTTGGGCTTGCTTGGGATATCTGTGAGAAGTCCAGAGGTACTGAGGGTCTTTTGTGCTCTGGGAGGTCTCCTACTTCTAGGTCATCATCTTTCTTCCACTGTTCCAGAAGATGTGCCATGTTCGCATCATCATAATCATAGATATCCTTGCAGGGAAATGGGCAAGCCTCTCCAGGCTTACCAGCACAGACCTCTGCCTTATGGGCCCCTGGCGGCAGCAGCAGATCAGAGGCATAGAGTAGAAGAACCATGGCCACCATGCTTGCCACACTGACAGTCTTAGGGAAGTCAGCTGACATCTTAGGGGAGCTCCCTTGCAGGTAACTAACTGCTTTTCTTCTGCTACTTTGATGATTCTCTTTGTCCTTATCTTTTACATTTTAATTATGTGTGTTGGTGTGGGCCTCTTTGTGTTCATCTTGTTTGGGACTCTATGGTTCCTGCACTCGTATGTCTATTTCATTCATCAAGTTAGGGAAGTTTTCTGTCATTGTTTTTTCAAATAGGCTTACAATTTCTTACCTTTTCTCTTCTCCTGGCATCACCATGATGGGAATGTTGGCATACTTGAAATTGTCCCAGAGGTTGCTTATACTATCTTCATTTTTTTAAAAAATTTTTTTTACATTTTTCTTCTTGCTGTTCTGATTGGATGTTTTCTACTTATCTTACAGATCTCTGATTTGATTCTCTGCTTTATCTACTCCACTGTTGATTCCCTGTAATGTATTCTTCATTTTAGCTAGTGTATCTTCATTTCTTTCTTTTTAAATGTATTTTTATTGACTTCAGAGAGGAAGGCGGGGAGAGGAGAGAGAGACATTAGTGACGAGAGAGAATCATTGATCAGCTGCCTCTTGTACACCCTCTACTGGGGATCGAGTCCGAAATACAGGCATGTGCCCTGACCCCAAATTGAACCATGACCATGACCTCCTGTTTCATGGGTCCATGCTCTACCACTGAGCCACACCCACTGGGCCTCATATCTGACTGGTTCTTTTTTATGTTTTCTGCTCTGTTTTATGTTTCCTACTAGAGGCCCAATGCACGAAATTTGTGCAAGGGGCTCGGCCCTCGCAGCCCCGACTTCATCTGGAAGGTCATTCGGCTGTCCGGTCTAATTAGCATATTATGCTTTTATTATTATAGATCTCACTAAATTCATCTACTCTTCATTGAGCATCCCTATAACCAGTGCTTTGAACTCTGCATCTAATAGTTTGCTTGTCTCCATTTTGTTTAGTTCTTTTTCTGGAGTTTTGTTCTGTTCTTTAACTTGGGTCTTTTGTCTTCTCATTTTGGCAGCCTCCCTGTGTTTGTTTTTATGTATTAGGTAAAACTGCTATATGTCCCTAGCTTGGTAGAGTGGCCTAATGTAGTAAGTGTTCTATAGGGTCAAGTGGCACAGTCTTCCTGATCACCTAAGCTTGGCACTCGATGTACCCCCCCCCCACCCCCCCACCCCCCACACACAGTGTGGGCTGTGTACACCCTCATGTTGTAGTTCAGCATTGCTTTCTTTTGTCACCTCAATGGAAGGGATTGACACCTAGGCCGATTAGCTGCCAAGACTGGCTCCACCACTGTGGAGGATCAGCGGGCTCTGATGCCGCTGAGTCTGCTCCTTGAGTGTGTTGCTTGGGAGGTGGTTTGGTTATGGTGCTTCAGTGTGGTTTGAGTCTGGCTGTGCTGGCTCTGGGTCATCCTGGAAGATTGCAGGCCAAGGTCAGCCTCTGCCTGTGTTCTGCCCAGGGCCACTCAGTATGAGCTACAAAGTGATCTGCAGGTGGCTGCTACTTGTGTTGAGCTTGGAGGCGCCCTGGCAAGGCCCAGCTGCAAACCAAGGCTTGCTGCTGCTAGTTCAGGGCTTGGGGCCACTTAGCAAGAGGTATGGGGCACACTGAGGCCATATGCTACTTGTTTGAGAGATTTTAGGAAAATCTGAAGCATGAGTCAAGAACAAGTCACTTGTATGGAAAAACCACTGGAAACAGCCTTGGTGGGCCTGAAAATTGGGTGCTATTTGGAATATTAATCACCAGGGCAGGGCAAACTTTGTGAGCCGGGTTGATGGAGTCTCAGATAAGATGCCTGTCTGACAGCTCTGTGGGGGGAGGGCTCATCAAAAGAACAGTGGCCTCTGCCAGGACTTCTTTTTGGAAGAAAGCTGACCCCCCCATCTCAGCTCTTGCCCTGATGCCAGACAATTCAGTTCCTCCCCATATGTCTCCGGTGTCTTTCAAATTGTTGCCTCAGCAATGGAGCTCAGAAGGAGGGAGTCAGAGTAAATCTTTGTGCAGACCTTTTAAGAAGAACTGCCTGGGACTCCAGCCACCCTCAAACTCCCTCATTCTAAATTCCCCTGGTTTTTATAGCCAGAAGTAATGTGAACTTCTCTTTCTGGCACTGGAACCCTGGTCTGGGGGGCCTGGTGGAGGGATTTGTGCATCTGAGATATACCTCACAATTTTTATCTAGCCCATTTCATGTCTTCACCCCTTCTACCAATCTCCATGGGGCTGCTGCTTTAATTCCTTAGTTGTAGGACTTCCATTCAGCCAGATTTCAGGTAGTTCTGACTGATAGTTGTTTTGTAGTTTAGTTGTAATTTTGATGTGGTTGTGGGAGGAGGCAAGTACGGCGCTTACCTACGCTGCCATCAAAGGGAAGTCTCTAGGCATGGTTTTAAAACTTGGTTTTTGAAACTCCCTATTAAAACAAATATAACTTGAATAAGTTAAGGACTGAGTTAAATGTTCTGATTCAGCTTATTAATGGTTTCTTTAACTAAAATGACTAAGTTATTCTAGTTTTCTTTCATTGCTACTTTGTGATATTAATCTTTTGTTTGCACTTAATAAAAATCATCCTTGGGGTTAATTATTAAGGGGTGGTGAGATACTGTAAACTTTGGGAAATGAGTTATGAGGAATTGGAGTTAGCAAAATTCAGTGAAGAATTATTTGTAAATCATTAAAAACTTGAAAATATTAATGTTTTTCTAAACTTGAATTTTCTTTTTCTTTTGTATTTTAAGCGACTAAGAAGATTGTCTACCAAATACAGAACAGAAAAGATTTATCCCACAGCCACTGGAGAAAAAGAAGAAAATGTTAAAAAGAACAGATATAAGGACATACTGCCATGTAAGTTTGAAATGCCCTTCATAGAAATGGAAATGCTAATTAGCAATTTGTAGCCTACACTAGTTTTAGTTTTTCTAATGAATTTGAGTATTAATGAGGTAGTAATTAATCTCTCAAGGTACACTACAAGATAACAATTTGATTTTGTGCTTCTTGTTTTTCCTTCTGAGTAGTTTTTGTTGTTATGTTTTTTATTGTTTAATTTTCTAAGCATTACAATTACTCTGGTACTAATTTCTTTTTCTTTTTTATATGTTTTCATTCATTTTAGAGAGAGAGGGAGAGAGAGGGAATATCGATGTAAGAGAGAAACTTCACTTGGCTGCCTCCTAGACACCTCCTACCAGGGATCAAGCCCACAACCTGGGCATGTGCCCTGACCAGGAATTGAACCAGCAACCTCCCTCTGGGCCTGGGATAGTCAACCAACTGAGACACACCAGTCAGGGCTTAACTTTCTTTTAAATACTGAAAAATCCAAAAATTTTGTGGATTCCCTATTCAAAGTTATTTCATTAAAATAAAATAATATAGGCCCTGGCCGAGTAGCTCTGTTGGTTAGAGCATGTTCCTGATGATACACCAAGGTTGCAGGTTTGATCTCCTCCGGTCAGGGCACATACAAGAAGCAACTGATGAATGCATAAATTAGAACAACATATTGATGTCTCTCTAAATCAATAAATTAAAAGTAAAATAATATAGACAGATACTTCAATAAAACTGTTTGTTTGTTTGTTTGTTTGTTTGTTAATTGTCACTTGAGGATATTTTTCCTATTGATTTCCAGAGAGAGAGTGGAAGGGAGGTAGTGAGAAAGAGAGAAATATTGATGTGAGAGAAACACATTGATTGGTTGCCTTCCACATGTGCCCCAAACAGGGCCGAGAATCAAACCTGCAACCCAGATACATGCCCTTGACTAGGAATTGAACCTGTGACCCTTCGGTCTGCAGGCTGATACTCTAGCCATTGAACAACACCAGCCAGGGCAATAAATTTTTTTAAATGCTAAATTATTAATTTTTATTTGTTGTTTATTCACAATTAGAACCTTTGTTGAGCCCTGCTGATGTGGCTTAGTTTGTTGGGCGTTGTCCGGGCACCAAAAAGTTGCTGGTTTGATTCTCCGTCAGGGCACATGCCCAGGTTGCACGCTGGATCCCCCGTCAGGGTGTACAGAAGGCAGCCAGTCGATGTTGCACTTCCACATCAATGTTTCTCTCTCTCTCTCTCTCTCTCTCTCTCTCTCTCTCTCTCAATCTCTCTTTCCTTCCCTCCCTCTCTCCCTCTTTCTCCCCCTCTCCCTCTAAGAGTCAAACTTTCTTTAAAAAAAGAAAAGAAAAGAAAAAACTTTGCTGATTAAACTCTGTTTCGAATACTAACAACTATAGACCTACTTTTACCCCAACCCTATACTGATAGCATTATATTCTAGTAATAATAATGTAATTATATTCTTAAATAGCATAGTAACCACTCATTAAGCTTTTGGAAAATACACTCCGCTTTCCTTCCAATTCACCTCAGAATAGTGGATGGTATGGGTTTCTTCTGGATAGTGTTAAGCAAGATAATCTTAAAATACTCTTAACTGTGCTCTAGAATTAATTACATACTCTTAAAAAAAGACAGTTTCTCCACCTTTTTCTATAATCTGGGAAAATGAATCTTAAACAGCTTCAGGTTTCTGTTTTTTATGTTTCATTCATTGATTTTATAAAATATTTTGATCCTATACTGTGCTCTGGGGATACTATAGAAAACAAAGTGACAAAACTTCCTGCCCTTATAAAACTTTATATTCTAGTCATGGTGTTGGATAATGAATACAAATAGCATGGGTGGTCTGTCAAATGGTGACTAGTGCTGTTTTGAGAATAATATAGTAAAAATGAGGAGCATAGAGAAAGCTGAGAACAGAATGGGGAAGCTTTACAATTTTAAATAGGGGGGTATCAGTAGTGTGTTGTTAAATTGGCCCTTTGAAAAATGAAAGCCCTAATTTTTTATTATTTGCCAATTTCTGTAGTGAATGGATTATTTGCCATAATCACCACAACAAAACTATAAAGTAGATACTGTAATATGCTACTTTGCAGATGAGAAACTGAGACAGGGAGATAAAATAGCTTGTCATACAGGTAATAGAGTGGATGGGAATTTAAGGCCAGGCAGTTTATATTCAGAACATTGGTGCTCATCTAGGATGATTTTGCCCCTGAAATGACATTTAGCAATGTCAGAGACATTTTGGTTGTGAAAACTGGTTGTGCAGTAGGCAGGTAGCTGCTGGCATCTAGTGGGTGTAGGATGTGTACAGTACAGAGGCCAAAGCCTCCTCCCCACAATAAAGAATTATCTAAGGCCAAAATGCCCATAGTGCTAAGGTTGAGAATCCTTGCCCTAGAACCTGAGCTATGGGCTATAGTCAGAGTGGCAGTGTCTTTTCCTTTAAATCATAATAAGGTTTGATAAGTCAATTTCCAATAAGTTTGTAGTCACTTTAATTTAGAAAACTATATTGAAAGTAATTGTACTTATAGATGTATGTTTATTTATTGTTAAAAGCATAATGTTAAAGTTGTCAGTTTCTTTTACATGTTTAGCATGGCCAGTGCTTGCAGACACAGTATTTTTTAAAACAGCTTTATTGATATAACTAGAGGCCCAGTGCACAAAAAATTGTGCACTCGGGGGTCCCTCAGCCCACCCTGCACCCTCTCGCAGTCCGGAGCTCTCTAGGGATGTCTACCTACCAGCTTAGGCCCACTCCCCGGGGGATTGGGCCTAAGCTGGCAGTCAGACATCCCTTTGGCAGCCTGGGTGCCCTGGAAGGATGTCCAACTGCGGCTTACGCCGGCTCCCCTGCAGCTGCCTCTGTGGAAGGCGCAGTGCCAGGACCAGGACGGAGCAGCCCCTTCTCCCGTTGCCTCTGCAGAAGGGGGGGGGGGGGGGGGGAGGCACCGGGACTGCCATGGCTAGTTTGGCAGCGCAGGCTCACTGTCCCCGCCCCCCACCCACTGTCATTCTGGCACGTGGTTCCGGCAGGTGGTTTCACCGTCTACTCTAATTAGCATGTTAACTCTTTATTATATAGGATTACATGCCATAAAATTTACCCATAGTAAGTGTACAATTCAGTGATTTTTACTAAATTTATGGAGTTGTGCAACCATCAAAACAATACAATTTTAGAACATTTCCATCACTCCAATAAGATGATATGCCAGTTTGCAATCTTCAGCCGCAGGCAACCACTGCTCTGCTTTATGTCTGTATAGATTTTCCTTTTCTGGAAATTTCATATAAATGTAATTATACAATATGTAGTCTTCTGTGCCTGGCTTTTTCACTTAGCATATTTTTTGATTCATCCGTGTTGTAACATCAGTAGTTCATTCCTTTTTATTATTCAGTTAATATTCCATTTATACCACATTTTGTTTAACCACTTACCAGTTGAAGAGCATTATGAACAATGCTGTTATAAACATTTCCATACAAATTATTATCTTCTTTGCTGAAAAGTGTCTTGAAACCATTTGTACTTTTTTAAAATTTGATTTTTTATACTATTGAGTTATAAAAATTCTTTATATATCTTAGTTACAAGTGGGTGTGTTTTTTTCAGATACATGATTTGTAAAACTATTTTTTTCTAACATGGTGTGAGGTTAGGATCTAAAATAATTGTGCATGTGGGATTGTTCTAGCACCATGTGTTAAATACTATTCTTTCTCCATTGAATTGCCTTGGTAGCTTTGTTGGAAATCATTTGACCCACACATTTAATTCTATTCCATTAACCTATTCTTAAGCCAGTATCACACTATCTTGATTACTGTTCAGTTGTATAGTAAAATTTAAGCAAGAAGTGTAATTCCTCCAACTCTGCTCTTATTTTTAAAAATTATTTTGGTTCTTTGGGTCCTTTGCATCTTAAAATAAATTGTAGGATCAGCTTGTCAATTTTTGCAAAAATCCCAGTAGGAATTTATTGATCAATTTGAGAAAATTGTCATTTGAAGGCATACTGACTGTTGCAGTTTATGAACAGAAAACGTCTCTCAGTTATATAGATACTAGAGCAGTGATGGTGAACCTATGACACACGTGTCACGCGAACTCATTTTTTTTGGTTGATTTTTCTTTGTTAAATGGCATTTAAATACATAAGATAAATATCAAAAATATAAGTCTTTGTTTTACTATGGTTTCAAATATCAAAAAATTTCTATATGTGACACAGCACCAGAGTTAAGTTAGGGTTTTTCAAAATGCTGACACACTGAGCTCAAAAGGTTCGCCATCACTGTGCTAGAGGCCCGGTGCATGAAATTTGTGCACTGGGGGTGGGAGAGGGGTCCTTCAGCCCAGCCTGCGCCCTCTCGCAGTCCGGGACCCCTCGCTCCTTATCGCCCGCCTGCTTGCTGCTCCTTAGTGCTGCTGCGGAGGCTCCTGCCACCACCGCTGCACTTGCCAGCCGTGAGCCTGGCTTCTGGCTGAGCGGTGCTCCCCCTGTGGAGTGCACTGACCACCAAGGGGTAGCTCCTACGTTGAGCATCTGTCCCCTGGTGGTCAGTTCAGAGCGACCAGTCATTCCACCATTTGGTCGATTTGCATATTAGGGTTTATTATATAGGATTCTTTCCTTTCTCTGAGTAATGTTATATGATTTTCAGTGTACAAGTCTTGTATTTCTTTTAAAAAACTTCTTTAAGCTGTTGTAAATGAAATTATTGTTATTTTGTTTTCACATTTCTTTTTTACTAGTACCCTTGAACAGCATGGGTTTGAATTACATGGGACCACTTATACATGAATTTTTTTCAATAACTAACTACTATTTTAGATTTGAAGTTGGGAATCCATGGATGCAGAGGGCCAATTATGCATGATCTGTGCCATTTTATATAGGGAAATTGAGCATCTGCAGATTTTAGTATTCACAGGTGGGGGAGGTGCGGTCTCAAGGGACAACTTAAATTTTGGGGAGTCAAAAGTTGTAAGTGAATTTTCAACTCCATAAAGGGTGGTGGTAGTGAGTGTCTAACTCCCACGTTGTCTAAGGATCAACTGTGTAGAAATACAATTTATATTTGTATATTGATTTCTAAAAAATCTAGCGACCTTCCTAAACTCATTTATTACTTTAGTAGTTTTCTGTGGATCCTTTATGATTTTTCACATACAAAATCATGTCATCTGCAAATGACCATTTTGCTACTTTTTTTTTTTCATTTTGCTACTTTTTAATATGAATCTCTCTTTTGCTCTATTATAGTGGCTAGAACTGCTGGTATAATGTTAACTTAAAGTGGCAAGAGCAGACATCCTTGCTTTTGATAAATTAAAAGTAGTTTCATCACTATTCAAAGAAAAATTAGTTTTTTTCTGGAGCTATCTTGAATGTCTGATTTATTTTATACTAGAGCATTGAAGCCAGTACCAGAATTAAGAAATTTCTAGGTACTCCTTGTGTCAAGAATGACCTGTGCTTTGTGTGTTAGAGGGCTAAAACTGAGCTGGCTAGCCTTTAGCAGTGATGTATCAGGGTGCTCTGCCTATCTAATGTTAATTATGTAGATCCTTTTATTTCTTAGACCTGGATTTAGTCTCTTGTGGTTTCTCTTTCCTTGGTAACAATCTTATCTATTTTCTTTTTGTTGCCACAGGTTGTCGGTATTTGTTCAAAAAGAAAAAAAATTTGTTGCTTTAAAGAGCCTCTTGGGTAGGCGACATAGATTTTTATCTATTTGGAGTTGAATTCTTAAGAGATTGTAGAGGCAGCCAGCAAAACCATGGGGAGAAATGATTATTTTCATTGCTTTGTTATTCTTTACATTCTATCTACTCATTTTTATGCTTAATAGGAGTACCAATGAAGAATGTTAAAATGTACTTGATGATGTTATATAATAAGCAGCATATTATCTTATCCCAGTGATGGCGAACCTATGACATGTGAACTCATTTTTTTGGTTGATTTTTCTTTGTTAAATGGCATTTAAATATATAAAATAAATATCAAAAATATAAATCTTTGTTTTACTATGGTTGCACATATCAAAAAATTTCTATATGTGACACGGCACCAGAGTTATGTTAGGGCTTTTCAAAATGCTGACACGCCGAGCTCAAAAGGTTCGCCATCACTGTTCTATCCTATATAATAAAACCCAATATGCAAATTGACTAAACTGTGGAACAGCCGGTCGCTATGACACACATTGACCAGCAGGGGGCAGACACTCAATGCGTGAGCTGCCTCCTGGTGGTCAGTGCGCACTCACAGACTGGCAAGTGCAGCTCCCACCTCTACGGCAGCACTAAGGACCCCTCAGCAGACATCCTCCGAGGGGTCCTAGGACTGCGAGAGGGCGTCCCAGACCAGGCTGAGGGATGCCCCCCAGTGCACGAATGTTGTGCACCAGGCCTCTAGTTAATTTATAAAAAGCCATTTCTGTGCCCCATCTTGAATTACTAAATTCAATTTGTTGCAGTATGGGACTCAGAGATCTTGTGTTTTAACTTGCTTTCTCCGGCCCCCAGCTGTTGTCTGATTACAGGTGGAAGAAAAAAGACTGGCAAAATGTTAATAATTATTAAAGCCTGGTAATGGACATATGGGGATCCATTATATTATTATATTTTTGTATATGCATAAAATTTTCCATCAAGGAAAATTTTACAATTCTCATCTTGCATATAGCAGCCCAGCAGCACCAGTCATGACTGTCATTTCTGAGCCACTGTTACTATTTGGATTCACAATCCCCAGAAACATTTACTGAGGATTCAGGTGGTCAATCAACTATTATACAAAGTCTCTACCTTTAAGATACTTTGAATAGAGGCTGAAAAAGTAACAGATAAAGAACAACATGTATAGTATCGTTGTATTTGTGTAGTTTTTTCCAACTATTTAGGTATATGCATAAAAATTACTTTTGGAAGATAAAAAAGAACCTTAATATCTTTGCTGGGAAAGAGAGAGCCCTGGAATTCAAGGACAGGCAAAGATTGCTTTTCATTTTATATCTTTCTTTAAGATTTAATTTTTGAAAATCATGTATTACTTTTATTTTAGAAATAAACCACAATTTTATGAAATTTATATTTTTGGACTTTACTGTAAAGATTGTTTTTTATTACAAGTAGAGATTTATCTCTATATATAAAAGCCTAAATGACCGGTACGACCAGTCGACTGAATGACTGGTCACTATGACGTGCACTAACCACCAGGGGGCAGATGCTCAACTCAGGACCTGACCCCTGGTGGACAGTGCACTCCCACAGCCAACCTCCCGCAGCTTGCCAACCTCCTGCAGTCCCTCCCCCCGACTGGCCAGCCCTGATCGGTTCCGATTGGGACTGGGCAAGATGGCCCCGATCACTGGCCAGGCCAAGGGACCTCACCTGTGACAAATTCATGCACTGGTCCTCTAGTTTAATAATAAATAGTATTGGCCAAGTGCAGTATTGAGTACTCTTATATATCAACTTAATTCATTCATCTGTCACAATTTACTAAATTTTTATTCTTTTTGCGAAATATGAAAGCTTTTTTTCCTAGTAAGAATTTTTGCAAATGAGCTTGTGTATTGGTAGGTAGTGCTAACCACATATATGCTTGTTAAAAGCTTCAGAGGTTTAAAACCCAGACTCTTGTCTAGAAAATATGGGATGATCCCCAGGAATTTGTATGTTAAAAGAGCTCCTGAGATTATACCGATTGCATCTTTAAAACAGAGGTTTACATCATCAGATTTTTGTTTTTAAAGAATATTTCTGGCCAGTGTAGCAAAGTGGTTAGAGCATCAGCCCACACCCCGAAGGATCTTGGGTTCGATTCCAGGCCAGGTTGCAGGTTCTATACCTGGCTCCAGTTGGGGCACATGCGGGAGGTAACCAATGAATATCTCTCACATCGATGTTTTTCTCCTCCTTCCCTTACTCTCTTTCCCCTTCGCACACTCCAAAAATCAATGGGAAAAATATCCTTGAGTGAGGATAAAAAAAAAAGACTTCCTGTCAATATGATGTTAAAAAGTATTCTTCTGTACCCAGAGTCAATTTTAATTGTTTTTCAAAGTAAATATTTTTACTTATTTATTTAATCTTACTTATGGTTCATGAGAAAGCACATGTCTGCCAACAGAACATAATTTGTGAAATATTTTTTCTTGTAGTTGATCACAGCCGAGTTAAGTTGACTCTAAAGACTCCTTCTCAAGATTCAGACTATATCAATGCAAATTTTATTAAGGTATATATTAGCTTTAAATCTTACTCTGCCATATTTAATGTCTTTCTTCATACTAGTTTATTAAATTGTTTTAAATTGACTAAACATTATACTAGCAAAAGAAATAAAAATAAAATCACAGCCCTGACACATTTTTACGTACTTTGCCTTCTAGTGTCCTTTTTCATAAAGGTAAAGAGTTTTGCCATAGTTTTCTTCTTTTTACCTTAAGGACTTATAAACACTTTATCTATCACTAAATCATTTTCTCTGTTGTCCCTTCGAGTTTATGTACACAGATGTATATGATCATTCCCTATTGTGACATCATAGGTTGTTTCAGTTTTTCTTAATGGTAATATTGCAATGAATAGTATTATTCTTTTGAAAAATTTCCTAGGATAAATTGCCAGGGCTGAAATTACTGGGTAATACTGATTTAAAATTTTAGAATATAAACTTAAATTTAAAACTTTTGGCAGTTGCCACCATTTCAAATGAGACCCAAAATGTAAGATTAAATATAGTCTTCATATAGTTAACCTTTGATCAAAAGCAGTTAAATTCTTACATGGTTATCAATAGAGAGACAAATTCAAACTGTATTTGACTACTTTATTCCATTAGCTGCTCTGTTTTTGAATGTTTCTAATTATATGATAGAATAATTTTAGTTATTTTATATGTGATATTTATACAAATTTTGATACAGTATTTTGTTGACAAAAAGTATTAAGTAGTAAGAGTTATATGGTAAAATTAATATTATGTCAATATTGAACAGTAGGGTTTCAAATAAAAACCTATTTTTCCCAACAGTTTTATTACAAAACCCAAAACAAATAGGTTAAACAAAAACTAATACAAAAGTGATTTGCTATTTCAGATATTTTTTCATGTTTATATTATTTTATAAACATTTGTTAAATGTTTATAAAAGGACATTTGTTTAAAAAGTTCTAGTTTTTAATTGTACTTTAATAACACTGAGTTGTTGTATGATTCCATTACATACTGGTTTAGTATTTTAGTCTGCTATCTTATTTGTTTTATTCTCAGGTTCATTATTAGAAACATGTAGTAGGCATGCAATAAACTTTAAAGTTGAATAAATAATTAAAGGTAGCCATGGAAGAATCTAGCTAAGGAAGAACTTTTAGCTAGTTTTAGTTTTGTTTTGTTTTTAGAATCAAAGGATGTTTTTATGTTTCTGCTATAGTTAACTTTGTTGGCTTAAAATTGGGGCTTTTGTTTTTAATTCCTAGCTAAATAATAATTTTTAAAAAAATATATTTTATTGATTTTTTACAGAGAGGAAGGGAGAGGGATAGAGAGTTAGAAATATTGATGAGAGAGAAACATCGATCAGCTGCCTCCTGCACACCCCCTACTGGGGATGTGCCCGCAACCAAGGTACATGCCCTTGACCGGAATCGAACCTGGGACCTTTCGGTCCGCAGCCCGACGCTCTATCCATTGAGCCAAACTGGTTACGGCTAAATAATAATTTTTAAGTTAGCATAAGGCAGTTTAATACTAATTCTGTGTACCTTGTCTAATAAATACACAAAAGTAATAGCATTTTTTAAAAAGCTGAAGTGAAATGATTGTATTTTGTCATGCTTTTATGTACTATGAAAGAAAAATTATTTGAAAATGCTTTTAGGTGAAAACAGCAGTACTACTAATAAAATTTGAAACCTTGAAATTTAGGTAAGGAAATATTTTTGGTGATGATAATGAAATTTGCTTTTAACCATTTTAGGGTGTTTATGGGCCAAAAGCATACGTGGCAACCCAAGGTCCTTTAGCAAATACAGTAATAGATTTTTGGAGGATGATATGGGAGTACAATGTTGTAGTAAGTAATTTACTTTTCACAATCTATTTTGAGAAGTATTACATGTAGTGACTTAGAATGTTTTACTGAATTAAGACATGGAAGCACTTTTTAGCCATAATGATATCTTAATTATAGCTAATGTGTACTAAAAAGCCAGAAGCTGATTCTAGGATGTCGCATTAATTTAGGTAGAAAGAGGGTGTGATAACACTTTAAATCTTGTATTATGTCAGTAACTAATAAGACAGCTCCTAAATTGATAGTCAGATGGATAGAGAGACAACTATATGATAAATCAAGTATAGTGAAATATTAATTGTAGAAAATAGATGGCAGTTATATAGTGTTTACTGTAAAATTATTTTTTGCTTTATGTTTAAAACAACTATTTATATATAAAAAGCCAGCGACCAGAACGCTGGAACAACCTGTCACTATAACACCCACTGTGGCCAGCAAACCGCCTGATCTGGCGCCCAACCTTCCGCGACCTCTCCCCCGGGTAGGCCCTGTTCCCAGTCGGCCTCTCCCAGCCCAATCAAGGGTGGGGCGGCCAGCCAACCCCCCAGCGAACCCTCCCCCTTGCCAGCCCCGCCCCTGATTGCCCCCCTTACCCCAATAGGGGGCGGGGCAGGCTGGTGAACCTGCAGCCCATCCCCCTGCACGCCCTCACCCTAGATAGGCCCCCCGCATTGGCCCACGGCCCCTCCCCCCAGCCAGCTCCATCCCTGATCAGGCCCCCCCTGACCCCGATCAGGGGCAAGGCCAGCAGCTATGGCCCTGTCCCCAGTCAGCCACCCCAATACCAATCGGGGCAGGGGCAACCGGCCCACTGCCCACAGCCCCTCCCCACAGCAAGCCCTGCTCCCAATCAGGGATGGGGCCTGCTGGCCAACCTCCCGCCATCTCCTCCTGACAAGCCCAGCCCCGATCCCAGCCGGCCGGCCAGACCCCACCCATGTACGAATTCGTGCACTGGGCCTCTAGTTACATTATAAAATGTTGGAGTGGAGAAGCAAATGTAATACCCTTACATTTAAAGACAGTTGAATGCATTTAACTTTTAGCTAATTTTGCTAAATTTCAAGTCAGAAATAAATCTATAATATTCATAAAATATAATTTCTTGCTAGAAAGCCCTTTTAACTCATACTTTTCATATTAAAACTACTTGTTTTGGCAAGCCAAGTGTACTTGTGCTCAGAGTAAAAAGTAATTCTTGAAATTTATATTTTATTAAAAAGAGAAAGTTGTGTTTAACTGATAAATTCTTCCTCTTATCCCACCCCCACTTCTTTTTAGATCATTGTAATGGCCTGTCGAGAATTTGAGATGGGAAGGGTATGTATACCTATTAACACTTAAACTAATTATGGCATATCCTTTTTGTAACTTTATTTCTATGGATATATATTCTTGGTCTTTTATTATGTTCTGAGCTCTAGTAGCTAAAGTAGATGCTATTTTTTTTTGTGTTTGTTTATTTTATTATATAATTAAAATAATAGATATTTTTGTTGCTTAGTAATCTTCAAATATGTAATGGTGGTGTAAATAGAATACTATTTATGGACCAAAGTAGAGAGGTATTTTAAAAACAGGAATAAAATTGAGCAATGAAAATGAGCCAAATAAAATAATTCTGATTAATTATTATAAATTTATAAATTGAATATTTTTATTTTTCTTCCTTCAAATACCAATACATTTTTTGTTTGTTTATGCTATCTTCAAAGAAAATCCTTTAATCCAAAATTTTTAATGGTGTTTTTATACTCTGTACAAGTGAAATTAGTTTTAAACTCACTTGATCTCGCATCATCAACTATGTTTTCATTGTCAGAGGGGATAACATATTTATAAAGTAGATATTAAATAAAACTTTGTGTCCTTTTCTATAAGTGTAACACAAATCAAACTTACAAAACAAGTTATATGGTGATTTGAAGTTTTCTTTATACTTATTAATTCATCAATTAAAGTAGGGCCCCTCACCTCTCTCTGCCTGCCTGCCTGATCACCCCCAACTGCCCTCCTGTGCCGGCTTGATCTCGCCCCCAACTGCCCACCCCTGCTAGATAGCCCCTAACTGCCTCTGTCTGCCTCATCCCCCACCACCATGACTTTGTCTGGAAGGAAGTCAGATGTCTGGAAGATGGCCAGTTGACCCGGTCTAATTAGCATATTACCTTTTTATTAGTATAGACTAGAGGCCCAGTGCATGATATTCATGCACTGGGTGGGGGGGATCCCCTCAGCTTGGCCTGCACCCTCTCGCAATCCGAGACCCTTCAGGGCATGTCTGCCTGCCAGCTTAGACAGACATCCCCCTAGGGGTCCTCAACTCTGCTATTGAGGCAGCAGAGGCTCCCGCCACTACCGCTGTGCTTGCCTGTGCTCGCCAGCCTTGAGCCTGGCTTCTGGCTGAGCAGTGCTTCCCCTGTGGAAGAGCACTGACCACCGGAGGACAGTTCCTGCATTGAGCGTCTGCCCCCTGGTGGTCAGTGCTCATCATAGCGACTGGCCCTTCTGCTGTTTGGTTAATTTGCATATTAGGGTTTTATTATATAGGATATTTTATTAATTTCAGAGATGAAGGGAGAGGGAGCAAGAGATAGAAACATCATTAATGAGAGAAAATTATTGATCAGCTGCCTCCTGCATGCCCCACACTGGAGACCGATCCCACAACCTGAGCATGTGCCCTGACCGGGAATCAAACTATGACCTTCTGGTTCACAGGTTGATGCTCAACCACTGAGCCACTCCAGACCGGTTCTTTTCATTCTTTTAATAAGTTCCCATTGTATATTAGTAATAATACTTGATGAAAAATTTAAGTTGAATTGAGTGCAGGTTTTTTGTGTTTGTTTTTTAAATGTTTTTATTGATTTCAGAAAGGAAGGGAGCGGGAGAGAGATAGAAACATCAATGATGAGAAAGAATCATTGATTGATTGCCTCCTGCCTGCCCCTTAATGGGGATCAAGCCCAAAACCCAGGTGAAATGAACCAAGCCCTCCTGATTCATGGGTTGACGCTCAATCACTGGACCATACTGGGCAGGCCTATGAAAAGCTTTTTGAAACTAAGATTTTGAAAATGATAGTGCTTTGTTTGTAGTAAGCAGTCAGTGACTGTTAATTTATTTGATAACCTTTACTTAGAATGTGACCTAATGGAAAGAGCATAATTAATGAAATCAAACAAATCTACACTTAACTAGTTTTTGACCATGGTACAGTGAATTTCTTTAATCCCAAATTTGTAATAATGGTGTTTTTATACTCTTCTCTGAGCTTCACTTTTCTCACCCCTAACATGAATGATATATGATTATAGGTAATGTATGTATAGTGCTTAACATAATAGTTTTTGATATTAATAGTCATTAGTTTATACCTGAAATATAAATACCAATATAACCCTTTGTTACTGTGGTGTTAGTCACACAGCTTTAATTCTTACTAAATTAATCTTGTATAATTTGTTTTCTCTCTGTTTCAAGATGTTAAAACTACCAGGTAGAAGACCAAAAACAATCCTCAAAAATAATTTAATTATTTTTATCAGTTTCTATAAACTTCTGGGAAAGGAGGTGTGTAGTTTTTAGCCTTCTAACATACTAATAGTGTTGCTGTAAGTCAAACTAACAATACTAGATAGGTCAAATTTGTTGCCTTCTGAGCAATATTATTAGCTTATGGTTAATTCCAAGCTGTAGGTAATAATTCCATTTACGATATTTGAAGCTATAGGAATTTAGTAAGAACTGATACATTTCCTATTGCCTGAAAGTTTAAGTTAGATTCTTATTTAAAGGCTTTCATTTTATTGGGTTTTGATAAATTGTGTCATTTCTTAGCATCAGAATCATTGTATATTCTATTACATTGGGCTTTCATTTACTTACCTGATTTTCTAAAATGATCGGCTTTGATATTAGAAAACCAATGAAAATTGAGTGTTTTATTTCTATACCTATTTAAAACAGGAAGGTAAGAGGGGAAACGGATTACATTTTCTGTAATCTATATAATAAAAGGGTAATATGCAAATTGACCCTAACAGCAGAACGACTGGGAATGACTGGTCACTATGACACACACTGACCACCAGGGGGCAGATGCTCAATGCAGGACCTGCCCCCTAGTGGTCAGTGCACTCCCACAGGGGGAGCTCTGCTCAGCCACAAGCCAGGCTGATGGCTGCCAGCACAGCGGTGGTGGCGGGAGCCTCTCCTGCCTCCTCAGCAGCACTAAGGATGTCTGACTGCAGCTTAGGTCTGCTCCCTGCTGGCAAGTGGACATCCCCCAAGGGCTGCCAGGCTGCAAGAGGGATGTCTGACTGCCAGCTTGGGCCCGATCCCCCAGGGAGTAGGTCTAAGCCAGCAGATGGAAATCCTCTGAGCGGTCCCAGACTGCAAGAGGGCATAGGCTGGGCTGAGGGACCCCCCCCCCCTCCCCCCCGAGTGCACAAATTTTTGTGCACCGGGCCTCTAGTCCTATATAATAAAAGGCTAATGTGCAAATTGCCCGAATAGCGAATGACTGGTTGCTATGACACACACTGACCACCAGGGGTGCAGACGCTCAATGCAGGAGCTGCCCCTTGGTGGTCAGTGCGCTCCCACGGGGGGAGCATCACTCAGCCAGAAGCTGGGCTCACAGCTGGCAAGCATAGCAGCAGTGGCAGGAGTCTCTCCTGCCTCTGCATTAGCACTAAGGATGTCCGAATGACAGCTTAGGCTTGCTTCCTGCGGGGAGCGGGCCTAAGCCGTCAGTCAGACATCCCCCGAGGGCTCTCAGGCTGTGAGAGGGCACAGGCCGGGCTGACAGACACCACCTCCAGTGCACGAATTTCATGAGGAATTTCGTGCACCGGGTCTCTAGTTTCAAATAAAAGTGGATAGTTTAAACTTTAATTAATGAGTTTTTGCCATCAATAGAACATTTGAAATGTATTGTTATTTAGTACTCACAACAATCATATAAGATTAGGATCATTCCCATTTTTACTGGTAAAGGAACTAAAGATCAATTAAACAGGAAAATTAGTACTTGTGAAATTCTTCTGATACCAAGTAGAATGCTCTTTCTACTATGCCACAGATTTTACATTTAATGAGAATTCAGCCAGATATGAAGGGGATGCCATTTTATAGGCTTTAAAACTTGCCTGACAACTCTTCATTCGAAATGGATCTTGTGCCAGGCACTTTTTTAAAAGTAGGTTTTATTTTTTTTTTTTCCCTAGAGGAGGATGTTAATAATGTTCTTATGATTAATCTTGGAGAGAACACAGTAACTCTTTTTTTAAAAAAAATAAATCTTTATTGTTCAGATTATTACAGTTGTTCCTCTTTTTTCCCCCCATAGCTCCCCTCCACCCGGTTCCCCCCCCACCCTCTGCCCTTACCCCCCCCCCCCATCCATAGGTGTACAATTTTTGTCCAGTCTCTTCCCGCACCCCCCACACCCCTTTCCCCCTGAGAATAGTCAGTCCACTCCCTTTCTATGCCCCTGATTCTATTATATTCACCACTTTATTCTGTTCATCAGATTATTTATTCACTTGATTTTTAGATTCACTTGTTGATAGATGTGTATTTGTTGTTCATAATTTGTATCTTTACCTTTTTCTTCTTCTTCTTAAAGGATACCTTTCAGCATTTCATATAATACTGGTTTGGTGGTGATGAACTCCTTTAGCTTTTTCTTATTTGTGAAGCTCTTTATCTGACCTTCAATTCTGAATGATAGCTTTGCTAGGTAAGGTAATCTAGGTTGTAGGTTCTTGCTATTCATCTCTTTGAATATTTCTTGCCACTCCCTTCTGGCCTGCAAAGTTTCTGTTGAGAAATCAGCTGACAATCGTATGGGTACTCCCTTGTAGGTTACTGACTGTTTTTCTCTTTTTGCTTTTAAGATTCTCTCTTTGTCTTTTGCTCTTGGCATTTTAATGATGATGTGTCTTGGTGTGGTCCTCTATGGATTCCTTTTGTTTGGGGTTCTCTGCGCTTCCTGGACTTGTAAGTCTCTTTCTTTCACTAGGTAGGGGAAGTTTTCTGTCATTATTTCTTCAAATAGGTTTTCAATATCTTGCTCTCTCTCTTCTTCTGGCACCCCCATAATTCGGATATTTGTATGCTTGAAGTTGTCCCAGAGGCTCCTTACACTATCTTCATATTTTTGGATTCTTTTTTCTTTTTGTTTTTCTGGTTGGGTGTTTTTTGCTTCTTCGTATTTCAAATCTTTGACTTGATTCTTGCAATCCTCTAGTCTGCTGTTGGATCTCTGTATAATATTCTTTATTTCAGTCAGTGTATGCTTAATTTCTAGTTGGTCCTTGTTCATATCCTTAAGGGTCTCACTAGATTTCTTGAGGGTCTCACTAAATTTATCGGCTGTTTCTAGAAAATTCTTGAAAAATCTTAGAACTGTGGTTTTGAACTCTATATTCAGTAGTTTGCTTTCCTCCATTTCTGTCATTTGTGACCTGTTTCTTTGTCTCCGCATTTTTTATGCTTCCCTGTGTTGATAGAGTGGCTTTGTGTGCTAGGTGTCATATAGTGCCCAGTGGCTCAGCCTCCCCAGTTACCTGAGGTGGACACTCTTGGTGCACCCCTTTGTGGGCTTTGTGCACAGTCTTGTAGTTAAGCCTTGATTGTTGTAGGTATCACTGGGAGGAATTGACCTCCAGGCCAATTGGCTGTGAGAACCAGCTGTGTCTATGGTGGGAGAACTTCTGTGCTGGAGACACCCTTCTGGGGCAAGACTTGCTTCAATGGGGCTTTGGTGCTCACTGATTCTGCCCCCCGAGTGTGTCCCTTATGGATCTGAGGAGTTGTAATCTGGATGGTCCCACTCTGACCACTGGGTACACTGGCTCTTGGATCTCTAAGGAGGTGCTAATTTAGCCTCTGCCTGAGACTACCCAGCAGCACCTTTGGAGAGATCTGCAGATTCCTCTTTTTTGGGTTTGGAGGTGCCCAGATGAGGCCCAGCTGTGAAGCAATGCAAGCTGCTGTGGGGCCTTGAGCCTTCTTTTGGAAGTTCTGGGTCTCTCTGACCCAGCTGCAGTTTGTTAGGTAATTTTCAGATTGCAAAGGGCCAGGCCTTTCATATGCAGAAGCCTCTGTGCACAGCTTGGGTGGGCCGGGGTCTCAGGGAATCAACAGGGTGGAGCAAACAGCTAGGGCTGATCCTCAGTCCTACCCTAAGAGGCCCCGAGTCTCATTGTCCCAGTAATCGCTGCAGGCACCTCTGAGAGAAAGCCGCCCTTGAGTTCCGACCGATGCCAGACAGTCCAGTTTCTCCCCGTATGAGTCTGGGTCCCCAGAGACTCACCCGGAACTGGAGTTGAGAGCAGTCGGGAGCTTGAGACTCCCTCCCGATTGAAAAAGACAGCCGCGTCCTCAGTTGCCAGCCCTTTCTCTGTGCGCCTCCGTACCTCTGCACTTTACTTCCACACCTCCTCTGAGTCTCAGTGTGCTTTTCTCTTTCCTTCTAGTTGTAGAATTTCCACTCAGCCAGCCTTCCTGTGGTTCTGGATGATGTTTTTTTTTTGTCTTTTAGTTGTATTTTTGAAGTGGTTGTGCGAGGCAGCAATTTCAGGTGTTTATCTATGCCGCCATCTTGGTTTCTCCCACAGTAACTCATTTTTAAGAACAATTGGGCCCTGGCTGATTTGGCTCAGTAGATGGAGCATTGGCCTGTGGAATGAGGGGTTCCGGGTTCAATTCTGATCGGGAGCACATGCCCAGGTTGCAGGCGTGATCCCCAGTGTGGGGTGTGCGGGAGGCATCCAATCAGTGATTTTCATCATTGATGTTTCTGTTTCTCTCTCTCTCTGAAATCAATAAAAAGTATATTTAATGGTAATAATAAAAAAGAACAATTGGACAAGTATGCATTGTCTCAGCTCCTTGCCTACTGCTGGCAATTTTTCTGTTTTCTGGGAAGGAACGACAAGCTAAACACCTGCGCACAAAATATTAATAAAAGTTCAAGAAAAACTATGTCACTGATTACTTACTCACTTTTGTTTTTTTGTTTGACAACAGAAAAAGTGTGAGCGCTATTGGCCTTTGTATGAAGAAGACCCTATAACATTTGCACCATTTAAAATTTCTTGTGTAAGTACCTGTTTATATGTATGTTACTTTAATCAGAAAATTGGCATGCTAGACTGATGAATAATTAAATTATAATATGGTACAAACCCAGTTTTATATAAATCACACACTCAGTGTTTCCATTGTAAATCTACACTTAATTATACTAAACAAATAGTAATATCATTTTTATATTGCTTTAAAATTTAGAAGTTTTTGGAATGACTTCATAAATATATAAATCACTTGTACCTTATGTTAATTCTCTGTTAGTCTTTGAATATCAAAGTTGATAGTAAGTGTATATATTTGAGTAAATGGAATAGCTGTCATCTGGGTGATCTATTTGAAACCCTTGATGACTGACATGTATTGATCATGTTAATTTTTCATATCTGATATTCTCTCCAGAATGTTCTAATTACATACAAAGATAGGTTTAAGAATTGCCATGTGAGACATAAAGTTTGATCTTTGTGGCAGACAATTTGATAAGAAACTTAAAATATGTAACTATTTAATGAGCTTTGGAAATGAATTAAATTGAAGTCCTAAAAATAACGTAACAGAAATCTGAGAAAATGAATTTAAAAACAAAACATGAAGAAAAAACATAGTTAAATATAAGCGAGCTTTAAAATAGTAACAATAATTTGCTTTGGGTTACACATGATGGCACCTTTTTTAATGACCTAAAGGAAGTGTATTTTCTTATTTACTCAATTCGAAAGATCCAGGATTGAGCAAACATGGAAGTTCAGTAACTTACCTATATTAGTCAGAGTTTTCTGGAGAAAGAGAACCAATATCATGTGTATCTATAAAACAGTGATGGTGAACCTATGACACGCGTGTCAGAGGTGACACGCGAACTCATTTTTTTGGTTGATTTTTCTTTGTTAAATGACATTTAAATATATAAAATAAATATCAAAAATATACATCCTTTACCCCCTGGCAATGGGCAAGGAGACACCTGATTGGTGGTGTTGCTCTTATATCAGTCAGGGGCAGAGCAGATGTGCAGTCCTTAGTTCATCCTAGCTTGATGCCTGTGTCAGTGGCCAGAGCTGTTTCATGCCTGAGGCACATAAAATATAATATAATATAAAATACACACACACACACATACATCTTTGTTTTACTATGGTTGCAAATACCAAAAAATTTCTATATGTGACATGGCACCAGAGTTAAGTTAGGGTTTTTCAAAATGCTGACACGCCGAGCTCAAAAGGTTCGCCATCACTGCTATAAAAGGAAAGAGATTTTTTACTTGGAATTGGCTCGCATTATTATGGAGGCTGGCAGGTCCAAAATCTGCAGGGTGGTTGGTGAGGAAACTGGATACCCAGGAGAGCTGTTGTTCAGTTTTGGTTCAGACAGCTTGTTGTAGAACCAGGAAGAACTGATATTGCAGATGAAAGCAGTCTGTTGGAGAATTCTCTCTTACTTGCGGGGGGAGGGTGGGGGGGTCTGCTCCTTTTGTTCTATTTAGGCCTTGACTAATTAGGTAAGGGCCACCCATATTATAGCGGGCAATCTGCTGTACGTAAAGTCCACTAATCTAAATATTAATCTCACCCAAAAACACCCTTACAGAAACACCAAGAATAATTTTGATCAAATATCAAACATTTGATATTAATCACTCAATGGTCCAGTCAAGTTGACACATAAAATTAACTATCACATTCCCCATTTCAGAATTGCTTGCTTTTTACTTTGTTTTTCATGGTTCAATGATAAACAATTTCTATGATTTTACTTGTAATTGGTGAGTTTAAGAAGTCCATAATTTTATGATTTATTTGTACTTATAACTTGTGAATTCCTCTGATGCATACCCAAAGCTTAGTGCTTCCTACATTGATATAGAAAGGACTCAACTTATGTTACAGTCTCCTTTATAAATACAATGTGGTTTTGTAATGTTAACTATAACTCAGAGTTAACTGCCTGGAATTAATATAAAGTCAATACTCTAAAGTCCTGGTTAGAATGAACTGTTTGTTGTGTTAAATAGAAGCATTTTTAAAAATCATACTGCATTTCATATTATTTGAAATTAATAAAAATCAATACATACCATATTTTCTACTTCTATGAGGGAACACATCCCCCCTCGCCAGCCCAGGAAGTATTCTACAATATTAACTCCCTGACAGTCCAGTACTGTGCAGTGTGGTTGCGTTGAACATTTGCAAATTTTAATGTAATAACTGTACTCAGTGTTAAAATTCAGGTGAAAATACATAGTGCTTAACATTCAACAGCAAAACAACTTTAAAATTTCCAACATAGTTTATAATTTGAAAAAAAGATGAGTTTTTGGGTAATTTTTCAATTGAACTAAAAATAATTACAAAGTCCTTAATGAGGTTTGATTTGGTTCGTAACAGCTGGTTTGATTTGTCAGCATTGGGATTGATTCTTGCTGAAGAAACAAATTTTTTCTTATAAGATGCAAGATAATTTGGCCTGGCTGGTGTGGGTCAGTGGTTGAGCATCAACCTATGAATCAGGCAGTCACAGTTGGCTTCCTAATCAAAGCAGATGCCTGGGTTGCGAGCTCAGTCCCCAGTGTTGGTTGTGCAGGAGGCAGCCAATCAGTGATTCTCATCATTGATGTTCGTATCACTCTTTCCCTCTCCCTTTCTGACATCAATTAAAAAAAATTTTTTTTAAAGGAAGGTAATTTGTCTTGTGATTGTTTCAGACAACTTAGGATTTGTTATTACTGATGTAAACAAAAATAAAATTTAGAAACAAGTTGATGAAAGTAACCATAGTAAGTGACTTGATTATTTGACAGAGTTTGAGACTAAGGAAGGACAGTATCGGGAGCTCTCTTGGTTTGGGAATGAGGAGGGTAAAGAGTCGGTGGAAGTGAGAGGAGTGGCTAGCAGGAGCTCAGTCACGGATCATAGTTGCTGTATGTAATCCACTTAGACCAGATGTTAGCACACTGTCCATGGGTAAATCTAACCACTACCTGATTAGTAAACAAAGTTTTGTTGGAGTACAATCAGGCCCATTAATGTACATATTTGCCTATCACAATAGCAAAGTTGAGTAGACAGAGATTTTATGGCCTGCAAAGCCAAAAATATTTACTAGCTTTACAGACAAGAAAAAAATTAAGTCTTGGGCCAGTGTTTTTATTCGTACTTATTTTAGATGAAAATAAACAAAAATACTTCTCCTTTAATGTTATTTGAAAAGTTCAAAGTAAATTAGGATGACTTTAAAAATTAAAGCAGAATAATATTGGATTGTTTTTTATCAATAAAACAATATGTTGCTCTTGACAGTCATTGCCTATGGTTTTAACTACTGAAATAAAGCATAGTTTGCTTAGGGACAAACTGACATAGAGGTTTTATTCTAATACTTTGACAAATGGTAGTAAAAGACTTTTAAAGTGGTAATGTTATCCTTAATCAGAATAACAATTTGGCAATTTCTGAGCGTATCCTTCCTTCTATAGTTGGATCCAGTTAACAAAGTTGAGTGTTAAGTAGGGAAAGGAAAGCTTTATGGAAAGATGTAATGGTTGTAGGTGGTAGTAGGTACTAAGAAGTGACGTTTTGTTTGTGTTATTTCTATTACATGATTCTGGTGATGTTTGTTGCTTTTACTGGAAGATAGAGTTTTAGCTAAGGAATTAACAGATACTTCTATTTAAAAGTATATATACACCACCCTCTTTCTCTTCAACTATGCGGTGGAATAGCGTCCTCAGCAGACGCAGAGTTGCAGATCTTTGTGAAAACCCTGACTGGCAAGACCATCACCTTTGAGGTTGAGCCCAGTGACACATTTGAGAATACCAAAGTGAAATCCAAGACAAGGAGGGCACCCCGCCTGACCAGCAGCGTCTGATTTTTTGCGGGCAAATAGCTGGAGGATGGCTGCACTCCCTCAGACTTCAGTATCCAGAAAGAGTCCACCCTGACTTGGTGCTTTGTCTGTGGGGTGGCAGCAATTAAGTCGTCTCTATGCTAGCTCACTCAGAAGTACAGTTGTGACTTGTTACACTTGCCTGCACCCCTGCACTGTAAACTGCCAGAAGAAGTGCAGCCACACCAACAACTTGTGCCCCAAGAAGGTTAAATGAGGCCCCTCTGCCACCTCCTCAGCCCACATAGTGGCCTTCTGCCTCAATCCCATGGCCCTGAGGCCTCAATAAAGTTTCCCTTTTGTTGAATGGGAAAATATATATATATAAAGCTTAAGTTCATGGCTTTTAGAATGATTATTTTTGCAATTACTAGGTACACCAAGTAATTGTTAATTTTAGAGTGTAGGCTTTACGAGTTTCTTATTTGTTTTGGTGATTACTGTATATGTTTTAATGTTACTGACTCACAAGTGTTTCCCCCTTTATTTAGGAAGCTGAACAAGCAAGACCAGACTACTTCATTAGGACACTCTTACTTGAATTCCAGAATGTAAGTATTTTTCATTTAGAGATAATTTCTAAGGATAACTTTTTAAAAGATTATTGTATTGCTTTTTAGAGAGAGAGGAAAAAGGGAGAGAGTAACATCGATGTGAGAGTAAAACATCAATCTGTCTCCTGCACATCCCCTACCGGGTATCTAGCCAGCAACCTGGGCATGTGCCCTGACTGGGAATCAAACCAGCTGTCTTTCAGTGCATGGGATGACGCCCAACCCACTGAGCCACACCGGCCAGGACTCTAAGGATAATTTTTAAAGAGAAGGCATAAATAATGTATACTGTCTTACATAGTTAAGGAGACTTAAAAAACGTTTTAGTTATGTACAATAATGAAGAAAATCAGAGTAATGTTTTATTTAGTATCTTGAGCTTTATGCTTATAAAGTTAGATAGTAATGTAATATAAATAATAATCCTATCTAATAAAGAGGGAATATGCTAATTGACCCTCACACCATTGCAAAGATGGCGGCACCTATAGCCAATAAGGAGGGAATATGCTAATTGACTGCCATACCCTCAAAGATGGCGGCGCCCAGTCCCCTCAGCCC
Source organism: Myotis yumanensis (assembly GCF_028538775.1). Taxonomy (NCBI): domain Eukaryota; kingdom Metazoa; phylum Chordata; class Mammalia; order Chiroptera; family Vespertilionidae; genus Myotis; species Myotis yumanensis. The sequence continues at coordinate 69,397,102 of NW_027223760.1, read as the reverse complement.
CGCCGGCTGTGGAATTTTGGTCAAATTGCTTAATCTCATTGTGCCTCAATTTGTTGATCTAAAAATGAAAATCATACTATTAATAATTCATAAGAATTAAGTTAACCATTGTAAAGTTCTTTATATGTGTGGCACATACCAAGTGCTCACAAGTCCCCCATTCCCCTCAGCCCCCCAACCCCCCAGGGCCAGCCTGAGGCGCAGGCAAGCCTCATATGGCTGCCGCCCAGCCGCCCAGGGCCGCCCGAGGCTTGCGCTGCTGGCAGTGGCAACAGCAGAGATGTGATGGGGGCGTCACCTTCCCCTGATCGCCAGGTTGCCTCCCACCCCTGAGGGCTCCCGGACTGTGAAAGGGGGCTGGCCAGGTGAAAGGACACCCACCCCCTCCCCTCTAGTGCATGAATTTTCATGCACCGGGCCTCTAGTAAAATAAATAAAATAAGGTAAATTTTAACTAACTTAGAACAGCTCTCCCTATATTAAATTTACTGTATTTGGAATAGTTAGTTTCGTTGCTACAAATGTATTCATTGCAATAGCATATTATAGCATTGTTTAGGTAATTATTACCCACTTTTACAGTCTATAGTATTTTAGAAAGAGACAAACTACCATCAAAGCCAAGTAATCATTTAGATACATATTGTTTTCACTCAAGGGCCCTTGACTTCAGTGTTTCAGAGCCATATGGAATGATAATTGTCTAGGGAGAAATCAAAGAAAAAATCTGATGGACATTAGAGAATGCTCGTCGACTTCTTCCTCAATTTCTCTATTTTTATTAGCTTAATTTTGAAACCATATTATATAATTTAGCTTGACGTGAAGTTCATCATTCTTCCCCAACTAATGCATCTGTAAACAAACTTACAACTCCTACTTTGCTATTTATAAGAAAACATGGTACTGGTACTCTTATTCCCCATTCTGACTTGACTAGTCATGTTCCTTTAGTTGAGTTATTTATTATACTTTGGTTGTTACTTTTAATTTTATGGTGATAATGATAGGTACCTTATTAAATTTAGTAATGTATCAGGCATTTCAAATAGTGGTTATCTCCATTGCACATTAATGAAGATATAGAGTCTTTAACACGTTAACTAGCTTCCCTAAAGTTACTCAGTAAATGGCAGAAATTGAATTTTAATACAGTTTTAATCTGGATTCTGAGCAGGTGTTCTTTCAGTTAAACACTTAGAATAACCATTCTCAAGGTTTTTTCATAGCCGAACTCTTACATTCTTAAAAATTATTGAAGATTCAAAGATCTTTTGTTTATGTGGGTTATATCTTTCAATATTTACTATATTGGAAATTTAAACAGAAGAAAACTTAAAAGCATGAATACACAAGCATATATTCTATTAGCTGTCAAAGTGATCACATCATCATAAGTCAAGTAGTCTTGGGAAGACCCTGCTGTACACACATGAGAGAATGAGAGTGAAAAGGCAAATAGAGAATACATTAGTACTACTATGAAAATATTTTAAAACTCACAGATCCTCTGAAAGTGTCAGGGGTTGGGAGTTCCCCCATACATACTGACTCATCTGAAAGAAGACAAGTGGGTTTGGGGTTAAACAGGCTCATTTCTAATTTTCTTTTTCGGTTTAAATATTCTATTAGTCTTCTAGTTGCAGTAAATTCTAACATTGCTTATGATATATTGTTCATCCACCTAATGCTCTGGATTAATTAAATAGTATATACAGTGTAATGTTTAAAGAGCATGCTCTGGAGGTAAGACTGCCTGAGTTCAGATCCCACATTGGTTACTTGCTATGAAATTTTAAACAGGTTATCTCAATTTTATTACCTATAAAATGAGAATAGTATTAACAGTACCTTTCTTATGACATTATATGGCAATTAAGTACTAGGTAGATGGTAAATAGTCAATAAATGTAGACTATCACTAATTTGTTTTTTAAATTTTTCTTTAAATATTTTTATTGCTTTGTTTTTAGAGAGAGGGGAAGGGGGAGAGAGAGAGAGAGAGAGAGAGAGAGAGAGAGATTGATTGATTGCCTTCAGTACACACTCCAACTGGGGATTAAACCCGCAACCTACTTTGTTTTTTTAATGTAACACTGAATACCATACAACTATCTTGAAATGGCAGTAAAGTGAGATATGCAGCTTTTCTTTATGTTTTAAAATTTGCAAATGTATTTTCATAATTATTGAATTTTTGTTATTCTTGAAGGAATCTCGGAGGCTATATCAGTTTCATTATGTGAACTGGCCAGACCATGATGTTCCTTCATCATTTGATTCTATTCTGGATATGATAAGCTTAATGAGGAAATACCAAGAACATGAAGATGTGCCTATTTGTATCCATTGCAGGTACAAAAGAATTTTCCAAATATTTAAATACTTTGGAATATAGGTGGCCTTATAATATGGGTGATATGTTGTATTTTGGAGCCTAATTTTTGAATTTGCATTAGGTCATTATACGGATTCCCAAATCATAAAAGCTATCTGAATCCTGAGGCAATTTTTCTTCCCTTAATCTCTCATTTACATTAGCTTATTTTAGGAGACTTCCATAGTACTTACTTCATAAAACTGCTATCAATTTATCTCTTTAAGTGACTTGGATATTTACTGGTTAATTAATTCAGTAGTTAAATGGAATACTAAAGTTATTTTCTTATCTAACTGATCTGATTGTAAAGCCTACGTTAGTAGAAGGGCTGCTTTTTTATTTTGGGGCCAGAAAAGGTGACTTGTTGATGGAGATGTGACAGTCAATTAACAAATTGATTAATTAAAAAATATTATTATGGCCCTGGCCGGTGGCTCAGTTTAGTGTATTGTCCTATACACCAAAAAGCTCCCAGTTCGATTCCCAATCAGAGCACATACTTGTAGGTTTGATCCCCAGGGCTTGTACAAGAGGCTACCGATCACTGTTTTTCTCTCACATATCTCCCCTACCTCCCACTTCCTCTCTCTAAAAATCAATAAAAGTGTATCCTTGGTGAAGATTTAAAAAAATTTTTTTTTCTGTAGTTAATTGAGTGGTTGGTTGACCTTTTAATCAAGTAGTTGACTGGTTAAAAAGAAAAAAGACCTACTTAATTGTAAAATTAAAAGATAAAGCAAATTCTTTGAGTTCTTTACAAATTAGTTGAAATTATAAACAGTTTAAACATCCAATGGCAAAATCTTTGTGCACATCTGTAATTATTTCATAAGGATAGATATAAAAGATATGTTTTTTATTGATTTGAGAGAGAGAGGAAGGTAGAAGGGAATGAGAAACATTGATGTGAGAAACATCAATCAGTTGTCTCCAGTATGCACTCCGACCAGTGACCAGGAACCGAACCGGCGAACTTTCAGTGCACCGATGCTCAACCAACTGAGCCATACTGGCCAGGGCAGGAAATAGATCTAGAAGTGGGATATCTAAGTCAAAGGATGTAAAATTTTTAATTCTTTTAATACATATTGTTAAATTTGTTATCCATAAAGCTGATGTTAATTAGAAATATTCCTACCACTGCCAGTTTGTGTGAGTGCCTATTTCTCCAGAGTTGCCTCAGTACTTTGTTTTAATGCCTGTGATAGGGCAAGCTTTCCCTTTTTTATTTTATGTCATTTATGTTCTTTTGTGAATTGCTTGTTTGTATACATTGCCAGTTATTTTATAGTAGTAGTAATTTATCTCTTAATAATTATACACTACAAATTCTTTATATATTGGAGGATGTTAACTTTAGATCGTGGTTTTTCATGGTTTTTATTCTGCCTGATTTGCCATGTATAAATTTTAAATTATGTAGTCAGAGTTATGACTCTCTTCATTTATGATTTATGTCTATTGAGATATGCTTAGAAAGTCCTTCCCTAACACAGTAGCACTTAAAGTTTTGCCTATATTTTTTAGCACTTTATATTTTTTTAACATTTTATTTTTAATTCATCTGTAATTTTTTTGTGATTAAGGTCAGAGGTAAGAATTCACTTTTTGCTCTCCATTGTTAGCTAACTTTCCCTTATCATTTATTGAGTGGTCTAGTCTTTCCCCTTTGATTGAAGAATCCATTATGTAATAAATACTTACATATGCTCAGATCTGTTTCTGAACTTTCTGTTGTGTTTCATTTATCTAGTTGTCTATGTCTCTGTATTTATTACACTTTTAACCATCAAGTTTTAAATATATATTATTTAGCCCTTGTAATTCTAGACTCTAAAATTCTAGAAATGTTTTAGAAATGTGTGGAATTGACAAATGTATCAATTTAAAATGAATATTATTTCTATTCATTATTAAGAGCTTTTTTAAGATCATACTAAGTTGATTATAATGTACTTTATCAGAACTTTCTGGATTATGTGTTTAACAAACTACTTATATTTTTGGAATGAATTTATCTCTGCAAGATATTTTCTTAACTAAGGTTTTCTGAGGTAGAATTGGACTTCCACAGTAAAGGCTCCTAGGTATTCTGTGAGTCACTCTTGAAAGTTCTTTAAACTTAATAAAAACAAGATCTAAATACTAATGTTAAGGTGCACATACAGTACTTTAAGTACTCTAAGAAGAATTTTGTCAAATTTCTTAAAAAATGTTTTGCTTCTAAATATATTAACATGCTTTTTATTTTACAGTTTTTTTATTACAAAAATTAAATTGTGTTTTCAAACTCTGTATTCATAGTGCAGGCTGTGGAAGAACAGGTGCCATTTGTGCCATAGATTATACGTGGAATTTATTAAAAGCTGGGGTAAGAATATTTTTATGTAACATTATATCCAATTGATCTATTATGATTTTCAAATATAATGACTAATTGCAGTAAATTACACCATATGCTTTGTTACTTTTTTAGAAGTAGCTTTGGTATGTATGAAATACAGGTTAGCAAAAAGGTATAAATGATGCATTTTACTTGAGATAATACACTGGGAGCAAGGTAAACATGTCACCCATTTGTTCTCTGTGAATTAATACCTGCATTGGGGATGTAAAATCTGCATTGACTTTTCAAAATACAGAATCCTCGTTGGCCAAATTGCCCAGATTAATATTCTGGTTCCATCATTGACCAGCTGTGGAATTTTGGTCAAATTGCTTAATCTCATTGTGCCTCAATTTCTTGATCTAAAAATGGAAATCATAATATTAATAATTCATAAGAATTAAGTTAACCATTGTAAAATTCTTTATATGTGTGGCACATAGCAAATGCTCAGTTTAGTATTCGTTTTTATTACTAGTGCTGCTATTATTACCACTACTGTTTTCAAACAGTATATGGAGGATATAGAGATAAATAAGACACAGCTCTCATTATGGATTTGAAAAACACAATCTCCTTATTATACATAGATTTGGTTCATTTGTTGATTCTATAATATGTCTGGTTTCTATGCATTAGGGAAAAGCTTTTAATTCCTCATAGCTTTATGATTTTCCTGAATATGTCAATCTATGTCTTGTATAAAATAGGATTAATAGTATTTTATTTCTTTCCTTCTTTTCCCCTTCCGTTCTTTCTTTTTCTTTCCCTTATCTTTTTGTCAGTTTTCACTTTTGCTAGGTTATATTTAAATTTTAGACAGTTTCTGATAAAACCCTCTGGGATTAAGTTTTATTTTTGTATTCCTCAAAACTAATCTAATGCTCAATTGAAAAATTGTAAGTGAATACAATTTAGATAGGATTCTGACTTTAACATAAAAGTCAGAAATTAAAATTGGAATTGGAAGAGGCATTTAGATGAATAGCAGCAAGCAAAATAAACTCCTGATCATTTCAAAAGTTGTATTTTTTTTAACATAGTCCCCATTTGATTCAGTTTGACTTAACATAAATATAGTCTTGGGCCATAGGTTAGGACTTGATGTAAAAATCTTTTGATGGGCCCTGGCCGGTGGCTCAGTTGGTTAGAGTCCACCTGATATGCCAAGGTTTCAGATTTAATATCCGGTCAGGGCCCATGCATCATTCAGCCAATGAATGCGTAAATAAGTGGAACAACAAATCTATTTCTCTCTCATTATAAATAAGTTTTTACAAATTAAAAAGAAATATTTTTATATATGCAAAGACTCCCAGGCAGTAAATAATGGGAATTGTTCTTTTCTGTCTTCTTTATCACTCCAAAATATTCTTATTGATTCCCAATTTCTAATAGTTTTGCCTCAGAAATGTGCCTGCAATCTGTTTCTACCTTTCTATCTTTTTTAAAATATTGCTATACCTCTACCAAGTTTCTCTTCTTTTCAGAATGCCATCTTCTTTGCTACAAAAGTTGCTTGAATATAAAGTTTGTTCATGCCAGGGTTGCATACTTCAGTAGTTCTAATTACAAATGTACAAAAGAATTGTCTAGGATAAACAGTCTCCAGGGATGTAGTTGAGAGATCTGATTTTTCCTAGCTCTCTTAGCCAGTCCTTATATAGCTAGCCCAGGAAACACTGGGCTGTGGAATGAGTTTAAACTCTATTATGTTTATATTAGAAGCCCGGTGCACAGATTCATGCACTGGTGGGAGGGCATGGCCTGCAGGGATCGGTCCGCTGTGGGAGCGCTGCTCATCCCTGTCCGTCGAGCAGCACTCCCACTATGCCAGTGCACTGACCACCAGGGAGCAGCTCCTGCATTGGGCATATGCCCCCTGGTGGTCAGTGCACATCATAGCAACTGGTCAATCGTTCATTCTGGTCGTTCAGCCGTTCGGTGGCTGGGCTTTTATTATATAGGATAGTATGATCCCAACCAAGTAGCCTATCTTCTCTCCTCTCTTGAATACCTCTCCTTCTTTCAGTCTTAGGCTTTATCCACATCAAGCTTCTCAACTCTCCAGATAGATTATATTTCCTTCACTTTTCATTCCATACACCAATCAGAGTTAGTCACAGCATTTTTATTCCCATTGCACTACAGTCATGGCTTGGCTGGACTTTTTCTTTTTTTTTGTTCACGTATCTGGCTCACTAGCTTGACTGTTGAGAGTCAAGGTGAGCTTAAGTTTACAATGCCAAGCAGTTTCTGAACAAGGTAGGTGGTATTCAGAATGTTTTCAGTTAGCCAGCACGTGTATAAGGTCTATATGAAAAATTGAAGACTATTTTAGTGTTTTTCTGAAGAGTTATTTAGAGTTCATGTATTACATTCTTTGTTTTAGAAAATACCAGAGGAGTTTAATGTATTTAATTTAATACAAGAAATGAGAACACAGAGGCATTCTGCAGTACAAACTAAGGTATAGTTTTTTTAATTTACTTTATAAACTATATTTTTAGATTTGCCTTTTGGGGTTTTTTAATGTTTTTCCTTTGTTTATCATTTCATCTCTCTAATAGGAGCAGTATGAGCTTGTTCATAGAGCTATTGCCCAATTGTTTGAAAAACAGCTACAACTGTATGAAATTCATGGAGTCCAAAAAATTGCTGATGGAGTGGTAGGTGTTGTTGGCCTATTAATTTTAGAAATCCTTTTACCAAGATGTAATATTTAGCTTTTTAATTGTCATTTTGTGTCTTATATAACATGAGAATATCTATGACAGTTCTTATTTTTATTTAACCTTGATTTTAACTCCTTTCCTTCCTGTTTGAAACACTCAACTATGATGCATATTTAATAACTCCAATACAAGTTACATAATATTATAAATAATACATTAGGAAAGTAGTTCTTATGTCAAAATTCATATTTTTTATTGTTTCAAATGTAAATTACTTTTTAAAAAATTAGCTGCATTGTTCCATAAACAAGAGTTCCAAACCTAAAGAAAGGCTTAAAGAGGTTATTTGAGCCAAGGCTGAGGGCCAGACTTGGAAGCAAAATTTCAATGCATTGAGAAAATACTCTGGAAAATGACCATTTTGGAGTTTATTTTATACAGTAGAATCAAAGCAGATGTAAAGAAGTTGACAGTAAATCCATTGGTGGTAGGAGGAGGCAGGGGAAAGTAAAGCAGGAAATCTCTAGGATTGGATAAAAAGCAAAATGGAAAGGTACATATTTCTTTTACATTGGTGGGTGCAAGATAGTTAACATTTAATATACATAGTTTACAAAGATATGCAGATAAGAAATAACAATAAGGAATGTTAAGGGTGTCTTGCCCCAGTACCCGTGTTTATCTCTCAAGGCGGGAGAAGATATTGTGACATTTTAAATATATTACCTTAGATACACAAAAACAATATATAGGACCTCCTCAAGGTAAAGATTAATCTATCACATAGACCTAGGACCTGACTTCCCATTATAACCTGTTGATTTAGAAATTTTTATGATCAAAACTTCCTGTGCGCTGTGGCCGGTTTGGCTCAGTGGATAGAGCTTCGGCCTGCGGACTGAAAGGTCCAGGGTCGATTCCGGTCAAGGGCATGCATGTACCTTGGTTGCGAGCACATCCCCAGTGGGAAGTGTGCAGGAGGTGGCTGATCGATGTTTCTCTCTCATCGATGTTTCTAACTATCTCTCTCCCTTCCTCTCTGTAAAAAATCAATAAAATATTTTTAAAAAAAAAACAAACAAAGAAACCATCCTGTGCTATTACCTTCAGTTACTGAGCTTGTTGGGCCTGCCAGGTAGCCAGCCCCTTTTCCTTCACGGTTCTCTCTTCTTGCTGCCACCCCCAACTAATTGTAAGTTGGTTCTACATGAATTTTATTTTGTTTTTGGTCATGACAATGTTACACTAGTGGCCTGGTGCACAAAATTCATGCACATTAAAAGGGATTTAATTAGAGGAAATATTTTAATATTGCTATTTGCCCTTTATAATAGAAGTGTCAGAGATGAAAAAAAATTAGTAAAATCACCCCCATCAAGCCCCACGGGGGGGGAGGAGGGAGGCGCAGCCTCAGGTCCCCCGTCAAGCCCCACCGGGCAGGGGGTGGGGCCTCAGGTCCCCTGTCAAGCCCCACCAGGCTGGGGTGTGGCATCAGGTCCCCTGGCAGGGGGCGTGGCCTCAGGTCCCCCAGTACAAGGGCTTGAGGGCGTGATGACCATTTGCATATTAGCTCTTTATTATATAGGAATGTACATGGTTTTTTAAAAAGTAGAATTATAGGACCACAATTGAGTCCCTTTTTGGCATGACTTAATTCAATGTTATTTTAGCCTTAAAAGATCATACTGGCTCAGTTACTTGGAGCATTGTCCCATACACCGAAATGTTGCAGGTTTGATTCCCAGTTAGGGCACATACGTAGGCTGTAGATTCGATCTTGGGTCTGGGTGCATATATGAAGTAATTAATCTATGTGTCTCACATTGATGTTTCTTTCTCTTCCTCTCTCCCCTTCTTCCCTCCCTCCCCTTCTCTCTAAACATCAATTTTTTTTTTTTTTTTTTTTTTTTTTTAATTAAATCTTTATTGTTCAGATTATTACATTTGTTCCTCTTTTTTCCCCCCATAACTCCCCTCCTTCCAGCTCCCACCCCACCCTCCACCCTCACTCCCCACCCACTGTGTTCATCCATAGGTGCATGATTTTTGTCCAGTCACTTCCCGCATCTCTCACACCCCTTTTCCCCCCAAGAATAGTCAGTCTATTCCCTTTCTATGTCCCTGATTCTATTATAATCACCAGTTCATTCTGTACATCAGGTTATTTATTCACTTGATTCTTAGATTCATTTGTTGATAGATGCATGTTTGTTGTTCATAATTTGTATCTTTACCTTTTTCTTCTTCTTCCTCTTCTTAAAGGATACCTTTCAGCATTTCATATAATACTGGTTTGGCGGTGATGAACTCCTTTAGCTTTTCCTTATCTGTGAAGCTCTTTATCTGACCTTCAATTCTGAATGATAGCTTTGCTGGATAAAGTAATCTTGGTTGTAGGTTCTTGGTATTCAGCACTTTGAATATTTCTTGCCATTCCCTTCTGGCCTGCAAAGTTTCTGTTGAGAAATCAGCTGACAGTCGTATGGGTATTCCCTTGTAGGTAATTGAGCCTCTTTCTCTTGCTGCTTTTAAGATTTTCTCTTTGTCTTTTGCTCTTGGCATTTTAATGATGATGTGTCTTGGTGTGGTCCTCTTTGGATTCCTTTTGTTTGGGGTTCTCTGCGCTTCTTGGACCTGTAAGTCCATTTCTTTCACCAGGTGGGGGAAGTTTTCTGCCATTATTTCTTGAAATAGGTTTTCAATATCTTGCTGTCTCTCATCTTCTGGCACTCCAATGACTCTGATATTAGTCCGCTTAAAGCTGTCCCAGAGGCTCCTTACACTATCTTCACACTTTCGGATTCTTTTTTCATTTTGCTTTTCCAATTGGGTGTTTTTTGTCGAATCTTTTGTTTGATTATTGTACTCCTCTGGTCTGCTATTGGGTATAATATTCTTTATTTCAGTCCGTGTATGCTTACTTTCTAATTTCTTTATCGTAGCATCGAGGGTCTCATTAGTTTTCGTGAGGCTCTGCACAAATTTATGGCAAGCCCTCAAAATTGCGATTCTTAGCTCCATATCCTCCATTTCTGTCATGTTTTTTTGTCTCCGCATCTTTTATGCTTTCTTGGTGCACCCCCTTGTGGTCTCTGTGCGCAGTCTTGTTCTAGCCAAGCCTTAATTGTTGTAGTTAACACTAGAGGGATTTGACCCCCAGGCCGACTGGCTATAGGAATCAGCTGTAAGGAAAACGTCTGCCTTCTGGGGAGGCGCTAATCCAGCCTTTGCCTGAGGCGATCGGCAAATGGCTGTGCGCAGGCTTTGGGCGGGGCGGGATCAACAGGGCGGGCGGAGGGAGCAGTTATGGCCACGCTCAGTCCCGTTCCCAGAGGCTCTGCTTCTCAGAACCCCGGCAGCCGCTGCAAACTTCGGAGAGAAAGCTGCCCTCAGGTTCCAACTGATGCCGGATAATCCCGCTTCTCCCGTTTGAGTCTGGGTCCCTAGAGACTCGCCCGGATCTGGAGCCCAGAGTCTGAGACTCACTCCCGACCGAAAACGACAACCGCGCCCTCAGCCACCAGCCCGCTTTGCGCGCGCACCTCGGTACCTTTGTATTTTCCACACTGCGCCGCCTCTGAGCCTCGATTTGCTGTTCTCTTTCCTTCTAGTTGTAGAGTCTCTCTTCAGCCAGCCTTCCTGTGGTTCTGGGTGATGTCCGTTCAGTCTTTTAGTTGTATTTTTGAAATGGTTGTTTGCGGCAGCGGTCTCCGGTGTTTACCTACGCCGCCATCTTGGTCTCCCTCTAAACATCAATTTTTTAAAAATATTTTTTATTGATTTTTTACAGAGAGGAAGGGAGAGGGACAGAGAGTCAGAAACATTGATGAGAGAGAAACATCGATCAGCTGCCTCCTGCGCACTTCCCACTGGGGATGTGCCTGAAACCAAGGTACATGCCCTTGACCGGAATCGAACCTGGGACCCTTCAGTCCGCAGGCCCACACTCCATCCACTGAGCCAAACCAGCTAGGGCTAAAATTCAATTTTAGAAAACATCAACATATCCTCCTCAGGTGAAAATTAAAAAATGAAAACGATAAAGGTAAATTTTAGTAAAAAGTTTTTATTGGATATCGAAACTTTCTTGTTTTTCATATATATTTTAGTTATTTCAGAGAGGAAGGGAGAGGTGGAGAGAGAGATAGAAATATCAAGGATGAGCGAAATCATTGATTGGCTGCCTCCTACTAGGGATCGAGCCCTAAATCTGAGCATGTGCCCTGACCAGGAATTGAACCTGTGCCCTGCTGGTTCATAGGTATAAACTCAACCATCGAGCACATACCAGGCAGATATCCAAACTTTTTACCTGATAAAAATATATGTTCTTATATTGTTCTCCTTTCTGCCTGTTTTTCAAACTAGCTCTCTTCTTTCCTCCCTATATAATCACCTTGTCCTTAAAGATATGGGGGCTATTTTTTAGTAAAATTTTTTTACATTTTTATCATTTAACCCTAAGACAACTATCACATGATAAACCAGCTTAGCTCCAATAATTGAAGTAAAATGAGGAAATGAGTTGCAAAATTTGTAACCTTCGTTTTCCTCTTTCCATGGTTTTGGCAACTTCCCAGACTATTTGTTTGAAATTTCTTGGTTTTCTAAATGAGATATTTGTTATCAAATGCTGATCTCAGTGTGTTAGTATAATCTAACATTAATCCATGAGTTGTAGGAACTGTATTCTTCCTTTATAAGCCAAGTGAAAATTTCAGATTTGTAAAAATTCATTTATGTGACCTCATTCTTACTTCCTTCATTAACAGAGTAATGATTGTACAACTAGGCCTCATACATTGTCATCATTTTTCCCTTTAGTTTAACTAAAGCCTGTTATAACCTGTGCTAAATGTAGCCAAATAGTTTATAATATAGAATAGAATGCTAACATATTATTGCATATAATCTTACCTAATTTGGGATTCATTTAATATTTCAAAAAGCTAAATATGTGTGCATTTTTCTTTAAACTTTAATTGAAAAATATACCAATTTTCCCCCCATAAATGCAATATTAATTTCAAAGTTTAAGGTTTTTATACTACAGAAATACAGATGTTTTAAACCCTCATGTCCTTAGTATATAGAAATGAAAAATATTCTAACCATTTTTCCTTTTCATTGAATTTATTGGGGTGACACTGGTCTATAAAATTTTACAAGTTTCAAGTGCACAATTCCACAACACATGATCTGTACACTGTATTCTGTGTTTACCACCCCAGATCAAGTTTCCACCACCATTTATCTCCCTATACCCTTTTGCACCTCCCCTTGCCCCCAACCAATAACATTTTTAATCATATAGAAAATTTTTTTCAAATTATTTTTTATTGTGCTATAATTTACATATAAGACTATTAGTTGCAGGTATACAGCATAATGATTGATATTTGTATATATTGTGAAATTATCACAAAAATAAGTCTAGTTAACATCCATTACCACACATAGTTAAAAAAAATTTTCTCTTGTGATAAGAACTTTTAAACTTTACTCTCTTGGGAACTTTCAGATATACAATACAGATCGTTAATTGTAGTTATGTGTACATTACATCCCATGACTTAATCTTCACGCAAGGATATGTTTACTGATTTTAGGGAGAGAGATAAACATTGATCTGCAGTGATATAGGGCTCTCTACAGTAATGGACACTAATGTAGTGACAGAGGGAGAGTAGGACAAGGAATGATTAAAATGAGTTCTGGGACCTGTTTAATAAATGTACTAGGTAGCAATAGAGGTCCACAATAGGTTGGGAGGGTGAAGGGTATAAGCCTTATTTTGTTGTTGGCTTTTTCCCACTGAATGTTAAGTTTCTAGCGTAGTGATGTGTTAAAAAAGATATCTTTTATCTTTATTTCCTTAGGAAATCTGTTATTTTGGGTTTTGGGGTTTTTTTTTTTTGTTTTTTTTGGTGCTGAAACCTGGGAAAGTCTGTTTTCTTTTTATAGTAGCACTTGAAGCACTTGAAGTACGTTGAAATGCTGCTGTACACAATTGATTTTTCAGTAACTGGAGATGGACCGGGTTTGTTAGCCCCTCAGGCTATAATATGGAATATATAAGGCCCATTTTGTTACTTGGAAAAATTGGTAATATTTGAAAATTTCAAAAGCCCAGAAACAATTTATTTGAAATATGAGGAAAGAAACTTAATTTTTTCCTAACTTTAATGAAGCATTTTCCTCTCTTGGCAGAATGAAATTAACACTGAAAATATGGTCAGCTCCATAGATTCTGACAAACAAGATTCTCCCCCTCCAAAACCACCAAGGACTCGCAGGTATTGTATGTCGAATTTTCTATTAAAGGACACTTTTATTTTACTCACTGTTTTTTAAAATAACAAATGCTGACTAATTTCTAAGTTTTCTTCATAACTTTTATTAGTCTTTTGTTTAGGATGTAGCATATGTATAACAATTAATTTATTATTGTACTACATAAATTTTGTTTCACTTGATAAAATTTCAGTAGTATCTACTTATATAAAAACCATGGGTGGTGCTCATCACGACCACAACCGCCATGACCAAGCGGAAGGAAGTCAGTCCTGCAGGGGTTGTCTTGGCAATGGCTGCGCCCTCCCCCGAGCTGTTTCCCGGAGCTGTTTCCTGTAAGGGCAGGGTTTGAGGCAGGAACCTGTCCTGGGAGCGTGGAGGCATATCTTTCTAAAGTGTGCCGCGCCAGCATGGCAAGGGGTAAACCTGAGTGGGGGCGGATGAAAGGCTTAGAAAAGACAGACAAGAGAATGAAAGCCAGGTCTCGGTGGGATGCCGCTTCTCTGAGAGACAGTGACCATACCCACAGCCATGCCTTTATTTTATAGCAGATGCTACAAGGCAAAGTAAGTGTGTGACCAAGATGTTTACAACATTCTCCTGGGTTTCAATCCTTCTCAACTACATGCACCTGAACTCTATCAAGCCTACATCACTCAGGCACGTGAGGCCACGTGTTCGGACCATATATTCAAGCTTACAACTACAGCTGTTGGCTGTAATTGTGCCGGGAGGGACCTGCTCTCCAAGCTGGGACTTGCACGTGTCAAAGAGAGGACTGTGCCCTCTCATCAGTCCAAGGCTTGAACCTGTCCAAAACACTGTAGCGGCTCCCCACAATAAAGTTTTAAATCTGTTTCTTTGTTACTAATGTTGTGGCCCCACCCCACAACAAAGAAACAATTTCCGGAGGATGAGGCCCAGGAATCAGGATTTTAAAAAGATTCCCAGGTGATTCTAATGTGCAGCCAAGGTTGAGAACCACTGCTATAGATAATATTAAAAATATATCTAAACGTGCAATTCTTTGTCCAAAAAATGAGTATGTTCAAAAATTAAATGAAGAAAATTTGGATATACTTGATGGAGATTTTCACACATATTTGAGTGATGAGTCCATTGATTCCACAGATGATGCTGAAAAGGAAAATTTTCCCATCGAATTTCTTAATAGTATTACTCCTTTGGGAATGCCGTGTCATAAATTAAAATTGAAAGTGGGTGCAATCACCATGCTATTGAGAAATCTCAATAGTAAATGGGGTCTTTATAATGGTACCAGATTTATTATCTTAAGATTACGACCTAACATTATCGAAGCTGAAGTATTAACAGGATCTGCAGACGGAGAGGTTGTTCTGATTCCAAGAATTAATTTGTTCCCATCTGACTCTGGCCTCCCATTTAAATTGATTCGACGACGCTTTCCTGGGATGCCAGCATTTGTGATGACTATTGATAAATCACAAGGACAAACTCTAGACAAAGTAGGCATATTCCTACCTGAATCTATGGTCAGTTATATGTTGCTTTCTCTCAAGTTTGAAGAGCATGTGATGTTACAGTTAAAGTTCTAAGTACTTCATCACAAGGGAAATTAGTCAAGCACTCTGAAAGTGTTTTCACTCTTAATGTGGTGTACAGGGAGATATTAGAATAAGTTGAATCACTTTATCAGTCATTGTTTGCATCACTGTTGTTTTTATATCATGTTTTTGTTGTTTTCATATGTTTTCGTCGTTTTTATATCCTTTTGTTACTGTTTGTTTATTAATAAATTTATATATTATTTTCATATACATTTTACTAATTTCCTTTCATCTCTCACACTTCTATTGTAGAGAAAGGGCAAATAGCAATATTAAAATATCTCTGCTAATTAATTCCCTTTTTTAAAAAAATATATTTTATTGATTTTTTACAGAGAGGAAGGGAGAGGGATAGAGAGTTAGAAACATCGATGAGAGAAACATCGATCAGCTGCCTCCTGCACACTCCCCACTGGGGATGTGCCCGCAACCAAGGTACATGCCCTTGATCGGAATTGAACCTGGGACCCTTGAGTCCGCAGGCTGATGCTCTATCCACTGAGCCAAACCGGTTAGGGCAATTAATTCCCTTTTAATGTGCACGAATTTCGTGCACCGGGCTACTAATAATATATAAGAACAGTGAGCATAATCATGTTTTGGTATGTGGTACAAGTAAAATTTTTTTTTTTTTTTTTTTTTTTTAAATATATTTTATTGATTTTTCACAGAGAGGAAGGGAGAGAGATAGAGAGTTAGAAACATCGATGAGAGAGAAACATCGATCAGCTGCCTCCTGCACATCTCCTACTGGGGATGTGCCCGCAACCCAGGTACATGCCCTTGACCGGAATCGAACCTGGGACCTTTCAGTCCGCAGGCCAACGCTCCATCCACTGAGCCAAACCGGTTTCGGCAACAAGTAAAATTTTAAATATTCTAAAGATTACAATTTCTCTTCATACTATACAGGTAATATGATTGCCAAAAATTATATGCAAATTGAAGAATTTATGTGAAGATGTTTTATAACATTATAGGAAAGATGAGTTTATTACTGTGTAGATTTTCTTAGTTTCAGGTGTATGCATAGTGGTTAGAAAATTATATAATTTTCTAAGTGATTCCCTTGATAATTCTAAAGTAAAAAATTCCAGTGAAGAAATACAGTATGATTTGCATCATTCTTTTTATAAATATTGTTCTTGATTTCACCTCTTCTGAGGAAGGCATTTTTCACTCCTCAAAAATATTAGGCTTTTATTATATAGAATTGTTAACTGAAAATAAAACCACAAGAGCATAAGATGAATAAAAAGTAAGAATGGTATACTTTGATTTTCAGTATGGCTGCAGTAAGTAAACTGGTTATTTAGACTACATGTTTGTTGTGTTAGATTTAATCTGTCATGTGATTATGCTTTATACATGCCTAATACCTAAATTATTATAAGAAAAGTAATTTTATAAGTTCCTATAAAATACAAATTTGAAACAGAAGTTGTAGTGTTACTCATTTTAAAACGTGGTCAAACAAATGTAAATTTTCTTTATTATAAAGTACAAACTTCTTACTGTGAAATTTTGGGCCTTCATAGGATAGCTTCATCCTATCTTTTTAACCTTATTTTTCAATATTTCTCTGTACTCCATAAGGACCCAAACTGTTATATTCATTGTTTTATCTTCTTCTGGAACTGGAATAATGCTTAGCTTAGCATGTAGTAGATTCTGAATATTTTGTTTTATTTTTGAGGAGTGAAAAATGCCTTCGTCAGAACAGGTGAAATCAAGAACAATATTTATAAAAAGAATGATGCAAATCATACTGTATGTCTTCACTGGAACTTTTTTATTTTAGAGTAGTGAAAATATGAATATTAGTTACTATAGTGGTAAATCAGAATTTAGCATGTTTTTGTGTGACTGGGCTTATCATTTTTTGTGCACATGAAAATACTGTAAAGTGTTCTAAGCCTTGTTTCAACCAACCTTAAAATAAGGGAGGATAAGAAAAAAGTCTGTCATTATAATTACCAATCAAATTTGAGTAGCCACAAATACCACAAAGGATACAAGGAAACTTTTAGAGGTGATGGATATTACCTTGATTGCAGTAATAGTATCATGGGTATATGCACATGTTCAAATTCATCATATTATATACATTAAATATGTAGTTTTTGGTTTATTAGTTATACCTTAATAAAGCAACCTTTTAAAATGTGAGTAGCCTGCCGAAACCGGTTTGGCTCAGTGGATAGAGCGTCGGCCTGCGGACTGAAAGGTCCCAGGTTCGATTCCGGTCAAGGGCATGTACCTGGGTTGCGGGCACAATCCTGTAGGAGATGTGCAGGAGGCAGCTGATCGATGTTTCTCTCTCATCGATGTTTCTAACTCTCTATCTCTCTCCCTTCCTCTCTGTAAAAAAAAAAAAAAAATCAATAAAACATATTTTTTAAAAAAAAATGTGAGTAGCCAAGAATATTTTACTATGTACATGTCAACATCATGCATAGACTACTTCTTCTAAAAGCATTTCTAAGATTATTGGTTAAATAAGGCAATTTGAATACTTATCTCTGGTCCCTTTCTAAACTTCCTAAAATTATGGTGAAGAAATATAAAAATATGTAAAGATTTTTTTAAAAAATTGGAGCAGATAATGTCATTATATGAGGTGCTGACAAAATATAGGGAAGTGAGGAGCACATTGACCAATGAAAAGGGACCTAACAGAACAAAGAAAGTTAAAACTTGCTGCCATGTAGGTGGGCAAAGCAATAAGAAGCAGGATAATTCTCTTCAAAAAATCCCCAGAGAGGCTCAGAAATTGGAGATCCTACTTAAGGCTCTTGTGTAAGATGGTACTGAAAACAAGAAGAGTACTTGAATGGCACTATAAGAGTATTTACAACCCCAGATTCCTTTCATCAGATTGAAGAGACAGATGACTGCTTCTCACATCCTGGGCACACACAGTATGAGGGATTTACTCTGGATTGGCTGAACCAGGGAATCTCTAGATCAGTGGTTCTCAACCTTCCTAATGCCGCGACCCTTTAATACAGTTCTTCATGTTGTGGTGACCCCCAATTTCATTGTTACAAATTGAACATAATTAAAGCATAGTGATTAATCACAAAAACAATATGTAATTATATATGTGTTTTTCCGATGGTCTTAGGTGACCCCTGTGAAAGGGTCGTTCGACCCCCAAAGGGGTCGCGACCCACAGGTTGAGAACCGCTGCTTTAGATTCAAGGACATCAGGTCCAATTGATGATGGGGTTGTGTGTCTTACTGAAAACAGGAATCTGCATGCTGAATAATGAGATTCTCCAGCTCCCTTGCTCTTACCCTTTATTTGGCTCCCAGAATATTGGTAGCTACTTCTGGTGTTGACAGTATCTCTCTCTTGAAAAACTACTATCCCAAGAGAAGAAAGGTATCATTGATGGTTGTGGCCTACCATAGATATTGCAAGAGCTATGTTCAGTTCCCATGCAGTGAGACAATCACTAAGACTCAAGCCCTCCCCTCTTACATTATACATACACATCTTCTAGTCATTTTTCATATTTCATTCTCTTTTTCAGGTGGAATTTAATAGATTAATTTTTTAATGTATACTTTTTTCCCCAATTAGTTTATATTCAACACCATTCTGCATTAGCCTCAGATGCATAGTGTTTAGACAATCATGCACTTTACAGAGTGAACCAAAGCAGGAAATATCAGACCTTTGACAAATCCCCTACTATGAAAGACAGCCCCCAAAAAGCAGGAAAAAGGGAAGAAAATACATAATAGAATAAAGATTGCGGGGGGGGGGGCGGGGAGGGATAAATATTTTTCCTTTTTTTTTTCATTCATTAGAAAATACTGATACCATGAAATAAGAACTGATGGTAAAAAATAAGCTATTGGAAATATTGCAAAAAAAATTAAATTAAACAGAAGGTTGGGAGAGAATAAGGAAATCTTCCATGAATATGAACAAATACAAAGAGATAGAAAATCAGCCAGGCCAGTGTGGCTCATTAACCCAGGAACCAAGAGGTCACTGGTTCAATTTGCAGGCTCAATCCCCAGTAGCAATCTCCAATAGGGGGCGTGCAGGAGGCAGCCGATTGATGATGCTTCTCTCATCGATTTTGCTGTCTCTCCCTCTGTCTTCCTCTCTCTCTAAAAATCAACAAAAACATTTTTTTTTAATCGGAGAGAGAAGAAATTAGAGAATCAAACCAGGAGGTCTGTCAAAAAAAACAAGTTCACATTTAAAGGAACAGGAATCAGAATTACAAAATTCTGAGGGAAAATTATTTCTAATCTAGAATTATATACCTTTTTAAAAAATGAATAACCTTGAAAATATAATACTTAAATATACAAGGCCTCAAGAAATTTGCCTCCTAAATATAGTTCTTAAGCAACTAGAGGAGGATGTAACCCGCCAAAATAAGGGAGTATACCCAGAATAAGGAGGATGGGACCTGGGAAACAGGAGAAAACCTCAACTCTGGTAGCCTAGAGAGGCAGTAGCCCACACTAAAGCAGGAGGCCCAAAGTTTCTAAGAGGGATGCCTATGTGCTTGACTAGGTGAGAGAGGTATACCAATCTGAAGGAAAGTTACAAGGCTGAATTACTGATGATACATAGAAAACCAATCCATCAGAAACCCAAATCATTTAGCAGGGGAACACAAAAATGTGTATAAGAAGAGATATAAAATCATGGTATAATTGTGTACATGTATTACCTTGTTAAACATTAAATTTTCTTAGTTTGACAACTTATACTTTTTTGTTCATACAAATTATAGACTCTACTGACTTAATATTATAGATTTAACTATATACTAGTTACCTATCAACTTATTTTACAAAGGATGAACATTCTTACAATAGCCTTTTATTCATGCTTTTTTTCAGTTGCCTCGTAGAAGGGGATGCTAAGGAAGAAATACTGCAGCCACCAGAGCCTCACCCAGTGCCACCCATTTTGACACCTTCTCCCCCTTCAGCTTTTCCAACAGTCACTACTGTGTGGCAGGACAATGACAGATACCATCCGAAGCCCGTGTTGCATGTGGTTTCATCAGAACAACATTCAACAGACCTCAACAGAAATTATAATAAATCAGCAGAACTTCCAGGGAAAAATGAATCAATTGAACATATAGATAAAAAATTGGAGCGAAATTTAAGTTTTGAAATTAAGAAGGTCCCTCTCCAAGAGGGACCAAAAAGTTTTGATGGGAACACACTCTTGAATAGGGGACATGCAATTAAAATTAAATCAGCTTCACCTTGTATAATTGATAAAATCTCTAAGTCACAGGAATTGGGTTCAGGGGATCTGAAAGTTGATATTTCTCAGAATTCTTGTGTGGACTGCAGTGGAACACTGTCAAATAAAGCTTCAGTTATCCCACCAGAAGAATCACAGAAGAATTCAGACACACCTCCAAGGCCAGACTGCTTGCCTCTTGATGAAGAAGGACATGTAACGTGGTCATTTCATGGACCCGAAAATACCTTACCCCTGTCTGATTCATCTGAAGCGATATCCTCAGATACCCACTGTCAAACAATGAAAACTGTGAGTTTAACACCAAGCCCCACAAAACAAGTCGAAACCCATGATCTTGTGGATCATCAAAGCAGTTCACCTCTATTCAGAGCACCCCTCAGTTTTACTAATCCTCTTCACTCGGATGACTCAGACTCAGATGAAAGGAACTGTGATAGTGCTGTGTCCAAGAATAAAACTAATATTTCAACAGCAAGTGCCACAGTTTCTGCTTCCACTAGTACTGAAAGCATATCTACAAGGAAAGTATTGCCAATGTCCATTGCTAGGCATGATATAGCAGGAACAATACATTCAGGTGCTGAAAAAGGTAATAATAGTATTTAACACTTAAATATGTTTACTATGTGCCAGTCACTGTGCTAAGCACTTTAGCTGTATTACTAATTCATTATGTTTTATTCCACACTTTACTGTAAAACCTACAGCAAAATTTCATTATTTTAGACAAATTTTTTTAAGTAAGCTTTTATTATCTTAATATGATCACATTGCATTGCTGGATTTTGTGTTTTCAAAATGTTTCAATTGTTGTAACTGAAAAATTTTATCTTTTTTTCTGTATTATAGCTTTTAGTATTTTACATGGGTCAAAAATCTGTATAATAGAAATAATTTAAGAAAGATAATTGCTTGAAGTAACAGTGGCACAAATATTGTAGAATGGCTTGATTGGCCATTTAATTCCACTCATGTCTATAATAAATACTTAATTGTTATCTTTTGATGCTCTTTTAACTACAAAATTTTTTTAAAACTTCCTAAATTCTTGAAAAAGCTGCTTTCAATTCTGAGTTTAATGTAAGAAGCAATATTGCAACTACTCAGCAGACTGAATTTTAATCCATTCAGTAGTGAGTGGGATATATCTGTATTTAGTCATCACTGCTCTTATTTAATTAAGCAGTCTTAGTATTTCAACATAATGCATGTGGTCAGTTCCCAATATGTATTATTGATTCTTGAAACAATTTGATCTGCTGAAAGTAATCATGGCTGCTTTCTTAAACAGACCAAAAAGTTGAGAGCAAATGTATAAACATGAAAGCTATTTACTGATAGATTATCAGTGGTCATTTACTTGTCAGTGAACTTTTATAATTGACATGTACAGACTTATTTATAATGTACTGGCATAAAAGGTACTGTGAACCTGAAAGGTGATTTTCCTTTTCTATTTCTGACCCAATAAGTACCACCTTTGTTGTACCTTTATTTTCTCCAACTCAGACATACTATATTTTTTTTTTATCTTGAGAATGTATCTGGTAGAGTAGATGAGACTCTATGCTAGTTTCCTAAATTTTTAGGATTTTCTATATTCTTGACTCTTCTGTGTTTTATTTGAAGGATCTTCAGAAGATAATGGTTACCACAATAAATATTACTTTACCAGTTGGCCATAATTTAAATTTGTTGATATATTTTTCTCCCTCAACTTCAGAGTTTGAAATTTAATTACCTTGCTCTAGCTGGTTTGGCCTAGTGGATAGAACGTCGGCCTGCGAATCCAAGGGTTGCAGGTTCGATTCTGGTCAAGGGCACTTGCCTGGGTTGCGGGCTCGGTCCAACGTGCAGGAGGCAGCCAATCAATGATTCTTTCTCATCATTGATGTTTCTATCTCTCTCTTCCTCTCCCTTCCTCTCTGAAATAAATAAAAATATTTTTTTAAAAAAATAAAAAGAAATATAACTACCAAGTTGTAACTACTTAAAAAAATGTGTAGATAAGAAATTTTCATTTGGGGATTTGGGGTGCTTTGTGGGGGGGGGGTGATATCAGGCATGTGTCTTGGTCTAGGAAATTTTTTTTTTTAATGACTATTAGAAATAGAATTTGGTGAGGACAGGAAGGATGCATGATGTGATATGCTTGTTAAATTTTCTGCCACATGTCCAGTCTTTTGGTGATAACAGGAGTTTCTTTAAAATACTGAACAGGGATAGTTAAAAGCACTCTATTTATAGCAGCTCACTTCTGCTTTATTTTGTTTGTATTTCAAAGCAAAGATAGCTGAAATTTGTGATTTCAGGTTTCTTTTCACCCTTCCCTGACTATGCTACATTCGTTTGGTATTAACTGAAGATTTTCCTTTGTAAGCATTCTGTGCTGCAACATAACTATAAGCAGACCTTTTTCTTCTTCTTCATAGTTGATTGATTTTTAGGGAGAGGAAGGGAGAGGGTGAGAGAAAAAAACATCGATGTGAAAGCAAAACATCTAATGGCTGCCTCCTGAATGCCCCCCGCTCCCTCCCCCTGGAGATCGAACCCACAACCCAGGCATGTGTCCTTGACTGGGAATTGAACCAGCAACCTCCTAATGCACAGGACAATGCTGAACCAACTGAGCCACACCAGCCAGGGCAGTCCTGTTTTTAATGTTGCTAATTATTTACCTTGTAGTAGAACTTGTTAGGAAATTAAAGAGAATAATTTTGTTTTGATACCTAAAACAACCTTTGGCATAAGTTACTGCCTGACAAAAATTCCTGTTTATGAATTCTGATTTTAAAACTGGCTCGGGTGTCCTGAAAGATTTCTCAAACTTGGCTACACTAGGCTCCCACACAGTGTATGATTTGCAAAATTTGGTTGAATAACCTCTATAACGTAGAAAATACAATCCAGAGATCCAGGGAGGAACATTTAGTTGAGAAGAAAGGGCCACAGTTATAAAAAAAAAAAAAAAAGGCTTTAAGAATGAAGACTGTCATAATTCTTGATAACAAGTAAAGTGGTAAAGATTTCTTGTTTATTTTTCACATTTAAAAAACTAGTTCTCTCAGATACTTGTGGTAGTGAGTTTTAGAATTTTAAGAAAGGTCTTTGTTTAGATAAGTTCATTTTTAATGAGTCAACATTTTAACCAAGTTCATAATTTGTCTAAATGTTATGTATTTAATATAGATGTTGATGTTAGTGAAGATTTACCTCCTCCTCTCCCTGAAAGAACTCCTGAATCTTTTGTATTAGCAAGTGAACATAGTGAGTATCTCTTCTAATTTTACAAAAATACTTCATACTCTACTTTAAACTCTGGGAAACATGGCTGATTTTAATCTAGTTGCTATTGAACTACATAATTAAATTCAAAAACAAGGTTGAATTGATATTGACAACTGTTTTTAATTCCTTGTATGAAAAATACTTTTTAGAAATGGTATTTTTCCTTGCTAACATTGCTAAAATGGGCTGCATTTATGTTAGATACTATAATCCAGTTAAACGCAATTATAAATGTATTTTCAATTTGGTATCTTTTCATTCATTATGAAAAGACATTGATTGGTTCACTTGGTGCCAGTTCAGGTAAGTACACATTAAATTGGGTTGTAGGTTAGTATCACTCAGTTGTGTTAATTGAGGGACACTTCAGGCCACAAGAGTTACCGGTGAGAACTGGGAAAAGTGGTCATATTTCAAAGCATTGATACTGTATTTTTCTTCCTTCCCCTCCAGAAAGAGTACAGAAACAGCTTTATTAATATATTCACAGAGGTGCTCACTACTCTTTATCTGTTTAACTGATTTTAAGAATGTTAAGACCAGTGAAGCCATATACTTCAATAATATTAAATCTAAGTCTGTCAAATCTATAGATTATAGTGAGCTTATACTAAACTCTGATGAGTAAATTATTTTAATTATATTTTAAGGAGGGAAACTTAAAGAAATATTCTTAAATTGATAGAAACAATTTTTTATGAAAGTGTGATAATTTCTAAAAATCTATAGGATGTTTTTATATTACCTAATGCAAGAAATTTCAAGAAGTAAAGATGTTAATTTTAATTGTAAGATTTCATTTTTCTCAGATACACCTGTAAGATCTGAATGGAGTGAACTTCAAAGTCAGGAAGAATCTGAAAAAAAATCTGAAGTGAGTCCTTTTGGTATTAAAACAGCAAGAGTTCAATATTTTTGCTGTTGTGTTTATCTTTTCTTTTTTTTTTTTTTTTTTTTTTAGTATGTGCTTTTTAAAATTTTTACTTTCTTTTTAAATATTTTTTTATTGTTGATAGTTTTACCCCCCTCCTCCCAGTTCCTACCCTCCCTCTCCCCCACCAGGTCTTCACTACCCTATTGCCCGTGTCCATGGACTATGCATATTAGTTTATAAATTCTTTGGTTTATCTCTTCTCGTCCCCCACATCAAGATATGTCAGTCTGTTCCATGCCTCCATATTGTTAGTTTATAATAACTGTAGCTTAAGACTATTAAATAAAACTTTTAACAGCATTTCTTATGCAAAGATTACAGATGAAATGTGAGATCTGGAGTTTTTACAAGGGCAACATGGTCTATATATAACTGTCCCAACACTTGAGTTATTTTCCCAAGCTGCTTTTGAAATTCATAAATTGTGCCATGTTCCAAATCATTCTGGAGGTATGAATGGAACTGGACTTACTATTTTCAGGGTCCTAGTACTTTCCTAGACTTTTTTCCTTCCATTATAACACTAGGTATGAGGTTTCCTTTCACATTCAGGAAATGTATTGGTAACTAAATATTTTAGCTGTGGAAAAATGTGTTTTTTTGCTAACATTAATGTTTTTCCTATTTCTCCCATATTTTAATATCACTGAAATTAGGGTACATCTTACAGTTGATTAAAAACCATTGATATACTTTTTCACATAAAATAGTGGTAACCTGTAAGAATGACGGTATGTCTTACAATCCATGGTATCATAATTTGATGAATATGGTAAAAGACTGACAAAATGCAGTAGTGTGTATATTCCTTTGTGTAACAGCTCCTGCATTTTCAGTTTTCATCCAGAAGAAAAAAGGAATTTCCCTATCCTTTTACTCCCAATATAAAGTACCATACATTTAAAAGTTTTAAGCCTATGAACAACATAAACTGATGAACAAAAATAGATCGAGAGGGAAAAAAATATTTTAGAATATAATAGAGGTAATCCTGTTATTTGCAGATTTTTAATATTTCCTACAACTTTTGTGATATCATACTATGGTAGTACAGTTTTGGTAATATTATACTTAAAATCCTTTTTTTCTTGAAATATTAATGTTTATTGCATGTAATATTATATTTAAGATTGCTTTTTTTGAGTAATTGTGTTTATTGCATGTAACATATTTAAAGTCATGTTTTTAAAAATATTTTTTTATTAATTTCAGAGAGGAAGGGAGAGGGAGAGAGAACCATGGATCAGCTGCCTCCTGCATGCCCCCTAGTCAGGATCGAGCCTGCGACCCAGGCATGCGCCCTTGATGGAATCGAACCTAGGACACTTTGGTCCGCAGACCGACAACGCTCTATCCACTGAGCCAAACCGGCCAGGGATAAAATCATTTCTCTTGAGATATTAATGTTTATTGCATGTAACATCATATTTAAGATTATTTGTCTTGAAATACTAATGTCTATTGCATGTAACATTATTATATTTTTAAAAATAAATAAAATTAGTTTATTGGGGAGGAAATTTTTTTAAGCCTAATTGC
This sequence comes from Myotis yumanensis, assembly GCF_028538775.1. NCBI lineage: Eukaryota > Metazoa > Chordata > Mammalia > Chiroptera > Vespertilionidae > Myotis > Myotis yumanensis. The sequence continues at coordinate 69,370,760 of NW_027223760.1, read as the reverse complement.
AAACATCATTGTTTTCTTTTCCCTTGACACTGAGTATCTTGATAAAGCTTAATTTATTGGGATAGATACTCATAACAAATTTTTTTCCTATTTGTTTATAAAGTTATTAAATGTCATCCTTACAGGGCTTGATAACCTCTGGGAGTGAAAAATGTGGTAAGTTAGATTTTGTTCCTTTTTGCTATAGATTACATAGATTAATTTTCATAAAATAGCATGTCTTATGGTATATGCTATTTACTTGTTTATTTTTGTACGTGAAGATATGTAGGACACCTAAAACCAGAATTATGTAGTATAATTCTTCCAAATTAATTACTATTCCAGAGATTATTATTGATCTGGAAAATAACAGCATTTATTATTAATAGTTATAGGCTGATAGGAAAGAAATTATTTTAATGTATTTCCCAGTGTATTATTTTCTGTTGGTTATAAAACCACCTAGAATCTAGATCTGGCAATGATTTAAATAAATGCCCTGTAATTAATCTATGTGATTGAATTAGGTCCCTAAAAATAGATTGTTTTGGAAATCTTTTAGGACTTAATACATTTATGAAGACCATAAGATTATGTAGCTCAACCGAGTGTTATAAGTTAAAATTTTTTCCTACCACATTACTTTTTACTGTCATGCTAAAATAGGTCAAGTTATTGTTAATTCCTATAAATCAGTGACCATGTAAGCAGCTCATCAAACATCCTAGCCTATGTAATTTCCTCAATTCATCTATCATTTTCTGCCTTTATCCTCCATTCTGCTTCAGCTTCTCTCTCCGGATGTTTGCCTAATGGGGCTCCATATCAGCTATTACTCTCTATCTACTTTTCTGAGGCAACATATTATATGTAAAAGAGCAAACGTTTTAGAATCAAGACCATCTGGACTGGAATCTCATTTTTACCATGTGGGCTTTGCCCAAGTTGCCTAATGTTTCAGAGCCTTAGTTTTCTTCTCTGTGAAATGGAGATAAATAGTACCTACTCTAGAGGATTGTTGAATCACATACATAGAGTATCAAACACTGCCTGGCACATGAGAGGCACTCACATGGCAGCAATGCTATTATGACTATCTTTTTTACATTACTATTACTGCTATGGCTGGATCCCTGAATCTTTTATTTTCTTACTATATGTTAACTCCTTTCTGGCTCCTCTTCCTTCTCTAACCAATCTAATTACTATCCTCCATCACTCTAGTCCAGGGATCCTCAAACTTTTTAAATGGGGGCCAGTTCACTGTCCCTCAGACAGTTGGAGGGCCGGGCTATAGTTTAAAAAAAAACTATGAACAAATTCCTATGCACACTGCACATATCTTATTTTGAAGTAAAAAATCAAAACAGGAACAAATACAATATTTGTATTTGCATGTGGCCCAAGGGCCGTAGTTTGAGGACCCCTGCTCTAGTCACACTGAAAATTATCTTCAAATTTTCTTGTTCCTAATTCCCATACCATATTATTTTTTCCCTTGGGCTTACTGAATACTGTAGATTAGCCTACAATTCTGGTCTTCTCCACAGTTGGATCCTCAGCTTTGCTTGGTTATCTTAAATGCTCTAGTTTGTACCTGAATTGTCCAAATCTTTACTTCTTCTAAAATCATCCATCCCACTAACTCTTAGCAAATGACCTTTACTTTGCTGAGAAAATTGAGGTCTTCAGACTAGATCATCATTTCCTCCTAGAAGCCAGCACTGAATACCTCACCACTACTAGTTCCACCTACATACCTCTCTTCTCTGCCCCATTGCACCCTTTTATAATTTTATTATAAAATTTATCACACTACTATAATAATTAATGTACTTTTCTGCCTTTCCTAATCGACCAGGAACGGCAAACTACCACACAGGCATAATCCTGCCATTGGCTTCTATTCTTGTTCTGCCCTTGATCTAAACTAGTGATTTTTACATTTTGAAAGAGTTGCTTAAAAACAAAGAAACAAAAATCAGTGGAGAATATGTGACAGGATTGTATTGGCTTGCAAAGCCTAAAATACTTATTCTCTAGCTTTTTACAGAAAAAGTTTGCTGACCCTCTATTTGGACCTTAAGCACCTAAGGACAAGGGTCATAAAGTTGAGGATCATTGCAAGTGTGACTGGAACGATGCAGGATAGTATCTAGATTGGATAGGGAAGGGAGGGAAACCGAAAAGGAGTTAACATATATTAAAAGGTCATTTGACTTATACTCCAAGTTTCCAGAAAAGTTTTTCTTACAGAGGCGTAGGGATGTGATAAAGGTTGTGAAAGAATGGATGAATCATAGCCGTTAATTTCTTTGGTTAACTAATCTTACACATTAATAATTAAGTGATTAAACTTAAGTAATGTAAAACTTATTTATAGTAGCAAATAGTAAGTTCATTGGTTTCCATATAAAAAGCATTTCAGTTGCAGTTATTAGCACACAGTATAACTAATGTAAGGAAATAAAATACGCCAAGATCCAGATTTATTAAATAAAGTCAGAGCATAAGGATAATCTTCACATTGCAGAAGTACTCACTGCAGATTTCTAGGTGCCATGAAGAACACTTAGTATGATTTCCTGTGCTCTCTACCTCATCATTTATATTTATTTGGGTTTCTAAAATCATGATGTCCCCAAGAGAAAACTTATTCTTTACTTTCCAAATTAAAACAATTAGAAGATTATACATAGGATGCTACAAATAATGGTGATTAACAGTAGCTCTATTTTGCATTTTATATCATCCAGCAGGAGGTATTCACCCAGAGACTTGTACAGAATGTCCACCTACTTCCAGTAACAAGAAAGATCCAATACCAGAAAGTCCAACAAAAGCCACCGATATTGGTAATTTTAAAACTTGAATTATGTCATTAATACTGGCAAGAATGAGAAAAAATCATTTGCCATCATTCCAGGATTTCCTGAAGGCAAAGTTTATCAAACGTTGTGCTATGATTTATTCAGTTTCTTTTTTTTAAAATATATATATATATTTTATTGGTTAAGATATTACATATGTGTCCTTCCAAAAGTTGAAAGTTGATTTTGTGTTTATAGTTTTGCTTAGTTTAAATTCTAAATTCCCATGTGGAAATTTATTTGTTCAAGAAGATAAGGATGTTTGACATGGTCTATACAGCATAAAATATTTCTGAACACTGACCAATTATTGTGGTGTCTTTATAGGTTTTGGTAATCGCTGTGGAAAACCCAAAGGACCAAGAGGTCCACCTTCAGAATGGACATGATTCAGGGAGCCAAAAACCACTTTAAATTATACTGGAAAATTCAAGTGCCACTGAAAGCCAGATTTATAGTATTCCTTCTTTAAAATGTGGGACTAACCGCAGTGTAGATTGTTACCTTTGCATTTTTTGCCGGGACTATCTACCTGCTTTACTACATACACTTAGGAAAAAGTATTACATACGGAGTTTTTTTTCTTGTGTGTGTTTTTTTTGTTAACTTCAAGTATTATTGCCTTAATGTCTCTTAACCCTGTTACACGCTGCTTGTAGACATGTTAATATAGTAATACTTTTATTATAAATTGAGTTTAAGGACTACTCTTTTGCTAATGTTTTATCATGTATGCATTATTTTGTATATGTACAGGGCAAGTAGGTATATAATTTGACAAAGTTGTAGTCATAAAATATTATTAACAGAAGATGTAAAATTTCTGCATGGTCTAAATCTCTGTGTACTTTATTTGTAAATTATTTGCCCTGAAGTTTTAGAAAATAGTTTCTGAATTTTAAAATTGCTGGATTCATGCAGCCAGCATTGCAGGTTATCAGAAATCAAAGATTGTAATAATAATACATTTTGTAAATTGTAAGCAAAAAGTTATTTTTATATTATATATTGTCTAATTGTCTATCCTAATTGTTCTTGTTTTCATCTAGTCATGGAGATTCAGTAAGTGCCTTGGAACAATATTGAATTCTCTTAGCTTGTGTGTGTTACTTTAATATTTGAACTCAACTGGGATTAGAAGACTATCAAACTATATGTATGTTTCAGGATATTTGACCTGCCATTAAAAAAACAATTTTACAGTGCTTATTTGTCTTGGTTTTTCATTCCTCATTCCGAGGAAATTAGACTTCATATCTCCTGGTTCAATCTTACCTTTTAATCTTTTAATTAAAAACAAGAGGGAGCATCTTCTGCAAACACATGGCTTTGCAATTGTAATAATTATAATTTAATACTTATCCTTGAGTCAGCCCTAGGCATTACTGCTTACTAAGATCCTAGTAAAACACCAAACCAGATGTGAGGTTAGGAAAAGGAAACTTTTGTGGGTTTTTTTTCTGTTACATTACTAGAGCACAGTTCTCCTTCATGAGTACCAAATTTGAATTGTGACATCATGCATTAAAATTAGTAGACATCAGTCCTGGCTGGGTGGCTCAGTTGGCTGGAACATCATCCCATACACCAAAAGGTTTGTGAGTCAAGGCACATACCCAGTTACCGGTTTGACCCCCGATTGGGGCATGTACAGGAAGCAACTGATCAATGTTCCTCTCTCTCTCAAATGAATAATAACACATCCTCAGGTGAGGATATTTTTTGTTTTAAAGTGGGTATCTGTATTTTCCCTCTGCATACCAAAAGGGGGAAGAAATTAAAGAGACTAAAGTGAGATAGAGTAACCTTATTTGAGTAGAAAGATGATTGTTGTGGAGAAGAAAATAATGTAATTTCATGCCAAAATATTTCCATTTATTTGTTTTGTTAATCCTCACCCGAGAATATTTTTTCCATTGATTTTTTTAAAATGTATTTTATTGATTTTTTAAAAAATATATTTTATTGATTTTTTTACAGAGAGGAAGGGAGAGAGATAGAGAGTTAGAAACATCGACAAGAGGGAAACATCAACCAGCTGCCTCCTGCACATCTCCCACTGGGGATGTGCCCGCAACCCAGGTACATGCCCTTGACCGGAATCGAACCTGGGACCTTTCAGTCCGCAGGCTGACGCTCTATCCACTGAGCCAAACCAGTTTCGGCTGTGTTTTATTGATTTTTTACAGAGAAGAAGGGAGAGGGATAGAGAGTTAGAAACATCAATGAGAGAGATCGACCAGCTGCCTCCTGCACGCCCCCCAGTGTGGATGTGACCAAAACCAAGGTACATGCCCTTGACCGGAATTGAACCTGGGACCCTTGAGTCCGCAGGCCGACGCTCTATCTGCTGAGCCAAACCGGTTCAGCTCCATTGATTTTTAGAGAGTGGAAAGGAGAGAGAAACATCAGTGTGCCCTGACTGGAACTTGATCTCTCCACCTTTCAGAGTTAAGGATGACACTCCAACCTACTGATCCACACTGACCAATGCTCATTGGTTGATTCTTGTATATGCCCTGACCAGGGATCGAACCCACATGGGGTGAAACGCTAATCAACTGAGCTTACCTGGCCAGGGCCAATTTGTGGAACGATCTTGATGTTTTTGTTTCCTTACACAGACATTTCCTAATTACTTGCTTTTAGTGATGTTATTTTAGATATCAAAAATTCAGATTATTAATAGCTTTCTAAATAATGAGATGTGAAACAATTTGTTTTTAAATATTCTCCCATTTGGGGTCTTTGTTATACAGTTCTTAAAAGGTCAGAAGCCCATATTTTCATTCTGGCAGACAGAGAATTGCAAAAGCATTAACCTAGATTTTGGCACATATCAACTCATTAAGCAGCCCTGCATATTATGTTAAAAGTGCAAAGTAGATCACATTAGCTGATTTGGCTAAGCGTGTCGGTCTGCGGACTGAAGGGTCCCATGTTGATTCTGGTCAAGAGCATGTACCTTGGTTGCAGGCTCCTCCCCGGCCTGGGCCATGGTCAGGGCACGTGAAGGAGGCAACAAATTGATGTGTTCTCCACATTGATATTTCTGTCTGTCTTGCCCTCTCTCTTCCACTCTCTCCAAAAAAATCAATGGAAAAATATCCTTGGGTGAGGATTAAAAAATAAAAGTGCAAAGTAGATCTAGTTTTGAATATAAACTGTACTCTCAACAGATTTGCAGTAATGTTTCCTCTGCTATTTATCTTTAAGTTGCACAAATCTTACAAGATGTAGATGACCAATACTTAGATGGTAAACAATTTAAACAGTGGAAAGCAGCTATGCTTGGCTAATTCTAGGAGACACGTCTGTCCTAAATTATAACAAATCTGGGCTTTGTTGAATTAGTGGGGGGAGGGAATTCCAAAGATTCCAGTCATTTTACATTTCTGAGAGAGAACATGGCACATGTACTGTTACTATGATCTAATATAATAGCATTTGTGACGAGAATTCTCTTGCCAGTGTTTCAGCAAGAACATATTCTGTAGCTATTACAGATTTATTCTGAAATAGCCAAATATTAAAGTTCTATATTACTTCTTTAAATCGGTAACTTTTTATCAGTCATTTTAAATTTTTTTCATAGTTACAATTTTGTTTTGCATTGACAACTTTAGAGATCCACTCTCGGCAACTTTCAAATATGCAATCCAGTATTATTGCCTATATTCATTATACTGTACATTATATCCGCATGACATCTATTTTACAACTGGAAGTTTGTACTTTTTGACCCCTTTCATCCATTTTGCTAGCCCCACCCCCAATATTATGTCTTTCTCATTAAAAATTCTTCAGTAGGATTATGTTAAATGAGTACACAAATGTACAGCTGATCTGTACATCTGGGATATTTCAAACTGTTATGCCTCATAAATTTTCACTTTATTTACTTACATGTAATCTATTAGAATATTTCCAATACCTTCTAAAACTAAAATGTGAAAAAGCATTTAAATAATTTACTGTATTAAATATAAAATTTAAGAATTTAGCATTTTTCATTGTATTTAAAGTAAGTACATAATATTTTAAAAAATAAATATTTTTATTGATTTCAGAGAGGAAAGGAGAAAGAAATATCAGTGATGAGATAAAATCAGTGATCAGCTGCCTCCTGTTTGCAATATACTTTGAAATATATCAGGACATAAATGGATTAATGTATGGAGAGACGCATAGGTGGCTACATATGTAACAAAGCAAATATAAATTGTAGAATTCAGGTGATAGGAGTATGGGTTACTATATCATTCTTTCACCTCTGAACATTTATAATTAAATACTAACTAGTAATCTCTACTAGATTTTGAAGATTCATACCTTATAATCCACATTATTGAATTAAAATTCTGTTTAGACAGCATTTAAACTACCTTTCAATAAAATTGTCTTCATTAATGGACATGAATTTTTCTGAACATGGATTAACTTTTAAATGTTTAAAAAGCACTTATGGAGGAGACCAAGATGGCGGCGTAGGTAAACACCGGAGACCGCTGCCGCAAACAACCATTTCAAAAATACAACTAAAAGACTGAACGGACATCACCCAGAACCACAGGAAGGCTGGCTGAAGAGAGACTCTACAACTAGAAGGAAAGAGAACAGCAAACCGAGGCTCAGAGGCGGCGCAGTGTGGAAAATACAAAGGTACCGAGGTGCGCGCGCAAAGCGGGCTGGTGGCTGAGGGCGAGGTTGTCGTTTTCGGTCGGGAGTGAGTCTCAGACTCTGGGCTCCAGATCCGGGCGAGTCTCTAGGGACCCAGACTCAAACGGGAGAAGCGGGGAACGGGAGAAGCGGGATTATCCGGCATCAGTTGGAACCTGAGGGCAGCTTTCTCTCCGAGGTTTGCAGCGGCTGCCGGGGTTCTGAGAAGCAGAGCCTCTGGGAACGGGACTGAGCGTGGCCATAACTGCTCCCTCCGCCCGCCCTGTTGATCCCGCCCCGCCCAAAGCCTGCGCACAGCCATTTGCCGATCGCCTCAGGCAAAGACTGGATTAGCGCCTCCCCAGAAGGCAGACGTTTTCCTTACAGCTGATTCCTATAGCCAGTCGGCCTGGGGGTCAAATCCCTCTAGTGTTAACTACAACAATTAAGGCTTGGCTAGAACAAGACTGCGCACAGAGACCACAAGGGGGTGCACCAAGAAAGCATAAAAGATGCGGAGACAAAAAAACATGACAGAAATGGAGGATATGGAGCTAAGAATCGCAATTTTGAGGGCTTGCCATAAATTTGTGCAGAGCCTCACGAAAACTAATGAGACCCTCGATGCTACGATAAAGAAATTAGAAAGTAGGCATACACGGACTGAAATAAAGAATATTATACCCAATAGCAGACCAGAGGAGTACAATAATCAAACAAAAGATTCGACAAAAAACACCCAATTGGAAAAGCAAAATGAAAAAAGAATCCGAAAGTGTGAAGATAGTGTAAAGAGCCTCTGGGACAGCTTTAAGCGGTCTAATATCAGAGTCATTGGAGTGCCAGAAGATGAGAGACAGCAAGATATTGAAAACCTATTTCAAGAAATAATGGCAGAAAACTTCCCCCACCTGGTGAAAGAAATGGACTTACAGGTCCAAGAAGCGCAGAGAACCCCAAACAAAAGGAATCCAAAGAGGACCACACCAAGACACATCATCATTAAAATGCCAAGAGCAAAAGACAAAGAGAAAATCTTAAAAGCAGCAAGAGAAAGAGGCTCAATTACCTACAAGGGAATACCCATACGACTGTCAGCTGATTTCTCAACAGAAACTTTGCAGGCCAGAAGGGAATGGCAAGAAATATTCAAAGTGCTGAATACCAAGAACCTACAACCAAGATTACTTTATCCAGCAAAGCTATCATTCAGAATTGAAGGTCAGATAAAGAGCTTCACAGATAAGGAAAAGCTAAAGGAGTTCATCACCGCCAAACCAGTATTATATGAAATGCTGAAAGGTATCCTTTAAGAAGAGGAAGAAGAAGAAAAAGGTAAAGATACAAATTATGAACAACAAACATGCATCTATCAACAAATGAATCTAAGAATCAAGTGAATAAATAACCTGATGTACAGAATGAACTGGTGATTATAATAGAATCAGGGACATAGAAAGGGAATAGACTGACTATTCTTGGGGGAAAAAGGGGTGTGGGAGATGCGGGAAGTGACTGGACAAAAATCATGCACCTATGGATGAACACAGTGGGTGGGGAGTGAGGGTGGAGGGTGGGGTGGGAGCTGGAAGGAGGGGAGTTATGGGGGGAAAAAAGAGGAACAAATGTAATAATCTGAACAATAAAGATTTAATTAAAAAAAAAAAAAAAAAAAAAAAAAAAGCACTTATGGCCCTGACCGGTGTGGCTCAGTGGATAGGGCGTCAGCCTGTGGACTGAAGGGTCCCAGGTTCGATTCTGGTCAAGGGCATGTACCTTGGTTGCGGGCGCATCCCCAGTGGGGGGTGTGCAGGAGGCAGCTGATTGATGTTTCTCATCGATGTTTCTAGCTCTCTATCCCTCTCCCTTCCTCTCTGTAAAAAATCAATAAAATATATTTTTAAAAAAAGCACTTATGTTTCTATTTAGAAAATTTATACAAGAATGTGAAATACCTAAATGATTTCTTTGTTTAAAAAAGGGTTTATCTTTCTAGAATATCTAATTTACATACTCATAACTTGTTAAGTTCACTAGATTCACTTCGTTTTTTTAAAATCAGAGAGGTTGTTGTTTGACAATTTTTCTTAAAGGAGATGTCTTGATCAGGGTTTAATGCAGAGGTCAAAAGCCACCTTTAATTTAAGCCAAAAGGGATTTATTACATGGTATATTGCAAATGATTGGCAAGGTTGAAGAAACAGCCTGTAAACTGAGCTTCAGGAACGACTCACAAATTCATGCTATGGAACTGGACTGCTGCCATGATCATGAAGTCACTCCTGAATGGGGAAGCCACCCCCAACCCCTTCACTATAAAGCACCCTATCTAGAAGGATGCCTCAAGCCCTGGCTGGTGTGGCTCAGGTGGTTGAGCAGGTGCAACTGATGGATGTTTCCTCTCACATTAATGTTTCTCCCTCTCTCAAATCAATAAAAACATTTTTAAAAGGTCGACGTCGCTCAGTGGTTAGAGTGTAGGCCCACTCACCAAAAGGTCTCAGGTTGTATTCCCAGTCAGGGACACTTCAGCATAATAGATTTTTTTCAGGTATAGCATTTGGCCACTGGAGGGCTTCCAAATGCCATAAAATGCATTAGTATCATGTACTGGTAAAGGTCTAGGGAAGGGTTGCATAGAGTATAAATGGCATCAATTACAGGTCGAGACTCAATCTGAAATCTAGCTGCTTTAATTATAAAAGAAAAAAATATTTTTCTGACCCCCTGTCTTCTTCTCAAATGATTTGTGCTATTAAAGGTACCACTTCTTTAGATCAGAAAACTTGATGAAAATCAAGATGTATTTGTGGAAATTAGATGGCACCATAAACTCAGTATTAATTGGTTACCTGTTACTCCATGAGGGCAGGGGCTTAAGAGTTTTTTGTTGTTTTTTTAGTTTGTTTCTTTTGTTTTTACCACTTAGACCCAGCATGTAGAATACTGAGGGAATGAGTGAGTTCAGGTGTTTGGTTCAATATACATAATAACATTTGATGCCATTACTAATTACAGAAAGTTTTTGTTGTTGTTTAACAAAAATAAGCCTTAACATAAAAATAAGAGCATGCAGCAGGAATTCAGCAGAAGTCGACATTGCTTCCTCCACTGGGGAACAGCTATTGGGGCAGGAACTGCAGAAGCCTGTGGCTAGGCAGAAGCAGCCTTGTCTGCTGTCAGGGACAGAGAAAAGGTTCCTAGAATTTTTTGGGCACTTTTCAAACACCTCTGGGGCTTCCCAGACACAAATGAAGTTTTGAAATGGAGCTGATGTCTTCTGTGAATCAGAAGGGGCAAGAGTCATTACTATTAATGCTACTCACTTTTGTACCTTCACTCTGATACATCAGGAAATTAAAGTACATTGCAGTTTTAAAATTAACTTTTTAAGAAATATATATTTATTTTTATTAATTTCAGAGAGGAAGGAAGAGGGAGAGAGAGATAGAAACATCAATGATAAGCCCTGACTGGTTTGGCTCAGTGGATAGAGCGTTGGCCTGTGGACTCAAGAGTCCCAGGTTCGATTCCGGTCACGGGCACCAAGAATAAATAAAAAGAATGCCTCCTTCTTAAAAAAAAATTAACATCAATGATAAGATAAAATCATTGATTGGCTGCCTCCTGCAGGCTCCCCACTGGGGACTGAGCCCTCAACCCCAGGCATGTGTTCTTGACCAGAATCGAACCTGGGACCCTTTAGTCTGCAGGTTGACACTGTATCCATTGAGCCAAACCAGCTAGGGCTAAAATTACCTTTTTAAGGTGATAATTTTCTTTGATACTTCTTTGGCGTGTAAGGGCATTTCCATATTCAGCAGAAGTTCATCAAGCTAGCACACATCTTAAGGGCTATTATGAGATTTTAAAAATATATATTGTCCCTACAGGAGAATGAGAGAAAAATTATTTTTCAATTGTGCCTATATAGAAAAGTAACATAAATAATAATTTCAAATCAGTTTTCCTGTTAGAGATCACAATGGAAGCTTACCTAGGTGAAAATCCAGGGATAGGGAGAATAGAGAGATTTAAAAACCATAAAATCACCTTGTATTTTATACTTACAATGGATATGTGGAGAAATTTTATGCCATAAGCTATAAAAGGTTAGCTTTGCAAGCAATCTTCTGCTACAGTTGGTGCTGCTGTCTCACTAAAGAAATGGATGCTATGTAGGCCCAAACAAGACTTTCAAACAGGCCAGTGATGACTGCTGTGAAAGTGTGACCTAGAGAAAAATACACCCTCCCAAATGAGCATCAGAGGCATTGAATATTGGTGGAAGGTGGTTAACTGAGACAAAATAATTCATTTGCTCTTTCTCAGAACACTGTTTCTCTATGTCATGGTTTCCACCAATCACTGGTACACTCAGAAAAATAAACATTCAGTGAGCAACATTTTCATAAAGGCAAATTTCCTTTTTATATGTCTTTATGACTTTCATATTTATTTAGGTGTCTTTTTTGTGAACAGTGGTGATGAATGTTTTTTTGTTGTTGTTGTTTTTTATTGTACTTACCTTAGCAAAAATGAAAGTAAAAAACTCCATGTTGATTGCCAAAGTTGTTTTGGAAATTTGACAGTCTAAAAACTCTCCCAAATTGATTCCATAATGAAGCCTGGCTGGCATGGATCCGTGGTTGAGTGTTAACCTATGAACTAAGAGGTCATGTGATTCCTGGTCTGTGTACATGGCTGGGTTGCGGGCTCAATCCCCAGTAGGGAGTGTGCAGGAGGCAAGTGATCAGTGATTCTCATTGTTTCTCTCCTCCCTCTCTCAAATCAAAAATATATTTCTAAAAAATTCTATAATGCAAAAAAATAAATTAATTAACATGTCTACAAAGTCATTCTTCTTATATAGGTACTGGACATGAAACTGAACACATGGAAAACTATTGATAGGTAGAGAACAGGAATTCTCCCGTTTTCAGCCTCCCAAAGCATCTCAAGTTCTCTCAAGGAATGTATAATAAAGTTAATTGATAAAATATAAAGTTTCAGTTTCGAGTGATGAAACAGTTTGGGGGTGAACGGTAGTGATGGCTGCACAGAAATGTGAATGTACTTGGTGTCGCTAAACTGTACACTTAAAAATGGTTAAAATGGTAAATTTTGCTATGGAGATTTTACCATAATAAAAAGAACACGCAATGTGGCACAGGCGACTATGACTTCTGAGTATTCATACTTCCTTGTTGAATTATTTGTGTATGTACATGTACCTATACAAACACCTGTTTAGCATTCCAATATGATTTCCTGAGAAAGGGGTAAAATTATAGCTGGCATGCAGGGAGTTCAATGTTTGTCACCACATTGAATTGTGTTTTTTAGTTCCCTTTTAATAATACACTCTGAATAATTGCTTGTGATCATCTCATATCAAAATGTGACACACCAATGTATTATTTCACTGAAGTTGCAAGTGCTGCATGAGAGAACATCCCAAAAAATGATGTATAAGAGTTATTTGAAAGTGAGACCTTCCTAGAGCAAGGTTAAGACATAAGCACTAAGGGTGCCTTTATAAAGCCCACCCTGTTTGTAAAGCCATGTGTTGTACCTTTAAGAATTGCTGCTTTTCATTGTGTCATTTACCAGACTGGAAATATAGAATCTGAGTGGAGGAGAAGTTGAATAAGAGGTTGTTAAAGATAGGTTTAGAGCACTTTACCTATAACCATATGTACACTGAGAGTTAATGGAAATGTCTATTTTCTCTGTAACTAGGAGACAACCCAGAAGTCAGCTTTTGGAATATTTCTTCTTATAGCATGATCAACACTTGGTTTTGTATTTCATTATTTGTGTATCTCTTTTCTTTCCTTCCTAGACTGCAATATTCTGAAGGGCGTGGGTTGTGCCTTATCGCTTTTAGGGTCCCCCATTTCCCCAGTGCCTAAGGTTTAGACTCTGAATCACTAGGGTGCAGTTCCAACAAGTGGGTGCTAATGCTCTTCCTCTGGAGAGCACTGCTAAGATTCTGCTTTTTGGAGCATTCTTGGTGTTTGCTGATGTCCAAGCATGGTTATCCAGCCTGAAAATCATATGACATCTTTACAATAAACTCCCCTTTAAGTTAGCGGAAATTGCTTACAAGTGAACTCTGACAAGATGAAATAAAGGCAGCCTGCTTATTTCACAGTTTTTGCAGGCTTTCCTGGTATCTAACCATTTGAATCCTTTTCAGCTCATATCACAAAAGTACTAAGAATTATTCAAGCTTTAGTTCTGGAGACCCCAACCACTAAGTTCTTATTTATACTAATTGTTCTTAGAACAATCTTTGAAGGAAAAATATATGAAGGAAATTCTTTTATGGACTTAATTTTTAATAGGCTACTGAATTGCAACAAACATGTGGAAATACTAGCTAAAACAGCCATAGCTGAAACAAAGCCAAGTGAAATCCAGTAATTATGGTTGGATGAGTCTCTGTGTTGAAATAAGAGATAAATATTTTACAGGATTGTAGTAAGGCATATGTGTGAAAAAAAGGAGAGAAGCAATTATTACTTTTTTTGGCATTGGTCAGGCTTCAGTTGGAACAAACTATATTTAATTTTACATGCCATCCTATATAAAGAGAAATAACTTGGAGAATGTTCAGAGAAGAGCAACTGATTAAAGGCCTATGAAATTAGACCTATGAGACACTGTTACAAGAACTGGGCATGTTCAGTCAAATGCAAGACATTCGGGTAGATGAACAATTAATTACAAGTATGTGAAGAGATGGTTCCCAAGTCTGAGGTTTAAATTAAATAGAAAGTTAAATCATGGGAGATTAAGAGCACAAAACAAAACAAAAAAACCCAGAGCCACGGAAGTAGAAACTAAGTATTGTGAAAACAAACTAAAAGGCTTTTAACAAATTGACAAATGGAACGGTCTATACCTGGAATTCTGCATATGATTATTAAAATAAATTCAGTTTTGTACTTAAATAGAAATAACTTAGGAAATAGAAAAAGCATTTGATGGATTGCATTTAAAAAGTGAAAATCATCAGATCAAGTATGAAGAATGTTTTAAAGAAAAAAGTATATATTTGTGGGCCTTCTTTGGGGCCCAGGTTAGTGAGAACAGAAAGGAGCTCTGATATTGTCTCTGTCTTCTGAATAAGGGTAATTCCTCTGTGTGTGAGCGGGGAGGCAGCTTTTCTGGCCTCTTGGGATTCATCAGGAATCCCTACCATGAGATACAAGATTCTTTCCAGTACTGTCCTAAACTCTTAAATATCACATCCCCTTTTTCCAATGAACATAATTACCTCTCTGAAGTATATTCTTCGGGCAAAGTAGACAAACATTTATTCTCTAGTTTGCACTTTTTTGTTGTTGTTAATCCTCACCTGAGGATATTTTTTCCATTGATTTTTTAAAAATATATTTTATTGATTTTTTTACAGAGAGGAAGGGAGATAGTTAGAAACATCATCAGCTGCTTCCTGCATGCCCCCTACTGGGGATGTGCCCGCAACCAAGGTACATGCCCTTGACCGGAATCGAACCTGGGACTCTTCAGTCCTCAGGCCAACGCTCTATCCACTGAGCCAAACCAGTCAGGGCTCCATTGATTTTTTTTTTTTTAGAAAGAGTGGAAGGGAAGGAGAGAAACATCAATGTGAGAGACGCGTTTGCACGCTGGGGATCAAACCTGCAACCCAAGTATGTGCTCTTGACTGGGACTTGAACCTACAAGCCTTTGGTACTCCAGCCAACGCTCTAACCACTGAACTACCGACCAGTGCTCTAGTTTATACTCTTTACTGCTAAAATGCAGAGGGAGAAAGATGAAACCATTGAGTTTGACCACTTTCTTTTACTTTAAAGCTTTTCTATTAGCCTGATAATTTATTTTTAACTTAGATGCAGATATTCTAACAAATTTAAGTGTTCTTGTTTCCTCTCTGTTTAGCACCTAAACTCTGCATCCATTTGTTTACTATGATTCTGATACCAATTGCAATTCTCAGACAACAGCTGGGTGTCCTACAATTCGGCTTAATTCTGACACTATCTACCTGGAGACAGCATCAGATCCCAGAAGTTAAAGGGTCCAGTCCTATAAAACTTCCCCCAACCTCAGATCCAATCACCAGTCCCAGTTGTTACCTGTACTTCTGAGCAACTGGCTATAAATTAGAGGTTCCCACAACCCACTCCTTGGGTTTGATAAATTTACTAGAGTGGCTCAGAGAACTCAGAGAAACAGTTTACTTACTAGATTATTGGTTTATTATAAATGGATATAATTCCTCCAAGGAGCACTAATTCTTTGCTTTTCTTATGCCAGTTCCACAGCACCTCCCTACAACACACCTGACAAAAGTTAATGATCAATTCAGTAAATGCTGAGTTCTCTTGATTTTCATTCACCATAAAAGGGCCTGGATCCAAATTGTAAAAGCAGGTTGCACCCTCAGGTCTTCGGTATCTTTGAGGATACCATACCAGCAGCTCTGGTGATAGAATAATATGCTATAGGGTTACATAGGGCTGGTAGGCCATTCTGATGAAGCTGTTAATAAGATAAAATAAGTACATGACAGCATTGGGGTCTCTTGGGCCTCTACTAAAGACCAATACATATTAGTGATAATGCAAATATGACATCATATTTGCAATATATTTAACTGGTGAAATCTAGGTGAAGAGTGTTAATCTGGATGCTCACTGTACTAATCTTTAGATTTCTTAAAATAAAAAGTTGGGATACACTGAATCTGAGTTTCTAGTTTTGGCTCCTTTTTGCTTATCTGGCTTCATTATACTGTTTTGATGTCTTCCCACCAGTAATTTTCTTGTTGTCAGTATGCTATTATTGTGCACGCTTGTTGGCTAAATCTTTAAGAACTAGAGAAATGTCTTAATGATTGAAAACCAAAATAACTACATATTATTACAATTCTGGCAACCACAGGCTTTTAAAAAGTTATTACATAATTAACTAGTTAACTTTGTTATTTTAAAAAATTGAATATGCAATGCATTCAGATGGCTTAAAGTCAATCGATACAAGAGGCTATACAATCAAGTTTCCTTCTACATTGTCCCAGGCACTCAGTTCCCCTTCTCAGAGGCAACTAATGCTATCAATTTCCTGTGGATCCATCTTTCTAGTGGTTCTCAACCTTGGCTGCACATTAGAATCACCTGGGAATCTTTTTACTATCCTGATTTCTGGGCCTCATCCTCCGGAAATTCTGTTTTTTTGTTATGGGGTGGGGCCACAACATTAGTAACAAAGAAACAGAATTTCCGGAAGATGAGGCTCAGAAATCAGGATTTTAAAAAGATTCCCAGGTGATTCTAATGTGCAGCCAAAACAAGAAACTTGTTTTAAATTTACTAAAAAGATATGGAAAGAGCCAAAGATGGATATAGGAGACACTGTTTTCAATGTCATGAATGAACATTTTAAATTTTAGCAAATCTATATAAACACACCTGTGTTATATTTTCCACTAGCAAAAAAATGGTCAGGACATTCGTGTTCACAAAAGATGTTACACAACACCTGATTTGGAAGTGAACTCTATAAATAATCACATACATTTGGTTCTATTCGCTCCTCTGCTGGGTGCCGTTTGAGACTAATGTGTCCTGCAGGCACACACAGTGCACAGAGGTCAGGCTGGCACTTGTCCTATAGTTCAAGCCAATATCAGATAACAGCAGCCTTTAAAAATATACAGAAAAAAATCATCTCATTCATATGCCATAGCAAAGAATTGAGGCTCAACCATGTGCTTGTTCAACTGCCTGAGCAGATTCAAAGTTTGAGAGAAAAATGCAAGGCCAAATAATAACCCGGTCTTGTGGCACTTCTCGTCTAATTTCATTGCAAAGTGGAATGGAATTTATCTGATCAAAAATATTACTGAACTGTAAATTTAAAAAAAGATGAATGTGAGTTTTATTTTAAATATCAATATTTACAATAAGAAATTACATTCTCAGTAAATATTTAAATTCATGATAAAACATTTAGGATGCCAATTTAAAATTAGGAAGGTGCATAGTGTTTCAAATTCTCTTGGAGACACAAATTTTTAAAAAAATATATATTTTTTATTGATTTCAGAAAGGGAGAGGAGGGAGAAAGAAACATCAATGATGAGAACCATCCATCGGTTGCTTCCTATATGCCCCACAGTGGGGATCGAGCCTGCAACCCTGGCATGTGCCCCAACCAGGAATCGAACCATGACCTTCTGGTTCATAGGTTGACGCTCAACCACTGAGTCACGCCAGCTGGGCGATACACAAATTTTTTGAGGATCACTGTTCTAACCTATGAATACTGTAATTCTAACCATTTCTACCTCTGCTGGGGACTTTGAGCCCTTAAAGCAGGTGTGGGGAACGTCCAGCCGATGGGCCATATGAGATTCTCAAAATCATTTGGTCTGGCCTTGCCAAGATATTAGGGGTAAGTTAAGTAAATGTTTGACCAGTATAGAAGGCTAATTTTTTTTTTAAGCAGGCTAATTTTTAAGTCGATAATTTTGTATGGCCTACGGATGATGTTATAAATATCCAAATGGCCCTTGGCAGAAAAGACGTTCCCCACCCCTGCTTCAAATGGAAGGGATAATTGGTGGGGAAGGTGAGACTGGGGAGGCTGGGCAGAATCAGACCAGAGATGAGTATCTCTGCTTGTGATGTAGCCACATGATTATCCTCTCCTGGTGGCTAGGCCTAGTGCTGCTCTGTCCTTTATTACAACTCACCTCAAGGTCAACAGAGGATGAGGGAGTTTATGAAGCTCCATGGCCTTCAATTTCCAACTGAATCACACCCACATGACTAGAGCACCTCAGTTCTGCATCATGACTGAGAAAGACAGAACCTCCTGGGGACATCTTTACTTTCTCCCTTTTCCCTTCTCCACTGCCTTTAAGTTTATTAGAGTGTACATGGGCAGTGCTATGTTCTGCTGATTTCACTCACATTTAAATTGAGTGTTGAGTACTAAGTAAAGAAATTGTTAAATTGTTCCTCTACAGCTGGGGAATCTGGTGGAAGGATATCTTCCCACCCTTGGAAGCTGCACATACATTTTCTCCTCAGGTGGATGTGGGGGAACCCGGGATTAGCTTTGCAGCAAAGATTCTGAGCTTCTGTTATTTCACTCTCTCATTTTGAGAGACAATCTCAAACACTAATGCAACACAATTTCTGGCAGAGAGCCTATTTTTATTTTTGGAGGGGTTTCTTACACCTTGTTGATTTTAATAACCACCATTAAACCACCATTCCACATTAGTGTCTGAGTAAGTCCCTATGCAGTTGGCCATTTCTCAGCAGCCAGGACTTAGATGCAGCAGATTGTCTGAGGTCTCTGAAGGTTGCTCTGAAGGTACTGTTTGCAGGGATCTTATCTTCAAGTGGTGTCTTTTTATAGGGTATGCTGGGCTTGGCCTGGCTGCTTATGGCTCAGTCTACCGTGATGGCTGAAATTTGTTGGCCCTTCTCCCTCTCTTCCGCCTTCTTGAAGTAGTCGTAACTTTAGGAGAGTATTTTTTTCTTGAGGTCATGTGAAATGGTCTTTTTATCTTCTTGTATATCTTCAGAACCTGGTAAGGCAACAAGGTCAGCCTAGAGGGCTTTGGGTTGGAAAAAGAAAAGGGGGAAGGGAGGGAGGGGGGAACTAAGGAGGAGGTTTGTGCCAGGCAGAGGCAGGATTATCTGGGAAGGGTGGCTGGTAGAGGATATAAATGGGGAAAAAAAAGAGGAGCTTGGGTAGGGTCATCTGACCTTGTTATTGCGCCTTGATTTAGGTTGAGAGCGGGTCTTCTTCTTCTTCCACCGCTTGGTGCTTGTGGATTGTTGCTCCCGTGATTTCTTGGTCACTTTGGCCATGTTTAAGCTCTCAATTGTTTACCCCAAGGGTCCTGTCCTCTGTATATATACCCCTCCCCAGGGCAATGAGGAGTCACACCCCTTCAGCTTTGTTTTGTCATCAGGGCACTTCCCACAGCCAATGGTGGCTATGGGGAGCTCAGACATCACAAAGGATCACTCCTGGGGGGGGAGGGGATGCTAGGGAGGCCAAGATGCTCTGATTGGAAAAAAGTACCCACTAAAGAGCCTTCCCATACTGACCTTCCACCCTTCTTCCTCTCCCCAGGATCAATTCTAATTGTGCACATGGCAGAGAGGGGTGTTTGCTCCAAGCCATTCCCCATGGTTCAATCTTATCTCCTACCATTCACTGTTACCTAATATTATGGCTATCTTATCTAACATCAGCAAGATACAGGTATGGCAGCCTGATCTGAAAAACCTAGGAATTAGAGAATTAGGGGAAAGTGTTTGAGGCATGGTGCCCTTATTGTAAGTTCAGACAAGAAGGCTTTGAAATATAACTCAGGGCAAGGTGGGCATGTACTGGTACGTGTGTATGTGTACTAGGGTTACTCATTCACAAGAAATAGGATTAAAGATATGAAATAAGATAAAATTTAAGTATGTATATGTTTATAGATATCATATCTCAATATCTTTTAGGGATCACATGGGAATTTTTGGAAGAAAATTTCAAAGTGACAAATTTTAACTTCAAATTTTGGAGACAGAAGACAAGCAGAGATCAGAAGTAGAAGCTCATTTCCAGATGAGAGCCCACTTTTCTCCCCATCTGTACCTGTCCCTCTACAAACAGTGATAAAGACAAACCTATGGAAACAGAAAGTAGGTTAATGATTGACCTGGGCTGGCAAGAAGCCAAGGGGAAATAGAGGCTGCTAATGGGTATGTGGTTTCTTTCTGGGGTGATGAAAATGTTCTTAAAATTAGATTGTGATGTTGCGCAACTTTGTAAATACACTAAAAACCACTGCATTATTAAAAAAAAAAAATTACTGCAGCCTGGCTGGTGTGGCTCAGTTGATTGAGCATTGTCCCATGAATCAGGTGGTCATGGTTTGATTCCTCATCAGAGCACATGCCAGATTGTGGCTCGATCCCCAGTAGGAGGTGTGCAGGAGGCCGCAGATTGATGTTTCTCTTTCATAGATGTTTCTATCTCTCCTCCCTTTCCTTTCCTCTCTCTGAAATCAATAAAAACATATTTTAAAAAAATAACTGAAAACATTACTGGAGTATGATTCAGTTATATTTAAAATATGATTGTAGCTACATAGAGAGCAGAAATCAGGCAAGGCTAAAATTGTAGACCTCGAATGGAAGCCTGAGGCTATAAAATTTGTAAGACACAAGAAGGGATCAAATGAACTAGCCCAGTGATGGCGAACCTATGACACGCGTGTCAGAGGTGACACACGAACTCATTTTTTGTGTTGAGTTTTCTTTGTTAAATGGCATTTAAATATATAAAATAAATATCAAAAATGTGAGTCTTTGTTTTACTATGGTTGCAAATATCAAAAAATTTCTATATGTGACACGGCACCAGAGTTAAGTTAGGGTTTTTCAAAATGCTGACACGCCGAGCTCAAAAGGTTTGCCATCACTGAAGCCTTTACTTTTTCTGAGGAGACAGGTGGCTTTGCCTCCTTTTGTCACTCCCATTGTGCTATAAGTTAAAAAATAAAATAAAGGAGATAAGACTGAATAGACAATGTAATTGCAATGTATTTAAAAAAAACTATGATAACATTAGGATTCAATGAAAATATACCAAAATATTATTTATTATTTCTACCTTGCTACAATTTCTTTACTACACTTTATTTATTGAATGAATATTAAATAAATATGCAAATAAATAGATAAATGGATTTGTGTTATTGTGGTACAATTATAGATTTTTACTTTTCTGTTTTCCAAATTTCTTTAATATGTTTGTACAACTGACTCTAGGTGTTATATCACTGTTTCCGGTTCAAGTTGGCTGACCAACAGTGCATATTTATCTCTTCTTCCCCAAGGAGCTCATTATGATGATAAAGGAATTTATTTTCAAAGAGGTATAAAACTCAAACATGAAGAGAATGGCAGAGAGCAGTCCATGGCTGAGAGATTATACTTCTGGATTACAGAACTGGTGCTGGAATAGGTACTGAACAAAGAGGACAGGAGACAGTGCAGTACAGAATATGCAGAGAGGGAGAATAAGGCCAAAGGGACAGCCACCCCTTTCTGTAGAACCTGGGAGTATCTCAGGAATGGGAAACACCAGGTCATACCAAGAGCAAGGTATTGAGAGGATGGGTATCCTAGAATTCAAGGGAAAAATCTTGACACTATTTTACCAGTTATGTAAATGGTTTAGGAATGAGGGTGGGTGGAGGAGGGAATAGGAGTGTCATCTGACTTTTAATTATTTATTATTATTATTATTCCAGCACAGGCCTGCCCATATGGAAGCTGGGATTCCTTTAAGATCTAGGAGAATAATTGTGGTAGTTATGCAGGCACAGACTGAGTTGCCTCATTAAAAAGGATGCAGTGACTGGCAAATCTTAAAACAAAACCTTGCCTTCACTTGGGGCACATTGCTGTTTAACTTTCTCTTGAAACAGATAAAAAGTAGCCCAGGCAGCCTGGCTGTCATGGCTCAGTGGTTGAGCATCGACCTAAGAACCAAGAGGTCACGGTTCAATTCCTGGTCAAAGCACATGCCAGGGTTTTGGGCTTCAATCCCAGTCGGGGGCATGCAGGAGGCAACTGATCAATGATTCTCTCTCATTATTGATGTTTCTATCTCTCTTTCCTCTTCCTTTCCAATCTGATATCAATTAAAAAATATATAAATATTTTGAAAAAGTAGCCAGGCTAGCCATTCCAAATTAAATTAAATCTTAAAATTCCAACAAAAAGACTGGTCTTATTTGCTGAGGTTCTAGTAAAATGGTTTACAATGATCGGGAATCAGAAGGGGAAAATGTTAGGTTAAGAGAAAGAAATAACTTCCTAACAACTATAGGGCAGGGGTGGGCAACCCCGGCACACGTGCCAAACATGGCACGCCAGTAACTTTTGCTGGCACGCAAAACCCTCTTCCGTTTACAATTTTTTTCTTAGTATCAACTTTTTTATTTTTCAGATAAATTCAGTGTAGGTGCATCTTAGATAAATAAATAATTTTACATAACAAGTTATCATAAAGACCATAGACATGGCTGACTTTGAAATGCAGTTGATTGAATTTCAGAGTAGCTAAATTTGGAAGCAGAAATTTATTGACCTTAGAGTTAACTTGGAAAACATTGAAAAAAACCAATTAGAGACAGGAGTACCAGAGAGAAGTGTCGAAAACGAACTATTGAGGACTTGGAATGCCATTCCTGTGATGTATAATATCACACAGAAGTGTGCAGAGTACAAAAAAGAGCAGTGACATAGCCCTAAGAATCCCCAATAGTTAAATGGAGAGATGCTTATCAGCCTGGAGCAGGTAGAGGTAATGACCTGAGGATGGGGTTTAGCAGCACAGAGATGAAGAGAATTAAAATGTGAGGAATTGAGGTGCTGGCAAATGTTTAGTACAAATTATGTACCACAGGTTCCAGGTTGGATAGGGAAGAAAGTATAGAAGGATGAATCAGTGTAGGGTTGCCAGAGTTATCAGGAAAAAAAGGAACATTCAGTTAAATTGGAATTTCAGATAAATAATACCTTCCTTTTCAGTATAAATATGGCCCAAATGTTATATGGCTCATGTTTACACAAAATTTTTTTTCATTGTTAATCTGAAATTCAAATTTAACTGGGTGTTCTGTATCTTATCTGGCAACCATAATTAGGTGGTTAGAGTCTGGGAGCTATCTTGAGGTCAAAGGGCAAGGACATGGTGTTCAGGAGTGAGAAAGCTGAATATTCAAACACTGTATTTTAGGATTTCAGAGATGGAAGGGTAATGAAAAAGATCAAGAAGGATCCATTGGAGTTTGTGGATGAAACTGAATGAAAATGCAGGTCCAAGAACACTGAGGCCAAAATACTGGATGGTCATTACATTTAACTGATGTCAGTTAAAATGATGGCTGGAGGGTAGATGAGATAAACATAAGCCAACTACCAAAGAAAGGAATCTAGTCTTTTAATATTTTATTATTTTAAAATTTTTTTATTGATTTTAGAGAAAGAGAGGGAGAGAGAGAGAGAAATATCAATGAGAGAAACATTGATCAGCTCCTTCCTGCATGCCCCCCACTAGGGATCAAGCCTGCAACCTGGGTATGTGCCCTGACTGGGAATCATGCTAGCGACTTCTTAGTTCATGGGTTGATGTTCAATCAACTGAGTCACACCAACCGGCCTGGCAGGAATCTAGTCTTGATAGGGAAGAGACGGTAGGCTTCTCTAAGGAGTGAGCCTTGGCTTGCACTGATATCCAAAGGATGTGAGGTCTCACAAGCACCTCATGTTCATCAGGACATGTCAAAGAGTATCCCAAACTTGTCATTCTTCCTGTGTTTCCTTGCTCAGTAAATGGTATCACTGTCCATCAACTCATGCAAGTTAGAAATATAGAAGTTATTCATAACTGCTTCTGTTATGGCCATTACATAATTGCTTGTTATCCAAACCATCGTAAAAGCAGTTGGTAAAGAAAAAAGCATTCCAGGCAGAGGGAACAATATATACAATAGTTCTATGTTGAAAGATAGCATGGCCCTGACGGGTTTGGCTCAGTGGATAAAGCGTCGGCCTACGGACTGAGGAGTCCTGGGTTCGATTCCGGTCAAGGGCATGTACCTTGGTTGTGGGCACATCCCCAGTAGGGGGTGTGCAGGATGCAGCTGATCAATGTTTCTCTCTCATTGATGTTTCTAACTCTCTATCCCTCTTCCTTCCTCTCTGTAAAAAAATCAATAAAAATATATTAAAAAAGAAAAGAAAAAAAGAAAGATAGCATGGTGCAATCTGCTAATTAAAGACCTTTTCCCTCTCTCTCTTTCCTCTAATTTTTCTTTCTCTTTTTTCATTCTTTTATTATCATTTTGCTTTTTTATTTTTTCATTTTAAAGACCCTTTCTTTTGACATGGAAGAGGAAGGGGCTAGATCATGATGGGTCTTATAGTCATATTAAGAATTTTGTCCTTTAACCTAAGAGCAATGAAAACCATTGACAGGTTTGAAGCAGGGAAAAGTGATATGAACAGATTTAGGTTTTGAAAAGGGCATTCTGGCCCTAGCTGGTTTGGCTCAATGGATAGAGCATTGGCTTATGGACTGAAGGGTCCCAGGTTCAATTCCAGTCAAGGGCACATGCCCGGGTTGCGGACTTGATCCCCAATAGGTGGTGTGCAGGAGGCAGCCGATCAATGATTCTCTCTCATCATGGATGTTTCTCTCTCTCTCTCTCTCTCTCTCTCTCTCTTCCTCTCTGAAATAAAAATGTTAAAAAAAGAGCATTCTGGGTAGAATAGAGAAAAGATTTGAGAAAATTAGAATACCTATAATGAGACCAGAAAAGGCTAGTATAGTCTTTCAGGTGAGAGGAGGTAGTACTTGGAATAGGGTGGCAACAGTAGACATGAAGAGAAGTGGGTGGTTTTAGTGCCAGCAGAGATGAAGCCAGTAGGAATTGGTGATGGTGGGAATTATCTCCTAGTTCAATGTTGTTAGTAATGATCTAGTTCAGTGATGGCGAACCTTTTGAGCTCGGCGTGTCAGCATTTTGAAAAACCCTAACTTAACTCTGGTGCCGTGTCACAGATAGAAATTTTTTGATATTTGCAACCATAGTAAAACAAAGACTTACATTTTTGATATTTATTTTATATATTTAAATGCCATTTAACAAAGAAAAATCAACCAAAAAAATGAGTTCGCGTGTCACCTCTGACACGCGTGTCATAGGTTTGCCATCACTGATCTAGTTGAAAGGGAAGGGCTGAATACATGGGAGAGAAGAGATAACTGGGTATGTTTTATAATAGTGCTGCTGTTAGACCTCTTTCTACTGCAAAGGGCAAGGTGTCTATGAAATCAAAAGGTCATGCTTGCCAGAAGCCTGCACTCCTCTTTTTTATAATATATTTTCATTGATTTCAGAGAAGAAGGAAGAGCGAGAGATAGATAGAAACATAAATGATGAGAGAGAATCACTGATCAGCTGGTTGCCTCCCGCACACCCCCTACTGGGGATCAAGCCCACACCCTGGGCATGTGGGCATGTGCCCTTGACCGGAATTGAATCCAGGACCCTTCAGTCCACAGGCCGACACTGAGCCAAACCAGCTGGGGAGCCTGCACTCCTCTTTTACTGGCTAGATCTGAGGGCAGACCTAGTTCTTGATTAAACATCACTATTTGCAGGGGTTGAGGAGTGTGGACATAAGCTTGGACATGTTGATTGCATTAATTTATGGCCCCTTTTGGTGTGGCAGGTGAAGAAGCTAGGAATTGGGAAGAGAAGAGGGTCAGTCCATCTCTCCAAGTCTGAAAATTTGACCTTCAGGATTATTATTTAAGCAGATTTCTCAAGGTAGCAAAGTAGAATTCTATCTAATAATAGACAAACATGGTAATTGACCGTACCTTCGCCACACATCCATTGGTTAATCAGTGCAATATGCAAATTAGCTGCCAACAAAGATGGCGGCTAATTTGCATACTGCAGGCAGGGTGGGACAGCGCCATCACCGCCAAACGGGGGGGGGGGGGGGGGGGGGGCGGGCGGGTGTCTGTGTGCGACCCGACCTGGGGCGGCAGGGTGGTGCAGCAGCGATTGGCCAGCCAGCCCGGCCTCCATTGGGCATCCCGTGTGCGACTCGACCCGGCCGGGCGGGGCAGCAGCGATCCGCTGGCCCGCCCTGGCGTCCCGTGTGCGCGACCCGGGGCGGCGCCCCAACCCCCGATCGGCCCTGCTGTGTGCGCGACCCAGGGAGGCGGGGCAGGCACTGAGGGATCAGGCCTGCCATCTGCTACCTGGGGAGCGGGCCTAAGCCAGCAGGTGGTTATCTCCCGAGGGGTCCCAGACTGTGAGAGGGCACAAGTGGGGCTGAGGGACACCCCCCTTCCCCCGCCAGTGCACAAATTTTTGTGCACCGGGCCTCTAGTATAGTTTATAAAAATAGCTTCTCAGCTTGATTTATAACTTAAATATTTGGACATATGGTATGTGAGCCGCCATAGCCATTCTTGTCCAGGCTCTGCAACTTTAAAACAGTATAGTGCAAGGAGTAACACATTCACACAGATGAAGAGTTTACTTTAGCTGAAACCTTATAGAGTCAGATTTCCAGACGTCTGTGCGGGAATAAATGGTACAAGTCTACAGGCACTATATTCATGTATACAAGAGACACTTTCCTACATCTGGAGGGTCAACATTAAGAAGCTATTTTAATTGTAATGGTTTCAGTGTGATTTTGAAAAGTTTCTTGAATACGGAAGGCAGAAGCGTCAAGTTCAAAGGGACCTTAGTGATCATGCAATCACATTTATTCACTTTTTATAAAACAGAGGTTCTGCCAGATGAAGCAGCCTGACTGCAGGCACAAAGCTAGCGAGCGGGAGGTGGTTTCCAGCTCTGCCCTCTGCCCACGCTTCCACCAGTGCTATTTTCCATGGAGACATCTGCTGCCAGGCAATCCCAGCTACAGCTTTCACTGTTATGTATTAATGCAAGTAAATCCTTTCATTTCAAAATTTGGAGGCACCTAAAAAAACAAATTCTATAAACCAATATTAAATTTTGACTCCAAAATATTCTAAAAAAAAAAAAAAAAGAAGAAGAAAGAAAAAACAAAAAGGTGGGGGGCTCAAAAATCCAACTTCTCTAAGTCACAAGTAAGTACTGGCAATCCTGGATAGTGACTTTTAACTGTTTTCCAGAAATCTGTAGGCAACGTAGGTCTCCCTTCTTAGGACTAAAAATAGCCTTCGCCTGGTCATTTCCTGATTTGACTATTTTATTTTTTACAGTCTATTCCTTTGACTTCTGGTCTCGTGTCGAGACCTTAGCGCTAAACGAAAATCGTGCTCCTGGTTTTGGTTGCAACCGTATTGCTGCGAGCCCATGCCCCCAAACTCCTTACCTTCTAAACCAGAAACCAAAGCACACACTTGGGACACCCAGGGTGCCGGCTCAACGCTAAAATACAACGGAAAAAAACCTTGCTTCCCAGACATCTCTAAATACCGCTAACGGGTTTTTCTTAGCGAGTCTGTGTTAAAATAATGATAAAATTAGAGTCTGTGAAGGGTGCAATCACAAAAGTGAAAGAAACGTTTTTCCACGGAGCCGCTTACCTTCCAGCTCAGAAGCAATCCGCAAGTCCCAGGCTCGCAGGAAGTGATTGCCCTCAAACTCTGAAGAGCGGACGATTTTAACAACAGTAACAAACCTTTTCAAGACACCAAGTGACTTTTAGCCCCTCCCATCCATCGACTACGGCCAACACGGAGGAGCGACTTCATTCCCGGGAAAAAAAAAATGTTCTCCTTGGAGCGGGGCAGCTGCGAAATCCAGCTTTCTGGGCGCGAAGAGGCGGGGAGGGACCCCGAGGACCCGAGGGAAATCTGAAGAGAAAGTGATGTGACCGAGTCGTCGAGGCGGAGACCGGCGCGACCAGGGCCGGGGCTCGCTGTGGGCTCCGGAGCGGCGGTTCTTCCCGGACACTCGCTGAGCCGCGGGGTTCGCGCCGGCGACAGCGGAGGAAGCCCCCGCGCAGCTCCTGGGGCCGCGAGACGCGTCCCGCGGAGCGGTGACCTCCAGAGCGGGTCCCCTTGGCGATCCCGCCTCCTCGGGTCGAGATTCGCGCCTTTAACAGGTTGTCAGAGGGATCCCTCAGGGAGGCTCGCCCAATGGCGGGCCAGGCCGGTGGCCGGAGGCTCCGCCCCCCCGCCCCTCGCGGAGGGCCGCCCCGCCCCTGCCCCGCGCCCGGAGCCGAGGAGAGTAAATACAACAGGAGCGCAAAATGGCGGAACCGCCGAGCTCAGCGCACGGCGCTGCCGCTGCCGCCGCCGCCACCCCCGCCGCCCCCGTCTCGGGGAAAGAACCGTTTGGCAAGCTGCAGACCGCCTCCCGGGACCCACCGGGTCCTCTGTCCGCCAAGAAGGTCCGCACCGAGGAGAAGAAGGCGCCGCGGAGACTGAACGGAGAAGGGGGCAGCGGCGGGAACAGCAGGCAGCTGCCGCCGCCGGTGGCTCCTTCGCCTCAGAGCTACGGCAGCCCCGCGTCTTGGAGCTTCGCCGCGCTGTCTGCCGCCCCCTCCCCGTCCTCCGCTCGGAACAGTTTCTCTTTCTCCGCCGGCACGGCCGTCCCGTCCGCAGCCTGGGCTTCCTCGTCTCCGCCGCTGTCGCGCAAACTGCTGGTCCCTCCTACGTTGCTGCACGCGCAGCCCCAGCCTCAGCCTCAGCCTCTCCCGCCGGCCGCCGCCCCCGCGGCCAACGCCAAGCCGCGCAGGACCAAGGAGAAGCGGGAGAAGGAGAGGCGGAGGCACGGCCTCGGCGGGGCGGGCGAGGCCTGCGGGTCCGCCCGGGAGGAGAACGGGGAGGTGAAGCTGCAGCCGCGAGGTGGGTGCCGGCGCCGGCCGCGGACGGGAGGGCTGCTCCCCGGCCCCCGCCACCCCGTGGCGCTCGCCGCGTCCGGGCTGCAGGCGCGCGGGGGGCCGCGTGCGCCAGCCGGGAGGGGGCGGGAGGCGCCCGGCGCGCGGCGGACGAGGTTGCAGCCCTCGTGGGGACAGGAAATGGAGCCTGTGATTTCGGTCCCAGCGAGGGGCATGGCCGAAACTCGTGTGTTCTCTGTCGCGCTCTGCCTCTCCGCGAATGCGCGGAGGGTTTGCACCATCGGGTCCGGGAGACCCGCCTCGGAGCGTGGGGCTCCGGAGGGAGAGGAGAGGGAGCGGGATCCTCCAGGGTCTGTTCCTGCAAAAAAAGCGCTCGGTGGGTTACTAGACCGTCTAGACCGGATCCTGGAATTCATGTTTGTGAGCAGAAAATCCTGTCAAAAAAAAAAGGGGTGTGGAGAGCCGTGGCGTCAGCTGGGAGCTACCAGAGGCCTGAGCTTTTCATCCCTATTAGGGAAATGAGGTAGCGTGCGGGCCCGGAGCGCGCCGCTGTTTCGTAAGATACCCTCCTCCCTCCCCGCTTCTTCCCGCCCCATAGGCTCGAGTGCTGTGAGTGTTCCTGTTTGAAACACCATCCTGCAGAAAGCTTTTACAGCCATTTTTTTCTTCCCCTTTCTTGCAGCCAAGGATACGACCAGGCGTGTTAAGGTTTGGGGGCCCGAGCAAGTGGCTGCAAAGTGTTTTCGCGTCAGAAAAAGGCCGATTCTTGTAGACGTCCTTGTCGGACAGTTTTAAAATGTAGCTGGCCATATACTTTTCAGAAAGCATTTCTTGGAAATAGATGGTTCTACCTATTCAGCTAGTGGTACACAAGGATCTGACAGGGGTGCAGCATAGAGACTGGTTGAAAACGAGATCCTGATGTGATCAGAAGCTTCAAGCACATCATGGTCTTTAATGTAAATATACACCGATACGGAGTATTGTCACAGTATGTTTGTTTGTTTTGGAAGGAAAAAATGAAATGTCAAAAACGGTTTTAGCGCTGCTGATCTAATGGTAGCTTAACATCATGAAAAATTCTCTGTATATTTGAATTGGAATGGCTACTTTCACAGCTTTTAAAAATGCTGTAAATGAGTATGCAGCAACAGTTACTTCTTTCTTGGTGTTTCTGCCTGTAATAAAGCTTTGACATCTAAGCATAGCCATCTGGTACTCCTGCACAAGGTAAAGATCTCTCAGCTTTGGAGAATGTTGCTTCTCAGAAAGTGTTTTTTATACTACTTTTCGTCTGGAATTATAATTGGTTAGTATTTTAAAGTTATTTTGTTTTTTTTTATTGGTTACATTTAAAAGTTTTAAGTGCCTGGAAGTCTGTGCATTGCGATGTATAAACTGTTTGCTTTTCTAAAGTTCTTTGAATGAGGAAGTGAATCTGAGTATACCGTTGTCAGTGTATTGGAATGGCTGAAAATAAGCATTCTTCAACAATTCTGACTTTAAAATGGCCCTTAAAGTGAAATGGCTGTTAAAAGAAAAAATTTTCTAGCCTTTTCAATTACACTTAAAATCCTCCATTTGAAGGCTACAGCTTATCTAATTAAGTCTGAATATAAGCAATGATACCTTTACATTAAGATGTGGGGAAGATGTTTTTCCATGACCTATTTAGGTTTTTTTGATTAGTGACTACATACATATTAACACTTGTAAGATTTTCATTTTTTAAAAAATATATTTTTATTGATTTTAGAGAGGAAGGGAGAAGGAGAGAGAGAGAAACATCAATGATCAGCTGCTTCTTGCACGCCCCACGCTGGGGATTGAGCCCACAACCCAGGCATATGTCTTGACCCGGAATTGAACTGTGATGCTCAACCAGGCAGATTTCCTTCCTTCCTTCCTTCCTTCCTTCCTTCCTTCCTTCCTTCCTTCCTTCCTTCCTTCCTTCCTTCCTTTCTCTTTCTCTCTCTCTCTCTCTCTCCCTCCCTCCCTTCCTTTTTTTTCAGAAATGCTATTTTATTGAGGAAAAAAACCTAAAAAATCAAAGAGGATAGCTTTTCAGTGTCTTGATGGTAAATTTAATGGTGAAAATATTTCCCTCTTAATTTGGAAAGTGCTTGTATCCTTCTAAAACCTGATATACTAAATTAAGGTTTTGTTTTAATCAATTAAGAAGATTCTTAAGCAACAGTATTATTGAAATGGCAAGATTATATACATGCATTCAATCCTATATAATAAAACCCTAATATTCAAATTGACCGAACAGTGAAATGACCGGTCGCTATGATGCGCACTGACTACCAGGGGGCAGACGCTCAACACAGAAGCTGGGCTCATGGCTGCTGAGTGCAGTGGCTGTGGCAGCAGCACTAAGGACCCCTTGGGGGATGTCTGCTTGCCTGCTTAGGCCCGCTCCTAGACTGCGAGAGAGCGCAGGTGGGACTGAGGCCCCCCACCCTCCAGTTCACGAATGTCGTGCACTGGACCTCTAGTATAGTTATAATTGCAAATATAAAAATCCTAATATGTAATACAGTTCTTTTTTCTCTGTGCTTTTTGTAAAAATCTTAGTGAATGGGTAACCAGGTGTTTTGTTTTAGGTATATATATTCCTATTTTTAGTGTTATTCTAACTTGGATAGTTCACCTGGATAGCACATAGGATAGTTTAGTGAGCCCTCTCAGTTATCCCATAGCTCACTGATTGAACAATCTGAATCGGAACCATAAGTTAGGTATTAAGACACTGAAACAAGGAATAGATCTTTCAAAAACAAAAATCCAAAAGATTTAGCCTCTCAATTTCGTTAAGCAATTAAGCTCCTTTATTTGTATTAGAGTTGTTTTTTGCAAGTCTTTAGTAGGAACTGCTAGTTTTTTACATTGGCTACCATTCTAACAAGTTATTTGAGTCAGAAACATGATAATTTGTTTTTGTTAACCTCATAACAAATTAAAAGGTGGGTGAATTCAGATACAGAAAGGATCATTGACAGTAGATTTGAAAGTTAAGACTGATAAACAAGAGAATTATAAAAGCATACCAGTCTAGGCCCACTTAGCATATGGATTGATGCTTTACACACCCAAAGCCTCTGTCATAGTACTGCAGCTATCTTGCATGATAGCCTGAGTTATCAAGTAAAAGTTAAGTTTGTTATAAAAAAATGTGCAGAACATTTTAGATTTTTAAAACAAAATAACCAGGCTTTGGTGCTTACAGAGGTAACCTGCTGAAGAGTTCACAGCCCATGTAAGACTAACTTACTGAATCAGTAAATATGGAAGTAAAAGTGGGACATGTACTAAAGGTATCCAACATTCAGAGTTATAGTATAACAACAACAGAACAAACATATTAGATAACAAATGCCTTATCTGATTCCAGTAACCAATAAAACTTGTATAGATCAGTGTTCCCTTCGGCAGCACATATACTAAAATTGGAACAATACAGAGAAGATTAGCATGGCCCCTGCGCAAGGATGATAAGCAAATTCGTGAAACATTCCATATATTTTTTTGGGGGTGGGGAGGACTTACATAGATCATCTAATTTTTGTTAGTTTTTGCTTTGCATTTATTAGCTTTTTTTTTCCTTAGAATGACCATGTGATATATCCCAAGACAGAACCAGAACATTTTAACTGAATTTTTTACTTGAAAGTGTAGTTATAGAATTTGACTGTAATGAAAATAGAGGCTTTTCTTAGAATGGAATAATTGGAGGTATGTAAATGCCAGTGATTTTAAAGTTTAGCATAGATGTTCAAAGGTTTTTAAGAACTAGATTATTCCCCATCTTTCTAATATTGTTATTCCACAATTTTAGGGTAAATTCATATTCAGAGTTTTTATCATTATGATCAAATAAATATTTGTTACTCCTGAGATAGTTTATTATAATTTTATTTTCTTGTGTAACCTTTTGTTTTTAATGCCTAATTTTTTCATTTGCTTAGTTTTGTCTAGAAAAGTCTTTCTGTACCCTCCAGCAGCTTCATAAAATGTTTCTCAGTACAATTTTCCACATGGTCAGGTCTGTCAGATATGCTTACCAGTTACATTTGTTCCTGTAGTTATTATCCATCCTTTTTGTAGCTGTCCTTCCAGCTTTGGTCTGGATTGTTTCTTTTTAGGCCTGCTGCAGAGTTGTCATCTTGGGACTTCTCTTAGCTGACATTCTGGGAATTTCTTTCACTTTAGTTGAGTCCTTTTTTTTCTTGATCCCATGCCTTCCTTTTGGTTTATTCATTTTATTTTATTTTTAAAATACATTTCTTTATTGATTTCAGAGAGGGGGAGAGAGAAACATCAATGATGAGAGAGAATCATTGATCAGCTGCCTCCTGCACGCCCCCCATTGGGGATCGAGTCCACAACCCGGGCATGTGCCCTTGGTCGGAATTGAACTCGTGACCTCCTGGTTCACGGGTTGATGCTCAGCCACTGAACCACATGGGCCAGGCTCTGCAGCTTCTTTTTCTAAATTTAATTTTTAAATTACATTTAGTGTACACTATTATATTGGTTTCAGGCGTACAACCCCATGATTAGACATTTATATAACTTAAATGGTAATTCTGATAAATGCAATGCCCATCTGATACCATATATAGTTATTACAATATTATTGACTATATTCCCCATGCTGGACTTTACATCCCTGTGACTGTTCGATATGTACCAATTTGTATTTCTAATTCCTTCACCTTTTTCACCCATCTCCCCAACCCCTCTCCCATCTGGCCACCATCAAAATGTTCTCTGTATGTGTGAGTTTGTTTCTGTTCTGCTTGTTTGTTTATTTTGTTTTTTAGATTCCACATATAAGTGAAATCATCTGGCATTTATCTTTCTCTGATTTATTTCACTTAGCATGATTCTCTCTAGGTCAGCGATTTTCAATCTTTTTCATCTTACGGCACACACAAACTAATTACTAAAATTCTGTGGCACATCAAAAAACATATTTTTTGCCGATCTGACAAAAAATAGGTATAATATTGATTCATTCACACAGGACGGGTATTGTATTGGCTGTTGTCATTTTTTAATTTGGCAGTCTAAGGGAAAAGAGGTCTGCGCCCTGACTAAATAGTCAGGTTTTGCATGTTTTAAAAATTCTTACTTTCCCTGCACACCAATGTCCCACTGCACACTGGTTGAAGATAGCTCTAGGTCCATTCATTTGTTGCAGATTTTTTTTCTTTTTTATGGCCGAATCATATTCTATTGTATATGTGCACCGCGTCTTCTTTATCCATTTATCTATTGATGGACACTTAGGGTTGCTTCCATACCTTGGCTATTGTAAACAACCTATACTAATAAAAGGGTAATATCCTAATTAGACTGGATAGACTGCATGTCTTCCGGACGTCATTCTGGATGTCCTTCCTGACAAAGCCAGGGCCCGGGCGGCATCGCTCGGGTGCCTGCAGCCGGCCTGGGCAGCGCCACCCACGGTCCCAGGAGCCAGCCTGGGCAAAGCTGCCCGGGGTCCCGGGTGCCTGCAGCCAGCCTGGGTGAAGCCGGCCCAGGTCCTGGGTGCCTGCAGCCAGCCAGAGGGAGGGAAGCCTGGGTCCTGGGTGCAGGGGCTGAGGCAGAAGCAGTTAGGGGCGATCAGGCAGGCAGGTGAGCAGTTAGGGGTGATTAGGCAGGCAGGCAGAGGCGATTAGGGGAGATTAAGCAGGCAGGCAGGCGAGCAGTTAGGAGCCAGCGGTCCCGGATTGTGAGAGGTGCAGGCCAGGCTGATGAACCCCCCTCCCATGCACGAATTTCGTGCACAGGGCCTCTAGTGTTCCAGTAAACATCTTTCCGATTTAGTGTTTTGGGTTTCTTCGGATAAATACCCACAAGTGGAGTTGCTGGGTCCTTCTTTGCCTCTTCTTATACTCTTTGTTTTAAAGTCTATTTTTATCTAATATAAGTATTGCTACCCCAGCTTTATTTTGTTTTGTTCCCATTTACATGAAATATGTTTTTCTATCCCTTTAGTTTCAGTTTATTTGTATCTTTTGCTCTGAGGTGAGTCTCTTGTAAATTGCATATATAAGGGTCTTATCAATTCAATTACCTTATGTCTTTTTTTTCCTATTGTTGACACTATTACAGATATCACCCGTTTTCCCTCACCTGATGTCTTATTTTTTAAAGAATAATTTATTGATTTTTAGATAGATATAGGAAAGGGGGAAAGAGAGACAGAGAGAGAGAGAGAAACATTAATGTGAGAGTGAAACATCAATCTGCTGCCTCCTGTTTGCCCACCAAGTGGGGATTGAGCCCGCAATCTGGGCATGTGCCCTGACTGGGAATCTAACTGGCAGCCCTTTGGTGCACAGGAAGGCACCCAACCAACTGAACCACCCTAGCCAGGGCACCCCCACCTTATGTCTTTTGATTGAAGCATTTAATCCATCTGCATTTAAAGTAATTGTTGACAGATATGTATTTAATGCCATTTTATTATTCATATTTTTTATCTTTTTCTTTTCTTTTTCTTAAAGAAGACTTTAATATTTAATACTGGTTTGGTGATCATGAACTAACTCCTTTAGCAATTTTTTTTTGTCTGGGAAGCTCTTTGTCTTTTGATTCTAAATGATAGCTTTGCTGCATAAAATAATTTTGGTTGTAGGTCCTTGCTTTCATCACTTTGAATATTTTGTGCCAATCCCATATAGGTGTTCTTTTTTAGGTAACTAACTGCTTTTCTCTTGCAGCTTTTAAGATTCTCTCTTTGTCTTTAACCTTTAGCATTTTAATTTTGATGTGTCTTGGTGTGGGCCTCTTTGGGTTCATCTTGTTTGGGACTCTGCATGTCCTGGACTTGTATGTTTATTTCCTTCACTAGGTTAGGGAACTTTTCTGTGATTGTTTTTTTCAAATAGTCTTTCAGTTTCTTTTTTTTTTTTTTTTTTTTTAATATATTTTATTGATTTTTTACAGAGAGGAAGGGAGAGAGATAGAGAGTTAGAAACATCGATGAGAGAGACATCGATCAGCTGCCTCCTGCACATCTCCTACCGGGGATGTGCCCGCAACCCAGGTACATGCCCTTGACCGGAATCGAACCTGGGACCTTTCAGTCCGCAGGCCGACGCTCTATCCACTGAGCCAAACCGGTTTCGGCGTCTTTCAGTTTCTTGCTGTCTTCTCCTTCCAGCACCCCCATGAAGCAAACGTTGGTATGGTTGAAGTTTTCCTAAAGGCTCCTTACATTATCCTCTTTTTTTTTTACTGTTATGATTTTTTTTTTTCTGCTTCCTTAGCTTTCAAATTGCTGATTTGATTCTCTGCTTTCTCTATTGTTAATTTTCTGTAATTTATTTATTTCAGTTAGTATATCCTTCATTTCTGACTGGATGTTTGTTATGATTTCCATGTCTTTTTCTATGCTGTTGAAGTTCTCACTCAATTCCTTAAGCATCCTTATAATCATTGCTTTGAACTCTGTATCTGGTAGTTTGCTTGACTTGATTTCATTTAGTACTTTTTCTGGAGATTTCTTTTGTTCTTTCATTTGGAACCTGCTTCTTTGTCTCTCCATTTTGGCTGCTTCCCTGTGTTGGTTTCTATGTATTAGGTATAGCTGATATGTTTCCTGTACTTGGTAGAGTGGCCTTGTTTATTAGTTGTCCTGTAGGGCCCAGTGGTGCAGCCTCCCTGGTTACCCGAGCTGCGTGCTCCAGCTGCATTTCGTGTGGGTTGTGTGTACTATAATATTGTAGTTGAGCCTTGATTATTGTTGGCATGTCACTGGGAGGAATTGGCAACCCATCAGCTGCAAGGACCAGCTGTGATTACAGTGCAAGAGCTGCTATGCAGGGTCTGAATCCATGGAGCAGGACTTGCTTCATTGAGGCTCTGGTACCCACTGAGTCCACCTCTTGAATGTCTCACTTGTAGAGGTGGCTGGGTTGTAATCCAGTGTGGTCTGAAGCTGTCCACTGGGTGCACTGGCTTTGGGACCTCCTGGGAGGTGCAAGGTCAGTCACCCCCTGTGCCCTGCCTGGGGCCACCTGACATGAGCTGATCTCCAGATGACTGCTACTTGCACTGGGCTTAGAGGTTCCCTGGAAGAGGCCAAGCTGCAAATTGAGGTTGGCCTCCTCTAGTGCCTAGGCCTGGTGCCACTTAGTAAGAGAGATGAGGGATACAACAGCAGGATGCTGCTTATTTGAGAGATTTTAGCAAAGAAGTATGAGCCAAGAGAGGCTGTTTGTATGGAAAAGCCACTGGAAATGGCTTGTGAGGGCCAGCAAGTTGGGGTGGGGCCTGGTCTCTGAGAATCACCAGTGTTAGCAAGGTTAATGGAGACTCAGATATGGCATCTCCCTGCTGGCTCTGAGAGGGGAGGGCTCAGAAAAGGAACAGTGGGCCCTAGCCGGCTTGGCTCAGTGGATAGAGCGTCAGCCTGCGGACTGAAGGGTCCTGGGTTCGATTCCGGCCAAGGGCACATGCCTGGGTTGTGGGCTCGATCCCCAGTAGGGGGCGTGCAGGAGGCAGCCGATCAATGATTCTCTCTCATCGTTGATGTTTCTATCTCTCTCTCCTTCTCTCTTCCTCTGTGAAATCAATAAAGAAATATATTTAAAGCCGTAACCAGTTTAGCTCAGTGGATAGAGCGTTGGCCTTCGAACTGAAAGGTCCCGGGTTCGATTCCGGTAAAGGGCATGTACCTTGGTTGCGGGCACATCCCCAGTGGGAGGTATGCAGGAGGCAGCTGATCGATGTTTCTTTCTCATCAATGTTTCTAACTCTCTATCTCTCTCCCTTCCTCTCTGTAAAAAAATCAATAAAATATATTAAAAAAAAGAAAAGAAAAGAAAAAGAACAGTGGCTTCTGTCCTTGCTCTGAAGCCAGACAATTTAGTTCCCTCGCATATGTCCCTGGCACATTTCCAGCTGCTGTCCCATTGCTAGAGCTCAGAGCAAGTGAGTTCAAATAAGTCCATGCTCAGGCCCTTTAAGAGTAATGTCTGGGTCTCAAGGAGCTTTGGTCTCATGCAGCCATAATCCCCACTGGTTTTCACAGTCAGAAGTTATGGGTACTTCTCTTCCAGCAATATTCCTCCTGATGTTTAACTGCCACATGTGGGTATGGGACTAACCTGTTCCCAGTCTCATTGTGTCTTCTTTTATAACCTTAGTTATAGGACTTGTGTTCAGTTAGATTTCAGGCATTCTGAATGATGGTTGTTCTGTGATTTTGTTGTAATTTTGATATGGTTGCGGGAGGTTCTGAGTACTGCATTTACCTGGACTGCCATATTGACCAGAACCTCTATTGATGTTTTTGATATAATGACTACACACCTTCAACTTATTTTTCATTGAACTGTTTAACTTTATTTGAACTTGAAGGCATATTCCAAGACCCTTTTTCCTGTGTTATGAAACTAATATGATCCTATTGCAGCAACTTAGAAACTTTTGTCACATAAAATAATGGCTTTTAATAATTTGAACTATTGTGTTTCACTCTGTTTTCTGAATGTGTATATTAGTTATAAATATTTTTAAAATGTGGGAGCTATAAAGGCAGGAGGTATATGTGGGAAATCTCTGTACCTTCTGTTCAATTTTTATATGAACCTAAAACTGCTCTGAGAAAAGTCTACAAGTAAGTATACTTATAAATAAGTTCTATAAAAACTGTAGGTTATGCCATATTATAGTTTTGTTTCCTGAGAAGCTAATATCATTTTGTAAAATATTTGTGTTTTGCGATTGTAGTAGATTTATAGTATGTCATATTCTTTATACATGCCATTAAAATTTTATAGTTGTTTTAAATATGTGTGGTTAGAAGTCAGGATTGTGGTTAACCTTCAGGGAGTTGCATTAAGACTAGAAGAGAGTCCTGGCAGGTATGGCTGAGGTGGTTGAGCATTGTCTCGTACACCAGGGAGTCACAAGTTCAATTTCTGGTTGGGCACATACCTGGGTTGCGGGTTCACTCCATGCTTGGTGTGCATGTCGGAGGCAACCTATCAATATTTCTCACATGGATCATCCGATGTTTCTTGCCCTCCCTCTCCTTTCCTCTTTCTCTAGAATTAATGAAAAACATATAATTGGTTAAGGATTTAAAAAAAATAAAAGACTAGAAGGGAGTGCAGAGTGGTTCTGAGGTGCTTGTTCATTTTTTTGTGAAAATGTAGCTGTATACTCGGGCTCTTTCTGTATGTATATTATACTTTAGTAAACTTTAAAGTTTAATAGTTACTGATATAGAACTTTAGGGTAATAAGATTAATAGAGGTAACTGGAAAATGAAATGATGAAATTTCAGATGACTTAC
Organism: Myotis yumanensis; assembly: GCF_028538775.1. Lineage (NCBI taxonomy): Eukaryota > Metazoa > Chordata > Mammalia > Chiroptera > Vespertilionidae > Myotis > Myotis yumanensis. Next base: position 69,331,479 of record NW_027223760.1, on the reverse strand, counting down.
TCATTTGTGATTTTAAATATGTAAATAGTTTGTTTTTAAAAATGTGTATTTAGAAAATAATAACTTATATATGTGTCTAAGCTCCAGCTCTTTGTAATAACATTATGTGGATGTATAACAGGATTTTAAGGACTTTAAATATCAAAAAGTAAGAGTAGCAAACTAATGTGAAATGTGAAAACAGCGTATTCTATAATTTAAGTTATATGTGAACAGATGTTCACCTCTGTAACCTAACTCTTTTCTTATACTCAGCAGTGCATATTTGTTAAGTCAATGAATCCCTGTCCCCTCATCTGCTTTCAGTATTATCACTTTACGAAAAGCACATTGTTGCCGAAACCTGTTTGGCTCAGTGGATAGAGCGTCGGCCTACGGACTGAAAGGTCCCGGGTTCAATTCTGGTCAAGGGCATGTACCTGGGTTGCGGGCACATCCCCAGTGGGATACGTGCAGGAGGCAGCTAATCGATGTTTCTCTCTCATCGATATTTCTAACTCTCTATCTCTCTCCCTTCCTCTCTGTAAAAAATCAATAAAATATATTAAAAAAAAAGAAAAGCACATTGTTAGTTTTATAAAATGAAAATATCTTAATTTGAATTTTTTTGTTATTATTAATGACTATCTTTTAAGAAGCCTATTAAATACTTGGGTTTAATTTTTTTTTTTTTAAGTATATTTTATTGATTTTTTACAGAGAGGAAGGGAGAGAGATAGAGAGTTAGAAACATCGATGAGAGAGAAACATCGATCAGCTGCCTCCTGCACATCTCCCACTGGGGATGTGCCCACAACCCAGGTACATGCCCTTGACCGGAATCGAACCTAGGACCTTTCAGTCTGCAGGCCGACGCTCCATCGACTGAGCCAAACCGGTTTCGGCTTGGGTTTAATTTTTTGAGAATTATCTATTTAAGTCTACACTTGAGTTAATTGATTTTGGTAGCCACTAGTATGTGGCTATTGAACACTTAACATGGTGCTAGTTTGAATTAAAATGTGCTATAAGTATAAAATATGCACTGAATTTTGAAATCTTATTATGAAAAAAGAATGCAGACTAACACAATATTAATTTTTTAGTGTTGGTCTTATTTTGGAATGTTTTAGATATGTTGGTTAAATAAAATATATTATTAAAATTAATTTCACCCTTGTAAATTTACATGTGTTGTAAACATTATATTTCTATTGGACAATATTGATTCAGTAATTTGATCATTAGGTGATTTGGGCCTGAATGAGTGTAGAAAGGAAAGTAAGGAGGGGTTTAAGTAAGAAAGTATGCAGTATGCATATCTGTATCTATGTATATAATCTATATATATAAAAGGCTAATATGCTAAGTGTCAACCGTCTGGCCGGTCGTTATGACGCACACCGACCACCAGAGGGCAGATGCTCAACGCAGGAGCTGCCATGATGCACACAGAGAAATGGCACCACAGACCTGGTGCCCACAAAGCAACACTTGGCTTCCCCCAAGTGGGACACAGGCCCAACACCACCCTGGAGCGACACCCCACCACATTGCAGCTGCGCTGCAGAGACCCCATGGTGCAAAATGTGGCCCATAGCCCAGAAACGGTGGCTGTGGGTGCTGGGTAATGATGTCATATAGCCACGCCCGGCTACTTCTCCGTAGGGATGACTAGCCTCCTTGCAGTTTCTTCAGCCCAGGAACATGACTTGCTTTATAGCCAGGTGCAAACATTTCATACTTTAACCAAATGCCTGTGAAGTGTTTTCTTGTGCCTCATCTCATTTGATCCTCGCAGAAGTCCTGGAGTAGGTAGATAGGAGACTTGGTGGAATCCTATTTTCTTTTCATTAGCTGGAAAACAGAGATTTAGAAAGCTTAAAACTTGACCTGACTGAAAAGAAGTGGTGGACCTTGAAAATGACTTCAGGTTTTCTCACTGCGCAGAATATAGTCAAACACTGCTGCAGTTAAATATTTTACCTTTTGTTCTCCCAGTGTGATCTACAATAATAATGTGCTTCATGTTGATATAATTACTGCTATGTTGCTGACAATTACGTGAAAGAGAAATTGGGGTGCTTCACTGGGCTGGAAAAAGTTTACATCAGAAAGCAGGTCTAATTAAGCAAGTTTATTCTATATCTATAAAAGGGTAAGTTGACTCGCGCATGTGCAATACATATAAAGCTCTCACTGGCGCCAGTCGCACACGAATGTTTCAATCTGTCATTGTTAATCGTGAATTTGGTTGACATTTCTATTACAGAGAAAGTACAAATAGTGATATTAAAATATTTCCTCTAATTAATTTCCTTTCGGTGTGCACAAATTCGTGCACCGGGCCTCTAGTAACTATGTAATTTCTGCTACATTGAAGGATATCTTGTGGTTTTTTTGTGCTTATATTGTGGCTTTGTAAACAATCGTATGCTTTTTGAGGATAAGGACTATGTCACTATTTTTACATTCTTCTCTACTCTTTTGCTAGGTACATAGGTGCTTGAATAAATATGAATTAATAGGACATCAAGTCTCTCTATATAAAAGCCTAAGTAACTGTTACGACCAGACGACTGGACAACCTGCTGGTAGCTATGATGTGCACTGACCACTGGGGGCAGGCGCTCAATGCAAGAGCTGTCCCCTGGTGGTCAGTGCCCTACCACAGTCAACCTCCCGCGGTCAGCCAAACTCCCGTGGTCCGTCCCCCTGGCTGGCTGGTCCTAGTCGGCCCTGATGGGCCCCAGTCAGGACTGGGCGAGACAGCCCTGATTGGCCCCAATTTCCGGCCAGGCCGGGGGACCCCACCTGCGCACAAATTCATGCACCGGACCTCTAGCAATTTTATAGACTCTAAGTATGAATTACTAGATTATAGACAATAATTCCTAGAGTTTTTATACCTGTTACTAGTGGCCCAGTGCACGAATTTGTGCACCTTTAAAGAACTGTGGGCCACGAGGCTGCGCTGGGCACAGAGGCGGGTCTCAGCCCATCCTCCGCGCCCACACCTGGCACCTCCCCCTGCAGCCCCCAGTCCCTTGTCTGCCGGCAGCCCTGCTCCTGCTGCTGCTGACAGCACTGGCACCGCTTGCACCCGCTGATGGTGCAGAGCAGTTGGGGCTGCCGCCAGCAGTGGGTGCAAGCGGGGCCGGTGCCGTCAGCAGGTGGGAGTGGCGGCTGCTGGCCCCTATCACCCCTCAGGAGCTGGGGGAGGTGGAGAAGCCCTTAAGGGTGATTGGGGCCGGCAGCCGCCACTCACACCCACTGACGGTGCTGAGCGATTGGGGCGGGGAGTGGCACCGGGTGCCGGCAGCAGGTGCAAGTGGGCCGGCGCTGGCAGTGGGTGCGAGCAGCAGTTCCAGCGCCAGCAATGGATGCAAGCGGGACCATCACCAGCAGCGGGCGTGAGAGGCGGCTACCAGCCCAAATCACCTCAGGAGCAGGGTGAGGTGGAGAAGCCCTGGGGGGCAGTTGGGGCCGGCTGCCATCACTCACACCTGCTGACAGTGCTGAGCAATCTGGCGGAGGGCCGGCGCCAGGTGCTGGCAGCAGGTGCAGCGGGTGTGAGCGCCGGGCAGGAACCATGGCACGCAGGAGCAAAGAATTTTCAGTAAACACCAGAGGCTCGCCCCAATGACAGCGACCGACCGGCGTCCCACCTTGGTCTGATGCCCCCGCTCACCTGCTCCACCATCCTGCTGTGGCCGATGCTCACCATGTTGCACCAACGCCCCCTGGTGGTCAGCGCACATCATAGTGACCAGTTGTTTGGTTGTTTGGTTGTTTGGCTGTTTGATCCATTTGTATATTAGGGTTTTATATATATAGATAGATTTTACTATAATATCACCAGCCAGCCAGATCAGTCATACCCTTTTTAAAAGGTGCAAGGTTAAGGGAACTAACATCTGGTAGTATATAATAGGCTCTAGGTCAGCCGTGGGCAAACTACGGCCCGAGGGCCGATCCGGCCTGTTTGAAATGAATAAAACTAAAAAAAAAAAAAGACCATACCCTTTTATGTAATGATGTTTACTTTGAATTTATATTAGTTCACACAAACACTCCATCCATGCTTTTGTTCCGGCCCTCCGGTCCAGTTTAAGAACCCATTGTGGCCCTCGAGTCAAAAAGTTTGCCCACCCCTGCTCTAGGTAGTCAGTATATCTTTTTTTAGTTAGTCGTTATAGTAACCTATGAGAAAGGTGTCAACTACCATTTTACAGATTAGGAAACTGAGATTGAGTAATTTTTCCATTGTTATGTTACCAACCTAGATATGCCCAACTTCAAAGCTTGTACTTTTTCCATTGTAGTTTACTGTATTGATTAAAGTTAGTCAGTTTTTTTAAGTGATTTAAAGTTAGTCTAATATTGTGGTTGACGTGAAGTAAGTGAAAAATAATCTTAAGAATAAAATGTATACTAAATTTTGTTAGTTTCTTATGTGTATTATGTAGTCTATGTTAAGTATAGGAAAGGGAATTTTAGAAATTGCACCATAGTTCATTGGAAAAATTCTATAGTAGTTGAAAACATTTCCTTTTTTGTGTTTCAGATAAAATCAAAGAAAAAATTAAAGAGAGAGATAAGGAAAAAGAGAGAGAAAAAAAGAAGCATAAAATAATGAATGAGATCAAGAAAGAAAATGGAGAAATAAAGATGTTGCTGAAAAGTAAGTTTATATTCAGTGATTTTAGTTGTACTGTATTGTATTGTTCAGTATACTTACTGGCTTAGTGAATAAAATAAGAAATGTTATTTGTTGCTGAATTTTTCTAAGAATAAACTGGTCAGGCCCTGGCCGGTTTGGCTCACTGGATAGAGCGTCGGCCTGGGGACTGAAGAGTCCCGGGTTCGATTCCGGTCAAGGGCATGTACGTTGGTTGCGGGCACATCCCCAGTAGGGGGTGTGCAGGAGGCAGCTGATTGATGCTTCTCTCTCATCGATGTTTCTGACTCTGTATCCTTCTCCCTTAAAGTATAAAATATACTTTAAAAAAAAAAAAGGAATAAACTGGTCAGAAAATGAAACTTTAATAGTAGGGAGTTTGAATCTGTATAGTAAATATGTGTTTAGTATATTTATTTAGTGAATCATTAAAAAGTATTAAAGGGTTAAGGTTCATTAAACTGTTAGGTTCCCTAAATTATTTAAAAATAGGTTATCTAATTTTGTGTTTGCATTACTAGTCTCATTCATATTTAGATTATCTAAAATAAAAGGCTAAAGCTATTTTTAGCTTGATAGGGATGGTGAAATAAGTGAGCTTACAAATATTTGATGTAATCAGATCATAGTCAGGGATTTGGAGGGAACAATTTACTCTGAGCTAATTTAGAATAAATCTGAACTATTTCAAGAGAATTTGTGGTAGCATACAAGTAAGGACAGTGTTAAATCCACTCAGCAAGGTAAGAAGAAGAATCATGGCATTTGGTTGCTAGACAGCTAATAAATTCTTTAGCTTCCCTATCAAGTTGACAATATGCAGAGCAAAACATTTTCACTTTGATTAATTTTTTATGTTGAATTTATGTGTTGATAAGCCTTTATATCTACATAAAGGAGAAAAGACCATAGCTCTGCATGTGCAATGAAATAACTGGTTAATTTATATTATTTCGGATAAACAGCATTAGATTCTGTATTTTCATTTCATTCTTTGTCATGTTTCCAGATGTTCTTGATGGCACTTTATTTGATCTCTGTTTTCTACTTGTAAGAACTTTATTTTCTGTAAAATTATGTTGACCTTGAAGAAACATGTCAGAGGTTAACTTGATGGCTACTTAGTTAATGCTCATTGTCCTTTTGTTCTATCTCTTTTGCCATGTATTTTATCTATGTTGTCTAATTAGATTGTAAGCCTTTGAGGCAGGAGTCAAATCTACCACACCAATGCTGTCTGCACAGCGGCTAATGATTAATGCTGGAAATGTTAACTTTACCCTGTTGATTAATTCAAATAGCAGTTATTTTTTCTTATCGATTTAAATGTACAGTGATGTAAATTCCTGCCATACAGTAAAATGTTAGATTCCTGACATACAATTAATGTTAAATATGTGAATCTAGAGATTACAGATGCAAACAAAATTTAAAATAACCTTAAAAATGAAAGTGTTTTTTCCCCCCAGTAATATGAGATAATAACCTTGAGTTTAAAGTAGATGAAGAATTTAGGAGATATTTTTAACTGAGTTAAACTGAAACCTAGTGTTGATAAGGGAAATAAAATGATGTATATTTGAAAATGAATTGGTGACCTTTGGAGTGACAAGGGGAAAATGCATTTACTGTAAAGTGGAAGTAAGTAATACTGTAATTACTGCCTTACATGGTTGTAAGTGCCAACGACAGTGTCTGGCCCACAGATATTTAATATTAATAAATGGATGAGAATTTTGTAAACATGTATGAAAGATTAACTCTTGTGATTAAAAAACAACAAAACTCTTCTCTTCATTTGCTAGTATGTAGACAATTAAATGAATAAGAACTTGATTCATTTTGGGAAACAGTACCTGTCCCATGGTAAGCACCAAGTGTTAGCTATTGCTGTTATATAGCAAAAACAGTTTGCCCTGTGTGTGTGGCCATTTCCCAAGAGAGCCTTCATCAGGGAAAGGTATCCTTTGTTACTGGTGTTCTGGAGCAGCATCGATTTGGTGGGGACAGTATACTCTTATGTATAACTGTGTGCCTTTTTTTTTTGGCGGGGGGGGGGGGGGGGGACGGCTTTAACTTTTATCTTCTCTTTATAATTTTCTCCTAATGTTAATGTAAGCTGTGGCACACAGGCATTGATTGTTTGTTGATGGCACTGGAACATCTAAAATAGAGGCTAATAACTCTTACAATAATCTCATTTCCTCCAGATTTTCATTAAAAGCCGAAATAAGTTGAATATGACTAGAGATGTATACACAGTTTTATATTTATATATATATATATATATATATATGCTAAAAAATTTTATTAATCCAGAAATCTTCTAAATGTTGAAAACATTATTAAAATAGTTCAAAGGAACAAATAGATTCGAATCATAAGCTTTAATTTTGCTCAGTCTTTTATATTAATGTCTACCAACTACTTTTTCTGAGCATACTTATGTGTTCCAGCCTTTTCTTTTGTTATTGATATTCTTTTGTTATTTTATATTGGTAAGAACATAGATGTTGTAATTATAATATATTTTATTATAGCATATCAAAGAAGCTTGCTGAAGAGTAGGTGGAATAGGGGTTAAAGAAGCCAATGTCCAAGGTTATTGGTAGTGTACTAAAGGTCACAGGTAGGTAAATTATGTTAGGAAGAGTGAAAATATTAACAGGTGAAAAAAGCAGTCATTTTCCAAGGACCAAGGGTTGAACATAATTAAGCTAATTACTACTACTTTCTTATGTATGATAATAGTTATATATAGATTGATTCCTATATTAGATATGAAATCAGATTTCATCTTTTTTTTAATTAACACTAAAGTATACTAAGGTTAATGGCAGTAATTAATGCCAGTTAATTTGTGTTCTTAAAGGTTGTTTTTTTAAAAATACATATATATATATTTATAATTTATAAATATATATTATTGTAATGCATACAGTTTGTATCTCTGTGTATGGGTTTTTTTCTGTCTCTTTGTGCCTCTTTCTGGCTGTGTATGTGTCTGCATTTTTCTCTGTGTCAGGTTCTCTCTCTAGCTCTCTGTCTGTGCTGCTCTTTGTATGTGTCTCTGGGATCCACTGTATGCATGTGTTTGTGGACCTGTGGGAGGAGGGTCCCCAATCAACCTTTCACTGTTACACTTTGTTGTTGTTGTTTTTTCATTGATTTTTAGAGAGAGTGGGAGGAAGGAGGGGAGGAAACAGAGAGAGAAACATCAATGTGAGAGAGACACATCGATTGGTTGCCTTCCACACATGCCCCAACCAGGGCCAGGGATTAGCCTGGAACACTTTAGTCCATGGGCTGATGCTCTATCCACTGAGCCAAACCCATTAGGGCTACTGTTATACATTTTGAGGGTCCCAATTACATAGACAGTAATTCTATCTATATAAAAGCCAAAGTGACCATCGCAACTGAACAGACGACCAAACATGCTGCGTGGGGCGACCAGGCCGGCACAGGGGTTAGTGAGGGGCGACCAAACGACCGAGCAGCAGGCTGCATGGGGTGACCCGGCTGGCAGGGGGGTTAGTGAGGGGTGACCAAATGACTCAGCAGCAGGCAGCGTGGGGTGACCTGGCTGGCAGGGGGGTTAGTGAGGGGTGACCAAACGATCCGAGCAGCAGGCTGCATGGGGTGACCCGGCTGGCAGGGGGGTTAGTGAGGGGTGACCAAATGACTGAGCAGCAGGCAGCGCGGGGTGACCTGGCTGGCAGGGGGGTTAGTGAGGGGTGACCAAATGACTGAGCAGCAGGCAGCGTGGGGTGACCTGGCTGGCAGGGGGGTTAGTGAGGGGTGACCAAACGACCGAGCAGCAGGCTGCATGGGGTGACCCGGCTGGCAGGGGGGTTAGTGAGGGGTGACCAAATGACTGAGCAGCAGGCAGCGCGGGGTGACCTGGCTGGCAGGGGGGTTAGTGAGGGGTGACCAAATGACTGAGCAGCAGGCAGCGTGGGGTGACCTGGCTGGCAGGGGGGTTAGTGAGGGGTGACCAAACGACCGAGCAGCAGGCTGTGTGGGGCGACCAGGCCGGCGGGGGGGCAGTTGGGGGCAACCAGGTCGGGTGGGGGGGGGGGCAGTTGGGGGAAATCAGGCTGGCAGGCAGAGGCAGTTAGGGGTGATCAGGCCGGCAGGGGGGGCAGTTAGGGGCGACCAGGCTGGCAGGGGGGCAGTGAGGGGCAATCAGGCTGGCAGAGGCAGTTAGGGGTGATCAGGCTGGCGGGGGCGGGGGGCAGTTAGGGACAAGCAGGCAGGTGAGCGGTTAGGAGCCAGTGGTCCAGGATTGTGAGAGGGATGTCTGACTGCCAGTTTAGGCCCGATCCCCGGGACATCCCCCGAGGGATCCTGGATTCAAGAGGGTGCAGGCTGGGCTGAGGGGACACCCCCCCCCCCCCCCCGCACGAATCTCGTGCACCGGGCCTCTAGTTTTAAAATAAGAGAAGAACATTGATATTCAAAATGGTCTTGTTTTAAAGTGTTTAAAAATTTCCTTCATGTACATCTATTGCATTTTGTATGTCATCTCAGGACAGGAAATAAATGAGAGACTATATAAAACTTTAAAAATTTAGGACACACAGGACTAGCATATAGTTGATTCATGGCTATGATTTAGTTTAATGGAGGGTGCAAAGTAAAATCAGTAAAGAGAAAAGGCACATGAGGTGGTGTCTGGAGGAAACCAGGTGCAAGTTTCCAAGAGTCCTCTGCTAGTGGAGTCACCCAGGATGCCTTTATTATTCTAGCAGTGAATTGTGACAACACATGTGAAATTCATTAGAGACTAAATGTCCAGGGTTTTAGTTGGGGGCTGGTCACATAGTTACCCTCTCTATAGCTTGTACTATCAGAATTCCAGACTCCCAGAGGAAAAGAGGTATTCAAAATAAACTGCATTGTTGCACAAACAGTTTAGGCACAGGGAGCCACTCTTATCAGGGAATGATGGGAAGACCCTTCCCAAAATACAAGTTCTCAGATGCCAGCTAATGGCCAACCTTGCAAGCATGCCATATTAACTCTTTTCTGCACACTGTGTCACTTTAGTATCTATTTACAGAGTAGTTTGTCATGGGAATTTCTGGATGTTCAATATAAGAATCTCTTGACTGATTTCTTATTGGTTTGCATTTTTTAAAAAATGTTTTATTGATTTTTTACAGAGAGGAAGGGAGAGGGATAGAGAGTTAGAAACATAGATGAGAGAGAAACATCAATCAACTGCATCCTGCACACCTCCTGCTGGGGTTGTGCCTGCAATCATGGTACATGCCCTTGACCAGAATCGAACCTGGGACCTTTCAGTCTGCAGGCCAATGCTCTATCCACTGAGCCAAACCAGTTAGGGCGGTTTGCATTTTTTAGTTTCTGACTTTGATAATATTTTTTCATCCATTCTCATGACTAGGAAATAGACTTGTGTCTATTTTATTTCAGAGTAACATGTATACTAATGATTGGATATTTTCTATTTTAACTTTAATAAAATGTGTTAGGCATGTATGTAATTATATGAAACATTTAAATTTCATTTAAATGAAATTCTGCTTATTTTGACAAGCCATTTAATTGGTTCAATTTTACATGTTTTTTCAGTTTAGTTATTAATTATACCTAAGGCCTTTAAACATTTTTTAAGTTCTTTTTTCCTTGACTCACTTAGATTTGGCTTACATATATGAACCTCTTTTATCTTTCATTTTGATTAACTCCCTGTTTTCATTTTTCATTATTAATTTTTTCTGAAGATATTAATCTGAATCTGATGTTTAGTTTATACCAAGAAAGCAAGTATGAATTTGTTAATATATTTCTTAAGTAGTAGCATATAGATTTATTAGAGAATTAAGACTTTGCATTTTATGACTTTACAAACCTATGTAATCAATAATGTTGACACTTTTTTATTTTTGCTTTTCATGATGATACCAATTTGGTCTTCATTGCATACTTACAAAATTTTAGAAGTGATAGTTTATTATTAACATTAAACTTTCCCTTTTTAGAATTGCTATTAACTTGAGAGAGTTTTTGTTTTCAGGGTTAGGATTAAGTGGTATTCATATGGTGGAAAACTTTGAAAAGGAGGCAAGGGAAAAACCTATAAACCTCAGGTAGTCTGTTGGTAAGAGAAATCTTTTCATTCATAGATTCATTAAATGTTTATTTGTGGCAGTGTTCTAGATGCCATGAGAGACACATAATGGGGACCAAAGTATCATTTTACTCTGAATTTGTATAAAAGGTATTTGTTTCACTCATAGAATGTCCTTAAGGACATATTATATACGGTATCCTATAAATAGAGAAAATAATAATTGTATATGACTGTATCACATATGTTCATATATGTGGAATATAGAATAACTTAATATAAATTTGGAGTGAAGTAGTTTCAGTTCCAATTGGAGAGATGAAGGAAAGTAAAATGAAGGAAATGACAGAGTTTTTAAGGGTGAGTAAGGAGTTCAGTAGTAAGTATTGGGCAGGACAAGTGTATTTTAGGGAGAGGAAATGCCTTTGTCATTAGTAGAAAGATAAGGTAGAACTAGGTATGTCTTATAAAAAATTGTAAGTAGTACAGATTGACCAGAGTAAGAGGTACTTGAGTGCATTGTCTTCTAGACTTGACAGGTTATGTTTTATTTGGTAGGCATTGAGAACCCATGAAAACAGGTAAGCCAAGGGATGAATATCATTAGGATGAGAGACAGTCATGAGGCAATTAGAACAAAAATTAAGGCAAAGTATCAAGGAAGTAAAAAATAATCAAGGATGAACTTGGTAATTCTTTCAAACAGTGGAGAGATCAGAAAGAATACTTTGAAAGAATATCATTGATATTTGAATATTCTGGGAAAGAAAATTTGAATAGACTGGAAGCAAACCCATAATTTAAGGGATAAGAATGGTAGGTAAAAAAGAGAATGCGCTGGGCATAGACTGTTTTTCTTCTTTTTTTTAAAATTTATTGATTTCCGAGAAGAAGGGAGAGGGAAAGAGAAATAGAAACATCATTGATGAGAGAGAATCATTGATGGGCTGCCTTCTGCGCACCCCCTACTGGGGATCGAGCCCACACCCCAGGTATGTGCCCTTGACCAGAATTGACCCGGAAGGGAGAGGTATAGAGAGATAGAAACATCAATGAGAGAGAAACATCATCCATCGGCTGCCTGTCATGCCCCCCCTACTGGCTCTTTATTTGGTACATGGGTATCATTTGTGTTAAGACATGAGAAATTATTCTTGTTTTGTCATCTCCTCTATTGTATCTTCTGGGGTCTTCACTGGGAACTTTGTAAACTCTAGTGGACCTTAAACAGCCCGTTTTAGATGCAAGAGTAGTTTTTTAAGGAGGAAATATGCTAAAAAGCTAAGAAATTATGTTGCTTTTATACTAAGCAAGTATTTTTCTCCTTTTATGATTCATAAATCTTGATACCTATATGCAATTTTAAGAACTTAGATAGCCCTAACTGGCTTGGCTCAGTGGATAGAGCCTCGGCCTGCAGACTGAAGGGTCCCAGGTTCGATTCCGGTCAGGGGCATGTACCTTGGTTGCGGGCACGTCCCCGGTAGGGGGTGTGCAGGAGGCAGCTGGTTGATGTTTCTCTCTCATTGATGTTTCTAACTCTCTATTCCTCTCCCCTCTTCTCTGTAAAAAAAATCAATAAAAATATCTTTAAAAAAAAAAAAGAACTTAAAGTAAATATGATGACCTATATATCTGTATAATTCATCATATACACTTTGAATAATTATAAAGGCAGTGTTTATTAAAATACATTTCATTTTCAAAAATGAGCTATCAGCTGTTAAAGTGTGTATATATTTTTTGGAACACCCTGTATATATTATCATATATTTTTATATATATCATTGGGAAATGTCTGGAGGGCATTGTTCATATTGACCTTCATTCAACTTTTCATTTCTGATTTTCTACATTTAAAATTTGAAGATTATGCTTTCTAAAACATTCATTTATTTCATTACTTCAGTAAAAACACTGATTGAGTATCTGTTTCATGTCAGAAGGTGTAACTTTGTCTTAAGCCTTAGTGCATGCATGTGTGTATGTGTGTGTGTGTGCGCGCACACACCCGTATGTAGAGAGAGAGAAAGAGAGAGAAGCAACGAGACTGATAAAGTTATGAGTGTGAATACTGTGTAAAATGAGTCCCAAAGATAATTTTGAGTAAACTTTGCTTATTATTTTTAAAACAGTTCTGAAAGCATGGTTTTTTAAGAAACTAAAATATGGAGTTTCAAAAAAAATTTTTTCCCAACAGGTGGGAAGGAGAAACCAAAAACAAATGTAGAAGACTTACAAATTAAAAAGGTAAAGAAGAAAAAGAAAAAGAAACACAAAGAGAATGAAAAACGAAAGCATCCAAAAATGTATAGCAAATCTATTCAAACTATCTGCTCAGGATTGCTATCTGATGAAGATCAAGAAGCCAAAGGTATCCTGAATGATAACATAAAGGATTATGGTGGAAAGAATTTGGATACCAAGAACTATGGTTCCAAACTTCCAGAGAACAGTGAGTTTCCATTTGTCTCATTAAAGGAGCCACGGGTTCAGAATAATCTCAGAAGGTTGGACACTTTGGAGTTCAAACAGCTCATTCATATTGAGCACCAGCCCAATGGAGGTGCATCAGTTATCCATGCCTACAGTAATGAACTCACTCACCTGTCTCCTGTGGAGATGGCGAGGTTTGCAGAAGAGTTTGTGGGTCTAGTATTCAGTGAAAATGAAAACTCTGCAGCTTTCTATGTAATGGGTATTGTTCATGGGGCAGCTGCTTATTTACCTGACTTTTTAGACTACTTTTCATTTAATTTTCCCAATTCGCCAGTGAAAATGGAGATTTTGGGAAAGAAGGATATAGAGACAACAACTATGTCCAATTTTCATGCTCAGGTAAGAGGTTTTTAGTTGTTGTTTTTTTAAAAAGAAACTTTTAATTATGTTTTAGACAAGTTTCTGTTCTTTGTTTCTCATTTCGCTATAGGTTTGAAATAAAAAGGTAAGACTATATATGAAATGAAACCTCTTGGGAATGTTAAGAATAAAATGTGTTCTCAAATGTGAACATCAGAATTTAAATTGGTTTCTACTTATTTTTTTTTTCTTAAGGTAATTTATGAAATAATTAAGATTCTGTTGTTTTCTTTTGCAAGGATTTACCTTGGAAATGAAATGAATTCAGCCATATATTTTCCATTCCTTACAACAAACAGTTTTCTTATCTGAAAATCACCTAAAATTATCTTCTTGGTTTATGTGACAATGCCTTACAAGTACTTAGTATTGGATCCATCACATAGTAGATACTGAATAAATTTTGACTATTAAATATATTGTGGAACAAGAGGATCATTAGTTAATTGTGTGATTATGTGAGAATATTTGTATATATTGAGCTAATTTTCATTTCCTACCCTTCTCTAAGGTGATTATACAGGCTGTTCCCCCCAAAATGTATACAGACTTTAGCTGATAGCTGTTGAAATGAAATGAAATTTTCATAGACATTGAAAATGAAATGTACTTTAATAAACACTACCTTTATAATATTCGAAGTCTGTGTATAATTTTTGGGGGGATACCCTATATATTATTTTATTTATTTTTAAAAAAATATATATTTTATTGATTTTAGAGAGGAAGGGAGGGGGAGAGAGAGAGAGAAACATCAATGATGAGAGAGAATCATTGATTGGCTGCCTCCTGCACGCCCCCTCGGGATCAAACCTGCAACCCAGGCATGTGCCCTTGGCCGGAATCGAACCTGGGACTCTTCAGTCCGCAGGCTGATGTTCTATCCATTGAGCCAAACCAGCGACGGCCTATATATTATTTTAGAAAGCAGAGGCAGAATGAAATTTGCTGGCTTTAGAAAGAGAATGTGGGCCCATTTAAAAGGCCAGTGCTGCCCTGGCCATGGTGGCTCAGTTGGTTGAGCATTGTAACATGCGCCAAGAGGTAGCCAGTTCAATTCCCAGTCAGGGCACGTGCATGTGTTCCAGGCTCGATCTCCCAATTTTGCTCGCTCTCATCAATGTTTCTCTCTCTCTCTTTCTCTCTCTCTTCCTCTCCCTTCCTCTCTCTCTCAAATCAATAAAATAATTTAAAAAAGAAGGCCAGTGCTGTATTCTCTCACTCAGATCAGGGACTGCTTAGGTCAAGGAAATCAGCCAATTTTCACGTTTATTGGTGCTAAAATGTCTGATTTTCTAAGTAATAATTGACATCATTCTAGTTTGGAAGGAGGAAAAATAAAAAAAAATTTCAAAAGGATCTCAGTGATCATCTATCCCAACCTTTCTCAACTTACATTAAGAAACAAATATAGATAGGCGTAACTTACTCTTTTAAGGTTGGCAGCAGTGCCAGGAATAGATCAAAATCTCCTTAGTCTTCATCCAGGACTCTTTTCCTTATTCTGAGTATAAATATATATTTGATATGTGTTCATGTTATAGTCTCCACCTGTGATAGCCTGGATAGTCTGTGATAGTCCAGATGTCCACTTCACACCTACCGAACCTCCTTCTTCCACAGTATATTTGGTGTATATTCTGGAAAATATGGTAATATTTAAAGTTTTAATGTATATGTATGGGAATTACTAATATAATATGTTTGAGAATGAGAGTTTATATATATTTTTAGAGCCCTATCATTTTATAGAATTCCAGAATAACTAGTAACTTGTCTGAGATTACATTAAAGTTTATTGGTAAAACCAGACTGGCATCTAGTAATAGCGTCTACTATTTCTGGAGTATTGACTGTGTCAAGATCTGCTGTAGCACTTCATATATAATAACTTATTCAATCTTGATTACAATCTAATTTTAGCAGTAGGAGACAGATACACTGAGAGAAGAAATAACTTGTCCATAGTCCTTCAGTACTCTCTCATTTATTATATGTCTGCTAGGGTTTTGCCAGCTTTTATACGAGGCCTTTTGACTTCCAGTCCCATTTGTTTCCACCATATTACAAGCTTTCTCACTGTCATACTATGCAAGTTTATTTTAGTCATCTTTTAAATGACATAATTATTATTTGTAAAAATATATTTTTATTGATTTCAAAGAGGAAGGGAGAGAGATAGAAACATCAGTGGTGAGAGAGAATCATTGATTGGCACACGCCACACTGAGAATTGAGCCCGCAACCCGGGCATGTGCCCTGACCAGGAATTGAACCATGACCTCCTGGTTCATAGGTAAACACCCAACCACTGAGGCACACCAGCCAGGCTAAATGTCATAATTCTTAGATTTGCTTCCCAAATTCTCTTTCAAGGTTAGGAATTACTATATTTTCATTAAATGATAAGACTATTCATCTTAACTATGTAGTAAGTACATACTACAGTATGTACTATGTAGTAAGTACATACTGTAGTATGAAAACTGATTTTTCCTTTTTGTTTTGTTTTGTTAATTCTTACCTGAGGTTATTTTTTCCATTGATTTTTAGAGAGAGTGGAAGGGAACGAGGGTGGGAGACGGAGGAGGGAGAGAAAGAGAGAAAGAGATAGAGATAGATAGACAGACAGACAGACATTGTTGTCAGAGAGACACATTGTTTGGTTGCCTCCTGCACCTGCCTGAGGCCGTGGATTGAACCTGCAACCCAGGTATGTGCTCTTGACTGGGAATTGGATCCGAGACCCATTGGTGAGTGGGCTGACGTTCTAACCATTGAAAACACAGGCCAGGGCAAAAACTGCTTTTGCTGTTAAATGAAAGGACATAGTAAGACTCGTTAATCGTGCCAATACATGGTTAGGTTGTAGGTCTCGAGTCCTTTAAAGAGCTGCCTACCCTGGTGCCATCACCTATTCAGGGTGTGTCGCTAATACATATTACACAGAGGAAACTCTAGGCAGATACATTTTCATTACCAGCTGTGGCTCTGGCCCATATCTATGTGATCTGTCAGCTGCAAGGACTGTTTTTACCTCTTTAGCTTTAGACAGTGTTAGGAAGATACCTGTACAAGGTCCATGTGCCTTCATTATACGACCCTCCAGATCCAGTCATTTCTATGGTGTAAGGGAGAATAGCTAGTGAAAAGCTACCCTGAACTGCTCATTTGATATTTCCTCCATACTGGATTCTTAGTTTGCTTGTGTTTTTGTTTGTTTGTTTGTTGTTGTTTTAAACTTAGGTGACCATGGAAGTGTTTTCTGTAGACTGGGAGGTAGCTTTGGGTTTGTTCATATGCACTGGCTTTATGAAACTGAATGGGATCCAGAAGAGAGCAGTAGAACAAAATGAGCCATACTTATTGTGGTGTAGTTTTATTTATTTTATTTTTTTGCTATCTTTTAAATCCTTTATTTATTTTTGGTGTAGTTTTATTTAAAATTTCTTTGACTCTTTCACTAAAAGCTCTCTCTTAACCTATTTTTGTGTTATCCCTCCAGGAAATGATTTTTGAAAGCCATTTATACAATTTTCTATTTGGGAAATTGCTTTATGAATTACAGGACTAACGTACAGCCATATATTTAGAGCTAAGCCAGTTTATAACTTGAAGACTTTCTTGTCCTGAATTTGAGAACCTGGCTTCCAAATGTAATTTATAGAATTATTTTATAGTCACTGTAGTGAGTTGTGTCTGGATTAGTGTGGGTAGCTGAATGAACTCTGTTATGATGTGGATGGAAATGGAAGGAGTATAGTCCTGGTTATGCCGTTTATCACCCATGACTTTGAATAGCTACTTAAAGTCCTTAAGTCTCAGTTTCCTCACCTACAAAATAGTGCTAATGATGATATTACTCAATGGAAAGAGTTGTGGTTAGAAATATTCTATAGAATAAAGCAGGTTTTACAAAGAGTTGTTATATTGACTTAGTGCAATATTACAACAGCTTTCCATTTTGTTGAATAGGTGATGACTAGTTTCTGACCGAAGACTCTTTAAGAATATGTTAATTGATGGTAGGGAGTTCAACAGGTACTCATGATAAAAAATTACCATAATTACTTCATATGCAGATACAAAGTTGATTAAATTGTGGTATGTACACACAATGAAATATCCATCCATAAAAAGGAATATAATACTGCTACTGCTACTGCTACTGTGTGGATGAACCTTGAAACATTACGTGAAAGAAACCAGTCACAGAAAGTCACGTGTTGTATGATTCCATTTATACGAAATATCCACAATAGGTAAATTAGAACCAGAAAGTAAATTGGTGATTGGGAAGGGGGAAAAGGGGAGTAACTGCTTAATGGGTGTGAGTTTTGTGGGGTTTTTTTAATTGCGATGGTTGATATAACATTATATTAATTTTAAGTTGCAACATAATGATTTGATATATGTATATGTTGTAAAATGATTACCACAAAGTTTAGTTAATACATACCACCACACATAGTTACAAACTTTTTTCTTGTGATGAGAAATTTTAATCTCTGATCTCTTAGCAACTTTCATAGATACAATACAGTGTTGTTAGTAGTCACCATGTTGAACAAGACATCCCTGTGACTTATTTATCTAATAAGAAGTTTGTACCCTTGACTGCCTTTACCCTTTTCACTCCCCCTTCTGACAAACATCAGTTCTCTGTATCTGTGAGTTCAGTTTTTTTTAAGACTGTGAGTTCAGTTTTTTTTAAGATTCTACATATAAGTGAGGTCATGTAGTATTTCTCTTTCTCTGACTTTTAAAAGAAAATATATTTATTATTGTTTTCAGAGAGGAAGGGAGAGGGAGAGAGAGATAGAAACATCAGTGATGATAGAGAATCATTGATTGGCTGCCTCCTGCACACCCCCTATTGGGGATCAAGCCCACAACCCAGGCATGTGCCCTTGACCGGAATCGAACCTGGGACCTTTCAGTACAAAGGCCTATGCTCTATCCATTGAGCCAAACTGGCTAGGGCTCTCTGACTTTTTTGACTTAGTGTAATGCCCTTGAGGTCCATCCATGTTCTTGCAAAAAGAACTTATTATTTATGGCTAAATAATATCTCTACCCCCCCCCCCCCCCGTGTGTGTGTGTGTGTGTGTGTGTGTGTGTTCGTGTGTGTGTTCTCCATTCATCAGCTGATGCTTGGGTTGTTTCTGTTTCTATGTCTTGGCTATTGTAAATAATGCTTCAGTCAACATGGCAGTTGCATATATCTTTTCAAGGCAGTGACTTTGTTTTCTTTGGATAAATACCCAGAAGTGGAATTGCAGGATCATATGGTAGTTCTATTTTTCATTTAAAATAAAATAACATTTTAAAGATTTTAAAAACCGATTTTTAAAAATAACCTTTTTCTTGAAGTATAGTATGTACATAAAATGCACACAAATGTATAACTTGATGAATCTTTACAAAGTGAACACATTCATGATTTTTTAAAAGTAGAGTATCATTAGTATCCAGAGTCCTCCCCAACCCCTCTTTATCACCATTCTGCCCCACCCCTGCCCCCTACCACCACATACATAAACACCCGGGTTATCACTCTTCTAACTTTGAACACCAAAAATAAATTGTGCCTTTCCTGAACTTTGATATAATAGAATCAAATAGTATGTACATTGTCATGTGTGGCTTCTTACCTTCAGCATTATATTTGTGAGATTCATTCATCTTGTGTGTAGCAACAGTTTGTTTTCCCATTGCTGTAAGGTATTCCATTGTATGAATATGCCATGTTTTATTTATCCTTGTTTATTATGGGTGGATATTTGAGTTCTTCCCAGTTTGGGGCTGTTATAATTGTAGCAGCTATGAATATTTTTGTACGTGTGTTTTGGTGAACATATGTATTTGTTTCTGTTGGATATAAATGTAATATTGGAATTTCAGGGTCAAAAGGTATGCAGATGTTTAGCTTTACCAGATAGTGCAGGTTTTCTAGTGTTACTGTAGTAATTAACATTCCTATCAGCAGTGTTCCACATTCTTGGTTACACTTAGTAGTATCTATCTTTTTCATTTTAACTTTCTGGTGGCTGTGTAATAGTATCTCATTGTGGATTTAATTTACATTTCCCTGAGGACTGAGGCGGTCAAGCACCTTTTTATAAAATGACTAGGGTCCTGGTGCATGAATTCATGCACCTTAAAAGGAACTGTGGGCCGTGAGGCTGCTGTGGGCACAGGAGCGGATCTCAGCCTATCCTCCCTGCCCCCTCCCAGCCCCTCCCAGCCCCTCCCGGCCCCTCCTGCCACGGCCCCCAGTCCCTTGTCTGCTGGCAGCCCCACTCCTGCCGCTTCCACATGCTGACAGCGCTGGCCCCACTCACACCCACTGATGGTGCGGAGCGATTGGGGTCCGCCAGCACCAGCAGTAGGTGCGAGTGGGGCCAGCACTGTCAGTGGGTAGGAGCGGCAGCTGCTGCCCCATCGCCCCTCAGGGGCAGGGGGAGGTGGAGAAGCCCTCAAGAGTGATCTGGGCCGGCAGCCATTGCTTGCACCCATTGAAGGCGTGGAGTGATTGGGACCGGTGCTGGGCCCTGGCAGCGGGTGCGAGTGGGGCCGTCCTCAACAGCGAGTGCGAGTGGCGGCTGCCAGCCCCATTTGCCCCTCAGGAGCAGGGGGAGGTGGAGAAGCCCTGAGGGGTGATTAGGGCCAGCAGCCAGCACTTGCACCAGCTGACGGGCCGGTGCCAGCAGCAGGTGTGAGCCCTGGGCGGGATCGCAGTGCACGGGAGCAAAGAATTTTCACCAGAGGTGTGCCCTGATGACAGCGACCAGCGCCCCCCTGCCTTGGTCTGGTGCCCCCACTCACCTGCTCCACCGTCCCGCCGTGGCCGATGCCCACCATGTTCCGTGCTCTGTCACCTGCTGCCAACGCCTGCCATGTTCCACTCACACCCCCTGGTGGTCAGTACACATCATAGCAGCCAGTTGTTTGGTTGTCCTGCCGTTCGGTCTGTTTGCATATTAGGGTTTTATATATATAGATAGTTCAGTTGGCTATCTTCTTTTTGTAAAAGTACTTGGTCTACTCTTTGGTCCATTTTCCGATTGGCTTTTTTTTTTCTAATTGATTTGTTGGAGTTTTTATATATTATTTTGGATAAGAATTGTGTCAGCTACATGTATTGCAAATATTTCCTTTCTCTTGGTAGCTTATTTTTTCACTCTTAAGAATGTCTTTCAATTATTAGAAGTTTTTTTTTTTTTTTAAATATATTTCATTGATTTTTTACAGAGAGGAAGGGAGAGAGATAGTTAGAAACATCGACGAGAGAGAAACATCAACCAGCTGCCTCCTGCACATCTCCTGCTGGGGATGTGCCCGCAACCAAGGTACATGCCCTTGACCGGAATCGAACCTGCGACCTTTCAGACCGCAGGCCGACGCTCTATCCACCAAGCCAAACCGGTTTCGGCTAGAAGTTTTTTTAATGTAAACTAATTTATAAGGTTTTTCACCCCACTTATGCTTAGTGCTTTTTGTATCCTATTAAAAAATCTTTGCTTAATATATTCTCCTTAGTTTTTTTCTGGAAACTATTATTGTTTTACCTTTCATGTTTAAATCTATATAGTTCTTTTGGGATTAATTTTTGTATATGATATGAGATAAAGAGCAAGGTTCATATATTTCCATAAGGTATTCGGTGGCCTCAATCATTTTCCAAAAAGTCATTACTCTCCATTAAAGTGCATTGTTACCTTAGTTAAAAATTAGTTGATCACATAGGTGTGGGTTTCTGGGCTCACTTTAATTTCATTATTTTGTTTGTCTGAATTGGTGTGACTTTATATTACTTTCTTGATATCTAGTAGAATAAGTATCAATTTTGCTGTTCTTCAAGATTTTCTTGATTCTTTATATTTCCATAAACTTTAAAGTTAGCATATCAGATTCCACAGAGAAATCTGCTGGATATTGATTGTGATTACAGTGAAACAATAGGTGAGTTTGGGTAGAATTGATGTCTTCATAATATTGGATCTTCCAGTCTGTGATGATGGTATTTCCCTTCATTTTTTTCCTCAATATATTTTGGTTTTCAGCCTACAAATCTTGTACATCTTTTGTTAGATCTACTCCTAGGTATTTATGGACTTCATTTTGTTAATCACTCTTTCTGGAAGTTCTGAGCGCCTTTTAGAGTGTGATGTTAACACTCATCTTCAGAAATTAAAAATGTATCTTGTATTTCATTTCTCTTCCAGTATCCCCTTCCTTATCTATGGCATTATCATGCCTGCTTTTTAGTAGAATTACATAGTGAAGCTATATATTTTGATGATGTCATATGAATTAGCCTACATACTGACATGAAAATTTGTCTTCAAAAGAATTGGTTAAGATGATAATATTAATTGAGTTAATGTGTATTAGTATTTTAGGGAAAGGGAGCTATCAATATTAGCTATTGAGTTTCACTTAATATCAATCATAACAAAGATAAGTTGTGGGTAATAAAGCCAATTCATGTTCCAGTGGTTGCTCAGAAATAAAGCTTGATGGTTTGGTCATTGATGACTTTTCATTAACTAAGTTCAGTAGTTTAGGTTCAGTAGAACCTTTTCTCATTAATGTATGAGAAGAGAGAAAAGAGTGAGTTGACAGAGAAGATTGGGAATCTGACCTTTATTCTTTTCATTTAATCTTACTTTGGAAAACACATTTAGCAGTGTCAAAGAAAGAAATTTCATTATAATGGTAATGAGTATATGTAATTAACACTATTTTTAATAGATCAAATAGATTGCATATAATGTTAAAATGTGTATTTTTTATTTTTTTGTATTTTAATATTGTAACCTGTGCAAATGGTGGAGCTTGGACTGTAAATAAAAACCCATTAATGCCCTGTTGGGGTGTCTCGGTGGTTGAGCATTGACCTATAAACTAGGAGGTCATGGTTTGATTCCTGGTCAGGGCATGTGCCTGGGTTGCGGCTCAGTCCCCAGTAGGGAGCATGGAGGCAGCCAGTCAATGATTCTCTCTCATCATTGATGTGTCTATCTTTCCCTCTCCCTTCCTCTCTGAAATCAATAAAAATATATTTAAAAAAATAAAAACCCATTAGTTTGAATTTTCAGACAGGTTTCCATCATTTCAGTTCTGGGTTTAGATCAGACCAAAAGAATAAATACTACCAGCATGGCCACTGTACTGTATGATGGCATAAATTGTCACTGCAGCCATTCACAGTAATGTGAATATCATTCCCCAGATTGTGTAATCTAATGGTCCTGACTACCGGTAGCTTGTGGAACCTAAACCAAAAATATTCATGCTGGGTTTGTATCTTGAAGAGACTAGTCCCCCTCTCTCCCTTTATTTTAAATAGTAAAATCAGAGCAATCAAAATAATTTGCCATAAATTCTGTGGAAACAAAAAGATGACAGTTCATGAGTAATTTCTATGATCTTTATAGTGATGGTATTTATCTCTATACTATACTCTGTATGTAGTTTTCAGAAACATTCATTTGTATCTGTTCAGCCTTTATCCTTGAGACACCTAAAATTAATTTGAGGTTTTTGTGTATATGTATATATGTATACACACACACACACACACACACACGCACATGACACTGACTAAGGATCAAGTCATCCTGTTCTTTGGTTTTCCATCTTCATCTATATTCTTACAAGTTGCTTGAAAAGTTTGAAGAACATGTGGAATTATATATCCTATATAATAAAGAGCTAATATGCAAATGGTCGTCACGCCCTTGTGCCAGGGCCGGGGAACCTGAGGCCAGGCTGCAGGACCTGAGGCCACGCCCCCGCCCTGCGGAGCTTGACAGGGGTGAGGCCAGCAGGATCTGGGTCTCACGCAATTTCGAGGCGCGTGCAGGTGGGCAGGGACTTGACTCTGGGTCCCGCGGCACACCCCAGACTCTGACAAGAGGGAGATTTTCATATACATTTTACTAATTTTTTTCATCTCTGCCACTTCTATTATAGAGAAAGGGCAAATAGCAATATTAAAATATTTCCTCTAATTAATTCCCTTTTAATGTGCACGAATTTTGTGCACCAGGCCACTAGTTGTGTTAATAATTCATGTTATTTCTCTAATGCGGCTCTAAGGTGAGTGGTGTAATATCAATCAACTATAATAAAAATCTATTTGAGAATAGAAACACATACAGATTTTTGCTGAAAGTTTGTAACCTATCTATATCACTTCTTTTGCTGCAGAAAACAAAAGCCCTCAAAGCTTAATGGTTTAAAATTATTTTTCAAGTTCTTCTTACCTTTGTCAGCTCTGCTGGGTCTTGATGGCTTAATTCAGATGTCTCGTAGTTGGCAGATCAATTTGTCTTAGGAGACCTCACTTTAAAAATATATATATACATACATATATATAGATTTCAGAGAGGAAGGGAGAGAGAGAAATAGAAATATCAATGATGAGAGAGAATCATTGATTGGCTGCCTTCTGCACACCCCCCACTGGGGATTAAGACCGCAACCCTGGCATGTTCCCTGACTGGGAATTGAACCGGAATTGAACCTTGACCTCCTGGTTCATAGGTCGATGCACAACCACTGACCCATGCGGGCTGGGCAGAAGATCTCATTTTTACAAGCCTGGTGGTTGGTGCATTGTCAACTGGGGTGATGATCTGGTTTTTCTCATCATCTAGCAGACTAGCCTGGGCTCATACATATGGTAGTAGTTGCAGGGTTCCATAAAGCAGAAAAGAGGGTAATCCTGGTGCTCAAGCTTTTGCTTGTGTTGTGTTCGCTAATGTCTCATTGGCCAGAGTCACATGGCCAAAACTAGAGTAATTTCTTAATGATCGAAGTGGCATAGTCATATTACTCAGAAGTGAGCATATATATATACTTGAAAAGAATTTTTGGCCAATAATTTTGCCATATCCATCCTAATATTTCGAACATCTTTATTTTGTTCAAATATTCATTTGGACACTTATTGTTCTGTTTCTTTGATGGTAGGAAAGCAAAAAGGCAAGTAACTCGGGAATTTTATCTGTTAAGGAATATATGACATTTCTATCTAAATATTGAAATTTCATTCAGTATTTAATCAGCACACAGTCTAAACCCTGTGAAAACTGAAGCAATTTAATTCTAATTTCCCATTCCCCCTGCCCCAAACTCTTTAAAATCTTGTTTTATATTTTATCCTGGTTCTAAGTTGTTTGTACCAAATAACTTAAGTCAGGGTGTTAATTCATGATTAAATGGTTAATTTTTGTTTTTTACATAGAAACAAGATATATTTCTTTTTTTTTAAATTGTTTTATTGCTTAAAGTATTACAAAGAGTATTACATATGTCTCCTTTTTTCCCCGCCCTTAACAATCTCCCGGCCGCCCCTACCCCCCAGTGTCTTATATCCATTGGTTATGCTTATATGCATGCATACAAGTCCTTCAGTTGATCTCTTACCACCCCCCCCCCTCCCGCCCCTTAACTCTCCCGGCTTTCCCGCTGTAGTTTGACAGTCTGTTCGAGGCAGCTCTGCCTCTGTATCTATTTTTGTTCATAAGTTTATAATGGTCTTTATTATCCATGAGTGAGTGAGATCATGTGGTGTTTTTCCTTCATTGACTGGCTTATTTCACTTAGCATAATGCTCTCCAGTTCCATCCACTCATTTATGGCATTTTTTACAGCAGCATAGTATTCCATCGTGTAGATGTACCACAGTTTTCTAATCCATTCATCTACTGATGGGCACTTAGGCTGTTTCCAGATCTTAGCTATGGTGAATTGTGCTGCTATGAACATATGGGTGCATATATCCTTTCTGATTGGTGTTTCTGGTTTCTTGGGATATATTCCTAGAAGTGAGATCACTGGGTCAAATGGGAGTTACATTTTTAGTTTTTTGAGGAAATTCCATACTGTCTTCCATAGTGGCTGCACCAGTCTGCATTCCCACCAGCAGTGCACGAGTGTTCCTTTTTCTCCACATCCTCTCCAGCACTTGTCGTTTGTTGATTTGTTGATGATAGCCAGCCTGACAGATGTGAGATGGTACCTCATTGTTGTTTTGATTTGCATCTCTCGGATGATTAGTGACTTTGAGCAAGTTTTCATATGTCTCTTGGCTTTCTGAATGTCCTCTTTTGAAAGGTGTCTATTTAGGTCCTTTGCCCATTTTTTGATTGGATTGTTTATCTTCCTTTTGTTAAGTTGTATGGGTTCCCTATAAATTTTGGAGATGAGGCCCTTATCAGATATAACATTGGCAAATATGTTTTCCCCGCAGTGGGCTTTCTTGTTGTTTTGTTGATGGTTTCTTAAATGGTTAATTTTTTTTTTTAATATATTTTATTGATTTTTTACAGAGAGGAAGGGAGAGAGATAGAGAGTTAGAAACATCGATGAGAGAGAAACATCGATCAGCTGCCTCCTGCACATCTCCTACTGGGGATGTGCCCGCAACCCAGGTACATGCCCTTGACCAGAATCGAACCTGGGACCTTTCAGTCCGCAGGCCGACGCTCTATCCACTGAGCCAAACCGGTTTCGGCTGGTTAATTTTTTAATAGTGAAACAATTATTAGGCCTAATCTGGTCTGTGAGAGAGAAGGAATATTCGTTGAATTCATGCTGTGCTAGGCCAATAAAGATGATTTGCTATGCTGTCTTTGAACCGTTGCCTGCTTTTGTACTAAATTTTATTTTGACCAATTGTGCCTGTCACATCTTTGAATATTATGGCAGGTACTGGATAATCTAATTGAGAAAGAGAGCCTTTTTCTTTTTCCTTTATTGTATGAATTTTAAAATGAGTAATAACATTTTCATTGTTATTTTAGTTGAAGTTATGTGGATATTTTAAAAATAAAGTGTTGATTCAATGTTATTACCAGTTGTTTTTTTAAAAAAGATATTCCAGCCGTTACCGGTTTGGCTCAGTGGATAGAGCGTCGGCCTGCGGACTGAAGGGTTCTGGGTTCGATTCCGGTCAAGGGCATGTGCCTTGGTTGTGGGCACATCCCCAGTGGGAGATGTGCAGGAGGCAGCTGATGGATGTTTCTCTCGCATCGATGTTTCTAACTCTCTATCTCTCTCCCTCCCTCTCTGTAAAAAATCAATAAAATATATTTAAAAAAATAAAAAGATATTCCAGGTGTTAAGGGGAATGTCTCCCCCTTGTGGCACACTCATTTATGTTAGATGTTTGGATTGCCTCCAAAGAGTGTTAGGAGCTGACCTTGTTTTTTAGAGACTCCCCTCTCTCATCTTCCTTTCCCCACCTCACGCTCACCAACACTATGAAACCAACCAGAAGAAATTGAACCAACAGCCTCTTCTTCCCTCACCCCCTTAAATTTTTGGCTCTAATAACTATCCTACTTTAGTATTTTTTTCACATTGGTGCTTCTACTAGCTAGAAACATCTATAACTTTTAGGGGAAGAAAGGGAGTTATCAATATTGAATGACTTATGGATCACTATTAAATTATTCTTTGTAACTTTTAATATCTTGGGTACAGCTAAGTGTACTAAAGCAACTTTAAGAAAAACAGAGTTTAAAGTCAAAATAAATTGTGTAATGCTGGGCCAAATAAGTTATGTTTATTTACTGTGACTTCTCAGAAACTTTAATAGCCAATGTGGGTGGTGAACTTCCTAGACAGGAAGAGTTTTCCAAACTTATTTGACTATAGAATCCTCTTTTCAGAGACTGACACATTAGGGAACACATTTAGGGAAACAACACATTGTTTCAATGAGTCATTCTTCATGGCTTTTTAATTATGTATCACCATATTTGTTTCTTCCCTTTTTGCAGCAGTTTTTATAAGTTAAGTAAGAGAAAGCAATATTAAAGATTAGAGATTTATATTTGGCAATGTATTTCCTTTTGGTAAAGCTCCTTTTTTCTTCTTGTAACAAGCCAACCTCAGAATCATAAATTGTTTTTCAGATTATGAGACTGACGCGCTACCTACTGTGCTAACAAGGCACCTCATAAATTGTTTTTTAAGATTATTTTATATGAGAAATAATAAATAAGATTTTAGTTTAAACATAATTTAATTAAATAGTTCATTTCCCGTTAACTAGAACTTCTGAGATTTTTTTTATGGACACACTGGCACTGGGCATAAGAAGTCTCCCATTTTCTGCTTTTTTCTTTTCCCTTTATAACATTTGTAGAATCAAGATGAGGGGGAACGCTAAAAAGCAGTTTTATAATGGTGGTAGGTTTTTTGGGGGGTACAGGGACTGTAGAGAGATTTAGATAAAACATCTGTTCAAAAACACTAATTAGATATAAACTTACTACTTAAATTAAGTGCTTGCAAATACTATATAAATATCATTACTACCTTTTATTGTGTTATCTTTTGAGAATGCTATACCTAAATTGGGAGTACGTATGTATACTCCATAACTACATTTCTCTTTTAGGAAGCATGTAGAATACGTTTTAAAGCAATGACATGTTTTCAGATTTTCAGGTTAATTTTTTAACTATCAGAAAGCTCATGGGTAGATTAATTTTTACTGAAGGGAATAGAAATATAGTAAGCTCATGTCCAGTGTCATCAGGGTGTGAAGTTTTCAGATGATTTTTTTAGACAATACAGCATATAATTTTAAGTACTAAGACTTCAATGAAGATAGCCTTTTTATTGAGCATATGCAGCTTAATTTAATTCTTTATTTTCTGTCTTGGTTTGTCATGATGTCTTCCGGGAGCTGTAGCTGTGCTTGCCTCTTCCCCCCTCCCCTTTGTAAATTTGTGTTTTTTAATTTTTATTATTTTAAAGATTAGTTAGAATAATGCTAAATGTAGAAACATATATATGTGATAAGAATACCCTTTTAAGAGTCATGGTCTTTGTTGGTATATATTTTGGCTCTTTAGAAAGTCTTTCAAACCTTACCTGTTTCCTCCCCCACCCACTTCCCTTTAGTTTTAATTGTTGGATGGATGAGTTTTAGAGAATTGAGCTTTTTAAAAAATTTCTTATGATATTGTAGATTTACTTTTATTCCATGTAATAGGGGAAACTGTTATTTTATATATATATATATATATATATATATATATATATATATATATATATAGTATTGGAGTAAAATAGTTGCCACTTGAATCAAGAAGTATTTACTTTTTGTGTGAAAACTGTATGGATTATATTTTTATATTTTGTTTTAGCAGCTTAAGTGCCATTTATATATTTTATTAAGAGGTATATACTTTTTGAATTTTAATACATTGTTATGTGTAATTTTCCATGCTTAAAATATTAAATAATTGGTTCCAGTTGATTTAGTATATGTTTGAAGTATTGGGTTATTAAGCTAGAAAGTTTTGAATGGTATATAATTAAAAGTTATATTACAATGTATTTTAATATTTAAATTAGTTTCATAAACTAACATTTTGATGACTTTAATTTGCAAAATTTAGTTTTAAATTTAAATATATAAATTCTATTAGGTTATCAAGTACTAACCAGGCCAAACCCTGCTTAGCTTACAAAATCAGATGAGATTGAGCCCATTCTGGGTGGTATGGCTGTAGACATCCTATTAGGTTATCAGAGTAGTACGTTGAATGTTTAGAGAATAAATGTTTTAGAAGATAATTGCTATTTTGTTTTAAACATAATAGCTAAGTATGAATAGTTTTTTAAAAGATCATACTTTCTAGTGCAGTGGTCGGCAAACTCATTAGTCAACTGAGCCAAATATCAACAGTACAACGATTGAAATTTATTTTGAGAGCCAAATTTTTTAAACTTAAACTGTATAAGTAGGTACATTGTTATTAACTTAATTAGGGTACTCCTAAGGCTTAGGAAGAGCCACACTCAAGGGGCCAAAGAGCCGCATGTGGCTCGCGAGCTGCAGTTTGCCGTCCACAGTTCTAGTGGAATTTACCTGTGGTTTCACTCGTAGACAAACAGAATGTACTTTATAATTTTAGCACAGTTTGTGAAGAAAGGAGAGGGATCTGTACTTTCATTGAGCAAATTATGTATGTAAATGAATTTTAAATATAATATATATGTATTTTGCCATGAGGTGACAAGAATTAACTATAACCGTTCAAATACAATATATATATAAGATTATAATCAAAGTAGAGTCTATGTTATTTTACTTTTTAAAATATCATTTGAAATATTTATGAATTTTAATAGGATCATACTTATAAAAAATCTTCAAAAGACATAGCCTCTTCTTGGGTAACCCCTAAATAGACATGGGCGGGGGGGAGATCAAGTTTGTCCTACTTTATTTTATGATAAAGTTTTTTATATACAGGTCTGTACTAGACATGTGTTTCATTTTATTTTTAAACAAAGAACATTTGTAAATTTGGAAATTAATGTAAAGGTGTAAATTGAATGAAGTGACCTGGCTAGGTCAGTAATCTCTTCAGTCAACAAAATGATTATAAGATAACAACATCTGGTTAAATCAAAGATAGTGAAGTACTTAAGGTATAAGATAAAACGTGCAATTTGTCTTTAATATTGCCACTCAAGAAGCTTAACCCATTTGTAGGTTACTAAATGATACAGGTTTTTCTTAACATTTTAACACAGAAAATTTACTCTAACAGAGCTGAATGTTAAATTTGGTAGTAATTAGTTCTTGTTTTTTGATTATTTATTGTATTTATCCCTTCTCTATCCTATATAATAAAAGTCTAATATGCAAATTGGCCGAACGGCAGAACGACCAGTCCCTATGACACGCACTGACCACCAGGGGGCAGATGTTCAATGCAGGAGCTGCCCCCCAGCCCGCAGGCCCCAGGCCGGCCAAGGCAGGTGCCAGTGGGGGCCCCCCGATTGCCCCACAGATCGGCCCTGATCGCCAGCCAGACCTAGGGACCCTACCCATGCATGAATTTTGTGCACTGGGCCTCTAGTATTTTAATAATATTATAGTAAGGTTTTTGTTTTATTTTTTAAACTGGGATAGACCCAGGCAAAAGAAGACAATTTTATCTCCCTAAATATGTGGCCACAAAGGCTAATCCAGAGAAAAAGATAGTTGGGATTTAGCTTAATGTTTGTTTATGTACGGATTTTGTTTTACTTAAAAAAGACTTGTGCCCATCCGGGTGTAGCTCAGCGGTTGAGCGTCGACCCAGGAACCAAGAGGTCACTGGTTCGATTCCTGGTCAGGGCATATGCCCAGGTTTCGGGCTCGATTCCCAGTGGGGGGCGTGCAGGAGGCAGCCGATCAGTGATTCTCTCACATCATTGATGTTTCTATCTCTCTCTCCCTCTCCCTTGCTCTCTGAAATCAATAAAAATATATTTTTTAAAAAAAAGGACTTGTTACTAGTGTTAGCATATGAAAAGGCATAGGTCTCTTTTTGGGACTTAAATGTACTTGTGAAAATTCATTTACCAATGATTCTTGAGCTGTGGGCTGTTTTAGTTTGGTTGATATTTGAGTAATACCCATTTGCTAACACTCTGCAGGTACCTTTATATAATTATTAAGCCTTCTTAATAATTATATAAAGTAAATGGTTCCATTTAGTGAAACTAAAACTCAGGGAATTTAAGTGATTTCTGAAGGTCATATTGCTGGTAGATAGCAAAGGTAGATTTGGGACCTAGAACTCCTGGTTCTTAATCTCTAGTTGTTTTTCATCAGAGTTAGAATTATAAATTGGATCCTAATTAATATGATAAGATCTAGGAGGAAAGATCATTCCCTGTGGCCTTTTAGACAAATCAACCACTGGTGATGGTTAAATGTAATGTTTTCACAGTATGTACTTTTGAAAATTCTGATAAAAACAATATAAGCCATTTAGAAAAATTTAGATATATAAACTTTTGAATATAATTACAGTGGCATCATTGAGCAAATAATGAACTCATGTATTATAAGAAGTTATGCTCAGTTGTCTAAAAGTATGCTGTTTAGCCCTGACCGGTTTGGCTCAGTGGATAGAGCGTTGGCCTGCGGACTGAAAGGTCCCAGGTTCGATTCCGGTCAAGGGCATGTACCTTGGTTGCGGGCACGTCCCCGGTGGGGAGTGTGCAGGAGGCAGGTGATCGATGTTTCTCTCTCATTGATGTTTCTATCCCTCTCCCTTCCTCTCTGTAAAAAATCAATAAAATATATTTTTTTAAAAATAAAATAAAACTATGCTGTTTATCTCAGCTGTTTTCGTAAGCTATGCATAGGCATTAGTAAGGAAAGGTAAAATAGCTTGATTTAGTGCAGATGTTTATTTTTTTTAGTTATTTATTTTTTTTACTGTTTGTAAAGGTTTTTTGTTTTGCTTGCCTCACATTATGTTCAAATATTTTTGGACAATATAATTCAGTGTTACACAGTGAGAGCAAATATTATCTTATGTATAACTTTTAATGAATCCCATATCCTTCAGGTAAAACGAACGTATTCTCACGGTACTTACAGAGCTGGCCCAATGCGACAAATCAGTTTGGTAGGAGCAGTTGATGAAGAAGTGGGAGATTATTTCCCTGAGTTCCTTGATATGTTGGAAGATTCGCCGTTTTTAAAGGTAAGAGAAAAAAAATATATCAAGCAATCTAAATTGTGGGTGTTACTTTTATGCTACAGGTGATACAGATGGTTGTTTCAGAATTCTAACATTTTTTATTTTATTTGAATTGGGAAGGAAAGGAAGAGATGAGAAATTAAATTCTCGTGTAGTGTATGTTTATGACTTCTCTGGTACTAATTGTAGTGGCAGAGCTAAGTGGGGGACCAGAAAATAACACTTACCTGTTACTGCCACTTTAGGAAATTAAGTTTCATCTGTTTATTAGCTATAGACAGAATATTAGGGGATTTAAGAAGTACAGGAAGGATGTATAAGTGCTTAGGAAAAGGGAATGGCCATTTGGCATTGTGGAAAACTGGCCTGGGAAATTGTACATCTGCATTTCATTTTTTTTTTTTTTAATATGCTTTTATTGATTTGAGAGAGAGAGAGAGAGAGAGAAACATCAGTGATGAGAGAGAATCATTGATTGGCTGCCTCCTGCACGCCCCCTGCTGGGGACCAAGACCACACCTGGGGCATGTGCCCTGACCAGGAATTGAACTGGTGACCTCTGGTTTATGGATCAATGCTCAACCATTGAGCCACACCGGCCAGGCTGCATTTCATTTTTGGCTATACCTAGCTGGGCTGGGCAAGCCATTTTTGGACTTCATTTTCCTCGTCCATAAAATAGGCATTTAAAATATGTAGCTTAGCCCTAAACGGTTTGGCTCAGTGGATAAAGTGTCAAGCCTGTGGACTGAAGGGTCCCAGGTTCAATTTCTGTCAAGGGCACATGTCTGCATTGCAGGCTTGATCCCCAGTGGGGGACATGCAGGAGGCAGCTGATCAATGATTCTCTCTCATCATTGATGTTTCTATCTCTCTTTCCTCCTCCTTTCCTCTCTGAAATCAATAAAGATATAATAAATAAATAAATAAATAAATAAATAAATAAATAAAAATATGTAGCTTAAGGTCCCTTTAAAGTCTTTAAATGATTTCTAGCTAGAGAAATCTCTGGGCTAGATTATTTAATTAGTAACTCAAAGGTTAAAATGTGACAAGATTAGTTTATCACAGACAATAGGGTGGTGAAGGCCTGGGGCAGGGGTGCAGACATGGGGACAGGAATGGGCTAGAAGGGATCAAAGGGGGGGAAAGGGACATATGTAATACTTTTAACAATAAAGATTTAAAAAAAAAAAGATCAGTTTATCACTACTGCTGCCTCTTAATCTGTTGAACATCGATTCTTTTTTTTACTTCTGCTTGCTCAATTTTCTAGTCTATATGTATGTGTGTGTGTGTATATATATTTTTTCACCACATTTTATTTCCTTTTCAGTTCCTTTTTTATTCTTTTGAACTTTATATTTCTTTTCTATTTCTCCCAACTAGTGGTATCATGGAATTTGGTTGCATTTGTATTGAATGGTATTTTAAAAATACTATTATTTAAATATTTTTTTGAGATTTTTAAATTAAAAACAAATGCATTCTTTCTGGAGAAATTTAATTTGACGATTCTCCCCTTTTTGAAAAGGGGTATGGGATGATTTTTTTTTTTAATGCCATTGTCACCATTCCATGGACTATTTGTCATTTCTTTCTTTTTTTTTTCTCAAAGATTTTAATCTCTGCTTTTTAATCCAATAATTTTTTCAAGCAACTACTAAACAGAAATAAATTTTGATTGTGTTTTGGTTTTCCTCTTTGTACTAGGCTTTGATTATAACTAATCAAAGACGTATCTGTTTATTTTTGTAGATTCTCATGGATAATACTTGCATATTTTGGCAACTTACTAACATATTTGGTAGAAGGAAGAATAACAAATGATGAGTATAGTGAATCATGTTCATGACAGGGTTGGGGAAGGAAATCACACCAAAATAATTATTCTCTTTGTGTGTTTGGAATAGAATTTTTGATGGAAAATTATGCATGTGTAGGAATATATTCAATATAGGTATATCTTTCAAAGGGCATAAGTATAAAAGTATATATGAAAGTTTTAAAGGGGGCAGTATTCTTTAATGCATAGTTAAAGATATATTTTGAAAATAATTCATTTTTATGTAATTATTTGCCTCTAGTGTACACTGCCATGGGGGACACTATCTAGTCTAAAATTAGAGAGTCGAAAAGATAGTGATGATGGTCCTATCATGTGGGTACGCCCAGGAGAACAAATGATCCCTGTGGCTGATATGCCAAAGTCACCTTTCAAAAGGAAAAGGTATGTTGTATTGCTGAGGATGGGTGTTTATATGTTTGGGTGTGTGTATGCGTTGAAAATTGGAGGGAGAAGGAGGGGAAGGTTTAGGGCATAACTGGAATGTAAATTTAAGAATGGCTATATATGCTGATAGAATTTTTAAAAATGTACCAAATATAAATAAGACATGAGAAATGAAGGCAGATGACAATAATTTGTAATTAGAAATGGGAAAAATATCATTCACAGTAGAGACATAAACTATTTGGGATAAATCTAATAAATATTTAGAACCCATATTAAAAAAACTAAAACATCTTATAGAGGATATAAAATAAGATCTAAACAAATGGAAAACAGTACTGTATTTTGGATTGGATAAAAATAATATTTCTTTGAAACTTAGTATTTCAATTGGACTGATATTTCTAGCATTGGATAAATGATTTAAAACTTTATAAAGAAGAATAAATAAAGCCAGCATATAGCCAAGACAATTGAGAAAGAGAAGATAAGTGAGGGGTCCTTGTGTTATTAGATAATAAAAATTACTATAAAGTTCAAAAAGATCATTAGAATAGGATAGAGCACACAAATAGATAAAAGTACAGTGGGGCCTTGACTTACGAGTTTAATTCGTTCCGAGACCGAGCTCATTAAGGAGCTCGTTAACTCAAATTACTCTGTCAACTCATTGCAAAAAATCGCCTGAGAGACAGCTGGTATCTCAAAAAACTCGTTAGTCGGGACACTCGTAAGTCAAGGCCCCACTGTGTATTGGGAAAGGGAATATTTATTCATGTGTAATAATGACATAATTGGCAGTCCACCTGAAAGGAAAAACCTAGCTCCTACCTCATTAAGAAGTTTGATATTTAAACATAAGGTAAAAAATAAAAATAATAGAATAAAAGTTTGAAGCCTAGGAGAAACCTTTTTCAGCAAGATAAAAACTTATAATGGCAATAGTAGTGAGAAATTTTGGAGCAGATGACTTAAAATTTCCTTTCTCTTAATTATGTGATTACTCAATGCTTGTTGGCAGTTAAGCCTTAGTACATCAGTACAAATGTTTGAGGGCAATTAATCCTTAACACATTGGCCTACCCCCAAACTTGTGGGCTTGAAAGCCTGTTAACTTCCCACAGTAAGCAACATTATTATGTAATTAGCTTTCTGATACCTATATAACATTAACCTCAAAGAGCAAAAAAGTATGTAATAGCATCATCGGTATTTGTGTGTAAGTTTGTAAAAAGACTGTAATGCAGGATTACACAAAGAGCAGTTAAGGAGTAGAGATTGATGGTAAATTAGAGAACTAATAAGGAAGAGACCCTAAGGCAGTGATGGCGAACCTATGACACACGTGTCAGAGGTGACGCACGAACTCATTTTTTTTGGTTGATTTTTCTTTGTTAAATGGCATTTAAATATATAAAATAAATATCAAAAATGTAAGTCTTTGTTTTACTATGGTTGCAAATATCAAAAAATTTCTATATGTGACACGGCACCAGAGTTAAGTTAGGGTTTTTCAAAATGCTGACACGCTGAGCTCAAAAGGTTCGCCATCACTGTCCTAATAGGCTCAGCGTATCAGCATTTTGAAAACCCTAACTTAACTCTGGTGCCGTGTCACATACAGAAATTTTTTGATATTTGCAACCATAGTAAAACAAAGACTTACATTTTTGATATTTATTTTATATATTTAAATGCCATTTAACAAAGAAAAATCAACCAAAAAAAATGAGTTCGTGCGTCACCTCTGACACGTGTGTCATAGGTTCGCCATCACTGGGCTAGGATGAGAGGAGAAAATTATGGGACAATCTGGATTTGTTTTTGGAAGTAACAGAAAAACCATACAGACAATGATTCCCAATCAAAGAAATTCTTCTGAGTCTTTTCCTCTTCTACAGCAAATCGGAGAGGGTTTCTGCAGTGAGTGAGGCTAAGTAGTCAGCAGCTTCCTTGTGCATGTGCATTCTAGGTGTGAGCAGTAGAGAAGAGGGCCAATGTAAGAGGGAGCTAAGGTATTCCTTTCTATCCCCAATAAACCATGCGTGTTTTGTGGAAGTACTTATATGCTTGTTGTTTTCTTGGTATTTATTTATTTTTTTGTCTTCCTTTCACCAGAATATAAACTTCCACCAGAGTAGGGAATTTATTTTATTCACTATTGTCTTGTTCACTAGCTTCAGTGCCTAGATAATACCTGACATATCGTAGGTGTTCTATAAATATTAATGCATTTTTAAAGTTACCTGTTTGTTCCAGATATATACATTATGTTAGCCATGTGCCCTGATTGGGAACATGCTTCCTCAGGTTAGACCCAAACTTCAGGTAAAGATTCTGCATAGGGAAACCTGGGTAAACCACACCACCTGTAATTTGGTTTCTTATCTAAGTGTATGTTGCCTTAAAACTTCCACTTATGGCCCTGGCCGAAGGGTTCAGTTGGTTGGAGCATTGTCTGGTACACCAAAAGGTTGTGAGTTCAATTGCCAGTCAGGGCACATACCTAGGTTGCTGTTCTGATCTCCAGTAGGAGCCTGTTCTCACATCACTGTTTCCCTCTCTTTCTTTCCCTTCCTCTCCCTTCCTCTCTCTCTCTCAAAATCAATAAAAACATATCCTTAGGTGAGGAATAAAAACAAAAAGAACTTCCAGTTATAAAGGATGTGTTAAGAAAAGGACTGGAGGGGGGGGACAAAAAAAAAAAAAAAAAAAAAAGAAAAGGACTGGATTATATATGTGTTCTTGTTTATATGTGTTCATTTGAAAAATAAAACTTAATTTTGGAGCAGATGAAATTTCCTTTCTCTGAATTATGTGATTACTCAATGCTTGTTGGCAGTTAAGCCTTAGTACATCAATACAAATATTTGAGGGCAATTAATCCTTAACACATAAGCCTACCCCCATCTATATAAAATATAAGTGTAATTTTTTTTTAAACAGAACTACCAATGAAATAAAAAACCTGCAGTACCTACCTCGAACTAGTGAGCCCCGTGAGATGCTCTTTGAAGACAGGACAAGAGCTCATGCAGATCATATAGGACAAGGTTTTGAACGACAGACTACAGCTGCAGTTGGAGTGTTGAAGGCTGTGCACTGTGGAGAGTGGTATATATTAACTACTGCTATTTTAATGAAATGTTTTCTTGGCTTCTAAATTTTTTCTTGGAAAGTTTCTCGATCATTCTCCTTTCTGTGGGGGGGGGGGGGGGGGGATTTTATTTTCCCTAAAGTTGGATATTTTAACTGCACTGAAAAAGATTTTCAATGACTAGAACCTAGTTTTATTTAGTCTTTTGGGTTTGACTGAAGTAATTTTATTTTCCAAGTAACTGTAGTTGAAAACAATGATCCTATCTAAGGTAAAAGGAAAAACTAAGATTCACTTAGTGCTTACTATATGCCTTTTTACAAATGTTGATTTGATTTTTATCAGCTACTTCTAGGCCCATATTTATCACACAAGGAAACTGAGGCTCAAGGCTGTGAAGTAACATTACTATAGTTATAGAGTTAATAAGTGGTAGAGCTGAGACTGATTTCAGATCTGACTCCAGCCAGACTCTTATGTTTTCTCTTTATGCTATTCTACCTTGCTGCTCCCTGCTAAGGTTTAGTATAATAATTTTTACAAATTTCACTTTGGATCTTTTTATAGATTAAGAAAATGGATAAGTCTCTTTAATATACTTAAGGTATCATCCCATAATTAAGAAAATTTCCATTTATTGATAAAAAACATATAGCAAAGCTCTTGATATTGTAAGATATGTTTGCTCTCTTAAGTTTTTGTTTTCAAACTGAGTACTGTTTAGGTATGAAACCTAAGTTGGAATATGTTATTTTCTCAACAAAGTAGCTAGTACTGAATTAACCCTAAGAGATCCTTAAGAAAACAGTATTAATAGTTAATAATTCAATAATAATTGAATTGTGTTTAACTTAAATGTTAATTTTCAAATATTTGTGGTTATTTCCATATAGCTTCTATGCTCTTCCTGTAATCTGGAAATCCTTACAAACTCCTATTTCAAATTAATGAAATTTCTCTTGAATGTTTGGTAAAAAGGATTTAAGAATGGCATCAAGAATTATTTAGAGCCTAAACCGGTTTGGCTCGGTGGATAGAGCGTCGGCCTGCGGACTAAAAGGTCCCGGGTTCGATTCCGGTCAAGGGCATGTACCTGGGCTGTGGGCACATCCCCAGTAGGAGATGTGCAGGAGGCAGCTGATCGATGTTTCTCTCTCATCGATGTTTCTCGCTCTCTATCTCTCTCCCTTCCTCTCTGTAAAAAATCAATAAAAAAAATATATATATATATAAAAAGAATTATTTAGAGTGAAATCTAGTGTTCAGTAAAGTTAGCTACATATTTACACTTTCTTTCAAAGATAAATATTCCTATTTCATGGCCTTAGCACTTTGGTAAAATCTCTTTTAAGCTTCTTTAAGTTATTGTTGGTATATATGCTCTCCTTCACTATGTATTTGATTTGAGGTTAGAGATTGTATTCTATCCTTCATGGGCCCATCATAGTTCCCAATAAATATCTATTAAATAAAAAGACACTTTTGTGGCTAGCAATTTCATAGAATAGAGACTATTGCCAAACTACTATACTAATAAGTTAGGTGGCCAGATTTAAGAATATACTTGAGACAGATTTTGGAATGAGATATTACTAGCTTTGAGTTTTCCCACTATTGTAAAATACAATTTGCTTCCTATATTAAAGATGGCAAGAAAATAATTTTGTTCGTGCTATAAGAGGGCTTCTTGGCTCTGATGCAAGCATAGCTTGCCCTAATCGGTTTGGCACAGTGGATAGAGCGTCGGCGTGGGGACTGAAGGGTCCCAGGTTCGATTCCGGTCAGGGGCATGTACCTTGGTTGCGGGCATATCCCCAGTAGGGTGTGTGCAGGAGGCAGCTGATCGATGTTTCTCTCTCATCGATGTTTCTAACTCTCTATCCCTGTCCCTTCCTCTCTGTAAAAAATCAATAAAATTTAATAAAAACAACAATAAACAAACATGGCTTATGATCCCTTTAGTATTATTCCTTGGTGGTGTTGAATTAAACTGTACTAAGGAAGTTGGTACTTTCTTTTTCCCTTAGTGTTTTGAATTCTGCTCTTTTTCTCAAGAAGAAATGAGGTATTAGAGTCTTAGATTCTTGACTTTATCTTAGAGCCAGGCTTAATACCAATTTGAAATAAAAGACCAGTATTGATTTAGACTTTATAGAAATCATCAGCTAGATAGGCTTATGAAGTATTGATCAAATTATACCACTCTAGGTATTATGAAGGATTCATATACAGGGTGGAGCAAAAGTAGGTTTACAGTTTGTATGGAAAGTAATTCGATAATTAATAAAAAATGGTAATACAAGAATAAACTCTGTTTTGTGTACTTATAACTGTAAAATTACATTTGCTCTACCCTGTAGATTTATTTTTTTAAAATATATTTTTATTGATTTCAGAGAGGAAAGAGAGGGAGAGAGAAATATAAACATCAATGATGAGAGAGAATCATTGATTGCCTGCCTCCTGCACACCCCACACTCGGGATCGA
Source organism: Myotis yumanensis (assembly GCF_028538775.1). Lineage (NCBI taxonomy): Eukaryota > Metazoa > Chordata > Mammalia > Chiroptera > Vespertilionidae > Myotis > Myotis yumanensis. Next base: position 69,291,518 of record NW_027223760.1, on the reverse strand, counting down.
GCCCTCAACCTGGGCTCATGCCCTGACCTGGAATTCAACTGTGATGACCTGGTTCATAGGTCGATGCTCTGAGCCACACCACCTGGCCACCTGGTAGATTTATATATTTGAGGTTGCTTCTTTGAAATCCAATTTTTAAAAAATCCAATCATCTATAATAATAAAAGGGTAATATGCTAATTAGACCAGACATCCTTCTGGACAAAGCCAGGGCTGGAGGGAAGCCCCCTGGGTCCCGGGTGCCTTGCCGATGGCTGGAGGGAAGCCAGTGCCAGCAGCTGGGGGAAGGAAGGCCTACTTTTGCACGAATTTTCGTGCATCAGGCCTCTAGTTGAAGTATAATTTACATTGAATAACATATACACACATAAATTATAAATATAGAGTTTGATGTACATTTGAGAAATGTATATAGGCATGTTACCACTACCACAACTAAGATAATAGAACATTTTGTTTCCTTCATATCCCTTGGCAGTTAATCTCCCCTGTCCTTACCTCAGCTCCAGACATTCTTTTTTTTTTTTTAATATATTTTATTGATTTTTTACAGAGAGAAAGGGAGAGGGTTAGAGAGTCAGAAACATTGATGAGAGAGAAACATCAATTCAGCTACCTCCCGCACACTCCCCAGTGAGGATGTGCCTGCAACCAAGGTATATGCCCTTGCCCGGAATCAAACCCGGGACCCTTCAGTCCACAGGCCGACGCTCTATCCACCGAGCCAAACCAGTTAGGGCTGACATTCTTTAATCTTTTTGTTTGTTTGTTTGTTTTTGTCTTCAAAGGTTAGTATTGCCTCCGTAAATAGAATCATTCATGATGCCTGATTTCCTTCACTTAGCATAATGTTTTTGAGGTTCAGCTAAGTTGTTACATGTATTAGTAGTTCATTCCTCAAGTCTACAAAAGAAGTACTAGAATTAATAAGCAAATGTATCAGTCTTGGGATAAGACAATATTGAAAGTCAATTGTATTTCTATATATCAGCAATAAACATTTGGAAAATGTAATAGAAAAATAATACCACACAATAGTAGTATAAAAACCTGAAATAGAGATAAATTTTAAAAATATAAGACAGATGCTAAAAACTATAAGACACTAATGAGAAAAATTAAGGACTTTCATATATGTAGTGATATACCTTCTTTATAGATTGGAAGACTCTATATTGTGTCAGTTCCTTCCCAAATGATCTATAGATCAACTTAATCCTAATAAAATCTAACACGTTTTTTTTTTAAATATTTTTTTTAGCCCTAGCTGGTTTGGCTCACTGTATAGAGCGTTGGCCTGGGGACTGAAGGGTCCCAGGTTCGATTCCAGTCAAGGGCATGTACCTTGGTTGCAGGCATATCCCCAACAGGGGGTGTGCAGGAGGCAGCTAATCGATGCTTCTCTCTCATCGATGTTTCTAACTCTCTATCCCTCTCCCTTCCTCTCTGTAAAAAATCAATAAAATTATTTTAAAAATATATTTTTTTATTGATTTCAGAGAGGAAAGGAGAGGGAGAGATAGAAACATCAATGATTAGACAGAATCATTGATTGGCCGCCTCCCGCAGTCCCCCTACGGGGGATCAAGCTCGCAACCTGGTCATGTGCCCTTGACAGGAATCGAACCTGGGACTTTTCAGTCCGTAGGCCAAAGTTCTATCCACTGAGCCAAACCAGCTAGGGCTAATACGGTTTTCTTATTTAAATACAAAGAACCTAGGCAAAACAGTCTTGGAGAGATGGAGGGAGAATAATGTTGGAGGATTTACACTACACTGCCTGTCATTTTACTAGTAAAGCTTACTTTGAAGCAACAGTAAATAAGAGAGGGTGGTATTGGTATAAAGATAAACTTTAAGATTAATGGAACAGAATAGTATCCAGTGTTCATTGATTTTTAGTGACGAGGCCAAAATAATTCACTGGGGAAAAAGAGTCTTCAAGAAATGATGCTGGAACAACAGGGTATCCATACACAAAATCAAAAATTAAAAAATAATGAGCCTTGACTTTTATCTCACACAATACAAAAATATTAAAATGGATCATAGAAATAAATGTAACCATTAAAACTATAAAACTTGTAGAATAAAACATTGGAGAAAATTTTGCACTAGGCAAAAATTTCATGAAACATAAGAGAAAATGATATCATTAAGATAATGAAAAGTGGGCTACAGACTAGGGGAAAATATTTGAAGTGTGTGTATGTGTGCATATGTGTGAATGACACGTATCCAAATATATAAAGAATTCTTACAATTCAAAAATAAGAACACAATCCAATTAAAATTGGGCAAATATTTGAACAGGCATTTTACAAAAGATATACACATGTTCTTTTTTTTTTTTTAAGGAAAGAACTTGTTCTTCTTTTCTAATATAAGTATTTAAAACTAAATTTCTAAACACTATGTTAGCTATATTCCACATATACTGATGTTGTGTTTTAATTATTATACTAGAGGCCCAGTGCATGAATTTGTGCATGGGTGGGGTCCAGCTGGCCCAGCCCCAGTCAGCAGTTCGGGGCCGGGCCAGTCGGGAGAAGGAGACAGTGGGGGGCCAGATGGGGGCAGGGGCCACGGGTGATTGGCTGGTGGGCCCCACCCCTGATTGGGGTGGGGGGGCAATTGGGTTCAGGGCCAGCCATAGGGAAGGGCAGTGGGCCAGCCAGGCCTGCCCCTGAATGGGGCCAGGGGAGGTTGGCCGGCCAGCCCCACCCCCGATTGGTCTGGGGAGCAGGCTGGGGGGAGGGTCCACAGGCTGATTGGGGTGGTGGGGGCTGATCGGGGGGTGGGGCTGGTCGTGGGGAGGGGCTGCAGGTCGATCAGGGTGGTGCGGGCCCATGGGGCGGGGCAGCGGGGGGAAGGACTGTGGGGGGGTGGGGCCGGCTGAGGGGAGGGGCTGAGGGAAGTCGTAGCCGGCCCCACCCCCAGATAGGGCCTGTTCAATGGCTGCAGTGGGCATCATAGCAACCGGTCGTTACGGCGTTTCAGTCGCTGGCTTTTTATATATATAGACAGTTCAGAATTTTTTAAGTTTTCTGTTTGATGTCTTTTTCTTAAAAAAATCATGGATTATTTAGAAGACTGTTGCTTCCTTTTCAATAATTGAGAATATTTTTCTAGATTTTTGGGGGGCGTGTTTTGATTTCTAACTTAAGTCCCTTGTGGTCAGAGAACATACTCTGTATAATTTGTCCTTCTTAATTTACTGGGGTTTGTTTTATGGACTACCTTGATGAATGTTCTATGTGCACCTACAAGAATGTATATTCTGCTGTTATTGGGGGTATAATGCTTTATTAAGCACAATTAAGTTAACTTTGTGGATAGTGTGGTCCAAGTTTTCTGTATTCTTACTCACTTTTGTGTTATTAATCTCCAACTGTAACATTTAACTTGATTATTTCTCCTTTTAGCTTTGATAGGGTTTTTTCCCCTTGTAGGTATTTTTCTTTGATATCAGCTTTATTGACATACAGTTCACCCATTTAAAGTATATATAATTCAGTGGTTTTTAGTATACTCAGAGTTGTGCAGCTATTACTACAATTATAGAATATTTTTATTAACTCAAAAAGAGATATCACTTGTTTATAGATTGGACTTTTTAGCTATTACATCCTCTTCAGCTCTAGGCAACCATTAGTCTGCTTTCTTCTCTCTGTAGTTGTCTATTCTAGATATCCTCCTATATAATAAAAGGGTAATATGCAAATCAACCAAATGGGGGAAGGACTGGTCGCTATGATGTGCACTGACCACCAGGGGGCAGATGCTAAATGCAGGAGCTGCCCCTGGTGGTCACTGCGCTCCCACGGGGGGAGCGCTGCTCAGCCAGAAGCCTGGCTCACGGATGGTGAGTGCAGTGTCCTGCCTCCACGGCAGCGCTAAGGATGTTCATCATTTGGACATCTCCCGAGGACTCCTAGACTGCAAAAGGGTTGTGGCCGGGCTGAGCGACTCCTCCAGTGCACAAATATTGTGTACCGGGCCTCTAGTTTCATATAAATGCAGTGACGTAATATGTGGTCTTTTGTGATTAGCTTCTTTCATTAAGCATGTTTTCAAGGTTTATAGTTTTTGAAGCTCTGGTAATAGGTGACTACACATTTAGAATTATTATTTCTTTTCAAATTGACCTCTTTATCATTATAAACTGTCCTTTTTATCCTTGGTAATATTCCTTGTCTTGAAATCTATTTTGATGTTAATACATCCAGTCCAGCTTTCTCATGATTAGTCTTTGTCCATTCTTTATTTTTTCATTTGTGTGCCTATATTGTTTCATGTAGATATCGTATATTTTGCTTTTTTAAAAATTCAGTGATAAACTGTCTTTTAGTTGGAGTATTTAGACCAGTGGTTCTCAACCTTCCTAATGCCGCGACCCTTTAATACAGTTCCTCATGTTGTGGTGACCCCCAATTTCATTGTTAAATATTGAACATAATTAAAGCATAGTGATTAATCACAAAAACAATATGTAATTATATATGTGTTTTCCGATGGTCTTAGGCGACCCCTGTGAAAAGGTCGTTCGACCCCCAAAGGGGTCGCAACCCACAGGTTGAGAACCGCTGATTTAGACCATTTACATATAATGTATCAGTAAATGTAGATTTAAATTTATCATCTTTTTCCCATTTGATTCTTGTTTATTCCCTTTCCCCCCTTTTCTTGTATTTTTTAGCATTCCTTATACCTTCACTATTTGCTTATTAGTGGTTGTTCTAAATCAGTGATGGCGAACCTATGACACACATGTCAGAGGTGACACACGAACTCATTTTTTTGGTTGATTTTTCTTTGTTAAATGGCATTTAAATATATAAAATAAATATCAAAAATATAAGTCTTTGTTTTACTATGGTTGCAAATATCAAAAAATTTCTATTATGTGACACGGCACCAGAGTTAAGTTAGGGTTTTTCAAAATGCTGACACGCCGAGCTCAAAAGGTTCGCCATCACTGCTCTAAATTATGAGAATCTAGCTTCAAATATATACCTGTTTATGTAATGTGTTAAGAACCTTTCAATAGCATACTGCCACTTATTAACTCCCCTCCCCCAATTTCTGGACTTTTTGCTAATTATTGTCATACATTTGTACTTTACATATGCTATAAACGCCCAATATGCTACTTTAGCTATAAGGAAGTATTCCCGAAGAGATTTTAAAAATGAGATTAAAATACCTTTTATATTTACTTTTACTTGTGCTCTACATTCCTTTGAATAGATTTATGTTTTCATCTAAGTATCATTTTCCTTCAGTCTGAAGAAATTCCTTTAACATTTTCTGTTGTGCTGGTCTTCTGGTGACAGATTCTTTCAGCTTTTGTTTGTCTGAAAATGTTTTTATTTCACATTTTGAAAGATATTTTTTGTAGCTATAGAATTCTAGATTGACTTTTTCTTTCAATATTTAAAAGATAATCTGTTGTCTTCTGGTGTGCAATGTCTTTCATGAGAAGCCTGCAATCATCCTCATCCTTCTTTCTCAATATATTAATGTGATGTATGAGTTTTAGATTTTCTCCTTATCACTATTTTGAAAAAATTGTTTATAATTTGCTTGGCATAATTTTTTGTTTTTGTTTTTGTATTTAGTTGCTTGTAATTTCATAAAAAAAAAAATTCCCTTCAGCATTTTTTGTGAAGATGTATTTGTATAATCCTAATTAATTTAAGAATTTAGGAACTTTTCTAGGGTTATATTTAAAGACAAGCAGATAGCCCTAACTGGTTTGGCTCAGTGGATAGAGTGTCACCCTCGGACTGAAGGGTCCCAGGTTCAGTTCTGATCAGGAGCACATACCTCAGTTGCAGGCTCAATCCCCAGTCCTGGTTGGGGTGTATGCAGAAGCAACCAAACGATATGTCTCTCTCACTTTGATGTTTCTCTCTCTTTGTCTCTCCCTTCCACTCTCTCTAAAAATCAATGGAAAAATATCCTTAGGTGAGATGAACGATAGATAGATAGGTAAGTAGGTAGGTAGGTAGGTAAAGATAGATAGATAGATAGATAGATAATAGATAGATAGATATTAAAAGAAAATAGAGTGGTAACAGTTTATTAGTCCTTTCATTAAGTTATTTAGGGGTTTTAAGTATCATTATAGTTATATATGTCTTTATTGAAAGAAAATATTCCCTTCCCCCATTTTTAACTCTAATTTTTATATATTATTTTCAACTCACTTAATTTGTTGAAATATTGACCTTAACTTAATACAAAATACTTAGTTTTTTATTTACATAATTAACCAGTTCAGATAGTTTTAATTTTTGAAACTGTGGTTACACATAGCTATAATAAAATGAAGTTAGTTGTTTTTTTTATCCATTTAGGTTGAAATCCATGGTATTATCCCTTTGTTTAAATATGTAAAGTGGTCTGTTAATTATAATTTAACTTTATTTCTAAAACAGTACTTTGGTTTTGACTGTAAACTATTTTTAATTTGAATTTAATAAGGTCTTAACAGAATGAAACATTAATGGCACATTCTTCCTTATCTCATATTCTTTTTTAGGCTTGATCAACCCCGAATAACCAAAGATGTCATTTGTTTTCATGCTGAAGATTTCTTAGAAGTAGTTCAACGAATGCAGTTAGATTTACATGAACCTCCACTGTCCCAGGTATATTTAAAACCATTATTGTCTTCAGTTGAATTTTTATTGTGAAAAAGACTTACTGCTATTCCTTGTTTCTTTTTTTAGTGTGTCCAGTGGGTTGATGATGCAAAACTTAATCAACTGAGGAGAGAAGGCATTCGATATGCCAGGATTCAACTGTATGATAATGACATTTATTTTATTCCAAGGAATGTTGTTCATCAGTTCAAGACAGTTTCAGCTGTGTGTAGTTTAGCATGGCATGTTCGGCTCAAGTTATATCACTCAGAGGAAGACACTGCTCAGAATACAGATACTCATGAAATGGGCACATCACCAGGTTCTACATCATCAGTTCTTGGACCTCACAGTGACGATAGGATTTGTGCTGTAAGCAAAACCTCTTTGGAGTCTATTTTTTCAGATACACTTCATTCTAAATATGAAGTACAGCAGATTAAACAGGAACCTGTTGCATCTGTAAGAATCAATGAAGAATCTGTGAATGTTTATGTTTCTGAAGAGACTAGAACACCTAATAATATGGATGTCAAGAATGTTAAAGCAAAATTGGATCATGTTCAATTTACAGAATTTAAGATTGAAGTGGACTCCACATTTGAAAATAGCAACAAAGACTTAAAGGAGGAATTGTGCCCTGAAAGTCTCTTAAGTCTAGTTCATACAAGGCAACATAGTTCAGTACATTCACATCAAAATAGAAAAGATGATGACATTTTGTGCTAAATATGTACATACCATTTAAAATCTTTTTTAAAAAAACAACTTAATAATGTAATAAAGATTCATGAATTATGAAAGCAAGCCAAGGACTTGCTCTCAAGTCTGTTACGAAATATAGTTTATGTAGCTTTGTAACATTCCTCAGTGCCTGTCCATAACTGTGAAGTATCAAAGCACTTAGGGCCAGATGCACTGTAAACATTGCAGGTTTAAACAAATGGAGTCTTTAAAAAGTCATTTGTGTTGGAGTTGTAGGTTTTAGAATAGAGCTGACATATATATATATATATATTTTGTAATATGAGCCAGAATTCTTTTTCAACAATTTAAGGCTTTTCCATAGAGCTTATTTATACCAATTTTTTTTTTCATTTTAAATGTGTCAGCACTGTAGTGTAAATAGCTTTAAAATTTTTTTTAGTGTGATTTATATTGAAGTGTGAGCCACTTAATAAAGGTTCATAATAAATATGTTTTCTGTCGGATGTGCAAAAGACAAACTGATAATTCAGTTAAATCATTTATTTAATCTATCATGTGTCTGCTGGTGTATCCATTTAGAATGGTAAAGGAGAGCAAATGTACATATTCAAATCTAGTGAATATTTAAATTCCCCACATTGTGTAAGCATTTTTAAAACCAAGATTCAGTTATGAAAGCATATTTATGTGTGTGTATGTATGGGAATATATATATATATATCATTTTACATAACTTCTTAAATTGCTGAATAAGATGAATGTGTGAAACTTCGTAGCCCTACTCCCAGGAATTCATTTTAAAATATTTATATTCAACATTAAGAAAGCAGTGTAGGTAACAGAAATAATTTTGTAAAGTTGGGCAAAACAAGTCTGTTAGTGATATCTAACCCTTCTAATTAATGAAGTTTTGTGGCCAGATTACATAGCCCTAACATAAATTTTATTTGTAGTGTATGGAATGATAAGTTGAGATGATTTTCTTATTAATAGGCACCTTTGCTATACCTAACAGTAGTTGAGTAAAACATATTTACAGAAAGTTTAATTGTGGCAGTTAAAATCCTTTTACATTTTTCTTGCAAAGCAGGTAGAAAATATGACAAATATAAAATCTTAAAATAAGGACAGGATTCATACAGAGATGTAGCTAACAAAAAGTGTTCTCTCTTCTTTCTAAGGATCCCTCTGCCTACCCTAGCAAGGTAAATAACAGAGTATAGCTGACTCTTGAATAACATAGGTTTGAATTGCACAGGTCAATTGAAAAAATTCTGTGTGTAAGTGGATCCACGCAGTTCAAACTCTTGTTCAAGGGTCAACTGCATTTGTTTTGCAAAAGAAGCTCTAGAAAGTAAAATTGGGGTAGGAAACAGGATTGCCAGTGCCTAGCTAAAGATTATTAAAATAATTGTCTTCAGTGATGGATTTCAGCAACTCTGCTTATTACAAATCTATTTTGTCTTTGTTATTTTTCTGGGCTTATACTTTGGTTGATGACTTTCAGCTGGGGTTCTTTGTGCTGCCATTTGGGCTAGAGTTGCTATTCTCATTTCAGTGGTTTCCGCCCCAGCCTCATTTGTGATACCCATAAAACTGCTTATTTTCCTGGTTAGAAAGAAGCCATTTAGAAAGAGGCATTTCATCAGAAAAATATAAACTATAGCAATTAGATAATTTCTGGCCCCTAGTTGAAAAGAGTAGGCAAATATTGTTGGAAATCTCAATGGTTTGTGGGAAATCAATATATTTACAACATAGGAATCTTCATGGAATAAAGATATAAATCATGATAATGTAAATAAGGACTTTCTTTTATATCTTACTGTCTTATCCTATACCTCACTTTAATCTCCTCTTAAAGCTAAATTTATGTATTTGCACCTACCATTTCAGGAGACAAAAGTTCGTAACAAACCAGTATTGAGAAATAGGAGATATTTTTCTGGTTTTAATTGAAGGGTAATATATTTAACAGGATTTTAGTCCCAATTTTCCAGTAGCATACACATAGATATATAAGATCATACTGTAATAAAATATCTTGGGTATCCCTCCAAAATATATGAGCCTTAATTAAACGTTTATTTTTTTAAAATATACTTTTATTGCTTTCAGAGATGAAGGGTTAGGCAGATAGAAATATCAATGATGAGAGAGAATTACTGATTGGCTGACTCCTACATGCCTCCTACTGGGGATCTAGCCAACAATCTGGGCATGTACCCTGCCCGGGAATCGAACCAAGACCTCCTGGTTCATAGGTCAACACTCAACCACTGACCCACACTGGCCGGAATGAAATGAAACTTAATTTAAATTTAAAGATCTGTCTAACAAAACAATGGTTTCCTTTTGTTTCCTATATAGCCTAAAGTCAAACTTCTCCATCTTTTGAAAATTTGTTTTGTAAAATACATACATCTCTGTGGACGTGAAATATAAATCAATTTCAAATTCAGATTTCAAGATATAGCCTTGTTACATTGAATAATGCTTAAAGTTCCTTGTATGGATTATGATTTTAAAATCCTCTTCAGATGCAATCTGAGAATTTTTTGACTACTTTTGTTACACACAATTTCTATTTCAATATTGCAGCATATCGATGGTTTCCTAGTCAGTACATTCCAGTTCTTTATCTGAACACAGGTTTTTTGCTGTTATTTCAAATGTCTTGGACCAGCACAATAACACATTTAAGATACAGCTTCTATATGATCTTATACTATATAGAATAGTTATGTAAATTATTAAATTGATACATAGACCATTAGAAAAAAACTAAAGTACCTCAGTGGTATCTATGACAGTACTTTTTTTAAAAATTACTTTTGTTTATACCCTTTTAACTAAGTAATACATATTCAATACTCAGGTTAGCTGGTTAGCTAGCAAAAGAATTAAGCATTTATGATAATTAGTTGAAAACTTTACAAAAGCCATATTCATTATCTTTCTTGTCACTAGGCTGTTGACCTTCAATAAAGATTAGGTTAATGTAGCACATCTATGTGTGTGTGTGCGCATGTGTGTAAGATTATTGGAAATACTTATGTTTGCTTCCACATATATTCATTTTCAGTACACTATAACTTTGGGTGGTGGGTCTTGGAAGGTAGGAAAGATTTATTGGGTTAAGTCTTCAAAGTATTTCATTAGTGTTCCCGAGTGTAACAGTTTTTTTTCTCAAACACACATGGCAGGTGTGATCATTTTTGTAAATAATAGGTTAGCACTATTTTGCTAAATTGCATTCAGTTTGGTTTTTTGGGGGGGGGGGGGGGTTTTTTGACAAGTTCATTGTCATGTAAAGCAAGTATCTCAAAATCCATTTTACACTTAGCAAAGGTGCAAGATTTGTTTTTGGAGTTTGAGAGGATTTTCCTTGTCTTCCACCTTTCAATAAATATTAAAATTGATAACCATAATCTTTTTACCTTTGTTTTTGTAATTATTTTTTTTACATTTGATTTTTATTTTCATCTCGTCGTCTAAAAGTTCTTGTTTCTCTGTCTTCAACAGAAGCCATAAGGTCTAGAAAGTGATTCCAATATGAAAGTTTTTTTTTCCCTCTTAACTGATTACCATAAATTAATTTATGCCAACAGAAAATATTGAAGATTACCTTAAACAAATTCTCTAAACTACTTAGGTATGGGTGCTGGGATGGCATGGTAAATTACCTCCCTTCCCTTTAGACATGACCATTTCAATCTCAGGAGGGGAGGACAAAAGTCGAATTGTTTTCTAAATACTTTTAAGCTGATAAGTGACATGAAGAATTTTATGTCTTCAAAGTGGTAGAACAGTTCTTAATCTTTCTTCCACCTGATATAACTGCTTTGATATATAAACAAAATTTTACTGGTTTTAGAATGTGTTGTCTGTTTCATGGAAGAGTTATATTTGATGTCTTTTGCAGAGACAGTATAACTCTGATATAGTTAAGAGGACAACTCAGGAGAGGTATAAATTCCTTTATCTCTGTTCTGATTTTTCTGTTCAGTTCTTCCTCTAACCTACTGCATACTACAGATGGAAATGATCACTTTTTAGAACAGGGGTGGGGAACATCCAGCCCTTGGGCTGTATAAGACCCTCGAAATCATTTGGTCTGGCCCTCCTAAGGCATTAGGAGTTAATTAAATGTTTGACCAAATATAGCAGCTAATTTTTTAAGTTGATTATTTTGTATGGCCCGAGAATGATGTTATAAATACCCAAATGGCCCTTGGCAGAAAAAAGGTTCTCCACCCGTTTTAGAATGTCAAGCACAAGGAGCTGAAAAGCAGAGAGATCTTTCCTTTCTAAGTTTATAGACATTATATATCATATACAGTATATTGGGAAGACAGGGTAAGGAGAGGAAAACATTTTGTGTTTCAGTTAATCTTCCTTTCCAGGACTTCAGAGCCAATCAGGGAATGTGCATGAGCTGAGAACAAAATGTGGGAAACAGAATTTATGTTAACTAGAAATTAAAAATAAAATGTACTAGCCCCTGGCCAGTTGCTCAGTGGTTAGAATGTTGGCCCACTGACTCAAGGGTTCAAGGTTTGATTACGGGGCAAGGACATATGCTTAGGTGTGGGCTCATTCCCTGGCCCTGGTTGGGGCTGGTGTGGGAGGCAACTAATTGGTGTATCTCTCACATCTCGATATTTCTCTCTCTTTACTCCCACCCTTTCACTCTCTAAAAAATAAATGGAAAAAATATCCTTGAGTGAGGATTAAAATAAATACATAAAATGTATTAGTTGTATATTTTATTGCTATTATCTGCTTTCCAAGAACTGCATTAAAATGAGACATTCTATACTTTTTTGAATTTAGAATTTATGCATCCATGTTTTTAAAATGTCTTTACACTTTTCTATCAAGTTCACTGCTGTTGTACTATTGAAGACTACTAAGTATGCAGACTCCCAGTCAAATCAGTATAGTTGCAAATATTTTGAGTAATACAATATTTATAATTTTATTTGGGTAGTTTTATCTGCCCCTCAAGCTTTTATTTATTTATTTATTTATTTATTTATATTTTTTAATCCTCACCAAAGTATATTTTTCCATTGATTTTTCAGAAAGAGTGGGAGAGAGAGGGAAAGACAGAAATATCGATGTGAGAGGAACACATTGATTGTTTGCCTCCTGCACGCGCCCTGACCAGGGCCAAGGCCAGGGAAGAACCTGTAACTGAGGGAGGTATGGGCCCTTGACGGGAATTGAACCCAGGACCCTTCGGTCCATAGGTCAGTGCTCTATCCATTGAGCCAAACCGGCTAGGGCTGCCCCTCAAGTTTTTATTTGAAATTTTTATATGAAAAGTCTCAGGTCTGTCATCTTTAAAAAAAACAACTTCTCACCCTGACAGGTGTGGCACAGTTGGTTGAGTGTAATCCCATGCACCAAGAGGTTGCTGGTTCAATTCTGGATCAGAGCACGTGCCCTGATTGCAGGCTTGACCTCCAGTTGGGGGTGTCATGCTGATGGATGTTTCTTACATTGATGTTTCTCTCTCCCTCTCTAAAATCAATAAAAAACACCTCTTGTGTTTGGCTTCTGTTTATGCTCCTGTTCCATCTCTATTCCTGATTGATAGTTTTTGAAAGTATGTCTGCCTTTACTTCTTCCTCATATCACTACAATTGCAGTCCTCAAATTTAATCACTCAGCTGAAATGGTTCTCTCAAAGGACATCATTTGCCAAATGCAGTAGCTGCATTTTTCTTTTTTAATCCTCACCTGAGGAGAGTGAAGATATTTTTTCCATTGATTTAGAGAGTGGAAGGGAGGGGGCCAGTGAATGGGGATAAAAAGAGAGAAACATGGATGTGAGAAACATTGATTGGTTGCCTCCCACACGCAGCCTGATCCAGAGTGGGTATCAAACTTGGCAACCCAGGTAGGTGCCCTTGACTGGGAATTGAACCTGAGACCATCCAGTATGCAGGCCGATGCTCTAACCACTGAGCTTGTCAGCTAGGGTAGTGGCTGAATTTCTAAATTCTGTTTAACCCTGTGGCACAGATCAGTCATTCACTCCTTAAAACTCTGTATGACCCACCTGTTTTGTTTTGTTCTGTTTCTTTGGATGGCTTCTTTAGCCTCTCCATTATTTAACTTAGTCTCCATGATTATTTCTCTTAGGTCTCTACACTGGGTCCTTGAACTGTCTTCATGACTTTACTTAGCATTGGTTCTCACTTAAGTTCTAATACACCTTGTAATCAAATCCAAACTCCACTCTTGCCCCCAAGCATTAGCTGTTCTTTTTTTCTCCTAATATGGAGAACACAGTCATCTCATAGTAAACTGCTTTCTCTAGCATTTCCTCTGTACAATGCATTATGAGATTTTCTTGAGTTGACTCCAGGAATGTTTATAATTGGTCTATTCTTATTATAGATATTCAGAATGATTGTAGATGTTCATCTCACCTGGACTTTTAAGGTCGCCTAAAATGCTGCTTGCAGTCTTCAGCCCCTATCCCCATTCCAATCCATCCAACAAAATTATAGTTGATATATATTAAACAAAATTATAGTTGATATATATTAATTTCAGGTGTAAAACATGCTGATTTAACATTTCTATACTTTACAAACTGGTCTAGTAACCATCTGTCACCTCAATCCATTCTTTTTTTTTAAAAAATTTTTATTGATTTTTTTACAGAGAGGAAAGGAGAGGGATAGAGAGTTAGAAACATCGATTCAAGAGAAACATCGATCAGCTGCCTCCTGCACACCCGCTACTGGAGATGTGCCCACAACCAAGGTACATGCCCTTGACCGGAATCGAACCTGGGACCCTTCAGTCTGCAGGCCAACTCGCTATCCACTGAACCAAACCGGTTACGGCTTCAATCCATTCTTTATGTTACAACTAGATTAAACTTCCTAAGATACGATTATTACACTTCTGCTTAGAAATATTCGGTAGCTCCTTTCCTGAAGAATAAAGGCCAGATGCTCAGCATAGCACTGAAGAGCCTTCATGATATGGCCCTTCCTTTCCAGCTTCATCTACTACAATCTCTTACATTTAATGTGCCTAATTTTCAGCTTTAACAGATGGCAGTACTTCCCTTTGTGTACTTTTGAAATTATTTGTCTTTGCTGGGGGAAATCTCTGCCTGAAATACAACATAGGGAAATCTCTTTTTTTAAAAAATTCCAGTTAGATATCAGTGTGTTTTTTACTGACCTCATCTTCAACTGACCCTACCCCACAACTGGTATTGAACTAATTCTTTCCTCTGCTTCTTGTGCCTCTTTATTCACATCACTTAATATATGTATTAGTGATGTACATGTTGGGCTCTAGCTAAACCATGAGCTAGATTTACGAATTTTCTTTACATCCCTTTGTATTTCCAACACCTAATATATAGTACACTTGGTGTTTAATAAATATTTCAAGGAACAGAAGTTAAACCCTAATTTTATTGGGGGTGGGAAAAACAAATTATGTAGGTTTCTATAATTTAAAAAGTCTACCTCTGACATTAATTCATAATATAGTTCTAGAATTGCAACAGAAGGAAAAGTGGAGAAAATTAGATCAGCAGATACTATAAAGAAACTAAATTTCTATTTTGTACTTACTGCATACTTATAGGAAAAGTTTAAGAAGATAGCCACTTGCTATCTAGTCCTGTTGGGCAGTGTGGAGATAGTAAATAATTGTATTGATAATTAAACTTATAAAATTTACCCAACTCTTATTTCCTTTGACCAGAGATAACACTGAAAATTATTACAAATTAAGGTTTAAATTTAATTATATCTAAAATGATTAAATGGAAAATATGTAAGAAGCACCTTAATATTTCAAAACCTGAAGCAGAATTTAACTATTCCTGAGTTTTACTTGGCAAAAGAAAATCTGGTTATCTGGTTAACAGGTATTCTGAAGAAGCTTTTGTGGTTCATCATACTGATATAAGTGAACAGAAGTTGAAAATATTGAAGCAAGATAACATGCAGTAGTTGTTTTAGTTTACAGTATCCTGTTGCAGGAGTGGGACAAGGACATAAAGGTGGCACATTTTCACAAGCAACCTTCTGTAAAACCGTTTTACTGAGATATGCTGAGGACATTTGTAGCAGTACAGCTGTGGGTCATTTAAGGTAATGATACACTTGTATAATGTTGAGAAATTACTTCACTTAGTCTGCATGCAAAGTGGGGGTAATACTTATTCTGTTAATAGGTGGTGAAAATTAAATGACAGAACATGCCAAATGCTTACTTAGCCCATTGCTTGGCATAACATAAACACTACAAATGATCCTGGAAATAACAAATTTGTTCTCCCAAATTTTGGGCATCTGGGAAGAGAAAGTTTCATCAAGGGTATGGTGGAGGTAGGTATACATCAAAAACAAACTTCTTCCTACTTCATTATTTGCCCTGAGCTGGAAATACAAAATCATGTCTTGTCACAGACTGCCTTTTCCTGGTATAAGTGAATTACAAATTTGTTTGTAGTGGATGATAGTGATAATTTGCTTTGTGGTATAAGATTACCAGTATGATTTAGCTGATTTGAATACACAACAAGCAAAATGAGAGTAAAACAGGGTTACTAGTAGGTAGGTACCTTTCATAAAAGCTTTTAATCAAGTGTTATCTTTAGCATTTGAAACCTATTTGTGGAAACAGCATTTGGAGTTAAATGTCTCCCTTTATCAAGGACCATGGGCTGATTTCATTTATCTTTAGTTTTTTCATAATTATAATGAGGATTTTCTTTTCTTCTTGGTTCTAATATTCTATAATTGCTGTGTACCTTTACTGTCTATGTCATGAATTATAGAAATAACAATAATACTTTGAAGAAGAGTGTTTTCTTTTTTTGTTTTTGTTCTTTAGAGAGAGGAAGGGAGGGAGAGAGAAACATTGATCTGTTGCCTTCTGCACGCACCCCGACTGCAACCTGGGTATGTTCCCTGACCAGGAACTGAACCTGCTACCTTTTGGTGTATGGGCCGACCAACCGAGCCACACCAGCCAAGGCAGGAAACTCCTTTGGTAATGTGTCTTGTTTTGTAATATGATACTGAAATGACTTTGATTTGTAAGATTAATAACTTAAAACTATAGGAAGCTTTAGATCTCTATTTACTAAATACCTGTTTATCTCTCCATTTTCTATTTTCTAGTTTTCATAGTTTCAAGACTTATAACAAGTTATTTGTTTACAAGTTGCTTTTACTTAGAATTTTGGACAAATTTTTTGCCCAAACAGATTAAATTATTTCTGGTCCATGCTGACCTGCTAAATAATGGCTTCACTAAGAACCTTTCATTTTTCAAGTTTCTTAAGGCAGAATGTTATTTTTATAAACACTGTTAATAAACATCTCTGTTATATAGGAGGTATGCTATAACTAAAAACAAATGTATGAAGGAATTTTTCTGCAATACTAATTGTTTTTATGTATTATTTCATTGGTTTTGCTTTTTCCATCTGCGATCATAATTTTAAAAATATATATATTGTTATTGATTTCAGAGACGAAAGGAGAGGGGGAACGAGAGAGAAACATCAGTGATGAGAAACTCCATTGATCGGCTGCCTCCTGCTTGCCCCACACTGGGACTGAGCTAGAAAACTGGACACGTGCCCTGACCAGGAATCCAACTGTGACCTCCTGGGTTGATACTCAATTACTTAATTACTAAGGCTGTGAACTTGTGATCTCTAATAAGAAATACAGCTGGTCCAGCCAGTGTGGCTCAGTCAGTGACTGAGTGTCCATCCAGGAATCAAGACATCAAGGTTCGATTCCTGGTCAGGGCTGAATCCCCAGTAGGGGGCATGCAAGATGCAGCCAATTGATGATGTTTCTCATCAATGCTTCTATCCCTCTCCCTTCCTCTCTCTCTAAAAAATCAATAAAAAACATTTAAGAAATATATCTGGTCTTCATTTCCATTCCTGGCACAGGAATTTAATGCACTTGGAATTTCCTGAGTGGTAAGTGTGATAACAATGTCTTTTGAGTAAATGAGGTGACTTGGATAACTCCTAGGTAACCTAAGGATGGGGGCTGGTTGCCAGGGGAACCAACCCTGTGATTAAAGGGTTGTAACTTTTCAGTACTCCCTTCACCTCCCCAGGGTAGAGGGGTTGGAGATTGGGTTCAGTAACCAATGGCCAATGATTTAACTAATGACTATGTTATCAAGCCTCCATAAAATCCCAAAAGGACCAGATTTAGAGAGCTTCCAAGTTGGTGAACAGATGAAGAGTGGTCACCTAGATAGTAGGCAAGCTCTGTGCCCCTTCCCTATACCTTGCCCTGCCGGAAGCCGGTCCATCCTTGCTGCTTGACACAGTCGCTGCAGGAAAGAAACATCTGCACAGCATATGTTTCAATGGACCTGGCATATATAGCATACTGTTCTTAATATGTTTGCTCCCTTTAGCGCCATGTGTTTTAACCAAGGTCACCTCTCCGAGAAAGGTTGTTTCCCCAGGTGGGGATCTTTCCCTGAGGTTAGGGAGGGGATACAACCCCTTAATTAAGTGCCAGGCGGGTAGTTAAGCTACATAATCTTTACTCCCTGGAATGGAGATAAGAAACGCCCTAACCTTTGTAATAGAAATTGACAGGATTAAAATTGGCTGGTATAAATACAGATGTAACAAGACAATAATCATCAGATCCTCATCAGTTCCTAACCAGAACTCCGACCAGAACTTTGGCTGGAGATCCTGGCTATAGGTCCTGACTAGGCTGCTGATCAACTGAAGGCTGTCTTCGTGTCATTCCTTCTTCGCCGACTCCGTCCACACCTTTGGGGACCCCTGGACCCGCTGGGATTGGACCCCAGCATTGCCCCATGCATCTCTTCCATGTGGTTGTTCCTGAGCTATAATAAACTGGTAATCTAGTTAATAAAATGTTTCTCTTAGTTCTGTGAACTGCATAAGCAAATTAATTTAATTTGAGGAAGGGGTCATGGGTACCTCCAATTACTAGTATAGCCTGTCAGAAGCGCAACCTGGATGTTGGATTGGCTTCTGGTTATTTTTGGTTTTGTTCTATTGATTCTAGAGGGGGGCAGGGGTGTGGGGAGAGAGAGAAACATCAAGAGATAGAAACATTGTCTCCTGCATGCATCCTGACTGGGGATTGAACCCACAACCTGGGTATGTGCGCTGACTGGGAATCCATCCTTTCGGTGTATGACAGAACGCTCCAACCAACTGAGCCACAGGGGCCAGAGCTGGCCTCTGAAGATTGAGGAATTAGTCTTCTGGGACTGAACCCTTAATCTGTAAATGTGATGCCATCTCCAGGTAGTGTCAGAATGAGTTCCTTGGTGGTGTGTGTGTGTGTTGGTGTCAGAACTGGAAAGGCACACATTGCTTCAAGTTGTGTGTTTAATGTGGCAGTGTACAAATTAAAGAAAACACTTATGATGTTGCTTTTACACACAATTCTTACCCAATTTCCTCAGAGATCTGTTCTACCTTTCCTTTCAGCTATCTTATATAGATCTTCTACTCTTGTTTTATGACCTAGTTCAGAGGTCAGCAAATAATGCCCATGGGCCATCTTTTTTTTTTGGTATGGACTGTGAGTTTTAAATGGTTGAGACAAAAATCAAAAGAATAATTTGTCAAATGTGGAAATTATATGAAATTTTTAGCCATGGTCTATGGTTGCTTTCTCGACATAAAACCTAAGTTGAGTAGTTGCAACGGAAAGCTTACAAGTATTTATTGTATAACCCTTTACAGAAAAATTGGACTGTTTGCATGTGGGCTGTCCCTTCTTTTCCTTTGCCCTGTGAGAGATTACATTTAGATAATACATGCATGCATAGTTTTTACTGAACTACAAAATCCTCCTGTCTGGCAAGTTTCTGCTTCTGTCCTAAACAGAAGGTAGAAGTAACAAAGTACTTTGCCTAGACAAAAATCTGTCAAACTCTCAGATGCTTTCTAATGTAAACATGAAGTAGCACCCTCTAATTACATCAGTAACTAATTTTTTTCCCCTTCATTATTTTTTAGAGGCACAAATGACCATTACATTGGTTGTAAGGGGGCCATGATATATATTAAACTTCTCCCCAAATATGTAGGTTAGAAGCCATGTATTTACTTACTTTGAATATTGATCCATCCCTACAACAGATTTAAAAGTCAAGTAGAAATATAAGGTCCAAAACAAACTTTATTTAAATAGGGATAATAAAGATATTAATAACTCAAATATTGAATAATTAAGCTTTGGATTGACTGGAGGTCCATGATTCACCAAGACTATTTTATGGAAGCAGTATAAAACTACATTTGGTATTTTCTTCAGTTTCCTGGTATTCTTCAAGCTTGCAAAGATTCCGAACACTTTAATGGAAGCTTGTTGAACAGCAGTAAGACGATGTCCTCAGCAGTCAGTCTCTCACAAAAAAGACGTTATAACCAAGCTCTATTAACGCCCCAGCCAGTAAGGTCCACAAAGGAATGAAGACATAGGACAGGTTCATGGTAGTAAACTGCTCCAGTTTAGCACAGAGTGCAAGGCAAAAGGCTAATTTAAGTAACATTGCAATGAGGTACCAGGTTTTTTTTTTAATATTGTGTGATCCGTGTCGAGGGTCAAAGCCCGACTTACATCGCCCAGCCATTTTCACAATAAGCATAACCAGAAGAATAGTATCAAATATCCAGACTGGAATAAATATGAGGAACCAGTTCCAAGGTGCCTTCTCATCCAGTTTTAACACCAACATGATCAAGAAGAGTAATGTGAAAAGCCAGGTGAGCAGTACTCTCTGAGCCAAGGACATTCTCATTTAAACACTTTAAAGAGGCTGTTGCAGCGTCGAAAAATGGGAAATATACCCTAAGAGAAGGAAAAAAAGTCAAGATGGTTTTGATACCAGAAAAAAATAAATCACTTCTAATTCTGGTGAACAAAGCTGGATCTTTCCCACTCACAGATTTCCTAATTTTGAAAACATTCTATCATTCTTCCTTTCAACATCTATAAAATTTGTAGCTATCTTTGACAGCATTACATCCATTATTCCTTTTACCCCATGAGAAAATACAATAAAATATTTAGCATACCCCCTGGATATAAGCTATTCAATATGTCTCAAGAACAGTCTGTTGTTTTTCATTGCTATCACTCAAGTCCAGGCATTCATGACATGATTCCTATACCTTAGGGATGTTCTTAACTTGTTCTTAACATTTGCACACCTACAAATTTTCATTCAATTTCAAGGAGTATAAAGAAAAAGCATCCAGCCCAGGCAGCATAGCTCAGTGGTTGAGCATCAACCTATGAACCAAGAGGTCACGGTTCAATTCCCAGTCAGGGCACATGCCCAGATTGCGGGCTCAATCTCCAGTGTGGGGTGTGCAGGAGGCAGCCAATCAATGATTCTCTCTCATCATTGACGTTTCTATCTCTCTCTCCCTCTTCCTTCCTCTCTGAAATCAATAAAAATGTATATTTAAAAAAAAGAAAAAAAGAAAAGAAAAAGTATCCAAAATCAAAGCAGTGAAAAAAAAAGGAGATGATATTAAGCTAAGAGAGGAGTAAGGAGGGAATGGTTAATAAAAATTAAGACATTAAGTATAAGATTATAAATAGGTCATTGGGCTAAATAATATAGAATACATAGATAAAACTGTATTTTCACATAATCTAATCTATAGGTCTTATATTTTTAAGTTAAACGTTCTCATTTAAATTCTTATAAATACCTATTTTAGTCTACTTATAATTTTTTTTTTTTTGCTTTGGGATATACTTTTTTCATTACTTTTCAATCATCACTTAAAATTTGACATTTTGTAATTATTAGATGCTAAATTATTCAACAGATGGGGCTGTTTCTTACATCCCTATTCTGTCTTACTGTTCTATATTTGTTTTGCACTATTACTATGACTGTTAGTGGATATGTTCTAGGATACATTCTAATATCTGGAAGGCCTAGTACCTACCCCCTATTTTCTTTTCCAGAATATTTTCTACCATTTTTAGTCCTTTCATTTTTTCACTAATCCTTAAAAGCTTGGAATTTTGATTGGGAGGCCATTAATCTATAATACTTAGATCTAAGTATTTATTTAATATTCACATGCAGTGGTTCTCAACCTTCCTAATGCCGCGACCCTTTAATACAGTTCCTCATGTTGTGGTGACCCCCAATTTCATTGTTTCAAATTGAACATAATTAAAGCAGTGATTAATCACAAAAGCAATATGTAATTATATATGTGTTTTCCGATGGTCTTAGGCAACCCCTGTGAAAGGGTCGCGACCCACAGATTGAGAACCATTGGTTTTACAGTATGCTCTATACTATTTGAGTTTTTTATATCAGTCTTGTGACCATTTGGAAAAAAGGTAAGTAGAATGGAAAGTCAGAAGACAGATTACATGCAGTGGATGAGGAGTCAACAGAAGATAATACTAGCTGACAACATTTTACTTCCCCCTGAAACATTTTGAGAAGATGAAAGGTAAGACATATAATGAGACTGAGATTCAAGAAGAAATTTTCAGTAAAGGAGAAATCTAAGTATGAGTATGAACTCAGGGATATAACCCACAGGGGAGTGATAGATTGAAGATGAGAGAGGATAGATACCTGATGGAAAGAGAAAAAGATCAGATGGTGGTTGTGATGGTAATAGCATGGGTGGTAAGAGTAAAAATGCAGAAACACAAACAAGGAAAAGGTGAAGAAACTGGCTAGATGAATCAAATGCCCTAGACTAGTGTGTTTAGTAAATTATATTTTAGAACTTGGATGTTTTCTGTTATATCTCTACTACTTTCAACAGTGCCTGTTTTACCTCAATAGTACCATATGAGTCACCTAATTCCCCCCCACCGCACCCCATACCCATCTGCTTGCACTCAACTTGTTTATTTAGCTGGCAGGTGCTTCATTCTGCAGTATGAAAAGCAGATGCTTTTTCTTTTCTGTGCTGGTCTCCTTTCCTGGCCAAAGGATGTCACAGTGGGATGTGGGACTGAACTTGGATGAAAAGGTGGAGGGCTATGTATTGATTGATAACTATGGATGGGGTCTATTAAGTTTGCTCAATCCCGATCTCGAATCTATCTGGCCATTTTGTGAAACTTTCAAAAGTCCATGATAATACAGTTGCTTATATGTAACTCTTCTATCCGCCATTGGATGAATCAAGCTTCATTTTTTCCCCATATAGGACTGAGAGGCAACTAGTCATAAGAAGGGAACCGGCACTCAATACAGGTACTTTAAGACGGAAGGTGGAAAGGATGCAAAGTCTTGTGGCTGCAAGTTTTATAACGTGGGAGGCAACAAAGTTCTGTATGTTACTTGTACTAAAATGCCCTCGGCCGGGAAGCACTCTGCTGATACTTAAATGACCCTTGAAGGATTGTGTTTGCTGAGCTACAATGATTACATACGACCCCGATTTTATTATTAACTTATTAAAAAATCATTAATTTAGGCAGTCGTGTTTGTTTTCTATTACTCTTCTTTCTCCTCAAAGGGAGGGGTTTGCATATTCCAAAACAAAAATTTGCTCAACTTAAATATTTACCATTTGAGGCAGTTATTTCTGGTACGTTGAAGACAGGTAAGTATTCGTTCATATGCTTCCTTATCTATGGTTAAAACTCTGTGTTGCCCCCCCCCCCCCCGCCCCCATGGAAAAATAAAGGGCCCTGCCCACAGCTCCCGTGTCTCGGGGTCAGTTGTGTGTGGTCTCATGTGTTGTCCATGGCGCTTCCCACACCACCCCCATTTCCCTTCTCTCGCTACTGCCATTGCTCTCCCAAGTGAATCTGCCTCGTGCCAAAGGCAGCTGTGCTCAATGAGCCCACAACACAGAACTCTTCCAAAGAATGAGTCGCTTTCGGAAGGCCCTGCTGCTGCAGCCTTCGCCAACTTAACCATCCTTCATCCTTCATCCTGCTGGCCAACTTATCTGCTTTTCGCGCCTCCTTGTCCCTAGAACTGCAGGACGCTCCTAAATTACCCTTGTCCTCCGTCTTCCAAGGGCGGGGGGGGGGGGGGTGTCACAGCCCGTGGGGCCCCATCCAGACTCCCCCTCCCTCCCCCCACCATTTTGCGCGGTGGCCCAAGTACATTACGGAGTTGAATGCGGTTCTTGCAAGACAGGATCCACCATGCACACAGGAGCCTGGTGCCAAGCAAGTTTCTATGTGTTTGGGGTTGGGAATGTGAGGGGGTGACGGTGGGGGCAGGGGACGGAGGCACAGCCCACCCAGGCATCTGGAGGCCCGTGCAGGACGCCAGCGCGTCGGAGCCCCAGACTCACCTGGCTGCGCCGCTAGCCGGAGACCGAAGAGGGACGGGAAGATCAGGGAATTCGCCAGTTTGGATCCTTGGCCTATGCCACCCTTTTCCCCCCATTAAATCCAGAACCCGTCACATGATAACCAAGAAAAAGATCCCAGTTCCGCTCTCCAAACCACCGCGGTAGAGGATCCCTCACTTCTAACTCGGGGCCGCGCCCACATCCGGGGCCGGTTCTCACCGCCCCTGGGGCTCCCTATAGGTAGAGAGGACGCCAATCTGCGTGCAGAGGCCCCTTCGCCGGCGGTAATTGGACCATTTGGCCGCCAGTGCAAACCACCGACCTTTCCTTATGTTCCGGTTTGCCAGAAGGGCGGCAATTAAAAAGCACACCCACTTGCCCCGCCTCTCTATTACTACAGGCTGGAAGGAAAGTCAGTCAAAGTGCCGCTTGGAGTGTTCGTAGTCCCATTGGACAGGTAGATGCCAATCAAACTAACCAGCGCTCGGATACGCCCCGCGGGGCGCTCCGCCCCCTCCCGGCGCCCTCCCTGCCTGCGCGCGGAGACTGCAGGCTCCGGCGCAAAATCCTGCGGGAAAGGGGGTGGGGCGACGGCCGTGGAGGCAGCGCGCCCGCCGGCAGCCTCGCTGTGAGTCCCAGGTCTCTCGCGGCGGTGGCGGTGCTCGCCTCGGAGTCTCCCAGCACCCCAGCTGCCTCCTAGCGGCGTGGCGCCCGCTCCTAAGGTGAGATCCGGCATCACCTTCGCGTTTGGGCTGGCACCGTGTGTAGGTCGTTGGGTGCTGACAGAATCCCGAGGCTGGAGCAGAAGCGGCGAGGCGAGGCGAGCCGCGGGCGGGATGGAGGTGGGGGCTCCCGGGCCAACGCATCGCCCTCTCCCGCCGGTGACTTCCCCAG
Organism: Myotis yumanensis; assembly: GCF_028538775.1. Lineage (NCBI taxonomy): Eukaryota > Metazoa > Chordata > Mammalia > Chiroptera > Vespertilionidae > Myotis > Myotis yumanensis. Next base: position 69,266,936 of record NW_027223760.1, on the reverse strand, counting down.
CGGCCGCCGGCACCTGCGCGCCGGGGTCCGCTGCGGCCTCGTGCCATCTCTTGGCGCGTGGTGGAGGCTCAGCCGCCCTCCTCCCGAGCCATCGCCGTCTTTGATCCTTGATGGGGCCGAAGCCCCGCGCCGCCTTCCCTCCCTCCTTCCCGCGGCCTCTCTCCTGTGATTCCTTCCACTTGCGCGGCGCTGGGGCTGCGTCGGGTCCTGGAGGGCGTGCAGGGGCACCGGGTGGCGGGGGCCGGGAGCGGCCGGAGAGCGGGCTCGGGAGGAGGGGACGCCTCTGCGCGCGCGGGGAGCGGGCTGCGGGGAGGGTCGCTGCCCTGCACCCGCCGAGCAGGCAGCAGTTTGGTTTTCTGGCTCCAGCGCTCCCGACCGAGCGGGTGCTGAAGTCCTTCGCCCTGAAGGCATGTTTCCTGCCTGGAAACGGTTCCGCGGTCCGTTCATCTCTTCTTCTTCTCATCTGCCTGATGCTGGCAGTCAGTGATCTGCTATTGTCTGGTCAAGTCGTGGCTTTTCCAGCCCAGAACCTCCTGGGTAATTTCGGGGTTCATTCTGCCACTGACCTATCACCCATTTTATTTTTAGCCCGGCAAGAAAAAAAAAAAAAGGAACTGCTTTATATCAACATATACTGAGTAGGGAAATACAGAATGTGGAACAATTTATTAATCTAAGTGTCTGCTTAGCAAGAATTTTTAAATTCATTGTGAATGTATTAAATGTTTTGTAATTTACACTTGATCCTTTTGTTAATGGTGGTATATCCTGCTTACTTTGAGATTTTTTTGGGGGGGGGGAGTGGTTTACTTGTGATACTTAATTTTATAGTTTTTGCTTAGCTTTAGCCCACTAGACATCTTAAGATTTTTTCCCCCCTCTCTGATACTTTAACTATAGCCTTAGAATTTGCTCTTGCTTTTAGGGATTATGTATTTTTTAAAAATTTGTTTTCTCTCAAACTGGACTTTCTCATAACATTTTTTTTAAGTTGGAAGGGGGAATTCTGAGAATTTGGAAACTATGTACTTTAGCCTAGAGAGCCTTAAAATAGCATAACCATTTGAAACGCTAACTTTTTGGAGTAAGGGTTGCTAAGAGAAGGAAATGGGTATCCACTGTTAGTTGTAGTGGCTCAATGTCTAGATTCTGAAGGAATGTGAGTTTTGGGGAGAATGAGCCATGCCTGAGACCAGACACAAGCTGCTTCCAGGAACATTTCTTGCCTGGGAAATAGCCTGCCTCCCAAACAGGTTAGTTGTCAGCATGCATCAGAGAGTATTAAGATAGGTGTTCGTAAGGTAGGAGGTCTCTGTGTTCTCATTTTCACCACTTTCTGCGAGGGCTTAAAAATGTGGTAAGCAAATGAACTATCGTGTACAATGGCAGCACTCCTGCCCAGCCAAGCCTCCAAGAGCAAGCTTGAGTCCAAACTGACACTGGACAGAGTCCTAAAAATCAAGTAGATGGCTTAAGCAATTTTAAAACCATGAACCTTTTTGGCTAATCCAGTTCATGCAAAACTGCAAAGAAGTTGTGATAAAAAAAAAACTTTACTAGACTGAAGCTAATAAAATTCAGGGTGGCATGCCAAAAAAATGAGGATCAAAAAATAGTTGGATTGCTTATATATTATCTCACTTAATCCTTAAAATCCTATGCTGTAAATTCTGTATCACTCCCTTTTTATAAATGAATTGACCAAAACTTAGATTAACTTACTTGTTCAAGACTTCTCAGCCAACAAGTTGGTGAAGGTGAGTCACATCCCAGCAGTCTGCTTACCAAGCCTCGGTGGTGGTGATGCTTTATCACCACAGTAAATGCGGCTTCTTAGAGTCTTGGTGGAAGGAGACCAGTGGCAGATAATGCTGCAAACCATAAGCTGAGTAAGAGTATTGTAGATATTCATTAATACTTTAAGATCGTTGTATGATAGGCACTGTTGAGTGTTGCTGGGGCTATAAGGATGGAGTCACCTTCCGTCTTTGAGGAACTTTGTGTAGTGGGAGAGATAGATATTTGAACAAATAATGATGATATATACACTGTAAGAGAGTGCTGTCAATCCTGGTTTCTTGGAAAGAGAATGCAGTTAAAGTTGAGACAGATCAGCATTTGAATTCCTGTTTGGCTTTGTGACCCTAAACATGATACTAGACCTTTTTTAGCTTCAGTTTCCTTATCTGTTAAGTGAAGATGATAATACTTCAAAGAGGAGTATTATATGTAAAGTACTGGCACATTAGTAAGCCCTGAACAAAGAACAATGAACAAATAATTTTAAGAGACCAAGTAGAAGAGGAGGTGTTGGGGTTTAGCAGGGAGCTATCACTGGAGCCTTAAAGGGCGCCGTGGTAGTTTCCACTGGTAGGGAAGGAGGGCATTTGACACAGATAGAACTGAACAGGAATATGGATTGTTGACGGAATGGCAAGTAATTGTGGCTTTGAATAAAAACTATTTGTGGCCCTGGCTGGGTGGCTCAGTGGTTCAGTGCACCAAAAAATTGTGGGTTTGGTCCTAGGGGTCGGGGCATGTATGGGAGGCACCCGATAGATGTTTCTCATGTCCATGTTGTTGTTGTTTTTCTCTCTCAAATTTTTATTTTTTAAATGTTTTAAAGTGGATTTTTAGGGAGAGAGAAACATCAATATGAAAGCAAAACATCCATTGCCTGCCTCCTGCACACCCCTTACCAGGGATCCAATCTGAAACCCGGGCATGTGCCCTGACTGAAAATCAAACCAGCAATCTTTCTGTGCAGGAATATCGCCCAAACGAGCCACACTGGCCAGGGCTAATTTTTATTTTTTCATTTGCACCCGAGGACATGCTTTTTCATTGAATTTCTTTAGAGAGAGGGGAAGGAAGAGAGAGGAACATCGATCAGTTGCCTCCCATACCTGCCCCGACTGGAGATCAAACCTATGACCTAGGGATGTGCTCTGACCAGGAACTGAACCCACAACCTTTTGGTGCATTCCAACCAACTGAGCCACCTGGTCAGTTGGATATTCAGTTTTCCCAGCACCACTAGTTGATAAGACTGTCCTTTCCCCATTGAGTGGTTTTGGCATTCTCCCCTCTTCCTTAAATCAATAAAACCATATCTTCAGGTGAGGAATTAAAAAAACAAAACTATTTGTGAAGGCCTAATTTAAATCGTAATTGTATATAAATGTGGCTGGGAAAAGTGATTACTACCCAATTTTGCTAATTGGAATTGCATACATAGGTACTAAAATTATAGGAAAACCTCAACAGATTGTGCAGTGTTATATTTTTATTTAATATTTACCTTTAATATTTCTTTTCCCCAGTGTCAATTAAAACATCCATTTCCTTTCTTTATTAATTTATTGATTTGAGAGAAAGAGGGAGATCAATTTGTTCCACTTATTTATGCATTCATTGGTTGATTCTTGTATGTGTCCTAACTCGGGATCAAACCCACAGCCTTGGTGTATCAGGACGATGCTCTAACCACCTGAGCTATCTGGGCAAGGAAAACTTCATTTTCAAACCTGTCCATCTAAGCAACTATTTCATTATCTTATTGTGATATTTCATTCTAAGCTGTTAAAGAAGACTAATACCACTGGAGGCATTTGCACTTAATTTGTGGAATGTATTTTGGGATTATTTTAAATAGAAGAAGAATCTTAAAATGACTGTTGCCTTCCTTTAACAAACCCTTTACCTAGGCTGTAGCCACATAGAATCAGTGTTGCAAAGTACCCTTTGCATATATGTTGACTGTCTTTTCCAAATCCAAACTTGAGATGTGACAGTAGGACAGAATGTTTTAAATTGGGACTGTCCTTGAAAATGCAAGAAAAAGTCTCATGCTTCAGGATAGCGCAGAACCATAAATACATTCAAATTTATAAAGGTGATTCATTTGATGACCAGAATCATGACTTAAATTGAAAATGTTAAATAACATTTAGGAAAGCTGCATTTTTAGTCCAACTTGTTAGTCTCATACAAGTTGCTAAAATGACACAAAAGATATAGGTGAGTTTTCAGATGAGAAAAACCAACTGCTTCCTAGAACAGGTAGTTTTAGAGCAGTAGGAAGGAAAATATGCTGGACCTAATTTTGAATAGTGAACAGGAACTGGGACAGGAAATGGCTGTGGCTGAACCACTAACTGATAATAATCATAACATGATTAATTTTGACATTTAATGAGAGGAAGTAAAAGAGGGAAAAGTGCACTATATGCAGCTTTCCAGTTTCAGAAACAGTAGGGGAAAGGAGCTGTTAAAAGTATATCTACAGCCCTAGCTGGTTTGGCTCAGTGGATAGAGCGTTGTCCTGTGAGCGGAAGGGTCCCGGGTTTGATTCTGGTCAAGGGCACATGCCCAGGTTGCAGGCTCGATCCCCAGTGGAGGGCATGCAGGAGGCAGCCGATCAATGATTCTCTCTCATCATTGATGTTTCTATCTCTCTCTCCCTTCCTCTCCAAAATCAATAATAAACAAACAAACAAATAAATAAATAAACAAACAAATAAATATGTGAAAAGTATACCTACAGAAATCTTGAAGATCCTGATTCATGGGCCAATGCTCAACTTCAGAGCTACACTGGCTGGACAGGTCTTTAATCCATTTTGAGTTACTTGTATACTAGAGGCCCGGTGCACAAAAATTTGTGCACTTGGGGGGCGGGAGGAGGGGGGTCCCCCAGCCCGGCCTGTGCCCTCTCTCAGTCTGGGACCCCTCGGGAGATAATGACCTGCTGGCTTAGGCCTGCTCCCGGGTGGCAGAGGGCAGGCCCAATCCCTAAGTGCAGCCCCTGGTCAGGCTCAGAGCAGGGCCGATTGGGGGGTTGGGGCACCGCCCCCTGTCACACTCAAGGCAGGTTCCATGGGGAGGTTGTGGCGCCACCCTCTGTCACGCACAGAGCAGGGCCGATCAGGGGGTTGGGGAGCTCCCCCCTGTCACACACAGAGCAGGGCTGATCAGGGGGTTGAGGAGCTCCCCCCTGTCACACACAGAGTAGGGCTGATAGGGGAGTTGGGGCACCGCCCCCTGTCACACACAGAGCAGGGCAGATCAGGGGGTTGGGGCGCTGCACCCTGTCACATTCAGGGCAGGGCCAATGGGGAGGTTATGGCTCTACCCTGTCACACACAGAGCAAGGCCCGTGGAGGGGGGTTGGGGCGCCACCCTCTATCACCCACAGAGCAGGGCCGATCAGGGGTTGAGGCGCCACCACTGTCACACTCGGGGCAGGGCCGATGGAGAGGTTATGGCTCTACCCTGTCACACACAGAGCAGGGCTGATCAGGGGGTTGGGGAGCTCCCCCCTATCAGGCACAGAGCAGGGCTGATCAGGGGGTTGGGGTGCCTTCCCCTGTCATGAACAGAGCAGGGCGGATAGGGAGGTTGTGGCCCCGCCCCCTGTCACACACAGAGCTGCAGGGCGATCAGGGGGTTTGGGCACTGCCCCCTGTCACGCTGATCCCGGTGCTGGGAGGCATATTATCCTGTTACTTTATAGAATAGAGGCCTGGTGCATGGGTGGGGGCTGGCTGGTTTGCCCTGAAGGGTGCCTGGCCAGTCTGGATGAGGGGCTGACGGCTGTTTTCCGGCTGGCGAGTGACTAAAGCTTCCAACCGCTCCTTGTTTTCTTTTCTTTCTTTTTTTTTATTCTGGGCCAGCTTTAGCTCTGAGGCCTCGCTGCTGAAAACATTGATACAATGTTTCGGTCTGGCTGGATTTCAGTCCAGCTGGTTTCTGGTGTTTTGTTTAGCTGCTTCTTTGCAACATAGTACATAGCTGCTTAGAGTTGCAGCTGAGAGGTCGGCAAGTCAGGCGGGGAACGTTGGAGTCCGCAGCAAGCAAGCCTCATGCTCGCTTCAGTGCCTGGCTGCCGGCCGCCATCTTGGCTGACAGTTAATTTGCATATACTCACTGATTAGCCAATGAAAAGGGTAGCGGTCGTACGCTGATTACCATGTTTCTCTTTTATTAGTGTAAATGGTATTAAAGAAAAGGATGCACCATTGTTCTTTTGCATGTGGATATCCAGTTTTCTCAGCACCACTAGTTGATGAGACTGTCCTTTCCCAATTGAGTGGTTTTGGCATTCTTGTCAAAGATCATTTGACCATATATATAAGGGTTTATTTCTGGTCTCTATTTTATTTTAATCAGTGTATTTGCCTCTATGCTAGTAGTACACTATTTTGATTAGTATAGCTTCATAATATTTTTTGAAATCAGAAAATGTGAGTCCTCCAACTTTGTTCTTTTTCAAAACTATTTTGGCTATTTGGGGTCCCTTGAGATTCCATATAAGGTTTAGGATAGGTTTTTTTATTTCTGCAAAAAAAATGCCATTGGAATTTTGATGAGGATTGCATTGAATCTCTTTAGGTACTATGCACATTAAATAATATTAATGTAGTAATAATATAATATAAAAATTGTGAACATAAGCTTTCTTTTCATTTATTTTGTCTCCTTAATTTCTTTCAGCAATGTTTTGTTTGTAACAGATGTTTTTATGTCCTTGCTTACTAATCCTAACACCTTTGTCATTTCTGAGTTCAGTTCAAATAACTGATTTTTCTCCTTATGAATCATATTTTCCTGTTTGTTTGTGGTGTTGTTTTTTTGCATGCCTACTGATTTTTGTTTGGATATCAGACATTGTGAATTTTGTTGTTTGGAGCTGGCTTTTCTTTGTATTCTTTTAAATGTTTGAGCTTTGTTCTGGGACATAGTTGAGTTACTTAGAAACAATTTAACCCCTCCCCAGTTTGCTTTTGAAGTTTTGTTAGGTGCGACCTAACAAATCAGTACAAGGCTAATTTGGCTTTACTACTGGGGCAGTACCACTCAGAGTATTTTAGCTACTGCCCATTATTATAGGATTTCTCTACTCTGGCTGTGAACTCTTACCATTTCTCTGTGAACTTTGGTTAATAGTCCTACCTGCTTTTTTTCTGGTGGTTCTATTCCTGGCTGAGCGGGTTTTCCTACATACACATGCTGATCAATACTCAGATGAAGACTTAGGGGTTCCTCTGCAGAGCTCCAGACTCTCTTTATGCTGCTTTCTCTTCTCTGGTACTTTGCCCTAGGAACTTTGGCTGCCTTAGTTTCCCTGAACAATCAAATTTGTCTTCTCAGCTTGGGCTTCTCAAGCAGACTCCGATTTTCCCTTCCTAGCATTGCATCATGGAAACGGTACATGCAGTACTCTCGGGAAGTCACAGGGCACACTTTTTTTTGTTTCCTCTTTCGGAGATTACTGCTTTGCATTGCCTGTTGCCAGATGTCTTAAAACATTTCACAGATTTTGTCCATTATTTTCGTTTTTAAGGTGGGAGGATTAAAGGGGTCCCTGATACTTTATCATGGCTAGAAGTGGAAGATCTTGTATATTAAGTTTAAAAATGATATATGGAAAACACATAAAGTAGTATTTTTAGTGTATTTTTAAATACCAAGCTTTAAAAAAAATCATCAATGATGAGAGAGAATCATTGATCAGCTGCCTCCTGGGGATTGAGCCTGCAATCCGGGCATGTGCCCTGACTGGGAATCAAACCGTGACCTCCTGGTTTATAGGTAGATGTTCAACCACTGAGCCATGCCATCCGGGCAGATACCAAGCTTTTAGAATGAATACCTTTGGCCCTAGCCGGTTTGGCTCAGCGGATAGAGCATCGGCCTGTAAACTAAAGGGTCCTAGGTTTGATTCCAGTCAAGGGCACATTCCCCAGTTGCAGGCTTGATCCCCAGTAAGGAGTATGCAGGAGGCAGCCAATCAATGAAAATATATTTTTAAAAAAATGAATGTATACCATTGTATAGCCATAACCAAAATATTCTGTATAGTTTGATTGGATGAATGTGATTGTTTGTCTTCCTGGACATTCCTGTTTCCCTTGAAACAAATGTAGGAATGTATGAGGTGTTAAAAGGTAAGCAACTAATTGCATTTTCTTCTTTTTTTTTTTTTTATTGATTTCAGAGAGAAAGGGAGAGGGAGAGAGAGATAGAAACATCGATGATGAGAGAGAATCATTGATTGGCTGCCTCCTGGACGCCCCACACTGGGGATTGAGCCTGCAACCCAGCCATGTGCCCTTGACCAGAATCGAACCTGGGACTAACGTCCACAAGCCAATGCTCTCCATTAAGCCAAACCAGCTAGGGCACATTTTCTTCTTTTATAAACAAACTAGAGGCCCGGTGCACAAAACTCGTGCACTCGAGAGTGAGGGGGTGGTCCCTTAGCCCGGCCTGCATCCTCTTACAGGAGGGAGTCCTCAGGGGATGTCCAACTGATGGCTTAGGCCCGCTTCCTGCAGGGAAGCGGGCCTAAGCTGAAGTCTGCCCTCCCTCTGCGGGAGGTGACCCTGGCAGGCTGATCTGGGGATTTCGAGCGGCTAGCCCTGCCCTGAATAGCCCCGCCGTGGTCGCCGGTAGCCTCCCTCTGCAGGAGGCAACCGGGCGGGTGATCAGGGGATGGCACCGGCTCCCATCGCCCTGCCACTGGTCGCCACCCCCACCCCCCCTTCCCGCATCCACCTCATCATTGTCCCTTCCCTCTGCCTGTTGGCATGCGCCTTGGCTGGCCTGGTGCCGCCACCTGCTCGCCAACCCTGCCTTCCCACCTAATGGTCATTCTGCCGTTCGGTCGATTTGCATATTATGCTTTTATTATATAGGACTTTTCATCAACAGAAAGCGTGAGTTTGAAAAATATGACTAGATTATTACTTGAGGAAATAAATGAGAAGTGTTTATTTCTCTAAGAGTGTTATAATTCGTTTTTTATTATCATGGGAAAATATTGCAACAGTGACTAAAAATACTGCTGTGATCCACTTAGGAACACTAAACAGCACTTCAGCACTATTCTTGGGCAGTATTTTAAACAGAAAGTGAACAAAAACAAAAATAGCATCACTAAGCAGACCACAAAAAGAACACTTGTTTACAGTTTGAGAATTGTTTTAAAAAGACAGTGCATCACCTTGTTGATCCTTACCTGGAAACATGCACATTAGGCAACTCAAATTTTTTGGTACTCTGTGCATGTCTGCAAATAATCAGGAAAGTACTGTGAGTATTTATTTCAAGCTTACAAGTAAAGATTTGCTAGTAGCAAATTTACAAATAACAGAGTCTGCAAATAATGAAAGTGGACTATTTTAGGTAAGTGGTCCAATATGTTAAATGAATATTTTGGAATATATTCAGATAATTGAATCATATTTATAAATATTAGGATTCCATTTTACTGAAGCTATAACTATTTGGAAACTGAAGACTAAAACTTGTTTCACATTGTAATCTTTAGCAAAGTTCTACAGATACATGGTTGTTTGTTTTTTTTAGATATATTTTTATTGATTTCAGAGGAAGGGAGAGGGAGAGACAGAAACATCAATGATGAGAGAGAATCATTGATTGGCTGCCTCCTGCACGCCCCCCCACTGGGGATCGAGCTCGCAACCCTGCATGTGCCCTTGACTGGAATAGAACCCGGGTCCCTTCAGCCCCCAGGCCAGTGCTCCATCCACTGAGCCAAACCAACTAGGGCTACAGATACATGTTTTAAGAGTACAATTCTGGTACCAATTCCAACCATTGGTACCAAAACCAAGCAAGTCTCCAACACTAGCTGGGTGTCCTGTACAATTCAACTCTCTTCTGACACATCACATCCCACAGGTTAAGCAGGGGTGGGCAAACTTTTTGACTCGAGGGCCACAATGGGTTCTTAAACTGGACCGGAGGGCTGGAACAAAAGCATGGATGGAGTGTTTGTGTGAACTAATATAAATTCAAAGTAAACATCATTACATAAAAGGGTACGGTCTTTTTTTTTTTTTAGTTTTATTCATGCCGTAGTTTGCCCATGGCTGGCTTAAGGGCTTAGTCCCATAACATTGCCCCTTACCCCCTTCGAATGCCAGTTCTGTAGATTAGAGGTTCCCACAACCCCCTCCTTGGGTTCCATTAAAATCTAGAGCAGCTCACAGAACTCAGAGAAACATTTTACTTAGTAGATTACCAGTTTATTACAAAAGGATACAACTCAGGAACCGTCAGATGGGAAGAGATACATAGGGCAAGGTATGTGGGAAGGGTGAAGCTTCCATGCTACTATCCTGGAATCATGCCCCAACCCAGAAAGTCTCCAGACCTTGTCCTTTTGGGTTTATGTATGCCTTTGCTGTAGTTTCAATTGCACTTTGTAAGGGAGTGAAGTTAGATGCCTGTGTCTTAGTCTAACTTTTTTTTTTCCTGGTAGTTTGAAATATTTAAATCATAAATTAGTCTTTAAGTAATTAAATAATTTGAACACCATTGCTTGGATGTTCTCACAATTTAATTTCCTGTAATAAATTAAATTGTGACAAATCCAAAGTAACTTGTCAAATAGCTTAGGACAGGGAGAAAGTTATTTCCAGTAGAGGAAATATCACCAGGACTAGAGAGCAAGCATGAGAGTAATGGTATATTTAGGATTATTGGATATGTAAGTGAAAGGCAGATTGGAGAGGGTAGGTATGAGGTCATGTGTGGAAGGCAGAGATGATGGGCACTACCGATTGTAAAAGTAATCTGTGATCAGCTTGTAAAAGAAGGGTTTTTTGTATACTGTGCTGATTAAACCTTTTCTTAGGCAGTGGGAAATAATTAAGAGATTTTTGAGGAGAGAAACATGACGAAGTCAGTATTTTAGGAAGGTAAATGGTGAAAGTAAAGAAATGATTAGAGACTAAGAGTAGTTCTAGTAATGGATGATATGGTCTTGTACCAAATCTGTGGTAGTTGTTTTTGGTAGTATGACAAATAGACTATATTAATTTATTCCTTTGTATTTGCTGAATGGTTCCCCTTTGCCAGGTGTAGAATTGGTGGTGGCGGGAAAGGGAAAGAGATAAGATGGATTCTAGGATTCATAACTTGAGTAGCAAATTGAGTAATTAGTAAAAGAGTAGTTTTGAGAAGGGAAAATGAATCTAATTTTATTTTTTCTTGAAGATAGTTATAACAGTTTCACAGAAAAGCTTTATCTGTGGCACTGTATATTCTGTTTAGCATCTTGAATTTTTGAAAAGAATTGAAACTGGTTGTCTCCCATCCGTTGGAAATAATAAGTAAAAGTGCAATTCTTGGTACTTAAAAGAATGCATTTGCTACTTATAAAATAAATGGCAAAAAACATAAATGTAGGGATTTATAAATGAAAATAAAGTAGGATCACAGAATTTTCCTTCACTAAAACCATCTGAAAGAAGGAAAAGTAGGTGGCAGAAGAGAGAGCAAAAATGGAATAGAAGTGGACAAAGAAGGGATATGTACAAACTGTATGCCAAATACTTCAAAAAGTGGAGGCCAAGGAAAGAATGAGTAGATACAGGGTATACATGACAAGGCTTGTCATTCTAGCCCCACATCTCAGAAGCCAGATTAAGGAAAGATTAGGCCTAAAAACATTAAGCTCTCCCTTCTCTCATTTCCTGCATTTCCAGGTTATAGAAAAAAGATTAAAATCAGTATTCAGTTTTCATACTGATGCCCGTGTGTGTGCGTGTGTGTGCGTGTGTGTGCACATGTATGTACAGAAATAAAAATGCTCCCAGCTAATGTGAGAAGGGTGTTGAGGTTGTCAGGAAGAACATTTGAATATCCGAGTAAGTAGGAGCTCAGTTTAGCACTTCTCATGTTAAACTTGATCAAACCTTTAAAAAAAAAAAAAAAAAAGGCATGGCAACTTTTACAAATATGCTACAGGAAAAAAAAATGACAAAGTGACCATGAAAAGACTATTCCCTGGAATAGAGACTCCAACAAATGGAACAGAAATATAGTACAGACACAAGTTTCTGAAATAAAAAGGTACATTTGCTGGTTGAAAGTCACTAAATACCAGGGAGGGAAAACTGTGAAATGATTAAAATGGACTATAATCTAGTAGTTACTAATTTAAAAACTAAGGAGAGAATTATTTTGGCACCCTGGCCAAAAAGAGAACGTGACCTATAGAAGGGGCGGGGTAAAGAGGGGTGGTAATCTTGCCAGCTGCAAACTTCTTATTGTGGTCCATTCCAGAAGACAGTAGAACAATGCTTACAAAGTTTTGATGGGAAAAAAGCATGAACCAAAAGTATTATGCGTGGAGGATTTAGTGTAAGAATGTCCAGACCTATAAAAAATATATAAACATTATTTGAGCTAAACTGAGGACATGCCAGGAAGCGAGATCTCAAAGGACTGGAAAATGCTCCAGAGAATGCAGTTTGTAGTTCTATTTATGCATGTGGAATCAGGAGAGATTAAGGAAGGTTACATGAAATCCCTTGGTGGTAGATTAAAGAGGCAGGAGAAGGCAAGGGAGGGGAGTCTCTATGACTGGATAAAAACTAAAATGAAGAGATACATCTTTTACATTGGGGGTTACAAGATATTTAACATTTACAGTAAATAGGGATGGTGAGTAGGCAACAAGATCATGTGTTCCCACGAGAGTGGTTATGACTCACCTTTAAAGGGGTAGGGAAAAGAACTTACTCTTACATTTCAAAGGTGTGTTATATAATATCCACAAGAACAATGGACTTGCTTAAGGCAAAGATTGAGCTTTCACTAAGAAAATTATAGGCCTACTGCGTGACTGCCCACCATGACCTGCCCAGTTAGGAATTTATGATCAGATCATTCTTGGAGCTTACTTTTTGGTTACTGAGCTTGTCAGGCCTGACATGTAGCCCCTGAACTTGTCAGATTTACTACATAGCTCTTTCCACAGGGAGGAAGGAACTTTCCTCTACCTTCAAGATTCTTTCAGGAGCTAATAAATAAATCTGAGACAGATTAACAAGATAAAATGACCAAATTTAATTACATGCATGTGTATGGGGACCTGGAATACATGAGGGAGTCAGAGACCCCACATACACGAGAGATTCAAAGACAGAAAGGGAAAAATGTGGTATATATGACATTCTGAGCTAAGGACCACCTTGGGACTTCAGAGGAGAAGAAGGTCATTGCAGGAAGGTGAGAAGAACAGTTGCTTAGTAATTAAAAGTTTGCTCTGCCATATAAATAGGTCATATTCTTCTAGGTAGTTAAGAGGCAAAGGTGTTTCTCTTGAGCCCACAGGGTCATTGTTTAGCTCAAAACAGTCTGCATACCATAGAGGCGCATTTTGGAGGGATCACTCGTTCTGAACTCCTACATATACCCAAAAGTCTCCGTTAGATTTGGTTTGGCTGTTAATAACAATGACTAAAAGTAGAAAGATTTATAGTCTTTATATGAGAAGTAATGAGGTAGGCAGACCAGAACTGGCATGGTGAATTCACCTAGCTTCTGTTCTCAATGTCACTGTCCATGGTGGCTACCTGAGCTTCAACCATTAAAATAGCATTCCAGGTAGCAGAAAATGGGAAGGTCGGGAAGAACAAAAGGGATTTCTCCAACTGAATCAGATTTCCTAAAAGGGCCTAACTAGAAGTTCCATCTAATGCTTGTTTGTGTCTGGACCAGAATATAGTCACAGCCACTCTTAGAAGCAAGAAAGGATAGGAAAAATCTTTCTTTTGGGCAAACATTTTTGCAAAAGGAAGAGGACGATAGAATAAGGGTAGTCAAATAACAATCTATGGTAATTTTTTTACACATGTCATCTTTATCGACCACTTCTTCTCATTCCACTCTGACTTCCTTCTCTACTCCATTGAAATTATTCCTGCCAGTCATTTCTAAACCTTTATTTTGTTAAATCCAATAATCTTTTAGCAGCTTACTTAATCTTTTGTGAAAGATTCTTCTCTCTTGGATTCTGTGATATTACATCACCATTCTTTCTACTTATTTTCTGTTCTTGGCCTTTCTTACTCCACTTCCTCTGAATAGTAGTAGACTTGGGGCTGGACCCTTTTTTCTTTAATTATACTCTTCTTAAGTCAGTCACATTTTATTGAAATGATCTGTGAAAGTCACACATCTTAAATAAATATTCAGTTGTGACAAATGCATATACGTACATAACCATTTTTATCTTTATTTTCAGCTTCAGACTCATGTATATAAATACCTGTTTGACTTCTTTATTTTTATGTTTAGTAGGTATGCTCAACGGGCATAAGACTTTCTTAACTAGCCTTACCACTTCCACTCTGAACTCTGTGGTCCAGTCTGTTCCCTGCACAGCTGTCAGAGTGGTTTTTGCAAATTAGATCATCACTGCTTTACTGGAATCACTTTAGTGAGTTCCTGTCTTGATGATAAGGTTGTTTGCTATGTCTCAAAAGGGACTTCTTTGACCATCCTTTCCAAAAGTCCCTACCCCACCCCAATCACATCTCTCTGTTTATTTCCTTCATGGTACTGAAAATTATCTTATTTGATATTTGTTTTCTATATTCTTTCTTACAATGTAAGTTTTGTCAGGGCAGGGACTTTGTTTCTTGTTTATTGTTGTATCTTCGGTGCCTAGAACAATACAATATTAGTAAGTGTTCATAAATAAATTTTTTTTCATAAATTAATATTTTTATTAAGTGATCAGCTACTGGATGAATAAAGGCCACATATGACAAACCCACTACCAACGTCATACTCGATGGGCAAAAACTAAAAGCGTTATAGCACTCCCTACTATCCTTAGAATCATATTTATATTCTACCCTTGAGACCTGTTTTTAGACCCTGTAAAGATTTCTCATCCTGTTCTGTGTTCCCATTACACTTAGATCGGGAACAAGGTAGGGATGTCCACTTTCACCACTCTTATTCAACATAGTACTGGAAGTTTTAGTCACAGCAATCAGACAAGAAGAAGAAATAAAAGGCATCCAAATTGGAAAGGAAGAAGTAGAACTGTCATTATTTGCAGATGACATGATGCTGTATATAGAAAACCCTAAAGATTCCAGCATAAAAGTACTAGAAGTGATAAATGAATTGACTAAAGTAGCAGGATATAAAATAAGTATCCAGAATTCAGTTGCAGTTTTATACATCAATAATGAACTATCAGAAAGGAAAACTAAGAAAACAATCCCATTCACAATTGCTTAAAAAAACACACACAAACCCCCCCTCCTCCCAAAATTTAGGCATAAATTTAACCAAAGATGTAAAGATCTGTACACAGAAAATTATAAGATACTGAGAAAGATAGTGAAGAAGATACAAATAGCTGGAAGCATATACTGTGTACATAGATAGGAAGACTTAACATAATTAAAATGTCCATACTGCCGAGACTGGTTTGGCTTAGTGAATAGAGCATCGGACTGCGGACTGAAAGGTCCCAGGTTCGATTCCGGTCAAGGGCATGTACCTTGGTTGCGGGCATATCCCCAGTAGGAGATGTGCAGGAGGCAGCTGATCGATGTTTCTCTCTCATCGATGTTTCTAACTCTCTATCTCTCTCCCTTCCTCTCTGTAAGAAATCAATAAAATATATTTTAAAGAATAAATAAATAAATAAACAAAATAAAATGTCCATACTACCCAAAGCTATCTATAAATTAATGCAATTGCTATCAAGATACCAATAGCGTATTTCAAAAAACTAGAACAGATATTCCAAAAATTTATATGGAACCACAAAACAGCCCAAATCGCCACAGCAATATTGAGAAAAAACCAAGTTGGAGGAATCACACTATGTGATATCAAACTATACTACAAGGCCATAGTAATCAAAACAGCATAGTACTGGATTAAAAACAGACATAGATCAATGGAACAAAATAGAGAACCTAGAAATAAACCCATATCTTTATGGTCAATTAATATTTGATCAAGGAGATAAAAACATACAATAGGGTAAATGGCGTTGGGAAAATTGGACAGGTATGTGCAAAAAAAAATGAAGCTAGACCACCTTATACATAAACAAGAATAAACTCAAAATGGATTAAAGACTTAAATGTTAAATTCAAAACTATAGACATCCTAGAAGAAAACATAGGCAGTAAAATCTAGGATATTTCTCGTAGCAATATACTTTCTGATATATCTCCTCAGACAAGGGAAACAAAATTAAAAATAAATGGGACTACATCAAACTAAAAAGTTTCTGAACAGCAAAGGAAACTATCAACAAAATAAAAACCCATTGAATGGAAGAACATTTGCCAGTGATACATCTGATAAGGGGTTACTATCCAGAATTTATAAAAAATTTATAAAATTCAACACCAAAAATCAAACACTCGAATTAAAAAATGGGCAATGGGCCTGAATAAACACTTCTCCAAAAAGGACATACAGATGGCCAATAGACATATGAAAAGATGCTCAACGTCACTAATCATCAAAGAAATGCAAATTAAAACTACAATGAGATATCACTGCACACCTGTCAGAATGGCCATCATCTTTAAATCAACAAACAAGAAGTGTTGACAAGAATGTGGAAAAAAAGGGTATTCTAGTGCCCGCTAGAATACCCTTTTGGTGTGAATACAGATTGGTGCAGCCACTGTAGAAAGCAGTATGGAGTTACCTCAAAAAATTAAAAATGGGACTGCCTTATGACCCAGTGATTCCACTTCTGGTAATATATCTTAAGAAACCCAAAACACTAATTCAAAAGAATGTATGCACCCTAGCCAAGATTTGGAAGCAGCCCAAGTGTTCATCAGTAAATGAGTGGATAAAAAAGTTGTGATACGTTTATTTACATAATGGGATACTACTCAGCTGTAAAAACTAAGGAAATCTTACCCTTTGTGACAGCATGGATGGATCTGGAGAGCACTATTCTAAGTGAAATAAGCCAATCAGAGAAAGACAAGTACCATATGATTTGACTCATTATGTGGAATCTAATGAACAAAATCAACTAACAAAAGAGAAACAGACTCATAGGGAATAGACTGACAGCTGTCAGAGGGAGAGGGGTTGCATGGTTGTGGAAAAGGTGAAGGAATTAAGCAAAAAAATAAAATAAAAACAAAAACTCAGACATAGACTAGTGTGGTGATTATCAGAGGGAAAGGGAGGTATGGGAGGTAGAAGAGAGTATAGTGGGATAAATGATGATGGAAGGAGACTTGACTTGGGGTGGTGAACACCCAATACAATATACAGATGATGTATTATAGAATTGTAGAGCTGAAACCTATATAATTTTATTAACCAATGTCACCTGAATAAATTTAATAAAATAAAAGGAACAAAAACCCAAATAATCATAATCACTTTCAAACAAAATCAGAGAGAGAGAGAAATAACTTAGAGTAACTGTCTACAGTAAGATTGAAATGTTATATCTGCAGTTAACCCTGTGGTTTTATAATTGAGTTATTTTTATATCTTAATATCCATCCATCTCTCAGATTAGTGGATTGAAAAAGATTAAGATTCTCTATTCAAGATACTCCGTAAACTTTCTATGTTTTTTTCTGTAAATTAACTTTAATGACATAATTTAGCATTAAAAGTTATATAACATGAACTAACATAATAGAGACTATAAACTGGCATTCCTGGATTGTCAGGATCAAAGAAGTTGGAGAAACTTTAGAAATAATCTTTTCTCTCCGCCCCGGGTCGCCGCAGCCTCTCCCGCTTTCGGGCTCAGTAGCCTGAAGAAAAAAAAAAGAGAAAAAGATAAAAAAAAAACTCGAAAACGCTCTAAAATCTGGGGGAAAAAAATAAAAATAGAAATAATCTTTATTCATAAAATTATTTAATTTATTACTTTTTGTTTTTTATACTCATTGAAATTTGTGTGTCTTTGAGTATACTTTGTCTGATTCAGAAATCTGTCCCAGTATGCTGTAAAACCTGTTTTAAAAATAGGTATGAGCCACTTGGTGTCACAGAAGTCTTGTTGACACAATGCAAAAATTATCAAATGAGTTTGCAGAGCAAACGTTACCATTACTAAAGAAAGGTGTTTTTCTTTTTTAAAAACAAAATTGACTGAATTTTTATTTCTATAAATCCAAATAAACATAATTGAAACATTTCAAAATTTTATATATCCAGTATACTATTATAGTTGAATTAAAAAAATTATTCTAAGTGTAGCTTATTGTAAACTAAAGTATATAAATTATCTTTCAGGTCATTTATTAAACGAAGCAGGCAACGTTTTCCACACTCTCATTGAAGCTTTTAAGAAATTGTTAGTATTTATATGTGACCATTTAAGTACTCCCCGAATATATTAAATATTTTGTACATTTAATAGATTGGGTTAATAAAATGTCCTTTCACATTTTGCATATGAGATGCATATTATTTACACTTCTGAGGTATTAGGAGAGAGGATCTTTATTTTGGTATGTAATCTGGAATAATCCTAAAAATTGGGTAAAGTGAAAGGGGGTGTAGAGTGATAAGTTGATATTCCCATACTTTTTGTACTGCTTTTTGTAGTTTGCTTTTGGCAACGTGGTGACCAGGAGTGGTAAGAGAGGGAGAGTTATAACCAGTTTGGAAAACATACATGATAGCCTTAACAAACAAAGACAGGGGTGGGCAGAAGTAGGTTTACAGTTAGGAGTACACGAAATACAGACTTTATTCTTGTTTTATTGCTTATTAATTTGAATTTTCTATATGAACAACTGTAAACCTACTTTTGCCCACTTATATAATGGAGGTGTAATATGTGCTGAAGCAGTGGAGAGAACCTATAGGATGAAATATGGCTAAAGCTAAATGAAACACCCCCAAAAGCCTCCAGGACAGAAAAACGAGAATGGGAGATTAAAGTCAGTAAGAGAAAGCTTCCCCAAAAAGTCTTGGTGAGAGAAATGGAAGTAGCCATAACTGACTGAGAAACTTCAGTGGAGGTGACCTTTGAAATCTAAATAATCTATGTGTATGTAGCTGAGAATTGACATTATGATTTTATGATAATCAGGTAGCTATTTTTATTTTAAAGGTCAACAAAAAATGATTGCATGTATTCCTTCCCTAAGCTGTTTGCCATGTTTAAAAAAGGAAATATAAATACTTGCCAGTTCTTGGATTGCATGATTTTAAAAATAAATCATCCTATCTAATAATAGAGAAACATGGTAATTAACCGTAACTTTGCTACCCTTCCCATTGGCTAATCAGCGAGATATGCAAATTAACTGCCAGCCAAGATGGCGGCTGGCAGCCAGGCAGCTGAAGT
Organism: Myotis yumanensis; assembly: GCF_028538775.1. NCBI lineage: Eukaryota > Metazoa > Chordata > Mammalia > Chiroptera > Vespertilionidae > Myotis > Myotis yumanensis. Next base: position 69,247,792 of record NW_027223760.1, on the reverse strand, counting down.
GAACATGAGGCTTGCTTGCTCCAGTGACGGAGGAAGCCAACGTTCCCCGCCTGCTGCAGCCCAGCTCTGAGCTTGCACTCTAAGAAACATTGTTGCAAATATAGAAGCTAAACAAAACCCAGAAATCTGCTTTCAGTCAGCCGGGATCTCAGAGCTGGAGTCGCAACAAAGTTTCAAATACAGAAGGTAAACAAAGCCCAGAAACCTGCTTTCAGCAGCCGAGGTCTCAGAGCTGGAGCCGAGCCTCAGAGTTAAAGCTGGCTCTCAGCTCCAGTGACAGCCATAGAAGGTAAATAAATCCCAGAATAAAAAAGAAAAGAAAAGAAAAAAAGGAGAGGTTGGGAGCTTCAGTCACCCACCAGCCTGAAAATGGCTCTCAGCCCCTCACCCAGACTGGCCAGGCACCACAGTGGGGACCCCCACCCTGAAGGGGGTGTGACCAGCTGCAAACAGCCATCATCCCCTCACCCAGTCTGGCCAGGCACCCAAGCGGGATCCCCACCCTGATCCAGGACACCCTTCAGGGCAAACCAGCCAGCCCCCACCCGTGCACCAGGCCTCTATGCTATATAGTAAAAGGGTAATATGCCTCCCAGCACCGGGATCAGCGGAGCCGCGAGGCCTCCCGGCCTGGGATCAGCGGAGCCGCAAGGCCTCACTGCCCTGGTGTCAAGCAGAGCCGCAAGGCCTCCCAGCACTGGGATCAGCGGAGCCACGAGGCCTCCTGGCCCCTGGAGCAGTGTGACGGGGCAGCGCCCCCAACCCCCTGATCCGCCCTGCTCTGTGTGTGACGGGGTGGCGCCGCAACCTCCCCATCGACCCTGCCTTGAGTGTGACGGGGGCTGGCGCCCCAACCCCCCAATCTGCCCTACTCTGAGCATGACTGAGGGTGGCATCGCAACCTCCTGATCCGCCCTGCTCTGTGCATGACAGGAGGGAGCTCCCCAACCCCCTGATCGGCCCTGCTCTGTGCGTGACAGGGGGCAGCGCCCCAACCCCCTGATTGGCCGGCTCTGTATGTGACAGGGGTGGCGCCACAACCCCCTGACCCGCCCTGCTCTGTGCGTGACAGGGGGTTGCGCTGCAACCTCCCCATCGACCCTGCCTTGAGTGTGACAGGGGGCGGTGCCCCAACCCCCCAATCGGCCCTACCCTGAGCGTGACTGGGGGTGATATCACAACCTCCTGATCCGCCCTGCTCTGTGCATGACAGGGGGCGGCACCCCAACTCCCCATCAGCCCTACTCTGAGCCCGACCAGGGACTGTGGGGCAGGCACCTAGGGATTGGGCCTGCCCTCTGCCACCCAGGAGTGGGCCTAAGCCAGCAGGTGGTTATCTCCTGAGGGGTCCCAGACTGTGAGAGGGATACCCCCGCCCCGCCAGTGCACAAATTTAATCTACTCTATGTATTGGACTGTGGTAGGCATTTATTGTATGTTATCAGTCACAAAACCCCTGTAAGGATGTTAAACAAAGAGTTTTAACTTCCACGGCTGAAATTCTATTTAAAAGAAAGTGTTTATTAGGCCATTGGTCTCAAAAAATAAGGAAGAACACCGGTTTGGGCATGGAGTCTAAACCACCACCAGAATGGCTAGGTAGGAAAGATAAGTCATGTTCGGTATCCTGGAGCTTTGTAAGAGTTTTTAGGCATCAAGTAGGGGGAAGAAAGATGTAAGCTGTTTGAAGGATTTAGCTATAGACAAAAAGGATGAGAGAAGTGGGGCTAGTTCTTGGAGAGTTACAATAGAGTCTGCAAGCAAGTGTCCTGCCCGCTCCTGTGGATTAGCTGTGAACAGCAGATTGGAAAGTTTGTGCGTGTGTAAATGAAAAACCAGAGGCTCCTGGGGTTCTGTGGTGTCTGGCTCTTCTCCCTTTTGAATAATGGAGGAAATAGCCACATGGAAATTAATCCTAAGTCCCAACTGATAAACAGGAATGTGAGCAGTCTTTTGTAGAGCTGGTCCACAGCTATTAACAGGCTAACTTTTCTGTCACTTTCTCTCATTGTTCTGTGTTGGGGAGCACAGGAGACTTGGTTGGAAAGTTTGTAAGGAGGACGTTCTGATAAAAGGAAAGTGTGTGGAAGGCCGCCTGCCCCGTTTATTGGAATTCTGACCTTAGGGGAGTGTCGAAGGCGGTGCCCCTAATTGTTCCTTGACCTTTCCAAACAAGTCTGTGCATATGCAGACCCTGGGGTGTTTACTGGAATCCTTATGCTTAATCCCTGGATGCCCTTGCCTAGAGGATAATGTAAACATGTGTTCTCCCAAGATTACTCACCCTACTGATTGTATCTAAAGATAAAAACTGCAATAAAAGGCGAATGAGCCAGGCAATCTAGGTGTCCTGGCTCCTTTGGCCAGACTGTCCTTTAGCACTCTCCCCCACGGTGAAATTGTCAGAGTAAGCTGTTCATCTGTCGTTCAGGGGCTGCTGGTCAACCCTGGCAGTTCTGCAGTTATAAGTTTCTTTTAGAACATCTCAGATTTTTTTTTCTTGTCAAGGGATGGATAGGTTACAGTTATTCCTACTGTACTAGTGAAAGAAACTGACCTCCAAGAGATTGACTCCTTCAATACTGTATAATAAAAGCCTACTATGCAAATCGACCCAACAGCAGAACGACTGGCTGCAGTGATGCACACTGACCACCAGGGGGCTGATGCTCAATGCAGGAGCTGCCCCGTGGTGGTCATTGCGCTCCCACAGGGGGAGCGCCGCTCAGCTAGAAGCTGGGCTCATGGCTGGTGAGCGCAGTGGCAGTGGTGGGAGCCTCTCCCACCTCCGCGGCAGCGCTAGGGATGTCCGACTGCTGGCTTAGGCCTGCTCCCCATGGGCCTGTCAGTCAGACATCTCCCAAGGGCTCCCAGACTGTGAGAGGGCACAGGCTGGGCTGAAGGGAAACCCCCCCCCCCCACCCCCCCCCTCCCCCCAGTGCACAAATTTCATGCACAAGGCCTCTAGTATTACATATTAGATAGAGAAAGACAATATCTGAATCCAGGTCTTTTGACTCTACTCCTTCTGTAACAAATGCCAGAGCATCTGTCAGGAATTTCAAAGCATAGTTTGCTTAAATTGGATCAATTAAAGATGGAATCAGGTCTGGCTGGTGTGACTCAGTTTGTTGAGCGTCATCCCATGCACCAGGAAAGAGTTGCTAGTTCTATTCCAGCTGAGGGCACATGCCTGGGTTGCAGGCTTAATCCCCAGCGGGTGGGGGGGGGGTGGGGGGGGGGGGGTGTGCAGGAAGCAGCCAATGGATGAGATGTTTCTATCTCTTCCTCTTCCTTTCTCTGAAATCAGTAAAAACATTTTTTAAAAAAAGATGGAATCAGTATCTTAGGAAAGGTAATAAAATAATCTGCTCTATAGTACTGTGAAAAAATGTAGGCATTAAGTAAATTCTGCCTTAAATTTTAGAGTTTGATCATCTGAACATTTGAACTTGCTGATAATAATTATTACATTTGAATCTTTTAATACACCTAGCAATGTTAAATAAACTTCTGGTATTTTGTTGACTGGGCAAATTGTGTAGTGCTAGCAACTGGCTCCAGTTGCAGATCTGCATGTGCTAGGATCAGCTCAGCTGAGTGCTTTACGTCAGGATTTCCTTGCGATCTGGTGGCCTTGAATGATCCTGGTTTGTAATGAGTTCAGGGGCAAGTATCTGTGTTTGAACCTTTTAGGCTTATTCTTATCACCATACCAGAGGTGCCCTTTGTCCAGCCAGGTCTTAAAACTAGAGGAGTATTACTGAAATCAGCCTGGAATTAATTCCCTCTAGGAATTAGTTCTTCCTTGAAAATTGTTTAGACAAAAAAGATGCTTATGAAATGGTCTGTGGTAAATTTCTAAATATTAGCAAACTGTGATATCTTGGAAGGCCTTCATATTAGTTATTCCTATGTAACTTACTCTAATACTGGCTTAGTATTTAATATAAATGTTAGGTTTATTTTAGTTCAATTTTATGTTTACTGGGTATTAGGGAAAATTAAATATGATTATAAATTTTGGTATCTCTATCAAGCCATCCTCTAGCAACAGTAATTTACATTAATTCCTAGATAGAAGCTATACCCAAAATCATCTGTTACTGAGTGAATTTCTATGATATGTGAATTTATAAATGAAAAATCTCCAGTATAACCTTGGAAATTCTGAAATTTATTTAAAAATGATTTTTAAAAAACCCACAATATAACTATTTTGTAAGAAAATTCAAGTGTTATAATCACATAGAAAGATCCTTCTTTTATTATGGCAACTGATTTTGTTTACTTAAGATAACCTGTTGCTAAAATAGTAATGAGGAAGGGTGTAATATAAGTGTAGTCATACACCCTTTGCTGTACAAGTAACCAGAGTACTAGATGTGCATGTTGCTCAGTTTCCTTTTGGAAGGTGGAAGTAAAGTCGTTTGTATGTTTTTCTCTCTTGAACAGCTTAAAATGACGAACGTGTGATTTCAGTGGAATAAATGGCGTCCAAAGTCACTGATGCTATAGTCTGGTATCAAAAAAAAGTAAGTTGGTAATGAAAGCTTTTAATCTTTTAAATGCTTTTATTTTAAAAATGCTTTTGTGTGTGTATGTATGTATGTGTTGTGTGTGTGTGTGAGAGAGAGAGAGAGAGCTATGGATTTATGTCAAATATTACCTAAAGTAATAAATAGATTTCAGGACCTTTTGAATGGAAAGGGGAATAATATTTTACTTCTGTGCCAGTTTTACTTCTAAATAAATGAGAAGGATGATGCCTAAAAATATTTTTCTCCATTTGTAACCCACAATTTCAAAGTAGCTAGATTAATTATTTTCAGTTATAATGTCCAGGATTATGAATATAATTAGCATTTTATAAAAGCATTAAACTTCTTCTTGTATTTCTTTTAAAAGAAAGCTAGGTTAGCAGAGCTGTTGTAAAATTTTATAACTTTTGTATCAAGAGGAACTGCAGTTTTGATCCTTTTCTTATACATTCACAATTCAATAGCTGAACCTCTTCAGTAAAATAAACCTTCAGTATTTTCTAAACTGAAACATTAAAATGTTTATTTTGGTATTTTAGGATTATTGTTGTAACTACTTAACTAGCTGTGTTATCCTACTACACATTTCAAAATACACTTTACTAATGTAATGTATTCTTTTATAAAGTTCAAGAGAATAAATGCCTTTTTTTGAAAATAGTATTGTTTACTCCAGAAGAGTGTTGTTTACTCTCCCTAAAGTGCATATTGTTACATGCAATATCTTAGATTTTTGGTGTATGTAGTGAATTGTGTTTATTTTCACATTTTAAAACATTTTTGATTCTTATTCTTCAGGTGCCTATTAACAAAATATATATTTAAAGCTTTCCTATGTGTGGGAAGATCAGACAGTTTTAAAATTTAGTTGAATTAGAAATAAGTGGTAATTAGAATACTTTAGAGATTAGTCAACCCTAAGGATACTGTCTACTTTTTGGATGTGTTATTTCTTTTCTGGGTGAAACATACCACAAATATACACTATCACATTTTTTATATAAGGTACTAAATTGAAAGTACTAAATGGAAGTGTTGATCATACTGTTAATTCAATATTTTGTGGTTCTATTTTAGAGTCATTTTATTTTTAAACTTCCAATCAATTTAAGAGAAAACTGAATTCAAGAAAATTAAATTTTTTTTATTTGTTATATTGATCTTTGAAAACTTTTCTCTTCATTTCTACTTATGAGAGTTGGGAATGTTTATTAAACATTTTATCTATTTGGCTTTTTTATGTTAAACATTTCCAACTTTAACGAAGATCATTTGTAGAATGTACTATCATGACTGACTTTTCTTGGGATCCGAGGGGTTTGAAATATTATATTCACATTCAGTTAGCACAGCGACACCCTTCTTATGTAAGGGTCATTTACTTAGCAGCTTTAGATGTGTACAATCAAAATATTCTCCAGGGCAAATGTAACAGATGTCACAATTTATATCTAGCAAATATAACCACACATTTTATGTTACAGAATCATCAGGATCATTAACCAGATTTAATTCCTCTATATTTTTCCTTTTGCTTTAAAATTTATTTTTCTTAAAATCATTTTAAATTTCTAATAGCTCTGTGGTTCTCAAACCAATGTTCTACTTCTTATTACTAGTAGGGAGTTAGGGAGGATGGGTTGAAAATATGGGATGTGAAGCTTTGATTTTCATAATTACTTTTGGGGGAATACTAATATGCAATTCAGTAAACAAGACTTGACAAACTTTTTCTGTAAAGGGCTAGATTGTAAATATTTTAGGCTTTGAGGGCCATAAGGTCTCTGTGGGAACCACTCACTAATGTCATAAATGCAAAAACAGTCATAGACAATACATAAATGAATGAAATGAATAGGCATGGTGGCATTCCAATAAAACAATTTACAACAACAGGCAGTGGGCTAGATTTGGCCCACAGGCCTTGGTTTGCTGACCTATGCTGTAAGACAGCCCCATATAAGAAATAATTACCCCGTTCAAAATGCATTTGTGACCTGTTAAATAACACTGTTTGGGTGTTTTAATGGTATTTTCTTTATGTTTTAAACATGTTTACCTTGCCTTTAATTGAATACCTTATTGTAGATGTTTGTTGATTTCTGACTGTACCATAAAGATATAGCTTTTTTATGAGATCTCCTCATTTCCTGCTCTCCCATCCTCCCAGTGGCTATAAATTTTGGTTAAATCAGTATTCAGGGCTTCTCCTAAATAGTAAAAGGCTAATATGCAAATTATCCCCATGGGTGGGAGTTCGCCTGACTGGGAGTTAAACGTGCGCTGGCCACCAGGAGGCAGCGCAGAGCATGGCGGGTGTCGGTGATGTGGTGCTGGCAGCGGGCAGCAGTAGAGGCGCTGCGGGCCTCGATGGGCCCGGACGAGAACAGGACCGTAGTGGGATGGTGCAGTAGGTGAGCAGGCGGCACCAGGCCAAGGTGGGTGCAATTGGGGTCCCTGATCGCCCCACCAGTTGCCCTACAGGATTTTATAGTGTGAATAACACACAGTGTTACTGGTTGCCTAACAGAGAATACTTCATTTCTCAATTTTTTTTTCTTGAGTATCCATGGAACAAACTTAGGAAAATGCTGGCCAAGTTATATAAACAAATGTGTTGCAAGGGAAAAGGGGATAGAGTTGTAAGACATAACTTGGGTTTCTGCCCCCAAATACTAGATGTAGAACTTCCTGACACCTCTTAAAGCCTCAGTTGTCTCATTAGTACAAGAAGTTAATACTGGTCTGTACAGCATAAGATTGCAGATTCTTTACGAAGCACTTGACAAAGATTAGTATTTTAGCACAGTCTTATTATCCAGATAAATAGTTCATTCTACAGTTAACAAATTCTCTGAATACTTTATTTCTTCCTCTGCATAGCTTTTCCTGATCCTTAGATTCTAATTCTGGGGAATCTGGACAAAACACCCAGGACAAATTTATCTTAATTATTTTTCCACTTTAATTTTACCCTGTATAGATAAGTGGAAATCAAGCAACATATTCGATTTTGAATAATTGTGGTCTGTTTTATAGTCTTAGTTTTTATTTCAAATGATTGAATGAACAGCAGTAATCTGTTAGGTATTTTCTAAAATACAAAGACATTTAAATAACCAAGATATGTTAATACTTTTGGCATTTAAATTACTTTAAAAATACAATACAACTTTTTATGCTATTTATAGTAAATGGTTAGAAATATGTAAACAAGGAAGGTGCTGTATAGTCTTGAGTCATATTACGTACACATGGTTTAATCAGGATTGTGTTTTAGAATAACAAACCAGAGTATGTCCTGTGATAAATACTAAAAGAATGCAAATAAAGCATATATATTCCTTCCTTATGCTGCAATACAAAGGAAAAGGAAGCATGAGGTAATTAATTGAAATGACCTTTATTGGGCTCTTATGTGTCTGTCACATTTTGTTAGCTCACTAACACATTTAATCCTTGTAGTTACCCTATGATTACTGATACTATTAACTGGTTTACATATTTTTAGGGCTACGTTGAACTTCATGATGAGTTTTGTATGTTCTTACTTGCTTTTTTAACAGGGCCTGATAGCTTCCCTCCTGGCAAGGTAGCCATAGAGAGTTAGTAGAGTAGAAGTATCTGGTAATGATTAGCAGTTAAGTGTTACCCTTTCTCTGAGTGATCATAGCCAAGGTTTTTGTGTAAGGATGGTTTTTGTGTAAGGATGTGAGTGAAATTACTGTTTGGTAAGGGCTCAACTGTGGAGCCAGTGTATCTGGATTTAAATTCCTGTACTCTGCTACTTACTCTTTAACTTTATACAACTTAAGTTTTTGTAACTATGAAATAGGGATAGTAGTAATATCTACATCATAGAGTTGTGAAGATTAAATGAGTTAATACTTGAAAAGTGTGTCTGACACTTGATAAATAGTGAATGCTAACTATTTGCTGTTATTATAAATATGTATTTTTATTGATTTCAGAGAGGAAGGAGAGGGAGAGAGATAGAAACATCAGTGATGAGAGAGTATCATTGGTTGGCTGCCTCCTCCATACCCCCTGCTGGGGACCGAGCCTGCAACCTGGGCATGTGCCCTTGACTGGAATCGAACCCGGGACTCTTCAGTCTGCAGGCTGATGCTCTATCCAAGAGCCAAACTTGCTACGGCTGCCGTTATTACTATCAGCAGCATTAACTGCCTCAATTGACAAGGGAGTAGAAACCAGAGACCATGTGAGGCCTTCCATCTGTTAGGGTTGCTGAAGGAGGTATGAATGAAGCCGAAAGGGGTAAAGAATTATGAATTTACTAGAGGCCTGATGCACGAAAATCGTGCAGGGGGGAGAGGGGGTGTGCGTCCCTCAGCCTGGTTGCACTCTCTCTCAATCTGGGACCCCTCGGGGGATGTCCGACTGCTGGTTTAGGCCCAATGGTGCTCAGCTGGCAGTCAGACATCCCTCTCACAATCCGGGACCGCTGGCTTCTAACCGCTCACCTGCCTGCCTGCCTGCCTGATTGCCCCTAACCGCTCGCCTGCCTGCCTGATCGCCCCAACCACTCGCCTGGCTGCCTAATCTTCCCTAACCACTTGCCTGCCTGATTGTCCCTAACCACTCACCTGCCTGCCTGATTGCCCCTAACCACTTGCCTGCCTACCTGATTGCCCCTAACTTCCCCTGCCTTGCCCCCCACCGCCATGGCTTCGTCCGGAATGACATCTGGAAGGTTGTTTGTCCGTTCTAATTAGCATATTACCCTTTTATTATTATAGATTATTATAGACTAGAGGCCCGGTGCATGAAAATTCATGCATTGGAGGGGGCAGTCCCTCAGCCTGGCCTGCCCCCTCTCACAGTCCGGGAGCCTTTGGGTGGAAGGTGACCTGGCGATCAGGGGAAGGCGATGCCCCCATCACATCTCTGGTGCTGCCACTGCTGGGCAGCCACCATCCAAGGCTTGCCTGTGCCTCGGGCCAGCCCTGAGTGGCTGGGGGGCTAAGGGGACTGGGGGGACTCTGGAGGCAGGGCCTGGCCTTGCTGCACGCCTGCCACCCTGGTGGGGCTGAGGGGACTGGGCGTCGCCATCTTGTGGCTGTGGGCACTGCCATCTTTGAGGGCATGACAGTCAATTAGCATATTCCCTCCTTATTGGCTGTGGGCGCTGCCATCTTAGAGGGGCGAGGCAGTCAATTAGCATATTCCCTCCTTATTGGCTGTTGGCGCTACCACCGTTGAGGGTGTGTCAGTAAATTAGCATATTCCCTCCTTATTGGCTGTGGGTGCCTCCATCTTTTAGGGCGGGGCAGTCAATTAGCATATTCCCTCCTTATTGGCTGTGGGCGCTGCCATCTTTGCAATGGCATGAGGGTCAATTAGCATATTCCTTCTTTTTTAGATAGGATTAGGTCATCTGAAAACCAGTTGGGCCGAGCACCCAAATGGTGCCAGTACCCAGGGATAGGAAATAAAAAATTTTAAAGGATTTAAAATCCTTTTTGGCGGGGAATTCTCTGGGTGGGTCAGATCCTGGGCAAGTCTGGAAGAGCAAGTTCAGAATGTGGTCTAAGTGTAAGGGAAAGTCAGTTGGGAAATGGTCTATAGGTCAGTTTCCCAGGGAAGGGGATATCAATTCGATTATTTCATCAGACCTAACACCATTCATGTTGGGATCCCAGTCAATCCATGTTACAGTGTTTAGGTAGTTATTTGAGAGATATGTTTAGAGAAATACTCTGATATGCTTTGACTTGTTTTTGTTTTTGTTTTAAAATATATCTTTATTGATTTCAGAGAGGAAGGAAGAGGGAAAGAGAGATAGAAACATCAATGATGAGAGAGAATCATTGATTGGCTGCCTCCTACACATCCCTTACTGGGGATCAAGCCTGCAACCCAGGCATGTGCCCTTGACCGGAATCAAATCTGGGACCCTTCAGTCCACAGGCTAGGGCTGCTTTGACTTGTTGAACATATCAAAAATTGAAGGCTAAAAGAGCTAGCTTTTTCAGTAAATACTTCAATTTAAGAATTGCTTGTTGTAGGGGCGGGGTCTTGGAGAGCTGGATGAAAGGGTGAAGGGATTAAGAAGTACAAATTAATAGTCGCAGAGATGTGGTAATACAGTACAGCATGGGTAATACAGTCAGTGATACTGTGGTGACTGTGAGTGGTGCCAGGTATGGGGAGGGGAGCATCACTTTGTAGGTATGTGATTGTCTGGCCAGTGTGCTATAAAGCTGAAAATAATAAAAATAGTGTTGAATGTAAACTCTAAGTGAAAAAAAAATGAATTGCTTATTGTCTAAGTAATGTACTATGAGCTTAAATTTCTTCAAAGCTTAAACTGTTGTTTTGAATATTTATTTGTCATCTCTATATACAGGTTCATGCCATAGTTCATTTTATCTAAAAATCAGAAATTTACTTAGCTTTCCATTGTATTCAAAATATTGTATTATGGAATCAAGAAATCATACTTTTCTTTTAGTGTTGATTGAAATATTCAAGAGAGATTATATTGATGAAGTGAAGTCATACAGATTTTCTCTAATTGTATATGATGACATTTTTGTGTAATGCTAGACATAAAAACTAAACTTAAATGGCTACTATATACTAAGCACTATGCTAAATGGTTTACAACACCACTGTCCAATTTTTAAAATGGCACTGAGGAAACAGTCTTAGGGGTTATTTTATTTGTCTTGTTTTGTTTAAAGTGCTCCAGTCACTAAGTGGCAGAACCTTGATCTGCCCAGATCTTCTGTCTATAAAGCCCTGCCCTTTATTAAAAAATCTCATCACCATTTACTGTCATAGCAATTATCTGGTTATGCAAGCAAAAATTATCTATTTAATAATTTCAAAAGTTTATTTTCAAATAAATCCTAAAATTCCAGATAATGCAAATTTAGCAACTATTTATACTACTTATATAATTTCTTTATGTTAACATTTCTTTTCTCGGTTACAGTGAGTTGTAATTTGCACTAGTAATGTTTAACTATCTCAAAATTCTTTGGAAAGTAGAGTCTATAAATATGCAAGTTAATGTTAGGCCAATATTTACATTAATTAATGATAATCTAGCATATACAACAAAAAATAAAAATAGAACAGAAGCAGGCTTCTGGATTCAGAACTTGGTGGAAAATTTTTTTTTTCATTCCCAAACTCCTAGGATCTAAGGCCTTCTATATATATGTGTGTGTGTGTGTGTGTGTGTGTGTGTGTGTGTGTGTATGTATATATATTTAAATGTATATATATATATTTCCTATAAATGCTTATAATGGTATTTTTTTTTTTTTAATTAAATCTTTATTGTTCAGATTATTACATTTGTTCCTCTTTTTTCCCCCCATAACTCCCCTCCTTCCAGCTCCCACCCCACCCTCCACCCTCACTCCCCACCCACTGTGTTCATCCATAGGTGCATGATTTTTGTCCAGTCACTTCCCGCATCTCCCACACCCCTTTTCCCCCCAAGAATAGTCAGTCTATTCCCTTTCTATGTCCCTGATTCTATTATAATCACCAGTTCATTATGTACATCAGGTTATTTATTCACTTGATTCTTAGATTCATTTGTTGATAGATGCATGTTTGTTGTTCATAATTTGTATCTTTACCTTTTTCTTCTTCTTCCTCTTCTTAAAGGATACCTTTCAGCATTTCATATAATACTGGTTTGGCGGTGATGAACTCCTTTAGCTTTTCCTTATCTGTGAAGCTCTTTATCTGACCTTCAATTCTGAATGATAGCTTTGCTGGATAAAGTAATCTTGGTTGTAGGTTCTTGGTATTCAGCACTTTGAATATTTCTTGCCATTCCCTTCTGGCCTGCAAAGTTTCTGTTGAGAAATCAGCTGACAGTCGTATGGGTATTCCCTTGTAGGTAATTGAGCCTCTTTCTCTTGCTGCTTTTAAGATTTTCTCTTTGTCTTTTGCTCTTGGCATTTTAATGATGATGTGCCTTGGTGTGGTCCTCTTTGGATTCCTTTTGTTTGGGGTTCTCTGCGCTTCTTGGACCTGTAAGTCCATTTCTTTCTCCAGGTGGGGGAAGTTTTCTGCCATTATTTCTTGAAATAGGTTTTCAATATCTTGCTGTCTCTCATCTTCTGGCACTCCAATAATTCTGATATTAGACCGCTTAAAGCTGTCCCAGAGGCTCCTTACACTATCTTCACACTTTCGGATTCTTTTTTCATTTTGCTTTTCCAATTGGGTGTTTTTTGTCGAATCTTTTGTTTGATTCTTGTGCTCCTCTGGTCTGCTATTGGGTATAATATTCTTTATTTCAGTCCGTGTATGCTTACTTTCTAATTTCTTTATCGTAGCATCGAGGGTCTCATTAGTTTTCGTGAGGTTCTGCACAAATTTATGGCAAGCCCTCAAAATTGCGATTCTTAGCTCCATATCCTCCATTTCTGTCATGTTTTTTTGTCTCCGCATCTTTTACGCTTTCTTGGTGCACCCCCTTGTGGTCTCTGTGCGCAGTCTTGTTCTAGCCAAGCCTTAATTGTTGTAGTTAACACTAGAGGGGTTTGACCACCAGGCTGACTGGCTATAGGACTCAGCTGTATGGAAAACGTCTGCCTTCTGGGGAGGCGCTAATCCAGCCTTTGCCTGAGGCGATCGGCAAATGGTTGTGCGCAGGGTTTGGGCGGGGCGGGATCAACAGGGCGGGCGGAGGGAGCAGTTATGGCCACGCTCAGTCCCGTTCCCAGAGGCTCTGCTTCTCAGAACCCCGGCAGCCGCTGCAAACTTCGGAGAGAAAGCTGCCCTCAGGTTCCAACTGATGCCGGATAATCCCGCTTCTCCCGTTTGAGTCTGGGTCCCTAGAGACTCGCCCGGATCTGGAGCCCAGAGTCTGAGACTCACTCCCGACAGAAAACGACAACCGCGCCCTCAGCCACCAGCCCGCTTTGCGCGCGCACCTCGGTACCTTTGTATTTTCCACACTGCGCTGCCTCTGAGCCTCGATTTGCTGTTCTCTTTCCTTCTAGTTGTAGAGTCTCTCTTCAGCCAGCCTTCCTGTGGTTCTGGGTGATGTCCGTTCAGTCTTTTAGTTGTATTTTTGAAATGGTTGTTTGCAGCAGCGGTCTCCGGTGTTTACCTACGCCGCCATCTTGGTCTCCTCCTATAATGGTATTTTGTTTAAAGAAATCATGTAAAAATTTAGCTGTTTATTTTTTACGAAAGTTTTATTGATGTATAACTTACATGCCATAAAATTCACTTGTTTAAGTATATAATTCAATAATTCTTACTAAATCTCATTCAGAATATTTCCATCATCCCCAAAAGAAACTTCTTGCTCATTTGTAGTCACTCCTTATTCCCATCCCCACCACTAGGCAGCCACTAATCTACCTTTTGTTTCTGTAAGTTTTGCCTTTCCTATACATTTCATATAAATGGAATCATACAATATGTGGCCTTTTGTGTCTGGCTTCTTTGCTTAACATGTTTCTGAGTTTCACCCATGTTATAGTATGTGTGAATGTGTCATTCCTTTTTATTGCTGAGTAGAATCTTATTTTATAGCGTTATCATATTTTATCTATTCACAATTAATGGACATTTGGATTGTTTCTACTTTTTGACTATTATGAATAATGCAGGTATAAACATTCATGTACACACCTTTGTATGGACATATGTTTTCATTTCTTTTGGGTAGATAACTAGGAGTGGAATTACCAGGTCATAACTGCCAAACTGTTTTCCAAAGTGGCTGCTTCACTTTACATTCCCAGGAGCAGTGTATGAGGATTTTAGTTTCTCCATATCCTTGCCAACACCTGTCATTGTCTGTCTTTTTTTATTATAGCCATTCTAGGGTGTGTGAAGTGGTATCTTTTTGTGGTTTAATTTGCATAACTATTTCTTTTAGTTGTTTTTTACTTTGAGTATTAACAATTTTAGTTTGAATTTACTGTAGTTTTGAAATCCTGTAAGGCTTAAACTGGCATGATTTTCTTTGCCATGCTAAGTATTGATTTCCCAGGAGATTCTGACTCTGTCCTGTGGGGTCTAAGACAGTTTTTGAATTGTTGTGATTTAACATTTAGGTCTTTTCAGGTAAAATCAAAAGGGGAAGAAATTATTTACTTGTCACAAAAACAGTAATCAATCCTAGTCATTTGGCATGTTACTGATCATTTCCTGCTTTAGCTTACATTGTAAGGTTTGTTTTCTAATATATTTTATTGGTTTCAGAGAGAGGAAGGGAAAGGGAAAGAGAGAGAGAAACATCAATGATGGGAGAGAATCATCCAGTGGCTGCCTCGTGCACGCCCCCTACTGGGGATTGAGCCTGCAATGACTGGGAATCAAACAGTGACCTCCTGGTCCAGGAGTCACTCAACCTCTGAGACACAATGGCCAGGCACAGTTGGGTTTTTTTTTTTTGGTCATGTTCTTATCTATTATAATTCATTATTATTACAGTCTCTTGAAAGTGTGATGATAATTGATGAAGTAATTGATCATGTAATTCCCCTTCCCCCTTCTGGTATAGCCAAGAAAATAATCTCTCTTTCTCTCTTTCTCTCGCTCTTCCTCTCTCTCTCTCTCTCTCTCTCTCTCTCCATATTTATATATAAATATAAAGAGCCAGGGTCCATAACGTCCAAAATGACTGAAGGGACGACTGAACTCCAGGCTGTGCACGCAGCAGGTTCAGGTGGGCGGGGACTGGCGATTGGGCTGAACTGCTGACCTCTCGGGTAGAGAGAGAGGCAGGGCTGATTAGCAGCTGCTGTGGCTGCTGACGAGGCCCAGAGAGAGAGAAGCAGGGTCTGATCCGCAGCCTCTGTGGCAGCTGCTGATCAGCCTTTGCCTCTCTCTCTGGGCCTTGCCAGCAGCCACGCCTCATTCTCTCTCTCCAAGAGGTCAGCAGTTCAGTCCGCTTGCCAGCAGCCTGGGGCAGCTGCTTATCAGCCCCGCCTCTCTGATCAGGCCTGGAGAGGCTGACTGGCATAGAAACTGACCAATCAGAGCAAATCTGGGTGAACTGTGAGGAGCCAATGGCTGCCTAGGAGGCGGAGCTTTTGACGCTGACTGGCATAGAAACCAACCTGTCAGAACCAAATCTGGGTGAACTGCGAAGGCAGAACCTAAGGTAGGGGCTGAGGAGGGGTTTTAAGGGCAACAGCTGTTTGGTGTAAGGTGTAAGAAAGTGGTTTAATTAAAAAAATATATATATATTTTCTTGATTTTTTTTTTTTACAGAGAGGAGGGGAGAGGGATATAGAATTAGAAACACTGATGAGAGAGAAACATCAATAAGCTGCCTCCTGCACACTCCCTACTGAGGATGTGCCTGCAACCAAGATACATGCCCTTGACCAGAATAGAACCTGGGACCCTCCAGTCCGCAGGCCGATGCTCTGTCCACTGAACCAAATCGGTTAGGGCAGTTTAATTTTTAATGACCGGTTTGGCAGTATAGTACTTATGGCTGGCTATCGGTCCAGATATAGGGATTCTGTATTTTTGTCTGCCAAGAGCATCTCCTCCTGCTGAAAAAGGCTTTGCGCCCCCCCCCCCCCATTTAAGCAATCCTATCTTATATAATCTATCTATACTAATAAAAGGGTAATATGCTAATTAGACCAGGTCGACCGACCATCTGCTTTGTCTGTCTTCTTTCCAGACAAAGCCCTGGTGGTGGAGGCTGAGGCAGAGGCAGTTAGGGGTGATCAGGCCAGCAGGGGAGGGCAGTTGGGGGCAAGATCAGGCCTGCAGGGGAGGGCTGTTGGGGGCAACCAGGCTGGCAGGGGAGGGCAGTTGGGGGCAAGATTAGGCAGGCAGAAGAGAGCAGTTGGGGGCAGATCAGGCTGGCAGGGGAGGGCAGTTGGGGGCGCGATCAGGACAGCAGAGGAGGGCAGTTAGGGCAATCAGGCAGGCAGAGGCAGTTAGGAGTGATCAGTCTGGCAGGGAAGAGCAGTTAGGGGCAAGATCAGGCCGGCAGGGGAGGGCAGTTAGGGGAGATCAGGCAGGCAGGCAGAGGTAGTTAGGGGTGATCAGGCAGGCAGGCCAAGAGGTTAAGGGCAATCAGGCAGGCAGGCAAAGGCAGTTAGGGGTGATCAGGCAGGCAGGCAGGTAAGTGGTTAGGAGCCAGTGGTCCCAGATTTTGAGAGGGATGTCCGATTGAAGAGGGTGCAGGCTGGGCTGAGGGAACCGACCCCCACACAAATTTTATGCACCCGGGCGTCTAGTTATTAAATAATAGATGCCAGTTGGCAAGGAATATCTGAGAGCTTTCATTATTCCATCATTTTCGATTGGGCCATAAAAGGCATAGTAAAGTAAATATTTATATATTAAGTATTTATTGTTGAAAGTATTACAAATATCCCCTCTTTTTCCCCCCATTGGCCCCAGGCCTTCACCACCCTGTTGTTTGTGTCCATAAGTAATGCATATATGCATTTAATCTCTTTCCTCCCTCCTACCCCCCCTTCCCTCTTTTGGAGGTTTTTTTAAGTTTGATATGTAAAATGTGAGCAGCACTATTAGTGGTAAAATGAAGATAAAGTAAAGTTTATATTTGGTCTTTTACTGTTTTGATTATTTATTTTAAAAAATAATTTATTGATTTTAGAGAGGGGGGAACGGGAAGAGGGGAGAGAGGGAAAGAGAGAGAACATTGATTTGTTGTTCCACTTATTTATGCATTCATTAGTTGTTTCTTGTATGTGCCTGATCAGAGATCAAACCCACAACCTTGGCATGTAGGGATGATGCTTTAAGCTACCTGGCCAGGCTTTGTGTTTCGATTATTTAGAAGCTTAAATAGTGAACTCTTCATTTTTTAAAAAACTAAATTATTTAAGTAGTAAATAACTTTCTAAAAGCTATTTTAAATAGTTTAATACCTATTTTGACTCTTTAAAAAATGATTTCCACTCTAATTGTTGAAATAACAGTTATTGAAAACTCCAAATAATTATTTAGTAATGTTAAATGTTATGGGTTTGGCTGTAAGAGCGTTAACACCTGGGAATTAATGTTATAGGTTTGTTAAATAGAACTTTTGTATACTGTGGATAATTTTTTGACCATCTGATCGATTGAAATAGTAAGGCAAATTTGAATTATTTCACATGATTAATAAAAGAAACTAATGATTTTTTTTCCCTCACTAGCAAGGTCTTCACAATTTATGAAACAAAGTTAGGTTAAGTAGAAAAGATGACTTCTTGGGAAAGGCTCTTAATCGGCAGTACCTTTATTAATAAACGTACTGAGAACATACAGCCATGTACCAGCAAGTTGGAAAATAAACAAACTTCGTAAATTATGCAGAGTAGTATTGGTTTGCCTTAACAGCAATGTTCTCATTAAAGTTTGGACTTAGGAAAAAACACCAGTGTATTCTGCTTCTCCTTTTCACTACACATAAATTGTGCCAACAGCACACAGCCAAGACCTGTTAAAGAAAGACAAACCATGGCTGTATTGGGCCTCTCAGCAGCAGAATTTCTAGAAACCTCTATAGGAGTCTGTTGTTCATGTTAATTTTAATCCCCACTATTAGCCATCTGTTTCTCTCATTTATCTAACATTTAGAATGGTGAGAGAATCTGATTGACTCTCTTGAGTCAGCTATCTAGCTTTGGATCAGTGTGAGAGGGAGGGACATGTTCACGATCAAATATAGTAGATACGTGGTCCTTGGTAGTCCCCTCAGAATAAAGCCGGGCCTTTATGCTTAGTAGTTTAATTATTTTACTTAAGTATAAATGAGAGATAGGTGTTGAATCAACTAGATACTTGCTTTTCAATCTTAAAGATTAAAGATAGGGCCTTGGGCATTTTGGGGGGTTATTGTGGGATCCCTGAAATCACACTATATCTAATGTCTTACTAGCTCTGAGAATCTTTTTAATCTCTCTTGTTTTAAAAAAATTTAAATTGATTTTTAAAAGAGAGAGGAAGGGGAGAGAGAGAGAGTGAGAGAGAGAGACAGACAGACAGACATCAGTTGCCTCCTGCACATGCCTAGATTGGGGATCAAACCCTGAACCTGAATATGTGCCCTGACCAGGAATCAAGCCGCCACCCTTCAGCATATGGCACAATGCTCCAACCAACTGAGCCACACTGGCCAGGTCTCTTTTTAATCTCTTCATTAAAGGGGCACAGAAGAGAGGAATCAAGTGAGACAGTCATGGCTACTGCTTTCTCTTTTATGGTTGCTGGTGATGGCCCTCTCTCATTGGCTTCTTCCAGAACTTGAAGTTCTCTCAGTTCCGCCACAACGCTGTTTGCCAGGCTCTTTTCCTTTCATTCCCTCCCTTTCCTGTGTTAACCAACTGAATTCCTTCCATTGCCATCTGCTGCAAGAGTCCCATACAGAATGCTGTTCTTTTCTTGAGCACTTGGTATTTATTTACCATTTTGGTTCTTTAACTCATTTTCCCCCTTGATATCCTAGGATGTAGGTAGCTATCTGCTCTTTTTTAAGACTAGTTTCTCACACTTTTGTTATTAAGATATAACTTCTTAGCTGAAAATTTTTATTGTTGCTGGTGATGGCCCTCTCTCATTGGCTTCTTCCAGAACTTGAAGTTCTCTCACTTCCGCCACGACGCTGTTTGCCAGGCTCTTTTCCTTTCATTCCCTCCCTTTCCTGTGTTAACCAACTGAATTCCTTCCATTGCCCATCTGCTGGAAAAACCTTATTTTCATAGGAAAAGCCTTATTTTCATAATGGGACTTAATTAAATTGATTTTGAGCAGTGGCAGTTGGTTTCCTAACAACTTGCCCCCTCTATGAGAAAATGTATTCAAAAGCACCTAGCTCAGTGCCTAACACTTGATGCTACTCAGATAATATTAGCTTCCATTTTATCTTGATTTTTGTAAATGATGTTTTTTTAAATCATAATGTAAAAGTAATAAATGTCTATCATAAGAAAAGTAAATGTAGGTAAGCATAATCAAATCACATTGTTACCCTATTGGTAACATTGTGAATTTTTCCACCCCAAATTAGGATCATATTGTATTTAGTTTTTTTATTGCCCTATTTTTGTGTAACATACCAAAAGTACTTTCTCACATCACTAAACATCCCTTTAAAACATACATTTTTCATGAGTATAATATTCTATTGTATAGGAATGCCATAATTTACTTATTAAACCCTTCTGCTTACATATAGCATTCATGTATTATGTGGCAGGGTGTGTGTGTATGTGTGTATTTAAGTCTTCCTGTCTTGTCCTGGGCTTTTGAGAGACATGGTGGTAAAAGGAAAAATATAAACATAACTCAGCTGACTGCTTCTAATACCAATTCAGATATGTCTGTTCTTCCTGGTGTCCCTAATCTACCAATCTAGTTAGCACTGTATTCTGAATCCCTGAGTCATTGTTCTTACCTTCCCCATTGTCCCCTATTCCCCAAACTCTCCAGCTTCCATATCTCAGCTAATGGCTTTGCCTACTATTTAAATAAGATCAAGAGTATTTGACACAATTGTGTTTAACTACCTGACCACCTCAAAATGTTTCAATATTTTTAGCTTTCCTAACTTTGCCTTCTTTCTTGAAATGCTTTCCTTGTTTAGCTACTACTATAGTATATTGTTCCAGTTTTTTTCCTACCTCTCTGACTAATTTTTCTAAGTCTTCTTACCTGACTTTAATACTTCTTTCTAGTTAAATATTTATTTCTCTTAATAGTTTGTTCTTGATTTCATTAAGCTATTCTATTTCCCTAGATTATCAGGTTGTCCACATAACGTCCAAGTACCTAGTTTATGCCGCCAAGTTCCAAATTTTGTACCTTCTTAACTTTCTAGAATTCTAGCCATAATTTCTAGCTGTTGTGTTGTTCCAACAACCTTTTCTAAACCTGTTTTTATTCTCTGCTGTAGTTAATGATATTAGTGCAGCCCCAGATACTTAAGCCAAAAATTGTCATTTTTATCTTTTTCCCATGCCCCCATATCTAGTAAGATACTGTTCTTTTTTAGACCATCTCTCATTAATGTATAGTATGACTAGAGGCCTGGTGCATGAATTCATGCACGGGAGGGTCCAGCCAGCCTACCCCGATGGGGGCCGATCAGGGCTGGGCTGGCCCTGCCCCCAATCAGGGTGGGGGAGCCGATCGGGACCCCAATTGGGCCGGTTGGCCACCACAGTGCATGTCATAGCGACCGGTCGTTCTGGCATATTGGTCGCTTGGCTTTTATATATATAGATAATGCTTATTTTATTCTGCTTTGAATTATAACTAACTCTCTTAAAGGCAGATCCTATCATAACCATCTCTCTGTTGAATTAAAGAATATTCTTCAAGGCTTTTTTCTAAACTTGAGTCAGTATTTTACTATATCATTAACTAGCTTTCCTTAAGCAATAGGAACTTGGTCATGATTCATGATTTGATTATATGTATGTGGCCTTGTAATACACTATTCTTAGGGTTAATGCAGGAAAGGGCGTGGTTTTAGTTGATGCATAACCTGACAGAATATATGGGAAGATTTTAAATGGATTTAGCTATTATTATTTAGTATCTGCAGATGAGACCTATTTTTTTCTTTCAATTTCATTTTGTATTGGTTTCAAATATTCAGCATAGTGGTTAGACAATCATACCCTTTTTTTTTTTTTTTTTTTTTTTTTTTTTTTTTTTAAATATATTTTATTGATTTTTTACAGAGAGGAAGGGAGAGAGATAGAGAGTCAGAAACATCGATGAGAGAGAAACATCGATCAGCTGCCTCCTGCACATCTCCCACTGGGGATGTGCCCGCAACCCAGGCACATGCCCCTGACCGGAATCGAACCCGGGACCCCCCAGTCCGCAAGCCGACGCTCTATCCACTGAGCCAAACCAGCTTCGGCAGACAATCATACTCTTATATAGTATTCCCTTTGATATTTCCAATACCCCAACTGATACCATACATAGTTATCACAATAGTATTGACTGTATACCCTGTGCTTTATTTATGTCCCTGTGACTGTTTTATAACTACCAATTTGTGCTTTTTAAAAATATATATTTTTTTTACTGATTTCAGAGAGAAAGGGAGAAGGAGAGAGAGATAGAAACATTAATGATGAGAGAGAATCATTGATTGGCTACCTCCTGCACGCCCCCTACTGGGGATCAAGCCCACAACCCGGGCATGTGCCCTTGATCAGAATCAAACCTGGGACCTTTCAGTCACCAGGCGGACACTTATTCACTGAGCCAGACCAGCTATGGCTGTGCTTTGAAAAAATATATGTATTTTTATTGATTTCAAAGAGGAAGGCAGAAGGAAAGGAATAGAAATATCAATGATGAGAGAGACTCATCGATGGGCTGCCTCCTGCACGCCTCCTCCTGGGAGATCAAGCCCGAAACCTGGGCATGTGCCCTGATAGGAATCAAACCTTAACTTCCTGATTCATAGATTGACCCGCAACCACTGAGCCATACCGGCTGGGCTGTGACATTAATTAATAAAATTTAGATTTCAGATATACAGTTCTGTAATACATCATCTATATATTGTATTGTGTGTTCAATTTCAATTTGAAGCACCAATTTGTGCTTCTTAATCCCTTCACCTCTTTTATTCAGTCACCCAACTCCTCTCCCCTCTTGTTCTTTGTGTCTGAGTCTATTTCAATTTTTTTTTTGCTCTTTAGATTCCACATGTAAGTGAAATGATATGACATTTGCCTTTTTCTGACTGACTTACTGGTATTTTACTATCCATCCTGTCTCAAATGGTATGATTTCATTCCTTTTTTATGGGTGAGTAATGAATGTTCCATTGTATGTATGTACCACAGCTTTTTTTTTATCCACATGTCTACTGATGGGCACTTGGATTGCTTCCAGATCTTAGCTGTCCTATATAATAAAGAGCTAATATGCAAATGGTTGTCACACTCTCGCACCCTCGCACTGGGGCCGGGGGACGTGAAGCCACGCCCTATGCCTTGACACTAAGCTGGGGGACCTGAGGCTGCGCCCCCTGCCCAGCGGGGCTTGACGGGGGACCTGAAGCTGCACCCCTGCCCGGTGCCAGGCCGGGGGACCTGAGGCTGTGCCCCCACCTGGCACTGAGCCAGGGGACCTGAGGCTGCGCCCCAGGGGGCTTGACAGGGGTGGGGCCGGCTGGGTCTGGGTCTTAACTCGATTTCAAGGTGTGTATGGGTGGGCGGGGACTTGACTCTGGGTCCTGCGGTGCACCCCAGACTCTCACAGGAGGGAGATTTTCATATAAATTTTACTAATTTTCTTTCATCTCTGACACTTCTATTATAGAGAAAGGGCAAATAGCAATATTAAAATATTTCCTCTAATTCCCTTTTAATGTGCACGAATATCATGCACCAGGCCACTAGTTGTAAATAATGCTGCAAGGAACATAGGGGTGCATATGTTCTTTTGAATTAG
The DNA here is from genome assembly GCF_028538775.1 of Myotis yumanensis. Classification (NCBI taxonomy): domain Eukaryota; kingdom Metazoa; phylum Chordata; class Mammalia; order Chiroptera; family Vespertilionidae; genus Myotis; species Myotis yumanensis. The sequence continues at coordinate 69,224,837 of NW_027223760.1, read as the reverse complement.
TGTTTTGGGTTTCTTTGGATAATCCCCAGAAGTGGGCTCACTGGGTCTTAAGGCAATTTCATTTAAAATTTTTTTTTAGGAAACTCCACTCTGTTTTTCAGTATGTACTTTCATAAACAGTATGCTAGGGTTTCCTTTTCTCCATATCCTCGCCAACACTTGTTATTTGTTGACTTATTGATGATAGCCTATTCTGACAGATGTGAGATGGTATTTCATTGTGGTTTTGCATCTCTGATAATTAGTGATATCAAACAACTTTTCATATGTCTGTTGACCATTTGTATGTCTTCCTTGAAGAAGTGTCTATTCAGGTCTTCTGCTTACTTTTTTAATTGGATTATTTCTGGGGCTTTTTTTGAATGAGTTCTTTTTTTTTTTTAATATATTTTATTGATTTTTTACAGAGAGGAAGGGAGAGAGATAGAGAGTTAGAAACATTGATGAGAGAGACATCGATCAGCTGCCTCCTGCACATCTCCTACCGGGGATGTGCCCGCAACCCAGGTACATGCCCTTGACCGGAATCGAACCTGGGACCTTTCAGTCCCCAGGCCGACGCTCTATCCACTGAGCCAAACTGGTTTCGGCTTTTAATGAGTTCTTAATATATTTTTAATATTAGCCCTTATTGGATTATCATTTTCAAATATCTTCTTCCATTTAGTAGGTTGCTTTTTCATTTTGATGATGGTTCTCCTTGCTGTGCAAAAGCTTTGCAGTTTGCTATAGCCCCATTTGTTTATTTTTGCTTTTGTTGCCTTTGCTTAAGATATTTCCAAAATATATATTGTTCTAAGATTGATGTCAAAGAGTTTAGTGCCTATGTTTTCTTCTAGAATTTTTATGGTTTCATAGCTTATATTTAAGTCTTTAATTCATTTTGAGGTTATTCTTGTCTGTAGTGTAAGAAGGTGGTCTAGTTTTTTTGTTTTGTTTTTTTCATGTATCTGTCTAGTTTTCACAACACCATTTATTTAATAGACTCTCTTGACCCTATTGTATGTTCTTGTTCTTTGTAATAGGTTAATTGACCTTATAGGCATAGGTTTATTTTGGGCTCTCTGTTTTATTCCATTGACCTATATGTCTTTTCTTTATGTCAGTACCACGTTCTTTTGATTACTATGACCTTAAGTATAGTTTAATATTAGATAGTGTGATACATTCCATTTTGTTCTTCTTTTTCAAACTATCTGATGCTATTTGGGGTCTTTTGTGCTTCCATACACATTTTTGAATTATTTGTTTCAGGTCTGTGAAATACGCCATTGATATTTTGATAGGAATTGTGTTGAATCTATAGATTTATTTGGGTAGTATGGACATTTTAATGATGTTAATTCTTCTATGAGCACAGTATATGTTCTATTGACTATTATCTTATTTAATTCGTTCTTCAAGTCTCATAATTTCCTGAGTATAGATATTTTACACCCTTGGTTAAATTTATTCCTAGGTATTTTTTAAAAATGTAATTGTAAATGAGATTGTTTTCTTAGTTTCCCTTTCTAGTTCACTATTGGTGAATAAAAGTGCGATCAATTTTTGAATATTAATTTTGTATCCTGCTACTGTACTGAATTCATTTGTCAGTTCTAGTAGTTATTTGTGGGAATCTTTAGTGTTCTCTATTTATAGTATCATGTCATCTGCAAATAATGACAGTTTTACTTCTTCCTTTCCAATTCAGATGCCTTTTATTTCATCTTGTCTGAGTGCTGTGACTAGGACTTCCAGTTGAATAAGAGTGGTGAAAGTGGGCATCCCTATCTTGTTCCTGATCTTAAGTGATATGCTTGTAGTTTTTGCCCATCAAGTATGATATTGGCAATGGGTTTGTCATATATGGCCTTTATTATGTGGAGGTATGTTCCCACTTTGCTGACAGTTTTCATCATAGATGGGTGCTGGATTTTGTCAAATGCTTTTTCTGTATCTGTTGATATGATCGTATGATTGTTATCCTTTATTGTGTTAATGTGGTGTATCAAGATAATTGATTTGCACAACTTGGCATCCCAGGAATCATGATGTATCATCTTTTTAATGTAATGCTGGATTTCGTTTGCTAATATTTTGTTGAGGATTTTTGTGTCTATGCCTACAATTTTCTTATTTTATAGTGAGTTTATCCAGTTTTGAAATTAGGATGATGCTGGCCTTGTACAGTGAGCTTGGGAGTCTTCCCTCCTCTTGGATTGTTTAGCTAGTTTGAGAAGGATAGGTGTTAGTTCACCTTTGAATATTTGATAAAATTCACCTGTGAAGCTATCCGACCCAGGACTTTTGTTTATTGTGAGTGTTTTTATTACTGCTTTAATTTCATTAATTGTAATAGGTCTGTTTAGATCTTCTGATTCCTTTTGATTCAGTTTTTGGAAGATTGTATGTTTCTAGGAAGAGAGTATGCATTTCTAACAAGTTCCCAGGTAATGCTGAAACTGCTGGTCCAGAAACCATACTTTGAGAACCACGGTAGTACAGTATTGATCACAGAAGTCTGAGATAGAACTGAAGCTAATCTGTGCCGAATGAATGCTGAGTTGCTTGTAACGCAAGCAGAGTTATATCCATAGGATGGGTATCCACAATGGTCATTTAATATAGTGTTGTTTTTTATTTATTTTCATAGATTGGAGCATATGATCAACAAATATGGGAAAAATCTGTTGAACAAAGAGAAATTAAGGTAATATGTTTATTTCATTTTGTATATTCTAAAACAAAGTTCTGTAAATTGATTATTAACCACATTTTATATAATATCTTTCCATATACTTTTAAGGTATAAATTAATATTATTCTATCCAAACTTTTAAATGAAGACGGTAAACTCTTTTATGATAGCATAGTTCTGTCTTTACCTCTGATTTTCTTTTCTTTTCAGCATATTTCTATTCTTTTAAAATTTAATTTTAACGATTATTTTTTTGTCAGCTCTTTTCCCCTTTCACTTGTCACCTTATACTTCTAGTTTGCTTTTCTTCCCTTTTGATGCTGTCATTGCTCTATACAGTTTATTAAACTGGTAAGTGTTACAGGACTTTTCCCACCTGAGTGATCCTGCGCAAATGCTGCTCTTTTTAATTGAGACCTGCTTTTTTTTGTGCTACTAACAGAATGACTTGGACGCAAACAGAGCTGCTGAAAATTTGGTCATTTTAAAAAAGAATTTAGGAAAATAAAGCATTAATTAAAATGTTTTTTTAGTAAGTAGTTCCTTCTTGAACATGTAATCACTTAGGCTGATAAGAGATTCTCATAGGCTACCTTGCTAGCATGAAAACTATTGTTTAACTAAATTTATTGTTTCTCAGCAATCACTCCTTTTTTGTGGTAAGATTTATATTTTTCATTTGCATAGGTAATACTAATCAGTGTGGTCCTGCACGAGCTAAATTTAATCTGGGCCCAGAGAATGTTACTTGAGTTGCTTGACATTTTCTATTTTGTACATAAAGGCTTACATGAGATTGAAAACCAATGTTTCTCATTAACTTAAAAATCTATCCAAACAATCTGTGTTTAGACAACTTACACATCTGTAATAAAGCGCAAGATTCTTTACCTTTAGTTAATTTTAATTTTTAAACTATTTTCATGAGGAATTAATAGTTAACAAAAAATCAGTAAGTACCTACTATGTGTTAAACATAGAGTTAAATCATAGGAACAAAATAATGAAATAGATTATAATTTTGTAGACGAAATACATAATTATAGATGAGACTAATCCAGTTAAGAGAAAGATGTGTAGGTCTCTTTTGGGGAGCTCAGGGGGAAGCAGCTCTGTGAAGGTTAGGAAAGATTTCACAAAGGAGGTGACTCATGAGCTAAGTTTGAGAGATCTTAGGGAAAATGAGGAAATCATTCCAGACAAGGTGAAGAGCATATGAAAATATACATAAAGGAATGAAAGAGCATGACTCTTGAAGGAGCTTGATTGGTAATAGGTTGGGTGGAGGAGGAAAATTAGGGTAGTTAGAAGTAAAACTAGAAATGAAAATGGAAGTCACATCACACTGCCTTACAAGAGTCTAGAAAAAATCTGGAAAACAATTATGGGAAACATTGAAGGATTTTAAGTAGAAAAGTTTCCTCGATTAAATTTATATTTTAACAACTTTGCTAAGTGTGATGGCAAATGGCAAATACTAGAAGAGAAGCAGATAAAGAATTCTGTTTTAGAAATATCCAGATGATACACTGGGGAAAGGTTTGGGAGTCCTCACTGTGTAAAGTAAGTGTGTGTGTGTAAATTATATATTCTACACACATAAATGCAGCTATAGGAGTGACTGAATTTACATTGGATGATGAAAGAAGAAAACTAAGAATGGAATATTGGGAAAGAAATATTTAATGGATGGGTAAAGGAAGAGGAAATGTAAAGAAGGAGGAAGAGAAGTAAGATATCCATGGTACAGTAGTCTGTAGTCTGGTAAATTGAAATAGTCAAGAGTTGGAAGAGTCAAGCAAATAAAGAGCAGTAGAGAGGTCTAGTAAGATTCCTTAAAATCTTTTATCCTTTTGATAGTCTTTAACTTGCTGGACTGGGAATATTAAGTATTTTGAGAAGTTGTGTTACCAGTTGGTACATTTGGATGCTTTATGAAATTTGAAAATCTAAGAAAAAAAATGTCTATAAAAATTTTTTTAGTTTTAAGCTGCTCATCACAAATTACGTGTTATGTAATGTCCTCATTTTTATTTAATTAATTTATTTTTCAAACCCTTGTGTGGAGGTCTGACTTTCAGTAGATCTCAGTGAGGGAGCTATTCTGCTATCTATGAAACCCTACCCAGAAAGCAGGTTGTCTAGGAATGGTTTAGTACCAGGTTCCCCATAAACGCTCATTGTGTATGTGTGTGTGTGTGTGTGTGTGGAGGGGGGTGGAGGGGAGGTCTTTGCAACCACGCCCAGTTTCCTGGAATGAGGGGCTCTCCACACTAGGCCCAGTGTGTGTAATTTACTCATTTTTTTTCTTTAATTAAATCTTTATTGTTCAGATTATTACAGTTGTTCCTCTTTTTCCCCCCATAGCTCCCCTCCACCCAGTTCCCCTCCCACCCTCTGCCCTTACCCCCCTCCCCCACTCTCCTCATCCATAGGTGTACAATTTTTGTCCAGTCTCTTCCTGCACTGCCACACCCCTTTCCCCCGAGAATTGTCAGTCCACTCCCTTTCTATGTCCCTGATTCTGTTATATTCACCAGTTTATTCTGTTCATCAGATTATTTATTCACTTGATTTTTAGATTCACTTGTTGATAGGTATGTATTTATTGTTCATAATTTTTATCTTTACCTTTTTCTTCTTCTTCCTCTTCTTAAAGGATACCTTTCAACATTTCATATAATACTGGTTTGGTGGTGATCAGCTCCTTTAGCTTTTCCTTATCTGTGAAGCTCTTTATCTGACCTTCAATTCTGAATGATAGCTTTGCTGGGTAAAGTAATCTTGGTTGTAGGTTCTTGGTATTCATCACTTTGAATATTTCTTGCCACTCCCTTCTGGGCTGCAAAGTTTCTGTTGAGAAATCAGCTGACAATCGTATGGGTACTCCCTTGTAGGTAACTAACTGTTTTTCTCTTGCTGCTTTTAAGATTCTCTCTTTGTCTTTTGCTCTTGGCATTTTAATTATGATGTTTCTTGGTGTGGTCCTCTTTGGATTCCTTTTGTTTGGGGTTCTCTGCGCTTCCTGGACTTGTAAGTCTCTTTCTTTCACCAGATAGGGGATGTTTTCTGTCATTATTTCTTCCAATAGGTTTTTAATATTTTGCTCGCTCTCTTCTTCTGGCACCCCCATAATTCAGATGTTGGTACACCTGAAGTTGTCCCAGAGGCTCCTTACACTATCTTCATATTTTGGATTCTTTTTTCTTTTTGTTTTTCCGGTTGGGTGTGTTTTGCTTCTTCGTATTTCAAATCTTTGACTTGATTCTTGCAATCCTCTAGTCTGCTGTTGGATCTCTGTATAATATTCTTTATTTCAGTCAGTGTATGCTTAATTTCTAGTTGGTCCTTTTTCATATCCTCAAGGGTCTCGCTAGATTTATTGAGGGTCTCACTAAATTTATCGTTGGTTTCTAGAAAATTCTTGAAAAACCTTATAACTGTGGTTTTGAACTCTATATCCAGTAGTTTGCTTTCCTCCATTTTTGTCATTTGTGACCTGTTTCTTTGTCTCCGCATTTTGGCTGCTTCCCTGTGTTGATAGAGTAGCTTTCTGTGCTAGGTGTCCTATAGGGCCCAGTGGCTTAGCCTCCCCAATTACCTGAGGTGGACACTCTTGGTGCACCCCTTTGTGGGCTTTGTGCACAGTCTTGTTGTAGTTAAGTCTTGATTGTTCTAGGTATCACTTGGAGGAATTGACCTCCAGGCCAACTGGCTGTGAGAATCAGCTGTGTCTATGGTGGGAGAACTTCTGTGCTGGAGACACCCTTCTGGGGCAAGACTTGCTTCAGTGGGGCTTTAGTGCTCACTGAGTCTGCCCCCTGAGTGTGTCCCTTATGGATATGAGGAGTTGTAATCTGGATGGTCCCACTCTGACCACTGGGTACACTGGCTCTTGGATCTCTAAGGAGGTGCTAATTTAGCCTCTGCCTGAGACTACCCAGCAGGAGCTATGGAGAGATCTGCAGATTCCTCTTCTTTGTTTGGGGTTTGGAGGTGCCCAGATGAGGCCCAGCTGTGAAGCAATGCAAGCTGCTGTGGGGCCTTGGCCTTCTTTTAGATGTTCTGGGTCTCTCTGACCTAGCTGCAGTTTGTTAGGTAATTTTCAGATTGCAAAGGGCCAGGCCATTCATATGCAAAAGCCTCTGTGCACAGCTTGGGTGGGGCGGGATCTCAGGGAATCAACAGGGCAGAGCAAACAGCTAGGGCTGCTCCTCAGTCCTACCCTAAGAGGCCCCCAGGTCTCAGTGTCCCAGTAATCGCTGCAAGCACCTCTGATAGAAAGCCGCCCTTGAGTTCTGCCCGATGCCAGACAGTCCAGTTTCTCCCTGTATGAGTCTGGGTCCCCAGAGACTCGCCCGGAACTGGAGTTCAGAGCAGTCGGGAGCTTGAGACTCCCTCCCGATTGAAAAAGACAACTGTGTCCTCAGTTGCCAGCCCTTTCTCTGTGCGCCTCCGTATCTCTGCACTTTACTTCCACACCTCCTCTGAGTCTCAGTGTGCTTTTCTCTTTCCTTCTAGTTATAGAATTTCCACTCAGCCAGCCTTCCTGTGGTTCTGGATGATGTCCGTTTTGTCTTTTAGTTGTATTTTTGAAGTGGTTCTGTGAGGCAGCAATTTTAGGTGTTTACCTATGCCGCCATCTTGGTTTCTCTAATTTACTCATTTTTAAAAAACTGTTTTAATGCCTATATAGGGATTAAAATAAGGGAGGATTATATTAGTTGTTTCTTAGTGTGCTGACAGGATGAATTTAGGGAAGGCTAAGACCTGCGACTTGTTTCTCAAATATGTCTACCTTTAAAGATAATACTTTAAAATGGTAATTGAAGAATTAAAATAGTATTAAAATTTATTCTTGTTATTTTTTTTTTTTAATTCTCACCCAAGGATATGCTTTTACTGATTTTTAGAGAGAGAGGGTGAGAGAGAAAGAAAGATCTATGTGAGAGTGAAACATCAATTGGTTGCCTCCTGCATGCACCCTAGGGATCCAACCCACAGCTTGGGTATGTTTTCTAACAGGGAATCGAACTGAGACCTTTTGGTGTTCCAGATGATGCTCCAACCAACTGAGCCACACCGGCCAGGGTGTAAAACCATTCTTGCTGAACATTCTAGTGGAGGCATATTGTTTAGAGTGTTAGAGTGTTGCATTTATTCTAAGAAAGTTGGACAAGTGTATAACTAGTGTATTACTCTTAGTATTGATATTTGATTTAAAACAAAAACATTGTACCTGTGATGTAGAGAACACTGTTATTGATTTGCATATATATCAAAGCAGTGAGCAACAACTAAAGAAATCAAAGCCATTAAATTATATTTCTTGGAAATGTTTATTTTTTAAAATTAAAGGCCTAGAATGGTAAGTCTTTTGTTAGTTGCAAATTATTTTTTCTTAAACATTTAGAACATATAACTGAAAGCTTTTACTTCCTGATCACCTTGACCCAAATTTAAAATTAAATATGGCATTTCCCCTTGGTTTAGACTTAATAGAGTTTTAAAGCTTCAACAGAAAGAACCAGGCTATTTTATTTTAAAGTCATTATAGAGGAAAAATGGCATGGAAGGAACTAAGCAGGATATCCAGAAAGAGAAACTGATGGTTACATTCTTTAATGGAATGTAAGTGTTATGATAGTTCCATGCATGGAAGTCTAAATCATTAAACAGGATTATTTTCTAAATTTAAACAGTCCTTTGTAGTTTTTTGGCCCAACGTTATCTGCGTTAGTATATAACAGGCTTCCAGCTTTAATGGCTATTCCCTCACCCGAATTAGTCCACTATATTGAGGTTGTACTGTATTTTTAAAAGAATGTATAAAGACAAGTAAATTTAAATGTTACTGTTTTCAAATTTGTTGGCAGTAATAAAGGTAAAGTCTCATAATAAACATCATACCAAATCTAAATATAAATGAAATTTTGGTAAGTGTATGTATTATTAGAATTCCTTTCCAGTTTGTAAAATATCAGGAATGTTTTATAGTTTCAGTCAGCCACTTTTTCATGACATTAAAATGGGAAATGAAGTACAGATGAATCGATTCTCATTATTCACAGTAGTTATTTTCTGTAAAGTCACCATGAACACTGAATTAGCGAATATTGATCATTGCTCCTAGGGAAAATATAGAGTTAAGTTTCTACAAGCTGCTAGTCACAACCCTTCATCAACTAATACATAATCTTGTTTTATATATCTTTCTGTTGAAAAAATCCTGATTTAATATGTTTTGTTGATTTCATTAACATTGAACGCGTGCCCAACAACACTATAGCTATGCCTGAACAGAGCTTATCTTACACACATTTTCTCAGAGGCACATCACAGCCTTCTTGTACTTAGAAGCACTAGACAAGTACTTCAATACTATGCTTGGGGGCCATTTTAAACAAAATTATCAATATAAAGCACGTGTGCATGCGCACGAACACACACTGCACTGAACAGACTGTGAAAAGGACATTTAATTACAACATTGAGAGCTGAAACAAGAAGGCAGAGCATTGCCATGTTTGACCTCAGCTGGGAATGTGTGGGTGATTCCGATTTTTTGCCTCCGTCTTTCGGCACATGTCTGTAAATGACTGCAAAAGCACAGCAAGTATTGATTTTGGAATACAAGTAAATTTTAATGAGTAAACAATATGCCTCCGCTAGAATGTTCAGCAAGAATGGTTTTACACCCTGGCCGGTGTGGCTCAGTTGGTTGGAGCATCATCTGGAACACCAAAAGGTCTCAGTTCGATTCCCTGTTAGAAAACATACCCAAGCTGTGGGTTGGATCCCTAGGGTGCATGCAGGAGGCAACCAATTGATGTTTCACTCTCACATAGATCTTTCTTTCTCTCTCACCCTCTCTCTCTAAAAATCAGTAAAAGCATATCCTTGGGTGAGAATTAAAAAAAAAAAAAAAAAAAAAAAAAAGAATGGTTTTGGGCTTGTTAACACAGTGACCCTTTTAATTAAAAATAACAAGAATAAATTTTAATACTATTTTAATTCTTCAATTACCATTTTAAAGTATTATCTTTAAAGGTAGACATATTTGAGAAACAAGTCGCAGGTCTTAGCCTTCCCTAAATTCATCCTGTCAGCACACTAAGAAACAACTAATATAATCCTTCCTTATTTTAATCCCTATATAGGCATTAAAACAGTTTTTTAAAAATGAGTAAATTAGAAAAACCAAGATGGCAGCAAAATTTCTTACTCATAGCATAAAAATGGATTAAATTTGAAACTGAATATGAAGATCAACTGTATGTAAAATTATAATGGATATATCTTTAATCCTGACCCTTTCTCTTTTGTTTTTGTATCTTTGTATCTCTGGGTTGTTTGTAATTTCAGATGAACAGACTATTTGCAGGGGTTCAAAGGTTAATTGCATCTTGAATTCAGGGTATTTCGTTTAAACATCTCAGTTAATTCTGAGCTCAAATGCTGTCTTCTTCTTTGCTTTATCAGTGGTTCTCAACCTTCCTAATTCCGTGACCCTTTAATACATACAGTTCCTCATGTTGTGGTGACCCCCAATTTCATTGTTACAAATTGAACATAATTAAAGCATAGTGATTAATCATAAGAACAATATGTAATTATATATGTGTTTTCCGATGGTCTTAGGCGACCCCTGTGAAAGGGTCACTCGACCCCCAAAGGGGTCTCGACCCGCAAGTTGAGAACCGCTGCTTTAGATGCAAACAGTACTTAATCAAATTCTTACTTTAAGTGGTCATTGTTAATTACTTGGATTTGGAAGGGCCAAACAAAGCACTGAATAATTATTACTTGGTTAATTGAATAGTAATCAACAAATCATCTAAACACTATGTCATCTATTAGCACTTGGCTCCTGAGGAATTTAACCTAAGCTCTTCCAATCTTAATATCCTAGACTTTAGTTATAAATTTATTTTTTCATAGTCCCCCCGCCCAGTAATTTTGATCTCCAACCTTACTTGCATTTCTGTACACTGATAGCAAAAACTTAATCTTAGTGTTTAGTAATTTCAAGTTTTAAAACTAATTCAATTTGTGAGTCCTGCTTTCCCTTCTTCCACCAACTGGGCATGGCCTCTAAGTTCTGATTTGATTAGGTGGCATTGTGGTCTGGTATGCATGTGAACATAGTGGCATCCCTGAGATATGCATCGTTCCCTCTGGGTCTTAGCTGATACCACTCCTACATGCTGGCATCTGCTGAGAAGTCTGCATCCCTGTCCTCAGCTCTGTGGTCCACTGCTTTCTGCAGCAACACCTGCAGCTTCACACTTTGAAGGTCCCTTCAGAGCCACTGCTCCCCCAGCCAGCCTCAACACTCTCCTGTGCAAATCTGGGCCAACGCCAGGCTATCTCAGGCTGTACATCCAAATTGATTGGTAGCAATCGTCTTTGTTTTAGAATTTTACTTTATCTTTTTTACTTTTTCTAAATTTATCTTCATGGAAAGATGATTTTTTTCTGCTCTTCTGGATTTAAATACACATATAGAATTCTAATACTATTTTTATTAGAACATAATGACATAATGTTATTTTAGTTTTAGGTGTACAACATAATGATTTGATGAAATGATCACCACAATAAGTCTAGTTAACATTTGTCCCCATACATAGTTACAAAACTTTTTTCTTGTGATGAGGACTTTTAGGATCTACAGTCTCACCAATACTACTTTTAATATATTATAGGGACTAAGGAATAAACCAAAGAAAACAGCGCATGTGAAACCAGACCTCATAGATGTTGATCTTGTAAGAGGTGAGCCTTGGATAAATAAATGCTTAATGCAATTAGAAATTGACCTTGTAGAAACAATTCAAATGGGTTAGATATATATGTTTGTAGAAATAAAAGTAATGTGAGCTTAAATGAAGGCAGAAAATCCATAAAAAGCAGAAAATGGAAGCATTTAAATACCATTGACTAGTTTTTCCTCCTGCTAAAGATCAATACAAGAAGTACATACAAAAGAAAAACATCTCATGTTTGCTTAGCAGGCTATAAGGCCTGGTTATAAAAATTAAAGTGGTAACATTTTTTAAAATTTTATTTAAACTAGAGACCTGGTGCATAAATTTGTGCATGGGTGGGGTCTGGCCGGCCTGCCCTGATTGGGGTGGGTGGGGCTGGCCAGGGGAGGGGCCGCAGGGAATTGGCTGGCTGGCCCCGCCCCCTGGTTGAACTCCTGGTCCAGGGGACAATTTGCATGTTAGCCTTTTATTATATAGGATTATAGTTGACATACAAATATTGTATTAGTTTTAGGGGTTAAAGTGGAATTGACATTTGAATATTATATTTATAAAATATGTAGGAGAAATTCTGTTATTTCAGTTAAAAGTTGTTTTCAAAGTACCTGAGTTAATATGATAGCATGAAGAATGTTTTTTAAAGTTGTGTTACCCCAAATTGGACATTTCTTACTCATAGCATAGTATAAAATAAAATAATACATTTTATTTTGTTTTTCTTTAAATGTTGAAGTTTTTCTCTAAGGAAATTAAGACTAATAAGTATACTCTGTTGTCTTATTTTACTTTTCTCAGGGTCTGCATTTGCTAAGGCAAAACCTGAAAGTCCTTGGACTTCTCTGACTAGAAAGGGGATTGTTCGAGTTGTATTTTTTCCCTTTTTCTTCCGGTGGTGGTTACAAGTAACATCAAAAGTCATCTTTTTCTGGCTTCTTGTCCTTTATCTTCTTCAAGGTACAATTAAATGATAGAAATGCATTTTGCTTTTAACTTTCAGGATATTACATTTTTAGGATTACCAAAAGCTTTTAAAAAAACATACCATACTACTGAGTATAAAGGTAAATATATATTGTAATATTTCACTTAATAAGACACTGGTTTATATTTAAAATGCTTGAGAAAACAAAGCAATTATTTTCCAATATAATTTTGTGAAAATTTGAATCTGTGGTTGGCTAAAGAAAAAAAAAAGTTGAGAAGATTTTTAAAAATTAGAAAGTCTCTTCAAAATGCACCTCCCACATATACATACCACACAGTCGTGTGTTTTTTTTTATACAAGTTCATTTTTCCTGCCTCAGCCAGTGATCTGAAACTGTCCTCATTCTGTACTGAAATTGTGCATACCATGCATTATTGTAATTGCTTTTCACAGAATCTTATTTCTCACAACCACCCAGTGAAGTATAGGTTCTATTACTAGATTATATACATGGAATCCTGAAGAACCTAAGGACCCAAAGTCACACAATCACCAAGTGTGGTAGAGCCCAGGTTTCAAGTTTAAACTATCTGACTTAGAGCCACATGCTTAACAGCTGTGTTGCACTGCCTCTCACCACAGCAGCATTCTAATGTGCACTCATAGACTGCATACTATACTGTACAATGCATACTATACAACACTCTAAAGCATTTGGCGTCTTAAAAAAGAAACCACTCACATTCCATCACTCTAACAAAGCAATCATTATAATTTGGTTGGTACTCTTTCAGTCTTTTTAATGTCTTTTTTAAAAACACGATTTTAATCCTAAGATGATTATTTAAACATGTTTTTACTCACAAACTCTAAGTAAAAGATAAATTTTTTTAAGTAAATGAAAATATAATAAAAACTACAGATTTTTACTTAGGTAAAGCTGTTTCCTTAAGCCAGGGTACACATCTTATATATATAAAAGAGAGTGAGCTATGAAGATTTTGTGATTGTTAAGAGTGTGTGTGAGTGTGTGTGTTTCTGATTAAAGAAATGATACATATTCATTACAGAAAATTTGGAAAATGTAGGAAAAAACTGAAGAGAAAAGCCATCTATAATCTTGCCTTTAAGCTTACTTTGCAATGTTTTTTATATAGTTGAGATTATTCTGTGTAAATGATTGTATTTTTATTTTCTCCTTTTGTCATAACAAGTATCAGAGGCTTTATAAATATAATTTTAAATTATTAGAAAATACCCTGTCAATACCCTACAATATTGGGCATTTAAGCTTTTTGCTGTCTTTTGTTAGTATAATTTATGCTGAAGTGAACATACAGTTTGTGAAGTTTTTTTATACTTTGAATTACTTTCTTATGACAAATTCCTAGAATGCCTGCAATTAAGTATAGGATTTTCAAGCTTGTCACTGCTTTCAAGAAGTTGACCTTTGTTGTTGCTAAGTATAATACCATTACACTATATACTAGTTCTTCTAAATGTATTTTTATCTTAATTTTTATAGAGTTACTTTCTTTTTTTTTTTTTAAATATGTTTTATTGATTTTTTACAGAGAGGAAGGGAGAGAGATAGTTAGAAACATCGATGAGAGAGCAACATCCATCAGCTGCCTCCTGCACATCTACTGAGGATATGCCCGTAACCCAGGTACATGCCCTTGACCGGAATCGAACCTGGGACCTTTCAGTCCGTAAGCCGATGCTGTATCCACTGAGCCAAACCGGTTTCGGCTAGAATTACTTTCTTGTGTTTGCTTTGCTCACAAAAGAATTTAAGAGAGCGTAATCTTCTAATGCTTTCTAGCTTACCTAAAGGAGAAAGCTTTATTCTAAAGCAGTCAGAAAGTGCAATTACTTATTAGAGTAATAATTAATCAGTACCATTAATTGTAATTACTGTGCATTATCCTTTTTTAATACTGTTGCTTTCTAGTTTTCAGTGTAACTAGTTTTTCACAAAATATTGTGTCTGAAATTTACTCACTGGCTTTTCTAAGCTAAATAGGAAACACAGGTCAGATCAGGCATGAAAAAGATATTTTTTAGTTCAGAACTTAAGTTTAACATTATGTGTTCATAAATCATGATTACTGAACATTCTCTTAGTATAGCTTAAAGAAGTGACTTAACCTGATCCAAATCACACAGCCAGTGACAAAGTCTTGCTATGACCCTAATGACCCTCAGCAGTTTGCTGGTACCTTTAGAAAACCCTGTGCCTCCATTTCCATGCATATAAAAGTAGGATGCAGCCTGGGTGGTGTCGCTCAGTGGTTGGAGTGTCAGCCTGGGCACAAAAGGGTCACTGGTTTGATATCTGGTCAAAGGCACATACCTGGGTTGCAGGAGCAACCAATCGATGGGTCTCTTTCACATCGATGGTTCTTTTTCTCTCTTTTCCTCTCTCCCCATCTTCCCTCCTTCCCTTTCACTCTCTTTTTTTCAAAAAAATATCAATGGAAACAATATCCTCAGGTAAGGATTAACAAAATAAATAAATAAAATTAGGGTGCAATACTCTGAGTTACATCTTCATTCTCTGTCTAACCCTTATCTTCCCAAAGGTAGAAGCATGTGCAATCAGATTTGGTTTTATATAACTTCATATAGTATTTTTACTTTAATTACATGCCTTTTAAGTATCTCAACTTTATATTGTCAGCTCCATTCCTAATTTTTGCTTATTTAATTTCTTGCCCAGATTACTGCCATGAGCCCTTCTACCTTCTTCTGTTCATTTACCTTTTAAATTACAAATCCAAACTAGCCACTTAAGGTTTAAATTGTTTCCTAGTTATTATCGACTTCAAGATATAAGACAAGTTTTTCAATCAATCTCTTGTAGTATCTCTCCACAACTTTAACCAGACTAAATTAGCTCTTTGTTGTTTCTTAAATATTTTGTGCTCCCCCCCCCCCCCCCCAATATACCTTGGACATGCAACTCTTCTTTGCTTGTGTAGCTCTTTCCATTTCATTTACCTACTCAACTCCTGTTTGTTCTCGCAACGTTAGATTAGACCTTCTTTCAGAATCCTTTCATAACCTCCCAATTTAGTTACATCTCTTTCCTATGTATATTGTAGAATTTATCATAGGTATTCTATTGGTTTGCTCGGGCTCCCATAACAAAAATACCACAGACTGGGTGGCAACAACAGATTTTTATTTCTCACCGTTTGGGAGGCTGGAAGTCCAAGGTTAGGCGCCATCAGGGTTGGGGTCTAGTGAGGTTTCTCTTCCTGACTTTTACATGGCTGCCTTCTCAGAGGGCCTTTCTTGTGTGTGTGAATGGAGAGAGATCTCTGGTATCTCTTCCTCTTAAAAGGATATCAGTCCTACTGGATTAAGGCCCCAACCTTATGACTTCATTCAACCTTTTATTTTATGCTTATAGGTCCTGTCTGCAAATATAGTCACATTGAGAGGTTAGGGTTTCAACATATGAATTATGAGGGTGGGTACAAAATTCAGTTCATTATAGGTGTTTTAATTGTTTCTTTATATGTCCCACCTCTTCCCCTCTAAACGGAGGAGGAACAGGGAATATAGACTGTGTTTTACTTGTCTTTCTACTCTCAATGTCTAACACTAGCCACTAAATCCTGGAGTGACAGACCTAAAAACTGAACCTTAGAAATGTTACATTCCTGATGATTGTCCCTGGAGTTCTGCTTGGCCAGTAGATGACGCCCTGCCTTGGAACTACTTGTGCCCGATAAAGAACATTTTGTCTCAGTTGATCTTTTGAAGAAATTTCTAGAAGTCTTCAACAGTACGGTCTGGTTCATAGCACTTTATTAAATGATCAGAAAGTACAACAGAGAAGTGAATGTTTTCTCCTTATATCTTCAAACCCTTAACTGAAGGAGGAACAAAAAGAAGGAGGTGATACCAGAGCCACTGCCTCAGGAACTGAGGCCATGGGAGGGACATGACTACTTTGAGAAAGAGGAAGGGAGAGAGAGAAACATCAATGTGAGAGGGAAACATCAATTGGCTGCCTCCTGCAAGCCCGCTACCAGGGATCGAGCCTGCAACCCAGGCATGTGCCCTGACTGGTAATTAAATCAGCAGCCTTTCAGTATATGATACGATGCCCAGCCAACTGAGCCATACCAGCCAGGGCCCCCTTCTCCTTTTCTAATGTTTTTTTATTGGCAGGATTTCACAGTATATAACAAGATCCTGTTGAGATAGAAAATACAATTTTTAGGTTCCCAGCCCTGGCATTACAGAAAAAATGGTCATAGGACTGAGACATAAATAACCAAGAAGTTATATCAAATCTGAAGTTCTTTAAGATGTTATTCTTTGCCGAACCGGTTTGGCTCAGTGGATAGAGCGTCGGCCTGTGGACTCAAGGGTCCCGGGTTCGATTCCGGTCAGGGGCATGTACCCTGGTTGCGGGCACATCCCCAGTGGGGGGCGTGCAGGAGGCAGCTGATCGATCTCTCTCATCGATGTTTCTAACTCTCTATCCCTCTCCCTTCTTCTCTGTAAAAAATCAATAAAATATATTTTTTAAAAAAAAAGATGTTATTCTTTGTGCCTAAAATTCTGAAATTAAAATACTTTTAAGGAGTGTTTACACCCCCCTCCATTTTAAAGATAGTTAATAATAGCTAATAAAAGTACTGCTTATCGATGGTAATTACACTTTTCAAAGTGTTTTACATGTATTACTTCATTTGAAACCTATGTAGCTATATACTGTTTTTGTATAGAGGAATGAACAAGGCTCAAAAATGTTAAAAACTGGATAAAGGACACATTTGAGTTCATATTAAAAACAACAAAAACTATATTTTTCCAAATTCCAGACTCTATTATAAAACAACTAGAGAACTTAAGTTAAATTCCAGGGTAATTCATAAAGATGATTGACATTTTTAAAAATTTAAGTTTTTTTTTCCTTTTCAAAGAATTTTACTACTCAGGAGAATATAAAGCTAAAATTTTGTTGTATGACACTTCTTAAACATCTTAAATGATAAAGTGGTGTTTTAAGCTTAAATCTTGGTATGCTAGGCCAGGATTCTTTCAGTTGCAGATGACAGAAACCAAATGCAAACTAGCTTTTGTAAAAAGTGTTTTTTGTCTTTACTGTTACCATAAAAATTTTCAGAAAAAACCCCAGGAAACTAGATAGACCTGTGCAAAAACCAGAGTGACCATATGTTCCAATTTTCTTGGGACTATCTAACTATCAAAGTTGACTTGTGTTGTCCTTACACTTTTATTAACAGCTCTCATCTCACTCTCAAAAGAGTCCTGATTTAGATGATAAGATACATACTCACTTTAAACATCCATATGCCTATCTCTTTGATTAAATAATTAACATTTTCGCATATTTACTTAATCTATTTTATCAAAGTAAATTATGTACATCATGGAATTTTACCGCTGAATCATTAGTATGAACCTCTTCTAAATATTACACAATTACATTATAATTATTACACCTAACAAAATGAAGAGAAATCTAATACTCAAATTCTCCAATTGTCCCTAAAAATAGTTAGGTATTCCTAGGCTCTTGATTCAAGTATTACTGGATCTAGAGGCTTAGCTGATGTCTTCACTTTTTATGCAGTCCCCGATACTTTTCTTGAACTGGTCTCATTCTTAGGAAAGCTTTTTTTGAGTGATGGCTGAGGTGCCCCTGGCAATTTCTTATTTTCACAGTCCTTAGTGTTTTATCTAGGAGAAAGGCCTTCAAGCACCTCTGTTACTCCCTATAAAAGATTCTGATTAGCCCTGCTTAAATCACATGCCCATCTTTTTATTAATTACTGTGCCCAAAGTTAAGATTGTGACAAGCCTAGATTACAGGTCTATCCCTGAGGTAAAGAAATAAGACCATTCAATTGACAGATAAAGGAAGCAAATTCTCAAAAGGTAAAGAGTTTATGTCTAGAAGGCTTAAGGGATGCTGAGCAAACAAAAACAAGATTTCTTCTTCATTTGGAAATGAAAATATGTCCAAGTAAATATATGTTACTAATTTTGAGTAGATAGATCTCTATTGAAAAGAAGCTCTTTATGCCTTATCATAGACTTCTGTGTTTATTAAACAAAGAAATAAGTGTACTTGGGGTTAGTATGGCTCTATTGCCTCTCTGAGATTTTAACAGGAATGGCATGAGATTCATATGCATCTAGTTTTCATTGTAGTTTTAAGGTGTGTATTTTAAAGACCATGTTGGGTGTTATCTTGTTCCAAGAGTTTATTACTAACAGCAAGCTTGGTTAGTCAGTCTGAAAGAACTTGTCTGGAGAAACATTTAAACTTATTTAACTTTAGAAAAATAATCCCGCAAGAAGCAATGTTAAAACAATTTTTAAAGATTTTAAAGAGTGACTATCAGATCTATAACGTGTTTTCTTTCTCTTTTTGTAGTTGCCGCAATAGTATTGTTCTGTTCCGCTTCCAGCCCACATAACATACCTCTGACAGAAGTGATTGGGCCGATATGGCTGATGCTGCTCCTGGGAACTGTGCACTGCCAGATTGTTTCCACAAGAACACCCAAGCCGCCTCTGAGTACAGGGGGGAAAAGAAGAAGGTACTGCCTATTTAAAAATGATCTTTTTTGTAGATTGCTATAATTTGAATCTATAATTATTCTTGGCTTCAATAAAATGCTATCTTGTAAAGTTACTCTTTCAAATAAAGCAGTGAGCTTCAGAATCAGCTACCAAATACAACTTTGTTTTCTGTACAGTGGGGCCTTGACTTACGAATTTAATTCCGAGACCGAACTCATTAAGGAGCTCGTTAACTCAAATTACTCTATCAACTCAATGCAAAAAATCTGCGGAGAGACAGCTGGTATCTCAAAAAACTCGTTAGTCAGGACACTCATAAGTCCAGGCCCCACTGTATGTTAGTTGGAGTTGCTAATAACTCCCCCTGTTTAAAAAAGTTTGTACTTATAAGAGGCTTTGCCAAAAACAAGAACCAAGAAAAAATTTCAGCTACATTTTATTTATTAAATGCTATTTGAGCCCTGGCTGGGCAGCTCAGTTGGTTAGAGCTTCATCCTGTGTAATAAAGGTTGCAATTCCTGGTCAGGGCATGTGCAGGAGGCAACCAATTAATGTCTCTCTCTCTCTCTCTCTCTCTCTCTCTCTCTCTAAAAAATAAAATAATAAATCAATAAACATGTCCTCGGTGAGGATAATGAATGAATGAATAAATGAATGAATGAATACGTGCTATTTGAAACTATTTAATATTGCCCGTAGGTTAAGTAAACATAGCAAGTCTCACTGGCCACTGTGCAATGGAGTTCTGTTTGAAGGGTCTTTTGGAGCAATTCCCCTTTTGAATATTGTTGCTAAAAGATTATGATATATGCAGATTGGAGGTGTTAAAATTTAAGCCCTTTTCATTTTGAAAAGATAAATAGATAAATAGCACTGCTAGTTAGTTAGATTATAGTTCTTTTATTCAAATTTTCTTCCTCACCTGCAGATAAGTGGCATTCAAATGGGAAGAAATATTTTTGTAAATACCTATCTAATGTGACCTTACAACCTAATATTCACTGACTGGCAGTATAAGCAAGGAACAGTACCTTACCATTTATAGAAATTGGTCTTAAACATGTACTTTATGTTTGGGTTAACTTTCATCAAGTATATTTGAATTTTATTGTGCATTAAAATTCTTGCGTTTGTGTTTACAAAAATTTTGAACATACTAGCGAGAAAATGGTTGTTAAAATTTTAAAGTTACTTTCCGTTCTTAATCTCTTTTAATGAAGGAAATTAAGAAAAGCAGCCCATTTGGAAGTACACAGAGAAGGAGATGGTTCTAGTACCACAGATAATTCACAGGAGGGAACAGTTCAGAGCCACTGTACAAGCACCTCATACAGCGTTGGTGCTGTCTTCAGAGATCTTTGGCATGCTGCCTTCTTTTTATCAGGGTTTGTATTTATTCAAGATTTTATATGGCATAGAGCACTATCCCTTTTCTGGCACTTCAGTCTCAGGTAATGAATATTAATGACTTTACATATGACAGACCTATTACAGATTTTGTTTTGATCAATTATAATGCTATAGATAATGAAAAATAGAGACCATAAAGTTTGTTTTGGGACATATGTAAATATTTCTAAATGATTATATACCATCAAAGTATATTTAGTTGGGTTTCTAAATTTTAATTTCTTTTGTGATTTCTCAGGTCTTACTTCTATTAAATTGGTTATTTTTATTAGTACTATAAGTCAAATTGGCTTTACTAATATGTCATGAGAATTGCATGATATTTTAAATTTAATTCCTGCCTCGGTTATCTAAAATTGTCTGATATAAAACATGTAGGCATTTGTATTTGAAAGAATAAGTTATATACTATAGGATGAAATTCTATTTTTGTGTATTGGGTTTTTGTATAGTTTGTACTACAATGAATGTTTACCAAAGAAGGAAATGTGATTATAGCAAATTTCAAAAGTAAATTAAAACTAATTCAATATTGTATAATTATTTTGAATAATTAATTCAAAACACTTAAGGGTTATAGTACTAGTGCACATATACACATAATAAATTTGAAAGGGGTTAAAAAGCTATGATCAAAATAGTATAACTGATAAAAGTTGCTAAATTAATAAATCAAGAAAAGAGATACTACAAATAACTAATTTGGTCACTTTTGTTAACTCCTCTATTAATACTGTTTCATCAATATGTGATTGTGCTCTTATGATAAAGTTTACCATGCATTACATAATAAAGGAATTATATCCTGGGCATATTTTCATTGATTGTAATTTTGGGGAAAATTCTCCAAAATTTTAATAGTTTGCAATAACATTGCGTAAAGTTGCTTCCTCCAGAGAAGATACAGGTTCAGTTTGGTTTTTAACTTGCATTGGATTCTATCTGTATCTCTCTTAGTCTGTTTTTATTTATTTATTTTTAAATAAATAACTCTTTTCTAATAGTAGGATGTAATGGTTTTATCACTGCAAAGCCAGTTTCTTAAACATTTCTCAAGAACTTTTAATAAGCAATTATAAAAAAGCATATGGATATATTTTCCTTTTGGGGAATCATTTAGCTGTTTTAGTTGTCTAGAACTGATATTTTATAACTTAGTATTCAGAATCCCTCTAATGTAGTAGGTTGGTGCCTTTGGAATTCTGTGTTTCTCAAATTAGATTCAGACTTCAGTTTCCTTCCTTTGGGATTGTAGCATAACCTTGACTGCCTATTGGTACAATAATGACTAAATCCCTTTGGGTTTATTCTCTGTAATCATGGCAACTATAATCTACATGTTTTTAAAGATGCACTGTTTTTTAACTAACTCATTCTGAGACTCGTTTGCCAGCTTATGAATAAGACTTTTAAATATTAAGTACAAGAAGATCTTAAGAAAAATGTTAATTTCAGAAGTTCTAATCTTGAGTTTTCAAATCTTGATGTTTTGTTCTTTCAAGCTTTAATAAGAAAGGCTTTAAACTGAAATATCAGCTTGGGACTTAAAATTGTTTCTGGTGATAAAAAATTGAAAAACTGGATACTTCCATTAAGGTGTCTGAATTAACATAACGGATGGGAAAATAAATGCATAACCACACAAGGATTTTAACTTTGTGTATGGTATCTTGTTGGTTTTCTAGATGTTAGGATGAAATATGCAATTCTTACATCCTGTATTTATAAGTTGGAAAGGCCCTACTCATCATCTCTAAGTACCTTTCTTCTCAAGATAAAACAATTCTTTTTAAAGCAAAACATACATAGTATTTCTCATTTTAAAAAATTAGGAATTATTATAAAAGAACTCTATGAACCTAAGAAAACAATGCTAAAGAAAGTATTAATTTTAAAAGATGTAGAAATCAACCATATTTTCTAAGGATTTAGTACTATAATTTCACTGTACTATAGTGTTAAATTAGCATAATTATAATTTCTACTCAAAATACTGAACAGAAAGAATTACATCTAGGTTATAAATCTCTTCAGTATAATGCCTGTTTCAGAATTCAGATAGATCCTAAGTTTTCTTTCATGTCTAAGATTCACAATATTATTACAAGCAGACAGTGAAAAGAAATTATGCTTTTGGGGGGATAATTTTATTTTTTTCTTTATTGATTAAGGTATTACATATGTGTCCTTACTGCCCCATTGTCCCCCCATCCCCCACTCATGCCCTCACCCCCCTGGTGTCTCTGTCCATTGGCTAGGCTTATATGCATGCATACAAGTCCTTTGGTTGATCTCTCCTCCTTACCCCCACCTTCCCCTACCTCCCCTCTGAGGTTTGATGGTCTGATCAATTCTTCTCTGTCTCTGGATCTGTTTTTGTTCATCAGTTTATGTTGTTCATTGTATTCCATAAATGAGTGAGATCATGTGATATTTATTTTTCTCTGACTGGCTTATTTCACTTACCATAATGTTCTCCAGTTTCATCCATACTGTTGCAAATGGTAAGAATTCCTTCTTTTTTACCACAGCATAGTATTCCATTGTGTAAATGTACCACAGTTTTTTAATCCACTATTCTGATGGGCACTTAGGCTGTTTCCAAATCTTAGCTATGGTAAATTGTGCCGCTATGAACATAGGGGTGCATATATCTTTCTGATTGGTGTTTGTAGTTTCTTGGGATATATTCCTAGCAGTGGGATCACTGGGTCAAATGGGAGTTCCATTTTTAGTTTTTTGAGGAAACCATACTGTTCTGCACAGTGGCTGCACCAGTCTGCATTCCCACCAGCAGTGCAGGAGGGTTCCTTTTTCTCCGTATCCTCACCATCACTTGTCATTTGTTGATTTGTTGATTTGTTGATGGTAGCCATCTGACAGGTGTGAGATGATAGATACCTCATTGTTGTTTTGATTTGCATCTCTTGGGTGATTAGAATATATCCATTTCGTCTAGGTTGTCCAGTTTGTTGGAATAGAGTTGTTCGTAGGTTTTTCCCTAATCCTTTGTAGTATTTACATTTTTTATTTTCTTTGTCATTTCAGCTTGGTTTGGAACTTATCTGTATTTAGTTCATGAGAAACCTCTGGTAGCTACCATAGTTTAGTAACTTAGTGTTCATGTCTCTGATAGTGTTACTCAGACTTTGAGGAGATAGTGGGGAGAGAAACAACCCAGAGAAGATTAGGAGGATGCAGAGATAAGGAAAGGAGGAAGTGGGAGATTGCTGAGAGGTGTCAGTCATATGGCATGGATGCTATTGGTACTCTTTCCCTTGGCATAACACAGTTTTTACCCTGTCTTGGTAAGGAAGGAATAATATAATCTTTACCCTGTCTGCTAAGGAAGGAATCATCCTTCAAAGTCTTTTCACTGGGCTCTTAACTTTTGCCCTCTCGAGTTCTGGTTCACTCTGCACATTTTCAACCATTTTTTCTACTTTGACTACTGGCCTCCAGACCTATGTTTTAAACTGCCTACTGATCTTAGGAGGGCACTGTAGGTCTACCATTTCCATCTTTCTTCCCAAATAAATTTCTCTTCTTGCATATCTTGTCTGATTAATGGTTCTACCAACTTTCCAGTTTTCCTTTACCACCTTTCCCCTCTCCCTTTCCAGTGTCATTTCCATGAACTTTCATAAATACCTTTTCAGAAAACTCCTCTATCTTTGAGTTCTCACATTTTCAATATATCAAGTAACTTTACCTCCCTTGGTCTTTTTCCACATCTCCATGTTCAAAGGAGAGGTAAAGGGAGCAATTGATAACTGTTTCTATCACTTTCTTCCCCAGGCAGGGAAGGTCACAAGTTTACACTGTACCTTTTATTTTCTCTTTTTGCTCCTTTCCTCTCCACTAGAGTCCATTTTTCTCCCTCCCTCTGCCACTCTTAAATGGTCTTTGTCCTGTGGTTCATTCCCTTGGCCTTTTCATGTCTCTTAGGATCATGTAGAAAGAGAATGGTCAGAAGACTGGACTTACGAGTCTTGGCAACTCCGTAGAGATGTGTTCTGAATGACTAGAAAGCATCAGAGTGCCCTGACTGGTGTGCCTCAGATGGTTGGAACATCATCCAGTACACTGAAAAGTCGTGGATTCAGTTCATGGTCAGGGCACATACTCAGGTTGCAGATTCAGTTCCCGGTCGGGGATCTCACACATTGATGTTTCTTTCTCTCCCTCTTCCTCTCCCTCTCCTTTCCTCTCTCTCTAAAAAGCAATTTTTAAAAAAGGAGGTTGGGGAGAAAGCCTTGGAGCTCTGTAGAGCACGTGAGAAGTATGGTCTGTCTATCCCTTTTAGTAATCTGGCAGGAGAAGATCAGGAAAGAAAGGGACTTGTTTGTATAAGACAGAAACTTTCTAGGCTTTGATGAGTGTGTTAACAAGAAATCCTAACAGGAAGTTTCCCAAAGAGTGTAGTTGGAGGTAATATGGAGAATTAAATTAGCCTCATAGTTAGAAGGTCTATAATCTAGTGCTATGTTTGCCTCTTAAATAAATCATTTAGACCTTTTTATACTTCTGATTCCTTATTTCCAAATTTACCATTTCAAACAGGGGAGTTCTAATAAAACTGAGTGACTATAGTGTTAAAAATAACTTTTTTGGTACATTAAAAAAAACTTCTGTTGTTGACCCACATGAAGGCAATATACTAGTTTTTTTCTTGCAAAATTGATACTCTGGAGAAAATTCAAGGGGGTTTATTTAAATATAATTAAATATAATTGCTTTTAATAATGTTTTATGATAAATCTGCACTGAGCACATTCTAATTTTGTGTCGGACTTACATTATATTTCTACTAACCATTACCTTTGGATAGCCATTATTTCACACACTAGAGACTCTGAAGAGGACTCTTCAAGCATTTGCCTATTAATCAGAAATGTCTTGTTTATTGTTTTCTATGTCGTATCTTATGTACTGAGAAAAATTTAATTCCTATAAATGAAGAACATCAATTGTAGCTACACGATTACTGATATTTTTTCAGAGTATTTCATTGGGTGAAAGAGGTTACTTCTTTATTGTCTTTGTGTTCTTTATTTCTACTACTTCCATTATTAGAACCTTATATAAAGTTTTTCCTTTTTTCATATATATTTATGTAACAAAGGTTCTATGTCTCCATTGTATATTAAAATAAATTTATCTGAGATATTTATGTATATATACTAATGGTAAAGTATTTTGGTAAATGAGAATGTTAAAACTAATTTAAATGCAACTTAACCTGATAATTACTGATATATTTCTTAAAAATAAAACCTTAAAAACATATTATTAATCATAATAAAATGGGCAAAATTTTTATCCTAGATTTTGCTCAAAGACCAAGTAATTTTGACCAAGAATTGTTTGATAAGCTAAGACATGTCTCTTAAAATTGCTATATTTGTAAGACCTCAGAATCTGTAAAATAAGCTGAACTATGACATTGATTTACATTTTTATTTTATATGATGGATGCTATATTTCTAAATTATTTGTTGTAAAAATGAGGTGGCCATTAAAATTCTGAGAAGTAACTACCGGATTTTATTATTAACAGATCATAATTTCTATCAGTAACCCATCCAAAATAAGGTAAGTCCATTTAACATGCTTCTGAATTTTTTTTTTTAGATCAAAGAAAACAAAGAATTCGATTGATAAATCAACTGAGACTGACAATGGCTATGTATCCCTTGATGGGAAAAAGACTGTTAAAAGCAGTGAAGGTGGAGTACAAAGCCATGAACCTCAGTGTGAAACTATTCAATCAGAAGAGTCAACCTGGAACAAAGGAACAATGAGGAACATTCCCAGTAAAGTAAGTGTGGTTTTTAAAAAATTATTTGTTTGTGTGATTTTACATTAACTAATGGGAAGTAACTTAGACATACTGGTTTTTCTGGAACTATATTTTTTCTCCCGAATTTATTCTCTGAGCCTTTACAAATCACACTATGAGGCTGAAAATCAAATAAAGTAATATGAATAAACTTTACTGTCAATATAATTAGTGCCTTCTTGAATTGATTAATGACTCACATTTTTTCAAAATGTTAAAGCACTTTAATAATTTCATAGTTGGTGCTTATTAAACCTTACCTTTTCTTGCCCCATTTCCATGTGTGTAAGAATTTCTTTTAAATTGGACATTAAATTATTCTAGAAACAAAACTAGAAACCTGATTTTCCATTCATGTTATCCATAAGAAAACTTTACCTTGTTTTTCCTACCTTTACTACCTTTGGTGTCAACACATTTGTTTTGTTGTTAGCTATAAAAAAATTCTTATTGAGCACATATTTGTTAACAGTTGTTTGTTTAGTTTTCCAAAATAATAAAGCTACCCTGGGCTATTGTAGCAAAGCGTAATGTAGATCTTCTGTCTCTTTATTTCACTGAATTTTTCTTAGTTAAATAATTTATTCTTTAAAAGCTGATGTAATAAAGTAATATGGTCAAATTAAAAGATGTTAACTGTTAAATTTAGCAATATAAGCCTGAAGATTTGTGTTGAGGAAAATAAATAGAAAAGAAGATTCTCTAATTTTGAATGAAGTATGTGTTACTACTTGACAGTACGTGTATTTTTAGGACCAGTAGCTGTACAATAAATAGTTTGGGACTGCAATGAAATATAGTACATTACTTGATTTTAGATTGTTGACATATTTGGCTCTCTGATAATGTGAACCTCACATTACTATCAACACGGAACAAATAAGTTCTCAATCATTCAACTTTCAAACACACTTTCTGGTATGTATTACCTACTAAAGCTATATGAAAGAAACATGAAAGTGTCAATAAAACTCATATTTTGAGTCTCTCAGTTTCAGAATTTCTGAAATCTGGATGTGTCTTACAAATTTATATGTAGATAATGTCTGATATATGCACCCATTCAACTACTAGTCACCTCCTTCTGCCTCATAAGCCATTATTTAATCAGTGGTGGTCTTATAATCGATCACATTTTCAGTTTGTGAAAATAGTATAATTAGTTCATATCAGCTATCTCAGCTTCTTTTATCCTATTTTATATTTTGTAAGCTACTTCAAATCTTTTTGTGGAACAGAAACATTATAGAACAATTTGACAGATGGCTGTGGAATTACTTTTAACATTAAAATACCAGTTATAGTCACTGATTTAAGATATTTTTTCAGAAAATTAAGTAGCACTAATCACTTTGAGGGTTTTGAAGGTATTAAAGCAATATGTGCATATGTATGTATAATTGAAAGTTTTGCACTTTCAAAACTGCAAGTTAAGTTAGAAATTACCATAATCCTCTTTGTGTACTCCCATTTTAGGATACCCAAAGGACACTAACAAATGTCTCTGATGAAGTCTCCAGCGAGGAAGGTCCTGAAACAGGATACCCAATACGCCGTAATGTGGACAGGACTTCTGAGAGCATTCTTCGGAATAGAAAGTCACACCATTATAAGAAACATTACCCTAATGAGGTATATACTTTGGCTTTACATGTATATATACATATCTTTTAAAATATATATATATTATTGATTTCAGAAGGGAAGGGAGAGGGAGAGAGAGAAAAAGAGAGAAACATCAGTGATGAGAGAGAATCATTGATCGGCTGCCTCCTGCATGCCCCCTACTGGGGATTGAGCCCGCAACCCGAGCATGTGCCCTTGACCAGAATTGAACCTGGGACCCTTCAGTCTGCAGGCTGACGCTCTATCCACTGAGCCAAACCGGCCAGGGCCATATCTTTTTTTATATGTTACTAATTTACAATTTATTTTAACAATTGAATTAACAATAATTATGAAAAGAACATATTTGCCCTCAGTATCAATATCTGATTGTTATATGATCTGGATTTATAGAGTAGCAGTGTTAGATTTATGTGTTGCATATATGATAAATAGCCATACATTTGTACTCATTTTGAGTATTTTCTCTGAAGATTCATACATTCAGTTTGTTGTTCACCTTTAAAGAAGCCCATCCTGGAGAGACAATCTCTGAACTCCTGTGTTAGTCTTTCCCACAATTTGAATGGCTTTATGACTAATTGATTATTGCAAAGTTATTATTCTAAGTGACTTTATGTTCTTGTCACCAGTTATTAAATTGCCCATACTATTAAATTCAATCTTTTTTCTCCTTTGATTCTATTTTTCTTTATTAACGTTTGTTTTTTTCTAAACCCTTTTCTAACTTATCACATCTCTTGAAGCTCTTTAAATAGTAAAAGTTTCATTCATCTGTATTTTCAGTTTTTATTTTAAAGAACTAAGAACATTTTATTTATCTCCCTTCAACGCAAATGAATCAATTGCTTCTCACAGGAGGCCTCCACAGTGGAGATATTCCTCTCAATTGAAAAATACCACAAGTAGATGTCTTCTACGCCTCCGCCCTCCTACCAGTCAGTCTCAGTGTGCTTTCTTTACATCTCTAATTGTAGGACTTCCATTCAGCCAGATTTCAGGTGGTTCTGAATGATGGTTGTTCTATATTTTAGTTGTAATTTTGATGTTATGGAAGGCAGCACGTACCCGTGTTTACCTATGTCACCATCTTGATTCTCCTCATGGGCATTTTGTTTTTCAAGAAAAGTTATCCAGTCTTTGGTCCATTGGAGGGCCGACACTATATTAGGCTGCCATGGTGTTTGGTACCAAAGGGGTTGGGGATGCGGTGGTGATGTGTCATTCAGGGTGTAGACTTTTACTTAAGCCCCCTTTCCATACTCCCCCACTTTTCACCCCCAACCCCCTTTCTTACCTTTTTCTGTGATACACTATACCTGGTCGGCTTCTTTCATTCACCTGTTGGGAAGGTGATGGATGACTTGATTACCTGGGACATAGAAGGTATCCTGGGGAATTGATAGCTTCGTTTGAGCATTTGCCTTATTGTCTTCTCTGTCCTGCTTTGTTGACTCTACAACTATCTTTCAGCTTTTCTTCCCTATTGTAGATAAGATTGTCATCTAATAGAGATAGTATTTGATGGAAAGCACAATGCAGAAACTATGGGCTTCGAATCAAACTATTTAAATGACTTTGGAAAAATTATTTAACTTCTCTGAGTCTCAGTTTCTACTTGTATAATGGGGGGGAGAGGGAAGGAGAACAGCGTCATCAGATTGTTAGGATTAAATAAGATTATGCATAATTGCCTGACACAAAGCACTCATATTATAAATGCTTATTCCTTTTAAATAAATAATCCTCTCCTTTTCATTTGACTACATGCTGTTTTAGCTATCTAAAGATTTGAAATAAGCAGAGCAAATCAAATTAAATGAGCTATTAAGTTGAGCTGTTTTTCCTCAGTTCTAAAATTTCCTAGTTTTAGTCTGTAATCAGCAATTTGTAATGAAATTCAAAGTGGCCATTAATCACTTAAATATTACAGATAAAATAGTGTTTGAAATGTAAGCAATTCTTGGCAATAATTTTTACATTATGCATTTGTAAAATGTCCTATTTATTAATCAGTATTTGGCAAAATACTTGTATCAGGAATTATAGATATTTCCTTATTCCTGAAATCATGCATTAGTTTCAGTTAAACATTGGCCCTTTAATCTGATACTTATTTCTGTATCTGATCAGCAAGTCTGCATCAGAATTAGTTATAGATAATAAGCTAGCTTTATGAAAAAATTTAAATTAGCAATTACTGATTGCTTATTACTTCTGTCCTTATTATCTAATGAAAATTGTTGTGATGAAAACTACTTATGTTTCAAGTATTCTGCTTGACAGTGAATCTGAAATATTTTTGGAGAGCTTTTTGTGAAAAAAAAAAAAAAAGCAGACTGATTTTTATCCTTTTTCTGTACATTTTTTTTCTTTTTATTTTTCTACTTGTTTTTCTATTCAATTTTTAAAAGTTTTTTTTTTTTACTTTTCTCTCAAACAATCCTGCCACAAATGCTCTATCACACACTAAATATACATGGTGCCCCATTCTAATATCCACAAGTTAATTGTCAATAATATAACTCATTCAAGATATTGTGTTACCTGTGGTAAAGATGATTTTTGTCTTTGGTAGACTTACAGTGTATTTGAGAGTTATGATTTATTTGAGTATACGAAATACATGAACATTTAATTAACACATATAATGTAGATGCTAGATAGCAAGACAAAAGTTATTGTCAAGTGAATATAATAATAACTCACTGGAGGGACAAAGTATTCACTGTAAATAGAAGATTTTAAACTAATATTTGTTGGACCTCTGCTTTGTACAGGTTTGTATTAAAAACTATAGTGCTCATTTAATTTTTAATATCTCTTTAAGGTAGGTAGTTTTATTTCCCATTGTCATGGGCTAATTTTTTCCCTTAAGTCTCTAAGGTAAGCCAGCTAGAAAGGGGTAGAGATGGTAATTTCCCGACACTTTGTTGAGTAGGCTTTAAAGGAGAGAAGGATTTATAATGAGAGGTAGGAATATAATGAGAGCCTGGAGTGGCAATGAACAAGTTGTGTTTAGGTGTTAAGGAATAGCCCATTGTCACTGGAAGAGAAGGCTGTGGTACTGAGAAGTGGAAAACAAAGTCCAAAAATAGCCATTTGAAGAGAAGCGTGGTAGGTGAAGGAATTTGGACTTTATCCAGGAGAGCAGCAGTGGAAAGCCACAGAAGGATTTTGGTCAGAGGAGTGAAAGAGCAGTTGTACTTTGGGAAGATTAATCTGTAAAGAGGGAGGCCTTTTAGGTAGGGGTCAATTAGGAGGCTCTTATAGCAAACAAAGAATGAATGATATCTGGTGATAGCATAGGAAAGAGATAAATATAAAACATTTTAAAGGTAGAATTGACAAATCTTAGTGCCAGGATTGCTAAAATAAAATCTAAAAATTTCAGCATGCTTTGCTATAAGGATGGCTGTTATTCTTTATTCAGTAAAAGTTATTTTGAATTCATTTAAATTAAAATTTTACTCAAAAAACTAGGAAAATAGTAAATTTATTAGAAATTATTTAACTTCTTTCTTTTAGTTTTTATTTTCATACCATAGATTATCTCAAACACATAAATTGACACTTTGTAGCTATTCATGTGCTTGAGATAATCTATGATTATTTGTTCATTTTGTCAATTTATTGAACTTGTTTGAGAAACAAAGACAATAGATACATGAAATCTATTGTTGCTAAAATAGACTAAGTAAGAAAACTCCATTAAACCATCAATTAGAGTGGGTGACTATGCAGTCCATGTGAATGTAGACTAGTCTTTGCCTGCCTGAATTCTGAACTTTGTATAAAGTTTAAGAGAAAGAAGTCACTGTTGGGGGGGAGGGGGGGGACGAGGGCCAAGGGGTGGAGGGAAGGAGACATATGTAAAACTTTAGACAATGAATAAATAAAAACAAAGAGAAAGAAGTAAAAAAAAAAGTCATAATCTTTGCATGAAAAGTAACACTTGAGCTGAAATGTGAAATAAATTTTGATATGAGGAAATTTTGTTACTTCTTAAAAATTAATATGTATTTTTAATATTTTGCTATCTATTTCACTGTTATTTGACAGTGTGTTTATTGTTTTAGTAAAAAGTAGCAATATTTGGTTCTAAAAGAATCCTTTGAGTTGGAAAGGGTACATAAATTGTATTAATGTCAAAGAATATCTTGATTTCAGGATGCCCCTAAATCGGGTACTAGTTGCAGCTCTCGCTGTTCAAGTTCCAGACAGGATTCTGAGAGCACAAGGCCAGAATCTGAAACAGAAGATGTATTATGGGAAGACTTGTTACATTGTGCAGAATGCCGATCGTCTTGTACCAGTGAGACAGATGTGGAAAATCCTCATGTTAATCCATGTGTGAAAAAAGAATATAGAGATGATCCTTTTCACCAGGTCGGTTTACAGTTGTCATGGGCTAATTTGTCCCTTAAGTCTCTAGGATGATTTTAATTTCTAGTAGGAAATTTAAGCCACTGGTGGTTTCTACAGGTTTTTCTCCTTTGAATGTACAAATTTTACAGAGGTGAAGAAAAAGCTTACACTCAATTAAAATATTTTGGTAAAAAAATTTTTTTAATGTGAGCTGTGGTCTGGCTTCATTGGAACATAGAATCTCATCATTTATGTTATGGTTTTGTTTCTGACCTTGCAAACATGTTTCTGAGAAGTTGTTGGTAAATGGAGTTTTATAAGTCAACTTGTGTTTTAGATGCAATAGTCTTTTTCTCATTCAACAGACCTCATGGTCATATTTATTTATACCTGTGGTCTTAACACCACTGTAAGATTGTAATTCACATATATTTCATGAATATCAGATTTGTATCTCCAAGTGCCTATAGTAGTGCTGTCGAATAGAAATTTAATGAGAGTCACATATGTAATTTAAAAATTTCTGGTAGCTGAATTAAAAATGTTTAAAAGGTCAAATTAATTTTAGTATCTTTTATTTAACCCTATATTCAAAAATATCTCTTCAACATATAACTAATATGAAAAATAATGAAATATATATTTTTTTAATATGAAATGTCTTCAAAATCACATCTGATTTGGACTAGTCACATTTCAAGTGCTCAGTAGCCACATGTGAGCAGGGTGTACTATATCAGACAACACAGGTCTGTGGGACATCTTCATTTGAATGTTTCACCATTGCCTCAGCTTTAACCAAATACACCACCTTCCCTCATAAATTTATTTTTCTTATGGCATTCAAAATCTTGGTGAATGACATCTTCATTCATCTGCTCACTGTCCAGAAACCTGGTAGTCATTTAAAATCCTCACTGTTCTTACTTTCTTCTCTCTCTTATCCAAGTCCTCATGAAATCCTAACAATGAAACCAACAATTAAACTTAGAAAACTAGAGGTAGAAGGGAACTTCCTTAATCTGATAAAAGGTAGCTATCAAAGAACCTTCTAAAAACCTATATATTTAATGTTGAAATTTTAGGAGCATTTTTATTAAAAGCAGGAACAAGAGATGCCCATCATCACTGCTTTTTCTATTAAAATTCTACAATATGTTTGTATGTCTCTGTTTTCAGTTGGACTTAGACAGATTTAAAGTTCATATTAAAGAACAAAATGTCAGTAGCAGAAGCAATTTTGAAGAACTACAGGGAACTTTCCATATTGGATATAAAAATGTATTTTTTAAAATATAGTAGTTAAGGTAGTATGGTATCGGTATATGCTATAGACTGAATGTGTCCCCATCAAAATATGATCGCATTTGGAGGTGGGCCTCTGGGAGGTAATTAGGCATGAGGGTGGAGCTTTGGTCCCCACCCCTCTCCCAGAGATGTGAAATGTTTAAGCACATATGTGCATAGGAGAAAACCAGTAGGGAAGAATTAAAGAGGTACAGGAGAAAGTTAAATGATGTGTCTTAGGATTCTAGTGGGAAAAGCCTAGTTAGGAAGCTTAAATTCCTCCTTGACAGGAAGAGAATACATCTTTTGTTGAAATAGGAGGAAGAAGAGTGCCTGAAACAAGTAAGATGATGAGAAAGTTGCTGCCTGATAATCTCTATTCTGTGAGTGCGGGAGGTTAGGGAGTCTGTTAACAATAAGAAGTGAGATGATGGGATAGGGGACTTGTGGATGGTGGTGAAGGCTTGAAGTTATCATTTGCCGGAAATGGGGGTAGTGGAGAGAGAGTATATGTATGCATCTATTCAAACCAATTAAAAAAGTCAAACTGTCACATTGTTGAGGATCCAGCTAGAATCTGAAACCATGAATTTGTAGTTGCTTGTTCCAGACAGTTGTGTGATATTCTCTGGAATATAGTTGTAATAATCATAACAATAGCAAGCATTTAATAAGCATTTACTAAAAGCGAGGCACTGTGCAATGTAATCTAGATGTATTACCTCACGTAATCCTCTCAACCTATAACAGTAGGGTTTATTTTTATTTTATAGCTGAGAAAATTGAGGCCCAGAATTAAATAATGTACCCAAATTCACACAGCATAGGTGTTCACTAAATAGTTGCTATTCAAGAGACAGGAGAGGGGATGGTATACTGATTGAAAGAATGGATGTGGTAAGAGTCTAGCCATGTTGGATTGAGAAGGAAATGAAACCAAGAAGAGACTGATAGATGAGAAGATAGGTGTGTTCAAGGAAACAAGTGTTTTAGAATTGAAGGTTTGAGAGACCTGGCAAGATGAGAGGTGTGGTTCAAGACTCATATCAGAAGTAGAGCAATTCTGTGTGGTGACAAGATCCAGGATGTGGCCATGGGAAATAGCTATAGTTCCCCGAAATTAAGTGAAAAAAGCAATGAACAATTAATCCTTGAGAATGGGGTTGATCAATGAGTCATTTGCATATTCATCTAAGTCACAGAGATAACAACTAGAATTGACCTTTAAGAAAATGGCTGTGAACTATTTCCCCAGAGATACCAGCTGCATAGAAGCAGGGACCATGTGTTCTTTTGCCCATTGTTGTATCACACAGTGCCTGGCACATAGTAGGTGTTTAATAAATATAAGTTGAGTGAATGAGTTAAATGAAATAAACATTTTTCAAAGCATGCTGATTAGGCCTTTCTTAAATGATTAAAAAATTATTTTTAATGAATGCTATACAGAATAAATTTGCCCTAAATCTTTCACATCATTCTGCTCTTTTTTTGATAAGATGAAGATTATTTTTAAATTTTCTACTCTGCATGTCTAATAGTG
Organism: Myotis yumanensis; assembly: GCF_028538775.1. NCBI lineage: Eukaryota > Metazoa > Chordata > Mammalia > Chiroptera > Vespertilionidae > Myotis > Myotis yumanensis. Next base: position 69,189,809 of record NW_027223760.1, on the reverse strand, counting down.
TTCTAGGTTTCCATTGGTTTTGCTTTTGGGTGAAAGACTTGATTTTACATACATTTCTTATTCTCAGATTTCTGAAAAATAAGCTCAAGTTTTCAGTTTTACTAATAGCCATGTAATTGAAATTTGCTCCCTTTAGTGAAAAGCTACCAGTTTTTTTCTTGTACAGGCAGTCCTCGGGTTATGTCAGACTCGACGTACATCGTTTCGTGGTTATGTCGCCATCTCCCATTATTTATTTTAAAAAAAAGTTCCATCATTTCGACATTTGTACATATGTGCTTTATGTTTTTTATTATTTATTTACCACAAGTAAAAGTCAGGAATTGTTATCTTTCTTTTAAATTTTTTTTACTGTTTCACTTCATTACTGCTGTGTCTGTGCTCCGTGTGAGTGACGTGGAGGTGCTTATGTAGGTGGGTTTCGACTTACTGCGAACGCGTTACGTCGCACCTTAGGAACGGATCTCCGACGTAACCCAAGGACCTACTGTATTTGATTTGGAGGACCCTTTTCTGCCTACTTAAGACTCAAAAATCTCTTATGAAGAAACATTGAGCATTTGAATCAGTATGTTCTTGTCGGGATAACCAAATCTGTTTTTGTTTTATTTTCTTTGTAAATAGTAACAAACATTTCCATAGGAGAAAATTTTCTTCCTCTAGTCATGGCTGAATGTATAATAAAATATAAAGCCATATTCAAGTGAAATTCATCTTTCAATAGGGAAAGCCAGATTTTAATGGATACAGTTCCCACAGGTGGAAACTCCAGTAAAGCAGTTGTCATGGTGAATTTATTTGAAACAAAACCTGCCACCATTAAGTTTTATGATTTTCAGGCAATTTTTAATGAACAAGGAGCAGTTAAGAATTAGAATGAGGATAAAAAACAATCATTAAAAGAGTTCCAAATTTCAATTTGAAAAGCATACAAAGAAGAACCTATGTGATAACATAAAATGGAATTATTTACTTCCATGTTTTCCCTGAATCTTTTAATTTATTTTTTTAATACATTTTATTGATATTTTTACAGAGAGGAAGGGAGAGGGATAGAGAGTTAGAAACATCGATGAGAGAGAAACATCGATAAGCTGCCTCCTGCACACTCCCTACTGGGATGTGCCCGCAACCAAGGTACATGCCCTTGACCGGAATCGAACCTGGGACCCCTCAGTCCGCAGGCTGATGCTCTATCCACTGAGCCAAACCGGTTAGGGCTGAACCTTTTTAAAAAAGTGTTTCATGTAATGCTGCTCTCCATACATTAGGCAGTACATGTTTCAACAAGAATGTTTTTCAGAATACATACATTTGACAAACACATACACAGGTATAGGGCTTTTTAAGTAACTTTTTCTCTGTTTTGCCTTTCTAGAAATAAGACAGTGATAAATCTACTTAGAGTAACTGGGAAGGTAGCTGGGCAAAATGAGTACTTTGGGAAGGAGAGTGAAGAACTGCTTGATTTCTGTTTCTGTCTGTAGATGGACCTGCATCATATTGAAATGCCTTGCTTCATGTAATCGGAAAACCTTTAATTCACTGTTACAGACTGAGAGTTAAGAAATAAGTTAAAATGCCTGTGTCAGTGGTTGAAATCTGTTGCCTCTCAGGCTTAACACTTTCCATTCAGCTTCTTGCAATTGTTCCTAGCTTTTTAGTTTCATTGTTTCATAATTACAAACTTCCAAGAAAAGTTTGATACATATTTCAATGCAAATTATTTCTATCCCAGACTAGAATATTTTGTTTGAAGATAAATTATGGAACATCATTTGATAAAAGTGTTTAATTACCAGTATCTCATAACTTAAGAGCTATGATGAAACATAGCTCATATATGTTTCAATAGCAAAATATATGCTTTGAAGGTTAATGTATATTAAAATACTATGTCTTTGGGAAAGATATATATTTAGAGGCAACCTCTTGATAGTCAAATAACTACATGGAAAGAGCTTTGTCAATAGCATGACTACTGGCATTATGGTTTGCCTGTAATTATTCACCAGTTTCTATGCTGTTTATAGTAAACATGGTATATATAACTTGACATAAAGAAAATTAGTGTATGAGGTAGAATAATTTCCTTATCTCTTTTCTTACATATTGTTGACTTACTATTTTATACCTTTAATTGAAGTTAATCAATGCAACTTTACTCCCCCTAGAGCAGTGGTTCTCAACCTTCTGGCCCTTTAAATACAGTTCCTCACGTTGTGACCAACCATAAAATTATTTTCATTGCTACTTCATAACTGTAATGTTGCTACTGTTGTGAATCGTAATGTAAATATCTGATATGCAGGATGGTCTTAGGTGACCCCTGTGAAAGGTCGTTCGACCCCCAAAGGTGTCACGACCCACAGGTTCAGAACCGCTGCCCTAGAGGAAAATATATTCCTTACATTTACATGTCTTTATCCTATTTGAATCATATTTTGTCCTCCAAAGAATAAATATAACTAGAGTAGATTATTCTGTTCATTGTTAGAAGTTTTTTTAATGAAATATGTTATAAAAATAAGTTAGAAAGACTATGTCAGTGATGGCGAACCTTTTGAGATCGGCGTGTCAGCATTTTGAAAAACCCTAAGTTAACTCTGGTGCTGTGTCACATATAGAAATTTTTCAATATTTGCAACCATAGTAAAACAAAGATTTATATTTTTGATATTTATTTTATATATTTAAATGCCATTTAACAAAGAAAAATCAACCAAAAAAATGAGTTTGCGTGTCATAGGTTCGCCATCACTGGACTATGTCAACAAAGAAATTCATCCCATTCTAGATCTAATCTTTTAGTGTTTTTTCTCCTATCAATATCTGGTCCTACAAAAATTGTTGTTTCATCAATTTTGTTGCTATCTTTAGCTCCCAACTATCCTATTTTGAAATTTTATTTCTTTAATTATAGATCTAAAGCAAACAAACATAAGCCTGTGATTCTTTTTATTAAAGCTTTAAATTTTTCTTTTTACCTTTTTTTATTTCTTGAAACATTGAGAAATACTTTATATTACTTGGGAGAGTACTTCTACTTATTTGTGCTTTGCAATATTTGCTCTGAGGAACAGAAACTTAAATTGATCCTTTGGAGAAATGCTAGATTAAAGTATCAGAAAAGTAAGTCAAGTATTAACGGTAGGTGTGTGAGGAAGGGTCTCCTTCAGCATGAGATTGTATCACTAATCTTTCAAAGAGGTTCAAATCTCAGCTGTCATTGTTTTTTATTGAATGATCATAAGTTGGACAATTAGTAATATGAACAATGTGATATCTGTTTGTCTATGAACATTTGTATATTATTAGCTATATAGACAGGTTGACAACTAAGTGCTTTTGCTGACATATTTTAGAGTATTTTTAAACAATATATTGCCTAATATCTGTTATAGAAAGTTTTTAACTTATGCATTTTTATAACTGTAATATCTTATGGCATCTGTTTAATATATATGCTAATTTTAAGAATTTTAGTGTCATTGAAATTCTGTGTATAAATACCGATATAGCTATGCACATACATGTACATTCTATTTATAAAAGATAAATGCATTCACTTATTTCTATTTTTTACTAGTAATGTAGTTAAAGTTTGTGTGTGTGTGTGTGTGTGTGTGTATACATATATATGCATGTGTGTGTATATATGTTTGTTTTCTTTTTGAAATGAGATAACTGTATTTACCAATTTCTTTTTACTTTTTTATAGAGTCATTTGCCCTGGCTCCACAGTTCCCACCCAGGATTAGAAAAAATAAGTGCTATAGTATGGGAAGGAAATGACTGTAAGAAAGCAGATATGTCTGTACTTGAAATCAGTGGAATGATAATGAACAGAGTAAGTTTTCAAATTTTATTCTTTTAGTTCAAGGATAAAACAGTGATTATTAACCCTTTGCACTCCGCTGTCGCCTCTCAGGGGACATCGGAATTCTAGCATATCACTCGGATGTCCCCTCTCAGGGGACATTGCAGTTTATTAGTGATTACGGGGAATTGAGTTATTTCAACGCAACTTTTTGAGACATGCATGTTTCCCTGAAGTTTTAACTTGAAATGGCACAAGAAATTAAATCAAAATATTGTAAAATTACTAAGATATATACAAGAAATGTCAGTGGGTTTTGTGTCGGATTAAACAATAAACTACATATTCCCGATGTGGGACAAAGAAAACGGGACTGCATTGTGTGTTCTAACAGGAAAACACCTGGTGGCAGGCGTCAAACCACTTATTACTGTCAAATATGCACTAATCAGCCTGCAATGCATATTGGGGAGTGTTACAAAACTTATCATACTGTACAAAATTATAAACAATGAAACATTGTTTTTTTTGCAAATATACATTCCTCAATGTCACCCAATTCATATAAGTCCAATATCATTATAATACGTTACTTGGTTCCAAAATTATACTAAATAATACGAGGGTCTGTAAATGCACGTTTCCGCCGCAAAGTAGTGTTGAGTAGCTGGTAGCCAATGTCCAGAATGGTTCGGAGTGCAAAGGGTTAATATCCTATATAATGAAAGCCTAATATGCTAAGTGTCCAACTGTTCAACTGTTCAACCAGTCACTGTGATGCATACTGACCACCAGGGGGCAGACGCTCCAACTGGTAGGTTAGCTTGCTGCTGGGGTCCGGTTGATTGGGACTGGGCAAGATGGGCCAGACACGCCCTGGAGCCCTCCCTCGGTTCCTCCCTGGCCCTGATTGTGCACCGGTGGGGTCCCTTGGCCTGGCCTGAAGGGATCGGGCTGAAACCGGCTCTCCGACATACCCCAAGGGGTCCCAGATTGCAAGAGGGCGCAGACCAGGTCGAGGGACCCCACTGGTGCATGAATCTGTGCACTGGGCCTCTAGTATTAAATAATTACTGCAATGTTATGTTTATAACCTACTCACCTCACTTTTCAACCTGAAAAAAAGTTATTTGTATTTTTCTTTGTTGTTGATTTAAACAGTGATATCACTCTCACCTTTTATTGTTTTCATTCTTGCAACTAAGAATAGATACAATCTAAAATTTTCTTCTTTTATGTTATTCTTTCTTTTGCTTTCCGTGGATCAAATTGAGGAGCTGCTAGATATATACAGTTTTGATGAATATTTATTTTTCTTTATCACCCATCTTGGCTCATTTATTTATTAGTACCCAGAACATTAAACAATTCAAACAGAAGATTTGTGTTGATACTTCCTTGCCTAATTAAATGTATAGAAGTAATGCAGCTGGGGTAAACATCTTGAGTAGTTGGAAGTAGAGTTAGATGAGAATACTGTGGATTTTAATTTTAGTTTTTATTACTTTTTTAAAAAATCAGATCATTGCTACTTTTAAAGTTTTACCTGATTCCTCTGGACATCTAGTCATGATTTAACTTGCAGTTCTAAATTTCTTGTGCATTGCTATGCTAGAACCTTTGTACACACTTCATGTGGGACAGGAATTAAAATAACTGGGTATAGAAATTGATCTACTTCCTCTTTCATGTCTCAGTGTGAGCAATGAAAAGCTATCAACAAGGAGTGTCTAGTTGGTGTTCTTTATCTTAACTGTCTGTGAGATAGCAGATTATAGAATGACAAAAAGTTACCTAAGTGATATTTAAGGTTTCTCCCAGTTCTCCCATTCTTATATTTTCCCATTACTTAAATTTTAGTTTCCTTTTTTATAATTACCCTACCATCTTTTCTCTTTTCTTATTTAATTGTCCCCCCTCTAACATTTTCTCTCTTCTAAATGGTTTTAGAATTTAAAGAGACATCCATTTGTATATTGAGCTCTTTGAAGAAAATACAAATCACAAGTTTATTGAATAATTAAATATAATTCTAGATTTTTTTCTTTAATGAACTAAATTTAAGTGGATGTGAGATCTCGTTCTCTTTAATATTGCAGTATTTGTGAATATTTCTAACTTTTGAAATAATGAGATACATATAATTTTTTTTTAAGATCTGGGTAAGACCAAGATCGTTAATCCTTTTTGCATCTACTTAGTGAATTAGAGATCTGATAATGAACTATTTTTGAAAACTGAAGAAATAATGTTTTACTTTTTACACATTATAGGCTCTTCAACTTTGAGTAAATTTAATTTTTATTATTCATGTAGTAAAACTAATACATTTTAACAAACTGATTCTATATTGCTATAAATAAAATCATGCTTAATAGAAATTCATTTTACTGTAGGTAAAATTTGTGTAAGTTTTTTTTCTTTTTCTTTTTTCTCTCTATAAAGGTGAATAGCCATATACCAGGAATAGGATACCAGATTTTTGGAAATGCAATCTCTCTTATCCTGGGTTTAACTCCGTTTGTTTTCCGACTCTCCCAAGCTACAGACTTGGAACAGCTCACTACACATTCGGCTTCTGAACTTTACGCGATTGCATTCGGTTCTAATGAAGATGCCATAGTGCTTTCTATGGTTATTATAAGTTTTGTGGTTCGTGTGTCTCTTGTGTGGATTTTCTTTTTTTTGCTCTGTGTAGCAGAAAGAACTTACAAACAGGTGAGTATATATAGACTTCTGAAGAGAGAACATCTTATCCTTTTCCTAATGTTCAAAGTATTCTTTATTTTAGTATTTCATTAAATCAATCTGAGCTGCTAATTCTTTTCTCGTTTTGTTTTTGTAGTACTTAACTAAATAAAATTCTAACAGTTCATATTTTGTTGATTTTTGTTTTTTCGTAGTAATATACTTGAAAATTTAATGCTTGCCTTTTGTCTTTTTTAGCGCTTACTTTTTGCAAAGCTCTTTGGACATTTAACATCGGCAAGGAGGGCTCGAAAATCTGAGGTTCCTCATTTCCGGTTGAAGAAAGTACAAAATATAAAAATGTGGCTATCACTTCGGTCCTATCTTAAGGTAGAATGGTAGTGACAAAAGTACTCTTAAATGTGCTGGCTTCCTCTCAGAGTTCCCTTTTCTTTGTCAATATGTAGGTATGTCTAGATGTGTATTCACATAAGTACTCACACAGTGCTGTGTGTTCTTTATGCTCCATATGCAGAAATCCAAAATAAATGTTTAACTGATTCTTTATAGTAAAGCACCTGAAGTCTAAAAGGCTTCAGTGTATTTGAGGTAGATAATTCAAAATCAAGTTGTCTTTAATTTATCTTTGTTCATAAATCTCACCAACTTCTACTCATTCAAAAGCTAGATTAAAGATTTTGTTTCTACCTAAAATGGTTGTCAAAAGCCAGTAGAGGGAGCCCACTGCTTAGAAAAGAGTTTTTAAAAAATCTGTGATCAGAATCACCTCAGTGAAGTGGCCTATTGCTATTTAAAAATACTAGCTTACAATTCTAAGCCATTCTTTTCATGCTGTTCTTTTCTTTAATCTTGTTAAATAACCTTTCTAATTATGGAAGTAGATTAAAAAAACACATCTCAGGAGGGAAATGGGAAACATCTGAATTAATTTTAGGAAAACACTAAGGATTATTTCTTTGTTGCATTAAGTAGCAATGAATTTCGTTATATATGGAGTTACCTAAGACCGAATATCCTCTAACATACCTAGATCTTTAATGCTTCTTATTTTGTTCTTTTTAAAAAATCTTTATTGTTAAAAGTATTATATATGTCCCCTTATTTCCCCCATAACACTTTTTATTTTGAAGCAACAATGAAAGAAGTGAAAAAATTTTTGCACTGTTTATCTAGCTTTCTATTTAAAATATTCATTATTCTGCTTATTTAACTAACTTAATCTCCATTGGAAAATGTTACAAATTGGCGTAGATTATTTTTGTCACTGTGACATTTCTGTTGTAAAGAGGGATGAATATGTCTTCGTTGCATGGCTTAGTGAGAAGCCACACCAAATTTCCCTTCTTTATCAATGCTATGTAGGTATTACATTCTTTTCTACATTGATTACTTTATTCAGTAAACATTTATTTAATGTTAACCATGTGCCATCCACTACCCAGGAGATGAAATTCTCTACCCTCATGAGCTTGCACTTCAGTGACATTTAACCCCAGACCTATGAATTATCTTTGAAATTTACTTCCTTCTCTTGCATTTCCAACATCCAATTTATCACCAATTTCCACCCATTCTGCTTCCAAAATATAACTTGAGTTTATTTACTTACATTTGTTTCCTTTTCCATCACCTTAATTGAAAACAATTTGGGCTACTGGAGTTGCCTCTTAACTGGCCTTCCAGCATTCAGAGTTCCTCCTTCCAATACTTCCTTCACTCTGCCAACAGAAATCTTTTTTTAAAATGTAGATTTGACCATATACTTCTTAAAATTTTTTGGAGATTCTCCATTGCCCTTAGGATAAAGAATAAAATCTGACAGGGCTTATAATGCCCTTAATGACCCAGCTCTTGCCATTAGTCTGTCTTTCTTTCTTCCTACATTCCAGCCACACTAAACTGCTTCAGTTCTTTGAATGTACTCTGATCATTCTTGTTCTGTGCTCTTCCTTCCACCAAACCATTGTCATGTGCCATCTTAGTTTGGTATAAATATCACTTTCTTAGGGAAATCTTCCCAGGCCCACACAATCTTGTATTTGGGGGGTTAGAAGGGTGGGCCTGGAAAGATCTCTCTAAGGAAGTGATATTTACATAAAACTCCCAATTTTCTCAGCACATCCTATACTTTTCCTTCATAGCACTTATCACAACTTACACATATATCTGTGATTTTGAAATTGATGCCTGACTCCCTAATGATGAAGGTAGGGACTGTGTCTGTTTTGTTCTCTGCTGTGTTTCTACCCCCTAGCACAGTACTTCATTCTGAGCAGGTGCTTAAGAAACATTTGTTGAATGAATAGTGTTTGTAAAGTGAAATATGCTAAGAATTCTAGGCTATATATTCACCATTTCCACTGTGTTGCAAATCCTTAGGAAATAGTAACACTTTAATAAAAATTCATCTAACAAATTAGGTGTATTTTCAACATTATAAGTTACTAGAGGCCTGGTGCATGAAATCGTGCACAGGTGGAGTCCAACCGGCCTGGGGGAGGGGATGCGGAGGTTGGCTGATCGGGGTTGAGGCTGGTGGGGGGAAGGGCCGTGGGTGGTTCGCTGGCCGGCCTGCCCCGCCCCCTGGTCGAACTCCCAGTCAAACTCTTGGTCTAGGGGACAATTTGCATATTAGTCTTTTATTATATAGGATGATCAACCTATAGTGATGGATAAGCACCTTAATTGAAAGCATGAAATTGATTGCTAATTAGTAAATGTATTTAAAAGTGTTTTCCCTTTTTTCCCCCAGCGTCGAGGTCCTCAGCGATCAGTTGATGTAATAGTTTCCTCTGCTTTCTTGTTGACTATCTCAGTTGTATTTATCTGTTGTGCCCAGGTGAGTTACCTTGTTCTGTGTAGTAATTAGATAATCAGACCTACAAATATTCAGCTTCAAACATTTTCTAATAAAAAAAGAATGAAAGCAATAATATAAGTAAACCTAGTCACACAATTTTGAAATTGGCTTTTTGCAATTTCTTATTTTTTCAATAGAATAAATGAAATATTTGGAAGTTATTCATTTATGTGTCACACTAGTGGCTAGCATATTCTCAGATGTGTATTGATTGGACATATGATAATTAGTTTTTGCCATTAATTCTCCTGGTTATCTTTATTTCCCAAAACAAACTTATGAGTGACTATAGTTATCAATTGTTTCATACTGGTTTTTGTTGTTGTTGTTTTTTAAACATATAGTTTATTGATTTTTTACAGAGAGGAAGGGAGAGGGATAGAGAGTTAGAAACATTGATGAGAGAGAAACATTGATCAGCTGCCTCCTGCACACCCCCTACTGGGGATGTGCCCACAACCAAGGTACATGCCCTTGGCCGGAATCGAACCTGGGACCCTTCAGTCCGCAGGCCAACGCTCTATCCACTGAGCCAAACCAATTAGGGCATGTTTCATACTGTTTTACATGAATCTCTGCTTTACTCACATTTAGCATTTATTATTTTGTACCTTATTTGTTACTGTGGCTTGACTGCCTCATGCTCTGTAAAAGAATTCTTGTTGACCAAGATTAGTCAGGCAACAGAAGTATCTCAGGATATTTTTTGTGCTATAAAGTTTAAACATCTATTTCAAGTAATATGACCTACTGAAAATTCTTCTGCTTTAAAGCATCATACAATGCTAGCAAAATAAAATCCAGCATTTTATATATCTGACTTTATAAAACAGTAAGGGACCAAAGTGAAGATAGCATTGAACAACAGAGCAGTTCAGTATACGTGTTAATGCATGGCAGCCCTAGGATAAGAAAGTGAGGTACATTGGCACTCTTAGTATCCTAGAGACTTGAGATTTTATGCCCACATGAGGACAGAAGATGAGGCCTCAACCTGCATGCACACGTTCTTACACATGCTTCCACAAAAGCCAGAACCCTCAAAGGGCTGCAGTCTCCATGAAAAGATGGAATAAGAAAAGCAGTCTGCCCTGCAGCACAGGAAGACAATAAGGAATCTTGTCTCTAACTCTGCCTAGACTCTGGCAAGGAGTTGGGGAAATGTCTCTCCTAAGAACTGTAGGTCTGCACTTAATAACAGGTTCGGGGTTTAAATGTACATTACAGGTCTTGTCCTGTAACCCCTGTGTCAAAAAATTATATAAAAAGTGGTCGTAAGCTCTTAGATACCTAGTGGAAGCAAAACCGAGACTGTTCTGGGGTATGTGACTTCAACGTAGGACTCAAGATTTTCACAGATAAAGCCTCTTCAGATTTCAAAACACGTGAAGAAACAATAGAATATGAGTGCATCAACAGATCAATAAACAGCAGGAATAGATCTCTAGCTACTTCAGATAATAGACTGATCAGATAGAAACTATAAGGTTAGCTTGCTTAAAATGATTAAAGACATAGGTTAACACTACAAAAAAAAGAGATAGCTTTAAAAGAGAACCAAATAGTACTTCAGAGAAATAAAAAATATGGCATTGATATTAAAAACAGAAAAAAATAGCAGATTGAAAACAGGTAAAGATAGTGAATTGGTAGAAGGGAAAAAAGTTACTCAGAATATAAGAGAGTGTCAAACAGATGGATATAAAAAAAGCAATTGAGACAGATAGGATATTCAACATACATCTATCTAACGAATTGCAGATGGAAAGAAGAGGGAGAGCAATATTTGGAGAGAAAATGGCTAGGGGTTTTTCTGAATTGATGAAAGGTGTTAGTTTTTACCACACTTAGACACATTTTGGAGAAACTGCAGAACACCAAAAACAAAGAGAAAAATCTTAAGAGCAACGAAAAGGAAATGACTTGATTTCTAATTTCTACTCAAAATTTCTAATTACACTTCAGTCTTTTCCATGTTCCTGAAGTACATCTTATAATTCTTCTGTCTCTCAAAAACACATAAAACCTATTTATTGCTAGCAACAAAAGACACAGGAAACATAATAACATGGAAGGTTTTTGAATGTAGAAGAATAGAAAAAGATACTGTAGGCAAACTCTAGCCAAGAGAAAGCTGGCAATTTTCAATAATATCAAAAGAAATAGACTATGATCCAAGAAGTCTGAGAAAAATTTAAAAATTAATTCATTAAGAAGATCAATTTGTATGCATGTGATCATATAACTTTAAATATATCTATATATAACCAAAGTCAATAGTAAAATACCACATTGGGAGGTTCCAACATATTTCTTTCTTTCTTTTTTTTTTTTTTAATATATATTTTATTGATTTTTCTACAGAGAGGAAGGGAGAGAGATAGAGAGTTAGAAACATCAATGAAAGAGAAACATCGATCAGCTGCCTCCTGCACATCTCCCACTGGGGATGTGCCCGCAACCCAGGTACATGCCCTTGACCGGAATCGAACCTGGGACCTTTCAGTCCGCAGGCCGACGCTCTATCCACCGAGCCAAACCGGTTTCGGCCCAACATATTTCTTTTAGTAATTGCTAGGTTAAGCAGACAAAAAAATGTAGTGAAAATATGTATCTAAACCAGACAGTCAGAATTTTATTCTAAAATTGGAGAATACAGCCGAAACCGGTTTGGCTCAGTGGATAGAGCATCGGTCTGCAGACTCACGGGTCCCGGGTTCGATTCCGGTCAAGGGCATGTGCCTGGGTTGCGGGCACATCCCCAGTGGGAGATGTGCAGGAGGAGGCTGATCGATGTTTCTCTCTCATCAATGTTTCTAACTCTCTATCTCTCTCCTTTCCTCTCTGTAAAAAATCAATAAAATATATTTAAAAAAGAATATTAAAATTGGAGAATACATATTCTTTTCAGGCATAAGGACAGTTATAAAACTCCCGTTTTCTAGGCCACAAAGTAATTTTCAACTGATACTATCCAGGCCACTTGATCTAGCTATAATGCAGTTAGAAAATAGTGACAGCAACAAAAGACCTCATACATTTGGAAAATTTAGAACATAAATAACAAATGTTTAAAAATAAAAGGCACAGTATTAAACTGAAATACTGGCAGAGTTGAGGATTTTTAAAAAAAGAATACTAGTGTAAGTTACTTTCTGCCAATAAAGTTGAAAGCTTTACTGACAGAAAGTAAACTTAACTGACTCAAAAACTAATTGAAAAACTGAGGTCTATAACCATAAAGCAATATTGATTCAATAATTTAAAAATCTGCCACCAACAAAAACCTCCAGATGCATCTGTTTTTAGTGGTGAATTTTGCCAAATATTCAAATAGACAGGTAGTCCTAATCTTATACAAATATAGAAAAACAGCATATTCCCCAATTCATTTTTTGCAGCTAATATGACCTTGATACCAACACCAGAAAGACAGCATGAAAGTGGGAAACCATGAGTTTATTTCCCTTATTAATAACTGAGATGCAAAATACTAGGAAGATAAAACCAGAGTTTAATAAATATAAATATGCCATGACCAGGATAGCTGGAATGCAAGGATTTTCAACTTTAGAAAATCCACTAATCTAGTTTGAGCTCCTTTAGTTGATTAAAGGAGCAAGAAACATCCGATCATCTCAATAGATGCAGAAAACAAATTGGTAAATTTCATTGGAGAGTTATAATGCAATGACTGGAAAGTACTGTCCTTAATCTGATAAAGTATATCTTTCAAAAGTTGGATCAAACATTGTACATAAATATTTATTACCTCATGTGCATTTTAAAAACAGAAATAAGATGCTTACCCTCTCTACCACTTCTAGTGAGCATTTTGATAGAGGGTATTAACCAATGAAGACAGGAAAAAGAAATAAATGGTATAAAGATTGAAAAGGAAAAAAAAATCACACGCTATATGACTATCTATATAGAACATCCAAGTGACTTCATAGACAATTTATTAAAAATATGATACATTTTTAGATGATCAAGAACAAAAAAAATGGTTACATCAACATAAAAAAATTAATTTTTGTCCTAGAAGCCAGGGAGCAGCAAATTTCCTCTGCAAAGGGCCAGATAGTAAATATTTTAGAATTTTGCCTGACTCATGCAGTCTCATATATTCTCCCTCACCCCTCCCTTAAAGTTTTAAGTACTACTAAAGGCACCATAATGAAAAAATGGAGTCTGAGGAAAGATACTGGCAAAATATGTGACTTAAATGACTTTGTTATTCAGAATATATAAATAACTTTTAAAATCAGTAAGAAAAATAGAAGTGGATATGGAATAGAAAATGTTAACTTACAGAAGAGGAAATCCAACGATTAATAAGCATATGAGACATATATATCTGCCCTAAGAATCAGGAAAAGGATAATACCAAGTGTGGGCAAAAATTGGCAAAGGAAACTGATAACACTGCTGAGACTATAAATTGTTACAACTGTTCAGAAACAAATTCGTAATACCTAATAAAGTTGATATGTGAATAATATCCAAGGACCCGGCAATTTTACTCCCATATATTAACTCCTAAAGAATGCTCTACATATGTGCACAGAGAGATGCATAAAAGAATGAAATCATTGTGTGTAATAAGGAGAATTGACAACAAAATAAATGTTAACGGAGAGAAGAGACCAGTACACTGTGCTTGATTCTTTCACTGTAATACCTTATTGAAGTTGGAATGAATGAAATTGAGCTTCATGTATCAGCATGGATAAATCTTGAAAACAAAGCTCAGTGGAATAAAAAACAAAGAATGGTGTAGACAATGTGATAACATTGTTATAAATTCTAAAATTCCAACATTGTTATAAATTCTAAAATATAAGATAATATAGTTTAAAAATATATATGTAGCTGAACTATAAACTGCATGGAAAAGATAAACACAAAATTTATTACCCTTACAGAAAGGATAGGGAAGAAGAAATAATGATTAAGGAAAAGTTTAAAGGGGCTTCAATTGAATCTTTTACCTTACTTTTCAATAATCTGAAAGAAATATTGCAAAATATTAAAATTTGACAAAAATGAGTAGAGGCCCCATTGGTTTTGATTACATTATATTTTTAGGTGCTTGAAATGTTAATAAATGTGAAATGTTTTTTAAATGTAATACTATATTCATGATCAATCTGTACGAAGTAAAATACGTTGTTTTTTTCTTGAGAAGAAATTGTGTGAATGACATTGCTTCTTCATGTTGTCTTTTTCAAACACTTTCAGTTGCTTCATGTGCATGAGATCTTCCTTGATTGTCACTACAATTGGGAACTGGTGATCTGGTGTATCTCATTAACACTTTTTCTGCTAAGATTTGTTACCCTTGGATCAGAAACAAGTAAAAAATATAGCAATACCTCAATATTACTTACTGAACAGGTGAGGATCCAGTTGATTTACTTTAGTTGTTATATTCTTAGGTTGATTTGACTCTGGGATTAAAGTGTTTCATCTTTTAAATAAAGACATTTAGATTTCCTTACTTGTTGCAGCTTTTAATTATATTTAAAAATTATTTTCTTATAAGTTTATTGTAAGAAATTTGGACTATACAGTAAAGTATGAAGAATATTAATATCACCTATAATCGCAATAACCAGAGAATTACCATTAATATTTTAGTGATGTCTTTCAATATCTTTTAAAAATGAATATTTGTTATAATTTTAAGTATTTTTAATTGTTTACATTTTTTTTATAAAAGATAAACCTGTACTTGAAAATGGAGAAGAAACCTAACAAAAAAGAGGAACTGACAATAGTGAATAATGTTTTAAAACTGGCTACTAAGCTGCTAAAGGTAAAAATAAAATTAAAAGTGGATATAATGTAGAATATGCTGCTTGACATTATATTTGAGTCCTTTGTAGATCCTACCTTGTATTTGGTTTTCATGACTATCCACCTTGTTTCCAAGTTATATTTAAGCATTCACACTATTTATATTTTCTCATTGCAAAACCAAAGTAATCCAAATCATTTCATTTTGAAATTTTGATAACTTGAAATTTTAAGACTTTTAATATGGTTAGAATATTATAGGCGTTGGCGTCTTTGGAAATTTTTGCCTCCTATAACTTAAAATAGATTTCACAAAAGGAAATTTGATGTCAATTTGGAAAATATTTTTTATCTTTTATTTCTCAGAGCAGTCTTCTGCTTGGCCTGCGTGCGTTAGCTTAAAAAGTGGTAATACATAATCATTATAATACTAGAGGCCCAGTGCACGACATTCATGCACTGGGGAGGAGGGGTCCCTCAGCCTGGTTTGCACCCTCTTGCTGTTTGGGACCCCTCGAGGGATGTCCACCTGCCACAGAGGCGGGAGAGGCTCCCGCTACCACCGCTGCACTCGCCAGTCGTGAGCCCAGCTTCTGGCTGAGTGGCGCTCCCCCTGTGGAAGCGCACTGACCACCAGGGAGCAGCTCCTGCATTGAGTGTCTGCCCCCTGGTGGTCAGTGCATGTCATAGCAACCAGTCGTTTCACCGTTTGGTTGATTTGCATATTAGGGTTTTATTTTATAGGATATATTACCAATAAACGTATTTTTTAATCATTTTTGGTGATGATAAAAAATATAATTTCAGTATATCTGATCTCATAATACCTCTTTGGAAGTAATTTAATAAAATATTTTTATCACTGCATTGCAGTGTTAGTAATGCTTTTCTTAAAAGGAAAATATTTCTTAAATTCTCAATTTCTATAACAAATGAAATATCCTTAGAGTTGTTTATAAATGTTCAGAATACGGTATGAAATTAGTTGGGCCTCAGTGTTATGGTTAATTCTTCACTCCACTAAAAAGCATTAATTTGCTATAGACTGTGCCTGACAGTATACTAGGCAATGAAAGGGTTCAGAAGAGGAGTGTGGGTTTGTTTGATACATACATATTAAATATCTTCAGAGTGTAGGCACTGTGCTGGACAGGAGGAAGCTATAAAGATGAGATTTAAGAGCAGCTGCCATCTCTCAGAGTAGAGAGAAATATAAAAATAACTAAAATACAATGCACAGCAGCATGATTTTTTTTTTTTTATCATACAGTCTTCTAGTCGGAAACCTGGGACTTAATATAAATTGCTCCTTCTCTCTCATTGCACAGCCAAGAAATTCTCTGGCACATTGATTCAACCTCTCATATATCTTCCAATTCATCCCCTCTTCCCTATCAATACAGCCCTAAGTGAGACCCTCATCATCTTTCACTTAAGCTTTAGATACACTGAACTCTTAAGGTATTCTTGCTTCTGGTCTCACTACTCTCATCCATCTTCCACCTTGCTGACTGGTAATCTTTCCCACATGCACAGCTGATATGCTTCTCCCCTAATTAAATTTCTTTGGTGCCAGTCTGTCAGTGCAATCAGCCTAAAGAATGACCCTCACATACATAGCCAGCTTTATAAATTTGAAGTAATTCTTTCCTTGTTCTTGGGCTCTAACAATGCTGAGCAACATCCAGCAATTCACAGGTGCCATGTTGTCAGTTGTCTTGATGGCATTCCTACTCTCCCTACCCTCTAAGTTTCAGCCCCACTGCTTTTATACATACTTCTTTTGTGGAACTGTAATAATTAAATTATTTATTTGCAGGGTCTATTAGACTGTAAGGTCCTTCAGCACAAGAACTAAATCTTAATTTCCCAGAGCCTAGCACAGGCCCTGGGACTTTAAATGTTTGAATCAGCCAATTCATTCATTCATTCATCCAAAAATTAATTTTCTCAAAGGAATTTTTATGTATGTATTAGTATTGGCAGAATATTGGCTAAATTTCTAATTCTTCTGCAAAAAGATATTGTTTAAGTTTATATTCTTACACTAAGAAATGTTTTCAAACTTTGTAGCTATTAGGCCAACACTTTTCTAGTCATTCATTTGGGAGAGAACTTGGAGTTTCAAATTTAGATTATATAGTGTGTTTTTTTTCCAGTTACATTTGACATGCAACATTGTATTAGTTTTAGGTGTATAATTAGACATTTATATAACTTATGAGGTGATGCCTTGATAAATCTAGTACCTACTTGAGACCATACATAGTTATTACAATATTATTGACTATATACCCTATACTATACTTTAAAACCTATGACTATTTTTAACTGCCAATTTCTACTTCTTAATCCCTTCATTTTTCACTCATCTCCCACCTCCTTCCCATCAATTAGTTATAGAGTTATTTGAAAGGAAGTCACCTTCTTCTTTAAAGATCAAAACAATTTAAAAAACCCTTAATGTATAGTTACTTATTTCAAGTGTTTATTCTTTCTAAAACTATTCATAACTTGTAACTATTTTTTTAATCCTCATTATATATTGCTCTGAATTAGTTTAACTGATAATTCTTAATCTGGCTCATGATTTTGTTTTCTTCTAGGAATTGGACAGTCCCTTTAGGTTATATGGGCTTACAATGAATCCATTGCTGTATAACATCACCCAGGTTGTCATCCTGTCAGCCGTTTCTGGTGTTATCAGTGACTTGCTTGGATTTAATTTAAAGGTAAGAATTTACAGGTATTTTTTTATTACTTAGTGCACTGTTACATTTTTGTGGCATTTATTTTACCCTAGCTCTCTTTTGAAATCTCACCCTCACAGTAATGAAATCATTTTGATAATATTGTATACAATTAATAAAAATAATTTCACAGAATGATAAACATTCTTGGTTTATAATATTGTTGGAACTCCTAGTTTGGAACAGTATTAATTACAAATAGAACTTTTGTGTAGAATAAGTGGAGGTATTTATTTTTACTCATATAATCCAAATCTAATTTAAGTGATAAAAAAGAAAAAGAAGAGCCTGATTTCTTTTTGGGAGCCAAAAGTTATATTACTTATCTATAACTAGAGGCCGGGTGCACGAATTCGTGCACCAGTGGGGTCCCTCAGCCTAGCCTGCAGGATCAGGCTGAAACCGGCTCTCCGACAACCCCTGAGGGGTCCTGGATTTTGAGAGGGTGCAGGCCAAGCCGAGAACCCACTGGTGCACCATCAGGTCTGGGGAGGGATGTGGGAGGTCAGCCAGCCGGGGAGGGACCGCAGGAGGGCTCCAGGGAATGTCTGGCCTGTTGCTCAGTCCTGATTGGCTGGACCCTAGCAGCAAGCTAACCTACCAGTCGGAGCATCTGCCCCCTGGTGGTCAGTGCACGTCATAGCAAGTGGTTGAACGGCCTTAGCATATCATTAGCATTTCATGCTTTGATTGGCTGAACGGATGACCGGACACTTAGCATATTAGGCTTTTATTTTTTAGGATAGCAATGCATACATCCTTCAACATATGTTCAGCTGTTAGTGAATAAGGTGTAAACTATTCATATTAGACTAGTTGTATATGTGTATTGTGTACACTTCCCTGTAAAAGAAAGCAAGAGAAACCTGATTTTCACTTTACTTGTTTAGGGTGAATTCTTCTTGAAAATAAAGGGATAAAGGAGCTTTAAAAAGTAAAATGAATACTTACGAATGAAATATAGATAAAAATAGTTTTATGTGATGTAACTTAATAAATTAGGATATTAAAACTGGCTCTAATGGTCACTGTTTCTATTATTTTTTCATCAGTTGTGGAAGATCAAATCATGACAATGCAGAGGAAAGAAGATGTAGCCTCTTTTCTAGAATAAGAGAACCAACTGAGCGGCCTGGAAGCAGCCCTGACCCTGCTGCAGGCGTCTCAGCTGGGGAGCGGAAGTGTTTACATCCCACTGTCTTGTGCAATTCTTATATTTATTTTACGTGTTCACTGTTTTTTTTTACATTTACTTCAGTCTTTATATTTTATTTTTAGCATCGAGTGTACTTAATTGTTGATGAAAAGGGTGATAAAACTGATATCCAGATACTTGAGGTCCTGGTAATAGCTCATAAATAATTGACAAAACAACAAATTGTGAGAATAGAAGCCATTGCTAAGCACTGTTTCTCCATCAATGCCATGAACTTGCCTTACTTGAGGAAAACTTCTTTAACTTTGAAATATTGCGGTGGACTCAGCTAAACCCATAAAGCATTTTCTTCAGTAAATCAAAATCCAGTCAGGGTTTCTCTCTAATTATTTTGGATCAATGCCAGGATCTAAACTGATTAAGCTGCAGTTAAGCACCCTTCAGTATTAATATATATAGTATTACGTAACAGGTCAACAAAGTGCTCTTTTTGATGATAAAACTCTTAATAGAGCAATAATTGTAAATGGTTACCATACTGTAAGATATTTTGATAAAAATTTAGTAGTATTAGTATTTATTTGAAATACTGGGCTGTTTGCACAGCTCTGTGCATGCTCAAAATGTGCACTTTTTAAAATTGTTACTTTTAATGCATATCTTTATATGGGATATGTTATAGTGTACTAGGGCATGATATGGTATCCTTTTGAGTGAGGTATATACTCATCTCACAGGTGAAGTGCCTATTGATATTACTAAAGTACATTATGTTTACTCAAGTAAAATAATTTTCTCCCCATGGTACACTGTAGTGTATGCTGTTCATACCACACTCAAATGAACAACTTAAGAACCAATAAAATACTCCTCTGATTGATAGTTATAAAAGTACTGTATACCCAAATCTTCAGAAAAGACAGCTTCAGCTTGCAAATTCTATACTCTAAACTTAATCTGGTACATCTCCCCTTCCTCATCATCACCCAATTAATTATATAAGGGCTATTTTAGATGTTTTTAACCTGGAAAGTTAACCCACCACCCCACTGCCCACCCCACCCCCCAAATAATTTGCCAAGTGTCCAAATGAGAACTTATTGTATTGGCACCTTAGGTAAATAGGGCAAATATGATAGTATCTTATTGGGCCTTGATTTTAAGTTGTTATATTTGTACAATCAAGAATATTTTAGGAAATAATTATAATATGAAATGTATTTGCAATTTTTTAAAACGGCATCTAGTTTTTAAAACAATTTATTTGAAACAATCTGTTTTCTTGGTGCAACATGTGTCATGTTGAATATCTTCACATTTTTAAACATTTTAGGGAATTTAAAATACTTGTAAGTAGTTTATTTGATTGGTGCAGTTTTAACCCCTGAATCATCACCTTAAGATCAGGAATGTGTAGAGAACAGAGCCATGTCATGATGTCACTTTGCTCTTACCATTCCTTCTGATCAGCCTCAATTCAGCCTCTGTAGTATATTTTCTTTCTGTAGAAAACAACAAAAGCAATTGTGTTTTATTTGCCTATGTTCTAATATGTTTAATAATGACCAAAGTGCATTCTGAGTTTTTTCAAGGAATGTATTACTGGAGCTTTAAGAACATACTTATTTTCTCATGTGAAAAATTAGGCTTTGTCTGATATGTTTCTTCTTCCTCTATTGTCTAATGTTGAAGTTGTTTTTAGGAATTATATTTTATAAACTTTTTCAAAATAAGGTACAAAGCTATTCAGAACTTAACATTTTGCACAGAATATGTCAAATATATTTTGAGAAAAAAAGTACAGCATGAGTTCTGTTCAGAAAAATAAGAGGAAACTATTGTATCTCACAAGAAAACTTATTTCAGAATGGAAATATTTTTGAGAAAAGTAGCTGACTATACTGATTTAGGGAAGTACTTGTTTTGGATTGAAGTTCATTTTAACTTGGAGTTGGGAGTTGACTTAACTGTGTACCATATACCTCTCAACAACTTATTAATAATATGTTGGGTTATTTCACTAATGTGGGCTACAGTAAAATACTAAAGGGAAAAAGTTGTCATTTTAAGCAATTTCAGAACATTAATGAACTGTTTTCAAAGAAGAAAAATTGACATTGCTGCCTTTTAGAATACCATGAATGTAAGAAAGTGAAAGAAATTATAATATCACATAATACAAAAAAGGCAGTTCAAAGATAGAATTGTGGCAGATAGTCTGTGTTAACTATTTCTTTGCCACATGAGTTGTTTTTGAAAGTTTGAACAGCAGGTTTAATAAAACATTGTATGACTGACAGTTAAACTAGAGGCGTTTTTTTTTTTAAAATTTATTTTCAAGTCATATACATTTCTATGGTAATTTTGTTTGACTATAGCATAATATTTAGTTGTAGCTTTTTGGTTTGAAGGGAGTGGAAATAAATTTTTTAAAACTTACTAACATTTCAGATTTTGTTATTCTCAGAACATGAGAGCATAATACATACACAGGCCTTTTATTAATGATGTTATGACATTATCATTTTTTCTGCCAAGCCTATATGAAGGATACCACCAATGTTTATCAACAGCACTGACTCCCCACAGTGCTTACTTCCTGGGGCGTAGACTGCAGGTCGACGAGTTAGTACAGGTATACTTTCAAAAGAGTATTCCCACATGATTGAGGATTACTTTCTTAAGATCAGGAATTTGATAGAATGTAAATTTTATAAGATTTTAATTGTATTCACTGCTGTATTCCCAGAACATAATAAAGTGCCTGATACATAGAAAAATCCCACTGAATGAAAGAGTGGATGGATGGATGGATGGATGGATGGATGGATGGATGGATGGATGGATGAAGTCACCTAGGACCTTAAACACCACCTAGTCCAAAGTCTTCATTTCTCTAGATGAAAAATCTGAGGCCACAATAAGGTTAAAAAGCTTGCCTAAGGTTGCACAACTGGTTAGTTAATGATAGAGCCTACACCAGTGATGGCGAACCTTTTGAGCTTGGCGTGTCAGCATTTTTAACTCTGGTGCCATGTCACATATAGAAATTTTTTGATATTTGCAACCATAGTAAAACAAAGATTTATATTTTTGATATTTATTTTATATATTTAAATGCCATTTAACAAAGAAAAATCAACCGTTTTCAGGCTGGCCACATCCCCTTCAGGGTGGAGGGTCCTGCTGGGGTCCCTGGCCAGTCTGGGTGAGGGGCTGATGGCTGTTTGCAGGCTGGCCAAGTCCCCCAGCAGGGACCCTCACCCCATGAGGGTGTGGCCATCCTGGGTGAGGAATTGATGGCTGTTTGCAGGCTGGCCACAGCCCCCAGCCACCCAAGCTCCCAGTGGAGGCTGGCTGGAAGCAGGTATCTGGGATTTATTTATCTTCTATAATTGAAACTTTGTTGCCTTTTGCAGAGGCCACAGCCAGCCAGGGCAGGCAGGAAGCTTGGCTTCCTCCATCACCGGGGCAACCAATCCTCTTGCTTGCTCCAGCTCTGTGGCTTCCGGCCGCCATCTTGGTTGGGTTAATTTGCATATAGTTGCTCTGATTGGCTGGTGGGCATGGCTTGGGCATAGCAAAGGTATGGTCAATTAGCATCTTTGTCTTTTATTAGTGTAGATTGTTTTTAGAGGGGAAGGGAGAGATAGAAACATCAATGACGAGAGAGAATCATTGATTGGCTGCCTCCTGCACACCCCCTACTGGGGATCGAGCCCGCAACCCAGGCATGTGCCCTTGGCAGGAATTGAACTGGGACCCTTCAGTCCACAGGCTGACGCTCTATCCATTGAACCAAACCAGCTAGGGCTATTTGATGTTTTTAAAACCAATCTCTTGTCCATTTATATGCTCCCTATAACAGTTCTAACCTTCTTTGTCATCCTCAAGCTCCTAATTCCTCTTATTCTATAGCTGTCAGCATTTTTCTTCTCTCACTTTACTGAAAAGATAAAAATTACACATGAATTCTGTCTGCTCTCTTCTTCAGCTGGGGGAAGAGATAGATGATGCTCTCTGAGGCCAGCTCCCCATCAGTGCTTAGGATTCGGTCCCTGTCCTGCTATATGACACCTCCTCAGTTTTCCCCTGACACCATAAATCTTTTCCTTTACTGGTTTTATGTTACCAGCCACTTAGATTTCAATGAGAGGTGCTTGGATTGAGAGTATGAGAGCATTATTTAAGGTTTATAGGTTGGATGGAAACATTGTATGCTGGATGGCACTGCAAAGGCTTCCGTACTCTGGCCTTTTCTGAACCAGGCAGGAAGTTGCTTACTCATGTTCAAGTTTTGTGTGTGTGTGTGTGTGTGTGTGTGTGTGTGTGTGTGTTGTTTTTTTTTAATTTATTTTTTAAAAATGTATTGGTTTCAGAGAGGAAGGGAGCGGGAGAGATAGAAACATCAATAATGAGAGAGATTTATTGGATGGCTGCCTTTTGAACGCCCCCCACTGGGGATTGAGCCCACAACCCAGGCATGTGCCCTGACCAGGAATCAAACCCTGACATCCTGGCTCAAGGGTTGATGCTCAACCACTGAGCCACACCGGCTGGGCCTGTGTTTAAATTTTGTTGGATTGTATCACTACCTGTCAGCCACAGTTGAATGGGTCAGTGGTTGGTGCCTGGCCCTACAGCAGTCAGCCATCGTATGGGCCTGTGATTAACCTGTGAACCTGCTGGCAGTAGCTTTGCCCAGTAGAGGTATTCACTCTCCTTGACAGTGACTTGCGGACGCACTCGATCTGTTATTGCAAGTTTGAGTCAGGACACAGTGTTAAGCAGGGAAAGTTGCTAGAAAAAGCAGAGGCCCCCAAAGAAACCTTTGCATTAAGCAAAGCAAGAAAGTCCTAGAGAAGAGGTAGTAATTGTGGAGAATGGAGGTGAAACCAATAGAAACTGCCCAAAGCTAGCAGAGGCAGAGTGTTGACAGCTCGGCGGTGCGCTGTTGGTTCATTAGAGCTGGTCTCAGACTGTGGTAGCTTCATCTTGTGTCCTGAATTGAGAGGCCAGATGTCCTTGTGATAAACTGAAGTAACCAAAATGAAAGGAGTTTTAGGGATAAATAGGTTTAAGGAGATTTAGGAACAAAGAGGGTCCACGGGGGAGGAAGGCATAGGTGAGGGCTTGGAGCTGCCAAAAGGCATACATTCACGGGGGGGGGGGGGGGGGGGGGGGGCGGGGGGCGGGTGCGGGCGGGGTGCCACTGGATAAAGGGAGAGGAAGAATCCATTCACAGAAAATAGGGGAAAGCCACAGGGTATGGGGAGAAAAAGGAAACAAACTTTCACAGAGGATAGAGAAATTCGGACAAATGGGAGAAAGAGGAAAACAGATTTCCGCAGGAGACAGAATTCTACCACTAAAGGGGGAGAGAAAGAGGGACCACATGTGGTTTAGACTTTGAAGCTGATATTCTGCAAAAGAGTGACCCATGAGAAGGGAGTATCAAGAAACATAGAACCTTTCTCTAGTATTTTTATGGTTTCCCATCTTATGTTTAAGTCCTTTATCCATTTTGAGTTTATTTTTGTGTATGGTGTAAGTTGGTGGTCTAGTTTCATTTTTTTTTGCATGTATCTGTCCAAATTTCCCAACACCATTTATCGAAGAGGCTGTCTTGACTCCATTGTATGTTCATGCCTCCTTTGTCGAATATTAATTGAGCATAGTGGTTTGAGTCGATTTCTGGGTTCTCTATTCTATTCCATTGATCTATATGTCTGTTCTTGTGCCAGGACCAGGCTGTTTTGAGAACAGTGGCTTTGTAATACAGCTTGATATCTGGTATTGAGATCCCACCTACTTTGTTCTTCTTTCTCGGGATTGCTGCAGCTATTCGGGGTCTTTTTTTATTCCAGATGAATTTTTGGAAAGTTCATTCTAGGTCTGTGAAATATGCCGTTGGTATTTTAATGGGGATTGCATTGGATCTATAGATTGCTTTGTGTAGTATGGACATCTTGATGATGTTGATTCTACCAATCCATGAACACAGTATGTTCTTCCATCTGTTTATGTCTTCCTCTATCTCCTTTTTCAGTGTCCTGTAGTTTTCCGGTTACAGGTCTTTTACCTCCTTAGTCAAGTTTATTCCTAGGTATCTTAGTTTTTTTGGTGCGATGGTAAATGGGATTGCTTTTTTAGTCTCTCTTTCTGTAAGTTCATTATTGGTGTATAGAAATGCCATAGATTTCTTGGTGTTAATTTTGTATCCTGCTACATTGCCGGAACAATTTCTTCACTGATACTGCTCCTAGGGCAATGGAAACTAAAGAGAAAATAAATAAATGGGACTACGTCAAAATAAAAAGCTTTTGCACAGCAAAGGAAACCATCAACAAAACAAAAAGAAAGCCCACTGCATGGGAGAACATATTTGCAAATGTTATCACCAATGAGGGTTTAATCTCCAACATTTACAGGGAATTTATACAACTTAACAAAAGGAAGATAAACAACCCAATCAAAAAATGGGCAACGGACCTAAATAGATACTTTTTGAAAGAAGGCAGATGAAAGGCCAAGAAACATATGAAAACATGCTCGATGTCATTAATCATCCAAGAGATGCAAATCAAAACGACAATGCGGTACCATCTCACACCTGTCAGAATGACTATCATCAACAAACGACAAGTGCTGGAGAGGATGCAAAGAAAAAGGAACCCTGGTGCACTGCTGGTGGGAATGCAGACTGGTACAGCCACTGTGGAAACCAGTATGGAGTTTCCTCAAAAAACTAAAAATGGAACTCCCATTTGACCCAGTGATCCCACTTCTGGAAATATATCCCAAGAAACTAGAAACACCAATCAGAAAGGATATATGCACCCCTATGTTCATAGCACAATTCACCATAGCTAAGATTTGAAAACAGCCTAAGTGCCCATCAGTAGATGAGTGGATTAGAAAACTATGGTACATCTACACAATGGAATACTACGCTGCAGTAAAAAAGGAGTTCTTACCATTTTCAACAGCATGGATGGAACTGGAGAGCATTGTGCTAAGTGAAATAAGCCAGTCATAGAAAGATAAATATCACATGATCTCACTCATTTGTGGAATATAATGAACAACATAAACTGATAAACAAAAACACATCCAGAGACAGAGAAGCATCGATCAGACCATCAAACCTCAGAGGGAAGGTAGGGGAGGGTGGGGGTAAGGGGTAGAGATCAACCAAAAGACTTATATGCAAGCATATAGGCCTAACCAATGGACACAGACAACAGGGGGGTTGAGGGCATGAGTGGGGGGGTTGGAGGGGTAATGTGGGGATAAGGACACATATGTAATAACTTTATCAATAAAGAAATTTAAAAAAAGAGAAATAAAGAACCGCAGCCTTTATAAACCTTAGAAAAAAGGAGCTTGGTGGGTTACCCCCTGGGAACCCTCTCCCTACATGGGAGTCTGTACTTGCTTCCAATAAATTTCCACCCTTTTCATTTACCACCTTTTGTCCGCATCTTCATTCTTCAAATCCATCTGGACAAGGACCCGGGAAAGACATCACCCTTGCATCCTGCTCAGGAAAACAACCCGCTCAAAAGGATGACTTTCAGCCTCAACAAGCCTCACACATTTGTCTGGCTGTTTCATTTACGCCCATTTTTTCTTCTCTGCCTCTCCCTCTATATCTTTCTACTAGTATCTATTAAAGTGCAGTACTTAGCTATCCATGCCATGTACCTTTTCAACATATTTTGGCTCCTATGTCTACAAAATAGTTATCAATCTCGGTGCTAAGAGTTTTGCTTGTCCTTTTTTATCACGTTATTCAATTCTTTGTACTCAACAATCATCTGAAATTTAAATTAGTAGCTTTTTTTTGACTTTCAAAGCTAAATTCAACTCCTACTGCTAAATTTAATCATTGCCTTTTCTGTAGTTATTTAATAATTTTAAGAGGTTTTCAGGCATTTGGGATTGTCTCAGTCAAATCTCTTACAGGTTTTCATCAATTATTCACATATGGGAATTTCTGGTTTTCCTAACCTTAGTATAAGAGATGTGCATTAAGGCAAAATAGTCTTGTTGCCCACGGCTATAGCCAATTTGCATTCCTTTGCTTATATACCCAGTGTCTGCAAATGCATTTACTTGTTTTTGACTGGAAATGCAGACTGAGTGGGAAGTTGTCCTGCTCTCTGTACCCTTTTTACTCTCTGTCCAAATTGTCAGGTCAGATTAGTAATGCTGAAAGATTCTCAATGGTTTTGGCTGTGCAGGGGGAGACAGTAGGTGAGAGGTTAGCCTAGAAAGCATGAGAAACACACCAAGTACTTTTAAGATTTCAATTGTATTCAGTGTTTCTATCATTCATTCCATGAATAGTTTTTTAATATTATGTGCTAGGCACTGAGCTAGGTACTAGGGATATAAAAATTAAAATATAGCCCTCCTTTCGTTCAACTTGAGGCTAGGAGGGGACGCAGCAATGCAAACAAATCACAGTCTGTGGAGGGTACGAGCTGTAATGGAGTTGCCAGTGTCAGTGTCAATGCCAGCAGTTAGGCTGGGAAAAGGGACGTGTATAGGCAAGGGATGGGAGATAATGCCGGGAAAGGACTTGGTGAAGCCGAGGAGTTTCAGTTTTATCCTCAGAGATTAGGACAGCCTAGTAACGGCATGCCAGAGTCGCTCAGTGAATATTAAAGTGAGTGTCACGTTCTTCACTAGGGCACTTACGAACAGCTCTAGTCTGATAATTTTTTTAACTTAAAATCTTAGTGCGCGTTAAGGACTCTAAGCTAGAATTTTTGTGTAATAAAAAGCTGACGTAGCACAAATGTGTACCCAATATATAATAAAATTGAGCTCAGTTTCTTTCTCCACATTTGGGTGGTGGACTTAAATTATAATTATTTGCAAAGTTAAGTCATTTTCTTAGAAAAAAAAAAAAATTACCGAATAACCCAAGTCATCTGCACTGTGCTAAGAATCAAGGGTTCTGGAATGAGGCAGCGCTGGGCTTCTTTGCTGCCTGAGTCTGGCCGTGGGAAGTTACTCAGCCGCCTCATCCTCACCTGTAAGATGAAGCCGAGCGCTGCGAATGCTGGAGCCTGTGCGCTTCTTGTGAGCATGAAATTAGAGCAGGTCTGTAACGGGCATGGGCTTGTTAAAGGGGTGAAAAGCGAGGCTTTGGGAGAAAACACTTGGATCACTCAATATGGAAATGAAAAGGAAAACAGAGGCTTGCGTTTTTGTCTTCGAGGGCGTGACAGCTTTCAGCCAGGGCCCGGATCGCGGTTCTCTGTCAGCTCCAGGATGTGAAGCCACAGACGAATTGCACTGTGAACTTCTGGTTAGTCACGCACAAAGAACCAAGCACTTTCTCCGCACAGAACGTTACAGAAGTTGTGGCTGCTCCCACCCTAGAGATGCTTTAGGCAACTGTGGAGTTCACGTTCTTGGAGACAAGGACTGGCTTATTTGATGCGTTGGGTCCTCCTCAGCATTATGATTCTACAGGTGCTTTTGTCACTGAGTGGGTGATCTGACGTATTGTCTCATCTACAATGGCATGGCTTCCATCCCAGTGGGATACACAGTGAGCTGTGGCCAGAAGGAAGGTCCTGCTCTGAGGACCAGGAACCTAGGTCTATCTTTGCTTTTAGACGAATTTCCTAGGTGACCTGTAGCTGCTCTTTACCCTCTATCTGAACACAGATGGGATGGAATTAGACTTTACTTGATCTAGTCCCATTCAGCTTTACTATTCTGAGACTTTTCTCTTCACATTTCCTTTCTCTGCTGTTAATGAGCAGGAGAATTAAGATTTCTTTTATTTTCAGAGAGTAGACTGCAGTTGTAATTTTCTAATATAAATACTCAATTTACAAGCATCTGGTTTCTAAAAGGAAATTAAAAGGTTTTCTGTGGGGAACTTTAGCTATTCCATTATTCTAACAGAAGTCTGTTTTAATCAGTTCTAACTTTAATCAATTGTTCTAATTTTAATCAATTGTTCTAATTTGAGGAAATCTATTTTTCCTGGGACAGAAAAGACACTTTTGTCTCTTACCATGGCCCATCTCTTTAGTGAATTAGACTTTTTCACTACTCCCAAGTGAGCTTTCATTTGTTTTGGTTTGCTGGGATTAAGCAATTACACTTTTTATTTTTTAAAATATGCTTTAATTGATTTTAGAGAGAGGGAGAGATAGAAACATTAATAGTGAAAGGAAACCATTGATCGACTGCCTCCTACCCTGGAGATTGCCCCACACTGGGGATCAAGCCTGCAACCCGGACCTGTGCCCTGACCAGGAATCAAACTGTGACCTCCTGGTTCATGGGTTGATGCTCAACCACTGAGACACACCAGCCAGGCAGCAATCACACTATAAAACAGAGTCTTGGTGTTCAGGCAAGACACTCTTCAGTTTCATGTGTTCTTAATTCCTTGAAATCATGTCTTAATTCAGGCATTTTACCATCTGACCATGGAGTTAATCAGACCACATCTTACTAGTGTGCCCTTATTAAAAACGATGGGGACAGAAGTTTTTTCTCCCATTGATCTGCCACCCATATCTAAAACTTTGGTAGCAACTTTTTTCTTATTTTCTCCAGGCTTGCCTCATTCTAAATAGGTGAATCCCAGGATTGGGAGATGGAATCATTGACTGATTCCATTTCATTCCTCCCTCCATGCTCCACTCCTCACCAGGTACCAGACTCTGAATGCCACCTTGCCAGGTAGGGACAACCTCTGCACTGGCTCCTCAGTACATTGTTTAGTTAGACCTTCTGTTGACAGCTTACTTTTTCTATCCTCTTTAAGCATCTTAATTAGAAGGTTAGGTAGACATATAATGTAAACCAGGCGTTCAAACAGTGTCTCATGGCTTCACTCCATTTTCTCTTCCCTCCTTGGATTTCTTCCCATTTTCTACCCCTTTCCCTTCCTGCCTACTTCTGTTTGCTTTGTTCTCCACTCAGCCACAGAATAGGCCCCAGGAGCTCTAAGCTCACAGGGATCTTTGAGCTCATGAGCCCAGAGGTAGAAACAAAGATGCACTCTTCCCACACCCACCGGCCCAGCCCCTTGAAGACGCTTTCATCCGCTTCACTTGGGTCACACGCCCGTCCCCTGAACCGCTGACTTTACACAGGGCCCTGGGGAACCCAGACTGGCCGGCTGGGGGATGTGCCCGCTCCTTGGCAGGAAGTGGAAGACAAATTGGATTGGCAGTCCCATCAGAACCACGTGGCAGGAGACGGGCAGAGAGGTGTTGGGCAGGCTGCCCCCCGGAAGGGTCATGAAGTGAAGCCAGCTATGCCTGGTATGCGTTTGTGGTTTTAAAAAGAAAGACAGCCCAGTGCCTATTGCAGCATTGCTGGGAGTCTGACCTTTTCTTCTTAGTCCCCCAATTCTCTTCTTCGTTTCATCTTTCCCGAGTGCCGTTCAGGTATTTCATCTGCATGGCCTGATTTCATCTTTGTTCTGAGGCCTTTTACCAACTTCTGTTATGTCAAGAATAGAGTCCGCTGCCCTGAGCACTCCCAGTCAGTGATAACAATTCCGCAGCACACGCGTGTTTCCTTTCAAGTCCAGTTCCTTTCTACGAAATCTTTTCTTTCACCTGATATGTATCAGATGTAGAGTCAGGGTTGATATAAAAAGACGGCAGATCATTAAAAAAGCAAAAAGGATGATCTCTCGATGTGGCGCCCTCATCGGATTTAATAATTAATCATTCAGGTGAGCGATCACCTGCGGCCTCTGGAGGTGCGAAGTAGAGCGAGCACGTGGGCGAAGGACTCACTGCACCGCAGATGCTTAGCGTGCAAGACGAGCGCGCTTTCCCTCCCAGCCTCCGGAAGAAATCTCGCTCCACCAGTTCGCTTTGGAGTCTCCTTCCTGAGTTTTTTCCCTTTAATCCAGTAGGACTGAGCGAAAACAGAGAGTCTGAATTTGTTTACTTGGAAAACGAGGATCTGTGGTGTCATTTTGGATATAGTTTCAGAATGTAGCTTACCATGTTACATTTAGATTGGTACTATCAAAATGAAAAGCAACATGCCAGGTGGTTATATTCTAGCTAAAAATTTGCATTTGATGCTAAATATAAGGACATTGACAATGCATAGATCCCGCTAACGCTCCCGGTTTTGTAAGAGACAAGAATCTGATGTTCAGCTGCTGTGTGCCTGTAAATGGATGGGCTGCTGGAGAGAAATACTCCAAAAATTAGCAGAAGTTGTCCCTGGAGATGAAAATATGTGTGATGTTAATTTTCTTTCTCTACTCTTCTCTGCTGTCCAAATTTTCTGCAATGAGCACATGCCACTTTTATAATAAAAACAGATTTTAGCCGAAACCGGTTTGGCTCAGTGGATAGAGCGTCGGCCTGCGGACTGAAGGGTCCCAGGTTTGATTCCGGTCAAGGGCATGTACCTTGGTTGTGGGCACATCCCCAGTGGGAGATGTGCAGGAGGCAGCTGATCGATGTTTCTCTCTCATCGATGTTTCTAACTCTCTATCTCTCTCCCTTCCTCTCTGTAAAAAATCAATAAAATGTATTTTTTAAAAAATAGATTTTAAGCCTGGCCAACGTGACTCAGTGGTTGAGCATTGACTTATGAACCAGGAGGTCATGATTCGATTCCCGGTCAGGGCACAGGCACAGTTGTGGGCTCAATCCCCAGTGTGGGGCATGCTGGAGGCAGCCGATCAATGATTCTCTCTTATCATCAATGTTTCTATCTCCCTCTCCCTCTCCCTTCCTCTCTGAAATCAATAAAAAATAGATTTTTTAAAAAATAGCTTTTAAAAAAATCAAGCTGGGTGCTGTGAGAGTTACCTGTGGTGTAGCTAGAGGCCATCGATGCTGAATTGTAAAAGTTCTTGTGTACACCAAATTATGTTTAAGTAAAATACACCTACTGAATGAAACTGTCTGACATCCAGAAAGCTCCTTGGCTTGAACCCCATTCTGGGCGTCTGATTTTGTCTCGACTCCGTAGGCAGGGCCCCAAGGGGGTCTGGCACATGTACCCACCTCGGGACCCTTGGCTGTGCCGTTGGGCTATAGGAGACCTGTCTTCACAGCACTGTAAGGCCTCTTAGGACAAATCAAGAGAGCACTCTGGAGCTTGAGTTCAGGTCTCCAGTTCCCAAGGTTTCAGACTGTGTCAAAAAGAAGAA
This sequence comes from Myotis yumanensis, assembly GCF_028538775.1. NCBI lineage: Eukaryota > Metazoa > Chordata > Mammalia > Chiroptera > Vespertilionidae > Myotis > Myotis yumanensis. Next base: position 69,157,541 of record NW_027223760.1, on the reverse strand, counting down.
AATTCCCTTCAAACTCTGGGAGTGAGAGGTGGGGTGGGGGATGGGAGCACGTCTCTGTGTAAGTGGGGAGGGAGAGCCACAGGCACCCTGCCCGGAAAGCAGACCCTTCACTCCCACGCTCTTTCCTCAAGCATTTAGCTCAGTGGTTCTCAGCCTGTGGGTCGCGACCCCTTTGAGGGTCGAACGACCCTTGCACAGGGGTCGCCTAAGACCATCGGAAAACATATATAATTGCGTATTGTTTTTGTGATTAATCGCTATGCTTTAATTATGTTCAATTTGTAACAATGAAATTGGGGGTCACCACAACATGAGGAACTGTATTAAACGGTCTCGGCATGAGGAAGGTTGAGAACCCCTGATTTAGGTAGTCACCACTCACCAGTGCCAGCAGGACCACACCCCCTGCAGGACGCCCCCCTCCTCAACCTCTTCCCAGGGCGGTAGCTCAGGTATCAGGATGGGATAGGCTCTGCGGGGCACACAGAGCCCTGTCAATGGCGCGGGCTCCTGAGGACGGTGCCGTGTGCCAGCCCTGAAATCTCCCCTGGCCCAGCCTGTGGACCTGCTCTCGGTGACTGCAGTCCACTTGTTCAAGAACAAGTCACAAGTAGCAGCCTCCACCCGCTGTAGCATGAGGTTAAAAGGGCCAATGGCCTTGGAGGTAGGCCTGGTGCGAGGCCGGCTTTCACTCTGCGGTGGTGAGATCTGGGGGAAGCACCCCCCTCTCTGAGACTTCACTTCCTCTTGTGGATAAGTGGATAGTTTATTAGAAAGGTCACCAGAAATAAAATGGGGATGAAATGTTGGCACTCGGAACCCTATTCTAGCACAAAGTCCTGTTCTTTAAGTTTTCCATCGAACCTGTTAGTACGACTGTTTGTTGCTCATGTCTGAACCAGCTGTCACTTGTCTGTTTCATGCTTCAGCTACAACATATAAGCAGAAAAAGTCGACTTGGCACCCACCCATCTTTTGGATACTAGAGATGACTTTTATCACTGTGGGAGGTTAAGCATGTTTACGCATAGCAAGTGCTATTAACAGGGCAGAGCATCATCACTATTATTGAAATTAAAATGTATCACGGGGGTGTGTGTGCGGGAGGAAATCAAACAACCAATCAATTTGTCTCTCTCACATCAATGTGTGTCCCCCTCCCCCCCACACAACCCCCATCCCTGCCTTCCACTCTCTAAAAAATCAATCGGAAAAATATCCTCAGGTGAGGATTAAAAATAAAAGTATCAGAGTGGTGGTGTTTTTTGTTTGTTTTTTTAAGAAAAGGAAAAAAAACCTTCTGAGCCTACTAGTACTAATCCTGTAGTGGAAGTTAGGGCCTCCTTTTTTGTGTGTGTATTCCACTATAACTAGGTTAACTTTTATACTTCACTTTTCTCTGTGTGTTTTTTTTAAACCATCTTTGACACTCATGGTCACTGAATTTGTTTCTCTGATAGAATAAAAGATGTTAGAGAAGACGGAAGCCCTCGGGCATCTGGTCTTACCCGACACTGAATGTAAAGTGGGCCACCGTGGAATGGAGCAAAGGAAAACAGCCTTAGAATGTTCATCACATCATAGACATGTTATGGACAATTTTATTTTCCACATGCAAATGTTAGTTGAAAGAAGTGGCTACATTCTATTTCCCCCAACATTATACATACATATGAACAAGTAGCTTGTCAGAAAATGTTTTGGGGAATCTAAGGTGCCATCTACTATAAAATATATAATTATTCTGTATGTTCCTGAGAGAGAAAAAGCACTGTCATTGATTGAAAGATGTTCAATGGGAAAAAGCAAGCCTTGAAGTCAATCTAAGGTGGTGTATCCTGCTATGTTTGATGAGCTCATTGTAACATCCTTTGTGTCTTCTCCCTCCCATTAATATTTAAAGACATTAGTTGACTAGTTTGAGAGCATTAATCACAATAAAAATAGATGTTTCACTTTATACAACACAAACACAACCATTCACCACCGAATGCCCGAATCTTAATAGCATTTTAAACACTAATGAAATGAAGCTAGTTTATGTTTTTGGAATTGATTACATAAAACAAGGGCTCCACATTAAGCAGATCATGACAGACAACACCAAGAGAACCGGCTGAGTCTTACAGTGTTCAAAGGATTTGTAAATGGAAATGTCATTTTGTATTATTCTTACCTTCTTGAGCATTTGTTCCAAACAACGCTTTGGGATAATACTAGATCTCCCCACCACCGCCCCAAACCAGTCACAGAAGAGCTCTGGAGTTGGGCTAATATTAATGAATTCACACCAGGCAGTTATAGCACATTCTTCAGGAGTATAACAGCCAGAATTGTTTCAGCAAGAGATGTGGCAGAAGGCTAAGGGAAAACTCAGCAAGGAGAATGGTAGATAGAAAATGTCAGGAGAGAAATTGGGTTTCTATTTTAAGGGCAGTAAAACCATTCTAGTTGAATGCATTCGAGTTCATAGCCAATGACCATGCAAGTTAAAGCCTTAGGGTGCACCCTCCCACTGAGACGCAAGGAGTTTGGGCTCTGCCTTCAGGAGTCAGAGAGTGGGAGGCAGGGGCTTGATCTCTGGAAGCCTCCGCTTCTTCATCTAGGCTGTTAGACTGATGGTCTCCCAGCCCCCTTCAGTGTGTATTGCTGTGCTCTAGCGAGAGGCCATCGTTGAATGACCCAGGGCAGAGCCAGCCTTGGGTCAGCTCCCCTGGAAGGAGGGTAGGACTGAGCAACTGCCAGGGCGCCAAGGACTCCTGGCGTCCGCTCGGCACGGGAGACCTCATCCGTTAGGTTCCTGGGCCTTGCGAAGTGGTTCCTGTGACTGCTGTTTTGGCTGCAGGTATCTAAACACCCTTCCTATGGACAAGTCCAAATTAGGTGGAGCACAAGCTAGCCAGAAAGTGGGCACATGCCAGGGCTCAGCCAAGCAGAGGCACAGACATGAAGACACGGGGCGAGGTAGCGCTTTCTAAGGCGGCCTCAGCAGCCGAGGGAGCCTGGAGCGACATATCATCGGCACCCCACGCAGCATTCTGGCCAGACCGTGCTGGAGGCTCTCACAGTGTAGCCTGCCTTTGCTCCTGCCCCTCCTGGAGCCTCCTTCTCACCATCCACAGGCTCCCATTAAAACTGTCCTTGGAGCCCTAACCGGTTTGGCTCAGTGGATAGAGCGTCGGCCTGCGGACTGAAGGGTCCCAGGTTCGATTCCGGCCCGGGGCGTGGCCGGGGGTGTGTACCTTGGTTACGGGCACATCCCTAGTGGGGGGTGTGCAGGAGGCAGCTGATTGATGTTTCTCTCTCATCGATGTTTCTAACTCTATCCCTCTCCCTTCCTCTCTGTAAAAAATCAATAAAATATATTTTAAAAAAAAAAGAAATAAAAGCTGTCCTTGGTCTCCATGACTTCTCAATCTCTGCCACTAAGTCTGACTCCCTGATCTCTGTCAAGGGCAGATCTGTACTGAACTCTGGGAAGCTGAGATAGGGCCCAAGCATAGAGGGTCTGGGGGGCACTGTTGGGTGAAGCAGCTGGGAGGGCACCTGGAGCGGCCTTGTCAGGTCTGCCGGCTTAGAAGGCTCCTCTCGAAGAGTCTGCTAGATAGTCCACACCCCTAGGCTGACCATCTGCCTCTTTTCTCTGATCCCTTCTCCCTGTGTCCATAAACCCTTTCTGATGCCCTGGGCATGCAATTAAATACTAAATTTAAAATCAAGTTTCATCTAAGCTTCTTATGGGTTATCTCTGCTCCCACAGAGGTGCAGGAAACTGACAGCACAATAATTTCACCCAACTTGGCAGGAGGCAGCCTGGGAAGCCGGATGCATGGGGCGGCTCTCTTCTTGGCCTGTCTCTCTTGGGGGTTCCATGCTTTTCTCTTAAGCCCCTGAAATTCTTATTGTAGTTTCCCAACAGTATAGAGAGCTCCCTATAACACAGTGCCTGGGTAAGATGGATTTCATTCTTCCTTCCTCAAAATATCATGTTTATCCAGGCACTGGGGTACCTAGTTCCTGGCATTTAAGAGAAATGCCTATTAAACTCAGAATAAGGCCATTTCCTCTGCAATTAGAGACTTTTGGCTCAAACAAGATCTCTTCCGAGAAACCATAAACCTATATTCTGGTATTTCAACATTTCATGCCTCTTCTTTCCCTCACTCCTCATTAGGGTTTATATTGTCCTAGAAACTGAATATCACCATGAAGCAATCACCCAAACGGATTCTTCCATTTCCCAGGCCTGAGAGACTAGTTAAAAACACACAGAGGCACCCGGAAACCTATGCTAAGGGCATTTCCAGAAGGAATAACAACTAAAAGGCACAAATAAAGCACTGAAATAAAATCTTTCTTTGAATTATGTATAAGCAAAGTAAATTAGTAAAATCCAAGTGCACTTTAAGAATAGAGATTTTCCATTTTGGAACGTGGATTTATTTCATCATTAAAAAGGAAGGGAAATAGAAATAATAAAGTTACTTATACTTAGTGTCAATGAAAAAGTGCTTCACATTTCTGATGACCTTTTCTCTGGTCCATCAGCATATTGTTTGAGCCACAGATGGCTTAAAATTATCATGAAGAGGAGAGTTATTTCATTTTAAGGGGTTGATAATTTCTTGAGCTCAGAAGATGGGACATACAGTTCAGAGATTCCATTCTTTTGCTTGTTCATTCATTTGTTCATTCATTCACTGATTTATTCATTTATGAAGCCCCCTTTTCTGTGCTTGTTACTGAGGGGGATAGTAACACAACAGCAGAGCTCTACTCTTCAGGGCTTCACAGTCTCCGTCAATGTTTAAGAGTGGAGTACCTTGTCATATGTGTTCTTCACCAGATGATTATAGAAGACGTTTACCAGTGACTCCCTTTGAATTTCAAAGGAGAACTCCTGCTTCCTGTTGGGGTGATCAAGGATGAATTCATGGAGAGCAGTGATTTGAACTGGGTTTCCAAGGGTAAGTAGGATTTTGATAGGTGGAAATGGGCAGGGCGGTGGCACTTGGGGAGAACGGGGATGATAGATATCTGGGAGATTCCAGCAATATTGAGGATCCCTGGGAGTAAGATGAGAAGAGTAGTCTGGAGCCAACCAGTGAAGACCTTTGAATGGAGAACAGAGTTTGTTATGGGGAAAGCGTTCGGCAGGGAAGCCCTAGCATCTGATGCCAGGAGGGTTCCTAAGACTCTTCGCTTAGAAACTACGACCCAAATCAGCAATGGTCCCTAAAAGAGAACGCAGCAGAAAGGATCCGGAGCCAGTTCTGAAACTTGGCCCTCCTTTGGTTTTAGTTTTGGAAGACTACGCGTTTGCTATCGAACAAGGCAGTTTTGGGTGGGCTTTCTGATATTTGAAGCCTAAAACAACCTCACTGACATACCTCCTGCTACCTCTGTTTCCAGTTCTCCCTTAAGTCCCTAAAGTTCCATCTCAGAAGAGACAAGATCAATATCTAGACTCAAAAGGCATTGTTTTGGCTCACCTCTCACCCCTTCTGGTTAGCTCTATAGCTGAACCATTATCTTCTCCTCCAGCAAATAATATTCAGGTTCTCAAGTTGGAATGGGTAAGAATCACAGGGACAAGGTTTGGGGGGTGGCTCTTAAATAGGGAATGTGACTATGTGTGTCTTGGATGGAGGCATAGGAGTCTGCATGTTGAATAGCTTCCCAGTTAATTGTGGTGCAGGGTAGCTGAAGACCACATTTTGAAAGCATCCCTCCCTAATCTGACCATCTTCTCCCTGCCTGCTGTCTCCTGATCTTATTATATCAACTTCCTGCCCACTCTGGCCCTCATTCAGGGCTTCATTATTGCTGATTCTCTTTCTAATCTTTTTCCCCCCAGGATGAAGACTTTTTCCAACAGGCTTCTCTAAGTGCTTAGAGGTGATAATATAAGTATCATTCGTATCTTCAATAACACTGACTAACTGCTCTGCATCTGGCATTGTGGTGGATTCCGTCATTCATTCATTCATTCATTCACCCACAAATATTTATTAAGTTCCCACCACAAAGCCACTGTAGTTCTAGAGATCAGGGGATCCTAAAGAGGACGAAATAAAGTTTCCAGATACCAAGTTGAATAGACAAGGTGCTTCTCTCAAGGAGCATATATATGAGGTTGTCTAACAACTACAGTAAGGACAGGTCATTAATCCTGACATAGGCAACGTAATCAAGAATGGGCTTTCGTTTCTCCTTAACGACCACAAAATACTTTATGATCTGTTATTTTATTTTATTATCAGGAGGTTAATAGAAGAAACCCCACAGTGCCCTTTAGTCTTATCTCCAATTTCCCTTCATCCTGCGCCTAGTCCTATTTTTCACTATCTTCTTTGCTAGCCCTCTAATGCCAGGTTGTAATTTAGTTCTGACGCCCAAAACATAGCTGTGACTAGGTATACTGTCCAGGTTTCTAGTTGCAGGTAACAGAATCCATCAGCACTACTTTATGCACAAAGACATTTATTAAGGGATTTTATAGAATTAGGAGGCTCTGAAGAAATAGACTCTAGGCCAGGCTTCCAGGAACAACCCTCCTGACCACATTACAGAACAGGGCTGCCAAAGAGTTGCTGTCTTGACCACGCCCAGGAAGCTGCTGCACCCCTCTGGCTCCAGGACCCCACCTCTGCCACGGTCTGCACCAGCAGGATGGATGCCCTGAGCCCTACCCTCTTCCCAAGTAACTCAGAGCCTCAGTCTCTTCGTTTATAAATTGTGAGTGGCAGCTACCTCCAGGCCATATTTAATACATTTCACAACTGGTGTGGTATAGGCCTAGATCAAGGAGAATTGATATAGATAGTAACTTGCTCATTAAAACTTACTGGTGCTAACCAGCTGAATATAGACCCTCTTGGAAGTATCACAAGGATGAAATGGGCCTGGCATAGTGATGCGAAGTGGCCAGGAGTACCGTGATGGTCCTGACCATGAGTGGTTTCACTGAGATTACACAGGTGCCAGTGGTCAGACTGAGGTGAGAATTTTGTGAACCACTAAGACCTTAAAGGAGAGAGAATATGCTTGCAGATTTGGGAAATAAATCCAATACGGTGGGGGCAAGAAGTTGGCATCCTGGTCTTGGACTCTGACGTTGTGGTGTCTGGACCATCCGCCTGAACACAACGTTGGAGACGAGGAAGGGGCTGGTGGTGATGGGTGGAGGTGTGAATGGTCATTCCGGAGGAGGCTCCATTTCTCAACTGCTGTTCTAGCGAAGCCGGTGGATACACTTGGGCCTGAGAAGTATTAAGGAAAGAGAATAAGTAGGAGTATTAGGCTTTGGGGTGCCCTCCGCACGAGAATGATGGGCCCTAAACCTGTCTGAGGGGAAGGTATGGACAGGAATGAACACATCAGAGACCAGAGTGCAGAACCTTGAAAGTTTAACGAGGACAGTTAGTGAAGCAATTTTCTGTGATAGATCGCATCCAAAGCATCGCTTAAATCAAGGAGAATCCTGGTGGACAGCGACCATTTAATTTAGCTACTTAAAGGTCATTTTTGGAACTCTTAATAGTGCATTGTCAGTAGGACTTGGCTTCTAAATCCATGCAGATAAAGGTCCATTAAGTCCCTGGAGAGGAGGACTTAAGGTTTGAGCCAACCAGCCCTGGTCAGTGTGGCTCAGTTGGTTGAGCATCGTCCTGTGCATTGAGAGGTCACCAGTTCAATTCTCAGTCAGGGCACATGCCTGGGTTGTGGCTCAATCCCCAGTAGGGGGCTTGCAGGAGGCAGCCAATTGATGTTTCTCTCTCATAGACGTTACTCTCTCCCTATTCCCTTCCCTCTCTCTCTCTCTCTTCCTCGCTCTCTCTCTCAAATCAATAAAAACATATTTTTAAAAAGAGATTTGAGCCAACTCAACAGTTCTGATGCACCTGAACACACGGGGAAAGGCACAAGGAGGCAGATCAAAGTAAAGCAGAGTCGCTGAGGGTTTTTCACTGCTTTTTATTTTTTTATTTTTTAAAGATCTCACTTGAAGTCCTGGAAGAGAGATATGAAGACAGGCAATAACTGAGTTCCAGGCTATTAGAGAGAATACTGCCATCGTGGTTTGTATGAACATGTTCTACAAGCAGGTTATAAGGCTACGCACAAAGCACAGAGCTTACTATTACCAGCAAATAAAGCCTACAATGGAAATGTATCTGATGCATATTTAACGAAGAGCATAATCAAGGGTTATTAGAGGTATAGAGGACTGGGCCAATTGTCTGGGTCAACCTCCTCGTTCGCACAGATGAGGAAAGTCAATGCAGAGGTGATACCTGTGTCCTGAGTTTGCATAAAGGTGTGGGCAGGGATTGGCCCTCGGGCCACGCAACTCTGTCTAGGCCAGTGATGGCGAACCTTTTGAGCTCGGCGTGTCAGCATTTTTAAAAACCCTAACTTAACTCTGGTGCCGTGTCACATTTAGAAATTTTTTGATATTTGCAACCATAGTAAAACAAAGACTTATATTTTTGATATTTATTTTACATATTTAAATGCCATTTGACAAAGAAAAATCAACCAAAAAAATGAGTTCGCGTGTCACCTCTGACACGCGTGTCACAGGTTCGCCATCACTGGTCTAGGCCCATCCACTTCATCGTTCTTGGGCCCCAGGAGCCTGGGCTGTGGACAGACACTTCGGTCACTGTGCTGTGACTCCACAGAGACTCCGGGGAGGCAGCTGGGGGAGGGCGCATCGGACTGAGCCACAGCTGCTCAGGAGGTCCTGGACGTCTGTGGGTTTGGAACTCACAGGGCAGAGCCTCCCTCTTCTCCGAGGAGGAATGTCTAGAGAACTTAGGCCCTCTGTCTGCCCCGCTTCGCTCCCACCTGCCCGCCCACCTGCCAGGTGGCTACAGAGCTTGGAGACAGCCTGCCTTAAGGGGGCAGAGGGATGGGTGTCCACGAGTCAAGGGAACAAATGCTCCTCTTTCAGACACCCCAAGTCAGTCCCTGCCTCCTGGTGACTGTCCTCAGTTTCACCATTTAACACACAGCTACTTTTCCTCTTCTCCCTTCCCGTCTCTTGAGCGGATTTCTTTTCTTTGCTGGCTTGCTTCCTTTATTTGTTTCATTTCTCCCTCTTTCCTGGTTGGGAGGTTATACCCTCTATTTCTATTTGTTATGCCCAGATTTCAGGATCCCCAAGAGACCACACCAGGGAGCCAGCCGAGTCCGATGCAAAAGCAGAGAGTCTTTTATTCAAACCCGGGCTTGGCTCCCCTACCCTCCTTCCTGACACAGAAGCAAGTGGCAGAGAGAGGGCCAGCCCTGTGGGGAGAGAGGTTTTATAGTAAGGGGAGGAGAGAGGACTGTGGGCCCTGCCGATTGGCCAGGTGCAAGTCGGTATCTCGTTACACAGGATGTGGTCGTATCTATGGCGCGCACTTCCCTTGATTGTCATTGGTTAGTTTAAAGAAGTCCTGGGTGTGGCTAGCAGAGGCTTGGGCTTCCGGGAAGAAGCCTTGCCCAGCACATGGCTGCCCCAAAATGGAGGACCCAGGGTAAGATGGAGGGCGTAGTCCTCGCCCTTTCACTAGTTTTTTAGTGTTGGTCTTGATACTTTAACACGCATACTTTACTTATCAAAGTACAGATGTAATCATATCTTAATTCCTTTTTTCTAAGACATTAAGGACATTTGATTCTTTAACTCAGAGCCCCCTCTCCTTCTTTCCAAGCCATTGTTAAGTGTTTCAAAGCCTTTTTTAATCTTAAAAATTAGAAACTGTCATTATTTTGTACAGTTAGTGTTTATATTTACTTCCATGTTTACCAGGTTCTTTGCTCACAGTCCTTCCTCAGCTCTGTCTTGTCTTCTGAAGTGTAGCCGTCCCTCGTGCAGGTTCTGTGGGTGCAGAGCTCCCTCGTCTTGGTTGAGTACAGTCCCCTGTCCCCTGCCCCTGGCAACCACAATCTCATCTCTGTTTCTATGAGTTTGGTCATTGTTAGATTCCACATATAAATGGGATCATGCAGTATTTGTCTTTACCTGTCTGACTTATTTCCCTTAGCATAATGCTTTCAAGTTCCATCAGGATTTCCTTCTTTTATGTGGCTGAGTAATATTCCCGTGTGTGTGTGTGTGTGTGTGTGTGTGTGTGTGTGTGTGACATTTTCTTTACCCATTCATCCATTGATGGACACTTGGGTTATTTACATGTCTTGGCTAATGTCAATGATTCAGCTGTACTTTCAAAAGTATATGTGTCATAAGTAATCCAAGATATGGTATTCTCAGGGAGGGATTGTCATAATTGCAATCCATAATCCTAGCAGAAGAGGAATCCCCACAAGTATGTTCATCTATTCAGTTTTCATACCCCAACGAATTCTAAAATTATTTTAGGGGGCTCCAGGGGTTTGCTGTAATTATTTTGTACAGCTTTATAAGACATTTATTGTTAAACTTCCAGGAATCTTGCAAGTCATTGGTTAAATACAGCCATTATTAAAAATTAAATTATATCAACTTACAATTAAATAAAGTATATTAAAAACAAAGGTAATAAATACTCATATTCATCACTTCCTAATTATGTTTTACCATTATTATTATTTTTTGTTAATCCTCACTGGAGGATTTCCCCCCCTATTGATTTTACAGAGATTGGAATGGAGGGGGGAGGAGGAGAGAGGAGAGAGAAACACATCAATTGGCTGCCTCCCGCACGTGTCCCAACTGGAGCAGGGAACCTGCAACTCAGGTACCTGCCCCTGACCAAATCGAACCTGAGACCCTTCTCAGGTTCTCAGGCTGACGCTCTAACCACTGAGCTCGCCAGACAGGGCTTCACTATTATTTTTTCTGTTGAGGTCATTTATACCTGTTGTATCTGTGTGGTGAACATGCTACAGAATGGTTCCTACTGCACTGCACATCTTCCTAAACCCACTTTGAGCAGCCTCATGTTGGTATCTTGAAATTGGCCCTAGTGGGAATATTTACACCATGCAAATATGCAAACACTACAAATCAAGGCTGTATTTATTGCTTTATCAATTGTCTCTAGACTTTATGAAATGATGAATAGAATGTTAACAGTGCAGAATAAACTTAAAAATATGTCATGTATACAGCAGTTACATTTTGAATAGCACAAAGAATGAGGAAATATCCTTCTAGGACTTGAAAACTATTAACCAATTTGGCAAAGAAGGTGCTCACATCACTGAGGAATGAGTGAAGTTCTAACACAGGACCTAGGTCTTTGTTGTTCCACTTTCACCTTCCTTGTTAAAGTAAATAAAAATATCAACCAACATTCATGTCCGATCTATTCTTTTTAAAATTTTTATTGATTTAAGAGAGGAAAGGGGAGTTAGAAACATCAGTGATGAGAGAGAATCATTGATGACTGCCTCCTGCATGCCCCATGCTGGGGATCGAGCCCACAACCCAGGTATGTGCCCTGACTGGGAATTGAACCATGACCTCCTGGTTCATAGGTTGACATTCAACCACTGAGCCACACTGGCTGGGATGAACTATTCTTGATTGTTGACTTCAACCATAGGTTAGCTATGGATAAAGAGTTGGGCAAAAATCAACAAAAACATTCTATGAGAATGAATTGGCTGCATAAAATTTATAATAACGAGCACTGTGTATTTTATTGGTATTTGCTTATTGTACATTAAACATTCACAATAGCAAAATTTGTAATAATTATATGTATGTATCTGTCTATCTATGTATCTGCATTTTTTCAGAGAACCAGTTATGAATCATTCACCAGCACATCTCTGCTGACGGGGACACACAAATACAATAATGTAACACGGATTTGAAGTAGATGAGAAAGAGAAAGGAACAAGGAGAGGGACAGATTATGGTTGGAAATGACGTTAATACAAACCTTCCTATTGTAGTGTGCAGACATGTGCCATGATTGGCCTTGGGGTTTGTCTCCAAGCTCCTAGCACATCTTGTATGAAAAAAAAAAAAAAATTATGCACTGAATTTTCAGGATTTTGTTGAGATTGTGTTTTTCCTAAGCCAAGCCCAGAAGGAATTTTATCCTGTGGGTTTGTATAGAGGAGCAACATGCTTTTATAAATGTCAATAATGTCCTTAGAGCAAACCCTCCTTCAGTCACAGAAATACCCCAGTGGAGACCCTGGCTGAAGGATGAAGTCTTCTTGCCAAAGTATGATTCTGTAAGAGATACAGACTGAAGTATTTATAGATGAAATAATGTGAACGCTGGGATTTGTTTCAAAATTCTCCACAAAACAAACAAACAAACAAACAAACATCAGTGGAGTGGATAATTGAAGCCAAGGACAAATTATTGATAAATGTTGAAGCTGGGTGATGGGTAATTGGAGATCCATTTTACTTTGAAAGTATCTGATGAACATGTCCTTTGTCTCTTATTTTATAAGCTCCTCCTCCTCTCTCCCCAACACCTTTACTCCCCCCACACCCATGCTACTCACGTGGTGGCAAAAACCGGCCATTTGTCCTGTAGAATTTCCTACACGATGGACTTGGCTGTTGCTTCCTCTTGGTGACAAAAGGTGTTACCTGAATAGAGAAATCCACTAAACTTACCCATTACCCTACGGGAGGGAGACCCAAGGCAGGGATGTTTTAATGGACGCAAAAGGGAAGAGAGAGGAGGCCAGCTGACCTTAGGAAAAAATCACATAAAGAGGGCACAGCCCACAGGGAAGGTGAGGAGAACGGGGGCCAAAAAGGAGAGGAGAGAGAAAAAGAACGCTCTGGAACCCTTCGTCACTCCTGGTCTCTCTCTGAGTTCTTTCCTGGCACCTTAAACCCCAGGCAGAGTGGTGGGGTGGAGGCAGCAAGGTTGCCGGGCATCTCCCCCCTTCAGGTTGCATTTCTGAGTGAAAACTTAAGAAGGGTTTATTGAGCCCTGACTGGTTTGGCTCAGTGGATAGAGAGTCGGCCTGTGGACTGAAGGGTCCCAGGTTCGATTCTGGTCAAGGGCACATGCCTGGGTTGCGGGCTCGATCCCCAGAAGGGGGCGTGCAGGAGGCAGCCGATCAATGATTCTCTCTCATCATTGATGTCTCTCTCTCTTTCTCTCTCTCTCCCTTCCTTTCTGAAATCAATAAAAATATGTTTAAAAAATGTTTCTTTTTAAAAAAGAAGGGTTTATTGGGAAAAAAATATTTCTCTTGAACCACATGATTAAAAAAAGGGCAAATACATTTAAAATAAAATCAATTTTGAAGGGGCAGCATCTTTATCCTCTACCACCCTTTGGATTCATTTCACGTTCAAATAAATAGAAAACGACTTGCAAAATGGCAAATGAGGCCCAGATTTTCCCGCAGGTGGCATTTCATGCCGAAACCTAATGGCACTTCATCAACATCGGCTTTTCTGGGCTTCACTGATTAGTTTGCACTCTATGAACAGTGCTTTGCCATCATTTTTCATTAGCTTCACGAATTATGCCATTTGGAACCATGTAAGGTGGCTAATGTTTTAGCGATTTTTTTTGGAAACACTTTACAATCAGAGATTCAAGCACCAAATGCCAGCATCTCAGAGACCATTTAGACATCTGAGCGATGACCATAATGAGATTAGCGGCAGCAGTTGTTGGGATATTGTAGAGTCTTTGAGGTGTACGAACCCTCCTGCGGAACAACGGTGACATCAGCCCCATTGTATTGCTGTGGCTCAGCTGCGAGCCGGGCGCTGGCTCTCATTCAGGCACACTCACCGCCAGCCACTTCGCTTTCACAAGAACTCGCCAGCCCGGCCCCAGCTCTCCTAGCTGCTAAGGCAGACGGTTCTGTTTCCAGGCAGCACGGAAGATGCCCTCAGCAGACTCACCTGGAAGAACAACGTCAAACGCACAGCAATCCAAGCCTGGAAGATGCCGGACCGTGGAGAGGACTGGTCTTCAAGGAGAACTGCCCAGGGTCGGGGGTGGGGGCAGGGGATCTCTATACCTATCCGTGGGTCTTATCCCCATCTTAGAAAATGGAATTCAGCAGAACGGAAAATCATCAGAGCGTGTTAAAGGATACGTGCTATTTTGTGAAACCTTTGTTTAAATTATGTATGTGGGTGCATGTGTGTGTACTGAGACATAATGTGGAATGCATTGAAAATATTTTTATTGATTTCAGAGAGGTAGGGAGAGGAAGAGAGAGATAGAAACATAACGAGGAGAGAAATCCATTGATCAGCTGATGAGAGAAAACCTTGGTTCACAGGTCGACGCTCAACCACTGAGCCATGCTGCTGGGCGGGGATGCATTTTTCAATGTGAGTCAAGGCCTTGAAAACTATGGTGGTGGGAATTTCTATACTGTCAGTGAAGCAGAAGCGAAGTCATCTGCTGGGAGCGAAGATGAGGGCTAGTGAGGAGGTGTTGGTGATTGGAGGGGTAATGAGAAGGTATGAAATAATCATCCATGAGAGTGGGATGGGAATGGATTGATCCCCGGGAATGGACCAGAAAATGCCTGTCTGTTTGCTGGGCACATACAAGGCCCACCTGAGGTTAGGGGTCATGAATTTAAAGAGAGATCAGTCGGCATGGTTGGGTGTTCTTTTCTGAGCAGATCAACATGTGTGGAGACAGGCGAGGCACAGGCAGAGCTGGATGGAACCAGGGTTGTGGTTTAGGTAAGTGAATGCGTAGAGCAGAGAGGGGCGAGGTGCAAAGGAGGGAGTGTGGTGGTCACGGATTTAAGCCAGGCAGATCCAGAAGGCAGGGAATCAGAAAGGACAGAGTTGAACTGAGTTGAACGGAGCAGCACGATCAGTCAATGGAATCTGACAACGGGATCAGGCACACCCCCTCTTACTGTGCTTCGCTTTGTTGTGTTTTGCAGATATTGTGTTTTTCACAAATTGAAGATAAGACCCTCTACCAGCAAAAGATTATGACTTGCTGAAGGCTCAGATGATCGATAATATTTTTTTTAGCAATAAAGTATTTTTAATTAGACGGAATGCTACTGTACACAATACATTATAGTATAAACATAACTTTTATATGCACCGGGAAACCAAGTAATTCATGTGACTTGCCTTATTGCAATATTCATTTTATGGCAGTGGCCTGGTACCAAACCTGCGACATGTCTGAGGCATGCATGCGCAATGTGAGGCATGCATGAAGGTACTTTATTTTTTTGCATGTGATTATCCAATTGTTAAAAAAATCATTCTGTCTCCTTGGAATTGCCATTGAGCCTTTGTTGAAAATGAATTGACTGTATATGTGTGGATGTGTTGCTGTCTATTCTGTTCCATTGATCTATGTCTCTGTCATTTGCCAATACCTCACAGTCTTGATTATTGTAGCTCAGTGGTTTTCAGCTGGAGACAATGTTGTCTCCTCCCACCCTGCAGGGTATCTGCCAATGTCTGGAGATGGTTTTGGTTGTCATAATTGGTAGGTGGCATCCTACAATGCACAGGACGGTCGCCCACAGCAAAGAATTATCCAGTCAAAAATGTTAATTGTGCCAAGGATGAGACATTCTGTGTAGCTTTACAATAAGTCTTGGAATGAGATAGCGCAACCTTAACCAAAGCAGTGTTTTGGAGGATAAAACTGGACAGCATATGTGAAAGTGTTGGACACACAGCTCATGCTAATCAAGTGCTAATTTCCTCACTATTTGTTACTGCTCCTGACCTGGACCAAATGTTCTCCTCTTACAATCCCTTCAGTGTGACTTCTGCACTTGTTCAGAGCCTACATATTTGACTTTGGGAGTCTCACCATCAAAAGTTTTCTGTTAGCCCAGCCGGCGTGGTTCAGTGGTTGAGCGTCCACCTGTGAACCAGGAGGTCACGGTTCGATTCCCGGTCAGGGCACATGCCCGGGTTGCAGGCTCGATCCCTGGTGTGGGGCGTGCAGGAGGCAGCTGATCAATGATTCTCTCTCATCACTGATGTTTCTCTCTCTCTCCCTCTCCCTTCCTCTCTGAAATCAATAACAATGCATTTTTAAAAAAGTTTTCTGTTAATAGAGTCCTGCTTATTTCTCCTCTGCCCACACATGTGGTGCAGGGCCTGGTGCTGGGCTTGGGATAGGGCCTGGTATTTGCTGTCAAAACAGTGTCTCCCTTTGGCTGCTTGCTCTCTGAGGAGATGTGTGTGGTGAGGACACAGATCTACTCCGAGCAAACTTCAGGGATCCGACACCGTATTATTAACTACAGTGACCCTGCGGCCTCTTTGTGAAGGTGGAGAAGGCGGGCCAGCTTCACAAAGGGAGCTGCTGGCGGCTCTGGTGCATAATACCCTGCGTACCCTTGAAATTTGCTGGGAGCAGTCCTCTCCGTGCACACGAATAGTTAAGTACGTGAGGCGATGGATGTGTTCATTAGCCTGAATCCTTTCACAAAGGATACATCAAATCATCACAGTGTACACTGTAAATATACATACTTTTGTCAATTATTCTCCAGTAACGCTGGGGGCGGGAACCCACAGAAAAACCCCAAAGGAAACTGGAAAGATTGCCCTGCCATCTTACCCCCAGGCGGTTTCTAGGGGAGAGGGGGAAATCTTTCTTCCCATGGAAAAAGTACAGAAAATATTGTGAGTCGGAAATGTCGGCTTGCCCACCGGAGTCTGTCCTCTCAGTTCCAGACTGTGAAGTGGTAGCTGCCAGACAGCTGCCCAGTCAGGAACGTGTCCGGCGTCCGCTGTGTCCCGTTGTGGCCACACGACTAGTTCTCACGAATGGAGTGGGCCTGGGAGTGACCTGTCATTTGTAGGTGGGACCGAGTGGAGCAGAGAGGGGGCCGTGCTCGCTCCACCCCTCTTGCCGGTCCTGCTGTCTGGATGCAGAGGGTTCTGAGGGTCTAGAGCAGAGCTTCTCAGCTTCTATGCACTTGGGTCACCCACAGCCTGGGGATCTTACAATGCAGGGCTGGTCAGGAGGTCCAGGGTGGGGTCGGAGATCTTGCGTTTCTAACCCGCTCCCTAAGGTGCCAGTGCTGGTGGCACCCAGACCACTCTTTCAGAAGCAAGGCTGGAGGGAGCCACAGAAGGAAAAGAACATGGGCCTCTGAACCACTAACCGGAGAAAAGCTCTTCTTCAACCAGCAACAGCTGAACTCTGCTGAGTGATAAGTAAGCCTTTTGTGGGCTGAGGGTGGGTTTATTTGTTACAGCAGCGAGTCTTCTGGGAGTGGTTCCGACAATTCACCGCTTCTGTTTGAGTGTGCTGGCAGCCCTAGCCGGTTTGGCTCAGTAGGTAGAGTGTCTGTCTACAGACTGAAGGGTCCCAGGTTAGGTTCTGGTCAAGGGCACATGCCCAGGTTGCGGCTTGATCCCCAGTAGGGGGCGTGCAGGAGGCAGCCACTGATGATTCTCTCTCATCATTGATGTTTCTCTTTCCCTCTCCCTTCCTCTCTGAAATAAAAAAAGAAAGAAAATAGCGTGTGCTGGCAGAGTAATCAGGACAAAATCACCCCTGGCTGCCCACCCTTAATGTGTTCCATCTAGATGCCTCCTCATGCTTGAAGAGATCTATCCTCAACTATACCTTAAAACCCCACCAAGCCCTCATACCATTAACTCTTTGACAATGGCAAAGAAAAAAAAATGCTTGGCTTGCATTTATTGACTCAGATTAAAAACAGCAAAAACATGTTTTGGAGTTGGTTATGCATGACCTGCCTCATCTGGAGGGAAGGTTGGTGGAGAGCAGACCATGAGGGTCTTTGGTCATGGAGGTCACTGCAGGGAGCTCAAAGTCTCTTCATCCAAGTGGCCAGGGGGTGGGTGTCAGGGCCCTGACTGCGGGGCTGAGGTTGACTGGAGCAGCACAACCAAGAGTACGGCCACTTAATGGCTTCTTGACAGGAGCCTGGGCAGGAAGTCAAATGGGAGGTGGGGTGTGTGTGTGTGTGTGTGTGTGTGTGCGCGCGCGCGCGCGAGCGCGCGCGTGCGCGCGCACAATTAGAGCAGAGAGGCAGAGGGAGTCTGGACTAGTCCAAGTTCAAAACCCACAGAGGCCTTTGGATGCTTCCAGCAAACATTTATGGTGAGGATGCCAAGTTAATCTAAGAAACTCTGACCAGCTGGCCCCAGAGAGCTAGAATTCAGCCACGGATACTAGTGGAGAGCCTCTCCTGGGTTTCAGCAAGGAAGGCTGGGACCAGAAGGCCTGCTCTGTCCCCATTGCTCTGAGCCTGCCCTTCCCTTCCCTAAATATGAGCCAGAGCCAAGCCCCGCTCAGGCCTCCACTCAGCAGCCCCCGCCCCCCCCCCCCCCCCCCCCCCCCCCCCCCGTCCCCCTAGCTCTGGGAAGAGGCTGGGTTTGAGCATGAGCAGGAGAAAGTCAGGGGAAATAGCTATTTGCCTTATTATGGATACAGCACCTGGGTGAGTGGCGGAAGCTAGCCTTCATCCCAAGTGGTGCTCAAATAACAACACCGAGCCCCTCTGTCAGAATTTTGCGGAAATAACAACAAACCTGAGAAAAATTGCAAACTGTCCACTCTGACCAGTCAGGGCAGTCAGGGCCACTTACCGTCATGAAAACCATTCTTATTCAAGGGAAACTATACTGGATTTAGAGACGAGGCCAATCAAGGAACAAGTATCCAACCCTCGGCAAGCATTCACTGAGCTCCCTTCACATGCAGTGTGAGGGTTAACTGTGGAAGCAGGCCATGAATTTGCAGTCTCCACCAGGATGATGGGGGAAAGGCAGAGAACCCATAGAATAAGAGTTGTGCCTGTGTACTGGTCAGACACCTGCCCAGGAACGTTTTTGCATCGTTGCCAACTCACCCGCAAGGCCTCCTGAGTCCTCCCAGACAGGCTGGCTCTGCCCGAGACAGAACTTGGGGGAAACTGAGCCTGGGAGGGCTGCCACCTCCTGCAGAGGATGGAGAGGAAGGGAGAGAGGGACTAAAGGTCCAGGGAGAGAGGCAGGGGGCAGGCAGCATAAAGGTCTCCCCTGCAGGCGGGAGTGTTGTGTGCAGGAATCCCACACCACCTCAGGTCGTTCTGCCCAGTGAAAACCTGCCAGTGGCCCCCTGCTGCCTCTCAAATGGAGGCCCTATTAGGCCCTAGGAGGTCTGGACCCCGCATCACCAGGTTCCTGCTGGCAAGTTCTCATCAGCCTCTGCCCTCCAGGCGACCAGCATCTACCGGGCCCTCAGATTTGCCAGCCTGGTCCACAGCCCTTCCCTCCAGGGTGGCCAAACCATCCCTATTTGCTCAAGACCGAGGGGTTGCTGGGACACCAACTCCAAGTTTTCAAACAAGGCCAGTCCGTGGCAAACTGGGGTGGGTTGGTCACCTTGTTCTCTGAGGCCCAGACTGTCCCCCTGACACCTGCCCACGTTCAGCTGTCAGCCCAGCAGCCAGTTGCTTAGGCAAAGCTTTCCCAGCTGTGCCTCCCGCCCCATCCGGCCCCAGCTGGACCCACCTCTGGCTTCTTCACTTCTCCTGTGTAGCTCTTATTACCACTGCAATTGTGTGGCTAGTTGTGGAGTTAGCTTCCTGATGGCTAGAAGACTGTAAGCTCTCTGTGGGGTGTTCACCGTTATGGTCTCAGCACTTTGCACCATGCCGGGCAAATGGCTAACACCTAATAAATATTTGTTGAATGAGAATTCCAGAGCACCACTGAAAATGTTTATATATCCCTCAATAGTAATAACAACAATAATTAAAATGCATATATAGCAGACATTTAATCTGTGCCAGACTTAAAAGGGTTCCTCACTGTTTTCAGCCTAGATGATAATTGTATATGTGTCTGCTTTGAAATTCAGTAAGCTATCCATATGTCTTTATGTACTTTTTAAGTGTATAAGTTATTTTTTCACAATAAAGAATATAAAATTGAAGTTCTGGGTATGTCTGTGTATCTATGTGTTCCTGTGCAAATCTGTGTGTGTGTGTGTGTGTGTTAAAAGAAGTGTTAACAAAACATTTAAAAAAAGTGTATCTATATATATATATTTCTCAGTGTTTATCCTATAGCTACTCGTTTGCTCCCATTAGCCCATTAGCTTGCTTTGAGGCACAAAGCAAGTTGTGCTTTTCGGAGTTGGAAATCCAGATCAAGAAGCAAGAATCGAGGTGTTCCCAGTATGATCAGATAATACAGAAATAATTGGAAGGTGTGTCACTAAATCTTATGACCTCTGCTAATCTTTAAAATTTGAAGAGGATGGTGTACATGATTGTCTGCTTTGAAGTAGTCTGTCTGTGAATTTCTCTATTCCATTGCGTTTGAACCACGGCAGCTCACCTTTATTTCTTGTTAAGGACTGGGAAAATAAATTGGCTCATGTCTTTCCTGGTGGCACCTGGACTTTAGAAAGAAGTTAAATTTTTCCAGAATCCCTGCTTTCTGAAACAAAGCACCCTTTGTATGCTAATGCTGTTCTTCTGTGCTGTCCTTCCTCCCAAAAGGTCCCACCTCAACCAATGACATCAGAATCTCTGGAGTGAGGCCCAGAAGGGCTCAAGGGATATCCTAGCCCAGGGGTGGGCAAACTTTTTGACTCGAGGGCCACAATGGGTTCTTAAACTGGACCGGAGGGCCGGAACAAAAGCATGGATGGAGTGTTTGTGTGAACTAATATAAATTCAAAGTAAACATCATTACATAAAAGGGTACGGTCTTTTTTTTTTTTTTAGTTTTATTCATTTCAAACGGGCCGGATCCGGCCCGCGGGCCGTAGTTTGCCCACGGCTGTCTAGACTCAGTTTCTCAGCTGAGCTTCATTCTGTTGGGAGCATTTCCATCTTTAGTCTATGATTATTGGCTGGATGAATATTTCCATCTGGGAGACCTGAGAGCCCCTCACACTTTCCATGTCAGAAAACTTAGTGATCTGGTCCTTGCGGACCTGGTCCTCCTCCCATTTCTTCCTTTCCACTCAGGCTTGAAGCAGTGGTTGTCCCTGGCTCTGCCTCCCATCAGCCCGAGGTCTGCTTGTTTGACCTCCTCGAGAACCCTCACTGCTCTCCCCTCCATCCCAGGTGCTCAGGTCTCCTTACCTCCCCCAGGGACTGATGTTAGCACCGGCCTCGTCACCTCCGCTTCACTCTGGATGGGACCGCCAGGACTTCCTCCCACAGCCAAGTTCTGGTTTTCTCTTTTCTCTGCTCAGAATCCTTTAATGACTCTCCACTGCTCACTAACGGCATTTATAATGGGCTTGAATCTACCCGTTGTTTAATCCACCGCCTCTCAATACAGTCTTGGTCAAAAGAAACAATTGACTGTTTCTCTGACATCCCTCCAAGTTCCCTAACCCTGGCCTTACTCCTGCTGTTCTCTCCCTTATCCCTCCCCTGCCTCCGAAAATCCTACCCAACCTGCAAACCCCAGCTAAGATGCCGCTTCTCCAGGATGACTTCTAACTGCCTCCAACTATTTCCACTCCCAACAGCATCCCGATTCCTCTGTCACACTTACCGCATTCTGCATTCTTTCTTGCGTTCATTGTCTCAGGCTCCTAACTAGCTTATAGGCCACTTGAGAATAGGGGCTGTGTTCTGTTCACCTGTAATGCTGTATATAGTAGACACTCACCACTCTCTTTAAACTTTTGTTAAGCGGAGTTAAGTAGGTTTGTCCTTGTGAGTGTTCCTTTTAGCTCACGTAGCCCCTACAATAATTTTATAAAACTCTGGATTTCATTGCTAACTTGACATCTACTAATTTTTAGCACAAATGTAAGTATTTCAAAGGATGTCTTTTCTCTTGTATGCATGATTTATATATATTATTTAAACTTTGTAGTTGCATATTTAACTCATTTAATTTGTTGGATACCTGCCATATAATCTAACTGGCAAAGACACTATCTAACTTGGTATAGCCAGGCAAACAGCCAAATTACACACTGAATCAGAAAAAAAATCTTACTTTATTTTAAAATTCAAATAAATGTGGGCGCTAATTCTTAGCTACGAACCCTACCGGCGCTCCTGGACGGAAGCAGGCGTTGCCCACTTAGATGTTTCCTACTGGTGCGCTCTACTTTACTCTCCCTCGATTCTCCCTTAGGAGGGCTACCTTCTCCAACTGCCTCTTTGCTTAATGCCCTAAAGATTTCTCCACCTTGAGGTGATGTACCAGAGTGAAAAGCAGGACAGGTGATAGGTCCGTCTTTCTTCTCTACTGTCCAGGGTACTGTACTTGTATAGGGCAGGTGGGAATGGAAAACTGGCAGTCCACAGGTTTGAAATGCATAAAAATGGAAGTTATAGTTGCAGAAATGGGTTCTGGTTAGGCTGTTCCTGTCTGCGTGGTCCCTGCAAAGTCTCTGGGTACCACAAGAATGGCTGTCTCTCAGTGTGAAGGCAGCTGACCTGGGACAAAATCACAGAGGGGGAGAGGGGCTCATTTCCTTTTGCACCAACTTGTTAGGGTTTTAGAAAATTTGCCTGCCACCTCAGAAAGAAAGTCAAGGTTATTCTGTTGCTCAAAGGTTCCCAGCTTCTTCCAGGTGAAATCACTCTGTAAGAGGCAATTTCATCAGAAAAGATCTCATCAAACTCTTCAAAACAGATACGGCTCTCTGTAAACATGGCCAGCTCCCCCCGTCATGGCGGTGGACAGACTCCGGCTCTCATGGGGCCCCGGGTCGCCGAGCTGCCTGGGTGATATGCCACAAATGCCCAAGAAGGGGCCAGTTTAATTGTAGGATGTGGCTCCCTTGTTTATGCCCAAATGTTTACAAGTACAGCTATTATGACTACAGCTAGTTAGAATCATAATCTCTACACATTTATCTGGTGCCTTAAATGAACTAGACATGATGCAGAACTTACCATTAGACGTGGGACCCTGACTATTTTGAGAGTTGGAAAGCACGCTGGTGATTTCACAGGCATCCTGTCTGGCGCTATGGTTGTCTGACAAAGAAATCTCTGTTAATTCCAAACTCCTCAGCAGTTAGGTCATCTGATTTTGCTGTGAGTTTGGCCTAAAAAAAACAGCAGTATCAACAGGGCACGGGCAGATTCACCTTTGGGGAGCCCCAAGCTGACAGTTTGGGGGAGACTCGTTAAGAAAGAGAATATAAAATATAAAACAAGCTTCAGGGCTCCTGCAAGCTGCAGTTTCTTCAGCTTCACAGCGAATTCACTGCTGCTGCAGGAGCAGCAGTCGGCTTCTGGCGGAGTGCCTCACACTTAGAACACACGCTGTCAGCTATTCCAGGCACGTGTGAACCTCAAGGGCCACCGCTTTATGACTCTAGGGTCTGGAAGATCGACTGCTTAGAGCAGTGGTTCTCAACCTTCCTAATGCCATGACCCTTCAATACAGTTCCTCATGTTGTGGTGACCCAAAATTATTTTTGTTGCTACTTCATAACTGTAATTTTGCTACCGTTATGAATCGTAATGTAAATATCTGATATGCAGGATGTATTTTCATTGTTACAAATTGAACGTTATTAAAGCATAGTGATTAATCACAAAAACAATATGTAATTATATATGTGTTTTCTGATGGTCTTAGGCGACCCCTGTGAAAGGGTCGTTTGACCCCCAAAGGGGTCGCGACCCACAGGTTGAGAACCACTGGCTTAGAAGGTGAATCAGAGCCTGATGCAAGTGAGGCTTTCTCTGCGGAAAGCCTGGCTTTTGTTCCAAAACAGAAGCTGCAAATTGGTGGGCTGTGGGCCAGACTTGGGCCGCAGATGGTTCGTTGTAGTGTTTTGTCTTTTTGTTCAGTGTTTCTTAAAAATGTGAATTAAACTTGTCATACTTTAAAAACCATAACATTTCAAATAAAGAACGGATTTTTTTTTTCGTTTTCTTTCCTTTTTTTTTTTTCCTCTCTTGAGAAACTGAGAGATGGTTCCACAGTAGACTTGGACCTGACAAAATGACAGCTTGGCCCTGTCCCCACCTGGCTCTCCTCACTGTTTCGTATTTGCCTGCCTGACCTTGGAGACATTGATTCATGATAAGGCCCTTGCCCTGGCCAGGTGCCTCACTTGCCTTCGCCCTAGTCCTGCTCTGTCCCTGTCCTCATTGCTTTGGCCTCTGATTTGTAATCTTTTTTGATGTCTTAATGATTTTTCTTTTAGAATAGTAATTAGCTGTGCATTAATAGTTATACCCCGTTTTGTTAACTGCATTGTTTTGTAAATCTTTATTTTTTTTTCAGCTTGCACTTGGTCATTCTCTGATTAGTTCATAAAGAATATTTGTATTACAAATGTCTTAACTTTTGTGCTTAATTTTACACTTCATGTCAGCTTCTTCCTTTTTCTAATTTGATTCATTTTATTTTTTAAAAATTATATTGGAATGAAAAATAATAATTTTTTGGACTCTTAGGCCTCCTGTTGCCATCAGTCTTGACATGACTAGGATTGAGGCTGTCTCTTTGGATTGAAATCTCCTTGACGACAGGGTATCCATCATCTTAGAACTCTCCCTTCTCCCAGAGGCGCGTATTGTAGCACATGGCAAGAGGTACATTCGGCCGTTCATTTTGGACCTCTGCACTGCTGTTCACTACCTTCCGTTTAGGCTTCTGCATAAACTCCTTGGGATTTTTGTCTAAAAAAATTTCAGGAAAAAATGTGATGAAATTTATTGTTGATTAATAGCTTAAATCACTTTTTGAAAAAAGGCTCAGTATCAATCAATGTAGCAAGCAACAGAAACATACTGCCAGTCCATAAATGATGCAGTTGGCCGACAGGAAAATACCCACCAGATTATCTATAAGAAAACTCTCCATTTACTTGGGCGGAAAAAGTCAACAGTTTTCACCCCTTACAATTCTGCTCCACTTAGATTCAAGCTTCAGAGAAGTCCTGTTTGGGGCATTAAACGTAGACTTTTCAAAAAAAATCTGTGAAAACTGCAGTTTAAAAAAATTAAATTCTAGTAAGTATTTACTCAAATTAACACGCAGCCTATATAGTTGGAAAAAGAAAAGATTTTTGGATATATATTTTATTTGACAGTGTTTTAGAATATCATACAGTAAACAAGATTTCTGTAAAAGTTAATTTATCCATAGTGGTGCGTTTCATAAAAATAGTTGCTCACTTACAGTCTTTCTGTGACTATTAATACATGGAATTATATTTATAGAGGTACAGCTGTACAGGGTAAATTCACAGCTATCACTACACAGAGATATTATTTGGAATGGGATTTAGATGATGTGCTGTCTTCACAGGTTATGGATTACAGCTGCATAAAGCAATTACTGCACAAGTAGTAGCTGTGAACTGTGCAAATTAGAGTGTATGCACGCGTAATCTCAAAAAAACTTCTTTTATCCTTTTGTAACACGTGGAAAATAAATGTCAGAGGACAGTACCGGGACGTGCAGCTACACTACAGAAGCATTGTCCGAAACCAGATTCAATAAATTAATGGCAAACCAGACTGGATTTCTAGTCCAGGGGAGAAAGACTAATTGAGATTAAACCAAAAGTACTGTAAACTGCTACATGTGTTTGTGCTTTTGTTTATGATGGATGGGTTCCATTTTTGGAAATTGCTTTTACAAGCTGCAAAACTCTTTATTCGAGGCTTTCAACCATGTTTTCCTCTTGTCAAACAACTGAACTACTCCCAAGCCTGATGGAAATTAAATGGCTAGTGCTCGGGACACAGCAATTACAGACAGGGAAAGAGTCAACACAGGCCGGCTATTACCCGTGACCTTGTGTGCCGGACTGATCTCCCCGCTTCTCTTATTTGACTACGAGGGCAGGAAGGTGAGGCTTATTTGCATTGGAACTCCTGTAAGGGGCGGTACACAGGCAGAGTGAAGCCTCATTCATTCAGGGCACAATAAAGACAGACTAACCTCAGAGACATTTAGCTCTTAACTGTGTGTAGCTACAAATAAGTACCAAGGTGTGGATGGAAAGGGGCTATGTAATGAACCTGACAAGCTCAGGGGGCAACGTGGCAGACCTGACATGGGCTGTGACTAAAAGTAACCACACAGGATGGTTGGACCGTAAATTCCTGTTTCTCCTTTAATTCTAAAGGAATAACAAGAACCGGAAAACTGCCACTCTCCGCGGGATTCTCTTAATCCATGGAGACTTTGCTTCTGAGTATTTTTTCAAAAATTGGGCTCAAATAAATTCTTACAACATTTTTCTATAGGTTTGGAGGTTCTTTTGTCGACAGTGGAAACCTTCCCCACCCCCCCCGAAGAAATTTTATAGCAGCAGGGAAGAAAGGCAAGCCTTAAAATTTTACTGGGGGATCAACCATAGATCAATGAAGGTAAACAGAAACATCTAGAGCTTGTTAAAGAAATAAAATTTGGCAACCACCACCAGAACAAAAAGCAAAGCAAATGGAGATACAAGGAGAAAGAATAAGGAAAGAAAGATAAGCAGAAAGGAATGCTAAAAAGATTTATGTTCTTTAATGAAAATAAATTGGTCATAATAGCGATTTTTTTTTAAATATCAGGGATTCATCATAATCTGAGAAATATTGGAGAAGTACTTCGTCTCTGCTCTATGAAAGTGAAAATGAAGTCATGGAAAGAGGGTTTTTAAAAAAGACAATAATATAAGTGAAATACAACATCGCTGTCAAAGAAGCTACTACCTCTGCTAGCCTGAGACAATAGGAAAGCCTTTTCATACAGGAACTGCAGCGTTGCCAATCGTGGCTAAACAAATCGTGGTCCTTCAATGATAAAAATGCGTATTTTAGATGAAAACCAATTGAGATCTATGAGCTAAACTGCAGAATTCTGACTGACGGCGAACGGTTCCCTAGGATACAATTTTTAAAACCTTTTTTCTCTACTACTGAAAATGTACAGAAAGATGATTTGATCGCAGAAGTGGCAGTACAAATGGCATCATACCAATGAATTCACTAGATCTCTAACTCGCCCTGCGCTACGCAGGGAACGTCGCTGCTCACACCAGGGATGGGGGCCACGGGTGAGCCAGGGAAACGGCATGAGCGGACAGTTCCGAATGTTTCAAAGAAACCTTGTAACCCCTGTCTAGATATGTCAAGAACGATTTATTTACAACTCTTTAGATCAATTAAAAGATATACTCTTGTCTCAGCGTCAGCTTGCTCCGTGCAGTTTGAATTTTAAGGCGATATTCCAGTTTGTGATTGCTCTTAATCGGTCCAGTCTCTTGAATAGAAAGTTTGGATGACGTCCAGATCCTTCATGCAGTGGGGGGATATTTTTTCTTTCTTTCTTTCTTTTTAAACTAAAGCTACACTGCATTGTCTCTCCGTGATGCTCTTCACGTTGTTTTGGTTCTTCCATAGCTGCCCAAGCCCCCCCAGCGGAACCGGGGGCTTTAGGATCAGTTAGGTCTGCGCGTGGACGCCCCCAGGCCTCGGCGCGCGCGGATCGATGCGTGTGACAGTGACAATAAATTAAAACGCCCGCAGACGGACCCGGGGCGGGGCGGCGGGCGGGGGCTCATCTGCCCGCGGCCGAGGCGCCGGGTTGGAGGACCCCGGACAGCTTGTCGGAGCCCGGCACCTTCCAGGGCCCCGGCGCCACCGCCGCCTTGCGCGCAGGGGCGCCCCCCGGAGGCCGCGCGCCCGGCCGGGGTCCCGCGCGCGCGCCCGCCCGGCCCTCGGCCTCCCGCGCGCCGCCGCCGCCTCCCGGGCCCGCGAACCCAGGCGCCGCGCCCGGGCCTTCGCGGCGGCCGAGCTCGGGGCCCGTGGCGGCGGGGCCGGAGGGGCCCCGAGCCGCGTCCGCCGCCGCGCGCCCGGGCGCCCGGGCCTCCGAGGGGGGCCTGCCGGCCTCGGGCCGCCCCTGGCCGCCGGGCGCCTCCTCGAGCCTCGGCCGCGCGGCCCTCTGCGGGCTGGCCGAGCGCTCCCTCTGCGCCCCCGGGCGCTGCTTCTTCTGGCCGCCGGCCGCCAGCTCCTTTGGTTTCCTAACGTCGTGCTCCCTTTGGATCTCCCCAGTCGGGTCTGGGCTTCTCTGGTGGGAAGGGTCGGAGGGTGGGGCTGGATGCGATGGAGAGAATGGCGAGAGGACGTCCTCGAGGGGGGCGCCTACTTCCTGCAGACCTGCGGCGGCGGCAGCGGGACCGCTCCAGGCGCCGGGTTCGTCTGCGGGACACGAAGCACAGGCGTTAGGGCCGCGCCGCGCTCCCGCGACCCCTCTCCGCGCCGGGCGGCCGCAGCTCGCCAGGGGCGACTGCCTGCGAGGGCCCCCGCCCCCGCCCCCGCCACCCCCACCCTCGCTGCCAGGAGGGAAGCCCGCCGCACCCCCGAGCTCAGTGTCCCGCCGCCCTCCGTCACCCGGCCCCGGCCCTTGGGGATGGAGGAGGGGCCGCTGCCGAGCCCGGGCCTCCTCCATCCCTGCGCCTCGGCCCCTGCGAACTTGGCCCTGGGTGTCTGCGGGTCTGACAGTCCTGCCTGTGTATCTGACTGGGCAGTTCTTGAACCTGGGGAAGGTGTGAACAAGACAGAGTCCTCGTGGCCAGACCCAGAGCTTCCGGGAGGACGGGGCCCAGGCATTTCTCTGCCTTTTTAACAGCATCCAGATGGTTCTGAAGGTGGTCCAAGAGCCAAGCTTTGAATAACGCTGGTCTGAGTTCTCCGGGAAAAGTTAGGAGAGTGACTTTCTCGACCATTAGGTGTCACTCAAAGCATAATTCTTGGCGACCATCAGATAGCCTCCGAATTTGGATATATTCATCTAAAAACATTCATTGTTGCCTTTTGGAAACCATCGTCCTTCATTCTTTTCAGTAGTTGTAACATTATATAAGTCCTGGCACCAAGATAATGGATTCTTTCTAGGAAGCCTAGTTTCAACATTTATTTGGGATTTAAGATCTACTTTAAGAAAGGATTTGAGATAATTTGCAACAATGAAACACATACAAAATAGAATGATAAAAAATTAGAAATGGCTTGTTTTAAAAAAAATGCAACCACTGTTCAGAAGCCAAGTAGAAGGAGAACAGATGTATTAGGAATCTGAGAGGAGTTAGTCACTGCTATGAGCAGTAACATTACCCTTGAGTTTCTGGCCACTAATGCAAAATTAAAGCAGAGAAATCCAATCCAGTGAACCCTCAATATTTGTAAGGCATATGTCCTAAGACCTTTCGAAATCCTCAAATTTGGGGATGTCATTCTAGAGTGTAACTTTTCTCCATAGAATTGGTATATGGTCATCAGTGGGGGACAAAGAAGCCACATTGATATCTGACTGCTGAGTGGTGGCCGGGCACCTTCACTAGCTGTGAGATTCAGTCCCATACACCAGCCTCAGTGCATATGATTCAAATTCCTGCTGCTGTAACACTTTGTGCATACTCAGTCCATGAATGTCAAGGGGCTCCTTTGTTTAAGTTGAGGATTCTTATCTGGTACCTTTGATGCTGATTTATAAAGAGAGGAGGAGAGAAAGAGGGCAGAATAGTTCCACTAATCCTGGTCACCTGTAGAATAGCAAATCGGTTGTAACAAAGTTTCTCCTTTGATGTGAAATTTGATTGGAGTATTTAGGGCACAGGGTTCTTTTCCTTCTCTCCATAGACTGATATCAATTATTATGTTCACATAGTGAGTTAAAAGTCCTAGAGAAGCGTCAGTAGAGCTGGAATCTAATCCTGCCTCTGGCATTCACCACAGATGTGGTTTTAGACCAACTGCTCCATCTCTCAGAACCCCCCGTTCTCCCTTTGGAAGGCGGGGATAAAATGTCTACCTCACAGAGGTGAGACGTGCACCTTGCAATGGGAGGATTATAACAAGTGTTTAGATCAGGGGTCCTCAAACTTTTTAAACAGGGGGCCAGTTCACTGTCCCTCAGACCGTTGGAGGGCCGGACTATAGTTTAAAAAAAAAACTATGAACAAATTCCTATGCACACTGCACATACCTTATTTTGAAGTAAAAAAACAAAATGGGAACAAATACATATTTGTATTTGCATGTGGCCCGCGGGCCGTAGTTTGAGGACCCCTGGTTTAGATAGTTGAGTCAGATTTTTCTCCCGTGCCCCAGTGGCTATCTACATACAGACTGGACCACATTAACTAGCATATGTCTGGGGAGGTTTTGAATAAGTGCAGCAAGTCAGCCACTCCCATATGCTGTGATTCTTTGGGCTCTACATCAGGCATCCTGGGTTACCTCAAGGAATATTCTGAAATCCTCAAATGGGAATTGGAGTATATTCTGCATCTTGTTGAGTTAGAATTTTAAAATCAAACTAACAAATGATACCTGGGGGCAATTCCACCAAGAAAGGAAGATACTGCCTGAAAGAGTTAAAACTGGTGTTCCAAAGGCCTAACTAGAGGACAATGTTAATCTCTAACTTGGACCATGGGAATGATACTTCAAATTTTTATAGCTCTTTCCCCATCATTACATCACACACACTGGAGTCAATTAGCTGGCCTCAAATTACTTCTGAGATACGGGGTGGTTGCGATTATTCACCCCATTTCCTGAAGGAGGAACTGAAGCAGAGAGAAGTTAAACTTGACCAAGATTACAAAATGGGTAAAGCCAAGAGTGAAATGTCTGGTTTCTTTATCCTTGTAACTTACTGAGAAAATTTCCCTAAGGTGTAGCCTTGCAAATAGGATCAAAGCATGTGAAATGCACATGCCCAGCCAGTGGCCACTGCTGACCAACAGGATCTAGATCCAATAATGAACAGAATACTTAGCATTTACTTCTGAACAACTTACGGCGGTAAACTAGAAGGTGAAAGTTTTCAAAATACAAAAATATAAAAGAATCCCTCTTATAAAAAATTTCTGAAGTGTTTGTTTACAGATTATTAAATGCTTAATGAGAGAAACTTAAAGCTAAAATGTGCTAAGCTGCTACTGATTAAGAATATTAGTCAGAAATTAAAATGAACTAGATCACCGAGTAAAAGATGTAAAAGATGGATATATATATATGTGGCTTAATAGTTGTGGGAAGCTACCACTTGCCCATACTGTCACGAGAGTGCACCAAGGAACGCAGAAGGCCGATGGACCTTGGGCTTTAGCAGGTCCGATGTTATGCACCGATTGTTGAGATAGTGGTGGCTCAAGGCAATTCCCTAACCTGATAATCCTTTTACTGTTTACCAAACTTTACCTTTGATATGCCTGTATGCATTGCTAAAGGGCAAATGTGTATTCAAGTAAATAAAAGGTGGGTCAGGCCAGAGGTGGGTGTGTCTCTTCAAGAAAGAGGCTCCTGCACTGACCGGTTTGGCTCAGTGGATAGAGCGTCGGCCTGCAGACTCAAGGGTCCTGGGTTCGATTCCAGTCAGGGGCATGTGCCTTGGTTGCGGGCACATGCCCAGTGCAGGGTGTGCAGGAGGCAGCTGATTGATGTTTCTCTCTCATTGATGTTTCTAACTCTATCCTTCTCCCTTCCTCTCTGTAAAAACTCAATAAAATATATTTAAAAAAAAGAAAAGAAAAAGAAAGAGGCTCCCCCTGGCCCCCAGTGCCTCCTAAATTAATATTTCTTGTATAGTATTTTCACTTGTGCGTCGGCCCCTCCTTCAGATCCTGAACCCCGCCATGAAGGTCGTGGCAAATAGTTTTCATTTTGGGGGACAAGAATTCCCCAGTTCAGAGCTCTACATGCAGCACCTGCACCAGACTGAGCCCACAAAGGCCCATCAAGCACCAGGGACAGGCGGCAGGCAGCCCCTTCCTCACCTGCCGTGCCACCTGCCTCATCAAGGTGACAAACGGTGGTGGTCAGGAAGAGGCCTTGGCTAACGTGTCAAACTCCAGTTTTCATGAAATCTTGACACACAATAACCAGAGGAATTAATCACAGTTACTTCTCATTTCTTTAAACCTTCTCTCTCTCTCTCTCTTTCTCTTTTTTTCTTTCTCCCTCCCTCCTTCTCTCCTTTCGTCTTCCTCCCTTTCTATTTTTTCTTGAACCGGACCACTGGCTAATGCGTATGATCATGTTCATATATGAAGTCACTGTACAGGACAAGTTCCACACATCCTCCCTGTCTGAGATAGTCTAACTAGAATTAAAACAGACACATCCTGGAAAGACGAAATCAGCCACTTGGGCCTGTTGGGAATTCTGCAGCTCCTTTGTCCAAACAAAGTCCCCAGGCCCAATAGTTGAAATCAGGAAGGAAAAAGCCTTTTATTCCAAACTGTCTTTCTTCTCCCACACCCACCCCTGGGTGAACCTGCTCTAGTCAAGGTCACCGACGATCTTTCTGTTGTCAAATCCAGAGGACATGGCTCTGTGTTCATCTCAGCGTTTTATCTGACCTCACGTCACATAGCTGACCACTCCCAGAAGCAAGCTGGACTCCGGCTGCCATGACACTCCACTCTCCTGCTCTTTGTCCTGCTGCTCTGGCAGTTCCTCTTCTTTTACCTGGCCTCTGGTGCTGGCCTTCCTCAGGGCTTGGTCTTACATCATTTTCTTTCCTAGTGGTCTCTCCTAGGTGTTCCCATCTATTCATGTAGCTTTTATACAACAACAATAGTCCTAAATGTTCCTGCTAAGCTCTATGCGACCAGCTCTGGGCTGCTATGTCCATCTGTCTACTTGATTCCTCCACTCAAATACATGATCATCTTCTCTTTAACAAGTCCAAAATAGAAACATTTGCTTCCTGAACTTATTTTTCACTCTTTCCTTATTTCCCCATCCTGATGAATTGCACAACCATCATTTGGAGTCATCCTTGATTCTTTTTCCTCCATCACCTCACAAATACAATCCATCTGCAGGTCATATTAGTCATATCTTCAAATATACACAGACTCTGTCAACTTCTGTTCACCTTCACCTTCACCACCCTAGTTCAAGATACAGGGCAGTTCCTGGAAGACTGGGACCAGTGTGGACTGCCCAAGAACCCTTAAAAGAAGGCAACAGTGTGGATGGACATCTTTCATTAACCCTTGGAGATATTCTTTTTTTCCTCCAGGATTTTTTTCAAATTATATTTTATTTTTATTTATTTGTTTAGAGAGAAAGAGAGAGAGAGAGAGAGAGAGAGAGAGAGAGAGAGAGAGAGAGAGGAAGGGAGAGTGAAAGAGAGAAACATCATTTTATTGTTCCACTTAGTTATGCATTCATTGGTTGATGCTTGTATGTGCCCTGCCCAGGAATTAAACCTGCAACCTTGATGCATCAGGATAACACTCTAACCAATGGAGTTAGAGTGCTCCAGCCTCAGTTACTAGATTGTAAGCTTCATGCCAGCAGTGGCCACACTGGTCTTGTTTATCACAGTGGACTTAATACCTAGCAGACTGTTTGACACAAGAATAAGTGCTCAATGAATACTTGATGAACAAGTAAATCCTTCCACAAATAGAAATGGAAGACTTGAATCCAAATGCCTACTTGAGGGATACTTCAGAGAAAAGATCTTTATTTAAAAAATAATCTGCCCCAAACAGTTTGGATGTCTCTGAGAACATTGACTGAATAATATATAATTATATATTAGTATATATGTACACAAATTACACACACACACACACACACACACACATTATCTTTGAGTTAAAAGACTATTTCTTAAATTATGGGAACCCAGAGTACTGAAAAATAAATCTCTTTCACTTCATATATGCCTTAGATAAAAAACAAAAATAGCTCATCTATTAGGTTTTAACATCTCGTTTATTTTGTGGAATATAACCCAAGTGACAGTGACCAGAGAGGTGACCCGCTAGGAATAAACTGCTTATTGCAGACCTGCATTATTGGTTTCCCCAGCAAAAATGGTGCAGAAAAGGAAAACATAAATAGAGGAAGAATTAGTTAATTTTATCCGGTGCTGATGGTAAGGAAGACCCCTCGGAAGGGAGCCAGGGATTGTCTCCGGGGAAAGGGGTCCTGTCACCTGATAGCCGTAGGCTTCCAGCTTGGGCCTAACATCCCCCAGTCCCTGAATAAGGGCTACCACACTGCTTGCTTTCTCTCCATCCAGTGCTTTGGATTAGAGTGTTGGGGAAGGTAATACTAATACTGCCACCATTGGTTGTACTAATAATGGCAACAGCTAACCTTGATTGAGGTGATTATTGGGAACTCTTCTAAGCTTTTGAAATGTATTTACTCACAAGAAAATGTGCACATTTTACAGAAGAGGTTAAGTCACTTGTCTAAGGCGGCATAGCTGGTAGGTAATGGGGCCGGGTTGCTGAATGGCTTTCTGATGCACTACCACTGGACTCCTTGCTCTCCGCGGTTCTGATTGAGAAATGGGACTCATCTCTTCTTCTGGGCTCTGACAAAAACCTCTGTCTTGCATTGGGCGGTGTGGCTCCGTGGATAGCAGAACAAAGGGTCCCGGGTTTGATTCCGGTCAAGGGCATGTACCTTGGTTGCAGGCTCCTCCCTGGCCCAGGCCCTGGTTGGGGCTTGTGCAGCAGGCAACCAATCAATGTGTTTCTCTCACATCCATGTTTCTCTCTGTCTTCCCCTCTCTCTTCCCCTCTCTCTAAAAATCAATGGAAAGATATCCTCGGGTGAGGATTAACCAAAACAAACAAAAAAAACCCTAACCTCCATCTAAAGTGATGGTCATTACAGATGTGTCCTTATCCCCCCATTGCCCCCGCACCCCTCCACTCAGGCCCTCACCCCCCTGTTGTCTGTGTCCATTGGTTAGGCTTATATGCATGCATACAAGTCCTTTACCTTAATCAATAAAGAAATTAAAAAAAATAAAGTGATGGTCAGAGGCTGATCCATTGTTATTCCAAATGGAAACTCTGAAATGCTGTTTGTGTTTGAATATTGGACGCAGAAATATAGTTGCCATAGTGAAGGTGCTGATTGGTGAAAATGCTGGAAGTATGCGCTGGACTCAGAGAAGAAAAAATTAGATTTGTCAAGGGTAGGGATAAAACTAGGAACTTTAAATATATCCCTCTGAGTGTCATACCTTGAGTCTGGATTGAATTGAAAATACTCATACTAGATATTGGAAACAATGAATCAGTTTGAGACATAAATACTTTTACTGCTCAAAATTATTCTGCAAAGAGATTCATTTTGGTGTTCTTTTTTTGTTTTAAAATATATTTTTATTGATTTCAGAGAGGAAAGGGGGGAGGGAGATAGAAACATCTATGATGAGAGAGAATCATTGATCGGCTGCCTCCTGCATGCCTCCTACTGGGGGTCGAGCTCGCAACCCGGGCACGTGCCCTTGACTGGACCCTTCAATCCTCAGACTGACGCTCTATCCACGGAGCAAAACCAGCTAGGGCAAATGTTACTTCTTCTTTTTTTAAAACTTTCCTGTTGCAAACTACAGTTGGCTGGGTTAGAGAATATTGATGTGGTAGCATTGAAATATATTTTCTTCTAATTTAGAATATTATGAGAAAATATAAGAATAATTATAGTAGATCAAAGGACAGTAATATGCAGTCATTTGGTGCTCCAAAAATATCTTTTAAGGATGTGTTCAAACCATAATGGCTCATTTGGATCTATTCAACCATCACTAAGGTGAGTGCTTTTTTGTAACAAAACACAAATAAGAAAAATGTGCATTTAAAAATTTCAGAACAAATTTTTTTACTTTGCTTCTGCTCTTTCTCAAGCTTTGTTTCCAGCCTGGAGGCATTATTAATGGCCTGTAAGCATGCATTTGCTTCACTTTTATTACTGGAGAGATGCAAACTAGGTGTTATAAACATAAATAACTTCAAAAATTGTGACCATATTTGCTTAGTGATGCTCACAGTCATCATACTCATCATGAAAATATAAGCAGGATGCCGCCGTGTCCCTGGGCAGACGTTCACTATTTCCATGGCTGAAAAGTGCATCTCAGGGCTAGAGGGCTGTTAATGGAGCTACCAAGGCACCACATATATCAGGAACTGTGCCATGCGTGTCATATACATTATCTTTTCATCCTCGGGACAGTTCTAAGAAGTAGGGTGCTGTTATCCCCATTTCACAGATGAGGAAACCGAGGCTTAGATAAAATTAAACCATTTGCCAGGACTGCTGGGCTCAAGCCCAAACCACTATGCTATTCTGTGCTTTCTAAACTTTTCCACATCAGAACACGCATAGAAAAAGATAATGTTTAGGCAGTGCACTGGAGTAAACACGAAAATGGTCAAGCCCTTCATGTTTGTGTGTGTGTGGCGGGGGTCGGGTGGGGGTTGGTGGGGGATCCAAATCCTCACTCCCAGTGGCTCTTTAGGCCATTTCTCAGGAGCCCTGATGCTCTAACAGAACAGTTTTAAAGGCACTGCATGAAGAAGTGGTTTCTCTAAAAGCCTTCATTCAAATGCAAACATACCGCCCAGGAGTTGGGAAGAGGGGAAAGTCCGGGAAGATTTAACAGATTTTTCTCTCTCAGTATCACCAGTCGGGAGTTGGACTCCAGAGAAGGGGGATGGAGCACAGGGAAGTCTCACTGCAGGAAGGGGCTGGAAATGGGTGTCGGACAGACAGAAGGACAGACTTCACCTTTCCATCGCTTTGCCTGTGCTGGCTTAGTCACCTGGAGCCTTGGTAGACAGTTTACCGTCCTGCCGAGTAGAGAGTGGTCCTGTTTGTCTTTGGGAAGAAGAAGTCAGTGCCTGGTGGAGGCAAGAGCGTCCACAGCAAGCCTTGGCCTCTCTCTGGTACTGCCACTTGTGGTGAGCGTGGGCAAGCCATTTAACCATTTTTCAGGGATATTGAACATTGAGAATTGGGAATAATATCTGCCCTGCTTCCCTCCCAGAGTTGTGATGATCAAATAAAATAATACATATGAATACCTATATACACATCAGCCATTAAGTTAACAGTTTGAACTTAATTTTTAAAATGGGCCAAAGATTTGGATTATCATTTCACCAAAGATGACATATGAAATAGAAAGATGCTCAACATCATTAATAGCAAAATGCAAATCAAGACTGAGGTACCACTACGATACATCTACGAATATGGCTAAAGTAAAACAACAACAACAACAACAAACACACACGCACGCACACACACGCACACACAAAAACACAACAAGACTTGAAAAAAATGGCAAGGACGTGGAGCTACTGGAACTCTCACATGTTTTCATTGGGAATGAGAAGTGGAACAGCCACTTTAGAAAAAGAGTTTGGCAGTTTCTTAAAAGGTTCAACATTGAGTTATCACACAACCCAGCAATCCCATTCTCAGGTATCTACACAAGTGACATTAAAAATCATGTTCACACAAAAACTTGAATGTGAATTTTTATAGTGGCTTTATCCTCATTCACCAAAACCTGAAAACAACTCAAATGCCCACGTGGTGAATGGACAAGCACACGGCCAACAACATGAGGGAATCGCAGATGCACTGTGCTAAGTGAAGGGAGTCACATTCAAAAGGTTACAAGCTGTTCGCTTCTCTTTATGCGACTTCCTCAGATCGCCAAAACTAACGGGGCAGAAAACTGATTAGTGGTCTCCAGGGGTTGGAGTGGGAGGAGGCTTGACCGCCATGGAGAGTGAGAGAATTTGGGGGATTATGGGATTGTTCTGTATCTTCATTATGGCGGTGATAATATAACTGTATGGGTTTTTCAAAACTGGTTGAATTGTACACTATAAAGGGTGAATTTTACTGTACATAAATTATACCTCAATTTTTCAAAATTAAGAGGGCTGAAACTGTTTTTAAGCCTGGTGCAAAGAAGTCTTTTTTAAATTGGTTACACCTTTTGCAAATAATATTCCACCACTAGTTTGCTTAGTAACCTCTCTGTCTCCTCACCACTGGACTAAAAAGATTCTCAGCCCATTGAAACTGATCATGAATTCAGAGTTCACAGAGTTAGCAGACTCTGCATTAAAGAAGTTTTACTTTAATCATTAGAAGGCATCTTTAATCTCAAAGCTTTTCTAGAATGGCGTTCTTCATCTCTGAAATACAGCCCTGTCTTCAATGGCAGAGAGCAGAAATAATCAATCATAAGGTTCATATTTCATGGGAGAAGGGATGAAACTGCTAATAGCCACCTCTTGCCAAAGATGGAAGAAGTGGGAATCAGCCACTCAGGAGGCTAAATCTGTTCCTCTGTGGTACCCAAACAAGATCTTCATGATCCCTTCATCAGCCTCTGGAAGCCATCCATGGGCAAGATGCAGGCCTAAGATTAATTCACTTCCAAACTGAGGCCCACAGTGACGTGCAACTATATTCCCATCAGTATGTTCCCAGGGAACAAAGTCCCCTTTTGACAACCTGGCTGTTTAAAAGCAAATAAATTAGTGGAAGCAGAGCTCTTGTGCCTGGAGCCATCCAATTTTGCTGTTATCATCTTTCATCAAGGTTATCCTTAGACAATATTTTTTTCTGTATCCAATTTTACTTTTCCAAACACTGTCCTCTTATTAATTTCTCCCTCTATACTGGAACCCAGTAGACAGATGCTCTATCCACTCTACCCCCCTCCTTGAAATATAATTTACTTCTGATAACAAAACACAGGGAGCAAGCAGCAAAGGCAATGCCAGTGACCCCTGGTTGCAGGTTTTCCCAGACTGTGTGCATCGACGAATACTGTGTCCCCCACCAGACTCAGACTGCCCACAGCATTCCCCACATCCCAACAGCTGCAGAGTA
The DNA here is from genome assembly GCF_028538775.1 of Myotis yumanensis. Lineage (NCBI taxonomy): Eukaryota > Metazoa > Chordata > Mammalia > Chiroptera > Vespertilionidae > Myotis > Myotis yumanensis. The sequence continues at coordinate 69,118,997 of NW_027223760.1, read as the reverse complement.
CAGTATATGAACAGGTGGGAAGCAGAGGCCTCGCCAATGACAATTTCCTAGCTCACTTTTGCAAATACTGAAGCTGAAGTAACTGGTTGTTCCTATTATTGATTTTCTGAAACTCTCCACATACAAGTAAGACATAGATAAAGTATGGCTGCATAGCTCTTAGAGAGATTTAAAGTAGCCTTTTAAAGAAAGACTTTTCTCCACACCTTCTTTGGCCGCTAGCGACATGAAAGCAAGGAGATGTGTGCATTGCTAGTCATATCTTCTTTCACCAAAACTGGACCGCATCGTACCACACATGCCAGGGATCTAGTGGTTGTGTGACATCTTACAGAAGTCTCAAAACTCACGTGGTTTAACAGTGACAATGGAATAGGAATTATCCTTGCCTTTATAAGTGAGTTAACATATTGGTTCACACATGAATGAGTGAGAATAATTTTATTTTAAATGTAATTTATTGTTTTAGATATGCAAGTCAATGCCTATAAAAGTGAGGTTGAGCAATCAAAAATAGAAAGAAAGAAAGAAAGAAAGAAAGAAAGAAAGAAAGAAAGAAAGAAAGAAAGGAAGAAAGGCCTTTCTTAAACTGGAGCAATGACTAAGGCCCTATCTGTGTCCCCAGTCTTCTCCGCCCCAGGCTGCCTGCAGCACGTGGATGGCTACCCTTGGGTCCCCACATCCCAGGTGGTGATGGAGGGAGGGCAGGCCAAGCCAAGCATGAGGAATACCCAGTGTTTACTGTGTTCGATCCTGGCCCTTGAGGATCTCTATGTATTGATCTTTTCTCCATGTTCTTTTTGGCCTGTTTCTATAGCCTCAAGAGCTGTTCTTCCTTCCTGGAGTCAATCTTGGCCTTCTCCTTCCTCTTCCCTTCCAGGGTGGCTGTTGCCTCCTGGATATGTTTATTGATTTTTAGAGAGAGAGGAAGGAAGAGACAGAGAGAAACATCAATCAGTTGCCTCCTGCAGGCACCCTGACTGGGGAACGAACCTGCAACCTCAGCATGTACCCTGAATGGGACTAGAACCTTCAACCTTTTTGGTGTATGAGACGATGCTCCAACCAATTGAGCTACCTGGCCAGCATGCTGCCTTGCATAGGATGGACTGCAGTTGGAATCAAGAAAACCAGCCAGGAGGCTATTGAGATCTCCCAGGCAAGACCTCATGGTGGCTTGGACTGGGGACGTCATGGTGGAGGTGGTGAGAGGGGCTGGATTTAGGATATATTTCTGACACACTAGATTGGACCTGTTGATGGATGCATATAGGGTGTGAGGGAAAGAGAATAGTCAAGGAAGATCCAAGGCTTTCTTTTATATTTACTGATAAGAAAATGTACTGACCTTTGCTAGGCACGAGAGATGTAAAGATGAAGAAACAACTGTACCTACAAGGAACCTATTAGTGTGCTAGAGGCCTGGTGCACTAAATTCATGCACTTGGGGGGTTGCCTCAGCCTGGCCCGTGCCCTCTCACAGTCTGGGAACCCTCGGGAGATGTCCGACACCAGAGTGTCATGTTTCTTGATTCGTTATCAAGAAATGAAATTTCTTTTATCTTATTGGTATCAGCAAGCAGAAACATGGTCACTCTTAGGACAGAGAAATGCTATTAATCTGTGGTTAATTAATATTTATTAAGCATTTGCGCTGTGCCAGACACTATGTTAACTGCTGGGAATCCAGCATAAACAAGACGATTTGTGGAGCTTGTTAGAGGTGGTAAATATAGGACGAGTGATTTCAAATGTGATGTATCATCAGAACAGTGAGAGAAAGTAAAGGGTGCTACAGAAGCACTTAATGAAGTGTTAACCTCTTTTAGGGATTCAGAGAGGCCTCCTTAAGAAAATGGTCTTTAAGCTAAAATGAGACTAATTATAATTTTATTACCAGCAGCATTATTATCTATTTCTTCAGTAATTAGCCTTTCTTTCAAGTGGTTGCTTCTCTGTCTCTCTTCTGCCTTGAATCATGTCCAGCTCTTGCCTACCTTGAAAAGACAAAACCCCCAAGTCTTTCACTTTTATACATCCCCAAAACTAAGCTTTTCATTATTTTCCAGAATTAGAAATTCTAACTTCCTTGCAGTCATATATTCACATACGCATTCACTTGTTCAAGGTCTGTACTCTGTGTAGGGTATTTGAGGGGACTCTAAATACGTTGCCGCGGCTGAAGCAGAATGTGAGGAGTAGAGTGACAGGACATGAAGGGATGACGAGTTTCTTCATTTGCAGGAGATGCCGAGGACTGTGGAGCCCGTTCTGCAGGTGTGGGAGAACCGCTGGAGGGTTTGAGCCTAACTGTAATACCAGCATTCATGAACACTAGAGATGGGAAAGACAACTGAAATCTAGAGTTCAGGCAGTGCAGGTTTAAATCCTACTTTACTACTGAACCGCTGTGTGGCTTTGGGCAAATTATTCGATTTCTCTGAGCCTACATGGTATAATATCTACCTTAGACATCTGTTATGAAAATTAAAATTACCCAAAGTCTTGTAAAAGTTAAAAAAAACCTAGTACAGTTTTTCACATATAGTAGGCATTTGTAAATCATCCTATCTAATAATAGACAAACATGGTAATTGACCGTACCTTTGTTATGCCTCCCATCGGCTAATCAGCACAATATGCAAATTAACCGCCAGCAAAGATGACGGCTAATTTGCATACTGCAGACAGGGCGGGACAGCGCCATCCCGCCTGCCCTGCTGCCATCTGGGCCTGCTATCTGCAACCCGGGGCGGCGGGCATCTGTGTGCGACCTGACCCGGGGTGGCTGGGCAGTGCAGCAGCGATTGGTGAGCCTGCCCGGCCTCCATCTGGGCATCCCGTGTGCGACCTGACCCGGGGTGGCCAGGCGAGGCAGCAATGATCGGCCGGCCCGCCCGGGTGTCCCGTGTGCCACCTGCCATGTGCAAGACCCGGGACGGCGCCCCAACCCCCGGATCGGCCCTGCTGTGTGTGCAGGGAGGCAAGGCAGGCACCAAGGCCTAAGCCAGCAGGTGGTTATCTCCCTAGGGATCCCGGACTCTGAGAGGGCACAAGTGGGGCTGAGGGACACCCCACCCCCCTCCCCCGCCAGTGCACAAATTTTTGTGCACTGGGCCTCTAGTAATTATAATAGTAAAAACAGCTAACATTTGCTAGACACTTCATATTTATACTAAATGCTGTGCACACATTCTGTCATTCAAATTTCACAACAAACTTATGAGATAGATAGAGGGATGAATAGTAATGGATCCTGGTGAGTCCCCTACCTGGACAGTCCACCTGAGAAGGGACCAGAGCCCATGAGGTATCGAGATCAAAGCGCTGTCCCACAGGCAAGCAGGGCTGCAGCCAACACAAGCCTGGAGCATAGGGCAGCCTGAGGCCCAGCTGGGACCCCAGGCCTCTCTCTGAACTTAGGACCCTGGGGCTACCTGGCTCTTAGCTCCAACTGCACAGTCCTGGTTACTGCATGCATTTTCCCCACCAGGCAGCTGAGGATGCTGAGAAACTTTACTTCTTATCCATGGGGCTGTGACAGCCTCCTGTATCTCCCTGCTTTGATAATAAAGAACAAATAATGATCCTGTTTGAAACCATCTGAGCCCTCATCCGAGTTCATGCTGTTGTTCCCAAGGTGTGTGTGTTGGGGGAGGAGTGGAGTGGGAAGGCGGGGGAAAGGCAGGAGCCAGCTGAAGACAGAGGTGGTCTGGGGTGGGCAATGGGGGGAAGCGGAGGTTGTGAGTTTGTCTTACTTTATTTTTTACATGTTTTTACTAATTTTTAGAGAGAGAAGGGAGAGGGATAGAGAGATAGAAACATGGATGAGAGAGAAACATCATTGATTGGCTGCCTCCCGCATGTCCTACCACTGGGGACTGAGCCTGTAATCCAGGCATGTGCCCTGACCAGGAGTTGAACCGGTGACCTCTAGGTTCCTGGGTTGCTGCTCACCCGCTGAGTCACACCTGCTGGGTGCCTTTAGAGAGGAGAATTTTGGCTGGGTTTGCACAAAGGCTGCCTATGAATTTTTATTTCTGCAAACAAAGTCTCAGACCTTCCTAGGAACAAACTGACGGGTATCCATTTCTGTAGCATTCGAATTACACATAATGGCTGATTTCACGCAGGTTTAATTTCATTTTAGCAAAAGGTAGGAAATTTTATTGGAGTCACTTCTTCAGAAATAAAACTGAACCGAGAAGAAAGACCTGACACTATTTGGCTATCACTGTGGATGGTGGTCTACCGGGGCCTTGATTTCTACAGGTCTGTGCACTTGTAGGAAAACCCCAATGTGTCAGCAGGCCCTGCCAAGTGCCAGTGCTGCGGTCGAGGTGAGGGACCGGGGACAGGCAGGGAGCCAAAGGCCGGCATGGGGAGCGGATATTGGCAGCTGAGAGCAGAGGGGGCCTGTGAATTGTTGGCAGTGATGCAAGACTCCGATCTGAGGGCCAGACGTGTGCAGCAGGCTCCCTTCTGCTCAACACACATTTGCTGAAGAAGCAGGAACTGGTTCCTGGGCCTGCGCACATTTGTAGCCTAAACACTTTGGCCCCTTGTCGCTTCACATAAGTAGACCCTGCAGCTCCAGGGTCGTCTCTCCAGAGACCTCTCTCACCAGCTTGTCAGAAGTGATTATTTTCTATTTCAGCTCCTTTGCGTCTTTCATAGCATTTACTACCATTTATTTGTGTCTCTCTTCCTAGAACATAAATTCTTTGAGACAGGGGCTGTGATCTGCCTGGTTCACTGTTGCAACTTCAGTCTCTAACACAGTGCCGGGCACGTACTAAGTGTTCAATAAATATCGTAGAAAGTAGAAAGAAGAACGAATAGATCAGTCAGAGATCTCGCATTCTCCTTTCTTGAAAGTGGAACTGCAGCCCTAACTGGTTTGGCTCAGTGGATAGAGCCTCGGCCTGCGGACTGAAGGGTCCCAGGTTCGATTCCGGGCATGTACCTTGGTTGCGGGCACATCCTCAGTAGGGGGTGTGCAGGAGGCAGCTGATTGATGTTTCTCTCTCGTCGATGTTTCTAACTCTCTATCCCTCTCCCTTCCTCTCTGTGAAAAATCAATAAAATATATTAAAAAAGAAAGAAAGAAAGTGGAACTGCAGCCAACCTTAATAATTTAGAGAAGTGTGGAGAGACCTGGTCTATTTGAAATATATGCACCCCTGTATGTATCTGTCTGTATCAATATGTGACATCACTGGATGTTATAAAACTCTTAGATTTTATGAAAAACATTAAGGTTATTATACACAATCAAAATTTGCAGAGAAAAAATTTGTATGAATTCGTAAAACCTTGCCATTTATATTGTTATGCATGGACCACCCCAGGCCCACTGAGTCAGAATTAGCATTTTAACAAGTTCCCCAATTTGAGAAATGGCTCTAAAAGACTCACAATGTAGCCCTAGCTGGTTTGGCTCAGTGGATAAACTGTCGGCCTGCGGACTGAGGGGTCCCAGGTTCAATTCCGGCCAAGGGCACATGCCCAGGTTGTGGGCTCGATCCCCAGTAGGGGGAGTGCAGGAAGCAGCCGATCAATGATTCTCTCTCATTGATGTTTCTATCTCTTCCTCGCCCTTCCTCTCTGAAATCAATAAAGATAAATATTTAAAAAATAAAAAAATAAAAAAGACTCACAATGTAGCCTGTGAGATCATTTTGTGAACTCTAGGGGGCAGTTTACTCAGGTTGAGGAAAGAACAGCTTTGCAGTACACTGACCTGACTAGTTCCAGGGAGAATAAGAAAATCTGTGCTTCACAGGTCGACTTTTGTTTTTAAAACCTAAAGAAAGACTGCTGGTTAGTTAAGTTGGTGGGCATTTTAACCAAGCATTACTCATTGCTGGCAAAGTTAACACCATGGACCCTTTCAGAATTTCATTCAGGACAGGATTGTCACTACCTACCCCTCGTCTACCTCAGGTATGACTGGAGAGAAGGTATCTCAATGATGTTAGTAGATAGTGCTTTTTAGCTTTTCAAATAATTCTAATAGTTATTACTCACATACTATAGAAATTTAAAAAAAGGTAGTTAGTTAGCTATTGTTATAAAGGACAACAAGGAGCCTGTTTATCCTGTTAACACCTCGCTCCTTTTCCTGGCAACAAAACACCCTGAGGGAAGAATGAAAATGATGAGGGGCTCTTTCCTACAGAGCAGAGTTTTGGGAAACCGCCATTCCCTAGGTTGTAGATGTAATTAGTGATGGGTAAAATAAGTGGTCTGCTCCCTCACATTTGAATTAATCGACTAAGCATTTATCCAGCGCCTAAAGGTGCCAGCGTGGGCCATTGCTGGGGATCAAAGACTATTACCAGACTCCTGCCTTCAATAGGATTACATGACTTTGGTTTATCCATGACAAATCTCTTCCTGACCTGGTGAAAAACCGGGCATTCCCCCTCTCTTTAATCAATGTAATTAGTGCAATAGGTCAATAGGAGGACCAATGGCAATGAGAAAGTCTTGTTCTTTTTCAACTGGAAAGTTGGACCTCCTTCCCCAAATCAGGCCTCAGTGACTGATCCTCGCCAGTGAGGATAATCTCTCCTGTACTCTAAGCAGGTTGTTTTTATTCTGTCGTCCTCCAGAGCAGAAAGAAAAATCATCTTTGAAGCTTTCTCTTCTGTTGAATGTCTGGCACATTGGTACTAAACAGGCAATAAATCATAATAAATGGAAATAGTTGCCCATGGCACAATCTGATTGAGCCGTTTAAACAATCACTTTGTGTTGACAAAGGGTAGGGTGATTATGCCAGAGGAATTCAAAGGTGCTTAAAACAAATGAACTGGAGAAATTGCTTGAAAAATGTGGAGGGTTCTTCCAGGGCAATAGACTTCCTTCATTCCGGCTCAGCCTTGAAGTCCACAGACCTGAATAATTAAGTCTCTGCTAATTCTTCAGCCTTACGCTGGGCGGAGGGGGCCTGACCGCGTAGCTGCCACCTGAGGTTTGCCTTCTAAATCTGAGGTTTTGAGAAATGAACCTCACAGGGACCTGCTAATACTGTTCTGCACTTTGGGAGGTTAACCTTCACATTAATGTGTGGGTAGAGTCACTCAGGTGGCGTAGGACCCCTCCATCCGCCCTTCGCTCACGGTGTGGCGGTTGGGGGAAGACGGGAACATAACTCAGGCCTCTTGTGTTGTAGCCCCAGAGGCCATGGCTGCGTCTCGTCCGAAGCCTGGGGCGTTAATGGGAGCTCCCGGTGGAAAGAAAAATCCACCACCACCGCTCACTGAGAGCCCGTGTGCCCCTGCGGCTGCAGCCTGAGCTGGAAGGGGCCTCGGCCTTAGCGCGGACCAGGCCTCCTCTGGGGGCCTCCTGGCCTCAGAGCATTTCCATCAGCACACACAAAACCCAGGGAGGGCGCTTTCAAACGGAGACACAAAGTTGGCCGGGTGGGAATCGTCTTAGGAGGTTTTGAGGCCGGGAGCTCTGCTACCTCTAGCCAGTGCGCTGCAAAGGGCTCCTGCCGACCTGGAAACTCAGCATTTTGAATGCCAAGGGGAGGCTGAGGTTAGAAGCTACCGGACCCCATGCCCTGCTGTCCCTCTGAGTAGGTCATTGAATGGGCCTTCTTAATAGTTCATAAATAAGCCTTCCTGCCAAAAGCAAAACAAAAACACTGCACAGAACCCTCCTCCTAGCGGCCAGGCTGCTGTCTGGGTGAAGAGGCGTGGCCGGAGGGGTGAATGGCACTGGGAGGCCTTCCCGCAGACACAGGGCCCGGCAGCACCGGCGGGGCCGCTCCCTTTACCAGGGGCCGTTTTAAAGGCGGAAGGATGATCCATTAAAATGCACACGCCGAGCATCTGTAAGTATAGGAGACATGGGTCTGAAATAGCTACTTCTGATCTCAGATCAGTAGCTTTATTTACCCTTTCTTGATCCTTTCTTCCTCTCTTAAAGTCTTTGAAGAGTCTTGCTCTTGACCCCACATAGTCAGGGTCATGGGCCTTTGTTCAGGTTCCCAGTGGCTGAGGAGTGCGTTCTTTGGCTGCATTTACATGCTTGGATAAATCACCCAAAGACAAATGCCACGGTAGATTTATAGGGTTAACATGGCAGCTCTTTCCTGTTCTGGCAGTCGTCCCAGGCCCTGAGCCAGCAGGGGCGGCTCCCGCCTTGTAAGACACTGTTCTCCATAATGGCTGCGAGTCTGTTGAACTCTGGGACTCTGCTGGAGGGCTTCAGGCGGATGGAGAGGGCATGAACTTCTCCGGGCTGCATAGCACAGGCTTTAAATATCTGGGCCGTGGAGTCAGGTTGCCCTGGTTCCGGTCTCTGATCATCCTCCCCCATAAAGGCCACCCAGCACTGGTAAGCCTTGGGTTTCTTATCAGCAAAATGAGAGTAATTGTAGTACCTACTTCATGGAGTTGCTATGAGGTTTGAGTGAGCTCATGAATGAGAAGGGTTCAAATTGCTTACTAGCTGTGTGACCCTGGACAAACCATTTTAACTTCTGGGCCTCCGTTTTCATAACTACTTCCCTTGCCATCTTCACAAAGTTGCCTTGTATGGAACAATTAAAGACACTTGACAAGAACTCTTTAAAGCAATAGGAGATTTTTTTTATTTTGATGGGGCCTTCATTTTAGGGACTGAAATTGATGTGAAAGTCTTTGGCTATCCCACAGATGAGCTGGATGGGTCCTACTGTTTCTGTGTGTGGCAGGTGGACTGTCTGTGTGTGGAGTTTGTAATCTGGAGCTTCATATTGGCCTTGAAGGTCAAGAGAAAGTTGCATTGGAAACTTAAGTTTTCAATTCACTTTTAGAAGTACTGCTGCTCTTTTGACCTCAGGGTGAAAAGGATTGGTCAAAATCTCTTGTTTGCACCTCCTCAAAATAACCGACAAAGCTGGATTAGGGGTCTGGGTTCAGAGAGCCCTAGAGGAGGTCTCAGCACCTGCTTTCTTAGCGTTGAAACTTGAATGGGTGAAGCCAGTCAAAGGCATTTTAATGGCAGAGTAGCCAATGTCTTCAGGGTCAATTTTTCACCTTGTTGCTTGTTTAGGAAAGAGTGAAGTCTTGTGATTTATTTTTGACAATGCTTTTCTGTAGGATACAGAAATCTACAACATACTGAGAGGACATAAACCTTAAGTTTCAGTCTCAAAAACTTTAAAACTGATATACCTTACTTATACTATTACTTGTACAAGTTTGATTTTTGCCAAACTCTAGCCTAAAGCAAATGCAAAAGGAATGATGACAATGCATGGCTCGGGTCAATTACTCAGGTATACACCTCATCTCTTTCAAGTTTAAGCTCATTCTCTTTACTCTTTCATCTTCCCAGGGTAGCTTGATTAAAGGGAAATGGGAAAAAGGGGGGTAATTTGTGTCATAACTTGTACTTTTATTATAAGGAGGACATCTTTATTCCATTATTTTATGAGACACATTCATTAAAATAATGTGATTTCTCCCACCAAAATTTACGGCACTATTAATGTACCCCTTTCAGGTTCCAGAGTTCCCAGGGCGTTCTTTTTCTTTGTAAGATTGTCATGAATTATTTCTAAGTGGACATATTACTGTTTTAAATAGGAGGGCTGTGTGTGTGTGTGTGTGTGTGTGTGTGTGTGTATAGAGCTGGAGAAGAGGCATTTTCTTCCAACATAGACACGAGGAAGACAGGTCGGTTCTTATCACAGCCATTCCAGGGACAGAATGACAGGGGTGTAAGAGCCACACACAATGGCGTCCTCAGACTCCAGAGTCAAGTTTTGCTGATCACTAGTGAAGCCCTCAATGTCAGTGCAGAGTTTAGTATAGCTTTTTATTCCTATCTTATTTTTTGTATCAGTATAGGACTGGTTGGCATGGCAATAGACTGAGAAATCTCTAACTCATATTCTCATTTGACAAATGCCTTTGGAGTGACTATTAGATGGTGGGCACTCAGGACACAGTGGTCAACAAGACAGCATTAGTGCCCTTGTGAAGATAACATAACCTATTTTTTAAGTGAAGGGGGGAGTGATTGGCAAATAGAGGCTTCCACTCAGAGATGGAGTCAGAGAGTCAATGGCAAAGTCAATTTGACCCCGAGTCATCATTTGCTAGAAGTGGGACTAAAGGGCAAATGTGAATGAAAAATAGGACTCAAGAGATTTCATTTGGGAAGCCTCCCTTAGAAACTTGAGGGCATACTGAAGTGGCAGAGACCTGGGCATAGAGGACAGCAACAGCTATGTAACGGTCTTTGGTTGGGGGGTTTCACTTTCTTTACTTTCTTCATCCATCCATTCATTAAATCAAACATTGAGTGGCCTGTTCCTATTCCCAAAGCAGAGCAAGGTGCTAGCTGTTGGGAAAAGGAAATGAATTAAAACACTGCTCTTCCTGACCTTATGGAGCGCACATGCTAATGAAGCGAGCAGGCCACCTTAAAAATAAATATGACACAATCTGTTAAGCACTTTAATAGAGTCTTATACTGAGTGATATGAAAATATAGAAAAATCACTTAGAAATACATTTCTGAGAGAAAGTACCTGAATAACGATGACATTTTCATGAGTCTGTTCAGTTCCAGTCAACAACTTTATGGTTATGCATACACCTGGGTAAGCTCTCCTTGCTTTCATCTGAGATAGGAGATTCACTTAATCAGAGCCGATCTTATTTACAACTATGTGCATTTCTCTCAGTAAAGAGCATGGATGTGACTGAATGCACTTTCGTTGTAAAATTAATGAGCATAGATGGGTTAGAAATGATTTAACTTTCCAAGATCACCGACCTTCCTGCTTTGTCATTTCTTTGGTCAACGTCCCTTCAGACACAAACTAGTCTGAGTTTCTTCTTTAAGAGAAAAAAGCTGAAGTACTATCACATGCCCATTTCTCAATCTGTGTCCCGTTGTCTGCTAACCTGAACATAGGAAATAGCGTGAGGGAAAAAGTCAATTGCTCTCTTGGTAGCTATGTAGCTAGTTCATCCTTGGCTACTACATTTTTATAAAATTTCTTAAGTTTTTTTTTTTTTTGCCCCAAAAGCTTTCCTGGCTTGAACCAGGGCTAGATCAAAGTACTGATGTTATTTGACTTACCATGGAGTTACGTCTAGATCAGTGATGGCGAACCTTTTGAGCTTGGCGTGTCAGCATTTTGAAAAACCCTAACTTAACTCTGGTGCCGTGTCACATATAGAAATTTTTTGATATTTGCAACCATAGTAAAACAAAGACTTACATTTTTGATATTTATTTTATATATTTAAATGCCATTTGACAAAGAAAAATCAACCAAAAAAATGAGTTCGTGTGTCACCTCTGACATGCGTGTCATAGGTTCGCCATCACTGGGCTAGATAAACCTTACCTCATAAGTTGAAAATATCAGAAGTAAAAAATGCAATTCAATACATTTTTCACCTCAAGAGTAATTGCCTTCCTCTCTTCTCACCAGACGCCGGAAACACAGATGGGTGTTTGCTAGCCATAACGGGAAGCGACAAACAAAACATCATGTCTGAAAAAATGCTGACAACACGGTACGTGGCGGAATCCCTGTTGCTTACTCATGCTCACGTGGCTGGGAGCTGAGGCCAGCAGCTGCTGGCCAGGATCACCAGAGAGCACTGAATTTCGTTAGCTCGGGAAAAGATCAAAATTCAAAATTCGAAGTACAGCCTCTCCTGAATATGTCTCTCTTTTGCACCATTGAAAAATCGAAGTCAAACCATCACAAGGCTGGGACCATCTGTCCAGTTTTTCTGTAATTGATGTATTCTGGCTTAACTCTGAAACAAGCTGGCTTCTCCTGTAATTGAAAACGTTTGGTGACTATGGCAACACCCTTATTAGCCCCCAGGGTCTGGGAGTTCTGCTTGTGGGGAAAGGGACAGGAGTTCTGCCTTTCCCGTCGTGTTGTGTTTTCAGACAAGCAGCACATGTCTTTAGGCACACTCAGGGTGCTTCGCAGCCTTATCTCACGGAATTTAAAACCCAACCGGGAAATGTGGCGCCTCTTCTTCATCCCCCTTCCTTAGCTCGGCCCTGCCAGCAGCCGTCCTGTACTATGTTCTAATATAAAAGCGTTCGGAGATGTCTCCGTTGGACATTCAGCAGCTTTGCATCCTCTCTGTGAGCTGGTGCCCCGGATCTGGCAGCCTTGCATCTACAGAGCCTGAATGATGAGCACAGTTGAGAAATTGAGGAACTAGGAACTTAACACTAAGGGAGGCACCTCACATGCTCTGGGACCTCAAAGGGCCAGAAATAAGAATGTCGCCAAGTATCAGACCCAATGAGGATGAATGTCAGGCTGTTAACAACTCGGTTTGAATTGCCTTCGACATGGCTTCTGTGGGCTAATGGTTGTGACCATGGACGAGTATAAGCCAACAGCTTCATCTGAGGCCAAACATCTGGCACGCTGAGCTACAGCCAAGTCATAGGGCCACATAGGGACCTCTGGGGATGTTGCTTTTAATCACCTGCCCCTACCAAGTAACTCACGATCGCTCTAAAAAGAACAAAGTTAGCTCCAGACCAATGGCATGACTGCTACAGCCATCCTTATCTGCCAAGCAGGAAAGAACTAAATGAAAAGCTGTAATGAAGAAAGATAATAATTTTAAAATTAGTATGTATTAATATAATTAATAATTAAGCCATATTGAGTCTTGAAATGGTATCATGAATATGCTAGTAACATGTTCTTCCCAATTGAATACATATATGGGCTGAATAATTTGAAAGTCATATATTGCATGTTGGCTTACAACAAATATTAAATATATATAGTGGAAATATAAAGCAGCTTGAAGATATTTTTGCATCACTGAATAAATAACTAGGTAACTGTTGATCAATCTTTATGTAATATACAGACCAAACCCCATTGGCAGGAAGTAAACATTGCTATAGTGACTAGTCAGAGAATGAGCATTTCTTACAAAGACCACAGAACGGGGACCTGGTAGGTGCTCTGTGTGTATCAAATTAATAGGGAAGGAAGACAGCTTGCAACAGGACGATTTAGATTATCCACAAATAACACATTCTCCCGTGAAGGCTGTTAACATGGGGTAGAATTAAAATGGCGGCAGAGTCTTCTTCCCTAGATATCTGTCTAGCTCAGCTGTCTGCAGAAGCTCTGGTGTGGAACGGCCTGAGGAGGAGAAAATGAACGGGATTATCTCCCGGGGAGCCTGTGATTGTGCCAGCCTAGATTCCGCACGGCAGCATGTGTCCTAAACCTGCTGCCATCTTGACCCCCCCATCTCCTTCCTCTGCCAGACAGCCACCCGGGAGCCAGGCCTCCCCTGCTCCCAATAATAAGGCAACTGGCAGCTCCCGCGGCTGTGCCTTCCTCTCCACTGTTGCCCCGGTCGAGGCCCTGTTTCTGCTGATCTGCCACATTGCATGGCTGTCCTGCTGTCAGGTCTCCTCCACCGGCAGCCTCTCTCGCCCTCCCACTGCTCTGATTGTCTCTATTGTCTCGCCTCTATGGGCCTAAATTGTAGGCCTTCCCTCCCTCCCGCTGTTTCCCTGGCACACACCGTACATTCCAGTCAAATTGCTGTACTTGTCTTAACTCTCAAGCCCCCACCGTCACGGATACTGCAGAGGACTGACTGCCTTACCCCACGGCCTCTGCCCCCTAAAAGCCAGCCTGTCGCTCAGGGCTCAGCTCGGAGGCCACCACATTCTTGAATACTTCTTCGAAGAGCTCACAGTGAAAGATGCACTTGGCCCATTCCTCCTGAGAACATGTCGGCTGATATTTGCTTATTGAGAGACGTGTATCGGCCTTGCCTCGTGGATAACAACTGTGGTTTGTTCACATTTCTGTTCCTCGAAGTGCCAAGGTACGTGCCTTGCACCAAAACCTTTGTTGGCTCGAGGAGTGAATCAATTCAGAGAAAGCCTTGCCCAGGTGACATTGTGGAATGAAGGCTCTGAAATTAAATGGGTAACCAAGTGGCCATTATTATAGTTCACTGGCATGTCTCCTAAATGCACGCTATGCAAATTGGGGTAATTGCTTTGCTTTTGATACTTTAAAGAATTGCACGTCAGGAAGAAAGCCTGGGTGGAGAAAACGGTGACTATCCGAGAAGTTGCCCGAAAGTCCTTGTGTATATAATTCATATCCTCACGTACACATATATCTGTGTATGATTATCAAGATGAAATGTGCCAGTTGGAGTCACTCTTTCATCTTCCTCTTTGTTCTACATGTTCATTCAAAACATTGTTTCCTGATTACTAAAATAATATATTAGAGACGATTTGGATAATATATAAAAGTGTATTATCTGGGGGTTAATTCTCATTACTCAGGAAAAAAAGAAACACCTCTATTAAAAGTTTGAATTTCCTTCCAGTTTTTTTCTTTGTATAATATTTCTCCCCCATTACTCTCAAATTTATGTAATCTGAATTTTCTTGCCACAGTGATTTTTGGGTCAAAGGAGTGGTTTGTCCTAGGGCTCCATCCACGGATGGTTCTCAAACATAAACAGTTCCGTTGAATTCTGTTCTTAGTTTTAAGGCATTCTGAGAAATTTCCAGTGAATATAGAGAAAGCAGGGAAATTTAAAAAATGGCTTCAAAATTAATTTTTAACTTATTCTTTCCTCTCACTCCCAAACGTATGGTGTCCTGCCTTTATTGAAAGGAGAAGACATGATGAGAAAGAGATGCTGTGAAATAAAAGATGAGATGGAATCTCATAATTCCCACCACATTTCCAGTCCAATCAGTAAAGTGCATCTCCCTGGAAATGGTCACCGCAAACTGCAAACAAGTGCACAGATGAGGAATGAGAGGAACTTAAATTCATCTCTGGCTCAGGGCAGGGAGGGCTAAGGCCTATGGCTGAAGTCTTTTCCTTCTAAAAATTTTACTCAGTGCTCACACCTTGGCTAATGTCGGTTGAATTGCTCGGCCATTCCAGCTTGACTGAATTTTTCTCTGGCTGTTCCTCTGCCATAAATCATGGCTGAGGGCTCTGTACTTACTCCTGTAATCCGCTTTGGCCCATAACAAATGGTTGCAGACAGAATTGCAATTCCATGATGTTTTAGCGGCTCGTAGTAAAGTACCTAACAGCCTTTAATGCCTCCTTCCCACCCCAAATGGTGGAGGTGGGTGGGGGGATCTACTTGAACTTGATAAACAAAATCCATCAGTTCCAAGGATACAGTGTGCCAGATGGTGCCAGATGACATCCTCTAACGACATACCTGGCAGAGCAAAACCATCAATGCAATGCTTCTTTTAAAACATCGCAGGAATGTCTCAATGTTGTTTTTATTTAGTTCAGAAGGAGAAAATGAGAACTCCAAGTACTCAGGGTCTCATTGAACATCGATGCACTTCAGAATTTATATCTATAATTTTCCACACATTTGTGCTCTTGGTAATGAGACGTTCACTCTAAGATCTTACGGTCTTTTGGCCTATGAAATATACCCCTATTTCTCTTTTCAAACACCATTTCATACACTGGGACTGATAATGAAGGCTGTATGATACCTGTGTAAGAGGTCGCTAAATCTTTCACAATAGAGAAAATTCTTTATATCACCAGGTAGAAGTCCAACATTTCCATTTTTTTCCCCCATTTTAAGAAGTTTCCTCAACTCCTTTTCTTTAGCTATTACATATTTATTAAGTGCTACAGCTGTGTTTGTAGAACACATTTTGACACTCAATTTTGTCCTTGAATAGTTTTTACCCTTAGCTATAAACCTGTCCTGAACCTTAGGGATCTCATTTAAACTGCCTGATGGTTTTAGACCAATGTTGTTGACAAGTATTCTGATTCTTTAGTCTTTGTTATCCACATCATAGGTTCTTTAAATTGAGTCAATCTTGCTAAAAATAATAGGATGGCGTAAAAGTGAAGATTGAATGAATATTTTCAGCTCAGTCTGGGTGCTCACACAAGGCAAGGCAGATCTTCTGAACATGCCAGAGGAAGTCTGCTTTGTATAGCAACGAAATGACTCAGGAGGATTTTCCATAGCTACTGCTGTTCAGCTGGGAATATTATTGAATGTGTGGAAAGAAGGCCAGGAAATGGAAATGCTTGCTTCGACACCAGGTTTGTAGGTTAGTGGGGTCAGACATTCCTTTTGTGTCTTAGATATCTGAGCTACAACGTGGAGATGGGCCTCCTGTGGATCTGATCCACCTTTATCTAATTTAAGGGATTCTCAGAGGCTTGCCTGCAGACAACACTATCTCATAAGCACTTAGTAAAGTAGCACATAGTTACAGGTCAAGGCCTTGTTTCCAGGGAGAGCGATAACTAGTTAACATGGTCTCCACTAGTTCCTACAACCATTACCAACTCAGGAGGTGCCCCAAATTGAAACATTTTCACACTCAAGTCAACAGGAATGGGCCTCAAAATCCTGCTTTGGCAGGCGATACCTCTGAAGTGAGAAGCCAATCGCCACCTTGAACATCAGCCTGCTTTGGTTTTGTGGGTAAGTCACTATTTGGAGTGTTCTAGGTCAGTGCTGCCCTTGGCAACATTCATCCTCAGTGCCTGAAAAGCTTGTATTGCCCAGAACACTTCGGAAGAAGGAACAGTCATGCCAATGGTGTCATGGGCTCGGGCCTCCTCTTGATTGATTGATCTCCCCCAAAGAAATACAGTGCACAGATGCAGACAACTTCTGAGTTATCTGAAAAGGCCCACAATTGTCCAAGCTATCAAGGGAGTCTTTAAGCTACCCAAGAGATTGCACACAGCCCTCTGCTTCTTTGAGAAATACTGTTAGTGCTGTTTAAAAACAAACTAAATAAAATGGGACAAGAAATAAAAGCAAAACAAACTGTACATACACATAAATAGGATGCAATTGTTAGTCTCTACTCTCTTTTCCAATCTTGAAGGGAGTAGTTTTGTGCTGCGCCCGAGGGGTGGTCGGAGAACCTGTAGTTCAACCATTTCACTATGTTATAAATGAGGTGAGGGGACCCCAGAGAGGAGAGCCCAGCGCCTCAGTGTCTTGCTGGGTGTGTGGGCAGCCTAGCCTTCCAGCTCAGCGTTTACTCTCAGCTCCAGGCACTTTTTATTAGATCACTGGCCTCCGCCAGAGCTCATAAGTGCTTAGCTATTGGAAAAGATACTTTAATAAAGATTTTATTTCATCACCCCCGGGTAGCTCCCAGAGCTGGGTACATAAGACTTCCCTGGTTTCACCCATCCTCCTGTGAGAATGCAAATAATCTGACCCAGTGGTTTTACTTTCCAAAGTTATCCTAAGGCAATAATCAAAGATACATGGGGAAGAGATAGCTATAAGGATGTTTTTGGAGTATTTTTCATAATAGTGGAAAAATTAGAAAAACAAGAGAAGTACCAAAAGGAGATTGGTTAAGTGATAAATCTATACAACAAAGGGCTAAGCAGTCATAAAAGATAATGTACAGAAAGATATTGAAGGAGGATGTTAGAGTAAACATATTGTTAAATGAAAAAAGCAGGTTTCAAAACAAAATGGTTACATTTTCAAGAGTGGACGAGTTCTTTTCTTTTTTAGTTCAGTTTTGAGATAATCTATAACTGGTATGTCTGTTGAAATCAGTAAGAGTTATCCAACAGAAGAAGACCCATCAGGGCCTCATGAGAACTAATGCAGCCACAGAATGACAGCAGGAACATTTTCAAAGCTGAGATTTAGACACTTCCTTTCTTAGCTTCTGTCCTAGGAGTTCCTCTCAGAACCTTAGCCTTTTTTTAAAATAATATATTTTTATTGATTTCAGAGAGGAAGGGAGAGGGAGGAAGAGATAGAAACATCAATGATGAGGGGATCATTGATCGGCTGCCTCCTGCATGTCTCATACTGGGAATCGAGCCCACAACCCAGGCATGTGACCTCCTGGTTCAAAGGTCAATGCTCAACCACTGAGCAACCCAGGCTGGGCAACTTTAGCCTTTTAAATAACTCCCTTGGAGCAGTTGGTGAAGAGAGCCTCCAATAGGAGGTATCCAGGATTGTGGCATCTTCTGACCAAGCAGGCTATTAGGTGGAGTACAGGATGTGGGGTCCCTTCTCTGTCCCTCCTTCCCCTTTCCTTGTCAGATTGGCCCCTAGCAGGTGAGGAGCCCGGAGGACTGACAGGCCTTATTCCTGCCATTGGAATATGGATCTAATTAGAGAGGCTAACCAGTGAGGCTAAGGCCTCTAAGTGCTCCATCTCAGGAGGAATTTATTAACCAGGAATTCGGGGAAATATGTATAATCAACACTTCCCTGTATTTTCTCCCCTGGGGTCTCTGGCATGAGCAGAAGTTTGTGGGCGTCTTCCCCGATCCTCATGGACTCCCTCCCCGCCACCCCCATTGTGTCCTTTTCCCTGTTTCAAAGCAGAAGCATCCATTTAATGGGGTGGGTGGATTGAGGAAGGACCAGATAGAGGAGAAGGATGATGAGAAGGCCATGACAAAAGTTTCAGCTGAAAGTTTTTTACTTGTGGTGAGGAAATAGAAGTGAAAATAATTGACCGGATTTTGTTGTATTCTAGCCTGCAATCCAAACTGAACTCCCAGCTTGCTCTGAGGTATTAAAGTAAGTTCTAGCTTTCTGGTTTTTCAAGTTCACTTCTACTCCCACGAGATCTACCTCAGACTCTGCTGGATCCAATACCACTTTCTTTTATGAATTGAGTTTATTTGGCATCTTCTCTTAAGTGGAGGAAGCCAGATCTACCAGTTAACTATGGTGGTTCTTTCTTAGAATGCAGTCACTTTACACAGTTATTTATATATAAATATATGTGTATTTACATAGAGCAGGTTAGTATAAATGTAGGTAAAAACGCTGTAGTTAGTTGAAAGAACTTAATTTTCATAGTGGAATGCTGGAGATGTGGGAATTCTTTCTTTAAAAGGTCTCCCTCCCCAATGAACTTACTCTACTATGTTCTTATGTCACAATTATTTTTAAGTTCCTTTAGTCATAGGAGTGCTTGTTTTTTTTTTCTTTTTCTTAATAGACCATAACCTTCAGGAGGGTAGGGTCTAACTTTGGTATTTCCTTTCTAGTCTCCCCTCCCTCCCTCCCTCCCTCCCTCCCTCCCTCCCTCCCTTCCTTCCTTCCTTCCTTCCTTCCTTCCTTCCTTCCTTCCTTCCTTCCTTCCCAGTGCAAGGCACCACTGGCTGCAAAGGATGGCACAGCTGAGCTAGTAGACATGGCTCTGTCCTCAAAAGGTGAGCAGGTCTCTCAGGTGGCTAGCATGGGGCTCTGGGCTTGCTAATCGATCCAGTAGCTAAAGAACTGTGAAACACATGACATAATAACTCAGCAAAATTTTTCATAAGAAATAAGATCACAGAAAGGCACAAAGAATGCCAGATCTTTGTGTCATATTTTGCAGTACTAGATAGCCTGGCGATGCATTTTCTTTGCTAAGTAAGCTGGCAATGCGTTTCCTTCTACACTGCCTGTCACATGGTGAGGGCTGCCTCCCGCTCCCGCTCCCGGGAAGATGAAGGGAACACTGTCCTCTTGTCAGTGTGCTCCTTGGTGGGGCATCAGGATTGCATTTGATTAGCATTTATCTGTTTTGCAAGCTCCCCCTTAGCTCCGCTGGCAGGACAATTGACATTTCTTCTCCCATAGAACCTGAGCTACCTCTTCAAAGAAGGCTTTTTGAAAAGATATGAGATACAAAGGAACATCAGTAAATAAACCAGTGAAACAACACCAGACTCAGGACTTTCCTTTTCTACATAAGCCATCCTATTTCCCTGCTGCCCCTGGTGGAACTCAACTGCCAAGTCCTCATTCCACCATCAACCAAACAAAAGCAAGAATCTAAAAAGCAGCAACCAGTGAAGGAAACAGAACCCGGTAACAAGAGAGAACTGATGCTCACGCCAGTCTTATGGTGATGAGTGCTTTTCTCCTACCCAATGGTCCTCGTAGAGACTCCTCACCTCTTGTCTATTGGCCCCGAGGGCAGATAAACATCAGAGCACTTACAAAATAAAGCTCAGGTGGAGCAGTCCTCTCTGCTTTTAATTCTGAAGCTTTAGAGCTGCTGGTTCTCAAAGAACACCGGTGTGACATTGTCTTTTTTTTTTTTTTTTTGGTATAAAACATAAAATTTACTGTCTTAACTATTTAAAGTATACAGTACAGTATAGAATTATAGTTGTGCAACAGATCTCTAGAACATTTTCATCTTGCAAAACCGAAACCCTAGGCCTCTGGAACAACTCTTCTTTGCCCATTGTTCCCAACCCCTGGCAGCCAGCATTCTACTTTCTTTTTCCAAGGTTGATTACTTTAGATAACTCATATAGGTGGAATCATGCAGTATTTGTCTTTTTCTGTCTGGCTTATTGAATTTAGCACAGTGTCTTCAAGGTGCATTTGTAATATAGCATGTGACAGGAGTTCTTTCTTTTAAAAGTCTGACTAATACTCCATTGTATGTATTTACCATATTTTCTTTATCCATTTATCCTGTAATGGACATTTAGTTTGCTTTCACCTTTTGGCTATCGATAAATGCTGAAATAGACAAGGATGTGCAAATATCTCTTTGAAATTATGTTTTCAATTCTTTTTTTTATGTATAACCAGTGAGATTGCTGAATCATATAGTAGTTCCATTTTTAATTTTTTTGAGTTATCTCTATACTGTTTTCAACACTGTCTACACCATTTCACATTCCTACCATCAGTTCATGAGGGTTCTAATTTCACCACCATCCTTGCCAACACTTGTTATCTACTGTTTTTTTGTTTGTTTTTAACAGTGGCCATCTAACAGGTGTGCAGTGGTATCTCATTATGGTTTTGATTTGCATTTGCCTCATAATTAGTGATGTTGAGCACCTTACCATGTGCTTTTTGGCCATTTGTCTCTCTCTAATCAGGGGTTTCTAGAGACCATGTAGGTGCCCTGGGGCTTTTGATGTAGAAAGATTGGGACACAGTCACACTGCATTGGACAATCAAAAGGCAACCAACATTTCACTTACATGCTGAGTAAGCAGTCTGGGCATCGCCTGATACTTCACTTTGAAAACAAGCCATTGATGGCTGTATACCCATGGGCAATAAACTATTGATGGATATAAGGGGAAAAGGCTAACTGAATAGATGTATTTCACTTGAAAAAGATAATTTCTCTCCCTCTGGCATTTTATGTGGAAAAAAGAGAGATATTTTAAATTTAAAAAGAGACATTAAGAATTTCTGCTACTTGCTTTCTCTGTTAGTGAATTTTCATAATGAATTATAAAATGACCGAACTCATATTTTGAAGGCACTATGTTAACAACAATCTTTCTCAGTGTATGAAAGCAACTCCAAGCAGTGATGGAAAGAAGGATTGTCCATACATTCAAGTTGGCATAATGAAGGGCAGCGGCCATTGTGTCACTGCTCACAGGGCGAAAAGGAGGTGATGTGGAGCCTGGAGCAGGCAATGCGTGAAATTCTGTATCCTTACTCTCCTTTTCTGGTCTTCTCATCCCCAATTTTTTGTACTCTTTTGGTTTTACCTGCTGAAGACGCATGCCTCTGATACAGTTGTTTGTTGTGAATCACTATTTGAAAGTCCACACACATCTTGAAATTCCTAACGGCTTTTTACCCCCCACATTAGTTCGCGCACATCACTTTCAATGCTAGTACTTGAAGGGAATTAAGACATCATATAACCAAACGCTATCATTTTACAGATGAGAAAACCAAGACCCTGAGAAATTCAGTAATTCTTGAAAGGTCACCTGAATCGTTAACAGCCTCATTTCTGATTTTTCCTATTTCTTTTTCCTGACAATGGCTCTGCCGTCTCCCAAATACTCAGGATCTTACCTGGGGATAATTTCTGAGTCTTCCCTACTTCTTATTCCTTTTACAACACCAGTCATCAAGTCTTATTGATTCTTTCTTTCAAGACTCTGGTATTGTCAACTCTCCAGTATTTCACTTTTATTGCTTCAACACCTCATTACCCATCTTTGAATATCCCAAGTGATTATAGTAGTCTCTTTATCTAATATGCCTACCGCCTTATCTGATCTACCAGGTATTCTCCACTCTGGCTGCTCATTACATTGACCTGGGGCACATCCTTCACTCCCACCCCCGACCCCACCATTCTGATTACATTTAATTGATCTGGGGAGGCACCTCTATGGGTATTTTTTAAACACAAGTTCCCCAGGTGATTTTAAAGGGTAGTCAGGATTGAATACCCTTTCCAGAGATGTTTTCTACCCCCCCAAAGACATTTCGATCCTCAAGAATCTTCTATGCCTCCTCCTTGCTGTTGGTTTTCAGATATCTGCCTCTTCCAAGCATTCAAAATTCTTACACTTCTCCTTCCTCTGCTTCTCGGTAGGAACCCTATGCTCTAGTCATATCATTCAATTCCTAGCATTAGACTTATTTCTCACAATATCCTATTTCCATTTAAAAAAATATTTTTATTGATTTCAGAGAGGAAGAGAGAAGAAGAGAGAGAGAGAAACATCAATGATGAGAGAGAATCATTGGTTGGCTGCCTCCTGCACACCCCACACTGGGGACCGAGCCTGCAACCTAGGCATATGCCCTTGACCGGAATCTAACCCGGGACCCTTCAGTCCACAAGCCGATGCTCTATCCACTGAGGCAAACTGGTTAGGGCCCCAATTTCTCTTACTTGTTACTCATGTGTCAGCATGTCCCATGGACGTACCTCTCTCTGTACATAGTAGGTCTCTCTAGGAGACCTCGTCTCACTCGTGGCTCTAGCTGTTCTCTCAGGACCCCTGGTGCTCTGGCTCCAGTCCTTGAGCACCTTATCCAAGTGCCTCTATGTGGCTGCTTCACTTAAGGTTCTCAAGTTCCAAACTGACTCCATTTTTCTCTCCCAAACTTGCTCCTTCACCTGTATGGCATCATCTTCCACCTGGTCCTGGGTCACCGGTCTCCTCTGATTCTTTTCTGCATATTCATTATTCATCAGGTTTTGTTACTTCCATCAGTGAAATGTCTGAAACATCTCCCAAACCATTTCCGCATGCTATTTCCACCACCACTTCTCTAATTTTGTTCCTCACATCAGCTTCCTCAACTTTTACAATAACATAACTGCCTCCAGTTTCTTATAAAATCCATCTTAAATACTATCAAGATATATTTCCAAATATTTTTATCCTCCCCCTTAAACTATTTTTGCTGGCGTCTGATTATGTAAAATCGAATTCCTTTGCTTGGCATAGAAGGCCCTTTTTCATAGAGCCTCACTTTAATGTTCTCTCATTTCATCCCTCCTCCTCTCCCATTTAGCCTGTGTGACAGCTGCCTTACCACCTGCCCACACTGGTGCAATTCTACCTGTCACGCAAGGCCCAGCTACCATGTCACCTCTTGGGTGGGGTGGAATCTTCTACAACTCCGCTAAGTAGATTTAGTGTCCTGGGTCCTTTGGCCTCTTATCCTCCTTTGCCTGATTTTCTCTATAACATCTACTTGTTTGGGAATACCTATGGGCAGAGACTCTCTTACGTGTCTTTATAGTCCTAGCACCAAGCAAGGTGCCCGATAGGTATTTGTGGAACTGAACCAAGACCACAAAGAACCCTTCTCTCCCTTCTCCTCTTCCTCTTCTTCCTCCTCCTCCTCCTCCTCCTCCTCCTCCTCCTCCTTTTTTGTTTAAGCTAGTGACTCTAATGAATTGGTTGATTCAGGTCCCTTCACCTCCATGAATTATAGACCAGTTAAGGTAAATTATATGGCAAGCATGTGCCTGAACTAAGATCACTGGACTAGATTTCCCAATAATTACACCATGGCTTTATTCCTTCTCTAAGCACTTCGCAGCTTTCTCCTTTATTTCCTAATTTAGGTTTCTTCTTATTAATAACTTCTCCTTGAGAGACAGACACTTTAGAGAAATGACACATTTAAAGTTCCTATTTTTGTAGACATCTTTGAACAATGGTTGCAATGGTACATGTGTGTATATATAGATATTTATATTAATATAAAACCGATGAGGAAGTGTCTAGCAGTTAGACCACTTAAATCACTTAGTGAATAATATTGCCTTTTATATTAATTTTAAACCAGACCTGGATGGCAATACACAGGGTCATTAACAATTGGCAAATATATTTCAGAAACATTCAGAGCTAACTGAAAGCCTTTGGTGGAGAGGTGCTCAACCTCGGCTGTGCCTGTGTGGATGCGGTAGAATTAAACTAGAACTGAAGAATGTGTCAGTCTGATTCAAGCTTCTATGGCAAACCATGGGGATTGAGCATGAGTATCAGTTTCTGTTAAAAAGTCAAGCTGACATTTAAAAATCCCAGTCCTATTAAATTGTGCCAGAATCACATGCCCACTTGCAGGATCTGACAGTGGAAATGTGGTCTGCTCTAAGGATGTGTTTGAGGGATGAAAAGTTGCTCGAACCATATTTGCAAGGCTATCTATTATATTCTGCTTTATTTATATACTAGAGGCCTGGTGCACGTATTCGTGCACGGGTGGAGGCCAGCTAGCCCACCCCGATTGGGGCCGATCTGGCCAGGCTGACTGGGGGGAGCGGCCGTGGGTGTTTTGGCAGTCCGTCCCCACCCCTTGGCTTAACTCCCGGTCAAGGGGATAATTTGCATATTAGCCTTTTATTATATAGGATAGGGTACATTTTTTTCTTAAGAATTTTTACTAAATTTTAGGCTAAAACATAGCCAACATTTGAGAATGTTCGTTTTGAAATAGTGATGAATACTGTTCAGGTACAAAATTATGACTACTTTCAAAGAGTGCCCCCCCCCCCAAACCCCCCCACCCCCTTGTCTTGAACTTGGTGTAGCACTGAGTATGGAGGAGGGACGGTGTAAGATGTAGTCCTGAGTGGATAATTGCCACAAAGCAGGCTGGGGAATACTGGGATAGCCAGTGGAGTTCTGAGTTCTAGGGCTGGAATGTCTGGCGACTGTGGCTCTCTTTCTGTCTGGTGCAAAAAGGGTGGCCTGAGTTATTGCTGTCTAAAGTAGGGCTGAGAGGAAATGTTTAGTCATTTGCACTGAAGCTGATGGAGGATTTTTCACTCCAGGCCCAGCTACCATGTCACCTCTTGGTTGGGATAGATTCTTCTACAACTGTGCTAAGTAGATTTAGTGTCCTGGGTCCTTTGGCCTCTTATCACTCCTTTGCCAAAGTGTGTGGGGCAGCGCTGGCAGAACTTGGCTGGCGCTGCGCCTGCTCTACTCTCCCGGCCCTTCCCTCCTGCCGGGCCATTCATGAACCCACCAACTCTGTCACTTATATGGTCTTAGCTATAAATATTTTCAGAGCTCTAGCAGTGATTAGACAAGCTACTATGAAAGAGAGCATTATACATCCGTTAAAAACATATACAAAAC
The DNA here is from genome assembly GCF_028538775.1 of Myotis yumanensis. NCBI lineage: Eukaryota > Metazoa > Chordata > Mammalia > Chiroptera > Vespertilionidae > Myotis > Myotis yumanensis. The sequence continues at coordinate 69,093,604 of NW_027223760.1, read as the reverse complement.
CAAAGCTCATTAGAGAAAGATAATAGTCATGCAGATTTTACAAACCGTGTCTTTAGGGTGGCCCAATAAGTAGAAATATGGGGACCCATGCTTGTCACTTTTCATGCACATGGAGAGACTGGAAGGTACCATTCCTAAAGGAAGGGGAGGAACAGCCTAGGACCAATCATTAGAATTAACAGAACCAGTGACAAAGATATATTATTACTGTTAGAATCAAGATTGCTTAGTATGTTTAGAGCAGCTGAATAAAAATTATCTAGGCAGTAAGAATAAAGACTTTAAGTAAAGCTAATCATATCAAGCATGCAGCAAGTAAAATTAGTGAAAGACTGAGCTACATGTGTATTCCAAAAGTAGATTTTTCTCAAAATATTGAGGGCATCCTGAGGTGCTTTTAAGGAGGTATAAATTTTTTTTTTCATGATGCAATAGTGCTACCAGAATTTTTTCATAATGATGAGGTGTTTCAGTGACATCAGCTGTCATTTGAGAATCAGTCACAGTAATCATTTCCAAATTTTGAAAAATTCTCAAATTAAAGATAGGGAGTGCCCATGTTTACACTTATGTTTTCTCTAATAATCTCATACATTCCTATAGTTCCCCTCACCTCTGACAATTTGCTTATTTATAGTCAGAGTTCACAGTTAACTTGCTGTCTGTAATTGTTTTCTGGAAAAAAAATGAAGCTGAAAAAAATGCAGCAATGTCTTGCCTGCTGTACTCTGCTGTCCACACCTGCCCAGCGTGGTGCTTGAAACCAGGTTCTTGGCGGTTGTTTGGTGAGTGTCTAACTCAGCTCATGGGCTATAGTTTCTTTTTTAAATCCTCACTGGAGGATATGTTTTTATTGATTTTTTAGAGAGAAAGGAAGGGGTGGGAGGGAGAGAGAGAGAGAAAGAGGGAGAGAGAGAGAGAAAGATTGATGGGATGACACCCTATAGGCACCCTGACTGGGATCGAACCCGCAACCTTTTGATGTACAGATGATACTCCAATCAACTGAGCCACCTGGCCAGGGTTCAGCTGTAGTTCTTTATGTACATAACGATAGGTCCTAGAAATTCAAGGACATCTAAGTCAATAATCTCCAAGAGACAGGCCCCTGGGAGTTGCAACTACTGTCTTTAGGAGAGAACACCTACTACTGTGTTCTCTCAGCTCCGCACGGTGAGAGGGAAAGGGATGTGAGGTTCATGTGATCAGAAGTGTTTAACCCATGCAGCTCAGCCATTTGGAGGCCTGGTCCCCTTTTTTACAGTCTATACTGATGACAGTCCCTTCTAAATGCCTAACGTGCTGCACACCTGGTGCTGGGTGGACCTGGCCTGCCTGTGCAGAATGGAATGTACTCCCGCAGATTTCCGATTACGCCGCGTGGGGTGTTTTCCGGAGCACGGTGTGTGTCTGAGGGAAGGTAGCCTCCGGGTGGGAACTAATACCTCGCGCTTAAATGGAAAGTGGAACCTCTCTGTGGTAAGGAAACGAATGCTTAACAATGAACGTCAGTAGAAATTAAATTTCAGGATTTATTAATTGAATTTACCAGTTAGCCCTGCCAAGATGCAAGTAATTTTGTACAGAAATGATCAAGCTGTTTTAATGTCGCACGGGGAAGGCTCTCATTTGGTTTTAAATGTGGCCTTTGTGGGCTTGAAAGATACATGTGCTAAGAAACTTCAAGGCCAGAAGGTCAGATGAAAGGGCCCAGAACTCGGTGGAGATAAATTGCCGTGAAGGCCGGGGTCAAAACTGCCAAGAAATGTGAAGAATGGAGAGTTGCGTGCTGCGCTAGACACATGCCATGCACACTTTAAGAGCGTGTATGTCCCGCCTAAAGCCAGGGTCCTGGCGAGGCCAGGTCCCTGTCTGTTGGCGAGTGCGGCCGAACGACCAGACACCTTCCTACAGAAGGGTAAAGGTTATAGTCAACAGCTTTTCGGTCCAGGCTATGTGTGTGTCTTGCTCTATTAAAAAAAATTTGAACCCAAACAACACACTGAAGAATGTGGGATTCTCAAAGTTTGGAGATTTTGCTATAATTAGAGCATATAATTCAAGCCAGGAGTAAGGCATTATATGATTTTATCTTTGGTCCTGACTGAGGGTGTTCAGTCAAGAAGTATTGGGAGGTCTTTATCAGAACAGGTCATCAGGGTAATCTTATCTTTGAGCAAGACTGCAGGCAGTGCCCGGCCTGTGGGGCTCAGTGTCAACCCATGAACCAGGAGGTCATGGTTCAATTCCCAATCAGGGCACATGCCCAGGTTTCGAGCTGGATCCCCAGTAGGGAGCGTGCAGGAGGCAGCCAATCCACGATTCTCTCTCAGCATTGATGCTTCTATCTCTCTCCCTCTCCCTGGCTCTCTCTGAAATCAATAAAAAGACTGCAGGCAGAGTTCTAGAATAACATAAAGGTGGCCTATGGATTCACTATTTCTTCCACCAGAAATGAGTGGCGTAGAGCATTTTAGTTTAGAAATTGAAGCTGGTGGGTTGTTTGGCTAAGGAACACAGGATGGGACAGTAGCCATAGGCATCTGAAGGGAGGCTTGGAGACTTGATGTTTGCTGGTTATGGCAGTTGGCTGGACCTACCCAAGAATCTGACTTAAGGACTTCACTTTGAGCACCTGGATAACAGGGTTTTGTTGGCAAACCTCTTCACAGGGATCAAACCCTTTTCTGCATCATCGCTGCTTTGAGACGAGAGAAAATCAGACAGTGGGAAATAGTTCTGGCATTCAGCACAGCTTTATACGGGTCTCGCTGAGGGGTTAGAAGCTCATCTTGAAAAGATATTCTCATGCTCTGAACCACAAGGTCAGACTCTCCTTAGTGGGGAGGGTGGGAGCTGAGCTCAGGTGGTCAAAACGCCTGAGATGGAAAATGGGAGGACAGTGGGAGGAAAATCGGGTCTGCTTTAAAAAATGCTGTCATGGTTGCATGTCTGGAGGGCTATTCAGACTGAATGGGCAGAAGAGGAGCCGGGGGGAGGGGTGAGGTGCTCTCAAAAGGCGGGAGGCCGACAAGACATAAAGAGGGCAGCAAGTGGTAAAAGCTCCTGTGGGCCCAGCCTTGACAACAGAACCAGAAGAGATAAATACTACAATCTCCAGGGCATGATTTCCCAGGAATGGCACTTTAAAAATATAGAGTCGGGGCCAAATCCGCTCAACTGTGTGTGTGTGTGTGTGTGTGTGTGTCTTTAAAACCACAATGCATGCTTTCTTTTCTCTTAACCTCAATTCTTCATCTCCACTCCCCACTCCTGGTACCATGTGAAAATATTCTCTGAATTCGTGACTTCTTTGTTCCAACGTTGTTACAGCATTCCGCAGCGTTGCCTCTAAGAAATCTGCCTCCTCCCTGGACTTCCGTGGCAGCAGCCCTCTCTCGGGAGAGCTTATTGGCTTCGTGTTGGGGAAGAAAGGGAGTGTTCTTATCAGAGCCTAAAGCCTGGCTCTCAGGAGGTACCAAAGGAACTGGGATATTTAGGTTTCCAAGATGCATGTGGGAGTGCTTCTCAGTGGGGTTTGGGAAAGATTTCTCTTCGTTCAGGCATCTCCTGCAACAGCTTAAGTGCTTGGGAATGGAAGGAGGTTGGAACTCAAGAACCAAATGGGTTCTTGGTAGATTTCTTGGTTACGATACGGTCTAATATATTTTATCAGAGTCTAAATATCTCATGAGAGAGGACTTGGGGAAGGGGGTCACTTAATATATACTTAAAGAGAAAAATGCATGTTGTATATCATGTAAGAATATCCCACAAGATGGAATATGTTTATAGCCCACAGTTTCCAAATAAATCATGTGAAGAAATGGGATTTTGTCCTCATCCTAGAAACACTGAAAAGAATCAATGAGGTGTTGGCTGAGCATGGGGAGAGCGATTTCAGAGTTTTGTGTTCTTTAAGGAAGCCCCTGCCTGCTCCATGAAACAGAAACCTGCCGGATGTTTCGTGGCTGGACAATCTCCTGGGGTTGCCCAAGCGCCACAGAGAGCAGTCTGAGCCCTTCAGCCAGGACGAAGCGAGCTCTGCCTGGCAGCCTGTGTCTTCCTGGCTCTGACTCAGGAGAGGTGACTGGAGTGATTTGTGGAGCCTCTCATGGAAAAGGAAGATACACTCAACCATGAATGTCAGAAGCTGAAATTAAATTTCAGAATTTATTCTTGAAGCAAGCTGCCTTTTGCTCTATTAAAATGCAGGTGAATTAGTGCAAAGGCTATGGAACCACTTAAAGCCCCCATAAACTTGGTCTCTGAGGAAGAGGCGAAGGCATGGCGACCCTCCCCTCACCTTTTATTGTGGGGCCTAGGAGCCCCCACAAAAGCCTTGGGATGTGAGGTTACAGTGCTCCAGCCTCCCCAAGGCCAGAGCGGAAGAGTCATGATGAGCAAATTTGCTCAATAAAGTGTTGGCTCACTAACTTGGAATTTAGAATAATTCAGATAAGGTCTAAGGCGACATTTACCTATACTCAGCAAGTTCTTTCTTCAGAAAAAGTAGAAAGTACTAGTATAAATATTACAAAAGAAAATGCTTAATGAACCAAAGAAGCCAAGTACTTTTCAAGGATCCTTAACACTCTAGAAGTACTTATTACATTCTGTAATTAATTAATAAAATATTAATGAAATATATTGGAGCAGATCCTTTGGGACCTTTTAACCAGTCACCAATCTGTTAGAATCAGTTGTTACACTAAACTTCATTCTTAGATTGTCAGCTCACTGAGGGCCGGAACTACCTTATCTGTGGTGTCTCCAAAGTGGTTGCTTTGCACATAGTAGGTGCTCAGAAAATCCTGGTTTAGTTGAGGAAATAGTAATGATAATCAATGAATGATATTAATTACAGGCTTTGTCTCACATGGCCTATTTGGTAGGGTTATACTGTCTGAGGTTTATCTTCGTATGATCAGAGGGAAGAAAGAACTTAAATAATTGTAAATGATGATAATGCTTACAATTTTACTTGTCAATGTATCTTCTTAAGGAATAAACAAATAAACATTGCCTATTGCCAGATGAGTAGAGACCGGTACTGCTTAATCTGGCGGTCTCAAAGATCATTGTAGCCCTAACTGGTTTGGCTCAGTGGACAGAGTGTCAGCCTGCGGACTCAAGGGTCCCAGGATCGATTCCGGTCAAGGGCATGTACCTTGGTTGCGGGCACATACCCAGTAGGGAGTGTGCAGGAGGCAGATGACCGATGTTTCTAACTCTCTATCCTTCTCTTTTCCTCTCTGTAAAAAATCAATAAAGTATATTTTAAAAAAAAAGATCATTGTAAAACACTTTTTATTTGTTGATTAAAGGAAGACCTTTAACTAAACTATTTGGCCCATTTATTTCTTTAGCTGTAGTCACTGGCTCAGTCAGATCTTTACTTACTTAATGCAGTTTTATTATACTTATAAAAAGTAAATAATTTCATTTACCAAAGGCCTGTAATCAAGTCAAAGCCTATTAAAGACACAATTAACTTTGAAAATGGAAGTGTAGGCAGAAGCCTAATTCACGGATTGGTTATTTCTTTCCTTTTGCATGGGCATTTGGTGTTAGCTGTCGCTGGGCCATTGATTTTGTGAGCATTCTGCTTGTCCGTATAACCCTGGCTGGTCTCCTAAGGCCACTAGAGACTCCCTGTTACTCACAGACTCCCTTCAGCGTTCTAATCACAAAGACCTGCCCCCTTGCTTTTTAAGAGAATAAACAGGCCAGACCACCCATTGAGTCTGGAAAACACATTTCTGTTTTGCTTTATTTTGATCAGATTTGAACAGCAAGTACTATTAGGGAAGGCGTGCGTGGGTCTGAACAGCTTGTGTAGAGAATTTTTTCCATCCAATGGCTGCTCTTTCCCCCGCTCCCCCTGACCCTGGCTCTGTGGCTCAGTGTACAAATCAAGGGAATGTTCATGTTGTCATCCCCAGATGCTGATGAAGGACACCTCTTGGTCAAGGCAGGGAGCTAATTTGTACAACTCACTCCTTTGCAGCTTGAGGACCAGGGTGCATACATGCTTTTCTCTTAACCATTTTAGATGTAATTCAAGGAGCAACACCCCTTAAGGAGGACACTCCTTGTGATGGAGCATCTCTTGATTTTTTTTCTCAGTATGGTAGAGTGAAGGTTCCTTATTCCTGCTAGTTGTTGAGATGTGTGTCAGGGAAGGGGGAACTTACACTCTCTGTTGAGTTTATAATCAACAAATTCTTATCCTGAGGACTAGAGTAGAGTTGAAGTGTCTATCTCCTGAGCTTCTCTTTCAAGGACTCAGCTATAAAAGCAACTTCTTCAAAGCCCTCATCATGTTCCGACTCCCCTCGCAGCTGCTCGCAGCCTCAGTGTGCAGCCACTACTCTCGCAGCTGCGTTTGTTGATCTATGCCTCAGAACTGGCGGAGGTGTCACTCGACGATTAGTCTTACGGTAATTATGGATGGCTTATTCGCAGCATACTTATTCCTCTCCTCAGCTCACTGGGATTCATGCTGGTTTTGTTTAGTCAACAAGCTGACAGGTTACCCAAGGTATTTTTTTCTTTCAATTGTCCCTGCCCTTATCTCTCTGTCACAGATCACCTTAAGGACACGGAGTGGGAGTTCTGTATTTCCCTTGACTGAGATCGGCTTTTCCTTGGCACGGACCAAAGTCCAGATAAGGGTCCTGCCTCAAAGCTGGTCTGAGTTCTGTAGGTGTCAGAGGGAGGGCTGGCGATATCACTTAAAGCCCTCCCACAGACTTGTTCTTCAGTCCCTCATCTGCAAAGTTCGCTCTCCCAGGCTGGGTTAAGTCTGAACAGCTTGCTAATAGGTTATGTCTCCTAAGGATTCTGATAACCTCCTTTAACAATCTTTTAAGGATGGATTTTATGCCAACCTTAGAATCTTAGAGAGGCAAACAAATGAAACAAACATAGGACCAAACTCATAGTTGACAGAAAAACCAGTTTTCCTGTGATTAGGGTGCATCTAGACAAAGTGGATTATATTCTTGGTTATATTTACTGGCACACTCGAGCACTTTTTGTTGTTCTTGTTGCTATTATTTTATTTTGTCCCCCCTTCCCCTTGCCAATTTAATTAAAATACACTCTAGTTCATCTTGGACAAAAACTTCTGTTTCATGGCATAGTCTGCTTAACTGATGCTGGAGGAATGATGATGTTCTTTGGCTATGGGCACTACGCTTACGTTGGGGTCATTTGTACAGCCATGGATGTGGCCACTGCCTTGGTTTGCTCCTGGTGCAGGAAAGAATTTAAATAGCAGGCCGTGACTGCTATCCTCACAAATGTCTGCTTGCAAAGCTGGTCCTTGCTGGCATCTGAGACTGGGACTGGTCAATTGTCCTCTAATAGAAACCTTTCCCTAAAGGGTAAGGGTGTGTCACTGTACCCCAGGTATTTGCACAAACAATGTGGTTTATGCTGAACACCTGCTTTCCTTAGGGGAGACTGGAACTGTTTTATTATTATTGATTTTGAGAGGGAGAGAGAGAGAGAGAGAGAGAAAGGGAGGGAGGGTAGCGGGGGGAGGGAGGGAGGAAGGGAGAGAGAGAGAGAGAGAGAGAGAGAGAGAGAGAGAAAGATTTGTTGTTCCACTTATTTATGCATTTATTGGTTGGTTCTTGTATGTGCCCTGACCAGGGATTGAACTCACACCTAACCAACTGAGCTACCTGGGCAGGCTGATACTGGAATTTTGGTATGTGATAGGCAGAGTGTCTGTATGATCAGCCCCCACTACAAACCTTGGGTGCCAAGTCTCAAATGAGCTTACCTAGGTAGCAACATCAAACATATGTTGCTGCATTTTTGTTGCTGGGAGAAGAGTGCTCTCTGGTGATCCCTCATGGGGTGGAAGAGGAGGAAATGATAGATAGATAGATAGATAGATAGATAGAGAATAAGGACGCCTGCACGTGGATTCTTGCAGTGTCTGCCTGTATTTCCTCCCCTTCTGATCCTACTGTGTATCCTTAGTAAAGCACTGTAATAAATCTTGTTATGAGGATAACTATATTCTGTGCCCCAGGAGCCCAGTAATCCTTTTAGCAAATCTCTGAATGTGGAGTGGTCTTGGGGACCTCTGAACCGCCCCTACCCCCCTCACTGTCACTATGACCTTCCAGAGATACCATTTGATGACATTATCCTCAAAGATGCTCCTCGGATCCTTAACCCTCTTGGTTTCTCATACATAACCATGCATCTTTTAGCTTAGAGTTTCCTGAAGAACGAATGTTTACTTGGTTTATGATTATTCTTTTACTTCCCTAAAGGAAATTGCTCTACTCTATTAAATTTCGTCTTTTGTGGCATAATTGCTAAGTTATTTTTCAGTCAAAATCCATGTCACTCTATCATCAAAAGTAGCTGATGAGCTCTCATTACCAGCAAGTACAATTTAATGTTATATTTTCAAATATATTCAGACACAATTCTGCAATATTGCAAGAGTTTTCATCCTTCAAAAGTGTGCTCAGATATTTAGCAAACTCTCTGTGTTAGTTAATTTTAGATTTTAACCTTAATTAGATATTTTTGGGTAATATTTAAGAATTAATGGGATAATGTTGACATGATCTTGAATTTTTATCTTGTTCAAAAACATGTTTTTATTTTTCCTTAAAGATGCTTTGAGGCAGCTTCATGCTTATGCGTTACAGGTTATGCCACAGGCGGGCTCAGTAGTACTGTCCTAACTGACCACTCCAGACAAGCAAATGGCGTGGCAGACCCTGCAAGTGTGGACCCAACAGTGATTGTACAAGAGAAAAGAAAGCCCAGGAGAGCCATGTTGCTCAGATTAAATTTTAAAGACTAACCTGTTAGAACAACAAGAACAATATTAGCTCTATGAAAATTCCTTGGCATAGTCAGTGGTCGGCAAACTGCGGCTCAAGAGCCACATGTGGCTCTTTGGCCCCTTGAGTGTGGCTCTTCCTAAGCCTTAGGAGTACCCTAATTAAGTTAATAACAATGTACCTACCTATATAGTTTAAGTTTAAAAAATTTGGCTCTCAAAAGAAATTTCAATCGTCGTACTGTTGATATTTGGCTCTGTTGACTAGTGAGTTTGCCGACCACTGGCTTAGGTAATAGTCAGGTCTTGCCATGGAGTGAAACACACCTTTAAAATGAGGTATTTTTAGAAGTGATAGAATCTCACAGGCCAGTTTGATATTACTGAATCACGTAATGCTCCAGGGTGCCAAAAGTTATTGTATTCCAAGTGTTCAGATTCTTTCTATGAAGGGATTAATGCCAGATTCCTTTAACAGGATCAGGCCTGTGCTTATTGCTAATATTAATATTTAAAAATATTTTATTACATCCAAATATTAAGAGTTGCAACTTGGGATGAAATATATCCTTGAGCACGGAGCCAGCCCTCCAGAAAGTTCTGAATCCTTTCCCACTCTTGATGTGAGGGCTTGCTGCCCTTCTTTGTAGGCTTTGTAGGAGTATCAAGAACCTGGAAACAAAGTATTTAAGGGCTTCTGAATTCAGATATTTCAACTGAACTCAGGACTTTACTGACCTGCTAAGCAATAAATAAGGTAACTTAGGAAAAAAAAAGAATTGAGAGGGAAAAGTACTATTTAGAATTTTTGGAATGGAGGAAGGTAGGGAATGGAGGAGTGAAAATGAGAGTCAGTTTAAATAGATCAGCAGTTCTCAACCTGTGGGTCACGACCCCTTTAGGGGTCGAACTACCCTTTCACAGGGGTTGCCTAAGACCATTGGAAAACACATATATAATTACATATTGTTTTTGTGGTTAATCATTATGCTTTAATTATGTTCAATTTGTAACAATGAAATTGGGGGTCACCACAACATGAGGAACTGTATTAAAGGGTCGAGGCATTAGGAAGGTTGAGAACCACTGATCTAGATCATCAGTTTGAACCACTTGTCCAGGTCAGCAGTTAGATCCCTTTTCCCTAACCTGGAAGGGCATTATCTACATTGCTCTTCACTGATACCTGTCTGTCTCTCTGTCTGTCTGTTATTCTTGACATTAATTAAAGAACTTCGTAATGCTGTCAATGGTGCCTTAAGTGGGCCCCTTGAAATAAACACCATTAAAGATTTTGGTAGAAAATCTATGCATTAAAATGCACTTTAAAGCCTTCCTCAAAAACATGTAGATACACAATATGAGTGTGAATTTTTTGAATATCCCTAAAATGCCAAGGAAATGTGATCACTGCATGAACTGAAGTTTACATTTTCATTTTCACACCCTGAAGATTTGTTCTTGCTTTTCTCCTGGCCCCAGTTGCATATCCTATGGGACCGTGTGATGCACGAGCAATTTTAGGAAATAATTGATACATTACTGTGGACTCAAATGCACAGAAGACTATCAGTCAAATTAGGAAAGTTCTAGTATCATAGTGATGGCTGGATCTCCCAGCACACTCAGAGATGCCCCGAAATTTGCTATTTTAAACATTACCTAACTATGGGAGCAAAAGAGAGAACACACACATATATATCTTGTGCTTAAATGTATACATGCGTATAGATATCTATGGGTAGCTGAATATGTATTTCGGTAGAATTAAGTAACTGACACAGTCTTATGAATAAGCATAGGCACTTACAGTACGTGAAAGAAACAGAGGAAAGGTGAACGGAAACGGGAAACGCACCATACTCTGGGACCTGCCCCGTCCCTCGCTTCAGCAGCAGCCTCACTCTTCTTCCTCCGGACTTGATGAGTTCTATTGCTCTGGCGTGCGTCATGTCCCTGGTGCTCTCCCCATTGATTTCAATGATTTGGTCTCCTACCTGGTAATTAAAGAAACATTAAGTCACCCACAGACGGTTCTACTCAAGTTGCATTTCCAACAGATTAGATAAGCATCGTAGATGACCAGTTTCTGGGGAGCAGCCAAACGATTTGGTGACAGCCTGCTGCCCCTTAGAAGGAGCTAGTCCCTGGCTGCATCCTGAATCTGACCACCAAACTTAATTTACTTTTATAGAAATTAAAATATCAGACCACGGAGGTTGTGGTGATATGTCACTTATATTTAGTCAGTATGGCAGAGACTATAAACTATTTAGTGGTTTTCAAAAAAATATATTTTATTGATTTTTTACAGGGAGGAAGGGAGAGAGATAGTTAGAAACATCGATGAGAGAGAAACATCGACCAGCTGCCTCCTGCACACCCCCTACTGGGGATGTGCCCGCAACCAAGGTACATGCCCTTGACTGGAATTGAACCCGGGACCCTTCAGTCCACAGGCTGGCGCTCTTTCCACTGAGCCAAACTGGCTAGCTAGGACTAGTGTTTTTTTTTTTTTAATTTTTACATTAGGGAATAGATTTGATACCACTATTCCAAATAACGCAGTACCTTTGCTTTGAAACAAGAAATAAATATTTTAAAGCCTTTTCATCGAGGACAATGCCAGCTTTGGGCTTAGCGCAGCATCTAATTCAGCGTGTTGGATGGAATGAATGGTTTTTGGGCTTTTCTGCGAATTTTCATTACGCATCATTTAAATTTCCCTGGGTGCTATTGTGATATTGCCTTCTTTGTAAACACTGGTTGGTTGATATTCAAGTTCGATGATGAGTTTTCTGTCACAGTCCTTTGAATTAGAAATGGGATCCTCCATTCTCTACACATGACTAGTGCCCTTGCTAAATCTTTGCTCTGTTCACACCTGGTTGCCGGAGCTGTTTGGTTAAATACCAATTCCTCCTGATTTGTCAGAAATGCCTGCGTTCCATAAGCACTTCCCATTTAGCCTTTGTGAATAGACATTTGGAATAAAAGAGGTTCAACCATGAGCTCATCATGTAACTCCCGAGTGCCATCATTGTCAGGAAACTTTGAATTAAAATATGTTTCATTTCAGTGGGAATCACTTAAGACAAATTAGCCAGAAAAGCACAATGAGTTGCTTTGTAAAAATGCTATTTCAGCTGGGACCCTTAAGCAAAGCAGATCTCAGTCTAAACTCCACAATGCAGACAGAATTGCAAACGAACTCTCTGTAGGAGAGCACTACCAAGGTGGGTGCTGCTGGCTGGGCTGAACAGGCACAAGGGCCATCCCAGTGGCAAGGGGGCACTAAAATAAGACCACCTCCTGAAAAGTGGAGGACAGAACAAACACGTGTTTGTTGTAGCAAGGAAATAACATCGTTACTTCAGGGGTAAGGATTCCAATGCAACGAAGGGAAAGACTTCTCTCTTTATGTAATACTTGGTGGCCCTTAGAAGTATATGATTTTGGGAGGTAGAAGAGGTTGGCCTCACTGGTGTGAATTTCACATCCCACAGAAGAATCATGAAAGACAGGACTAAATTCATTTTTTTTAGGGCCAATGTTTGCAACATTATTTTTTTCAGGTCTCCTTAACTGTCTTCTTTCCCATAAGGCAACAGGCACAGCCTAAAGTCCAGTAGCTTGCTAGAGGCGACAAATCCAAGCCAGAGGCAAATGGGACCAATTATGCCTCTCCTAACAGTGCCCACTCATGACTGAAACCTCATGGCATGGAATTAAATTACAAATGTAAAACAAAAGTTCTAATGAAGTTATAACAGTGAGTCTTCATTCCTAGCCAGACTCTTCTGAGCTTGACTCACATATGCAATTGATTACTAATATCTTCACCTAGATGTCCGACGGACAACTCCAACTCAACCCCAGAAGACGGGGCTTACCATTTTTCTACCAAAGCAGTTTTTCCTCTTAATTCTTGAGGCTGGTTATGCCACCACCGTCCACACAAGCCAGAAACTGGGGGGTCATGCTGGGCTCCTTATTTCCTCAACTTCTCTGCATCTGTCTCTGTTCTCAAATTAGATTCCATTGCTAACTAGCTCAGTTCAGGCCTTTAACTGGATTATTCCACTAATCTCCTATTACCTTATTATGAATATCGTCTCATTGTCTCCATTCTTCTAAGGGAAATTTTCCCCAATGCATCTTGCAAACTGAGGCATTTAGGCATTTCCACGTGCCACCACTCTCTTTGCCTCTCAATCTCCCTGGTGATCTCCCAACCTTCCTCAAGGCCATTCTAAGCATCTTCTCTGTGGGATACCTTCCTAGACCCTGTCTTCTTCTAAAGCAGAAGTGCTCAGTCATCATCACTACACCCCACTCTGTGGTTTCTCACACCTCACACAGAGTTGTGATTCTCTGTCTTCCCTTCTACACTTTGAGATTCTTCACTCATCAAACAATTTCTGAGTACCTGTTATGTGCTACACAGTCTATTAGGGAGATAAAATAAAGAGAGTGATAAATGGTATAGTTTCTCTCTACAAAAAGTTCCAGTGTAGTTGGAGAGAAAGTGAGTAAATAAGATTATTATTATTATTATTCAATATACCTTTGCTATGACAGAGGTATTAGCAAAGTGCTAATGAAACAGAAAGCGGGGTCATCAAACTCAGAATGGGCAGGGCTGGTAGTCAGGGAGCGTTTCCTAGAAATGGTGACATCTCAAATAAGTTTTGAAGTGTCAGTAGGAGTGCCCCAGGTGAAGGAGGGGGAACAGCATTCTAGGTAGAGAGAGCAGTCTATGCAAAGGCCTGGAGATTTGAGAGCATAGTACACTCAGCAAACTGTTATTGTATTCTGCTACTCAAGAGTTTGGACTTAATTTTAGAGGCAACAGCAAGGCACTGAAAATTCTATTTTATTTTAATTTTTTATTGTTTAAAGTATTACAAACAGTAGTACATATGTCTCTCTTTTTCCCCCCTATTGACCTCCCCCCAGCCTCCTCTACCCGCACCGCCCACCTCCCACGCACATGCCCTCAGCCCCCCTCCAGTGTCTTGCGTCCACTGGTTATGCTTATATGCATGCATACAAGTCCTTCGGTTGGTCTCTTATCACCCCCCTGCCCCTCGCAACCCTCCCCTGCCTTCCGCTGTAGTTTGACAGTCTGTTCAAAGCTTCTTTGCTTCTGTATCTATTTTTGTTCATCAGTTTATAATGTTCTTTATAGTCCACAAATGAGTGAGATCATGTGGTATTTTTCTTTCTCTGACTGGCTTATTTCACTTAGCATAATGCTCTTCAGTTCCATCCATGCTGTTGCAAATGGTAAGAATCCCTTCTTTTTTTTTTTTTATAGCAGCATAGTATTCCTTTGGGTAAATGTACCACAGTTTTCTAAACCACTCACCTGCTGATGGACATTTAGGCTGTTTCCAAATCTTAGCTATTGTAAATTGTGCTGCTATGAACATAGGGGTGCATATATCCTTTCTGATTGGTGTTTATGGTTTCTTAGGATATATTCCTAAAAGTGGGATCACTGGGTCAAACGGGAGTTCCATTTTTAACTTTTTGAGGAAACTCCATACTGTCTTCCGTAGTGGCTGCACCAGTCTGCATTCCCACCAGCAGTGCATGAGGGTTCCTTTTTCTCCACATCCTCTCCAGCACTTGTCGTTTGTTGATTTGTTGATGATAGCCATTCTGACAGGTGTGAGATGGTACCTCATTGTTGTTTTGATTTGCATCTCTCGGATGATTAGTGACTTTGAGCATGTTTTCATATGTCTCTTGGCTTTCTGAATGTCCTCTTTTGAAAGTGTCTATTTAGGTCCTTTGGCCATTTTTTGATTGGGTTGTTTATCTTCCCTTTGTTAAGTTGTATGAGCTCCTTGTAAATTTTGGAGATTAAACCTTTATCGGAGATAACGTTGGCAAATATGTTCTCCCATGCAGTGGGCTTTCTTGTTGTTTCGATGATGGTTTCTTTTGCTGTGCAGAAGCTTTTTATTTTGATGAAGTCCCATTTGTTTATTTTCTCCTTAGTTTCCATTGCCCTAGGAGCTGTATCAGTAAAGATATTGCTACGACAAATGTCTGCTATTTTGGTGCCTATGGCTTCTTCTAAAATTTTATGGTTTCCCATCTTACGTTTAAGTCCTTTATCCATTTTGAGTTTATTTTTGTGTAGGGTGTAAGTTGGTGGTCTAGTTTCATCTTTTTGCATGTATCTGTCCAATTTTCCCAACACCATATATTGAAGAGACTGTCTCGACTCCATTGTATGCTCTTGCCTCCTTTGTCAAATATTAATTGAGCTAATGGCTTGTGTCAATCTCTGGGTTCTCTGTTCTGTTCCGCTGGTCTAGTATATGTCTGTTCTTGGGGGCACTGAAAATTTTAAACAGGAAGTAACTTGACCAAGAAAACAGAGTGCTGTTTAGAAATCAACCTGAGACGTCAGTATGAAGAGTGAATTGGAGAGGAAGTGGGAGACTGAAGACGGGAGCTGATTTCATGAGGTTATCACATTGCCTACCCAAGTGGGAAATTGGGAGGCTGTGGGGAAGGAGATAATGGGGCAAATGAGGGCAGGGAGTGGGTCCCATTTAACTATGTACCTTGCTTGGGGTGCACCACATATATTTGTCAATGAATGAAACATTTCCACAAGGCTCATCTTGAGAATCTTGGAAGAAAGGGTTATAAGCAATTTCAACCAAAAAATCAGACCTTGGTAATCACCACACTTGAGGACACTTCTGTCTCAAGACTGACTTTTCAATAAGAACCGTGTGGCGAATCTTGTGGGGAGAAATAGTCACATCATTTGCACTCTGGTCACATATTTTGCTATGGCAATGACTTAGCAAATTTGATGTTTTCTTTCTCTTGTATGTTTATTTTCCCTTTCCCAACTAAGAGCTCATGAGAATCAAGGGAGAAAAAATTATCATGGCGGCGTGAGTGGTGGGTTGGAAGACTGTGTGGGATGTTGAGAAGCAGTGGGGTTCAAGGGCTGCACAGGGGCCGGGCTGATGTTGCCCATGTGGGAGTTTCAGGGGTGGGGCTCTGGGACGAGTTGGTGATATTATTTTTGTAGTTCCAAAGAGTCTGGGCTGACCTCTTGGCTGGGCAGCTTTCTGTGAAGGGGCCCCTCGGAGGGAGAAGAGAACATTCTGATGCTGGTTTAATTGAGGGTTCTCAGCTGCTTGCCTAAGACTTTTAGTTTCTCCCAAGCCCCTACCCCTTCCAGGATCCCAGTGCAGCTTGCTGGTTTCCTGACTCATTGGGAGCAATGGGAGTTTAGGAATAGTCCAACATGTTATTATATTCAGAAAAATAATTTTTTGGGGGTAGGGAGTGATGGTCAGGTAATGAGATGGAAATGCTGCCACTATTAAAGACTCTGAATCTCACAAGGTATTCTGGACATACTGCAAAAATGTGCCAACTCATTTGGACCTAGAGTCAATAGTAGCAATTAGCGCAGGTCCAGCCTTAAGACTCCTGCCTCTCCTTGTAAAATGGTGTACATTGTAAAAAGGTTTCGTCTTCATTTTCATTCCAATATCAGTATTATGTACAGTCGTTGTGAATGAAACTCCCTAAATCGATTTGGGAAGTACATAGGTAAAGAGATGGATCTGTCGGGGGATGAGGGGCGAAGAAGAGGTTTTCTCATTACCTTCCAACCTCACCTGACTTCACTGCAGCTGCCAGGGTGCAGCCAGTCGAAGGGCATCACTTTCCTACCTCACACGTGAATTAATTGGGGAAATTCACTTGATAAAATCAATGGAAAATTCCTTTGGGATTATGAAAAAGATTAGTTATGACTCAGATGTAGCCTTCCCCCCACCCTCCATCTTCTCTCCACCATGGAGCTATCTTCAACTGAGCTACATTACCAAAATGAAACTTTAAAGTCTCATTTAAAGTTTGTTCTTAGAGAATTTTAAAACATCACGTTCCAGTAGATTTGAGAAATGGGGGAGGTAGGAAGAAGGAGGAGGAGGAGGAGGAGAAGGAAGAGAAAGAGACCCAAATCACACACAGGTAGTTCAGGAACATAGGTGTTGTTTTGTGTGGGTCAAGAAGATGTCAAATTTAGGAAACTAACCAAAGGAGTTAAGATAAATCCCAGGCTTTTTTTTTTAGTGGGAGAAATACTGTTACCTGTGGTTCCTTGGGGCGACTAATAACCGTACAGCAATATCCTAGGGACAAGGTGGGTGAGATAGACTGCCTGGCACAGCCTACCAAGTTCTGCATTCTGCGCATACATCACGGCAGAGTTTTCTTTCACAAAACTATTACCAAATCCTTGCACTTGCTTGGGGCTCTGCAGATAAAACTTTTTCTCTTTTCTTCCTTTTTTTCCCTCTAAAGTTTAATTTAGAACAAGAGTGAATACTTTTGCACATCTATAAGGTAGAATTGTTTTGATAATCAATGCCACCCACGTTCAACTCTACCGATATTATCCCAAATGGAACATATTTTTTCTAACAAAGCTAAAGGCATGAGTAAAGGACTATGACTAAATAGAGTCGAAGGAAAGGTGAGACCCCCCCCCCCCCCCCCCCCCCCCGCCAATCCCAACCCTTAGACTGATTCACATCATGGGATTTAAAATCACATCATCATGTCTGCTAATGCAGTGGTTCTTCACTTGGCTTCCCATTAGAATCCCAGGGACTCTTTGAAAGGAAATCCCTAGAACTAGATTGTACCCTGGCTGAGTCTCTGGGGGTGGGTCCCAGGCATCAGTATTTTTTTAAACTTCCCAGGTGACTCCCATGTGCAGCCGAGGTAGATCACAACTGCTCCAGAGGCCGGTAACAATTATCAGCAAGTTCCTCAGCCTATAAGTCCCGCTAAGAATGGGGGATCTGATGGGCGCTGCTGGCTCTCGTTGATCCTATCTTTCACTCTGCTCAAGCACTCCATATGTTATCAGCTTTGAGTGCAATTCTGAGCCTTTCCATATGCCTTAGTGATTTTCAGAGCACTATTTAATCAGGCAAATACCAGCAAAGAGAGAAAAGATGGAAAAAGAAATTTCCAGAAGGCATGATACGAATAAATAAAATAAGTGGGGGGAAAAAATTTCAGGTTTAAAAGTAAAGTATGAGAAGTCAAAGCCTGTGAAATTTTATTTACACGAAAGAAGAACTATATTTTAAAGGGACTGATTTAAACATGTTTTTCAGCTTTTCCTATTCCTTAAACATGAAATTGCTTCCAACTCCTAAAGATTTAAGATGGGTAATTATTATTATTTTTTTTTTAAATATATTTTATTGATTTTTTTACAGAGAGGAAGGGAGAGGGATAGAGAGTTAGAAACATCGATGAGAGAGAAACATCGACCAGCTGCCTCCTGCACACCCCCTACTGGGGATGTGCCCACAACCAATGTACATGCCCTTGACCGGAATCGAACCCCGGACCCTTTAGTCCGCAGGCCGACGCTCTATCCATTGAGCCAAACCGGTTTGGCAAGATGGGTAATTATTAAATAAACACTCTTTACCTTTCCCCTGCAAAAAAACCCAAAAGAGCCAAGTTCCCCATTTTATTTATGGTAAACCAGATTACTTTCAGTTTAAGCTCGGAAAAACAGATTATAGATATGCCAGCAGGAAGGTAGGAGCTGTACGAAGTCATTACAAAAAGCCCCCAAAGAAAGTAAGACAATAAAAACAACAATAGAAAAATGATAAAATACAAACAAAATAAGAAAATGCCAGGTATTTCCAGCCTCCCTCTGAAATGTGACCTATGCTCTACTTTCGGCATAAAATAGAAGCAGAGACCATGTCTCGATGGGTATCACAGGCGAAGCTGGTGCGGCCAGTTTGGGGGCAGATCTTGGTTCCAAGAAGGGAGAGATTCAGTTAGCAACTTGCTAGGATTACAACCATGTCTTGGTCTTCCTGCAGGTCGGTTGTTAAAAATGGCACAATGGAAATGGTCCAATGTGGTCTTACAGAAATGACTTGTTTGTCACCACATGTCGAAACAAACTACTCAGAGTCCCAGGCCGCGGGTCCGGGAAATCAGAGGTTGGTGGCCAGCACTCAGGCAAGGGACCTGTATCTTTGTGAGGTGAGAGGGAGGACGCAGGCTCTCTAGCCTGGAAGCTTCTGCACTATTGAGTCTTCTCATAGTCAGCTCGAGGTTTTTGTTTAACTTCAGATCAATCCTGAGCTGGTTTTTATTCTTTGTTTTTCTTATGGCTGCTGTGAGGCCTCCGTGCAGAAGCAGAAGTAGCCTTCTCAGGTTTCACTCTCTGCACAGACCCACCCGGATCCTCAGGCTCCTCCTGGTTGGGCTCATTTTCCTGACTGTGGGTGTCTGGAGAAGTATCATTTTCCACCCCACTTCTTGGTCTCTTCTCTTCAATGAGCTGGTCCTGAACTCCTGCCAATGTACTTACTGCAACTGTTCATGGATTAGAAGAATTAACATCATTAAAATGTCCATACTGTACTACCCAAACTTCCGGTTCCTTCCATCATGTTTTGCTACTGGAGTTTCTTTGGTTGGTCAGCTACCTGTCCCAGCCACGAATAATATTGCCATACACCCGCGTGTCTTCCAGGTAGCTTCCTTCAAAAGCATAGCTCTGTCTCTCCAAGTTTGCCAGCCCAAAACAAGTTCTGCCAGCACCCGCAGGGTGTCCGATCTGCCCCGGTGCTGCCCTGCTGTGTATCAGCACGTTAGGCTGAGCAAAATGTTTTCTCTTTTTATTGGAAGGCCAAGGTAAAGGTAAAAATTTTAATATTCCTTAAGTGGTTAATAATTCAAGTTGCAAGGAAACAAATATAAATGCTGCAGTGTATGCATTTTTTTAAAGCCAAGTCATACAGAAGGTATTTGGTTTGGCTCAATGAAGTCTTTATAAGAACTAGATTAATCCTGATTTATTTCACCCCGAGTCATGGTGGTCTCCACTCAAGGCTGACTCAGATATCTCTGCAATATAATCAGTTACTTGCCCTCAGCCTACAGCTGCACCACAGGAACCTATTTCACATGATTATATGACTGAAGTGATACTAGATTATAACTGAGTGTGAGGGATTGAACTCCTTAGGATTTTATGCAATAAACAATGGATAGCTCTATTCCTTATTTTATGAAAGACCTAGCTGTGGGCCATTTTTGGGGCTAATGATCTAAGGTCATAGGTTAGCTCCATCAGAATTTTTCACCTACAGTCTGGTTTTTCCTGCTGACTCTAGACCTCTGAAGATAACATATCTATTGTCTTTGTGTCACCTATACCTGTCACAATTCCTGACAAGTAGGCTCTTGTTGAGTAAATGAGTGTTAGGTTGGCTTTTCAGTAACAGTAGCAGTCTTTGTTCTCACTACAGAGTAAGTTCAGCTTAAGTGCACCTCAGCATACCTTAAACTTTCTTGAAATACTGCCTTAAACACTTTCAGCCAAACCAAACCAATTTCAATAGTACTTACAGGAGACCAAATGAGGTTTCAGTAATGGTGACCTACAAAAATTGTTAGAGACAGGTCAAGTTATGGGAAACAAATGCTAAAGGCTTAAGAGAAACAGGAATGGAGGCGGAGTCGGAATGAAATCATAAAGTGCCCGTAAAAAAGTCAGCTACAAACAACTATATGGCAACAAATTGGACAATGTGGGTGAAATGTACAAACATATAATCTTCCAAAACTCAATCAGGAAGAATCAGAAAAACTCGAATAGACCAATAACAACTAATGAAATTGAAGCAGTAACAAAAAATACTCTAAGCAAACAAAAGTCCTGGACTAGATGGCTTCACAGGGGAGTTTTACCAAACATTCAAAGAAGAACTAACACCTCTCCTCCTCAAACTATTCCAAGAAATTCAAGAAGGAAGACTTCCAAGCTCTTTTATAAGGCCAGCATTATCCTAATTCCAAAACCAGATAAAACTACGATAAAGGATGAAAATTATAGGCCAATATCCCTGATGAAAATAGATGCTAAAATCCTCAACAAAATATTAGTAAATCAGATCCTACAATATGATTATACACTATGACCAAATGGGATTTATTCCAGGGATGCAAGGCTGGTAAAATATTCACAAATCAATAAATGAACATAAACAATATGGAAGCTAAAAATCATATGATTATATCAATAGACCCAGAAAAGCATTTGCCAAAATCCAATACCCGTTTGTGATAAAAACTCTCAGCAAAGTGGGAACAGAGGGATCATACCACAACATAATAAAGGCCATATATAACAAACCCACAGTCAACATCATACTCAATGGGCAAACACTAAAAGCATTTCCCTTAAGAACAGGCATGTCCACTTTCATCATTCTTATTCTACATACTACTGGAAGTCCTAGACACAGTAATCAGATAAGAAGAAAAAAGTAAAAGACATCCAAATTGGAAAGGAGGAAAGTAAAACTGTCCTCCTTATTTGCAGATGATGATGTTGTACATAGAAAACCCTGAAGACTGCACCAAAAAACTACTAGATTTCATAAATGAATTCCATAAAATAGCAGGATACAAAATTAACATCCAGAAATCGATGACATTTTAATAAAACAATAACAAACTCTCAGAAAGAGAAACTAAAAAAACAATCCCATTTACCATTGCAATAATAAAAAATAAGATACCTTGGAATAAACTTAAACAAGGAGATAAAAGACCTGTACTCAGAATACTAAAGGACATTGAAAAAAGAAAAAGAGGCCCTAACGTGTTTGGCTCAGTGGATAGAGCGTTGGCCTGTGGAGTGAAAGGTCCCAGGTTTGATTCCGGTCAAGGGCAGGTACCTTGGTTGCGGGCAACATCCCTAGTAGTGGGTGTGCAGGAGGCAGCTGATCGATGTTTCTAACTCTCTATCCCTCTCCTTTCCTCTCTGTAAAAATATCAATAAAATATATTTAAAAAAAGAAAAGAGGAAATACAAACAAGTGGAAGAATATACTGTGTACATGGATTGGAAGAATTAACATCATTAAAGCAATCTATAGATTCAGTGCAATCCATATGAAAATACCATGGCATATTTCACAGATCTAGAACAAATATTTCAAAAATTTATATGGAATAAGAAAAGACCCCGAATGGTCTCAGTAATCTTAAGAAAGAAGAACAAAGTTAGCGGGATCACAATACCAGATATCAAACTATTATACAAAGCCATTTTAATCAAAACAGCTTGGTATTGGCACAAGAACAGGCAAATAGATCAATGGAACAGAACAGAGACCCCAGAAATCAAACCATGCCATTATAACTAATTAATATTCCGCAAAGGAGGCAAGAACATATAATGGTAAAATTGGACAGGTACATCCAAAAAGATGAAACTAGACTACCAACTACACCACACACAAGAATAAACTCAAAATGGATAAAAAGACTTAAATGTAAGTTGTGAAACCATAAAAATCCTAGAAGAAAAGAGAGGCAGTAAAATCTCAGACATGTCATGTAGCAGTATTTTCATGAATACATGCATCTCCTAGGGCAAGAGAAACAAAGGAAAAAAAATAAACAAATGGAACTACATCAAAATAAAAACTTCTGTACAGACAAAGAAATCATAAACAAAATGAAAAGGGAACCCTCTCTATGGAAGAACATATTTGCCAATGATACATTTGATAAGGGCTTAATTTCTAAAATATATAAAGAACTTATACAACTCAACACCAGGAAGACAAACAACCCAATTCAAAAATGGGCAAAGAACCTGAATAGACACTTCTCCAAAGAGGATATACAGAAGGTCAATAGACATATGAAAAGATGCTCAAAGTCACTAATCATCAGAGAGATGCAAATCAAAACAAAAATGAGGTATCACCTCACACCAGCCAGAATGGCTACCATCAATAAATCAACAAACAGCAAGTGCTGGTGAAGATGTGGAGAAAAGGAAACCCTAATACACGCTGGTGGGCATGTAGACTGATGCAACCACTGTGAAAAACAGTATGGAATTTCCTAAAAAAATTAAAAATGAAACTGCTGTTTGACCCAGCAATCCCACTTCTGGGAATATATGCCAAGAACCCAAAAATGCCAATCAGAAAGAATAGATGCACCCCTATGTTCATAAAAGTGTTATTTAAAATAGATAAGATCTGGAAACAGCCCAAGTGCCCATCAGTAGATGAGTGGATAAGAAAAGCTGTGGAACATTTACACAATGGAATACCATACAGTTGTAAAAAAGAAGGATCTCTTACCCTTTGTGACAACATGGATGGACTTGGATATCATTTTGCTAAGTCAAATAAGCCAATTAGAGAAAGACAAATAGCACACTATCTCACTTACATGTGGAATCTAATGAATAAAATAAACTAATGAACAAAGTAGGTCCAGAGGCCTGGATGCATGGAACAGACTGACAGATCTCTGGGGGGGAAGAGGGGGTATGGGTGGGAGGATAGGAAGAGATTAACTAAAGATCATATATGTGTATATGCATAGCTCATGAACACAGAAATAATGTGGTGAAAGCCTGGGGTGGGGTGGGGGCTGGGTGGAGGGGGGCATCTATAATACTGTCAACAACAACAAAAAACGAATAAAAAATAGAATAAAAAATTCAGAATTAGAGCCCTCACTGCTGCCTGCCGTGGGCACCATCACTGGAACTCTGACAATAGGACACTGGGCCAAATTGGAGCAAAAGACAGGCTGGTTTTCAAATTTGATGCTGGTAACCTTTAATATGTAATGGCTGTTTTCACAATTAACCTTCATTAAGATGTCATTTAATAGCTACTACAGTAAAAATATTTTCCAGGGGGTTATACTGAGTGTTGTGGTTCACCTTTCCATTTCTTCCAGTAGACTTGTGATTGAATTAGACGGGATCCCACTGCTCGTTACAGGACCGGGCTATTGTTTTAAAACGGTTGTGCACGGCTGCTTCAGCACGGCACTGGCGCCCATCAAGCCAGCAGGCTTTCCCAGAAAGAGAGCTTCTAACCCAACTGGAAATTGAAACACATTCTGAGAGCAACAACATTCTGTGAATTTTATTTGCCTCGACATATAGGTTGAAAACTGTCTGAGAATCTCTTTATACTATATTCTAGAGAGTAATCACTTAAAAAGAAAACTTCCCAACATTTCTCAAGAAACCTCATCAGAGTAGAAGTGTGAAATAGTCCCTATGGGTGTATAGAAGGGTCCTAAAACAAGGTTATGCCTCAGCACATACCTGCTTAGAAGGGCCATGAACGTGAGGGGAACAAGTGGGTATAAGAAGTTATAGGCTACTGTCACTTGATGTGGGTGGTGTACCTTATTCCATTTTTTTAAAAACATTTTTAATTTGGGAATTAACCCTTTAGAAAGATTTGGTCACAGCTTAAAAAATTTTCAGTCTCTGACTTCAGTGGTGGAGGTGGTGCCCTGGCTGGTCATTCAGATCAGGGGGTTGGCTTTGGTGGAGATTCAGGGGAGCTCTCCATTCAGGAGCCTCCATTTAAAGAAAATCCTCACCCAAGGATATTTTTTTCCCATTGATTTTCAGACAGAGTGGAAGGGAAAGAGGAAGTGGGGGGCGGGGGGGGGGGGGAGAGAGAGAGAGAGAGAGAGAGAGAGAGAGAGAGAGAGAGAGAGAAACATTAATGCGAGAGAGCCACATCGGTGCCCTGACCAGGGCTACGGATTGAACCTGCCACCAAGGTAGGTGCCCTTGATTGGGAATCGAACTCGTGACCCTTCAGTCCACAGGCCGATGCTCTAATCACTGAGCCAAAATGGTCAGGGCCAGGAGCCTTCATTTTTCATTCTGACTTTTAAAATTTTCTAAATCAAAACATGGTACATGTGAAATTTAAAGATGATGCTGGGCTTAGTTATGCAAGTCAACTCTAAATTATAATTTGGTGTTTTTCTCACCGAACCTTTCTCTTTTCCTTGTCAAATACTGACATCTCATACAAAGAAGTTTATTAGATTATTTATTTCTAAATTTCCTTTCAATTGGTGTTGATGTTCCATTCTGCATGGCTCCACTCGCCTGCTCTATGTGTGCTCTTTGGGTGATTTCTTCCTACCGTTCTTACGTATTTCTCTCTGTGTGCCTTGGCACACCCTGTACACTTTGTCTAGAGCCGGCGCTCTTCCCTCCAAACCACTGAGTCCTACTCATCCCTTAGGACAATCCCAGGTACGAGCACACCCAGGATCCTTCTGTGACCCCACAGTCTGGGTTGGGTGCCTTCCTCAGTGTTTCTTGGCCATTGCCTAGCAGTACACCGTGAGCTCTGCAAGAGCAGAGACTCAGCCACATGGCCAAATACCCATGTATATTTGTTCAATGGATTGATGGATTATTGACAAAAAGAATTTTTCAGAAGTTTTTAAAAAATTCTATGCTCCGTAATGTTTAAGCCAAATGTAAACAATATATGTATTGTTTACATTATATATATTATATATATATTAGTTTACATTTGGTTCCATGATATATGTCAACCAGGTTTAACCATGATCAAATAATACAAAGTGTATATAAGTGCCTTGAACACTCTAAACTATACAAATGTAATCTTTTCTTATTCACTATAGTTATCATCATCATCATCATAATCATAGTAGAAGAAAGAAAAAATGCAACATTGGCGAGCTTTCCATAATGAATCTAGGAGAGAGACAGCTGATCTTCTGAAGATATTTAATTTATTGGGGAAGTAAAGCAAATGTTTTTTCTTAAAATATCACTGAGAGGCTAAAAACTCGAAAAATCTTCTGTTGATCTGGGAAGTTCTGTCCTTTAGGAGTTCTATAGAATGTTAATGCTATTCTTTATTCTGTGATTTTAGAAAAAACAGTTCTTAGAAAAAGAATCTACTTGAAAGCTGGGCAGATGGTCCAGGCCCTAAGCTGAGATACAGGGTGACTGCAAGTGCGGCTCCAGACAGAAACGCAAACACAGATCTTAAAGACAAACGGGCTGAAGCAAAATATTGTCTAGAAGGAAAAAACACAACAATTCCATTTTCATATGCAGGTCTGACTGCTCAGTCAAGGAGAAGAGACTGGGGAAATATCTTAAAATTATCTGCCTGAGCAAGAACAGAAGGCGATCATTGGCAGCTCAGCTAGTGGCTTATCCATTTGCTCAGAAAGCACTTATGTTAGGTCATGAAGTCAGTGTCTCTTGTTGACTGAAAAATAGAGGAAAGGAAATCAAAGAGAAAACCTTCTATTGTGTGGACTCTGGGTAGACTATTTCCTTTCCCTGGATGCAATTGAGGGAAAAGAACGGGTTATTGTTCTGCGGCTTATCTAATCAGATATATGTATTTCCCAGATGCACGCACGAGGCTTTGTGAGATGTCTGCGATGCAGGCACAGGGCCGACTTGCATATTGCATTTACATTTCCTTTGTGCGTGCCAGTTCCAGGCCTGACATGTTCACAGTGTGAATTAGAGCGTGAAAAGGTAAACCAAAATGGGTGGCTGGTGTGTCAGGCAGCTGGGGTTTTGAAGATAGTTTAATGACGGGACTATTTCAGGGGTGTGGGCAGGGTTAAGACAACCACAGAGGGCTGTCGAGGCACTGAAGGCTATGCAGGGCAGATGGCATCCCCTGAGGCCTGCTAGACCCTGGGGGAGGAAAGAAAGTTGCAGGGGCCTAGTGAGAGCAGGAAGCATGAAACAGGGGCTGCCCGGCTGGAGCTGTGGTTGTGGAGGTAGGAGCCCTGCCGGCCTCCAGCCCCGAGGGGGAGAAATATCCCAGCCTCTCTGTGGCAGACACAATACTGTCCCCACAAAGGTCACCCAGGTCTAGTCCCTGGAATGTGTGAATATGTCACCTTACATGGCAAAAGGGATTTTGCAGATGTGATGAAGTAAAGGACCTTTAGATGGAAGATTCCCCTGCATTCGCTGAGGAGACCCAATGTAACCACAAGGATCAAAGTCAGAGAGAGATGTACTGGTAAGGACAGATGTGGAGGTGCTGGTGTGGAAGTCGGAGGGAGGAGCTACCTGCCAAGGAAAGCAGGTGGCTCCAGAAGCTGAAAAAGGCAAGGAAATAAATTCTCTCCTAGGGCCTCCAGAAGGAGCCAGCCCTGCTGACACCACAACCTGATTTTAACCCAGAGAAACCGATTCAGAATTCTGACCTCCAGAACTGTAAGATCATAAAGTTTGTGTTGCTTTAAGCTACTAAGTGTGTGGCCATTTGTTCCAGCAGGAAGAGAAAATGAACCCACTTTCTCTCTTCCTGGCCTCCGATCTGCTAGTGCTTCTCATTGGCGAGATCCAACAGGGAACTCAAGGGCAGGAGAGTTTGGGTGATGCAGACACGGTCCCAGGACACAGAATAGGGCAGAGAAGGGAAGAGAATGATCTGGGGAAGGAGGTGGGGCAAAAGGAGCACCAACACTGGGTGGGGTGCGTGGAGTGGGATAGATTTTAAAATAATGAATAAATATGACAAATGAAGGTTGCTGTGTCCCCCTAAAATTCCTATGTTGAGGTCATGAACCCCAAAGTGATGGTCCTAGGAGGTGGGACCTTTGGATTCGTGCTCTAATAAGAAGTCAGAGAGCTCCCTTCTCCCTTCCACCATGTGAGACTCAGCGGGAAGACACTGTCTCTGAACCCACCCAGACGTGGTTCTTCCCTAGACACCTAATCTGCCAGGGCCTTAATCTTGAACTTCCAGTCTTCAGACCTTGAGGAATAAATTTCTGTTGTTTGTGAGTTACCCAGTATGTGGTATTTTGTTAGAGCAGCCTGAATGGAATAAGACCAAGGCTTTAAGAAATAATTTAAGAACAAGACCAAAAAGTCAGGTGAGAGTAAACTTGCCCATACTGAAGAAGCTGTTTTCGGAAAACATTGTTTTCTTATTTCATTTTTACACAGGTAGCCCCTTAAGATATCATTATAGAAACCTAAGTGGCATCAGAGTTATTGAGTTGAATTTGCTTTTAAAAATTGCTAAGTATTTCAGAGTTGCTTTTGTATCTCGTCAGCTTCCGTGCCCCCGCCATTCTACACCCACTCTGTCTCCAGCAACTGTTTGTCATGTCCCACTTCTCTTGCCTCCGTGTGCCACTCACTAGTCCCCTTGTCTTTCAGTCCATGTGGTTGCCACAGTCATCTTTTAAGGCTCACCTCTGCCTCCTTCTCTCTCCTCCTCGAATACCTACCCTCCCCCTCCATACTTCTGGAACAGAATCCAAACTCCTTGACACAGTGTG
The DNA here is from genome assembly GCF_028538775.1 of Myotis yumanensis. NCBI lineage: Eukaryota > Metazoa > Chordata > Mammalia > Chiroptera > Vespertilionidae > Myotis > Myotis yumanensis. Next base: position 69,065,580 of record NW_027223760.1, on the reverse strand, counting down.
AAGATTGTCCAGGACTTCGTCCCCCACATTGCAGCTCATCCCCGCATTCTCCTGGGTTTAATGTGGCCTGCTTCTCATTCCTCCACTCATCACTGGGTTCTCCCATCTTGCACCTCTGTTCTTGCCCTTGCTTATGTCAAAGATTCTTGCCATTTTCCCAGACTTTTCCCAGCCCTTCTTGTAATCATGCCCATCCTTCAAGGCTCCACTCAAACCCCCCCATGGAGGATCATTGGTCCTCCTATTCTCAGGGTCACTGCACCTTACTACGCCTCTCTTACAACACTTACTGCAGCCCTGCCTCTTGTTCTAGTTCTCTGCATTTATTCTCCCCATCACCATTTCTGCACCTACAACATTATAAACTGGAAAGAGAGATAGTACCCTCTAATAGTAGCTAACATATTGCCTTAAAAACAATAGATAATAAAAAGTTGCGTGTAATGGGGACAAAATTTATTACTGTGTACAGTAAACATGACCAATGGAAGAGGGGCTGTCTTGGACTGGCGGGGGGGAGCTGAGGGTGTGTGGGAGTTTGAGAGAGATAGGGCTTTGAGGTCAGGATGCTGAGGGTAGTCTGTGCCTTGCTCACTGTCGTTTTCCACCATTGACTAAGGTGCCCAACACAGGACAAGAGCCTCATAAATATCTGTTAAATGAGTGAATAAGTGTTATTTACTTCATTTTGGTCAAGGCTAACCTTGAATTCATGAGAACAAGGTCATAACAAAAGTCCCTAACAAGTGTTACAATATGAAGAAGGTGAAAGTGTATAAAAGTGAAAACAACACAGTCTTCTTCTTGCAGTGAGAAGCAAGCTCAGAAACCGCAGCGCCTTACCGGGAACCAGCTGAAGACCCAGCTGCAAGGTGGAGGCATCTCTTTTCTTTTTGGAGTAAACGAGCCTTTTCTGGCATCACTGGCTAAGAGCAGACATTAATTTTTGTATTTACTGAGTCCTGTGAGAAGCACCGGAAAATAAATCCACATGGGACTTAGATTATACCTCCCACACCACAGCTTCAGGGCAGAGATCACATTTGATAACATAATACTTTTTATTTTTATTTCTACAATATTCTTTGTGGCACCTAGCACAGTTCTCACCAGTGCATGAGAGGGGAGGGAGGAAGGAAAGGAGAGAGAAAGAGAGAGAGAGAGAGAGAGAGAGAATATGGTTGGTTGACTGATTCATGTGGAGGTAAAGTAAATAAAGAAAACTGTTGCTGATGATACACCCATTAAACCATCCACAGGGGCACTGAGGGCAAGGAGCCCATTTTATTAATTTTTAATCTCTGGCTTCTATTATCCTTACTTAAGGCCAGGATTCTGAGCTTCGGGACAAATGAGGGCATGAGATTTGTGAAGGGCCACATAGCTTACAAGTGAGGTAACAAGACAAGACACAAGTTCTCTAATCCCCAAACCCAGCACTGTTGAGGTAGGGAGAAAGGCACAAGAGTAGGTTTTCACAGTTAAAGTTTCCTTCTACATCAACAAGAAACTAATATGTTTGTAATTCATTATTAACCTTTGCTATATTGTGTAAAAGTACCCACATAATCATGTGTCACGAATACCTCTGAAGTCCAGGTTCATTCAAGCATGAGTGAGACGAGAAAGGAGGCCTGATGAAAGGTTTAATGAGAATATCTATAATTGTGAATTAGTCTAGTTTGTACTTCATGTGTCTGAGCTTTCCTGATCACTTCAACTACTTTCTCCTTGAATAAATGTTATTTCTATAGTGTCAGAGTTCAGGTCAGCAGAATAATGGATGTCCTGGTGCCCAATTTTGACTTGCACAAGGAGTACTAGTATGTACACAGGGCAGAAAAACTCATGTATCTGGGGTCAACTATCTTTGGTTGCATTGAAAACACAGTCTCTTTTTAATAGCTTAATTTTAAGACAGCTCTCCAGAGGATCTTTACTCATTGGCACCATATTCAATTGTACTGGCAATAAATGTGTGGATTACAATAATTTTTCTATTGAGATGCTAACACTGAATAAATAGAAAGTTAGAGCAGCATTGTATCACAATCCTTTTGATGCACAAAATAAACATTATCCACTTTATTTCCTTTTGCTACTTGAAGTCACATATTAATTACTTAAAATTTACAACTAGGAATGTAGCCCAGTGTCTAAAAATCTTGCTTCCGTTCAAGTTAATTCAGATTGTCCATCCATGCATGAGAACAGCTGAGCTATGAAATTGGGCTGCATGTTTTTCTGGCAATAATGAGAAGATAATATTCCTTAGGAGTAGTGAAGTGACATCACTATCGATAGGTTAATTGGAAATAAAAATGTAAAGCTTTTTTAAATCACTAGAATAAAAAGCCTCTGGTTTGTTGGAGCTCCGCAATGTACTTTTTGAACTCTCCCCACTTTGAAGTTTAGGTTAATAACTGTCTGATTAATGTAACTATGCTGCTTTCAGAATTCCACACACATCCCATGGCCAACCAACCATTTTCTAAAGAAGACTTTCCTACTTACATCTTGATCACAGTCACCTTGCTCCCTCTACTCCTTTACCAAATCTTGAAAAAATGACTCCCGAGTCTGATGAAGTGCATGGGATATTGGGTGGAGAAAAGAAATGCAATTTGATGTGAGGGCACAAGAGTTGGGAATATGATATATGAGACACCCTCCATGTTCAGAGCCCAGAGTACAATTTGCTGTTGCTTTTTGATAATTAATTTTAAAAAATTTTCACCTGACGATATACTTATTTGTTTTAGAGAGAGAGAGAGAGAGAGAGAGAGAGAGAGAGAGAGAGAGACATCCATGTGAGAGAGAAGAACCCAAGAATTGAACCCACAACCTTTTGGTAAATGGAACGACGCTCCAACCAACTGAGCCACATGGGCCAGGGCCCATAATTAATTATTCTGAGAAGGTAGCTAAGTTAACTTTATGATGCATCCTAACCATATTCAAATTATTTTCAGCTCCCTGTGTGAATATTCACACTTATGCTACTAAATACATGCATTTAGATTTCTATTTCTATACTAACCTCCTAATTACCAACAGCTCATTGTGCAGTTGTGAACCATCCAGATGGAAACATTGATCCTCCACAGTAATTAGCACTTTCTTAATACAGTTTCATGCCAGATACATTCTAGGCATGTTAGAAACATTATCTCATTTAATTCTCAAACAAACAACACAAACAGGCAAACATACTCTATATGAGCTAGAGAAAACAAAGAAAAAGTCAAATTAATTTTGTTAAGTGCAATTCTAATTCATTTTTTACCATTGGGATCTGATTAATTGCTGAATAATGCATAGTGAGTGCCACTGGTACCAAGACATACAGTTACTCTTGGCATGTTTAGTTAGTTTGAGCTGTCCCACACCAATGACTATACCCCTTCATTGGGGTTGGACAGATATCTTTAATACGTTGTATGAGTGGGCATTCAAGAATGACCTGGATCGACTTCATGATGCTTCATCTGTTCCTGTCTTGCTCTTCCCTGAGTGAATTTTCTGCCCTGGGCTCCTGCCTTGAACTAAGGTCCTCATCATCGCTTCCATTCTGTTTCTTGTACTTCTTAGTAATCTTTGAATGTGCCTCAGGATGGCCCCTCAAATCTGCCTTCATTTTGCTCCTTTTGGAGGCTGACCTTTCTATATTGTATCTGCACAGTCCTACATTGTTTTTTGTATGATGTTGCCTAGTCATTTAACAGATATGAGCCTGTTGCCCCCCATATAACTGCATATAAACATGTGAATAGAAATTCTGAAATTCACCACCATTCTTAGGAAAACAAGTCTGCAGGCTTGTCTTGATTGAGAATTCTTGCTCTCTAATCATTTCTGTTTTCCAAGGATAGCACATCAGTAATGTAATTTGTTTGTTTGTTTGAAGTGTCTCTAGTAACTATGTGTAAATGTGCAATTGATTTATTTTCCAATAACTACTACAGCCGTACTCTTTTGATCTCTCCATCCATTCCTATGTAGCAGTGCAATTCCATGTTTCAACACTTTTAGCTATTAAAAGAGTATAGGGCAGTTAGCATTGCAACCCTAGCTTCAATTCAAAGCTCCCGCTTCTCACTGTAGACTAGGCTGAAGACTTAGGCTACTTAAGTGGCAAAAAGGTCTTGTTCTTCTTTCTCCTCAACCCCTCACTTTTCTTCCTCATGTCCCCAGTCTGCCAGAGAAGCTCTGATGGCAGGTAATGTAAGAGAGGCAACATTCAGTTGAGAGATCTAGAGCTACTGGCTGCAAGTCTGTCCTCTTCTATTATTCTCTGTGTAACAGATCGTGTGTGTGTGTGTGTGTGTGTGTGTGTGTGTGTGTGTGTGTAGGGGTGATGAGCAGGCATATCACTTGTGCCAGGGACTGTTTAAGGTGCTGGGGTTGTGGTGGGATCAAGGAAGACAATGTTTCTGACTTCAGGAAATTTAAATTTAGTGAACATCCAAATGCTGCTTCTCTCCTGAGGATATTTTGGGTTACTTTTTTGGGAGACCTGATATAGTTTTCCTTCTGTGTTGCAAGACATAGGGGATGCTGGTCTCTTCCTCTTCCATATTGCAACCCCTTCCTCCACTATGGATAGTACAACTTATAGTACAACAATATCCCACCAGAAAGATGGCTTAAGTCCTAAATCAACTGTAGTATCTACTCAACCAATGGGAAAGGGTGGAGTGCAGGCTGCTCAGACCCACCTCTCTTTGCTTTCTGTCTTTTTCTCCCTTCCCCATCTCATCAAGTGTCTCTGATTAAATTGCTCAGCCACTTTTAGAAAAGAAACAATCATCAGTCTCCCACTGGGTAGAGGGCAAGGATGGTTCAAGTATCCCCAATCTTGAAGGAGGGAAACAGAACAATTCTAATACCTCTCTCCCTCAGGGGGGTTGGGGTAGGGAGAAGGGATGGTTAATGATTCACAAACTGTTTTCTCCCAATGGGAAACTCTTGCTTCTACTCTGCATCGGGAGAGTGCAGGGAAAGACAAATCAGTAGGGTTAGTTCTGTGAAACAGCAGTTCCCAGCAGGTCCCCCAAGAAAGTGGCTCATTATTGGTGATTCTCTAAACGGAATGTAAGGACCTTAGTTTTCTATCCTCGTTTCCTAGATAACTGATTCAGGCTGGGATTACATCATCATATCACCTGGAGAGAAATAGAATAAAAACAGTTGGATGAAGCTTGGTGATTATCTATTAATTTTACTCATTCATCCTCACTCTAGATAATTGAAAGGTGACTTCAGTGTTATTTATTCTTTAGGTCCTTATTAGCCAAGATTAAAAAAAATGGGTTGCTGACTAAAATGTGCATAATGTATGTTTATTATTAGAACCTATTGTTTCAGTGCAGTTTACACTTGACTTTGTGGGAACCTTTCTCAGATGAATACATCTATGATAAAATTTCATTTGTTCTTATTAAAATAATGTAATATTTAAAGTTAAGGGTTGAGAGTAATAAAACACCCATCCTTGCACTTACCAACCAGATTTTAATTAAATTAATATTGTGTAACCTTTACTTCAAACTCTTCTGCATAAAAAAGAAAATCTTAAGGATGGAATAGGAGACTCCTGCCTGCTTTCTGAATTCATTCCCCTCCCTACAAAGATAACCACTATTCTGTGGTTAACCACTATTGATGCTTTTTTCCTGTTTTTCTTACTTTTAGTACATATGTACATAACCATAAGTACTATGTAGCATTACAAGTGTTTATACTTTACATAATTGGCAATATATATGGGATTCTGTAACTTGTTTTTTTACTCAACCTTATGTTGCTAAAATTTATTCATGTAGTGGATATAGTTCATTTATTTTAACTACTGTATAATACTACATTATATACACATTCTTTAGTTTATTTTTCAGTTCTATTGATGCACATTTAGGACCCCTGCCCCCAATATTTGCAATTGGAAACTATGCTGCAATAAACATTGTTGAAAATGTCTCCTGGTGTATTTGAGCAAGAACAGGATACACACATAGCAGTGGAGTTCTGATTTAAAGTTGTATATCTTTAATTTTATTAGATGTTGCCAAATTGGTCTCCAAAGTGGCAGCACCAATATACCTTATCACCAATATTGAATGAGAGTTCCCAGTTCCCACATCCTTGCCAATGTCCTATGAATGTAAAATGTCATCTTATTGCTTTAACTGGCTTTTTACTAATATTGAGCATCTTTGCAGATGTTACTACCCATGTGAGTTTCTTCTTTTATAAATATCTTCATCATGTATTTTTCCTCATTAGATTATCTTCTCATTAATTCATAAAAGTTCTTTATTATTTGTATGCAGGATAGCATGCATTTTTCTGTTTTATATATTGCAAATAACTTCTCTTAATGTGAGGCTTATCTTTTCACTTGGTTCACAGTGTTCGGTCATAGACACTTAACATTTTAATGGAATCAGATTTATCAGTAATGTTTCTTTATGGTGGTTTGGGCTTTTTATGATTTATTTAAAAATTCTTTTCAACCCAAATGGAAAAAAAATTCTCTATATTTCTCTATATTTTCCTCTAAAAGTTGTAATAGTTTGCTTTTCACATTCAGTCTTCAATCCGCCTAAAGCTGATTTTTGTTGGGTTGAAGTAGAGGTTTATTTTTGTCTGTATGGATAACCACGTGTCCTAGCACCAGTTACCAAGAATCTGTCCTTCACTCTCTTCATTGTAGTTAATGCTGCCTCAACTGCATATTAAGTCTCCACACCCGTCTGTCTTTTGCTGGGCTTCCCACAGTATATATTCTTTGGTCAGCTGGACCATACCAGTGCCAACACTCCCATCGTTTTCATTACTATCGCCTTCTACATACATCTGGAAATCTTGTAGGACTGGACGTTTTTAGTCTCACTCTTACCATCATTTCAAATACAAATAATTTTAAACATCTTTAGTGAATATCAGAATTTTGGGTTTAAAACCAATATTTACACTAACTTTCCACTTCACTTTTAAAGTATCATAAATTATAATAAGTACGAATTACTAATTCAAACATTTTCATAGTGATTTGCAGACAAAAATTTTATTAAAAGTTAACCCATAGCTGTTTACGAGATCTTAAGAAAAGTAAACGTAATTTTTCTAAAAATTTAAATTAATCATATAAATAAAAGTAGCATTATTTTAACCATCCTGTCATTTTCTTAGTGAAATATTTAGAAAGAAACTGATTTATAAAGGATTTGCTTTTTTCTTGGCCTTACATCTTTTACAATAGTGGTTGATTTAATGCCCAGTTATCTATTCAGCCTATTCAAAAGTGGGCCTTACCCAGGGGTATGCATCAGAATTACCTAGGGAGCTTTTTAAAAGCCATCCGACCTTTTTCAAATTTAGATATTCTCCACCAAAGTTGAAAAGCAATAATATATCACTAAAAAAGTAGAGCTATTGCCTCTCTAATAGAAGGACACTGGTGCCATCTATTACTGTGATCGATGTGAAGTATGAGCTTCCCTAAGAAGTATGTCATCGAGAGCTAAGACACACTTCATTGTCCCATTGTTCTAACCGTTGACATGTTCTCTCAGACATTTCCAATGTAGTTCTATTGTCTAGTTTACCATTTCTAAATGTAAGGTTTATTGCCACTTGGACACCTGAGAGCTAAATGGAAAATGTACATGCATTCGTTTCATTCCAACACACTGTGATGTGGCCAGATTAATGAATAGTGTAGCTAATTAAAAAAGACCACACAAGTGAGTGGGAACACTAACAACCCACAGTTGAAAAAACTCTGCAATTCACTGAGTCTTACACTCTTCTAACAGTGGATGACAACATTCTGTGTAGATTCCCATGTGACACATCCGAGTTGTTTTTCTCTCTCTAGAGGACTCTCTAATTTACCTTCTGAAATTCAAAGAGCTCAGGCATGAAACGTATCTATCCCAAAGGAGCCTGCCTACTCAAAAGTATATATATATCCCTCTGGGGCCCAGGCAGGGAGCTGCCGCGTTGCACTTTGCATGCTTCCCTTCGGTGCTCCCCTAGGAGAATCCAATACTGACTGCTCCAGGCCACTAGCTCAACTCCTCATCCACATGCCAGAAGGGTCTGGCTTGTGGTTGCTCCACACCCTCGTTGGGCTGCCTGTCTTTTAAATCAGTTTGGTCCCAGACCTGAGTGACATCACACAACACTGTTGACCTCTGTCCCAGGTAGGACCCAAACAATTTTGCAAGACAAATAACAAAAGCAAATTGCATCATAGGGTCACCTAAAGGGTCATAAGGATTAGTTATAGAAAACAAGGAAGGGGTACACACACTACGCAATTTTATATATATATATATATATATATATATGTGTATATATATATATATATATATATGCATATATTTACTTTTTATTAAGCAATAAATTATACAAAAGAGCAGAGGTATTTTGACTGAAACAGGTGTGGGTATGGGCTGGCACTCAGGTTCCTGCTTTCTTTACCCACATCTTACTTCCTGGCATCCGTTCTTATCCCAGGAGATTCTTTGGAGAACCGAGGATTATTTATAATCTTTTTAGATAATAAAAAGGCACCTGAAGAAGGGCCAAGTCTTACTCGTCTCTGTCCTGTTCTGATACTCCCTCTGCTTTCTGGAGTTGCTCCTCTCTTTCCTCATATCTACCTTCGAAGGTACATGAGGACCCACTCAAACATCACCTGCTCCGAGGACTCTCTCCAAGACAAAACTGATCTTCCCTAGGGCAGATGATCAGTGCTTCTATTATAATTATAGGGATTGCATGTCTCAGATATTCTGGGACAATCCCAACTTCTAATATTAGATCTTAATATGTACTTGGATTCATTTACTTATCAAATCACATTTCAATTTTTGTTTTGAAAATAAGGTAACACTAATTCTAGCTCTTATTGCAGTCAGCTTTATTTCTGAGTTGTTGATCTATGAAAGCATCATAAAGTATATATTCCCAAAGAGTCTGGACTGGTTATTTCATCATAATCAGTAGTCATTCCTCCTCCTCCCTCAGTATTTCATCATGGTCATCATCCTTCAATAACTTACTGATGACCTAGAACACACCATGCAGTGCTGTGCACTTGCTTTCATTAGCTCACTTAATTTTTACAAAAACTCTGCAAGGTAAGGATGTATTGATCTCTATTTTGTGAGGAGGAAGCTGAGAAAACCCAGCAAGTGACTAAGCTGGGATCTGCCAAATCCAGACTCCTTTTCTCCCGCTGCTCTGCCACCCTCAGTGCTCTGCACATTCTAGAAATGTTTATTCTGGTAAAGACTGAGTAAATACGTGCTCAGTTGTTCAGAATTAAAGGCATGGAAAAAGCACACATGAGTATATCTAGACTGTGAATTGAAATATTTCCCTTTCATGTTTTCACGATTCAGAAAAGAACGTTGTACTTAGTGTCATCTTAACCCACTCTGGTGGTGGAGAAGCCAAGTGAAGCCATTGGAATTTTCATTTCACTGGCAATCTGTGGTTAAGGAAACGGGCATCCAAAAACACAACAGATACTTCTCCGTGATTGGTGACGGCTGAGCCATGCTGGACTATCTGAACACAGGCTGGCCTTGGTTCTACCAGGCTGAGGCCTATCTCTGGCTTCCTACAATAGTCCTGGGAGATGTACTAGTAGCTTATTATTGACCAAAAAAAACCAAACTGGCTGACCATTTCCAATGCTCTCTGGCCGAGCACATGAGGAACGGAGCGGGGACGCTGCTTAAGAGAACATCTGAGGAGGATGGAGTGGGACCGAGGAGGGGCCCAGCAAGAAGCTGCCGTGCTCCTGGCTACGGGGCTATCTTCCCAGTGTTGTCAGGAGCACATGTAAGGACATGTGGGAGGTACCCGGTGGCCATGATATTCTGGCCTTCCAGGCTGCCCACTAGGTGCACAGTGTTGTGCTAAGAGAGTGGAGGATACAGAGATGATTACGATGACATATCAAGATGTTTATAATCTAACATTAAGTTTTACTGTGAACTATAATGAACTACATGCTGTGGTCAAACATCTTTTAAGATACATCTCTACCTCATATCATATACTAAACCAGTTCCCGATGGATTATGAATTTAAATGTGAAGAGTCCAACTTTAAAACTTCTAGAAAAATGGCTTTAAGACAGGAAAGGATTTCTAAAGACATAAACATGCAAATAATAGAGAACATTGATATATTGGAGTTTATGAAAATTAAGAATTTGATTTCACTAAAAGAGATCATAAAGGAAAAGGAGCTGCCACAAACTAGAAAAGATATTTGCAATACATATAACCAACAAAAAGACAATATCCATCATGTATAAAAACCAATAAGGAAAAGACAATAATAATAGAAATGTGGGCAAGAGACGTCAGCTTAAGTATCACAGAAGATGAAAATGGATAAGTCAAACATAAAAAGATGTTCATTAGTAATCAGGAAGAAAATTACAGCCATAATGATATAGCATTTCATATCCACTATACTAACAGAAATTTAATATCAATTTTATATCAAATGTTGACAAGGATATAAAGCAGCAGGGACTCATACACTGCATCTAGGAGTTTATATATTGTTACAAACACTTTAGAAAAATTTCTGGCAATATTTAGTTAATTTGATGTTGCTCAAACCCAGGACCCAGCAAATCTACTCTTAGGAATAGGTTCAGAAATTTTTCCCGAGAGAAAATCTTGCACATGTGTACCAGGAGACCTTTATAAGAATGTCCCTAACAGCGATATTTCTAATAGTAAGAAAACTGGAGCCCAGCTGCATGGCTCGATAATTAAGCATCAACCTATTAGCCAGGAGGTTATGGTTTGACTTCAGGTCAGGGCACATGCTTGGGTTGAGGCTTAGTATTCTTCCCTTAGGGGCTCGTACACAAACACAGTAATGCGAATAGATTGAAATGTCTCCTTTTCTTCCTGCAAGAGGCTAATATTGCTGACAGTGTCCTACGGACCACTGGTATAGTCGCCCTCTTGGCAGATAATTACACAAAGACCTGGGACACGGAGATGGCATCGTGTCAAGAGCTGGTGGCTGGTTCGAAATGGAAAATGAGTGCCTTGCATGTCCAACAGGCAGCTGGAAATTCGGGTTAAGCATTTAGGAGACATGTCAATACACACCTCCCCAACTGACCAAAGAATGAGACAAGATTGCCTTGGTCACCGTGCTTTACACAGGATCAAGAAGAGGTGATGGCTTCCAATGTAGAGAAGTACTTATTACAAAACAGGTATCTCGTCAAGTGGAACCAGACAGGAGTCAGACACAGTAATGACTTTTGCACCTGGAGGAGGCGGCGGCACAGTCCCACAGGCAGGTGTCAGGAAGTAGCAGGGAAAGCAGGGGTCACGGTCTGAGGATGGTATATCGCCCAAGAGGCAACACACTGATTGGGGCACCTCAGAGGAGGACTGTGAAATGCCTGCAATCACGGCTGAAGAACAGAGCACGTGGCTCTCGATATCTTCTGAATCGCTCTGCCCTGCAAACCCAATCCTGTGTGAACCAGGATCAAGGTGTATTCCACACCGTCCATTTTCCTGATTAAAATAGACATGGGGCGGGAGATTGGGCCAACCGAGCGACTCTGCCCACCCACTGTAGGGCTTCAGGTGCGGGGGAGACACGGAATGACTTTTCATAAACAATGGAAAGACATTTCATACACTTCATAGAGAAGAGATTCTGATTTATTCTCAGATAAAGACTGAGAAATGATGGCTTTTAGTATAAGAGGAAACTATGTTTACAAATCTTCCCCTCATTGAAGAGGCCACTAGACTGTTTTTCACATCACAGCAGTGGTTTCCCATTCTCTTCCTTAGGCAACTACCTCCTCCCCAAACATACACCCGCCCCCCCCAAAACAAACAAACAATAAAAACCATAAATAATTAAAATGCAAAGATTCCCCTCACTTCTAATTTATTCCATGTCTACTCTCTTTCACCACCAAGATGCCATCCTAACACTGACCCTTTGATTCCTTACCAAACCTTTAACTAGCCCTCAGGGGAAGCTGCTTTGGAAATGGTTCAAAGTTGGGCAGCCAACAGGAGGAACAGAGGAGAGGATGGAGCCCTCCCCACATGGTATAATGAGCCCGATAACTGGCAATGGAGTCTCATGCCAGCCGGCTCTGCTCCCTATGGCTCCCTTCTCTAATCAAGACAACGCTCTCCCTCAGTCCTGAAAGGAATGCGTGTAGCTCATTTAACACAGTGTTCAGGTCAGACACTGAAAAGAAAAAGGGAATGGACTTGACCTTGGTGAGAGGGTTTTCTTTTCCTCCATAAAAGGGTTGGAGCAGAACTCACACCATAAAGGAAAAACCTCACATTTGCGGACGATCTGAAGGGTGATTCAGAGTGAAGGCTGAGAGACGACCGGTGGTTCACTGATGCAGGCTGTGGTGACATGCAAAGGCGCTTCTTTATGTACAGATGAGCTTTCTGTGTTTGCTGAGTGTCGGCACTCGGAGGTGATGTAACAGTGATGTTCGCAGTGCAGGGGCCCTGGAGTCATCTACCCAAGCTCAGACACCTGCTGTGTTTCTCCAGTTGGACTACTTGATTCTTAAGTACTTGCTATCTTTCTTCTCTCAGGCTTTGGATTTTATCAAACTTTTTAGCTCATTTGTCTGCCTTGACCTGACCGGGCTCCATTCTGCAGCATTCTGATATTCTGCCAAAGCCTGGTTTTCCCGTCATTCGACTAATTGCACTGCCTTCCTGTATACCTTTCCCAATAGGCTCCAGCGTACCTGTCGTGTAACCCTTTATTCTGTCCTGTTTTGCATACCTCATGCTTTTGAAGTCCTTCATTATTTCCTGCTTGACCTTATCTTCCTTTATTTCCATTCTTACCTTGTCATTCATACATGATGAGAGGGAGTTTATGCATGAGGAAAACAAGACTTGAAATGCCACATTGTTTAAAAAAAGTGAGAGGCACACAAGGTTTTACGTATACTCCCTCACTGCTGCTACAACATTTGTAATAGTTAAATGAGCCCCAACGAGGACAGTGCATGTCAGTGAGGCACTAGGCAGAAAAAGCTTCCTGTAAGTTAGACCGAATCTGCCTCCTGTATTCATATACTCAGTTATTTATAAATCCCATGTCCTGGTTCATCAGGCGCCTTTGTGGCCATGTACTTGGTGAGCATGGCAGGTGACCTGCAGAGCTGGCAAACACGCCTGCAGCGTTCTGCTCTTCAGCGGTTTCTGTTCACATATTCCCATGTGCCAGGCACCGTGCTGGGCACTGGGGTACAGTGGGGAGCACAGAGCAACATCTTTCCTGATCTCATGGAGTTTATACCCTGAGAGACAGACCTCATAACATAACCACACACACAAAACTGAATAGTTAGCGCCATGAAAAATTGCTGTGAAGGAGATGTGAGCCAGTGTCAGGTGAGGGTGACCTGACTGGATTCTCTGGGAGGAGGTGCTGGAGCTGGACAAGGAGGAGTTAACCAGGTGAAGGGGAGAGGGAAGAGCATTTCAGAAGGAGGGAGCAACCTGTGTAAAAGCCCCATGAGCAGGAGGAAGCACGGTGAACTATCAGAGACTGCACATGGGTTGGTGTGATGATGGGAAGCAAAGGGAGCCTCAGGTGAGATGAGTGGGAGAGGGAGACCAGAACACGCAGGACATCAACAGTCTTGTGACGGATCTCATCTTTACCCTGAAAGAAATAGGCTACCATGGGAGGGTTTTAAGCAATGGGCAGACAGAACAGATTTGTGTTTTGAAAAAGAACCATCTTATCTAACAGACTGGATGGGTGGGTGGGTGGAGGGAGGCAAATACAAGTTGATTAGTAATTGAAAGGTTTCATAGCCTCTTGACACACACACACTTACTTGAAACATGCATTCTGGATATGTGAGCTCAGAGTACGGAGTGCTTTAACAGAAGTATAGGTCTTGGGGAGAAGAGGGGTGGGGAAGAATAGAGAAGAAAACTTAGGAATATTGAACTAGGCACTTTGCCCTTTCTGGAAGATATAATTCCCATTTTACAGATGAGTAAAACTGACTCTCTGTTAAATAACTTGCAGAATATGATGAAATGCTGTCATTTTATGAATTGCTAGGGTTCATTCAGCTGGCCAGGACGACATTCGCTCCCTCCCCACTCAATGTGCACAGTCCTGAAGCTGCCCAGAGGAGGCCTGGTGTTTGGTTACAGAGCTATAGAGCAGCCATCTGTAAGCCTCTGGCAGGTAACTTGTCCAAGGTCAGAGCTAGATAGCCAGTGAGTCCTTGAGCCAGAATTTGCATATCAGGTCTGAGAGGCTCCTACTCTTATTACTGCCCCATAGTGCCTTACAACAGAGGAAGAAACTGTGGAAAAGGAAAGGGACTGAGATAGGGAGTGGACTAGGAAGTCACTAAGACAGAGTCTTTAGGTTAAGGAAGAAACTGAGTTTAAGAGACAATGAAAGTATCTTAGATTAGCTGATGGAAAACAAATGAAGTGAAGTGGTTCCTCAATGTGTGTCAATGACCAGAGGCTTCAAATTGAGATAGATCCACTGATGGGTGTCTTTCACTATTTTTACCCAGCTCTTTCCTGCTGAGAAATTCTGTGTGTGACAGTCTCTTGTTGCTAAGGGAGACAGCCTCACTGCTTTGCTTCTCTAGATTCAAGGGCAAATTAATTTAAGACAGAATGTCATGCCATTCAAGTTTAAAGTCAGGATAAAAGCAAGATATGAAGAGAGCTCTTCCCCATATTCAAGTAGCTAAGCAGGTCTACACACTTATGTCCCAGAAGCAAACTCAGTCCAGTGGAAGATAGAACGGGGTTCTTCTGAGGGGTCCCCAGGAATCTACACACTACCAAACGTGTCCCCTCCCAGAGCAGACGCCTCTTAGACCTGGCAGGAAATAACAATCAGGAAACAACTTGGGCCACCAAAATAAGTTTCCTCGGAGTCAAAACCATCTTCAAAATGTCAAGTACAGAAATGAGGCACAAGATCAAAAGTTTACACAGAATTTTCTCAGCATGCACATTTCTGAGACATATCGAACATTTCTGCATTAATCTCTCTAAAAGCATATCAGGGCATAAGAGAGCACTTTTGATTGGCCGTAGTGGGACCTGACCCTGCTGGTGTGGCAACTGCTTCCCCCCTCCCTGACCACAGTCATTCCACCTCCCCTTGCTCTAGTACCTGTTTATAGCAGATAACAAAAGTAGGGCAGTTGGAAACCTCACATGGCCTACAGACTTTTTTTTTTTTTACCTGCACAGCTTTTTTAAATTAAAATTTTTTTTTTCAATTTAATTCTTAAAAACACAGATTCACGCTTTTTCTTTAAAACAACAACAAAATTCAGAAATGCAGAAGGAGGATGCCAGCATTCCACTGATCAGCAGTTGGGCTAGGTTAGTAGTGGCTGCTCCATTCTTCACTCATTTATGCTCCCTGCCCAGCCCTGCAGGCGTGTGAGTTTGTGACCATCCTCACCTTTGTGAGATGGTGGGCCCCAGCAGAGCTGCTACAGTGTTGAGGTGGCAAGGTGTGGTAGAGGGTGAGGAGGAGACCATGCTTCTCTCTGCCCAGAACCAGTAGTGTGGGCACCATGAGGGCTGGAAGCCTTGGGACCACCCAGAGTCAGCGCCTTGGCTGTCCGCAGGCAGGGCTGTAGCAGCAGCAAGGACTCATGCATGGCTTTGTGGGCCCCCTGGCCCACACAAAAGGGACTGGAGTTGGAGAGGAAGGAGAGGAGGTGTGCTAGAGAATGACTGCAATGGGCACGTGTAGGGCACCCTCTGCATTAAAAAATGCAAAACAGAACCACCTTCTAAATAATCCACGAGTCAAAGAAAAACTTCATAGTGGAAGTTTGAATATATTTAGAATACATTTAGAATATATTTAGAACTTAAAGTAATGAACATTCTACATATCAAAACTATAGCCTTAAATTCACACATTATTACTATAAATTAAGAAAACATGTGAACTACCGCTCTAAGCATCCAACTTAAGGAGCAAGAAAAATAAGAGAGTAAACCCAAAGAAAATGTAGAGAGAGAACTATTAAGTATAAAAAAACATAAATTAATAAGTAAGAGAATACATATGTAAGCTGGTTCTTGAAAAAATTCAAAATAGATCTCTAGCATGATTAATAAAGAAAAACAGAAAGAATACACAAACTAGGGTCAAATAAATGAGTAACTAGACATAACTACAAATGTTTCAAACATTAAAAATGTAGAAAGATAATATAAAAACATTGAAAAACTAAGATGAACTAGGTAAATTATTAGAAAAAAAAGAAATTCATCAGAATTAACTTAAGAAGAAATAAAAACCTGAAGAATACTCTAATTATTATAGAAAAGTAGTTAGTGGTTTAACATTTCCACATGAAAAAAACATACTAGGTCTGGGTGGATTCACACGTGTGTTCTACCAAACATTCAAGGACAATTCTAACTTACATAAACTTCCAGAAAACAGTAGCAATGACAACAACAGAAAGGATTATTTTTCACTTTGTAAAGCTAGCATAATGTTAATCATTCAAGGAAAAGAAAATTATAAGTCAATCTTACTCAAGAACATAAATACAAATACCCTAAAGGAGATATCAGAAAACTGAATTGAACAATGTATAAAAAAAGATATGTCATAAATAAAGAGGGCTTATCTAGGAAAATCAGGAGTGATTTAACATACAAACTCATTAATATGATGTCATATTAATTAGCATATTAGAAAAAAGATCATGTGATACTTTCTATGAATGTAGAAATAGTTCATACAATTCAACATGTATTCATACAAACTTTCTATCAAACTAATAATAGAAGGAAATACTCTTAATCTGATAAAAGTTATATAAACTCATTAAACATTATGTTTAATGGTGAAATGTTAAAAGCATTCCCTTTAGGGTTAGAAATAAAACAAGAGTGCTTGCTTTGACTGCTTTTATTCAGCATCATACTGGGAGCTGAGTAAGTGCAGTAAAATAAGGAAAAATAAACAAAAGAACACGGAAGACACGGAACTCTAATTATTTACAGAAAATGTGATTATCTATGTATAAAATTCAGAGGTAGCTACAGATAAATTATTTAAATTAATAAGCAAGTTTAGTAATTATATATGACTAGAGGCCCGGTGCACAAAAATTTGTGCATGGGGGGGGGTTAGGGGGGTCCCCCAGCCCGGCCTGTGCCCTCTCGCAGTCTGGGACCCCTTGGGAGATAACGACCTGCTGGCTTAGGCCTGCTCCCTGGTGGCAGAGGGCAGGCCCAATCCCTAGGTGCAGCCCCTGGTCAGGCTCAGAGCAGGGCCAATTGGGGAGTTGGGGCGCCACCCCGTCATGCACAGAGCAGGGCGGATCGGGAGGTTGCGATGCCACCCTCAGTCACGCTCAGGGTAGAGCCGATTGGGGGGTTGGGGCACCGCCCCCTGTCACACTCAAGGCAGGGTCGATGGGGAGGTTGCGGTGCAACCCCCTGTCACGCACAGAGCAGGGCCGATCAGGGGGTTGGGGCACCGCCACTGTCACACTCAGGGCAGGGCCAATGGAGAGGTATGGCTCTACCCTGTCACACACAGAGCAGGGACCGTAGGGGGGGGGGTTGGGGCGCTGCACCCTGTCACACACAGAGCAGGGCCAATCAGGGGGTTGGGGCGCCGCACCCTGTCAAACACAGAGCCGCAGGGTGATCAGGGGGTTGGGGAGCTCCCCCCTGTCACACACAGAGCCACAGGGCAATCAGGGGATTGGGGAGCTCTTCCCTATCAGGCACAGAGCAGGGCTGATCAGGGGGTTGGGGCGCTTTCCCCTGTCACGAACAGAGCAGGGCAGATAGGGAGGTTGTGGCCCTGCCCCCTGTCACACACACAGCCGCAGGGCAATCAGGGGATTGGGGAGCTCCCCGCTATCAGGCACAGAGCAGGGCTGATCAGGGGGTTTGGACGCTGCCCCCTGTCACGCTGATCCCAGTGCTGGGAGCCTCATGGCTCTGCTGATCCCGGTGCTGGGAGGCATATTACCCTTTTACTATATAGGATAGAGGCCTGGTGCATGGGTAGGGGCTGGCTGGTTTGCCCTGAAGGGTGTCCTGGATCAGGGTGGGGGTTCCCACTGGGGTGCCTGGCCAGTCTGGGTGAGGGGCTGAGGCGGAAGCGGGTGACTGAAGCTCCCAACCGCTCCTTTTTTTCTTTTTCTTTTTTTATTCTGGGCCAGCTTTAGCTCTGAGGCCTCGCTGCTGAAAACATCGATACAATGTTGCGGTCAGGCTGGCTGAAGGCAGGCTGACTGTAAGCCGGTTTCTGGGGTTTTGTTTAGCTTCTTATTTGCAACATAGTACATAGTTGCTTAGAGTTGCAGCTGAGAGGCTGGCAAGTGCGGGGAACGTTGGAGTTCGTCGTCACTGGAGCAAGCAAGCCTCCCTGCTCACTTCAGTGCATGGCTGCCGGCCGCCATCATGGCTGACAGTTAATTTGCATAAGGATATGCTGATTAGCCAATGGGAAGGGTAGCAGTTGTACGCTAATTACCATGTTTCTCTTTTATTAGTGTAGATACTAGAGGCCCAGTGCACGAAACTCATGCACAGGTAGGGTCCCTAGTGGCTGCTGGCTGGTGGCTGGGGCTTCCCTTCCCCTGGCAGCCTGCCGCCGCAAGCAGCTGGGGCTGGCCAGGGGAAGGGGCTGTGGCAATTGGCCGGCCACACCCCCTGGTCGAATTCCTGTTCAAACTCCCAGTTGAGGGGACAATTTGCATATTAGGCTTTTATTATATAGGATGATTGATCAATATATAAAAATCAACTTTCTTTTTACTGGTAACAAATATTATATTTCAATGTTGCATTAAAAATATTATATACAAGAGCAAAAATAAAATATATAAAGGGTCTAGAATCAATCTTGCAAAATATTTGCAGCTATGTTATGAAAAAAACTATAAAAGTTTGATTAGTTTATGGAAAAACTAAATAACGGATTATATCAAGTTTATATATTATTATAAAGATGCAAGTTTCCCACATTAACTTATAGATTCCAAAATTCTTAATAGGAACAGCAAATGCTAAAACTTTACACAGAAGAGCAAAAGCCCAAGAATATCCAAACAGTCCTGAAGAATTGAGCTGTGTATCTGGGGATGAGGGGAGGGGCAGTTTCTTCCTCAAAACTCAACACTTATTAAAAGGTAGATAAAGCAGAACAGTGATGTAGGTACAGACAATTAGACCATCAGGACAGTATAGATAATGGTCTATAAGTAGACCATTGCAGTTACAGAATTTTTGTTTATTATAGAGCTGTCATCGCAGATAGGGGAGAAATGGTGCTGTGATAAGTGGTTATCCACATGGAAAAACTGAAATTGGATTTCTGCCTTATATTATACAGAGAAAATAATTATAGGTGACTAAAGACTTAGACATGGAAAGAAAAACTATATAACTTTTAGAAGAAGATATAGGATCTATTTAAGAATATGAGTGAATTATTTTTCAAAGCTGATACAGAAAGTAGAAACTGTAAAGAAAAAAGTTGATTAAGTCAATTACACAAAAATTAAGATATTTTTATCAAAGGGCATCATAAAGAATCTCATCTTTACATAAGATGAGGGAAATGTTTTTACATTGCTGGTGTAAATATAAATTGTATCACCATGTAGGAAAATATATTTGTGTTATTTAATTACATTAAATATGTGACCACCTAGGTATATAGTCTGATCTAGAGAAATTCTTGCCCATGAGCGGCGGGAAATGTACAAGGATTGTTAGTTATAAAAAAGTGGAAATAGCCCAAATATCCATTGACAGGGAAAATCTTAAATATCCATAGTTAACTATTATAGAATGTAGCATATTCATACAATGGAGTAGTTTATAGCAGTGGACATAAACTACAGCTTTATGTATCAACTTGAATGAGTCTTATGAACAGAAAGTATAAAAAGAAAACCACAGAGAAGAACATGTACAGTAGGATTCATTTACATAAAGTTCACAAAGTGTGCAAGGCTAGATGATGCAGTTGAGAGGTATACACATATGTGGTAAAACTGGAAAGAATGGCAAGTATTTACTTAGGGTGATGGTCACCTCCAGGGCTGGAGAGCAGGAGGAGAATGGAATCATGGGAGATAGGTAAGGTTTTTTAAATCAGGCTACCGTTCAAGGGTGCTTGAACTACGGTTAATTTATACCTATTCCATATATTAAAAATATTCTTCCAAATGGTCTTATGTTTGATAAAGACAAAATGTAAAATAAAAATACTTTCATTTTGTAACCACAGGCTAGTCATGTTACCACAGAAGGAGAGGTGACAAACACAAAAGAAGTTGCTATCAGGGATTTTTTTATTTTTATTTAAAGATGGGTAAGCAGTGCCTTTTTTGCACATTGTTCAGTCTAACAAAATGTTTTAGGTTACCCAAGGCCCACTGCAGGCAGACTTTTGCATCATAAGTTTCCGGAAGAAAGTAAACCATTTCATAAATAAACATATAATGCTAAGTGGGCATATACAGTTGTTACACAGTTGTTAAGATGATGAAGTTAAAATGTTCTTTTTTATAATATAAATATGTTTTATGGAAATGAGGAATATACAGTGGTCTTCCATTATCCATGGGGACACGTTCCAAGACCCTTAGTGCATTCATGCAACTGTGGTAGTACCAAATCCTATATACTCTGTCCCCGCCCCTGCACTATATATACATACTTCTTTACTTAAAGGAAGCATTTACAGTTTCTTTTTGGCATATCTGAGTTGTCAGCATCACACCTCTTGTATTTTGGGGCCATTATTAATTAAAATAAGGTTCCTTGAAGCACTATGATACCTCCACTGTTGATCTGCTAATCAAGACGGCACTAAGGGACTAATGGGTGGGAGCATGTACAGCGTGGATATGCTGGACAAAGGGATGATTCTTGTCCCAGGAAGGACAAAGTGGGACATCGAGAGATTTCATCACGCTACTTAGAATGGCCTGCAATGTAAAACTTATGAATTTATTTTTCTGGAATTTTCCATTTAATATTTTCAATCCATGTTGACTGTGAGTGACTGAAACTATGGAAAACAAAACTGCAGATAAGGGGGATTACTGTATTATACTTTTATGAAACAGGGTTAATATTTTACCTTTTTCAAGAGAAAACTCCATCTCCTTTCAGATTCTTTTACTTTGATTTTGAGATTTTTATTTTAGCACTTAGAACTACTATTCCTTCCCTCCAATGCCTCTTGATTTCCTAGATTCTCTGCTTCACTGAGCTTCATCAGTAAATTATTTTGCATGTTCATTATTCTTTCCTGTGTTTCCTATTTATCTTCAGTTTTTAATTAGATTGTGTCCCTAAGAGCATTGTACCAGAGATTTATTCATCAGTTATGAAAATTTTATCCCTCTTGACTTTATTAGGACTATTTTACAAATTTCAAAACAATCTTAAAAAAATATCCACTTATATTTTCTAATAATTTCTTATATTGTTTCATTAAATCTGAATGTCATTTGTGTTTCTCTTATACTAGCCTACTTGATGACTGAAGAAAAGCAATCAGACATGATGATTGCCCCCATTCCCACTATTTTCTGCATTTATAGATTGTATTTTGTTTTGTCGTTCAACTTTTAATATTGATATTGAAAAACTATCTAGTAATTAAAGTAAAAACATGTTATTCTCTACTTTTTTTTGATAAAGTGACTATTTCATGTAATTATGGTCACATGGTTTTTCTTGGTGTTTATTCTCACTGTACTATTCAACTTAAATTGTATTCCATGACATATCTTAATATCTATGTCTCATATAAGCATAACCAATGGACATAAGACACTGGAGGGTAGGGGAGGCCAGGGGATTGTCAAGGGCGGGGGAAAAAAAGAAGAAATATGTAATACTCTTTCTAATAATTTAAGCAATAAAAAAATATATTGAAAAAAAAATCTATGTCTCTTCTCACAACCGAATACCTCACTCTTTTGTCTTAATAAAAAATATCAATTCTATCTCATGGTATATTTCTCAAGTCTTCCCATCAGTGCTATCAGGTATATATCATTCTTTCTATTTTCAACAAAGTGGATTGATGATTTAAATTTTAATACAGCAAATGTACTAGATTTGCTTATTTCGAAGGTTCTGAGTGAGGCTGAGGGTTTAGAAGGGCCTCAGAGAGTCATATTTTTAGTGCATCTTTAAATCCATTTATTTAGTTACTCTTACATGTTTCTGATACAGGGATCCCGGAACCTCTCTTTTAAATAAGCATCTAACTGAGCTTCTGAAAAAGTTTCTTATCCTCTCTTATGTATCTGAACTTTGGTTTGTAAATTCCCCACTACTATCTGATCCTGGTTTGCTATTGGCAGGTTCTCATATTTTGAAGAAATCCATTGTACCTTATCAGGATACTTGCCTAATCTGACTCGTTTCATCAGGTAGAAAGAAAGTATTTATTTGACTAAAAAAAAAAATGACTAAACATACATGCTTTTCAAGGAGGAAAAAAAACAACTACATTCTATGTGAGTATTTATTAATTGATTTGAAAGTCAAACAGTCTAATTTGCCATAGATCTTTGCTAAGGTAATTTTCATTGCCTCAGCTGCCCAGAAAGACTAGTCAAGTCATTTACCTGGAACTCACCCTTGGGATATATCTAGCTGTCTATCACAAGATTCATGAATATTCTCTTGGATGCCTGGGATATCACTTGGATGTCTAAGGGCATGCTTTAAAAATACACATCTGTGCCAATGTTTCTTAGAATCCCCAGTGTGAGAAGGCTGCTTTTACATCCATTCTAGTCACCTCCTCTGTGCTCTCCCCTCCGCCCCACTGCTTGCAACTGTACTGGTTTTCTTTGTATGCTTAGCAAAGTCTTATACTACTTAACAGGCACATACCACCACTGTCCTACAACCAAGACGGATGGAAAAGACCCAGGAAGTCTTAGTTTCAGAGACTTACATCCGATACATTAACTAAGTTTTTAAAAGTAGTATGATTTACACCCCAAAACCAAGGGCACAGTGATTCATTGTTACCGAAAATGATTTTCCAGAATCATCCAGTATTTGCATAGTCATTTTGATTTGAGCAATTCTACTGTGCTGGGTTTAATCTAAGGTATACTGCTATTACCAGATCATTACCTGTTTCTGATTATGAAAAAGGGAAAAATAATGTGTTTTCCAAATACATTGGATCATGAACCATGTGTTTGTGTTTAGCGAAGGCATAAGAACGGTGCCTGCATATTTTAGAGGCTGGGAAGAACCTGGTGCTAGCGTCTCTTCTTGAACTCATTTTTAAAGGTTGCCTGTGAATATCTGGTTCACCTACTTTTCTCAGGAGTCTTGGAACTTTATGAACCAAGTCATAGTAGCCGTTGCTGTATAAGCTGCCTTATAAGCACCATATGTGCAGAAATTTAAAATCTATATTTATCTGGGCCCTAATGGTATTAAGTGGGAACTTTAAAATAAGATGGAAAAAGAAAAGATGAAAAATGGGTCCCTAATTAATTTCAGCGTGAAATTTCCAAATTGGTAACATATGTTATCCAGTTTATGTATTAGTTTAAAATAATTAAACCATTGATTCACACCAATACTGGTTGTCCAAGTCCTTGTTGAAGTAATTTAAATACATCTGTGAATTTAAAGTTATTGCCAATTATAGATAAGTACTAATGAAGGTGGAAAAGATTAGCTTTAAATCATTAAATCTGATAATAAACATGAAAATAAGATCTGAATTAATTATGTGCTATTATCAAGAACACTTATTGATCTTTATACAGATAACAAAATATTTATATAATTCAGACAGTGGATAATATGAGTACCTTTCAACTTATATAATGAAGTAACCCTTTTCCCTGACATGGATTTTGTGACCCTAGACAAATTCTCCACTCGTGCCATAAGAATTCATGAGTGAGAAAAACTTCAAACATTTGAATATCAAATGTAATCCATAAAAAGCAGAAAAAGAACTCTTTCATCCATTTCTGCTAAGCTCTCAGCCTTATTCTATTTTTTATTGGTTTTTAGAGAGAGAGGAAGGGAGAGGGAGAGAAACATCGATGTGAGAACAGAACATTGATCTGCTGCCTCCTATACTTCTCCTCTGCACACACACTGAGGATTGAGGCCTCAACCCAGGCAAGTGCCCTGACCAGGAATTGAACCAGCAACGTTTTGATGCCATGGGACGACGCCCAACCAACTGAGCCACACCAGCCCGAACCTCAGTCTTATTTTAAAGATTGGAGATAAAAATCAAGCAGTAAAAGCTCATCCATGGAATCTCTGTGACTCCCAAGTAGCTCCTTTTTTTTTTTTTTTGATAACTTAATGCTAGAAATATATGTATATTGTAATCCAAAATAAACTAACCCATATTATCTAAAACTGGGCATAATAAGTCCTTTTATATGCTTATACACAGAAAGAATAGGTGGCTTTATAAAAATGACATGGAAAATGATGAAATGTTGCTTAGTTTTCTAATCTTTGACAAGAAGTCAAAATATCATTTTATTTTTTTTTCTGGAAATCCAGGTAGAGGACTCATTTTTACTATCGGCCAGATAAAGCATCTTTCATACAACTGAATACCTGCCCATGGATTCTAAATCTGTGTTTACATGGCTTTGAGGACCTCTAGCACACCATTGGAACAAGGTAAGAACCTCCTTAGACAAGCACTAGGGGGGATTGACAAAGCCCAAGCCACACACATCCCACCTGCATCATACTGTGTATGACAGCTTCCCTCTAACTCAGCAGTTCTCAAACTTAACTTGTGCCAGTCACCTGGCGGTGAATCACACAAACACAGCCGGATGACCCCACTTGTAGAGTCTCTGATTTCGTAGGTCTATGGTGTGGCTTGAGAATTTGCATTTGTAGCACATTTCCAGGTGATGCTGATACCAGGGACCACCATGAGAACCATTACTCTGGTTTGTATTTTGTAAGAGTATTATTTATTTTTTACATAGAGTACTTCTATATTTAGGCTTCTATGCCTTGAAAGTATTGTATATATTGAACAGCCAGTCATTTAGACCACTTGTTAAAAAAAATTTGGCTACTGAAATCCACACAGGCCATGTCTGAAGTCCACCGGGAGTCGGGGTGGGGCTATTCTCTCTTGCAGGGTCTGGTTCACTCATGGCCTTCCTGCTGTTCTTTTCATCTGCACTGCAAAGATTAATTTTGTTTTATTTACCCACTTATGAGTTGGCTTTTCAGCATGTTTAGAAAGTACCCTTCTGTTTACAGGGAAGCTGAGAGCCAAGAAACCATGCGGAGGCCTATTCTAAAACCACGTGTAGAGGACGCTGGTGTTGGATGGGGCGGGGGTGGAGGTGTCTCTCAAGTCAGCTTTGCTTGGGTTCAGATTCCAACTTGGATACTTCCCAGCCGTCAAAGCATTATGAAGAGAGAGAGAAAAATAGACACAATTTACATACTTTCTACTTCTTCACTGTGGGAATGAGAATCCCGGAAATGGTAGATTTGGTGGTAGGAATAACAGATTTATTCAGTTGTCCAGGAGCAATTGATTTGTGAGGCTCAGCGGAAGAACCCAATCAAGAACCACAGCTTTTCTGTAGTAACTATAAGAGCAAGGAGGGTGGGCAAGAATGAATTCGAGATTTTATTTATAATAATAACTAGTCTTTATTATGTGCTTACTAATCACCATTTTACAGAAAGAAAGGGAGTCTAACTTTCTATATTGTTATCAAGCTTTGTTTTGTACCTTTAGATGAAAATCAGTTACCCATCAATCAGAAGCCTCAAAGTAACTACTACATTAAAAAATATGCTCTAGCCTTACACTCTAATTGGAAAATTCTCACTGCTATCATATTTATGGACAACATGTATCCAAGAAGCTTAGTCCACCTTTCTCCAAATGCTTCTGTCTGCCCGACATCAAAGCTGAAAGACCAGTCAACACACCAGAAATATTTCCAAAGAAACACAGAACCATTTGATTAATAAATGTGGAGAAAAAAGCATAAAGCTAAAAATACATTTCAAAAGGTTTGCTCTCAAATGGAAATTGAATCATTGAACCATGGAAAAATATGGAGCCCTGTTTTCACTTCTTAGATTACCTTGCCCCTTTTCTTGAGTTTACTCTTTAGGGAAACTATATATGTAAAACACTATTTGTCAATTAGAAGACTGTAAGCAGGAAAATGAGTGATCAAATTCTTACATAACTTTTGGTCAAACTTTAGAAAATTGGGTCATGAAATGAAAGAAAGTAAAACCTACATCATCTGTTTGCTTAATAGCATGCTTCAGCACTCTTCTAATAGCACCCAGGGTTTCTTTCAGAATTAAGCAATTTCATAAAAAGGACTGTTCTTACCCTCATCCTTCCATTCCTTATTGCTGGCCCATCTTCTGCCAATCTCAACACGTACAAATCCATTTTGTATTCCCTTCCTCCACGAATGCTGAACCCAAATCCTTTGGCTCCTTTCTCCATGTCCACGGTGAAATAATCAAAATCCTTTGGGGCCAGGAGAAAAATGGAATAAACAATCGTTTAATATCAAAGAAGCTTCTGTATTCAGTCTCTCTGTTTTTTTTCTCTCCTATAATCTGTTCCAAATGAGTTGGTGTTGTGAGACGCAATCTGACTTCACAGTCCAGCAAAACGCAAGACAAAGTTCCAAAGGTCTGAGCAGATCAGAACACCATTTCCTTGGTCATGGTGTAGCTTGTTTACATTGATGTTCATCAGCTTACTTGTTTCACATGTAATTACTGCATATAGGCCTGGGCAATATTCTTTCTTTGAGTGTTCTCATTCAGTGCTGTGGAGCTGTATAAATAAATGCACCAGTCCTGTGCATGTGCATACGTGTATGTGTGTAAGTTAGAGGTTTGCTAATTAGAAAAATAAATTTTAATGGGGGTCTTACTACAACTCCATGCACAAACTACTGACTATCAAGTTGCAGGGCAGACAATCAATTTGTCTTTTATATAAAATGCAGTATGTCCAAGATTTCCTGACCTTTAATGTTCTTAAAATTTGGGGGAGATAAAGGTGATCTTTAATTCTAAATAAAACACAACTAATTGAAATTGTATTTAATCTGTATCTTGCTATCTAGTTGAATATTTATTAGCTACCAAGCTCTGGTCTAAGTGCTTTTCATTAAAGTAGAATCCTCACCATAGCCTGCAAGGAAGACCCTCCTTTTAGGGAACTGAAGCTCAGAGGGGCTATGGAAGTCTCCATAAGGCACATCTAACATGAACAAATAATTATAAGAACCAGTGTTGTGTAGATAGGGACTGGGTGCTTGTGACAGAGGTTGCAGGCTGGTTATGCATAGGGGTTTGGCCCTTTACCACCAAATGGGAGGTAGGGGGCTATGTAAATAATTATGGATGTAAAATACCTCCATTGCTGACATCTGTAAAATTTTCTGCATTATCTGTATTGGAGATTCCAGGTAAGAGCTTTTTTTTTTTTTTTCCAACTTTGACAAGACAATATATTGGGAATTAGCTAGCTAATATTAGCAGGAATTAGTTCATCCCGTTACCACTCACCCACTGATTGATTGATTGTCCTGCTTTATTCTGAAAAAGATTTATTTATTCAGAGCACTTTGAGGATGTGGGTGTTACCCAGATGATATCATAACTAGGAATAGAACTTGGGCTGTCTATCTCAGAAGGGTGTTCTTCCCTCTGCCTCCCTTCTATTTCATTGTTTGTACTTCAGGAAGTCTTGGTCCTGGGCCTGCGATGATCTCATTGGCCGCGGTACCTGGGGCTGCCTGTAGTCTGACAGAGGGTACTGCCTGGTGTCGGGGGAGTGCTGTCTGTAGTCCAGCAGCGGAGGTTGCCTGTAGTCCAAGGGTGGGGGTTGCTGGTAGTCCCCCCCTGGCGGCTGCCTGTAGTCCAGGGGGGGCTGCCTGTAGTCCGTGAATGGAGGCTGTCGGATGTCCGGTTTCACATCTTGTCTTGCTTTTACTTCTGACCTGTAACTAAATAAATGGACATGGGATTTACTTTGGTATCTCAGTATTCTAAGGAGGTAGAATGATCAACTGACTCCTCTTGGTGATCCTTTTGCATGTTCAGAATTATGAGAAGATTAAACAGTAAGTATTATTTTTCAATCTTTAACAAATACCAACTTGTACACTTTCCATTTGGCTTCTTAAGATATCAAGGTGAAAATGATGGTTCAACCACAGCTTTGTGGAAAAGGACTTATGGATATCCCTTTTTGATTTGGCTATGCAAAAACTACAACTGCACAAATTGAGGGGACTGAATACTTAACTATGCATCCTGAAATAGCAGTCTGTCTTAACACCAGTAAACCAACTCTCTCTGTTTCTCTGTCTCTCTCTCATACATACACACCTTGGCAGACCATTACTTCATGAAAACACAATTTACACGATCTCTAAATACTCCACAAGGACATAATTAATGGCTATTTTACCCAGCTAGGTTTGTTCTTTTTCTATATATTACAGAGGAGTGATAGTAAGGTATCCTCACCAACTACAAATCAAGTAGAAAGTCACGAGGTCATTGGTAAGAACAGAAACATATTGTGTAGAGTTTGAATACTAGACTACAGCTATCAGATAAGTATCAGATATCATCATGGTCATAAAATG
Source organism: Myotis yumanensis (assembly GCF_028538775.1). Taxonomy (NCBI): domain Eukaryota; kingdom Metazoa; phylum Chordata; class Mammalia; order Chiroptera; family Vespertilionidae; genus Myotis; species Myotis yumanensis. The sequence goes on along the minus strand of NW_027223760.1, from coordinate 69,036,818 downwards.
GAAGGAAAGGCAAAAATGTTTATGCTTAACCTTTGCCTCTTTCTTGTTTCTAGAGATTAGTTACTAATAAAATATAGAAACCAGAAATAGTTGCTTAGCACTGTTCTGTGAATCCAAATTGCTCTAAACTGAGAGGATTTACAGTTCCAAAAGGGGACTAAAATAGCTTATACCAACCATTATTGGGTCATGAATAAGGTAAACTGAAAAATTATCACCATAGTATAGAGGAATACTTAATACTGTACTTCATTACCTATCGCCACAGAAAGTCTATAATAAGCTACTTAGGGATATAGGTAGATTGAAAAAATACATAAACCAGTCAGAGAAAGACAAATACCATATGATCTCAATTATATGTGGAATCTAATGAACAAAACAAACTGACAAGCAAAATAGAAACAGAGGCATGGATACATGGAACAAGCTGACAGCTGTCAGATGGGAAGGGGGAAGGGAAGACCAGATGAAAGAAGGTGAAGGGATCAGCCAAAGAACACATATGCCTGACACAGACACATATAATAGTGTGGTGATTGCCAGAGGGAAGGATGGGGGCGGGCAGGGGCTGGGTGGAGGTGGGCAAAGGGGAATTGTAAATGCGGACATTTATAATAGTGTCAACAACAAAAATAAAGTTAAAAAGTAAAAAAAATACATTCTGTATAATAACAGTTTTATATAAAATTAAGATAGAGGGTTTGAGGAATTGGGTAAATATTTAGCACCAAGGAAAAACTCATATATGTCAGGAAAAGAAGTTCAAAACCAGTCCAATACCTTTAATACTATGTTTTTTTGTTTGTTTTACTGGCTTATGGTTTCATTGATGCTGATTATACGAAATATTTTAAAAAATCACTCACAGGAACCATGTAATCTAACATTTGGTGAGAACACACTGAAAGTATACAAAAATAGATGTACTTATTTGGGGCTTTTGAAAGGGGGTTAGGAATATAGTTATTTTATTTTCATTTGTTTTCTTTTATATTGAATTCATTGGGGTGACATTGGTTAATAAAATTGTATAGGCTTCAGCTGTACAATTCCATAAAACATCATCTATATATTATATTGTGTGTTCACCACCCCAAGTCAAGTCTCTCTCCATCACCATTTATCCCCCCTTCACCCTCTTCTACCTACTCCCTTCCTTTCCCTTTGATAATCACTGTTGTCTGTGTCTATGAAGTTTTTGTTGTTTTTTTTTTGCTTAATCTCTTCATTTTTTCCATCTAGCCCCCAATCCCCAGTCTATAATAAGCTACTTAGGGATATAGGTAGATATCCTTAAGTAGCTGTCAGCTCTGACAGCTGTCAGTCTGTTCTCTATGAGTCTGTTTCTATTTTGTTTGTTAGTTTATTTTGTTCATTAGATTCCACATATGAGTGAAATCATATGGTACTTGGCTTTCTCTGACTGGCTTGTTTCATTTAGTATAATGCTCTCCAGGTCCATCCATGCTATAGCAAAGGGTAAGATTTCCTTCTCCCTTCTTCTCCTTCTCCTTCTCCTTCTCTTCCCCTTCTCTTCCCCTTCCCCTTCCTCTTTCCCTTCCCTTTCCCTTCCCCTTCCCCTTCTCCTTCCCCTTCCCCTTCCCCTTTCCCTTCTCCTTCCCCTTCCCCTTCCCCTTTCCCTTCCCCTTCTCCCTCTTCTATGGCTGAGTAGTATCCATTGTGTAAATGTACCACAGCTTTTATATCTACTCATGTACTGATGGGCACTTAGACTGCTTCTAAATTTTGGCTATTGTAAATAACACTGCAAAGAACATCTGAGATTTTTCAGAAGTAATGTAGTTATTTTAATCAACGCTTTGAGTAGGTCCCACTTGGCACTTACCCTGCAGAAATGACATTTCTTTATTGAGTTGCACAATTTAGGCTTTGCTTTGTACCTCAGCAAGTTGTCCACTCACCTGAGTGTGCATGATGAGAAAATAATTATTTAAAATACTATTTGAATAAGATACTTATCTATGCAAATGTATGAATTACACACAAAAAAGATCTGAGTGACAGCTGTTGGTGTGTATCAGTGCCTTTCTAGAAGTAGTTTGCTTGGTGGTTTAGATGTCACACTGTTTTAAGTAATAGCACAGTCACTTATTTTCATTGTCTATGTAGCATCCTTATGAAATATCCATTATGAGTTCTATTTCCAGATGTGTCACAAGATATACTAGTAGCAAAAGGGGTGAAATGTAAGTCTCCCCAAATATGACAGAAACACTTAGAAATAAAAACAGTTAAAATTTGTAATAGCTGTGACCCAAGCCTACACTCTAGCACTCAAACTTCCTTCTATGGTACACCAGTGCCCTATGTCAGGATGTTAGTTAAGCTGCACATTGAAGAATTCTTTGATTTAAAAAAACTACACTAAATTTTTTATCAGTGTTGCTAACTTTTAAGTGAATGATATACTGGCTAGGGCAAAATTTATGTTGCTTTGAATTTATAAAACACTTATTATTTTAAGAAAAATTCAGGATTATTGTTTAAAAATAGCATCTTCAAAATTACTTATGAAAGAATGTCATTAGTTTAACTCTACATAGCTATTAATTCCATTACTAAAGAGACCAGAGATGATAAAACCAGATTGCTAGTGGTAAATTCTAGCAGAATTTTATGGTATGAACAAGGTTCAGAACCAAAAATCACTGTCCACATGGTAGGGGATCTTATGGTGAGATATGACCCCCACGTGGGCCTTTCAAGAATTTCTTCCAGCAAAGGTTCAAAGTCTGTGAAAGAAGTCAATTTCCAATGCTCTTCCACTGACCTCGCTATTTAAAATGCCATCAAACATCAATTGCCCTAGCTGGGGAAACTCAACACTGCTGTTTATACTTAGTTTTGGAATATATTTCATAAAGGCTCTTTTGTTGTTTTTAACAAATGCTTCTCCTTGAACAATGTTTTGCTTATGTTTATATAACAACTAGTGACCTGGTGCATGTGTACCAGGTCACTAGTTGTTATCTAAACATAACAACTAGTGAACATAACAACACATTGAAAGGAAATTAGTTAGAAGGTGGCTGGCGGGGTGGGACTGGGCAAGACCGGCTGGACACGCCCTGGAGCCAACCTTCTGCAGTCCCTGCCTGGTTGGCTGCACCTGGGGTGGCAACGCGGTGGAGTAAGTGGGGGTCCCTCCGGCAGGTGGGGTCCCTCAGCCCGGCCTGCAGGGATTGGGCCGAAACCAGCTCTCTGACATCCCCCTAGGGGTCCCGGAGTGCGAGATGGCACTCTGCCAAGTTGCTGTCATACAGGGTGTGGATCGCAAACGCAAGTGTGCAGTAAACCTGATTTGGGGCCAACAGTGGCCCAGCAACAACATAACCCATGGCTGAAGGTGGAATTGCGTGGCCCCGCGAGAAATCGGGTTCCCTCCTCTCTGGTTTCAGGGTGCATCACCTGAGAACTGCAGGCTGCCAAGTCATGGCAGCTTGGCAGCTCCTGCATTGAGCGTCTGCCCCCTGGTGGTCAGTGCACGTCATAGTGACCAGTCAGATGGGCAGAGGGACACTTAGCATATTAGCCTTTTATATATATAGATTATTTTGTGTTTCCTGAGCAAACCCAAAAAGCATGTAAAGGGACAGAGAAATGGGTAGAAGTGTGTAGGGTGTCAGTTGGGAGCCAAGAGAAAATAAGATAGGACAAAATAATCAGTCGCTCTAACTCATAAAATAAAACTTTGCAAGTAGATTGTCATTTTATTTGACCCCACTTGAACATGGGAACTGGCTCAATTTGACATGTGGGTGGGCACTTCTTGTACAAATGAACTGATAGGAAATTCATACTGTGCAAGCTGTCTTGTAGACGTCTCCAGCCTAGAAAAAGGCAGTTTTTCCCCTGATACCACAATCATCTTTAAATGCAGCTAGAAAAATGGATCTGGTATCTGTAAGACTGTTGAATCTCCTCATTCATATGCAAATTAGCTGCTCACTAACAATCAGAGCTAAGCCAGGAATCCTGAGTGACAGGAGTGGGCACTTTCCAGGGTTTTAATATTATTGAAGCAGAAACAGCTAAGAACTCTGGGCAAATTTTTCAGTGATTTATAAAAATTTGGGTCAGATCAATCTATTAATCCTAGAATTAGAAAATATACTATTCTGTAGTCAGGCAAAAATATATCCAAAAACCATTGTGAGCTGGTAGCAGATGAAAACCATTGTGAGCTGGTAGCAGATGGGGACCGAATAGTGGCCTCCCACTGAGCTATCACATACCTGGAGGATTTACCCACCCCAAGGCTGGAAGCAAGAGCCCATCTCCAGCCCAGTCTGACTCTGCAGAGGTTAAGATGGAATTGTGGCTGGGAGGTAAGTCAACAGCGTCAGAACCTAGAGTCTGAGTCTGGCTCAGCAACTGCTGGAGCACTCAGATCCCTCCTCCCGAGTCTGAAATGCGTCCGGGGGAGAGCCAGTGCAATCCATCCAAACAACATCTGGTGAAAGTGAACACATCTGGGGCTTATTACTGAGGCGCCCCAGACTTACTCCTCTTCTGGATTGTCAGGTTCTTACCTCGGTGCAAACTGCCTTATGGGGCTTAGTCTTTTTACTTCTGTGGAATATATTAACACCATAAACAGTTGAGGACAACATTTACTTTTCTATGAAAGCGAACGGGGGAAATCAGGACAGAACAGGGCTTTGTGGAAGTAACAGCTGTGGCAGAGGGAAAACACTTGCTTTGCAACAGTACGAGTGATGAACCTAGAGTTCTGGGACTCAAAAACTGGGGCTCAGTTCATCTCCACCAACATGGGAGGCAGAAGGTGGGCAGCGGATGCTCAGAAAACATTAGAATGACGGAAAAGACCCGTGAGGGTTTTATTTTCAGAGATGTTCCCGCAAGCTCTCCTATTTTCTTCATTCGAAAGGGGAAAACATTGGGAACATGTCTTCACCTCTCTTCCATGGCGCAACCTAACCCAGGGTACACCCAAGTCATAGTAAGAAGATAATGTGGGGCTGGGTGAAAAAGATAAAGGGATTGAGAAAAAAACTCAAAACTCATTGATGCAAACAGCATGGTGATTACCAGAGGGAAATGAAGGAGCGGGAGGTAAAGGGGAGATAAATGGTGATAGAAGGAGACTTGCTTTGGGGTGCTGGACACACAATACAATATACAGATGATCTATTATAGAATTGTACACCTGAAATCTATAATTTTATTAACCAATGTCATCCCAATAAATTCAATTAAAAAAAGATAACACGGGTTTTATATGGCATCCTTTTTTTCTGGAAGTTCGAAGTGCCTTATTTGTCTTCATTAATAATGTGAAATGGATGAAATTAATTAGATCCTGAGTAGGAGGATATAAGGTCAAATGTGGTAAAAATGCTAATATTTATTATGCTTACAAATCCTTCAACATGTCCCCTTCTCCACCATCTTTACGCTCTGGGCCACCACCTTGATGGACACTGGCAGCCATCTCTGACTGCTTAACCTGCATTCACTCTGACCAGCCCCCAGTCTGTTCTCTCTGGGGTCTACTGAGAGATCTTGAAAAGCAAACCAAATTATTTTAGTCCTCAGCTTAAAGCCCCTAAGAACATCTCAATATACTTAAGATAAAAATCTTTAGCATGCCTACAAGACCTTGTAAGGCCAGCCCCTCCCACCCTCACTGCCTTCATCTCAAACCACCCTCCTCCCCTCTGCCTGCCTACATTGGCCTCATTGCCCCCCAAGCCTGACGGCTCCCTCCTGCCAAAGGGCCTCTGTACATGCCCTTCATGCTGCCTGGGATCTCCAATGTGCTCTTCAGGGAGTTAATCCCCACTCATCTGCACCCGCTCATCATTTCTCCAGGAAAAGTTCTCTTGCTGGGAAGGACAGGGCACTCGTATTTACTAATAAGACCCATTTATGATGTACATACAATCTCAAAATCACAGGAAAGTCCACAGGGCAAGTTCTATTTCAATAAAATCTCTCTCCTGCCTGTGTCCTGTCTTGTCCCCATTCCCCCCCCCCCCCCCCCCCCCCCTCAGAATCAGAAAAGCCAGAGGAAACGTTACCTATTTTCATGTCCCTGTAGTTGCAGTGGCTGAGGAGGAGCTGGCTGGGTGACAGGGCTGTTGGGGGTGGCTGGGCTCGGCTGGGCCAGAGGACTCTGCTGGGCCAGGGGGCTGTGCTGCTGGGCCATGGGGCTCTGCTTCTCGGAGCTGGGCGCCGAGGCGGGGCTGTTGAGCTCTGAAATGGGACCAAAGCCGCAGATGTGGTCAGGTTGACATTGATAAAGGGCAAGAGGTGACCGGAGGTGAATACTCTTTGCTTCCTCAGATGACTCAAGGCTTCGGTTATTTCAGTTTCTGTTGGGCTTTAAGATGGCAGCTTACCCTTATCCAGTTCCAATACCACTCCCAGAATTAGTATGCTTTTAATTGTAAGAGTTTCTGAACAAGGTTATGAACAGAGTCTCCTGTCATTTTGTCAGAAGAAAATATTACAATTTAAAAATCTGTTAAAACTATGAAAAAGAATTCAAAGGAGTAAGCTTTAAAATATGTACTATTTTTCTACTCAGAAAGAAAACATTTAGCTACTATTTTTTTGGTTGTAATGAGAAGTCTTACCAGTATACCAAAGTCTGGATAAGGAACTAACCATAATAAATGTAAGTGCTTTCTACAGTCTTCGTTCCAGCTCCTTGTTAGTCTTATTGCTTAATAACCCTCTATATTCCATGGTTCCACAGAAAGAGTAAAAACACCCCAAAACTAAAACAAACAACCACTGGACAAAGGAGGGAGAAATTAAGTTGTTAAAACTGTTTCTTGAACTTACTTGTAATAGCATCAAATTTTCAACTGAAATTATCCCTCTATGTCAGAATAAGAGCAGGACAGACATATTCCAGACTGGGGAAATGGAGAAGTCAGATTTTAGTGAGAAATCTTGCTTAGAGTTAATTCCCATTGACTATTTTATACATGTTGGTGTCTGCACCATTGAGTGATGAAAGGGAGGTGACCTATTAGCATTTCCTTACAAACCAGTCTCCCCCTTTCTTTTCTCACAGCCCCGAATTTTAAATGTCTTCCCCCCTTATATCGGTTTCCGAACCTTGGCACTATTGACATTTTGGGCCAGATAATTCTTTGCTGTGAGGCCTGCCTTAGGCTAACAGCATCCCTGCCCTCTATCCACTGGTAGGGATGCCAGTAGCATCCCTACCTCAATCATGACAATCAAAAATGTCTTCAGATATTGCTAAAAGCTCCCTAGGGGGACAAAATGACCTCAGTTGAGAACATCTGTTTAATATTTAAAGCCAGGAAGCTGTTTGATGCCGGCTTGTCATAGTCCCAAGGTGAAATCAGGTGAATGAGTAAAACAGAGGGGACCAAGGTGAGTGAGTCCATCACTACGCCTCACTCTCCATGTGGGATGCTCACTCACCAGTGAGCTCCCTCCAGGGACTGAACTCTTGAACATCAGTAATGAGACAGCAGCTATAAACCAGTCATGAACACACTATCTCCAGAAATAGTGAATTTATGGTGAAGTTTGTGGCCCCTGAAGGCATGGCTGTGAGTCGGGGTGCTCACTACTCTTCAAGCCTCAGGAGGGAGTCCTTGTACAGAGACCTTTAAAAGGCTAAGTGGGAATTTAGAATTCTTATCAGATGAAAATTTTCTCAATCAGCTCTCTCTATACCACAAAACTTCCTCAAGCTTTTCAAAATCAATCTGACTTTGAAGAATCCTCCGGAGTGTCACTGTTAGCATGAATGCATGTTGTTTTTATCTTCTGCAGATTTGTAACTCTATCACCTCTGTTGAATGGGCTCTGGCTTAATGTAACCATAAAACAGTACTCCGAGGACAACAGGGAATGGTTAATATTCCACTGTCATGGGATTCTCACTGTTTATCCATAATGTCCCATAGCTTGATCTCCGAATGAAACTGGTACCGAGCAAACAGGATATGAGTTGCAACAGAATGCGAATTTTTGCCACGGTGGGAGTAACTCTCAACTTCTGACCCTCTGACACCACTCTGACGGCAGTCAGGCGGCTCGGGCACTCACCCTCCTGAGGAATGATGCGAAGAGTGACACTGAGACCCGCGTCCTTGATCAGCTTCACGATGTCCGCGTGAGGCATGTTGATGATCGACTGGCCGTTCACCGCTAAGATCCGGTCTCCCACTTTGAGCTTTGCACAGCGATCTGCAGGACTCCCATCAATGATGCGTCCGATTTTATGGGGCACAGCTAAAGAAATTCCCAGCAGAAACAGGTATCAGGGACAGCACCAATGCATGCTCTAGTTTTGAGTCCCAGCCCCACAGGAAACAATGTAGTATCAGATTTCCTTCTTGTGTCAGTATATTTGCCTTTTGAAATCATAATCATGCCTGTCAAATGTGGTCCTGTGCCTACTGCTGAGATCAGAGTTTTTAAATTCAAGTGCTTTGCAGTGACAGGTCAATTCCCAACACAAGGACCAGGGCTTCTCAAACTTCGGGGTGTATCATACCACCCCAGGATTAAAAACATAGCTCTTTGGGCCTTAATATGGACTTTGTGAATCGGAACGTCCAGGCAGGAGGTAAAGATCATGAATTTTTAAATATTTCCTGCGGAGATTCCAATAGATACAGAGCTTTGAGAATCATAGGCATAAAACACTGTGCCTGTGGAGTGCACACTCTGGAGTCAACGATACACAATTTCAGGAAGATACAATAAGTGCCAGGAATTTAATTTTTATCCTTTTCTATTTTGCAGAGAGGAGAAAACAGGAAAGGCCGTGTTTCTACTGTGAAAGGTTACAGATAGCATATGATAAATATATATATTTAAATATGGGCTGTGACAGGCTGGAGAAGAAGTTATGACCAACTCCCCATTCATCTACTAATCTTCAGTTTAAAGGTTGATGCAGTTTTGAAATCTCACCTCTCTCGTCTTTCTGATTTAATTTACAAAGTGGGGCTGGGATCTTGCTAACATCTGATACACAATGTATTTCATCAAATCTAAGATGCCATCGATGGCACGACACACCTTTATTTTTTATGCAAGAAAGAAAAAAGAGCCAACTCTGCCAACTAAACAATGAACATGCCATTGACTCTAAGATGCTCTCTAATTTTTAAGATACTAACTTATTAAAATGGGTGACTTTTATTCATGTAAATGTTAGGGTAGCTAGCTGGGGTCAGATATCAATGGTACACAACGTGCCTATAACCTCCCTCAAGGAGCTTACAGTCTAGAAACCTGTTCCCTCTCCTTTCTTCTTTCAAGGCAGGGAGCCCCAGCCAGGATATCACTGTCAAGAACTCTGTTGTGTTGCTCTTCCCCATGGAAGTCAGGTATTGATTTAATCTGCATAAAGAGGCAAAGGGACACCACCCCATTCATTATGCTCTGGGGTGTCTAGTCCTTGAATTCTCAATCTTGTGTATGTGTTACAGTGAAAGGCAGAACATCAGCTAATAACCACGGTAAGGAAGGACAATCAGTGAGTTAATGAACCAGCTCCTTGGTCGTATTTCTATTGTGAAAGGTTACATACAGATAGCACACGGCAACCCTGGCTGAACCTGCGTCTCTGAAGTGAAGCACAGTATGTTGGAAGCTCAACCACATTTTTATTTACCACAAGCACCAGGGGTTTTAGTTCAGAACACCTTACTGAAAGCATACTCATGATCATCTCAGAATCTATTTAATCCTAGGAGAAATGTAATAAGAACGCATTCATTTACTTATTTTTTTTCAATGACATAGGTATTGCAAGTGGTTTCATCTTCAACCATAATTAGAATGAACTTTCACTCCTGTTTCTGCCCCCTTTCATATTTAATCGTGGCCTTGGACAGTCAGTAAATGATCTGGTTTCCCCGACCGTAATGTGCATGTTGTTATGTGTCCAGTGACCTTTGCAAAGTTTCCTGACTTCCCCGAGTTTCTGTTTTTCAACGCGAAAATTGCAATGATATTACCGACCTCACAAGTTGATTCTGAGAATTAAATAAATGATCATATATAAAGTGACTAGAACAGTGCCCGGCATGTAAGACTTGACTTATCAGTATTAAGTTTTCTTTCATTCTTTTTGTAGCTATTATCTGTTTTATGTTTCTGATATCACTACTGAAGCCTCTTGTGCTTGTGTGTAGGCACCAGCTTGAGCTCCTTCTACACGGGATAAACCTGTGATACTGCTAAAACCAAAGCAACACGTGCTTAATACAGAGCAGTAGCCCCTAAGTATCAACCAGGAAAACTGCTTCATATGGGAATAGAGATATGTTTTGGGGATTATATAGACATTAGATGAGGCCAAGACTCCTGTTTGTTTTCCTCTGGTTTCACAAAAAGAAAAAAAAAGTTGCAGGTTTCTGTAGGAAATGCCAACTTGTTAGTTAACGTTTGTTACTCAAAGAGAAATCAGCATAATACAGATCTCTTCATTATGCACATTGAGCCCTACTCCCACACACACACCCACACCCACCCACACACACACCAGAGAGAATGCATGTTAATCCTTAAAAAATCATGTGACATATCTGATAGCATTATCATTTGCAAGTTTATAGTGGAAACAAAACCGAGGCATAAAGTGGCTAGCAATGTGCCCATGATCATAGGCCAACAGGACTAGGACTCCTGGGCCGCCAGATTCCATCGCCTTTGCTGTTAACGGAAGTACCCGCACTACCTTTCTTGACTTGACGTCTTCTCCCTCCACTAGAGCGCGTGCTTCATGAGCAGCTGGTGCTTTTACTTGGTGACTGCATCTTGCCTCTGAACAGAGAATCATAGACACTTCACCAGTGGCCTTGATCCAGGGGGAGTGGGAGGCAGGAACTTGGCTTGATGCGGGTCTTTGCGGCAGCTGTCTTCTAACAGGCAGGTGTGAGGAGGTGAAGAGGGGAGTGGAGGGGAGAGAAGGGCAGAGGTGGGGAGACGAGAGGAAGGGCCAGGAAAACTGGGCAGCTCCTCAGGAGCCCTTTTAGTTAGGACTTTACACCACTGTGTCATTCCTTTATTTGAAGTCATTTCTTTGGGCAGTAGAAACCCTCACATTTGAAATAAAAATACAGTTTAAAGCACATACAAATGGTATTTGGGTGATTTGCTGTTTTGAATTATTCATGCCTCTGCTCCCCTCCATTACTGTAGATCACTTAGAATCTACTGCACATAAAAACCCCAATGTTTCAAAACAAAGCTCTCACACACACAATCACAAAAATCACACAATTTTATGTGCTCAACAATAAAAACAAAAACAGGTCATCATTTGTTAATTTCTAGGCATTGTGCTAAGCACTTATTTTAAATCCTTAGAGCAATGTGTGAAGTAGCTATAAAAGACTAATAATCATGCTTATTTTATTGTTAAGAAAACAAATAGGTATCAAAGCCAGGATTCAACCCTTGAAGTTACTCTCTTCTTTTTTGGGTATTGTGGCAGGTTGAAAGCAATTTGAATTATGAAGAGTGAGGAAATTACTTGTGAGCCTTAGCTTAGAAAAGCATGTTGCTTGAGATTTTCAGAGAGTTCATTGTTAACAGACTTATTTGCTTATTTTCTTAGTTTCAAGGCCATTTAGATTTTATTAGGGTAGGTAGAATAAACAACCAAATAAAAGAATGATAACGGAAATAAATTCCCTGGTACTCACATAGAATGATTGAGTGCTTACATAAAATCTGAGTGAGTACACAATTTAAAAGTGTATGTCCACAGTTGGAAGTACCCAATATAGTTATTTAAAAAAATATATTTTTATTGATTTCAGAGAGGAAGGGGGAGATAGATAGAGAGAGAGAGAGAGAGAGAATCAGTGATTGGCTGCCTCCTGCATGCCCCCTACTGGGGATCGAGCCCACAACTCAGGCATGTGCCCTTGACTGGAATCGAACGTGGGACCCTTCAGTCCACAGGCTGATGCTCCATCTACTGAGCCAAACCAGCCAGGGCCCTAATATAACTTTAATAAAATTGTTTTCTATTGGCATTTACTTGAATAAAGACCGTACTTGGAATGCTTGGCAGCTGAAGACAGTCTCACTTTTCTTTTACCAGCATTTTCCTTACACATGTTAGTACATTGAATGTTATTGTACAACAAATCATTGACAAGGGGTGTGCTCAGAGAGAATTCTCTCTGAAAACAAGATGCAGTTCCATTTGCTCAGTTATAAGGTCAAGAGAGCTTACGACCTAAGTGCTTTCTGTGCATTGCTAATAGAATTACAGAGCATGGAAGAGGCCCTGACCTTGGTTTCTATTCTTGGGATGAATGGTACCCATTAATTCTCTGAGAATTGATGACTAAGGTAACTGCCCCAGTGCAGTCCATTTAGACAGCATGCCTTCCAGACATCATCTATCAGGTAGCAACATAAATCAAGTCTTTGGATCAGGCTTCTTGACACAGTGTGCTTAAGATACACAGATATTTGGGAAAAGTTGCAATATGTCATACAGCGTTAGACATACTGACATTTTGGAAGGAGACAATGTCTCACTGGTTAGAAATTTCCCTTTAATTGCAAATCACATAAGTTGTGGGAAAAGAAATCCATATTTTTCATTCTTTCTTTCTGGGTAAAACACTACTGCACATTTATACTGAAGTATGTTTTATATTTTCCTGTAGCTCAATCGACTCTTTTGGTACTGCTCAATATAGCACTTGTTTTAGTAGGACTATCAGAGACACTCAGTTGGACTGGATACTCTCTAAGTTTGTATTAAAGGCCTGGATTCTTTGGGCCTCTAGCCACACCATTATAAGAAACAATGATCCTCCCCTTTTGCTATTGGGTTCTCTTCTGGGAGCTTAATGTGGTCTATTCAGGCTATTGGTTAACCAAAGAGTTATTGTGGAGTTCTATGTTGGGTCAGTTTCCATAAAGAAGATGGATGGTCACCCAAAGGACTTTTCTTGCCTTTTCATGAATTTTTTAGCTGAAAGTTTTAGCTATACTTGAGGGAAAGAGTAGGTGATGCCCCACTTTTTTTTTCATTTCCTTGTTTTATATATACTTCATGTCAGAGAAGGAAAAACCTTTGACTCATGTTTACATTTAATCATATCCTTGCTAATAGATCTCACATCGTGGAGCTGTATGTGGAGGAAAGCATTAGATAGGGAAAGTGGATTCTGCATCAATCATGTCAAACTTACAAATGAGAAGTTTCTAAAATGAGAGTGATAAAAATAAATACTTCAAAGGCAATCAATAGCATAAACTCTTATTAGCACACAATTTCATTAATTTGTGAAGACTAAACAACATGCCATTAGCTCCAAAAGGCAAAGGAAGTCAGTTTGGGTTTTGATTCTGTGACCTGATATGAGGAGAATTTTTTTAATTGGATGATTCCATATGGTTTTCTTAAAATAATCTGTGAAAATTATTTACTGTCTTGTTTTAAAATTGTGCGTTGGGGCAGGAGGATCATTTACTCCATCAACAACACATTTCTGCAAAGCAGCTTCGGGGTAAGAGGCACACTGTGAGCCCTTTACTCATCAATAAAACAACACGTGGTATTAGGCTTCAAGAAACTCACCGTCTAGTTGAGGAGGCCAGGAATAATAAAATAAAAATACTTAAGACACAAATGGCGAGTCTGTGATAAAGATCTTCTGTGCAAGAAGAAAGGAGATTACTGAGTTCTTTTGTAGACTCTGAGGCGGTAAGAAGAAGAAAGGTCATTCTGAGGAGAGGGAGCAGTGTCCCTAGGCTGAGTAGCAGCTCACTTAGAGAAGAACTCATGGCAGTAAAGAGGGTTCAGTCAAGTCGCTGCAGGAAGAAACGAGGAGAGGATGCTTTGTAGGTGTGAGTCCCTCCTGCCCTCACGACGACAGCTTTCTTATCTGCGATTCCTGATAAGATGCCTTCCCAGCTCAACTAGAGGGACACTGAATATCCAGGAACTACAGAATAGTGACTGTCACAAAGTGTTCCTGTCTCGTCCATCCCTGGCGAAGAATCCTGTTTTTCTGTCTTCAGAAACCCGAGCCAATTTTTAATCTGGCTTATTTTCCATCCTGTCTTCCTAGAAGTCGTGAATGAGTATGTTCTATGGTGACAAACCCATTCAGCTGGATGTCACTTCCTGGAATGTAACATAGTATCCTTCAAAAGAGGATTTCTTGGTCACCGGGGGGCGAAGGTGTGGGAAAGGAAACCGGTGTTTGGTATTTTTTTGAACAATTGTGGTAAAATTAAGAAAAAGCAGACAGCATGACTGTTTTCCTCTAGCAGTCTGTGAAATTTAGCTTTCTAAAAATGAACTATCTTCTCCAAGGTTCATAGCCAAATGAGTTGCAAGACCCAAAATCGAGCAGCTGGTGTTTTAAGGACTGCATATTCCGAAAGCGCACTTTCCCCCCAGCACTCACGAGTCATTCTTTTGTGGTTGAACAGTTTTGTTCCCCTGCATTGGGTAACAGGCAGATGGTCAGAGGGAAGAGTGGGAAGAGGGACCCATCATTAGCAATTCGGGAGCCCAGCTGAACTCGTGTTTCCAAGGGCAGAAAGCACCACACAGGAAGTATTAACTATGTGACTGGACAGAAAGACACACTCCTCAGCCATAGCTGATCTTGTATGCTTTTATTTTGCTGAGAGTACATTGGTACTAGAAGGAAATCTCATTGCACTGGGAATGGTAATTAGCTATTACTTGTGTTCTACTCTCCTAGAACACGGGGCTGGGTTAAGATGCTTCTATTGTTTGGGAAGATTTCGTGGGCTCGTTTGTAGACACAGGGCCAGTTTCAGGGGGTGTGACCTGAGCAGTCACACAGGTCCATGCTCTCCAAAGGGCCTTGTGTTTGACTTAATGGTCTGCTGTCACCATCTTGACATTCTCAATGGCTTTTGAACAAGGACCTCGCATTTTCATTTTGCACCAGACCCGGAAAATTATGTAATTGATCTTATGTAGATAGGTCCATAATCTATTTGCTCCTTGAATCACCCCATTGTTTTTAGTGTCTGCAGTGGAAGGTATAGATGAGAATATGTATGGTAAAGCTTCTATGAAAAATTATTACAAACGGTGGTAGAGACAGAGCCAAACAATTCCTTGCCTTTGTGGCTGCATTTCTCATTCCCATACACATCACTAGAAGAGGTACTCCAAATAATTTCTGCTAAGTGTATTCTCTCTCTCTCTCTCCCACTCTCTCTCTCTCAACCAACAACTTACACATCATGCCACAAATTCATAGGGAATGGGTTTTGCAGCTCAGGCTCCTTTCCGTTGGTTTTTACAAAGTGTCCTTCTCTGGGTGGAGTGGGCGGTGCTCCAGTTGAACCCAGGTATCTTTCTCTTAGGCTGCTTCCTTCTCTTTCTGATAATTTTCCATCACATGTTTCAAGAAGCTATTATTGGCTATTAGGGTGCTTAATATACTCAATACGTACATCAATTCTCCTGGCAAGAATCTTGCCCCTAACTTGTTTGTTCACAACAGTGCCCACTGCATGCTGGGTGACAATGCAGATTCCTCCGGTTTTGCTATGGGAACATTTGTGAGGCATTCCTTTTGAACAGTGCCCGTTCTCTTGAGGTCTACAATGTCACCTTTCTAGTAGATTCACATGTGTGTGGCCAAAGGAACAACTCTATGTTTTCTAAAAGGCCTAGAGAGGAGAAACCAAGATGGCGGCATAGGTTAACACCGGAGTTTGCTGCCTCGAACAACCACTTCAAAAATACAACTAAAAGACGGAACGGACATCATCCAGAACCACAGGAAGGCTGGCTGAATGGAAGTTCTACAACTAGGAGGAACCGAGAATCAGAGGAGGCGCAGTGCTGAAGTAAAATACTAAGGTGTGGAGTGCACGCGGCGCAGGCTGGTGGCTGAGGGCGCGGTTGTCTGTTTCAATCCGGAGGGAGCCTCAGACTCAGAGCTCCAGATCCGGGCGAGTCTCTAGGGACCCAGACTCAAACGGGGGAAGCAGGACTGTCTGGCTACGGTCCCTCCGAGGTTTGCAGCTGTTGCTGGGAGAGAGAGGCAGAGCCCCTGGGGACGGACTGAGAGCAGCCATAACTGCTCCCTCCTCCGCCCTGTTGATCCTGTGGGACCCGCCCCGCCCAAGCCCTGCACAGAGGCATTTGCAGGATAGCCTCAGGCAAAGGCTAGATTAGCACTTCCCTAGAGGACACAAGTTCTTCCACTGCAAACACAGCTGATTATCACAGCCAGTCGGCCTGGAGGTCAAATCCCTCTAGTATTAACTATAACAATCAAGGCTTAACTACAACAAGACTGCGCACAAAGACCACTAGGGGGTGTACCAAGAAAGCATAAAAAAATGCGGAGACAAAGAAACAGGACAAAACTATCAAGGGAGGATATTGAGTTCAGAACCACACTTTTGAGGTCTCTCAAGAGGCTTCTAGAGACTGTCGATAAACTTGATGAGATGTACAGGAAATCTAATGAGACCCTTGATGGTGTGATAAAGGACCATCTAGAAAGTAAGCATACACTGATTGAAATAAAGAATATTATACAGACTCCCAACAGCAGACCAGAGGAGCGCAAGAATCAAGTCAAAGATTTGAAATACGAAGAAGCGAGAAACACCCAACCGGAAAAGCAAAATGAAAAAAGAACCTAAAAATACGAAGATAGTGTAAGGAGCCTCTGGGACAGCTTCAAACGTACCAACATCAGAATTATAGGGGTACCAGAAGATGAGAGAGAGCAAGATATTGAAAACCTATTTGAAGAAATAATGACAGAAAACTTCCCCCACCTGGTGAAAGAAATAGACTTACAGGTCCAGGAAGCACAGAGAACCCCAAACAAAAGGAATCCAAAGAGGACCACACCAAGACACATCATCATTAAAATGCCAAGAGCAAAAGACAAAGAGAGAATCTTAAAAGCAGCAAGAGAAAGAAACTCAGTTACCTACAAGGGAATACCCATACGACTGTCAGCTGATTTCTCAACAGAAACTTTGCAGGCCAGAAGGGAGTGGCAAGAAATATTCAAAGTGTTGAATAGCAAGAACCTACAACCAAGATTACTTTATCCAGCAAAGCTATCATTCAGAATTGAAGGTCAGATAAAGAGCTTCACAGATAAGGAAAAGCTAAAGGAGTTCATCACCACCAAACCAGTATTATATGAAATGCTGAAAGGTATCCTTTAAGAAGAGGAAGAAGAAGAAAAAGGTAAAGATACAAATTATGAACAAAAAACATGCATCTATCAACAAATGAATCTAAGAATCAAGTGAATAAATAATCTGAGGAACAGAATGAACTGGTGATTATAATAGAATCAGGGACATAAAAAGGGAATGGACTGACTATGCTTGGGGGGGGAAAGGGTGTGGGAGATGCGGGAAGAGACTGGACAAAAATTGTGCACCTATGGATGAGGACAGTGGATGGGGAGTGAGGGCGGAGGGTGGGGTGGGAGCTGGAAGGAGGGGAGTTATGGGGGGAAAAAAGAGGAACAAATGTAATAATCTGAACAATAAAGATTTAATAATAATAAAAAAAAAGGCCTAGAAAACATATAGCGGGTGCCTCTCCTTCCCTTTGTGTTAGTCATTTTTATGCATTGCTGGAAGATGGTGGTTCGGCTGAAAGAAAATTAAAGATCCTCGATTCTTCACGTTTTGATTCAGGAGGCCTAAAAATTACCTTAATTCTCTCATTCTGTTGTGAAAATTATTTTTATGTAACAAGTCACTTATTTTTGAGTCATTCACAAAGCAAATGTCCTTTTTTCTCGCTTCACATTGACTTTAATATATACCACCACATTTCAAGGAGTTTGTGTATTCTTTTGATATGATAATTCCCTCATAATCTGACAAAAGTGTAGATATTAGAGGGGCAGGAACCAAAGAAACTTCAGAATAGACATGATCCTCAAATCTGAAGTTAGCCAGGAGGGAATGGGTGTGGGTATGGAGAGCTGGAGAGAGAGGATGGAAAGACAGTTTCTAGACACTTCATTCTGGATACATAAGCCTTTATCTTCTGTAGAAATATGTCTCATTTTATTGTATATATCCCAAGAAGTCACACTTTACCTTGCTAATTTATAGGTAGCTGGGACATTCTGTTCTTTTTAATATGTTTTGGTCTGAAAGTTGCTATAGAAAATCTGGTCCCATTAAGTCAAATATCAACCCTACTCAATATTTTTGTACTTCCCCCAAAGGCCCTGAAAATGATACACATTTCCATCACTCAGTAAAATCAGCAACCTAGGATTCTTCAGTCATGGAGTAGAAGATGAAATTATGTGTTGCTCAACTTGAATAATTTTAGTGAGTAAAACTGTACAGCTTTTAGCAAGCTTTGCATACAGATAGCTAAGTAGCAAGCTGATTCAGTAATAATGGGATAATTAGAGTTATTAATATTAATATATAATGAAGGGCATTTTCTCTGCAGAGCAGAAAAACAAGCTGTTTTTACAGTTACAGCATATATATCTATATGCTAATGTATATGACAAAGGTATATATATGTATATACTATAGTATATTTATATATATAAAAACACTGATGTGTACCTATTATTTCTAAAATAATTAAAATAAAAACCGCATTCTAAATTTTAAAAAGAAACCAAATATTAGCATATTCTTAGAAATGTGCATTAAAAAATTTAAAAGATCAAGAGAAAAACAAGAAACAAAAACTTCAAAGTGAATCCCAACATTTTTGAGTGAGATCTTATCTGGAAGACAAATAGGCCTTTGTTGTGATATACCTCTTGACAATGAGCTTAAGTCAGTGGTTCTCAACTTTCCTAATGCCACGACCCTTTAATACAGTTCCTCATGTTGTGGTGGCCCCCAATTTCATTGTTACAAATTGAACATAATTAAAGCATAGTGATTAATCACAAAAACAATATGTAATTATCTATGTGTTTCCGATGGTCTTAGGCGACCCCTGTGAAAGGGTCATTCGACCCCCAAAGGGGTCGTGACCCACAGGTTGAGAACCGCTGCCTTAAGTGGAAGTTTTGGAGAGGGACTTAAAACAGCAACAAGCACTCCTGGGTTTGAGGTGTGGTATTCACTCCCATTCCAAACATGCAAATCTACCTTTCAAAGGGTTAGTTAATGACAAATCCAGTTCCTGAATAAGAGCTTTGTTTCATTAATAATTTATTACTGAGGGCTTATCAAATTATTACTAGAAAATACTGGATTATCCTACAAAATGAGAAAATTGTATAAAAATTTCAAAATTCATGTCATGATGTAAAAGGGGCAAGGTACAAAGAATAATAGTACTATCTTCTAGTGATTGGAAATTTATTGTGAATAAAACAATTTAATTAAAATAGTATATGCACAAATTAAAAAAAAGGACAATCAATATATGAAAAACCTTATAATGAAAAAGCTTAGTTTTCTAATTCTCACCACCCTCTCCAATTCTGTGACCAAAGGCTAGCATCTTAAATCTTTCAGCATTTCTAATTATATTCTCAGGTGGCTATTTCTCAGTTTCTCAACTGGAGTCAATATCTATGTGTCCTGCAAAAGGAGTTTCCACTTTTCTGTCTTTAAAATGCCTTCCCCACTCAGGCCCATTCCTTTCTTCTTCATTAACTACCGTTTTATCGGTGTGTAAGAATGGGAGGAGATAAGCATGTTATCGTGTTAACACCATTAAATAGAAACTAAAGTATCTTTTGTAAATTTAAGTCAGCTGCTGAAATTAATATTTTGGTGCACTAGTTAGAATTTGGAATCTTCTTGGGGAAAAATGATCCATAATTTATGAGCTCAAACCTTAAAAGTCCTGTTGTCTCCCTACAGCCTTGACAGATACACATATAAAAAAATCAACTGATTTCAAGAGTTCAGAAAAATGTCATAAACTGACATTTCATCAACCCCAGGTATTGGGTTAAAATGTTCCATAAAACCACATTTCTTCTTTTCCTCTGTATCTTGCAACTGCCTTTGGAGACGTCACTCCCATCCATGCACTTGGCCCTCAGTAATTTCTCAGCAGGCCCCATAGTTAACAAGCAGGTGTTGCTGACAAGTCATGTTTCTCATTTTTATGGATGCAGTGTATTCTATCTCTGTCATCTCCTGTTTCCTTTTATAGCTTCTGAAATTGTGTTTTGTAAAAAGTCACTTGGCTAACTTCACACCATTTCCCTGTTATAATAGGTAAATGTCAAAAGCCATCAGGTGCAGTATCAGCTTTCCATTGTATTCCCCTAAGTCCTCTGGTAGATAACAATTTCTTGCAATATTTTCTTAATGCAAATGAAAACAGATACTAACCCAGGCAAAGATCCCTCCTGAACCAGCTGTCCTTTTCAATATGTTATCCAGATGATTACATGAATATTTATTGGTTCTTCATTTTCTCACAGAAGCCAACGTTCCTCTAACAGGGTATATCATGTTTTAACTTGAAATAATGCAAATTTTGCATGACTGGATAAAACTCAATATGAATAGTCCCCCAAGCACAGTGTTCAGGAGCTCAAAGATCTTGATCATATATTAACTTTGGAAACAACTTGCAGCATGACTTCTGAATGGCCAAATAAATCATGTCAGAGTTTTGTTACTTGAAAAGTGAGACCATCACTGCATATGATTTTTCTTATCCTTAGCTTTCTTATTTCCAAATATTGCACGTTTAACTTTATCTGGAATTTCTGCTCATGTGTATTTTCTCACATCCCTTGGACTTTAAAGTAAGTATATGTTTTCATTTTTACTAAGCAGACATATGTCTCCATAATAATTTCACCTAAGATCATCATCATGAGATGATATTTATTACTCTAACATGAGAAGTGGAAAAAAAAAGAAGTGTTGAAGAGCCTCAAAATGTATTTTGTTGTTCAGAGTGAAATACCAATTACACTGTAGAGGGAAGAGACCAAAAGTGAAACAGCACTTAACTGAAAAAATAAAATAAGGATGACAAAAAAGCAGCACACAAAAAGGTCCTCAGCATCATTAGTCTCTAGGGGATAAATGCCAATTAAAACCAAAGTGAGATACCACAAGACACCACTTATAATGGTTAAAACAAAAATAAACAAACAATAAAAAACAAAACAAAAATCAGAGCCTGAAAGAAACAATATCCTAAGGATGTGGAGCATTTGGAGTCCTCATATATGGGACTACAGAATGGTATAGCCACCTTGGAAATTGGTACCATAAGAACCAGAAATCCCACTTCTAGGTGTTTAACCAAATGAAATTGAAACCTGTTTTCACATAAAACCTATTTAAAAAGGTTTATAGAAGTTTTATTCATAATCATTAAAATTAGGAAACAACCCAAATATTCTTCAGTTAGGGAATGGGTAAAAGAAAACCACCATGGTACATCCACACAGTGGAATACTATTCAGCAATTAAGAGGAACCAAATACCGACACCTGAAAAAACATGGATAAATCTAAAATGCATAATGCGAAATGGAAGAAGCCAGACTAAACTCATAAGGCTACATACTGTATAAGTCCATTTCTACAGGAAAAGGCAAAACTATAGAACAGAAAGCAAAGTCGTGCTTGCTAGGACTGGGGGTGACTGGGGTGGGGTGACTTCATTGTTACATAACTAAATGTTTATCAAAACTCACAGACTACAGACCCAAAAGAGTAATATTTAGTATATTTAATTAAACCTTAAAAATGGGAGAAAAGTAAAGAAAGTCAGGGGTTGATAAAGAGGGGGTTTTGGATGGAAATACATAGAAGTCATAAAGACCTGATGTCAGATGAGTAGGAGAAAGCGGTGGGAGGGGTGTGAAAGGGTCCGGGAAGGCTTCAGAGAGGAAGGGCTGCCTAGCCTGCACTGAAAAAGATATCAGGACTTTTCCAGGTGGGCAAGTATGGGGAAGGCACCACAGTCGCAGGTGAGGCGACGTGCAAAGGCACAGAACTGGAGATTAGCAGTCTGTGTCATGGGTGTGGAGTGCAATGAGCTCAGACAGTGAGACCTGGTAGCTAGGGCCAGATCATGAGAGGCCAGGCTGTGCCAGGGAGCTTGGAATTTTACAGCCAAAGGAGAAGTCTTTAGGGAATAAATAGGCACATGTCAAAAGCCATCACTAATGAATCGGGAAAGCTAAGTGATATTGTTGGTTGTTTTAGAAAGAGGACCATTGTGGCAGGTGAAGGGTGGACTGAAGGATGAGAGGGAGGGAAGAAGGCTGGAGGCAGGGCACCTAAGGGTGGTTACAATGCTTCAGAGCTCTGCAGCCCCACTGGGGACCGAGCCTGCAACCTGGGCATGTGCCCTGACCAGGAATCAACCATGACCTCTTGGTTCATAGGTCGACGCTCCACCACTGAGCCACACCAACCGGGCACAGGGCCAAACCTTTGAGCTATGTGCTCTTCCTTGCTTATTGGACGATTCTTCTGTCACCATGAGTCCATAAATATACACGTTTATGATGAATAGTTTCTGAACAGAAGGTTTTGGGCACTTCACCCTTGAAAGCAGATGGGCTCATCAGGTGCCCAACATCTGGGCATGTTTGTGGAGCAAACCTTTGCTTGGCTTATAAAAATAAGATCTGGAAGAAATCAAACTGGAAAATGAAAATGCCAAGAGCAGCCCCCACTATTTAGTTAATATTTTTGGCTTTGCATATATCGTAGGAATGCCCGGTGCGTATCACCAGAAAACACTGACCGATTAACCTGGAGAAATGATTCCCACCACATACTGGCAATAGTTTGTTTGGGAAAACAATCCAGCTTAAATTTCAAAATCATTGCTGATCAAATGAACAAATAAAAAGGGTTTGGTGTGGCAGGAAGGACTGGGTAGAGGGACTCCCCGAGTCCTTGGCGAAAGCTGGGGCTCAAAAAGAAATGCCATTTACTCCAGTTCAAATGGGAAAAAATATTCTCTAATAGCACTCTTTCAACATCGCTGAAAAATGATGATAAATAACATCACTGGGTTCAGTTAACAACATGCTTTTAAAGTGGTTGTGTATATGAAACCAGCTTTTCTTATGTAGCTGATGGTTGGGAAAAAAAGAAGAAAAAATAAAATTACAGAGAATTGAATCCAACATGAGGCCCTGAATAGATTATAAAGATAATGTGTCTTCTGAAAAGGTGACCTGCAGGCTTGCAATTGGTTTGAGTTCCCTAGGAGTGATGGGCATTTCTCACTGGTGAAGGGTGATTCTGCCTGAAGCCCGGGCCGTCTTCACAGTTGCACACTCCCGGTACCATCCAGCGAATAACAAGAAGCTGCAGGACACAAGCCCAGAGGGAACAGCCACTGATCATCCGCGTTGGAGACTTTCAGACAACCGAATAGCTGAAGGTAAGAAGATATCTACACATTCACCTTCTGCGGCTGCCTGGAGAGTCTTTGAACACAATAATAAAAACCCTCTTGAAAAACGATTCCCTAGTGGGAAGAACTCATGATTTATGAGCTCCATTCAAACAATAATAAAAATGGTCCAGGATTCTTAAAAAACGCACTGTGAACACTCAGATTTTTTTTTTTTTATAGGTTGGGTTTCTCCTCTTCTTGAGAACAAATACGAATGATGGTGGTTCTCTGCAGGTTTATTTTTACAATTTAACGATCTTTAAATTTGTTAGTGCTGTGAGAATGAAATGTTTCCATGCGTCTTTCCATTTTAATAGAGGCTTCAAAGTTCAGATATCACAGTACTCAGAGTTTGATGCAAAATCTTTTCTTGTTTGCCTGTCTGTTTACTGGTGGGACCTAGTCAGTGAGGTTTAAATTTGGGAACAAAACTAATCATGCTCGGGACTGGAAAAAAATGGAATTTAATCAATAGGTCCCATTCATCCTGGTTTTAGTTGGGTAGGATCCTAAAAAGAAAGAATGTGATTCAGAAGTTGTTCACTTGGAACTAAAATGGGCTGCTTTGTGAATGAAGGTTGTGAAAGGAATAAATAATTTGAAGTAATCTTTTTTTTTTAAGGAGCTTGGGCTGCCGTCCAAACCCTCCTGTTTAGGACAATATAATTACTGCTGAGGTGGTGCTCACACAGATGGACGGCGATTCCAGGAACAGTCAGTGCCAGGATGAGGTGAATCAGAGAGCATCCTGAGGACAAGGGCTTTGCAACCCAGATGCGTCCAACATCCTTCCGATTTCCGGGGCTGCCCAGAGGCACAGAGACGGCCCCTGAGCCCAATTCCTTAGAGAGCCCTCTCACTTAAGACTTCGCCACGCCCTGAGCTGACTATTGAATCACTGACTCAGGCTGAGAACAACTGATGAGAAGTCTGTATTCCGGAACACTGCTCTAGTTCCACCTTAGCACAGTGTGATTTCCCATGCTGGCAAGGACCAGCTTGCACAATTCCTCCCCTTAAGTCAGTGATTTTCAACTGGTGTGCTGCGGACATTTTTAAAACATGCAATACCTTACTATTTAGTCAGGGGCACGGACCTCTTTTCCCTTAGATTGTCAAATAAAAATATGACAACAGCCAAAACAATGTGAGTGCCTTGTCTTAAATAAGAAATATATAGAACATAGAGTTGCATCTTATTAGTCACTTCATATGATAAGGTTGCGTCTGATTGGTTAATTCTTGGTACCAGAAATCTATATACGAGTATGGGCACCTGATTTTTTTTAAAATGCTGCTTTGGAGCAAAAAGGGTAGGTAATTACTATTTTCTTTGGTATATTAATAAAAATTATACCTATTTTTGTCAGATAGGCAAAAAAATGTAATCTATTTTTTGATGTGCAGCAGAATTTTAGTAATTAGTTTTACAATTTAATGATCTTTAAATTTGTTAGTGCTGTGAGAATGAGATGTTTCCATGTGTCATTCCATTTTAATAGAGGCTTCAAAATTCAGGAATCAAAATACTCAGAGTTTGATGCAAAATCTTTTCTTGTTTGCCCGTCTGCTGAAATGAGATGTGCCAGAGCTGAAAATGGTTGAAAATCGCTCCCTGAGCGATCCTCGGTTGTGCTGCTCGTTCTCAGAGATCAGTCTTGCTGCCTTTGAGGGTGTAATGTCTGGGTTTAGGTGCAGGGAAAGTCAGAGCAGCACGTGTTCACACTTTCACTTTCATGAGGACAGTGCCAGGTCACTGTGTGAGGGTCCAATCCAGTCCCACCAACACAAATTATGTGACAAATCCTCAAAAAGCATGCTCCCAGGAGCTGTGAGGGGTTCACAGAAATGTCACCATGTCTTGCCCTTAAGAAATTTATTTAGAGGACATGAAACATAGAGATATCAAAAGTAAAATGGCAATAATGGATAGTAATCCTATATAGTAAAGAGCTAATATGCAAATGGTCATCATACCCTCACGCCCTCACGCTGTCACACTCAGACACTCAACACTGGGGAGAGAGGAATGGGGATCAGCCAGGCTGTGGCCCAGGAGAGGGACAAGCCACCCGCCCCATGCTCCCGGGTACCAGCGGCCGCACCTATGGCCTGGGAAAGGGACAAGCCACACACCCTGCAGTCCCAGGCACCAGTGGCTGCGCCTGCAGCCCAGCCCAGGAGAGGGACAAGCCGCCTGCCCCACAGTCCTGGGTGCCAGCGGCTGGGGCTGCGGCCCGGGAGAGAAACAAGCTGCCCACCCCGTGGTCCCGGGTGCCTGCGGTTGGCCCGGGTGAAGCCAGCCTGGGTCCTGGGTGCCTGTGGCCAGCCGGAGGAGGGAATCCTGTGTCCTGGATGTGGGGGGAGGCAGAGGTGGTTAGGGGCGATCAGGCCAGCAGAGGAGCAGTTAGGGGCAATCAGGCCGGTAGGGGAGCAATTAGGGGCGATCAGGCAGGCAGGCAGATGTGGTCAGGGGTGATCAGGCAGGCAGAGGGTCTAGGGGCAATCAGGCAGGCAGGCAGGCAGGCAGGCAGGCGAGCAATTAGGAGCCAGCGGTCCTGGATTGCAAGAGGCAGTCAGACATCCCCTTTAGGGTCCTGGATTGGAGAGGGTGTAGGCCTGGCTGAGGGCCCCCCACCTTCGTGTACGAATTTCATGCGCTGGGCCTCAAGTAACAGACATAATAACAGATGGGAAGCCAGGGAGCAGTCGACCATTAAGGGGTTTACAGGCAAGAATTCCATATAAGAATGAATGAAAAGACTTGAGGGAGAACATGGAGGGGCCAGGCAAAGTCTAAGGGATTAAGAGATTTCTGAGCTAAGTGTGAGGGCCCTTTGCTGTTTGGGCAGTAGCCTTTTCCTCACAGGGCTGCTGTGAAAATTCAACACAAGGTAAGATTCTTAGCACAGTGCCTGGGAGAAAGCTTAGTAACATTTATTACTAGGTCAGAGGAGACTTTCCAAGTGGCAGAAGGCAAAACATGGACACGGGGACAGGAGAGCAAAAGTTATCTCCGGGAGTAAGTAAGGAACCCAGCTTTGGTCGAAGGGAACTGTGGGAGCTGTTGGTAAAGAGTGGCTGTGTCTACATTACCCAGGGTCTTGGATGTAAGAGAGGCCTGTTTGAATTTTGCCCTGTGGATATTTTTATCAGGGTGTTTTGATCAAGGACTCATTATAGGAAGACTGAATGGTACCTAGGAAGGGCTGCCTTCCTTGATGCACATTGGATCATTAGTGACTGCACTTCACTCCCACCCCAGCCCCTGGCTACCTCCTGAAGCAGAAAGTAAGTCACTCTCCTGCATGTGAAAAGATTGGTTTGATTTAAAACATATGTAGGTCAGTACAGACTAGGAACACAATCTGATCTCTTTTGTATATGCTGATTTTCCAAAAGATTATGAAGACATTTGCTTATTTTATGGTTTTATGAGTTCTATTTAGGAGCCAGATATGTAGTGCTCCCCCCCCCCCCCCACCACTATTTCTTCTGTTATAAAAACACTCACATTAACGGTATGGTGAGACTATCATGCCTCCTGAATGAGCTACTACTCTCAGCATAAAGCTCAGGGCAAAAGCACTGTGTCCTTGAAAGAATCCAAAGCAGAGATTCACTTAAGGAGTAAGGGAGTATTATGTGTCACAAGGCTGGTTCAGAATTCTGAAAGGAAACTTGCTTTTGAAAACCCACGAGAAATCAGTGAGACTCACTTCGTAATTCTCATGTTCAACTGCATGGGCGTAACTTAAGTGATTTTCTAGCAATGACTTCTGGAGTTTACAATGACTTCGAAAAGGTCAAGGTCCCAGCATCAGCATCAATTGCACCAATTACCTGTGTTTTTACGGGGATCAATGAATAAACCTCAATAGGGAGGCTTGACGAAAACCGACTGCCCCAGCCCAAACCAGTAAAATACAAGATGAGGCGCTTATTGGTTGCCCATATTGAGGCTTTACTTTAGGGCAAAACTTTGTAACTATGGGCCATTAAAAGAAATGTGCCACTAAGGGTTGGTTACAAGGTGTGGAGACAGCGACTGCATCCTGGGGAGGGCTGGGTGAGGCGTGGCGGTAGAACCCCCTGGGGAAGTTGCCTTTCTGCCTCCTGCAGCCTCATTTGGTTTATTTCTCTGTGTTATAAAAAACACTATGATTTTACAAGTGTGCCAGGAAGTGACAAAAGGAAGCAAACACTGCCTTAAATTGCTTTAAAAGGGGAGCTGGTTTAGTGCCGTTAAGTGCTTGTTTCAGATCATTTCTTGACAGAGTTAGAGAAGAACACAAGAATTGAAAGTGTTAGGAGCCATCTTCCAAACAAGATAAAGAATGAAAGCTTAAAATAATAGCGTAAGCCAATAAAAAATATGACCCAGGCCTCAGACTTCCCCAAAGCTTTTTATACCCAGACAAAACTAAACCAATAGCTTATTTTTCATGCTGAATCCTGGCATGAGATATATTAGAGCTGCAAGTGGCCATTCAGACCATTTTCCCTTATATTTTAGATGGAAGTCACAGGAAGACCAAGTGACTTGCTCAGGGACACCACAGTGAGTGGGCTTGTTATCCAATGCACTTCTATTTAGTTTAAAGCTCCTGTATTAGGTCAAGACTATAGAAAAGCTTGCTTTGATTTTAATTCGTACCTTCCCTAAGTTTAAGTGACTTTTCATTGGCTGAATGGTTGGTGATAGGAGTTTTGGTGAGAAAAAAAAATCTTCATCTGCTTCACTCCTTGTTCAGATTTATTTCATCCTTTCTTAAAAGGTCATAAAAGACCTGCTAGCTACACTTTTGAATTTCTAGAATAACTTTGAATCTCCAGAGCCTATGGACATCACCAAGGACTTTGAGAGAGTCATCAGGGCATTTTACCAAAGATGATGATCTCTCTCCTAGAACACTGGATTGCTGTGGGCCCTTCAAAAAGTCAGCAATGACCAAGTCTGTGCTCCAATCTTTGTCAAAGATTTGCAGTGCCAGCACGGAGCTGGAAGATTGTCAGAAGCCAGCAGTGTGCTGGCCAGTGATGTGTTTACAATAAAGACACAGAAACGGAGTCAATGCTGTTAGGACAATAGGAATGAAGGAAGGAAGGGTTGACGTGATTGCTCCCCTATTGTTGACTGCTGAGATTGTGGCCTGAATATGTTCTACCTCACAGCGCTTGTGGTGAGCCTGCATCTACGGGTATAAATTCCCTCACAGGCGCCAGTCTCCACTGCGTGTGTCCAAGCTGTCCACGTACGTCTACCCCATACATTTCAACATAACCTTCCTGACAAATTACAGAAAAGCAGGCGACTAAGTGTCACTTTTATGTCATCATTTGTGCCAAAGCACTTCTTGGGAACATCTGGTGGGGGGTGGGGGAGAGCAGGAAGTACCTGTAAGGATCAGGTTACAACTGTGCAATAAAGCCTAAATGTCAGGACTCAGCCTTGAGCTGGGGATACCCAAAGACCAACAACCCCACCGCCATGGCCACAGGGACATTTTTATAGAGCAGGCATTCGACCCACTGGGATTCAGAAGGCTACCTGAGCCTTCTATCCTGTGTACACAGACCTTTGTGAGAGTAACAACACTGCCCAAATATACCAAAGTGTCTAGGTTCTGAGAAGCTTCTAACATGGCTTCCAATATTCTGTTTACCCATAATATGGCAATGAACATCTTTGTTTGAATCTTTTTAAGAATCAAAAAATGCAGTTTCCTGTTACAGTTTGCTCTTATCCTAGGCTCTATTCTGCAAACCACTTTGTTTTCCCATGGGTCCAGTTTTAAGGTCTGAAAAAATATTTAATATTTTGGATAATGGGACAAAAACGCTCAGGAAGCTTGCCTATTCTCACTTTAAATCAAGACGGATATTCCAGCACCTGGGGTAGAAAGCTTTCTGCTCCAGACAATAATTGGCCTCCTGAGTCACTGGCTTTGGAGGGTAGTGTGCTCTTTAATTACATTAATTGATTAAAGAAAATTTCTTCTTTATTTTCTGGAAAAAGAGTATTTTTTGGGGGAAAAAAGTGAGGCTTTGGTAAAGAGCCCTACGAAATGGCAGGCGATAGTAAACCCAAAATCTCACCTCCCAAGTTCTCAATTTGTTAAATATCTGGCATCGCCAGCAGAGTTGGCCCCTGTGCTGAGGAAGCTATGGCAGGTGATTCTTTGTGAGCAGGGTGGGAGGTTTGCATCCGGGCTCTTCATCTCGCCTCTCTTATATCTTCAATAGAGGTGTTGTGTTTGCAGGAACATTCTCATAGGCACAGCTTTGAGCTTGAATTTTGATGTTTCCCATGACTTTGGTAGTTGATTACCTAGTGAATTCTGGGGTGACTTCCAGCCTGAAGCCTCAGCAAGGGCACTTCAGCGGCACTGGCACTGGCGAGGCTGCCACTGCTCTGTCCCCACAGCTGACCTGGGTGGCGGGGGGGGGGGGGGGGGGGGGGGGGGGGGGGGGGGGGGGGGATGGGGAAGGCCGGCATCTGGGGAGGGGGAGCTGGCTCTCAGGGATGCTCATTTGCTGCCCAGATTTTGCTGCTCTGGGCTCTCACTGAGCTGTGCTATCTAAAATGAGTAAGCTGAAGGGATGAGAAGACAATCCACAGCAGGGATGATGATCAGAAGAGCACAACAACATATTTGGTGCCTCGAATATTTTAGGCACTCTCATGTACCCTCACAGGGACCCCATGGCACAGGTATTAAAGTCATTCTCTGTTTACCACTGAGGAAACTGAGGCCCAAAGAGCTCATGTATCTTCCTCAAGGCCACACAGCTGATGGATGACGAGCCAGGTTTCACATCCAGGCAGTATGATTGTAGCTCCTGGCTGTTGACCGCACCACTCCCTTGCCTAAAGGTGATGGCGTGCTCACTGAAGGCATAACAGCGTTCTGCCTGCCAATGGAAAGTCTTCAGCAGCCGTGGGGAGAACCACACGTGTGTTCAGGATCCTTGGGCTCAGGGAAGATGCGGAGAGGAAAATGACACAAACCCTGAGAACGACCGTGACTCCTGAGAACCGGATAGCGTCACCAAGGGAGAGGTGGCACAAGGAAGGCCCCTTTCCATTCAGGAGCCACTGAGCACTTCTTTTCAAAATTACAAGTTCAAAAATTATTGCAGAAGTATGAAACAGCATCGGGTCCAAGAACCTTTTAGGTGAACGTGGCCAATTATGTTCTGTAAATGCCACCCGCCATCAGTGTAATCACTGCTCTTCCCACAGAACATGGGGCAACCTGCCTTTCACACTCCTTACATTGAAAAGAAATAAATATGAGAAAAATGAAGCCAGGAGGCATCATGAACTCCAGAAAATATTCCCACTCTCCAGGGTGATGTAAAATAATGCCATTTTGAAAATGATTAGAATTACTCTTTTGAGGTATAACTTGGTCGGAAGGAAAAATTCACATGTTGATTGTAAGCATTTGTACCTGTTGTTTTCCAAATCTACCTATGTATGAATTTTATTTGCAATAGAAAAAGCATTTGTGGTTTCTTTATGAAATAAGTGCATGCGTGTATACACACACACACACTCCCCTATACATTCAGCTACAATACTGTCACACTTCAAATAAAGCTGAGACCCTAAGAATATGCTTAACACTTTCATTGCAGCAGTACACTTATTTTTATTCCACCTCTTTACATATCCTTCTCCAATAAGTTATATAAATGACTGGAGTAGTTACAAAAGTTCTCTGTAAACATTTCCTCCAAGTATAAATTATTGGAAGACTGTTTATATAATTTATGAAAATCTTTAGTCTTGTGTCCTTTTAATCTTGGTGAAGCCATCCTACTGACAGAGTTCTGCTTTTGCTCTACGCATTAAGGTTGAATTTATTTCTTCAGCTTATCACAAAGAAAAAGAGAAATGAAACTGCACTTTCACATGGATGTCATTTAGCTTCTGCACATACTCACCGAGGCTTAATGCTTTTCTAGTTTTCACTCTTGAGTTTGTCAAAGCTGAAGCTAATCAGGGCAATTCTCTCTATTTAGTTCTGGTGGTGTTTTGATAACATTAAGTTTATCATAAAAAGTTCTTATTCCTCCTAATGCATTGATTTCTTGAGTATTGTTTAGCACTCACACCTCTCTCCCCAACCATGTGCTGGAAACAACCACAATTTATAAGAATTTTAGGCACAACATGACTCAATTATTTTTTCTCTTACTGCTCTCTATTCTGGTGTTTTTATCCACAACATTCTGGGCTAAAAGACCTCGGCGTTATAAACGAACAAGTGTTCCCTTCGCCTCTCTGTCCTGGCTGCTGAGGAACATCTGGGTAGGACTGCTGAAAGGAAAACCTTCAAGAACGCCTTTGTATCTACAGAGATGATTGACTGGAAGAAAAATATGACCTGTGATTGTCACCTGTTGTGCAGAATCATGGAACCTTAGATTTGAAGGAGCCTGACGAGGTGAAGTCTTCCATTTCTCCCGCCCGTGCTGCTACTACCCAAGGGGAAGGCGCCACTACAGGACCTACAGGGCTGTTTTAATGGCTCCCAACGACTTGTACTTCCACTCCTTTTTAAAAAATATGTTTTTAATTATTTAAGAGAGAGAGGAGGAAAGAGAGAGGAACATTGATGAGAGAGAACCATCAATCGGCTGCCTCCTGCACACCCCGTACTGGGGATCAAGCCTGCAACCCAGGCATGTGCCCTGACCTGGAATCCAATTGCAACCTCGAGATGCATGGGGTGATATCCAACCAATTGAGCCACACCGGCCAGGGCATGTACTCCCACTGTTGCTCCCTTCCCACAATTTCATTTTCCATAAGCTTATCTTCAAAAGATGTAAGTCAGATTTCTGTCCATTGATTAAAACCCTCCAGTGGCCCCAATGATTTAGACCACAATCCAGACTTCTGCCCATGGGCATATGAAGCCTCACGCCCTGGCTCCTGCCCAGCGCTCTGGTCTCCTGCCCCCTCCCTGTCCACCCTGCCACAGCCACCGGGCTTCTGTGTGTTTCTTCAATGCTGAGCTCCTTCCCACCTCAGGGCTTCTGCTTAGACTGCTCTCCCTGATCCTCTGCCAACCTGGTTTCATCCTATCGCACAGGCGCACCCCTCCCCTCACACCAACACTCCCACTTCACTCTGTTTTATTTTCTTTCCAGTTCAAAATGAGGGAGGAGCTTTTATGGGAGTGTTGGATTGTCCTGAGCCAAAGGTCAGCAACATTTGGCTAATCAGTGTGCAGGATGCCTTCTGTGTGCCCACAGCCTGTGCCTTCCCGGCGCCGTGGTATGCCTCCCCCAGTCCTCCCACCTGCTTGTCAGCATCCCCACCACCAGAACAAAAGAAAACAAATCTCTCCTTCAAAGGCAGGCGAAGCAGCCACTTACTTATAGTGGATCCGGACTCAGGCCTGTTCAGGGAGCTGATGATGACGAAGCCGAAGCCTTCGTTCTCTTTCCGGTGAATGACCACGTCGCTGGTCTGCAGGCTGTGGGAAGCGAAGCCTTCCGGGGGAGAGGCGCTGCCACTGGGGGCAGCGTGGTTGCTGTTGGTGTAGGTGGCGTAGTCACTGCGTGGAGAGCTGTGGTGGGTTGATACGGAGCCTGGACTCCTCCCGTTCTCTGGGCAGGGCTCCCCTGCAACAACGTAGAATACAGGCGCTTGGTTATTTAACAAGGTCTGGTTGAGTGCCTCCTGTGTACTAGGCACGGTTCTAGATACCAGCATTGTGACCAGACTGGTTGACTGGCTTCTATTCCCCCCCAGAGGTGCAGAGCCCAAACCCCTCAACTTTCCTAAGTGCTGCTCCCTGTTTGCATTTCCCCCTTGTTAAGACTGCAGCCCCCCCGGACAGGACAATGTCTAGTTAGAGACAGCGGGCTTCTTAGTTGCATAATAATAATTGATCACAGAAGATCATAAAACAAGTGGACAGGCTCTTCAATGGTACTGTGAACACGAATTACTTAAAGAGCTTGTGAGAACTATCTTTAGAGTCCACACACTGCAAGTTTTTTCAGTAGATCTAGGGAAGACGGCACAGGAGTCTGCATGCAGGTTCAAGGTCAGACTTTGAGAACTGCTGCTGTAGGAGTCTTGGAAGTGGGGTTAACAGCCCAGGGAGTGTCTTTGTAAAGTGATCTAAAGTCATCATTTTACCAAGGAGCCACGGTTTTATTTAATTTTGTGATATTCTGTTAGCCTAGATGTGTTCACTTCCTGCAGGTAGGAAACATCCTTCTTAAAATAGTTTGCTTACTCCAGGATCTGACAATGTTACCAGGCTCAGGAGCAATGAATTTTGAATCATTAAAGGAAGTGTTGGAGGCCTGGCTCACTTACATTCTGTATTGTTAAAAAATACACTCTATTATCAATCAGATAAACCAAATCACCACTTTCACAAGAAAGCAAGCAAGCATATTCACAGAGAGAAGTGATAGACAGTTGGCAGCCAAGAGAAGCTAGTTTTTAAAATGAAAGTTGATCTGTCATCTAGAAAGAATTTTGTCATTTTAATTTAATACCTAGGTAATGGTATCTTGATTAAAAGAGCTGACATGGCACCTAGAATACTGTAATTAGAAATAAAGCCGTTTCATCTCCATCTTACAATTTAATTAGTGTACTCACTCAAAAGACGTTATGGAACAGAGGAATATGGAAAAGAGTCACAATTAATGATTTTTTTTTTTGGGGGGGGGTGGGTTGCTAGATATGGTCTCCTATTTAGAAGCCTGGAAAGTGTCTAGTTAAAAATAATTGGCAAAAGCTCCAATGAAAGCTCTTAACTTTATAAGCTGCAATTCCATTCTGAAATGGAAAAATTAGGGAGAAAGAACAGACTATAAGAAAGGTTCTGTGGAATACTATGCTGCTGTAAAAAGGAAGGAATTCTTACCATTTGCAACAGCATGAATGGAACTGGAGAGCATTATGCTAAGTGAAATAAGCCAGTCAGT
Source organism: Myotis yumanensis (assembly GCF_028538775.1). Taxonomy (NCBI): domain Eukaryota; kingdom Metazoa; phylum Chordata; class Mammalia; order Chiroptera; family Vespertilionidae; genus Myotis; species Myotis yumanensis. Next base: position 69,002,459 of record NW_027223760.1, on the reverse strand, counting down.
GAAAGAAATATACCTCATGATCTCACTCATTTATGGATAATAAAGAACATTATAAACCGATGAACAAAAATAGATGCAGAGGCAGAGAAGCATCAAATAGACTGTCAAACTACAGTGGGAATGCTGGGAGGGTTGGGGGGGGAAGGTAAGAGATCAACAAAAGGACATGTATGCATGCATATAAGCATAACCAATGGACACAAGACACTGGGGGCGGGGGAGCAGGGGGGGCATGAGACAGGGGGTAGGGGAGGCCGGAGTAAGGTCAATGGGGAAAAAAAGGAGACATATGTACTACTATTTGTAATACTTTAAACAATAAAATAAAAAAAAGAAAGGTTCTGTTACACAGATACTTTAAGGAAAAGAAGCTGCATTCATTCATATACCCAGATTAAAAATGGTCTTATGAAAAAGCATTTACTTCTTGTTTGTAATTACTGAATAAAATCTAGGCTGCTGCTTATTATCATTTGATAACTTTGATTTTGGGGTAAGATTTAATTAATCAGGCTTTAATAGAAGGAAACAAATGGATGCTTTTCATCTGTAAGAAATGTACTGAAGTCATAAAAGAACAAAATGTCAATGTCAAAGCCTTTCCCTCTTTTCTATCAAATTAAAACTGCCTGTAAAATGTACCCTCTCTGCTAGAAAACATCATCCAAAGGCACGCAGTTATTGTCTTGGTGAAGCACATGTCCTTTATCAGTCCTGCACGTTGGAAATAAAGTGATTAGAGATAGTCAGGAAGAAGAAAAACAAACAAATTATTATGCTGCAACATTAAATTGAAAATCTCCCCGAGTTATTGGACCAAATCAGTAACTAAATGTCATAGGCAGTGACAAGAGAGATCTCATTTTCTGGCTGTCATATTTTAGGGGGTTGAGAGCTTGGTTGTCAGTAAAGCAGCAACAAAGAAAAATAATCCGTCTTTGCAATAAATGGCTGGGAGTGGCTATGCCTCAGGTTCTAGGGAGAGAAAGGAAATCATGGACTAAGTCAACGTGAGTGGTGCGTGGCCCCTGGGTAATTACATTAACAGGATACCTTTCTATTGCTGTTGGACTTCCCTGTCAACGTCTAGAACCAAGTTCTTCATCTTTAACAACATGAACATATTTAAAGCCAGGGAGTTAAGACTTCCAATGATTGATTTTGAGGGATGGAGTTGACTTGACATAATATTTTTCTACTCAGCTGGCTCTATGTCCAAATGAGACTCTTCTCTCCAAAAACCCTTCCTGGTGTAGGGCATGGACATCATTGTTTTAGAATATAATGTAGTAAAATGTCACAGAGTGACTAACTGTCATGTGCATTTTTTCAATTCACTAACTTCCTGACTCATCTTCTTGTCTCACACACAAATGAATGTACAGAATTCAGTCACTTAGTATCTACGTAAGCCAGATAATCCATTTTTGCTTCTGTTTTGTCCCAACCAGTTATACTGGAGATCATCATTGGCTGACTGGGAGAGGGTCTCCATTGGGGAAGGCCCTCCAGGTGAAATGTTTGGACTAGAAAAGTTGGTTCCTGGCTAGCAGACCCATTTATTCCAGGCCTATAGTTATTAGAATTAATTGTCAATGTTGTAAAATAGGCAGATTTTACAGAAATTTGGATTTCCAGTTTCTCTTGAAATATTTGGTAGTGATTACTAGACCTGGGGTATAGAGTTTGCAAGTCATCACAGTCCCAACTATTCCCCAATGTCTCTTGCAAATTTCTGAACCCATAGAGTGAGGGGTATGCAGGGCCAGAGGGACTCATTCAACTGGAGGTGTTGTTTCTTTTCTAGATCACACAGTGGGGCCAGGACTCCAGGACTCTGTCACCAAACAGACCTTGCCTGCTTCCGGGGTATATTGGGCCTTTTTTTAGGACTGTCCCCCAGAGGATGACAGCACCGCAGATGCACATGTCTTGTGTTGGAGCATGGCCAAGGCAGTGGGGTTTGTATGTGGACAGAGCGTGGACGTGGGGGTTGGAGTGTCCACATGCATGTGCACCTTCAGGGGCCTGATGGGGCAGGGCAGCCACAGGCTGTGGCCGTGCTGTCAGGAGCTGGCCTACCTGCAAGCACCTGTGTTGGTGCACTCCTGGTTTACACTCACCCAGGCAGACAGCTTATTCAAATGGGTGACATGCTGCTAGACAAAGAGTAAGAAAATGTATTTTGAATTGACAAAAAAGTGTAGTAACTATGACCAGGGAATCCACTGGCTCCCTAAACACTGGCTAAACTTCCCACCCCGCTGTCAGGAAAACCTTCCCTTTCTCGGCATTAGGACAGGAATTGGACGGTCCCGTAGATGTTGGAGAAGATACTGGTAGCTTTAAGGCGGACTGTAATATGTTTTGATTAAGTCATAAAACATTCACATCAGTTCTAGATTTACACTTTAGGAAATTCCTCAGAGACACCCTTCTCTCAGACAAATAGTGTGGATTCAAAATAATGTGTCATTAGGGTAAACATCTCAAACTGAGCTACTAAAGATATAAATGTTTATCCTTTCCGTGGAATAATTAAAGGCACTCTTCTACTATCCTTGGGAAAAAAACAACTATCAGATCTGATGGCATAAGTAAGACATCTCTCAAAACCCGTTTAAGGCGCAAGATCTGAGCTAAAATTATCCGGTAAAGAAAACAGGATACATTGCTGTATATTTCCTTCCTCTACTCCACATTTTCTCATTTTTGAGGGTCTAGCTTACCATTGCCCAATTGAAAATATTGCCTTTATATGTGCACTCTTTTCTGTATTTTAATTGTACGCCTTTTTATATTTCAATATTTGGAGCAGGTTTTTGTGTTATTTTAATTTTTGCCCAGTGTAACTCACCATCTGTATCTTTCATAATGGATGTGTTTTGTCTTGAGCATCAACTAGGAAGCTGGTGCCCAGTGTCTTCCGAGGTGGGCAAGACAGTTGTACAGCGCAGCAAGCCTACGGCTGAAGGGTATGATCTGTCTGACCTCCCTTCCTCCCAGCTTCTTCTCTATAATGTTGCTCCTTTGTGCAAAGAGGTGGCAACACGGCCCCTCTTCTTGCTCATCTTCTGTCTCTTCACAGCTGATTGCTTACTTTCCTTCAGCTTTCAATCATCTCGTCATATGCCAGGCTTGTACCTCCCACTGCCTTTGCTTAGGAAAGCGAAATCATAATGATAACAACAACCCTTGAAAAGGCATCTCCACTGTCATTTGTAGTTGTCCCTTCTCACTGTTAAAGAAATGCCACTATGAGGCAATGCTGTCTTCCTATGTCTTTTAAAAAAAATCTACTTCTAGGCATTTACTTTACTATCAAAGTATCCTTTGCTGAACTTAATCATTTTCAATACTGATGAAGCTTTCAAGGAAGAGTGGGCTGAATTAACTTGGAAACTCTCCTGGTGAGAATGAGCAATCTGCAGCAGAACTTCAAAAATTAAATGCACTTGAAATGCACTTCAAAGCCTAAATGAGTAAAATTGGTAAGAACTGCAGCAAAGAGCATCTTTACGGAAGTCACATGACCCACAAATGGCAAGAATACATTTTTGCAGCGTTTGGCATACACTCCAATAGCTTGGGTTGATTAGAGCAAAATTTAATTTGCACTAATCAGCTGGTGGCAAGAGGAGCATGAAATTATGTTGGTGCACTGGTTTTGCACTTTGCAATGTATTTCCTTGTAAACCAGGTATCTTTTTAATTTATCTTTGGGCTACAGAACACATAGCACAGCAAACTTTTTATTGAAAATCACTCTGTGGAGAGAGAGACAGTTAAATATGAATCAAGAAAACACTGTCTTCCTTCTGGCATCTTGCCCAAGAATGAGGTGTTTTACTTCTTTGGGTCAAGTGGGATGGCAGGAATGTCTGCAGATGAATGACACTTCTTAGCAAAGTCTCTGTGTGAGATATATAGCAGTCTCTACTGGTGAGGGCTGACAGTTCTTCTGACTTGCCCTTTTAAATGATTACCCTTGCTCCAAGTCTAGTTTCTAGAAGACGCGAATAGAAAAGGATTTTTTGTTTGACTAATAAACTTTAGCCTCTTGAATCATGCACAGCCTGTGATTAGCCAGTGGCCCTTTTTAAATTCAAATATGGTATAATAATAACACCTATGAAAGACTCCTTCTCCTTATGTTTGGAATGACATTTGCTAAAGGTTGGTTTAACGTCTTTGCATTCACTGGGGATAGAGATGGTGAGAGAGTGAAGAGGGGACTGAAAGTGGTATAAAAAATAAGTCCTAGCCAGGGAGTGAGTCTGCATCATCGCTGACTCTGTGGATTACTGGGCAGGCTGCTGTGCCTCTGGTCTCCGTCTTCTCATCTGTCACCTGAGGGAGCTGCTGTTGCTAAGGGCCCTCCTGAGTCTAGCATTCATCATTCTGTACAAGGAACAGTCAGGGGGTCGAGCAGAAAGCCAGCAGGTCACGGAGGCAGGGGGTGATAAGATAATATTGGTGCTGCTGTTCCTGTGATCTCCGGGGCCAAGCACAGGTGGTGTGGGACTATATTCCCAATGCTATTGCATGCTCTGGTTACAAGAAATAGCGTGATACTTGTAACAGACATATTCCTTAAAATATAAATATCTTTTGTGGAGCTGAGATGGTGAAGAGAGAAATGGAATCACATTATGGCTCCGAGGACTGACTTTTGACAATATCTTTGGTGGATTTTTTTCTGAGGTTGGGAAAATGGAGGTAAAGGGAATAATTACTTCTAATTTATCTGTTTCATAAGTTTGGAGTTATATGAATTGTGTTTGCTCAAAGTGACATACAGCTATATTTATGTAAATCAGGGTAATAATTTTATTGTTACTTTTTATCAGGCTCTACAATGGAAGCTAATTTTCCATCCTTGTTGCCTTATTATGTTATCAAAATGCTGTGGTTTTTGGTTTGTAAACACAATGAGGAACATTTTCAAAAGCCCTATTTTTCACTACTATAATGTTCTTATAACTAGCTTTATCAAAGAGCAAAGAGCATACACATCTTAAATTAGCTCCAGGCTTTGCTAGGAAATTTTAATGACTGCATTGAAAATGTAGGCCTCAAAGACTGCTTGGAATGGTACCAGTGGGGTGGAAATCTGCACTTTCAAAATCAGTTACATTTAGAATATCTAGGTTGTTTTTTCCTCTCATATAATATAGGAACGGATTTAAAATTTTGTTTCAAACATCTTTAGCATGTCTCACAAAAACATCTCACCAGCTCACCTCCAACTCGTGCTGCTGCCTTGAGTTACATACCTCCACATAGCACCTTTCTTCTCACAGTGAGGTTGACCTGCCCGTTCCGGGCCGCGTGGTGCATAAGGTCGATGACATAGCGGTGGGTCTTGCCAGACACTGGAATCCCATCCACATAGACGAGCTCATCTCCAGGGTGCAGGCGGCCATCTCTGTCGGCTGAGCCCATGGCAATGACGGCTCCAATCAAAATCTAAAGAAGCAGTGAGAAGAATAGGGCACGTATGTTTCAAACTTTTTATATACATGTAAGTGTATAAAAACTTGGTGGGAGATTTTATTTCCACATTTTATCCCTTGCTCTAAACCTGAGCATGTACTTGAAAAATGAGAGGCTTAAGAGGTGCCCTCCCAACTCTTCCAGGTTGCTGCCTCCTTCTAGAGAAATAAAAAATATATATATGAAAAAAACTCTGATAAAGGTTCAAAGTATGTTTTGTTTGTTTGTTTGACTTTGAAAAGTGGAAGGTAAATACAATGAAGCAAAACTCATAGTTGGCTTTTCCTAGCTAGTTGACTTACTTAAAAAAAATCTCAGTCAAATCTTCTCCAGATTTCTCTTCCTTCCTTTAATGCTTCCTTCAAGCACTGTCCTTGGCACAAAGGACGTTCTAGTCCTGCCTGTCCCCTAAAAAGCTCTGCTGCTTAGGTGGCTACCATGCCAGGAAACGAGGAGGTACATCTGGGGAAGGTGCATTTTAGTGTAATTTCCTGAACCAGGGAAGGCGATGAAAGGCATAAAGTGAGGGTTCCCACTTCCCATTAGAAGCACTCAACTTACTGCCCATTCGTAAGGCTTTTATCTTTTGCAGAGGAAAGATAATAGTACTTAGAATTTTAATTTTGCTGTTTAACCTATAAACAATTTTTCCAACTCATGAACAAAAGACACCCTTTTTCTTTTGCCAAGTGGCTTAGCCACACAGCATCTAAAGGCAGTAGTTACCATTAGCCTGATAATGTTACAGAGCCGATATTCTAGGTTTCATTTTAAATCTTTATTAAATGGCCACTTGCTCACAGATTGATTTCTTTCAGGTGCAAGAATTTCTTTCAAATCCCAGATCTGTGGATTCCAGCTAATTGGCAGAGTTGCTGCATTGTGACCTGCAGGCTTCATGGCCTCGGGCTGGCAGCACATCCATTCCTTCTGCTTGGACCCACTGCTCAGTGTGGCCTGTCAACATGGCAACCAGACCTTGATGCCCAGGATTCTCAGGTATATGCAAAATTATAATCTGAAGAGTTTTCTTTTTCCTTCGGTCCACAGAGGAATGAAAATTCCCCATCACTGCCACTCCTTTTCATGTATTCCTGGAGGGTGAAGTGAGGAGTAGATTTACTTCTATGTTGAATAGTAGTGCTCCGAGGAGTGGTTCATTATTGATCTCACAGGAAAGGCCTCACATGCCTACCTTAGATTGGCTGTGCAGGGTGGTTTTGTGTCCGCTTGCTTCTGCCATTCTCCATTTTCCCTTATTGTCATGCCAACCTGAATTGATGAGTTTCTTTTTGAAGGTGTTCCAATCTATTCTTCAAAAGTCTCAACCCACTAAGGAGCTTTTCAAATATTTGCTAAGTGCTTTGTGCAAAACCAGTTAAAATGAATGTTTATGTTTCTCCACTGCTGCGTGAAAAGCTGCACTTACCCGGGTTACCCAAAGAAAATGCTTCACCTCCAGATTTCCTGTATGCGTCATGGGAGGGTTTATAGGTGGTTATAGGAAATACATGGCCTGTGAACTTCCCGGCTGGGTAATTATCAACTTTAAGCTATAGTTTTGATTCTAAGTGATCAAAGCGAATCAGGAAACAGGTTACAACTGAGGGAGCCACAGCTGCAACTGGGCCCTCTACAAAGGTCGTAAAAATGAATTTCACATTGGAAAATTCCTATTTGCTGCTAAAGGAAAACAGCAAAGATATACAGATACCCTTGAAGTTATCTTCTGTGCTCTTAGCTTCACATCATCTTTTACCAGGAAAATCCTTGTCAAGCTGCTTTTCTGCGGTATTGCAATGGTATGAGGTACTCTCCTCTCTAATTAATTCATTAATCCAGCAAATCTTCATTGAGCCCAAGGATACTTTTAGGTGTCAGGAATCCAGCAGTGAACAATACACAAAAGTCCTGCCTGACAGAGCTTCCATTCTAGTGGTAGGACAATAATCAATATAATAACTGTGTGACTATGTTATATTTAGCAGGCATGTATTATGGAAAAATACGGCAAGGTCAGGTGGTGGGAGAGTGTCAGCCACATGGCTGAGGTGGTGCTGGAGTTGATTAGAGCAGGCCTCAGTGAGAAGTGGACATTTGAGCAAAGACTGAAATTCAGTCACATTTTTTAAAAATGTGAAACTTGAATCTTCCACCTTTTAGTTTGTTGGATCAAATAGGATATATTTACTTCTAAATAAACTATATCCAATTAATACTTCAATTGAATATCTAAATAAACTGTATGTATTCAATATATTTCAATATGTAATATTGTATAATTATTCTATGTATACATATTACTATATAATTACATTATATAATCCATCCTCTACCTTGTTTCAAAAAGAGTTTGCCAGCGTCATTAAACAAACTTTAATCGAGTTGAGCCTGGGGAACTGGAGAAGGCATCAGAGATGCTTGTCCTGGGACATCTGTATTAGTTACATTCGCTCATTCCACCAGGAACCTCCACCTTTGCTGGGAAGAAGCTGGCCACATGCGCGCACTGTCACTTCTGGCTGTCAGGCGGCTTTGTTCTTAGCCTTTGGCTCTTTGCACCTTCATGCATTTTATTTCACTGCGGACACAGAGCCAGCTCTATGTGTCCCTCTATTCAGGGAAAAATCCACAACACTTTCTCTTTATTTTTAATATGCTTTATTTTGAATATGTTTAGTTTCTTTCCCGTCTGCCACTGTAACCGCAGGTAACTGCAGGGACTAGATAATCTGTGATTCCTTTTGCACTGTAATTCATATTGGCTTCCCAATGTATATACCATGTTCATTTCAGCTCTTGAAAACATGCCTCAGGGTACCTGATCCCTTGTCAGTAGTTCTCAAAGTTTGGGGTGTGTGTGAATCACCCAGTGAGTCTGTTAAAACAGACTTTTGGACCTCCCCTTGAGAGTCTGATTCTGCAGGCCTGGGGTGGAACCTGAGATTCTGCATGTTTAACAAGCTCCCAGAGGTTGCTGGATGCTTCTGGTCTGTTATCACACTTTGAGTAGCAATATTCTGAGTATTCCCACTTGGTCCAATGGCCAGAGGCTCTGTGGTCTCACGGTCATGTTCCAAGTCTGCTGAAGGACTCTCCCTCTGGTGCTCGCCTCAACTCCCTGCCCGGCCACACCTGTCACTCTCCAGGTCTGCTGAGGGATGCCCCCTTGAGTGCATGGTCTGGGCTCCCTGACCCATCAGGCTACATTTTCCTTCCGGGCTTGCTGACCGAGCCTTCCCAGCCAACACTGGCCTTGCTCCTTCTGGCCTCACCGTATTCTTCAGCCTCTGCGGACCCCTAGTCCCGCTCATTCGCTTTCTCAGTGTTCCTGGAGGAGTTCTTTACCCTGCCTCTATTGCTTCGGGTCTGAAGGAAGAGCTTTTATGGCAAAACAGACCAAGAAAGATTCCCCGCACCCCCATACACACACACATTGAAAGAACAACTCACCCGTGGCATTATCTTTCCAATTGCCTTCTCTAAAAAACAAAAGAATTATAAACAACTCTACAACTCCAATTTGTTTTACAGGTTGTGAGGACACGGAACAAAGCAGAATGTTTGATATGAAATAATAGCAATTCACATTCAAGTGTCTGCTATCCCAGTAGGTCGGGGGCAAAAATGAACACAAAAAAGAAAACAAAAACAAATAGCAGAGAAACAAAATGAAAGTCACCTCTGCAGCCCTTTTAATTCTTTCCTGCCCTACCTCATGCTAGTCCAATCCCAGCGGATCTGATCTGCAACAATCAGAGCCCAGGACAACTTGTTCTCTCCCCCCCACAACCCCCCCACCAATGTGCCCCCGACTCCTGTACCAAGGAGTGTGCCTGTCATGACCTCTCTCTTCTTCAACAGCTCTCCTCCACACAGGCCCTTCTCCGCTGCAGTGTTCCCCAAGTCCCTCCATCTTGATGCCTTTCCATCTCTTTTCAGCTCACAGGTGGAAACCTCAGTTTTGTTCCTTTCTGGCACTTTTTCATTTCTTTCTATTTCTATTGTTATTTAACTGTGAAAAGTATTTCCTCTTGCAGGAAAAATGCCCACATGCTTTGTCTGAGCTGGAGTCCCGCTGTGCATTATTTGCCATAAGCGGTGTTGTCGTGTTTAATGTGCACCCTGAGATGTCAATACCATTGCGTCTATATGGAGGCCGAAACCCATTTGAGGTAATTTAGGAGACCTCCTGTGGTTGGGGACCAAGTCACCTCCCGTGCCTCTCCCTTTGTAGCCCGCCAGCAATTAAATGACGCGAGCGCATTCTGTGTGCGGATTATCTTTGGACTTACAATGGAGGGAGGCAGGAAGGAAGGGCTCATGCGAGACCTTTACTGGAGACCTTTACTGGACTCGCTCTTCCTCCTATGGTCCTTCTGAGGTGCAGTACTCTGGTCTTCAAGACATTACTTTCGGGCTTTGCTGGCTTGAGGGAGATTTAGGCTTCTACTTTATGGCTGGGCTGTCAGAATTGCAGCTTGCAGCCTGAGCGTGTCTTAAATCATTTGAATGAAAGAATAAGCCAGAATAAACCTAAATAAACACAACAAGGATAACCAGCAAATCCATGTAATCGGAGGAGGCTTATCGTAAATACTAGATGCCTGCCCACTAAAGGTAGAAAGGTGTCCTGAGGCTGGGTGGTGACCATGGCTGCATTCACACACCTGAGTTTCCATTAGAGCAATAGGTGCTCCATTTGGGTATCAATTCTATTGAATCTGTGCTGGGCAAAGTTCAGCCAGAACTCTCCCTTCCTGAGCTAGCTGAGACTAGGCCTTTCCTGTGACTGGCATGTAAGCCCCACTGCTTGTGGGGAGGGGGAGACCAGTGAAGACAGTATTTCCTGAATGTGGTGCTAGTTTATCCCCAAAGCAGACTATGAGGCTATGGGGAAGCCCAGCAAATGTAAGAACTGTGCACTGAAAACACTGCATTGAAGTAAGCGTCATAGGGAGAATGGAAATGTTCTTGTTTTTCCCTACATTTATGTGACAACTTAATCTTTCATTTGTATTTATATGGAAGAGAAGGAACCCAATAATATTTTCAGTAGTAGGGCCAATTAAAACCATAATCTGGCCCTGGTTGAAGAGTCCTTTGGTGCAAAGTATTCACCTTTCAAATTTTTTTTTTCTATCTAATCTTCTGGGAAGGGAGTTTCAGAGATAATAAACAAAATAAATAACACAGGCATTACGGAGTTTTGGGAACTGTGGCCATGCTTAGCCTAAAACGGTCCACTGCTTAGCTCCAGCCAGTTGTCATGGAGAAAGGCAAGCTCAATGTTGCCAGATGTATTTTTCAAGAGAAGGTGGAAATTTGAATTTTTAAATGTGTGAGATTAGTTGATGCATAGCAATTTTAAAGCGCTGGCAGAGCTAAACAAAGCATGCTGTAGGGCCACCAGGACACATACCTATTTCTAAGGATTAGGTTATTTTAATTCTACATAGCCTGCTGGATTAGAAGCCTCAAAATATGTATACTCCAGATCGTATTTATTCTGACAAGCTCAGGCGGCAGTTTCGGTTTGGCTAAGAGGACTCTCTTAAATTCCACTTAATAATCACTTATTGTGCCAGGCTTTCTGCTAGGCTTGGGAGACACAAACACCATCAAAACACAGGCGTGCCTCCAAGGAGCTCACAGATTGGTAAGGGCAAGTGTGTCCGTCAGTGCGTCCTGGAACAAACAGGGACCTCATCTTTCTGGTGGTGACCCCTTACGTTGTTAAGGTTGAGGCATTATGTTAGTTTAAGTACAATGGGTTCTATGTGGATTTAACCTTAAATGCTTGACAAAAGTCTCAACTATCACACAGTCTCCCACAAAATGCTATCAAAATCACCTTAGTTTTAGTTTGGACACAGTTTCGTTTTGTTTCCTTCATTTGGTATTTTCATGTTCAGCATATGGCTGTGAAATAAAGAATTTGGCCTCAGTCCAAAGAGAGGTCTGGCCTTTCCTGAAAGGTACCCCTATACTCTTGGACCAGGAGTATCTTAGTTTCCATGGTGAGCCCTTTGGGCCATACCTGAGAGTTTAGGCTAATGAGGAGGCTCATGGTGGGCACCTGATATAGGTTATGCTAAGGAGATGACTCAGGGTGGAGCCAGCCATCCCAACGGTCTTAGGGTGGGAGCTGACGATGCCAGGACAACCAGCCATGTAATTAGAAGCTTGGGTCTTTGAGCCACGTGATAGCAGCCTGACATTCTAAAAGGTTGAGCTCAACCACTTGGGCGATGATTCCATCAATCATGCGCTCATAATAAAACCCCAAACTCTGGACACAAAAACTTGGGTGAGCATCCCTGGTTGGCAATCCTGAGTGGATTGATGCTGGGACGGTAACACGATCCTGAGGAAGATGGAAGCTTGCCGGAAGCCGGTCCATCCTTGCTGCTTGACACAGTCACTGCAGGAAAGAAACATCTGCACAGCATATGTTTCAAGGGACCTGGCATATATAGCATATTGTTCTTAATATGTTTGCTCTCCTTAGTGCCATGTGTTTTAACCAAGGTCACCTCTCTGAGAAAGGTTGTTTCCTCAGGTGGGGATTTTTCCCTGAGGTTAGGGAGGGGATACAACCCCTTAATTAAGTGCCAGGCGGGTAGTTAAGCTACATAATCTTTACTCCCTGGAATGGAGATAAGAAACACCCTAACCTTTGTAATAGAAATTGACAGGATTAAAATCGGCTGGTATAAATACGGATGTAACAAGACAATAAACGTCAGATCCTAACCAGAACCTAGCCAGAGAATATGGCAAAAGATCCTGGACAGAACCTGGCTACAGAACTTCACTGGAGAACCTAGACAGAACATGGCAAAAGAACCTGGATAGAACCTGGCTAAAGAACCTGGTGACTGAACCTGGCTGGAGAACCTGGAGAACCTGGCTGGAGAACCTAGCGAGAGAACATGGCACCAGAACTTGGTTGGAGATCCTGACCAGAACATGGTTGGAGTTCCTAACCAGAACTTCGCTGGAGAACCTAGCTACAGAACCTAGCTGGAGAACCTAGAAAACCTAGCAAGAGAGAACTTGGCTGGAGGACCTAGACAGAACTTGGCTGGAGATCCTGGCTAGAGATCCTGGCTAGGCTGCTGATCAACTGAATGCTGACTCCATGTCATTCCTTCTTCACCGACTCTGTCCACACCTATGGGGACCCCTGGACCTGCTGGGGTTGGACCCCAGCAGAAGCTTCACATTTATAACCCTCCAGACTTGGTCCTATGTTCCTCTTCTTTTGGATGATTCTAATTTGTTCTCATTCACTATAATAAAACTGTAATCCTAAGTATAGCACTTTCCTGAGTTCTGTGAGTTGTTCTAATGAATGATTGAATCCGGAGAAGGCCGTGGGGACCCCCAAATTTGTAGCTGGTGTCTGAACTGAAGGTATTATCGTAGAGATTCTTCCCTCAACTTTGCAGTTTAGAGAACTGAGATCTCAACCTGGAGTTTGGCTAACTGGGTAATGTCACATTTTTCATTTATGGGGCACTAAAGGGTAATAAAAAAAAGAAAAGATGAAGTCCTGCTTTAAAGGAAGTTAAAATCCCACTAATTAAACTAAATGGGAAGCCTATGAACATGTTAGAGAGCAATCAGAAGCTAACTCAGAAAGGAATCCTGGAGAGGCCAAGATTTTAAATGTTTAGTATATGAAGGAACTGGATACTATTTTCAATTCTATAGATAGACTAAGATGAGTTGTAGGACAGCCTGGTGCTTACCAGAGGGGTAGGGATTGAAGGAGACTACTAGACTTTGTGTGGTGAGCACACAATGCAACACACAGATGGTGTATTATAGAATTGTACGCCTGAAACTTATATGATGTTATTAACCAATTTTATCCCAATAAGTTTGACAAAAGAGAAAGATGAGTTATAGGGAGGAAAGATTTCTCCAGAGCCTCCCCAAATTCCCAATATTGTTCCAAATGAAGCTGATTTTGTGAACATCTTATGATAATCTCTTAATTCAAATCGGGTTGAAATTCTGCAGCCTTGAGCTTGCTCTTGCTTCTGTTTATCACGGTGTTTTCTCTCCCCAGTGGTTTTGATTGAAAACACACATAATTCTGTTGTTCCAAGTCATCTCTTCACACGTATCTTCTGTCATATTGCATGTGTGTTTACCTGTGAGCTGCTGCCCGGAGAGATCAGTGGTTGGTCCAATACAATTAAGTAATTGAAATATTCAAGAAAAATTTAAACTATTCTAAGAAAGAGTAATGTCCCTTTCTTAATATAATGTGCATTAACGGTGTGTAGGCATGGAAATACTGGCATATTCTGAGAACTTAAATATGAAAAAAACCGCCCAAACCTCAATTTTTTTATGTGCATCCTAAAAAATTTCCTTTCAGATGTCATTCACAATGATAGTTCCTCTGATGCACACACACACACACACACACACACACACACACACACACACACACACACTATAGCCCAAAGTGTGGACATAAAGAAGATTCAACTTACAGGCTGTCCAGGCTCATCTCCTCCGAGAATTCTGAAGCCAAATCCAGACTCCATCCTACGAAGATGAACATCCAGCTCCTTATAATCTGGACCTGGCATAAAGGAGATCCCATGAATACTGAATCCTGCCTCCTCCCCACCCCCTGACGGACTGAACACACCAATGATAAAGTAATTTTGTGGATATGATTAATGCGTGGAGAATAAAAAAGGTATTGCACCGAAAAGTAGGTATTCCAAAATTAGTCAGTCTGAATTAACAGTGACCAGCCAAGGCAGAAAGAGAACACAAATTTTCTGGGTGAAAAAAAAATGATGCCTCTATAATTCTTTATTTTTCTGAAAGCATTCAGATTATCCTTAAGAAGATTGGCTGTCACTTTGAGCATGTTCACTCTGACTAAATGATTATTTTAGAAATATGAGAGAACAAATGGCAACATCTTGGAACTACCTAATGAAATTTACCTAGTAATTGACTAATATTTGTTTATAACTTGATGCATTCAGTTTAGTGTGTGCGGGGGGAGGGAAGCAGAGAATGGGTTATAAAATAATGCCTAGCAAAAGTCATTTCTTTTAAAATTGTAGCAGTTATAAAATAATAGAATTTAAACTTTTCTGTATTGAGTTTTGAGTAAAGTTTTTATTTTCTGACTAACTCCTTCAGGTTTTTTAAAATTTAGGGGTAGAAATTCACCTAATTCTAAGTGGACTCTTAACCTTCAAACATTTTGAAACGTGGAAGCCATTAGTAGATTCACTATTGACTTCATTAGTGTTTTCAGAGTAAACTACAAGAGGGTACTTTTTTGCAGTTAGCTGAAAGAATAGAAATATACTGAAAAATAAGCTGGGAAACTCTCTCGAATGTCATTTTTTTCAAGTTTATAATAAATAAACTAAAACTACAAGAAATCTTTTGACTATTTAAATATAATTTATGCTTTTCCCCCTTCCTCAGGGGAAAAGTCTCACCGAGTTGTACATACATACTTTCATGGTCACTGTTAGGATGTCAATGGATGAGTAGCAACTTTGGGGAATACTTCATGCCATCCTTTGCTTAAGAAGTATTTGGTGATCTCTGGCCTTAATAGTTTAAAGGAGATATTAGAACTGATAGAAGCAAATATTAAGTTAAATTCTCTTTGCTTAAACAGGATGGTTTTGGAAATTGGGGTGAGATTTCAGAGAATCCTTTTGGGATAGGAAGCTATGTCTGGACCACTCAGTAGTCATAGTTGAGAGACAGACTCAACGACTAAGAAAAAACTCAAAGAAGACTAACCAATTGGATCTCCACATCCATGAGTCATCCCTTATGAATTGTATAATCATTCCTATTTTAAAGATGAGATAACTTAAGATAATTCAATTCCTATCAAATAGTTAATTAGAGCTGGGTGATAAAAGGTAAAAAACAAACAAACTTTGCCCTACACTATACAATTCACAATTGACTTTTGAACTCAGTTTATCCTGGGATCTATAATATCACATATGAAGTCACATATTGCGGTGTGTGCTAAGCTTTTGGGACTCTGGAGGCAGGTGGAGCAGCCCTGCACAATCACAGCAGAAACCTGTACGTCTCCCAAGAGAGGAAGAAAGGCCAGAGGAGAAAGGAAGATGACAGATTATGTCAAATCCCTGTTCAAACCTCTAAAAGTTGGTTGTGAGATGATTGCTCCCAGCAATCTCCTCTTTCAGTTACTTTTAGCTTAGAGGACTCTAGATTATGTATACATAAAAAATTCAAAGAGAGCATGACATATTTTTGGCACTTAAAATAGTAGAGCTAGAATGTATTTAAGGAGAACATTCAATCTATTCTCATAAATATTCTCATTTTTGCATTGCTGGTGAGTATGGTAAGTGGGAAATTGTTCCTCTAATAGCTTCAGCTCTAATCTACATAGCATGAGGAACTGTAAGAGTCTAAGAGGAGTTAATTGTGTGATTCATTTTATTTACTAAATAAAACTTTCCCCAAGCAAAAGCGGAAATTATGACAATCCCAGCAACGCAAGGGAGTTGTCTTATGTTAGAGAATGCTGTGATTCCTGGGGCACTGGAAAGCTTTTCCTAAATAAATGACTCTTTTTTTTCAGTAGAAAAATGTAGATATTAGGTAGTTAATTTTATTTAACTCTGAAGAACAGATGTGAGTGGGGCGTCCATCCTCCTCCTATTTTGTGCACATTTTGGTGACATTAGCATCTTCTGATCGTTGCTCTTTCACTTTGATTTAAAACATACGGTGATATGTGTCAACCATGTCATCTCCACCCTCTGGTTTACCAAGCAGAAGAGGACCAGCTCATGGTACACGAGCAAGCAGAGAGAGGACAAAAGAGACCCATTAGAAAAGTGTGCCAGCAGATGTGCTTTATTTTCTGTTTCTTTGTTAATTTTGAACACAGACTCAGAGCCTGCAGGGCACGGAAACTTTAGAGAAATAGTCAACTGGAAAAAAAAGTTTAAATGATAGATTGTGCCTTAAAGCAGTAGTATTTTTCTTTTTTAGGGAAAATAAGAACTTTTAGAAAGATAATTTTTCTTTGGTTTATCCCTCTACCCCCCAATTTGAGTCTGCCTTTAGAAAAATAACTACAATTACGTGCATGAGGCTGGGAGACATTACTCTTTTTCCTTCCTGCTTTGTTAGCTCTCTGGAAAGTTTATGATGTTTTTGATATTTTCCTTTAGTTGCTCTTCTGGCCTGATGTCATGTTTAAAATGATGTTATGCTTCATCTCTTCTGTTAATGTAAGAACTTAATGCAAAGAAATCCAAGGGCCAACTCTTCACTCCATTGGGACAGGATTTAACAACCACCACACCTCCCCTTGGTTGAATTGAAAACCATGCACCTAGAAGGTTGTTAGATGAAGGGGTCTGGCAGGCACCTAGTGGGACCTCAGTCATTTAGGATGTCACTCAACCATGCCCCCACCAACATCCTTTTTTCCTCATCTACTTTCTTATTTATTCTATTTCCATGCTCTTTTTCCCTTTTTCCTCAGCTCTTTTTACAGAACTGTCAGGGATACTCTCAAGATGAGGCAGGGGTTGTGAAGAAATGGACTAAGGAGAAACAGAATACTCTTTGGACATTGGTGTGGAATGGCCAGGCATGGTCAGTGTTCTCCCTTAGAAGCCAGGGCAAGGGTCCTTGGGCATTATGAAATAAAGCAGCTTAAGATACTCATCTAAGATTCCTCACCACCATGGAAAACTATAGGAATGGAATTTAAAAGTCCGGATTTACCCTGGGCTCCCACTAATATTGAAAAAGCAAACACATTCAAAAGTAGCAAATGGTGGCCACATCCAGGTATCAGGACAACTTTCCTCATAATAAAGTAGAATTTCAAAGCTGATTCTTATTTCCCACTAAGACTCCAGGAAGGTGTCAATGTTATATATACCTTGGTCTAGATTTTGAAAGATATGGCTTTGTGCACAATTTTAGGGAAAAGGATGGGTGACTAAACACAACTGATTAATTTTATGAATGATTCAAGCTTCAAAATGCAAAGAACAGCATTTTTTTATGGATTAATTTGGCACATGGGATGCTGCTGTAAACATGTCAATTAAATTTTGGTACTTGAATCCCCTTTCGTGTTTTAATTAAAGCATAAGTACCACGAGCTTATTATCAGTTTGGCACAGAGACTGAATTCATTCAATTTTTCCTTCTGGAAAGAACATTAATTTTTTGGCATTTCTTTGTAAAGAGGTCTAGGGAAGAAAGTACGAGGATGGAATCAGGAATCATAGGTGGTTATTAAGTTGTCTCTGGCTGCTGGGTTTCCAATGCACTCCAAATGCAGAGTGAGTTAAACAGGAATTAAATAGTTTCTATTGCTCGAGTATAACATTACCAGATAAGTAGCTAACACATTTTTGTCTTAAAAGAATCCCTTTTCTTTACTTTTTCCCTTTATACCTTTGGTAATGTGAATGTGGTGAGATATGTTTCCGCTGTAGTAGAAGCCATCTCCTACTCTATTTAGTTCTCTCCCTCATCCTTCAAATAAACTCAGATGTCCCCATCTTAAATACCCGCTACTTACCTACCCATTTCTCTCTGGGAAGAGTAGTCCTCATGGGATTGTTCACTCCCTCATCTTCACTCTCTCATCTCTGACTTACTCCTGCCAGTCTGGTTTCTGCTCTTTTGGCATTACTGAACTGCTGTCTTTAAGGCCATTGATGATGTCCTAATGACCGAATTGAATGGCCATTTTCTCTTTCCTCATTCTGATTGATTTCTGTGCCTCATTCGATATACCCTTTATAACCCCTGATTTCTTTTTAAAAATTTTATGAGTTTATTCGAGTCAAACTGATGACATGCCAGGAAGCAAGATCTCAAATGCTTCCATCCCAATTTTTTAAAATTCCTAAACAAGGAAAATTCTCCTTCTGGAAATGATTTATACCCTTGGTTTCTGTGCTATTCCATGCCCTGGCGCTCTTGTCTTTGGATGGAGCTCTCCATTCAAAGGTCCTGGCTATGAATTCATTGTTTCTCACTAACATTCTTAGTGATGACAAAATTATCCTTGTCTATCTATAGTATTCTATTGTGTATAGCCTATAGAAATTGCCAAATAAATGTTTCTTGAATTAATTGTTTTAAGATACCAATCTAGCAAACCCCATAAACCAGAGTATTATTCTACTCTGAAGTAATCACTTAGCTTCAAAAATACATTATTTAGGAATTCCTATGACCAATTTTGCCTCTGTACCTAAGCATCTTATGCAGCTAAAGTTAACAAAGTACCTCACAATTATGATAAATATGTCTGAGTCAAAAATCATGACACAGAATTGGATAAAGGACATTTTATAAATGTGAGCAGTACTATAGGAGATTTGTTTATTTTGGATGCAGTCATAATTTTCCAGAATATTTTGATAACTTGTGTGGACATTTAATAAAATATTTGGATTGGTTATCTTCTTGAAAATCTGTCTTGCATATACTCAACTACACTATAATTCTCTTTTAAGCAACTTGTATCTTTTAAAATGTAAAAATAGTATTTTGCACATACATCAAGGTAATCTAAACTATTAGGTGGCCCTTCCCTTCCTTCTTTTGTTTTTAAATAAAGTACTTTCAGAAGCTGAGATTTTTAAAGAAATGTGCCTGCTGTGGCTAGCACGCTGAGATTTAGAATCTCAAATGAAGTCCTGATTTCATTTTGCAACTGTAATTACTAGGTCTCATTTTCCCTCTAGGCATAAGATATTCTTAAAAATTATAAGGCTTTTCCCGTCAGCATATAAGAATAATCATGCTATAAAAATTTTCAGACCAAGATAAGCAAATATTTGAGGACATTATTTGAGGACAAAATGCTAAGCAATATCTTCCATATTTTCTACATATCCAAAAAAAAATGACATGGAAACTTACAGAATGAAATGATCTCGAGCACATATATTCTCCAGGGGGGTGTTAGAACATGCTGAGATGGATAATGAGCTGTCATCATGGAAACACTCTAGAGATGTGTGCTGTGAGCCTACAGACCTGAAATAGTACTATTATTATAAAACGCTCTTTTCTGCAATTGTTTCAGTGTTCTGGCTTTCAATCCAGTGCTCTAATCAGCTGTTCAAAGCACTTCCTAGGAATAAAAAAATCTGAACCTTCCTTTTCTTTCTTCATTTCCACAATAACTTTAAATATTTTAGCCCAAACCAAATTGTGAAGTATTTTCAGAATGGTTAGGTCAAATTTTTTTTCCTTTTAAGTAAATTAATTATTACTAACAGCTCTTATACTTGAAATTATAATATTCTAATCTAACTTAAAAACGATTGAAATGTAGCATTTTATAATTGGAATGGTTAAAAAAATTAAATTTATATAGATATTTAATTGATGTGAAAATAATTTCATTCTATGTTAGCAAAATTTCTAATAAGTTCTTTGAAAATGTCTAAATTGCAAATCTCTTTACATATTCCAGCTTCTTATTTATATGTATTTAGACTAGGGATGTCCAATATAAATAAAATGTAGCCAATATAAGTAATTAAAAAATTTCTAGTAGCCACATTTTAAAAAGCAAATCAAAACAGGTACAATAAAATGTAACAATATTTTTTAAACCTAATATAGTCAAAATATTATTTAAGCCTTAATCAATATAAAATAATTGAGATATACATTTCTGTATTTTTTTGTACTGTATTTGAAATCTGGTATAGACTTGACACACATCTTACAGCATATTCAAAGTCAGAGTAGACACATTTCAAGTGCCCAATAGCCACATGTGGCTAGAAGCTACGGCATGGAACTAGTCAGTCTGGTGGCCTTCCTTGTCACCTGCTTTTTAATCTTGTCTTTAACTAACGCATTTTATGAAAGAAATGAATAAATATGACTTTTTTTTCTTCTTTTTTCCTTGACAGTCATGTAGGCTCACCTTGATGAGACCTACTTTCTATCTTAAATGCATGCTTTTGTAGGTGGATAAAATTAGCACAGTGATTACATACTAATTAACTGATACTACTCAGAAGAATGATTTGTTACACAAAATGGAAGACGTCATTCACACGACTGTGAGAACTGGAGGATACTTGCCAGAGGAATCCATTCGAAAACTGGTCCTTGGTGGCACTTGTTCTGGATGGGAAAATGGGGAATTAAAATCGAAACTCATTTATGGCATTTTAAAATTCATCTTTACTTTCTTTTTGTTGATATTATATCTCACCCCCAATTTGTGCTCATGTTTAATGATTATTTTTTCCTCTAAAATCTATGGAAATTAGTGGACAGATTTACTGTTTTATGTATGTGAACATGTCTATAAATATATTTATTTTACATGCATGTAAAATAGAAAAACCTGAATTCCTTTAGATCAAAATGGAAAAAAGATTACCATTTCCAAATACTAACCTTTGATTCTCATTATAAGAATGCTTATTTGAAAGTAAAGTCAATCCAGAATCCAAAATATACACAATAAATACAGGTCTTTAAAAATCATGTTATGTATGATATTGTGACCTCAACTACATATTATAATTAAAAGTGGAAAATTCAATCAACAATTGTGATGATTTATGCATACCAGTCCAAATATTTTGATATTTAGTCTGGATAGTTGAACTTATGTATCAGTAATTGAGTTAAATTGGTTTATTTTAGCAATAGAGACCGCTCATGGGAATTATGATATCTCTGCTACATATAAATTCATGAACATGAGTATACAATATTAGAACACACTCTGAAATATATACACACTCACATATGAAGCACTGATATTATGTCATTAAATTTAAAAAATTAGCCCTGATCGGTTTGGCTCAGTGGATAGAGCGTCGGCCTGGGGACTGAAGGGTCCTGGGTTCGATTCTGGTCAAGGGCATGTACCTTGGTTGCGGGCACATCCCCAGTAGGGGGTGTGTAGGAGGCAGCTAATCTGTGTTTCTCTCTCATCGATGTTTCTGACTCTCTGTCCCTCTCCCTTCCTCTCTGCAAAAAATCAATAAAATATGTTAAAGAAAAAAAAATTAAAATAAGATCAAATTCTCATTACTTACTAATTAAGCTTTGTTTGTTTCAAATAGAGTTCTACACTATTCAACAAGGAAAATGGCAAGGGAAGCCTCTTGCGGGTGCTGATAGGGTTGGAGGCCTTACGTGTTTGACGTGTTCCCTGCTAGACCCTGCACAGCTAGTCTCAGGCAGGATGATCACACCTGCCAGGCAATCTGTGTTTTCACAGCAAAGGCAAATTAGTTGTCTAGCAGAATTGTTATTTTTTTTAAATCTCTCTGTTTAGTGTGACTGCTTAGGATTATAAATTGAGGAATGTACTTTCATCAAAAAGAGAGAGCAGTATCAGGAGACTGCTACCACTAAACACTTCCATTAGTTGTAAACCTGACATTTTATATTATCATAATCTCACTAGGACCTACTTGTCATCCAGCAATTACACTCAGTTTACTTCAGCCCTGATGGTCTCATATTTATTCATGAAAGTTCTTTCAGTTACATCGTCAACTTGTGCTACCAACAAAATGCTTTGACATACTAAATAACTTTCAATCAAGGACTGATTTTAGAGTTTACTTTACCCATTACTCCCCCTCCCATTGTCTTCTGTCTGATTCCGGGAGCATTAAGTTTTAAACACTGAATGAAATAAATTTATAAGCTACTGGATTGGATCTAGTTTTTAAAATACATGTGAAAAATGTGTCCCTAACCTAACTTATTTCACTATCTATTTATTACTTAACTCATATCACAGTAACTTTATTAAAAGGAACCTGTTAGAAATATAAATATTACCATAGTTATTTGCAAAGCTACCTGAAAATATTATCTTTGAAATTAGATTTCCAAATGAAAATCTACATATTAAAAATGGCAAAGACAGCTTAACTGAATTTACTGGTCTTCTTTATCAATATATTATAACTATAAAATGATACATAATGTGATATATTAGAAACTCCAGCTGAAAGGCAAATTTGTTACACAGATCAAACCATAATATAAATTATATTTAAGATAGCAATAACGATTTTCCCATGGGAAAAAGGTATATGAAATTAACCTTCGTAGTACAGTTCAGGACATTTTAAATGATAATATTATTAATTTTTCCTAGTTTATTTATGATTCTCATGTTAAAGTCACTGGCAAAAGTGTCTTATCATTTGCAGGTCATCTTATTTTAATATTTCAATAGCACTCCAGAGGGTGTGGGTGGTACTTTAAGGCCATTGGACACCAGCAATGTCCGGGCAGATGACGCAGGCTTGATGTAGCAGTACTAGACCTGAGGATGTTCTCTAGGAAGGTCAGGTAGCTTTCTATAAGTACTCATTAGCTGCCTGCAGCTGTGGCATCCATAAATTTATCAAAATCTTTCCAAACCTATTGATATGTCCAGTGTGACCATATTAGGTATTTAATTATAAAGACAAAGAAGACTGGAGACAGGTAGGCTCAAGCAGAAGGCTTGTACAGGATTTGGAGCTCCGGTTGTGAGCACTGTGTATCGTGTGCCTCTTCCTGGTGTCATGTGCTTGTCCCCATCAGTTTCCACTTAGTGTTTTCAGTGCTGTGTGTGGGGGATATTATTTTTATACTGCCTCCTCTTTCCAGGTGGTTCTGCTCTTAGCATGGGAGACAATGCTAACTACAACCCTTGCTCAGTAATAACAAAGAAAGAGCTGCAGAAAAACTGACGGTTTAGAAATTCAACCACCCATTTGTGATTAGCCATGAATTACATGAGCATTATAATATTGAAAAATGAAAGAATTCCACAATGAACAATGAACCACAAAAGAGCAGAATAAAAGCCATAGATGTGAAAAGCACAATTGTCCATTTCTGATTGGCTACAATTTATAATTTCATGTCAAGTATAACACCAAAATACAGTTTGCTGCTCCATTATGCTCTTTAATGGCCTGCGGTTACTTTAGATTGCCACCTTTGGTGTGAGCCTTACTGCCTGTTATGGGGTAATGCTTCCTAATTTATGGAAAGAAAAAGTGATGGTGTGAGCTCCCTTTGAAGAAATTCCAGAGGCATTTCTATTTCAAAGAGGTCATACTCTACGGCACATTATACCATATGGATCCCTGACGTTTTTATGATCTTACATCTGAATGATGTCTTACTGCAAAGGAGTATGGACATGTTGTACCTCATAAATTGTTTACTTATAATAACTAAGGTTCAATGTGAAAAAAGTTTGTAAAACTTCAGTCATAACTCAAGTTGGGTTCATGCCAAGGTGTAGATCCGTGAGGGTAGAGTTTCAGGGAATAGGGATTGTCCTTTGCCTCTTTCTGTTTTCATCTGCTTGTCTGCTCCAGCTTCTGAGCCCACAGTGGGGAGGATGCCCAAGAAATGGCCTCATGATCTGAGGATGAGACAAACCTTGAGAATAAGCCTGGCTTAAAGAAAACTGAAGCAACAGGACAAGGTCCTCATTCCTAAATCACCTTCATTAGCATGATCAAAACTTTATTTTGTAAGATTAAAAAGTCATTTTCTTTGGGAAGCACTCTGTATTCCCTTGCTTGGCAATAAAGAGAGGAGTCATGATATCCATCTACTGCAGTTATGTAGGTATAATTTTTCCTAGGGTCAGGAAGACAGACAAAATTAAGCCCGGTTGGTCCTGTGATGATTGTGATGTTGAATCTGACTTACTTTCTGTGATAAGAATAAGAAGTCCATGACATAGTACTTGAATGCATGAAGCCTTGTTCCCTATTTCTTCTACTTAGTTTGCCATGCTCTGTATTTGTACATATGTACAATTTTCTGCATATGGGAGGAGTTGGCTGGCAGTTTGGCTACTAAGACAAGTCATCACGTAAGTATTTTACTTCAAATTAGGGGTAAAACATGTATGGGCAAAAATTCAGTCCATCAAATAAAGTAACTTGAAAGAAATTATTTATCAGAGTAGGTATTAAAATTTTTATTCATGGTCTGTACACTTAGATATATGCTTTTCTTGGACAGTAATGATGTCTATTTCTTTAATAGATGATGTGGTAAAAGGAAGCCATATAATTTATCATTCAAATAAGGACAACCTGGTGAGTGAAAGGAGAGCTATTAGTAATTATGCCAGGACAACACAGGGCAGGACTGTTCTAAACAAACTGGCATGCATAGTCACTGGAGGTAGTCTCATGGGTGAGCAGGTCGTTATAAAATGTTTATCACATCAGAAACATGTGGTTGAAGCGATGACGCCATCATAGAGAGAAAGAATGGCAGCAGGAGGAGAGCAGTGAGGGCTTCAAGGTTAGCAATGGTGTAAATAGTCCAACATTCAGAATGTTAGCACACAAACCAAGAAAATGCAAGCCTTTCCTCTTGTGATTGCAGAGAAAATGAAACTCCTTCTTTCATGAGATGCATGGGGAAAGGACAGAGGAGGCAGAAGTATAAAATAGCATGGCTTATGCCGTAACTCAGCGGGGACTAGTTTCCTTTGCTTTCAATTTTAAAATTGAAAAGTAATGGGGACAGCAAGAAGTCAATTATCAAGAGAGGCTAAAACTAGAGAAAAGTGACGTTTACCTAAAAGTCTTGAGTAGAGAAGGGGGTGGGAAGATTTTTGCTTTTTTCTAGGAATTGCTGGTAATGCCAGAGGGTCAATGCTTAAATAATTAACACAAAATCCCAGAAACCCCATTGGTCAAAACTTCTTTTAGGATTTTTTGGGGTGGGCATAATTCTTTTATATGGAATTATGTTGGTACAAAAAATTCTTTTTGCACAGCTTCTCCAATAAAACCTAACTAGATTTTTGATAATTAAAAGATATTTAATAAGAGACATTCTTTGGATTAAACATCAATTTTTCACATGGAATGAGAAATTATTGGTCTAATTATCTAATTGTATTGAAACTATTGTCTATATTTACTACACGATTTCGCATGTTAAAATACTGATATTATTTGCTGTGTTGTGTAATGCAGCCTCTTTCAGAAATTGTTTTCCTATGATTTTCTTTGTCTCCCAGTTTCACTGTGAGCTTTGTATGAGCAGAGATGCTTTCTCATGGTTGTCCTCTTGTGGGTGCCCAGCAGAGTTCTAGATACATGCTGAGTGGTCATGCTTTCTTGTTGACTGATGTGGAGCCTGAAGGTGCCACCTCTGGTTACTGGGCCTGATGCTCTTCCAGGTGGAAGAATCTTCCTTCTTTCTTCAGTCCCACCTCCTCAAGAGAAGACCTCATGGAGATGGGAGGTGTTTGTCGCTTTCTTCTATAAGTGTGGACTTGTCATGTTCTGTTTCATGGGATACCAGTATCCTATGGTTGTCGTTGTTGGTTTAAAATCACTACATTTCCCCCTAGGAATACATTTTTATTAAGATGTCCTGTGCCTGCACATTAAAATGTCAGCATAATCTAATTATGAGCCAAATGAGGCACAGCAGCATCTCACATCACTTGATAAATTTCCATCATTTGCAGGGGATGGGTGACTTGAATCCAAACACTTCTTGACAGCCGTGATACAACAAACATGTTGTAGCTCTGTTCAGCAGAAGCTTGTGGGTGGAGGTGCCTCCTTTTATTCAGTTACTGCAACCCAGTTTTGAATGTGAATTCCAAAAATCTCTGTAGCTTTTGATCTGGTTACAAAGGAGGATACCATGAGATCACTACAGGCCAGGGAAAATGTCAAAGGACTTGGTTTAGATAGCATTGATCAGGATTCCTTTCCGTTCTTTCCCTGGTCCCACTGATTTTTCACTCAGAAAAAAATCCCAGGGACACAAAGATAGATACAAACCTAAATATGCATGTGATCCAAAGGAATAAGAAGAGGAGTGGTTCACCATCAATATTTTGAATATGGACCTTTTGTTTGGATGCATACATCTCAAGATCATTAAAAAAACCCTATTTGAGGATGATGAGAAATAGACTGAGTTTTCCCCCATTCATTAAAAAAAAATTGGGGGGTATTTTCTAAATATTTAAAGGAGAGAATGAAACGTTTTCATCGTTGGAAACCGGAAGTGAATGGAGGCCAAGGGCTGGTTTGTTCTTTCAAGACATTTGCATGTCCACATGCAGAGTAGACAGATCAGCTATCCAGAGACTGGAGAAAGTGGTTACCATGCTTTTGTTTTTGTTTCCTTATTCTTCAGGGTAAAGCTTTCTAACCTTGACCTGGGTGCTGCGTTTCGTTCACACTCCATTTAGTGTTATGAAATAACGTGATTGAAAAGGATGGGAAAGAAAATGAGCTCTCCCTCTTTTGACTTCCTAAGAATTGTGACCCTGAAAACATTGCTGTAACCTTAGAAACATTAGAGAGATTGGTGATAACAAGAAGTGTGGGGGGGGCATGAGCACAGTGGCAGCAGCAGTGACATAGGAGGGGCACTGATGGGGGCAGAGGGCACGAGGTGGGGAATCAGGATGTTTGTTGTTCCTGTGGCTGTGGAGCCATGGGGATAAAGTGCTCCCATAGGAAGACTGGAAAAGAAAGGGCAGGTTAAGGTAGACTGCTTTGCTTGGTTTATTACAGGTGAGGAGCAGAAAGGCAATGAACAGAAACAGCATTGCAGCGGCTAGATAAAGAAATCAGAATTCTTTCTGGGTTGAAAAGAAGGTCATGACAATTTCGGCTTAGAAAATAAGGGACACAACAGTATTAGGGCACCATAAAAAGAAGATGGAATAAATACCAACATTGCTTTTGCCCTGGATAATAAAGCCTTGCATTGGTTTGGAAACTGCAAAAGGATGGAAGCAGATGACTAATGAAGGGACAAAAACAGGCGGAAGCATTTCTGGATGCTTCCTAAATGTAATCAAAAAACTAAACAGCCCTGGCCGTTGTGCCTCAGTTGGTTGGAGCGTCATGCCGTGCCCCAAAAGGTCACAGGTTCAATTCCTGGTCAGGGCACATACCGAGGTTGAGGGTTCCATCTCCAGTTGGCAACTGATTGATGTTTCTCTCTTGTATCTATGTTTTTCTCTCCCCCTCTTTCTTCCTCTCTCTCTCTCTCCCAAATTAAAGCACTAAATAAGCCATGGGTTCAGAGTGAGATTTTAATCCTGTAATGCATTTCTACCTTCCCTGTTAAAACTTCTGCTGTGCCTTGATCTCCATTTCTTTATACTCATTCTTCTTATTTCCTCAAACTTGTGAGAGCAGGGCATATAACTCATTTTTTTTATATCTCCCCGAGAGTAAAGTATTCAATGAATACTTGGTTACTGAAGCATAAAAGGTATTAAGAACTGTCCTGAAATCTTTTCAATTTTTTTTCAGTTTAATGAACATTAATACTCTGAAATTATACCCTATACTATCCAGCTAAAAGTAACCACTTTATTTTTACTCTATCACTGCAAAGTCATTCTAACTATACAATCCTTCAAAGGCATTTCAGTTGTTTATCCAAAAGAGGAAGGATGAAATACATAGCCAAGTATTTAAAAAATTTGATGAAAATAATTGCTCAATGGCCTGCTGTCCTAACTATTTTACCCACCAACATTGTTTTTACAAAGAGTTGAAGAGGAGGGGGAGAAGGTATTATGTCTACTTTCCCCCTACCAGCTGGGTGCATAATTCTTGGCCCCTGTGCTCATCAAAGAGCAAGCAGACTTGAGCTCCTCTGAGATCACACACAATTTAAAACTTGCTATTCATGCTTCAGTGATAACGTTGGAAGGAAGACACTGGCAGAACAGCGAATCAAAGGAAATCAGTAGACCGTAAATAAGAGCACCAGGGACCAAACCCATTCCACTAGGCTAGGCTTCTCGATCCATCTACCCATGCTCATATTATGCAGTGTCTTTCCCTCACAGATTGTACATTCGTGCCCTTCAGATTCCTGTCCTCTAACATTTGGCAGAGATGACCTGTTAGAGATGGTGGAAAGAGGCATGAGGAATGCATATGCAATATTAAAAACTTTTGTTGTCTAATATTTATAAAGTGCAATGAAATAATTTCAGAGGACCTTCAAATAGGATGTCAAGTGCAGAGACGATTAATTTGTTTTATGGCTGAACTTTCAAACGGGCTCCACTGCATTAAATGAGAAGCACAAGCCTCTGATAGAAATAATTGGCACCTGGCTCTGGGCTGCTTTTGAAACCATCCCTTTCATGTTTGTGAGATGGAAGGATTTGGTTAACATTTGCTCCCAGCCCCAAATTCTTCAGTGCCTGCATCCTAGGCTCTGAGAAAAATGTAAACTTCAGTCTCAAGATCAGATTAAACATGAAAATCCCAAGCGTTTCTTATTATTTGGTGCAAACAAAACTAGCAACCTCTTTCGCCCCCTTCCCCATCCCAAACACATTCCTCATTTTCCTCAGTGGCAATGGTAAATAAAATTTAACCAAAAGCTATAAGTTTTTTCTAGAGTTGACAGCTTTTTTAAAAAAGAGACGTTTAGATCAGCTGGCCCTACTTTTGAAACATAATTTGAATTTCAAAACATAAAATCACACCAGATCATTTCAGCCTCAGTATAACTCCTAGCAGGGCTTCCGCTATTATTCATGTAACCCTTGTTTTAGGTGGCTTTCACTTACGCCTACTTTCATAAATGGCTCTAGATTTCTCGTAGAGCTCATATGGGTCAGGCTTCCTGGGGTCAAAGGCCTCTGTTGAGTCAGGAAAGGAGCTCCTGTGAAGAGCGGGTGGGAAGGGCAGGTTCTGCGGTATGGCCGGAGCAGATAAACTCGTCTGAGGACTGCCTTGATTTTCCCATCGGTCCATGATCTGGAAAGCGAAAAAGAATAGAGAGAATGATGGACATATTCTTTCTTGCTGTTTCCTTTGTTACGTACGACAATCCTCACCTTTAAGTTAGACTTTCTTGCCCTGTGGACTTTTCTCCCATGAAACATTTTAAATCGTTGGTACAAGTGCCTTGAGAGAAAGGATTCTATGTCTGTACAATAAAGTACCAGTTATAAATACGAGTGGTGCCTGAATTTTGAATGCAAACTTATATAACCTTGTCACCTGTAGGCTGGTAATTTTCAGCAAATCACTTAATCTCTCTGAGCCTGTTTTCCCCCTATAAAATAAAAGTAACATGCATCTCAAGATAATTTACGTGCAAGTACTTAGAAGTATATCGAACTGTTCCTTTTCTAATATGGTCCCAATGCATGACACTATTTTTACTGAAACAGAAGAAGATAAAATAATCTGCACGTGTTCTTTTGACAGCTATACATATCCCAACAATCTCCTATTTTTGAACATTCAATCACTTTCCTTACAGTTTATAAGTAATAATACAACCATCCAGGATTTTTGAATTGTTCAAAGTCTTCTATGAAAAAAACACACACACACACAAAACCAAAGTCTTCTATGAAGCTTCATTTACATCTGCTGGTTTCTTCCCCCAAATACAGCTGCAGTTACTGCCACCACAATTTATTAAAGGACTATGGGACACTTGCCAGTTTCCCATGTTCTTTGACACACAGTAACTTCTTTAATCCTCACCACAGCCTTGTGAGGCAGGTAAAGCAGGGACTAACGGCCTTTTTATCAAGGAAAAAGCCAGGTTTACTGAGATCACCTATCGGCACAACCAACTTCACCTTCATGCAATGGTCAACTGATTCCTCATTCAAACTTACCTTCTACTTTCCTGCTTTGTGTAAAAGTTAGATTAGGTTACTCTCTTGCCTAAAATTCTGCATCGGGTCAGCATGGTCCTCAGGAGAAAGGCCAAACTCCCTAATAGGAAGTTAGTGGCTCACCATGACCCAGATTCTGATATTTTTCTTGTATCTGCTGATGGTCTTTCCTCTCATTTCCTTTGGGTTCTCTCCTGCCTGTGAACCTTTGCACACTTTCTTAATTTCTCCTTCTACCTGCAACGTTCATCAATTTTCCCGCTCTTCCAAATCCCTTCTTTATTTTATCTGACCATTAGATTCAGATGAGGCATCTCCTCTTGTAGGAGATGTTCGCTGACCATTCCTGATCTGGTTACATGTCCCTCCTGGGTGTTCTCACAGCACTCTCTCCTACCCTCACACCACTCATCATGCCCAACTGTAATTGCAAGTCTCCTCAAATAGCTCATGTTGGGGGAAGAGCCTGCAGGGGATGCAGATTTTCTCATTGTTATATTACAACACAGAGTAAGCCAGAAAATGTTTAGTCAAAAAATATGGCCATTTGTTCTTTTTTCAAAACCAGTTTTCATACACACTACTTTAAGTTTGACAGAATTATAACTCTGTCCCCTACTGACAGCCCTGCTTTTGTTTTCACGCTGGTTATATTTTGGTGAGGGCTTCGATGTCAGCTCCCACCTATGAGTGATAAATATTTTAAAGATGTGAGATACCATGTACTGTACAGGTCACTGTGTAGCACAAATGTTCCTGTGATCTGCTCACCTAACTTGGACTGTGGCAGGGGCCAGGTGAACCAGCAAATTAGGAAAGAAATGGGTTACCCAAACTCCTTTCAACAGATAAGGTTGGTAAGATTGGTGCTATGATCTAAATGTTTGTGTCTCCCCAAAATTCATATGTTGAAATCCTAACACCCAAGGTGATGGTACTAGGACATGGGGGCTTTGGGAAGTGATTCGGTCATGATGGTGGAGCCCTCGTGAATGGGATTATTGTCCTTATAAAGGAAACCCCAGAGAATTCCCTAGTCCCTTCTGCCAGGGAAGGTGACAGAAGAAAGACGGCCATCTTGGAAGTGAGCTCTCACCAGACACTGAATCTGCAGGTGCCTTGGTCTTGGACTTCCCAGTCTCCAGATCTGAGAAAGAAATTTCTGTTGTATGTAAGCCACCCACTCTATGGTATTTTGTTGTAACAGTCTGAAGGGACTAAGACAAGTGGCTTCATTTTCATTTGTTTTCTATATGTGCCACCGACAAAGATTTCATTTGAACAAAGTTTCTATAGCTAACAAAGATGTAAAACCCTTAGTCGAGTTTAATTCCCTGATTTTAAAAATAATCTCTAGGACTGCAGAGAGGTCTAGTAGCTGTCAGTGACAGACCCTGGGTCAGAACCATATATGACTGAATGCTTTTTTACATAATGATACATTGAAAAGAATAATTGGTAAATTTGCTTAGAGTTTTAGCTAATTATCTACCTTTTGCCCCCATTTAGTAAAAATCTTTAAATCCAAACGTCAGAATTCATTTGATAGTAAAATTTATCGAGGATGCTATTCTGGGTTCCTTTGGTCATCCATTCTGGTTGTCTTTGCCATGATGGGAAGACCCACATTTGTGGTTAAAGGCATATTCTTTTTTATTTTTCACTTTGACCTTAGGCACCACTTGATGCATTCTGGCTGCGACTTCCCCCCTCCTGTCCCCAAATATAAAATATTAAACTCTAAAAAGTAAGTGGATTAGAAACGTGGTCTGAGAAGCTGTAGCATTACACTTGTCATCATAGAGATGCAGCAACTCTTTCTCCCATCTTTCAGTCAGGGCTAGCCGAGACCCACAAAAGTTTTGCTGGTATATGTATTGTTCATGTACAGTCAATGCAGCAAACATGCTTCAGGTGAAATATTAGCATTTGTAAACTAATTCTTAAAACTACAGAACAAATAATGCTTTGGGCACTGTTTGGGAAAGCTTCTGTGGCAGATTGACAAATTCTACAATTTCGTTAGCACAGAGATGGGGGAATTAGTCAAGTTCCAGTTGTAAAGCATTCACAACATCTTGCTGTGACATTCATCAACCCTCAAGTCACTCAGCCAGGGTTCTTAAAAGACTATAGAGCAGAAAATCACCATGCCTATGAAATTATAGAAACAGCAGACTTACAGTCCTACAGCCCAACTCCCAAATTGAGTTATTAGTTGCCTGCCACACAGAAGGTCACCCCTGCTCACTGGGGCTGTGGTGCTGAGCTGACAGTATCTTTTGAAGGGTGCTCTCCGTTGACTTCTCCCTACTTTCTTAGACAACCTGGTCTCTGGACTTTTGTTTTCCAGCTGGGACTCTCTGTGCTCACTGTTCCTCTCGACCTTCATGAAGCTTGATTCTCATCCTGTCCTCTTGCCCAGGTCATGGCCTCACTTGCTCTTCCTGGCAGTAACCTGTCTGGAGCTGTGCTAGTGGCCAGGCTTCCTCTCAATAAGGCTTCTGCTTGGGCCTTGTCCAATCCCAGTGGGGTCCATACTTAAGCTATGTATAGACAACTCACTAGAGTAAGGAAAAATGGAAACAGCTGTTTTCTATATCTGGGAGAAGACTTTTATCTCTGCTGCCCTTGGTGAATGAATGAATGCCTGACAGTATGAGACAGTGGTCACATAAAAATCAGTGGACAGAGTAGACATACAGTCGATAACAGGGTATCAAACAGTAGAATGAAAAAAACCAATCATGGTGGGCTACTTTTTAAAACCCTACCTTCTGATTCTAGGGTGCACACTGGGAGGAGAGGGCTTGTGAGTAAGTGCAGGTCCTCCCCCAAACCTCATGAAATACTCTGTTTGCTTCTTGTAGAAGCTGGGGTAGTCTAAACATACCTACTCACTATTTTAGGGCAGGGCTGGGAGATGAAGGCATTTGGCTTGATTTTGTATCTGAAGTACGAACTTGGATCCCTTCAAGGTAAAGAGAACAAGAACTCACTACAATTAGTGTATTACTTGTTAGATGGGAAGTGGCTATCTTGATGTGGATTGGTTTAAGATGTGGATCAGTAGGACAGAGAGTGAGTGACACAGGTCCAGGAGGAGGAGAGAGTGTATAAATCCATATACTATGTGTATATATTTATATCTTTGTTTAAATGAATACTTATCAAACTATGTTCTTTCATAAAGTGATTAAAGCGTTGAGTTTATGCATAAAAGGTATGATGTATAGGATGACTGTAGTTTATACTTAGAACTCAACATGTAGAGGCTCTGTTTTAAGTACCTTACATGGATTAACTAATATACTTCACAACTACCATGAGTGGGGTATTATTATTGTCCCCCATTGTATAGATCTAGAGCTTGAGATACTGTGAACTTAAGCAGCACGTTGTAGGTCACAGAGCTAGAAGCAAAATTTGCACCCAGGCAGGATGCCTTGAAAGCCAATACCCTAAATCACCTACTATACTGCCCCTTATTATAGTCCTCAGTCTAAAGAACTTCTGACAGTTACATAGGGGACATTAAATGGATGGCTAATCTATCTTCACTCAGCCTAGAACCTGAAAATTCAAGCTTTAACTTTTGTATGGGTGTATGGGTTCAGGATTAATTATAAATTGAGTTCTATAAAACCTTTTTTGGAATTATTGACTATGGATGTAATTACTTAATGACAGAAAATGCTGTAATTATGCCAAATGGCATAATTTGTATAAAAGGGGTACATATAAGAAAATCACTGAATTGCATAATTGTAGCACCATGATGAGGTTGCAAGGTTTCTTGTTAAATTAGATAAAGGTGTGTATAACCACGGAGTACAGATTTAAATTTGGTGATGAAAGGAAGGAATTATTTAGATTTTGGCCAAGATAAAACAAATTTCATTTTAAACATTTTAAAATACATTTTTCAAAATCATATCATCACTAAATGGTTTACTAAGCCCCAATAGGTCTGGTTTTTCCATCTGATATTCTCTGTGGCCAGATGAGCCAAATCCAAAACAAGGACATGCTTGGTGAGGATGCTCTGCGGCCCTGACACTATCAGTTCCTCCTTCCAGCTCTGGGCTGCCTCGTCTCTCTTTGAGAGAAGCCTGGAGCTCAGGCATATTAGGGGCTCAACAACACTTTATTTTCACATCTTCAAACCATTTTCAAGACATGTTATTTAATTAAGCCAGTTATTACACTTGAAAAGTATGCAAAATTATATTATCTCCATTTCTAAAATGAGAAAATCAAGCAGTTAAATATTCCCTCAGTAAAATAAATAAAAGAAGCATAAAATTAACTCAAGAATTCCCTACTCACTGGTCACACTAGGGGCACTTTCTTCAGAGTTGATTACTTTCAGAGGAAAGAAAAGAAGTAGGTAGAGGATGTGATTCCCCGAGTGTTTTTGGACACGAATCACTTTGCTACAGCTCTCTTCTAGTCCTGGATTTTACACATTCCAGTCAGGGTATTCTAACATATAAATGGGATCCTGGAAAACCAGTCCAAGCTTTTGGGACTTGGACAATTACTAGTTTACATCTAATAGCAAATAAAGATCATTTCTAATTGCAAAGTCAACTTGTTAGCCAAGCCTTCCACAAAGATTAGTGAGTCCATCAGCCTTCTACACTGGCATGATAGATCACCAGTGTGTGAAGAAGATTCAGAAGTACGCCTTTGAGTGATTGTCAGGTTTGGTCACGCACGCGCGCGCGCACGCACACACACACGCACACACACACACACTTAGCTCTGTGTACATTAAAATGTAAATATAAATATAGAAATATATACAGAGCTAAATTTCTTCTGGAACCAATTTAATTAGCAGGTCAAGATCTTTGGGCCTGTAATTTGCATTGTTTCTAAAAATTCCA
Organism: Myotis yumanensis; assembly: GCF_028538775.1. Classification (NCBI taxonomy): domain Eukaryota; kingdom Metazoa; phylum Chordata; class Mammalia; order Chiroptera; family Vespertilionidae; genus Myotis; species Myotis yumanensis. The sequence continues at coordinate 68,967,371 of NW_027223760.1, read as the reverse complement.
TGTATTTCTGACAGAGGGGGAAAGGTTTCTAAAGTACTTTCAGTACACTGCAATGAATAGTGTTTATGCTCATTTTGTAAGTATACTTATTAAAACACAGGCAGCAATGCCTTTATAGGAAAATAAGATGAACTATTTGTATTTGTGGGGCAAATATAAGACATAGGGACACAGAAGATTTGTTTTGACATCACAGAATCTCTGAAGTAGAAGAGATTTTGAGGTCACCCAATCACCAACTCTTGCTTAATGGGATTATAATAATAACTAGAAATAAAGGAAGAAGCATAATAATTCCAACTTACAGGCTTTGGAGATTTCCATGGAGAAAAGAAACCTGTAATAAAGAAAACAATATTTGAACTTTGAAAATATACCCTACTACCACATATGGGTGGCATGATATTAAAATAACTGTGAGTCACTTTAAATTAGTTAACAGCAAACAATAATAATCACAAAAATTCTAACTTTCATAGGACTGACTGTTCTCCCACTGAGATCTTCTCTAGAGCAGATATCTATTTTATTATCCTAACACCTTAGTGTGAGCACAATGTTCTGCATGAAGAAGCAGCTCAAAGTGTTTGTTAATTGACTCAGCCATGTAACATCAAAGCCATCTTTTTTCAACTTATTGAGTCCTTTCTATGACCACAAATTGTATGGCAATTGGACTGGCTCTGTGATCCAAGTGACCATTAAGGTAATTAAAAGTAAAGGACAGATTAATTCCCTTTTCTTTTTTCCTTCATTATTATTTTATGATATGGTATTAGTTTAAAAAATGGTAGTAAAAACATAATGGAAGTAGTGGTGGAGAAGGCTGCTATATATTGGCCCTAGCAAGCCAAAACGTAATCTATGTACAAAAGTACTTTCTTTTCATATCATATCTTCCTTCTTTCAACAAGTTCACTCACTGTAATGTTAGGTGGCAAATGATAAAATGCCCAATAATAAATGAAATACTGAAACTATGTCACGTACATATAGTATGTTATCCTAAAACTTGGAATTGTACAAAATGGGAATATTTGAAAACTATAACCCATTTATAGGAAATGCCTACAGAAATCTGAACATGTAATTATCTAGATGCAGAAGCAATCCAATGCAGGCAATACATAAATACTGCTAATTGCATCTCAATGCACTATTGTGAAGAACTTATGCTTCATTTTATGAAAAGAGTGAAAATTAATAATCCACCATGTCTCTTAGCTTTCCTTGGATTTATTTATTTATTTATTTTCAATCCTTACCTGAGGATATGTTTTTATTAATTTTAGAGAGGAAGGGAGAGAGAAAAACATTGATGTGAGAGAGAAACATCAATTGATTGCCTCTCCTACTCACCCGACTGGGGATCAAACCCACAACTAGGTATATGCCCTGACTGGCAATTAAAGCAGCATCCTTTAAGTGTATGGGATGATGCTCCAACCAACTGAGCCACCTGGCCAAGGCCAGAGTTAAATTTAAAATTAAAGTGTAATAGCCATCTTACTAAGGAGATTGGTAGAATTAGTTCACCTTCTCACATACTCTGTATGTTCTTACCTCTCTTTCCAACTAATGAAAAAAAATTCTGTTCAAAGTCTGGTTTGATTAATTTAATTACAAGGATTTAATCACATCCTTTTTGGTAATATCTTAGAGCAAAAATTATAGATAAATAAATACATTAATCACCTTTGATTCATTCTATAAAATGACAATTAAAGCAATTTGACTACTAACTATAAAGTGAAAGGTTTTGTAATTTATTGGACAATTACACATTATTTTCTGCAAAGGATAACATTTATTTGCTGTTTTATGGAATTGCCAGTAACGGTTCTTTTGAGAAATGACATTACTTATACATCCTCACAATGCCAAAACATTCCATTATTTCTTCTACGTTCTTTGTGTTACCACCGCCCTGGAGGGCCCGACAGGTTTTGAGTGTTACTATTTTACATTTGTTCTGGGCTGGGAGTTTCTTAGACTTTGATATAGATGTATTGAAAATGGTTCCTCTATTATGGAGCTCTCATCTCCACTTAGGACATTATCTTAAAAGACGATTATTTCTTCTACAGAATATGTGTAATCATCTGAGCCCTCCTTAAGCAGTCAGGGTTTAGCAGAACTAAAATGGGCTAAAGGGACACTGGTTAAGATCAGACAAGGAGAGAGGGAGGTTTAATTTGACCAGCTGTCATCATAGGCACTTTGGTTTCCAGTTCTTTTAAGGCTGTTCCATTCCATCTAACCTCATGCCATTGGCATGACCCAGGACTCCTTTACCGCACCCATTATGGCAGTTTTTGGAGTCCTTCTAATGCTGAGTTGTGCCGAAGAGGCTTTTTTCTGAGTCATTGTCAAAAAAAACACACAAAAGCTGCTTGCTATGGAGCAAGTAATTTTAGGTAGCAAGAAATTGTATCAGAATAGATTTCTTTAAATATAAATAACTTATGTGATCCTTCGTGTTTCTCTGGAGAAGTATCAGTCATGCTATAAACATTTAAATTATGATGAATAGAAAACATCTATTTCGGATATACTCAATTTGGCCTTATTAAGCCAGAAGGTCAAGTTTTCTACATGATTAAACTTCAATTTTCTGCTCAACTTCATTGGAAGAGCTACAGAAATACTGTAATAGTGTGGGTCAAACTATTATATATTATAAATGTGCAATAATTTTTGTAGGGATGGCTCCTCTAGGAGTATATTCCAATCAACATTAAAATCTCCTAAACAAAATAAAACATTTTAAATCCTTATTTCTGCAGTTTTTCTTTTTCTGAAATCATTCTGGTTGCAGATAGGTCACAGAAGCAAGATCGGCTTGGTTTGTTGAGACAATTATTTTGGGGCTCCTCACCACCCATCTTCATAGGAAACAGGAAGAGGGATCTAGTTATCTTCTTCTTAAGCTTTTCAGAGCTAACAGTCTCTTTATAAAACTAAGTTCAGAGAAAAAGAGTTTTTTTAAAAAAAATAAAATAATAGCTCCTTTATGTTTTAGTTTATTTCTGGCCTTTGTTTCCCCTACTTCTAAACTTCTTTATAGTGGCCCATGTATTCCATACTGATCATCGATTGGTGTGTATACAAATATAAAGACATTAATCCTGATTCTTAAGATAACAAAAGTTGAGGACCCTGAGGTATAGTTATAAGCTAATTGAAACATGAGCAGAACATTAAAGGAAAAAATAAAATGGAAATATTTGGATGCAGCTAATAAGAGCATTTAGATGCATTTAATAAAAAAGGATAAAATTGGCTTTGGCCAGTTTGGTGGATGATAGTCTCATCGACCAAAAGTGGGTTTAATTCCAGAGCAGGGCACATACTAGGTTACAGGTTCCACCCCTGGTCTGGGAGTGTACGGGAGGCAACTGTTCTATGTTTCTTTCTCACATCAATGTCTCTCTCTCTCTCTCTCTCTCTCTCTCCCTCCCTCCCTCCCGCCCTCATCAATAAAGACATACACTCAAGTGAGCATTTAAAATAAAAAAAAAGCACAAAATTGAATTAGATTTCTAAAAATCTGTCTTCTTTAGAACCCAAAATAAAACTAAAATATATTTTTAAATTCTGCACCTAAAAGCACAGTGAGATGGGTAAGGAAATAGCAGCACAATGCCAATAGACAAGAAATGCTGGTGTTTAAAAACGGAGAAAACAACAATGAGTTCATGTTGAAATTTCAGTTCTACATGTCAACTAAATACAATTTTTAATAAACTGTAAGAACATGGTTGCAAGATATATTATAAAGTACCCAGTGAAATTTGATTTTCAGATACTGAATAATTTTTTAGTATAAGTATGTCTTATATACTATACTAGAGGCCCGATGCACAAAATTCGTGCAAGAGTAGGCCTTCCTTCCCCTGGCTACTGGCACCAGCTTCCCTCTGGCACTCGGGACTTGGGATTCCCTTGCAGCTCTGGCTTCGTCCAGAAGGACACCCGGAAGGATGTCTGGCCTAATTAGCATATTATGCTTTTATTATTATAGATGAGACATATTGCGATAGGAGGTACATATATTTTTTAAAAATATATTTTATTGATTTTTTACAGAGAGGAAGGGAGAGGGATAGAGAGTCAGAAACATCGATAAGAGAGAAACATCGATCAGCTGTCTCCTGCACACCCCCCATGGGGATGTACCCGCAACCAAGGTACATGCCCTTGACCAGAATCGAACCTGGGACCCTTTAGTCTGCAGGACAACTCTCTATCCACTGAGCCAAACCGGTTAGGGCAACATTTTTTATCTGAAATGAATTTAACTTGAAATTCTGTATTTCTAATTTGCTAAATCTGACTACCTATTCAGGTAACATTTTATATGTCCCGGGCAATGATTTAAAAATAAAAACACTGGCCCTGGCTAGTTTGGCTGAGTGGATAGAGTGTCAGCCTGCGGATAGAAGGGTCCCGGGTTTGATTCTGGTCAAGGGCACATGCCTGGGTTGTGGGCTCAATTCCCGGTAGGGGGCATGCAGGAGGCAGCTGATCGATGATTCTCTCATCATTGATGCTTCTATCTCTCTCTCCCATTCCCTTCCTCTCTGAAATCAATATATATATAAAATAAATAAAAACACCATGTCCCAGGCAACCATTTGAAAATAAAAACACAATAGTAATATTTCTCACAGATAATATTCATTCAATTCAGTAAAATAAAAAAACAAAACACAAAACAAAACCCAGAAAATATTTAATATTTCCTTTTCTTACACCCTTCCATTGTTTGATTGTCCGGAATCCTGCTTCAGAGAAACCTGAGAACATTCCCTCTGCTAACCACACCGTTGGGTTGTGCTGGTTGCCTGTTCATCAGTAGCTTTAACTAAGATCTCACTTCACAAAGGCCCATTTTCAAATTGCTGATGACCGTTCAGTAATGTTGCTTTATCCCAAGAGGAATGTTCCACAGAATAGCTCTTTTCAGAATCTACTTCTTCTGACACATCATATCCAAAATGAAAAAATATCAATGTATTTACAGTAGCTTTGAAGGGAGAGCCCCTTTCTAGCATGCCTTTGTGAGTTATTTGGCAAGAATTTTTATTACTATTATTTACTTACACCAGGCAACAAAATAATGAACTTCCTCAAAACCAGTCCGATTCCAATAAGGGATCAAAATGCAATGAAGAGCAATTTAATTTCAGAGTCCCATGATGATCAACTTGGAATAACACCAAGGCGGTTTTTTGAGATTTCTAAGAGTTTCCCCAAACAGAACTAAATCTTTCAACATGCCTCTATACGCCACTTTGATGCCGTTGTAATAACCTGGCTATTATTTAACAGGGAAGGAGTGAAAGGGGAAACCAGACAATACAGGCAGGCCATTTGTACAGCTTGGTAAAAAAGCTGCATTTAGCCCTCTCTAAGTCTGTTCCCGCTGATCCATGGGGGAAGGGACTCGACCAAGGCAATTTAGACGCATGCCCAGTAAAGGTTTGAATGACATGGGAAGGTGCCTACCTGTCTGCCATAGATATACCTGGGAACAAATTATTGGCCAGGATGTGCATGGTCACTGCAAGCATTTGAAACCTGAATATTTAAACTTCCAAACAAGGTGAGTTCACTCTCTCTCTCTTCTGTCTCGGGTGAGGCACTCCTGTGATAGGGGAGATGCACTCTCCACTGCCTACGTGGTTCATGGCTATGTTGGGCTCCACTCATGGCCTAATGGGCTTTAATCCGGCCTGAATGCTGAACTACACCAACTGCAACGTGAAACAGAAGCTCTGGACACTGGCCTTTCTGGCTCCTCTGGAACCCCAGCTGTACCTTTTCCAGGACTGGCTGAAGGGGCAGGGACTTTGGAATCTGAGAAATGTAACTCCAGGACAATAAAATCTTCCACAGCCCATCCTCCATGGGGACTTCTGAAAAGGCTTATTTCGGTGGCGCCCCCGAAACCTCCACCTTGCTCCCATGAGCGACAAGGGAGTTTCATTCTCTGGTAACATCTTGATATATTGAACTCCCATTTGCAGAGTGTGAAATGGTCTCTTCCTCACCTGAAGTATTTGCTACAACCGATGACTCTGGTTTTGAAGATTATCATTACAGTTTCAAGTATTTTAGAAGGCATTCTACAACTACTACTAAAAATGATAGAGATGCAGGGAAAACGCTTTCTACTTCTCTTTTTCTTGAAGTCACAGGAAAGGAATAGGAATCATTATGAAATAAAGACATTTCACTGAAGATATCCGCAACCTGGGTTATTGAAAGCTGTGTTCTGTTTTGCTTAAAAAAAGAAGGAAGACAAAACAATGTGAATGTACTTAACACTGTACACTTATATATGGCTAATATGTGCATTTTATGTTCTGTATATTTTACTACAATTAAAATATAAAGCAATAAAAAAGAAAAGGACAAAGAAGAAAGGGGGAACAGGAGTTCGCACATATCATATGAGTGTGAGAGAAATTGGAGAAAGTGAGAGAATTTTTTCACAGACCCCATGGGATCCTGTGGGAGTTTAGGACACTCTCCTGCACATCCACATAGATGTCCACCTCTGAAGTTATTCTTCCTTATAAAAGATTATAAGCAAAAAAGGAAACTTCTGCTCCTACTACATTTCTAAAAGTATTTCAGGGATTGTCAGAAACTCTTCCAATAGAGGAAATTTTTTTTAAAAATTTAATTTTAAAGTTTTCCAAAGGGGAAAAAAGCCCTAGCATTTTAGAATCTCCGGTTAGGGCTAATTTGAAGGAGAAAAATACCACTAACACGCTTTAAGTTAAAGATCCTCCCATTTTCCCACAGCCTGGCAAATTTTCCATAAAAAATTCAGCCTTTGGTAAATGTAAGTCAGCAGGGTAATGAATTAATTTTCATTGAAACTAATTCAATGTTATTAACTTTTTTTTCTGGTTTTTGACTGATTCATGTATTTCTGATTAAAATTCATTAAATGGGCTAAACCCTGCAGTTCCTATAGACAATTTGTTTAAGCTCTTTGAAATCAGTAAAAGGGCAATTCTTCTTAATGAAACTGACCTGGGCCAAGAACCAACCTTCTATGAAGCCAGCGTGGAAGATTCACTGCTGGTGGTCCCCAAACCTCCCATGACCATGCTTCCACCAAGCACAATAGTCAATTTGCAAAGCAAGTGTCAAATTGGCTGCCATTTTTGGCCTGGAGAATCTGTTTTTATGTGGCTTTCTCTGCAACGCTTTCACAATGGTTCTTTCTGCATCTTTAAAATACAAGTGTTTCTCTTACAGACACTACCAAGTGTTTTCAAATGGCCATTTTCCCCTTGCTTTGTTCCTGGTGGACAGAATAATCCAACAATTTCACGTAATCCAGATGAGTATGTAGAAAGGATAAGCCTACACATGTTGTCCTCTGATAACTGAAGCAGGCCCAGTGGAGGGCTTGAACAGGAGTAAAGGAATGGACTGGAAGAACTGTGTCAGGGAGGCTAAAACTCCGATTGAGGTTTGCAGAAAATATTAACAACTACAAAGGCCCTTTTTTTATGGCCCGAAGAGAGAAAAGCTCTGTATGTTTAGGACACCCTGTGAACAGTTGGCAAAGAAAATATAGAAGTGTATCAGTGCTTGCAAATAAAAATTCTAATTCTGAGAGTAATATTGTTTTTATAATGATGAATGATGAAGTATTTTTTTTTATTTTGGGAAAAAATCTAGAAACATATTTAAAAAAGTGGTTTAGGGAGAGAGAGGGGGAGAGAGAGATAGAAACATCAATGATGAGAGGGAATCATTGATCGGCTGCCTCCCACATGTCCCCTACTGGGGATCAAGTTTGCAACTGGAGCGTGCGTCCTGAGCGGGAATCGAACCAGTGACCTCCTGAGCCACACTGGCCAGGCATAGAAACATCTTTACGCCGTTTAAGACAGGTTAGATGTTTGTTTTGGTACTTTACATCAATATTAAATGAATATTTATTGAGTTGTGAGTGTCTCCCAAGCACCGTGAATTACAGCGAAAGTGAAACCTTTGACCTTTCCTCCCAAATCTTTTCTTCTTTGGTCCCTATTTCGATAGATTCCATTTGCCCCTCCAAGTTTTTAAGACAGGAACATGAAAGCCATTCTTAAAATCCCCCTCTCTAACTTCCTTATCACCAAATTCTTTGTATTCTATCTCCAAAACCTATTTCAAATCCACTTCTTTCTATCTCCACAGCCATCATTGTAATCCCCCCCACCCCCATTTCTTGCATGAACAGAGCAACAGCAAATTTGCTGATGTCACAGAATCTGATCATGCTTAAAATCCTTTATAGATTCCCACTCCATTTAGTATAGAACACAAAACCTCTATGTCCCTACATAAATTTCCCTCCCAAATACTGTTCCCTCCCAATTACTTATTCCCAAGACACCTCATGGGTTACTCTTCTTTACTCACTCAAGTTCCCTAAGTCAGGCTTTCTAACCACAGGGCCTTTGCACAAGTTCATTTCACTTGCCCTCCCTTTGTCACTCTTCACACAGCTATCTCTAACTCCTTCTGTACATGTCAGCTGAAAACTACTCAGGAAAGATGTCCTTGATCTTTCACTAAATCAAAGTTCTCTATTATAATTTTTCATTGCATTCCGTATTTTTCTTTATATGGCACCCATCACTATTTGTAATTATATTTATGAAATCATATACATAATCACATTTGTGAAATCATTAATTTAATGGCCATCTCCCCAACTAGAGTATAAATCCCATTTGGGGAGGGATCCTTTCTACTTGTTCACAATGTACTCCCAGTACTTAGCACAATGATGACACAGGAGATACTTTAATAGACACATTTGAAGGAGCTAATAATAGTAGTAAAGGTCGAGGAGAGTAGGAGAGACCAACTCACAAGAGACTTAGGAAAGCTGATGAGGCATGGTGATTGCTGGGGGTGGAAGAGTAGTATCATGGCGAAGGTAAAATCTATGAAGGCTTCTGTCTTAGAACGGGGATAGATGGGGGTGTCATTAGCTGAAGTAAGAAATACAGGAAAGAGGATTCCTAGAGTGAAATCTAGCAAGTTAGGTTATGGGAGAAATGACTCTGAGGTGCTTTTGGGGAGCCTGGGTTCAAATGTAGTTTAAAATACATTTTGAAGTTTGAACCAAGGTGAGTTGGGTTTCAGTCATGTAGTAGTTGGCTCTATTATCTGGTAGTCAGTAGAGGTATCAGGTTAGAGATCTAAAAAGTCGGGTTAAACTTAAAATAATGAAACAAAGTTGTGTAGCATGAAAAGAGAACTCCTGAGGATGTGCAGAAGAATGCAGTGTCTGAGAAGTAACAGAGAGCCAAGTAAAGAGAAAGGTTCAAGAAGCAGTAAGGGAATATATTCATAAAACAAGGCTTTCAGTGGTTCATCCAACAGCAGGGTCACCAGTGGCCTCAGTGGAAGTAGTTTAATTGCCACAACAGATGCAGAACTCAGATTTCAGTGGGTTTGAATGAATGGGAGGTGAAAAAGTGGAGCTGAGAAATGGCTATCAGGTTGAAGAGACAATGTCACAGTGGCTATGGGGGGTATGGTATACACCCCATGAAGGGAAGCTTTCTTTTGGTATCAGCATGCTTACGTTCAGATGAGAAGGTTCCTGAACAAAGACAGTGTCTAAAGATTCAGGAGGAAAGGGGATACTTGCTGAAATTATTTCATGAGACAAGAGAAGATGGCATTTAAGACATAAGGGAAGAAGTTAATCTTTTGTTTGTTTGTTTGTTTTGTTTCTGGCGCCCATGACCGGAATCGAACCTGGGACCCTTGGGTAGAAGTTCATCTTAATTGAAAGAGAAGAGCATCCAAGTCCTTATCAAGAGGCTGGGGCACACCCAGGTGGGGGACTAAAAGGCAGGGTGGGGCTTTACCTGGGGGGTTGATAGAAATCCCGAATCCCAGAGCCCAGACCCATTGAATCAGATCTGTCATTTAACCAGATCCCAGGAGGGTCACATGCACAGGCGAGAAGTACTGCTCAAAGGATATTCTATTATTTGTAGATTTCATCTTGACTGCTGCTTTTTTTCAGTTTCTCGCTTTCACTTCTTTAACCTTTTCATTTCTTCAACCATCAGAATATTTACCATAAGTGAGCCATGCCTCTCCCTCTCTGCCAAAGGGTTATAGGCCAAGCTCTGGTTCATACATCATTTCCTTTCCCCGCCTCTAGTGACTCAGACAGCACCCCCTCCCCCATTTTGTCCTCGTATTGGAGATGCCCTATGAAGAACAGCTTTACTGGTGGGAGAGTGTCATGCATGTGACTGCTGTAGAGATGAATAAAGCTTGAGACCTGCTGCTCTGTAACTGCAGAACTCCTCAACTTGACCTCTGTATCGTTAGTTTCTGGCAGTATTAGTTTTACTTTTTACTGATTCTAATGAACATTTTCATTTTCTGGGGTAACCCCAAACCCCCAGATTTGTTTATTATGGCGTTTTTACTTCATCAAGCTTCACTTTGCCTGGTTTTTGCTTTTCAGGCTGCTCTGCTCACTTCTGTTTTTTAAATGTTACATCTTCTCACCTCTGAGGATTCCAAGCATGTTTTTTTCAGGTTTTTTTTTTCCCGCCTGCAGTATATCTGTTTCACAATCATTCTCTTCCTCCTAATCTTGTTCCTTTCTTACATGCTTACCTCTTTTATTATAGGCTCTATGCTGGCCTTAAAATTTTTTTCATTCATTTAAAATGGGAAGATTTATCCAAGTCAGGCTCCTGGCCTCCGTGACGGCCCATTGGAGTGATGTGTGAAATAATACCCAGGTTGCCCTAGCCGGTTTGGCTCAGTGGATAGAGCGTCGGCTTGCAAACTCAAAGGTCCCAGGTTTGATTCCGGTCAAGGGCACATGCCTGGGTTGTGGGCTCAATCCCCAGTGGGAAACTTGCAGGAGGCAGCCAATCCATGATTCTTTCTCATCATGGATGTTTCTATCTCTCTCTCTTCCACTCTGAAATCAATAAAAATATATTAAAAAAATAATAATACCCAGGTTGGCTTTCACACAGCAGTGAGTGCATGTACAGCTTACAGCCAGACATCCATTGGCAATGGTGTCGCATAGCTTTGCTGGACAGTGGGGAGATCTTCTCTTAAAACAACCTCCTAATTCTGTTTGTTTGTGTTGGGGATAACAATTCTTGTTGTAAAAAATTTGAAATGGTTTCTACATACTTTCCCCCAAGGCTTCTTTCTTATAGCTCTGCCTCCACCCATGATGCTCAATGTAACTGCATCACCTGCCCCGGAGACAATTTGGCACCACCATCTCCTCTCCATTTTCTGCTATGCTGTGGTCTGGTTTCTGAGATTTCAGAATTCGTTGAAAGACGGTAGTCATGAACAAAAGTGACTGATTATTTAGTGAGGAGGAGGTTAAACACAACTCTCACTGCCGTATACAGCAGTCCCTAAGTCTAACTGCTACAATTTGCAAATCCATGACATTTTCCTTTTCATGTCTTCTTGGCACTTTCCTGGGATGTTGCCAGAAAGCATATAGGAGATTCTTTGGCCAGATGTCATTTTAAAGAGAACTTCTTAGTAGCATAATCTGTTAATGTAAAGAATAATTGTATCTCTATTTTTCTATATGCCATATATATTATTTATAAACAAAGGACTGAAATATAGGCAGAGCTGGTACTTGTTTATTTCCTGTTTTGACTAACTTAACCAGCTACGGTTTGAAGTAATAAATCTTCATTGAAGGTTCTGGCTTCCCTGATTAGCATCACATAGGGAAGAGAAAGTGCAAATATCAGCATAGGATTGCCCTTCAAACGTATTTTTCAATAATCAGAATCACAAGACAGAGATAAAAATAAATGTGTTTGCTTTGTGGTGGGAATCTTGGTATAATTGAGTTTGTGAATGTCTGTCCGTCCCCGCCCCTCTTCCCCCCCCCCCCCACCCCCGGTTTCTGATTTCCCAGGTTCTCCTGTGGGCCTTCCTAGAGAGGAGGGAAGGACAGTTTCAATGGGTTTGCTGTGGAATGAAGAGCAAGCCCACATCCCAGCTGTTGGGTCACAAGGGGGAACATCATTGACTGCAGTTTGGAAATCAATGTTTTGCACAACATGAAAGATGCCATTTCAGTTGTGGGTTCTCCCATAAGTAGATCCTGAGATGAGACTTGGGTGACCATAGGGCAGTGATGGCGAACCTATGACACACGTGTCAGAGGTGACATGCGAACTCATTTTTTTTGGTTGATTTTTCTTTGTTAAATGGCATTTAAATATATAAAATAAATATCAAAAATATAAGCTTTTGTTTTACTATGGTTGCAAATATCAAAAAATTTCTATATGTGACACGGCATCAGAGTTAAGTTAGGGTTTTTCAAAATGCTGACACGCCGAGCTCAGAAGGTTCCCCATCACTGCCCTACGGAGCACGAACGAAGAATGAGAGTGAATCTGGGAAGTGAAATACTCTACTGAGCAGATAATCACTGGGGAACGCACACCAGAGCCTTCCCACTGAGGATGGCGAGGCCAGGCCGTGTCCTCTGACTCTCCTCTCCCAGGGGATAGGATTGCTGCTCACTGAGTATTGCTCTCCGAGTGTTAACGCTCCCACATTTCTGGGTTGTCCTTGCTTGAGGCTGAGGAAGCACGGGTAGTGCCAGAGACAGTTCTCAGGCAGAGACAAGAGATTGTGGTTCTTAATGGCAGGGCTCAGCTTGCTGGAAACGTCCACAACTGCCTGTGAACTCGGGCGGCTCAGAAGATATCAAGTGGCATTACAGGTAAACCATATTTGTGGTGGGAGGAACACCTAAATAAATATGCACTTAAAGTGGTTATTCTGGGGAACGGAGGATTTACATGGTGTTAAAATGGAGAGTTTTAACTCTCATATCAGTTTTAATCCACTGGCTGACTGGAGTTTGTGCTGAGAGTTCTCAAAAGGTTCAGCAGGAAATCGTGTCTTCATCAATTAACCTCTCAGATATGGAAGTGGGAGGACAGGAGGGAGGCATGTGAGCCATGTATGTGCCACGCTGCCTTAAAGTGGAGACTATTTTTTTCTTCGTCTTAGTGCTGAGTGAGACATCTTTAATGAAATATAATAAATTCTTCTACAGATGTGACCTTTTGAAATGCACAGCATGTGGGGCATCTTCGGTTGATGGGAGAATTCTCCAATTATTAATGTTATGAATAAGACTGGGGTAATCTGCACAGGCACAGTGGCTATAATAGGCACCAGCTTTGTCATTCTGCTATGTTTCAAGTAAACATGCTAGTTTTTTTCTCTCTGATATGTAAAAAATGAAAGTCATACTATTACCTGGAAAATATAAAGAAGTCGAAGACAGACAAGCGTGCAGTACTGTCAGTGCCTGATCACAGCATCAATGTTGAGACAGTGTAAGTCACTGGGGGGTGGAGGGAGGTGTGTGTGTGTGTGAGAATATTTGTTTTATTCTTTAAGCAAATTTCAGTTATGCGACTATGGATGTGTTAATGAACTAGGAGGAAGAAATCCTTCCACAATGTATATGCTTATTAAGTCACCACAATGTACAATTTTTCTCATTTATACCTCAATACAACAAAAAAGAAAAGGCCTTGGAGGAAAAAATAAAGTCATTAAATCAAATGGGGACAAAGGTGTAATTCATCTGTCATATTATCTCAATGAGGAACATTTTACCGTTTACTCTGGGACATGAGTTGAACTGCTGAGTCCGAGAATAAGAATATTAACGATATCTCAATGACTTGCAATTCAGATTTACTTTATGTCCTGTGGTTATTGCTTCCTAACTATCCCTCAGTTCTCATCTCCAATGATGCACCTGAGTCCAAACTACCATCAGGTCCTGCCTGAACCACTGCAATCAGTCCATCTACATCTGCTTGCATCTGTTCCTCACACTGCAGTCACAATAATCCTTTCCAAGCAAAAATCTGATCACGTTGCTCCTATACTTAAAACCCTGTAATCAGCTTCCCAATGCTTGGGAAAATCCTTTATAGACCCTTACTCTGCCTCCCACCCATTTTCCAATCTCACCTTGCCCTGGACTCTTCCTGCTTTGCTTTATTTACCTACTCCAGGTCAGGGACCTTATTTCAGTCCCTCTACCCTCAAGGATCCCTCTCACCATAAGGTCTTTGAACCTGCTTCCCTGCCCTCATCCCCTGGTTAAGTCCTGTTTATTATTTAGATCTTGGTCCTGGGGTCACTTCTTCAGGGAAGGCATCCTGGACTCTCTAAACCAAATCCCATGACCAGAGGCTCTGACTGCTCCACAAACCTCTCCTCAACTCTCCTCTTCCCCCTCATTTGAGTGGCTGAAGTCACTATGGTAAAGGGACAACTTCCTTTGATGACTAGTTCTCTTCGCCATGAGTCCAAAAGTTCCCTGATGGCAGGGGTTGATCTATATTTTTGTTCATTATGGATATTCCAACTCCTAATACAGTACCCAGTATAAAGCAAATGCTCACTAAATATTTGTTGACTACAAGAAATGTCAAAATGCATTTTTACCAATACTCAGAATTTTAATTTCTCTCTGAGAAAAGTTTCATGCTTATTTAGCAGTTTATCATTTTAATGGCATTTGGGGTACGTTGTCATATTCTTTATGAAATCTCTGAGGACGCAGGAAGGAATGACCGTACATGTCTTGTAGAAGAAACGGAGGTTCCGGCAGTGTCCTGCCTATAGGCATGCAGGAGCGAGGTGGCAGAACCAGGAATCAGCCCACATCCTCTCTGATTCCAAGTCTAGAGTTCATTTCCCACAAACAGAGTGTCATAGCAGGATGACAGGTTATTATGCAATTAGCAGACTAGTTAATTGCTACGATCTTGTCTTAAAATCTTTCAGATCAGCCCGAACTGGTTTGGCTCAGTGGACAGAGCGTCAGCCTGCAGTCTCAAGGGTCCCAGGTTCGATTCCGGACAAGGGCATATACCTTGGTTGCAGGCACATACCCAGTAGGGAGTGTGCAGGAGGCAGCTGATCCATGTTTCTCTCTCATCGATGTTTCTAACTCTCTAGCCCTCTCCCTTCCTCTCTGTAAAAAAATCAATAAAATATATTAAAAAAAACCACAATGGTTACTCCTTAGAGGTGAAAACTACTTCCATTAAAAAAAAATCTTTCAGATCAGCATATAGACTTGCGATATCTATTTGGTGTTGCTTGATGATTTTACATTCAGTGGAACAGAAATGGCCAGCAGCAGTGACCACCTGGCCCATGACACTGGGGACTGTAGTGGTAGAGGATGAGTTATTAGGTGCATCATGACCTACTATGTATTTACTTGCTCCTTAGAGACACCACCAGAAGGGGCATCATTCCAAGATGCATTTCTACTTAGGAAGAAAATTCACTCTTTTTAATATATATAATTGATTTCAGAGAGAAAAAGAGGGGGAGAGAGAGATAGAAACATCAATAATGAGAGAGAATCATTGATCAGCTGCTTCCTGCACGTTCCCTACTGGGGATCGAGCCTGCAACCCAGGCATGTGCCCTCAACCAGAATCAAACCTGGGACCTTTCAGTCTGCAGGCTGACGCTCTATCCACTGAGCAAACCAGCTAGGGCAAAAAGTTACCTCTTAGTTAGAGACCCTGTGAAGTCCTACACAAGAACTGGATAATTGGAAGGGCAGGACATCTGGGACTGAAGGAGCCAGATGTGCTGGGCAGAGAACAAAGCTCTACATAATGCTAAAGTTTTCCCAAATGTCATTGAACTATCTTATTTTATAGATGACAGAATGAAGGGAAGTCTCCTGGGCTGTCAGCAATATGCTAGGCTTGGGCCCTAATACGTGTATAAGTTGCTTGCATTTTGCAGCCAGAGAGGACCTTCCAGTCACTCCACTCTTCCTTTTACAGATGTAGACAAAGAGTGTCTCACAGAGCTGATGACTTAATCACTAGGGGAGTCTGAGCATCAGAAGTGATGTAAATCTTTCAGCGAAGGGAGTAAATCTGCTCTTAAACTCCCTTCCCACTAGCTGACCTCTAAGCTAAAAACAACAAAACAAAACATGCTTTGTTTGGGTTTGAATCTTAAGAAAATTAGTGAAGGCAGGGACCACATTTTGCACTGGCAGAACTAACTTTATTGTCAACAGTTAACTCTTGGTGACCCCACAGTAAATATTTTTCAGTTGAACTGATTTCCATTAAGTTGTCAGCTTAGTTTTGAGTAATTTCCCGTTCTCTTTAAGCCACTTAAAAAAAAAAAAGCCTACAAAAAAAAAGCAGGCTTTCAGGTTTCTAGCAACCTCACTGACTATCTAAAGATAAACAGGGTTTGAAAAGCTGGTTTGCTTTCTGAAGCCACATTCGTTCTGTGAGGCTCATTCTCACCTTGGATTCTACACACAGCTTTCCTGGGGACTGAGAAGGCTGCACCGAGATACTTTCCTAATAGAATTAACCAGTCAGGAACTGTGATTTATGGTAAGAACCAGTGGATTACAGCCCAAAAGGCGCCTCTCCACAGCTGGCACTCAGCTCCTACTGAATCTGGTACTTCATCACAGTTGACATTTCATGCCTCCTCTGTCCTCATTCACCTCCCACACGAGGGGGAACTGGAACATTATCTTCCTTCCTTATGGATGAAGGTCAAACTGTAACTCCAGCCGCAGCTCCTGCTGACGGGCTGTTCTGACTAATGATGACTAATGTTTTACGGAGGAGCATGGAGAACCTGCCGAGGCTACCTCTTTAATGAGATCAGGGTTCACTTCTAAGTCCTTATTTTCTCACTTTACCCTTGTTCCCTTGGGGTCTCCTTCACTCTCATGGCTTTAGTTTCTGTCTGCATGAGAATTTGTAGTGTTGTCTTTCTAATTTTGACCTTTACTATTTATACTCCTCAGCCCGGGGTGGCCCTTACTTCTCGCTCAATCATTTACCCACTCGTTCATCTACTTATTCACCATGAAACAAATAGCTATGGAATAACCACTGCAACCCCAGCATTATCTCTCTGGACAGCTTACTTGCTAAAACAAAGGTAATACTTGATTTTGCTGAATCTGCTACACCTGCTTCCTCTGTCCTCACCCCCTTTTCTCTCCTCTCAATGACACATGCCCCCAGACAGAGCTTATTTATCCCCAGGCTTCTCCTATTGTGTAAGATTTCTAAATGTGTTTCTAAACCAGCCCATCCTTCCCCTGAGGTCTAGCCCAAGTGTCCATCAGTATCTACACTGACAGGAGTTCAACAGCGTTCATGTCTAATAATAAACGTAGTCTCTTTCCCCTAAAACCTGCTCCACCTTCAATAGTCCATTGAATCTATAAATGGCACTAGGAACCACCAAGTCCTCTAAGCTGAAAATTTGGGACTCAACCTAAAATTTTCCCCTTCACCCCCTCCAAATTCCATCAGCCCTATAGGTTCTATTGCCTTGATATCTCTGGGACTGATGTCTCCTTTCCATCCTCCCTCCTCCTATTGGATTCACAACCTCAGCACTTATTGCTTACACTACTGTAAATGACCTCTAACTGTTCACCTTCCCTCTATTCTTTGCCCTCTCTAATCATTCTTCATTGATGCTAGAGAAATCTTTTCAAGGCATAAGTCTGAACACATCACTTCTCTTTTCATCTATACTGGTGTCCCGTTTGCTGCAGAATGAAGTCCAAACTCCTTCCCATAGAAGCTGCTTGATGATGTGGCCGCCTGCATCTCCAGCCCTGCTGTTTATGAGATCCCACCTCACAACCCTCTCTCTGTCTATGTCCACTCCATTCACAGCTCTCAGAATACCTGGGATGTTAGACAACTCAATGCCCCGTCTTGCCAATTTCTACCAGGAATTCCTTTCCCATCTGTCTGCCCGACAACAAATTACTTTCTTGAAGTCTTAGCCCAAGTACCACCTCCTCTGTGAAATGATTGCACAACTCTTTCTCTTTGTAGAACTGACAAGTCTTGTCTCTTTGTCCCTCCTGGCTGTACCCCTATCGTAGTACATAGAATAAATAAGGACTCTTTTTTTTAAAAAAATTAAAGATTCTAAACTTATTTTTTTTTGTAAAAGCATTTCAAGAATACCCAATTAAGATCTTATCCCAGTCCTACCCAAGACATCCAAGAAGCAAACACTTTTATATTGGGGACAAGAACATAAAACAAGAAAGACCACATAAAGCTGTGATTTGACTGAGAAAAAGAAAGAATGTTTAGGTCTTCTTCAGGTCTATAGAGAGGGTTCGATAAGAGCAGAGTACTGCATCTCCGGTCTGTACTGATTAGAATATAAGTCTCTTGAGGGCAGGGGTCATATTCTGTCTTTGCATTCGCAGTACCTACCAAAGTGGCAGATATTTAATGGATACTTTAAAGCATTTAGTGAATGCTTACTAAATAAATAAATAACAGGAATATTTATTATGACAGATAATTCTATAGTTTGGTATTTGTCTTTTAAAAAATATTTTTAATAATTATTATGGCTAATGTACTGAATTTATCTTCAATGGAAAATAAGAACAAGGAAAACCAGCTTATATTTCAGCATGAGGCATACAGTAGCTTAAGTAATTTGACTATGAGACTATAAAAGAATAGAGTTGCAGAATTTTAGAACTAGAATGGACTGAGGCAAACCCTTTCATTTTACAGATGTATCATGAGGTCACAGAACTAATTAATACCAGACTTGGAATAAGATATTTTTGATGCATTTATTGCCCACATTAGTGAAATAACCTTTATTGAGCTTCAGTTGTGTGTCAGGCACTGTCGGGGGCATATATAGATATTTTACTCATGATCTCAATAGATTGTTGCAGCTGCCAAGGTTATAACTCATATTGTGTATTTGGTCCACCCACCTCTTTAGTGCCACCACATATGTGTTGAACATGCACATCTCTTTCTTGGGTCACTGTGACAGGTTACCATGTTGCTTCTCTGATCTTGAACATCTTCTGAATTGTGTCACAAGCCTTCCTTGGTTCTTGACCTTGACTATATCAACTCTCCTCAAAATTGTCCTCTGCCCCATCAATGGCTCTATCAGATAAAAATTTCCAGGACAGGCTAACAGTCACCTATTTCTTCTTGCTAGTCGGTTCTTCTAGCCTCTTTCATGACTTTCACATCAGATCGACAGCTGCCTTCTGGACTGATCCTTAGCCCTACTCTGCCCATTACCCAATTTCCTCATTTCCTCAGGAAACATCATTATAACCCAGACACCTTTTTCTCATTCTTCCAAATCCACCAAAGGGTTTATTGTCTCAAAATTACTTAGACTGTGAGGTCTCACAAGTGTTGAATGAAAAAACTCCACTAAATTCATTGTTTAGAGTAAAAAGATAGTTACTTAGCAAGATGTTGTAGGAAGCTGAGTGTGGCCAAAATGTGGAAGATAGAATATGATTACAAATAATTTAAATGACAGTTGATATAAATTTAATTAAGTAATAAGAAATGCAAAGCATAGCTCTTTCAAAACGCCCTGGATATTCAGGAGAGGAGAGAGGTTCCTGCTGGGTATTCGCATGTTGGTATGCACCCCCTGTGTCCTCTTATACAAGTCAGTTTGTCTGAAATGTGCCCAAATCCTGAATGGTTCAATTCAAACACACCATGTGTTTTATGAAATGGCAAATAATCACTGTTGATTTCTTTTTCTCTTAGCAGCTGTTTCAACTCATATATGCAATCTATCAGTAAGTTTCCCAGCTTGCCAGCTCCACTATCTCTATAGAGAGAAATAACACAAAATAGGGAAAAGCAGAAAACTACGATCACATTTCCTGTATTCTTACTCTATGCTAGACAATGTGCTAAGCATTTCACATTTTGCCATTTAATCTTCACAGCAACAATGAAGTAATAGAAGATTCAGAGAGATGAAAAATAACACTCGAAGTCCCATAGTTTACTGATTGGCAGAGCTAGTATTTTAAACCTAGTTCTCAATCCAATACTCTTAATCAGTTTGTTTATTGTCTACAAACACAATATGGTCGAAAAAGGCCAATATGATACCACATCTCTTTTCGATTGTTGAAAAAACAACAACTAATAGTAGTTTTATGCAGAGTCCAACTTTTGCAATTTCATACTTCCTAATACATGAGGCTTCTTTTGTTGTAAGACACTTATGAGCCAGCATATGATGAGGAAGAAAGGAGAATCTCATTGGATGAGGTATATTGATACCCAAAGCATGGATGTTCCTTAAACCATAGGCGATCTGAATAGTTTACACTGATTGAAAAGAGCTTATGATAAAAAGCAAAAATCAAACCCAACCCAACTCAAAAAGCCTACCGAAGAGATAATCAGAAGAAAAAACCTACTAACACATGATCATGGGGAGACACCTGGAACAATAGAAATGTCTATATTTCTGTGGATCATAAATATCCTCATTACTGCCTGATGGTCAAGGAGGTAAAGTAGATGGACTGCTCCTTTCCTGTCTGCTGCACAGCTGTCTCTGAGTGTGCAGGTTCCACAGCTAAGGGCTTTCCTCTTTTAGGACTTGTGAGTGTTAAGCCTATATATTTTTCCCACTACCTTATACTTCCTTTAGGAAGAGCAAGAAAACATGTATGTTTTCTCATTGTGCCCTGGACTATTTGTTCTTTCACCTTTGGCAAAATGCTCTCTACATTCAAGAGTCTTTTGCACTAAAAAAAAAAAAAAAAGTGTGTGCGGGGTCTCACACATGATTGACTTAGTAGTCTGGAGAAACATTCAGAAGTGTGTTTTATTTTAAGAGTCTGCTTTGAGATTTCTGGAGACAAAAATTGTTTTCTGAAAATACTTATAAAGAGGGAAGTCATAAGTGGTGGTACCACAACCTAATTTTGAGGAAAGGATAATTTTCAGAAGTTCTGAAACTTTAAAGAAATGTTAACAAAGGACTTAAGGATATGCTATCAAATAGCTTAAAAACATATTAACCAATAATTTAAAAACTATTAAAATATTAACCATTGTGCTAAATAATCAAAGTTCACCATTAAAATGTTGATATGGACCCAATGAGATAATTTGCTTCACCAAAACTATTTAGTGTTAATGCCACAAATCTCTCTTTTATATAATTTATGGCCAGTACTTTATACTGGTCTTCCTTTTTTTTTGCATGATGATGAGAATAGAAAAATTTATGGCATAAAAGCCAGCAGGAACCTAGTCCTAAACTTGTGCATTTTTTGAATCTATAACTGGAAAGGGACCAGATGAGTTAAAATACCACAGTTATATTCATTATCATTATTAAGTCTATTCTTATCAGAGCCACTGCTTTTTCCAGCCACTTAGGACACTATTTTAAAACAAAATTGCTCCCACATCTTTTAACCTTGCAAAGAGTCAGAACAATTGACTTGCAGAAGCAATTGCTCTCACGTACATTTAATAGCCTTTGGATTAAAATCAGGTAAAGCCCCAGATTCTCATTCTCGGCTACTGCAGAGTACATAGATTTCACTGCAAAAAGGAAAGTTTGTTCAGTTGGTATCTGTATGGTTTTGGATTGATCTGCTTCATCTGGGGCTTGGAGTATAGGAACAGGGAACAGTGTAGTTTATGCAGGAGCAAAAGAAATTACTACTCTTTCTTTAGAATAGTTAAAAGGAGAATTTTTACCTATAGATGACTTCTGAGGTGAGTTATTAATGTTGTGTGGGCCAGAAAGAAAGCTCTCCATTCATTATTCTTCATAATCATTTACATTTTACAGAGTGAGTCATAAATTCTCTTTTTTGGCTTTTTTTTTTCCATGAAACATATTTTTAGGGAGAAAGCGTATCAGTAAATAACATACACAGTCTTCCTATTTTATCTTATTTCAAGAGTGTCAGTTCCAAAGAGAAAAAGCATCATGGTGAGTGAGAGTTTCTGGAAATTTACTACCTTTCTTTCTTCTCGTCGCTCAGGTTCAAGCCACTACAGCTGCCATTCATGGCCCACATGTTGTCCGGACTGCAGTCTGTCACCCCTGGCTGGGTAATGGGCCCTGTAGGTCTGACTCCTCCCCTCCTTTTCTTGGCCCACTTCCAATGTACTCAGAACCGGCTCAGCTGGCCCAGGCCCAGCTGATACAGCAAGTTACCTGCCAGCTTGCATCTCTGAGCACTGCTTCCCTGGAGTCCCTTTTTGGGATATCTCACTACTACTCTAATACCCAAAGCTGACTACTCACCCAGAAACCAGTCGTCAGGCCATGGTAGCCTTTCAGCTTGAATTCTTCCTTTTTTATTTTCTGAGATTTCAAGTTTTTATTTACCTACACTAGCTGGCTGGCCTGTCAGTCCATTGCTAGGAACACTATGCCTCTATATGTTATCATCAATAGAATCAACATAGTTGGCCATCTGGTGAAGGCCAATTTGCCCACTCAATTTTCTTAACATTTATAAAAACCATACTGATTAAAAATACTGTTTGAGCACTTACTATGTGTCTGATTCAAATGTTTATCTTGCTGCACCTCAGAGTTTTAGAGGTAAAGGTATTGATTCCTAAAGCGAAATAGCCTCAGCATTGGTTGGGGTAACACTGATTCAACCAATGTCACCCCAAGAAATTCAATGAAAAAATAAAAAATAATAAATTGGGAAAAAAATCAAATTCATATTAAATGAAAGCTGCCCATAGAGAAGCCAATTTCTTCCTGTACATCCCGATCTATGAAGCATTCTGGGAGAGGGTTCATTTCACTTCTCTCCATGTGATTAAAATATTGCTAGGTAAATTACAATTCTTTCAGCCTTTCAAGTGCCCAATGCAGACCTTGGTTTCTGTAGCTCTTTGCATTTGTTGTTATAATGCACACTCCAAGGAGCCCTATTTACATGATAAGTAGTCTAAGACAAGATAGTGCTTCTTAAATTATCTTTGCAAAAAACAGTTTTTTTTTAAAAAAACCTCTAATCCATCAAGAGCCAACACATTTGAGAAAAATATTAGAAAATAAAAATACATACCCCATTTAAATAATTATTTGATTCGACAGAAATAAAATCATGTGAGTTAGTTTGCTATAATAATTTTGAGTGCTTATTCTCAATTTATTATGTCTGTTTTTGAGCACTGGTGACAACAATTTTTGGGTGATAGTGGTCCATGGACCACCCACAGGTCAAGAACATGGATTCATTGTGAATGGTGCCCCCTAGCATTGCCAGGGGCTGAGTTTCTATCTGATCACCAGGCATTTTGACCATTTTGTAAGAGAATCACTGGAAGAAGTATAGACATATATATTAAAATGAAGGGGGCAGCAAGAACTTACAGAGACTTTGTTATGATAGGCAAATTAATTGGTTATAGACAAAATACAAGGCATCGTTGTCCTTATTTAACCTTGATACCTGAGCCTTATACCACCTTGGAGTTGGGACTTCACATCCACGCTTATTAGTGATCTGATGTCATTGGCGGCAAATGAGACCTTTTCCCTAACTCAGATTTTCTGGCCCAAGTCCAATTTGGGTAATTGCCTCTGACTAGATGAATGCTTCCTACCGCTGAAATTATACTTCCCCTCTTAAAATACTGTGTAATAACACAGCCTGCCTTTGAATGGCTGTCATTATAAATGTTAGAGGTAACGACATTTTTCTGCAAGATAAAAGAATTTTTTAAAAAGCTTGTGTGTGTGTGTATGAGTCTGTGTGTGTATTCCTGGGTGAGGTTTATGAACATACGAATAGCTTCTTAAGGAAAAAAACAACAAGTGTTAGCTAAAAGTATCAGGATGATACTTTTGTCAGAACAGAAATTTCACTGAATATTTACACAAGAAGGCTGTGGGACCACAGAACTGAGTCTTCTGTAAAGAAGATGCAAATGCTAATAATTGCAAGGCCTGGTAAGGCATGATGAAATGCATGGGTTTCAAAGTCAGACTTTGGTTTGATTACAGAGGGTCTGTGGGACAGCTTTATTAAAAAGAGAGACTTAAATGGTCTTTAGAGATGTTTAGGGCAGAAGTCTTTTGAAGACTTCCACCTCTCTGCACAATTTTGGTATTCCTATTCTTTTTCTTACACATTTGGTGTAAAAAGGGCTGTAAAAGTATAACTCTTTGAATATTCATTTAAAAATAAAAATAGACTTCTGAGCTCCTTTTTATCCCTTTTTCTGAATCTAATCCTACATTGTTGCCAGAGTTATTTTCCTAAAACATGTGCATCATGTAATTCCCTATGAAGCATCTACATTTGTTCCTTATTTCCCATTCGAGCAAGTCTTGCCCCTCCTGCTGGGCATGGAAGGCCCTACAGAATCTGTCTCTATTTCACTGACTCCACATTAGCTTTGATTACTTCTCAGCATGAAATTTCATTGTGATACCATTGTAATTAGATAGTTATTAATAATAGACAAGGAGCAAAGGGGGAAGCCAGACATGATAGGCATGTTATCTGGGCACCTTCACCAGAAAGATGCAACCTTGCACTCCCCAGGGAAACACCAGCCTATTCCCTGCAGATCACCGGGGGAAGGGGTCCAACAAAGTGGAGATAGAGGCATGCCTAGTGAAGTTGGGGTCACATAGGGAAGGCACTTGATTGTCATTCAAACCTAGGGACAGAGATGATTGGCCAGGATGGGAGGGGACAATGCAGGCCTGCAAATATTTGGGAATACATAATCCCCTAAACCAAGGAATTTGCTCTCTTATTACTCTTGTGCTCCTGGCTGGCTCTGTACTAATGGGCTGCAGCTGGGAACACAAACCAAGTGAGCCTGATGCTGGATTGGACTATGCCCTATCATGGAACGGAAATTCTGGACACTGGCTCTGATTTTAGCCCCACTAAAGGCAAGTGGGACTTCTTCCTTGGCAGGACTGAGGGAAAGAAAACCTTGGAAGCTCAGGGATTTGATTCCACAGAAATAACGCTTTCTACAATATCGCATCCTCCCATTAAGTCTCAGAAAATTCTTTTGCTTGAGCACAAGAAATCCACCCCCACCAGCAACCAGGGGACACGAGGACCTTTCCCCTTTCTTAACAATTGGAGATGGGTTGGTCTCCAAAGAATTTTTCTGACTGGCTCTGGGCCTTCTCATTGAGAGGAAGGAGGGGATGGGAGAGAGAGACAGAAACATCGATGTGAGAAAAACACGTTGATTGGTTTGCCTCCTGCAGGCACCCCTACTGGGACTGGGGAACCTGCAACTGAGGTACATGCCCTTGACTGGGAATGTGAACCCCTCAGTCCACAGGCTGATGCTCTAACCAGTGAGCAAACTGGCTAAGGCTCACACAGGTGCTTTTAAACATGTTTAAGAAGCACCGTCAGTTATTATGAATACCTAGATCAGAGGCTGGTCAACCTTGTTGGTAAAGGGCAAGATAGTAAATATTTTAGGCTTTGCAGGCGGTGTGGTCTCTGTTGCAAGGACTCAGCTCTGCTGCTGTAGCAGGAAAGCAGCCCAGACAGTACATAAATGACTGAGTGACTGTGTTCCCAAAAAAATCTTACAGACATTGAAATTTGAATTTCATATAATTTCCACTTATCAAAATAGTATTCTTCTTTTGACATTTCTAAACATTTAAACATGCAGAAATTGGATAAGTAACCTATTGTGGTAACTACTTTGCCATATACACGTGTATAAAACCACAGTGTATACCTTAAACTTACACAATGCTATATGTCAATTATATTTCAATAAAGCTGAAAACGTTTAAAAGCTATTCTTAGCTCACGAGGCATACAAAAGCAGACGAGGGACTGAATCTGGCTGGTGGGTCATAGTTTGCTGACCGCTGACCTAGGTCATTGTTCCTAAAAGTGTGCTCCCTAGACCACCTGCATCGGAATCAGCGAGAGTCGGGAGTTTATAGAAAATATAAATGCGGAATCCAGGGAAGCAGAATTTCTGAGCACATTAAGGACTCCATCAGACAGCTGTGAATCACCACCTCCAGACAGGGGCAATGCCAGAGCTGGCTCCTCAGGAATCTATTTTATAGGACTCACAACCCCAAGGGGCAACACCAACAAGAGGGACTCCATGCTTTTAATCAGTGTTTTAGAATCTTTCAGATGCAGGAAATTTAAAACCTGGGAACTCTGAGTGTTTGCATTTAAAATCTATGTTTTTCAGAATATCAGTACTAGTTGATGTCGCAAGTCTTTATTTAACTTAAGCTCAGTAAAAAATAGAAATGTATTCATGGAGAAGGAAAGAAGCTTACATTCCTTATGAAATATATTGTGTATGATACTAAAATGTAAAAAGAAACAATCATTATATTTTTCCCTTAAATGAAAGCCTCTAGCTGAGGCCTTTGTTATCCATGGCTAATTCAGGAGAAAAGATTTATTTCATGATGAGCCAACATTTCTGAAGGGCAGATATAATGTATTTCTCAAGACTCTGAACATCCTCATTAACCTAATACACTGGGTTATATAAGAGCATTTTCTAGGAATAAGGGTCATATGGAAGGCTGTGCCCACAGGGCACTTGAACCAATGCGTATCAATTGAGGCTGGAAAATGACCCACTTGAGTAGAATAGGTTCGGTAGTTTCTGATCCACAGACCATCATGACCTGCACTTTGCAAATTATTCGCAAGCACTAAGGAAAGTGTGCCAGGGGAGCAAATGGCTCAATTCTAACATGCAACATGAGCCAAAATTATTTTTAAAAAAATATATATTTTATTGATTTTTTTACAGAGAGGAAGGGAGAGGGATAGAGTTAGAAACATCGATGAGCGAGAAACATCGATCAGCTGCCTCCTGCACATCCCCCACTGGGGTTGTGCCCACAACCAAGGTACATGTCCTTGACTGGAATCGAACCTGGGACCCTTCAGTCCACAGGCTGATGCTCTATCCACTGAGCCAAACCAGCTAGGGCAGAGCCAAAATTCATTAAGTGCCTCTTTTGTATCAGGCACTATGATAAGTACATTATGTCGGTTTAATCCTTACAAAAAACATAGGAGTAGCTACATCTTACAGATGAGGAAACTGAGTTTTGGAGATCTCAAGGAACATGTCCAAGACCACACAGGTCAAGTCAGGACTCAGATTGAGCTCATGGACTGTGCTCCTAACACTGTCCGAGATTACCTCCCTACACCATCACATTGAAAATCAACCAGGCTTTGGCGGGTTTTCTTTCACTCCAGCTGGGGAAGAAACCAGGCACTGGGCTGTGTGTAGACTCTGGACAAATGTGCTAGCTCTCGCATCAAAGAGGCCAGCGCTCTGGTGTAGCATTGTGCTAGTTCACCCCTATTGACCTTTTAGGACACTGAGCCTGCTACGGTCAGCTCTGGATCACCCTTGCCAAGGAGGGAGATGATGGTTTTCCTTTTATGGTAATGTTTATTTGGGAACCAGTAAGCCAGGTTCCTAATGGAAAGGGACAATGACCGAGCAAGCTCCTTAGGAATAAACAAACCTATCTTACAAGACCTCCACTCAAAGGGGGAGACATCAACTGGGGCCCCTGCAGACTTCATTAGAGGTGGAGCTAGATTCTGGCAGAAGTGGACAAGGATGCCAGGTGAAATTTGAGATTTCAGACACTAATTCATAGGAGACCCACCCATTCTGGGCCAAGGAATCCAATACCTAGTGAACAAGAATCCGGGATCCACAGAACAACCATTATTTGAACATGGTTGTGTTTAATGTGTCTAAAAACTGCTAGCAGAATGCATATATTAGAATTAACACATTATTTTTTTCTCTCCTTATTAATTTTTCAAGTTAGAGAATGTCTTCAAGCATGGCTCAGGGGAATAACACTGGGACTAATTAGGCCAAATGCTGTGCTCATCTCCTTATGCCTGAGGGAGGGCAGATAAGTTCTCCCTAACTCTTGAGAACAGTGTTTTGAGTTAAAGTGTTTCCACACATTTTGGAGTTAGAGTACAATGCTACGTTTATGATATAACAACGACAATTTGAGTCTAACTTTGTGTATTATATAGAGCCATTTTTATAGCTTAATGAAATATTTTTAAAGGGCAGGCGTGGTAAGAACAATTTATGACCACTTCCTTTGGGAACAAGACTCTAGTTCTCTATTAAAAATAATGTTTAGGCCTTTTATAAGAAGTGGATATACATTTTTACAAAGTTTCTTTTGCTAGTACTTTTGAGCAAATATGCAATTTATAAACAACTTTTACATTACAAATGTGGAACTGAAGTTCACATTTTCCATCTGTCACTCTGATGGTTACTTTAAATATATATATATATATATATATATATATATATATATATACACACACACACACATACATACATACATATATATATATATATATACACACACACACATACATACATATATATATAATTTCATTGATTTCAGAGAGGAAGGGAGAGGGAGAAAGAGATAGAAACATCAATGATGAGAAAGAATTATTGATCAGCTGCCTCTTGCATGCCCCCTACTAAGGTCAAGCCCACAACCTGGGCATGTGCCCTGACCAGGAATTGAACTCTGACCTCCTGGTTCATAGGTCAATGTGCAACCACTGAGCACGCTGGCCAGGCTCTGATGGCTTTTTTTAATACATAATTTTCCAAAGTTCTGAAGGAAAAAATTTAAAATCTAGGTTCTCAAGCAAAAAATATAAAAAAGGGTTTCCTTATTCTCTGAGAGTTTCAGGGGCAGCGTGGGTAATTCATTCTTCTGAGGTTAAAAGAAAAAAGGAGGAACAATTGGGAGACTCCTGATCCCTTCTCTGGGATCAGGAACTCAGATTCTGGGCACCTTTTGGTTTCTGTGAAAACCATAGAAGCAAGACTTTCCCTATAGGTGTCTGGCTGGCTCCGAAGTTGACTTGCTCACTGTTTCCTTCTGTGCCTCCCTCAGGCAGTTTTTCAGTGTGTTAAGACACAGGCCTCAAAAGGGTCATTAATTGATTTTCATAAATTCCTGCAGTTTAGAGCCCTTTGCTGAAGTGACCTTTCTTAGGCACCTTAGGGGAGGTCTTTATTAATTTGGTATAAATCTCTTTTTATTAAATTAGGAGATTCTGTCACTAGAGCAGGATCAACCATTCCATAGACCAAACTGCCTGTTTGAATAGGCAAGCTTTCATTTGAATATGGATTACATGGGGGATGTTGTTGAAATGCAAATTATGATTCAGCAGGGTTGAGGTGGGATGCAAAATTACCAGATCCTCCACCACACCTTGAGGGGCCAGGTGCTGCTGTCAGGCAGCAAGCTTTGCCAGGAGCAGAAAGGAAAGACATCAGGGCAAGGAGTGCAGAGCTGACCTCTGGTTATGGGAGTCACAGTATTTTTCAATGATAACACAACTACTTGGAATTTTTGGATGGAACTCTTTTGGACATTGTGCCTGTCCCTCAAAGCAGGAAGTTTTGGCATATCTGGCCCCTGAGCACTATATGCCAGTTAAGAACCCAGTTGTTATGACAACTGATGAAGGAAAGCAGCCTTAATAACAAACAGAAATTCAAGTCACGTACTCTTGAAGTTAAATAACAACTAAGAACAGATTCCTAATGTTTTATTCCACCAGACAAGCACTGTGACATTTTATGTATCCATAAAGATTTCCTGGACAAATAGGATGACTTGTTCCACTCTATATTACTGGCACTCTCTTCAAATAGCCTTCCGCAAGTTTGCTAATTTATAACAACAAAGTCCTCCTTCCCTCTCCTCCCCTGAAAAAATCAACATGTTTCCTTTCTTCAATCTTTTCCCCTTTGTTGAACACAGACCAATTTTCTGAAGGTCCTTAGGCTGAGGAAAGCCTGTAATTTGGCTTATGTTGAGAGCCACTGTGTGGTAGAATGCCAGCTATCCTATATAATAAAGAGGTAATATGCAAATTTACCATCACTCCATCATGCCATCACAAGATGGCTGAGCCCACAGCAGAGGCGGGGTTCCCGTAATGAGCCGTAACAAGCTATCAGCAGGGACCTGAGACTGTGTGGCGCAGGGCCGGGGCAGGGGACCTGAGGCTGTGCCCCCCACCAGGTGGGGCTTGATGGGGGACCTCAGGTTGCACCCCCTGTCCTGGCACTGGGCTGGGGGACCTGAGGCTGTGCCCCTGGCCCAGCAGGACTTGACAGGGGACCTCAGGCCATGCCCCCCCTGCCGGGCTGGGGGACCTGAGGGCACGCCCCCCCTCCCCCACCCCAGAGCCAGGCTTGGGGACCTAAGGCTGCACCCCCCGCTTTGGCACTGAGCCAGGGGACCTGAGGCTGTGCCCCCCACCTGGCACTGAGCTGGAGAACTTGAGGCTGAGCCCCCCCTGCCCAGTGGGGCTTGACAGGGGACCTGCGGCTGCACCCCCTGCCCAGCACTGGGCTGGGGAATCTGAGGCTGCATCCCCCTACCCAGTGGGGATTGATGGGGGTGGGGACAGCCGGGTCTGGATCTCTCCCAATGGGGGTGGGGCTGGCTGGGTCTGGGTCTCGTGCGATTTCAAAGTGCATGCAGGTGGGCAGGGAGTTGACTCTGGGTTCCATGGTGTGCCTCAGACTCTGACAAGAGGAAGATTTTCATATACATTTTACTAATTTTCTTTCATCTCTGACAATTCCATTATAGAGAAAGGGCTAATAGCAATATTACAATATTTCCTCTAATTAATTCCCTTTTAATGTGCACGAATTTTGTGCACCAGGCCACTAGTTGACTAATAAGCACTCGCCTCCTTTGAGCCTGCAATGCAGTTGTTATGAATAAAACTTTAAAAGTTTTATTTCAAACTCTGATCTTGAGGTCTTTGTAAAATAGTATAACCTGAAAATTATTAATACCCTTTGGAGTAGGGGAGGATGAGACAGACTTCAGTCAGGGACCATTGCTGGGAGATGTTCCACAAGAGAAAATCCACATAGAAGAGAAAAGGGGAAAAATAATATATTTTTGAGGTATATTGTTGAAAGTACATAGCTTTAAACAAAATTGGCAAGCAGACTCGTGAATTCAATAGGCTTTTTTGACAAGAGGAAATGGGTAAACACTCCATGCTAAACACTAAGAGATATAGATGTAGAAGCAATGTAATCTTGCTTGTATATTCTGTTAAAAGGGTGATCCTTAGCTTATGGATGAATAGAAGTTAAAAGCAAAGTGTCATTGTGTTGCTGGATTTGTATTCATTTTCAGAACTGTATTATAATTGGGCGAATAGCATAGTTTTATTACATAAGAACAGAAAACTAAATTTATTCATTTTTCAAAATATACGTGACCAATGCTGTTTGGAGCAATACATTGTCTTCTAAACTAGACAAGAACATTGTTGCATACACTCTTAACAATCAGAGATCATTTGGTCCATTTAAAGTTTATTAAAAGGCCGGGCATCTTCAGTATTCCCTTGATAAATCCTGAAGGGGGAAAATAGAAACACTAATGCTATCACTTAGAAAAGCTTGGCCTGAAGAAATGACAAGAGTTTTTATAGAGCTTCCTGGGAAAATGTGGTGTGTTGGGAGATCTTAACTGGAAGAAGTAACATCTGACCTGAATTCTCAAGGGGAAACAAGAGTTTGCCAAAAAATATGGAAGAGAGGAATTTTTTTACATAGGAAGAAATAATTTGCTATGACAATGAGGTACAAAACAAGTTATGTGTTGCTAGGAGAGTATATTAGTAGGTTCCATGAAGGCAGCGATTTTTAATTTGTTTTGTTCACTGTTGTATCATATAACTTCATATGGTGTCTGAAACACGGTAGATGCTCAATGAATATTTGTGGAGTGAAGAATGTGAGATAAAGAGCTGGTCTTGATTCTCTAGAGGCCACGGAGAAGCACAGAGGTTTTAAGAAGGGAAATAAAACCTTAAAAATGGACAAGACTAAGTGGGTGGCCATGGTAGTGGTGGTGAGGCTATAGAGTTATAACCAGGTTACAATCTGGTAAATCTCAATGTTTATGGAATGGACAAAGGAATATAATTCATTAAAGGAGTCTGAGGAGAAACAGAGAACTGGAAGACTACAGGAGACTGGTGTCCTAGAAGCCCAGGGAGGAGAGATTCTGGAAGAAATGAGAAGCATTCATTTGACAAATAGGAAGCTATTTTAACATCAGAGAGATCTTTCTCAGAAACTAGAGAGCAGTGGGTTGAGAGATGCAAGGCAGGCAAGCAAGCACAGATGTTAAGTAAATCCTATTCCTCAAGAGTAATAGTCTTAAGTGATTTAAGGAATAGGTGGGATTTATGTAGGGACATATATGATATTTCAAGAACGTTGTCTGAGAATGAAAGAAAAGAGAAAGAGCCATGGCTGGAGGGTAATGCAGAACAAAGGAAAGATTCTTAAAGTATAAGATAAATTCCAGCAGGTTTATAGGCTAAGGGTAAGGTGCCTAAAGAAAAAGAAGTTGTAATAGTTCCCATGATAAAGAGGATTTTAGTGAAGCCGTTCTCTGAGTGGGCAGGGGTGGCTTCCTTCCAGAGCAAGGCGAAGCTGATGTCTTTGAATAGAGTACCTACAAGTTTTCCTTTGAATACAGAGGGAAAGAAGAAAGGATGAGTCTCGATACAAGCTTATTTCTGAGGCATGAGGGAGAGGAACTTATCCATAAGCACTAGGGATAATAGATATTGGATTAGCTTCAGCTAAATGTGGATTTAATGAATGCATTTTTAAAATTAATTAAAAAAAATATATTTTAAATATATTTTATTGATTTTTTACAGAGAGGAAGGGAGAGAGTTAGAGAGTTAGAAACATCGATGAGAGAGAAACATCGATCAGCTGCCTCCTGCACATCTCCCACTGGGGATGTGCCCACAACCCAGGTACATGCCCTTGACCGGAATCGAACCCGGGACCCTTCAGTCCGCAGGCCGATGCTCTATCCACTGAGCCAAACCGGTTAGGGCTAATGAATGCATTTTTATGGTTATTTTTATCTACTAGAGGTCTGATGCACAAAATTTGTGCAAGAGTAGGCTTTCCTTCCCCCGGCTGCCAGCACCGGCTTCCCTCTGGCACCCAGGACCCGGGCTTCCCTCTGACACCAGAGACCCGGGCTTCCCTCCGGCCACTGGCAGACACCCGAGACTTGGGCTTCCCTCACAGCCCCAGCTTCATCTGGAAGGATTCGGGTCTAAAGAACATATTATGCTTTTATTATTATAGATTTGATAACATTTTTTATTTTCTTTACATAGGATTGGGGATTTCTAAGGCAACTGACAAGGTATTGTATGTAGGATTTAGCAGGCTCCCAAACTCACATTCAATTGCTGGCATATGTGGTTTGGGTTGTTTTTTAACATAAAAAAAATAAATAGCTAAAATGTAATATTCATCCCAAATTTATAACAATATAACTATATTGGACTCATCTATGCTTCCTCACTAAATTTTATTGCAAATTTAAGTGGAAGTGTCATTTTGGTGCAACTTTTTCCAATCTACCAGTAGAAGATGTTTTGCAACATAAAACTGTTTCTGAACTGAAATGCATTATATTGCTCATTAAAGCGGACTCTCCTGGAAATGTAAAACTGAATTATCTAACACACTACAAAATCCTCCACAAATGTACCACATATTGTGAAATAATGTTCATTAGGAGGAGAGGCAAGACAACACATTCTCTTTACATTTTAGGGCAAGTATCACAACTTAGATTAATATGGTACAATAACTGTAATTATTTTCATTGCACTTTTGGTAGAATTTATATTCATTAAAAGTGTATGGTTTTGTATGCTGCAATATGAAAAAATGAACATGACTTTAGAGTGTTTTATAGCAAGATAATGCTGTGGGTGATTTCATCCATTTATTCAGCAAACTAGAGGCCCGGTGCACAAAAATTTGTGCACTCGGGGGGGAAGGGGGGTCCCTCAGCCTGGCCTGTGCCCTCTCGTAGTCTGGGACCCCTCGGGAGATAACGACCTGCTGGCTTAGGCCTGCTCCTGGGTGGCAGAGGGCAGGCCCAATCCCTAGGTGCAGCCCCTGGTCGGGCTCAGAGCAGGGCTGATTGGGGAGTTGGGGCGCCACCCCCTGTCATGCACAGAGCAGGGCGGATTGGGAGGTTGTGATGCCACCCTCAGTCATGCTCAGGGTAGGGCTGATTGGGGGGTTGGGGCACTACCCCCTGTCACACTCAAGGCAGGGTCGATGGGGAGGTTGCGGCGCCACCCCCTGTGACGCACAGAGCAGGGGCCATCAGAGGGTTTGGGGCTCCGTACTCTGCAGGGTCAATCAGAGGGTTGGGGCACTGCCCCCTGTCACAGGCAGAGCAGGGCCCATCAGGGGGTTGGGCGCTGCCCCTTGTCATGCACAGAGCAGGGCCCATCAGGGGGTTGGGGAGCTCCCCCCTGTCATGCACAGAGTAGGGCCGATAGGGGAGTTAGGGCACCGCCCCCTGTCACACACAGAGCAGGGCGGATTAGGGGGTTGGGGCACCGCCCTCTATCACCCACAGAGCAGGGCCGATCAGGGGGTTGGGGCGCCGCCACTGTCACACTCAGGGTAGGGCTGATGGGGAGGTTATGGCTCTACCCTGTCACACACAGAGCAGGGCCTGTGTGTGTGTGTGTGGGGGGGGGGGGTGTTGGGGTGCCGCACCCTGTCACACACAGAGCCACAGGGCGATCAGGGGGTTTGGGCGCTGCTCCCTGTTACACTGATCCAGTGCCAGGAGGCCTCGAGATTCCACTGATCCTGGTGCTGGGAGGCATATTACCCTTTTACTATATAGGATAGAGGCCTGGGGGCCGGCTGGTTTGCCCTGGAGGGTGTCCTGGATCAGGGTGGGGGTCCCCACTGGGGTGCCTGGCCAGCCTGGATGAGGTGATGATGGCTGTTTGCAGCTGGTCACACACCCTTCAGGGTGGGGGTCCCCACTGGAGTGCCTGGCCAGCCTGGGTGAGGGGCTGAGGGCTGCTTTCAGGCTGGCGGTTGTTGACTGAAGCTACCAACTGCTCCTTTTTTTCTTTTTCTTTTTCTTTTATTCTGGGCCAGCTTAGCTCTGGCTCTAGCTCTGAGGCTTCCGCTGCTGAAAGCATTGTTTGCGTTCTATAGTCGAAACAATGTATAACTCCAGCTCTGAGATCCCGGCTGGCTGAAAGCTGTTTTCTGGGGTTTTGTTTAGCTTCTATATTTTTTAGAATGTTTCAAACTGCCACCTCAGAGGCCGGCAAGGCAGGCGGGGAACGTTGGAGTCTGCAGTCACTGGAGCAAGCAAGCCTCATGTTCGCTTCCAGCTGCCTGGCTGCCGGCCGCCATCTTGGCTGACAGTTAATATGCATAAGGATATGCTGATTAGCCAATGGGAAGGGTAGCGGTCGTAGGCTAATTACCATGTTTCTCTTTTATTAGTGTAGATAAGGGCACACGTGCAGGTGCTGTGATACAGAAGCTTCATGGCAAGGTTTTCCTTAGTTTACCATTTGGGGTTCTCTTGCACATCCCTGTAACTACACTCGCTCCACTTAACTTTCTGCTCCCGTGCATAAGCAACTAGCACTGTAGAGGCAGGCAACATTTTTGATATGACCAGCATAATTTCTTAAATATAATTTATTACACGATAGTGGCAGATAGTGAGGATTGTGACTTATTTTTGGCTACTTATGTTTTAACATTTATAGAACCAGGGGAATTTGAAACTTACTTGGTAAATATATCATACGTTGGTCATTTTTAGATTTGAGTTTATAACTGTTTTTTAAAGTCAATTAAAAGACACTAAGATTCTCTCCCACCACATAAAAATAATTTGCATGAGTTGATTGAACATATTTTATGCAACGTAAACTTGGTCATCTGCCTGTAGCTTCTAAATTGCTGGCTAGAAACATCATTACTTCTTTCTTTCTCTCTGACATTTCTTAATATCTCAAATTCTGCTACTGACAAATTTTGTTTGAGGTTAATAAACTTTTGGGCTGCGAGTTCAAGAAAATTACCACTGTAGATTAGGAGGGGGCAAGAAATATATTTATGGACCCCCTTTCTCCTGGGGCTTCCAACTAATGAATGCGCAATTACAAAGAAATAAGCCCATAATTCAGAAACATTAAGAACCGTAAAGGTTTTGAGATGATATGAACATTACAGATTATTTTTAATTTAGAAATGGGGAGCTGGTGGCCAGAGGACTTAAGTGACATGCTCAAAACAGCCATGTGAATTAGAGCAGTGATATACCAGAAACCTGGTGTGCTGATTCTAGTAAGGGAGTTTTTTGTCAAAGCCTCTATGTTTTTTCCTAAGTGAAGACACTATTGTCTGGCAGGTTTCACAGCCATACAACAAGCACATTTAGTAGATTAATTTACAGGATTAGGCTGTTATTACCCATTAGATTAAAAGTAAGCTCCATTAGAACAAGGACATATTTTGTTCACTGATGTCCCCATATTAGAATGGCACCTGGCACCTTTGTGGAATGAACAAGAAGGAAGAAGCAACTTAGGCAAATATTCGGTTCATGACCAAACAGAAAGGAAGGATGCTAAGGTTTGAGAGCCCTGACAGAAGAAAATCAGTAGAAACATCATTATGTCCATGTTTGTACACTCAGTTGTATTCTTTGTCTCACACGTACATCTTTCTGATTCTTTTGTTTGACTTCCCCTCCTTTCCCAATGTCTTCCACACAATAACATAATTTAACGAGCACGCATGCCAAGCTCTGAGGAAAGATGGTAAATAAAATACAGTCCTTGCTTTTGAGGGAAATTAGCTAGTATTTAAAAACCAGTAGTTTCTTTGAATTGGCACTTCTGTTTATCTCCATTAGAGCAATTATTTATATTTATACTGGTGACTATGGGAATGTCAATGATATCATGTCGCTTCTTTGCACATAAGGTGTCCTCAATTAGTAAGTGGGGTAAATACAAGGTTAATAGCAAATAGACAATTAACAGCTAAATCTTATTACATGTATATTGGATTTACCATCTATAATCACTGTTTCTGTCCATTCTTCCATTTATACTTAGAAATGGCCAAGAGATATATTTTTAAATAAAGCAATTGCTATATTAACCTGACTATTTAATTGATGTGTGGGGGATGGGGCGAAGTGGGAGTATTCTTTGGATTAAAGAGAAGATTCATTTTAAAATTTTTAATTTTTATGCTACTTGAACTTTATGATAAAGAGTTGAAAAAAATCACTTGTCTCTAGGGGACATATGAAAGGAGAAGGATGGTACTTTTCCACTTCAGAATATATATGCAAATAAATGCACGCTACTGATCAACATATAAAAGAAGCTTTGTTTTCAAGTGACCAAAACACAGATGTTGACTTGTCCCCAATTAGTTAATCAAATTTTTAAAACTGAGTTATTTTAAATGAACTTGATCACATTAACCCAAAATATATGATCCTGTTGCCAAGTCCAATGTTAAATTCTCAGTCCTCTCTTACTTAGTACATGACACAGTCATTCACATCTTCCATCTTGAAATATTTCCCTCCATAAAGCCACTAATTATCCCTCTCTCTTATTTCGCCTCCTTCCTCACAAGTCATGCTTTCTTAGTCTTTTGCTGGTCACTCTTCCTGACCTCTAAAACTGGAGGGTTTTAGTCCTCAGTCCTCAGAATGTTTCTCTTCTTTATTTATTCTCCTTACATGTTCTCATTCAGTCTCTAGCCTTAAATACCACCCACATCCTTTTGAAATATATTCAGAATTCATTTCCTGCTGCCTCTTCTTCTATCACCCTTCTCCAATCTCTCTTCATCTCTTACTTGGATTGCTGTGCAAGCCCACTCACTCGTCTGCCTATTTCCAGATGTGCCTGCTAAGAGATTATTCTCCACACAGCAGCCACAGTAAGACTTTCCAAATGTTACATCACATCATTCCTATGTTTAAAAACTCCACAAACTCCCCATTTCACTCAAAAATAAAATCTAAAGTCCTTCCTGTGGCCCATGGCTACATAAGACTCTACATTACCTGCCTCCCTACAGCCCCAACAATGTCTCTGACTCATTTACCATTCCGTCTCTCTCTTCTCCACTCAGTCTCAACCACAGTTGCTGTTACTCAACTACATCAAGCACAGTTCTGCCCTGGACCCTTCCCTTTGCCTATAGTACTATTCCCTGGATTCCCACACAGCTTGCTCCCTTATTTTCTTTAGATCTCTGCACAGATGTCTTTCCTAACTACTCTTTTTATAAGAGAACTATCTTCCATGCCCATCACTCTCCTTTCTTTTACGTTGTTTCTCAGTTTCCTTCATTCTCAGCTCCAAGATGTATTTCTTTGTTCATTACCTAATTTCCCACTAGGAGATAAGCTTCTGGAGGCAGGACTTTGCTTTGACTGCTGCCATACTTCCAGCACTTAGAGCAGCGCCCAGCACAGTAGATCCTCAACAAACACTTATTAAGTTAATGAGAATGGAGGGATAAATCCTATTTGTTCAGGCAGAAGCCAGCAAAGCTTGCTGACATAATGTGAAACTCACTGATGGTACAGTCAGCAGAAATAGATTTCAGTTCTGTTTCTGCTACTTTTGAATAGTGAGACAACGGCTCTATACCTATTTCCAGTACTCTGTCTCTCTCACCTTCAGGGTCACCATGCATCAATTTCCCCTGTTGGTATATGTCATGTGAAATCAGTGGCATTTTCCATACTTAGGATGGGTTACTTTGTCATTGATATTTATTCATATTTCTAATATGTGTGGAACCATAAATTGCCTTTCCATGTGCCAAGACACATATTCATTGAACGTGGACCAATTACTTAACTCTGAGTCTATGTTTCTTTTCTTTTTTTAAAATATATTTTTATTGATTTCTGAGAGGAAGGGAGAGAGAGAGAGAGAGAGAGAGAGAGAGAAAGAGAGAGAAAGAGAGAGAATATCATTGATTGGCTACCTGGGGATATAGCTGGCAACCTGGGCATATGCCCTTGATTGAAATTGAACCCAGGACCCTTCAGTCCACAGACTGATGTTCTATCCACTGAACCAAACTGGCTAGGGCAGTCTAAGTTTCTTTATCCATGAAAGTTGGGTTGAGAAGTGAAATGTGAGGAGACCCTTTGAATTTTAAAATGTATACTAATGACTTGATTGTACCTGAAAAACCTAAAATAAATCACATTATAATGTCATTATAAAAAGATTGCATCTCATGCTTTGACATAATCAGTAGTCATATAAGACATATCCAGGGTAGAGTATCTACCACATTTGTGACCCCAACCATTCTCTATTCCTGGGCACTAAGCAATACCACATTTTCCAGACTTTCATAATTTGTAAGACCTATAATTGAGTCTTGGCTAATGAAATGTGGGAGGAAGTGATGTTGAAGTCAGATTACATAATATTGATTATGGGCTATTCATTTTGACTTTCACCTAATCTCTCTGGATAGCACTCATTTCACATAATGAGTGCTTTTTTTCTCTCTTAAAAATATTCCTGTATAAGATCTTGCTAAATATTTTTTGAGCTAAAATCTCTTTTGATGATTTCTTAAGACTTTTGTTATGTGGTAATGCTAGTTTTAAAATTCAAAGTTCTTCTTTTAAAGTATTGTTTAAAACTTTAACCAACTGACTGCTTACATATTTCTTCAAACAAGTAGTTTCAAAAAATAAATACTAAAATATTTGGGGTAAAGTGGCATGACATATGCAACCTAGTCTTAAATGGTTCAGAAACACACACATGCATACACACACACACACACACACACACACGCGCGCGCATACATATTATTAAGCAAATGGAGCAAAATGTTAACAGCAATGTGGGTAAATGGTATATGGTGTTCTGTGTACTATATTCATAACCTTTATGCGAATTTAAACTTTATTGTATTGATTGATTTTAGAGAGGAAAGGAGAGAGAGAGAGAGAGAGAGAGAGAGAGACATTGATTTGTTGTCCCATTTATTTATGCATTCATTGATTGATCCTCATATGTGCCCTGATCAACCTTGGCATATCAGGATGATGCTTTAAATAACTGAGCTACCTGGGCAGGGCTGAAACTTTTAAAACAAATCTGCTTTAAGAAAAAATATTACCATTATAAAAAAAATCAATGCTTCTCATTTATTTCCTTTTAATATATTCCCTGCAATTTAAAACTTGTGATATAATGTTTTTGTCTGGTAATATGCTTTTTGAAAATTTAAAGCAGAATTTTCTACATAGACACAATTCTCTGTGCCCATACTTTTTATGCTTTGCCCTCAAACATAGCTCTGATGTAATTTATGCTGCCTCTCAAATACTTTAAATTTTCTTTGAGTGTAAAAGAAAGAGATGTGCATTATTGATACCAGTTTATCATATTGTCAGTATGAGAAAGGAATATCCTGATCTAGTGAAAACTTTTAAGATCATGTTCTCTAGTAACATAAAAAAATATTTTAAAATACTGATCAACAGTAATTTATTGAAGGTTCTCAATAGGAGGCTTTGTTGCATTTTTATATAAATAAGAGCACAATACCTGACAAGGATTGATTATAGTAATTACTCTAAAGTCGCTTTATTCCAGACATCAAACAGACTCCTTGCCCTGGCCAGTGTGGCTCAGTTGGTTGGAGCATCCTCCCATACACCAAGAGGTGACAGGTTCGACTCCAGTCAGGGCACATACCCAGGTTTCAGGTTTGACCCCTGGTCAGGGCACATGCATGAGGCAACTGATCAATGTCTCTCTCTCTCTCTCTCTCTCTCTCTCTCTCTCTCTCTCTCCCTCCCTTCCTCTCTCCCTCTCTCTAAAATCAATTAAACAAACAAACAAAAACCCCAGCCTTCTTGGATGGAAAGTGTAATGATTTCTTATCTTATTCCATACTAGGTTGAACACTGGCCAGCAAACGATCTATACTAATAAAAGGGTAATATGCTAATTAGACTGGTGTCCTTCCAGACAAAGCCATGGTGGCGGGGCCAAGGCAGAGGCGGTTAGGGGTGATCAGGCCAGGAGGGAAGGGCAGTTGGGGGTGAGCAGGCAGGCAGGGGGGGCAGTTGGGGGTAAGCAAGTCAGCAGGGGGGTAGTTAGGGGCAAACAGGTTGGCAGGGGGGCAGTCGGGGGTAGAGCAGGCCAGCATGCAGCGCGGTTAGGGGCGATCAGGCAGGCAGGCAGGTGAGAGGTTAGGAGCCAACAGTCCTGGATTCTGAAAGGGATGTCCAACTGCTGGTTTAGGCCCGATCCCACAGAGATCGGGCCTAAACCAGCAGTCAGACATCCCCCGAGGGGTCTCAGATTGGAGAGGGTGCAGGCCGGGCTTTGGGACACTCCCCTGTGCACAAATTTTGTGCACTGGGCCACTAGTTTATATATAAATTTGTATATTTCTTGAGCCATTAAAATAGAAAAATAGTCAACCTAATCAAGAAATAGTAGCAATAAGAAATGAGAATAATAGAAATACTTTAAGTTAAAGTGGAAAATAAAAGAAAAAAATAGAAAACACTTGATTTATTTATATTTAAATTCATTTAAAATCATGACTAAAATAGAAACTTATGTAAGGTAATATAAATTATAAAATTAAACTGAGGCAAGACAGAAACTCTAAGAAGATTAATTACTATGGGAAAAATTGAGAAAAGTTATAAAAATCTCTCCCCCACCAACCAAACCCCAAATAACAATCACTTTGCCTTCTCCCTTCCTACTTGCATTCCTCTGATTTGTCTTATATAATACATTTAACTGTTATTTCTTGAACACTATGGATTAATATTGGAGAATATGGAAATTTCTGTCTTAATCCTGGCTTATACCATCTCATTTTACACAGTTAAGTATAATACTAGCTTTTTATTTGACATGAATATTTATCAGGTTAAGTAAATATCCCACAATTCCTAATTCATTACGAATCTTTGTCAAAAATGTATAATGAATTTTATCAAAAACTAGAAAAAAGGTATCTATTGACATGATTATTATTTTCTGCTTTGACTATCGCTTTGATGAATAGCATTAAGAGATTTATAATTGAACTACCCTTTCATTCTATAAACCATATTATGCTTCTAAAGTTCTTATTCTAATTTCATATGTAATTTTATATCAACATTAATATTTGACATTGGGATAAAGTTTTTCTTTTTCAGGTTCTGTTTTATTTTTTTACTATCAGACTTTACTATTGAAGTTATAGTAGATGTTATAAAAGCAAAAAATAGTTTTTCTTCTCGCTCTGCTTTAACATAATTTAAGTAGCATTGCAGTTATCATTCCTTGAAGGTATAATATAATACACTTTTGAAATTATCTAACTCTGGAGGGTTGGGTTGGATTGAGGTTTGGTTGTACAAGAGCAACAAGAGAGCGAATTCCTTTGTTTAGGGCATTATGAATTCCCAGTAAATACACAAATGGGTGAAATGTTGAATAGGCATGTCACCAAAGAAGATATATGAATGCTAATAAACACATGAAAAGGTTAGAAAAATATAAATTAAAACCATAAAGAGCATCACTATATACCCATTAGAATGACTATAATCAGAAAGACTGTGGGTACCAAGTGTGGGAAACAATGGGCAGAAATTGGAAATCTCATACATTGCTAGTGGATATGTAAAAAGACATAGTCATTTTGGAAAACATTCTGGCAATTTCATAACAATTTAAATACATACTTGTCATATAACTCAGCAGTACCATTTCTAGGTATCTACCCAGAAAAAATGAAAATATATGTGCATACAAACACTTCTATCCAAATGTTCATAGCACCATATTCATAAATGCCCAAAACTGAAAACAACCATCTATTGGTGAATGGATTAAAATAATTGGCATGTCCATACAATGGAATACGACTTCAGCAATAAAAAGAAATAAACTAATCCTAAATGCATCAACATGGGTAAATCTTAACAGCACTATGCTAAGTAAAAGACTACATACAGCAATCTGCTTCTGGAAGTATACCCTAAGAAACTCGAAACACCAATCAGAAAGAATATATGCACCCCTATGTTTATAGCAGCATAATTTACAATAGCTAAGATCTGGAAACAACACAAGTGCTCATCAGCAGATGAGTCAATTTAGAAGTTGTAGTACATTTACACCATGGAATACTATGCAGCTATAAAAAAGAAGGATCTCTTACCCTTTGTGACAGCATGGAGGGACCTGGAGAGTATTATGCTACGTGAAATAAGCCAGTTAAAGAAAGACAAATATCACATGATCTAACTTATATGTGGAATCCAATGAACAAAATAAACTGATGAAAAAAATAGGTCCAGAGGCATAGAAGCATAGAACAGAATGACAGATTTCAGAGGGAAGGTGCGTGGAGGGAATGGGAAGAGATGAACCAAATGACATATATGCATATATGCATAGCCCATGGACACAGAAAATAGGTTGGGGAAGGCCTGGGGAGGGGGATAAGGAGGGAGAAAACGGGGGACTTCTGTAATACCGTCAACAATAAAAATAAAGACTACATATTGTATGATTCCATTTATATAAAAAAATGTCGAAAGACAAAACTGTTCAGAAAGCATATTAGAAATAATATGGGACTCGGTGAAATTGGGGTGATGGATGATCTAAGGATTATGGCGACTATTACACAACTATATTATTTTAGCAAAATTTACTCCTTATACACTTACAATTGGTGAATTTTATGGTGTATAAATTGAACCACAATGGTGTGTATTAAAAGTAAATACACTCTAGTAATCAAGATTTTAGAGCAAGACATATATATGTGCAATATTATCCCATTTATATTAAACATACTGTATTTATTCAAGTATTTGCTAGTTAAGAGTACAAAATTTCTGTATATATACGAAAACACGTTAGCCTCTGGAGGGGAAAACACTGAAAGTCTGGGACAAGAGAGAGTTGCTTTTCACTTGATACCTTCTGACATTATTTGCTTAAAAAATTAAACCATGTACATTATTGCTTTTTAAGTAAAAACATTCTAGTAAATAATTAAAACAAACGACCATGATCCTGTCGTAAGGACTCAGGCCCTGAACCCGCTCTTGAAAATCGACTTATCTGAATGAGGCCTAAGCACTTATAAGTAGCCTCTACTAATATAATCAAAGTGCATTTCATCGAAAACCGTGGTGCTAATTCCTCTTAATTTCAGAGAGATGAGTGTAAATTGTAGGAATTTGGGAGACAAGAGGTTTTTTACTAGAAGTACTGTATTTTAAGCATCACAGTTTTTTACTAGAAGTACTGTATTTTAAACATCACATCCTGCAATTCTACACTAGCCACCAAATGAAAGCCATTTCCTCATGCCCAAACACAAATGCAAACAAAATGGAATATTTGAGTATTGAAAGGCAGGGGCGGGGTTGGGGAGGTCGGGGTGGGGGTGGGGGGGCAGAACAAGCTGATTGAAGGCACAAAATTAGTAAAGATACTAATTGCAAAAATATATATAAAATACATTACATAATAATATGTAATATATAATAAATATATAAACACGTTCAAAATGCAGTTTTTCTATCACCCATGCCTTTAAAAAAGTCATTATATATAAAATGTTTTCAAACTTTTTTCTACGAATCATACAGTGTATACTGCATATCTACTTTCAGTTACACTTTTTAATATCAAGAACCTGTTACAAAGATGTGATTTTCAATTGCATATTATGAAGGTATGACTATTAAATTAAGAATATTTATTTTACTCTTCATGAGCAACGAGAGAAATGAAGATACACTGTCAATATTTAACTAATTATGAAGAACTATTTTGTGATAATGTCTTAAGAAGGTAAAATTGAATATGTAGGATTGTTCTGCTAGCATATTATTTTCCTTTGTAAATTTAGGAGCGTAATACTTTGCATGGTGTTGCTCACAAATGCTCAGTACTTGGTGCCTTTTTTTCATAC
The DNA here is from genome assembly GCF_028538775.1 of Myotis yumanensis. Classification (NCBI taxonomy): domain Eukaryota; kingdom Metazoa; phylum Chordata; class Mammalia; order Chiroptera; family Vespertilionidae; genus Myotis; species Myotis yumanensis. The sequence goes on along the minus strand of NW_027223760.1, from coordinate 68,922,486 downwards.
AAGGGAACAACAACGAAAAAACTTTATTGAAGGGGAAACACCTGCGGAGAAGGCCAAATAAATCATAAAAGGCGCTTCTTTCTGCTTGGCCGACTTCATTTGCATTCAAACTGCCAGGGCTTTCGTGCAGTTTTTAGTGCTTTGACTAGGCAATCGCATATGTTTGCCACACGTGTGTTCTTCATGCATGAGTTCCTCACAGTACTGCTCCTTCTGACCCAGCCGTCCCTGCTGCAACTTCGGTGCTAACTTAGAATCAACAGATGTTTAATGAGCACCTATTGTGGACCATCCAATACTAAAAACACTACCATAGGTTAGGTAGGGTTATCCCAGCATAACAGATGAGACATCTGGTTAAGTGGAAAACCAGGTCTTAGCCTGAATGCTTTCACTTATACTGTTTTCAAGTATCCTCTCTCTCTGTTGCCTCTCCTTCTTTCTCTCCCTTGTTTCATAGATAATCAAGAGCAAAGTAGTAGAGATATGCTTAGCCCATCCCTTCCCCACAAAGTAGAAGAGAAAAACACCCAGAGTTCAGGGTTTCCGCCACACTCCTCACTGCTCCCACCTGGAATAGGGCAGCCCGGCACTTCAGCCTAACCCTGTTCCATAACGTCCTTCTCAGGCACTATGTGCAATTACTGCTGGAGCAGCCCTTAGTGACATTCAGTGACATTCAGGGACATTAGTAGTGGAGGAAGTGTCCTGAGCAATGCTGTTCACAACTCTGACAGATTTTTCTACAGAGACACAGCTCCCAGTGTCTTTATGGGGATTATCAAGATTCTAAAAGGGCTTGGAAGGGGTTGAACCAGCTTCCATGTGCAAGCCTGGAATCCTAAGCACAAATCAGAGCTTTGATTCCACTGGAAAAATCAGTTTTTTAAAAAATTAAGTCAATGGGAAACCAGTTTGAGGTCTCTACAACTGATACGTTAACAAATTTGTGGACTATAATCCACTTATACTTGGGGATTCAATGTTTACCTTCCAAGTTCACAGCACTATAAATTTGTGAGACTGAAAGCACTATTTTGGTTGTGTTTAATATAAACTAGGGAAAGATATATTCTGAAAATTAAAAAAACACAGCTTCCTGAACTCATGTTTTTCTGTTACTCTTTTTTTTAACCTTTATTTTTAAAAGTATGATTTCATTCGACTCCAGAGAAACTTCCACCAATGCACTATTATTGTGAAGGTCTTACTATTTTACTGCATACTTAATTGCTGAGCCAGTTTTATCTTACCTCCTCGATGGATAATCAAAGAAGTCTCGCTTCCAAGGGGACAGTCCTTAAGGATATCCACTACTTCTGTATGGCTCAGGTTCTGTACATTCTGCTGGTTGATCTCAACAATGAGGTCGCCTTCACACAGGCCAGGGCATCCCTGAATGTCAAGTATTTGTTTCACCCGCTGTCCGGTCGGACTGTCGGCAATAGTGAAGCCAAAGCCCTGGGCACCTTTCACAATGGTTAAGGTCATGAGTTCAGCTTGGGTGGCCCCAGATGAAGCCATAGACACATTGTCGTCATGGACAGGCGGTGGATACGTGCCATCGAGCTGCCCATCTGCTGGCATGGAGTGCAAAGAATGAGGCGGCCGATCTGTTATGTCTGGAACCGACTGTGAGGTCCGAGAAATGTATTCCAAATACGTTTCATAGTTATGTCTGCCGTTGACCATGACTGGAGGTGGCCTCTCCATTATTGCAAGGGGTGGCACCAGGCTGTTCGCAGGATCTTCAGGGTCAAAGGGCAAAGGGTAGCCACGACACAACACCAGGCTGACACTCTGACCAATAGGAACCGACTGGAAAAGTTTCACGACGTCTGCATGGGTATGTCCAAGGACACAAACTTCATTAATATAGACAATGACATCACCTGCAAGGAAAAAAAGAAAGAGATTGACCATGTGAGGTAAGTCCAATTAATGTTGGCATAGAGAAATGGAATTATTTATGAGATTAGTGAGAGTGGTGTTGTTTTTCAGTAAGCAGTGAGGAAATCCATTAGAATCGCGTTTAAATGTACTGTAGGTGACTCAAGATTACAACAGGTCTGCCAACACATGTACTGATCACGTGCTGGAAAAAGAAAAGCTATATGGGTTGTTTTTGAAGTTCAGAAACAACTTCATATTCAGAAAGAAACTGTCAAAAAGAAAAGTTGGGAAGAATTTGTACCTTGAAGAAGCAGTCAGTCTATGCTTCCTTTTTCATCTTCATATTCATCTTCACTGTATTTCAGTTAATAACATTTTCAAACTATTGAGAAGTGGTGGGCATAAGTTTTGGATGAAACCTTTGAAGCCCCAGTACACGGTTTTATTTTTGGTATCACTTGTCTGAGTCAGCTGCCTTTTTATCTTTTTTATAGAAGAGGAAAATATTTTGCCCATTACATTTTTTATCTAGAGCCAGGTGTAATTGCAAAGGTTCCAGGCATACATGGAACAGGTCAAGAGCACAGTTACTGGAATCAGGGATCTGGGTCCATATCCTGGCTCTACTGCTTAGCAGATATGTAACACTGGGCAAATGACTTACCTGCTTCAGCCACAGTTCCTGATTTGTAAAGTTGTTGTGAGGAGGAAATGAGATAATGCAGAAAAAGTGCCTGGTACAGTGCCTGATGCATTGTGAGTGCACAATACATGTGGAACATTATTAATGCTATTTTTGCTAAAAATAGGAGGAAGGAGATTTGGGACTCTGGCTTTCAAACAGGGAGCTGCCCTAGGCTCATCCTCTCCTCTCACAATGTTGACATTTCTGTAGATCTTTTCAAAAAAGGCATTTGTCCCCTCTTCCAATGAATTAACACAGAATTACAGTAGCTTACTGGTTACAAGTTAACTTTATGATATAAAAAATGCCCCAAATGCAAGTTACTCATTATAAAATATATTCAAACAAATATTACTTTTCCTTAAAATGCAGAAAAGTATGAGATAATTATTTTTTTTTAATTCAATTATGTGTGAAGAACTTTATTTTTTAAGAACTGTTTTATCATGGATTAATATTTTTATCCTCATAAACCATAATGTTTGAGAATTGAACTTGCAAATTGAGATTGTACCTGACTATGCTGAGGAGTATGTGACAAATGAAAAGACATGTTTTCACAGATTATCACATAAGTAACTCAACAGACATCAATTTATCAGGATCATTCAGAAATGGGTAGTATAAATGGCGAGGGATTTCATTCTAAGACATCCTTGCCCATCAAAATTGCAAACACCAAAAATGAAAAAGAGTTGAACTTTCAGAATCCAATAATTTTCTGGCTTTTCTTAAGTGTCTGATATAAAATAATTTCTCTACTAACTACACTTAAATAATTCTGTGAATAAAACACTTCTGAGTAAAATGCCCTCAACAATATAGACTTGGTTAACACTCACTCTTTCCGAATGCTAGAGAATTGCTTAAAAACCCAAAGATAAGGAGACATAAAAGTCTAACAAACATGCTCAGGGATCCAGGTTAGGTCTGATTCTAGAAAAAGTCACAGACTATGCAGCTTCACTCTTCATTATGTCCGTCAGGAAGGGTGCTGGTGCAAGGGCTGGGACACTGGACCAGGCAGGAATCAGGACTGAGCTGGGATGGACTTACTAGATGGGGCAGCTGGGGATCATTTTCAACAGGTTCTGGTCATCCCAGTGAAGTAACTGGTCCAGAAATTTTTTTTTCCTTCTGCCTTTTCTATTTTTAAAGTTATCATATATTTTACACATTAAGAGGTTGAAAGAATAATAAATACTTGTGTGTGGCCTCCCTACCATCCAGCAGAACATTGCTTATATTAGTTCAAGAGCCCAGGGTAGCACCCCTTTCCCACTTGTATCCCCTTCCTGCTCTCTCCAAAGGTAACCATTGTCCTGAGGTTTGTTCACATGTACTTTACGTTTTTATGGCTTATAGAGGTGCCCATAAATAATATTCCTAAGTAATATTTAATCCCTGAATAATAATATCCCTAAAATACGATTTTGCATCTCTTAAACCTTTTGTAAATGATATACATATTAATCTTCTGTAATTTCCCTCAAAATATATTTGTGATATTTATCTATTTTGATACCTGTACCTCAGATTCATTCATTTTCATTGCAATGTGGCATCTATTGAATGACTACATCACTACTAATACTCATTCATTCTTCTGTTAAGGGACCCTGGGGTTCTGGTGACTATTTGGTTAAGATAACTCTGCTATGAACCTCTTTCCCTGGCCCTTGTGCACATATAGAGGGTTTTTCTGAGTTTGAACTTTGGCATAAAACTGCTGGGCATAAACCACATGCATCATCTTTGTTAGACAATGGCAAATGGCTGACAAAATAGGTCAAATCAATTTACACTCCCATCAAAATTTTTATTACTTCCCAACCGACACAGTACTTGGCATTTTCAAACTTAACTTGTGCTAATCTAATGAGTGTGACCATGGTTTGAATTTGCATCCCCACACTGCTAGTGAGGTGAGCAGCTCTTCATATGTTTTTTGGTCATTTGTGTTTTCTTTGTATTACATCTCATTTCTCCTATTTGGATAGTTTTTGTTGTTGATTTGTTAGTTTTTTTTAACACAGTGACTATTTTTCTGTCAATCTCCTTTCTTAATCTTCATGGTGTGGTAGACATTACATGGGTTAGGGAATCAAAGGCCTTTGGTCTGATTACCAGCTCCACACTTGCTAGCTGTGTGGCTTTCAAAACTAACTTAAATCCTCTGTGACCCGGGTTCTTCAGAAGTAATGAGGAACAATAACAATGGCAACTCACTGATCTAAGGGAAACAACAAATGAGATCATGCAGGTGAGGGTTTGTAAACTATAAATTGTTATGCAAATGATGATTGCTATTTCAGTAATAACTATCTTTCCTTGGTTACTTGCTTCTATAAAACCAGGAGAGTCCCACCAAGATATTCCCACCATAGTCATAATCAAGGATGAGTATCGGTTTCTGAGTGAGCAAGTCAAAGGCAGGAGGGTAACAAATGACACTTTCCTTTAAGGTTCTCCTTCACTTTAATCACTGTTAATAAACTCCCAGTCCCCAAGCATGCTTTATCCTTCCCTCTGCTATGCCAGAAATTCATGGGATGCGGGGGGTGGGGTGGGGGGGGGGTGGGGGGGGTGGGGGGGGGAGGGTGGAATTAAGGTAATGTTCAAAGTCCTCAAGGTTCCCTGCCAGTTTTAAAGGGTAGTTATTTGAATTATAGTGATTAATGTTACCTATTTTTGAGTTTTAATGTAATCTTGCTATTTAGAAACAGAATAAGAGAACTACTTGTGGTTCTAATAAGACTGCCTTTTATAATTTATGGATATTTTCCACTTGGTGCAGTTTTTCAAGTCATCAAGCAAGCGAGTGATAAAGAGCCTTGCAACAATCTCTTTGTGGAGTCACACAGATTTCTGAATGTAAAAGATGAGGGGTCTGTTATCAGAGTTAAAACTATCTAACAACTTGACTGCACTCAACTGCTCACTTTAAAAAATATATAGATGCCTAGACATGCGTCATGCCAAAATTGTTGTAGGTGGGGATGTAAGCAAACATTTGCTTGTTCAGATAGAACTGATTGGGGAGGATATTTATAGACTGTGCTGGATGAATGTCATTTACATGTTGTGAAATAAAAATATGAGCCACCTGGCATATGTCATCCGATGGTGTCAGGCCAAGTCCTGGGACAGTCTGGGCTTAAGAGCACAAAGGGATGAATTGGAAAGGAATCATTTGATCTATCTTTCAATTTATCCTGTTATAAGTGGGAATTAAAATATCTCCCCTCTTTTCTCTTTCACAGAATGAGAATGAGATCATGTTTGTGAAAACTTTTAATTTTACCAAGGAAAGGTTCTCCATTAAAATAAGATGGGGCAGCCCCGGCTGATTTGGCTCAGTGGATAGCGTGTCAGCCTACAGACTGAAGGGTCCCGGGTTTGATCCCGGTCAGGGCACATACCTGGGTTGTGGGCTCGATCCCCAGTGTGGGGTGTGCAGAAGGCAGCCGATTAATGATTCTCTCTCATCATTGATGTTTTTCTCTCTCCCTCTTCCTTCCTCTCTGAAATCAATAAAAATATATTTAAAAAGATAAAAAATGAGGCATTTCTTTTGAAAGCCAAGCACACATTGTCATTGCCGCATTGCCTGCAAGGTTACATTGTTTCCTATATGGCCATTCAGTTTGGGCCATCTTAAGGCCAGATGGTTTTAGGGCTGCTGACATCAAGCCTATTGGTTAAATTTGGTGTGACTGATGAGCTGGGCAACCCCATAGGCTGGTCTCATAATGACCCGATTCCCATTTATGGGCAGGAGTAAGGAAATGAGATTGAATCTGATAAAGCAGAAGGTTTAAACCGGCCTGACCTGACTCTATGGGAATATTTTCTAAGATAATTGGTTTCTTTCTTAGTTATGGAAATAACAGTATAATATTGGATACCTCTTGGGTATTTCATCATTTTGGATAAAACAGGGCCCTCTTAAAGCATTGCTTAAAATGGATTTATTTTTATGCCTCTTTTCTCTGCTTCCTCATATTCGAGTCACTGTGGTCTGCAGAATCTTCACCTCAGCTTCTCCCATTGACCACTTGCGGTCTGTCTTCCTTGGCCACCACCTTGGACTAGACAAGAATGATTTACTTCACACTTCACTCCCATCCTATAGTCCCCTCGAGTAAGTTCAGACTATTCAACCTTTAGACCTACTGTGTAACACTCTTTGCCAAAAGTCTTTCCAACTTCTTTTCGTCTTCACCACCCAATAAGCTACCATTCTTATAAATACCGAATCTTTACTGGTCACAATTCACAGCTGGCTACTTGCCTTTTAGGTGAGTCCTGCTGTTCCTCCACCCTCAAGTGCACTTCTTTACTGTGTGTAACTTCGTCCCAACCAGATAATCTCTTTCCTTACCTCTTCAAAGATATCTTCGGTCATTCCTACTCAGACTGTTCCTATCTGCTGTTTGTGACTACAAATTTCTCTCAGACCTTATTCCTTTGTGGGAGTTTTCTACCTGTTCCAAGTTTTCTCCACAAAACGTACAGAATATCACTACTATGTTGAGAACTCTTTATTTAGGTATTTTGGATAAATTCCTATTGAATAAAGGATAGAGAGATTTAGATAGAGGAAGACTAGAATATATGTCATAGCTAAATTTACTGCATTTAGTGTTTCTAACTTTTATTATGGCCAAGTCACATAGATTTTATATATATATATATATATATATATATATATATATATATATAATGATTTTAGAGAGGAAGGGAGAGGGAGAGAGATAGAAGAGAGATAGAAACATCAATGATGAGAGAGAACCATCGATCAGCTGCCTCCTGTAGGCCTCACACTGAGGATCAAGCCTGCAAATCAGGTATGTGCCCTGATGGGGAATCGAACTCCTGGTGCATAGGTCAATGCTCAACCACTGAGCTACGCTGGCTGGGCAAGTTATATAGATTTTTTGCTAAAAGAAACAAAATTCTCACAGACTATTTCCATCCTACTAATTACATGCACTTTATATTGAAAAATTACTGATTTTAATTTCCTCTCCAGCTAATAAGATTTGATGGACTTTTATTTTTTGAAGCTTGTATTAGTTTTTGTTTTTTAATAATAATAATAATACTAATAACATTATTTTAGTATAATAGGCAATTTTATTACAATATTGAATATTAATTTTCACTGTATTCTACAACCCCTGAAAACATAATAATACTTGATGTTTACTTTTGGGGGTGTGCTATACATCACTTCAATTAAAAGGTATAAGACACAGGACAAAATGCCCTCATCAGAAACATTTTAGTTTATTGATTCTTATGTGCTACATCAGAAATGACATTGTGAATGAAAATGAGGTGAATTGAGCTGTAGTACTAAAATGAGGTTCAGATAATGTTTTAACCATTTTTCCCTAGATTATGAGACAAACTGTGGTATGATGGAGAGAGTGCTGATGTAGGTGTCAGGAGATTATGTTCTTATGCCAAGTAAGCTGATAATTAGTGCTGTCAACACATCTCTGGGCCTTATTCCTCATTTATTCATTGATTTATTCATTCAAGATTTATTATACTCAACTGCTACTGAGTCAGGCACTATGTTACGAAAAGAAGAGGTTTGACCCAGATGGTCCCTAAGGTATTGTCTTCACTCTGACATTCTAGGGCAGTGGTCGGCAAACTGCGGTTCGCGAGCCACATGCGGCTCTTTGGCCCCTTGACTGTGGCTCTTCCTAAGCCTTAGGAGTACCCTAATTAAGTTAATAACAATGTACCTACCTATATAGTTTAAGTTTAAAAAATTTGACTCTGAAAAGAAATTTCAATCGTTGTACTGTTGATATTCGGCTCTGTTGACTAATGAGTTTGCCGACCACTGTTCTAGGGCAAAGGCTCTCTTAGACATCTCTTCGTTTGGTTCCTTTCTTTCTTTTCCTACTTCCACCATCTGAGGACACGACCTTGCCATCTACTATTCTCACTTCTGCAACCGTCTTAGCTGGTCTTCCAGATGCCATAGCAGAAAAGACTGGGGAAGAAGAAGAGGGGAGCCTAGCAAATGGCATAAACCAACAACCCCATGGAACTATTGGGTTCCCTAGTCTCACTCCATTGACATTGCTAATAACCCCCCCTCCTTGTCAGGACTGGCTGAGGAACCAGGCATGTCAAGGGCATCAGTGCCAATGGCTCTGAAGTGCTGGACATTGCCTTACACCTGCTTCCCTGTCAGTTCACCCTCCATACCATACTCTCTAATGCTCTTTCTACTTAAGTCCTTCAGTGCCTGCTCACAGAGAGGGAATCAAGTCAAAATTCTCTGTGAGCATAGAAGGCTGTCAGTCTACATTTTCAGCATCTCCTGTCTCTCCCCAACCTACTCTGCTTGGGTTGGTCTAAGCTCTGGGCCGTGCCCCTAACACATGCTATGTTCTTTCCAGCTTCTTGCTTCTCCTCTTCCTTTGTCCCCATTAAAGCCACCCTGAGGCCAGCTTCCTATTTGTGACCATCTTTCTGACCACCTCCTATTGCTGAGCGGTAATTACTTCTTGTGCGTTATTCTTCCTGACAGCTCAATCCTTCAATCCATTTAACCACATTAACAGCTCCGGGAATTTCTCTGACCATAGTGACTACCATTTTAACATATTGAATATTTACCTGGCATTTACAAACTCCATCTCTCTAATCCTTACAAAATCCACAGGAGACGGGCATTGCTATCTGTACTTTATACATGTGGAAACCGAGCCACGGAGAAGTTAACTTCTCTAGAGGCACATTGATAATTAGGTGAGATTCAGGAACTGAACCCAAGACTTCATCATGAATCTTAAAGACTTCCAACACTCCAGGGCTTACTTTGACTTGGGGTCTCTTTTGTGTTCCTCAAATCATATGAGTCAGAATGCTGGGTAAAGTGCCTTTTATTCCTGAATATGAATATCGGGAGATGAACTGCAGTATATTTTTAATTAGCTAAATTAATGGAGGGAAGCAGTGAAGCAAATAATTGCAAACAGGGGAATGCATTACAATGTCCCAGTCCACTTTCTGCAGTCCTCCAAAATACACTGTGTGGCAGAGGCTTCGAGAATGCTGAGGTAGAGAGATGACAGGGTACTGGACCCCACAAAACTCTGTCACTATCATGAAACATAAGCTCAGGTATAAATTATTTCAATAGTTGTGTGACCTTGGCTAAGCCATTTAACTTTTCTTGGTCTAGTTTCCTTTCAGGTAAAATGGAGAAGTCAGAAAAAATCATTTCTAAGGTACAGCTAGCAGAGTTACTACATCTGGCGAGAATGTGGAAAGCTCTCCTTCTGCATTCATCAAGGCATCGGGCAGTTTCCGTGATGCAATTAAACAGGTAAGTGACGGCACTCTGGGACTTCACCCCAAGGTTCCTTGATTTTCTGTAAAAGCAGCCAGTTCCTCCAGCACTCTTTCCATAGGCAGAAGGACACCAAGATGTTGGCATAGTCACATATTTCTCCAAAGAATGAAAGACTACTTAATCACATTTTATAATTTCATCTTTGTGACCCGGTGCAGATGCCTAATTAAGATGCCTCGTTAGAAAAAAATTATGCTTAATCAGCAAGCATCCAACAATTACTCCCTGGCAGATGTGAACTAGTCTGACGATCTATTTACATTTCTTTTGTGTTTGGCATTGAGTAGTAAGATATATTTAAACATTTGCATTTTACTGTGTTGGAAAGGAGGAAAAAAACACATTCTAAGAGAATCTAAAGGCACTGATTATTTGCTGATTGGGCAAAGATGAAACAACACATTAAACTGAAACTAAGTAGAGCCACAGAAAAGAAAGCACAAAGGACCGCTTCTTGCAAAGCTCCAGAGCAGAGGACTTGTACATAGCCTGCTCATTTTAGGAATCAATAGGGTAAAATGGTCAGTGAATTTTCCATTTCTCTCAAACAATGTAATGAATTTTAAACACCAAAAAAAAAAAGACTAGTAGGTTTTCAAAGGGACTCTTTAAAAATGAGAATAGGTCCCTGTATCTAAACAGAACTTAATGATTGCACCAGAAGAAAATAAAAACAAGTCTTTAAGAAAATATCTTAAAGCCCTTGGCAGGACATGAGAGCTTATGAGAACCAGATAAAAATATTTTAGAGTTCTCCTGTGCTCTCCTATGTGTTAGGAACACACATGAGGGCAGAGTCATCACAGAAATATTCTCAATCACACACAGCTTCCCATGGAAACTTGAGCTACAGAAGTACCTTGTAAGAAAGAGTAATTATTTTACACGGACATTAAGCACTGTGCATGCTTATTTTCAAACAGCATTAACTGTATTCCTAAACAAGCATAATTTTTTTTTTTTTACATAAATGGCTCCGAGAGGACAGCGTAGCATGACCCATCACCATCTTTTGACCTTACTCCAACACCTGAAATGCTGGCGGACAGCTGGCCGGGGTGGAGCAGGAATTGCTCACAGACATGCTTTCCAACAGTTTATTCTCTCTACTCCCAACTGTCAACTGCCAGGCATTCTGAGAGAGCAAGAAAAATGAATAACAAGGAGAGAGAGAGAGAGTGGGAGAAGAAAAGATTGATGCATTCATTTCACTTCTGATTTCTGCCTCCTATAAAGTTTCTTTGTTTCCTTGAATTGCATTTGAAAAAAATATACTGAGTGCTGATTTTGAGTATGTAGATGGGGTGGGAATGTCTATATTCGGTGGGGGTGGAGGGGGGGCTGCCTAGCCAGGGAAGCTCTTGCCTCTAGATCTCTGTCACCCCATGTGGTATTTCTGGAAAGGGTTTGGCTAGTGCTTCCATTGCTAGCCAATCAAGCATCCTTAACTGGTAGTGTAACATATTAGATTATGTTGAGCTCCTCTTTCCCTCCCTTCATGTGAAAAATTGCAGAGCCCTGCTGCTAGGGTTCTGAACTGGAGCAGCATTAAGTTGCTGAGCTTCATCAAATAGCTGGCAGAAGGAACGAACGTGCAGTGCTAAAAATGTGACTGTGTATTTGTATTTTGCACACACACTGGTCCAAGATTGGATGAGAGAGACCTTCTAACTTGTTAAGAGGAAAACACATTTGCCAGATGTGAGTCTTCCCTGACAGACTTTGATCGTTCAAACTTGGTTGCTTTTATTTCCAATTTCAGTTTCTGAAGGAGCAATATTTTATACAAGTATCAAGGAGTCAGTCTTCCCATTGGGCCATATACACCAGAGATTGCCAATTACAAATCCCTCATACACATGGCGAAGGGGAAGTAAAATTTTCTTTAGATGTATTGAAATTTTGGAATCCAGAGAAAGATAGTTGTTATTTCTTTGACTTATGGGAGAGAAAGGGAAATCACTACCGTATCTTATAATATTAGACATCAGAACATCTTCCATAGGGTGTACATATCTCATCACTCCCCTCACCATGCTAGATAGATACTATATACACAGATCCTTATGGGGAAGACTATTCCAGGAAAAGATGCAGCAATTTCCCTGCAGACAATGGGAGATTCTCCTAGTCTCAGATACAACAGACAAATGGCACAGAGAAAAATAATCGAATTCCCTGCTGTTCCCAATGTTACAGGTATTAAACTGTACTGAAGCTGATTGGATAAGTTAGCAAAGAATCATCATCAAAGATTTCAGGTTGTCCCCTTATACTAAAACTATTGAACATGTATCTATGTGAATATATGTGTGACATATCCACATTTATATGTTAATTTTTTCATTTAAGGTTTATGCTGCATTTCACAGTTTATTCTCACATTTCAGCCAAATATAGTTAATGATAGTCAGAAACAATGAACTTTTCTTGCTTTTTAAACTTGATTTTTGCAATAATTTTATAATGGTAGCATTAGCAATTTATTTTATTTCAAGTTCCTGCAAATCAGAGTAAAATGCAAAAATTATAACCATATAGTTCCAGATGAATCAATTGAAAAGTGAAAATTTTATATAGTCTCTTGATTTTTGGGGGTGCGGGGGTCTAAATAATGTAAAATCCACCCAATAAATATTTTCTACCAAATAAATGCATTGTTAGAGGTCACAGTACATTGGCTAATAGCAATTGCTACTATTCATGTGCTAAGAATGATAAACTGTGTGCCAAGAACACTGCCAAGTGCTCTAGAGACTTAATCTCATTTAATCCTTGAACTAACCTAATGGAGAATATACTATCCCCGTTTTGTAGATGTGATTGTGTTTGAGAGGCCACATACCACAAATACAAAGTAGGAGAGCTGCCCTGTCTCTGCTGTGTTTGTGGTTACTTTCAGGCTGTGTTCTAACTATGTGGATGTTTGGTTCTATATATTTATAAAATCTCAAGGTTCATTTCATCTATTTATTTGGCACTTAAGAATTAGACTACATTAATCACTTGAAATTTTTGACTTCCTGAGTTGAACAGATATTTTGGCATAATATAAACACACATGATATATTTATCATGGCACACTAGCCTTGTTTTCATTCACAAGTTCTAGTCCACATGAAGAAATTACCCAGTGACAGAATTTGAATGGGCTAGTCAGCTTTCCAAGTAAATCCAAACAAAATGAAGACAGAAAGCCAAGCTACCAAAGAGGACTGCTGGGGACACAACTTTGAGGTCATAAACATCTAATAAGTACAATAAATACATAATAAGACATTATTTTCAGGTGTTTTATGAGTTTAAGCTTTGAAAAATCTGGCTTTTGTGCATTCTAAAAGGCACTGGCTTTCAGATAGAATAATTCTAGAAGAATTATTATGAACTGTTTATCCCAATTAACTAAAATCAGGGTGAATACTCTTAAGGGATCCAAATATGGAAGGAACAATTAGCTCATTAGCTAATTGTAAATGAGTCAGTTTCTTTGGTTCTAGAATATATAAAACAGATATACTAGATCTCTCTTTTTTTTTTGGTACGCTGTATTTCCAATTTTAGTTACAAAGACATGCTTACTTTTTTTTAATAAACAGTTACCAATGATTGTTGAAGGCATGTGATTGTTACTCATTTCCATTTTGAATTCTACTCATGAAACTGACACAGGGAAAGCAGAGAGCCATACTTCACATCCTAATTACTGGCTTTTGGAAGCAAAAGATCTAAGAATCTAGTCAATGAATGAAATAAAAATACACTCAGCAGATCATAAATATTTATAACTACATCAAAATCTGCTAGTCAATCTTTCAATAATTTCTTCAGCATAAAATATTTGATTCAGGATACTGGGAAAATATTAATTAAAATTCAGTCTTACCTCTGAAATTATGGGAAATCGAAACAATATCAGATATTTCTTTTGCTATGAAATGTCTTTAATTTTTTGTTTTAATTTTATTTTTCCCTATGGGTTTGATTGCAGGTTCTTAAATTTATTCACCTACTACATATGCAATTATCTACCTGCTTTGTGGAGAAAGATCAGCATTAAAAGGCTGAATTTTTTTTTTGGTGTTTGTGTGTGAAGGCAAAGAGAATACTAAAAATAAACTCCAGTATCTCTTTCATTTAATTAAATATTTTTCTTGGGTCAGTCAAAGTTTTCTCATAAGATCTTTACTAATTTTTCTAACCAGGAAGAATGAATTAAAACACTATTTTTAACAATAATTTAAATTACTAACAGGTTGATTTAATCTTGCAAAAGATTAATGTAGTTATGAAGTATCTTGCACATCCTAAGTGTATGAAATATAAGCTATCTTTATTTTCAATATCTTATAAATCAAATAAATATTTAAAATGTTAATCTTGTTATCTGTGAGAATGGTCATGTCATTGGTGTACATGAAAATTCATGGTAGAAGAGAAGAAGATAGGTTGTGATTTGTGCTTGGTACATTCTAGTGGAAAGGTTAGTGGACGTGCAGAGGTGATGGGCTAGAGATGCACCATTTGGAGTCATGAGTATAGAATCCTAGGTCTTAAGCTTTCACTCCCAGAAATCCTTTTTAATTCTTTAAGGGTTTTGTATTTAAGATGATTTTTCAACATCAAATTTTTATTAAGTAGTAACTATTTAGTTCTTCTATTTTCATTAACTTAACTACTAATCAGAGTTTTTAATCAGCATGAATCAACCAGTGTAACTCACACTAGGTTGATGTATTTTTTAGTCATAATATAATAATTTATTGCTTTAGTATCCATTCAATAAATATTTATGGGGTCTCTACCAGGTATTCTGGGGAGGGCTCAGCAGATACAAAGATGAGTAAGATACAATCCCTATCCTTATATACTATGAACTATAAGTCAAGCTAGCAAAGAAAATGAACATATATTCATCATGGGTAAATGCATGACTCATTTTTAGTATTTCAGTGAAAAATTAAAAATAACCAGTGCTCACAAAAGTACCAAACAAAATAAAATAAAAACCAGAGATGTTTACCTTTTCTCTTTGGAGTAAAGTAGAAAATAGCTATCCTAATCTAGTGGGCATCCAGGATGGCAATGACACAGAGTAAGGGCTCATGAACATTTGTTGAATGCAAAAATTAGTAGCTGTGCAACAATTTAAGAAGTATGAACGATCGAAAGAAGAGCTGTCCAAAGGGGCAGTGAGTTTTGGGAAATGGTGTTAACTCTAGAGGGTTACTCTCAGGAAAGAGAGCCAATGAAAGAGATAGGAAAAACGAGATGATAGGGGAAAGCCACAATTGCAGGTGCCAGTGAAGGATGCCATTTGAAGAGGGCTCGTCATCCGTTTCCAATGTGACAAGAATAGAACATTAGATAGAATAGATCAGAGAGTGGCCCTTGATTTCACCAGTGGGGAACCTCAGTGACATTTCTAGGTTTAGTTTTCGTGGAGATAATAGTAGAGGAAACTGGAGAGGGAGTAGAGTAGTGAGACAGTAGACACAGCAGTTGTCTACCCACTACTTCTAAGAATTCTGGTAAGCAAAGGCAGGAAATAAAAGGAACAGACAGAGAAGAGAGAAGAGGAGGAGGATATGGGAAAGAAACTTAAAATATTGGCTAAAGATCAGAGAATATGAATTTGAACATTTATCTAGAATTTTAGCTTCAGAAGGAAGGACATTCTTCTTTTTTACTCTTGAGAGGAAAACAAAGAGCAGCAGGAGCAATAATACAAAGGAGTAATAACACAAATTTACCTTCACCTTGATTTATAGAAAAACGCAATTCATTAACTCAGCATTGTAGGGTCAGAAACTGTTATTTTGGGGAGTGGGGTCAATGACATGAATTATGGCAAACAAAATAAATCCTGCATTTAAATATTTTCTAGTGTTCCATGCCGTCCATGCCATCATACAGAGCACCATTAATCAGCTGGTGATTTCAGGGCTCTGCTGTTCCTTAGGGCCAGCTTTGGGAATAGGAGAGAAATGGTGTCTAGTGAATTGAGGTTGCCTGTCCTACTAATTCAGATGAGCAAAAGCTTATCATTTAAGTAATTCAATAATTGCCCAAATTCCTCCACATGTGTTTTGTAGGTCTTGAGCTATATGGCTTTTATAAAGCCTCTTAAGAAATACAAGTTAAAGAAGAGATTACCACTCAAACACAGATGTGGAAGATTTTTTTTTTAGGTGACTATGATATTTAGCTTTATGTTTCAACTTGGCTAGGCTATAGCACTCAGTTATTCAGTTAAACAGGAATCTCATCATGGCACGAAGGCGTTTTGTAAATGTGGTTAAAATCTATGAGCAGTGACTTCAAGTAAAGGAGATTATCCTTGATAATCTGAGTGGACCTCATGCAATCAGTTGAAAGTTCTTAAGAGCAAAACTGAAGTTCCCTGAGGAAGAAAATATTCTGCCTCAAGACAAGCATTAGCTCCTGCCCAAGGGTTTCCAGCCGGCTGACTGCCCTCTGGATTTTGAATTTATCAAGTCCCACAGTTTTCATAAGCCAGTTCTTGTGGATTCTCTTTCTCTGGAGAACACTGACTGGTGGACCAAAGCTCAAACGTTACTGAGAAGAGTAGCACTGATCTCCTACTTCTGGCCGTACATAGTGTTACCTACTTAAACATGTTCATTCGTCTTATTGAAGGAAAACAAAGATTGAGGTGCTGGTCAGTAACTGGGGCAGGGACTATGTGACAGGGGAGGTGGTTTCACACTTGATTTTATTAGTTGACTTCCACTCTTTTACTGACGATACAGCATAACCCTCCCATCAAGTCACATTCTTTGGTTTTAATCACAGTTCTCAATCTTGCGATTATATCTCTTGTTGACTCAAATTGTGGTATTGATCCCCTCAGTCAAGCACATAGAGCTACAGCTTATGCCTGACTAATTTAGACTATTTATTTATTTATTGTTAATCCTCACCTGAGGATTTTTTCCCCATTGATTTTTAGGGAGAGTGGAAGAGAGAGGGAAAGACAGAGAGAAACATCGATGTGAGAGAAACACATCGATTGGTTGCCTTCTGCATGAGCCCCGTCCAGGCTGGGGAGGAGCCTGTAACCAAGGTACTTGCCCTTGACTAGAATTGAACCCGGGACTGTTTGGTCTGCAGGCTGATGCTCTATCCACTGAGCCAAACTGGCGAGAGCTGACTAATTTAGACTAGGTATAGTTTGAAAACATTTGCCTAGGGCAGTGATGGCAAACCTATGACACGCGTGTCAGAGATGACACACGAACTCATTTTTTTGGTTGATTTTTCTTTGTTAAATGGCATTTAAATATATAAAATAAATATCAAAAATATAAGTCTTTGTTTTACTATGGTTGCAGATATCAAAAAATTTCTATATGTGACAAGGCACCAGAGTTAAGTTAGGGTTTTTCAAAATGCTGACACGCCGAGCTCAAAAGGTTCACCATCGCTGGCCTAGGGGATGTTTTAAGCCATTCTAAGTAGATAAACTGGTTATCTAAGTCTACTACTTTGTAGGTAAATTATGACAAACCATGCCATTTAACATATGTGCATGTGTATGTATTTATGTTTACATTTTTCTATCATTGTCTTATATACAATCTTAATTTACTTGCCAGTTAAAAGTTACACATTATCACATTGTGGCATTGGTTTTCTTTAGGTAAAAAATAATAAAAAATTTATTCCTGAATTTTAGCATGGGGCACAAGTTATCTTTTCCACCAATTTCTCCTATTTATGGTCAACTAACATGAATAAAATAGAATAGTCATTGGCTTTTAAAAAATCACTTTAACTGAAGACTTTGGGTTACTTTGCTGAAACAGATTTAGTGCTTTTAGGTCAATTACAGATACTATGAACTACAGCAATAACCACTTTGGAATAAACACGTAGTCCATACAAGATGCTGATCTATGATTTAATCAGTTCTCTGAGTAAAACTCAAGCTAGGTCATGATTCTATAAAATAACTTCACAGCCATTCTCTCCAATGCAATTTCGAGGGTATTGCTTTCATTAAATTTAAAATACCCTTTCAGAGAAACACAAAATCTAAAGTCATTTATTATAGACATGAAATTTTAATAAAACATTTAAATACAGGGGCCAGGCCACCGTGCACTTCAAACTTTATAGGTATATTGTATTATTCAGGTTAATAAACGATGTGTTTGACATATTATCAGACTGACCTTGTTTCCTGGCAAATCCTATCTTGAAGTCTCTAGAGCTAATTCCATTGCCAGACATTCTTTTCAAGGACGGCTTGTTATTATTCTCTTGAAAACAATTAACAGACTGTCGTGCAGAATAACATGTACTTTGTCCTGACATTCTTTATAGAAAAAGGCCCAGAAAACAAAGTGGTTTCAAACTTTGACTCTCGAGACTCTAAATTTCAGAAAAACTTTTTCTCTGTGCTTAAATTTTAGAATATTCAAACATTAAGACAACACATTAGGCTAGAAAAATTATTTTTAAAGGAAATCCAGCATCTATCTTAAGTTAATGTAGAATCCTGACCTTCTACATTATTTCCATTGATATTATTTCCACTGATACCTACTTATTAAGGCTGAAAATCAAGCGGACATTATGGGTTTTCCTTTTTATTTATTTTTTAACCAACAAGGGTAGAAACCAATAGGATTTTCTAGCTAAATATCCTAATTGAGCTAACTTTATCAAATCAATGTGCACTATTGTATTTCAGAATAAGATTTCATTTGGGTCACAAAATCCTATTAAAGGAACTTTTATAAAACGAATTTACTACCTAATCAAGCACAGAGCTGGATTAGGAATTGTGAACAGAAAATTACAGATCCACAAAGTCCACAAGCCTTTCTAGAGCTTGTAGTGTAAAGGCAAGGGCCAGCAAACTTTGTCTGGAAAAAGCCAGATAGCAAATATGTTCAGCTCTGTGGTCTCTGTAGCAACTACTCAACTCTGCCACTGTAGCACAAAGCTAGTCTATGACTTTATGTGAATGAATGAGTTCAGCTGTTCCAATAAAACTTTACAAAAACAGGCAGCAGGCCAGACTTGGCCATGTGTCATACTTGGCGAACCTTGGTCCTAAGGGAAGGTCTTGGCACGGTAAATGGCACTGCTTCATTAGCCTTTCGAAAGAGTATGGCATGGGGACTCCAAGTGGTATGAAATTAAAGATGAGTCTGTCTCCTTACACACTTACTAAATTCTAAAGCTGTGCTAGTTCCATCAACACGACTGTAAACACGTTATGGAATTTCCATATACCATCTCTTATTAGGAAGATGGTTATATCTTCTATAGAATAAAGTGAATACTGCTCCCAGCCTGGGCATTGCTATAACTTGCCCTCTCCTGGAGATCATTCTGCTTTCAGCTCAAATTCCCAGAAGCCAGGTTTCAGCTCAAAGCCCGAAACCTACAAACTCACCATTTTTTCAGCTGGTGTTTAGGACTGCTGTTGGGTTTGACGACTCCTTCAGGTGTCCTGTGTGAGGCGAGTTGTAAGCTTTTTAGTTTTTAATCTCCCTATTGACGGTAGTTAAGCCCTGTCTCAGTTACAGACAGTTCCTGCCATTGGAGAAAAGAGAGCAAGAATTTTCTCTGCATTGTCTGTGTTCACTTAATCTACAACCTGAGACTCAGTGAGAGGGACCACCCCCCCCCCACACACACACACACACACACACACACACAATGACCGACTTTCTCCCCACTCAGAGGGGATCTGCACAGCCAGGCCCCCTCCCGCTGGCTCATGCCTATCAATTTAGGTTTGTCATTTTCTACCTGGCTTTGCTCTTCAGTTTCCTAGCTGCAGCCAAGATGCCCTGAGGGTCATTAAATTAGGGTATAATTCACCTGGTTGCTGTGGATTTAAGTCTGATGTTCAGCCTATAGACTCTCACTAACTGTCCTTTTTAAGAGCCAATTTCTGGTTCTCTTTTGACATTTTAAAACTGAAAAAAATAACCAATTCTATTTTAAAATAGAGAACTGTGCCGTTTCATTCTTCAGTTGCTCTCTGATCTAGGCTGCTCTATCCCCAGGAGCTTGTGACAAACGCACCTTTATTCACGTGCTCACTCCTTCGTCAGTGTTTGGGCTAAGAGAAGTACAGCTCATATTTTTCTGAGAATCCCTCATTTTTTGAATGTCTACCTACTATTTGCCAGTCATTTTGCTGGTACTGGGGATAATAATAATAAAAAAAGAACCTTGTTATAGGCCAGGCTATGTACCAGGAGTCGTGTACAACCTTTCATATGAATTTTCTGAACCCTATGGAGAGAATACTGTCACTGTTACTGAAAATAATACTGTCATGTCCTTGTCTGGGAAATGGGGAAACTGAAGGCTGGACAGAGGTTAGAAATTCAGAGCCTGCACTGCTAACCAGTACATTTAACTTTCTCTGGTGCTCGAAGCTCAGTACTTCTTAAACTTTAAGGTGCTTGCAAATCACCTGGTTATCTTGTTAATTTTCTTTTTCTTTTTTACATCAACAAGAATGTTTTTAACAGCTTTAGTCATAATACACAAATTGTGGCATAGTCATACAACAGAATATAACTCAGCAACATAAAATAATAAATTCTTGGCATGTAAACCATCATATATTTTATTTATATATTTATATTCTATTGATATGAAGTTCCAGACCAGACAAGTCTGATCTATGGCAATCAGAGTCAGAGCAGGAATTGCCTTTGTGAGGTGTAGATTGACTAGATGACGGCACAAGAATGCTTTCTAGGAGAAAAAAAATATTTAATGTCTTGATTTACCTGGTCTAACATAGGGCGTACGTATTTCTCTAGACTGTTTAAATTATATGTTCATTCATTCTGTGTAAATTGTATCAAGTTTTAAAATGAACTGGGAAAACTGAGCATGTTAAAAAGATAAAAATTTCCTTTTGAATTTCAGATTATGTTATTATTATTAGTCAAAAATATATCAAGCCCTAAATGAGCTTTCCCCTTTATGCCACACTGTCAAATCAAAGGTGTGTTGTTTTTATTGTTAAAATCTGCTCCATTTCCAGAGTCTCCACACTTGAGTCATATTTTAACATAGAATTTCAAGCACTTTAAAAAAATACTGAAAATTATAAGCAACCACAGACAAGAGGCAACTGTGGGAGGAGAGGAAATTAGTTTGACTATAGTTATAATTTTACAATATATGTATACTATATTTGTACATCACAAATATGTACAATTTTTACAAAAAATAATTTTTATAGGATTTACAAGATAAAATGCAGTTTCTCATCAGGACACCTGGAGTACGGCTAAGAGTCTGCATTTCTAACAAACTCCCAGGTAAAGCCAATGCCCCTGGTTATGGATCAAACTTTGAGTAGCAAAGCTCCAGACCCACAGTTCATATCCCAGCTTGCACATGAGAAATACCTGGGCCGCTTTTAAACCTTTCTATGACTAGGCCACATCCCATGCCAATTCAATCAGAATATCTGGGGCTGGAGATTACATATTTTTAAAATTCCCTAAGTAGTTCCAATCTACCACTGCTCTAGAAATCAATTTAGTAGCTCAATAGTAGTGTTAAAAATAATAGAATATAGTGCACTGCATTAGTAAGCTAAGTACCATAATGCGAAACTTTTTATTAGGGGTGTGTGTGTGTGTGTGTGTGATGGTGTAAAATGTACTCTTTTATTGTGGGTCAAGGTGAAAAAAATATTTGAAAGCCAATCTCTATACTTAAAGGAATATGATTTCTACCCCCCTCCTTTCTCTCTCTCTCTCTCTCTCTCTCTCTCTCTCTCTCTCTCTCTTCCCTTCTCCCTCCCTCCATATTTAGTCTTATCCTTAAAAGAATTTAAAGGTCAAGCGGGGGGGGGGGGGGGGGGCGGGGAAGGAGACACATGTACTACTCTTTGTAATACTTTAAGCAATAAAACAAAATTTAAAAAAAGATTACAAATATCTACACTTCATTGAAATATTATTCTTGCGCATAATAGGCTCAATATCTACTAGGAGCGTCAGATATTTTACAAATCCTTATTCTATTCCAGTATAGAATGAGGGAAGAAACAATGAGGTCCTAAACCCTGACAAAGGCAGGAATCTAAGAAGTGAGAGGAAGATTTCTGAAGATGAATTGTCAAAGCTTCCTGAATATAGAGTTAATATTAGAGAAGTTTTGGAAACCAGTGTCTAGGTCCTAGCTTGGGAAATGGGGTGGACAAACACACTATTAGTCCAGACTGACATTCAGCAAGCAGGAAAGTTGTGGAGAGGGGCAGCCTAAGTGTCAGGTGTTGTAAGAAGGAGTGTCTAGTATCCGGCAGGAAATATTGGCTACTGTGGAGGAGGAGGAGCATATCAAGCAATCCAAGAAAGAATAAGGGAGCTGGAACAGACAATCTGTAAGACTTGAGGCCAAGCCTACAGTATTAGACAGGCAGCATGAAAGGGTGTGGTAAAAACAGCAAAAAGTTTTAGCTTAAAAAATCTGTATTCCTGAGTCATACAGGGAACCTGCATATGACTACTAAATAATTAAATAGTTCTTAAAGTCATCTGAAGATCTTTCATCAATATATTCTCTAAGGATATAAGGCAGGATTGTAATATAGGCTACAGCTATACAGTAGTCATAATTTAGACTAGAATAGTAATTTTGGTTTAAAAGCAATCAATTAAAAGTGTTAGTTTTTACAGAGAATGTTTTTGTGTGTGTGTATTAAATGTTTTGTTGTATAAGAAGCTAATCTAGTCCTGGTTAGTGTGGCTCAGTTTGTTGAGCATCGTCCCATGCACCCAAAGGCCACATGGTCAGGACACATGCCCTGGTTGTGAGCTCGATCCCCAATATGTGTGTGTGGGGGGGGGGAGGGGGGGGGGAGCGTGGTTTAGCACGTGCATGAGGCAGCTGTTCGCTGTTTCTCTCTCACATTCATGTTTTTCTCTCTCTCCCTCTCCCTTCCTCTCTCTATAAAATAAATAAAAACATATTTTTTAAAAAAGAAGCTAATCTATTTTAAAGAGAGTGGATGTAGGTACTAATTGACAACTTTGATAGATTTAGCATCAAAAGAGCATCAGGAGGTGTCTAATACATATTAGGATGTACTCTAGACTTAACAAAGACAAAGGTACCCAAATTATCATTCAGAAAATAGAAAGGGGTAAACTACTATAAATACCATCATCTCCCTTTCTCTGAAATAAATGTCCAAGATAAATTCAAGTGGCTGAATTTTGAACATGGGCCTATTGTCCAAAATGCATGAAACCACTAAACAAACTGAAGAGGAAACATTGCCAGGACTATAAATCCAGCAATGCTTTGCTCATTCCATGGGTTGGATCATTTCAGTGCGAATTTGTCTATTGTGAGACAGGCAGATTCAATACATAAATTTAGCATGAAAATGTAATAATAGCCTACAGGAAAAATAGGGTTTAATAAAATCAATCTTTGTTTCATATTTAATCCATCATTTTTATCTTCCCATTAAACATCAATGTAGATAGAATAATAATGTTAATTCAAAATTAAAGTAATTATGTACTGTTTAAATTCTATGATAATACACATATCTCTTTTATTCGATGCTTTCACTTTTCCCGTTTTTTAAGAAATTATCTAGACAATATTTGCCATTTTATCTATGTTTCATTAGTACTTTGTAGATATTTTAATTATGTGTATTCTTATCACACTGTATTTTAATTTTATACTAGAAGATTCTGAATTAACCAATGGGCTATGGACATAAAATTTGGGGAAAATTAATTTTTAGTATATTTCAAGAAAGGGGGCATCAAAATAGTCATCAAGGAGAAAACAGAAACTTCGTTAGGTGTTTTCATCCTACTTTCATTATTTAGCATGGCTTCTATTTTGATTTGCACATGAGGGCCATTATCTTTTCAATGCCTGGGAACTCTACAGGTCTTAATTCTGGTCTGTGCCTCTTATTCATTTTGTACAGAGTCTAACTCTGTAAGGGACTTACAATGTTTGTTGGATAAATTAACTTCACATTTGGAAATGTTTTCTGCCTAAAGCAGAAAATCTTAGAACAAGTTTGAAAACATTTAGCAAATACAGTCTTTCTGTTTTTACCTTCTCAGTAATGTACTGAAATATTTCCTTAATCAGCCAACCAACTAACCAATAGTATTTATCAAGCCTCTGCTATATGCCCAGCACTATGCTAAGTTCCAAGAGGGTTATAAGGCATGGTTCCCCCGTTAAGGAACTTATAAATTCTTTGGTCATATTGTGGTCAAACTTAAATATTGAATTGGATTTAATGAAGTTTTTTTGTTTTTTTTTGGAGGGGGGTGGTGGTATTGTAATTATTGAGACAATTTGGATGGCTATTTTACTCCAAATACTGCAATAATAAACTAGGTCCTGGAATAATATTTTTGCATGAGATATATGCATTTTCAACTATTCTACTCACCAGGATAGAACATTTTAAAAATAAAGACAGCCAGTCACCCATTTTATCTCTGTTGAATATTTTTATATGTCAAAGACAAAATAATAACCCTCATGTTACTTTATCTTTCTACCTACACCCTTTCTTCTCTATGACTTTTTTTTGTTGCAGTGTTTTAACATCTATGTAAGTTGACTATGCTATTTGATAATGCAACAACTGGTTCAGGGAAGTATCCATGCTATAGGTTTAGAGAAAGTGAGAGTATCAAGAAGATCATTGACTTTATTTTCTATTTTTCAGCTGCTCCACCTTTGCTCTGGAGGTCCTTGTCTCCTTTTGATGTAACCATAAGAATGATTAGCTCCTGTGAATACACCGTATCTGTATCTGTATCTGTATCTGTGTCTGTGTCTTAGGCCAATGTGGGGAAAAGCTATAAATTTGGTATCTGATTGTTTATCCACTGCAGACAAGATACCCTCTATCCAGGTTAAGTGAATCTCACATGACCATGGAGGGTGTGAAGTTTTAATTCAACTTTAGCATCATCTTACATGGTTAACTGCTATCTCCCTCAAGCAATTTCTTTACTTGGTTTCCAGGACACCGCATTCTCCTGGTTTTCTATCTCACTGCTTGCTTCCTTTAGACCAGTGGTTCTCAACCTTCCTAATGCAGTGACCCTTTAATACAGTTCCTCATGTTGTGGTAACCCCCAATTTCATTGTTCCAAATTGAACATAATTAAAGCATAGTGATTAATCACAAAAACAATATGTAATTATATATGTGTTTTCCAATGGTCTTAGGCGACCCCTATGAAAAGGTCGTTTAACCCCTAAAGGGGTCGCGACCCACAGGTTGAGAACTGCTGCTCTAGACTCCTCTTCTGTATCCCTTTTCTGGGACTTTTCCACTTTTCTGTGATACTTATTCAATAAATGATTTTATCTAATCTCATGGATTTCAACACCATTCATATATCAATGACTCTCAACCTATTATCTCTAGGAATATTTTCTCCGGTAAACTTTAGGCTCAACTATAATACCAGAATGTCCCATAAATCGTCCATTACCTACTGTGTACAAAACTGCTTTCTCCCGAGTCTTCTCTATCTCAATAATTGGAACTACCACTCAGGACAAAAACTTTAGCATCATCTTTGATTTCTCCCCCTTTCTTACTCCCAGTGTCCAAAAATCCATCAGCCAGTTCATGGCTTCCTCCAAAATATATACCTAACCTACCTTCTCACTATTACCAGTGGTACTATCCTAGTCCCAGTTAGCATGATCCCTCTCCTAGACTATTCTAATAGCATCCCAACTGGCTCTCTTACTTCTCCCCCTAACCCCCACCCACTGGACTGATGGACAGTCTATTCTTAACACAGGAGCCTGAACAATGTTTTAAAATGCAAATCTTATCACTTTATGCCTCTATAAATGGTTACCTATCACGTTTAGAACAAAATCCAGAAGCTTTACTGTGGTTCTTGAGGTCTTTCATGCCCATTCTCAGCTATCTTCTCAATGGCATAACCCTTGACTATGTCCCCTAGCTGTGCTGGTTGCCCTGCTATTATTGTTCCTCTATCAGAGCAAGCATAGTGCACCTTGAGGCCCTTTGACGTTTTTGTTCTTTCTTGCCTCATATGATTTAAGTCTGTTCAAATATCTCACCCTGAGAAAGGCATCCTTGGCATTATGTTCCCTTGTTCTGCTTTATTTTTCTTCACAGCATCTGTAACTGACATCTTATTAAGGATGGATTTATTTACTTATATTCTCTCTCCCCCACTAAAATAGTCCGTGAAACAGACTTCATTTATTGTGGCATGCTTTATGCCTGCAATAGCAGTTGATACATATGGATACATATTTTTTCAGTCAATAAATTGAAATAAGCAAATATCATTTATCAATGCAGAAATTAGTTCAGTCCTTTTTCTCTGTCTCATCCTTCTCCAAAATTGGGTAACTTCTAGTGGTCTTGGAAATGCCTGTTTAGACATCAGGAGGAACCTGATGTTTGCAAGTGAACACATGACATTTGCAGAATGAATACCTATCTCCTTCAATGGGCCAATATAGGCCTTATTGTTGAACAGCCACAAACAGCCCAGAGGGAAGCACTCACTTGGCAAAGCACAGACAGGTATATTATGTAAGGAGCACTTTTCTACACAGTGCTGTGAAGGGAGAGGTCATACAGTTGAAGGCATAGAAGGCTAAGAAGGCTAAGCTATTCAGTGGAAGGCATAGAAGGCTAAGCTACTTGGGCTAGGTCCTTAATCTCTCCAAGTGTCACTTTTCTCATTCAGTAAAGGAGGACAGAAACATGGAAGGCAAAATCCCTTTCTTTAAGGAACTCAGTGGGACACAGATGAGTACACAGGCAGTCCTAAGTGTGCAACGGGAGCTGTGATGAGACAGGAAGCGCCCTAACTCAGAACTAGGAGGCTGGGAGGAAAAGACTTCTTAGCAGAAGTGATATTTGATTCTTGAAGGCTAAATAGGGCCTGGCCTTGCAAAAGTGCCCCCTTCCCTTTCCCTCCATCATTTGGTTATCCTTAAAGCATCAGAAACTCACTATGTTCAAAATCATAGTTATCATAATCTCTCTTCATGCCCCCTCCTCACCCATATTTGTAGTCCCCCCCAAATAAAAGAATCCAACTGTTTTTAACAACCGCATCTTCCAAATCCAAACATTTGCAAAGCACTGTGCAGCTAGCATTCTCTGATATTACTCTTAGTTTTTCAATCACTTTTATTTTTGAAGTTCAACTTAGATTTTTTAAAAAAGATATATTTTTATTGATTTCAGAGAGGAAGAAAGGATAGAGAGATAAAAACATCAATGATTATAGAGAATCATTGATCGGTTGCCTCCTGCATGACCCCCACTGAGGATCAAGCCTGCAACCCAGGCATGTGCCCTGACGGGGAATCGGACCATGACCTCCTGGTTCATAGGTCAGTGCTCAACCACTGAGCCAAGCTAGCCTGGCCCAACTTAGATTTTTAATCTTAACTCCCAGAATTTTACAGTAGATGTGGAAGTGCTTGGTAAAAGGTAAAACACTGTGCAAATGTTAGTGGGATCTATTCTAATTAACATTAATTCCCTTGGTGACCTGATCTACTCCATGGTTTTAAATACCATATATATGTATACTTATAAAGTCCAAATTTATATTTCTAGCTCTGATCTTTTTCATGCAACTCAGGCTAAAAAAATCTCACTGCCTATTCAATACCTACAGTTGGATATCTACAAGACATGCCAAATTTACCACCTCCAAAATGAACTCTTAATTCCTACCACAGCTTCCCTTGTCCAACCTGCTACCCTATTGTTTTCCCCATACAAATTATGGCAACTCCACTTATACAGTAGCTTTGACCTAAATCCTTGACAGCTCCCTTTTACCACATCCATCGACTCCTTTAACAAATACTGTTAACTCTACCTTCAAAAACTATTCAGAATTTTACATCCCCACTGTTTTTACATCAATCTAAACCAGTGGTTCTCAACCTGTGGGTCGCAATCCCTTTGGGGGAAGAACGACCCTTTCATAGGGGTCGCCTAAGACCATCGGAAAACATATATATAATTACACATTATTTTTGTGATTAATCACTATGTTTTAATTATGTTCAATTTGTAACAATGAAATTGGGGGTCACCACAACATGAGAAACTGTATTAAAGGGTCGCGGCATTAGGAAGGTTGAGAACCACTGGACTCTAAATACTGGACAACTTGGTTACAGCCTAGTCTCCACGCAGTAGCCTGGTGATGCAAAAGTCAAATTGTGTTACCGCTCTGCTAAAAAGCAATCCATCAATCAAACAAACAACCGGACCTTCTGTAGCTTCATTTTTCACCGAGAATAAAATCCAGACCCTTAGCAGGGCTCATGCTATCTTTCTGACACATTCTATCACTCTCCTCTGAGCTCCTTTCGCTCCAGCCAAGAATGCTCCTGCCTTTGCCCCTGCTGTCCTTTCTTTTTCTCCAATAGTTGTGTGGCTTGCTCCTTCCCTTTATTCAGGTTTTATTCAAATGCCACCTCCTAACAGAGGTCCTTCCCAACCTCTGCATAACAGCAACAAATCATTCATTAACTGCCTTAACCCTACTTTATTTTTCATCCTATTTCTTCATAATAAAGTATTGATGGAATATGCCAGACACTGTCCGAGGTGCTGAGGTAGCAGTGAAACAAAACAGGCAAAATTCCCTTTCTTTCATGGGTCGCGGCATTAGGAAGGTTTCTTAATTCCTACCACAGCTTCCCTTTCTCCCCACTGGGTAGAAAGACACTAAAGAAATTGAATAGCATGCCAGATGAAAATTGGCTTTATGGTAAAAACCAAAGCAGAAAAGGGGGTAGGATGCATTGGGGGCGAGTGGTGATTGCTGTTTAACAAGAAAGACTTCCCTGATAGGAGGCGAGGGAAGTGAGACTTGGGAATGTCTTCAGAATGAGTTGTTTAAAGCAGAGGGACTGGAAAATGCACAGCCCTGAGGCAAGATCGTGCTTATCGAGTTGCTCTAGGAGAACATTAGTAAAAAGAACAATGTGGTGCCGGTCTGGCATGGCTCAGTGGTTGAGCGTCAACCTATGAACCAGGGGGTCATGGTTCAATTCCCGGCCAGGGCACATGCCTGGGTTTCGGGCTCGATCCCCAGTGTGGGGCGTGCAGGAGGCAGCTGATCAGTGATTCTCTCTCATCATTGATGTTCCTCTCCCTCTCTCCCTCTCCCTTCCTCTCTGAAACAATATATAACAGTATGGCTGGAACAGTTAGCACTTCTCACTACCTGTCATTCTATTATAAGTCTATTTCTTATTGCCTATTTCTATCAGAATGTTGGCTCCATCAGTGCAGGAACCAGCACTGTTTTTGATTGCTTTATCCCAAGTCCAGGACTGATCCTTGTTCGTGGTAGGGACTCAATAAATATTTATTGAATGAAGTCTCATGCACCATAGAAAAACCTGACTATTCACAATCCCTTTACATGCTCCATGCTTTTCAGCCATTCTTGCGTATTGTACCTTCTCCATTGGGAATGTACCTCTGCCTTTCAAAAGCTATCCTTAAGACACAACTCCAATGATACTGCTTTAATGAAAGCTTGCCTGGTTGGTCATCAGTTACATGCCATTTCTCCCTTCTCTGGTGACTCCTTGTACTGTCACTGCTGCTGAAACTAAAGCTCCAGGGACAGTCCGCATGGCTCTTTGACTCTCTAGGATAGAGCACTGTGTGTAGCCTGGTGTCTGATTATATGTGATAGGAGCTCAGAAGAAAATGAGAAAAATGCATATCTGTTGAAAGAAGTCAGTTGCTTTATGATTTGCCTTATACAATCAAAACTGCTGCTATGGTAGTTTACAAAGCAACTCAAGATCCTTACAGGTTGGGTCAGTATCTCTGAAACGGAAACCCCTTTTTGGAACATAATAGTAAGCATGAGTTCCAACCTCCTTTGCAAGGGGAAGTCAGGGCAAAGAGAATCCTTCTGACAGGCACCCCTTTGCATTCTCCATGGTACTATATACATGGGAGAGAAACCTGTTCCTATTCCTTTCCATTCAGTCCATTTTTTCTTGTTTTTATTTTTCTTGTTTTTATTTTTATTTTTTTAGCATTCCAGATTGGCAATGCGGTCATTGCAAAACTAAAAAAATTGTGTGCTTTAGGCCAAATCACAGTTGTAAGTCGGCAATGCATTTCTGATTATTTACAAGTAAATGTAATATAGAGTAATAAACAATACTTGTTGGTCCCAGAAACAATATGGCCTAACTTTTGCTAACCCTCATACTTTAAAGGACTTGGCTTTTATGAGAACTAATTTTCCAGGCAGAAAAATCACATTTTAGACAAAACAAATCAGAAAGTGTAGATATACTCATTGCAAATGGACAGGTTTGGTTACAAAGAGAAAACCAAGTATGTTTATTGAAAGAGTTGAAATGGATGTGCTACTGTTGTTTCACTTTATTATTACCAAAGACTTGAAAGGCTTCTCCTTAGTTAAATGAAAGGATAATTAGCAGTTCTTTCTAAGAGCAAGCAAGCCCAAGTTGCATGTATTTCCTCTTCCAACCCCTTCTGTCCCTCTGATCACCAGTAATGTGAATAATGAACTCAAGCAAAGTATGTCACATGGTAAAATATGGATTTCATTATGCACTTTTCCTAGAGAGTGGCATTTAAAATAACAGCACTTTGGTAAGATTGTTGTTTCTTAAATTTAAATCCACTTTAACTTGGCTACTGCTTCACTAGTTGACACTGGTTTCTTATCCCATTCCAACCAAGGGCATAAAACAGAGTGCTATCTAGAGTGTTCTAGCCTTTGAAACTGTCATTGAGACATTTAAATAAAAGACATACTGCAAAGTATTAATGAAGCTTATTAGTAAAATGTTATAATGCAGAAGATTCCAAGGATATAATCACCAAGATTATGGTTTTAAGCACTAATTTTAACACCAAGTAGTTATTCTTCTTTGGCTGAAATGCTCCAGTGGAAGACTTTAAAAGGTAACACAGGAGCCATATATAACATCTTCAGAATAAATATTATTGCTAAGGGTGTTTTGTTATATAACATGTATTTTATGACATACTAATAAAACACAGTAGGTTAAGTATTTACTAATGCCTTTTTATTACTTTTTCATGTCGTCTGTGGATATAAAAAATGATACCTTACAGCTCTCTTGAAGAGGTAAAAATAAAGAAGTTATATTATGGGATTAAGAAGACAGACTAACACGGCATGTTCACTTTCTAGAAAAATAATTTATATCTTGGTATTGGTGTAGGATTCAAAGTAAGAAATACCGTGGAAGTAGCAGCTATGACTTATCACATATATTTATGTGAGAGAATGCAGGATGAACATAGAAAAAGAGCAGAACTTTATAGGACAGAGAATTTTCCAAGGAATTATAATACCATCAACAAAGGAAGCTGGCATAGGAAAAGAGACCAAGTATGAAGATAGACTGCAGTTGTAATACAAATTGCCCACAGGTAGCCCAGGGGAGCAATGATCCATAACTTTGGTGGTTTAGATTTGGCTTTATTTGTAACAGTTCATCAGTGTTAACAAGGGGCACATGGCCTCCTGGCCCCTAACTTGACTGCTTTTCAGTCTATTGCCTTTTGCTTGGTAACTTTAACTATCATTCTTTGCTCCATCAATTACAGTGATTGTATTGTGTGCCCAAGTCATGCACCACGATAATGAAATATCTTTATGGCATTGTTTTTTGTCTATGTAGTTTCCTGTGTACATGTTCATTAGAAGCCATAAAATCAAGCTGACTGTGCCTTTGCTGGTGCTTATGTTTTGATTCTATTAGATTGTATTCAACCTGTGGCTGTTGGTTTAGAGGATAAGACATTGATTCCCCGAGTTAATTGCTGGGCATACCCCTTTACCATGCATGGACTTTATCCAGTCTGCTGATTTAAGCATGCTATATAAAGTCCACATTTTAATACTGGCATTAGCGCAATCTTGTGGTTCACGTTGGCCATTTATATGATTTTAGAGTTGGAGAGGACTTCAGACATAATCTAACCTACCATCATAATTTTGGGCAGAGAATATTGAGGCAAGAAGCTAAGAAGTTACTTTCCCCAGTTTCCAAGTCATCTGTTCTGGTTACCACTTTGTGTTGTCTGCCACTGGGAATTGTGTTTTGCATTTTGATTTTACCCAACTAAGTGAAATCAGTAAGTAACATGACCCCGAATTGAAAGAGACATCATCTGGGCCCTGGACATCTGTGGGTAGAGGACTAACTCATGATAAAATGAATCACATTGGCTGGCATTTACTTGGCTGGGCCACATACTGTGCCATTTTCCCAGAAATACGAGTTGATGATAGATGGAGTTCATGTACCCGATATTCCTTTTTGTCTTTACAAGCACTGCTGTCTATAGAATTTAGTCCTGCTATTCACACTGGGCTCTTCCTTGGAGGATTTTAAACATTGACCGGGGTTATTATTACTAGCCCATTGAGTCCAAATGAATTACAGAGTTCCTTGCTCATACACACATATCAGTAATAATAGGCCGAGAGAAGACTGTACATTACGCCAGAAGCTCGTTTTAAAGCATATTATCATTCTCAGTCAATTAGCTCAGACTCTATTATATTCAAATTGCAAACTATTCAAATAAGGATTAAATGCATATTAATATGCTAAGAAATTAAGTCTTCAAAATTAGAGCTTTTTTCTCTCTTTTGCTTCTAACTCAGTTCTGCCTTTATTCAGCTCATTTTAGTAAGTTTTTAACTTTAGAATTAGTTTGCAGGTATACATCCATGTTTTTAATTTCTGAAGAAGTTGTCATCCTCTTTCTCTCCCTCCCCTTCTTTCTCAATGTTGATTTCACTTTGCTTCAACAATTTCCTGTACTTGATTTGGCTCACTACAAAACGTTTTCTTCTTTTGAAACTTTGCCCATGATGGAAGATTTACTGTTTCCACAATCCATCAGAGAGATATTTTGTTGCATTAGAAGTCTTTGGCTTTAGGCATTTATACAGATATGTCCCAGAGTATCCATTGGAGAATTTCTTAGTTGTCCATCTATGTTTGAGTGACAAAAAATTATCAATAATACTTTGCTATTTCTTTTTCTTTTAAAAATCATTATTTATTCTGAAAGTTTTACAATTACATTAATCAACATACATAATTCAATTACTATAGTAAGCACAATTTCTCTAGAATATTTCACTATATTTAAAAATAGATAATCAGAGATTAACAACAAATGTAAATTACATTTCTTGTTCATATTACTAGCAGATCTCTTACAATGTGATCCTTTGTCCTTCAAAGCTGTTACTGTGGAAGAAAGAGCTTTAGGACACACAGGTGTCTCGGTTCCCTTACATTTTTTAAGGTGCATTGTGGGCAATAAATAAAATGATGAAAATGGGAGCATAAAAATAAGAATTCATCATTTACATTGCACTTCAGTGTTAAGGCAGGTTCAGAGAGTTTCTGCCATTTCACATTGAGGGGATTATAGAAGAAGCTCTTTAAACATTCTGAGATCCTTAAGATGATTTCTACTTGAACTCCAAGTGGTGTTAATGATATTTTCAGAAGGGATGCTGTATTTAGTTGGCAAGAAAAAGCACTCCGTAACCTTGTGCACATATATCATAAAACAGAGTAACTAATAGAATTTTCTACCATTAACCTATCAATAAGCTCTTACAGAATCTACCTATCAATAGGAAATGGATAATTTTGTTTTCTCTGTTTGTGCTTCAGCAGATATTGTAATTAAGCTACATAAAAATCCAGAAGAAGCTATGGAAAACTTGGTTGCAAGCCAAGAGGGATTCAACTAAAAGAAGAAATGTGAAACTCTTTTTATTAAGAATTTGAGCAGAATTTAAATTCTAACCCCAGAGTGAGTGGATACTGTAAAATCCCTATTGATTTAACAAACTATATAAGACAGCAGAAGAGCAATCAGGGATTCTGGCCCCCTAACTGCTAAACTGAATCATGGAGTTGTGTTGAGTTTTTCTTTTCTCTTTACTACAAAGTAGGTAAGTTAGTATTTTCCCCAACTCTTGCTTCACCCACGATTCTCCAAAGAATACTGAGTTAGCTTTTCTTAAGCAGTTTTGAGACACTCATTAAAGTTCCACATATGAATTATTTGCTTTACTTTTCCCCCAAATGGCATAACACATCTTTTTTTCTTTTTCCTTTCTAAAAACTGTCAGCTCTTTTGGAATTGAACAGTGCTGCATAAAACAACTACTGCATATTGATTTTTTTCTCTTACATCTATTCAGGCTGATTTTCCATTCTATAGGTTGGTGGCTGAGCTATTATGTCCTGGTAAAAAGAACTCTTTGAGTGTTAAATAAAAATCCACCTGTCCTTCTTGCCGTCTCCTCACCCTCTGCAGGGGAATCTTCACTCTGGTGAGCTTTCAGAAGATGTGCTGCTGTACCCTGCTGAGCCGGAACAGGAAAGTGTGGGTGATTAAATACCAAGTGTGCTGTCTCTGTACTAAATGCAGAATTAGCCATTGTCCTCCACCTAATGAGCCCATAATCTAATTAGACAGATTGACAACACCCAGAAGGGAAAAGATCAGAATGCGCATAAGCATAGTAAGTTACAATGGAGAAAGTGGCATATTAAGATGTTTAAGAATATAAAACCACCATAAAACTTGCTTACCACTGAAGCATGTTTTGCAGTTTTCAAAATATTTGAATAGTCTCTGTCTTATTTATCTTGTACAGTACTACTAGTATGTACAGGATAAATAAGGTTTTAAATAAATAAACCTTATTTAT
This sequence comes from Myotis yumanensis, assembly GCF_028538775.1. Lineage (NCBI taxonomy): Eukaryota > Metazoa > Chordata > Mammalia > Chiroptera > Vespertilionidae > Myotis > Myotis yumanensis. Next base: position 68,887,697 of record NW_027223760.1, on the reverse strand, counting down.
CCTGTACATACTAAAGGTTAACTGAGCAAGGATATTAAATACATACTTGGGTCTTAGATGTAAACAGAGTACGATGCAAATTCTCAGTATCAAACTGTAAACCTCTTCCTGTAATTACTTTTTCTCTGAGGATCTCATTCCTCATTTCAGCATCTGAACTATGTGAGCAGAGAACTTTTCTTAAAAAAAAAAGACATAAAATATGTTTGAATTGGCATAAAAATGTCAAAGATGTTTCTACCTCCTATGTTGTTTTACGAAAACATCATTCCTCTTGGGATCACTTCTGAAGCAACACTACATTCCTTCATTTGTCCCATACTTGAAACTAAAAAGTACTTATCTCCCATATAGTGGGCTCCCTTTTCATTTTGTTGATGGCTTCTTTTGCTGTGAAGAAGCTTTTTATTTTGATGTAGTCCCATTGTTTATTTTCTTCTTAGTTTCCTTTGCCCTAGGACCATGGTCGGCAAACTGCGGCTTGCGAGCCACATGCGGCTCTTTGGCCCCTTGACTGTGGCTCTTCCTAAGCCTTAGGAGTACCCTAATTAAGTTAATAACAATGTACCTACCTATATAGTTTAAGTTTAAAAAATGTGGCTCTCAAAAGAAATTTCAATCGTTGTACTGTTGATATTTGGCTCTGTTGACTAATGAGTTTGCCGACCACTGCCCTAGGAGATGTATCGGTAAACATTACTACGAGAGATGTCTGAGATTTTGCTGCCTATGGTTTCTTCTAGGACTTTTTGGTTTCATGACTTACATTTAAGTCTCTTATCCATTTTGAGTTTATTCTTGTGTATGGTGTAAGTTGATGGTCTAATTTCATTTTTTTGCATGTACCTGTCCAATTTTTCCAATACCATTCATTGAAAAGACTATCTTGACTCCATTGTATGCTCTTCCTTCTTTGTCAAATATTAATTGAGTGTGATATCTTGGGTTGATTTCTGTTCCAGTCATCTATATGCCTGTTCTTGTACCAGTACCAGGCTGTTTTGATTACAGTGGCTTTGTAGTATAACTTAATATCTGGTATTTTGATCCCTCCAATTTTGTTCTTCTTTCTCGAGATTGCTGTGGCAATTTGGGGGTCTTTTTTGGTTGCATATAATTTTTTTGAGTGTTTGTTCTAGATCTGTGAAATATGCTGTTGGTAGAGATCAACTGGGGAACTTAAATGCATATATGCATAGCCCATGGACACAGACAATAGAGTGGTGAAGGCCTGGGAAGGGTGGGTGAGGGATGGAGGTGGTCAATGGGAGATAAAAAAGGGCACATCTGTAATACTTTCAACAATAAAGATAAATTTTAAAATAAATAAAAAGTACTTATCTGGGAGAGGTAGTGTAGAATTAGGAACCTGATAGACCTGCCCTTGAATCCTAGTTTATTACATCTTAGTCTAGCTAGTTGGTCTATTTCATGTGTTCATAGATTTTTTTTACAGATAATAGTTTCATTTGAACCTCAATAATTACGTGAAATCTTAGGATTCTAAGTTTTGTGTTTAGATAACTTGGTTATCTAAATGGCATACTTTAAAAATTACCTCATAGGTTTTTTTCCCAGAAAATTTTGGAAATCTCTTTAATTTGGTACTCCGTAATAACAAAACTATACTATTTATTGATAAGAATGATTACTAGAAATAATTGCTCCCAACTCCTCCTGAAATCAAGGAATGATGAGAGCAAAAAAACTGGGGTAGATGGCAAAGAAAAAAACACATGCTGTTGTAAAATATTATGCATTCTGTGTATTAACCTTAAAATTTTCTTTTTAACCAGTCAGATAGGCATTTGTAAGATAAGCAGATTGAGGTATATAAGTTTATGAAAGGGGAACAGATTTTTTTCTTCTATCTAGAACTTTCCCTTGATGCCTTCCTTCATTAATAAAAATGTGGACTTTGTTTTACAAAATAAATTCAACATACTACACACACACACACACACACACACACACACACACAGTGCTCATTAGAAGTCTGGGGCCGGGGTGGAGAGGCAGGTAGGAAAGAAGCATCATGATATCACACCTGAGAGATGGTGACTTTCCGAGTCAAATGGGTCAGCTTCTCACAAGAGCAGAAGCACCTGAGAAGTGATTATTCAGACCCTGATTAAACCTCCAGTTCTGGGGAGCTGACTATTCTCCTGGGAGGTAGCAGCACAGTGGTCACAAATGGGTTTGAATCTCAGCCTTACTAGGTGCTGGTGGTGTGAGCGTGGGCTGGTTTCCTAACTTTTCTGAACTTAAGTTTCCTTATTTGTAAAATAATAATTACATCTACCTCACAAGTTACTGTAGAGATTAAATCAGATGTTATAGATTAAGAATTTGACACAATGACACTGAACTCTCAATGAATGTGTAGTATTATTAGTTAGACAACTCGTCTCAATATAGGGTAGTTCTTCCATTAAGCTATTTTTTAAATAAAGAATCAAAATCTGTCTCTGTGTAATTTTCACCCATTTTTGGTTGTTCTCCTACTTGGAAAGACCTAGAAGAACTCGATGGGAAATGAGGTTGCTCCTTCTTCCTTTGGGCAGCGACTCAATGTCTGAAGCACTTTGTATTCCCCATGCTGTATGTAGGCTTTGGCATAGAATTCGCTCCCTTTCCCACACCACTGAGTTGTCAACAGTATGGACTTTACCAGCAATATAACATGAATTCTATTGCTACCACTTCCTCTAGAAAAGGAATAAAAATGGGAATCATAAATAAAACACTCAACAAAGGAAACGTTAATTATGGAATTGAGAACTTGTCTTAAATGGGAGACAGTTTATACTAGTAGATGTGAATCTTACTAACATAAACTTTATACAGTATATAAGCCTTGTTCCCATATTAACCTAACAGCCTCATTTCTTATGACTTGAGTTGTTAAAACATTCTAACTAGGTTAAAACACTCCAAACTCGCTTCTTCTGTATTACAGGCAGCATAATCCATCTAGTTACTTAAGCATGAAATCCAAACAAGCATCTCATCTAGGGGGTAGGGAATAAAACAGGAAGTAGTTTTCTCCCTGCCCCCTCCACAGTTACTATTTTCATCTCCTTTTCCCACTCTTTAATGATAGCATGGGAGAATTCTTAGCTCTTAAGTCATTTTTTGCTACAGTATGTCCACCTTGTAAAGCCTCAACTTCAAATTTGATTTCAATATCTTTTCTTCCGACCCTCTGCAGGTCTTACACTGGGACCTTGGCTGCTTTGAGGTGGGTAAGGCATGGTCTGCTTCTGAGTCACTGACTCTTTCCCCCTTTACTCCTCAAGATCTAGTTCTTCCAGTGTGTGATGCAGAGGGGAAGGCTTTTTCGTGTAACTGGCTTTCGCATTTGACTGCTTTTCGTGTTGGTGGTGGCTGCTTGTGTAGTGAATGATAAGTGGCCACTGCGGTGGCAGGTATCAGTGGCTGGCTCTCTCCATCCTGGGGTCGGTACTGAAGCTTGACCTTTTTCATCTCTGTTGGCTCCTGCCCCATTGGAGCGCTGCTCAGCCTCTTGATGCTGGGTTATCCTTGCCCAGCACACAGCTCTCTGGAGTGGTATTTTGAAGATATCTGGCTCAAGTCAAGCTTTCTTCCCCATGATCACTTCAACCATGAACTCAGGTTGCCTTGCCATGCCCAGTACTGGGCTGTAGTGGTTTCATTGCTATGTCTTCTCTCTCTCTCTTGCCATCTCTTTCCAATTCACTTCTTTCCTATTCTGATTGGCAAAGGAAGCAAGTCCACTGCCTAAGCAGATATCCAATTAAGAAACCAAACCACCATCTCCCCTGCTTATAAGCAACTCCAATTTCAAGGACTGATTCCCTTAGAGCCTTCTCCCTAACTTAGATTGAGAAGCCACCTTCCCTTTCTCATGGGGACGGTTGGATCACCTCTCAACACAAGCACTGTATCCCACATAAGAAAAAGGTTTTCTTTTCTCTTCTCCAGCTTCTGTTTATATAGACGAGATTGAGAAGAGAGGAGTTGATAATTCCACAGTAGCCCTGAGGGAGGTTATGGGCGCTAGAGCCATGCTATGAAAAGTACCACTCAACATTCCATTATGAAATTTGTTGAATAGATGAATGAGCAAATGGACATATCTATTTTCAAGGATTACTAATAGGTGGGACTACTGATGCTGTGCAATGAGGTGCTAGGTGGATTGTGAAACATAACAAGACCAGTCTGCCATAGAAGTTCAGTAGAAAGACCAGGACTTCTGTCCCATGACTCAGTTCAGCCTGCCATCTTTGTATGACCTCCGCTTGCCTTAGCAGGGTGTGTGTTCATAACATTAATTAATAATGCCACTGCACACATCAATGCGAGAACTGGAGAATTACTACGGAAAAAGCAGTTTTGTATTTTTTAGAATTTGCGACTCTGAATGGGGAGGAAATGTCATTTCTGCCAGAGGCGCAGTATCCTGCTCTGGTCTGATGTAAACTCATTGTCAGGCAATCCCAGAAACTGCCTGCGCTAGCCTCTGGGCAAAATGTTTCCTTTTCATAGAAAAATGTCACCTTTTCTCTAGGAAATGGCAGGTGGTTATTTTTTTTCCAAAGGAAAAATGACCTTTGCATTTTGTTTAAAAAAATTCTCAAGGACTCGGCCTTGCTAAAAACACTGAAAACAATTCCACATCTTTTAGTTTGTACTTGAGGTTCTACTGTGTACACTCTGATATTAAACCTGTCACCACTGATAAGGCCTGGAGGTGAATGTCATGACCAGAACATCCTGGCACCTTGTTTTCCAGAAATGTCCACTGCACATAGGACAGATTCTTGTAACTCCAGCCCTTGCTGCGTCTAACCCCAACACACACATGTGCGCGCGCACACACACACTTTCACCTCGTTATGCTAACACTTCAAAGCTTTGATGTTCCAATCCAAGACCACAATCTTATACAAGTCCATCAGAAACTGCTCTGAAAAAAAAACAAACACTGGTTCTGTTACATAATTAGTCTACCACCATGCTTAAAGTATGTGAAGTGTGTCATCTTAAATTTAGAATTGTGGCAATCGAAGTTGGGTTTTCCATGCAAAAACCTTCACTCTCTCATAAGAAAATGGGAGGGCATAAATCCAGTATTCTTTTATTCTAGTTGGGTGAGAAAATAGGAAAGGAAAACAACAAAGAAGCAAGAGGAGTGAAAATTTTAGGACCCAACATTTTAAAACAGAGAAGGAATACAAAGGTGGCGACATGGAGAAAGACAGGTCTCGGTTATTAATCTTGATTTCACAAAACAAAGTTCTCACTTCTTTCGTCAATATCTCATACACGTGGAATGTTTTCCTTTCTGACACCAGTCTCACCGTAAGAAATGCACAGTTCACCTTACAGTGCTGGATTTTCTTGAACAAAGTAGTAAATTAGATGATGACACAGATTTACCATGTGTGCCCTTGTCAGTTCATGCAAATCCTCAGCTGGGGCATGTGAGAGGCACATTAATTACAACAGATACAGGAAGAACGTTTCTGCATCTGCAGCAGTTTTGATATTTGCAGACCCCAGTGCACTCCATCTCTAACTTCACTGGCAGCATGCAAAAACCAGCAGAATTACACTTACAAAGGTCTCTATGGTAATTTGTCTCCTATTGACTTCAGAGAAGTCTTCTCATTTAGAATGCTAAGGGGCTTATAATTATGAACTAAGACCTAAGACTTAGCTGATGAAACAAAGGCAAGTTTCTTGCCTCTTTTTTCTGACTTACACTGCATATATGATGATATGTATATGCATGTATATATGTAGTTAAACTAGTCATTGAGCACTTATAAGGCCACATGATAATCTGTAGAACTATGTACCAACACTCTATATAGATATTTAATTCAGGTAGTACTAAAATTTATCTTAATAGAAACCTTTACCTTGACTCATACATTTTCCAACTATCTTATCCTCCTTAGACTTCCTTTTTGTTTGTTATGATTTGGTATTAAAAGCTTTTATGTTTGAAGTTATAATATAAAAAATGAGAAACCACCATTTCACACATGAAGATTAGGTTACTGACTTCTCTAAAATGTGTCTAGAAAACAGGAATTAGGATCCTATGGCATAACTAAGTAGCACCCAGCCCAATTTTTAGACATCAAATTCCCTATTTTAGCTACCAGTCTACTAACAGAATAAGAGTTGTCAACATAGCACCACAATTCTGAAAAATTTCTAATTATCTCCTTTAAATAAAAAATTACTTAAAGAAGCAGGAGTTGTTTCGTCAAGTATTCAATGCAAAATCATTTCATTCCAGGTTCCAATGGGCAAACATCCTAATCTGTTCATACATTTTTTTTCATGTATCTATCACTCTCAGAATACTAAAGCTTCCTTTATCGAAAGATAGTCTTATAAATACTAATTATGGCTACCAATTTTGAGTGATTCCATGTGTCATGTCCTATTCTAAGTACGTTATATGTAATAAATCATCTGATTAGATGTTTGGTTAAACTAGACAAAGTAAAGCTTACCTAATTCTCCAAAGAGAACATAAATAATCATAGAGGGATTTAAGATTATTACAAATCTTATGCCTCCATAGTAATCCATGTAAGCAAATCAGTGCTGCATGGAAAGATTCATTCAACCATTCAATCAACTAGTTGAATATTTGCCATATATCTGGTAATGATCAAGTGTCCCTAATCTCAGAGAGCTTATAGTCTGGTGTGGGGTGGGGGTGGCATGAAAAAAATAGCAAGAGTGTATAATTTAGCTGGGGGAGGGAGCAGATAAAAATAAACACCTTCTATAAAAAGCAGATTATTTCCAGGTAAACCAAAGGCTCAATTTCATTAGTTAATGAAAAGAGAGTAGTAGGAACTGAATGAATCTGACATAATCTACAAGAATACACATGACAACCCAGACACCAGAATCTGATAAATATTTGTAACTAGTTAGAATCTTTTGTTCATTTATAAGCAAAATAATTGGTGACCCTTGCCCCAGACCTAGTTAAACCGATAAGAGCTTTTAAAATGTGTTTAGATAATACCTTTATTTGAAATAAATCTAACTTAATCTGATCACCTTTCACTAATATACTGATTGACCAACCCCCTCCTCCACAGAGTAGCTATAAAAATATAACTTTAACCCCATAATTTCCTATCCATTTCCATTAAACTTAAATAATAAGCTTTCAGATTTTAAAAATGCCAACTTCAAACTTAGTAAGGGTCCCCTAATGACATCCCTAGTGTAATAACGTCTAGCACCATTCTGAGTTCTGCTCTTACCCTGAACGAAGGTCCCACCCACTTTCTCCTTTAGTTCCTAGGGGGGCCAGTGAACCTGTACTGTAAATTGATATAAAGCTTTCGTGCAGAAAAACTTAAAAATAATAGTGATAAAAGTACACTTAAGCACATTGACTTCCATGACATTAATGGGTACAATGGTTATGAACATTGTAACTTAATCACTGTGTGACATATCCAAAGAGATACCAATAGTAAAACTAGAAAAAAAAATTAAAGCGACAAACTTTGCTATATCTGTGCTACTGTGGGAATCGACTCCTTAATTTTGGGGCCAAGAAGAGAACTAGGATTGGAGGTGTATAGTAGTTATCCGTTCTCCTGTGAGCATGTAGCTAGACTCTGATTTTAAATGAAGAGGGCATACAGAGCACTGCACAAGGCATTTACTAAAAGAGACAAGCAAGAAATGCGCAAAAAAGAGGTACTGCAGTAGAATTTATTTGGGTGACAAAGGCCTCTTAAAACACTAGATGAGTTATTGATGAAGCATAACATGATTTTAAGACTTGGTACAACAAATGTTTTAATCCTTTCAAGCCATTTGTTTTGCAGCTGAAATTGTGTTTTGTCAACCATGGCACCTGTATCACCTATCATCGGAAGGAAGAGAGTGGGTATAAAGTGTTTAGTGTGGCACGTGCTCTCGCTGGGAGATGTCTGTTATTGATCTGAAAGACACATCACCAGCAGAGGAGACATTAAGTATTTGGACAAAATGAAGTGAGGTTTTGCTATTTAGGTGTGCTTAGAAAAAAGTCAAGAATAAATATATTGACAAGCTAAACAAGCACAGTTTATTTCATCTTTACTGGAGATATTAGTATTGGCCAGCTGGCTAGAAATTCAGATCTATTTTCTGGCTTTTATAGAGCACAAGATGTTTTCTTGTAGCATCCAAAGTTCATAAGTATCTCAAAAAGCAAAAATGATGTTAAAATCAAGGGATTATTTAGAAAATTATCTAAGATGGTTCTGAGTCTGAATATTTTGCGAGTTCTTACAAACTGAATTGCTTCAACCACCTCCTTGATTTTTATTAGAAAGATAGAGCTAGAGACCTAGTGATTTTACTGTTCATCACCTCTGGATGTGGTATATAATTCATTATTACTTATTCACAGCATGGTAAGAGAACTGGAAGGCAAAAAATTATCAACACTTCTGTTTCAAAAAATTGTGAGAAGGTAGAGTGCCCATGAAAGTAAAAGATCATTTTCTCAGAGAAGTTTGAACAAAGTCAAGGGATTCAGAAACAAAAACATGGGGCCTAGTTTCCCTCCCTTTGAATTTGGACTGGTTTGTGATCAATAAAAGGGGTGGAAGTGATGTCGTATTGGGTCCAGGCTCGGCCTTAAGATGCTTGACACTTTTCCCTTTGCTTTCTTGGAACCCTAAGCCACCATGTTGAAGCATCCATCGTACATAAAAACTGCTGTTTGAAATTTTAACCCTGCATTTCTGGCTTCTGTAAATGCTTGCTGGCTTAAATAATAAGGAAAATAAGACTACTCCCATTTCAGAGAGGCCATTAAACCTTCTCCAGACGAAGTTATCAGTGCTGGCGTCAGGCCAAGCCTTTGGTCGAGGTCTCAAAGCCCCAGCACATAGGGGCCCTTTAAGAACTTGCAAAGGGAACCGGGAAAACCCCATATTTGGGAGACAAAGAGAGTAAAATGGTATAAATACAGGAAACTTCCTGTGTGATTTCGCCCAGAATTCTAGAGACATTTTTCTCTGGGCCCGCTGTAATAATAATAAATGTAACTCCATCTCTCTAAGCGTTGCTTGGTTCTTCTCCAGTTTTTCTGTAACAATGGAAAGCAGTTCAGCCATCCTGAGTTGATACCATGTGGAGAGAGAGAGGCCCTGTCATCCCTCAGGAGTCTCATCCATCCCAGCTGAGGCATCAATGTGAGTGAAGCCGCCTTGCACACCCCAGCCCCAAGAGATGATTAGATGATGCAGCTGCACGAGAGCCCCAAAGTGAGCCTAGTGGTGAGAACCACCCTGCTGATCCCCAGCAAGAATGTAGAGCCAGGAGCAAACATTTGATTGTTCTTTTAAATCACCGAGCTTTGATGTAGTTTGCTATGCAATAATAGAAAACTAAATAGATGTTTCAAGTAATAGAAAAATTCCATTTCTCTGATTAGTTCATTTGCTTCTGGCAATTGAAAGAACCATCTAGTGTACCACCGAAATGTGAACACTTGGCTATGGAGGTGGGGAGAGATGAAGAACTGGATGACTCACTGAGACATTTTCGTAAGGCAGCCAGTCAGGAAGAGAGCAGTCATGGGGAGAGACAGTGTGTGCTTATGTGCTCACAATTCACAGGAAGCCTGACCTGAATATAAGTTGGTTACGAGGTGGTGGGAAATAAGATACAAGAAGCACATTTAATTATTTCTTATGCTTTCTTACACATATAGGTAGCTCTTCCTCAGGAGATGTTTAGTTAACAACCACGGAATTTTATTAAACTGTTAAGGAGATAATACTGGTTGGGAAGAATAAAAAAACATTGGAGTCGGGGGAGGTAGAAAACCATTGGGTGGCCATTAAGTAGCGAATCAATACGGAAGGGCCAACCTGAAGAGGGGCAATAACAGTCACATTGATAGCTCAGCAGTCATCTGCCCACATGGCATTTCCGGCCTCAGGTTAATCTGTGCTGTTCCTTAGAGAGCAAAAGGGCAACCGTGACTTCAGATAATGCAGTTATGGAATAGGATATCCCAAAACAGTGTTAAAATCTCCGAAGAATGAGAAATCCTCGTAGCTCCATGTGCTAGACCGATATGAAAGGTGGACATAAAGATTAATTAGTTTGTTCTATGTGGTAGATGTCTTCAGTCTCCACCCCAATGGTCAGTCCCCAGAAATATTCATAAGCACTTCTTCAAAGCAATTCTGAGCAAAGGGTTGACTGACAGAGGGTCAGATAGGGCGGAGAATGTTTGCGAGGCTGTACGGTAGGTGGGAGGAGTGCCTTCTTGCCTCCACCACACGCCGTGGTTCTCAGGTCAGTGGGCCTAATAGTGCAGAGTCTAAGACTTCTAGTTCAAGATGACAGACCAAACACACATGGCTTTAACAAAGACTGTAAAATGAATAAACCCACAGCAATGACGAGAACCTGAGAGATGTCATTATCTGACAGGGAGAGAGGCTCATAGAAGGCAAGGATTTCAGAATATGAAATGCCCATTAAAGCATGACGACTGATATATTATGGCATTGGAAGGCATATTCTAGAGCTGGGGTTGGCAAACTATGGCCCACGGAGCAAACCAGCAGCTGTCTGTATTTGTAAACATATTTTCAATGGAACAAAGACATACCCATTTACTTATATATTGTCTGTGGCTGCTTTCATGACAGAGTGAAATAGTGGTGACAGACCACTGGGCCCACAAAACCTGAAGTAGTTACTATTTGACCTTGTTCTGGTGTGTTCTTGGTGGGGAGGGAAACATAGACCAGAAGGACTCTCTGTTGCTCTGCAGAACCCTACAAAGGCTCAGGATTAGGAAACAGCAGATACAAGTACATAGAGATCTGCCCTGCTATACCTGCAGGACTCCCACCACCTATCCCAAATCAGAGGGTGAGGGTATCTCTGAAAAAATGGCCCTATTTAACAGGCTTTCATATTCTGTCCCTACCTGATAACCCCTGGTAAATTCTGAGCAGTCTTCAAACTCTGCCACAAATACAACTTTGCCGTGTTTCACTCTAAATGTGGACCACTGAGGATCACAAGACAGATGAGGAGTGTGCTCTAGTGAAATGAGCATCCAGGGAGAAAGAGGATGTGGATATGAATAACGGTGGACTCTGTTTGGGAGAGACACAATGGGCAATTCCATGTGCCTGCTGTATAATAGGCCTGGATAGGAGTAAGAGGACAAAAAATGCCCAGAATAAAAAAAAAGAGATCCTCTAGTCTAGAGGACCTAAAATGATGGTGCTTTGAGGGGAAAAAAAGTATTATCTTTTAAAAAAATGCAGCAAAAAAAAAAAAAAAGAAAAAGAAAAGAAAAAGTGAAACTTCAGAAATGTGTTTAGAGGAAAAGTGTGTTAATGGTATATCACTGGGGTCAGTGAACAAACGTACAAAGCGGTGGTAACGCAAAGACTATATAAATATTAAAATTAGTTGCAAAACTCTATTGGGAGAATGTTTGTAGGGCAGATGGGGGATAAGAGAGGTAAAGCTTCATTTATTTCTAAAAGGAAATACTATAAATATGTCAAGTCTAAAACTGTTAAATCAAGACAACAGTATAAACACATTAATTAGAGGTGTGAAAATAGTTACCAAAAAAAAAAAAAAACCCATGTAAAAAAATACAAACTGATCAGTGCCTCTGGGATATGAGCCTGAAAGGTACGAAGGGGCAGGGCAGGAAATATTGTATGGATTGTAAATATTTTGATGTCTTTGTGCACGTATTGATTTGACAATTTTTAAAAGTATATAAATGCACATGCCCCAAAACCAGTTCCAGAAATTTGGAATCAGTAGACGTGGGGACACAGGAATATGCATTTTAAAAAATCTCCCCCAGAGATTCTGACAAATTCATTCATATGCCTCTGCTTCTAGAAACACAAATAAAGAGGTAGCAACCAGTGAAAGAGCAGTGACATCGATCTGCCAAGTGGAGAAATGCCAGGAGCTGTAGGAGGTCAGGATGTTGGTCTCTCAGACAGCTTCCTGCCACTTTACTAATAAAACGGATCCACATTAGAAGGAGACACATAAAAATGAATAGGTTGCAAGTGTCCTCATCATTCTACAGGAGAACTTTATGGATAGGTCAGCTTTTCTCCCTCTTATATTTGTTGAAAATCAAAAGCCTTGATTCAAAAATTAGCCTGGGGAAAGACATGAAACCTTATGTAACGACGGAAGCTTTGTAACTGATGCATGTTGGAGCAACTCTTTCAATCTTGATTTTTTTTAAATAGTTGCAAGAATGCTATCGGGATCTCTGGTGCCTATAAATGCTTGCAGGATACTTACTAGTAATAATCAGAAGTAGGATGGTTTCTGGGCACTATGGTAACTTTTAGGAAAGCTGCTTCTGGAACATGATATGACAATTGGGGATTGGCTCAGTTAGTTGTCCAAAAGCAGGGAGGAGCACAGTATCGTCATTTTCTCTGTTCTCTACCCCTTCCCAGGACTCAGTGCTGACTGAGAAAGAAAGAATTCCCATCCCACCCTTGTTTCTATCCTGCAGGATCCTAGGTCAACTTTTTGGTAGAGTGGATTTTTCTTAATGTCCACACAAACTATTGACATCTCTTTGCCTAAATTAGAGATCATCTAGAGCTAGAACAGTTGATTAAAATATTTTCATGCTATCTCAATGTCAAATGAGACTCCTCACCTTTTTATAACTTTATTAATTAAATGTGTCAGGGTGACATTGGTTAATACCGAAGATTTATTGTTTATATCTGTAGTGTCTATTAATTTTGCTAATTTTTGAGGTTCATTTACAGATGAAATCATTACAAAAGGGACATCTTTATCCCTAACATGCATTTGTCTTTTTAATTTCATCCAGAACCTGGAAAGCTGGCTTCTTTTTGCTTCAACGGTAAGCTATTGGCCCGATTACTCTGACTAGGCTATACAGTGGGATTCCGCTAATTGAAATTTCACTTAATTTCTAAGAGCATCCATCCTCCATCTATCCATCCAGTACTAGTGAGCACCTGCTATCTGCCTGGCGCTGTCAGGATAACAAGTAAAGAAAAAATCATAGGGTATGTCTCTATGCTTAATTGGTTGAAAGTTTATGAGAAAGGTTTTATACACATAGGTATGTGTACATTTGTGATATATATGTTTTTAAATTTGATTCCGTACTGTTCTTTGATGTTTGTCTGAATAGTTCATGTTTACAAGTTATAGTTATTGTTTTACTAGATACTTCCCATGAACATTCACTGAAGGTAAAATATTAGCGTCAATCTTTTTCTAGGCATCCTCCCAACTGGGCCTTTGCATATGCTGTTTCCTCTTCAGATAGCTCTCCTCACTTGTCCACCCAACAACGGTCTATTCACCATTTCAAAAGTCTGTCAGGCATAGTTTCTGAGTCCTTCCCTAAGCACTTCCTGGTTGAATCTGTCACCCTTTCCTGGACGCTGTTTCTGGACGTTGCACATATTTCTACTATTGCATTGATATAAATATTCATTGACATGCCACTCATTAGTCAGGCTTCTTGAGGATAGAAACATTTGTCTCTTCGTTTTTGCATCCTCAATAATTAATGGAATGCCTGGCACAGACGGCTAGTCACTAAATATTAGCTCAACTAAACTGAGGAGCCATTCCCTCTATTATAATGTGTGGAATGCCACAGAAATGTGTTCACATTTTATTTTAAATTATCTCAAAATTTAAAATAAACATTTTTGGATAAATAATAAGCAGCAGATTTCAATCTTTATTAAACTCTTTTCTAATGAGAGAAATTCTCATCCTTACAAAAGACTAATAGAATTATATAGCCAATAGCATGGTGTTTATAGATTTATCCTATTCTTATGTGACAATTACTTGTTTATATATACAAGGCCCCTCTTAGATATAAACTCCTGGAGAACTGGGACCTGGTCATATCCATTTTTGTAGTTCTGGTGTACTACAATGACTAAGAAGAGCTTAGCAGGTTGAATTAATAAACAGAGGAAAAAATATGAGACAGTAAATAGAATTAAATCTTAGGCTCTTCTTTCTCTATTAGAGCCTGTTTTGTGATTATCTTGAAAAAAAAAAAAACACTTCGTAAACTCTCCATAAAACTTTGGCTTTGTTGTTGAATAAGGCTAGCTTAGACAGTGTGGGTGTAGCAAACTAGGAAAACAGGTAGGAAGGGGAAAAGCTTAGCTGTGCAAATATACTAATTTTATTTTGTCTTTTAAATTTACAGTGAAAGAGGTCTTTTCTAGTTTTAAAACATGGAGTGGAGGGTTGGGTCAGAGGGAAAAAAGTCACTGTATTCTTTATCATGAAAAGGAAGAGGTTTGTTAAACATTTCACTGAAGTTCAAAAGCTTTGGAGATCTTTCCCCCTCAGCTAAGATGACATTGTTTCCATAGTTTCCTCTTATTCTAATCGTGGGCAAGAGAATGATTTTTAGTTGAGTCATTTGATGTTTCTCTGTGATTTTTTGGCAACATAAAGGTCTGGCTATCTAGTGAAATAGCGCCAGATGAATCAGTAGAGTTGGACACTCTCCAGCTCACTCTTGCAGCAAATTATGTACACAATTTTTCACAACAGTAGTGCTTGAAAACACTAGTTAGTTTTGAAACTCCATTCAACTTTTCAGGAGATAAAGCCTCTATTAAATGTGTTATAACTCACGAGTTGAGTGGGAGTGACAAATGTACTCATTAGGTGACCCTGAAAAGAAACAATTTCTATAGAAACCACTTAGGAATTGGCAATGAAGCACTGGTCATTTTTGAAAATAAAAATTCCAAATGAATATCTCAATTTTATGTTGTTTCTTCATACACAAAGCACTTTAAAATCTATGGAATCACAATTTATAAATCTATAGACCATACAAAAGACATAACTTTTCCTCAAAAGTAATTCTCTGCTTTGTGTATCTACGAGAACCCATTGACTTTCACAAGTTTATATAATAAATAGAATCAATCTTGTGAAATGGTGATATAGTTCTTTGGAGTATAGTTACTACACTTTATAATACTCTAAGGCATTTCAAAAACAACACTACACAATTCTCAAATCAGCATTTTAAATACACAAGATCAAATTTGATTTCTTCTTTTTTTCCTGCATAAGTATTTATAAACTATGGGACTAATCCAAGGTCATAGGCCAGGCAGAAGAATTTAAAATTAGAATGCAAAATCAGACTTAGTTCATTACTTTTTTCTTGACCTCTGTGCACCTTTCATATTTTATAATTTTTAGCCTTCGCAATTTGCCTCTGCATTTCCATGCTAAATTAATTTTGAATATAATTTGATAGACATCCAAGTAACTGCTTATGAAAATTAATTCATAAGGACTAAAGAAAAAATCTATATATTAAAGCATATGGGGACATAGAAAGATGAATACCACTTAAAATTTTTTTTTCTATGAGATGAGCATGAATATTTAAATATATAACCTGGGCAATTCAGCATGAGAATACTACAAGATTGATACATATTAAAAATATCAATGGCTGAATATAAGCTAGAAAAGTATGAAATGTTAATCACATCCCTAAGAAGAAACTCTAGAATTAAATTAGAAAAGTCTCAATCTCAAGAGTCCACTGAATCCAGCAAAGAGAAGGGGCAGTCTGAAAAATGTGGCCAAAATGACATTTGAGGCTGTTTCCAAAATACTTCAATGTGGTCCTCTTAAAATTAGGAAAAACAATTTGTGGTTTTCCTCAAGTTAAGTGACCTTTGACCCTCAAATTAAGAACACAGAAAGAAGCTCCTCATATTTTGCCGTAGAAAAAAAAAGATGTTGCAAAACAATGTTCTCAAACAGCACTCAGGAACTTACCTGTCTCCATTTTCCCATCCTGTGCTGCGGGCCCATCCGGAATCACACTTTTCACCTGCAGAAACTCGTCGGGCTCATCTCCACCAATGATGGTAAATCCAAATCCCATGTTGCTCTTTTTTAGGGTGGTGCTGAGGAATGTTCCCTTCAACTGGGATGCATCCCGGGTGAAGAGTGGCTTTTCTACGTTGGCCAATACAAGTTAAAAAAGAAAAGGCGTGTTAAGGCAAGTTCTCACCCGGGGAAAGCGAGCTGCTGAGCAGCCATCCCAGGATAAATGTGAGGTCTCCCGCAGTAAATGCAAGCAGCGGGGAGGTGCTGGAGGGGCAAAGCTCGCAGTACTGCCTCCAAACATAGAGCAGTCCAAGCATCCAGGGAAAGGTAGAAAAGCTGCTTGATTTGGAGAGAGATTTTTGTTGTGAAGTCAATGTTTGCATTCACTAAAGTAGCCCTTCTTGTGCTTAAAAAGGGCTGACTCAACATGCCATCAGCGAGCGGATAAAGAGGAGCCCAGAGGTTTCTGGGTACGTTCCTCTTGCTCTAAAAGTGTCCAGGTAGGAGACTGTAAGTGGCTGGACCTGCACAAAACCTTGAAACTGAAATGGATTATTTTGGTTTAAAAAGAACAGAAGCTGTGGAATGTTGCCACCAAGTCACAACATCTAAATTGTTTAGAAAAAGTACCTGGATGTGGGACTGAGTTAACTTATGCTAATGAGATGCTGTAAAGATAAGCAGATAAATCAATTTCTACTGGCCTGATAGTGTTTTAGGATTCTCTAAAATGTGAGCAAAAGGCAAGCCAATATTTCTAGATATAATTATGAATGTAAAGGTAACACATTTTGTAACAATATGTTGACACATTCAAATCATATACGGAAATAATCAGAACAGACCTTGAATCTACTCTTATAGGTTTGACCATTAATTTGTTATATAATATGCTTTTGCAGCTATGATCTGTAATAAATATTTTCCTAAGAATATATTAAATGCTTTAAAAATAATAGTCACACTAGGAAGCCGAATTAATATATTTTCAATGCTATCACAATCAAGTATGATATGTATTATATATATATGTATATAGTTGTTATAGTTTGGTTGACATGATTTGATAGTTGGATCAGCAAAACTGTACATGGTAACTCAGTTATGTATTTTCTATGATACTTTTGCTGTTGTTACATTTTTGGTGATATGTAATGGACACACTACAAAATAATGAGTTATATTTGAATTTTACTTGGTCTATTACACATCACAGATATCTGTGTGAAAAATAGAGAAAGCTTCTTTAAAAATAAAAACACACATATGTAATCTTGTCACTGAGGTTTCCTTTATGAAAGCAACGTTTACAGCTGGAGACCTTTACATTCACGGCAAGTGTGCTGTAGTGTACGGTGTGAAGATCATCAGCAGGCAATCTAGGCCTCAGCGTACAAAAGCCGCCTTGCTTTTGTGATGAGAAAGAGAGCCACGAAGACGTGAAAGGTTTGTGCAGCATCTCATCCCACTGCGTGGCTCTATGGTGTAGTCAGGTGCACAAGCAGCCCCAGACATACCGATCAGCCAGGGCCAGGGCCTCCAGGCGTGGTTGTGCGGATAATAGTACAAGTCGCTCACGCTGCGCCACCTCCCTGGGGCAGGGCGGGGGCGGCCGGATTTGGGCCTAGGTATTGTCGATGAGGAGTTGTCTACTGCCACAAAGGAGAACAAGCCTCATTCTGGTGCTTGGTGTTTTGAGGGCAAACTTACGATTCTCTAAGTATCTCTGCAGTTTAAAATACCATTGTCAGCCCTAACCGGGTTGGCTCAGTGGATAGAGCACCGGTCTGTGTACTGAAAGGTCCCAGGTTCGATTACGGTCAAGGGCATGTGCCTTGGTTGCGGGCATATCCCCAGTGGGAGGTGTGCAGGAGGCGGCTGATTGATGTTTCTAACTTTCTATCCCTCTCCCTTCCTCTCTGTAAAAAATCAATAAAATATATTTTTAAAAAAATAAAGTACCATTGTCAGACCCATTCATCGCCACCTGGAAACCTGCCGTAAATTCCTATAAGGTACTCCCCCGGGGTTTTAACTGAATCTGTGGTTGTTAAATACGTTAAGTTTAGAAATAGCAAACACCCAGCTAAAGCTAATAGAGGGGTTTGGGAAGAGCAAATCGATGATTTGAAACAGTCCAAGCGAAGAGCAGGCAGTTGGATGGACAATTTTTTTCCCTTTGAAACATTGCACGGTGACAGGTACCAACCTCGGAAACCTGGGGCCTGCAGGGGCTTGGTTCCAAGGTCCGTGTGGGGCATGTTATGCTGCTGTAGCTTCCTTTTTGCTTCCAGGACAGGGTTTTCAAACTGTGTTCTTCTGTTTATGTGGCTGAAAAAGAAAAGTTCGATTTAGAGTAAGGGTGGGGCCAAGCCCTTTAAGAGAACATTTGTACAGCTCTGCAGAGAGCAGGTGAGTAAGAAACACCGGATGTGATTATAGGCAAGTGCCCACCAGGTATGAAGTCAGCCTCTGCTGGGCCCGCCTATGCACAGCGTGCGTTTCTGTGACAGGAGCCAAGTCTCAAAGGCTCCGTCCTATCTTATTACATTAAACTTATGGATGATTCAGCCAGAAGAACCAGAATGTGCACTTGCTTTCTGGTCTACACTGTTAGTCTGAGGTAAATTTGGTACGTTTAAGTAAATGGTCAACAAATGAAATTTACACCAAATGGTGAAGAGAAGAGTATCATCTAAGCTTTGCAAAGCCCCTAGAGTAAGGTAATTCACTAATTAATTTACTCCTATAGCAACCAAAGTCCACACTCTTTAGAGTCAGAAGATCTGGATTGAAGGGCTGGGATCTAGGGGGAAAGATGCCCAGGGCTGTTATGGAAGTTGTAGAATTCCTGTAGGATGGTTGATGTTGAGATCAATCAAAAGTCGAGTATTTCCTTTCTGCATAGTGAGATGATAAAGTCATAGATATTAGAGACAGGAGGCTGGAAGCACCTGTGGGTCAGCTAGACTTAGGGATTATAGAAAAGCATGCCTTCTAGCATCCCTACAGCATAATGAATTCTGTGAAATTTAGAGTTCCCTTCCACAGAAAGGAGAGAAACCAATGATCCTGCCCAGCAGCAGTGCCTGGTGGCTCTTTCTCTAGGATATGAACACACCACAAGAAATCTGGCATATACATTCATTTTGATTCTTTTTATATACAGAAATAGAATTATGGATTATGGAAGAAGAGACAGGTTAGAAGAGGAATGAACAATTACTGAGCACTCAACGCTGTACCAGCTACTATATATAAATTTCCTTACTTCAGCTTAATGGTAATTGTCTTGTACTCTTATTATCCCATTTTAAGGTGATGAGACTGATACATTGGAGGCCAGATGACTTGCTCTAAATCATATGTCCAGTATGTGAAAAGATGGGGATTTGACCATGTCTATCTCTAAGATGTACCTTCCATCACAAACCTTCTCTTTTCAGTGTGTGATTTCACAATAGCAAGTGCAGGCATATTTAATGTGCACATATACACACACATGTGTGCACACACAGTCCTCTCATTTTATATTTTCTCTAGAACTACCCATCAGAAAGCAGAGGAGGTAAAAGAATCAAAATCTCAACAAACAATTTTATATTAATACATGTCAAATAATTCCTGGTGAGAGAGAAAATCGATTGTCAGGAACATGATGAGACCATTGCAATATCGAATTCCTTCCTCATGGGGGACAGGGTGGGGTAGCTGCCACTATATAGACCCTGCAGTCAATTAGTCCTGGATTCAAAATTCAGCCCTAGTGCTTAATTAACAGTGTGACAGCCTCAAGCAGTGCCTCCCGCCCAGCAGGGTCACAGATCCGGTCCCAGACCGTGGACAGCCTTGCCCACTGCCGCCCACCTTCAGTATGCAAATTAGCTGCCATCTTGTTGCTTCAGGGTGGGGGTCCCCACTGGGGTGCCTGGCCAGTCTGGGTGAGGGGCTGAGGGCCGTTTTCAGGCTCGCAGGCAACTGAAGCTCCCAACCTCTCCTTTTTTTCTTTTTTTTTTTATTCTGGGATTTATTTACCTTCTATGGCTGTCACTGGAGCTGAGAGCCGGCTTTAGCTCTGAGGCTCAGCTCCAGCTTTGAGACCTCGGCTGCTGAAAGCAGGGATCTGGGTTTGTTTGGGTTCTATAATTGAAACAATGTTGCAATCCTGCTGGCTGAAGCCCGGCTGGCTGAAAGCAGGTTTCTGGGGATTGTTTCAGTTCTACATTTGCAACATTGTTTCTTAGAGTGCAAGCTCAGAGGCTAGCAGCGGCAGGCGGGGAACCTTGGCTTCCTCCATCACTGGAGCAAGCAAGCCTCCTGTTCGCTTCAGCTGTGTGGCTGCCGGCCGCCATCTTGGTTGGCAGTTAATTTGCATATTGCCCTGATTAGCCAATGGGAAGTGTGTCGGAGGTATGGTTAATTACCATGTTTGTCTATTATTAGATAGGATATATATATATATATATATATATAGAGAGAGAGAGAGAGAGAGAGAGAGAGAGGTAGATATATATAGATTGCTGCTGATGCTATTGCAATTATTATCTTGATGCTTTCTCCTTCTGTCCCATAGTTCCCTTCCTAATCTCTGCCAGCAACATTCCTAGCCTGCATTATGCTTAGTTTATTTTCTTACACCATGTCTCATCATTAAGAGGATTTGAATTACTTTTAAAGAACAACAATGAAGAGTAAATAAAATCAGGGTGAAATCAGTTGAATCTGAGTGGAAGATCAATAGACAAAATTGATAATACAGTGTCCTACTTGTTTACTGGAGTTACATTGCAAATTAGCTTTGAGCTTTCTAGCTGCTAATTCAATGGGAGAGAGAAACCATTTATATTCTTCAGAGTATTTAAGATAAACCAAGACAGTTGTTCCGAAGGTTATAGTATTTCTGTTACTGAGTCTTGAGATCATTATTTCCAGGTCTTCGATAAAGAGGTTTCTGTGATGTAGTATACAACATCCTAAGTGATCATTCACAATAATGAACTTAAAGGGCTAGCATAACCTTACCATACTCTGTTAAAAGGATTGATTTTCATCTTTAGACTGTGCACACCTGTGTTCGTGGCCCATCTTTGTGTACTGAGCATTGGAGAGAGGGAAAGACAGTAATTTTTTATTAAATAACGAAATGATGAGTGTGTGTTTTAAGACTTTTGTTTACAAGTATATGGAACTGATTTCCAGAAGCCAAGAAACAACTTTGAGGTGTATCAAAGTATCAGCTTTCCTCATTTCCTACCTGTTCTATTTCTCTTTTGCTAGGTGTTGTTCATCATATGCTGCATAACTTTATCCTTAGAAAACACATTATAAGAACACTCCAGGGTTCATTTACATATACAATTGGGATCCTCCAACTTTCCACCGGCACATAATTATTTCCTTAAAAAAGTCAGTATGTAGCCACCTGCTTAATGGACACAATGCCAAAAATATTCCATTCACCATGAAAGTGAGTTTCTAGACTTAACAGAGAATGAAAATATCAATGAACTAGTCTGACATACCTTGTACCCCACAAATAGTACAAGCTGGGTGTGACTTCAGTATCCTGAGCTAATTGCTACAGAACATTTACATCATCACAAATGAAGTCATTCATTTAAAACTTAAAATGACCAAAGTTTTAAAAGACCTATCACAAAGAAATATGATTGTAGCTGAATAGGTAGCCTTGTCTTCCTTGTGCTTCCAAAATGAATAGTTTCTGGTCCCTTTAGCAAGGATTTGGGGGTCTTACAATGTTTAGAAAGAGTGTGAATGACAAATGCCATCTCCTCCTCATGGTTTAGGCTCTGTAAGATAATTACTAGCTTATTTAGATAGCTTCCATAAAGAACAGGAACCTGTGAAGCTACTGAGAGTTCTTAACTCTAGTTATATCTAGTGTATTGTCACATTTTTCTAATAGAAATCTTTAAGTGTTAAGGGCTAAGGGGGTAAGAGACATATTCTGAAGTGGTATATCCTAACAACACCACTTTCCCTTTACAAAAAGAAAAGACTATTGATACTTCCATGTTAAAATGGCCAAGGGATCAGGATATTCAAAAATGAGGTTCGATTCTTGAACATCTTATATGTGGCAGTGCTTTGCAGTTCAGGACAAACCCGAGGAGTTCACAAAACAAAAACAAAAACAGAGAAGACTCAGGCCCACCCTAAATCAGCTGAGCCATAATCTCTGAATGGGGTACAGGCACTGGCATTTTTTTATAAAAGCTTCCCAGGTACCTAATTCTAATGTGCATTAGAGTTGTCAATGCCCTGAATTAGAAGCTGAGAAAGCCCTGGCCTAAGTCTTATAAACCTGTGGTTTAGTTGTCTGAGCATTGTCCTGTGCTCTGAAAAGCCACCAATTTGATTCCTGGTCTGGGTACCTGCAACACAGGTTGTGGGCTCGATTCTTGGTAGGGGGCACACAGGAGGCAGCCAATCAATCTTTCTCTCTCCCTCTCTCTTTAAAAAATCAATAAAAAATAAAATGAAATAGAAGCTGAGAAAGTAAGTAAAGGTACTTGACTAAGGCCTGATAAGATTTAGCCTGATTAGATTTGTGTGGAAGTCTCATTTTCTGTATGCAGCCTTGGGGAGTACTAGTGCTTCAGAATAGAGGGCTCATGAAATCAGAAGGTTCAGAAATGTGAAATGCCTGGAGCGGAGGAAATATTTGTAGCTGATCGGCTATGCTGCCAAAGGTAGTCCCAGGTCAGCATTCTGTTTGACTGCTATCTCCTTCACTGTGGGTGGGCATGGAAGATACAGGAGGACAGATGTACATCCTGGGCCTATCAGTACACACGAGAGGTCTGCTGAGCGTTATGAAGACTATTCTCTGACCTTCACATGACCTGTGTTCCCTCCATAGTCCAGGCTGTTCACCCCACCTTGCTTCTCCTGGGTTCTTGGAGAGGGACCCTTTCAGTGCATAATCAAGAATAATACCTTTTATATCCACTGGTCAACTTCTTGACTTCAGTTGATAGTTTAGAAATGGATCTTTGGGTCAATGTGAGAGAGAAAAGAGAGCAGCTTTCAAGTGGAGATTGTACCATAAGTAAAATATTTCTAAGGTGGTCAAAGAGGCTCTACTAATTTCTTTAAGGCATGGGGTAACCAGTGTTCAATAAGTATTTGTTGAATAAATGCAAAGATGGAGAAGGTATGCATGGAAGGTGCCAAATCTCACTATTTTCAGTTTAATTCTGTCATAAAATATATGCTATGACAGTTAGAACTTATATGAAGCTTAGGACTAGCATGTGTGATTTAACCAATGTGCATTTGGATAAATGCCATGCATCATTTACTGGCTATGTACAATGTACTAATTACTATTTTTACCTAGGCCTAAGAGGCTGAATAAGAGGTGCTTCATGACTATGAAGAATCACATTTTTTAGGGAACTAGATATTAAAGTGTGCTAGGAGGGGTGAGCATAGTCTGACCTGTACTATATTCTATGTTGAACTGGACTGTTATTTCTTAATAAATTATTTATGAATGATTCAAATGTGAAGTCACAATAAAGCCTAAGTTATAAAACACGGAACTCCAAAAATATGACTACTGTAAGTGATATATACATGTGCATACATATCATTCATATATAACGATATGCATAGCCACGGATACAGGAATACTTTGGAGTCTGACTCCAAAGAGAATCAAAGAATTAACCAAGGACATTGAGAACAGTGAGGAATCATGAATACAACATCACCGATGTCAGGGATTATCCAGGAAAGAGGGAGACAGGAAAAGAGAGCTAATGAGGGGAGATGGACAAGGCTGGGGGCAAGACTGTGGCAGATCCTGAGTCAGCAGAACATGAGAATAATTCCAATTCTATGATACCCAATTCTGTGTAACACTCAAACTCCCCAGGCTTCCAAGTCCAATAATCAGAGTGAGAACAAGTTTTTTGAAAGTCTTATTCTTGCCTACTGTGTCTTTATTACCATCCAGACCAGGAGGAAATAAAATACATAGCTATTCCTTTTATATGCTAGAAAGTAATGCAGGAGGAATTAGAAAACCAAAATTTAACAATACTTTAGATGAGTCTTAAAGAGAAAAGGACCTACTGTCTGGATGCCTAGAATCTACACAGAGCCTTTTGATGCCGGGCCACTAAGAAATGACCATGGGGCTCAGTGCGGGCAGGAGGCTCTTGTTCTTAAAAGGTAAGGACCCAGGGAAGAAAGGAAAAAGAGAAGTAGTGGGAATAGAGAACGGAAGTTCAGCAGCACCAAGAGGAAATAAAGGTGGCAACAAGTTACTTCATTGCTGTCTGTAATAGATTGCTTTTTGAGGGATAAGTACTGTTTAGAGTTTTACATCATTAACACACTGTCTAACACCATGCCATGGCTGAGGGTCAGACAGCGATTTTCAACCGGCGTGCCATGGCGGGCATAGGGGTGTGCCACAAGAAAGTCTGAAACATTCCATACCTGACTATTTAGGCAGGGGCACTGACTGACTTCTTTTCCCTTAGATTGTCAAATAAGATGACAACTGCCAACACAACAATAGCTGTCCAGTGTGAATGGATTTAAATTAAACTTATTTTTATCGGATTAGAAAAAAATAATATTTTTTGGTATGCCACAGAATTTACTAAGTAGTTTATGTGTGTCATGAGAGGGAAAAGGTTGAAAATTGCTGGACAAGATGATAGTTTCATTCAACTGTAATGGGGGTGTATTTTCACATAATTTTTTGTTCCTTTCCATAATACATATGCAAGGTTGGAGAATTTAGGCCCCCACATTGGCTAAGTTTGTGTTTTTTATTCTAAATCTGTACATAAAGAAGATGGAAGGCATAATGTTGGATATTTCAGAAGAACGTACCATTTTGCAAACTTTTAAAGTTACATAATAGCTACTCAGATTTAAATTCTATTTAATAGATGCCACAACTCATGGAAAAAAAACTGAAGAATGAATGTCAGCCTTAAGTATGTCAGAGGAGAGAATAAAGGGAGAATGGTGGATGGTAGGGATGAGAATTAATATTTGTTGAGCAAGTACTATGTACCTCAGCTAAATAGGCTTCATGCTTATAATTCTTCTGGTCCTCAGAAAGGGTAAGCAATTTCCTGCAGACCTCAAAGTAAGGGGCAGATGCAGGAATCAAATCTAGCTCTGTGTAGTGCCAAACCCAACAAGTTTGATTTATGTGGTTCTGACACAAATATACACTTATTTTTCAAGTGATTCTCAATTTCTTTTAGTCAGTGTTCATTGTAAAACTTTCCCATAATTGTAAATTACCTGCTGATTTTCTGAAAACAAAAATGTAAAATTATAGCACCCTGTTTTGATTAAGTGATTTTTTTAAAGAGCCCAATGATTATGTATATAGAAATAGGGACTGATCACATTTCACAAGAAGAAATATATGTGTGTGGGTATGTTTTGCATTTTGTAGAAAGTGAGAAGTGAACTAGCAATAGGAGGCCTGGTTTAGGGTAACATGGTTTTCAAGCCAGAAGGGTCTCCTCCATGGGTTGCCTTTCAGCTTCCCTCAGGGCTTGTCCCAACTCTAATTTTCCTGTATTCTGTCCTTGCCAACACCGGAAGTTGAACCTGCACCCTGCCTTTGGCAATTATGATAATGAAAAGATGATTCTGCACTAATATTTATGAATATGCTTAAAGTTTTACATGAGTGAGAATGGAGGTATTCAATAACACAGCCGTGCTTGTCTTGCCTCAAACTTTGAAAAGGATTTGTTAGGTCTTCCTCAGGGTTGGTGATGCAGAAAGAAATGAAAACATAGTACTTACTTAGCAAGAAATTCTTTATGTGGTAACATGGCAGAACCTCAAGTGCTGGTGGGAACTCACATAAAAGTCACCTGTAGGTGGTAGGTTAGGTCATGAGGAATAACAGAGGCCAGGGCAGCCACCTGACTCTTGGTACTCTCAATCTCAGGTGTACCTCTTGGGTTTCACCAAAGTCAAAGCCAATTACAGTGAGTCCGAGTTGTCGTTCTCTACCATCTTTGAGACCAAACCAGCATTGGGGTTTTACGCTACCAGTCTGAAGACTCTACCAGGCACTGCCTTTGTGAAATTCCCCTAATATCTCTGAACTGCAACTGCTTCATCTATAAATAGCTCATCCACGTCAGAGGACTGTTTTGAAGAGCACTCAAATAGAATATGTGAAAGTTTCAAAGTAAATAAAGTATTGTATAAATGTAAGTTGACTAACATTATTTTTATATTTGGAGTCTGGGAGTCAAGTGTATTTTAAATATGGACAGCATAAAGTCTCTTAATTTCTATACTGGACTGCAGCTCTATTGCTACCACTTACTAGCTTGATGGCCTGGCTTCTCTAAGTTTAAGTTTCTCTGTCTGCAAAAAAGGTATAATAGTATCTAAAGCATTATGGTGATGATTAAATGAGTTATGTAAAATGCCTAATAGATGGTAGCTATTATTTTTCTGGGTTGACTAATAGTTACATATTAAGTCAATGCTCCCAACTAAATCACTAAGTAATATTACAGAAAAAAAGACAACTATTCCTATCATTTTATATATCTGAAAATATAGTCATGTGTTTTTGATGCCTAATAAAAACAAAAGAAAGTGACGGAATAATAGCATGAGGGGACTTGGTCACCCTCCATGTATGAGTGTTGTGCTTAATGGAAACTGGAACTACCTTTATATGATGGCAGTCTCAACAAGTGGTACTTAATAACCTTTCAGAAACCAAACTTCTAATGGTGGCTTTCTTCCAGACTAAATTAATGCCAAACTAATTTTACTGGTTTTGCCTGCAGTAAATCCAGTCAACCTTCTCAGCCATAGAACAGAATATTTTCTCTTGACAATTTTAAAGTTCATCTTACTTAGCTATATTGAATTTTAATATGTGAAATTTGATAAAATTTTTGTGATTCATCCATTTTTACTATATAATTAGCTGAGTCTATTATAATGTAATTTCACCTAGATAAATATGAAATTTGTTAAATACTAGTAATAAATAATGTGACTTTGTATTACAGAAAAAATGGGAAAGCAATA
Organism: Myotis yumanensis; assembly: GCF_028538775.1. Lineage (NCBI taxonomy): Eukaryota > Metazoa > Chordata > Mammalia > Chiroptera > Vespertilionidae > Myotis > Myotis yumanensis. The sequence continues at coordinate 68,860,691 of NW_027223760.1, read as the reverse complement.
TCCCTTCAAATATATTCAGCTGTGACAGTGGTGAAAAATACAGTAGTTCTTACCTTGACCTTTGGTTTATAAGCTTATCTTTATCTTTCTGCCCTTTCAATGATAATCTTAACATCAGTCTCCTGTCTATAGGAACCAAATACATTTTTATTTTTTTCCATAGCTTTGTAAGGAGATTCTACTAGAATAATCCACCTTTCCATAACATGTGTATGATTGGATTGTTCAGATCATTAAAATAAAATAAAAGAATGGTAGTGGACAGGGGTGGGCAAAGGTAGGTTTACAGTAAATACAATACAGTAATTATATAATAATAAATAAATAAACAAATAAATAACAATACAAGAATAAACTCTTGTTTTGTACTCACAACTATAAACCTACTGTTGCTCACCCCTGTATGTTATTGTTTAGCCAAATAACAAGTATTTTAAGTATTCTTTGATCAGCCATCATAATGAGAAAGTTAATGAGGCTGAATACAGGAAAACAGCCACATTTATTCTTATTAACACAAGGTGTAGTGGATGTTCCTTGAACTAGAAGAGACCTCATCAATCACCTAATCCAAACTACTCATTTAACAGATAAAAGCCAGGGAAGCTAAGTGTAATCTTGTACCAGCCTGTAAGTTCAAAATCATGGATGCAAGCTAGGACAAACTATTAACATCATGTTCTGTGACAGACACAAATATTCTGAAGAACATTATCTGCATATTTAAAAAGAGGTGAAACTATATATATAGTTCTCATGTGGGGGAGGAGGGTATTACATTTTGCCTGATCAGGTGACCATCCTGTTTTTTTAATAGTAGGGTGCCCGAAGAATGACACCAATCTGCTGTTTCCTTATTTTGATGCAGTTCCCTTATTCCTCCAACAATATTAAGATTTCTCTGAGCTGAATGTGATTCCAGGTAGGTGTCTACTAAAGATCAAAAAGACTAAATGTCTGCCAACTACTTTGATTCCAGAAAGAATTTTTTTCCCAACACCAAAGGAAAATAAATGGCTGTGTTTTTTCAGTATGCTAGTCTCCAACACTATGCGTTCTTAAGGGATTGTTAGGATAATTGACTATATGCAATTTTCATTTTTATGTGCTAACTGTAGAACTTAGTCTCAGTCTAAGATATGACTCCCAAGTAGGTGATGATATTGATTGGTAACATGAGACCATCTGTAGTTCACACACAAGAAACAGGGCATGTTTAATCCAAAGAGGGAATTAACAAAATACATAAGCTACCTCAGAAATGATAGCATAATAACAATAATCTGCTTGTTATGTAACATTGTCTTGGCAAGAGGCAAACAGAATCGTCCAGTGAGAGATGGCGATAGTTTTCTCTTGGTTGCCTAGCAATGAGCTGCATGGGATGGGGTCCCCTCCTCCAGCAGGAGACAGCACTTCCCACAGGGCTCTAGGTCCTCTCAGTGCAGGGAGAATACCCGCCACAAAGGTCACATCTAGCTCAAAAGGTTGTCTGCAACCACCGTAAGCCACACTTCTCGGAGTGCAGATTGTCTGCCTGCCTTCGCAAGGCCATTTCACGTTTGCATGGCCCAGTAAAGAAGGAGGAGAAGGAGGGAGCATGGTCCTACTTTGGGAGCACAGAGCACCATGCTCCCAATTCTGACCATTCCTGCTCCTCTCCTTAATCCCTCGCTTTGCTGTCTCTACCACTAGGTTCCCCTGCACTGTGCTATATGGTGTGCTGCTGTGTTGTTTGTGTGTAACCTCCACAGAAGTGCCTAAAGAAGAGCCTGATTTAATTTGTTAGATTCACACAATATGCTTAAAGACGAACACACCAAAAAAGTCAGTGTTTACATTACATTATCCTTCTTCACAGATATATTCTCAAAGAAAAGTTGATGCTAGACTCTAGCATCTAGACTCTAGCATCTAGCAGCTAGAGTAATAATTCCCTTGTCTTTTATTACTAATTTCTAGACAAAGAAACAGATTTAGTAGAATTGTAAAAATTAGTGTATTTGTTTGTTTTCTTAACTATGTAACTCTGATGTCAAGATGAATACCTCACTTTTATTTGTAAAGTCCACCTGCAATTAAACCACTTCAACCGGTAGGTTAGCTTGCTGCTGGGGTCTGGCCAATTGGGACTGAGGGAGATGGGCCAGGCAAGCCCTGGAGCCCTCCTGCGGTCCCTCCCTGGCTGGCCAACCTCCTGCATCCCTCCCTGGCCCTGATCATATACTGGTGGGGTCCCTTGGCCTGGCCTGTGCCCTCTCACAATCTGGGATCCCGCGGGGGATGTTGGAGAGATGGTTTTGGCCTGATCCTGCAGGCATAAAAGTCTAATATGCAAATCGACCAACCCACGGAATGACCGGTTGCTATGATGTGCACTGACCACCAGAGGGCAGATGCTCAAGGCAGGAGTTGCCCCCTGGTGATCAGTGTATTCCCACAGGGAGAGCGCTGCTCAGCCAGTAGCCGGGCTCACGGCTCACAGCTCACGGCTGGCAGGTGCAGCAGTGGTGGTGGGAGCCTCTCCTGCCTCTGTGGCAGCGCTAAGGATATCTGACTGACAGGAAGCGGGCCTAAGCCATCAGTCAGACATCCCTTGAGGGCTCCCAGACTGTGAGAGGGCGCAGGCCCGGCTGAGGGACCCCCGCCCCCCGAGTGCACGAATTTTGTGCACTGGGCTTCTAGTGTAGTATAAAGAGCATGTGTGAGGAGCCAGGAGAGCTGTCACTTATGAAGCCTGACTGCTTATTTGCAATGAATGATGTTACAAACTGAAACTGGCCTGGGTCAGCTGTAAGGAGAGTAAAATGTAAATCTAATGAATCAGTAAGAAAGAGCTAATTGTCATTCAGTTAGAGATAAGAGCACCTATATTATTTTGACATGCTCCTTTTGTTCGACTGTGAAGTTAATTGAGTTGTGCTTGTTTAATAGATATGAGAAAATACTTTGTAAAGTATAAACATGTTATCTATATATATAAAAGGCCAGTGACCGAACAACGGAGTGACTGGAATGAACGGGATGACCAGAATGACCGGTTGCTATGATGCACACTGTGGTGGCCAACTGACCCAATCTGGGCCCTGATCGGTGCCCCTGCAACCACCTGTGGCCCCTCTCCCAGCCAGCACCACCCCTAATTTGGCCCTCCCACCCCGATTGGAGGTGAGGCCAGCCGGCCAACTGCCCATGGCCACTCCCTGCTGGCCAGCTAACCTCCCAGGGCCCCTCCCCTCGATAGGCCTCAATTGCCAGCCAGGTCGAGGGACCCCACCCATGCATGAATTTGTGCACCAGGCCTCTAGTATTAATATAAAAACATAGCTACTTTATTGAAAGGTCCTTCTTAGCTATATCTGGCATTAGACAGCTTCATCCTTACTCACTGTCCATGATTGCCAATTGGGATGCTGGATGGGAAAGCACAGTGCAAGTGAAATAGTGCCTCCAATATTACCATTCCTGCTACTGTCATCACAAATCCCCAGGTGCATTAGATGATACATAGGATAGATAATTATGACAAAAATAACTTCCTTAGGAATTACCCTGAAACCTCCCCTCTGTGGTAGACACAGAGACAAGACCCTCTGCAGTCCTTGCTTTATCTCTTGCACTGGGCTTATGCAATTATCACTAATTCTAAAGAAACATTATTCTTTATTCAACATGGTACACTCTGAACATGACAGTAAGTAAATGTTTCCTACAAGTCAAATATTTTTCTTAGAATTGTTCATTTGGTGGGGTTGCTGTAATCATGAAAGAACTGGAAAAGCAGTAATGCCACAAGGAAAGGTCTTATCCATGTCACTGGGACAAACAAGAAAAAATAACTGGCATTTATTGGAGTACTAACTACATACCTGAGTAAAGTGCTAAACACCACCTGTGGAATGAGACTGTCTAGGTCCAAATTCTACCTCCATCATTTAGAACTTGTAAAAATTTCCATACCTCAGTTTCCTTATCTATAAAATGGTGATAATAATACAAACTTCATAGGTTTTAATGTGAGGGTTAAATGAGCTAGTATATGTTAAGCATTTAGAATACTACTTGGCACATAATATCCCTTACCTCTCGCCTTCCCTCTCCTTCTCAGTAACCTGTCTGCTCTGAATCTCACAGCTGGGAACCTGTGGGGCTGACATACAACGAAACTGCAGCCCATACTCTTGGACGCTAAGTAATAATAACTGATACAACCAAATGCTGTTTACGGAATTTAGAGCTCACCTTAGCACAGAAAGTCACTGAGCAACTTCACCAACAATGCCACTTCAGTTTAGCATCTTCTATTACATAAACTTGTGGGGAGGAAATTGGGGCAGGGGAGAAATTCTTTGTTAAATAACCTATATATATAAAAGCCTAATATGCAAATTGTCCCCTTGGGAGTTCGACTGGGAGACTGGAGGTTCGATCACTCGCTATGACATGTGTTGACCACCAGGGGGTGGCGTGGAATATGGCGGGCAACCAGCAGCCGTGGCAGGGCACTGAGGGAGCGAGGGAAGGAGGAGGCAGGGAGGCGGGGAGGCCTAGGGACCCTACCTGTGCACGAATTTTGTGCACCAAGCCTCTAGTTTAAATAGCATCAAAAAAAGTTTGCTAGTCTTTGAAGGTTGAAAAGAAAAACTAAAAATTTGAAAAATTAATTTTCAGTATAGAAAAAACTCTCTAAGAACAACCGAAAAATTAAAAGGCTATCCTTTTCTGTTTATTTCTAAGTGGAAATGTTTTACAGTTGTGACTTTAAAAATTATAAAGTTAGAAAGGTTTTTTTTCTTGGAAAATTTAGAAAATCTCTCAAAGGCATGAGGAAGAGAAACATTCTTAAGACACGATATTGAGTTAAAATCCTCTCTAACCACTTTCCAACTTGCTACCTCATGACGAATACTTACTATTAATCATGAAGTGGATATGATTTTCCTTTTACATTTAATGCTACATTGAAGATAGTTTGCAGTGTTTTTCAGACCTGCTGGAATTGCACACAAATAGTGTTTTATAGTAGCAGATGTGTGACATCACACGAAAAACCTGTAAAACTTTTACATGAAAACCACATCTGCCAGTCTCCACTATCGTTTTAACTGTGGTGACACGGTTTGCCTCTCCGTCTGTGCCAGAGGAGGCAGCATTGCATGAAAGCTGTTCCAGGAAATTGTATCTTTGGGACCAGCTAGTTAAGCAAATTGTGTAGCTGCCGTTGAAACCCAAATGTACCCAGCAGACATAATTTCACAAAAGGGGAGGGGAAACCACTTTTGTACAAAAGTCACAGCTGTTCAACGCTACATTCTGCAGGGTTTTTTTTTTCATTAAAACACTTTCCCTTTCTGTATGAGCAGTGACAGTTACATTTCTGGTTAGCAACTGAGGACATTTTAAGATGTTGCTAAGTGCTGTACTATCATGGATTTGGTGTCAGTCAGGAAAAATTGGGCTAACGTCTCTTTGCTGATACATGGAGTAGAAACTTGGTCCGTCTGCTCTGTCTGTAGATGAAATAAGAGAAGATGTAAATGGAATAGATGAGTAGGGCCCATTGTTCTCTAACACACAGAGCTGTGCGGATGCCTCTACTGATCCAAATGAGTGTTGATATTCTTATGTTAAGGTCCACATGATGGCCTCCACCTTGCTCAAATCTTGCAAATCCTGCTCCCAGTGGCCAAGCTGTCCAGAGCCCTCGGAAGTAGTGGGCAGCGGAGCTGACGGCTCAGAATGCTTGGGTCAGAAGCTGGTCTCACAGGCTGTGCACAGCACGACTGCCCATTGCTGGACATCCTGCTGAGACACGTATTAGATGGGAGCCAGAGTGGAGACTTTCCCCAATGACCCCTCATTCTTCTCCAGTAATGAGCCTGAGGCTTGTTTGGACCATGATGGATTATGAACACTCAATTTGTGGGAGGCATTTTGAGCAGAGGTTGGAATCTGGGCTCTACAGTCAGACTGCCCAGGTGCAAACTAAGACCATTCCTATCTGTACTGTGTGATGCTGGCTGAGTTCCTTAACTTCTTCAGCCAGTTTGACCACTGTACACTTAGGACAATTTACCTCCCATCACTAGAGAAAGGATTATAAATAACTGTGGTAAAGATACTTGAGCACCAGCCCAGGTCCTGGCACATACTTGGTATACAGTAAATGTTAACTATTTGGGTGCTATGATGAAGAGGATAACTTTTCTGACTTTTAAATATATTAAACCTGCAACTTTAACATTGACTTTGCCCAGGACAGAATTATGGCTCAGAAAGGTAAAGTCAGTAATAGTGGTTGAGAGCTATTCAATCTAGGTTCTTCAGTTTCAAGTTGTATAAACACTTTCCTGCTATTGATTGCTGGAATTCCTATCTGCCTGGCTGTGGCTGACAGGAAAACAAGTGTCCATGCAACTGCGCCAGAGGCACAGACAGATTTCAACCTGGCATGCCCTGCCGGTGACAAAGAGCCCACTCTGCAGCTTCTGCTCCTCGTTGTCAGTCCATTGAAGAGAGTGACTGACCTCAAAGCTGGACTCCTAATGTCGTTGCACAGGCTTTTTGTCACTGAATGGGAGGTGAAATGTTTTACATATTTTGTAAGTAGCACATTCAATTGCATAAATGGGGGTATAATTAAACATCAAAAATGATAGTTCTCCAGAGAATACATCATCCATCATCAACAGTATTAGGGAATCAACATTTTCTTGATTATAGGTTTATCATAAAGACAACCTTGGTTTATAAACATTATAACTAAATATATATATTTTTAAATCCTCACTCGAGGATATTTTTCCATTGATTTTTAGAGAGAGCGGAAGGCAGAGGGAGAGACAGGGACAAACATCGATATGAGAGAGACACATAGATTGGTTGCCTCCTGCACACACCTGAGCAGGCGTACCCTTGACCGGAATCAAACCCAGGACCCTTCAGTCCGAGGTCTGATGCTCTAACCACTGAGCAAAACCACAGGGCTAACATTAACTAAATATTAAAGTTTCAAATGAAAATGTATGGTTATTTAAGGTATTGAATTTAATGTTATCACTTGAATTATAAACGGTCTTAATCTAGGCATATTATATTTTATATTTATGATATCTACACTATAAACTTGATACAGCAACTTAAACTAGACAGTTACTGTTTTTTTCTTTATAAGTTAACTATAAGAAATTAGACTTTTGCCCTAACCAGTTTGGCTCAGTGGATAGAGCGTCGGCCTGCGGACTGAAGGATCCCAGGTTCGATTCCGGTCAAGGGCATGTACCTTGGTTGCGGGCACATCCCCAGTAGGGGACGTGCAGGAGGCAGCTGATCGATGTTTCTCTCTCATCAATGTTTCTAACTCTCTATCCCTCTCCCTTCCTCTCTATAAAAAATCAATAAAATATATTTTAAAAAAAGAAATTAGACTTTTTCCAACAAAAATACTCTATGGACCGAAAGGGATAACTACAATATTCACATATCTATTCATGTAGATTTCACAAACAAAACTATTATTCAGAACCAATATACCTTTTGAAAATAACTGTCTTAGAGATGAGATTCACATTTTTTGAACAATTAAAATAAGCCATGTAGACTGGCATAGTCCAATTCAAATGAACAAGTATCTTTGTTGTGGTGTAAAATATCTCTCATTTCAAGTAATCCTATCTAGTAAAAGAGAAACATGGTAATTAGCGTACGACCGCTACCCTTCCCATTGGCTAATCAGGGCGATATGCAAATTAACTGCCAGCCAAGATGGCAGCCGGCAGCCAGGCAGCTGAAGTGAACAGAAGGCTTGCTTGCTTCAGTGAAGGAGGACTCCAACATTCCCCGCCTGCCTTGCCGGCCTCTGAGCTGGCAGTTTGAAACATTGTAACAAATATAGAAGCTAAACAAAACCCCAGAAACCAGCTTTCAGCCAGCAGGGATCTCAGAGCTGGAGATGATACAGTGTTTCGATTATAGAACCCAAACAAACCGGATACCTGCTTTCAGCAGCAGAGGCCTTGGCCCAGAATAAAAAAAAGAAAAAGAAAAAAAGGAGCGGTTGGGAGCTTCAGTCACCCGCCAGCCTGAAAACAGCCCTCAGCCCCTCACCCAGACTGGCCAGGCACCCCAGTGGGGACCCCCACCCTGAAGGGTATTAGACCAGCTGCAAACAGCCATCATCCCCTCATCCAGGCTGGCCAGGCACCCCAGTGGGGACCCCCACCCTGATCCAGGACACCCTTCAGGGCAAACCAGCCAGCCCCTACCCATGCACCAGGCCTCTGCGGAGCCGCGAGGCCTCCCGGCACTGGGATCAGCGTGACAGGGGGGCAGTGCCCAAACCCCCTGATCGCCCTGCAGCTCTGTTCGTGACAGGGGAAGGCGCCCCAACCCCCTGATCAGCCCTGCTCTGTGCCTGATAGGGGGGAGCTCCCCAACCCCCTGATCACCCTGCGGGTCTGTGTGTGACAGGGTGTGGCGCCCCAACCCCCCCCACCCCCATGGGCCCTGCTCTGTGTGTGACGGGGTAGAGCCATAACCTCCCCATCGGCCCTGCCCTGAGTGTGAGAGTGGCAGCGCCCCAACCCCCTGATTGGCCCTGCTCTGTGGGTGATAGAGGGCGGCACCCCAACCCCCTGATCCGCCCTGCTCTGTGTGTGACAGGGGGCGATGCCCCAACTCCCCTATCGGCCCTACTCTGTGCATGACAGGGGGGAGCTCCCCAACCCCTTGATGGGCCCTGCTCTGTGTGTGACAGGGGGTGGCGCCGCAACCTCCCCATCGACCCTGCCTTGAGTGTGACAGGGGGCGGTGCCCCAACCCCCCAATTGGCCCTACCCTGAGCATGACTGAGGGTGGCATCGCAACCTCCCGATCCACCCTGCTCTGTGCATGACAGGGGGCAGCGCCCCAAACTTCCCAATCGGCCCTGCTCTGAGCCTGACCAGGGGCTGCACCTAGGGATTGTGCCTGCCCTCTGCCACCCGGGAGCAGGCCTAAGCCAGCAGTTCATTATCTCCCGAGGGATCCCAGACTGCGAGAGGGTACAGGCCAGGCTGAGGGACCGCCCCCCCCCCCCTCCCCCCCCAGTGCACAAATTTTTGTGCACCGGGCCTCTAGTATTATATAAAATAAATTGAGGTATTTTAAATATTCTGATTAATTTTTTCCAAAAGATGTCTTTAAGAAATATTGGGATATAATCCTACTTAAAATTACCTTTACATTTGCATGAATGATTGATCTCAATTTTCTGCTTGGCCTGATAATGCCCACACTGGTATTGATAGTAATAGAACTGGATGTAATTTGAGGGACATTAACTATTAGACTCACCTGTATGATGATCTCAGCTATTATTTGGAATCTGAAACTGTTAAATGCCAGTCTGATCTAACATAGGACATGACTGATTAAAATATAAATAATTTCCTAATTATGGTGGTGATACCCAAAAGATGAAGTGGAGAAATGTAGAGAGAGATATGATTTAAGCAAAAACAAACAAAAGGATAACCATTTGAAGTATAATGATAATGAGGACAATTTTCTTTTAGAGTTATAGTCGATGTCCAATTCAATAAGTAACTACAAACCAGCAGCATATCTTTACTTGAAGAACACACACCTCAATGATCAAGAAAGTAGGAAGCCTTGTTTTCTGATATACGGATGTCTCACTTCTATGACAGATAATTAGAGCAGAGAAGAGAGGTTTGAGTTAAATATTGTTTCCCACTTTGGATGCCAGCTCAAAAGGAGTTGAGGTAGACATGGAAAAACTGAAAAATTAGAATAAGGCAAGGGTCAGAAAACTATGCTCTGCAGGTCAAATTCAGCCAGCTGATTGTTTTTATAAATAAAGTTTTACTAAAACATCGCTATGCCCATTAATTTAAGTGACATCTATGGTTGCTTTCAGGCTACAATGGTTGAATTGAGTAATTGTGACAGAGGCCATATGTCCCCCACCCTCTCCCCCAAATATTTGCTATCTGGCTTTTTATGGAATTTGCCAATATCTCGATTAAGGAAAACATTCTTATTCTCTGAATTTTGCAAGGAAGTGTATTAAAGATGAGACCTGGCATGTCAGCTATCTCAGTTCCCTTTCCTCATATGAAACTGTCTTGGATTTCAGATGTAATAAGCTTTGGCACAGTACAGTCTGCTTCAGTGAATTGAGACAAGCTAGCATTTATTGGAAACATTTAATGCTGATAAATGCACCCAGAAACTGCAGATACATTATTATTAAAATATTTGTATACTGTAATTGGTTAGCAATGTAGTGGGACTTAGGGGTCTTAAACACTTTAAAAGTGATTTCCCTTTATTTTTGCAATTAAAGATAGTTTCACGTATTTAATCTTACTTTTTTCATCTATTGAGCATCCACATGATATTAGATACTATGTTAGAAGGTGTGGCAAAGTGAGGTAAATTCACTTTGACTGAAAATGACTGACTGTGGTATCAAAATTGGGGCTTTTCCAAATGAAAATGGTGGGTCAAAGTATTCAAGACCAGTGTTGATAAGTAAGATGCTCCAGGGCAGGGGGAACATGGGTCTTATTCATCTATACATCCCTAGCACAGAGAAGGGCTTGATGCTTATTAAAAACCCAGTAACTGTTTGAATATTGTTACAAAAACAATTTAGCAATAATGCAATCAATTTATAACCCTTGCCCAGCCGGCGTGGCTCTGTGGTTGAGCATCGACTTATGAATTAGGAGGTCACAGTTCAATTCCCAGTACTGGGCTTGATCCCCAAGGTGGGGCATGTAGGGGGCAGCTGATCAATGATTCTCTCATCATTGATGTTTCTATCTTTTTCTCCCTCTCCCTTCCTCTCAGAAATCAGTAAAAAAATTTTATAACCCTTGACAATCTAGATTATTATTTTAAAACAGAATGTGATCAGAGAAAACAGAGTTTGATCTTGACAAATAATGTGAATGTCTTTTGTTTTCCAACCTTTGAACTTCTTGGAAAGTATACATCTCATAAGAAAAATGCAAACTTTGTTATTCACCCAAATAACATAAACAACATTACACAATATATAATAGAAATGTTTTCTATCAGAAAGGGGGATTCTGGAAAAATAAGTCACATATTTAACTTTTGAAAATTATGAATATTACTTGATTCCCCCCTCCCCCCCAAAAATGTAAGTAGTCTAATCCTAAATAGGGGCTTTATTTTGAATAAAAGTATTCATAGAGGGGATAACTCATATTATGCCAGAATACATTAAGGCAATGCAACCTCCAATAATGTAGAAATCCAATCTACAGAAAGAGTACTATTGATTTGAAATGGGATTTTAAAAGTGAAAAAATATCTAAAATTTATTTTTTCCTTTGAATGGAAAATATGGCTGCTTCATTTAATTGTCTTTGAAATCTGGTTTAATAGAACATCTCTTCTACACCTCCGGTCAGCTCCCAACATTTTGATTGCAAAATGAAAGGCATTTACTTTGATATCTTTAATTATCACTCATTTAGAGGACAAGATGAAACACACTTTTCCAATTGGTGTTTTAAAATCTTGAGTCAAAGAAAAGGAATGACAAATTAGCCAGCTGGAAGAGGCAAGAAATAGCTAGCTAGTGCTGCTAGGTTCTTTGTGGATACTTCAAAGTAAGATGAAAGGGAAATAAAGGGACTGTTAGCCACACATGCTCCATAAATGAAATACTAACACAATTTCACGACACATTAATAACAAGTTAATATCATACTTGGAGACTTACTCAACATAATAAGTGCCATATATGGGGTCATCGATTTTTTCCCAGCCATATGGAAGCTCTGAAAAATAAAAAGTTATTTCTTTTAGTAAATAAGTAACATACATCACAATTTCTAATAAAAAAGTAATATAATTTAACTGTTCATGAAATGCAGAAATAATCTACCAAAGTGGAATAAAGCATTCAGAGTCAGCACCAAATTTCAGACACATATCGTAGGAACTATTAGAAGCACCGACTTGAAAATTGGCAGTTAAAACACAGAGCTCTCTTCTCTGCAGATGTACTGCTGCGTCTAGCTGTTTATCCCACGCCAAGCAGTAGGATGGCACGTCCTCATGCTATCACCACTGAGGCAATACAGAAGGCACACTGCTTTCCTGAAAGGGCATACGGCTTTCTTATTTATGTGTATTGTTAAAAGGATAGTTTCAGAATAAAGATCATATTTTGAAAATATATTTCTGAAGATAGCAAATATTTTTTCTGGTGAATGTAACACAGACATTATAAATTCTCAATTGATATCCCACTAGACAAGATGGTTAGCTTGCTGTTCTCTCCACATGGGTCAGATTTTGAGTACTGCCAATATACTTTTGGGCATATTTTCATAAAGTCTAAAATTCTACACACATTTCCCTTGACAATATGGTTCATATTTCCAATTCTCCATGGGTAATTTTAATTCACATATATTTAAAATAGCAACAATGCCCTAAATGCTACTATAGGCAAAAGCAGGCTCTTTGAAAACCAGGCTTTGCTTCATGATACACGGAGCCTTTATAATAATTAATTTCTAAATATTATATTTTTCTAGATAGATATTAATTTTATGTATATAGAATTTGAAATTTAAGTAAGATATATTGGCATGATTTAAATAATATCTTTAAATGAGATTTAAAAGTTGTAATTATAGTAGTAATTAAATTTAATAGTAATAAAATAAATTTAAAAGTTATTATGTAGTAATACATGTTGACTGCAAAGTATAGTTATAAAAAAAACTAGAATCACTTGCAATCCCTTCATCCAGAGATAACCACCATTAATATTTTGGTGAATATTCTTTATACATGCAAATACTATTTTTAAGAAAGTAAATCATAGAGTACATATTATTTTTATAGCCTATTTCTATTTAACAAACTGTCAAGGGCATCTTTCAACATAAATAAGTGTTACTTAACAATATCCCTTTTAAAGTGGCAGTCTCATAGTCTGTGGTATGGCCAGAGTCTTCGTAATCCAGCAGCCTTCTATTATTGAACAATGGGACTTTCCAGTCTTTACCTATTACATTCAATCTGTCATCACTTTCCTAGTAATTTAGCAATGATAAATTCCCAGAGGTGGGATCTGGATTAAAGGGCCTGTACTCTTTCATGGCTTTTGATATACAGCCAGATTACTACCTTCGCACTCACAAAAGAGAACCAATTTATCATCTCACTGAGTGACTTTGTTTCTCTGTGCCATCAAATTAAACACAGGTACGTAATTCCCCATCCAAAACTTTTAGGGACAGAGATAGGTTTTGGAATTCAGTATTTCTCCAATTTTAGAAAGTTAACATGATGCAAATGATTTCTAATTTATAGCACTCCAAGCAGAGTCTGGGAAACACTTTATAATCAAAACGAGTATTTGTACAGCCAAAATTACATGATTCACACTAGGAGGCATAAATGACTACTTCATATCAGTTTGCACTGGTTTGTTGCCATTGTGTCCAGATTAGGTTCTGTTTTGCTGCCAAATAAGTTACAAAAAACAGTTTTTCCTGCTTTTGAATTCTAGATATGCAGATAAAGGATTATGTATCATTATTTTGAAAATCAATCAAATTATTTTTTAAAATGGCAGCTCATAGCTGTTTTAAATTACCTTTCTTGGATTTCTAGTTAGTTTGAACATTATTCATTTGTCCATCTTTGGACAATTGTTTTTTTCTTTTGTGCATTTCTCATTAATTTTTATTAATTCATAAGAGCTCTCTACTTATTAAGGATACTAATTCTTTACCACATAGGTTGCATATATGTTAAAAGTTTGTTTAAGTTTTAATTTTTCTGAACATTTCTTTTAACATATAGAAGTTTGGTAAGTTTTTCATTGTTTTCCTCTATGGTTTCTATCATTGGAGCTTAGCTTAAATACTGAAGAAATTTTTCTAGTGTTTTCTTTTTTTTTTTTAAAAAAGTCTAGATTATGACTTTGTTTAATAATTCTTAGATTAGTTATATCTTAATAAAATCAAAACACCAAATTGTGGAGTACCTTATGACACTTTCCTTTCAAAACGATAATGAGAACAAACCTTTGCTGGGTATTTACCATGGTTCAGGTACTGATGAGTTTCCATCTACTAAATCATTTTACCCTAACAACAGCTCAGAATTTAAAATGCCTGTACTCTGGTTCCAGCAATTTTACCCAACTTAGATATCAATTTAGACACTGTGTTTAACACAGCATAAATAACACTTAATTAAGATTAAGTAGAATAATTTTCCAGATGGTTTTCACTAAATCCTTCAAGCTACTGGAGAATCTGGCTATGAAAATGAAGAATCCATTTGACAAATACTTATTGGGTGCCTTTTACAAGCAGTGAAGTGCCTTTTACTTAAGTAAAAGAATATATAGAACACAGCAATCAATATTATGGATATTAGTTATTAATATGGCTGAATATACAGATTCATATTTAAATAAGTTTAATATAATTTCATGAATGCAATACAAAATATCATATTCAATATAGAATAAAAGCCTAATATGGCTAATTTTATGGATACTAGTCTTACATCTCAATGGCATTGCTACATGGAAGCATTTAACAGTCCAATTTTTAAAATTATCTTTTTTAATATCAACTATTTCTTCATGTATTCCTTATATTTGGCTCTTTTTTGAGTAAATTACTAATTCTAAGCATTGTATTCTGGAAGTACAGATTTCATTGTTTCTTTATCTTTGCAGATTTACAGCACCAAAGATTCTGCCAACATGTACTTACCTTTTCCCCTTGCCATCATGAAGTATTCATCAGAATTTAGAGAGAATGTATTTTCTTTTTTAATATATCAATATATTGTGCTTGTTTGCCTGCTTGTTTCATATTTCCAAAATGAACTGTTAATTTGTGCCTCCTCAAATTATATGTTATAAATACTTGTACTTTAAAATAAACTATTAGTGGTCCTTAACTCAAATTTTGAGACAAAATGATACACTATAATTCCAACCATCTGTTCCAAAGGGCTGCCATTTATTTCATTTTAAATATTTGCAAGGGATTGATAGATGAATGTTTCAAGAAATCAGTAACACATACATACATTACTTCATTTGTAAATGTGGTTGAATGGGTATAAAAATCTATAGCCAATATTTTAATAGGTGTGTGTATTTATTATATACTAGAGGTCTGGTGCACGAAATTCGTGCATGGGAGGTATCCCTCAGCCTGGCCCGCACCCTCTCCAATCCGGGACCCCTCGGGGGGATGTCCGACTGCCAGTTTAAGCCCGATTTCTAAACCAGCAGTCAAACATCCCTTTCGCAATCCAGGACCACTGGCTCCTAACCGCTAACCTGCCTGCTGGCCTGATCCCCCTAATCACTCAGATATTTACATTACAATTCATAACAGTAGCAACATTACATTTATGAAGTAGCAACGAAAATAATTTTATAGTTGGGTCACAACATGAGGAACTGTATTTAAAGGGCCAGAGGTTGAGAACCACTGCAACTGCCCTCCCTTGCTGGCCTGATCGCCCTAACTGCTCTCCCCTGCCAGCCTGATCGCCCTAACTGCTCTCCCCTGCTGGCCTGATCTCCCCTAACTGCCTTCCCCTGCCGGCCTGATCATCCCTAACAGCCTCTTCCTTGGCCCCCGTCACTGTGGCTTTGTCCAGAAGGAAGACCGGACAAACAGAAAATGTCTGGTCTATCCAGTCTAATTAGCATATTACCCTTTTATTAGTGTAGATGCATGTGCATTTATATGTATGTATATTCGTATATATGAACATGTATGTGTGTATATATACGTATTCACCTGCATGTGCATGCACAAGGGTGTTTGTGTGTATTCCCTTTTATGACATTTTTCCTGAGCAGCAAAGAAAGATCTAATGACATTTTTCCTGAGCAGCTAGAATGGTAATTAAAAAAACACATATTTTTCTTCACTCATAAAAAGACAAGTCAGAAAATAAACTTTGAAAGATTATAAACTAGAATATATGTACACTTAGATAATGAAAATTTGAGAATAATCTTTCACTGTGAAAAGTGAGCTATTTGGACTTGGAGTTAAGTTTCAAAAATCAATTGCTTCTTTTTAAAATAAAGCTAATAAATGGAAAAAAAAATTACCAGTTTTTGACTATTTGCTTAATCAGACAAGCATGTAGTTTGGAGCTCTTAGGTCCTGGGTTACTTAGAACACTTTATTTAACAATACCTGACAAATTTACAGATGATTAAGGTCACACTGATGAAAGAATAACATATACTATGCAAAGGGAAAAATAAACACTCGAGATCAGCAAGGTTAATGCTGCATTAAGAACTGTTTAATTGAGATTGTTTTCAGGCCATGGGAACCATGGAGCAAATTCAGTGATTAGGTATTCCTACAGTGATCCCTTCTGCAGAAGTCGGTGTAACCGTCTAGATTAATTTGTAGTCAGTCATATAAGCTTTGTAAGACTGCAATAGAATCAAAAGATTCAGTAGGCATGCTGTTCGGCCAGGATTCTGCCACAGCTACTATGGTATATTTTGTATTTAGTTTCTCTT
This sequence comes from Myotis yumanensis, assembly GCF_028538775.1. NCBI lineage: Eukaryota > Metazoa > Chordata > Mammalia > Chiroptera > Vespertilionidae > Myotis > Myotis yumanensis. The sequence continues at coordinate 68,844,109 of NW_027223760.1, read as the reverse complement.
TCAAAATTTTATTTATTTGTTTGTTTGTTAGGTTCACTTTCATTGCAGGAAATAGAGACTCCTTTATGCTAACTCACACAAACAAAACCAAACAGTTTTTAGGCTGCAACTGGAAAACTTGTAGAATACAAGGTCAGTATTTCTTATGGAAATGGGACCCAAATAAAGCTGTAAGGAACCTGGGATGCACTAACTCAGGATATTTCAGAAAGTCCCTTCTGCCTGTCTGTCCTACTTTGTCTTTTAAACTATGTCCTTTATCTCTGTGTCTGTGTTTCTTTCTCTTTTACTAGCTGGCTACCTCTGTTGCTCAACTTGAATATGTCCTGCAGTGTCTACCCTGAACTTGACTCTATGTTGCTTTTTGAAAAAATATGTTTTTAGAGAGAGGAAGGGAGAGGGAGAATGAAGACAGAGACAGAAACATTGATGTGAGAGCAGAACATCGATTGGCTGCCTCCTGCATGCCACCTACTAAGGATTGAGGAATCAACCAGCGACCTCTTGGTTTTTGGCTTGACACTCAACCACTGAGTCACACTGGCCCGGCTCTATGTTACTTTTTATCTCAAGCACAGCTTCTATTGATTGATCTCTCAGTTTATCAATTCTGTATTCCAACCCACAAAGAATTCACTAATTCAGTTCATTTTCTTCAAAATAGATCCAAGTGTTTGGCCAGATCAATGTATGGCTGCCTTCAAGTTAAGAACACAACCACAGAATAATCGTTTATGTGTGTGGGTTGGGCCCTTAGGTAGATACAGAGCCACATCTGTGGCAATCTACAAATTAACTGGTCAGTACTCTTCAAAAGTGTCAAGGTCATGAAATAGAAAGACTGAGGTACTGTCATACTGTGGAGGAGCCTGGAGACAGGGAGCCTAAATGCACTGTAGGATTCTGGGTAGGGTCTTGGACCAGAAAAGGGACATTCGTGACATAATTAGCAAGATTCAAATAAGATTTGTACATTAGTTCATAGTCTATATGAATATTAATTTCTTGGTTTCAATAATTATATTATAAATGATGTTAACATTAGGGGAAGCTAGGCAAAAGGTATGTGAAAATACTTTGCACTGTTTTGGCCATTTTCTTGAAATCTAAAATAATTTCAAAATAAAAACACTGATACTTATAACACCGAATTCATTAGATAGTGTTAAATTCTTAAACAAAATGAGAATGCAAAATTTTTGTATTTATATTCTTCTATATTATGTTGATTTTTTTCTATAGACTTTTCCAAGATAGTGACTTTTAATTTTGTTATTTTACCGTTTTTTTCATGTTGTCTATCTTTCTGCTGGAAAAACTACGTGAATACCATTCACATTGAAAAGTTACTGCATCTTGAAACCTAGAAAATACAGATTTAATAATAGGAGTGCAAATACTGAAGCCAGGCTTTGTTCCTTTTCTGGGAGGCAGTGTCAGTAGAGGCCATAGCCTGGGTTATGTTAATTCACATAAGGTTCTGTCTAGGCCATCCTGGTGGGCAGTTCACAATTCTCCTCAAAGCCAGGAAAGCAGACCAGTTTTGGAAGCATACAAAGTACTAATTATTGGAGAGGAACAGGGACCAGAAGGGAAGACCATTTCCTTTAACTCTATATTATTTTATTTGGACTACATTTAATTTTTAATTGAGGCTCTTACTATTTTTTATTATAACAGAACATAAGAAACATACAATTTCCCCTAGGTCGAATGATATGATGCATAGTACACAATGTGGTAATAGCTAATACTAATTTAAATGTTTTCTTCCAATCTTTATTGGGTTTTTGATATATATATATATATATATATATGTATATATATATATATATATATACATGTATTTATATATGTATATAACACAAATTGAAAAATAGAACTAAATTTTCCTGAAAACGTTATACAATTTTTACTCCCAAGTAGTTCTGAAAATGTGAGTTTTTACAAGAAACACATTTTTAGAATAAAAGAAAAAGAAGGAGGAAAAGGATACTGTGTAAGAATAAAAATATAAAAAAAACTTTATTATATCTGCCTCTCTTTTCCTTTATTCAAAATGCAGTTGCAATTATAAAAGTAAATTCTGGATACATTCTTGTTTTTAACAAAATTCATATAATAATGATAAGTTAATTGTAGTCCTATTTCCCTACATAAAGATAAAGTTGAGAGTATGTATCCTTCCAGACTTTTTTCTGTGTATTAAGACTCAAACTGGCCCCTCTTTATCAGAGAATTTTTTTTCATTCAGTCAGGAAAATAAACAAAACAATAAACTGAGTAACCTAAAATTAAAAATAGAAAATGTTGTTCATTTATGTTCTTTGTATGACATGAAAGAGTACAAACTCTTTTGATTTCGTGGAAATACAGGTTGTGAGGTCTTCATTCATGGGCATATAGGAACTTAACTATTTCTATAGGGGAAAGAACTAGCTGAGCTGTATTTTACTATACTGACATCCAATTCATGTTATCACGTGGATTCAGCCTGAGGTTTTTATTACCACAGTATTATACTGCATTTTTAAATTATTGAACATGATTTCATGGGCTTGTCCTTAATAAAAAAAAATACAATTGCAGAAACAATTCCAAATAAATGTATTCCTTAATGTATCTGACCAAACTTGAGTAGAAAATGTACAAGATTATCTGACAGATATTGGTACACAAAGAGATGTTTTGGGCATTCAAGGGCCATTTTCTACTTGGGGAAAAGCTGTCAAACATAGATGTGAACTTTTGAAATGCTAACTTAAACATGACAGAGTAATCTATTTGAGATGGTGACGGGAAGTGGTGGTAGGAAGGCACGGCAAAAAAAGATGTTGTCTGCTAAGGACTTAGAGAGTCATATCTGGTTTATGTTTTCAGATGTATTAGAAGGTCAAAAGACAATGAACCGAGAAGATTTTTGTTTTTGATTTTAATATTCCTAGAGGTCTGGTTTAAAGAAAGATTTGGAAAGCAACTATAGGCTTAGGATTTCAAAATATACAGCTCCAGTTTATCTTAACTTTTTAAAAAAATATATTTTTATTGATTTCAGAGAGGAAGGGAGAGGGAGAGAGAGACAGAAACATCAATGACGAGAGAGTCATAGATTGGCTGCCTCCTGCATGTCCCCCACTGGGGATCAAGACTGCAACCCGGGCATATGCCCTTGACCCAAATCGAACCTGGGACCCTTTAGTCCACAGGCCGACACTCTATTCACTGAGCCAAACCAGCTAGAGCTATCTTCACTTTTGTGAGTTTACATTAATACATCCATTGATCTATCTATTTATCATTATTATCCACTTAAATTTATTTATTGAAACATACTGAGCTTGTATGTTGTAAAGGCTGACATGTAAGTGTTAACCTCTCCACTAACCCTGAAAAACCCTGACAAAAACCACCCAGAACCCATGCCTACAACATAATTAGGTGAAAGAAAATACCATGAACTTCAAACATTATAGATAAGCAGAAACATAAATGCCCCAATCCAGCAGCACCAACCATCCAGGGGCCCATTCTGGATCAGAAATGGTGGTGAGTATGCAGAAAAGAAAAAAGGGGGCCAGGAGCCTGGGGTGGAAAAACAAACAAAAATCACCCTCAGAAAGATAAATTCCCATCCGGAGTGGAGAACATGTTGATAATAGACCTAATTGATCAGAACACAACTACAATTGAGGAATTGGGGGAAAAAAAAAGGTTTGGAAGTGAGCAGAGTAAAAGGGGAATCTTGGGAAGGCACTACTTAATAAGAAGACAAAGATGATGCTGATGGAGAAATGGCCCTTGGAAATTTGGAAATTTGGTTATGACAGGAAAGAAGCACAAGGTAGAAATTCAGCATCTGCAGAAACAAAAGAGAATCTTAAGATTATAAGACATATCAACTACTCCATCTGCAAAAAAAAAAAAAAAAAAAAAAAAGATGTCATCCATTAAAAAATCAGTAATTCACAAGAGAAACAGAAGAGGGTGCTCATGGACCAAGGATATAGTATTCCACCAAAATCCTTTATTTTTGCTTCTGTGTAACTGTTATTGCTGGTCTAGGATTTTTCCCCCCCAAAATTAATAGGAAATAGCAGACAATATTCATACAATATTACTATCAGAAATCAGAATTAAGAGTCAAAATAATACAACTAATGAAAATTTGTTGTCTTTCCTCACAATAAACACAAAAACAAAATACAAATGAGAAAATTGTAATGAATTCTTAAGAAAATTTAAAAAAATCACTTATAAGTATAAAAGAACATTTTGAATGAGAAATTTAAAAGCTCTGAATAGAAATGGGCAAAAAACAGAGAGTTAAGGAGAGTTGGGGACAAAAAAAAGAATCTTTGCAATTAAAACTAAATTACAAAGTACTCAAGAGAGAATAGATTAAGTTAGAAATAAAATAAGGACTATTGAGGCAAGACATAGTAATAGACATTATAACAAAATGAAATGTAAAAAGAATCAGAAAAAATTAGTATAGAAGATAGACAAAGATAATACAGTATATGTATAATTGGAATACACAAAGAAGAAAATAATATAACTACTACTTGAAACTATAAAAAATTTTTTTTTCAGAAATAACTAATTCTGTTTGCTGAAAGGGTTTTCCACATGCCTGGAACATTATCTCAGAACAGTGAATTTCAAGCTATATGCCCGTTAGCCATTAGACTTAAAAGCAAAAAACAAAAAACTGGCTGAAAGATAAGTTTCTTCCAATGGAAAAAACACACCAAGTTGATATTATTACAGTAGGCAGTTAGTTATTAATAAAAGGAAGAGAGCAGATGAAACCAGCCTGATTAAGTAAGAAGAGGCAGCTTTACAGTCACCCTGGGGAGATTACCCCATTAATGGGGGAGGGGAGAAAATGGCATAGGGGGAAGTCCTTTTACTAAGCCCACCTTTCACACAAGAGAAGCTAAATGATGAGGCATGTGCAATAGAAGCCAAAATGGTGACCATAAAAGAGAAGGAGACTACACTGATAAATTTTTTGAAAAAGACCAGATAGTATAAGGGCACAAATCCTGGAAAATCCATGAAGGGGATTAGATAGTTTGAAAGAAAGTCTGTCCCTTCTGAAACCTGAGGAAATATAATTAAAGCTTAACAAAAGCCCATCTCCAGAGGGGCAGCCACATGGTCTGGGCACCATGGAGCCTTGGCAGAAGACACACAGGTGAGGACATGAAGCACAGAGAAGTTAAATAACTTGCCCAAGGTCACACAGCTAAGAATTTTAACTGCCTGATGAAAGCAGAGACGGAGCTGGGCTACTGGAGCCTCAGGTGTCGGGCCTGATGGCACTGCAGCTCTGGGTCCTGATCCTTCTGAGCACATGTGTGGGCATGAGATCCTGGAACTAGATTTCTTTAGCAGTGAGACGGTGAAGCGCCTGGTCTGGGATGAGGCATCAGGCATGGTACCTGGAGGCAGACTGGCAACATCAACCAGTTTCTGCTGCTGGACCCATCATGGATTGCGGCAGCCTTTTCAGGGGCATCTGTGCCCGGCATGCCGTTTCTTCTCTTTTGTCTTACTTTTGCTTTCTTTTCTCCTAAATTCTAAAGGTCCCCACAAGACTTGTGACCAGGGGAGCAGTGGGCTTTAAGGACTCTCCTTTGGCTGCTGTAAGTCTCCTTTTCCTTTTTTGGGTCTAGGCAGCCCAGTCTAAGCTTACTCCCAGTGCTGTGATCTGGCTTCTTCTATAGTAAGCCCTTCCTTTGTTTTCATGTCAATAAATCTTGCCACTACCGCTCCAATCCTCCTTTGCAAGTGTCCCTGCATTTTTCCCCCATGACACCACAGGAAACGATTTCCTCTGGTATCAGTTTCACATCTCAGGAACAACATACACACTTGACAACAGTGAAGCAGTATTTTAAATAATTTCAAATAAAGATTGAGCCACGGATTTTATACCCAGCCAATCTGTCCTTCAAGTATCAACACACACACACACACACACACACACACACACACTCACCCACCGCCACCCCCCCCGCCCCCAGGTTTATATTACGCAAGCACTCAGGAATACAGTATCCAACGATACTTCCTAAGGTATCTACTTAATGAAACCAACTTTAATTCAAAAGCTGACTGGAGGAAAGGACTAATAGTATCATTTAACACATTTAATTTTAGATCCAAGTGTAGAGTAAAGGTGGAAACAAAGGTTGGAATAATATGAAAATAATGTACGTTTCAATGCTGCTGAAATAATGCAATTAAAAACGAGAGGAGAAAAAAGAGAATGACCAATGATTTCATTAACTGTTGCTTAGGTCCGTGGTCAGCAAACTGCGGCTCACAAGCCACATGCGGCTCTTTGGCCCCTTGAGTGTGGCTCTTCCTAAGCCTGAGGAGTACCCTAATTAAGTTAATAACAATGTACCTACCTATATAGTTTAAGTTTAAAAAATGTGGCTCTCAAAAGAAATTTCAATCGTTGTACTGTTGATATTTGTCTCTGTTGACTAATGAGTTTGCCGACCACTGGCTTAGGTAATAGGTGGGCATCACAGCATGTCATTTAAAACTAATACCTGAATAAGGGCCTTAAAAAAGGTATCAGGATAGCCCTAGTTGGTTTGACTCAGTGGATAAAGCATTGGCCTGTAGACTGAAGGGTCCCAGGTTTGATTCCAGTCAAGGGCACATGCCTGGGTTGCAGGCTCAATCCCAGGGCTTGCAGGAGGCAGCCAATTAATGATTCTCTCTCATCATTGATGTTTCTATCTCTCTCTCCCCTCTTCCTTCCTCTCTGAAATCAATAAAAACATATATATTTTTTAAAAGGGGTCAGTATAATGGCAATCATTAGAACACAAATAAAAACTATTCTAAATACCAAAAACAAACAAACAAATCCCAAAGAAAACAGATTACAGAGAGAAAGAAACAGGCAATATAATAGGATATGCTTAATAAACATAACATACAACACTATGACAGAGTTAAAACAAAATATAAAAATGAATGCTTAATATTTTCTAATTAGCTCATGAAAAAACCCAACCCCATGCTGTAAAGAAGAGACATATTTCAGCAAAGTGACTCAGAAAAGCCAAATGGTTAGGCAAAGTTTTACCTGACATAAAAAAAAGAAGTAAATAGGGATCACGGTCCTGTTATTAACTGCAGAATTCAGTTCAAACGCATTAACCAGGCAAAAAATACTACTTTTTAACAATAAAGATCACAAAATATAAAATCAATATCTGTATATTAAATAATACAAATCACCTTTATAAAATAGAAACTACAGGAGTTGCAAGGAGGAATAGAAATACACTAATAACAGATATTTAAGACTGCTCTTAGTCTAAGATAGGTCAAGTTGACAAAATTACAGATATAGAACTAAATATAGCATAATTAATTAGGCAAATCTTTTGGTTTTCCCCACTACCTCCTTCTCTTTTTTGAGTTTCACACTCAATAATAGAGAATATACTAGTATATTACCCAGAAGTACTAATACACATGGAACAATCTCCAAAATTATCTACATATTAGATTACAACAAAGTCTCAGTAAATTCCACAAAGCAGAAATAATACAAACAATAATATCTGACCATAATGCAATAAAATTTAGACATTCATAACAAAGTAATCAAAGGAACTTGCATCTAGAAATTAAAAACTCTAACAACTATTGCGTCAAAGAAGAAATGTAAATGGAAATTGAAGCATTTCTAAAAGTAATGAATGAAAACACTAAGTAGCAAAATCTATAAGATACTACACACACACACACACACACACACACAAACACACACACACACACATACACACATGGAAGAGCAGCAATATTGAAAGTGAATTCCCAATTCAAAAAGGTGGAAAGGCCTCCCTGGCCATTGGCTCAGTTGGTTGGACATCCTCCTGTGCACCAGGAGGTTGCCCATTTGATTCTTGGTCAGAAGGGGCACATGCCTGGGTTTCTGGCTCAATCCCCAGTGGGGGACATGCAGGAGGAAGCCAATCTGTGTTGTACTTTCATCAATGTTTTTCTCTCTCTCACCAATAAAACCATGTGAAAAAAAATGTGGAAAAGGAACAACAAAGGAATCCTTCTAGAAACACACACATAAGAAATACAAACAATAAAAACATAAATTCGTATGATAGAAAATAGAAAAATAACTTCAATCAAAATGGTATTTCTTTTAAAAAATTAGCAAAATAAATCTAATTTAAGATTTAAAAGAGACAAGTTACATATAACGAAGTAAGGAATAACAAAACAGATGCAATCATAAAAAAATACTGTGTACAAACCTATGTTAGCAAAATTAAAAATCTAAATGAAATAGATAATTTCTTAGGAAAATATAACATGAAAATTGGTGCCAGTGGAGATAGAATGGTTAAATAGACAGGTTTTTAGTCAATTTACCATAGTAAACTCCAAATGGAAAAGGAACAAATGAAACAATGAATTCTACAGATAAATCCCTTTATAAACTGGGTATGAGGAAAGGCATTTATTTCATGACTCAAACTTGACAGATGTGACTACTTAAAAGCAAAAAAAAGAATCCTTGTATAGTTCAAAACACCATAATGTTAAAAGGTAAATGACAAACTCAGAGAGAATATTTATAACATACCAATAATAAAGGTTGACTCTCCTCCAAAGAAAACTTTTTAAAAGTGGGGTGGGGAGGACAATAGAGGACTAAAAATGTGATAGAAAAATATGCAAAAGCCAAGAATAGAAAGTTCACAAAAAGTATACTCACATATCCTTTAAACATGAAAAATTCCCAACTTCCTTAATCATAAGAGAAATGTACATTGAGATATATTGCCTCATCTATCAGATTGGCAAAATTTCAAAAGCTTGACAACAAGCTTTTTGGCAAGGTTGTGGTAAAGCTGGCCCATCATACAAGGCTGGTGGATGGGTAACATTATACAGCTCATATTGAGGGGAGTTTGGCAATAACTAACACAACCAGACTTACTTTTTCCTTTGATCCAACAATCTACCCTCTGGGAAGTTTCTGTAAAGTTTCATCTTCAACAATAGAAAAGGCAAATGCACAAGGTCATTCCTTGTGGTATTATTTTAATAGAAAACCATGGAAGCAGCTAACTATCAAACTAGAGATGATTGGTTAAATGGGCATGTTATGTGCCAATGGTGATTGCTAAATAGATGCAAAACTTATGAAGAAAATCTCTAAGGTATACAATGATTTGTGGGCTATACTGCTAAACAAAAACACTCACATGCTTATTTTTGAAGAAAGAAAGAAAGGAAGGAAGGAAGGAAGGAAGGAAGGAAGGAAGGAAGGAGGGAGGGAGGGAGGGAGGGAGGGAAGGAAGGAAGGAAGGAAGGAAGGAAGGAAGGAAGGAAGGAAGGAAGGAAGGAAGGAAGGAAAAAGAGGTACACAAGGACAGCCAGAAACTCAAGGAATTGCTTAACTATAAGAGGTAGGCGTGAACAGTAAAGGACTGAAAGCTAAATTGCTCATAATGAAAGGAATTCTAGGGACAAAACAGGCAGGTTTAGGAGTCTTAGAGATAAAGAGGGTCCATGGGAGAGGAATGCATAGATGGGGGCTTGGAGATGCCAAAATGCATATCTTATTTGTGCAGAGGATAAAGGAATGTTGCAAGATAAGGGGAGAGAAAAAGGGGAGCACCATGTGGGCTTTGAGCTTTGAAACTGATACTATATAACAGAGTGACCAATGAGGAAAGCACAGGGGTCCTAAATTATGAAAAGGTCCAATTAGAAAGGGTCAGGTTCAGACAAAGAACTGCAGCATATATAAACGGGAGACAAAGGGACACACGCCTTTTTTTAAGATTGATTTTCTCATTAGGAGAGAGAGAGCAGGCTTTTCCAATTTGGGGGCCCCTCCCCAGGGGGTCTCCTTTGGGGACACTCCTGCCCAGATGGAGTTTGTATCTGCTTCCAATAAACTTCTACCTTTTTTTTATTAAAGAATTTTTTTATTAATTATTTATTAAAGAAGCCTTTTTGTCTGTGAGTTTATTCTTCAAACTTCATAGGGCAAGAACACATGGAAGAAGCTTACACCCTGAATCCCACATTTCAATAATATGCTATTTTATGTTGAAACTATATTTTAATTATTGGTTCAAAATGAATATTGATAAAACTGGAAGCTTTAAAAATTGTTTAGTTACCCTTTTCCAGGGAGTCTAGGTGAAGACCTGGATAGGTTATGAGAAATAAATCAAATTTTTGCTTTAATTCTCCATTTTGCCTTATCAATGAGATTTTAAAGAGTTAGGAGAAACTGAGGGAAATGGCCACATTTTGCCATGGTTCGGGTGCTGGTTGTGATTGCTGTTTTCTTTTTATGTCCCTGAAGTGATTGGCTAATGTGTTCTTGATGAGATCTGGATAGATTAGAAAGTGAAATTAGCAATTCTTCACTGATGACATTACTTAATGTCTCATAATGTAGCATCATTCATGAGCCCTTTTTTCATTCAAGAAATATTTATTGCTCATCTACTTTGAGGGAAGGAGTGAGGGTACAGGGATAAGTCTCAACATCCATGGAGCTGATGGTTTCAGACAGAACCAACCTTTAAACAGAAATTTTCACCAATTTAATTCATTATAATTTATGATATATGCTACAAGGAGAAATACATGTATATTTTACTCTACCTAAACCCTAAGGTAATTTTTGAAGAGCCTGGAATTGCAGGCTATTACATTTCATGGATATAATTAATTATGATTGATTTAAATAATCCTAATACAATAAGTCAGCAACACATTTGTCAATTGAGTATTTTAGGGTGAATTCACACAATGGATGTCATTTTTCTAGCAGAGCAGTCCTTTTAAATTTAATTAATTGGATATATACAAGGAAACCATACTGTTTAAAATCTCAGGGGACAACTAAATATTGAACATCAATACAGTAAGGGCTTGGAAAATGAAATTTAACATTTAGCTTTGTTTATTATAATAGAAGAGCTGAATTCTACTTAGGAATATGCCCTAATTTCACTTTCTAATTAATATGGAGCCTCAGAGCATTGTTTAATTAAAATGCCACTCAGACCAGTGAAATGGATCAGACTGAGCAGGAACCTAGGGCTGTGAATGAAAGTGTGCAGAGATGAGCCAACTGTCCGCGATGGTGCTGTTGGAAGCATCTGCCGCAACACCGGGTGCAGAAGCCTCATGGCAGCTCTACATGCCATTAGGTGCTAGCATCCATTTCTGCTTTTGCTATGAAAAACGTGGATCCTAAGAGACTTGCATGCTTTGTAGATAAGCTGGACATTTGGAAAATTGGGGTGACATGAGTTGCCATAAAGTCTCTACTTTATCTGGTCTACAGAGCTCTGTGTTTTTCAGTCAGAACAAAGACGTAATTCACATGCATTTTTGAAAAGGACACTTAAAAAAAGAAATATCAATAAAATAGGAATTGTCAACATCATTTGGGGAGAGAAAGGACGAGAGGATAGCTTCCAGAATGACCATCTGTGTTGTGGAATGTTTTTAAACATGAACAGAATAGACAAGCTGACCAGGCTCTCAGTTCAGTTTTAGACTCATTGTAGGTGGAGAAGATGAATAATTCTCAGCAGGACTTATCACAGATAGATTAGAGCAGTGGTTCTCAACCTGTAGGTCGCGACCCCTTTGGGGATCGAACGACCCTTTCACAGGGGTCGCCTAAGACCATCGGAAAACACATATATAATTACATATTGTTTTTGTGATTAATCACTATGCTTTAATTATGTTCAATTTGGAACAATGAAAGTACATCCTGTATATCAGATATTTACATTACGATTCATAACAGTAGCAAAATTACAGTTATGAAGTAGCAACAAAAATAATTTTATGGTTGGGGGTCACCACAACACGAGGAACTGTATTAAAGTGTCGTGGCATTAGGAAGGTTGAGAACCACTGGATTAGAGTGTCAAAAGTAAGGAAGGCTGGGAAAGCTTTTCTCATGGCATGAAAGGAAATGGTAGACTATCCAGAGTGTCACTCTAACAATGAGGTTTCTATTCCCTATTTGGTATTCATCTATGGGCACTACTGCTACTTATTAAACTTAATGACAGAAATGCCCAAATACAGACATTAAATCATATTAACATAATCCATTTTCTGTGTAAGATTGCCCAAATGTTCTTTATCACAATAATTTCCTGTCCAGATTATTTTAGCTAGATTCCTAAGTAGAGATATTGGAACCACAGTCTTTTCCATTTTGGCAATGCAGTGCAATGAATGGTGCTGAAAGGGCATGAGCATCTCTGAATCTGAAGAATGTGAATGGTATAAATGTTACAGATATACCTTCAGTTAGTTTATAATTAATCTTGCATCATCATAGTATCAGCCAGCATCAAAAAGCAACCAAATGCCTATTAATACACACTGTACTGACATCTGCCTTATATTAGCATCCACCTCAAATGTGATATTTTGCTCAGAGGGAAATGGTAGAATTTTAGTACAAATCTTGAGTTTTCTACCCACAAACACAAAAGAGGGCAGGATATTGTTTCCAGTGATCTGGTCACTGTGATTTGTACGAATTTTTGCCTATTCAGCTAGGTCCCATCTCTGTCCCTCTGACGGAAGGACTGGATTAGATGTCAGGAATAGGGAACTGACATCTCTACCTAATAAAATATAAAAACCTCTTTGATAAAATTATAAAGTATGGTAATGAGGTATGATACAGTAATGCAAAAACTTAGCGATTTGGATCTAACAGCATGTACTTTTTTACTGCTTTGCTTCATGGTAGAAGGAAACAAAGAAACATATACACAAAAAAACTGAGGGTGAGATTCCCTAATGGTATTTGTATTAGATATATCTGTAAAATAAAAACAAAAAAAGGCCTGGAATAAAAAACATGATGCCCACTGTGTCTGAAAGGTGTCCAGATGCCTAAAACATCGCAAGAATTCTTGGAGAGCACGTCACCCCAGTGAAAAGTATTGCCTGAATGAAGCTGGCAGAGTCCCCCTCGGCTTGGGATGCCTGGCATGTAAAGAGTCAGTCAATCCCACAAATCAGCCCTGCAGGTTGCCTTCCATGCCAGGCTTTCAGGAAGCGTTAAGGGCCCACGTGGAGCTGGGATGTGTCCCAGGGATAACAACTGGACTGAGAGTAAATCATATGAGCAGTGACAGTGATAAGATGCAGGACTCAGCAACTCTGCAAGACTCTACATGTATACATTCAAATTAGTCGACAGCCGTGGTATTGTACAGACAAAGCACAGAGAGTTCTAGAGGACCAGATGGGCTAAGAGAGGCAATCACATCATTTTTTATCTGCAATGCCCTATTGAAGCAAAAAACAAACAAAAAAATACTGATTTGTACACAGTCATCACTAGCTAAAATATCATCCTATATAATAAAGAGGCAATATGCAAATTAACCCTCACACCTTCACAAGATGGCTGCCTACGACCAGGCAGCCAGGGGGGTTAGTGAGTGATGACCAAACGACTGAACAGCAGGCTGCATTGGGTGACCAGGCCAGCAGGGGGGTTAGTGAGGGGCAACCAAATGACTGAACAAACAGGCTGCGTGGGGCAACCAGGCTGGCATGGGGGATGGGGGGACCATGAGGGGTGAACAGGCCAGCAGGGAGGCAGTAAGAAGTGACTAGGCCAGAAGGGGGGGGAGGACAGTTAGGGGTGACTAGGCTGGTGGGGTGGTGCAGTTGGGGGTGACCAGGCTGGCAGGGGGGGCAGTTGGGGGCGATTAAGCTGGCAGGGAGGACAGTTGGGGTTGACTAGGCTGGCAGGGGGAGGGCATTTGGGGCAACAAGGCTGGCAGGAGGGGGCAGTTAGGGTCAATCAGGCTGGCATGCAGAGGCAGTGAGGGGTGATCAGGCCGGCATGGGGGGCAGTTAGGGGCGACCAGGCAGGCAGGCAGGTAAGTGATTAGGAGCCAGCAGTTCAGGATTGTGAGAGGGATGTCCCAGGTTGGAGAGGGTGCAGGCTGGGCTGAGGGGACCCCCCTCCCGTGCATGAATTTGATGCACCGGGCCTCTAGTTGATATGATAATTGGAGTCAAGGACTTTGGTTACATTTTACTTATTATTATTTTAAAATATATTTTTATTAATTTCAGAGAGGAAGGGAGAGGGAAAGAAGGATAGAAACATCAATAATGAGAGAGAATCATTGATCAGCTGCTTCCTGAAAGCCCCACACTGGGGATCAAGCCCACAACCCTGGCATGTGCCCGGATCGAGAATCAAACCATGACCTCCAGGTTCCTAGGTGGTCGCACAACCACTGAGCCACAAAGGCCAGGCTAGGACCTTGGTTACTTTTTAAATGTAGTTTCAGATTCTTCTATGTTTGTATTTTCAGAATCAAGTCTGATACACACAGGGCACACAGTCCAGAGTGCAAGTATATGCAATGACAAAAGTTTTAAAAACATATTAACATACTTCTCCCCCTCTCACCATACTTCTTATATAAATCTCCCTCTTTTTAAGCAGGCACCTATTTTAGGTCGGCTGAAGTGGGGGTATAAAGAGGAAGAGTCAAAAATCAATGTGTCATTTCCATGTGCCTTGGTTTGCAGTAGGACTTGGAGGTGCAAAGCCCTGTGAGAGGGGATGCATGGTGTGGAGTTGTTACAACTAGAGAGAAAGCGAGGGACCATAGCTTGAGCTGGTGTGAGCCATATTACAGGAGTGACCAGCAAAGTAAGAGAATAGCTGGATGACCACAACCCACCCTCATCACCCTAAAGATACCTGTTCATCTACTACCTGGCACAGTCTTTGATGGAAGAGGAGAGATTCAATGGGAAAAATGTGCTTTAATATTGACTGGCTACTACCACCATACCCCAGCCTACCGTAGTAATGCTGTTTTACACTAAACAGTGATTCTCAACCTTCCTAATGCCATGACCCTTTAATTCAGTTCCTCATGTTTTGGCGACCCCCAATTTCATTGTTACAAATTGAACATAATTAAAGCATAGTGATTAATCACAAAAACAATATGTAATAATATATGTGTTTTCCGATGGTCTTAGGCGATCTCTGTGAAAGGGTCGTTCGACTCCAAAAGGGGTCGCGACCCACAGGTTGAGAACCACTGCACTAAAAGGTTAAGAAAAAAAGCTTTTAATGGTAAAGCTCTTTTTCAATAGTAACAAAGACTCCAAAGCAAATGTGGTTATATAAAATTAAAATAAAAAAATTTCTTACATGAATTGTAGTTTGCAAATACCAACCTTGATATGCTAGCATAAATTAAACTAAAGTTAAGTATTTATGTGAATATATTTGACAAAAATATTACAGGCTTTGGAGTCAGGCAGAGCTAATTTGAATTTTGGGTATTCTTAGATAAGCCTCAGTTTCTTCATCTTGCATGATGTAAGGAATAGAACCACAGAGTGCATAATATGCTTGGCATGCAATACATGTTAGGTACTACTGTTACTACCACTACTGCTGTGGTTGCTTTATCATCATCATCATCATCATCTTCTTCTTCATATAATCACCAGTATATAAATGTCTAATCACTGGGTTGTATCCTAAAACCAATATAATATTGTACATAAACTATAATTACAAATAAAAAATACTTAAAAAACAAATACAATTATGTTGGATTATAATTTTCTATTTAATATATAACTAAATGAGTCTTTACAAAAATATTATGGTACAGTGTTTTTTTTTTAGAAAAATGTAAAGTAACAAGCATATTTAAAATTATTTTGTTAGGTCACAAATCAAAAGCTCATCAGTAGTACAATATAGACCTTGAATTAAAACTATAATTAAGATAATAACTATATTTTAATTGTGACATTCTCTTTGATATGATGACATTTACCTTTTAGAAAAATTTTGTGTGATGAAAAAATCTACTCTCAAAGATCAATCAATTTTTGCCATTCAAAGATAATACTTAAAAGTAAAAGATAAAAATCTGTGTTTTAGAATTGCAATGTTAGAAAAAGGATAGTTTTTATTTGCAAAATAAATAAATGGTTAAGAAACTGAAAAAGCTGCTTTATCGGTGTTAAAATATTATACTCAACAGACTAATAGATATACAAATTAGGTTGCTCTAAAACTGCTGTGATTTAGGGAAGTTTCATAGCAAGAGGTGAGAGTTGGAAAACTCAGTAAGATCAGATGTCATAGGACAGATTGAAAAGGACTCTATTGGCAGCAAAGACAAACAGCAAAGAAGGTGAGAGAGGAATATGGGATACCATTGAGGAAAGGTGCTTCCAGTGAGTTGTCAAGACTATACTGTCAGCATTTGTTTTGTCTCCCTTAGGGTGAGAAGCTTAAAGACAGGGAGCATGTCTTACTCATATTTGTATCCCCCAAACCTGATGCTGGGTATTCAGCACAGCTATTTGTTAAAGGAATGAATGAGGCCTGTGAAAGATTTTTAAAAAAAGTCTTGCCCTAACTGGTTTGGCTCAGTGGATAGAGCATCGGCCTGCGGACTGAAAGGTCCCGGGTTCGATTCTGGTCAAGGGCATGTACCTTGGTTGTGGGCACATCCCCAGTAGGAGGTGTGCAGGAGGCAGCTGATCAATGTTTCTCTCATCAATGTTTCTAACTCTCTATCCCTCTCCCTTCCTCTCTGTAAGAAAATCAATAAAATGTATATATATATTTTAAAAAGTCTTGTATCTTCATCTGAAGAGCAACCTCAGATAGAGATTTGGGAGACACGAGGAGTTTGGGCTTCTTATGACATTAATACAGTAGTTGTTACTTTATGGTTGTTTTTTTAAACAAATGTTAACAGATTTCAGTTAGGTATTCTTGTGGTGAAAGTGTTTGCCAAATATTTCAGATATTTTCAGGTGTGCTGGGTTGAGGTGGAAAGGAAGAAGAAAAAAATAAAATGTTGATGTTGGTTGTGTTCCATAAAGCTAACTTTGTACTCTGTCAATGCCCTAACACAAGTGTTAGAGAAGTACATAGAGATTAAAGAAAATATTTTAGTAAAGAAAAAAAGAAAAAAGGTATTACAGTTTTAGTTCCATTGCTTTTGATAACAGAATTTTAGTAGCTTTTATTTTCCCATTATGGATATTGTGTGCTTTTAATAACCAGACTTATAATACTATATTTAATTACATTTTACAATAACATGAATAAGCCAATACTTTGCAAGATTTCCCCATGTTTTTAGTTTAATTTTGCAAACAACATCACATTGTGCACTTTCAAATTCATTTTTTTATTTTTAAAATCTAAAAATACCATTTACTGAGACAGATTTCCAATTTCTCTCAAACTTTTTCTAAGAGCAATAGTTTAAACTCTCATTAGACGTCAAATTTCCTTTAAATGAAGGTATCCAATATCATATTTTTTCAGCAAAATACATATAAGAATATTGGAATATTTAAGAGAATCATAGAAATCACAGGAAGAGATTTTCAGATGTTACTGGGTTCATTTTCATTTTTCCTATAGGGCTTTATATTTGCTATAGTGGAGAGAGATATTTTATTGTTATTATTCCATTTTTGAATAATATGAAATTCATTATTCATTTCTTCAAGATTTACTGAATGCTGTGCTAAGAGCTAAAAATTAAAAAAAAATTCTGTGTAAAGGAGATGTGTAAATAAAATAAATTCAATAACTTGGGACATATCATGGTAGAAGTATGCAAAGGTGCACTAACAAAGGAATGGCCAGTTATGGTGGGAATTGAAGATGACAGTAAATGCTTTATAGAGAAGTTTCCTTTTAGTTATATTGTAAAATAAGATTCAATATTTACCTGGCAATTCTTCTTACTGATGGGAGTTTACATTGAAAAAGTTTGGCATTCAACTGCAATAAATGCTATTTATGTTCCCAACCCAACATACATAGGATGTTATCCTTTAAATTTTTCATAGGCAAAATTATAAAAGTGATACCCATTCCTACCTCCACTTCAGTTATTTAGCACCATAGAAGTACAAGTAAGCTACAATGTATTGATGCTATGTATCAGGCACTGTGTTGAGTGCTTTACATAAATCATCTCATTTGATCCTCATAACAACTCTATGAGAAGGGATATTATTTAACTGCGGTTAAATCATTTGCCAGATGTCACAACTTGAGTTATTTTTTATAACGTTGGGAGATGCAGGTGCTCTCTGGACTGTCCTTTCTTAGGATTCCCAATGTTCTAAACATTGGTAACAAAACCTGAAGAGTCAGTCACATGCATGAAAGAGCTGGCCACCTGTGCCTTTATCCTTTATGATGAAGTCTCTGGAACTTTGACATAATTTTCACATTGCACTTTAGGAGAATGAGTTCAATAACGTTCAAATCCTTTTGCATTGCATTTCCTTGTTGTGCAATAGATATTATTGGACATGTTGCAGATATTTCCTAATATCTGATTTGGAAAGATATCTCAGCTAACATGAGGGTCACAATGTAATCTTTAGAATTTATTTAATAACAGGTTATATTTATGAGGACACTCAGATACATTAGAAACTTTAAAAATTCTTCTGGCATTCACAGGGGAAGATGATATGGATACACTTGGAAGCCTATTTCATTTTATTTGAATTATAATGCCATCTGCCCAAACTCATTCTCTGAAAAAGTACTGCTCTGACAACATCAGAAAGGAACTTTGTGTGAGAAACAGGCATCTGTTTTTTCCTTAATTTACAGAGGACACATTTGTTTGCATTCACAAAGGCATTTTGCAAATTTAGTACCCAATTAATGTCATTGTGTGACAATGACAAAATAATCAGATTCTTAGATGAAACCCATTTCTTTTCAGTGTTGACTTTGCAAAGCATAAAAATATTATGTGATGTAGTATGGAAATTAACTTTTTCAATTTTTTAATAATGTCATCTTTCCTCTATGAAGATGACACTGTTGGTATCACCTGGACACTTGCTTCAGGTAATTTCTAATAATGATAGTTAATTTGTGCCCAATCATCCTTGCCTGGTTACCACTATAAAATGAAATTTGTACATTTGTGGAATGATGACTAGGATTTACCTAGAGTTAGAGATTGTGGGAGAGAACAAAACAAAGTAAGTTTCAGAAGAATATTCTCCAGGATCCCAAATTCTTTGAAAGTGTGTGGTGAGAGATGACT
Organism: Myotis yumanensis; assembly: GCF_028538775.1. NCBI lineage: Eukaryota > Metazoa > Chordata > Mammalia > Chiroptera > Vespertilionidae > Myotis > Myotis yumanensis. The sequence goes on along the minus strand of NW_027223760.1, from coordinate 68,824,934 downwards.
AGGATTTACCTAGAGTTAGAGATTGTGGGAGAGAACAAAACAAAGTAAGTTTCAGAAGAATATTCTCCAGGATCCCAAATTCTTTGAAAGTGTGTGGTGAGAGTTGAAGCTGGCCAGACGTCTGTTCAGCTATTCCACAGACACATGGAGTAGACTCTGTATTTAACGTGATTGATATTGCAGAGGAGATACACTAGCAATTAAGATCCTTGAGTCATTTACAATCCAATTGGAGAGGTAAAACTATCTACATTTAAAGTAGATCCATACAGAGTGTTTATAAAACAAGGCACAGGTATGACTTAGTGTGCATAAATACTGTATGATTTCACAGTAACTATGCCTTTAATTTCATGATTCTCATTTGAAATCATGAAGGAGGCAAAGCACAGAATTGGGGTACTACTTGGAGAAGAAATAAAATGAGTTCAGGCATGGGCTAGGGAGAAATAGGTGAATGGATCAGGGGTTTTCCAGAAAATGAGCATAGTAATATATATAAATTGGAAGATAATTATCCTAGTTGGAGAAGAGAATTTATGTTAAAAAAATAATAAGAAAAGAAGACGGTATATGTAAGAGAAATCAATTGATATTTTTGAATACTATGTTGAAGATTTTAAGTTATTGGAAACTATTATAGTGTCAAATATAATAATAGTTATGTTTTGGGAAAGCCTTCATCAGGTACATGCAATCTTGATATCTTTCCCATGAGTACATAGCACATGCCCAAAACAGTGCTTAAAGGAAAATAGAAACATGAATGATTAGAACTAGGAGGTAAGTTGGTTATTCAGGAGGACTCCTACATTTCTGTGGCTGCCCTGATTTGGACTCTCTTGCCTATATTTGGAGAATTTTCCACAACATGAGTGTTAGTGGGAGGGTGCTATGTCCAACTACAGAAGTGGAAAAGCCCAGATACTTGCCTTCCCTGGAAACTTGGAAAATAGGGCATGGACATACTTTCAGTCGAGGATTAGGCAATCAGACACAACCACCTGGGATTTTGAATCTGGAGTTAGTGAGGCAGAGCAGCAGCAACAGTGAAGAATTTATTCCAGTGGTGGAAGAGACTGCCACAGCTGGATTTGCTGGCAGCCAGGGCAGCTGGGCCAGAGAGAGCGGTGAGGGTCTTCCTTATCCTATGCCTGTGGAATGACCCTGAAACTCAGTCCCTTTGTTTTTTCTTACTTTTCAAGCTTGTTTTTCCACCTTCCCTGTGATTCTGCAAACTACTCAATAGCCTTTCAATAAATTTATTTTCTGCATAAATCAAGCAGAATCCATTTCTGTTGTAGGTAATTAAGAACTCTGGTAAAAGTATCCCAGGCTAAGAAGCGACAGGTTCCTATTTTGGGAAAATGATGATAGGTAAAGTGAGGAAAGGACAAACGTAAGAAACACTGACATGGAAGAGTTGACAGATTTGATAACTAGCAGGATATTGCTATTCCATTCTTTCCTTTTTATTCTCACCGGAGGATATGTTCATGCATTTTAAAAGAGAGAGGAAAGTGGTGGGAGAGAGAGAGAAAGAAAGAGAAATGTTGATGTGAGAGAAACATTGATCAGTTACCTCCCATACAGGCTCCAACGGGGGTTTGAACCTATAACCTAGGTATGTACTCTAACTAGGAATCAAACCCACAGCATTTGCTGGTCGGGAAATGCTCCAATCAACTGAGCCACCTGGCCAGGGCTTGCTATTCCATTTTTTCTTCACTACTCCGTTTGCAGTAATATGAGCATGACATTGCATAAGGAATGCAACAGAGAAACAAAATATTTGCAAGTATATACCCTAAAGGATTAATAATAAAGTGTTTATGGAACATGTGAATATCAAGTCTGCAAGTGTGACATTTCTCCAGAGAATAGACTAAGCTGGGGAAGTGGTAGTAAACAAATGATTTTTTAAAGTAAAAATATTTTCACGTAGAGGAAAGGAGTAAACCTTGAATGAGCCACTATAATTTTTGACTTTATATGAGAACCATGTTAATTGCTGTTTTCATTGACTTTTTTGAAACTAAAAGAGTTGGCAATTTTATTTTCACGTTTCACAATACAAATGAAAATTTGCTTTTTATTTTGGTCCTGCTGTTCCCCTCTAAAACTATTCTCTCTTTGGTAGGAAGAGGGAGTGAGTCTTCCTTGTCATGCTGTTTGAAAACTCTCAGAGTTGCAGCACCCCGATCTCCTGGTGAACTGGAACAAGAAATATAAAGCTGAGGGGCTCCCCTTATCTGTCTGGGAGAGTTATTCCTGGCTGATTGGGCACCATCATGGGATTGGTGGGAGGTCTCATCACTGGAGGCCCAGGCATCATTAGCCTGTGCCCTCCCACAGGTGGCCTCATTCCAGGAGTAGGTCCCATGGACATCATCCCACAAGGAGGAGGGCCCATCACTGGCATCATGGGAGGGTATCTCATATGGGGTGTGGGCTTCAAACCAGGGCGGGGGGTACCATCACTGCCCCTTGCAGGAGGAGGAGCAAAGAATGGAGTAGGAGGCATCTTTCCTTGCTGAATTGCTGCAGTTATTTTGTCAATCCGACTCTAAGCTTACTCTTCTATCCACTTCTGATAGCAGTCTTTCACATTCTTTTTGTGTTTCCTACCACTGCAGTGTGTCTTTCTCAGAGATGGAGAGTCATGGGTGAGGTATGTATCCCAGTAGTCACAATGAAACTCGGGCATGTTGCTCTGCATGCAGCCTTATAATCAGGACCTCAATATCAACATGGCTGAGCCTGAACCACAGTCTTTCCCCCAACAGGTTTTCCATCAGTTTGTTCTATCTCAATGATTAGCATTAGAGCTGCCAGATGCCAAAACTGGAAACCTGACAGTCACCACAAATTTCTTCCTCCCTCTTCTCATTATTCAAGAAGTCCTGTATTCCGTCCGCCCTTAATCATCTCTCAAATAATTCCTCTCTCCTCTATTCCCAGGACTACAGCCAAAATCTCATCACTTCTTATCTGGAGTTTTGCAATTGTTTCCTAATTATTCTCTTTGGCCCTAACCGGTTTGGCTCAGTGGATAGAGCGTCAGCTTGCAGACTCAAGGGTCCCAGGTTCGATTCTGGTCAAGGGCATGTACCTTGGTTGCGGGCACATCCCCAGTAGGGAGTGTGCAGGAGGCAGCTGATCGATGTTCTTCTCTCATTGATGTTTCTAACTCTCTCTCTCCCTTCCTCTATGTAAAAAAAAATCAATAAAATATATTAAAAAATAATAATTATTCTCTTTGCCTGACCTTCCAGTCCACCTCATTTCATACTACAAGAGTGAATAGTCAACAAATGCAAATCCATTCCTTCATTTTCCCCACCAGAAATCCTTGGGTGCCTTTCAAGGAAAGTAAACCTTAGAATGGCAAACAGGCTCGAAGATGATCTGCTATGATCACACCTTACCAAGTGCATCTCCTTTCCCGTACAAACCTTTTGTGCTCAGACTTTTGTTCTTGTTCAGACTTTACCACAGTCCTTGATGCTTGCCTTTTGCATATGCTGTTTCTTCTGCCTGGAACCTGCTTCTCACCTCCCTTTCCTGGCTAAATTCTACCTGTCCCGATGGCTCCCCTAAGTGTCAGCCTTCTTAAAAGGGTTTCCTGACCATCATTCTTAGCATGGTAACCATGACTATACTTCTATAACCCCTGATTCAAATGTCACAACCCCTATCATTTGTAGCTTAATAGTTATTTTCTCATCTTTCTCCACCATTTGACAGGGAGTACTATGGGGACTTAGGCTTTGCTTAAAATAAGTCTTTGATATGTACTGTTGTAGGAATGAAAGGAGCACGTATTCCTTATGAAATCTGAAGGATTTCTATAACCACATGTTATCATCCATAAACAGTTCTTTTTACAAAGATGAGAAAAGGTCTAAGGTATTGCCATTAACCAGCACTCAGTCTATGAAGAAGCTGGATTTGTAAGACACAATATACAACTGTTTCCAAAATGCTCAGTGGTCAAAATGTTAATTCTTTCGAAGGAGGAAAACAATTTTTTTGAGCAGAATTTTGCCTCAAGGGAAAAGAATGTTTAGAAAGCTGCCTTGCCTTTTCCTCCAACTTCAAAATAGATTTTTCACAGACCCAGTTCTTTAGTGACTCTTGTTTAATGCATGCATCTCTTGTATTATGGGAAAAATAGAATAGAAAACAAACCACAAAAGTACAGATGAAATAGAGGGCACAACGGGGTGTGAGACAGACGGAGAAAAATCCTTAGAATGTCAAAGTCCAATGAAAAGAAAAGGAAGGATGGGAAGCAAGACAAATGGTCCAAAGTACAGAGAAAGCCCCGGCGTCATGCTTAGTGGGACTCAGTCTCAACAGAAAATTGGTGTTTCCCTGAGCTTTTTGTTTATTTGTTTGTTTGGCTTCTTTCCCTGTGTCCTACCCAAAGAATTCCCTCATGTTCATCACTCAGCTCCTCAAGGTCAAGAAACATTCACAAATAATCAGGCATTTGATTGGCAGTCTGCGAGGCAATCTCTACCCTCTGCATATTTGTTCTTCAATATGGAGATGAGATAGAAATGACCTAACACAGAAACTCTGTCTTGTGACCTGGTACTACAAATATTTTCCTAGTTTAATTAATATATATCCAACCTTGAATTAACTTGGAATGCCACTCTACAGAAAGAAAGTTTTGTATAGGTGCTATATTTTTCTACTCCATACTATGAATTCAGTTTTCCTACTAAAAAGAAGTCGGACAACTCATCATGAAATTGAAAAGGATTCCAAGAATAAGATGAAAATGCAAATACATTCTTAAACCTTTATTTTGTATAAAGTGGTTGGAGGAATATAGTTTAGGTCTAAAAATCCGTGATCCACAAGAGGTCATACTGATTCTAATAAGAATGCAAAGAATATGGAGAATATTAACTGTCTACAGTAAACAGAACAAAATCTTTTCCAATGAGGCTGTGTGTTTTGGGGTATGGGAATCACTTCCTTGTCATTGTTGAATCTCCACATCTAGCCCAGTGCCAGGAACATAGTTCATGCTCACAATACATAAATTTAGTGCATTTGTCTGGAAGACAATTTGAAGAGAGTGCACTATAGTTTTAAGATGACTCTTTAAGGTAAATTTTAAGACAACCAATATAAAATATAATCTCCACACAGCAAAGTGATTTAAAAAAAGGACAAGTTAGATAAAATCATACCCATTTTAAAAATACCTTCTAGTATGATTTAGAAAAAATCCAAATTCTATACCAGGATCTACTATTTCATTCCTTCAAACCTCTGTGACTTCATGTCTTACCATTCTCTTCTCTGTTCTCTATATTCTAGCCATGTTGTTTTGTTTTGCATTTCTCCCCCTTTATATTCCCTGAAGTTTTCAAGACAAGTCCCATGTTAGGGCTTTTATCTCTACCCTTTCCATTACCTGGTATATTATTCCTTAGATTCGTTCATAGCTAGCTCTTTATTATTCAAGTCTTGTCAACTGTCCCATGCTTCTAGAGGACCTGACCATGCCATCTAAAAGAGCAACCACCTTCCCTCCCTTTACCTAGTACCCTACTTTATTTTATTAGTGTTTTGTACCATACGAAATTTTACTATTTATTTTCTGATTTACTTGATCTAAGCTCCACTTGACTTCTATGTTATATTGATACAAAGTAAATAGTATCTTACTGAATGAAGGAATGAATGAATGAATGTGAGAAATATAAAAATGTTAGGATATTATGTTGAAATGAAAGAATGATCTGATGCTGATAGAATTGAGGCAGGAAAGAAAAGAACATAGGGTTAAATCTCTGTTCCTGGCCTGAAAAGATAGAGCTCTATTAATTATGTTTCCTAATTAGCTCTGTATTGGGCAAAGAGATACCCTAAATAGATGACAAATATTTTCCATTAGTTTCCTATTTAGCAATTCAACTTTTAGGCACAATTAACTTGATGTGAGCTTGGAGCATGTTGAGTATGACATTCCACATCCTGATAACTCTAGAATATAAAAAGTTGAGGAGAGATGGAAATGGTTATTTGAACAGCTGACAAATGTTTTTCATGAGAATGTTTATATTCAGAGAAATAGCTTGATAATTCTGTCTGGTTGTAAAAAGTCAGGTCTTAGAAGCTTTACTTTTATAAAAGGAGACCATTAAAAAAAAGGGAAAGCTAAACTGCTTTAGCTTTAACATAAAGGAATTAACATAAATTTAAGGAAAGGAAAAGAAGAGGCAAATGAGGATTGAGCCTATGAAAACAAACTGATGTCAAGGTCACTAAGTAACTGAAAAAAAAGTTTAATATTATATTTTAAATTTCTGCACACACAGGCGCATACACACACATTGCCCAAAACATTAATAAAGTTTGTTAACTTCTTGCTTGGTAATTTGTTTTGTGAGAGGTTTCAAAGACGATCAAGGAATAAGGGTTGAGTTCCATATCTGGGTTGGCCTAGAGCAGTGGTCAGCAAACTCATTAGTCAACAGAGCCAAATATCAACAGTACAACGATTGAAATTTCTTTTGAGAGCCAAATTTTTTTAAACTTAAACTATATAGGTAGGTACATTGTTATTAACTTAATTAGGGTACTCCTAAGGCTTAGGAAGAGCCACACTCAAAGGGCCAAAGAGCCGCATGTGGCTCGCGAGCCGCAGTTTGCCGACCACGGGGCCTAGAGAGAAGGTGAAATGCAAGTGAGATCAAGAGTCTGTGAACAGGAACTTAGAGCTAAGGCTGACCTCAAGAATATAAGCCCCCAGGAGCTCACAGAAACCTTCGATGGGCTCATGCACTGAAACATGACTAACATTTTTTGAACATTTACCAACTTTAAGGTTGAGATATAAAAATCAATAAGTAAGGATTCAGTTTCACCTCTCACATGACTTCATGTCTATGTAAAAGACTAAAAATGGTCACATTTATATCTCTTGCAAGGAAGGGGGCTCCATCCAGTTCCAGATAAATTTCCAAATATTAAGAAGCCTTACAAAATAAATAGAGGGTAAATATCGGGTGGGGCAAAAGTAGGTTTACAATCATGAGTGCACAAAACAGAGTTTATTCTTGTGTTATTATTTATTAATTATTGTATTATTTTCCATAAGAACAACTATAAACCTACTTTTCCCCACCCTGTATATTGTTCTGTCCTCTTTTATTTCTAATTTATAGAGGACTGGGGTTATTATATTTACCACTGGTATCAATATTGGGTAGCATCATAAGCTAAAGATTAAACATTGTTTATAGAATGTAAGGGTCTAATGACATATCAGAGAGGAAAAAAGGAAGGTATAAATTCTCCATGAAACTGAATTGCATGTGTAAGTGTGTGTGCTATGTGGGAAAAATCCAAGAGCAGACATTGGCTATCTACATGCTATAATCAGGTAGAAGATTTTTCAAAGAAATGTCAAACTGAATCAAGTAAATCACAATGAGAGTCAGAGCAGAAACAGCAGTGTTGATTCAGTTGACTTGGGTGTGATGAGAACACTTGACAACTTGACAGGACTTGATGATGCACTACTGCTGATTTCAGGTCTGGTCTGGAGGGTGCTCATTGAAGTTGCACATCTGAACCTGATTTCTCTCTCGATGTAACTGCTTCATAGTATGGACTGAAAGTCTCTTGTTAATTATTAGTTTACCATCTCTTGTTTTGATTACCTGGTGACTGAGATGGCCTTAACATTCCCCTCAGGTTAAGTTTTAGAAAGGCTTCTTCCTCACTATGGCCACCTGACCTTCTTTTTCTTAGAACATTTACTTTAGAAACTTGCAACAGTAAATTCTTAATCTGCCTCTTTGAGATATAAATCTTCCACAACCCTAGAATGTCTTTCTCAAGGTCCTGGGAGTTATCTTTTAAAGCACAACCATCAAGAAAGATACCACCTCTATTTCCCAGTCTCTGTGGGAGGGTAGGAGCCTAACTTTGACAAGTGTCCATTAGCAAACAGAAATGGCCTAACTACTTTGACCAAACGTCCCCCTTCATGAGTCCCCATAGTTCTCCAGTATTTTCCATTATTTTACTCTAGCATTTAAAATCTTCCTGCTTTTTGTTTCAGGGGAGTTGAGTTCAATTTCACTCCCTTATTGCAATAGTCTTGAGTAAAGTCTTCCTTGCCTGTTCAACTGTTAACTCTGTCTGGTGCAATTTTTATTTGATAATGGACTGATCTGTTTTATCCTTGTCTTAAATTATTTACTCTCTTTATATCAGGCAGTACTTTCCAGGCACTTTTAAACCACTAAAATACTTTTTTTTAAAAAAAAAAAAAAAAAGAGATTTAGAATAAATGGAACTGAAATAGGTATCCATGACAGAGGTAGTAAATGGTAGATGCACTGAAAAACAAGAATAATCAGACTGTAAAATATGAAAATGCAAATAATTGAATAATACCAAGGAATAATTCAATGAAAAATACTCTCCCACTCTTTACTCTGAAAACACACACACACACACACTGAAATATTAAGAATGCTCAAGTTTGGAAAATTGGATACATTCTTCTGCCAAGTGGAGAAATCTCCCTGATATATGCTGTGAAATGCATGAGAATGTTTTTGAGCATCACACGATTTCAACTACAGAATGCTAAGTATTGATTGTCTCAGAAGAAGCACTGCTTGCACCAATAGAGCTTACAAAAAAAAAGGCATAGTCTTTCCGTTGGCTAAAAACAGAAACACGTGGACAATTTTTTTTTTATTATTGTTAATTAGACAATTAGGTGTTTCGAATCCAGAGCTTTTTAGGGGTGGGGGTAGGGCAAAACAAAGGAATACACACACACACACACACACACCATCTAGGAACACATTTAGTTTGTCAGTTTTTCTTTTAAGTATTTGGTTTGCTTAGTTTTCTGACACCATTGTTCTTCTGCTGATAAAACCCAACTTGTAAATCTAAAACATATTGACCAATACCACTTAGCTTATTTGAAAACAGCAGGATACCTAAGATTCTCCAGAGTAAATTTTGTGCTCCTCTTTCTTCTGTTAATAAGGGCAATTAGAAACATAATGGTCCCTTGTGACTGGAGGCTTCCTAGTTAAAACTTCTCTGCAGCAGCTGAAAGCCTCCCCACCTAGCCTTCTCTTTCAAAAAGATAAATACTCCATTATCTACTTACTTCACTCATTTTAACTAAATTCAGCTCAAATCATCTTCATAAAATTGATTATAATATGTCTTCAGTCTTATTAAACTAAAATTAGTTATTTAGTGCTCCAGTCTGATTTTTTTAATCATTTGTTATCAGGGCTGTAAAAACGAATGGAGTGAAATTAAAAAACACACCCCAATCTAAATCTGACCCAAATCTTATTGTGTTTTTATTTGCACAATCTATATATATAAAAGCCTAAGTGACCATTATGACTGGTCACTATGACGCGCACTGACCACCAGGGGGCAGATGCTCAACACAGGAGCTGCCCCCTGGTGGTCAGTGAGCTCCCACAGCCAACCTCCCAAGGCCAGCCAACCTCCCATGGTCCCTCGCCCAGGCTGGCCCCAATCACCCCGATTGCCCTGATCGCCCCTATCGCTGGCCACGCCTAGGGACACCTCCCATGCACGAATTCGTGCACCAGGCCTCTAGGTTCTTAATAAAAGAAAAAGAATTCTCTAGAGACAGTTAGGTTCACAGACAGGGATTACTTAAATCACTCAGACTAAACTAAAATTCTGTGGGCAATATTTGATGAGTAGCTTTAGTTCCAGGTATATTTAGCCAGTGATGAGATCTGGATTGATCATGCTATTTTTAGTTTGGGAGTGACACATGACATCATCAACCATACATAATTGGGAGAAATAGTTTTGGTAGCAGAAATAAATTATTGGGAATTTATGTTGAAATAGTCTTCTGGGTATTCCTCTGGTTTAGCGAAACAAAATTTAAGTTGATGTATGTTGTTTTCCTTACTCTCCCAACTAACAATCTCATCAATCTCCGTGATGTCCTATTGCCTAGCGAGATGTGAGTCATTGCTTTCTAAAGGCCCTATTTTTATTAGTCATAGTCAAATGTAAACTATAGCATGAGACTAAGAAAAGCAGGCTTCTTTTTTCTGTATAGTTATCTTATAACTATAAATTCTTACATGGCAATTCCCGAGTCAGATTCCATCTAAAGTGGTTTCTAATGTCTATTCATTTAAAAAATAACTTATTTCTAACTCTAAGGAAGGAGCCTTAGTATTGTGAAACCCCAGGGTGCTTTCAGTCTTTTCAAGGAATAGTAACAAAATTTCCTAGAGATGAAAGAGCAACCATAAAAACCATTATATTTTAGGATGGATCTACGGTATGGGAAGAAAACATGGGAGGACAGATTAACCTCCAAGCAGTCCAGAATCATCAATATGCACCTGCAAGCTTGACCTTGCCATAGGTATTGAGGACTGCAATTTTTCGACTCTTTGCAAATGAAAATTAAATCTCTGTATTTTAATTTACATTTCTTTGATAATAGCTCCTTAAATGTTTTTTATATGTTTATTAGGATTTAAATTCTTTTGCATTGTTGTTGAAATAACTGTCATGTTCTTTGCCCATTTCTTTATCTTTTTAGACAGTCTTTCTATGTACATATTTTTATGCTTATTTTTGTTGTAACATATATTCAGAATGGGCTAATCACTTATTTTTATCCTTTCAGACTTCTTGATTCACTTTTAACTAAAAGAAGATATTGTTCATGCACTCACACTTACTTCTTATAATAGGTGAAATTTATTTCAGAATAAATCAATGAAAGGAACAGATATTATAGTAGTTTATTTTAAATTTTATGGATTTAAGATATATGACTATTTCCTCATCTGTAAAAATGGGAACAATAATCCTAATAGCACAGGATCAAGATAAGTATAACACATAGTAGGTTGTAAGTATAGGTAAGTAGTTATAACACATTCCTTCCCTTCATTTTCTACTGCCCTCCTTCCTATATAACACCAGTAGCCTGGTGCACGAAATTTGTGCACATTAAAAGGGAATTAATTGCCTTAACCCAGTGGTCGGCAAACTGTGGCCCCTTGAGTGTGGCTCTTCCACAAAATATCACATGCGGGCGCGCATGTACAGTGCGATTGAAACTTCGTGGCCACACTCAAGGGGCCAAAGAGATGTACGTGGCTCGCGAGCCGAAGTTTGCCAACCACTGCCCTAACCGGTTTAGCTCAGTGGATAGAGCATCAGCCTGCGGACTTAAGGATCCCGGGTTTGATTCTGGTCAAGGGCATGTACTATGGTTGCGGGCACATCCCCAGTGGGGAGTGTGCAGGAGGCAGCTGATCGATGTTTCTCTTTCATCAATGTTTCTAACTCTCCATCCCTCCCCCTTCCTCTCTGTAAAAAATCAATAAAATATTTTTTTTAAAAAAAGAGAATTAATTGGCAGTGATATTTTAATATTTCTATTTGCCCTTTCTCTATAATAGAAGTGTGAGAAATGAAAGGAAATTAGTAAAATGTATATGAAAATAATATATAAATTTATTAATAAATAAACAGTAACAAAAGGATATAACAATAGAGGCATGATATAAAAATGACAAAAACATGATATGAAAACAACAAAAACATGATATAAAAACAACAGTGATGCAAACAATGACTGATAAAGTGATTCAACTTATTCTAATATCTCCCTGTACACCACATTAAGAGTGAAAACACTTTCAGAGTGCTTGACTACTTCCCCTTGTGATGAAGTATTTAGAACTTTAACTGTAATGTCACATGCTCCTCAAACTCGAGAGAAAGCAACATATATCTGACCATGTGCAAAAATGGGTTCAGGTAGGAATATGCCTACTCTGTCTAGAGTTTGTCCTTGTGATTTATTAATAGTCATCACAAATGCTGGCATCACTGGAAACCGTCATCGAATCAATTTAACTGGGAGGCCAGTGTCAGATGGGGACAAATTAATTCTTGGAATCAGAACAACCTCTCCCTCTGCAGATCCTGTTAATTCTTCAGCTTCAATAATGTTAGGTCCTAATCTTTTGATAATAAATCTGGTACCATTACAAAGACCCCATTTACTATTGAGATTTCTCAATAGCATGATGATTGCACCCACTTTCAATTTTAATTTATGACATGGCATTCCCGAAGGAGTAATACTATTAAGAAATTCGATGGGAAAATTTTCCTTTTCAGCATCATCTGTGGAATCAATGGAATCATCACTCAAATATGTGTGAAAATCTCCATCAAGTATATCCAAAATTCCTTCATTTAATTTTTGAACATGCTCATTTTTTGGACAAAGAATTGCACGTTTATACATATATTTAATATTATTTATAGATATAGTATTTCCAAAGATAGCTATAATAATAGATCCATTACAAATCATTTCACAGGGGATTTCAATAATATCCATTCCTAAATGAAAACTGCTATCAAGTTTGCCATCTCCAAGTTTTACTAACCATCCATTATAAGCAGAATCCTCTGATCTCATATTTGTTGTAAGAGACAACTTTCTGAAACATCCCCAAACATTGCAGTACTTTAAACTCATTTGTACTATGGCTGATCACATAGCATGCTGTACAATACTGAGACATTGTCGAAAATATCCTCCAAAAAGGAGAACTTTCCCACCAAATACAACATTCAAATTTCTCTTAGTAATCTGTCTATGGTGTTTATAGCATGACTGGATGCCATGGTGCATTCATCAATAATGAGAAGTTGGGCCTTTTGAATAGTTTCAGCAACTTCACTCTTTATATTGAGTCTAGAAATTGAAGTTTCATTTAATGGAATTGGTAATTTATATTGGGAATGAAAGATGCTTCCACCGAGAAGTAAATTTGCAGCAATTCCTGTAGACACTGTGGGTAAAACAGTACCACCACGATCTCTAATATAATGTATTAAAGCTTTATACAGATATGCAGGTGAATAGGATTCCTAGCTGTCAGGCCCCTTTCAGCAAGCTGGCCACCTGTGAATTCTGTGAGGAATGGGGCTCCCTCCTCTCTCCTGTCAGGGTCCGGGTTGCAGATGAATGGGGTTCCTGGCGGGCAGGCCACTGACAGCAAGCTATCGAACAGCAGATTCTGTGAGGAATGGGGCTGCCTCCTCTCTACTGTCAGGGTCTGGTTTGAAGGCCGGACTCAGTACTTCCATGCTCTGCTCCGAGGGCAGGTTCCTGCCTGAAACCTCATCCTGAGGGTGGGTTCCTGCCTGAAACCTTGCCCTCCAGGAAACAGCTGGGGGAGGGCACAGCGGTTTCCAAGACAACCCCTGCAGGACTGACTTCCTTCCACTTGGTCATGCTTCTGGTTGTGATGTTACACCCCAGGGTTTTTATATAAGTAGATGTTTTAGAGGGCCATTTTCATTGTGCTTCCTGCCTAGTTTTGCTGCGTTCTGTTAATCCTCAAGATCCACAAATGTTCCCTTCTTCTCTACCATATTCTGATACCAGTCTTCCCCATATTCAACGGAATTATTGCCTTTTCTCCGATGGCTTGTTTTATTATGAAGATTCTATTATGTTAATGAAATTTGTTCATATACCTATCTCTACCACTACTGTGCATTTGTTGAGAAGTGTAGCACAGTGCTTAATACAATTGTGTGTGTGTGTGTCCTTTTCTCCAATTTATGCATTTGATATTGTCATCTAACATTGGGTTATCTAGTTTTAACCCTTATGGTGTTACAAAGTTTGCAAGGATAGTATGCATTTGGTTGCAAGGTTGGGATTTCAGCAGTGGTTGGTTTCTTCCTAGACTTTTGTTATTGTTTTAATATTCTTATTGGTTTCAGAGAGGAAGGGGGAGAGAGAGAGAGATAGAAACATCAATGATGAGAGAGAATCATTGATCGGCAGCCTCCTGCATGCCCCACAGTGGGGATCCAGGCCACAACCCAGACATTTGCCCAGAGGGGAATTGAACTGTGACCTCCTGGTTCATATAAAGTATATATTATTTTTATTAATAAGAAAAATCCATTAACTTCTAATTTTAAAAGGCTAAAAGAGAAGCAATACCTATATATGTCTTCTGAAAACATGCATTCATCTACTCACAGCATGTATATGTATGTGGGTGTCCACACAACACACACATTTTTTTTTCCCGTTAGCATAGAAAAGGTAGAAATATATTCTACTTGCTATTTATGGAATTTGGGCAGCCCCAGCCCTGCAGCCCCACATTTGGCAAGAAAGTAACCTGCATACAACTGCAGAAAAAAAAGGTTAAATAGGTTGGGCAATTGTTTAAAATAATGCTGTTAAAGTATTCTTTTAATAGTACTCAAGTGCAAAATACACAAATAGGTTAATACTAGGAGTTAGGAAGATCTCTCTTCAGAAATTCCACCTGATAATTATTTTAGACATTTAAATAATGAGAGTTCATGGATTCTATTATCTGAAAAGTACATGCCCTGATTTAACCTAAGTGACACAGAGATAGAGCTTCACAATAACAGATTTTATTAAAAAGTCCAGCTTAGGAAAACATGAAACTATCTCCAACCTTTTAAAAATTATTTAATGCTTTTATTCATATACACCTAGAAATTATTTTAAGGCTTCAGTTAAAGCCTATGACTCATTTCCAACTTTTCAGCTAATGTCATAAAATAATAATATTAAATTATACCTTCATAATGTTAATTTATTTTATAGTAAGCAAGGAATCTGAAGACCTGGAGAACAGCATAAATTCTCATTAACCTTAATTCCATTTAAATAAACTGCTGGTAGAACACAGGTCAGAGAGAAGGCATAGGAATAGGGTGCACTACAGTTAAACTATATTTTAAAAGCTTCATAAAGCCCTGGCCCATCCCATATACCAAAAGGTTGCAGGTTAGATTCTTGGTCAGGGCACATACCTAGGTTGTGGGTTCAATCCCCAGTTGGGTTGTGTATAGAAGGCAACCAACGGAAGTTCTTCTCTATCTCTCCCATCAGTAAAAATATATCCTTGGGATGAGGATTTTAAAAAAAGGTTTATGAAATACTTAAAAATGAAATAAAGACATTATTATACTAGTTCAGAATATAGAATATATGAAGTAGAGAAGTTTTAAGAACAATTCTTTCCGTAGGAAGTAAATGTATGCACTAAATACAAGGCCCCAAGTTCAAAGTAATAAGGCTTGTTCTATGAAAGAAATATTATGCACTTTAGCATGAAATATATTTCCTCTGCTCCCATTTTCTGACTCTAAGTTATAAAATGGAAAGAAAGAAGCAGTTCTGGCAAGTGTCCAAGGACCCCCAAAGCAGTACCATACACCATAAGAAGAAATCCTCTGTCCCACAAATAGGAGTGAGCAGATCTGTCAGTGGTGGTGGTAGTAGTTTTAAAGGTCAGAGGACATTTAGCCAGATGTTCTGTAAGACTTTGAACATGAGCCACAATTATTCTCGCAATGATAAAAAATGAAGTTTAAATGCTGTTAGCTTTAATGTTTCGATGTTTAATCTTTTGGGGTTAGGACATGGTCTAACACTTTGCATGTTGATGAGATATTGAGGTAACAAGATGGGCAGGGATTTCTGGGAGGCAGGGCTACTGATGGGAGCAGGAGGGTAGGTGGAAGGTGGGCCTCCCAGAGCTGGAGAGAAGAATAGACAAAAAAGGCAGTCTGTGTCTTGGGTAAGAGTAAGCATAGATTATCAGCTGGAGAGGCAAGAATGGGACAACATGGGAGAGCAAACAAGTGTCTGAAGCAGTAACTTCAAGGGTTTTTTTGACAAGGTGTAACATGGTCTGATGTAAAGTGAATATGTTGCAACAATGAGGAGCAGCTGGTAAAATTCTAAAGAAAAGATGCAGAAGATTCCCACAGACAATGCCATCATGTGGGGGCATAGGAGGATGAGGGAGGGAGGCACTGATGAGGTAAGCCAGAGCTGAGCCCAAGATGACACAGACAATACCTGTTGCCATTTTAATTAAATGCTTCCGACAATGTAAATTATTTATATCAAACCATTTTATTCTAGGGCTTGTATGGTAAAAAAAAAAAAAAAAAGAATGGGATATTCTTTAGGTTTCTTAAGTTACATTAGGCATGGTTTAGAGTGGCATATTCTAAATACTTTTTGTCCCCTAAAATAATTTTAAACTTGTGAGGATTAAATGAGGTAATAGATATAAAGCATCAGACAGTGGTTACCGAAAATCAACCAATATATCCTCATTTTACGAGAGAGAAGGAGAGAGAGAGAGAGAGAGAGAGAGAGAGAGAGAGAGAGAAAATCCCAATAAAAAGAAGGGATAAAATCAAGAAGAATAAATTCATTCTTTATTATTTCAGGTAACTAAACACAGTTGCTTTGTGGGAAGGGTGGAGTAAAGATTTTGCTATCCATTGTTCTACTTCCTGAGAGTAATATACTTAAAGGTTGTTATTTTCTTTTGAAGCCAACTAAAATGATCCATTCTTGCTCCTGACAATCCATAAAAATAAACCAATTTCTTAACATAATCATTCATTGACTATGCTATGACACATTCACACATGATTGAAGGAGGGGGTGAGAAAACCACATTCATAGACCTTTCTGATAATCTTCCCCAGCTGCCTTCATATCTACCTTCAAAAGTTTAGTATTGCTCTTTCCTTGGTACCACATCTGCAGTTCACTTAGTCACTATAATACTTGCTATTCTACAATATATTATTTATTTTCATGTTTTTTTTCCACCCTAGACTATGAATTATTGGAGAACAGGCCATTTACGTGTATTTTTTTTTTCATCTGGATAGCACAATTATCCTGTGGGGAGGACATTACTGTTCTTTATTGATAGGAAACTGACTTGGAGAGGTTGGATAAATTGTCTATAGCCATGTGGACTTCAGTGGTAGGGTTTAGATGCAAAGCTTTTACATTTTATCAATTCTAACATGACTTTTCTTTTCACACTTAAAAAGCTCTAAATTTGGGATGTGTTTCACCATAAATGGCAAATTTTAATCACTGTCATCAAGGCAGCAGTTGTGGCTTTTGTGTGTTTGAGGACCTTTGAATTAGGGGCATGGTTGGTACAGCGCATGGTGAGCTTAACTGCTGTTTAAAGTGTCTTCTAAAAGATTGTACTATGATTCACCCTGAAATAAAATGTATTGAAAATGCAGAAAGAAAGAGCAACAGAATAACAAAGCATAAATAGAATACTATTGAAGCAAATGAAAGAATGGCTAAAATTCCATGTTTTCTTGCTAAGCAATAACCAAGTACATTATGGAATTTATCAAAGGAAGATATATTCACCACCAGATAAAGGCATGCTAACATTTGTTGGGATTGGGCAGCAGGATGGAAGGGCACTAGAAAGTGAATGTGGCAGGAGAACGCAGCACACTGATGCTGTCAGCTGAAAGGAGAGCAGCTATAACAATGATGAGACAGAACTGTTCAATGGAACTTTCTATGATGATAGACATGTTGTGTAATCTGTACAGTCCAATATCATAGCCGCCAACACATCTGATTCTTGAGCATGTGAAATATGGTCAGTCCAATTGAGATAATGAGCTATTTTATTTTAATTAATTAAAATATAAATAGCCACGTGTTGATACTGGCTACCATATTGGACAGCATAGAACTAGACCAGTGATGGCGAACCTTTTGAGCTTGGCATGTCAGCATTTTGAAAAACCCTAACTTAACTCTGGTGCCGTGTCACATATAGAAATTTTTTGATATTTGCAACCATAGTAAAACAAATATTTATATTTCTGATATTTATTTTATATATATAAATGCCATTTAACAAAGAAAAATCAACCAAAAAAATGAGTTCGCGTGTCACCTCTGACATGCGTGTCATAGGTTTGCTATCACTGAACTAGACAGTGCTGTGTATACCAACCTCTCATAGTCTCATCTGGAAAGTGCAAATACAATCTATTTCAAAGCGTTGTGTGGATTGTGCTAAGCATAAATCCTGGTACATAGTAAATGAGAGGAAATGAAGGTAGTAGTAATAGGAAGAGTAGACTAGTAGTAGTTAATGTAATAATATCATCTCTATCTTTACTAACAAACAGCATGTAAGTTCTGAAAATTGCAATAAGCAGGAGATCTGAAAAGAATACCCTCTTCATACCCAACCCCAAAGGGCAATTTGCCTTAAAATTAGAAAGTTCATTACAGATAGTAATTAGGCTGTGCATAATCTCAGTAAATATTGATCAGCCTGGAATTTCTAAAAGCTGAATTAGTGCACGTGCAATACTCCCATGTATGTATTCGCATTTTAAAAATCCAAGCACTAGTGTCTTGGGCTTACCCTCTAATTTTTAAAGAGATGTCAGATCATTTCTAGCATTAATGAGAATTCTAACAATGATAGACTCTTTTTTATTAACTACAAAGAGAAATATTTTGTTTACCAAGGGGAACCTTGGTAAAATGCTAATGAGGAGAGATGTCTTTACTGAGTCCATACTAAAATCTAGGCTGTTCTAGAAACTGTTGGGTAACCCTTCTGGGAATCTTTTGCTCTATGTTCATTCATTAATATACTATTGTTTTATTTGTGTGTGTGTGTGTGTGTGTGTGTGTGTGTGTGTGTGTATAGGAGGGAAGGTGTATGTATGTGAGAGTGTATCTGTATGTGTGTGTAAGGAGACACCAGGCTAATAAGGACAATAGAGATTGGCATGGGGGTAACATCTTAGCATTTACATCCATCCAAATTTTGATCTACTTAAAAGTCCTGAAGGAGAAAGGGTTAAGAAGAGAAGCTGAAGGAGCTAATTTTAGGAAAAATGCAATTCTCTGGGATTGAGCATTCCTCAGGAAGAAGGTCCAGGAGATCTAACCATTTTCTCAACCTTTACAGAGAATCAAAATGCACGTTAACTTTGGGAGACTGGCAGCTTTGAGAATAGGGAAAAAATTAGCAGTGTGATATACAATATCAGAAAAGAGTGCGGCAAGGATGCCCCTTGGAAGTTCATGAGTAGATGGCATTAATAAGGGACACTCAAGTAGCATAGGAAAAACTGAGCAGAACTTGCATAGGGACTAACACTGACAGACCACGTTGTATATAGCATCTCAGAAACACTTGTGGGAAGGTTTCAGAAAGGAGGTTGAGTTCTACTGATCAGACAGTCAAATATAAGCAGGCATTGATGTTGAGGTGACCTAATTTGTCCTCACTGGATGGTGATGCCAGAGGACACTGGTGTACACTGGCTGTTTTGTTATTTTGGAGTTCCTGTTATTATTCAAACCTTTTTGAGTTTCTACAGTTGTACGCCACAGCAATTTAGGGTGGAGTCAGTCCAGGGCAGTTTTGGCCCTAATAAAGGACTGTTTGTTGAAAGCCTGCTCATCATTTGCCTTTTTATTGCTACCAGAACAACAGTAACTAGAATCACTAAATCTAACACTCGAATAAAGGCCCTTCAGAGAGCTTAACAGTGGCAATTACCAAACAGTACACACTAACGGTCTTGGCAGGAAGTGAGGAACAAGGAGTAAAGAATTACTCTATGAACTGAAAAATTTGGTGAGTGCTTCAAATAAAAAATATGTAAATTTAAAAAGTGGGAGGGCCATTAGAACAAACAACTGTTCTCTTGAGAAATAAAAACAAAATAAAGTTGAAGAACATACTGAGGAGTATTCCATTCAAAATGAAACCTGAAGCCACACTGGGAGATAAAAAAACTGCATCATCTGCCTTGTTAAACTCAACCTACAAAGGTTCAAATGAAATTTTTTTTCCTTTTCTGGCAAAAGTCATATTGGTAAAGTCCTGTTTCACTGGCCCTTTACTATTCTCTGGGAATGATCAGGTATCATAATGTAAGGATAGAAGGGAGGATATTTATTTCCTTCCATCCTTTTAATCTGATGCCTTAGATCCAATGATCACTTATACCAAAATTTTACCTAGCAGGGCCATTTATACCTCTGCCCTGTAATTTGAGTAACAAAAATGAAATATTAAGGTTGGCCATGTATACAGTAACAAAAATGAAACACAACTTTGCACAGTATTAAGCAAAGTTTGTGAAACAGGAATCTTATTTTAAAGATGATATTTTGAGCAATGAAGAAGATTGGAAAAGTGAACAACAGGAAAGAGGAAAGTTGGGATTATATATGTCAGATGTAATAGATCGAAAGGTGAAAAGTAGTACATAAGGTGTTCCGAGTCTGGTTGACAAATTTGACGTAAATAAATCACTAGGACCAGGTGGCATTCACCCAAGAGTTTTGAAGGAACTCAAGGGTGAAATTGTGGAACTATTGGCCAAATGTATAAACTATTATTGCAAACAGTCACCTTGCCAGAGGACTGGGCAATTGCTGATGTGATTCCCATCTATAATGAGGACTCTTGAGAAAACCTAGGAAACAAGATTTAGATCAGCAAGATTGGCTTCCAAGGTATGAAAAAAATGGGGACAATAATAGAAAAGAGTCAATTACCCTGAATATCTTTGTGTATCTAGCTTACTGGAGTAAAAACTGCATAGTTTTGGTAAGAGGAAATCATACCATTATACCAATATGGCCTCCTTGGGTTTTTGAGGCTTTAAATGGTAATTGTGTTGCTAATAGAGACATAATTTACTTTTTTTAAAAGGGATTTTTAAAAATATTTATTTACAATGGCTGTTTAAAAACACACCTGAGTCAGCATGGCATTGAGGAAATCTTCCTGTCACATATTAAAAACTAACAATGATAGAAAACACAGACAGGTATCATAGGGAGCACTTTTCTTGATGCACCCTATAGGGGTTATGAGAAACAGTCTTATTTCCATAAGTGAACTTGCATGGAAATTTAGGGTAGACATTTTAAATTAATATATTCTCCTATAAATATGTTCTAGATGGAAGGGAAATATCAAGTCAAGAAGACAAAAGTGGGAGATTTCAGAAGGATATTTGAATAAGAAGAAATATGTTAGGTCAATTTCAATCTGCACTTCAAGAGTGTACTTATAACTTGACTCCATGCAGGTTTTAGTGGTCACTGTAGCTTTAAACTCTAACAGAACAAGGTATCATCAGGGACAAAAGCCTTAAACAAATCAGAGCATTCCCTGTAGAGCAAAAGGCCTTGGGCACCCAGTGGAGCAGGAACTAATCCACAGAGCCCCTACCATTGTGCCAGGTGCTGTGTATGTGTATTCTCATGTATCACAATGACTCCGTATGTAGATGATATTATAAAACTTTGCAGTCTACAGTCAATACTGTATTGTACACTTAAAAGTTATGAGGGTTGATCTCAAGTTAAGCATTCTTACCACAATAAAAATACTTGTTTTTATTTATTTATTGTCTAAAGTTTCACATGTCTCCTTTTTCCCCAATTGCCCCCCTCCAAAAATACTTGTTTTTAGATAATATACATAATTCTACAAAAACAGGCAGACTATAATATTAACCTTGTTTTGTGCAAGCGCTGTTCATGACAACATGCATTTTGGCATAATATCTTTTTTCGCTCATCAATTGACCTCATTATTTTCTCACTGCTTAGGATAATTTTCAATTTCCTATTTCTAGAAGGTGAATGTAATATGTAAAGGCACGAAAAAATGCACTCGTGGCTGACACACATTTTCTGTTGTTGATATATAAGAGAACTAATGTGAAAAGAAATTAACTTAATTAAATTCACACAGCTTTGAGGGGAACAACTGAGATGAAAAACTATGACAGTTTTGTTACCGTTGTAATGAGCTAGTTATCGATAATAGAAAGAAGCAAAGGGGGCCAGACATTATAAGCATGGTCATCTGGGCAGCTTCACCAGGAACCTGCAACTTCACCCTCCACAGGGAACCACCGATTCATTCCCTGCAAATCTCTTGGGAAAGGGACTAGACCAGTGATGGCGAACCTACGACACGCGAGTCAGAGGTGACATGTGAACTCATTTTTTTGGTTGATTTTTCTTTGTTAAATGGCATTTAAATATATAAAATAAGTATCAAAAATATAAGTCTTTGTTTTACTATGGTTGCAAATATCAAAAAATTTCTATATGTGACACAGCACCAGAGTTAAGTTAGGGTTTTTCAAAATGCTGACACGCCGAGCTCAAAAGGTTCGCCATCACTGGACTAGACAAAGGGGAAGATGGACACATGCACAGTTGCACAGTGAAGTCGGGGTGGCCTGAGGAAAGTGCTTGTCTATCAGGCTAACCTGGGAACAAAGGCAATTGGCTAGGGGGTGGGGCCACTGCAAGTGCATGAAATCTTAGAAGGTTAAAATCCCCAGAGACAAAGAACTGCCCAGGTACCACCCACCAGTCCAGGTCCATTCCCTACAAATCACTAGGGAGATGACTGGACAGAGAGGAGATGGAGGCATGCGCAGTAAAGTCAAGGTAAGATCAGGAAGGTGACTGTCAGTCAAACCTGGGGACAGAGATTATTGGCAGGGCAAGTGGGGCCACTGCAAGCCCACAATATTTGGGAATACATAATCCCCCAATGAAGGAGTTTGCTCTCTTGGTGCTCTTGGCTCACGTGGCTCTCTTGTATTCACCCATGTTCCCTCCATAACCATGTGGCCCTCGAGGTTGCATGGAGCCACGACAATGGATTGATAGACTGCAGCAGGGAACAGAAACTAACCTAAGACTGATGCCTGATTAGACTGTGCAGTTATGGAACAGAAGCTCTAGGCAACCGCTTTAATCCTAAGCCTGCTAAAGGCACAGCTGAACTTCCGTGGTGGGAGAAAAAGAAGAGGGACCTTGGAAACTCAGGAATTTAACTTCAGAGAGTTAAATGCCACTCATTTTCCCGTGCAAATCTCAGGAAATTCCTTTTCTTGTGGCATCGCAAGAAGTGGCAACAGTGTGGACAGTGCTCCACTGATAACAATGTTACACCGCCTTTCTAAAGGCATGCTCTAGCATTTCCAAAACATGCCCATGTACGTGAATCAGCTGGTGATCTTGTTAAAATGCAGATTCTGATTCAGTAGCGCTGGAATAAAGAGGCCTGAGATTCTGTATTTTAAACAAGTCCCCAGGTGATTCTGGTCTTTGAGACACACTTCGAACAAAATATTATAATGCTCAAGCCTTCTTAAAAAAGCATTGTTAGAGGGGGGCTAGGATTGATGAGAAAAGAAATATATAGAAATTTAAAACATGCATGTAAATTTGTATACAGATTCCACAGTTAAAATATTCTACAGAGGGTGGATTTCCTTTTGTAATAGGCGAAATACAGTAATTAAATTACCTTAGGTGTTTGAGTGCAGTACCACTTGTAAGGTAAAAGGTAAACAGGAAATGTAAACATTTGAGAAAAAATACCCTGCATTTCTTATTATATTTAGTTTTCAGATTTTAAGCTATTTCTTCTTAAGGAACTCAGAAATTCCTTACCTTATGAGTATTATGAGGAAATTAATAGAATCCCTGGACATTGCTTAAACTGTTACAGTGGGAAAATCCATGCACAAGGCTGGAAATGGAGAAGAGGGAAGCTTTCCAACTTTCTGAAACACTTCGGAAGAGACAGCCTAAGAGCAGGCAGAAATGCTTTTCCCAAAGTGTGGCAATTGGTCTATATCCCGAGATTCTGTCCAACAGACCACCGGCCCATCAGGTCTTGGAATCTTTTAGACCTTTGGGCTTTCTACTAAAACACAGACACATGTAGCATAGTAAATGCTAATGTGTTCATAATCAACATTTCAAAGGGGAGGGCTTCCTAACGAAGATCACTAATTGACTAAGGTCTCTCAAGTCCAACAGGAGGGATTACCAAGAAAAGGGGAAGGCAGAAATCCCAGAGAGAAGACTCCACCAAGTTCAATGTGCCGGAGTCACAATTTTGCCTTGGTTTGCTGGAGAATAGAATATTATTTCTGCCTCTCCTTACAGGGCAGGTAGATAGATTCACAGCTTCTCTATGAGCTGAATTTCCCCCTTAAAATAGGTGAAATATGCAGTGTTGTTTTTTTGTAAAGCAAAGGAAAACACCTATTTAGTTCATGAATACTTTTCTTATATTCCCTGTTGATTCAATAAACTGTTGATTAGCCACCATGATTACTAACTTCATTTAGGGAAAGAAGTGTGTGAATGGATTAGTGATTATTTGAGACACTTGCAAATAGGAAGACTTTCAAAGGCTGACTGAAGGTTGTGAAGGTAGATCACAATTTGCCTAATTTCTTTAGACTTTCTCTAGATGTTAATAACCACTAATTAGAGAAAGCAAGGAAAGCAGTGGTTGGTAAGGCACTTTTAATATGCAATATGACATAGAAATCCATACCTGAAACCTATATGATCATGTTGACCAATGCCACCCCAATAAAGGTAATAGAAATTTTTAAATGCAATCCTATCTAATAAAAGGGTAATATGCAAATTAACCATCACTGTCACAAAGCTGGAGGTGCCCATAGCCACAGGATGGCAGCGCCCAGTCCTCTCAGCCCCACCGGAGTCCCCCAGTCCCGTGGGGGCAGCTGCAGAGAGTGGGTAGCATGAGCGGCCTGGTGGAATGCTTGCCGTGGAGGGCCTCTGGGCAGCAGGCACAGAGCAGCGGGGGTGGGGGAGTGGGGGAAACGCTTGTGTTGTCGCCCCGGTGACAAGGCAAGCGTTCCATGCCTGGCTGCGGAGGGCCTCTGGCCAGGCCGGACATGGCACGCTTGCATCGTTGCAGGCCGAGCTGAGGAACACACCCCCACCCCGTGCATGAATTTTGTGCACTGGGCCTCTAGTCTGATTATAATACAGAAGTTGACTGACTATTCCTTCTCAAAGCCTAAATGAATGCAGTTCTATTTATCAAGCATTTTATTGGCTTTGCAATCCACATTGACAGTTTCACACATAGGTGTTTAATCAGAAACTATTTTCATGTTATTTATACAATTGGCCAGTCAAAGCAAGAAAAACAAAATCTTGGTAGTGAAAGAATGACAGGTGATACATCACAAAGGTGATTCCAGACTCTATGGCAAATATGGACTCCTTCATCCATAAGTACACAGCTTTTCATTTTATGTTATTAAGTATGTGTATTAAGGCACATTTTTATGATTTAAAATCTGATTATATGAGTACAGCTACTCAAATTCTTAAGCAGACCATTTATCTTTTTTGAAGGTGTGTGAAAAATGTGGCTGAGAAACAGACTTAGGTAAAAGCTAAAATCCACAAGGAAATTATCAAAGATTTTAAAAAATAGCCATTTGGCTTCGAGTAGATAAAATATTAAGAGGTCTAAGTGAACCTTTACATTTTTCATGTAATATGGCCAATTTTTTAGAATCATGAAGTCAGATTATCCCGTCTTTAAAGTCCCTAATTTTAAAAAAACCATAAGTGAAATAAAATTCATTTTTAAAAACCAAGTAACTTATTCACACTTCATGTAAAATAAGAAGTTTAAATATTAAATTGTGAATTGATTAAAATTAAAATTAAGACATTGAATTGTTGACAAAAAGGGGCCACAAACTAAACCTGACAAGCTTAGGGGAGGCCTGTGTGATGGCCTTACAAACTCAGAGACCTAAGGTAACTACATAGGTTGGTCTGAGATTAAAATTTTTATTTATTTATTTATTTATTTATGTATTTATTTATTTATGTATTTATTTATTTATGTATTTTATTGATTTCTGAGAGAGGAAGAGATAGAAACATCAATGATGAGAGAGAATCGTTGATCGGCTGTCTCCTGCATGCTCCATACTGGAGATTGAACCCACAACCCAGGCATGTGCCCTGACTGGAATAAACCTGTGACCTCTTGGTCAACATTCAATCACTGAGCCACACCAGCAGAGCTAAAATTATAACTTTTTTTTTAATTAAAGCAGTTTTTGGCAGGTAGCCATGTCCTAGGCTAGAATCTTCCCTGACAAGGTCAGTCTACCTTAACTGAGCCAGTCTGTTGTCTTTTTGCATCAAGGATAATATACCTTGCCGGGAGCCGGTCCATCCTTGCTGTTTCAAGGGACCTGGCATATATGGCATACTGTTCTTAATATGTTTGCTCACCTTCTTGGTGCTATGTGTTTTAACCAAGGTCACCTCTCCAAGAAGGGTTGTTTCCCCAGGTAGAGATTTTTCCCTGAAGTTAGGGAGGGGATAAAACCCCTTAACTAAGTGCCAGGCCGGTAGTTAATCACTTTAACTACAAACAATCACACTTAAGCTACATAATCTTTACTCCCTGGAATGGAGATAAGAAACGCCCTAACCTTTGGAATAGAGATTGATAGGATTGGAATCTACTGGTATAAATACAGATGTAACAAGACAACAGGAGACAGAGAACCTAGAGAGAGAACCAAGAGACAGGACTTGGCTGGAGATCCTAGACAGAACCTAGAGACAGGACTTGGCTGGAGATCCTAGACAGATCCTAGACTCAGAACCTAGACACAGAACCTAGAGAGAGACAGAACCTAGAGACAGGACTTGGCTGGAGATCCTACACAGAACCTAGAGACAGGACTTGGCTGGAGATCCTAGACAGAACCTAGAAACAGAACCTAGAGACAGAACCTAGCAGGAGAACATGGCAAACGATCCTGGACAGAACCTGGCTACAGAACTTGGCTGGAGAACCTAGACAGAACATGGCGGGAGAACCTGGATAGAACCTGGCTGGAGAACCTGGCTAAAGAACCTGGCGACCGAACCTGGCTGGAGAACCTGGAGAACCTAGCGAGAGAACATAGCACCAGAACTTCGCTGGAGATCCTGACCAGAACTTCACTGGAGATCCTAACCAGAACTTCGCTGGAGATCCTGGCTAGAGATCCTGGCTAGGCTGCTGATCAACTGAACGCTGTCTCCGTGTCATTCCTTCTTCGCCGACTCCGTCCACACCTTTGGGGACCCCTGGACCTGCTGGGGTTGGACCCCAGCAATACCTGATAAATATGCATTTGCAAAAACTAAATAATTTAACCTTTTCTGGATCCCTTAAAGCACAGGCACTGAACCAAAGCAGAGACCACACATCCCCTCATTGTCATTGTTATCATGTGAATTGTTGACTATTAACTATCCAGTAACGGAAGTATGTATCTATCATTTTGCTTTTTAGCCAATCCCAGAGTCCCATTCCTTCCCCTTTCCCCTTTGCTTCCTCCCATCTCCCTAATCTATCACCCTTGGATTTTATGTAACCCACTTACATCTTCTCTTTTGATTGTAATGTATAAAGCTGGATGCAGAACTGCCATTTCCCAGAGAATTTTCTCAACCCATTGTGAGGCTTGCTTCCCGGCAATTGTCATCAGTTTGGCTCAAATAAAGTCATAAAAATTCTCTACAGGTTTGAATGTTTCTTACATTGAAAAAGTTATCCTTATCTGACACTTAGTAAATTAGGCTGAATCCTAATTTTAGTAGAAAAAATATTCAGTTATAGGTCTTGCAAAAAATGTCAGGTAAAACCAGCTTTTCCTTTTGCCAGACACAATTTATCCTAGACCTAAAAAAAAAGCTAGAAGCATGGTAATTTTGAAGTTAACAAATGTTATTAACTCCTCTGATATCTTGATTGTAATAATTGCAAAGCTATATAATTAAAACAGTTCTCAGATTCTAATTCTAACCATGCTTAAATAACAGAAATAAGCAAACTCTTCCTATATTTTATTTCTAAATAAAATAAAGTCAGTAAAACCCAGGACAAGAGGCTACAATGATCACGGTTCTTCAGAAAACAGAGTTGATGTGATTTCTTCGAATGTCCTGAAATACGTATTTTTTTAGTGTTGATTTGTGTATTAATTATGCTTTGTTGACTATTTTGAAGAGACAACATTAATATTTTGTATATAATTAATAGATTTAGTAATCAATCACCTTTGGTGCAATTATTCAATATTCCTCAAAAGATTAACATTTAGTGTATTGATGGGCACAATCTACCACATTTGCTCCAACTATTTGCAGTATAGGTAGTCTCCAATTATTGTATTGTGCCATGTAGTTTAAAATATCATGTAATAAAATGGACTGCATATTTATACTACATCTATATAATAAAAGCCCAAGCGACTGTTATGGCAGAATGACCAGAATGACCGGTCACTATGATGCGCACTGACCACCAGGGGGCAGATGCTCAATGCAGGAGCTGCCCCCTGGTGGTCACAGCACTCCCACAGGGGGAGCACTGCTCAGCCATAAACTGGGCTCATGGCTGGCAAGTGCAGTGGTAAGGACCAGTGAGCAGGTGGGTGGTAAGGAGTGAGGGGTCCTGGACTCCAAGAGGGATGTCCGTCTTCTGGGGAAGCCGGCAGGCAAACATCCCCCAAGGGGTCCCAGACTGCAAAAGGGCACAGGCCGGGCTGAGGGACGTGACGCCCTACCCCACAGTGCATGAATGTCATGCACTGGGTCTCTAGTTATGAAATAAAAGAATGAATAATCTATTTAAATGCATATATAAAGTACACATTATGAATGGTACTAGCAATGGGTGAAGTATGAACATGCTGTGACAAATACTTGTTATTAGATAATATTAACATCTCATCTTAGTGAGAAATTTTAACTCTTCCGCAAAGACCTTACTAACTATAACAAATCAATTATTTAATAAAATAATCTGGTTAGCTGTTTTATGCTTCTAATTCACATCTGCATTCTTTACTGGAGTTGCTCATGAACAATACAAAGGTCCAAGGATATAAAAGTGAAAGGGCAAGGGCTAGGCCCTCCACCTTGCCCCAGGGTAAAGGCTAGGCCCTCCACCTTGCCCCAGGGTAAGGGCTACGCCCTCCACCTTGCCCCAGGGTAAGGGCTACGCCCTCCACCTTGCCCCAGGGTAAGTGCTCCATCTTACCTTGGCCACGTGCTTGGCAAGGAGCTTTTTCCCGGAAGTCTAAGCCTCTGCTAGCCACACCCAGGAACAAGACACCGACTTGTGCCTGGCCAATCGGCAGAGCACAGTCCTTTCTCCTCCCCTTCCTCCAACTCCCCCTATATAACCCGTCTCCACACAGAGTTATCTCGCTCTGCTTCCTGCTGCTGTGTCGGCAAGGTGGGGGAGCCGAGCTAGCTCGAATAAAGACTCTTATGCTTTTGCATCGGACATGGCTGGCTCCCTGATGTGGTTTCTTGGGGATCCTGAAATCTGGGCATAACAAAAAGGTCAAAATAAGAATTGTCATTATATATCCACAAATTCATCTCTCTCACAAAGGCATCAAATACCAAGCCTTTTCTCATTGCTATTAAAATCACAGACCTGTGTCCTGTCTATATCCTCCTTTTTCTTTTTAGTATCCCAAGTTCAGCTTAAATACCTAGTTAAGTGTTTTTAATGGACACAACATCAGGTACCTTTTGAAGAAATGAATTGTTCTAACATGTGTGTACTACTCCTCACTTGGTTAAAATCTACCTTTCAAACATTAAAGAACAACCTCTAGTTGTATCTCAGGATTTGATGATTCACTTTTTTTCACCTTATCTATATCCTTCTTGGTTTTATAAGTTTCAATTAATTTTCTCCCAACCGCTAAACCTCCGGAGTGATTTTTTTTTTAAAAAAATTAAACAATCTTCCTATTCCTTTGGTCATTCAAAAACTTTTCCCCCTCTGAACTTCTTCCATTTTTGTTTAATCTAGCAAAGTGTGTCCCAATCAGAATAGCAAAAGTGATCTCTCTTTGTGAGAGCATTAGTGGTTTTGCACTGGTTTTCTGTCTTATTTTCAATACCTTTCTGGATGACATCAGCATTGATGGATTTTCTCAGCTGCAGCAGCCCCTGGGTTGAGTTAGTCGGTTAAGGTGCAGAAAAGCACAGAACACTGATAAAATTTTTCTTTTTTTAAAAATTCAGATTCTCTATACACCAGTTTTAGAGCCAGAATACAACTGATTTGGACCCTGAACACATTTTCTACAATGTAAATCATAAGTATTTTTCACATTATAGGTTTCTAAAAGGCCAGATTTAATATAGGCAATAATTGAATAAATGACTGAAGCATTTGTGTCACAGTCTCATCTAGGCAAATACTGTGATCAAGTTATTACTTATTGCAGGAGGAAAATATAGACTGATACTATAAATATTCCTCCCAGAAGTCAGTTGTATTCAAATACTTCATTTTAAAAAAAATACACAGATTCAAAGATTAGACTATGCCAAAACCAAAGCCTAAGTACTTAACTCTTTAGAACTTTAGAAAATTTAGCACAATCCAGGCAGATATTTTGTGCATCGGAAGGAAAAATAATACTGGATCAGTCAAGGGGAACAAGATTTGCCACTCCATTGGCATAGGATTATTTTATGCTGATTAATTTAAGAAACAGCAAACATAGGAGAAGCCCTGAAAACCTTGTAGAAGTTACCTTTTTGCAAGAGACATTAAATCCTTACGGGAAATCTCTGTTTGTGAGGGTGTCTCCCTCTCTGAACCAGGAAGAGGAGCTTTACTGTATCTCTAGAATCTTATCAATGGAGGAGGTAAGGGGCTTAATTCTGTATAACAATCATATCTTTGTTTACTGTGAACTTCATGATAGCCTCCCATAACTGGCTTCCCTCACTCCCCAACATCTTCCTTTGTCTTTAGCTGGAGATGGTATTTAAGGTGGTGGCTTGGGCCATTTGGGCTGTTTCTCAGTTTTCCTGGGTCTCTCCCATTTCTACAGAAGTTATGCATAGTATTAAACTTTTGTTTGCTTTTCTCTTGTTAATCTGACTTTTATTACAGGGAGGTCTTAGCCAAGGACCTAGAAGAGTAGAGGGAAATTATTTATCTTCCCCTAGATCAGAACCATGGCATACTTTGTCAATTAAGCAAATTGCAGCAATTGTATATTGATGAGAACCTGGAAGATTAAGTAAAAAGGTCTCATTGTGGAAAACTATAACCATGCACTCAAATCCACTGGTTCCACAGGAACTGTCAAGGATATCAAGGAGTCAAAATATGCTTCTAGCTTCCAGAGAAGACACGATAGATGGCTGTGATAACTTACTACAAGAAATGTATGGAAACAGAGGGTAGATGGCTTACTGGCTTCCATAGCTGTCTCTGGGAAGGAGACAAGAAACACTTCTGTTCCTCTTTTATCCGAGGAGGAAATGTTTCTTCAATGTCTTATGAGAAGGGAATGAAAAAAGGGAAGAGACTATCTGAAAAGAGACAATAAGCCTAAAATTGAATCACTTGTGCCAGGACTCACATCAGCCAAGCTAGATTTAATACTTAACCTGACTACAATTTTAGCTCCCCTGAAAGGTACCCTTTAACCAGTCAACATAGAATTACCTGACCAACACTAGTGAGATCATCTGCCTGACAGGTTCCTTCTGTTCCCCTTGGGAGGGCAACCTTGCCTGAAACAATGCATTCTTTGTTAAAAATTCAACTTTTCAGACCCCTTTCTGTATTTAAAAATCTTCCATTCTGTAAAGTCCTTTGGAACTCTTTTCGATTTGCTATATGAGATGCTGCCTGATTCATAAATGGTTTGTTAAAGCCAATTAGGTCTCAAAATTTACTCAGTTGAATTTTTGTTACTTAACAGGATGACTTTAGCTCACTCCATCTCCTATATTATCCCTTTTCCTCCACATATAATGAAAGCCTGGGTTTTGGAGTAGGACAGTGGATGGGTTATTCTAGAATAGCATCAAGAAAAACAGTGGGATATAAACTGGTAAAAGCTTAAAATATGGAGATGTAAAAAACTGGGGAAACAAATGGAAGAAAAGATATATCACCTTTTACAGGAGGAGGAGGAAACAAAAATAAGGAAAGACACGAAAAAACAATCTATAAAAGCACTATGAAAATGTAATGCTAACTGGCTGAAAACCCACTCTCTCCTACTGAGAAGTTGCTGGCTGGCTGTTACGATTTTCACTACTAGTAATTCCCCCAACCTGGACCTGCCTAAGACCTAAATGCAATCGTCAAATCCCTCAGCAGTGTTAGAGCTTGAATTCTGGAGTCTGTTTTGGGTTTTCATCCTAGCTCTGCCACTTTGCTTACCTATGTCATTTTGGATAATTTATTCAACCTTTCTAAGCTTGTTTTCTATCTATAAATGGGGTAATTGAAGCACTTAGCACCTAGGGACTGTTGCGAGCATTAAACTGAGATAGTGTGTTAATGGGGCTTAGCACAATTTCTGGCTTATAATAAATGCTCAATAAATGCCACGTAACGTTATTATGTCTGTTCTTCATTTAATAATATACTCTATGAATAGTTATTCCCACACACCTTGAAATATCTGTGGAAGAGTTATTGATCTGAAATTCAAGTTGTTAACCTCCCTATTAACTACTTGGAAGGACACTGCTTTTCACAGGAGAACAAAAATATTTCAGTTGTGCCTACCTCTCCCCAGTTGACCACACTCTGCCAGTTTCCTAAGATTTTCTTTTAGTCACCTCCGGCTGCGCCTATCCTGGTACATTCTGTACTTTTAAAACTCTAAGCCAAGAAAACAAAACACACGCAAGTGGGCTCACAAGCTGAGAACTGCAAGCGTGAGTGACAGGAACCCATAAACCTGCAGGCATTAAAGCTGCAAACTCCACCTTGTCCTCAAGTTGTGCAGGTCACAGAGAACCCCAGGATACAGTTCCATTTCAGCTATAAAGCACCCAGCACTCTCACTCTCAGATACTTGAGATGCATTCGCCTCAATCAGCGGATTGAAAATCTGAAGCCCAGACAACAAAGAGCTTCCTGCTAAAAGCAAAAGAAATAAATTTCCATTGGCTATTTTCTTGGCTGTCTCTGCTACTACCTTAGCGTTTACTTTTCTCTTGTTTAAAACCACATCCAAGTTGTTACATCCTCTTGAGAGAAGAAAACATACTTTTTGCACATTTTCGAAGTGGAGAACCATGGGGAACAGGAAGCAGAGCAATGCCATTTTGAACGAGGTCCTTCATGTAAGAAGGTCTCCCAAGATTTTTCAAGAAAAGACCCTGAGGCAAGCTCATCGGTCTTTTTAACCCAAGAGGTTTCCTGTTTTTAAAAAATACACAGGAAAAGAACCTGGCCCAGATACATGTTTATGCTTCAACAAGGGAAGGCCTGGTCAAGGGGCTGCACTTGCTAAATAAGCCCACGCAGGTTTGGAGAGGAAGACCCTGTTTTAGAAATGAGTCCCTTTGTAGGCTTATGTCCATGAGACAATGGTAACCCAAGCAAACAATTCCCCAGAAAGCCAAGAGCGATGAAGTGAAAGCCAATGAGGTAAAAGCCACTTGGATCCTTTTTGGCTGAGGCTGCCAAGTCACAGAGAACCCCAAAGAGGAGAAACTTCAAGGAGGAGGAAGTCCTCGCAACAGAGCTCCTCTTCAACTCTCAATTCTATGTGGAGTCATCATGAAGCAAGTGGGCCAGAGAGCTTAATGAATTTGAGGAGTTTGAGGCTCCCTACGCGGGAACTCAAACCAAGCTTTCATGTTTATGGCAAAGCAAAATCAAAACGCCCAACAAACAAAGCAACAACAACAACAACAAAACACCTTCTGCTTTCAGAATTTTATTTTTCCCAGTGGTGCCCGTCTGGCACACAGGTTGCTCTGTAGATTTGTCCTATCGTACTTCTATGCTCAGACCCCGTCTACATGCAAAGTTTCTGTTCCCGATAATCACACCTTGTAACTCCCAGCCACATCCCTGAGCTTGTCAGTCCTCAGAAGCCATCCAGATGCCCTTGACGCCCACACCCAAATATTTGAGACATGCATGGGACCTACGCATTCAGACTGGTTCATAGCTGGGGGCATTCAGTCACCTGCTATGATATTGATGCGATACAGATAGGCCAAGATCCCAGCAGCTTTCTCCAGGCTTGATCTATATACCGAAGGCGCAGTAGAATCAGAGCGAAACAACAGGATTTCTCGGGAAAGATGTTTGACTGAGCAGGAGCCTGGAGAATACAGAAAAATTCCCTATCAAACCTGCTCTGGATGACAACAGGAGTGTCATTTCTCTGTGCCAGAGAGCATATTCAGATGCTCATGGGGTAGGGAGCAACCACGAAGCATCATGGCTGCCTTCCAGCAGCTTCTGCAACCCTCACTCAGAGGCAAGGCAGATTATAGGTTTGCCAGGGCTCCTTGTAATACACAACACAATCCTTTCAACAGACAAGGTCTTGCCCTTTCTACTTTCTACAGATTGATTCATAAAAGCATTCTCGAGCTTGGGAGGAAGTCATGCAAAAGGAACTTGTACTTTGCAACGGTTTCTTCTCCCGGGGCATAACAGGTTCTAAACAGAAAGTGATGTACAAAGCAGGGCAAAGGCTGTTTACTTGAAAAGACCCAGTTTAAAAATAGAGTTTGGCTCATGTGCAGAAAATATGTCCTGGTATTTCACTCACCTTTTCACCAGCCTCATGAAAAGTTTCAGAATGTCAAATGAAATAATAACACATCAAAAAAATGACTCAGGCCCAGCCGGTGTGGCTCAGTGGTTGAGTGTCAACCTATGAACCAGGAGGTCAGGGTTCAATTCCCAGTCAGGGCACATATCCGGGTTGTGGGCTTGATCGCCAGTAGGGGGTATGCAGGAGGCAGCGGATAGATGACTCTCTATTAATTGATGTTTCTATCTCTCTCTCCCTCTCCTGTCCTCTCTGAAATCATTAAAAAATGACTCAGGAGCAATATAAAAACCAAGTTGTTTTTTTTAAAAACATATTTTATTGATTTTTTACAGAGAGGAAGAGAGAGGGATAGAGAGTTAGAAACATTGATCAGCTGCCTCCTGCACACTCCCTACTGGGAATGTGCCTGCAACCAAGGTACATGCCCTTGACTGGAATCGAACCTGGGACCCTTGAGTCTGCAGGCTGACGCTCTATCCACTGAGCCAAACCGGTTAGGGCTAAAAACCAACAGTTCTGTTACTGGTCACTGCCTATATCACATGTAGTGTCATTCCCTTGACCCTTGGTGGCACTCAACAGGCTATGAGACATGAGGTAAGGTGTCAACTGATAAGAATAAAGCAAATGGATAACTATATACCACTTTTTGAGACTCTCTGACATTTGTATATATTCCTCTTTATTCTGATAGACTGCATCGAGTCCTTTTCTAAAAGCATAATCTTATCATAAAAAAGTACATTCATGTTATATGTAAAAATAAGTCATGTTTTTCTGATATTTATATCCTATTCTTCATTATCCTTTTCTAAAAGCCTAAATTAGCCACAAAAAAGTGAAATCATGTTATAAGTTAAAAAGCAAAATAGCCCTGGCTGGGTAGCTCAGTGGGTTGGGTCGTCGCCCTGTACACAAAGGTTGCAGTTGGACTCTAGATCTATGTTTCTCTCTCACATCAATGGTTTTTTCTCTCTCTCCCTTACACTCCCTCTAAAAAATAATAAACACATTCTCCGGTGATGATTAAAAACAAAACTATACAAAACAAAACATGGATCCATTCACCTCCCTGGGACTATGACCTTTTGAAAAAAATCGTATTCATTGTTTTGGTGACTCGTTTATATTTTTACACACTCGACATGATATTCCAAATCAGCCACTAAGCTTCGATATGTGAATCTGGTAGGAGTTTCCTGGTTCAGTTAACAATGCCTCCCAGGACATTATCACTAAACAACTTCACCAGGACATGGGCAGAACCTGGCTCTGACCTTTAGCCTTTGTGTGCTGCATTCCCTTCGTAAGCATTCTGCTCTATGGTGGAGATGCTCGAACTGGGGCCAAAGTCAAGATAATTTTGCAGTCCTCTCTGTGATTCCGTACTGCCTCCAAACTTGGGTTTGGTCTTTTTAAATTTCTCTTCAATGTACTACAGCCGAGGAGCAGCTGGTACTGTTGACTTCCTTGCTGCACCTGTAGTTCTGCTTTGAAAGGCATAGAAATGAATTTTTTCCACAAAACATGAATTTCTAGAGCTGAAGTTTGCCTCATCATTCATGGGTACAAATACATCAAGAGCAGGAAATGGGAAAATGGCATCATTAGCGGACTGTTTAGGCTCTTCTCTTCTGCTTGCCTTTAACATTAATCATTTCCTGTTCATGACTCAGTAATGAAACATCTTCCTTCAAAGATGAATTAACTGAAAAGCGCGTTGAGAGATTTAAGGTTTGTAACATAAGCACCTGAACCCTCTGTTCCTAGTGAACCTGAAGAATAGCTGTCAGCGGAAACTGTACATTGCTGGTTACCCGATTTACGTCAAAAATGATTTCCGAGCCTGCTGTTTAGGGAGCTGTTTGACCATTAGCACTGAGTGAAAAGACAATGTTCTTGAATTTTTCATTCCCTGGATGTGCCCTGACAATTCTAGGAGCTGAAGCTTGAATGCTGTCCCATTTGTATCTGAAGAAGAGCCTGTGATTAGGTTACAGCTCTACCTTCCTGCTAATATGGTCAGTCTCTCTTTTATATTAGTTAACCAGTCACGGGATTCAGCCTCTTTAATTTCAAGAGGGTGTGTGTGGGGAGTGGAAATCCAACAGAAAAGCAAAACCAAACCAGAACAGAAATACCACCACCACCACCACAACAAAAGCCATCCCACCAGAAATTTGAAGGAAGAAATGAAATACAGAAGTCTGGGGAGATGTTAGGCCAGGGGTGGGCAAACTTTTTGACTCGAGGGCCACAATGGGTTCTTAAACTGGACCGGAGGGCCGGAACACAAGCATGGATGGAGTGTTTGTGTGAACTAATATAAATTCAAAGTAAACATCATTACATAAAAGGGTACGGTCTTTTTTTTTTTTTTAGTTTTATTCATTTCAAACGGCCCGGATCCGGCCCGCGGGCCGTAGTTTGCCCACGGCTGTGTTAGGGCCTACACTGTAGAAATGAAATAATTACAGTAACATTTTGTGTTAGTCCTGTTGCAGAGTTTCAGCTTTTGCCCTTTCCTTCCTCCCTCCCTCCCTCCTTTCCTCCTCTTTTCCCTTCCTCCCTTCCTCCCTCCCTCCCTTCTCCCTCTCTCTTTCTTTCTCTCTATCTCTCTTTCTCTCTCTCTCTTTCTCTTCCTTCTTTCCTTCCTTCCTTCCTTCCTCCCTCTGTCCCT
Organism: Myotis yumanensis; assembly: GCF_028538775.1. Lineage (NCBI taxonomy): Eukaryota > Metazoa > Chordata > Mammalia > Chiroptera > Vespertilionidae > Myotis > Myotis yumanensis. The sequence continues at coordinate 68,787,835 of NW_027223760.1, read as the reverse complement.
CCTCTCTCTCTCTCTCTCTCTCTCTCTCTTTCTTTCTTTCTTTCTTTCTTTCTTTCTTTCTTTCTTTCTTCCTTTCTTTCTTTCTTTCTTTCTTCTTTCTTTCTTTTTTTTTCTCACCTGAAGACATGCTTAGAGAAAAGAAGGGAGAGAGAGAGAGAAACATCGATTGTTTGCCTTCTGTATGTGCTCCAACTGGGGATAGAACCTGCAACCCAGGCATGTTTCCTGACCAAGAATAAAATCAGCAACCTTTCAGTGCACAGGACGACACTCAACCAACGGAACAACTCCAGCTGGGCAGCTTTGGCCTCTTTTTTTCTTTTCTTAATCTTCTCCCTTTCCTTCCCTCCCCTTCACCCTCTTAGTAGCAAACCTCAGACCCCCCCCTTTCCTTAAGCAAAGTAATTGAACTCTCTTCAGTCTCTTCCATGGCAGTTTTAGGGCCCCTTCTTCATAGTATCTTTGCTTATTAAGATGTTTAGCAAAACGAAAGGATCCCCTTCCTTTGAAGGCAAATGTGATTGTGATCCTTAGTTACACAAACTTTTCTTCCAAAGTCTTTGCTTCTCCTTTGGTTCTCCTTAAATTCCTAACCAGTTTAAGACCCAGTTCAATCAAAGGAAGCAGGGTATTACTTTCCCATCTAAACAAAGTCTCTCACCCCACAGTTTTCATATTGCTAATAAACACCTTCCCTACTACTCTGTGGTAGAATTCTGTACCCTTATTTTATATACTTCCTATTGACTGCAGTTTATTTGAGGATGGGTTCCACGTGGTTCACACCAATTGTCTTCTTTGTACAAATTGGTTAAATTGACTTTCAAATTGGTACACATGGAAAAAATTAATTAAAAACCTGATATACTCTCCTCTTATTTCATTTTGGGTAAATGTACAAGGTGATTCTTAAAATGACCTTGTTTCGAAATGAAAATGGTGAATCAGTCATTCTGCTGTAATTATATATCTGAAATCCCATCTACACCCTGTTCTGCCTCCTAAGTGGATTTTAGATTTGCATGGGAAACAGATTGTGCTTTGCCGCTGCATTTACCCAGTGGATTTGCCAATAATTTAGGAAGTTTGGCAAATATGATGCAGTGTAACTTGTAATATTTATTTGCTCTCTCAGCTGATGATTTTAATCCCCCAAATAACAAGCTCTGACAACAAATTATTGATATGCTTTGTGCTATTTATCAATATTTACTTAGATTTATTTTGAAAAAAATCCAAATGGGGACTATTTAACATAATTGAGCATTATAACTGTTTGATTTGGTATTCACTGGGTTTTTTTTTTTAAACATACATTTTAAACACAGAAGCTATTAATGCAAACCTGTTTGTTGTTGCCTACAACAGGAGATTAGAAAGAGTAGTTTATTCTTTCAGGAAAAAGTAAGTTAGGTTAAATAGATTTTTTTTTTGCTCTTTTTATTTGAAAGTACCTTTTAAACAAGCTAAATAGATACCATATGACTGTCAGTTACCTTGACATTGAAGAACAATACATGGTGTGTATCCTATTTCCAATTACTGAACAGTGAGTATATGGCCCTGTATTTCCCTTTGTGACAAATATTCTTTATTAAGTTTTAGAACACTTCTAAGCTGAGTTATAGTAATGAACATATACTTTATAGATTAATCACTTGAGCTCTGAAATATATGTTTGGGAAGAACATTTTTGAAGTTTTGAAATTTCTGTGGAATTATAACACATGAATAAAGATAAAAGGTAGTGATATGATTTGCATTTGACAAAAATAGGTTGGGGGGTAGCACTGGAGGACTGGGAAGTTCAAGATCCTCCTTCCAGGTTAGTCTCCTGGTCTCCTGCATACCTATAACCAACACAAGAGCAAAGCCTAATCATTAAAAAAAAGTCAATCCTCACTTGAGGATATGTTTTTCATAGATTTTAGAGAGAGGAAAAGAGAGAGAGAGGGAGAGAGAGAGAAACAAACAGAGAGAAACAGGCAACCTGGGTATGTGCCCTGACTAAACATCAAACCCGCCGCCTTTTGCTGTACCAAATGACACTCCAACCAAGTGAGCCACACCCGTCAGGGCAGCCTAATCATTTCACTTCACTAATCTCTAGAGCAGTGCCTGGAATACAATAAGTCCTTCATACAATATTTTCGAATGAATTCATTCCAACTATTCCTCTGTTGCAACATAAGACTAATCCTTTATTACTAAAGCCATTTTGGTACCTTTTCCTCTTTTCTAGAGTTATGAGAGAGGGAGAGAGAGAGAAAGAGAAACATCAATGACGAGAGAGAATCACAGATTGGCTGCCTCTGCACGCCCCCTACTGGGGATCAAGCCCACAACCCAGGCATGTGCTGTTGACTGGAATCGAACCCGAGATCCTTTAGTCCGCAGGCCGGCACTCTATCCACTGAGCCAAACCAGCTATGGCGTCTGATATGTATTTTTAAAGATTTTTTAAAAATTGTTTTTCTGGATTTGTGCAATTAAAAAAAATACTATAGGTTTGACTACTGATGATGATGATACTTTTCCCTTTTGTATATAATGATTTGTGGTGATTTTTAGTAGGATACAAAGCAGGAGAGTGGGTTAAAAATATTTTCACTCTGGCGTATTTGAACAGATGCTCTCAAGACTTAATTTTTATAGCTTGTAAAGTTGTCTACGAGGGAAGTGACTAATTTCAACTGGGATAAATACAATGTGAGACTCTCAAAAATAATCAAAAGATACTTGATGACCCTGGCTGGTGTGGCTCATTTTGTTAGAGTTGTGTCTCGGGTTTGATCCCCAACCCTGGTTGGCGGTAGTGTGTAAGGCAACAGATTGATGTTTCGCTGTCTTTCTCCCTTCCTCTCTCTCTAAAAATTGATGAACATGTCTTCAGGTAAGGATAAAAAAAAAAAAAAAAGAAAGAAAGATACTTGATGGACATATAAAAATAAGAAATCTGAACTGAACAGAGGAGTCTGAGCTGAGTAAGAGTTCCACCAGTTTCTCATGCAAAAGGAACTAGATATAAATACCAACGAGTCAGTGATGCAAATAATTATGAGTTACCGCAAAGCAAAATGGATACAACCAGGTAATCTTTTAGTTGTCTTCAAATAGTACCAATTACAGAGCCCTTCCAGATTTTGTTACTGATAGAGACCTGTGCCAGATGGGTTCTGTGGGCCCTTTGAAGTCAAGTTCTGGAGCTCAAAGTGGGCAACCAGAGAAGCAGCACTTTTATAGAAACATTTTGAAGAGGCTCATTATAGACTCACATATGAACTAGAAATGCTAAGTTGTTAATAGTTTTCTCAGGGTTTTGCTCTTGAAATGAAGCTTCAGCAATTTCATCTAATTTTAGGCATCCCAATTATGCTCATAAGCATGAAACAACCAGGCTGTGACTGTATACTTAGCAGCAGAGGAGTTACAAAACCCATTTAAGTTGTGACTATTATACCTAACTTCAGGTCAGACCAATCAACTGTGGCCCATTACAGAAAGCACGGCTGGCAGTCTCTCAGAAGAATCAGTCATTTTGATTATCCTGCGTGGAAGACGGCCCACCAGTTACAACAAATCTGTCATCAGAATGATTCTGGAAAGACTTCGGCACTACCCAGAAAGACACTATCTATATATTCTAATATAGGACACTATTTGGTGTTATAATGCTGATATATGTTCTTTAAAAAATGCAGCTAGGGCCCTGGCCAGGTAGCTCAGTTGGTTACAGCATCATCCCATCCGATACATCAAAGTTGCAGATTCAATTCCTGGTCAGGGCACATACAAGAATCAACCAATGAATGTGTAAGTGGAACAACAAATTAATGTTTCTCTCTCTCTCTTCCTATCTCTCTCTCTCCCAAATCAATAAAAAAAAACAAAATTTTTTAAATGCAGCTAGGGAACCTGATTTATTAATAGGCAGTTGGAAAATGAGCCTCTCTAAGCAAGAATGTACCAAGTCTGAGCTTAGTACTGTACACCATTCCAAGGCCCATGGCTAACACTGCCATTGTGCGGGCCCACTTTCAAATAGGTCATGACATACACTGCCCTGGCTTTCAAAAACAAGGTGTTCTTTCAAAAAATTCTTTCTTGTAGTATAAAAATTGGGCATCAAAATGAGACTATGTCATGTTACTCCCATAATTCATAATCCTCATCTGAAGATATTTTATAATTGATTTTTTTAGATAGAGAGGAAGGGCAAGGGCAATGGGGAGGGGAAGGGAAAGGGGGAGGGAGAGGGAGAGGAGAGAGGAGAGAGGAGAGAGAGAAAAACATCTATGCCAGAAAGAAACATCAATCAGTTGCCTCCAGTGCACACCCTGACTGGGGATTGAACTCACAACCTACAGCACAACAAAATACTCCAACCAACTGAGTCACACCAGCCAGGGCCATATCTCATACGTTGAACAATAATTTAAATATGTGCATATATGTGATTATATATGTATGTGGATGTGTGCAAACTAAAATACACAGACTCATACCCACCTCTATTGGCAAATTGCTGATCATATATAAAGTTGAGAATGAAACATATGAGAAGTAGGACAAGATAACTAAAGACATGAGCTTAGTTTTCACTTGTGGCTTAGGATTACAGTGTTAAATATTGATTTTGTACAGAATAAGCACCTATACTTACAGCCTTTCTGTTCTTCACATCCAAATATTCGACTTCAGAAATATTTTGATGAGCTTTCTACCTTAAAGAATATACATTTCTAATATAATGCTGCATTAGAATGAAGTATTTGATGTACTATAAACAGCCATTAATACCTGTTTAAAAGGTGATATAAACATGTTATCACCAAACTGAGATTTTCAGACTTGAGGTTTAGTATAACTAGGTAATCAGAAGAGGTTAAAAAATTTTCTCTCGTGATTTAATTTAATTTGAAGCTGCATCTGCTTCACAATTAAAATCACTGCTCATAGTACATTCTCCATACATAGGATAACATGGAATTAGGGGGTTATGCCTATAGCAGTTGCCACACAAATGAATCTTCATGCCTTTCTTGAATAATTATGAATATAACTGATTAATTCAGGAACATATTCTTTATGGATGTCAGTAGAAATAATTTTTTAAAAAATGTGAGATTGTCCTATAATTTCAACTTTCCCATGTTTTTTTCATACTATCTTCACAATGTATTATCATTCCCTCCTCCTATATTATCAAGTCATACTTGTATAAAGACTACATTTTCTTGAACAAAACACAATACTGATGTATACCAATCACGTCATTTAAACAATACTAAACTGTTTTTGGTATTCAATCTTAGGAATTCATTCAGATGCAGGACATTTTAAGAAATATTCCTTTACATTATTTCTAAACTTTATATGCCATTGGGGCAGAATAAAGGGGGAAAGAAAGGTCTAGTTAGAAATATAAAACATGGAAAGTTATTCGTATCTTGAAATTACCTCATTTAGGGATAATTTAATCAACTCAAGTAAATGTTCTATGATTTTGCCCTCCTTAATGAGATGACTAAGCTGGATACAGCATGCAAAAAGCACACGCTTCACTGTGATGAAAGCACTTTTTAGACAGGATGCTGAAGCCTCTATGAGTTTAAAGAGAAACATTCTTAAGGAGATTGTGTCTGTGTGATTAAAACAGGTCTTTATTAACTTGAGGGTGACAAGATCATTTCTGATTTTCCTCACCTAATTTTTTCTTTTTGCACTTTTTTTCACTTTTGTTGGCACAGATGACAAATAGTCTCAGAATTGGAAGGGGAGTCATTCCTACAAGGTGACAATATGATTAGTGATGCTAGGACTGAAACTAAGGTCACCCCAGCTTTCTGTCTGCTGTGCTTTCTTCCATAGGTGGACATTCATTCAACACCTGGTCTGGCACAGTGCCAAGTTCAGGCAGTGAGTAAGTGGCCTGGAGCTTTACGCTGCCTGTGATCACTGTATCATGATAAATCTAAGAGTGGACACAATGTTCGCATAATGCTAGAGTGTGACTGACAAGGAGGAGAAAAACCAGAAGTCATTATTTCCGTAGTGAGCAGCAGTGGGGAAATGTTGACATCCTCCATGTCATCTCTAGAAGGATTTCTGCATTGGTCACAGTGAAACCCATTCAGAGTTTTGGTGAAATCATCATTTTGGTGGATTTCTCTCCATTAGTTTAGTTACCAACGGGGACTTGGAACGAGTTACAGTGTTACATATTGATAGGTGCAAAATAAGCACCTATTTTTGTGGGATTACCGTTCTCCATATCTGAATGCATGTGACTTCAGAACTTTTTTGAGGCGTCTACTACCCTACGAACATACATTTCTAATATTGAGTTAGAATGAAGGGACTCCTCTTAATACTTAGAATGCAGAGGAAAAATTAGAAGGGAACTGTTTTATAATCTACTTAAGACAATTAATTGAGGGATTAAAAGAAGGCCAGGTCAGTCCTGGCTGGTGTGGCTCAGTTGGTTGGGCATCATCCCAGGGACTGAGGGGTTGCAGGTTGATTCTGGTTAGGGTACAGGCCTTCGATCCCAGTAGGGGGTGTGCAGGAGGATTGATGTTTCCTTATCACTTGGATGTTTTTCTCTCTCTCTTCTTCTCACTTCCTCCCTCTCTAGAAATCAATTAAAATATTTTTTAAAAAAGAAAAGAATGCAGTCTCCAAAGGACTTTATAGTTTCTGACAGTAGATCTTGAGTAAGGAACTAGTTGATTGAAAGTGTCCTGTGAGGATGACAGAGGCAGTAGGTGTGATGAGTAAGAGACTAGACTAGAGCCTGACTGGATTCTAATGCGGATTTTTACCCCTTAAGTAGTTAAGGGGTCTTGGGAATGTTATAACCTTCTTGTACAATGGGAATAGTAATAGCATCTGCCTCCGAGGCTTGTTGTGAGAATTACTAGTAAATGAATTTCTATGTAAAGAGCTCGGAACAGCCTGGCATACAATAAGCACTTTGGCACACTTGGCAATGCTTGTGGCAGAGTGCCTTTTCTGGATCAGGGCCTTGGATACACCAATGCACATTGTGGAAAATCAACAAGGTGACTTGCTGTAGAATTTCCCCACAGTATTTGGTCTTTTGCTGAGGAACATCATGCTAAGAATAATGAATGTTCCCTTAGGATATGTGCTTAGAAAATACAAGGCACTTAAAAATATTTTGCAAAGTTAATGGAGAGTCACATTTTTTTTTTCAGAGGATCTTGATGTAAGAGTTTCTGTTTATTTCCAAGATTCTAGGTCTGGTTGAATATTTAGGGTAGTTGATATAACAACACCTTTGTAACGTGATGGTATCAATAATGATGATGATGATAACTACCATTGTTTATCCAGGTACTGGGCTGAGTGTGGAACATGTACTATCTCATTTACTCCTTACAGCAAATCTGTGAGGTTTTATAAAAAACTGGAAAAAAAAACACACCTAAGATTTAGAAGGTTAAATAATTTGTTCAAGTTCACAAGTTGCAGAATCGGGATGTAAATCCAGTTCTATCTGGTTCCAAAGCTCCTATCTCCAACCAGGAAGTGGTAACATCTCCTGGATTTTGGTAATAATTACCATGATTAAGGGAGTATGGGGTTTGAAAACACTCAGTATGAAGATAGGATATCAATAACAGTATTAAAATTATGCTTATGATGTTTTTGTTTAATTCTGTGACTAAAACAGTATACTACTTAGGTACTAGTGGTTTTGAAAGGTCCCCAAAATAAATAGTAGGCTATATGAAACCCACAAAGATTCAAAATATAAAAATGTACTTTTTTTTCTGGGAAAACTACCAATCAAGTGTTATTTGATTAATTTTGAAAGGAAGATCTAATCTTTTATAGGAGGCTTTCTATGCAGAACATGCAAACCAACTATACCTTTAAGAAATATGGAGAAAAACTTAAACACATGTACCAGTATACCAGGGAGCTGAAAAAAAAACAGTACACAAATATCTAGTAATTTGAAAATGACTTAAATCAATACTAAAATTACCAAGACATTAAACCAAACATATATAAATTTAATGTGAACATTCAAATGTAGGATGTTGTTACTGTTTATTATTATATTTTTATATTTTAAAAAATAAGATCATTTCAATTCATTGCATATCAATATCTAACTGCATTTCTTCTGAAAAATCACATTTGTTTTTAATATCAAAACAAAAAAATAATTTTTAAAATTATTTTTATTTGTAATATATACATGTCATCACGCTCACCTTAAGCTGAATATTAATAGCCTCTTTCCTCCATTCTTTGTATTCTGTCAGATTTTGATTTAAAATTTGAATGGATAATTTTACAATGTCACAGCTTTCCCGACTGCCACATCCAGACCTCAATCTGCCAGATCTCCTTTGCATAATGAACACATATGAACCTTTGCCTGCAAGTGCAGCAGATAAACACCCAGGTACTGTGGTGACAGGTGCAATGCAAATACCCAGATGGAGAAACTGGAAGACTTCATTAACACCATATAATCTCACTAATGGCTGAATCTTTAAGGGGGAAGGGAGGCTCTTTCTTCAGGGATAAAAGGAAAGAAAGCAGGTGAAGCAAATCTGTATAAAGAAATCACTGTTTTCCCAGCTATCTGAAGCCAAGAACCACAACAAACAAACAAACAAACAAACACACAAATAACAACAAACAAACAAACCCCAACTCTGCATATGTCCATTTTTTCTTGCAGTGTTGTCCTTGGGATATAGTTCCTCTTTCTCCTGATCTTTTGCTTTCTATGCATCCCCCCCAGAGCTAGTCAACTCACTCAAATGTCACTTACCTTCCAATGTCACTGACATGCTTCAGGCCAAGAGCCCCTCCTGACCTGCAGATCCCCATTGGGTATCCAATGCAATGATGAATACTTATGTGTCAGGCAATATGATAAGCCCTTTGTAGACACAATCTTATACAATCGATCAAAACATCTCTTGGGATCAGTAAAATTAACCCCACTTTACATTTGAGTGTAGGGAGTTTTTTAGCGATCTGGAAACTCACACACAGGTAATCCCTTTAACCTGACATTTGTTTAAATATTTTGATAGTTTTGATATTTCGCCTTGTCTTGTTCTTCTCTTTCACTACTGACATTGTATCCACAAACTCAACCTTCTGGATGAACATTTCTGAGCTGTCAATGTACCATGTGCTCCATCTGTCCTGGCCATCATTCTCCACATGTGCCCTGACCAGCAGAGCACAGCCTATCTGAAAAGGCTACACACTGTATGACCCAACTACTGACATTCTGAAAAAGGCAAAACTATGGAGACAATGAAAAGAGTAAAATTAAATCAAACATCTCATGATCTTGTTGAAACCGTGATATACAATTATTTTCAACACAATATGAATCACAAAGTAAAACTACTAATTGCTATTATTGGCAAATGAATGAAAAGCCATGCTCTATAAGCCATGCTCTTTTATTCTGAAGAGTATGTTTGTTTATATGCATATGTTTTTATGTGTGTACATACATATGTGTGTATATACACATATATAATATATCCTTTCCCATTTTCTATCTTTTATGAGTAACAATTGAATAATAATAAAGGTAACAAACCTTTTGTACAGAATATATATATTTGTATTTATATTTACATCTCTCTTGAAGAGCAACCTATTTGCTAGTTTTGTCAGTGGTATATTTCTTTGTTTGTATTTTGCTTTTCTCAGAAGAGGAAAAAAATTGCTGGTCAGAGACTTGTTCTTTTTTCTGGTTTGCTTTTTAAAAGAAAAAAAAATTTAAAAATTAAAATATAAGACCAACTGAAGATATAACTTTGTCTTTGGCATAAAAGCTATTGATTGGTAATAGATATTCAGTTTGATGAAAGAGCCTGCAAAAATACTTTTGCATTTTTAGATAGTGAAATTATAATTAAGAGTATTTTTATATTTTATAAGTAAAAATAGGGGAGGGGGAAGGTAAGAGGGAGAGATCAACCAAAGGACTTATATGCAAGCATATAGGTCTAACCAATGGACACAGACAACAGGGGGGTGAGGGCATGAGTGGGGGGAATAGGGAGTAACATGGGGATAAGGACACATATGTAATAACTTAATCAATAAAAAAATTAAAAAGAAATAGTAACTGCTTTCCGCTTCTATCAATCTACCATGTTTTGAAAATATATACCAAATTGATAATTAAAATTCTTGCAATATGGCAAGGCAACTTTTGAACTGGATCAATATAAAATATTTCATTAGCAGTTGCATAATAACCTGCAGAGTGAAGAAAACCAATTAGAAGCAGAATCCTTGCCATCTTGTGATTACCTAGTAGTACTTTGTGTAAATGTAGGTGAGCAGATAGATAGTCCTGAGCAAAAAGTAGTATTAATACAGTTATGGCTCATTTCCCTTTTTAGTCATATCTATGAGAGTTCTAAAAAATGAAGTCTTTAAATTAATTATAAATGCAGAGGCCAAATGTTTAAAACCTCTTAAGAGTAAAGTTATTTTCAATTACTTCACACTTACACATTTTGGAAAATATATTGATATGAGACATATTCCACTAATTTAATATTCCTCTATTTTCTTGTTAAGTGAGCACTGTGAGCAGTAGAGATAAAGATTGCTTTAATTAAGTGTGCAATGAATCCCGTAAAACTTAATTGAATACTTTATTTTCACGTGTACATTTTCTCTTACTCAACTGCTTTTCAGCCATGCTGTGTATGAGTATTTTAATGCTAATACTTCAAAGAATAAGCAAAGACTTTAGGACAACTTAGTGCTTTCAAATTCTCTATGGAGTTTGGGAATGACCTTTAGGTTTTGAAAAGGTGAATGTTTAACATTTCTTTAAGCTGACAAAGATAAACATGTAAATATTTTTAAACAAAATCAGTGTTTAGCCACAGCTACCTTGGTCAATGCCAAAATAAAGATTGCTGCAGATTTTACAAACAATGAATTTTCACAAATGGACATCCACTCGGTTGCTTCCCAGGGCATCTAATTTTGCCTAAATTCTCTAATATTTTCAGAGAGACAACAAAAAATATAACCCTTTCTTATCCAATCCCTATATAGCTGGCATTCACTCTACTTATTATTGTGATATGACATCATGTGATTATATACTTACTCATTAAAATAAATTATTCAAACACTCCCAGAGTTGTTTGAGAGTGGTTGGCTAGCACAAAGGTTTACAGGCATATGACATAAAGAATCCAAGTGTATGAGTTCGTGAAGAGAAGTGCTCATTGTTCGCATTGTGAAACTGCCCATTAGCTTTATGTCGTTTTCCTCAGTCTTAGCAATCAGAAGAATTCTGTGCTTAAATGCATATTTATTACATCCAGACAAACACAAAATACTGAGCCACAAAGTCTGTCATTTTAAACTGATGGTTAGTTATTTTGAAAATTCTAAAGGAATACTTATGTTGTTAATGATATACACCAAATATTTTCATTTAAATTACCAATGTATGGCACAGATAGAACATGTATACTGCACTCAGGTGCACACTGCACACCTACCTACCTTATTTCTGTCTTGTTTATTATTTTTTTCCAATTAAAGCTGACATTTAATATTATATTATTTTCAGGTAAACAGCATAGTGGTTAGACATTTATATAATTTACAAAGTGATCTCTCAATAAATCTAGTACCCACCTGGCACCAAACATATTATAAGATTATTGACTATATTCCCTATGCTGTACTTTACATCCTGTGACTGTTTTGTAACTGCCAATTTGTACTTATTAATTCCTTCACGTTTCAACCAGTCCCCAAATCCAACTCCCATCTGGCAACCATTAGTTTGTTCTCTGTATCTATGAGTGTGTTTCTGAAATATACTTGGCCATAAAAAAGAATGAAATCTTACTATTTGTGACAACATGGATGGACCTAGAAGGTATTATACTAAGTGAAATAAGTCAAAGATAAATCTATAATAATAAAAGTGTAATATGCTAATTAGACTGGGCAGCTGAACGACCTTCCAGAAGAAGCTGGTGCTGTGAGGCCTGGCCCCTCGCACGAATTTCGAGCATCAGGCCTCTAGTATCATATAATTTCACTTATATGTGGAATCTAAAAAAACAAAACAGAAACAGACTCATAGATACCTTCCTATTTCTCTTTCTTTGTCTCTCTCAATTTTTTCTAACAACCTTTCCATCCACCTTTCTCCTTGTCATCCCCCATTCAATTTTTCTATCTGTTTTACCATCTTTACACTCATCTTTCTTTCCACCTAATATTTCTACATTCAGTACATAATTGAGCATTTGCTCTTTGCTAAGAGGTGGGCATATTACTGTATTATGTCACTAAAGAAATAATTTTAATTCTTCACATTTTTGTAAATAAAAGCCATTCTAAGAGAGAGTTTGGTTTATATTTTAGTGAGTCATATAACTAACTGAGGAAACATTAGAAATACAAAAACCCCACAAGGAATTAGATTCAAGACATTTTATGTGTTGGGTCATCTATTTCTCTTGGTTGGAAGAATCATATTTATTCAGTTTTTCTGCATTTTAGTATTTTGTGTTTGTGTAACATTAATTTCTAAAGCATTGTTTAAAGTACAATAAGTTTGTGTTGCTGGTACAGCCTAAAACAAAGATTTTTCCCTAGTTTTGGATTTATATTTTTTAAAATCTCAACAAAGCAAAATAATATAAAAAGGAAACAAAAGTTTAAATAATCACAGTGTGCAATTAAACAATTATACTATCAGGTGTGATTTGAGACTGACTCCCAAGCACCTATGATTCACATTTTTGAATAAAAAAGTCATTTTGGCACAAGTTTTGCAACAGTCAAATTATTTTGCTTAAGAGACTTTTGCTTGTGTGGATACATCTCGTTTAAATGAAATGTGTGACCTCATGGTGCAGTGAGTTCCCATGGTATACTTTTGTTTAAAAATCAATTTTTGAAAAAAAATATTATTATGCCTGGTCTACACAATTTACATGGATTCATTTTTCATTCTTTCTCACTCACAAATTTTTCCTGTGTCCCCCTGGCTTATTCTTGCTCTAAATCTCGAAAGAAGACTATGCTTATCAAACAAAAACCAGTATAAAAAATTGAGTTATGAAAACCAAGTCTGAAAGTGGCAAAAGATGGATAGACTATTGAAATCAAATAGCAGAATTAAGGCATAAAAATAAAGACAAAAGAAAATACATCATTATTTTGAGATAAACTTCAAGTTTTCTTGATGTAAGGGAACAAAACTTTAAAATATAACATCAGAAAAGCTGAAGAACAAGAAAGAAAAAAAAAGTTAAAAGAAAAGCCAAATAACATATATGCATGCATAGCCCATGGACAAAAACAGTGTGGTGAAGACCAGGGTGGGGGGACTGAGTGGAGATAGGAGAGGGGGAGAATGGGGTGCATCTGTAATAGTATCAATAATATAAAATAAAAAAGGAATAATGATAAGAAAAAACCTCAAGGCATTTTAATATTGCAAATTAGTTGCCACATCTAGGAGAATTATAATAGCTATGTTAAAATTACTGTATATTCTATTAAATATGAAGAAAATGCCTGGGATTTAAATAACTGATTTAGCAGGAGCAAATCAATGGCCATAATGTTAGCAGAAATATTTTTCCAAAATGTAATTAAAAACCTTACCAACTTGTTTATTAAATGAATGACGAATAGTCTCCAAAACATGCAGACTCCAAATCTTCCTTGAATATTTGCATAAACTGTAAAGCTACAGCATGGAGGCTGTATTCAAAGTCACAGCATGCAGAGATTAGGGAGCAAAAAGTCTCCTGCCTTGAGGCAGGATGGTTCCAGAAAATGTAGTCTTTGGTGTGCTGAAGGCAGGGTTTCAAACATAGCAAGCATATTCTGCCATCATTCAGCACAAAAAAAATTATGCTGGCCAAAAGTTTCTATAAAGTCTCTAAAATTGTGGGGCAGGTGCATTTAAAATCAGAGATGGAGCTAATAAAATCAGAGATGGAGCTAATAGAAAATTAAGAGGTCTATGGCTGGAGTTAAATGGCTACTTATTTAAAAAGTTATCTGGGGTCCATTTTGGATTTTGGGAAAACAGAAATAATTATCCTTGCACTGAGAAGGTTTGCTTTGAGAGAAGGGCTGTTGGCGGCCCAGGGGAAGACAGATGGGGAAGCTGTCTGCAGAAAACAGGAGGGAGAGCAATGAGGCATTTGCAACATTATAGTGTCTGCTGAGGACTGCTTGTGATAGAAAGAACAGATTATGGGAGAAATATATACATGAACATAAGAAGACTTAAGAAAAGATTTCGCAGATTAAAACATAGTAATATTTAAAGAAGTTTTTTAAAGCTCCTGGGCAGAGATGTTAGAAAAACCAATCCAGAGGGAGGTAGTACAGATCCAGAGACAGAGAAGCATCAATCAGACCATCAAACCTCAGAGGGGGAAAGTAGGGGAGGGTGGGGGTAAGGGGAAGAGATCAACCAAAGGAACTGTATGCATGCATATAAGCCTAAACAATGGATACAGACACCAGGGGGCTGAGGGCATGAGTGGGTGGTGGGTGGGCAATGGGGGGATAAGGACACATATGTAATACCTTAATCAATAAAGAAAAAAAAAGTTTTGTCTTCACTCCTTTCATTCAGATTTGCTCTAATCAGAGACACACGAGGCCTTGTACATAAACACAGCGACTTTCACTGAGAAGTATAAATATCTGCTAACTGTATGGCCTTCATAGAAAATTAAACACGTGGGAGTGGAGGCTGTGTAAGGGGGAGAGCAAAGACATCAGAACATCATTTGGGGAAGCTTCCACTGGCAGGTGCAGGGAGTTTGACGTGGAAAAAGTGATGAGTTAGAGAAACTGAAAGTAAGTATGAAAAGATTTTTGCTCAGGAAGCAAAAAAGAATAAAGACTGCCATTATTTTTCGTCTACTATGCATAATAAGTAGTATTTTAGACATTATTGTACTTCTTGTAAATAACAAAATACCTAGATTCTAGAAAGAGTTAAATAAATGTTTACTGGAGAATAGGAAGGAAATAAAGGAAGAAAGAAGGAGATAAAGCAAGGAATAAAGGTGGGGGAGCAGGAAGGGCAGAAACCGATGACCAAGACTGAATTAATCTACTAATGTCTCGTTTATATGTCAAATGGGAATTGTGAAGTTTATGGGCGATAATATAAGAAAAGTGCTTATTGTAGTACCTGGTATGCTGGAAGCATTTGAGAAATACTAAAAATCATCATCAATATCATCTTTGTCATTGTCATCATCATCATCATCATTGCTTTGGAGCATTTTTACAAGGGTATGTAAAAAATGCTTTGGTTGGCCATGACCTACTAATATATTTTGAAAATCCTCCTCCTGTTTCAACCCACCTCAGTTTAGCTTCTAGCCACAGACACTCCAAAAATCCACCCCAGCCAAATTTACCAATAACTTACTTGTTGCAAAATCGAGTGGGAAATTTTTCACTCACAGCTCACCTGCTTCATTGCAGCATTTATCCCTGCGCCTGAATTCTGACTTCTGGAAGCCCTCTCCCTCTCTGGCTTTTGCGTTGATGCCCCTGCCTGTATTCCTCCTAGGCCTTCAGCCATTACTCAGTCTCCTTTCTGAGCTTTCTGTCCTGGCTCCACAATTTAAGGGTTGGAATTCTCCAGGGTTCAGGAACAACACACAATTCAAAAATTTAACTCACGTTCTTAAACTTTAGTTCATTTTCTAGAGCTAGAGAAAATGATATAATAGCCTATAGTAGTCTGCAGACCAGATTCTAGAAAAAATTATCCTGCATATGTTAATGGCCCACACAGAATGCATTGCATATATTTCCATCCTGGATCAAATATATTTTTCACCAAGTAAAATGATAAGAATTTGATTTTTTTCACAAGTGATACATCAAAGAAATAACTTCTCAATGAGGTACAGTCAAGCCATCCCAGGTGGTACTTAAACTGTTCATATGACCATACGCCCTTACAATTTTAGAAATACTTGATGATGAGCTAGAGGCAGGTATGTATCTTTTTATTCTAAGAGTTTTAATCCCATTACTCTCAACCCTCAGGAATAGCTTTATAAAGCCTATTATACTCTCATAGTGTATATTATAACTTTGCTTTCATGGTCAGTTTTTCCCATGTTTTTATTTCAGAATACTAATTGGAAAAATTACCTAATATAAAATATTTAACAAGATTATAGTTAACCCGGGGAAAATAAAAGAAATTCATCAAACAAATATGTTCACAGGGTTAATCGAATGAAGTTCAGCAAATCTAGGCTTCAAATGCATACACATATGGCATTAGTGAACTAACCCAATTTGTACTGACATGAGCAGGTGTCTGTAGGTAGGTCACTGAAAGTCATCCTAAACCAGGGCAGGTTTCCTAGCATATGAATTTTAATTTGCAGACACTTGTATTCCACGATGGCAATAGGCACACATAGATTTTATGTGCAGATGGGGAATTTGTGCCATGTTCTCAAACTACAGCAGATGAGGTTCACCATGCACAGTATGGTTTATCAAGCCGTTAACAGATGCATTTCATTATGAGGAATTCTTAGGGTGTTCTCTGGTGAAGTTGCTGTTTCAAACATGTATAGGTGTCCCATATGTCATGAATAAGGAGATAATTATGAAAAGATGTAGATTCTCATAAAAAAAAATTCTTCTAAATAATTTTGCCAAAATCTAGAAAATCTGATGTTATTTCCTGACCACCAGGGTCTGAGATATAGAGTTTATTTTTTGAAAGAAATTAAATAACTCTTTATGGAAAGGGCCTTAAATTCAAGGCATAAAACGAAATAAAAATGTATGTCATCCCTTGATTATGATTTCTCTGCTTAACTTTCATAGTTAAAATGTCAGCCAGCCCCATTATCATCCAGTTCCTCCTTCATAATATCTCTCACACCAACCACACCACTTCCTCCTTCATAATATCTCTCATTTCAGGTTCCTTATCTCTTGAGTGGCCTACTGACATTATTTCTCTGCTCTCACTTAGTTTATGCAACTCAGCCACAAAATGATACCCTAAAATACAGTTTTAGATAGATGAACTTTCAGCACAAATTAGACGTGGACCCTCTCTCTTACTTAGAGGATCCATGTCTAAGTATTTATTCTGACCTCCTTTGCGACCTACCCCAATCTGGCTTCAACATCTCTGTAACCTCCTCCTTCCTGCTCAAAGCCTCAGACCCAGTGGAATGGAATCGGTTAAGGCTCCTATGCCTTTGACCTGCTGAACTGAGTCTATACAACTCTGGCATCACATCTTACAGACATGTTGCCTGACCCACTGGGTAATCAGCCCCTACTCTGTGCTCCCTTTCCACTCTGAGCCTAACATGCATCACACCGAACTGTAAACGCTGATGTTATTTCTCTAGAAAGAGATCAGAGTCTGTGTCCCATTTCACTCTGCATTGGAAGTGCCTCGCTCAGATCCAGTTATTAAAACAAACTGGGAATTCAGTACATGTTTTAAAATGAGTGATTGGGTCAATTCTAACTTGTCCCAAAGGAGAAAAAAAAAAAGCACGCACACTGACATGATTTGATTAAGATATTTGGATTAAACCAGATATGAACAGTCTTACAAATAATTAAAATAGGTAGTGACCATAGAAATGAGGTTTTAGAAAAGCTCTCTGCCTGCCTTCTGGGCTTCAAAATAAAATGGTGCTGCAATCACTAGTTATTGGGGAAGCCTGGCTGGGAAAGAAACTGTGAGAAGGTCTAGGATGGGGAACTGGTAGTACTAATCAGAGCTGAACATGGTTCTAAGTATTTTATAGGAATTAACTCATTTAATAAACACAGTGATCCTATCGTGGAGATGTGATCATGATGTAGGGTTGCGCTACTGGACTTCACAAAGGCTCATGCGGAGAGTGAGGGCAGCATGGAAATCTTGCCCTTATTCAGTGCACCTCGACCTTGCCCTCACCTGGAAAGGAAGGGGCTCCTATTTCTCCACACAGAGAATCTTTTAGGTTGCGAAATTAATTGTCATCTGTCTTTTTCCAAATTCATACAAAGGCACAGAGTAAGCCAGTGGCACTCCTGAAGGTAGTCTCTTATTATTGTGCCCATTTTACAGATCAGAAAGTTAAGAAATCTGCCAAAGGAGACACAGCTAATAGGTGACAGCAATGAGGTACAAACCCAGGCTCTTGGCTCCAGGGTCTTCACACTGACCCCTGTGCAGCTTCTCTGTTACATGTACGGAGTGCTTTCTCCACGCTAGGTGACAACTCTTGAATTTTTCATTATTAACTTAGTCTTCACAATAACCCACAAGGAATTAGCCCCTTAGGACGCACAGTGAAGCCTCAGTCTCTAATCCTAAGAGACGGTCCTTTATGAGCATGGCTGTGCCCTGGTGGAAACGGAGCCAAAGAGATACTTCACTGATCAGAACTAATTGGCTAATTGATAATGCTGCCAAGCAAAAGCGAGTTAATGAAAACAAAATATTATCTGGAGCACTGGGAGCAAAACTGGTGGGACCTGAGAAACATAAGTCAGAACTGAAATGAATAGATACCTAGAAAGCTCCAACAATATATTTTATAGGGTACTATTATTGGCAGGGAAGTACACTATACAACACAGTCAGAAAGAGTTGAATTTAAAAATACAAAACTCAGTTTATTTTTTTTGTTTAATTTTTATTTATTTATTTTTTAATTAAATCTTTATTGTTCAGATTATTACATTAGTTACTCTTTTTTCCCACCATAACTCCCCTCCACCCAGTTCCCACCCCACCCTCTGCCCTCACTCCCCACCCACTGTCCTCATCCATAGGTGCACGATTTTTGTCTAATCTCTTCACTTACCCCCACACCCCTGTCCCCCGCCCCAAGAATAGTCAGTCCATTCCCATTCTATGTCCCTGATTCTATTACAATCACCAGTTCATACTGTTCATCAGATTATTTATTCACTTGATTTTTAGATTCACTTGGTGATAGATGTGTATTTGTTGTTCATAATTTGTATCTTTACCTCTTTCTTCTTCCTCTTCTTAAAGGATACCTTTCAGCATTTCATATAACACTGGTTTGGTGGTGATGAACTCCTTTAGCTTTTTCTTATCTGTGAAGCTCTTTATCTGGCCTTCACTTCTGAATGATAGCTTTGCTGGATAAAGTAGTCTTGGTTGTAGGTTCTTGGTATTCATCACTTTGAATATTTCTTGCCACTCCCTTCTGGCCTGCAAAGTTTCTGTTGAGAAATCAGCTGACAGTCGTATGGGTACTCCCTTGTAGGTAACTGATTTTCTTTCTCTTGCTGCTTTTAGGATTCTCTCTTTGTCTTTTGCTCTTGGCATTTTAATTATGATGTGTCTTGGTGTGGTCCTCTTTGGGTTCCTTTTGTTTGGGGTTCTCTGTGCTTCCTGGACTTGGAAGTCTATTCCTTTCACCAGGTAGGAGAAGTTTTCTGTCATTATTTCTTCAAATAGGTTTTCAATATCTTGCTATCTCTCATCTTCTGGCACCCCTATAATTTGGATGTTGGTACGCTTGAAGCTGTCCCAGAGGCTCCTTACACTATCTTCGTATTTTTGGATTCTTTTTTCATTTTGCTTTTCCAGTTGGGTGTTTTTTGCTTCTTCGTATTTCAAATCTTTGACTTGATTCTTGCGATCCTCTGGCCTGCTGTTGGGAGTCTGTATAATGTTCTTTATTTCAGTCAGTGTATGCTTAATTTCTAGTTGGTCCTTTATCACAACATCGAGGGTCTCATTAGATTTCTTGAGGATCTCACTACATTTATCAGCGGTCTCACCAGTCTTCTTGAAGATCTCACTACATTTATCAGCAGTCTCACCAGTCTTTTTGAGGGCCTTACTAAATTTATCGGCGGCTTCTAGACAGTTCTTTAAAGACCTTAAAAGTGTGATTTTGAACTCTATATCCAACAGTTTGCTTTCCTCCAATTCTGTCGTTTGTGTCCTGTTTCTTTGTCTTGGCATTTTTTATGCTTCGCTGTGTCGATAGAGTGCCTTTCTGTGCTAAATGTCCCAATTACCTGAGGTGGACACTCTTGGTGCACCCCCTTGTGGGCTTTGTGCACAGTCTTGTTGTAGTTAAGCCTTGATTGTTGTAGTTATCACTGTGAGGAATTGACCTCCAGGCCAATTGGCTGTGAGAATCAGTTGTGTCTGCAGTGGGAGACTTCTGTGCTGGAGACACCCCTCTGGGGCTAGACTTGCTTCAGTGGGGCTTTGGTGCTCACTGAGTCTGCCCCCTGCGTGTGTCTTTTATGGTTCCACGGAGCTGCAAACTGGATGGTCCCACTCTGACCTCTGGGCTTCCTGGCTCCTGGATCTCTAGGGAGGTGCTAATCTAGCCTTTGCCTGAGGCTATCCAGCAAAAGTCTCCCTGCAGGGCTTGGGCGGGGCAGGTCCCACGGGATCAACAGGGTGGGGTTAGCAATTATGGCTGCTCTCAGTCCTGTCCTCAGAGGTTCTGCTTCTCAGTGTCCCAGTAATTGCTGCAAGCCCCACGGAGAGAAAGCTGCCCTAGAGTTCTGAGCGATGCCAGACGGTCCCGCTTCTCCCGTATGAGTCTGGGTCCCTCGCCCGGAACTGGAGCTCAGAGCCTGAGACTCCCTCCCAATTGAAAACGACAACCGCGCCCTCAGCAGCCAGCCCGCTCTGAATGCACTCCGAACCTTAGTATTTTACTTCAGCACTGGGCCTCCTCTGAGCCTCGGTACACTTTTCTCTTTCCTCCTAGTTGTAGAACTTCCACTCAGCCAGTCTTCCTGTGGTTCTGGATGATGTCCGTTCCGTCTTTTAGTTGTATTTTTGAAGTGGTTGTTCGAGGCAGCAAACTCCGGTGTTTACCTATGCCGCCATCTTGGTTTCTCCAAAATTCAGTTTAATTTATGATTATGTAGCATTTCATGTTAGAAGGGAAAGAATGGATTTCTTAAATATAATTGAGACAACTATGTTGGTTTGAAAAAAATGAAGTTGAATTCTTATATATATGTGAAATGACATACTAGATTACTCAGTGTAGTAAAATTTTTAATAACAGAAGTTGGATGGAGCTTAAATAAGCAAATAAAGTGTGTTATAATATTAGAATAAACAATTTTATGTAAAAACATTGTTTAATATATTTATTTGCATATAAAAACAGAATTTTTATGGCTTTGAGGTATAACTGACGAGTAAAAATTATATAAACTTAAGGGCACAATGTGATGATTTGATATATGTCAACACTGAAAACACTATGTTTTATTTAAAAACAAATTCAAAAGCAAAACTGAGAAAGCTCCAAATAAATTGACATAGGATATTTTTCTTTTGTTTGTTTATGAATAAAACATGTTTGTAGAATAATATATGACACAAGTCAGTTTGTTTTTTTCTGGGGAAAGGAACTGGGTAGCAGAGGGAGGAGAGTGGTGGAAAACTTTTTACTGTTTACCCATTTTAGTCCATGTCCTATATTACCTCATCAAACAATTAAACTAAACATATAAAACACAAAAGCATTTGGTTGGACTCCCAGAGCTTTTACTTGGTGTGACTTTGGGTTAGTTTATTAAACTCTCAGAGTCTCATTTTCTCCTCTGTAAAATGATGATTATATTTCTTGCCTCATAGAGGTTTATGAGATTTAAATAAGATAATATAAAATTCCTACTACAGACTATGACACAGAGTAGAGAATTACAAGATTTCCATCTCCCCCCTTTCTCTGATGACTCCAACTCCAATGGCTACTGGTCCTGGAAGGTAAAATAAACATGCGACATAGGTTGGATGTAGGAACTGTGACAAACTTGGGGGTGGTAGGTACTGTGACAAATGGAAGGTATTCAAATTATTAAATAAGTGTATATCCAAGTATACATTATACATGTGTATATAAAGTCTGCTGACTGCTCTTTTGTCATTTTTGCTTTTATACAGGGATCTGCATTTTAGAAAGTTATGTCTCATACAATGCCTGTTTCAAACCACTGAAAAATCATTCCTACTATATCATACTAACACTAAAATTCAGATAATTAATTCTTTTCCAATAGGTCTCTTAATATCTTTCTCTAAATTGAGTTATTTGATATTATTAGCTTTGCTTTTTCACAGAAAAAAATATTCACGAAAATATATAACTACCGATTGCCAGACCGCAATTGGGAAGTTCAATGTGAAGGATGACTCTAAGACTTCGGCTACTGCTCTCCGTGCCAGACCTGATAAAGACAGCACTGCTGCCTGCAGCTAATAAATCGGATTGAGGTAGGAGTCGGGCAGAGGTGACACAGTGAAGCCAAGTCAGAGGCTAAGAATAGCAAAATGACACATGAGTGGGCAGGATAATGGTCCAATGCTACGAGAGAAAAATTTCAGGTACTATGTTCAGATTTAGAATAGTGATGATTCAATACTCCTTGCCTAATCAAACTTCCTGTTCTGAATAAGTCAAGGTTAAAAAACAATAAATAGTAAAAAAAATAACACTAATTCTCAATTCTCTGGGGAACTGCAGATTCTTAGGGGCCAAGTTTAGATATAATTCATGATATATATACATGATATATATTTATTGTATTACACAAATAGGTATATATGCTCTAAAAACAGGCTTGTCACATCAACTTCCTTAAAAAACTAAACGAAGCCTTAACTGGTTTGGCTCAGTGGATAGAGCGTCAGCCTGGGGACTCAAGGGTCCCAGGTTCGATTCCAGTCAAAGGCATGTACCTTGGTTGCGGGCACATCCCCAGTAGGGAGTGTGCAGGAGGCAGCTGGTCGATGTTTCTCTCTCATCGATGTTTCTAACTCTCTATCCCTCTCCCTTCCTCTCTGTAAAAAATCAATAAAATATATTTTTTAAAAAACATATGTAAAACTAAATGAAGATTTGCATTGACTAAAGTAAATATTGATTAATATTTGTGAAATAGCCTACAACTTGAAGCATTAGACTTGGACCAAATGGGAAACATTTTGATTATTCATTCTGTGCAAATACCTTCCTCAAATCTAGAAAGTACAGCGTCTCACAAATGATATAAGGTGAAGTAACCTCCACACTACTTGTCTTTTCTTTTCTATTTTTAAAAAAAAAAATTTTAAATATATTTTTATTGATTTCAGAGAGGAAGGGAGAGGGAGAGATAGAAATATCAATGATGAGAGAGTATCATTGATTGGTAGCCTCCTGCACACCCACTACTGGGGATCAAGCCCGCAACCCAGGCATGTGCCCTTGACCGGAATCGAACCCGGGACTCTTCAGTCCACTGAGCCAAACCAGCTAGGGCCCTGTCTTTTCTTTAGTGACGAATTGAGGAACTTGTGTTACAGAAGTGTGTACATACTTGCTTAACTGAAAAGCTATCCTAAAACCATACCAATGGGATGGCATTTCTTTTCTCTATTTGGAAGCAGGCCAGGTAAGGAAAGTTTGATCATGCCACATGCAAAAGCTCCCACCTCCCTAATTTAAAGACTTCCCTTTAAGAAATAGCGGATTTTGTTTCTCCCAGTTACCCTTTTAGAGATGTTCTATTTTTAATGGTAGTACTAGTCTGGAACTTATTAGTCTGGCTCCTATCTGGGAAAATTACTTTACATTGACTTTGCCTCTGAGATAGAATTCCCAGTGTTCCCATGTAGAGTCCTGAGGGTACTGCATCTCAGCTCACTCTTAAATATTCCTGATTTCCCAGTCCCTCATCCTTCCTGGAACTACTCTCTGTGATTTTTTGCCAGCATAGTTTCCTCTACACTATGTCTAGCATGGTGCCCTTAAATCTAAAAGCAGTGAATAAAAGGCAGAAAATACAAAATGCATTGATGCATTCATTCTTCTTCTTCTGTGTTCCCTTGTAGAAATCATCCTCTACTATTTTGCATTAAAAAGCTCCCACCATTTGCTTGTGTCATTATTAGGGTGTAAAATCACCTTGAGGACCACTTTTTCTAGCTCTCTTGCTCAGGCCCCTCGCTCTGTGTCTGGCATGACACAGGTGGAGAAATCATTATTGACCTAAAGGGAACTGGACTTAAAGAGAAATGATTACTCTTTCTCTTTAAAAAAAGATGGGTTACAGTTTCTATCTTTTTACTCTACCACTGTAGGACTTGTCATTTACATCTAGAACATTCATTAAACAATACAAACTAGGTTTAATCAGGACTAGGTTTACAGGAAACTGGGGCATTAAAGACAAATAGACATTCATGCATTGTTTCTCCTTTATTTATTATAAAGTTTTCTGCTTTTAGGAACTCATAAAATATACATGGACTTGTGAAGCAATTTTGGCTAGTCACTGAACTTACTTCTTTCATAAAACATAGAGAGACATAGAAAAATAATAACATATGTTTATAGGAACAAAACTTTATAAAAAGAAAATCCCAATCTATTGGCTGAACACAATGGGTCTGGTTGGGTGGGTTGGTATGAATGAAACACAAAACGGTCACTTCCATGGGATGAAAGACTTTACAAAAAAGTCAGCTTTAACAGGAACAAGACAAGGATGCCTACTTTCACCACTCCTGTTCGATATAGTACTGGAAGTGCTAGCCATAGTGATCAGACAAGAAAAAGATATAAAAGGCATCCAAATTGGAAAAGAAGATGTAAAACTGTCCTTATTCACATATGACACGATACTATACATAGAAAACCCCAAAGACCCCACCAAAAAACTACTAGACCTAATAAATGAATTTGGCAATGTAGCAGGATACAAAATTAACACCCAGAAATCTATGGCCTTTTTATACACCAGTAATGAAGCCACAGAAAGAGAAACGAAAAAAACAATCCCATTTACCACAGCACCAAAAAAATTAAGATACCTAGGAATAAACTTAACTAAGGACGTAAAAGACCTGTATTCGGAAAACTTCAGGACATTGAAAAAAGAGATAGAGGAAGACATAAACAAATGAAAGAACACATAATGTTTATGGATTGGTAGAATCAACATTATAAAAATGTCAATACTACCCAAAGCAATCTACAGATTCAATGCAATCCCCATTAAAATACCAACGGCATATTTCACAGATCTAGAACAAACTCTCCAAAAATTCATCTGGAATTAAAAAAGACTCCGAATAGCCACAGCAATCCTGAGAAAGAAGAACAAAGTCGGAGGGATTACATTACCAGATATCAAGCTATATTGCCAAGCCACGGTTCTCAAAACTGCCTGGTACTGGCACAAGAACAGACATATATACCAATGGAACAGAACAAAAAAAAACAGAAATTGACCCAAGCCATTATGCTTAATGAATATTTGACAAAGGAGGCAAGAGCATACAATGGAGTCAAACAGTCTCTTTAATAAATGGTGCTGGGAAATTTGGACAGATACATGCAAAAAAATGACACTAGATCACCAACTTACACCACACACAAAAACAAACTCAAAATGGATAAAGGACTTGGATATAAAGCGGGAAACCATAAAAATCTTACAAAACTCCATAGGCAGCAAAATAGCAGACATATGTCGTAGCAATATCTTTACAGACACAGCCCCTAGGGCAATGGAGACTAAGGAGAAAATAAACAAATGGAACTTCATCAAAATAAAAAGTTTCTGTACAGCAAAAGAAGCCATCAACAGAACAACAAGAAATCCCACTGCATGGGAGAACATATTTGCCAATGATATTTCTGATAAGGGTTTAACCTCCAAAATTTATAGAGAACTCATACAACTTAACAAAAGGAAGATAAATAATCCAATAAAAAAATGGTCAAAGGATCTAAATAGACACTTTTCGAAAGAGGACATACAGAAGGCCGAGAGACATATGAAAACATGCTCAAAGTCACTAATTATACGAGAGATGCAAATCAAAACAACAATGAGGTACCATCTCACACCTGTCAGAATAGTTATCATCAACAAATCAACAAACAACAAGTGCTGGCAAGGATGCGGAGAAAAAGGAACCCTCCTGCACTGCTGGTGGGAATGCAGACTGGTGCAGCCACTGTGGAGAACAGTATGGATTTCCTGAAAAAGTTAAAAATGGAACTCCCATTTGACCCTGTGATCCCACTTCTAGGACTATATCCCAAGAAAACAGAAACACCAATCAGAAAGGATATATGCACCCCTATGTTCATAGCAGCACAATTTACCATAGCTAAGATTTGGAAACAGCCTAAGTGCCCATCAGCAGATGAGTGGATTAAAAAACTGTGGTACATCTACACAATGGAATACTACGCCACTATTAAAAAGAAGGAACTTTTATCATTTGCAACAGCATGGATGGACATGGAAAGCATTATGTTAAGCGAAATGAGCCAGTCGGAGAAAGATAAATATCACATGATCTCATTCATATGTGGGATATAATGATCAACATAATTTGATGAACAAGAATAGATCGATCTAGAGACAAATGGTAGGGGAGGGGAGAGTTAGAGAGCAACCAAAGGACTTATATGCATGCATATTAGCATAACCAATGGACACAGACACTGGGGTGGGGGCTTGCCCGGGCTGGGAAGGGATGGGGGAGGGGTCAAATGGGGAAAAAAGAGACATATGTAAAACTTTAGACAATAAAAAAAAAATAAAGTTAGCTTTACTCTCAAGCTCACGATACATGAAATCAGCAAAAGACACATGTTAATGTATCTTTGAGGAAAGCCTTAAAACATAAAAAGTTCAATATCAAAGGGAAAATGAAACAATTCTCAGCAAAATTAAACAATCAAGTGTTTATTAATAAAGTTCTAGCATCATGAAATAATTCTTTGTGAAAATTCAGATTCTTTGTGTTTTGTGGCAGCGGTAAATTTTAGTTGCTGACCCAAATTGTTTCATAAGGCAACTCATGTTGTACTCATCTAAGAACTGAAAATTTGTATTGCTTTTTAATCATCCCATGTCTAAAGTAAACCAGAGTACTTCTTATATTGCATCAGAAGTAAATTATTTTTTAAAAGGTGAATTATGTGTATCAACTTGATTTCATCAGGAAGACCATATTTAGGATGATACCATCTGTTGCTCTTTTGTAAAAGAAAATACATTGTGCAATTTCAGTGCTACATTCAAAATAATTAAAGCGGAGTGGAACTTAAAAACACTGACATAAATGAAACTACATTTGCCTAGATTTTATTGTCTAACTTTTCTTTCCTAAGTCCCCTGGAAGAATGAACTGATCACAAGTTTCCTTCTCTTGAAAATGGGGGTAATGGTGTCATGTGCACACTGGGCTGTTATGGGGAATAAATGAGATAACATATGTAACACTTAACACACACTAATTAATACTTGGTAGTTATTATATTAAAAATAATAACATAAAAGAAACTATGAAATAGATAACAGGAATGTATTGAAATCAACTCTGAGTTTCATTTATGATTAAATATATTTTCAGGAAATTTCACAGTATTTTCTCTATATTGAAGTGAGAAAAGATGGTTAGAAATAAAATTATTCTACTAGTAAAAAGAGGAATTACTTATGTAGTATTCGTTATATGTCAGGAACTGTTCAAAGCACTTTAAATATAATAATTCATTCAATATTCACAGTAACCTATGAAGAATGTTAATTTTTAATCTTATTTATGGATGCTAAAACCAAGGTACCCAGAGGTTCAAAAAATTGCTCAAGTTCACAGAGCCAGTAAATAACAGAATAAGGGTCTGAACCCAAGTAGTGTGGCTCCAGAGATATTCCACATTCTTATTGACTATCCTAGGTTTTCTCTTGGTAGTCACATGGCTCAGAGCTGTCTGAGCAGTATTAAATTACTACAATAACTAGGCTTGAAAATGATCATCTCTTTATTCTTTTAAACATTGCATCACCATTTTTGCTTCTCTAATGATTTTGCTTTCATGAAAAAATTTAGTTCTTCAATTTATAATAACTTAAAACTGCTACCTCATACTTAGCAAAAAAATTTATAGTTAATTCTTTGCTAGATTTATCTATGAATTTAAGGACATATACCACACACAGCATTAAAGCATCCTTTGTTTTTTTTTATTTTTTTATTTTTTATATTTTATTGATTTTTTACAGAGAGGAAGGGAGAGAGATAGTCAGAAACATCAATGAGAGAGAAACATCGATCAGCCGCCTCCTGCACATCCCCCACTGGGGATGTGCCCACAACCCAGGTATATGCCCTTGACCGGAATCGAACCTGGGACCTTTCAGTCCGCAGGCCGACGCTCTATCCACTGAGCCAAACCGGTTTTGGCTAAAGCATCCTTTGAATACACAACATCAACTTTCAAGACAAGACACATATAGACAATAAGGGCTATAGATCCAATAAGAAGCCGATAATACAGTATTTACTAAATCTGTCTGCCTTGTGTCAGTAAAGGAGTGTCAAGAAACACCATTTTTGGTAGTCAATCATCTAACTCTACAACTCAAAGAATTAGAAAGAGAGCAACAAGAAAACCCCAGAGTGAGCAGAAGGAAGGAGATAATAAAGATTAGAGCAGAAATCAATGAAATAGAGACCAAAAAAACAATACAGAAAATCAATGAAACCAAGAGCTGGTTCTTTGAAAGGATAAACAAGATTGACAAACCCCTAGCCAGGCTCACCAAGAAGCAAAGAGAGAGGTCCCAAATAAACCAAATCAGAAATGATAGAGGCGAAATAACAACAGACCCCACAGAAATACAAATGATTGTTAAACAATACTACGGGCAACTCTACTCCAACAAACTAGACAACCTGGAGGAAATGGACAAATTCCTAGAAAAATACAACATTCCAAAACTCAATCAGGAAGAATCTAAAAACCTCAATAGGCCAATAACTATGGAAGAAATTGAAGCAGTCATCAGAAAGCTTCCAGCAAACAAAAGCCCAGGGCCAGACGGCTTCACAGGGGAGTTCTACCAAACATTCAAGGAAGAACTAAAACCTACCCTCCTCAGACTACTACAAAAAATTCAAGAGGAAGGAACGCTTCCAAGCTCATTCTATGAAGCCAGCATCACCCTAATACCAAAACCAGGTAAAGACATCACAATGAAAGAGAATTACAGGCCAATATCCCTCATGAACATAGATGCCAAAATCCTCAACAAAATCTTAGCAAATCGGATCCAGCAGTACATCAGAAGGATCATACACCATGACCAAGTAGGATTTATCCCAGAGATGCAAGGATGGTACAACATCCGTAAATCAATAAATGTGATACATCACATAAACAAATTGAAAGAAAAAAACCACATGGTCATATCAATTGATGCAGAAAAAGCATTCGACAAAATCCAACACCCATTTTTGATAAAAACTCTCAGAAAGGTGGGAATAGAAGGATCATACCTCAACATAATAAAAGCCATATATGACAGGCCCACAGCCAACATCATACTCAATGGACAAAAACTAACACCATTTCCCCTAAGAACAGGAACAAGACAGGGATGCCCACTCTCACCACTCCTATTCAACATAGTACTGGAAGTATTAGCCATTGCAATTAGGCAAGAAGAAGAAATAAAAGGCATCCAAATTGGAAAAGAAGATGTAAAACTGTCCTTATTTGCAGATGACATGATATTATACATACAAAACCCTAGAGACTCCATCAAAAAGCTACTAGACTTAATACATGAATTTGGCAATGTAGCAGGATACAAAATTAACCCCAAGAAATCTGAGGCATTTCTATACACCAATAGTGAACTTTCAGAAAGGGAGATCAGAAAAACAATCCCATTTACCATCGCACCAAAAAAATTAAGATACCTAGGAATAAACTTAACTAAAGAGGTTAAAGACCTCTACTCAGAAAACTACAGGACGTTGAAAAAAGAGATAGAGGAAGACATAAACAGATGGAAGAACATACCATGTTCTTGGATTGGTAGAATCAACACCATTAAAATGTCCATACTACCCAAAGCAATCTATACATTCAACGCACTTCCCATTAAAATACCAATGGCCTTCTTCAAAGATCTAGAACGAACTCTCCAAAAATTCATCTGGAATAAAAAAAGACCCCGAATAGCTGCAACGATCCTGAGGAAGAACAAAGTAGGTGGGATCTCAATGCCAGATATCAAGCTGTATTACAAAGCCACTGTTCTCAAAACTGCCTGGTACTGGCACAAGAACAGACATATAGATCAGTGGAATAGAATAGAGAGTCCAGAAATTAGCCCGAACCAATATGCTCAATTAATTTTTGACAAAGGAGGCATGAACATACAATGGAGCCAAGATAGTCTCTTCAATAAATGGTGTTGGGAAAATTGGACAGACATATGCAAGAAAATGAAAGTAGACCACCAACTTACACCATACACAAGAATAAACTCAAAATGGATAAAGGACTTAAATGTACGACAGGAAACCATAAAAATTCTAGAAGAATACAAAGGCAACAAAATCTCAGACATATGCCAAAACAATTTCTTCACTGATACAGCTCCTAGGGCAGTTGAAACTAAAGAGAAAATGAACAAATGGGACTACATCAAAATAAAAAGCTTCTGCACAGCAAAAGAAACCATCAACAAAACAACAAGAAAACCCACCTCGTGGGAAAACATATTTGCCAACGTCATATCTGATAAGGGCTTAATCTCCAAAATTTATAGGGAACTCATACAACTTAACAAAAAGAAGATAAACAATCCAATCAAAAAATGGGCAAAGGATCTAAATAGACACCTTTCAAAAGAGGACATTCAGAAAGCCAAGAGACATATGAAAACATGCTCAAAGTCACTAATCATCCGAGAGATGCAAATCAAAACAACAATGAGGTACCATCTCACACCTGTCAGAATGGCCATCATCAACAAATCAACAAACGACAAGTGCTGGAGAGGATGTGGAGAAAAAGGAACACTTGTGCACTGCTGGTGGGAATGCAGACTGGTGCAGCCACTATGGAAGGCAGTATGGAGGTTCCTCAAAAAATTGGAAATGGAACTCCCATTTGACCCTGTGATCCCACTTCTAGGAATATATCCCAAGAAACCAGAAACACCAATCAGAAAGGATATATGCACCCAGATGTTCATAGCAGCACAATTCACCATAGCTAAGATCTGGAAACAGCCTAAGTGCCCATCAGTAGATGAATGGATTAGAAAACTGTGGTACATCTACACGATGGAATACTATGCTGCTGTTAAAAAGAAGGAACTCCTACCATTTGCAACATCATGGATGGAACTGGAGAGCATTATGCTAAGTGAAACAAGCCAGTCAATGAAGGAAAAATACCACATGATCTCACTCATTCATGGATAATAAAGACCATTACAAACTTTTGAACAATAATAGATACAGAGGCAGAGCTGCCTCAAACTGATTGTCAAACTGCAGTGGGAAGGCCAGAGAGAGTTGGGGGGCAGGAGGGAGGGGAGTAAGAGATCAACCGAAGGACTTGTATGCATGCATATAAGCATAACTAATGGACATAAGACACTGGGGGGTAAGGGAGGGTAGGGGTTTGTCAAGGGCGGGGGGGAAAAAGGACACTTATGTAATACCCTTTGTAATACTTTAAGCGAAAAATAAAAAAAAATAATAAAAAAAAAGAAACACCATTTTTAACAGGAAGAAAACCTTTTTTTGCGGGGGGGAGGACTAAATATTGCCTTTAAAACAAGGTAAGCATTTAATAAGTTTAAGACAGCTTTTACCATTCTTTAGGGAATACTGAATTTCTAAGAATGCAGGTACCATGTGCGCTGAATGATGCTAGCAAATGGTAACCACAATACCATTCCACTTAATGGGATGTTATAAACCCAAAGGAATGTTGGGAGAGTGTTCAATCATTTTTCTAAGAATGAATTCCCATGTTGTACAACAATGCTAAATAGCATCATCCTAAACATATGCTGTTCTTGTTCTCAGCTGCTGCTTGTGATCGCCACAATGGCAGTGATGCTTAGCGTCTTCCAGGAGAGGAAGCAGTGGGCAACATAGATCCCAGACACTCGTGAGGGATGTTTACCCCTGGGCTCTGCCGCCTGTGTAATGGCGGTGCGTTATGAGGAAAGGTCACTAACTGAGGAATCACAAGGAAAGGAGGCTAATTACAACCTTCCAGCAACTCATTTGGTCAAATCACTGTACCTTTCGAGACCTTGGTCTTTGTGTGAATATTATTTTTTACTCTTTCATGGAGTGCTTATTAGGATAAAAGTTGATATCTGTAAAAATAGCTCAGAAAATAAATATGTTTTGTGAACAACAAATGCCCATAAAAGCAGCTGAAGTATGAAATCACAGAATATGTAGTAAGAACTCATGTAAGTGCCTCTGGATCGTTACCATCTGGTCCCCTTGGCTATTCCTCAAGTAACTCTATGTAGGGCAATGAAACCTATCTATTGACTTTTTTATGTCATACTTGCTTCTGATCACCTACAACTTTATAACAATTTTGCATTTTATCTCACTATGCTCACCTACTTTTATACTTACAAATGACTATGTTTGCTTTAATCTCAGCTTTTGTAAGGGAAACCTACTTGTTTTCTTCTGCCCATAATCTTCCTCAAGTCAAACTACATGTATAACATGTTTGTTTTGTTTTTCCTCTCTGTCCTGACATACCTCTTCACTTCTTTTTTAAAACTTAGCACAAAAATCCATCTTATAAAAAAAGTGTCCTGTAATTAACCCAGATGCATTACTTATGTGATACTATTTCACTGTGACCATTGATATAGAACACACAGAGACACATATCCATACACTTATGACATTTTCTTTCTTTAAAAAAAATATGTTTGGATTGATTTCAGAAAGAAGAGAAAGGGAAAGAGAGATAGAAACATCAGTGATGAGAGATAGTCATTGACCAGTTTCCTCTTGCATGTACCCTGCCCACCACTAGGGATTGAGCCCGCAACCCGGGCATGTGCCCTGACATGGAATTGAACTGTGACCTCCTGGTTCATGGGTTGATGCTCAACCATGGAGCCATGCTGAGCAGGCTTTATTAATTTCTTATGTAATAATACATGGATGTAATGATTTCCTTTTGGGAATCTAAACACAGTGCCTCTTCTATTTTCCTAACTCCAAATAAACTCACTAATAGAAAACTCTAAGTCAGGATCCAGTAAATGAGAGAGTCCAAAAGGGGAAGGAAAGAAGAAAAGGAATAAGGACAGTTGTTAAATGAGTTTTTGATCAGATGCCTGTAAAAAAGTAAAGTAGTCATGAAACAGCTAAAACCTCTTCAAACTCAATGCTTTGGTTTTTTATCACCATCTCAGCCCCTTCCATCACCAGGAACAGTGTCTAAGCATGCGTCGGTTTCCATACCCTATTTCACCATGACAGCAACATCCGCTTACATGCTTTCGTGCTTTCCAGTTTACAAAGATAATCTCAGATACTGACATTACTCTGAGAATAAACCAATAGGAATGCTATTCTACGTGAGCAAAAAATAGACTATCACATGTACCTATTTATTTACCTTCAAATTAGGCTTTCTCCCAACACATTTGGTAAAGGCATCATTGCTTTTATGGCTTCAGGCATCTGGTGAGTGGTGAATTATGAGTTGTGTGAAGGTGATCTTTTAAAATTCCATATGATAGTACGTCAGGTTAAGAAATGGAATAATCATTCCGTTATGCTCTCAAGAAACCTCACAAAGCAGAGTTTCAGACTGTTGGAAAAGGTAATTTTAAAAGAACGCTAGAAAACGAGCTAATATGATATAGCTCCAAGCACTAGGATTCTAATTAAATTAAATATGAACAGTGATTGAAAATTGCCAGGCCCTATTATTAGACAAAGCAAGAGGGAACACAGATTCAAAATTTAGAGCGAGGTGTATAAATTTTAAATAAGCCTCAACTAAGCTTCCATTTCCATGGATGCCAGATTCTTGTACAAAGCAATTAATTTTGTCAGTGGAATCTGATTGGCAAGTGGACAAATAAAACTAGGGGAACATTCACCCATACAGATGCTAATGAAGACATATAATCTTCCATCAATAGAAGTTAATGGTAGTTTTTCCAATGAAGGGGGAGAGACAAATTTAAGAGCTCTTTTTAAATTTTCTTTTTCAGAAAATACTGATTTATGAAACTTAAAAAGTGTTTACACAGACATATGGTACTAAACTCAAGGGAGAATACCTGGTATTTTTGTTTAAAATGCTGGGTGCTGATTTTTTTTTTGAATGAACAATACTATGAAGTCCAAGATGATCATGTTACTTTAAGTTATATGCTCATCTTTTCCTTTCTTGGTTCTTAATTTTGTCAGGAGGTCTCATCATTTGGAGATCAAATCTATGTTTCTTCGACATACCAACTTGGTACTTGGACCTTTTCTAACTTTAGTCTAAAGGAATCTCCGAGAATGCTTATATCTGAGTCTTTTGTTCCCCAAATAAAGCATTAGCAATCAGAGTGGAATAGAGAAAACAGTAACAACAGCTGGCAGTGTTCCCAAGAAAAAGAAATCAAATGTAGTGACAGAGAATCATGCAGAATATTGAATACAATAATACAAACCCTGGAATTATGTTGAATATGAAAGCAAGGATTGAAAGAGTAGCTGGATAGTCCATTATTGTGCCCAGTGAAAGGGCACATCCACTTGGAAAGAGACATCTTTAAAAAAATGGATTTAATAAAGTTTAAGAAATATTTTCTTGCATTAAGAATTTCAGAGAAAAATACAGACTAAAGATGAAAGAGCACATGTACACATGCATGAATAACAGTTTTGTATGAAAAGGATAGGTCTCATAAGTATTTTTTTAAAAAGGACTTGAAAAGAAAGATAATATAACAAATATAGACCTGGTTGGAGTAGGAGTAGGGGATGGAGCTATCTAAAATTAACTGAGCAATAAAAACAGAATAAAATGAAACCTAATAGAGTCATCGAAGTGGATATACTAGCAGTATTTGTGCTTGTTACCAAAGGCAGAAAGGCAATCAAAGTTGAAAGGAAAAATTGAGAATCATCAGCATATACATGGTAGGTCAAACCCTAGGAATGAGAGCGACAACCAAGAAGAAGGAGTAGAGAGAAAAGAGAAAGTCGCCAAATGAAGCAATTCAGCTGAAGCTGAACATTAAGAATGACTGTAAACCCAAATCATCTTTGAAATCCTGTTCACATTCCACATCTTTCATCTAGCCTTCCCTGAACATTCCTGTTCACTACCAGCTGTCTTTTATTTTCTACTTGTGTGATAGATGTTCCTCACACTATTTTAAACTTTCCTCATACTGGAGAGGTTAATACATTGTCTTCTCAACTATACAGCTCTTTGAAGAATGGGTTTAGGTGTTGCATTTATTTGCATTTTTCAAGGGTCATAGCTCAATTCTACTAGCAGAAAGGCTATCCAATAAATATTTGTCATATGAGCAAGTGAATCAACTTGCTTTGTTTTCAGATAGATAATCTATCTTAAAAGGAGTGAAGTGACTTAGGATGTATAAGAATTACACACTAGAACAGCGGTTCTCAGCCTGTGGGTCACGACCCCTTTGGCGGTCGAATGACCCTTTCACAGGGGTCGCCTAAGACCATCCTGCATATCAGATATTTAAATTATGATTCATAACAGTAGCAACATTACAATTATGAAGTAGCAACGAAAATAATTTTATGGTTGGGTTACAACATGAGGAACTGTATTTAAAGGGCCAGAAGGTTGAGAACCACTGCACTAGAATAAGAGGGGAAAGGCCACTTTTTGGTAGCTTCTTAATATTGGAAAGATAACATGGAAATGAAGAGATAAGACCTTTTATTAAATGAAAACAAATATTGGGAATCCAATATGAAATGTCAAGATTTTGTCTTAAAAGTCAAAAACTGATACTAATATAATATCCATGACTTATCATTACCAATAAGAAGTTTAAGAACAAACAACCAATAAATTTTCACATTGATTTTGGTTTGCTGATTCAAAGTAGTTGTTTTAAATCTATTTCTGTTCTTTACATAATTTTAGTATCAACACAACAAATGTTTGCCTCTTTTCGTCTGGTGGTTCCACAAAAAACACATTAAAATCTTGAGCTCTTGTGAATATAATTCCTTGAGATATGGATTTTTAATAGTAACATTGATAGGCCATTAACTATAAGTGTGAATGGCCTCACTGAATATATGTATATATATCAGACACTTTGAGATGCTTGGTGGTTAGGCCATGATCACACATTATGTCATACAAAATTTGATTTTCAAATAATCATCAGCTTTGGAAAGTACTGTTTTGTGATGCATAATATTTAGGAAACCCTAAAATTTCATGTGCCAAGAGGGATGTCAAATCATCTCACCTTGGCAACAGGTATTTTTACTTTATTTTTGTTAAAGTACAAGCCATAGTTAATTTTTTTAAATATATTTTATTGATTTTTTTACAGAGAGGAAGGGAAAGAGATAGAGAGTTAGAAACATTGATGAGTGAGAAACACCGATCAGCTGCCTCCTGCACATCTCCTACTGGGGAAGTGCCCGCAACCCAGGTACATGCCCTTGACCGGAATTGAACCTGGGACCTTTCAGTCTGCAGGCTGACGCTCTATCCACTGAGCCAAACCGGTTTTGGCAACCATAGTTAATTTTAAATTACTTGGCTTAGGGTTGATGATATGGACATGTTTCTCCCACTTCTAAAGAACTTGTCTGTAATATTTAGATCAATGCCTCACATAACTGTTTTGCTTTCCGCATTGGTGAACAGGTCTAACCACTGAGGGATACATAATACTGGGCCTCACACTATGATTGTCAGAGACCTACAGTTAGCTCTTAGGGAAATTGTGCCAACATTATGTGAACTGTAGTGAACACGTTTAGAAATTGTGAAGGCATATAAAAGAACAGAGGCTTGTTTATTTTTTTTTAAGTGAGGAACACAGAATTTAAATCAATACACATTTAAAAAATATATTTCAGAGCTAAATTCATTCTGTTAATTTAAAAACATAAATCATGCCATTTAAGTTGTTTTGATCATAAAATTATACTGATTGTTCTATTTATAGGTAGGATGGCCTAGGAAAAATATTAAGAATATATTTTAAAAGTTCCATTTTACTTATTTTAAATACAAAATTTTAAAATAAAAATATTTTTCATCATTTTAAAAACATATTTTTAAGGCTTAATGTCTCCAGCTAAAGCATCTTGTCAGATTGCATAATGTCATAACATTGAGATCCATCTTAAACCCAAGTTGCCTGGATTCAAGCCTTCTTTTCTACTTACACTTGTTAAACAAGGCCCTTAAAGTTTTAGATTATAGCATCATTATCTGAAAAATTGTAGTGAAAAATTTCTACCTACTTCACAGTGTGTTGGTAGATTTAACAGAGAAAGTGAAGGGGAAAATACTCTTTAGCTTCAAAGTAATATCATTTAGTATCAGAAGTCATGTTTAGACATGTGGTCCTAGAAAAGATGGTGTAAATTTACCTTTCCGTGTTTCTCCCATTTAAATACCCTGGATAATTCAATACACAACCAAAAAGACTGGAAAGATCGAAAGGAGAAAGTAGATTGGCTACGGACCTCATTATTTGAAGAATGATATCATATGAGTTCCAAGAGTTTTCTTTTTATTTCTTATACTAGAGGCCTAGTGCACAAAATTCATGGGGGGGGGGGGGGGTTGTCCCTCACCCCAGCCTGACCATCCCAAATCTGGGACCCCTTGGGGGATGTCCGACTCCCGGTTTAGGCCCTGATCCTTGGCCCAAACCGGCAGTTGGACATCCCTCTCACAATCCGGGACTGCTGGTTCCCAACCACTTGCCTGCCTGCCTACCTGAATGCTCCTAACCACTTCTGCCTGCCAGCCTGATCACCCCTTAACCACTCCCTGCCAGCTTGATCAACACCTAACTGCTCCCCTACCAGCATGGTCGCCCCCAACTGCCCTCCCCTGCAGGCCCAGTCACCCCCAACTGCCCTCCCTTCCCTACAAGCCTGGTCCCCCCCAACTGCCCTCCCTTGCTTGCCTGGTTGTCCCTAACTGCCCTCCCTCCACTGCAGACCTGGTCTCCCCCAACTTCCCTCCCTGCTGGCCTGATTGCCCACAACTGCCCTCCCCTGCCAGCCATCTTGTGCCCACATTGGGGTGGCCATCTTGTGTGAAGGCATGACTGTCAATTTGCATATTACCTACTTATTATATAGGATATCTCAGACTGGGTTCCTGAGAGGCCTTCTGCTTGAAACACCAAAGGGCATATACAAACAAAGAAGCAAGCAAGCAAATGAGAAAGCCTACTCTTTCTGGGCACAGGACCAGGACAAAGGGAGCCTAGCAAGGACATGGGGCTATCTTATCCCCCCACCCATACCTAGCCATAGTGGTGGGGCCCTTTCACCTACAGTGGTGACATCAGTAGAACTCAGAAACGTCAACAAATCTTCCATCAGGAGTGGTGGCCTGATAAACCTGGGGTGGTGGCATCAATGGATCCCAAGCAGGTGATCCATCTCCTGCCCTACACCTGCCAGCATCAGGTGAGCAGAGAACATAGGCAAGGGAAATTTTTTTCTATCCCATAAATCCAGAGTCCACATTCCTACTAGTGGTGGGACTAAGAAAAGAACTCTTCACACTTTGCAGGTGGCACCAGCAGGGATTTATCAGGAATTTCCAAGTAAGAAGAAATAAACTGACCAAAATAGCACTGGAAGGGGTCTGAAAACTGTATTGCATTTGGAAACAGCCTACAAAATAGGCCAGAATCTACATACCAAACCTAAACATGGACACTGTCCACAAAAAGAAAAGATTTTATTTTAAATGTCCATTTCAAAAAGTCCAAAAGAAGAGAAGAGGTAGTTACATTTAAACAAATTAGACTTGAAGTCAAAAACTTTAACACATGACAAAGAAGGTCATTACATAATGTCAAAGGGGTAGATTAATCAAGAGAATGTGACAATCGTCAATATATATGCACCCAACATCAAAGAACATAAATATATTAAGCAAATACTCATTGATATGAAGGAAGAAAAAGACAATAATACAACAATAGAAGGGGATTTCAATACCTTACATTCAACAATAGGTCATCCAGACAGAATATCAATAAGAAAATATTGGACTTGAGCTATACTTTAGAACAAATGAACTTAGATACCTACAGTACATTCAATCCTTTGCAGAAGAATATGCATTCTTCTCAAGTGCACATGGACCATTCTCCTGGGTAGATGGTATGTTAACTCACAAAAATAAGTCTTAAATAATGTAAAAATACTGAAATAATGTCCCATATCTTTTCTGACTACAATGAATAAAACTAGAAATCAATAAGCGGAGGAAAACTAGAAAATTCACAAATATGTGGGAAGTAACACAAACCTGAAAAACCAATGGGTCAAAGAAGAAATCAACAGGTAAATGAAAAATTATCGTAAAAGAATTGAAAGTAGAAACATGACCAAATCCAGCCTGCCGTTATTTTTTATGTGTTCCACAAGCTAATAATAGAATATTTTTAAATGGTTGGAAAAAAATTTTTGTGATGTGAAAGTACATGAAACTCAAATTTTTGTGTCCATACACAAAGTTTTATCAGAATACATCCAGGACCTTTATTTATAAATTGACCTTGACTTTGGCCCCTTTTGCACAACAGTGAATAGTTGCAAAGTGACTGGATGACCTGTAAGCTTAATGTATTTACTATCTGACTCATTACAGAAAATGTCTGCCAACCTGCAACAGACCTTTACTTAAACCCTGTGGGCAAATACTCCAAGAACAGGGGCAAATCAGAGATAGATTGAGTCCTAACAGAACTCAACCCAATCTCATGTCGGCTCAGTTCCATATTGAATTGAGATATGCTTAGCCTTCCACGCCATTGCCCTAGCAGAATAAGGATGCCGTTGCCCTAGCAGAATAAGGATGGATAAATCTTTGCTGGAGAAAGATATCATATTGAGTCTCTACAAAATTTTAATATACATTTTACACACATTCCATCATTCAGGAAAATATTCTACTAACTTTGCTTGATCTGAACTGAACTCTGATACTTATAAAGAAGCCTGTCTTAACTAGCAGGCTCAACATCAATTTATTCATATCCAACATTTTGAGCAAGCAGTTTAAATCTATGTTATTTAAAGAAAATAAAAATAAAACAGAAGTAACAGTATTACCTAAAAGAACTTCTCTTGGCAAGAAAACTTAAAATATATATTTGGAACAATAGCATTGTCATGAACTAGATGCTAGTTTCTATTGTAAAACATTCCAATAATACAATAAATAAAATCTAGGAATTATTTATTTTGTAGAAAATGAAAACAAATAGCAATTGACCAGTTATATATCATTCTGAGCTATAAGACTGTGTTCTGAAACTCGTTTCTCAATGGCATGTGATTCACAGACACTGGCATCATATTTTAGGCATCTACCATCCTGAGAAGACAGACAAGTGCAAATGTGTGAAAAACTGATAACACTGGAATATTATAATTATGCAATATGTTATGCCTACATCTCTCCCAGGATTTTAAAATTTGACTTTAATAGGCTTTTATAATGAAAAGAGCAACTCAAAGGAACAAGACAACTGAGAAGTTCAATATGTCACCGAACTGTAAAATCATTAAATTTATTTTAATTAGTATATACTAAGGTTTTACATCTGCGGCACAAGTAAATTGTAACTCAGAGATATAATAGATCAGGTCATTTTCATTTATAACCAATCACAATTTGAAACACATATCTTTATATTGTCAATGAGATGTAACCTAATTGTGCTCAGAAGTCCAGGCCACGTAATAACTTTATGGAATTTAAGCACATACAGTTGTACCATTATATAGAAGGCAAATAGATAGAGCTATGAACACACAATTATATACATAGATAGTATTTAAAAACTGGATAGTTATGCATTTAAATATGTACATATAAATTGTATACTCCCATCTTTTTAAAATTTAACTCAGTATAACTAGCCTGTGAACAGTTCCCTTATAACATAGGAATAAATAATATTTTCTAGATACAAT
The DNA here is from genome assembly GCF_028538775.1 of Myotis yumanensis. NCBI lineage: Eukaryota > Metazoa > Chordata > Mammalia > Chiroptera > Vespertilionidae > Myotis > Myotis yumanensis. Next base: position 68,746,725 of record NW_027223760.1, on the reverse strand, counting down.
TTGAGAAAGCTGGAATTGCTACTAAAACAAAAGGATTTTTGGAATTAAAGACTTTTTTTAAAAGTTGACTTGAAAAAATTTTTAAAACATTTAAATACCTCTCAACACTTTTTTTCACTTTTAATAATTTGTCAATGATAGATGCCTCTGAATAAGGCTCTAATGATTTGACCAGATAAAGGCAAATATAAGTCATAAGGAGAGTATGCTATTTATCATTTTAGATAAGATATAAATACTTTCTTAACATACACTGAATATTTTAAAAATTATTAGTATCTTCAGCAACAGATTTCATCTGTGTAATTTCCTAATTTGGAAACAAGGTTTGCATGCCTCTCATACTCAAAATTGCTTTAAAAAAATTCTTCACATGCACGAAAATAGTCCATTTTTAAGCAACTTCATGGGAATTGGAAAAGACTAAGGACAACCCAGCACATTCATGAAATCAATGATTTTTTTCAATGTCTGATTAAAAGAAAGTGGCCATATGTATAGATCTTTATAGCAGCGATTCCTTAAACACTAGCAGAACACTGTCTCAAAACGTAAACAGCAGACATTATTTATAGTTTCACAATACTGTTTCTCTACACATCATATTTGATTCCAATGAAAAGATCAGAGCCCTCAGAGAGACAAATTGCAAATAAAAAGTCCTCAGGAGGTGGTGGAAAGTCAAGCCAGGAGTCAAGCAACTCACAGAGAGGACAGAGATGTGAGATCCAGCACAGCCTCCTCAGAGAGAAAAAGGAACCACATGGCAATGCTGAAATGCCGACTTCATTCTCTCTCCACTCTGAGCATTTAACATCACATCTTTAAAACTGTTTCAACTACGTTACTGCTTCTTTAGGCGAGACCCTCTTTTAAGAAACACAAGCATTCTCCAAGTGCAATGCGGAAACATCATAAAAACTTAATAACCTACCATTTTCTTTGCACTCTTCTGGAGGTTTAGCCTTTTTCGCAAGTCGTGGATCCAGCCATGATGTTGTCTTTGTGTTATGGCTGAAAGGAAAAGAGATCACTCTGAACAGACACATACTGAAAGGAATCAAGTTTATTCCCTAAGAAAAAAAAGGGGGGGAGGGGGTTTAGGCGAACAAAATTGCAATCGATACACTTAATTTGCTTACTGGTTCTAAGTAGCCCTGAAGGAGGTGTAAGAGTAATTGTGCAAGGCAGCTGTAAATTTGGCAACCTCAGCTCCCTGTCCTCAAAGCAGCTATTTTTATTAAAATCAACTAGAATGTTGCCAAGTTCACCTCATTGAAAATGCAGAACTCATCCAGAGCAAAAGGAATTTATTACAAATACGGGATTCTCCCGTTGGAGGAGCACAGTTCACAGGCTCCGGTACTGTTTCCTGAGTTTTGCAAAAGAATTATTTCCATCCTAAACCTGCTCTTTTCATAAGGAGTTGTTTTTGTTCCTCTTTAACTATAGAGCTGGGAGAGGCAGTACAAAAGTGATGCAAATTATACCATGTTCTTAGGATTCCTGCATTTTCTCAACAAGTGATTATTAATAGCAATTTCATTAACCCATATTTAGCTTTTGTTCCATGTAAATACTTCCCATCCAGCTAGGGGAATAGGGGATAAACATATCTATAATCTAATACTTCTGGAATGGGAGTTCTGAGATTTAATAAGAATTTTGATGACATTTTTGTTTTGAAAAATGTTTTCTAGAATATCTCTTACCAGACATTTAAAAAGCAAAGAAAGTTGTTCCGAGAGCAGCAGTTTTTCTCAAAGAGGTCCTGGACTCACCTGGTGTTAGAATCACCTGGTGGACTTATTAGCACTGCATATTCTGGGTTGTTATAGAATTACCAAATCAGAATCTTTGGGGATGAGTCCGTAAAATCTCCATTATTGGCAAGGTGATTCTTATGCACATTACAACTTCAGTACTGCTCAGTGGCTCATAACTGCTTGTTGGAGCTAAAAACCTTTACTGTATATAACTGCCTCAAGCGTTCTCATCTACCAATGGACAAATTGTCAAGGATGTGACATTTGTGAGGGCTTCGGAAAGAGAATGAGCAAAGTCACAGGTATGGGAAAGTGTCAGGTTTATACAAGGAAGCGTCAGAAGGCCAGTGAGTGAAGCATGAAAAGGAAGAGTGGAAAATAGGCTGGAAACATAAATGAGAGCAAGGTAATTGGGATAATTGAACACAGTTCTATGAAAGTCTAAATGATAATGATGATATCAATTTCATTTTGGCCCTCATTTGTAGTCATGTCAATATCATCCAGTCTTTTCCTCTGAACGAAAGGCTTGATGCCCATGAATGGAGGTTATGACTTTCCAGAGTATGAGGAGTGTAGAACTGGGTTCAGTGTTTGATGCTCCCATTTTGCCAAAAAAAAAGTCAATAAAAAATGCTCTTTATAGACATGCCTGAGTTCAAAGTGTGTGTGTGTGTGTGTGTGTGTGTGTGTGTGTGTGTGTGTATGTGTGTGTGTGTGTTGATGTCTTTGTTTTTCTGTGCTAGGAGAAATGTTGGAAGCTTGGCAAGGAAAAGAAATTTCCCTTCTCTTTCCTCACACCTTCTTCCAAATCCTTCCTCCATTTCAGGGAAATGTCATTTCTAGGTCTCTAAGACATGTTCACAAAAGCAAGCACATCTGTGAATAAGTATTAAGGGACCATTACTAAGCCACTGCAGGGAGTCAAATTACCATTTCTATATCACACCACCTTGGTTCTCACAGACTGGCTCATGTGGAAGAGAACTGTGAATTTCCTACCTTTCATGAATTTATATAAAGCATTTCATTACAGGATGAATTTTTAGGTTGAACTAGCATTAATGGTATGTCACTTTAATACATTTTGACAGATTGAGTCTCTTAGAGTTAACAGCATTTTTAGCTGATCCTCTGAAATGATTCTGAAAGAAATGTGGGTAGTAGTTACCACCAGTAATTGTCTTAAACATCACATGAAGATACGGCACAGTATTTTTCAATAGTGGCTCTTACCAACCTTGCAATTTACGTGCTTTTTCAATGTGTCTTACCAAGGGGACAGTTTTAATGCATTTGGGAGACAACAGACCTAGTGGCTTTCCCACTTCCTTTAAATGATATATTTTTAATGACATAAATTCCATTTGAAAATAGGGTTAAACATTGGGCAGAAAGCTGTGTACAAAATGAGACCATTGAGCAATTTTTCACAATCTGCAAACTGCCTTTATTCAGATTTGAGGATGATTTTTCTTTCACTTTTATTGCTAGAATAGAGTCAGAAGTAGGACAACAGGTTTTTTTTTTTGTTTGTTTGTTTGTGGTTGTTTTTTATCTACCAAAGTTGTGTGGAGTACAAATGACAGGAAGGCATGATACTAATGTTATAAAAACTTATATTTCAATACTAGTTTCTTTAACAGACATACAAGCACATATCTTTGCTGTATTTTCAAAAAAAATCTTTATTTTTTTTCTAGCTGGGGAAGGGAACAAATATATTCTAGAAATTTTAAATCATAATAATATACTACTCTATTTTTATGGATAAAGTTAATGTGATGATTATGAAGAGTGGGAGATCAAGTGGACTAAAGTTGGTAGCTATTCAAGTTCAATCAATGTCACATTAAAAAAATCCGGGTGAAAACCTTTCAAATGGTTTACCCAAAATTCTTCTGTAATGTTAAAGTGTAGGTTCAGTCTATCTGGAGGACTGGAACAAACAAGATGTGAAATTTCGTTCAACTCTGAAATTCTAGTTTAAATTCATATCAGAATGTCCCTGCAGACATGTGATAAGCTGACTTGTAATAAATCAGAAATTTGTGTATATTTTATAAGTTTAACCTTTCCAAACAGTCAAGAGAAGCAGGTTCAATTAGAACATCTTATTTTCTGAGGAAACATCCTTGTCACATAGAAAATGCCTCACTTCCCACAAGGAAAGCAGCTGACATTACGGCTCACCATTGCGATGTTATTCTCCCTGTCTCATGAATGTCCTGATTGCTCCCTTTGTCAGGGACTGCCCTGGGACTGCACGCAGCACCTTATTGTGATTGTGATTACAGATTTTTAACTTCATTTTACAGATAGAGAAACAAAGGCTGAGAGAAGCTAGGCAACTTGCCCAAGGGTACACAGCTAGTGTGTGAACTGAAAGAGCTAGGGAAGGGCAACAAAGCTCAACCACCATGAAGCTGCCCTTTTCAGATGTCGACTTTAAGCTGTTTATTAAGAAACAAGACTCAGAACCTTTGACTCTGCCCCCTTTCCTGCCCAAAAGATTCAGACAGAGAAACTTGCTTCAGGAAAGAGAGACTTACGGTATCTCCTTAGCCTAATTTGAAGTAAGTATGGTAAACAAGAAAGGTGCCTGATAGCTAGATACCACCTGTGGCCATTGTTTCAGAGTTGCCTGCTTAAAATAACTTGCCTCTTTCTCACCCACGCTCACTTCTGAAGTATAATATTCCCTCCCCCCTTTTTTATTTGTCCAAAATGTCTCAGATACCCAATGTTGCCTTACTGTCTTTAATATTGTCATGCCTATGTGAATTCCCCATGCATGTGTGTTAAAACTTGGATTTTCCTCCTATTAATCTGTTTCTGTTACTTTATTAGCCCAGCCAGAAGAACTTGGAAGGTGGGGAAGAAAGGTATTAATATTTGCTTAGCCCTCACATTAGCAGTAAACCCAGATATATGTGATTCCCAAGTCCAAAGTTTTTTATTATCTGAAATGAGAGGCATAATAAACCTAACATTTTGCTTTTTATACAGAGGTGTTTTATTTCACAACCTCAAAGGGTAATCAGTTCCTTTGCCAGTGGTTAGAAACACAGACCTTTACGTCCTATTTGAGGATAGTAATCACTAAAAGGAGTTCCTGTGTGTTAAATGGCCTGTATTTAGTAGGTATTATATTAAATTGCATATGCCTAGAGATGAGAGAGGAAACATCGTGATTGAGAAACATTTTTATCCTTATGAATTCTCTACTCAAATCAAATATTCTTCATTCAAATCTGAATATTTTTCCAGAATAAAGTCTGAAAAATCTTGATTTATATAATCTATATATAAATATTAGTCTTAGAAGCTATACTAAATAATTAGGCTAATAAAAATTCTATCAGCCCTAGCCGGCTTGGCTCAGTGGATAGAGCGTCAGCCTGCGGACTGAAGGGTCCCAGGTTTGATTCCGGCCAAGGACACATGCCTGGGTTGTGGGCTCAGTCCCCAGTGGGGGTGTGCAGGAGGCAGCTGATCAATGATTCTCTCTCATCATTGATGTTTCTATCTCTCTCTCCTTCTCCCTTCCTCTCTGAAACCAATACAGAAATATATTTTTAAAAATTCTATCAAATTGGCCCAGTACTTATTTGGATTAAAACTAAAAATTTTCATATAGGTCATGCTGTTACCAGAGAAATCAGTGGGTCTCATTCCCCCAACACTAGTGGGAGTGGAGTTCCTCTTATGATATCTTGAGAAAATGAATTTTCTAAGACTTGCAGGGGAGAGTGAATGGTTTTTATTGGAGTGGAATTATATTTCTTGTGTGGCAAAGTCCCATTGCCCTTAACACAGTCCTGAAAAAGGTGCAGCAGGGGTGCAGCAGAGCCAAAGTTAGGGCCAGTGTCCAGAGTGTCTGTTCCGTGGTGGAATGGGGTCCGATGTACATTGGGCTAGATTCAGCCCATCAACCTATTGTGCGGGTCCCACATGGCCATGAGCCATGTGGGCGAATGCAGGGGAGTGTGCTCCCTGAAACAGGAATCAGCTGCAGGGTGGGTGGGGAGGGCGCTCCTTTGTTCAGGAGCTTAAATATCAAATCTTCCCCAAACTTTCAGTGGCCACGCCTTGTTCTAGCCACTGACTTGTTCTCAGGTGTGACTGACAAATAAGCAAGTCACCCAGACCTTACTGGGCATGTGTCTGCCGGTGTCCAGTCCCTTCCCCCATCAATCTGTGGGGAATAGACTTGGGTAATGTTGACTGAAGCTTTCTGGCAAAGCTGTATAAATGGCATACCTATGTTACCTACGCTTTCCTTTATTCTTTTCCTGTTAAATAATGACCATGTTATTATAACAGTATCAATACAACATTCAATTCTCTATTCCATTTTTCCCCCATTTACCCTATGTTTTTCCAGTCAGGGTACATCCCGCTCATCAGTTACTTAGGTATACATAAATGGATCCTCAAGGGTGATTCAATTCAAACCTAATGTTGAGATGTCTCCTTTCCTTTCTCTTTTCTTATACTTTCTTTTGCACTCTCCTTTCCTACCTTTATATTGCTATCCAGATCCAAACAATGTTTTCACTACTACACAAATATTGGGTGATCTTTCATCAACTTTTACTATCAAATACACTAATTTCCTTTGCCCTATTTTCTTTGTAAACAGTAATAGACTTAGCACATTGCATGTAAGACATGACAAATACATTGCATTTTTAAATTCTTCTAAAAAGCCAATTCTAAATCTCAATCTTTAATTGATAGGTGAATTATATTTTCATCCTGGGACATACCATATCAGAATAATGATAAGAGATTGAAGTCAATATTTGACTGAATGAAGCATAATCATTTGAACAAGGTAAACAAGGTCCAGGTAAATATTTTAAAGTCTACTGAACAATTCAAGATGTGTGTGAATATTAAGGTTATAACAGTAGTACTCATATCTGTTTAAGGCCAACAATAACTTAGAGGTTATTGACTATATTTTATATAATTTAAAAAATAAAAAACTAAGTATTCTTTCTTCTCCAGTAAATTTCCCAAACATTTTGACTTCTATTTAATAAACAAAAGCTTTAAATTTGTTTAAAATGGTAACTAGTGATTCATTTAAAACTTAAGAAGATACAGAAATAGCAACATAAGAAGAACCAGACTAATTGTGTATCTAATTTAGAATTTAAAAGAAAATTCAACCCTGATGAAGATTTATAAAACCATGTACCGCCATGGCATTTTTCACAGATGTAATTTTCTGTGTCAAAGTCTACTTTTAAAAACCTGTTATTTAAGATGACATAGCCTTCACTGCCATTCAGGAGTGTGGTAGTAAACAAATAGATTCTTGTTGTCCTTGTTTTTGCCAAACTGATAGCAGTCTCTTTTATGTCACTAACTAAGCAAACAAAAAAAGTAATTTAATGAGATTCCCAAAGCATGTCAATCCAGATTAACCCTCTGGCAGCTCTTCTTTATGGAACATTTAGCCTCTTGAGTAGTGAAAGTCTGGCCAAGAAACTTACAAAATGATACCAATTGTAATAAAAAAGTTCACTTTTATTTCAGCCAATGTTTGTTTATATATTGGAGATAGTATGGGGTAATAGCAATGCCCTTGCAGGGTGAGAGAACTACGAGAACTTGGGAATGCTAATTTGTCCAACGGTGCCTCAGAATCTCATCTATAGAGTGGGGTTTCATTAAATACTGATAGGATGGTTCTAATAGAAAATACGCAAAGTAGGCGCCACAGCAAAATGGTTAAGAGCAAGGACCCTGGAGGCAGACTATGTCCCATGGAGGATACCAGTCTTGTCAGTTTTGTTGAGCACGGTATTTCCTGGGTTTAAGATGGTTCCTAGCACATGGCATGTGCCCTATACATATATGTTAAATAAATGGAACCAAAGATCCTAGCTTTGTCAATTCTTGGTTATATGACTAGGAACAAGCCATCTCTGTAAGCCTGTTTCTTAAAGTGAGAATTAAATGAGCACAATGCAAATGCTCAATATATTATCTATTGTTGTTAAGGTAACCTGAACACAGTATGAAAAAAATAGGCACTCAATATGTGGTAACTATTATTACTAATTTAAATTTACAATTAATATATACTGTCTATTTTAGAAGATATTATTAATGATATGATGAGTTAACAAAACTACTGGTTTTAAATAATATTATGTACTTGAAAGTCCTTTGAAAATTGCTAAATATAAAATATTACAAATGCTTTAAAGCATGTTTGGAAGAGTGCATTTTACTCACAAGTTAAAATTCTGTTATTTAAAAATACTTCCTGAGATAATCACTTTTTCCCATTAAATATCATTGTAAACGATGAAAGAAATCTCCTTTTATCATTCATCAAAGGAAGCGGTTCTTAAGAGTACGGGAAATGTTGGCCCATGTGTTCACTATTGAGAATAACGAAGAAAATCCTCATTTTCTAAATGTATAACTCGTAAAGTACTCAGACATATAAACTATTTTGCAATACTGAGTCAATTATTAACTATTTTAAGACACCATATAGATGACAAAATAATGAAATTACTTGTTACCTTAATTCAAAACCCAATATGTATTTTTGTTGTTGTTAATACTCACCTGAGGATATTTTTTCCATTGATTTTTTTTTTGGGCATGTGCCCTGACCAGACATCAAACCGTGACCTCCTGGTTCATAAGTTGACGTTCAACCAGTGAGCAACACCAGCTGGTGTGGACAGCAAACTTTTACATTACAAATAGTATTTGTTTAAAATACTCACAGAAGAACTCATTGTGACATCAATAGCAAAGGTACTCACAGATCAAGGATAGTGGGCTGAAATGCTGATTTTGTCAAATGTAGTTAGGAAGGGAAGGGGCATTCCAGAGCAAAGAGTGAAAGTGGTCAGGAGAAAATCAGAGACCCCTCAGGGAAAAGTAAAGCAGAATGAAATGTAGGCAGAGAGAAAGGAAGCTGCAGGGCAGGTTGTGATGGTGTAGAAATGAGGGACCAGATGAATGAATCACTGATCCCTCCCTGCTCTGTGGTACATGAGCTCATCACACTGATCCTTGAGATTCAATGCAAACGTTTTGAAGGAAGGAAAGATGAAGCTCAAACTGGTCCAGGATGAAGGGTGGGGTGGTGGATGCCTCCATTCTGTGTAATAACCTCGTCAAAGTTGCCACTTGCTCCTGCCTCCTACATTGGTCACCTTCCCATCACATTCCCTTCAGTCTCTACTCCAGGCTTCTGCATTCTCCCCCAGAACCAGCTTTCTCACCACGGATAAAATCGTTTCTTTCTTTTGTCTTAATTTTCCAACTCAACCTATTTCTGCCCTAATACCCACTCACCCCTTCCTGCAGCAACACAAAGATAAATAAACAACAAAATCATCTGCGTGTCTTTCAAAAACACCCTTGATCTAGAAAAATGAAAACTAAGCAATTGTTTCAAAGGATTCACCAGCTAGCACCTACTTTCCTAGTAGGTTCGGGGACTTCTCATTATTTGTAATATATCCAGGGACTGGGTCTTTGTAATAACAGTTTTTATATGTGATATGCCCAAGTTTTCCAGGAAATGTTATTGCACCTTATCTATCTATGATGCCTTCTTTTACAGCTTAAGTCTATGCTAAGCATATCTTTCTCTGAATAGCATTACACACTCAGAAATTGTTTATTAATACTTTATAACTATTCATCTTTCTACCCCAACTTGACAATAACTTTGAGAGCAAAACTAAATTTTTTTGTCTTTGAATTCTGACACTAGATGACTGACTAGGATATTAACAGAATAATTTTGGTAGATTCTCCCAAGTCTTGACAAAGTCTCATCACTTACTATATACCATTAGCACAACGTCTGTCATCCGAAATCCCCTTCTCCACGATCTCCACACCACATACTATTAAAAAAAAGTTTATTCATAACCCCTAAAAGGAAGGTTTTTATAACTGCTTTACTGGAAAATTTAAAGAAACTGTTCTTCAACCGACCAGCCATGTTGGTTTTCTTTTACAGAGCCTTACTCCCCCTGAATCCCATAATAAAAATGTATATAACATCAGTCTCCTTGTTCTGAACATAAATGTGTGACCTCACTTCTAGGGTTATATTTTGACTTCTGGTCTACAATGCCTCCATACTTACCAATAAAAATTTATGTTTTCAAATATAAATACTTTCGTACTTATTTAAAAAGTTCTATATGACTTTCTCTTTTCTAATTAATTGATAAAAGATATCTTTGGGTTATTGAAGATAGCCAAAAACTAATGTAAGGCATTCTTAATTTTGTAAAACTTACAAGATTTGTCAAAAGGTGAATGAGAGTAATTCATTTTCCCCAAAACACTGCATTTCTCATCCATATTGGAGTCAAGCAGAGCGCTAAGTAATTACCTGATTATGTATTCCCTTGGCTGCATGTATCAAAGTTTCCGCCTTCACGTGAGAATTAAATATTGGCATGTGGTAACATTTCAATTTCACAATTGAGTTCTGCCTATGGAGATCTAAGTCTCAAATCACTCCAGGTTGGGAAAAGGAATCCAATTTTAATATTTTTCTTGAATAATCAGCGTTTACATATTTTTATCCACTGTCAGCACTGAAAACTTCAATTTTTTTCTTTTTTTCTTTTTGAGGCTTATACAACTTTGAGGGAATAAAGGTGGTTGTTTAATTAAATTATTTGTTTTTATTCTTTCTAGTGAACATTGTGATTATCGTATACATAACAATTTAATTTTGTACTAAGAGCTTCAACTTAGTAGTTCATTTAAAAAAAGTTGTCCTATTTCTAGAAGATAAAAGAAAAGTTTGACAGTATTAATAAAGTATATTAAAAATTTCAATTTGGAAAAAGAAGTCCCAAAGGAAAGAAAATATTAGGTTGGGTAAATATCATCAGGAAGTTCAGGATTAGCATTTTAGTTTCCTTGGCAAGTCATAAAAATGGTAAGCAAGAAATACAATGGATTTAAAAAAAATAAGTATGATGAACTATAGAAAAACGAATGATTTTATCGATACCTGAGTTCAGGGTCAAATGCTCAAAATATTTTCTTTTATGACCAGCAAGCATTTTGCCCTAAATAGTTATATCCTGTTAAATCACTGAATATGATGGTGAAAGTTTCCAGCAATCTGACAAAATGTGGGATTATCTTATTTGATTTGAACTACATGGGCCTCTTGGAAGAACAGAGTAAGCATTTCCCCCGTTATTGCAACAAATTTTATAGTGAAGTTGTTAACTATATCTTTTGATTCATAGCTGTAATTTAGGATCCTTAACTGTATGAAGGCACTCTCCCATTGTTTTCTAACAAAGAAAAGAACTAATGCCAGAGACAATAAAATTCATTATTTTATTTTCACTCCATCTCCTTTTTCTATATGATTTCTATACTATGATCTTTTAGGCAATGTTCAAAGAAAGGGGTGAAACTCACTCAATGAAGTAGACTTCACCCTTCTCTGTGTAGGCCATTTCCCAGTTATCAGGCAGTGGGTCTGATTCCTCATTCTCTTCAGGTTTAGTTGGTTTTGCATCATCCATCTGCTCCTTCAGCTCCTCGGGCTGACTGTACACTGGTGCAGGATAAGGCTGGGAGGGTGTCTCCCCTGAGGCACCTGCACTCTTGTCTTCATGTTCACTGGATTCTACAAGAGGACAAGAGCATGCGGTTAGCCACTCCAGCCACAGTGCCGTCTAGGTGAGCGTGCAGTGTGCTGCACCGGGAAACAAGCCCTGCGAAGGCTAACAGGAAAGCATAATTATAACCAGCTCTGAAAATTATCACTAGGCCTATTTGAGTCCCCTTGCATGCATCATTCTCTTCTATCCTTCAACTATTTGTTGCTGATCACTGAATTGGAGGACCATCATTTCTTGACACAGGTGTTTTAGGCAGAATAACGACCCTCTAAGGATGTCCATGTCCTACCTCTTGGGCCATGTGAGTGCTACCTTACATGGCAAAAGAGGATTTGCGGATCTGGCTAAAATAAGGATTTAATTTGAGATTGAGAGATTGATTATTCAGACAGGTTCATTGTAATCACAAGGACTTTTTTTAAAAAAGTGTAGAAGGTAGCCCTGGCCTGGTAGCTCAGTTGGTCAAAGCATCATCTTGATACACCAAGGTTGAGAGTTCAATCCCTGGTCACTGCACATACAAGAATCAACCAATGAATGCATAAATATGTGAAACAACAAATCAGTTTTTCTCCATCAGTCTTCCTTCCTTTCTCTCTACCTCTCTCCCTTTCTCTCTCTCTCAAATCAATTTCAAAAAAAGAGCAGAAGAGGAAAGCAGAAGAAGAGGCAGATGTGACTACTAAAGAATGACCAAAGAGGTACACTGTTGCAGGCCTTGGAGAAAGAGGAAGGGAACCAACTACAAGCCAAGAAGTGTAAATGCCCTCAGAAGCTGGCAGGACAAGGGAATGGATTCTCCTAGGCCTCCAGAAAGGAACGCAGGGACTGATGGCCATTTAATTAAAAGAGAGTTAAATGTATGTATTTTTGCATTCATTCCAGTTCACACAATTCTATAGCTGCGGCCCAGTCTAAGGTTTGGATATTATAATATATATAGTAGCCATGCCATTTGCTTACATGTTTTTTGCCCTAGCAGTATCACAGTGATTTTGGATGCAAATCTAAGGATACATCAGAATGCCATGGTTTTGAATGTCCCTTCCTGGTTTCATTAAAAAATAATCAGGAACCAAGATAAAACCATTTCAAGAAGAAGAATGCCTATTTTATGCCTTCTCCATACTTTCATTTGACATAGTTGAGGCATATAGTTGATATTCAGCTTTCTGTAATTGCCATCCTTTGAAATGAGGAAGAATAATATTTTGAAGCTAGATAGAAAATGTTGATTTTATTTCTTTGAACAATCATAACGTTTAAAATTTTAAAATTTGTTTCAGCCCATGAGAGAGCTCTGATTTATATTTCTGACTATATGGCAAATTTTAATAAATCTAATAATTTTTTCTATCTTTATATTATTTCTTTGAAAATAAACATTGACTACAGAACATTTAATGGGGACTAAAGATTAAGGAACATATTGTAGTTGATAAAAAAAGAATACAAATAATTTGAGATTAATAGAAATTCTTTTTATTTTTGTTTAGCAATTCTCAGATAGCAGCAAACACGCTCCACAGAAATGGAACATGATTGCTAAGGCTGGTGTCAGAGTGCCTGGGTTTAATCTGTCCTTCACAGTATGATACTGAGCAAGCTATTGAATCACTCTCTGCATTCCTCAATTTCCTGTATGATGGGCCTAAAAACATTACCTACCTATAAAAATTTGACATATATATAAATTGCTCAGAATAGTAAACTACTGAAACATAGTAGATGTTTAGTAAATTTTATATATATTATTATCAGGACTTCTACTACTTAGAACACTAAATAAATTGCATAGATAAATCAGTTGAGCAACCTAAATGGTTTTTTCCTATGGTGATAGAATGGTCTCATCTGTGATATTTGTAGCCAAATTTGATCTCATCTATTGAGGGGACTAGCCAAGAAAATGCAAATTACTAAGAAACAATAGTCAGTACCTTAAAATTATTTTTTTGTCTGTATGGAAAACACACACTTTTTGATATTGTTTTCTGAAAATAATGCAATTGCAAAAAAAAGATACACCCAAAACTGACATTTTCTCTTTACCAAGTGTTTGCATGAATTGAGTTTTTCTTCTTCAATTAAGACATGCTGTGGAGTTAAGTGATTTAAAGGAGAAAAAATAATCCTCAGAAACCACACATTTTTTTCCAAGTTCTCTATTATTTCCTATAGAGTTTCGCATTTGATTTGACTGGGCGCCAGGAGCTCCTACGGAACTATAAACTTGTTATCACCTGATTTAAAGAAGAATCAGAGTCTTATCTTCCCAATTTTATGTTAGCCAAAAACTTAGTTTCCTCATATATCCTCAGGGCAACCTTCATTTTCAAGTTGGCTTGTAGCAGATAGCTCCACACTTACACTCCATGGTGGTGGAAATGGTGGGGCTTAAAGATGCCCCTTGCTTTCTTGCAAATTCAGCAAAGTCATTAAAAAGTATGTTAGTTATATTGATCCAAGGTATAACTGCATTGTGGGGTGGAGGGCAGACAGACTGTCCGAGCATGCTGTTCATTTCATTGCTAGAAGCTGGAATTCTTAGAATTTGAAACACAGGCTCGTGTTAAAGGAACACTTCCAGGTTGATTCTTGCACAAGAGAAAAATATGATCGTAATTGATTTTTTGTTATGACCAGACTATTGAGTATATCCTATAATGAAAAGTGGAGGACATGCTGTCTTCAGAAAGAAAACAGTCATGTGGTGGCTACTTGCATGCTATGTAACCATATAATTGAAAGTAGCCAAGACTGTAGCTTATTGCTTAAAGTGTGCTATTATCAGTTTTCCTTGCTTTTCCTAAACCTTCTAAAATGAGAAGTGGAATTATAATGTGAGTGCTAAAATGTTTTCACATTGAATGATTAGTGAATTTTTGCTCACCATTAAAAAAATGATTACTTTTTTTAATGTAGTAAAACATGCAAATGGTCTAAATTCAAAAGTACAGAGGAAATAAGTGTAATTAGGTTTCCTTCCTCTTCCTACTCCCAGTGCTCCAGCAATGCAGGTAGCAAAGATGATTATTTTTCTGCTCCTTCAGAGATGTTTTTATGTACACTGATTACTTTTAGTTGGTGTTTTCTGACTCCTTAGTTCTCTTATAGTGTTTCTAAGTTTTAAAATAATGCATTATAAATTTTTTATATGTTATGAGATTAAAGAGGGGTAGTCCTTAAACACGATGGCAATTATGTGTGTGTGTGTGTGTGTGTGTGTATATAATTGGTGCACAACATTCATGCACTGGGGGGGGGGGGAGGTGAAGAGGGGGTAGAGGTGTCCCTTCAGCCAGGCCTGTGCCCTTTAGCAGTCCAGGAGCCCTTGGAGGATGTCCATAGTGCTGCTGCAGAGGCAGGAGAGGCTCCCATCACTACCAACGCTGCTGTGCTCACCAGCCATCAGCCGGGCTGTGGCTGAGCACCTACCCCCTGGTGGTCAGTGTGCATCATAGCAACTGGTTGTTTTGCTGTTTGGTCAATTTGCATATTACCCTTTTATTATATAGGATTTTTTTCTGAGATGCTAACAAATACTTTTATTATTTGAGGCCATGAAAGAAACGCAAGAATAAAATATTAGAATTAGGTATAATTAGGGTAATGACTTTTGAGATGATATATCAATTGAGGAAAGAAATTCCTAATCCTGTAAAGAAATTACTTTTTATCTGTCATATTTGTAACATAATTGGATCTCATCTATTGAGTGGGCTAGCCCAGAAAATGTAATTTACTAAGAAATAATGGTCAATACCTCAAAATTATTTTTTTCTTTATAAAAAAACCACACGATTGGTTACAAGCTGCATGGAACACTAAAAGACTGGAAGATGAAAAAATCCCAAAATATAAAAAAATTGAATTGGAAAGAATCACTGGAAAAATGAGTAGAGGGAATTATTTCCCATTAACAGGGGAGAAGCACTACCTTAATTAGTATATATTCTCCTTCCTGCAATATTTAACTTTTTAAACATTTTAATAAAAGTAGACTGAAATAGGGCAATGAAATGAATCCTCACAGCTTTGAAACTGTATATGCTGCATAATTTTTAAAATGTAATGAATTCTGAAGATATTTGTCATATAGAAACAAGTTCCTCAAGTACTCAACTAACTTTGGGGTGAAAGAATCTGATATAGCATTGAACACATTCAAAGACCAAAGCAAGATATGAAATGAAATATAGGACATGGATGGATAATATTTTTTAGGTCTTGCTTTCAAAATTCTGATAAACATTAAGAGACTACACTATATGAAACATAACATCATCTTTTGAAATCCTAGGAACATCAAAGGGGCTGAAAGAGAAAAGGAAGAAGACTTAAAAATCTTGATTTCAATAACTCAAATGCTATTCTTTGGGGCCAAATTGGAATCTAGGTATTTGCTGGTGAGAGCAAGAAGTCAATTAGGAGGAAAGAGATAAGGGCGCTACCCCCAAAGATGGGGCGCTGTGGCAGGAATGAGGCGCAGACAGACCTTGTTGGAAGACCTTCCCTCTTCAGGGACGAAGGCCAGCCAGAAATAAGTAGAGCAATCTGAGACTTCACCCTGAAATTATAATCACGTCTATGAGGAGAAATAATAGGTAAGAAAATAGAACACGGGGTGAAAATCAGACCCAGAGAGAATGGATGACTATCATTAGAAATAAGCTGAGACTCAACTAGTCCACAGGCTTTCTGTAAGTGCTGCTCAAACCTGAATGCCACCCTGGTTGTCCTTGCTCCACATCCCTCGATCATGTATCAAGTCCTCTCTCACACATCATATGAACCCTCAGAGAAGTAGAAAAACATTCCACAAAGGCTGAGTGCAAGATCCCGAACATGCTGAATCAGTTTGGAAGGCAAGAAGGGGTTCAAATAATGCATAGCTTTCAGTTTAATTGCAAAGTGAGTCTGCCTTGATTTAAAGTGACATGCCTGGCACTAGTGGTGATTTCATCCCCCACTTCCCAATGGTGTAGTTACAATTACTACTATCGTTCACACCCACAAATTCCAACATGATTATCTTGTTACTTTATAATCACACCTAGAGAATAAGAACCTTTTACAATTACAGCAGTTTTAACTTGCAAATAATTATTTTAGGAAATGATGGAACGTCTCCCATTTAAAAATGGAGTGTCAAATTTACAATAGCCCCAGAAATTTGCCTCTCCAGTGGAGAGATAAAACCCAGAACTGTGTCTGGGAATAAGATCATAAAAGTAAGCCTCCTAAAAAAAAAAAAGCATATAAATCTGAGTGGATACACACATCGCAGTCTCTGTGAACCCACAGGAAAATAAGCAGGGGATGGGTGTTGCGGTGGCTTCAGAGTGAGCTATTATTCGCAGGAAAACAGCGAGATTCACCACGGAGGGCATAATTCTTTTGACAGTGACAGGCCCTCATTCACAGAAGCAGGACTGATGGTGCGTGCACAGTCAGCGTGCCAAGCAGCACAGGACCTGGAGGCAGGACCCTAATGGTGAACTGAGATCGTGGCTGAGGACACTCGGTGATCACATAAGGGACACTCTGTTTGCTCTCTGGGAGATGCAGTTCATTTGCACTAATTGCAGGCTTGGGGGCCCGGAGAAGGCAGCTCTGTGTACACATACTGTATTCCCTTTGTTGGAGAAGGTAGCTCTCACGGGCCCTGTTCCTCCTGGCATTGTGTGTGTGTGTATTAACAGAGAGATTTAGCTGCCTTTAAAATATATGTGCATTTCTAATTCTTTGCACTAGACTTACTAATAGCTTGGTGAGGGGAAGCTACAATATAATAGTGAATTACTTTCCGGAAAAGTTTAGCAGATAATTCATGAGATAAAAGGAATCCGAGAAAGCTTAACCCAATTCTTGTGGTTTACAGGATTTGCTTTCCTTCACAAAGTTCAATTTTCTAAAAAAAAAATTTCTACTTATCTATTAACCATCTATCTATTCTTGGTATTTTCACAGTTAGAGAGATTGGATAAGTCTTACCTATAAGACCATATTTTAAAATAAGTAAAATAGGTCTTGCTTTGTAGTATATATCATTCTCGCAAGCATTAGATCTAACACCACTGCCAAGAATAATGAGAGGAATTAGGTAAAGCATAACTTTTTTTCCATTTTCAAATAACTTTTGAGGAAATGTAAGATCAGGAAACTCATGTTTTGAACTTAGAAACACTGCATGTTGAAGACATGGAATAGTGTAAAATCAATGTGAAATGCATCTAATCATATTAATATAGTAAAACTTTGACATTCTCTAGAGGTATGGTTAACTAAAAGATAAAGATTTTGCATAACCAATGGACACAGACAATAGTGTGGTGAAGGCCTGGGGTGTGGCAGGGACTGAGAGGAAAGAGTAGTTGGGGAGAGGAGAGAGAGGGAGGAAATTGGGCGACACCTGTACTACTGTCAAAAGAAGCAGAGTGGTCCTTGTCCTAATAATGATTACAGAATGTCTGGAGATGCCAGACACACACATTATGAAAAGTTACTGCAAGTATTAGGCTAATCAGTACCTTCCAAGTGAATGTGAAGCATAAACTGTACTGCAATAATTCAGAGATGAACAGTGTCAACTTTTCATGATGGGAGTCAACAAATGATTTATAGGGAATATAAATTTTTTTTTTATTGAATTTGAAAAAAAGAACAAGGTTCAAATAGGAGATAAAGGCCTTATCAGGCAGGCGAAGGTATTTTATGAGAATGGAACGTAGAGAAGAGAGCTGGGGAGTGATAGGAACCAAAACTAAGAGAAATGTAGTCAAATGCGGGAGGCCCTGAATGGTTGTCCCAAAATATGAAACAGCAGAAGTAGAAGTTTGAGAAGGATAGTTACATGACCAAGTGCAGGTTCAACAATCTTTAATTGATCGAGGAATAACAGGTAATTTGATGGAAATGGAGCCTGGAGAAATGTAGGTCAATTAGGAGACCGTGCTGCACGAATGAGATAGGAACTAGGAGGGGGCAGTGAAATTTGGAAGGAAGAGAAGAAAGCTAAAGAACTAGTGATCTTTCATACTCAATAATATATATCAAGCCAGGGGGAAAGAAGAATCAAAGATGACTCTCAGGACCCAGCTGGTTTGGCTCGGTGGTTGAGCGTTAACTTATGAACCAATTAGGTCACAGTTAGATTCCCAGTCAGGGCATATGCCTGAATTGCAGGTTCGATCCCCAGTGTGGGGCATGCAGGAGGTGGCCAATCAATGATTCTCTCATCATTGACATTTCTCTCTCTCTCTCTCTCTCTTTCTCTCTCTCTCTCTCCCTCTCCCTTCCTCTCTGAAATCAATACAAATGGTTTTTTTTTTTTTTTTTTTTAAAGATAACTCTCAGCTATCTGGGTAAAAAGAAGAATGAGAGGAATTAGGTAAAGGATTTTGAGGGTTGGTTTGCTTGTTGAGTTTAAGTGGAATATTGCATTTAAGTTGCAGAAAGGCTTAGGTGGGGCAGTTCAGTGAGTAATGGTTAGAAATATGGCCCTGGAACGTAAGAGTGAAGTGCAGGCTGCAGGTAAATCTATTTGAAGCTGTGGGACTGGATGTCACCTCTAACAAGATAAAGATGTCTAAATATAGGTGAGGTTAATATCAAGAGAAGGTTTTCTAGGCATATGAATTTTAACCACCAGTTTACAGACAGATTCTCTAAGAGGTTGCAGTATATATCATCCTCGCAAGCATTAGATCTAACACCACTGCCAAGAACCCAGTGAAGGATGAATATAATGGAATACAATGTAGATGAAATACACTGAGCGGCACAATCATGATTTACCTTACGGAGGCCAGAAGTCACTCTGTCCTGAGCATGGGTAACAGCCCAGGATAGGTTCAGGTATTCGGGTGTCCAGATCTCAAGCTTGCCACTAAATGAACTATTACCTTAGTAAAGCATCTTCAGCTAAATTTCAGCATCTCATTCATTAAGTAAATACTATGATTATGGGATTAGAGATCATATATATCAGAGAGAGAAACATTTCTGATTTGAGATACTGAAAGATCATTATATGTCTTTTCTGGGTGATATGAGCTAAATCCATGTGTCTGGTTAATTTTGAGCAAACAGGAGAAACCTAGCATAAAATGAGTACTCACATACTTTATGTGAGTTTTCATTGAAAATGTTCATAGAACTTCATGAAGATATTACATATTTAAAAGTCGTCACTGACTTTACATAGAAATCTTACGAGAGAAAAAGAAATATGTAGTTATAGCTATAAACTACAGTTCAAAGGAGAAATAATGACTAAAATGGGTAATAGAGGTAAATTGAGGACTCCTCTAAATCCTTTATTTACATAAAAAAAGAGGTAGGTTTTTTTGTAAACCAAATAAAGAGTTAAATATTGGTAGGTTTGATGGTTATATGCATGCATATGTTATAAAAACTAGGAATTTTTAATATCTATAGAGGGAAATAAGTTCACTTATACATGATTTGGTAGCTATAAATTTATAATACCATTTTAAAAAATATATTCTATTGATTTTTTACAGAGAGGAAGGGAGAGAGACAGAGAGTTCGAAACATCGATCAGCTGCCTCCTGCACATCTCCCACTAGGGATGTGCCCGCAACCAAGGTATATGCCCTTGACCGGAATCGAACCTGGGACCTTTCAGTCTGTAGGCCGACGCTCTATCCACTGAGCTAAACAGGTTTCGGCTATAATGCCATTGTTAAAGATGTGTTTACTATTGCTCACAAACATTTGTGCTTTTATTTGGTGATATAAGTTTCAGGATAGCATAGCAACTAGAACATGGGTTCTGGATTCAGATTTCCTACATATGAATTACAGTTATTGAGCAAATTATTTAACTATAGTGCACCTCAGTGTCCTAATCTGTAAAACTGTACCTAGAGAATAGGACTGTTAGGAGAATTAAATGAACTTATACATACAATGAGGTTAGGGAGTTCTTAGGACATAGTAAGCATCCATATGTTAATTTTTATATTACCATTGTTAGAAAATACATAATGAAATAAAATTGCCTTCATAAGCTTTTCTCAATCTTCAAATGTGCCTCATTCATTACACTACTTATACTCTTGAATTGATGTCTGATATTAATTGCTATTATAGGCTCTTAGTTGATATATGGCACTGTTAACTAAGATTTACCAGTAAGCAGCAGTTTTCTCAGTATTGTTTGACGTGCACTGTACTTGGTGAATGTGTAAGGGAATAAAACAGAGGCAGGACAGAGACCCTGTCTAGGAAAAATATGCGATAAGGCTCAAAAGGTGCAGAGTTGGGTGAACGTATCTGAGGGAAGGATAAAGAAAACCCTGAAATTGACACTGAATAAACATAAAGAAAAACAAAGACATTTCAAAGATGGAAGTTATCAATAGATTTCAAATAAGGGACAATGGACCAATATTCTGGTTTGGGCTGTTTCCTCCATCTTTGAATACTGGGTGAAGCGCTGCGTAATTTACACCTGTGTCAGCTCCCAAAATGGGAAAGGAAAAGACATATAAAGGCCACCTGTCCATCCAGACTCTCAGAGCCAATGCTGTGGCATCTATTGATTATCCAGAAATTTCAGAGTTGTCCTGGACAGTTCTCTACCATCTTCAGGCCCAGAGGTTCAGAGACAGTCATGCAGCTAGAGCTTATCAAGAAGAGTTTAGACCAGTTTATTTTTCTTGGGGCCCTTAAAGAGTTCCTAGCCATAACAAAACCCCATTCTTCATGTCTAAGGTATGAATAGAAAGGAATGGTGCAGTCTAGATTCACTATGCCTCCCAATTAAATAAATTCCTAGTTTAGAAATCTGTAGATCGAGAATACTTCATTTGATTTGCCTTATACATAGTAGAAATGAACAAAAACCAATGATTTAGGCCTAACTAAGATATATATTTTACATAATTATTAGGTGTTAACCAGTAAGAAATTCTGTAACTGCTCTTTAACCCCCAACTTCCTTTTTGTGTGATTATTGCTTCTTCTCAACTGAGTTGTGTTTCTTTCATCAAAGATCAGCTTATAAAACTGTGTACTATCAACCTAATTTAAACCTATTACATGATGAAAAGTAAATATTTTGACAAAGGTATTTCAGAATTTAAAAAAAGAGAATGTATGTAATTTCTTGAAAATTACCAGATCATTTAATAATGAACATATCATAGTATGCACTTCCAGTAATCTTTAGCATTTGTAAATGACTGCTAGGCTAAGAGATTAAGTTGTTAATCAGTATATTAATGAATGAGGTTATACTTCTCTGAGTAATCAAGATGAAACCACTTTTTAAGGTTTTATACTTTGATTGGCACAAATTAGGTTTTGGTCTCCTTATGTTCAATGAACACTTTATAAGTACTATGAACAAAAGAAGGTAAAAAATAAGCTTATGAAACTTTTCTTTGATAAAAATAATTGAGCATGAAAATTCAAATACTATGTCACTATACTATAAAAGCAGTAAAATTATAAATAAAAATACAGACATCAAAGTAGTTGTAGGAGATATCTTAAGAATAATATGTATGCAAGGTGAATGTATTAACATTATTTCAAATGGTTTAACTTAGCCCTTAGATTTTCAGTGCCCACTGAATGTCATTATTTAAAAAAGCAAATAGCCTGGCTGGCATGGCCCAGTGGTTGAGTGTCAACCTATGAACTAGGAGGTCACGGTTCCATTTCCAGTCAAGGGCACATGCCTGAGTTGTGGGCTCAATCCCCAGTGAGGGGCATGCAGGAGGCAGCTGATCAATGGTTCTTCTCATCACTGATATTTCTCTCTCTCCCTCTCCCTTCCTCTCTAAAATCAATAAATTATATTTTAAAACTAAATAAATCAAACAAAACTATGGAAACTTACTCCAAATGAAGAGGCTAAGAAAATGCCATAGCTTTTTGTTGTTAACATTTAATTATCAATAATATTATGAAAGAAATATTTTACAAATAAAAATTTAGCACTCTATTTGTAATAACTATAAGAAAATAGCAAATCCATACCTTGCACAAACATACTTCATATCTAATATTCTTTATATATGTGATATGATCATAAATTAAAGGCATAACAAGTCTTCTTTATTCAAGGGAAAGTACCTTCAAAATGTCAATGTATAAAAATGCATTCTTCTATATTGTCAGATTGGTAATAAGGATGGGCAGATAAATACATGGCATTATATAGCTATAATCATTTTGAGGACTGTATTCATTGAAATTGTTAACTAAATCACATGACACTACCTTTATTTATAGATCTGCATGTATAGTAAGGTTTCTAAGGATAGATTTTTACCTACTGTAATTAACAAAGACCTCAGAACTTTACACAATCATATTCATGGCTTATAACACCTTTTAAGAGGCTTAAACTATTCAATATATTGCCATTAATATTGTAAAAGTGAAACAAAAAACAAAGGAAGTTGATGAATTGCTTGATATGTCAAAATTAAACTAACAAATCAAATACAAGAATCATGTCCTTTTCATTTTATATAATTTCTCCCTGAAATACACATCTGTACATATATATGTGTATATATATATATATATATATACACACACACATACATACATACATATATATTTGAACATACAGATATCAGATATATTTAGTTACATCTGAAAAAGCAGACGAACCTATAGCAACTGTAAATGACTAACCTGGTGTTACTACTACTCCATTTCCATTGACCACAGGCCTCTCCTCCTCTTCCTCCTCAGGAGGCTCTATACTTGCTTTCTCCATGTTGCTCACTGATTTATTCCTCTTCCGTTTTCCTTCAGCACTTGCAGTGGCTCCCGGAAGTATCTGGTCTGTTACATTTAATAGTAATGGTGCTGGTTCTGCTGGAGGCTTTGGGGTACCGTAGTAATTGTCTGCAAAGGGCACCAAAGCATTATGGAGTTAAACATTTTTCTCTACCATATACATAACTTGTAAAGAATGATGCATTTGGATCCTATTTTATACATATATGTGTTTTTTATACATATACACTCATCTATATAGTTTTTATCTTTTTTTATCTTTATTTGTTGCTCCTATTGTATCAAGCTTTAGTGCTTTATATGGATCTCTCTTCATTCTCACCTTTGTGCCAAACCAAAATATAATCTTATTATTGGTCTCAAATGGTACAGCATAATTTCAAAATTATTTAGAAATTTTTTATAACAGGACTTGATGGAAATCTTTTTAAAAATAATGATGCCTGCTGGCCAGAGGGGCTCAGTTAGCTGAGTGTCATCCTGCACGCCAAACGGTTGCTGGTTCAGTTCCCAGCCAGGGCTCAAGCCTGGTTGCAGGTCCCGTCCCTGGTTGTGGTATGCACAGAAGGTAGGGGGTCAATGTTACTCTCTCATACTGATGTTCCTTTTACTTTCTTTTCCTCTCTCTAAGCATGTCCTTGAGTGAGGATTTTTTTAAAAAGTAAAATAAATAAATAAATAAATAAATAAATAAATAAATAAATAAATCTGAATAAAGGTATAGACATATTTTATTTTTTTAGCAAATCTCTTAACATTCTGATAAGGCAGAGCACATGGCGCTCTTCTCGAGCTTTAGGAGAGCTCTGGCTGTTGTCCTTGATGTGCCCAGCACCCTTCTCGGAGCTGTATCTACAGGCCAGTTCAGTGGTTTCCATGGCTGCTGCAGTGGGCATGCTGCTCTCGTCATTCTTCAGATTTTCCACAGCTTCATGATTGCAGCCATGAAATCATTTGTTTCTCCCATTAATCTAAGAGACTTCTTGAAGAAGGAGACTACTTCTTATTTCTCTCTGTAACAAAAGTCTGGCACATAGTAGGCATGGAATAAATGCTTACTAAGTGAACATTTTTATATATTTAAGAAATTGCTTTATTTAAAATTGTCTAAGATTTTGATTGGTAAAGAATGTAGTGGTGTGTGTGTGTGTGTGTGTGTGTGTGTGTGTGTTTTAATGTTATTCTTGTATCAACTTCAAACTCATATTGGTGTTTTAGTTAATTAATTGAATAATTTTTGCATGCATTTGCTCACTCATTCATTAAAATATTTATTTAGTACTATATACCCAGGCACTCTGGTTATGTTTGAGAGAAAATGAAATGATGAATATAATATAACCCTTGTCTTATAGAGGCTCAAAGTTCTGGTGTGGAGCACAAGCACCCTGGACATCAAGCAGATAAGCCTTAAAAAAGGAAATAGGACTGAGCACTGCAATCAAAGAGGCACAGAGGAGGAGGCAGCCCTTCTGCAGAGAGCACTGAAGGCAACTAGGAACACTGTGCTGAGACAGACACAAAACTTAACCAGAAGGCATGCGTTCTAGACTTGGCTTTTCTACACAACTACAATTCAAGCAAGTTACTTAGCCTGAGTAAAGCTCAATTTCGTTATGAATTGAACACTTGTTATAATCACCAGTGTTTTGGGTTGCAAACAACCAGAACCTACTCTACTTAAAGTAAAATAAAAGGGAGGTACTGAAAAGATACGAGATGGCTAGTTGAGGGAAGCCTTGGGGGAAATGGGCAGAAACAAAGCAGTCAGCTGGGACACCCAAATGGCCTCTGCTGGCCCTGGACTCTTGTAAGTATTTATTGTAAGTATTTACAAGAATGGATTAAAAATAAATACATAGTTATTGCAAAGTGTGCATAAACCCATTTCTAGCATTATCCTATCTAATAAAAGACAAAAAGGGTAATTAACCGTACCTCCGCTACGCTTCCCATTGGCTAATCAGCACAATATGCAAATTAACTGCCAACAAAGATGGTGGCCGGCAGCCACGCAGCTGAAGTGAACAGGAGGCTTGCTTGCTCCAGTGATGGAGGAAGCCAAGGTTGCCCACCTGCTGTGGTCCGGCTCTGAGCTCCGAAAGCAACAGCTCCAAAAGCAACAAAGTTTCAATTATAGAAGCTAAACAAACTCCAGATACCTGCTTTCAGCCAGCCGCGGCCTCAGAGCTGGAGCGAGCAGGATGGCAACAAAGTTTCAATTATAGAAGCCAAACAAACCCCAGATACCTGCTTTCAGCCAGCCGCAGCCTCAGAGCTGGGAGCGCCAGTGATGGCAACAAAGTTTCAATTATAGAAGGTAAATAAATCCCAGAATTAAAAAAAGAAAAAAGAAAAAAAGGAGAGGCTGGGAGCTTTAGTCGCCGGTCAGCCTGAAAACAGCCCTCAGCCCCTCACCCAGACTGGCCAGGCACCCCAGTGGGGACCCCCACCCTGAAGGGGGTGTGACCAGCTGCAAACAGCCATCAGCCCCACACCCAGGCTGGCCAGGCACCCAAGCGGGACCCCCACCCTGATCCGGGACACCCTACAGGGCAAACCAGCCGGCCCCCACCTGTGCACCAGGCCTCTATCCTATATAGTAAAAGGGTAATATGCAAACTGACCCTAACAGCAGAAAGACTGGGAATGACTGGTCACTATGACACACACTGACCACCAGGGGGCAGATGCTCAATGCAAGAGCTGCCCTCTGGTGGTCAGTGCGCTCCCACATGGGGGAGCTCTGCTCAGCCACAAGCCAGGCTGATGGCTGCCAGTACAGTGGTGGTGGTGGGCGCCTCTCCTGCCTCCTCAGCAGTGCTAGACCTAACTGCAGCTTAGGTCTGCTTCCTGCTGGCAAGTGGACATCCCCTGAGGGCTGCAGGGCTGCCAGAGGAATGTCTGATTGCCAGCTTATGCCCAACCCCCCAGGGAGCAGGCCTAAGTCAGCAGGTGGTCATCCCCTGAGGGGTCCCAGACTGCAAGAGGGCACAGGCCGGGCTGAGGGACCCCCCACACCCCCCGAGTGCACAAAGTTTTGTGCACTGGGCCTCTAGTAAATATAATAAAAGCTTTCTAGGAATTTGAATAAAAATAATCTATAACACATCAATAATTGGTTTTATAATAATAATATAATAGTAAGTGCCCTTTTACACTGAACATTGTTATACTAATTTCTTGCAAAGGGAGAGACTAGAACAGCTTATGTTGTTATAAACTAAACCTGCCTAGACAGTCCTTGGAAAACCTAAGCCATTACTCACTTTTAGGCAGACCCATTCCTAAACCATCCAGAAGAGAGGAAAGAGCTTTGTAAATAACTTTCCATGTATTACACTTGCAGACTATCATGGAATCACTCCTCTGCTTTCTCCACACTTGTTAGACCACCTAACTTTTTCAAAAAGTCTGAGCCTAAGTTTTAAAAATAATGTTTTTGCCTTTCTTCTGACCCTTCAGGTTTCTCCTCTGATATTGTTTTAACAGTGAAGCCAAAAGGAACAAAAGAATAGGAAACTATTTCAATGAATTATTATAAAGTGTTCCCTTTTCCATACCCTACTCTTTATTAAAGGATAATAGATATCAAAAGAGTACTTTCTAAGATGCAACATATTATTTATGCCTTAAAGTTCTGATATTATGAAAAGGAGAAAAAAACAACAACTAATTTATGTATGAGGATATGTAAAAATTCTAGGAGTAAACTGAAATATGTTTGCCTGTTTCCAACAGTTTTTTCCCCTTTAAACATGATTAGTTTTCATAACGGAAACATGTGATTTATTATTTAACTCATTTGGCTTTTTAAGTAGTTGACACAGATGCTGAGTGTTTCTCCAGACCTCTGAGGATATAATAATAACATGTGTAGGTTTTATATCAAATAACCATAGATCTTTCCATGTGGCACCCAAGTGGAGATGGGTTTTGGAAAGGTAATGGTCATGTCTTCGACATACCTCACAGATTAAGGCCTTGACCCACATTTCTCCTCATCTCAGTGCTTTTATTCCCATTTTGGTAACCAGAAAGAAGCAATTTTGGATAATGGTTTAGTAGAAGAGAGACGATTGCCTACACAGGGACTCTGGGCATGCAGACAACACAGCCCATCACTGGGATCCCCAGAGAGCTTGAGAAAATGTCCTTGTATTGGAAACAATCTGTGGCAAAGTTTAGGAGGTTGAAAATCTCATCATTTGTTTCTAACAGTTTTATAAGTGGAACAAATCGATTGATACTTGGCCTTCTTAATGGCACCTGGAAAACTGTCTCCGGCTTTAAACAGAGAAGAAATTCAGAGTTCCAGACCCACTCGTGATTAATTATGTTGGAAAACCTATCAGATCATAAGTAAACAATCATTTTTATCCTCATCAGAGATTTCATTTTGTATGACCAGAGAATGGGTAAATCATGAGAGGTTTCTAAATTCAAACATTAAGACATGTTTAACACGTTACACAAGGGATAGTAATGAGTTAAATTAGTATCAAAATCATCATAACTCCTGTTAGCCATGGCAAGAGTCACAGTCATATGGCTACAGAGTTGGCGAGGTAGAAATTCTATAAATACAAAACAGAGTTGGTAAATGTAGCCTAGAAAATATGCTACTTTTCTAAAATTACACTTCCTACAAGAAAATAAGACTCAAAGTCTCACTTTAGAATGCTTTTGTCCAACTGATTTAAGTTATTTTTGTAAGCAGCTCTGATACTTAAATTGGTCTCCCCCAAAAGCTATCATTTCCTCATCATGTGATAGGTAGGTAGTAGCTTGAAACCAAGACATAAAAACTCTCTGACCTCAACAGGATAAGGTCTTTTTTCTCTTGTGGCGAGAAGCATTCATCTCATGTGTGTCAGGAATAGGAAAAACGTTTTGTCACTAATATCTGTACTGAACAGCAAATTGCTAAATTTTGTGAACATTGCTGAATGTGACTTTCAAAGTGTGCACAATTATGTAAACAAAGTGAAAGTTTCCGTTTTTCACATGCAGAATCGAATTATTCTGTAACAAACCTCACCTAAGAATTTCAATTTTATTTTAAATCAGATGAATGCTGGTTTCACAATATGAGCCCAATAACCTACATTTTGAATTTTACTATCTTCAATTGTCTATTAATATTCTCCAGCAACCATGTAGATGGCTTAATCTGACTAACATTTTTGAAACTTGTGTGCAAGTTCTCAGTAGGTTACTTGTGGTCATTCTCACTGAATTTTCATTTATTCATGTATGCAAATGTGGACAGATACAGGACACATTTTTGTTGAATGTAACTGTCCACAAACTGGCTAGAGTAGGTGGTTTGCTTATTTATAGGAAATTAGATACCCTTTCTTTTAGCGAGTCTTTCCTTCAGGCATTATTTAGAAGAGTTCAGAACATTTCCAACCTGTGCTATATAACAGACATAAAGAAATTATGCAAGGAAATCCTCAATAGAAAAGAAAAAAGATACATATGATTTTCAATGTCAAATATACATCCGCTTTCAAAGTAAAGCATTTGAACATTATAATTATAGTAACATAAAAATTTATAAGCCAATTCATAAGCATATCGTATTTAAATAATATTAAATCCTCTAGAGCTGCATTTTCTAGTAAATATGCAATGTGAGCCACAAATACAAGCCACATATGTAATTTTAAAACTTTCTAGTTAACCACATTTAAAAAGGAAAAAGGTAAAAGCTATTGTAGTAATGTTTTACTTTACCCAATATACCCCAAATACTATCAATTCAATACCTGATCAATAAGTTATAGATGCAATATTTTTACTTTTTGCTTACTAAGTCTTCAATCCCAAGTGTATAGTTTACACGTAAGCACATCTTAATTTGGACCAGACCCATCTCAACTGCTAAATGGCCATATGTGACAAGTGGCTACTATACTGGACAGCACAGTCATAAACCATCCCTTTTATCAAATAACATTTTAGGTCACCATATTATCACTCGAGTGACAGATTTTCTCACAGACAATAAAGTGAAAATGTCTGCTTAAATGACTGAGAAAACAGTGAACCCCAAAGCACAGTAACTAAGTTGACATTGCGTCAGTGACATTTCTCGTTTAATTGCTTTGCTGCATTGAGTACATGTAAAATATTATTAATCACCCAACAGATGGACATTCCTTAGCAAAGCTCTTCCATCTTACTTCCTAATTACCCATTTTGTCACTCTATCTTGTCTACTTGAAAAATCTACTTTTGACTTTGTTATCAAGTTATAGGTTACAAGGTGAAAAAACAAACAAATATTTCAAGTAAATAATGTGAATATAAACTTGTGTGAGTATCCATCCTTATGTTCAGCAGAGAGAGGAATTGTTGACTCATGGTAATAGCGTAAAAAAAAGATAAATTATGTTTTTTGTCTTCCCTCTTTTTTTTTGGTTAATCCTCATCTGAGAACATTTTTTCATTTATTTTCAAATAAAATGTAAGAGAGGGAGAGGAAGAGAAAGAGGGAGAGGGAGAGGGAAAAACATCAATGTGAAGGAGACACATGGACTGGTTGCCTCCAGCATGCACCTCAAAAGGGGGTGAGGAGTGAACCAGCAACCTAGGTACTGCCCTTAACTGGGAAATTGAACATGCAACTCTTCCATACGTGGGCAAATGCGCTAATCACTGCACACTGCAGAGGGCATGTCTTCCCTCTTCGCTGTCTGAGAACACACTCTGATTTTAGTATTCACAGTGCTTACTAACCAGAGCCTCATATTTCTCTCCTTAGACCCCTACTTTCAGACCGTATACTAATAATTCCAATTTTCCCTTTCTTATATACATTATATATGTCCCATTTCTAATTTCCTTTGGGTCTTGCTAAGTGACTGACTCACTACTCTCATAAACTAATATAAACTAAGTTACCAATGACTAAAATTGGCTTAATGTATCCCATATAATGTTTGCATTTTAACACAGTATTTAAAACTGTAATCGAAAAAGTCAATCATGAAATTTAGGCTATAACTGGCCCATTTGGCGGGAAACATTTTTCAGAGGAGCCTTTGGAGCTCTCCAATCACAAAGGAGGTGTTTTCCAGGGTAGTTGGGGCATCTGGTGTGGTATATATGATGACCCCTGTGGAACCTACGCAAAACATTAATGCAAAGGTTTTTGGAAAATAAAACAGAGACTAAAATAATTTATACTATAATTCCAGGTTATAAAATATTTACACATCTACTTTTATGAGTGGAAACCTTTTGCAATTGCGTTATTAAGGCAGTTAATTGTTTAAGTTACTAAGTGTTTAGTGAGTTAAGTGCTTAAGAGACAGTCCCTTCATGGCTCAGCAAATAAGAAAGTGGGAGTAAAATTTTGATCAATTTTTAAATGGGCATTCATACAAAACCCAGCGGATTTCTGTGATAGCCATCCTGATTAAATATACTTCTTCAAAACTTATATAGGAAACTGAACCTTTCAAGGGCAATATTGTTTTTCTCACACAATATTTATGTTTCATCATATAACTTCCTTCTCTCAATGGCACTATTACCTGTGATACTATAAAATTACTAAGAAATTAGGAGACCTTTAAGACTCTTTTGTCAATGTCTTCCAAATACAATACCCAGGGAAATTTTGATTGATCTTAATTTGATTGTTGGTTAATGACTTAAGAAATTTGCCAAATATCTAATTTTTTAGTTGTTGATAAAAGTCAGGAAGATAATATGAAAGAATTTCACTTCTAGTTAGACATTTTGTCTGCTGGGTTTCTCCAGGCTTGTCCTACTGGAAAGAGCTCTGCACATAGTCAGAGGATCTGGGTTCTAATCGAGGTTCTACCTAGCACTAACTTCCTAAAAGACCTTGGATTAGACATTAAAGTCCTAACAGAATTGAGTCAGAGTTCTAAAATTGTGAAATGAAAGACTGTAAAGAATATAATGACAACGGGTTATATTTCCATGCTATTGTATTAGAAGGTCTTGAATGGACAATGAATAGAGAATGATAAACTGTATTCCATTTCAATTAGTTGAGAGCCTAGACTCATTTGCTTTCTTAACACAAATGTGGAGAGCTCATTTACTCTCTTTTTATATTTCTTTGCACAATACTTTCCGGGAAAGTTGTGGTTGTACAGTATTTCTGTTTTTGTTCCAAGCCTTTCATGTATATCCACCCCTGTTAGTGAATTAGATAGACCTTAAGTATATCGTTCGTATGATGTGAACTATGATTACTCCATGAAAGACCATATATGAAGCACTTCAACTTTATATTTTAGTATATGTGACATTTAAAAATTTTTGATTTGTAGTAAAGAGTCAGCATTTTCATTGTGATCACCTTATGTTCTGTGATACACAAACATAACTCCTAAATGATAGAGCCTGGTTGCAGTTAGCAGCAATTTAGATGTAAGTAGAACCAATTTATAAGCCAGAAAGACAATAAGCAACCCAAAAGGCTAAAGAAAGTAAGAATTTTTGGTATCTAACCATAAGGCTAACCATTCTTGAATAATGCACATTTTTTCTCTGAATAAAAAAACTCACAAATTATTAAACTCAATCTCATGACCAAAACAAACCAAAAATCTGTCAGAATACTGGCAGATTTATTTATAAATAAATTTATTTATAATAAATATAAATATTTTATATTTAAAACTCTAGAGGGCAACCATTAATTCTTTAAAGATACATGTTTTATTGAGGTACAACTCCCCCATTTTCCAAATTTTTATATTATAATTTTGCCTTTTCATTTTGCAGTATTTTATGAAAGTACCACAAATGCTAATTTTGCCTTTTCATTCTGCAGTATTTTATGAAAGTACTACAAATACTAGTTTATTATGGAAAAATATTGTATTAATGAAGAAAGAGAAAAGTAGAGGGAGAAATGCGTGGTTAAAACATAATCAGAAAATACATGGAAACTAAATGAGAAGAAGAAGAAGAAGAAGAAGAAGAAGAAGAAGAAGAAGAAGAAGAAGAAGGAGGAGGAGGAGGAGGAGGAGGAGGAGGAGGAGGAGGAGGAGGAGGAGGAGGAGGAGGAGGAAGAGAAAGAGGAGGAAGGAGAAGGTGGAGAGAAGAAGAAAGAATTGGAGGAAAATCTGGAAAGGGAAGAAGACAAGGAGGAGTAGGAGAATGGGGATGAGGAAAAGGACAGTTATGTGCCCTTCCCTGAAGTTGTATTGTTCCAACATGATTCCTCAGATGGCATGCTGGGCCAAAGTCATACATATGTGGCCACCTGTACCACCTAATAGCTGATGAAGTACTAAGATACACTGTCCAATATAGCTGGCACTTTCTACATCTGGACATCAAGGACTTAAAATGTGGCTTGTTGAATTGAGATGTAAAGTCCATATTAGATTTTTAAGACTTATAACAAAAAAAGTAAAGCATCCCAGAAATCATTTTTATGTTAATTACATGTCAAAATGATGTTTACATTGCATAATGTTGCAATTTCTAAACTAGTTTTTCTGAAAAAAGCAAGACTCAGTAAGTACTCAATTACAGGTAGCAAGTTATGACACCCACAACAAGAGTGGGTGAAAGTGAGGATTAAGAGTCAATTCAAAAGTCCAGGAGAGTAATAGACACTTGATGGACAATAGGCTCAGTCAGGAAGAGGGTTCAAGGGTCATTGGGGGGTGGGACCCTCCTCAGTGACCAAACCAATGAGAGTTGAGTGATGGACAGGGGGAGAGGTTATTATACATCCAGTTATTCTGTCATTCATTCAGTAAATATTTATTGATTATCAGAAGGCAATCATGCATGGATTATCAGAAGGCAAAATAGTGAACAGAACAATTAATTCTCTTTGAATCTTCCCTTTCACTGGGAACACAGATATTTATCAACTAATCATACAAATACAAAATTGCAAACTGATAAAGTAATATAAAGGTCAAGTACTGTTGTTTTGAAAACTCTGAGAATAATTTGAATTAGGCTTGTTAAGCAAAAAAGTGGAATTGTGATTGACCATCCAGTCCCCTCCCTCCTTCTAGGTCAATATATTTCTTGATCAATACAGATCTTTAGGAAATGCATGATTTTTATTTCTAATAACAAGAAATAAAATATTCCCATTGCTCCTGAAAATTGTTCCGACTTCTCTGAAGGTCAAATGGCTGAACTATATGGAAGTTGACATATATATGAGTGTGTGTTTTCCCAAAATACAAATCAAGTTGCTTGTAAAGGCTAACTGCAAAATTTCTGCTAACTAGTTAGCCAGATCAGATCTCTTCTCAATTTAACTCAAGACATGGTCTATGTTGTAAAATGCTTCAAACATTCCTCTTACTCAAAGACTATTGGTTTAGAGTCTGAAGTATGATTTTTGGTGATATAAAACTAACTGAAGGTAGATTTGATGGCAGATATTCTGTGAGAATTGACTGTATTCCCCGTTGGTACTCTAGCAATGTGGCCTTTGTTTCCACAGTGTTTACCAGTGTGAACTAGTCATTTCTTGTTTCTGTCAGTGGGGATGGGAGTGGAGTCAGTAAAAAAACAACTTCTCCAGGGCATTGATATCCAAATTGAGATTAGAAAGGTGAGGAGAATCAAATAAAGATTCAAGGCGTATAGGGAGAAAAAGCATTCCAGGATGATGGAATACATTTGCAAAAGCCCTGACTCTGGAGGAAGACTAGATCCTTGGATGAACTCAAAGGACAACAAGGTGGCTGGTGCTGACAACAGGGGGAGCCCTGAGGTTAGAGATCATTTGGGACCTAAAAGGTTTTGTTAAGATTTGGGTTAATTTTGAAAAAGTAAAGGTAATACATTACAGATTTAAAAATCCACTATAATCAAATGAAAAAATATATTAAAATTTAAAAGGCATTCAGAGTTGTTTTTAAAATAGATTGGCAGGCTGCAGCATGTAGAATGAACTGAAAACAGCAAGAGGACAAGTCTGGAGGTCTAGTGCAGGAGTGCAATGATGGGAGTTTGGGGTAGGGGGAGGTGATGGACTTGGGGACAACAATTAGGTTTCAAAGGAGGAAAATAAGAGCTAGTATTAGCAACTTGCTTAAAGAACCATATGCCTTTCCTTGGTTATCTTCCCTTCTTTCTCTTAGAAATAAGTCATTGAACAGAACTTCTAAATATTCTCCCGATACTCAGGGTTTCTTTATGAGATGCATGGCCAAGCTGCAGTATGGCCTTTTTATGAAACATTACAAAATTCTGTAAGTCATAATTTTCCTTTAAAAATTCTTTACAGGCATGCAGGCACTGACTGGTGTCCCTATCAGAGTTTGTTTATACCTCTTGTTATAGCTCTCATGTTTTATGATAATTATTTATTCACTGACTGCATAACATTAAATTTTGGCTTCTCAGAAGGAGCCATTTATCATTTAGTTTTGTTTTCCCAGCATCTAGAATAACATTGGCACACGGTTGATACTGAGTAAATGAATTCTTACACTGATGGACATCCACATGCAGAAAAGAAGGATGCAACCCTGGCCAGTATTTCTTCACTAGGAATCTTGCTAGAAACGCAAATTCTCAGGCTCCACTCCTCCTCTCCTTTTCAGAATCTCTGGGCTTGGGTCACTCCAGGTCATTCTGATACATATTTATATTTGAGGACTCTGTTTTTAAGGATTGCCTCAGTGGAAGATAGACCAATCAAATGAGTCTAACACTCACAGACACAGGCTGAGAGCTGTCAGAGGGGAGGAGGGCTGCATGAAAACAGTGAAGGGATTAAGCAAAAAGACCAAAAACTAAAAAAAAAAATCTGAGAGATAACAACATGATTACAGAGGGAAAAGGGGGTGGAGGGTTCAGAGAAGGTAAAGGAGGTATAAATGGTGATGGAAGGAGACGACTTGGGGTGGTGAACACACAATGCAATATACAGATGATATATTTTAGAATTGTACCTCTGAAACCTATATAATTTTATTAACCAATGTCACCCTAATAAACCCTAAATAAATAAATAAATAAATAAATAAATAAATAACACAAAAAAAAGTTGGACCAGCATAAAAAGGATTCAAGTAGCCTATTTTGGGATCTCCTATCATTCCTTCTTCTGAATTGTTTTTATAAAATGCTTCAGAATCATGTGTTTTTTGGTGTCAAAATTCTGATGTACAAACTAACCTAGGTTAGGGGTCAGCAAACTCTTTTCAGGGCATATGGTATCTGACATAAATACTCAATTCTGCCATTGTGGCCTGCAAGCACATAAATAAATGGGTGTGGCTGAGCTCCAAAGAAATGTAATTTCTGGATATTGAAATTTGAATTTCAAATAATTTTCATGACCCAAAATATTATTATTCTTTAGATTTTTTAATACTGTTTTGAATGTAAAAGCCATTTTTACTTGTGGGCTGTACCAAAATAGGTATTGGAGTGGATTTGACCCACAAATGTAGATTGCCACCGCCTGGTCTATGCAATAATCAATTAGCAACACATGATATTCCAGGCATAGATATTGACTCATTAATTATTTATTATGTGCCCAGAGAATAAGCAATGCAGATGAAGTGCTTTTCTTCAGAGAACTTAAGAGAGCAGAGGAGAAAAGCTATTACAATTAATTACGTAAATGAAATAAAGGGTATGTCAGTTCTGTAAGAGAGAGTAATAGAGAAACGCACTTTTAGGTAGGGTTGATAAG
Organism: Myotis yumanensis; assembly: GCF_028538775.1. Lineage (NCBI taxonomy): Eukaryota > Metazoa > Chordata > Mammalia > Chiroptera > Vespertilionidae > Myotis > Myotis yumanensis. The sequence continues at coordinate 68,710,831 of NW_027223760.1, read as the reverse complement.
GAAGGTCTATCTGAGGAGGTACAAACTGTGACCGAAAGGATGAACATGTGTCCATGGTATGAAAAGCCAGGAGAAGAGGGTTACAGGCCAAAAAGAACAATAAACATAAAGTCACTGGGGCCCGAAGAGCTTGGTGTGTGTATGAAATGACAAACGTTAACATGATTAAAGCAGAATGAGCAAAGGAGAAGAGGGTCAGGAATTGACTGGAAAGGCAGATAGGAAGTAGATCCTACAGGGCCCAGTCAGCCAAGTCAAGGGACATGGGAATGGTTTTACAGAGGGGAAACATGATTTTCTTCTTGTCGCTATGTGAAAATACATTTGGAGGGGAACAGGGAGGTGGTTTGGAGATTCGCTGAAGAGATCGTGTGTGTGTGTGTGTGTGTGTGTGTGTGTGTGTGTGTTTCACAACACATGTTAGATTTCATTAAAACTGAAATACTAATAACAGAAACCTCAGTAAAACAAAGTTATTTCCCAAGCCTAAACGGACAACCCCATAACTGTGGAATTTAACAAAACATTTAGCACTAGAGAATCCGAGCAGCCCTTTGGAGGTCAATGGAATGGGATGTGATCTCGATATAGAACAAAATTTTTCTCGGAAGAAGATAGAGAGCTTCATTCAGTATTTTCCATCATAAAGAATGATATTATTTATGTGAATGTGGACAAGGAAAAGGAACTCTGAATAGGTAGGTAAGCCTTGTGAATGAATGAGCTTTGATAGTCTACTGTTCATCACAGTGAACAGCTATTTAACCCAGCTCAGTACTGACATTTTTTTCTATTACCAGAGGCATTTATCTAATAACACAAGCCTATTAGTGGATCTGTCTAAATTGATATTGAAAGGACAATTAAAACTAGCACTCAGGCTACAACCACTCACTATTCAACGTGGTAGGTTGGAATGTATTGAATGTCATATTTTAAAAAGGTATACTGTTAACACTAGGGCATAAACGCTAATTAGAGTAATGACTTCATTCAGCAATTTCCTTTTTATGGGGCCATTTGTACCAAGTTTTCTCCTCCATACAAAAGGGCAAATCCTTATTAATTTAGATGATTACCTCATTGGAATGAATACTAAGTGAAAACAATACCGCAGGCCAGGCATACCATTTCTTCCCCATTAATCCATTGTATCAGTGATAACAAGATGAGAACATTTAAAATGTTTCTCATTTACAGTGGTTCACATGTCTCTGCTCATCTTCCCCAACAACTTTCTTTTGCAGGAAAAGAAAGCTATTAGCATTGTTTTTTAAAAAGAGTACTGATGAAGAATATGAAAGATGGGTTTCAGTTCACATTTTTACTTAGCGATACTAGGAATCCATTCCATTAACTAAGGTGGACAATTGCCCATGTAAGTCTTATACTAATCAGTTGAAACACTGCTTAGAAAAAAAATTCTTACGCCATTCTCTTACATTCATGTCACAAGCCACCCGTAGCCTAAACGTGAATATGAGTTTCAAGAAACAATCTCTGTGCTTCAGGCTGGAGGCAGCATGCTGAATTTCATGAATTACAACTCCTTCAACAAGAATCTCTGGTGGCTCCAGGGACTGGAAATGGAATATGAAACTTTTCACCCAAAGGTCATTGGCTCCAATTTGCCCTTAACTGGCAGTGGCTGAAAGTTATTATCTCTAGATAGCTGCTCAGCCAGGGCTGCAAAATAAATTGGTGGTTTCGGTGTAATTTCTAAAAGACAGGTGTCTGTGTCAGGAACTCATGATTACTTAATGCCCCAGGAGTCAAGACATTGACTGAAAGGAGATATCCCACCACCTTAGACTTTACAAGTGGTCCTGTTATATGGAAGCAGCCAAAAGACTTTGAGCAACTGGTCAGAATATTAACTGAAAGCTTGTCATTTGTAAGGGGGGAAAACATTTACTAGTATATCTAACTACAGTCTCTCCAAATACCAGGTTTCTGTTTAAATAAGATGTCTCAGATTTAATAAAATGCTAAGGAGATTTTATTAAAATAATTTAGATGCTTGCGACTCAAGGTGTGACCTGCAGCATCAGCATCCCCTGAGAGTTTATTAGAATTGCAAACTCTCAAGCCCACTCCAGACACTTTGAAGTAGAATCTGCATTTTAACAAGATGCACAATAAAGTTGGAGGAATGCAACGTGTCTCGAGGACACATTGTACAGCTGCCCACTAAACACAAAGTACATTCAATAAACATATGTTGGTGACAAAACCATAGACCTGAATACTTCTGTATGTTAATTTCATAATCTAGAGTCCTCAGCTGCTTGTATTATTTATGTTGCCACTTATAAAATCACCTGCCTACTTATTGTCTTAGTATCACCATTAGACTTTAAGCTTCTAGAGGGCAGAGGCCCAACTTGGCATTCCTTTTTAGTCCCATTTAGATTTTATTAATTGAATCATGGAACTTGAAATTGTGTCTTCATCACCTTATGTCTTGCTAAGTAATCTTATTTTCGTGCAACACTAATTTAAACAGGTTGTGTTTACCTGAGAGACCTGAAGAGCTATCATGATGGTCTGGATCATTACCCAGCATTAAATTGCTAAACCACCATTTATGACACTGTTGGTCAAGAACACAATGAGAATATTTTGTCCACTCTGCTAAACCGGTAACTGCCACAAAATTAAACAGACCAATTTTTAAACGGCTTTGTAAAGAACATATTGCTAGGTAGAATATTTCATTAACTTTGGTCAACATGAGACTGGGATATATTACCTGGGATATATTTAACATCTGGGTTATTTTACTTCTATGAATGTTTACAGTCACTATCTCCCAATGGAAAGCCTAAATAAAATGTACTAACTTTATGGTACCAATAAATGATTTAATCTGAAGTGCAATTGTTCCTAGGATCTAAGGTTTCCATTCTGAAAAAAAAAAATTACTAACTTATTAAACATTTGCCCCAACACACATTTTATTGCGCTATTCAAATTATCCAAATAAGAAGTTTATATGTTTGGATAGTTAAGATTTGCATGAGTCTCTCAAGGTAGCTAAATATGGCACATGGGCAAGTTCCCTAAGTTCTCTGAACCTGTATTTCAACATTTGTTTTTACTACTACTACTACTCCTACTACTACTACTGCTACTACAACTACTGCTACTACTACAACTGCTACTACTACAACTGCTGCTGCTTCATGTACGTATTTGCTTTGAGATCACTGGGTTTGCTATGATATTTTAAAATAATTGGACGTGTAAGATCCACTCCCACATGGTTCACCAGGTAACATCAAAACATTGTGCTTCAAATTAAAGAAAAACTTAAAAAATATAAGCCTACAGATATAATTATCTTTTCTAATATTGCTAAAAATTCTCAATTATGGTTTAATCTGATTTTTTCTTTAGGCTTGGAAAATTAAACATTTAATTATGCTGATTAAGATATTGCCAACAGCTGTTGCCCCCTATACTCTTTCCCTTACTAGGAAAGAGGATCCTTTTATCATACCAGTTGTAGTGGAGCCTCATCTCTGTCCTACCTGGAAGCAGTGTACCCCAGGATAAAGAGCTTGACCCATGGATTCAGACAAACATGGGTTTAATTCCGGGCTCTGCCACATGACAGCTATGTAACCCTGAGTCAGTTATAACATCTATAAAACAGGGATAACCATCGTACCTTCCACATAGAGTTGTTGTGAAGATATTAAATGAGATGTTGCATGCTTTTGCACAGCACTCAACAATATGCAATGATCATAGTTAGGTAGCTGATAAATGCTGCCATTACTGCCTAGACCTAAAGTAATAAAAGGGGGGCAGACTTTCTGCCCAGGGGTCATGTTCATTTCATTGTATGCTCAATAGAGGACACCTTTCAGTAGCCTGACTTTAGCAACTGGTGAACCCTGGCTGCCTCTACCTTTTAGGCGTTCTGCTTTCTCATCTCCAGGATTGGGTTTGTGGGGAACTCTGACTAATATAATGCTTTTAACTTGCCTTAGATCATAGTAACCAACTTACTTCCTAATGCCTTTCTCAAGCTTATTATTTCGCCTTCAGATTTATAAAGGATCTTGACTGACAACTAGTCTGGACTCTCATTCCAGACAGTCTAGTTATCTCTGCTTTTCCAGTGTTAATTCAGCCTCTGTTTTTAACACTTCCAGTGTTGGAAAGTTCACTATGTAATTAAGCAAGCCGTTCTGGATAGCCCTTAATTATGAGACACTTCTTCCTTCTGTTGAACAGAAATCTTTGTTCCCTGTTACATAATGCGAATGATACTGATTTGCGCTTTTGGAGCAGAATAGAATACATCTAAAGGCTATATTCCACATGATGGAGCTTTAGATATTTCAAGATTGCTGTCATGTCTTATTCGTGTCAAAACATAGTATTAAACAGATCTGAAGATGGTGCTGGAGATATTGTTTTACCAGTACTGAAAACAGTGGAACTATAATTTTCATCTTTCATTTGGAAATTGTCCAAGCATTAAATAAAACTTGAGTGGCTATCCTGGGTTAGACAGAAAGAATTCACTTTTGGTCCAACTTGTAAGATGAGATTGCTAAGAAAAATAGAACAGTTTTCAAAATTTATGTGTCCCTTTACTATCTATGGATCTTTTAAACTTCAACTAAATCAAGAAAAAAGTTTCTCCTCTCATTTTCTATAGATTGCTGGCAACTTTAAAATTCTTTTATTAGCATTTTGTCTTACAGAAGTGGGTTTCCTTTGCAGAGGCCAGGTTTGACAAGCACTATCGGTAAGCAAAAATTCCTGGACTTTGAGAAAGAAAGAAGCTGACAGATGAGAGCTATCCTGGAACTATCAGTTAGGTCTTATTGCTAGGAACTGGCCTGGCACTCACAACTGGTCCTTGGTGTCCTCCTGTCAAGCATCAACAATATTTTAGAACACCAACTGCAGACAAGGCCACCCTGACCGTGATGGATCAGGAGAATAACCAGACCACTCTCTGATGCATCTCTCCCAATCACAGCACTAGCCTTGCTTCATCCTTCACCTTCCAGATAAGATTACTTAGATACCCACTCAGAAAACATCCCTGCTCCTTCACAACACTCAATCCAGAATAAAGCCCCACTTCCTTGAGCCCTCTCTATTATTACCTAATGCAAGACCAAATCTTCATCTTCCATGGTCTGCACTCTCCCTAATTGCCATGAGTCAATAAACACACCTTGTTCAACTACAGGTGTGTTCCCGGTGATCTTGGCTGCAGGGTACTGATATCTTGTTACTGATGTGACATGTAAAATAAAAGACTACCTGGAATTTTACCAAATGTAAACCTTACTATAAATGTCTTATGACCTTTAAATCACAAGTATAATTAATCTATGCACAATGATGTCTATTTGGCCATTAAATCATTTGATAAGGGCCTATTTGTGTCTTTATCAGCATGAACTGAAATCATTTCCTAGTGGGAATCTTGCTTTTGTCCTATCTATAGGTCCGCTCTTGACTTTCCTCAGAGTAGAACTTACATGACCTTTTGCTCAGGCACCTGTCTTCTGGCACATCAGTTTTCATGAGAAAATCTATCCTATATTCCACTCCAACAATAAAGCACTTAATGCTCCGCCTGACTAGCAATAGGGCACCAGGACATCAGGTACACATCAGAGAGGATAACCTTGGACTTAGAACTGTTCAGTGCATTTCCAACGCTCAACCAAGAAAAATATTTGTGAAAATATACCAGAAAGATACACAGTCCGTAAGTTCTTCTAGACAGTGGTTCTCAACCTTCTGGCCCTTTAAATACAGTTCCTCATGTTGTGACCCAACCATAAAATTATTTTCGTTGCTACTTCATAACTGTTATGTTGCTACTGTTATGAATCGTAATGTAAATATCTGATATGCAGGATGGTCTTAAGCGACCCCTGTGAAAGGGTCATTCAACCGCCAAAGGGGTCGCAACCCACAGGTTGAGAACCGCTGTTCTAGATACTCTAAAATCTATTCCTAAAAGAAGTCAGACCAGAAAACTAATACCTGGATTTCATGATATTGATTCCTTACATGAGAGCTTTTACCCAGCTGCACTTTCATGATTCCATTGGACTGCACTGAGGAAAATTTTCAGTAACAGTGTTGTGACCCTTGATGCTGATGATGTTTGTTACATTACACTATGTTCCCTCCATACGAATGCATGAGGGAAAACTGTTAGCGTTGAACATACAGTTTGTTTTTACTCAGGAAGATCGTGGATCGGGTACTTAATCATCCTTTCTCGGTGTTTAGTTCCCATAGAGAAAGGTTAATGGTTTAATTCTAGGAATTTATAGACCACATATTACAATTATACAGAGCTCTAAGTATGCATTTTGGGAGTTACTTTCTATTATTATTTTTAAATTGATTTTTAATGTTGTATAGATCTTTGTAAACTATTCTAATTCATTTTAGATTTAAATAGGGGAATAAACAAATTAAATGATTACTAGAAAGTGAATTTAATGAGTGAGCTGATGGAAGCTCAGATACCTGTCAAAATATGGGAAGCTCATCAGTCATGACATTATAAATGAAGTTCATCTGACTCCAAATTCACTTTCTCACTGTATCCAAACAATGTTTCCTTGTATCATATATACTTTTAATCATTCATTTAGCCAAATGAATATATTTTTTATCTACTTTAGAATGTCCATTAGGAAGTTACATTTGTAATTACTTTAATAGGTTTATTTAAAAGGCCAAAGTGGCTATTTGAAAACACACTCTAAATTTTTCTAGACTAATGCACCTTCAGTTTATCCTTTTTCAAAGTGGTCCCACTACATAAGCTTGTACACCATGTAAACTTCCGAGTCTCTCCCACAAGATCTGTTGTAAAGCCAGATGTCTTGCTTTCGCATTATCTTACAAAGTCTTATTGCTTGCTTCCCTAGTTAAAATGTTCCTCTTTATGCCTACTTTGCATGTGAATTACATTTCCAGCATAGGTAATCTGAGAACCCCATCTATAAGTAGTAGTCCTACTGGTAACCTCCAAACGAGACAGTTCTGAGGAAACTGTCCTGAGAAACAAACTTCCAGGTTTTCACAAGGCACTAAAAGGGCAGCTTCCCATCTAACTATTGTGCTGGAAGTGAATTATATGAAAGTTTAAAATACATTCCTAAACCAAATAGAAGTGGCTTTTGGAGTTTACATTGTCCATGAAATAAAAGGCCAGTTTGCTTTGAGCAATTTGAGTTGGAAAAAAAGATACTAAAATGTATAAAGAAAATACCATAGATTTTTAGATAGATATTTTTTTCTTTTAACTCAGAAGTACATTACATAAAAACATGCAGGCCAGCATGACAGTAAAAACAACTTATTATAAGCTGTAAATGTTAAAATGAGACACTACAAAGGCACTATGTGGTGGTCTGGTTGACAAAACGGGTGTCTGTGGCTGCCATCATGTAACTAACTGCTTATTTTTAAAACTGTAGGCCTATGATTCATCCCAGCCACCATGAGGCAGACACAGATTACTTGTGTTCGAATCAGTGTTTCAGATTTCTTAGGATATATTCCCAGATGTAGAATTGCTGGGTCATAAGACAGTCTTGCAAGTATGATATACTTTGACTGCAAAATCATTTTTATAGTTTTATTTTAGTAATCACAACACAATCATGAAAATGTTTTACATATTAGTATCTACAGTATCCTAATTTTTCCCATCAATGAAAAAATGTGTTTGTGGCAAACTATGTAAATTATTGGAGGTCGCATTGAAAATGCAACTGAGTTGCCTGCCAGTACTGATTTCAACAGAAAAATCAGAAAATTAAGGTAAATGTAACTGTCCTTCAAATAAGTAAATGCTTTGGAGCTCCCTGTTATTAATGTGTTACTGGTGGAAGGAAAACTTGTACTTATACAAACAAAATAAAACTTTCTTTTTCTGATTACTTTTTAAATTAAATTTACTGGGGTGACACTGGTTAGTAGAGTCATATTGATGAGACAGAAGGAAGCCAGGTAGTCAGGAATTTGGACCATGGGGGCAGGGAAATAGAACCGGGAACCCAAGTAGGTATGTTATTAAGGCAGCCTAACTGGGTAGGGAAGGACGGATGCATGCAACAGGCATGAACTTTAAAACTTATGGATATTGCTAAGACAGGCAGCTTGCAAATAACCAATCACGAGATAGTAAGGCATAAAAACCAATCTCAAGGATGTTGTTGAGGCAAAATTCTTTGAAAGGACCAATCAGGAACTAACAAGCATATATACAAAAAAGTAGATATCTTCACCTTGCTATACAGTTGTTTTTTCATATATTTTGATAAAAAGACATTGTTTGAGAGATGGAATCAACTTTCAGCTACAGCAAATAAGTCCCCAGGTATTATTTTTAACTGAGATTTATTAATTATTAAATATTTGTCCTCTCTCAAACATAAAAGTCAAAGCAAAAAAATTTGTGTATAAACATTCTTCTTTTGTTGTTTATATAATATAGTGTAACAGGTTCATCTAAATCACCATGTGATATGACTTGGATCTAAAATAAAGCACTTTTACCTATGAAATAAAAACATGAAAATTTCTTTTTATATCTAATAAATTATCAAAATTTTCTCATAAATATCTATGTATATATGTACATGTGTAAATATGAAAACATTCATTTCATATAAATGTATGTGTATGTATCTAAATACATATATGTATACATACATACATAAAATTAACTACTCTGGCTGAAAAATACTCTCTGTACATGAAGCTGCAATAAAAGTTGTGATAATGTTATCATGAAATTAAAACAGCCAAAGATAATTAAAAATACAACTATAGTGATGTTGATAAATGATTTCTGTAGGCTTTCTGTTTATATTTTGGAAGTGACTTTATATTACCTATTTGAGTTGCTCCCTGATGATAAAAGCACAGTACATTATCATTTATAGTATGTTAAAGAAACAAAAAGGCTTACTATGACCACATTTGAGAAAGTCAATAAACATTTTTCATGGCTGGATTTTAAGCCAATGACTACTCTTAGACCTAGCATTTTATAGTTCTCAGTCCCAAATACATTTATCTGAACACTCATTTCTACCTGCATGTTTCTATTACATTATTTTATATTTTTACAACCTCTACCTCTACTCTTACCACTAACCATGGTGGTAGGCAGAGCTTCAATATAATAAGAGCACATAATAATGGAAAATGTTTCAGGGAGAGTATTGCAATAAAATCAGTAAATTGATTACTATGTAGAGAGTTCTTCAATCATAATAATTCTTTACATTTGCTTAGCACTTGGTATTTTTTCAAAAAGTTTTCACATATATTAAATAGCTTGTATTATGCCTCACAAGCATGCACTATAAGAGGCAGGGGAGATAATGTCTCAGAAAGTGTGGATTCACTGAACCTCAGTGAATTGAAGGACTTATTGGAGATCAATTTGTGGTTAGGGGCAAAACAGGATGATTTCTTGCCTAAGACCAAGTATACTTTGCTGACAAACTTGAGCCCAACAGTAACTGAAGAGATACCAGTTGGGACATGTGTGAAGCTGGCGACGATGTGGACTGCTGTCATGGACTTCAGCTCTGGATTCCTTCATTTCCTTCGGGTAATCGCTTCTCATATCCTGAAGCTGTGGTAACAACTCGAGAATGTTTGGATTGAAGGCTTGTAATTGTCCAGAGATGTAGACTGAAGTGAGAGTGAGGAGAGTCAGAAGAGGCAATGCCCTCAATTTGTAATTGTTAAGCTATTTGAAGAATAGTTCTGGGGTGAAGGGTATACACAGGAAGCGAGGGACAGACTGCTTTGCTCCATATGCCCCTATTTACACATTCCCATTTCCCTGTCTCTCTCAAGCTCCCCCCGCCCCCCTCCCTAGAATCATACTCCCTTCTCCTTTCTGACTGAAATGCCATTTTTTCCTCTGCTGGAATCTCTACACTTTGAGAATGTGAACTTAGAAGACTGTCTAATCCAGTGGTTCTCAACCTTCTGGCCCTTTAAATACAGTTCCTCATGTTGTGACCCAACCATAAAATTATTTTCATTGCTACTTCATAACTGTAATGTTGCTACTGTTATGAATCGTCATGTAAATATCTGATATGCAGGATGGTCTTAGGCGACCCCTGTGAAAGGGTCATTCGACCGCCAAAGGGGTCGCGATCCACAGGTTGAGAACCGCTGGTCCAAACCTGAGGAAGCGGAGCCTTAGTGATTTCGACTTGCCCAAGTATTCACAAAGTGAGACCTGATTTGCCCTCTGTACTGAATTGTCAATTTGTACATCCATCTTTTCTCTTAGAATTAGTTACATTTCCGTATGTACTTCACATGCCTTGCTAGAACAAGATTGCAAGTTCCCCAAAGAAGCTACTTGACATGTACTTGCATTCCCTTTCCAGGACCTGGCTTAATTTTCTGCTCACAACATGGTGAACTGAAATTCTAGCAAATGGACATCTTCCTTCTGGAGCAATTTTAGAGGCAAGAAGTTTCTTATATATACCCTCCCCGCTGCAATGTAGAATTATCCCCTTGTCTTTTGTGTCTCTAGCCCTATAGCCAAGTGACTGTGCTATGAAACACATATGGAGGTTCCCAGGTTTTCTCCACCTGCCAGCGAGCCCTCACTCACCACTGTGGAACCATGCACTGAGGCTGGGTTCCTAAAACTAGAAATAAAAGTAGAGGGCTATTTCTACTTGGAAATACATTTTAAAAATTCATATAAATATGAATAATTTGAAGACCCTAGGATGGCGGTGTAGGCCAGTGGTTGGCAAACTGCGGCTTGTGAGCCACATGCGGCTCTTTGGCCCCTTGAGTGTGGCCACGAAGTTTCAATCGCACTGTACGTACATGCCCGCACATGGTATTTTGTGAAAGAGCCACACTCAAGGGGCCGCAGTTTGCCGACCACTGGTGTAGGCAAATGCCTGTACTCACCACCTCCTGCAACCACATCAAAATTACAACTAAAATACAGAACAACCATCATCCAGAACTGCCGGAAAGCTGGCTGAATTAGAAGTCCTACAATGAGAGAAGTAAAGAAGAAAGCACACTGAGACTGGTAGGAGGTGAGGAGGTGCGGAATGGGCTGGTCCGGCATCCACGTGGGCAGCTTTTTTAATCCGGAGAGAGGTCACCTCTGTGGAGGTCACCCGTAGAAGCAAAGGGTCCCAGACCCACACCTAACCCCCAGCCCAGAGTCCAAGAGCTGGGAAAAGAAATCCCTGCAGATGATAAGAACTACGCGGTGTAAAAACCAGTGAGGATTTGGGCTCAGTGACACAGAGGCTGCTGGAGACCCAGCTGTTCCTCTTAAAAGGCCGGCACCACAAATTGAATTTACAAGCTCCAGCTTCCTCCTTGCTCCAGCATCAGGGCGAGGCTCTGGGGAATACAGACACATATGAGGAGGAGCTGGAGAAGGAACTGGATTGTATGCCATTGAGGCAGGAACTTGGGGGTGGATTTCTTCTAGACAGAGGTGTTCACAGCTGTCATTGTTCCCATGCTGGGACCTCCCAGATTGTAGTGCTGACTGGCAGCCATTTCTGTTTGCTCCACCATGGAGATTTCCTAAGACCGGCCTCATCCAGTTTACAACCCCTCCCAAGCTCTGTGCAGAGGCTTTTGCATATGAATGGCCTGTCCTTGCTCAGGCTAAAATCACAAACCAGATGCAGCTGGGTCAGGGAGCCCCAAACCTATCAATAAAAGGCTCAAAAACCGGCACCAGCCTGCCTTGCTTCACAGCTGAGCCTCATCTGGGCACTTGCAAACCCGATACAAAGAGGAGGAATCTGCAGACCTCTCTGTAATTCCTGATGGGTGGCTCCAGGCAGTGGCTGACTTTGCACCTCCCTGGAGACCCAAGAGCCAATGTACCGAGTGGTCAGGGTCAGACCGTACAAGATTACAGCTCTAAATGTTCATAAGTGACACACTCAAGGGGCAGACTCAGTGAACACCAAAGCCCCACTGTATCAAGTCCTGCTCCATAGGGGTGTCTCCTGCATAGCAGCTCTTCCATTGTAAGTCCCAGCTGGTCCCCACAGCCAATTGGCCTGGAGGTCAATACCTCCAAGTGACACCAATAGCAATCAAGGTTCAACTACAACAAGACTGTGCACACAGCCTACAAAGGGGTGCACCTAGAGTATCCACCTCAGTTGACTGGGGAGGCTGAGCCACTGGGACACCTACTAAACAAGGCTACTCTATCATATAAGACACCTATTAAACAAGGCTACTCTATCAACTCAATGAGACTTAGCAGCTCTACCCAATACATAGAAACAAACAGAGGGAAGCAGCCAAAATGCAGAGGCAAAGAAACATGTCACAAAAGAAAGAAATGGGAGAAACCAAACTACTGGATGTAGAGTTCAGAACCACAGTTATAAGGTTACTCAAGAATCTTCTAGAAATCTCCAAGGGACTTAGTGAGACTTTTAAGAATCTTAGTGAGAATGCCAAAAAAAAAAAAAAAAAAGAAAGAAAAAGGGCCAAAACGGGTTTGGCTCAGTGGATAGAGCGTCGGCCTGTGGACTGAAAGGTCCCAGGTTCGATTCCGGTCAAGGGCATGTACCTGGGTTGCGGGCACATCCCCAGTGGGAGATGTGCAGGAGGCAGCTGGTCGATGTTTCTCTCTCATCGATGTTTCTAACTCTCTATCTCTCTCCCTTCCTCTCTGTAAAAAATCAATAAAATATAATTAAAAAAAAAAAAAGGACCAGTCAGAAATTAAGCACCCACTGACTGAAATAAGGAATAATATACAGGGATTCAACAGTAGACTAGAGGAAGCAAAAAACATCCACACAGAAGAGCATAAAGAAAAAAAAAATCCAAAAATTTCAAGATAGTATAAGGAGCCTCTGGGACAACTTCAAGTGTATCAACATCTGAATTATGGGGGTGCTAGAAGAAGAGAGAGAGCAAGATATTGAAAACCTATTTGAATAAATAATGACAGAAAACTTTCCCACCTGGTGAAAGAAATAGACTTATAAGTCCAGGAAGCACAGAGAACCCCAAACAAGAGGAACCCAATGAGGACCACACCAAGACACATCATAATTAAAATGCCAAGAGCAAAAGACAAAGAGAGAATCTCAAAAGCAGCAAGAGAAAAACAGTTAGTTACCTACAAGGGAGTGCCCATAGAACTATCAGCTGATTTCTCAACAGAAACTATGCAGGCCAGAAGGGAGTGGCAAGAAATATTCAAAGTGATGAATATCAAGGACCTACAACCAAGATTACTCTATCTAGCAAAGCTATTATTTAGAATTGAAGGTCAGATAAAGAGCTTCACAGACAAGAAAAAGCTAAAGGAGTTCATCCCCACCAAACCAGTATTATATGAAATGCTGAGGGTTTTCTTTAAGAAGAGGAAGAAGAAGAAAAAGATAAAGTTAAAAAATATGAACAACAAAGTGGCAACAAATACATATCTATCAACAATTGAATCTAAAAATCAAACGAATAAAAAAAATCTAATGAACAGAATAAACTGGTGAATGGAATTGAATCAGGGGGATGTTAATGGTACAGACTGATAATTCTCAGAGGGAAGGGGGTGTGGCAGGGTCAGAGAGATTAGACAAATATCTTATATGCATGTATGCACTACTTACATACACAGACAATAGGCTGGTGAGGATTTGGGGTGGGGTGGGAACTGGGTGGAGGGGAGCTATGGGGGGATAAAAGAGGGTCATCAGTAATAATCTCAATGATAAAGATAAATAAATAAAATATGAAAAATTGTTTTCCTGAGTGTAGCCCTCTATAAAAAAGCAATAATAGAATTTGTACCTTTGACCACTTTCATCCATTTTCCCAAACCCCTTGCCTTACAACCATCAATCTACTCTCTGTTCTATATTTCCATATATAAGTGAGATCATATACTATTTGCCTCCCTGTGTGATCTATTTCACTTAGCACAATGCCCTCAAAATCTATCTAGGCTATTGCAAATGGCAGAATTACTTGCTTTTTTTTATGGTTGAATAGTATTTATGCCTTCATGCTTTGATGGACACTTAGGTTGTGTCCATGTCTTGGTTATTGTAAATAATGATGCAATAAACACGAATGTAGAAATATCTCTTCGAGGTCAGTCACTTCATTTCCTTAGGATATATATTCAGAAGTAGAATTCTGGATCATATAGTAGTTCTATTTTTAATTTTTTGAGGAACCACTATACTGTTTTCCATAGTGGCTGCACCAATTCATATTTACATTAACAGTGTACAAAAATTCCCTTTCTCTGCATCCTTGCCATCACTTATCTCTTATCTTTTTGATAATAGCCATTCTAAAAGGTGTGAGGTGATATCTCATTGTGGTTCTGATTTGCATTTCTCTGGTGATTAGTGATGTTGAGAACCTTTTCCTGTACCTGTTGGCCATTTGTATGTCTTCTTTAGAAAACTATCTATTCCTTGGCCCATTTTTTTTTTAAATCAGACTATTATTATTATTATTATTATTTGCTATTGAATTGCATGAGTTATTTATATATTTTGAATATTCACCCTTTATTAGAAATATGATTTGCAAATATTTACTCCCGTTCCCTAGGTTGCCTTTTCATTTTGTTGATCATCATTTATTTCTTTTGCTCTGCATATGCATTTCAGTTTGATGTATCTCCGCTTGTTTATTTCTACTTCTGTTGCTTGTAATTCCGGTGTCATATCCAAAACAATCATTGCTAAGATCAATGTCAAGAAGCTTTTCCCTAATGTTTTCTTCCAAGAATTTTATGGTTTCGGGTCATTGAAGTATTTTTTAAGCATCATTTATGGTGATAATACCTTCCCTAAAGAACTTACAATTGCCAAAATGAAAAATTACTTTTAAGGCTTAGTTTAAGTTATTTTTTTTTAAATGTGCTTTCAGCAAAAAGATAGTAAAAATGCTGACTTTTGACTTTGCAAGATGTTGGAAACATTGAAATCATCCTAAAGCCCTATTCTAAGAGGCCAAAGTATAGCTCTGTGATAATTTACGACATGTCTTCTTCCTTCAGTTCCTCCACTGCCTTTTTGGGTACTTATTATCACATAAGAGGTCATATGATAAATGACATTCTCACAAGTGTGACAGTAATTGTAATAGTCCCAGCTGTGACTTGGTCTTAATTACTAACCAGTTGGCCCTCTTGAGGGTGAACATGCAGAGCTTTTGTAGCGGTTCTAACAATAGATATTCTGGGACATCTTTCTTCTCTGCCAAACCTTGCTGTCAACATACCAAGATGACTTTAAAGTGTCATTCACTTAATGAAGTCACGGGCGGGGTGCTGTGATGTAGTCATTTAAATACACATGATGCTAATTTTAATTTCCA
Organism: Myotis yumanensis; assembly: GCF_028538775.1. Classification (NCBI taxonomy): domain Eukaryota; kingdom Metazoa; phylum Chordata; class Mammalia; order Chiroptera; family Vespertilionidae; genus Myotis; species Myotis yumanensis. The sequence continues at coordinate 68,695,429 of NW_027223760.1, read as the reverse complement.
AGAATGCAATTCCATTTTGCAGCTTAACAATAAATGTACATTTTCTCTGATAATAGAGAGACGGCTTCTCTAAGTGTCCCCAAGTTTTATTACAGGAAACATTTGTATCATTATAACTTTGCTTTTAGGAGCTTGTAATCTGAATAAAACAAAAATGCAAAAGCAAAAGAAATAATGGTTAGGTCTAGGAAAGAAATACTGCTTTTAATTTTTGTGTTGTTTTTTTTTCCAGTTGTAAGATTTATAAATATATTTTGGAATTGCTTCCCTCTATCACAGGCTGACGTACATATTAGAGAGTTTATTACATGACTGATTTGAGATCACCCTTTTAACAAATTCTACACACTTCAGGAAGGAAAAGGAAAACAGGGGGTTGGTAATAGGTGTATATAGTTGAGAAAAGATTAAGCTTTTAAAGAAGTAATAGTGTTTTCTGTACTGCTATGGGGCTTATTTAAGGCAGGTAGTGATTTTTTAAAACCTTGATATTTATAAACATGGTGAATTGTCAAAATACATGCACTATTTGCCCTGATGTTAAATATTAGTGAGGCTGATGCTCACTAATATTAAGGTCACCTTGAGCTCATCCTGTTTAAAGGATCAGAGGTACGGGAGCATCGGAGCACTGGCTTGAAGTGCTACAGTCACCTCTCAGTGAGTTTTTATACTCACTCATCTCTCTGTGCTGCAATTTCTTCTCCTGTAAACCATATGGGACTTAATGCTTGCTGTCAAATCCCAGTTTGAGAAGTACTTATTTTTAATAAGATTGATGTGTTTTAATAAAATTGATGTATATTTATTTATCTATATATCTATATCTATATCTATATCTATATCTATATCTATATCTAATCTACACTAATAAAAGAGAAACATGGTAATTAGCGTATGACCGCTACCCTTCCCATTGGCTAATCAGGGCGATATGCAAATTAACTGCCAGCCAAGATGGCGGTTGGCAGCCATGCACTGAAGCGAACAGGGAGGCTTGCTTGCTCCAGTGACTGCGGACTCCAACGTACCCCGCCTGACTTGCCGGCCTCTCAGCTGCAACTCTAAGCAACTATGTTGCAAATATAGAAGCTAAACAAAACCCCAGAAACTGGCTTTCAGTCAGCCAGGCTTCAGCCAGATGGACCACAACATTGTATCAAATACAGAAGGTAAAGGCCAGAAACCTGCTTTCAGCAGCGAGGCCTCAGAGCTAAAGCTGGCCCAGAATAAAAAAAAAAAAAAAAAAACGAAAAAAAGGAGCTGTTGGGAGCTTCAGTCACCCACCAGCTGGAAAACGGCTCTCAGCCCCTCAGCCAGCCTGGCCAGGCACCCCAGGACACCCTTCAGGGCAAACCAGCCGGCCCCCACCCATGCACCAGGCCTCTATTCTATATAGTAAAAGGGTAATACGCCTCTCGGCACTGGGATCAGCGGAGCAGTGAGGCCTCCCAGGACCGGGATCAGCGTGATAGGGGGCAGCGCCCAAACCCCCTGATCGCCCTGCGGCTCTGTGTGTGACAGGGGAAGGCACCCTAACCCCCTGATCAGCCCTGCAGCTCTGTGTGTGACAGGGGAAGGCACCCTAACCCCCTGATCGCCCTGCAGCTCTGTGTGTGACAGGAGAAGGCACCCCAACCCCCTGATCAGCCCTGCTCTGTGCCTGATAGGGGGGAGCTCCCCAATCCCCTGATCACCCTGCGGCTCTGTGTGTGACAGGGTGTGGCGCCCCAACCCCTGTTCGGCCCTGCTCTGTGTGTGACAGGGTGCGGCGCCCCAACGCCCCCCCCCCCGCCCCCCGCCCCACGGGCCCTGCTCTGTGTGTGACGGGGGAGAGCCATAACCTCCCCATTGGCCCTGCCCTGAGTGTAACAGGGTGCAGCGCCCCAACCTCCTGATCCGCCCTGCTCTGTGTGTGACAGGGGGGAGCTCCCCAACCCCCTGATGGGCCCTGCTCTGTGAGTGAAAGGGAGCAGTGCCCCAACCCCCTGATCGGCCCTGCTCTGTGAGTGACAGGGGGTGGCGCCGCAACCTCCCCATCGACCCTGCCTTGAGTGTGACAGGGGGCGGTGCCCCAACCCCCCAATCGGCCCTACCCTGAGCGTGACTGAGGGTGGCATCGCAACCTCCCGATCTGCCCTGCTCTGTGCATGACAGGGGGCGGCACCCCAACTCCCCAATCGGCCCTGCTCTGAGCCTGACCAGGGGCTGCACCTAGGGATTGGGCCTGCCCTCTGCCACCCGGGAGCAGGCCTAAGCCAGCAGGTCGTTATCTCCCCAGGGGTCCCAGACTGCGAGAGGGCACAGGCCGGGCTGGGGGACCCCCCCCCCCCCGAGTGCACAAATTTTTGTGCACTGGGCCTCTAGTCTATATATAAAAAGCCAGTGACTGGAACATCGTAACAACTGGAATGACCAGTTGCTATGATGCCCACTGCGCCCAGCAAACCGGCCCGATTGAGGGGTGGGGCTGGCTGGCCAACCTCGCACAGCCCCTTCCCCAGTCAACCCCACCTCTGTTTGGCCTCTCCCACCTCAATCTGGGGGTGGGGCTGGAGGCCAATCTCCCACGGCCCCTCCCCCTGGCCAGCCCCACCCCTGATCACACCCCTCACCCCAATAGGGGGCAGGGCCGGCTGGCCAACATCCTGCAGCCCTTCCCCCTGGCTGACTCCACCCCTGATGGGCCCCCACCACCCCAATTGGCCCGCAGCCCCTCCCTCCAGCTGGCTCCACTCCTGGTCAGCCCCCACCACTGCGATTGGCCCATGACTCCTACCCCAGCCAGCTCCACCCCCAATCGCCCCCCCCTGCACCATTCGAGAGCAGGGCTGGCGGCCCACCGCCCACAGCCCCTTCCCACAGCCGGCCCCACCCCCAATCAGGGGTGGGACCCGCCAGCCAATCACCTGAGGCCCCCCCCTCCAGCTGGCCTGGCCCTGATCAGGCCCTGATAGGGGCAGGCCAGCTGGCCAACCTCCTGCCATCACCTCCTCTCAGCAGGCCTGGCCCCAATCTGCCCTGATTAGGGCCGGGCTGGCCGGACCCCACCCGTGCACAAACTTGTGCACTGGGCCTCCATATGTATATATATATATATATATATATATATATATATATATAGCCATCGATAGTCACCCTTTAGTAATTACAGTAATATTGAAAAATGGTGCTACAATTTTAAAAATGGAAAGAAAGTGATAAGAAAAAGTAGGGGCTAAAGTAGATCTGCAAATAGGGAATAAGTAAAGATACCAACATTTGGAATTATAGGTGAAAGGAAATATTCACCAAGGATTTGTACCTTGAAGGATAAAAAGAGAGAGAAAATGATTATGTCCCCTTCCCCCGACACAAAGCAAGGATAGACAAGGGAATTCTGATTGTGAGAGGATTGAGGTTGAGAAAAGAAAATATATCCTTGGGAGAGGAACAAAGAAAATGAAGATTAGCACCAGTGATTGAACTTTGGATAAAGTATGTATTATAGAAATACGGAAGTCAGCAAACTGATATGGAGGCAATAGGAAGACAAATTAGTTTCAACACATTGATTCTGAAGTGACAGCAGAATATCCATGCATAGATTTCCAACTGACATTTGGGCAGTTGAGATAGAAGTTCAAAAGAGAGGTGAGAGTTACAGATTGGCTTTGGGGACTATTCTGCAGGTGATAATTGAAGCCATGAAAGTGAATAAGGTTTCCAAGGGAGCATGAATAAAATGACATGGAAAAATGTCATACTTAATATGACAAATATAATCATTGGAACACTTAAATGGCCCATGTTATAAAATCATTTATGATGTGTTCATCTAAATATTTTTAAAATAAAATTTGTGAGGGTGTGAAAAGAAATGTATACAAAATTCTTTTGTCATTTCTAAAGGAAGGTGTTCTAGAAACCAAAGCTTTATGTCAACATCAATAATAATACTAGTATACAACCAGAAATTCTTCCTGGGCTCCTGGCATAAGAGAGCTGCCACTGAATTCCTGTTCTTCCATTTGATAGCCTTTGTCTGCTTCCTCATCCTTTGCTCTGAACCATGACACAATCATCGTGCTTCTTATAAGGCTGGATTATTGATGAGAGGGTCAGGAATTGCTGCCTAGAAGAATGCCAGAGAAGCCTGACCAAGGATAATGTGGTGGAGGGTGGGGGGGACTGAGGCTCTGGATGAAGATTTTGGATTATAAAGGTGTTGAACTGGAGCAATTTATAACTTTCTCAGTAATTACACACTCAGCTATCTCAGGTAGAAAGATAGAGGAGGCAAACTGTAGCATGAACTCAAGGTTGGGGATCTTGGGAAGTTACTGCCAAAATACAGAATAGCAAGGCTGGGTGAGACAGGTGTTCAATAGAGGGGTAACAGAAATCGCAGTAAGCAGCAGTGATATGTATAAAATCTGGAATAGTAAAGGAACACCTGGGTCAGGATTGGTAGAAAAAGACAGAGACAAGCAGAGACACTAGGAAGATATTGTGATCAAGAGCTGGAGGTCACCCTAGCTGGTTTGGCTCAGTGAATAGAGTGTCAGTCTGAGGGTCCCAGGTTCCATTCTGGTCAAGGGCACATATCTGGATTGTGGGCTCGATCCCCAGTAGGGGGCGTGCAGGAGGCAGCCAATCAAGGATTCTCTCTCATCATTGATGTTTCTCTCCCTCTCCCTTCCTCTCTGAAATCAATAAAAATATATCTTTTCTTTTTTTTAAAAAAAAAGAGCTGGTGGTCTCTGAGAGGTGAGAAAGGATGTGGTAGGAGTGAGGTCATGGGGGAAATGGACTCATGTTTATACTTTTGAAGTTCTAACAAGTCCAAGACCCTGGGCAGGTGAGTGAAGGGCTGAAACTGAATGGCCACCATAATTTAAAAGTGTAGTAACTGTGAGACCAGTCTATGAATGGGGTCACTTACATGAATGTTAAAATCTCTTAGTTTTGCTTGAAGGAAGACTGCAATCCCAGCTCCAAATGAATACTAGTAAAGGGAGTCCTCAGAAGGCAGGTAAACTCTCAGAGGTGGTTATCAGTGACAAGAAGGGCACAGAAATGGGGAGATTTTGTACGAGGATGGAAGGGATGCAGAAGACAAGCTCTTTTCCTCCTAGATTCTGATTTGTGCCCTGATCGGGAATTGAACCTATGACCTTTCAGTGCACAAGGTGATGCTCAACCAACTGAGCCACACAGGCCAGGGCTAATTATTAACTAATAAATATTCCAGGAAGGACAGGAAAAGGTTGCAGGGGATAGTCTAAGATGGGAGTAAAGAAACTTAGAAAAGTAAGGGCATAAAGGTAATCGAGAGGATAGGAGGAGAAAAGGTCGGGGTGGGGTAGGACTTGGGGATTGTGATAGAAGACCATAGGAATGAGAAGCATGTTGCCTCAAACACACCTGCTCCCTTCTCTGTGAAGTGACAATGGCCAGGATGAGGTTTGTAAAAGATTGGCAAGCGCTCTATTAGGTTAAGTGCCACCAGGGGTTTCACTGAGGGAAAACAAGAGTCCAGGTTCGGAAGTGGCAGGGAAGGACGTAAAGATAGCCCATGCAACTGAGAATTAAACAGACACATCTTACTTTTTTTAAATTAAAAAAATCCTATCAGAGTATCATTTTAAAGGAATTGTATTACTTTCCCTATTTTGTTCATTTATGTTCCTTCCTCCACTTTCTGTTCCTGATGTGATATGTCTTGCTGTAGCAGACTCAGTGTGGCACAGATGTCCCATCCACTGCAGAAAAAGGAAATGGTTTCCTTAGCAACAATAACCACACAAAAGCCTGAAGAATTTTCCTTGCGATTCGTGTAACGTTTTAGCAGTTTAAGGAATCCAAATAGTAGGAAAGAATAATAAACATCTGATGAGAACATATCGCAATGAAGACGTGTCTAATGAATGCCAAAGGACATCTGCTATTCATACACAATTGATGGTGTGATTTTAAGTGACCTGAACTTTAGAATCATGTTTCTTTTATTTCCTTTTTTTTTTAAATCAGTGAAACAAGTAAAACTATACTACTGTATCTAGTTAGGTTAAAATATATTCTTTCAGGACAGTTTTACTGTCATCTAAATCTGATAATCATAAACAATGAGTTTTTGAATCATTATAATTGGGCAATAATAGGATGTATGCTAGACAGAGAGTGATTTCGAAGAGAGATTTTTTTATGTTGTTCCAAGAGATCGTCCACAACTTTACTGTTCCTCACCATGTCCCCCAGAAGGGATTCTTGAAATTCTTCTGTCTTCTAGGCTTTGCTACTAAATTTCTGCTTTGCAGTTTCTCAATTTAGCAGTTCTAAAGTGAAGTTTCTTGCCAAAACTTTCACCTGCTGAAAATATGTTAGCAGTGGTTATGAGGGTGGGAAATGAAATTTGAAAATATGCAAAATTATTATAATTTGATAGGACGTTTTCAAGGTCTCTATTAAAGTCTTAACATCCTGCTGAGACACCCTGGCAAGATGACGGAGACTGTACTAAGCAGGTTTCATGATTTGACAGGGGAAACGTTCAGGATGTTTGCTAAACATGCAAGACTAGTTTAGAGGAAATGCCATTCCGGCTACTGGAAGGACTGCTGCCTAGAGACCATTAGTGCTCTGTTCAGGGCTCCAAGACCACACGGGGCATCATGCACCTTCCTGAGCCTGGCCACTGTGACAATTAGTAGAGTCTCATCAAGCATTTGGCCATTAGGTTTATGATGCAAAGCACATTGATTCTAGGATTATGAGTTTTGGGAAACTTAGAGCATAAAAAACCCGCGATAAACTAGAGCTATCCAAGAGAGGTAGGAAATGAGCCAGAGCTGAGGCCCCAAATAAAAATTAACTTGGTGCCATTTGACCTCAGTCAGCCAAGCCATGTTTTAAATCCCTAGGCAGATGGCTTTGCTCAGAGGCAACTCTGAGCATCATAATGCATTCTGTGGTAGAAGTAGTAAGTGCCCCTTCAAAGACAAAATACCCACATTCTCTTTCAGATAACACTTATCAAATCAAAATACCCAATGTCAGGTTTGATCTCTACAGGGAGAGTCATTGGAAAGAATGTGTAAAATTGTTGCAATGACCAAGGTTACAGTTAAAATATTAACCAATAATGTATCAAAAGAAATCTATAGTATTTTACCACAAATATAATGTTAGGGACTGCAAACAAGTCTAAGTGTCTAAGACCATTTTAAATTTGATTTAATTCATAGAATTTGGGGTCTAAATTAAATGTAATGATATCAAAGTAATGTTTAAATACTTCCCTCTTAATTGGTAACACATTAGCAAAACATGATGGATTTATATGATAAAAAGAAAACTGTAAATTTTTGAATTTTGCAGTTAAGGGAGATACATTAACTTTAGACAATCACCACCAAATATGCTGTGCCCTACACAAGGCTAGTTGAGCTGGGTAACCCTTACTTAGCAATCTGACTAGATACTCTTCTAAGGAAAGACCAGGCCCAAAGAGATTGGCTCTGCTTTTATTCTGCTCAATGTTTAAATATTTTAGGAATTAATCCTATTTAAGCTGTGGATTTAGGTCAACCCTGAAAGTCAACATCTTACATTTCATTAAGATATAAGGAGAAACTTCTGCTTTGTATCAAATTTTATTACAACTTAATACTTGGAAGTTTTTGTTGCAATGACACAAAATCTTAATTCTATCCAATGATCCAGTGATTTATCAACTTTTATGCTGATACAGTTTCAGTTTAGCAAAAGAATCTGGGTAATTTTGAAGTTCTTTGTAAGTTATTCTTCTCCTTATTAAAAGATTTCTAATGTAAACCATTAGAAGTCATGGTCCATATTGTCATCAAATGCCTTAGCTATCTCCACTTATGTAAGTGTGATTAAAAAGTGACCTCAAAATACGTTATCCTCTGCCTTCATAGTCTTTAACATGTAGTACAATCAGTGAAAGGCACATGTAGCTGTCATTTATCTTTACATTCCAATTATAACACTAAAGCGTAACCCATAGCAAGTTACTTCATCCCTTTGGCTCCCTGTCCTTCCACCATAAAATGGATGTGGCAATACTAACCTTGCAGAATGAGCATAATGCCGAATAAAAAAAATTAACATATGTAAAATATCCAAAAACTGTCTGCCTCATACTAAGCACTTAACTATTGTTCTAGGTTACGCCCAGATATTTATTTTTTTACATTGATCATTGAAACATATATATAAAAGTTCAAAACACTTGCTCTTCATTGAATTTTCTTGTCACAGACAACACTGCCCCACTGTTTTCTCATTTTTCAGCTCATGTCACTAATAATCTACTTTGTTCTAGGCCTGCAAGACTCTTAGTGACAGAGAAGCACCACTTAGTGCTTCCCAATTTTAAATTAAGAAAAAATGAAAATGACAAATTCATTTACTTCTTCCTTCAGTCAGAGAACATTTAGAAAGCAGCTGAGTGCCCTAAAACAGCATGGTGTTGGCATCCCAGGCTGCTGCACATTAGCTCTGTGGTGCAGCGAGATCATTAAACCTCCCTGAGCCGTGGCTTAGTCATCTGTAAAATGAGAATGACACTTGGGCTGGGCACTGCAGAGCACACCGTGCGAAGACGGCAATTCCAGGAAGGGTCTTCAGGCTGGAAATGACCTGACATTTGGGATGATCCTTCAAGGATCAGGGGAGTTGAGTAAGTCATAAATGTGGAAATGGATCCCTGGATAAAATAAGTAGGAAAATGAACCTGATATCCAACTCATGGCTCACAGAATAGTGTGAGCAAAGGCATGAAAGGAGGAAAGCTAAGAGCATGTTCGGGAAGTGGTAAGGGGTGAAGACCAATTTTCTTGGACATACAGGGTGAATAGGGAATGGAGTGAGAGAAGGCTAGAATATCAGGCAGAATGCAGATCCTGGGCTTGAAATTCTAAAAATTCTGACTGTTTTTGGAAAGTTTGAGAAAAGGAAGAATGTTGAGTAGGAATGGTGAAAGGAATAAATGTGTGTAAATTACACCAACAAGATTGATCCTAACCTAATAAATAGCTAAATTTCATTGGTGAGAGAGGGTTAACAAAGTGTTCCAGCCAGGATGACAGAAAGGATAGGGCTAGTATCAACAGCTATAGTAGAAAAAGGAGAGGAGGGAAACACAGATTCAAAGGACTTGTCCTACAGGTACATCCAGAGGTCAGGAGAAAGGAGACTCCTGAATTAGCAAGCTATACATAGTGAATCCATGGAATGTATAATACCATAGACATTTTAAATATCCTAACACTATTGACAAGTTCCATCAGATAACATACTTTTTTACATCTGTATAATCTATCTATACTAATAAAAGGGTAATATGCTAATTAGACCAGGAGACCTTCCAGGAGACTTTCCGGATGTCCTTCCAAACAAAGCCATGGTGGCAGGGCAAGGCAGAGGTGGTTAGGGGCAATCAGGCCAGTGTGGGGGGGGGGGGGGCAGTTGGGGGCGAGCAGGCCAGCCAAAGGGGGGAAGTTGGGGGCAATCAGGCAAGCAGGCATGAGTGGTTAGGAACCAGCGGTCCCGGATTGCGAGAGGGATGTCCAACTGCCTGCAGGATCGGGACAAAACCGGCAGTCAGACATCCCTCGAGGGGTCCCAGATTGGAGAGGGTGCAGGCTGGGTGGAGGGACACTCCCCTTCCCGTGCACGAATTTTGTGCACCAGGCCACTATTATGTACAACCGGTTGCTATGATGTGTGCTGACCACCAGGGGGCATGCAAGAAACATGGCCGGTGTCAACAGCAGGTGGCAGAGTGTGGAACATGGTGGTCATCAGCCATGGTGGGATGGTGGAACAGGTTAGCAGGGGTGCCAGAACAAGGCGAGGTGCTGTTGCTGTCATTGGGGCAAGCCTCTGGTGATTACTGAAAATTATTTGCTCTTACACACCACGGTCCTGATGGTGCTAGCACTTGCTGCCAGCGCTGGCCCCGCTTGCACCCGCTGCTGGTGCCTGGTGCCGGCCCCGATTGCTCGGCACTGTCAGTGGGTGTGAGCAGCAGCTGCTGGCCCCAATCGCCCCTGTGGGCTTCTGCACCTCCCCCTGCTCCTGAGAGGCAATTGGGACAGTAGCCGCCACTCACACCTGTTTACGGCGCTGGCCCCACTGACGGTGCTGGTCCTGCTTGCACCTGCTGCTGGCGCCAGCCCCAATTGCTCCGCGCCATCAGTGGGTGCGAGCAGGGCCAGCGCCAGCAGTGGGTGGGAGTGGTGGTGGTAGGAGCAGGGCTGCTAGCAGACAGTGGACTCGGGGGTCTATGGTGGGAGGGGCCAGGCAGGGGCACAGAGGATGGCCTGAGACCCACCCCTGTGCCCATGGCAACCTTGCAGCCCACAGTTCCTTTCAACGTGCACGAATTCATGCACTGGGCCCCTAGTATTTTTTATAATTTAAGTGATATGGCTATTTTAGAATAGTAGTTTTTCTCATAGATAATAAAATATAAAACTATTATTTATAATATCCAGGCATAGAAAAAATAATGCAGCCAAGCAAAATAATTTTTAAAAGAACGCCTAATGCCTAAAGTACAAGGCTGAGATTATATCCTGCTGTCACAGAGTCCTTATGTTAGATCTGGAAAGTAACCAACTCTTTTTTTTTTTAAATTTTTATTTTAGAGAGGAAGGGAGAGGGAGAAGGAGATAGAAACATCGATATGAGAGGGAATCATTGATCAGCTGCCTCCTGCAGGCCCCATACTAGGGATGGAGCCTGCAGCCCAGGCATGTGTCCTGACTGGGAATCGAACTATGACCTCTTGGTTCATAGGCCAACGCTCAACCACTGAGCAACACTAGCCGGGTAACCAACTCTTATTCAGAGATCATTTCTCCTTTTTACAAGACCTTTAAAACTTTGTCTTATCCCTAAACATAGTTTGTAATATTACTGAAATGACATTGATATGAAACAGGTGAAACATGTAGTTTACAAAAATAAGAAGGCGCCCTGGCTGGTGTGGTTCAGTTGTTTGGAGCATTGCCCCATGCACTGAAGGGTCATGGGCTCAATTCCTGGTTTGACTCCTAGTTGAGGAGTGTGCAGAAGGCAACCAATTGATGTTTCTCTCTCAAATAGATGTTTCTGTCTACCTCTCTTCCTTTCTCTCTCTCTAAAATCAATTAAATAAAAAAAATATTTAAAAAAAAAAAGCTTTTCTATGACACCTCCTTTATTCTAGTATTTCTAAATAATCAAGTCCTGTGTAAAAGTAAATTCATAATTGATAGGCAACTTTGACTTTCAACCTTGTATGTTCTCTATTTTTTTCTTCTATTTTCTCTTTTATTGATCATTTCAGAAGTGAGAAATATGAAACAGGCTCTTGAATATCAGAGTGCCGATGGAATTGCTTTGTTCTAGGTAATAAGTGAATGCTACCCCAAAATGGATGTGGTCATGTTTTCTGAAGCCTTGAAAATCTCAATAACAACAAACAGCCCATCAGTACAACCACCGCCAGCCACAGTGCATGCCAGATGAGTTGTTTAATTTTTAATCTCTCTCACAGAAATTTCTGGATTAATTGTTAGCTTATACATCCAATAAGACATTTACATTTAAAGAAGAAATTGCAGAAAAATCAATCCTTTAATTAGGATTAAAGCCTATTTAAATCCTTTCAATGTTGCACCTACATTTATAAAGGTGAACATTTTGTAGATGCTCCTGGCATGCAGCTTTCTTCTCCCTCTAACCTACTCAAGAACACTCTTCCAGTTGCTTCTGTCTCTCCTAGATTACCAGTTTCCCTCTTTTTACTCTTCACTAGGTTATTTTAACCATATATTCAAATGCTATAATATCTGAAATCATGTTTTAAAATGTTACTTTACCCCACATGCTCTCTAATAATCACCCAATCACTGCTTCCCTTAGGAAAAAAAAAAACAGACAATAGTGCAGTGAAGACCTGGGGAGAGAGGGGAAGTGGAGAAAAAGGGGTCAATGGGGGGGGGGGGGGAATAGGGGACATCTGCAATACTTTCAACAATAAAGATACTTAAAAACTAAAAAGAATAAAATCCTTTACGAGTGCTCCACACTCAGCTTTCCCCAATTCTTCTCCTAGGATCATTTCTGAAACACACTCCAGCCCAGCTTTTGTCTACACCATTACAACAAAATCCCTCTTATTCTGGCTGCTAAGGCATCTATCTACATTACAGATCCCATGGTCCTTTCCCAGTCTTCATCGCATTTGAACTTTTAGTGGCATTTGAGGCAATCAAGAAGTCGCTTCCTGAAACACTTTCTTCCGTTACCGTCTACAAACACACACTCCTGGCTGGCTTCCTACTTCACTCACTACTGCTGTCTATTCTTGTTTCTGCTTCCTTCTGCTCCCCACAACCTCTAAATGCGTAAGGCCCCCAGGGATTCGTCTTCAGACTACTTCATTTCTTTATCTACACTCATTTCCTATACTGAATGCCATCTAGAATCTAACAACTTTTCAAATTTATATTCCTAGCTCCAACCTCTCCCCTGAATTCCAAATTCATGTACCAGGCTGCCAGCTCCACAGCCAAACATGACTGTCCTGTGGCAGGGATTCTCCACCTTTTCCATCTCATGGCACACATCAATTACTTACTAAAATCCTGCGACACACCAAAGATATATTTTATTTTTTGCCTACTTGACAAAAAATAGATGTAATTTTGATTCATTCACATTGGACAGCTATCGTGTTAGCTGTTGTCATTTTTTTATTTGACAATCTAAGGAAAAGAGATCAGTGCCCCTGACTACACAGTCAGGTATTACATGTTTTAAAAATTCTTGCTGCACATCAGTGTGCCTGCCATGGCACACCAGTTGAAAATGCTGTCTTATAGGCATTTTAAGCTTTGCATGCCCAAACTGAACACTTGATTTGACATGTTACCTCTATAACGTGCACATCCTACAGTATCCCCTCTCAGTAAGCAAAAACCCTAGTCTATCAGACCAAAAATACTGAAGTCATCTTTGATTGTTTTTCTTGTATATCTCATGTCCAATACATTATCAATTCAGTCATGCCTTTGAAATATATACTGAAAGTGACCGCTTCTCCTCTATTCCACAACCCCACCCTCATGAGCTAAGTTATCGAACAACTGTTTGCTCACCAATGTTCCTGCTTCCATCCTTGTCTCCATTCCCTGGTCTGGTCTCCACATAGGAGCAAGAGCGACCCTGGCAAAAGCTAGGTCAGATCTTGTAACTCCTCTGCTCAAACTCTCCAAAGGGCAGGACCCCTTTCTCCTTTGCTCTTCTTGTCCCAGCCACTCTGTGTTGCTTGCTATTACTAGAACAGTCATCACATGCTCTGTCTTCAGACCTTTCCACTTGCTGTTCACCTTGTCTAAACTTAACCTTCCTCCATATATGTCTAAACTTAACCATCCAGATATGTCTGTTCACTCCCTCACGTTATTCAGGACTCTGCTCAATCTGTCCTTATCAGAGAGGTCCTCCCTGACCATGCACCTTAACCATAGTTGGGGACAACCTAACACACACACACACGCGCACACACAAGTCACTATAACATCACTCTGCTTTACTTTCTTAATAGCTTTTATTCCTACCTGATTTTATTGATTTTATTTACCCATTTATTTATTTACATGGTGTTTCATTTCTGTCTCAAATCTCTAAAATGCAAACCCATGATATCTGGGATTTATTCTATTCTGTTCACACATATATTCCTAGTGCCTAGAATATTGTTAACTAAACGAACAAATGAATGAATGACTAATACTATCACATGTTTGCATGTTTTACTTGAACTTATTTGTTACACATACAAGAACTCATACTCAAACACACTCTAATAGCAAGCCATTGTTAGTTCTAAATTGCATATTAAATGTTCTAGACAGATAGAAAGTCAGACTTTTGGGGGCAGAGTTACCTTATAAGTCATGTCCAATATCACTTGCATTTAAAAAAAAACGTATGTGACAAAAAGGAAAACAATTAAAACATTAAATCATTCCGACAGCAATAAAAAGAGAAAACCGTTTATAACTATTCATTCATTTTAACTGTTTTGTGTGCCTACAGAAAATTACACCATCATTAAGTGTACAGTTTGATGACTTTTCAAAAGCAAACACCCAAATGAAGACCTAGAATTTTGTCAGAATTCCAGAAGTCCATCTTTGACACTTCCCAGTCAGTGGTCACTACATCTTGCCCAAGACAAACACTACTCCAATTTCTAGCATCATTGATTACTTTTGTCCTCTTTAAAAAACAAAAAAACTTCATCTAACTGAAATTACACAGTATATATTCTTTTTTTGTCTGTACATTTTTGCTCAGCAATTTGTTTTTGAGGTTCTTCTATGTGTTTGTGGGTAGTAAAACTTCATTGTTCTCATTGTTATACAGTATGTATTCTACTATATGATTATCTCACAATTTATTTTTTTCATTCTTTTGTCAATGATTTTTGGCTTATTTCCATCTAGCTCAAGACTATATAAGAGCTGCTATGTCAATTACTGTTCTGTGCATAGTCCAATAAGATAGAATGGAATAGCTGGATCATGGAGTAGACCTATGTTCAAATTAATTCTCACCCAATTCACTAAAATCTGGACTTTGTTACCTCTAAATCAATAGATCTTATTAATATTTTTGAACATTAATAACTTGCTATAGCTTTGAAATGTAAAATCGTTTATATAGAGCAGAGTTCCTAAAGTATAGCCAGAGAACAATAATTCTGAAGATAATAAACAGAATGGAGAAGGGGGAAAAAAGAAAAAAATAAGTTTCATAGGCATATGAAATAGGGAAACAAGATTAACCAAATAAGACAAAAGTTTTTATGGCAGGAGTTCTTAAATCTACTGATACCTAATGTTCATTGACAGTTATAGGAATGGGTTACAGTCTACCACACTGGAATAGGGATTTTAAGGAAAAAAATTAAAACCTTTTTACCCATAGTGTCTTGTAGGGCTACAGTTTCACAGACCATACTATGAGAAATACCGGGCAACAGTATTTGCTCAGTGATTATCAGAAATACCCATAATCCTTAAAGGCTACTTTGACTCAAGCACTAGCAACTTATAGAATGCAATAAAATGCCTTTTTCCATATTATATATCTTTGTGCTTCTTTAATTTTATTTAATCCACCTTTGAGTTCTATTGTTCTGTATCCTAAATCCATTCAAAAATTCAATGTCTGTGATGGCTCTTAGTTCTTGACTTTACAGGTCTAGTTGCGACAGTTCAAAACTGAACTGTTGTTTGTATTAAAAGAAGGATTGTGGGGCTGAAACAAAATTAGGTTAAGATTGCACATATTTTAGCTTGAGTAAATAAAATTGCTCAAGTTTCTATCATGTATCCAATTATAGGCTAGTCTTGTAACCAGTGTTATCGCCTTCAAGTAAGATGCTCTCAGTCATGATTAGTTTAAATAAATGTGTTACCTTGGTGTGCATTGGAATTATCACCTTCACTCTCCAATGTGTAAATTATAGATAAAGAAGCCTCTTGATTTTTTGCAGAAGTAGCATTACATTGGAGAGAGAATACAATCTAATCAAGTGTGATTTCCTGGATCTAATTCTTATTATAAATACAAGAATGATTGAGGGAATGAGGCCTTTCTAGCTCCTGCTCTCAGGAGTTAACTTGAATTCAGTGTACTATAGTTTGGAATGAATATTGGATTTCAATAGAGAACATTTCAGGAATCTGAAACCCACAAAGCAAGGAAGGTATCCAAATTTAGGATGGCTCAAAGATGCTTAAAATAGCACGTTATGCCAGATCAAATGCCATTTAAATGGGCTGTAGACTACTAGGAAACAGTGTTTATAGAACATCTTATATTTTCAAAGTGCTTTCAGTCATCTCTAACCGTCATGTTTGGTGAATAGGCATAGTTGCAGCTGATAAGGGCAACTAAAATGATAACTGACATTCAAGAGATTTCATGGAAAATATTTATCCTAAGGTGATTTATTTGATCATGGAAAGGATGACAAAAAAGATAGAAGAAGAAAATAAAGAATAAAAAGTGAAGGGAAATATATATGGGAAAGCAATGACCATAATTTTTTATATTGAATTTTCTCAAAACCGTAGTTACATGATACCTTTGCTATAATGTCACCTCCCTGACGTATCAGCCAGAAATAATCTCAACTTATTTCAACAAACATTTGTTATATACAACTATAGTTTCTAGTGTTTTTAATTTAATCAAGTAAAAAAAATGTATCCCTCTTAGGCCTCTCTTTTCCAGATGAAGTAATAATAAAGGGTTACTGAAATTTGGGGCCCAGTAAGGATATTAAACAAACCAAAAAAAAACCCCCCAAAAAACACAAAAAACAAAATAAAACAAACAAAAAAACCCCCACAAAAACCCCCACAAAACAATGATCAACTATCACTATCATTCTATTTAAAAAGAGCTATTAATGGAACAGTATGAGAAGTAAAATAATAACCACATATTCATATTCATTTATAGCTCTAAGTATAAAATAAATATTCACAAGCCCATTTGGCTATATATATTTGAATAAATACATAAATGAAGAAGAATAGAGAAATCTCCTGCACAGAAGAATTCTGTGTAGATTATGTAGTCTTCCCCAAAGACTACAGTATGAAAAGGGGGTGAGGTGGAAGGATTAACACTACTCAGCCACGTGATCAAGCATAACTTCAGCAGTGGTAAGTCACAAGTCACATTGATCCTATGCAACCTGCCGTGATGTGATAAGAATGGCACTTCATCCCAAAACCTATAACCCTGTCTAATGAGAAAAATATCAGACAAATTGAGAGACATTCTATAAAATACCTGACCAGTACTTCTTAAAACCATCAAAGTCATCAAAAATAAGGAAAACCTAAGAAACGATCACAGTCTTAGGAGACATGAAAGTTACATATATCGTGATAACCTGGCTGGGATCCTGGAACAGAATATGGACATTAGGTAAAAACTAAGGAAATCTTAATAAAGTATAGACTTTAGTTCATAACAATGACTCAAAATAGGTTACTTGGTTATAATTAATGTACTATACTAATGTCAGATCAAAACAGGAAATTAGATGCAATAAACAGGAACCTTCTGTACTATTTTTGTCACTTTTCTGTAAATCTAAACTGAAATATAATAGAAAGGTTACATAAAAGCTACCATAATAGTTGAATAAAGACAATCCTTTAAATTCAGTAGGGGCCTTTTATGGGGAAAAACAAAACAAAGCAAAACAACTCTGCAGTGCATGTATATTTTGCTTAGAACTTTGTCAAGAACTGGTTTTGGGGACACATTGGTCTCTGTCATTCTGGATTCCTCATTTTGGTACTGTTGTGACATGCACAATCAACTTCTTCCCTTGAGTAGCTTAGAATTAAATGGGGTTTTATGTTTGAACCTATCATTTTCAATATTTAAAATTTTGCCTTCTGCATAATAGATTTTGAAGAATATATTTTATGTAATTTATTTATATTGTTTTATGCTAATATATTAGATAAATAAAAAAGTATGCAAATAAATCTTAAATAAGAGTTATTAAAAAATATGTGAAAAAATTAAAATGGACTTATGTGAGGAAAAGGATTCTAAAACAAAGATGGAAATATGCAGCCATTTTTCTGATTGAAATAAGAAAACAACAATAACAAATAATATATAGGATATTAGATAAATATAAATTAACTAGAAGCCCAGCGCATGAAATCGCTCGAGACCCAGACCCGCTGCGCCGATGGGACCCAGGCTCCCTCCCACCGCCGGCAGGACCCAGACTCCCTCCCACTGCACTGGCGGGACCCAGACTCCTGCTGCACCATGAGACCAAGACCCGCTGTGCCACGAGACCCATCAATGCACCTCCTGGTGACCAGTCATTTGGTCATTCAGGTGTTATGGTCACTGGCCTGTTATAATATAGATGAGTCAAAAATATATTATTATAATGGATTAGAAATAGGCAATATCATAAAGTCTGAATTAAATTTTGAAAAGAAAGAACATTTTATATTTTATTGGTGTTTTGATTTTCTTCATTATACTTTACAAATTATCTACACTGATGATATGATATTTCTTTAATAAAAGACATAGGTTTAATTAAAGGAAGACCATAGAACATATCACAAAAAATTTTTAAATTGAAGTCATTTAGAAGAGAGATTCTTATTCTTGTTTTGTGGTTCATTAGTACCACATGAAGCAGTTGTCATTGTGCATAAAGTTCCAAACAAAAGGCTATTCAATTGTATTCTCCATATTTGTATATTTTGCTGGTTTTCATTTTAAGTAGAGAATGTTTGGCAGATGGTGGGTAAATTTCTTAGGATGGTCATAAAACATGATTAAAGATTACTAATCTTTTTTTCTGGCTGTGTTTAAGACAGTAATGAATAGCCTCAAAATTATATATTTTAAGAAATAGGAACTTGAGGTCATAAGAAAGATCTTATGAAAGAAAAAGCTGTTTTTTGTGAGATATAGAACTACAAAGACAAAAACATTGCATGCAATAAAAGTGCATATGTATAAAATATATAGTAATACATCAAATAGAAATCAATTTAAACACTTTAATATATTAAACACTAGAGGCCTGATGCACGAAATTCGTGCAAGAGTAGGCCTTTCTTCCCCCGGATGCTGGCATTGGCTTCCCTCTGGCACCCGGGACACAGGCTATCCTCTGGCCCCAGCTTCATCCAGAACAGGGGTGGGCAAACTTTTTGACTTGAGGGCCACAATGGGTTCTTAAACTGGACCGGAGGGCCGGAACAAAAGCATGGATGGAGTGTTTGTGTGAACTAATATAAATTCAAAGTAAACATCATTACATAAAAGGGTACGGTCTTTTTTTTTTTTAGTTTTATTCATTTCAAACTGGCCGGATCCAGCCCGTGGGCCGTAGTTTGCCCACGGCTGATCCAGAAGGATGTCTGGAATGACATCCAGTCTAATTAGCATATTACCCTTTTATATTAAACACTAGAGGCCCGATGCACGAAATTCATGCACGGGGGGGGGGGGGGGGTAGGCCCAATGCACGAAATTTGTGCACAGGCGGGAAGGGTCCCTCAGCCCAGCCTGTACCCTCTCGCAATCTGATTCTGCTGGCTCCTAACTGCTCTGACTGCCTGCCTGCCTGCCTGCCTGATCATGTCTTATCACTCAGCCTACCTGCCTGATCATCCCTAACTGCTTTCCTGACTGCCTGATTGCCCCTAACCACCTCTGCCTGGGCCCCCACTGTGGCGGCTTTGTCTGGAAGGACATCCGGAATGACGTCCAGAAGGTCGCTCAGCTGTTCGGTCTAATTAGCATATTATGCTTTTATAATTATAGATTGTTCAGTGGATGGGGAAAATGGATACAGAAAGAGGTAATAACTTTTTCAAATCCTCACCCGAGGATATTTTTCCATTGATTTTTTTTTAGAGAGAGAAGAAGAGAGAAGGAAAGACAGAGAGAAATATCATTGTGAGAGAAACACATCGATTGGTTGCCTCCTGCACACGCCCCCAACAGGGTCCAGGCTGGGAAGGAGCCTGCAACCAAGGTACTTGCCCTTGACCAGAATCAAACCCAGGACCCTTCAGTCCACAGACTAACGCTCTATCCACTAAACCAAACCAGCTAGGGCAGACGTAATAAATTTTTAAAAACAAGTAAACAAAAAAATAAGCAAGAGTAAATGAAAAAGCTACAAAGAGGAGGAATTGAGGTCAAAGAGTAAAAGGAGTTTTATACACAGAGAACAGAAAGGGAAGATATAAAGAAGGGAAAGAGAAAGTAGGACTCCTTTAGAGATTCTAAACCAAAGACACTGTTATACTCTGCTTCTGAAAGTGGATGTGAGAGTGTTAACACCTATTCTTCCTCCATTTGAAATGTTAATTACCTTATTAACCACTGTTCCTGGCTCTCACAGGGGGCACAGGGCATTATCTCTCTGGGCTGACTAGATGTAAAAACAAAACCAGAAGAATGCCCCCAAGGATGCCAGGTAAACTTTCCTTTCCAGAACCAATAGCCTCATCTCCTGGGTTGAATATTTACTAATTTGGTTTTCTCGGGCCTATTCCAAATAATTTTTGTTTTCACTGTAGGTGCTACTTCCCAGAACATCCTCAGCAGTGGTCTCATAGGCAGACTTCTGCTGGCAGGTTAAATCTCATTTCTGTAACTAATTGGAACTTTCCACAGGTCCAGTCATGAATACATCCAACCTTCCTGCTAGACCTCAAGCTCCTTGAAGACTGCAACAATGCTGATCTTTCACTGACACAAAGAAGGTGCTTAATACATATTGGATATATGAATGAATGACAAGATGGATGGATGTTTGAATTAATATTTTAAATGTCTGCACGTCTGCTTCCAACTAGATTTTAAGATATTTGAATGCAGAGACCAGCTACTTATCTATTAATTTACAATACCCAATATTGTGAATTTGGCATATAATTAAGCTTTGAGTGAATGAATTAATGGAATTACTGCAAATATTCTCAACAAAATCATTTATAAAATATAATTAGGATAAACATTACCTGTAAGTAATACAGTGAATGTATATGTGTGTTTGGATGTATGTGATTATATATGTGTATCTTTTGAGATGCTTTTCAAAAATGTTAGAATGAGGAAAATTTTTTTTTCTTTTGAATTTTAAAAGTTAAATTCAACACATGATGATATCAGAAACTTTAAGATCACTTTAAAAAGAATCACTTACAGGCCAGAGCAATTTATCATGTAACTATTTAGGGATGGGAATAGATTAAATGAAAAAAAAAAAAAGGGTAGTAGTGATTACTGCCTTTTTCTGTTACAGTGCTTAAATAGATTATTCACAACAAGGAAATGATTTGCATGTTCAGCCACATGTTACTCAGAGGGAAATCTACAACTGTTACTCGACAATTATTTTCTACTGGTGAATATAATGCATTCTAGACAGTCTGTCATGACTTAAGAATAAAATTCAAGATATTTCACCCCAACTGGGCAAGGTTCAGAATGTCAAATTCTAGCACAATCTAGAGATACAAAATTGGGAATGGTCCATATCCTCATTATCATCCTTAGTTGCCACATCTGGTTAGAAAAACTTTAGCTAGTTCAGCAAATGACTCTAAAAGTACGATGTAAAAATCTTAGGTGTATTCTGATGCCTACAAATAATGCATTCAGATCAAACATTTGATGAGGATACACTTTAGTAATATTGTTCATTCTTGATTTAAAATTACTGTTAGTCAAAAGTATAAATGAATTCAGTCTGGCCTATTTAGTAGACAAATGTACATTCCACTTCCTTTCCCATCCCAACCAAGGTAATGACAATATAAGTGCAGATGATAACAGTTCACTGCAAATTTCACTACTATGCCCAATTTATTGCCAAATAAAAAATTTCATTCTCAGTTTAAGTCTCTTAAAATGATGATGGTGGGTGACAAGGGATGCATAATCTCAACTTTTACTTTTCATTAAAATGATCAAGAAAACACATAAAAAGATGAGGTTATACACACTAAAAACTCAGTATTAGTTAATACGTGGTGAAAGCCAGGAGAAATATCTAGTCAGAGACCCAGGGACAGAGCTGTAGGCCTGGTCTTGAGTGTGGGAGGAGGTGTACAAGCACCTTGACTACAACCATGACCTCAGGGGTTCCTGGTCTTCTCCGACTAGAGCAGTGGTTCTCAACCTTCCTCATGCCGTGACCCTTTAATACAGTTCCTCACGTTGTGGTGACCCCCAATTTCATTGTTACAAATTGAACATAATTAAAGCATAGTGATTAATCACAAAAACAATATGTAATTTATATATATGTTTTCCGATGGTCTTACGCGACCCCTGTGAAAGGGTCATTCGACCCCCAAAGGGGTCTCGACCCACAGGTTGAGAACCGCTGAACTAGAGAAAGCAAAGACACTTGCTTTCCTCTATCTACAATGGAATTGCTTCCTGATGCTGTCAGGACCATTGTACACATGTGCGCAATCATTGCCATTAGTATCCTTTTCTATCCATTCAAGATGCATGCTTCCCAGTGATGTAATACCACCAGCAGGGTATAGAGAT
The DNA here is from genome assembly GCF_028538775.1 of Myotis yumanensis. Lineage (NCBI taxonomy): Eukaryota > Metazoa > Chordata > Mammalia > Chiroptera > Vespertilionidae > Myotis > Myotis yumanensis. The sequence continues at coordinate 68,673,274 of NW_027223760.1, read as the reverse complement.
GCAAAGCCAGTACTGGTTAGAACGTTGGCTGCAAGTGAGCAGTAGGAAGGGTAAACTGTTTAAGAACTGTGCTCTTTAAAGAGGAGTGACTTTTCCCTTAACTATTTTTTCCAAAAGAAAAATTATAAACTAAATTATGCATTAATTAATTTCATTCTCAATATTTGCATGATTAAATAGCAAAAGCAGAGCTTTCTTGCTCAGTTCAGCAAAATAAACTACATTTTTTAAATGGCTTGACATTAGAAATGTAGGATATTACATGCCCTTCAAATAGTCTTCAGGCATAAGGTATAGAAGGATTCTAAGAGCAACCAGGTTGAAAGTGAAGGGGACCGGGAGCATTAATCGCAGACAAACATTAGACCTGGATACACCTCTCCCCCTCACTGAATAGGAAGTCTCCAATTTAGGTTCTGCAGTATGAAGGGAGATTATTGCAGCTTGGGTGCAGAGGAAAAACAAAAGCATATTTTCTAATGGAATGTGAATGAAAGTAATGATGCTATTTCCAGGCCTGATTCTTAGCAACTTCCTAGGCAATCCTTGATTTTCTTTCCCCTGGCAAGTCACACGGAGACAACTCCAGATTAGGTGCCGCGAGCTGCAGATGGCAGAGATGGGAGATGGAAGGAGTCTGATCTTAGTTATAAACATGAATCTAGGGGCTGGTTATAAACATGAATCTAGTGAACACTTGGAAGAGAGCTGTCAAGCCAGGACACCTGCATTGTATTGTTGCTTAAACAAGAAATAAATTCTTATTGTGTTAAGCCACTGAGATTCTAGGACATATTTATTATAGCAGCTAGCATTACTTAGCTATAATACTAACATAATCAACTTGTGGAAAATGGGGCTGGTGATGTAGTTTGATTTTGAAAAAGGATGAGGGGGGAAATTCACCTCATATAACACTTTAGGCAGATCTATGTTTCTAAATATGGCTCTGCCATTACTTAACTAGGGCTTGAATAACCCAAAATCTAGGTGCCTCGGGTTCCTTCTTTGTTAAATAAAGTGTGCAACAAGTTGACCCTAAATTAATGGCTGCTTACCAGACTTAAAATTCTATGATTCCTTTATTGTAAGTGAAAACTCTAAGTTAATGTCAGATACCACTAAATTCTGCAATTAAAAAGTGTGAATATAGAGAAGTGTAACTTCTTTTTTTAAATATATGTTATTGATTTTTCACAGAGAGGAAGAGAGAGGGATAGAGAAACATCAATCAGCTGCCTCCTGCACACCCCCTACTGGGGATGTACCTGCAACCAAGGTACATACCCTTGACCAGAATCGAACCTGGGACCCTTCAGTTCACAGGCTCGCGCTCTATCCACTGAGTCAAACCAGTCAGGGTGAGAAGGGTAACTTCTTAATGACCCACTTTGAGATGACTTACTAAAAAGCTTTTTACCAAAAGACATATGAATCAGAACTCAGCTTTCTCAGAATAAAGATAAGCTCATCTTACCCCCAAAAGATATGAGCAATGTAAGCATTTTTAGAAATGATGAAAACAAATCCCCCAAATACACGAATGAACTAAAAATACATCTTCCTGAAAACAGTATCAACCATGAAACAGTGGGATGAAAGACAATGTTGGATTAAGCTGAATACTTCAAGGAACAGTCAAAATATCTGAAAGTATTGACTTAAATCCCCTTGGGAGAAATTGGAATTGAAGACCTATCATTGAGTCATTTATAATTAGGATCAGTAATATTCTAGACAGTATTGAAGAGCACAATCACATATTGGCAGGAGAGAATCAGATAATAACCTAAAGGTCAGTTTCATTTCTCTTGTCTATGCTAATTGAGTCCTTATGATGGAGAATTCAGGGGGAGCCAAATGGAGACAATTGCACCTTCTCTCCTGAGCCCAAATGCCCTTTACAGAATAAATTACCAAAGTGCTTCTGAATAGCAGAGGTCACTAAGCACAGTTTTAGGATAGGAAGCTTACATAACCTGCATCTGACTGGGGAGAACAAACAAACAAAAATAACCACAATAAAAATAAATTAAACATGTGAGTCCCAGCTCAGTTGAACAGCTTTGGAATAAGCTCAGCCCGAGGGGACATTTGGTTCCTTCTGATCGAAAAATTGAGGAATCAACTTTAAGAATGAGATGATAGACTAATAAACGTAGGAAGAGTCTACTAGTCAGCACTCACAAAAGGAAATACTATTTTACCACATCAAATGTCAAAGTTCTGAAAAGCACTTGGCATAGCCTCACCACAGGGCAGGGCACAAGAGTCATATGCATGTGATGAAGATGCAAGGCAGACCCAATGCAGTGACTGTGATTTAGGGGTAGTCATAGCCATCACCTGAGAAACACTGCTGCTGAGCTGTGTGATTGAGGCAGGTAGCTGGTACATCATAAGTACTGCACAGAGCTGGGGCGGAGAAGCAGGGTGGAGATAAAGTGCCTGGCAATGGATGTCTGCCAGACCTTGGCTCAAATTTTGATTCTGTCACTAACTAGCTGTTTTAATGTTTAATGTTAATGGCTTAGCTGTTTAATGGCAAGTTACTTAGCCATTCAATTTCCTTCTTTATAAAATGAAAATAATAATATGTACCTCACTGGGTTTTTGTGAGATTTTAAATGAGACTGAAAATGTGTAGTAAGAGACCCTGGCTGGGTCTAAGCTGTACCTGTTACTAGGATTTAAATATATTTGGAAAAGCCTGAGGACCAGGTGAAGTAGTCTCCCCAGGACACTGCTGGCATGAAGAATAAAGAAGCCTCCAGAAAAAGACCTTCTGAGGGAAGAGCTAACTTGAGCTAGTAATGGTATTGAAGTCGGTGGGAAGGAGTAATTTTGTACATAGGTTGACATCTGCCTTTAAATCTATCGAAGGCTAGCCCCTAGATTCATGTTTATAACTAAGGGAGACAGGGCTGTGAATATAACCTGAGATGGCTCTTAACTACAACCCTGTTTGACTTTGGGACACAGGGAAGCTCGAGTTGATACTCATCAAAAAGTGAAAGAAAGGACTTTTTCTCCTCCAATAAGCACCAGATAGCTGAAGGCAATGGTGACTGTATGCAAAAGAACTGTGGTTCCCAATGAGATAAGGTGGCACTTCTTGCAAGGGGTCCTTGGCCGAGAATGTGGTTAAAAGCAGAAGTGGCAGCAGCACAGGTATGCAGGGGAGATTGTGGCACCTGGTGAAAGGAGAAGGGGTGTTCACAACCAGAGGCAATGTGTAGCTGGCAGAGCAGCACCTGTGAAGGGTGGCTGGTGGCTGGAGGTACACAGCAGCTGGCAGACAAATAGCAAAGGCGCTACAAGTGAAGACAAGAGTTACCCGGGGGAAGTCACAGAAACATTGTGTGTAGTGGATGCCATTTAACCACCTGCATTGGTTTGTGAGCATGGATGTAACACTACCTTAGTGCCACCAGGACTTTTTGGGGAGGGCAATGGGAATGCACGGAGGAAGAAAGACATTGAGTGTGGTTTACCATCTTGCATGATCTGATAACATCTCCTGTTAACCATTAACAACATTGGGATCCAGGGAATGATGAGTATGGGAAAATCTAGATCTGAGATGAACATATCCCAGACATTTAATTAATGGTAATCTTCTGCCCCCCTTACTTTATTCTTTTTTTCCATGTTAAGGGGATGACCTAGATTCATATATAGGCTCCATCATCAAATCATGTCTGAATGCAGCAAAAGGCAACAATGCTGACTGAACTAATGCTAATAATCCCTATGCTCTTTTCTTCTGCCCAGCTTGCACTCTAACAATTATGGCAAATACATATATGTAATGTGAAAGTTACCATCTTAACCATTTTGAAGTATATAGCTCAGTGGCATTAAGTATACTCACACATTGTTGTGCAACCAACACCACCATCTGTCTCCCATACTTTTTCATCTTCCCAAACTGAGACTCTGTACTATTAAACAGTAACCCTTCCTTTTCCCTTCCGCCCAGCCCCTGATTTCTGGCTATAAATCTGATTCCTCTAGGTACCTCATATAAGTGGAATCATGCAGTATTTTATCCTTTTGTGCCTGGTTTATTTCACTTAGCATAATGTCTTCAGGGTTCATCCATGTTGAAGCAAATATCAGACTTTCCCATTTAAGCTGAATAACATTCCATTGCGTGCACAAAGCTATTTTTTGATCCATTTATCTGTGAAGGAAAACTTGGGTTGCTCCCACCCTTTGGCTATTGTGAATAATGCTGTTCTAAATATGGGCATACAAATGCCCATTTAAGAATTTTCCGGGGTATATCAAGAAGTGGAATTGCTGAATCATACAGTAATACTATTTATAATTTTTTTAGGAAGTGCCATACTCTTCCACAGTGGCTGTGTCATTTTACATTCCTATCAATAGTGCACAGTTTCCCCACATTCCAATTTCCCCCACGTTCTTGCCAACACTTGTCATCTCTTTTCTTTTTTAAAATAATAACCTTTAAAAAAAAGAATGGGTGTTCTGGCTAAGAATGGGTGCTCTGATAAAATATCAGAGCCTAATGAGAGCAATGGTGGGAAGCTAAAAAAAGAATCATATAGCATTTATATCTGTGTGTTATGTGTAAATTGCTTATTATATTTAACTTTGTGATCTAAATGCAATTCATTTTAAAGTGTGGTTCAGTTCTTACTCCCTAGCACTACCTATAATTACCTGTTAAATCCATTTCAGTTATTGTTTTCAAAAAGCACCTGAGGTAGATGTGTTTTCTGGAGTGCATTTGCAAATAAAATTTAGCGCCTTGATAAAACCCAACTGAATTTTCCTTGGGTGGGAGGATTCACTCAGTAGATTAAGCTCTAGCCATCTGATTACATTTTATATACTTATTGGTATCATGTATCATTCTCCACACATTTTGTCTGGATTTCAACCATGGGCAGCAAATATTTGGCAGTAGCACAAAAGGATCTTCTCCAAACTCAAATCATAAAGATATGGCAAATTCAAAGTAAATTTCTCAACAAATATGATAACTCCTTTTTTAAAGCTAAAGGTCCAGAACTGATAACCTATTGATGCATAAAACTATAAATTTGCATATTAAAATGGGTTTTGATTATATTGGTTGCAGATGAACAAATATATATATATGAAAAAAATTATATATATATATGTGTGTGTATATATATATATATATATTTTTTTTTTTTTAATTATAAGGTGGGTGTCTTGAAGACACCCAGAAAACAGAACGAAGTCTCTTTTGTTATTGTCAGAGTCTGATGTCCCAGTAGTTACTGGCTGTAGGGAATCTGGGCAAGAAATCTTTGGGGAACTTTTTTTTAAAGTAAACTGGGGGATACAATGCTTATCGTGTAGAGATAAAAGAAAACATTACTGAGAAACATCTACTATTAGGAGTCTCCTATATAGGTGCTCATTTAGTTAGTTCTCTTTTATCCCCTCCCTACACTTTAATTATCATCTTTGTTATGCGACAATTATCCAGAAGAACATTTTTTTCAATTATTATCTTTCTCCCCTTTTCATTTTCTTTGGCACAGAAAAATTAAATGTTTACTTTCAAAGCATGAATTGGTGTGTATGTGTATGAGCTTTTCCCCAAGGAATGAATTTAATTAAATTAATAACTTCAATATCCCTTGGGTGATATGAGATATGCATAGTTATTACAAGCCAGTGTGTGTGTGTGTGTGTGTGTGTGTGTGTAGGAGGGAGAGATGACTCAGTAGGAGGGAGAGGCAGATAACATTTGCACAAATGGCAGTTAGAATCCCAGCGACACTCCAGGAGAGAAGAAGGGTGCTAAGTTAGTCTCCCAACAACTTGCATCACCCAGGTGTACTCAGATCTTGCCAAGAGAAGGTGGCCAGCTAGTTGCAGAGGACTGATCCAGCTTGTATGAGAGCATCTTACTTCCTGTTTCAAGCATTTGTGGGATAGCAACATAGCTGTGCTGGCTGTAAATAAACTTGAGTTTTGAGCAGCCACAGTTATAAGCCAGAATCAACAGGGAGGATTTGCCATAACAAAGCACTTTCCAGTCAGCACAGTGTTTCTTTGAAGTGGCCAATGTTCCCCGTGCACTCAAAATATGATTTCATTTACAAAGCACTGATTAAAAAGACAGGACTTTGGAGCTGAAAAGTACCTCCAAATTTATCTGGTACAACATCTCATTTTACAAATAAAGAAATTGAGGCTGACAGAGGACTAATGACTTGCCCAACATCCGGAAGCTAACAAGTTGGATTTGCAGGCCTCCTGACTACAAGGCCTCCTCACTACCAGGCCTTCTCTCTACCAAGACTGGGCGCATCCCATGAGGCCATACCAGTGATTTCTTATAGCAAGATTCCTAGGTTCTTAACTCAAAAAGAATTGTTATTTCTCCTAACTTACCTCAGAGCTGTTTCTTGGTAATTTACAGGGTCTGACCCAGAGTATTTTGAAGTGGAACCTCAAAAATTTACCAAGCAAGTGTTTTTCTAACCTTAATAATAATGATGCTGATAATAATAATAATAATAATAATATTTCACTATTACATTGTGCTTACTTATTATGTACCAGGCATCTTACATCAAGTAACTCTCAAAAACCCTGATGACAGAGGGATTTTATCCCCGTTTTACAGAAGAGCAAATTGAAGATAGAGTGATTAAGCAACTTGTGAGAATAGACCTGGTTGATAAGTGATGGATTTGGGATTTGGGTACAGCTAACATAGTTTTAGATAGAGTCTGTGCACTTAGCTACTATGATATCTTTCCTCTCAAAATCCTTCTACCCTATACTACCACTTCTCTATGGTAAGGAAAAGGAGATGTTCCTGGTGGCCACATTAAAATAATGTATTGACTCTAATTCCAGAACCCTTCCCTATAGTGAAAGATTTGGAAGGAAAGAATGGCGAGCCAAAGGACACCAGGTGTGATCTAAATTCCACTGTAAGTGCTCCACAAATGAGACCATCCCAAAAAGGCATATGCTAGATTTTCTGCAGTTTTATTACTCTTCAAGAAATATCTCATTCTTCGATTGCTTTAATTATAGGTCTTCAATATGGAAAGAGCAATACAGTCTAAGCAAAACTGAGCAGTTACTTGAAGTCAGGTAAAACAAGCAGCCTATTATTTCATAAATGACATTTTAATTATCACCAGGAGACCATTAAAAATACATCATCACAGTTTGCTTCGTTCCTTTTGGAAAGATAATATTGACAAATGGCTATGAAACTGCAGTTCAGAAAACAGTGTAAGTTGAGATTGGTAATAAAATACAAATTCACTTGTGTACCCTAAAGCAACGATGAACAATTTGAAGAGAGAAGACAAAGTTAAAAGTATACTTTTCTTTTTTAGAGCAAGGCGAAAAAGAAAGTCGTTTGCAGGAAGATGGTTATGGCTATAGATTTATTGCCTGTGTGAATTATGAATTACTCGATGTGTTTAGCATAGCAATTTGAAGTTTCAGCCATCCAAGCACAAGCCACTGAGTTGCCAAATGCTCCTGAATGCCAAAGCTGCCTTCCTTTCCACTCCAGGAATTGTCGTCTTAGTGACCTCTGGATTTCGAGAGAACAGCCTACTCCTAGAGATAGTCCTGGGTTTCATCAAGGGAGACTGGCATAACTCCAGAAACTCTAGGTATCCTTCTGAAATCCACGGTTTCCTCCCTAGGTGACGACAGGGCAGTAGGAAAGTTTTTCATATTTAGCTTTCCCCTACACATGGAAGTTCCTATTGCTTATCATGACTGATTTTCCTTATGATTGAAACTAGTGTAAATACTCTTTGTCTGTGATCTGGGTTTTCACTCTAGAGACCACAGGAAAACCATTCAAACCACTTACCTTTTATCTCTTTCCTCTATGAAATACTTTTTTGTATTGGTCTTCTTGGTTATTAAACCAAAAGGGGAAACCTGTGGTGACTGATTCAATTAGAGGTTAATCATATAAAATAAATTCTTGAGATATCTTTTAAGGGCAATCCAACTTACTTTTCTTTGCCCAGAATTGTTCCAAAGGTATGGATATTGCTAGGATCTAGGGATCATTTTTATTTCTAGGGGGAAAGACAAAGATAAATGGTGCTTAGATTGCAATACTCCAGCCAAATAACAGGTTACATCTTTTCTCAAGAGCTTCCCCCCAACTTCTCCATATTCATTAATTTGTTCCTTCAGTGCATATTATTAGAGACACTCGACGTGCCTAGATTCATCTAATCACCAAAGAGATTATGGTCTTGTGAAGACATAAAATGTGTATAAGTAGAACATAAAAAGGAAAGAAATGTCATGAGAACAGAATATTGAAAATGCTTTCTGAGATTTTACGTGACATCAAAGAGAGGTCCAACTACTCTATTCCGAGATAGTTTGTTTAGCATGCATTTACCTTGTCTCCCTCTCAAACCAAAGCTCATGTAAAGGCTTGCAAAATGTTTAAAGAAGTTTTAATCTACAACAATAAAGACAAGAATGAGCAAGAGATCTCATTAACATTTTGGAAGGCACAATGGAGAGAGGGATGGCTAATATAGTCACATAGAGCCACAAAGTAGAATTATATTAAGGAAGGACTGCACCCAAGTGCGAGTGGCATCTGTGCCCCCATAGAACCAACCCCAGACAGGCTCAGTCTGTGGAGACACTGGGTAAATGAGATCAGGATGATATATGAAGCTAAAGGTAGAACCCGAACAAACATTTAGCTTCTAGCCAAAGAAATAATTAAACAGACCTCTCTCGTGAGAATTAGGAAGGCAATCTAGGAGTTGGAGCATGGATAAATCGCTCTTAAACAAAGCATCTGGGACCTGAAAAAATTAAGGCTGGCAGCCTATCCACTCTCCCTAAAACGAAGCTATAAATGTGTGGACAGAGATCACAGTCAGCTTCTCTAGTTCCTCATTCTTCAAAATAAACAGGCTCTGAAGAATAAGCCTTCTTTTCAGAAAAGTATAGCACATAAAGTTTAAAGAACAATGACAAGAACATAAGAACCAGCCAGGAAAATAGTAGTATAATGAGTAAGATGTTACAAATAATAAAAAACAGGGAATATGAAAAGACTCTTGAAAATTAAAATAATATGATGAATATGATTTTAAATTTTTAATTGAAGAGTTGGGTGATAAGAACAAGGAAATTGTTCACATCAGAAAGTAAAGGGACAAAGAGAGAAAAAAAAAATAAGGAAAGATAGATGATTCAGAGGATCAATCCAGGAAGACTGCATCTGACTAGTAGGGGTTCCAGACAGAATGGCAAACACAAGGAAAGAAATGTGCAAAGAAACATAACAGGAGTATTTTCCTGAGCTGAAAAGCCTATCTTGAAATAGAAAAGGTCTGCTGCAGGTACAGATACATTAAATATATATTGTTGTGAAATTTTAGAATACTAGGGCCAGTGGTCAACAAATTTTTTCTTTTAAGGACCAGAGGGTAAATACTTTAGTCTTTGTAGACCTTGAGATGCCTGTCCCAACTACTCAACTCTCCCGTTCTAGCACAAAAACAGCCATAAATAATATGAACTGCAAATGTCTGTCTTAAAAACACACACACACACTTGATGTACAACACAGGAGGTGGGCTGAGTTTGGCCTTTGGGACACTGTTTACTGACCTCTGACCAAAAGCAAAGAGGAAAATCCTAAAAACGTGGAGAAAAGAAAAATGAAAACAAACAAACAGGTAATCCAAAGAGGAATAAGTATTGCAATAGTCTGAGCAACACTGACTGATAAGATAGTGCAACAGTGATTCAAAGTTCTGGGAAAAAAATCACTTAGAATTATGTACCTAGTAAAACTATCAAGTGTGAGAGCAACACTTCATATTAGTACTCAGAAATTTTACTTTGCAAATATCTTTTATTAAGTGTCTACTTCAAGACGCACTTCGGTAAGACCAAAGAGAACCACTCCCCCCCAAAAAGAAAAAATATACCCAACTCAGAAGTCATGTGACAACTGTGCAACGGGTCTAGAGAGTCAGTGACCCAGAATGAAGTAACAGGCTCTGCAAAGGTGGTATTTGGAAAAATACGGAACTTGATTGAATATATGACATGATAGAGCATTTGAAAGAAAAAATAAAGATACAACAGAGGCAAATAGTGACAGTAGAAAAAATCAATTAGAAAGAAGAGAAAAAACTTAAAACCCAAAGAGGCAAGGGCATATAATCATAGCTCTTTACTTGTCTAAGCAATGAGCAGATGAGTATTTGCATGGATTTTCAGGAGAGAAAATTCTGGTTCCTGAGATCTGAGAAAGTGGGCACCTTGAGGGGAATTGAAATTATTTTTTGGTTAATCCTCACCTGAGGATATTTTCTCCATTGGTTTTTTTAGAGGGAGGGAAAGAGACAGAGAGACACATCGATGTGAGAGAGACTCATCGATTGGTTGCCTCCTGCATGCACCCAGACCAGGGCCGGGAACCGAGCCCGAAACCCAGGTACATGCCCTTAACTGGAATCGAACCCATGACCCTTCAGTCCACAGGCCGATGTTTTATCCACTGAGCTAAACCAGCTAGAGCTGAAATTACTTTTATAATGGCCACAGCAGAGGATGCTCACGTCATAAGAGGCTGTAGACATTGTAAGGGCCTCTTCTGTGTCATGCTAAAAATTTCTGATTTTGATTTTTTTAAAAACAATTAAAAGCTACCGACAGCTTTAAACAGAAATAACAAGTTTGGAGATGCATTTCTGACATTAGTCTAGAGGCAGTAGAGATTGAAGGCAGGGGTAATGTACATGGGACATGCCACTGGGAAATTTTTTTGTTCTTTGGTTTTAGAATGAGAATTGCATGGTAACCAAAATCAATACTGTGCATCTTATAGCTCTTCCACGAGGTTTCTTTTGAAGATGACCAATTCTTCCAAATTGGGAGAGGAATGCAGAAGACTTATATTGGGCTTGATGTCTCTAAAAACAATTCTGCACAGAAGATACTTGTAATGGAGAAAACAAAAGACAATTTTCAAACTCAAATTCTTATTGTATAGTTCTCAAATTTCCACTAGATTAAACATTGTCCAAGGTCTGAGAACTTCTGTTCATAACTGTACTCATTGTAACTTCAGAATAAATATGTTAAAACTGTGGTACTGAAATGATAGTTGAGAGTAGCTGCTCTTGTTAAAGATATGAATTCTCCATTTCAATTTCCAAAGAACATACCAGATTCGGGGCTTTGAGTGGGTGACCACTAAGAATCTGCAATTTTAACACATTCACAGATGTTTGGTAGTTCTGGCTTAAACTATACTAATAGAATTGAGTGTATTTAGTTGACATTCTCACTTTTGTACCAATTTACATACATGTTCCTCTGGCATTTATTAGAATTATTTACTCTGCTATTAGTGTGCATGATGAACCATGAAACTCAGATATAAGCTCGCCATTTTTAAGATAATGTTCTCAATTCTACAATATAATTCTACCCTCTACTATCCTGTGCTATTTAATTTGGCTAGAGATGTTGGACAACATTTCCTGCAATTTTTCTCTACTAATTTAATGCCATGCTGCTTAGAGTCAGAGTAAAAACAAATTAACTTAACGTGAAACTAGATATAATCTGTGGAAAGGCAAATATTTAATTGTACCTAAAACTAAAGTGATATTTGATTTCGGTATAAAATTAGGTTCAAGAAATTGTACTTTTCTGAAATTACCTTTCTTTTAAAACCAACTATGCTAAAGATTTGTTTGCTCTCTCATCTAACAAGTTTAATTACTGCTTTAGAAAACCAAAGAACTTCATGTTTTGCACTCTGCTACCCAAATTGCTAAGAACAAGTTTCAGAGAGATTATATCAGATGTGAGTTTGACATAGAATATAGGAATTCATTTGATTTCTATGCTGTTTTTCTCAGAAGAAAACTATGCAATCATTTGCAATATATTTTAACACTGAAATCAGTTTAATGAGAATTATTTTTATTTTTATTCACTGTACAGCCAGCAACATTCATTGGAGAACTTAAATGCAAATAGAAGGATCTATGATGAGGTACTCAAAGTTTGATGGAGGATTAGGGAAAAGTTGAATCTTGGGAAGCGTCCTGACTATGTTGTCAGGCTCTCGGGAAAGAGCACATGAAGTTAGAGATATGAAGATATTCCCAAGTAGAGTGTCTGGTGAGTGAGTTTATTTGTCCCTAGGACTCTTCAAATCCAGAGGAATTATACGCCCAGAGTGTCTTTGTAATTCAGCTCTCCTTTCATGGATTTTTAATAGATATAAAAAATGTGCATGAATCAGGATCAAAACTAAGAATTTTCCCTATTAAAAAAATAAGCTCCATAAGGACAGGAACTTTGTCTAGCTCATGGTTGTAACATCAATTCCTAGAACAGAACTATTGCTCAAAAAGTATCTGTATTATGAAGGAAGGAATGAAAGATAGAAGGAAAGGAAGAGGGAGGGAGGAAGGGAACTGAAGGGAAGAAGGAAGGAACTGAGAAGATACCACACTAGTGAGTTAAGGTATTAGAGAAAAGGAATTGGGTCCAGGGAATAAAGTGTAGTTCCTTTCATTTACACATTGGCTGCCCACTCAGCAGTAGATTCTGGGAACTCAAGAAGACCATCATCAGTCCTCTGGCCCCAGGAGCTTCCATCCTGAAGGGAAAAACAGACACAAGACAATGGTGGCGAGGGCTGTTTCAAGGATGTGGTCTAAGTACTATGGGATCAGCACAAGGAAAGTCTTCAGAGTTAGTGATGGGTAAAACTGGGATGAAAATCAATGTTTGCTAACTTTGAATCCCATGCTCTTTACATGAAGGGCCAGTATTCCTCAGGTCCACCTTGGTAGGAATGCTCTTGGTTTTATTAGTTGTGACTCCCAACTACTTTAAGTTTTAAAGCCATATTGCAGATGATGTCTAACATGCCTTTTAGAAAGTTACTGGGATAATCTATCAAGGAAGAACAATAAACTAGCATCCTTTCCTTTTATTTACCAATTACTTCCAAAGCCCTGATTGTCACCTAAATGTCATCACAAAATCCTGACCTTGACCTAGTATCCAATATTGTAACAGTGTTCAGCTGAGGCATCATAACAGTTCACATGGATGGCTGTTATCACATAACAAAGAGTTAGAGAGGAGTATAAGCTAGCCCACAGATAATTGTAGAGAGCCTATTTTAAGCTATGTCACAGCCAGAAATTGAAGTGTCCATGTGTGTAGCGATGTGAATATACCTCTCTTGTGTGTAATATTGAAAAAAAGTTTGGAAAACTACCATATTAGGGAAATGCCTATTTTAAGGTACAATAAAAGTCTGGGAGAAAATTATATAAGTAGAATTTTTTCCTGAGTCAATGGTAGCAGAGAGGCACAAAGACACAAATTTGGAAACTGTACAGGTAAAAGAGGAAATATGACTTTAACTAGTTATATAAACCCAACAAATTTATTTGGTAGCATTAAGTAATTCCTGGGCATACTCTAGTTGGAGAAGCACACATTTTGCTATTTTTATGTAATATTATGATATGTCCTAAGATTATTGATAATCTGATAGGTTTTTGTAATAATGTTTTACATAAAATAGCTAAATTGAGTTCCTCTCTAGGGTATCATGATTAATTTTAGATGTGAATCACAATGCTACTGAGTTCTGACTAATTTGAAATACAGTCATAGGCACAAGGTGGCAAACCAATTCAACTTCACATGTAGAACGTTAAAAAATGTGTACTTTTCCTAAGCCATAGAATTTCAAAGAACCCAGGCCATGATATAAGTAATAGAGAAATAAAAGAAAAATATTCACACATCATTAAATGGTTTAAATATTGGTAGACTCTTCAGATACATAAACTATCCTTACACTTCCCATTTGTATTTAATTGGAAATGCAATTGATCTTGGATAACTTAGTCCCTTAATGGTTTAATTGACATTGATTACAGTAGGAATTTGAGATTAAACTATTTTAGTTTTGCTTAAATATATATTTACAGTGTTGCTTCTAGAATCTTTAATCCAATATTTCTAAAATCTTTGTGACATCTGACACCATTTTTCTCTCCCATACAGAATCATCCACTTGGTAAAATTTTCCTAAATCTATTTAATAACCAAAGAAAAATAGATATGACATTTCTTCTTTTCATCCTATTTTCACCATATTTACAGACATAGAATACAAAAAACAACAACACAGTAGTTCTAAAAACTACTTCTAAACATTAAATTATTTTGGGCTTAACAGTCTTCCTGGAATTGTCTTCAGAGAAGAATTATTCAACATTAAATAACTAAATTTGCTCATACATTAGTTTAAAACATATTTACTGAACATATTTTATGAATAAGGTACATTAAACTCTAGGAATATCATGGCAAATAAAACAAAGTATATGCTTTCAAAGACTGTATAATCTAGTGGCCATGGCAATAAATTAAGAGCTGTGATAGGTAGAGTGAATTCAATGAGAAGTTTAGGTAGGGAGCTCTGGGAGTATACTGGGCAGTTGGGGAAAGCTGCAGGCCTCTAAGAGGAGTCCTGAAGGGTAAACAAAGGTGATAAGCAGATGATTGTGTAAGAAGAGTCTAGGCAGGGAGAACGCTGAGTTATGAGTGGGCATGGCCCATTTGGAGAAATATGGTGGATTTAAACTCAGTATCTGAAGGAGGAGGGGTGGAGAAGAAGACATGATACTGCAGAAGATAGTCAGGCAAAATACACTTTATCAAGGAGTTTGAACTTTATCTGGAAGGCAAGGAGGAACCCTAAGGGATTTTTAAGCAAGGAAGCAAATAATTGGATTAGTCCTAGAGAAATATCACTAGATATTTACAAATTGGCAAGTCTGGAACAGGGAAACCAGTTAGCACGTGTTGCTTTTGATTTAGATAAAGATTCTGATAAACTAAATTAGGCCAGATAATGGAAAGTGAGATTGGAAAAGTAGACATGTTAGAGGAATAACTTAGGAAGTAGAAGTGGGCCAGGATATAGTATTGAATTATTTGTAGTAAAGAAGAAGTAAAATCAAAGTTGATAAACACATTTCTAGCTTGGAAAACTAGGTACCATTCACGGGGAAAGTAAGCACCCCAGCAGAGGTTTGGAAGAAAGCAGTAAGCTAGTTTCAAACATTGTGAGTTGAATTCTTAAAATACTTATGGGGTATTCAAGTGGAGATTTCAGGAATATACCGGATTCATAGGTCTGGAGTTTAGAAGAGCTCTGGGCAGAACTTGTAGATTTGGAATAATTAAATGAATATAATAAGCTTTATATGTAACAGTTAAAATACTGAAATATTAGTGTTGTATGCACTTCTAGGATATGAACTTATACTTGATTACCACTCAAATCTATTCAAATAAAAACTAAACCTTGGGAATATAGACTTCCATATGACTATTCATCTTGAGGTTTATATAAAACACTAGAGGCCCGGTGCATGAAATCCATGCACGGCGGGGAGGGGGAGGGGGACCCTCAGCCCAGCTTGTGCCCTCTTGCAAAGTGGGACCCCTCAGGGGATGTCCAACTGCCAGTTTAGGCCTGATCCCGCCCCCCCCCCCCCCCACACACACACACACACACTTTTTTTTTTTACCTTCATCAAAATTATTTCAACATCTGTATAAAAAGCCATTAAAGCTCTTGGAAGTGACATCAGAGGAATGGTGGTATGAGAGATCCCCTTGGTCTCTCCCCTTGAAGTTTCAACAATTTGAACAGCTATAATTCAACAAAGAATTCCCTGCTCAGCGCAGAAACATATCTAGGAGATATGTGTGCTGAAACATCTAAAGATGGACAAAATAGGAGTGAACCAGAGGGGTGAGAAGGAAGAAAAGCTGAGATGAACCATGAATGCAGCCCTGCAGTTGGAAGCTCAAGGGGGATTCAGCCTGGAGAGTGGAAGAATCAGGTTGTGGCTGGTGCTCCCTACAGAGAAGAGGAGCAGATAGATTTGGTGGGCATTCCTGCAGAAGTGAGTAATATGAGTTGAGGCTGAGAGCCCAGTGACTTGGGCAGGGATAAAGCATAGACAGTATGGCAAATAGCACTCCAGACAGAGGAACAAGCCATGGAACCTGGTTGCCCTTAACTTCACAAAACTCTTCTCCATTCGTTCCATTTGTGTTGGGTTGCAGAGCACATTATTGGCAAACCCAATAACTGGTACTACAGGATCACTTTTGCCCTGAGTTATAGATGTACACTGTGACCAATCCCAGGTTCAAATGGAAGCACAGGGGAATAATTCTGACTAGTCCACTAGTCACTGTTGCCTGGAGGGCAAGGCAACAAAAGAGGTGGCTGAGCTCCCCTGATTAACCTCACCACTACTCATTGTGGCTAAATCCGGCTGCAGAGGACAGCATTGGGATTTCATGGATATGGAGCCACATCGCCCACCTTGTACCCCTACAGGGTTGGTCCTCTGGGATGGGGTGAGCAACCAAATCACAGGGGAGGCATCTACTTTCCCAGGGAGCACAGGCCATTTTCCACCACCTCATGGATATCTGAAAAGCTAGAGAAATGCAAGAGAGCTAAAGAAACTTGTGATTCAGTGCCACCTACTAGAAAACAATATAAATACTCCTTATCAATCTATTAGAGATGTGCCACTCATACATAGAAGCCTAGACAGAGAAGGAATACATTAAACACCATGAATAACCAAGGTAATGAGGTAGCTCAAGAAGAAAATGAAAATTCTCCAGGAAAGAAAAAAACCCCAACCACATAAAGACATAAAAATATGTGAGTTGAATGATAGAGAATTAAAGATTGCAGTTCTAAAAACTCTCAAGAAGATACACAGAAAGGCAATTTAAAGAGTTCAGGAAACAAATGAGTACTGTACGAGAGATTGAAGCTTCATAAAGCAACCAAACAGAAATTCTGGAAATGAAGAAATCAATAAAAGAGATCAGGAATGAACTACCTAGCATAGGAAATACAGCTGACCAGATGGAGGAAAGACTTAGTGTTATCAAAGATAAAAACCTAGAAAAGATGTGGAGGGAAGAGAAACTTGAGCATTAAAAGAATATGAAAGGGCTCTATGAGAACTGACTCAATTACTGGATGTACCGGTTAATAATGCAACTTTTTTCAATAGATGGAGTTACACATATGTTGATATGAATGTGATTTGATATGTATGCTATTTTATTGTATTGACAACAAGTTTCAAAACTTCATTTGTCAAATTTGCTGAAGGTGTTAACATCATAGATATTTTTACGCTTAAAAAAGTTGCATTTCGTGCCCAAAAAAGAGCATTTGCAGGAAGTTTTAATTCATTATTTTGAAGAAAAGTGCTGATGAAAGTTATCGTATACTTCGGGAAGCTTAAGGTCAACATGTTCCATCTCAAGATACTTGTGAATGCTGGTTCAAATGCTTTAAAAGTGATGATTTCGATGTGAAAGACAAAGAACATCCAGGTCAATATGAACCACGCTTTGATCGGAAAATGACCAGAATGGGCCAGAAGACATGGCAAAGTAATTTTGCTTCATGATGATGCACCATCACACACTTCAAAACCAGTTAAAGACACATTAAAAGATCTTGCCTGGTAAGTATTAACCCACCCGCTGTATTCACCAGACCTTGTTCCTTACCACTTGTTCTGATCGATGGCACACATACTTTCTGAGCAGCACTTCAAAACGTATGAAGAAGTGGAAAATTGGGTCTCTAAATGGTTTGCCTCAAAACAAGAAAAGTTCTATTGGAACGGTATCCACAAATTACCTGAAAGATGGGGAAATGTGTAGCTAGCAATGGACATTACTTTAAATAAAGCACTTTTGATGTTTCTCTTGAAATTATCGTGTTTTCTTTGATTACAAAATCCGCATTATTAACCGGTAAATCTAGTAAAAAGAGCAATATAACAATAATAGGCATACCAGAAGAAGATGAGAGGGAGAAGAAAATGGAAAGTCTATTCAAACAGTTGATGAGAACTTCCCATACCTATCAAAAGAGCTACATTCTCAAATCCAAGAAGCAAATAGAACACCCAAGTGCCACAATCCAAAAAGGCCTTCTCCAAGGTACATTGTATTAAAACTTGTGTCAAAAATTAGTGACAGAAAAAAGAATTACCAATGCAGCCAGAAAAAAGTAGAAAGTAACTTATAAAAGAAAACCCATTAGATTATCATAGGACTTCTCAGCAGAAACGCTACAACCTAGAAGAGAATGTAACCAAATTTTCAAACTACTGAAAGAGACAAATTACTAACTAAGAATAATATGTCTATAAGGTAGTATCTACAGGTATCCTTTAGATAGGAAGGACAAAGATTTTTCCAGACATACAGAAGCTGAAGGATTTTATCACCAGAAGACTTCCATTATAGGAAATACTCAAGGGGGCTATTCTACTTGAAACAAAGAACAAAAGGCCACAAAACTGTGAGTAAGATAACAGCAAATATACAGCATGAACAGGGATAATGTGTGGCAACAAAAACACAAAAGGGAAGGGGATAAAGATCTGAATTTCTAAAGAAAACTGGAGATCAGATACTCCTCTCTTCCCCTGAAGACTGCCAAGCTATTGGTCAGTCCCCCTGAATGAAGCCCACCAGTCAACAGCCTTCTTCCTTAACAAGGAGAAGTAATAAGGTCTCTAAATACATGTAGATGAGTGGATAAAAAGCTGTGGTACATTTACACCATGGGACACTAGGCAGCAGTAAAAAAGAAGGAGCTCTTATCCTCTGAGATAGCATGGAGGGACCTGGAGAGTATCACGCTAAGTGAAATAAGCCAGTCAGGGGAAGACAAGTATCACATGATCCCACTCTTATGTGGAACCTAATGAACAAAACAAATGGATGAACAAAATAGATCCAGAGACATAGAAGCATGGGACAGACTGTCAAATCTCAGAAGGAAGGCAGGGTGGGTGGGTGGGAAGAGATCAACCAAAGGACTTGTATGCATATATGCATAACCCATGGACACAGCCAATAGTGTGTTGAAGGCGTGGGACAGGCGTGGGGGTGACCTAGAAGAGGTCAAAGTGTGGAAATAGGGACATATGTAATACTTTCAACAATAAAGATTTTTTTAAAAAATATATCCTTCCACAGCCTCATGCTGGAATATGCACAGCCAAAAACCACTTGACCTCTCTAGAAATCTGCAACATCCAGAGGCCAAAATAACCCGAAAAGTAGACACTCGGGAAGCAAAACTGTTTGTTTTGAAATGATGTTTAGCCATGAAATAAAAACACGATGCCATACAAAAGAATGAGTGGCAGATAAAGCAAGAGGGTGAAAAAGGAACTTATACTAGTAAATTATCCTATGTGTATGTGTTGAAAATAGTATCCACCAGCATTTAAAAAATTATTGGTGCATTGGCCAATTTAGCAATGCATATTTAGAGAATTAGCCAAATGTTAAAAAGAAGCAACTATTAATTCATTAGAAAACATATATATATAATCATAGCATATCACTTGTCTCAGGAGTGAATAATATTTACATAATCATAATAAAATAAATGTTGGGTGAATTTCATGATTACCCATGAGTGGAAGAGGATGTATGTGAGTGTGTATATAAAAAAATAAAGCTGATAAATTAATATACTAGATAAGGAATCAAAATGGAACTTCTAAAATTGATAAACCAACAAAGAGCAGTACAAGAATATTGTTTTACATATGTAGTCACGTATCAGATTGAATTAATAAAGAACTTGAAAGTGTTTGCCTCCAAGGAGAAGGATGTGGGTTGGTGACAGGTGTAACAGAACGTTCTTGTTATTAAACATTGGCCTTTTCGTGCTACTTGACTCTGTAATATATGTTCATATATTACTTGAAAGGAAAAAATATTTTTCTGGATTTACTTTACAGAAAGATACAAGTTTAATTCTGATTTCATCCCTCTTATATTTTAGTGTACAGCAAATATGCATTTCAAGAAGTTAAACATTCCTCTCAATGGTCCCAAGATTTGATAATGTGGGTTTTATGGCAATCATTCTCTATTTTTTTGCACAAGAATATCATTGGCATTCTTTCTGAAAATCCACCTGCTGGGAACCAGCATGTCATATTTCATATAAAAGGTCTTAGAAGTCCGATCTACCTCATCTTGGGAAATATTGGTTGTTTACTTTGAGATGTAAAAATCCTGTTTTCTTTCAGTCTTTAGGAGCATTTTTAAAAGGTATCCAAATTCTGCATTGCTATTGGAGGCTACAGTAATTTCAACCTCTTCAATTTTGAATGGCTGAATGTTTTGAGCAATGATATCCACCCAGAAATTTATTTTCCCAAAATTTTCTTTTCCAAAGCAAAGAAGTCCAAATCTTTACACTTTGCAATGTAACCTATGAGACATAGTAACACACTTTAAAGGATTTACATTAGGGGAACCAAAAAAAAATAATGCAAGCAGAAAATATGAAGCTTTGACAGACCATGTATCATTTGGGCTTGTTCCCATGCACGTACAATATAATGGGCACAAAGCATACCTCCTCCTTGGCATAAGGAGGCAGGCAAGCCAGATTCTTACCTAACTGAATCTCCTTAGATGTGAACATGAGGAACTATCAGTAGAATTTACAATTCAAAGCTCCATAGACAGCTCCACTGCCTAAACAGCTGTAGGATTTGAAAGATAACTCTGCTACACTTCAGCTTTTCTAAGCCACACTCCAGAAGAATACAACCGTTTTCTTCTCTCACTCCCTCTTCTCTATGTATTGCAATTCTCCAAAGCTTCATACCTTTCTCTCCTTTTGGAAGATTTCTTCTCTAAGATACTTTGAAGCCAAGTCTTTGTGACCACTTGATTTAGTCTTCACACTCAAAACTGAGTGGAAACACTATGTCCTTTTATTTAAGGGCTTTACCAAAAAAGAAAAGAAAAAAGAAAGGCATTTCACAAGAATTAAACAAAAGAAGGAAAGGGATGGGAAGTGCAGGCAAAGTGACACAGATGAGATTGGCTACATTAGCCAAGAGCCATGTATGATTATTATGCAAAATGGGGGAAAATATCTTCCCATAGAATGTTTTTTATGCTTATTTCGATCACTTAGATAAACTTTTTCTATCAAACACATTAGAAAAAAAATAAAGCTACATGTAGGTTAAAATCATCATAGTTTTTCTTCATCAAATTTCATTTACTCTTTGCTTTCAGCTTTAGAAAAAGAGTTGCCATTAATTGATTAAATAAGAACTACAATAATGGGGGAAATTAATGGTGATTTTTAAAGCAATCTGATCAAAGCTTTTGCTTCCTGACTTTGAAAAGCCCATTCCCTTCCTAATAAGCAATGCCAGGCACTGCTTGCTAGGTGTGGGGACTCATTCTCTCAGTCATCAAAGACCTCCTGTATTTTTTCCAATTAAAGTGGCAGACACAGGGAAGAGTGCCAAGAAAACTGATAATGAAAAGTACTAAGTCTTTCACAAAATTTTAAGCTGAACAAGGCACAGGATCTAGCTCAATAGCAAAAGAAATATTAATTTTCTGGTATATAATGAACTTAAAAGCTCTTCTTAAAGGAACAACTAATGACAAGAGATGCTCTAATACAGGTTCCTCTCAATTTTAACAAATGAGCTTCAAGCTCCATTAGATGACTATAACAGGAAATCTTATCTAGGTTGGTGACCTTGGTGCCATTTCTGATGGGACAATGAGACCTGTAGTAAGACCATTTTGAAAGAAAAGTGACCTTGAAATGGACTACAAAATTCAAAGGGTGAAGCTTTCTTGACTTGGCAAATTTTGAAATTTTTAAAAGGCTACAAAAAAATGTGTAAGAAAAGCCTCATCCATTCACGTGGTTAATGTTTATGGAATAACCACTGTGTGTCAGGTAGCGTGTTAGGCACCGAAGTGTAATAATAATCAAACCCAGAAACAGTCCCTGCCTTGTGGAGCTTATAGACTGGTGAGGTAGATTGGTACTAATGAAAGAACGTAAAATCAAGTGCATAAGTACATTCCGTATTCAGTTACATAAATATTCAGAAGAAATAAGATTACAGGATTCCATGGCAGCATTATAGACTAGAGGAGTTAGGGTAGGTTTCTTGAAGAAGCTGTCCCTGAACGGGTGTCTAAAGGATGAGAAGACTTGAACTAGGAGAATTATTGGAGAGAGGGAAGTCTGGGTTGGAGAAGCTATTTAGACAAAGAGTAGGATAGGTCTGATGAACCTGGGATGTCAAAGACCATGGTGCAGACTGAGGGTTAGGTGGCGGAAATACAGTGATGGGTAAGGAGAACGCTGGCAGTGATGTTGCCCCAGGGACAGATATAAACTAGAACCTGAATAGTTTTGAAGATTATGTCAAAGATTTTTGTCTCCCCACTTACGCTTTATTTTTTTATTGCTTAATTTATGGATTGCTTTTGATCCTCATACTAAATCCCGTTATCCCACACATACATCATAGACAAATATTCTAATGTACCTAATGAAAATTCATTCACTGGACTAATATTTACTGAGCACCTTCTATGTGCCATACACCACTCTAGGAATTGGGAAAATACCTGTGAACCAAATAGATTTAAATCTCTTATAGAACTTATATTTATACTGAGGAAGACAGAGAAGTGATGACACAAATAAGTAAAACACAAATTTATTAGATGTTAAGAGCTAAGGGAAAAAATGAAATAGGAAATGGAAGCAGGCAGTAAAAGAAACATATATTTGGAATTGAATGTATTCTTGCTGATATTAATTATTTGCATCAACACATTTAAATTAATTGTAAATGGTATTGTGCTATAGATCTGTCTAGTTTCTCTTTACATTTATTTCACTTACTCTTTTTCAAAAAATTATTTTTAAGTAGAGTTGATGTCAGTTTCAAGTGTATAGCAAAATGATTCTACATTTATATACCTTACAAAGTAATCACAATAGGTCTAGTAACCATCTGTCACTGTATATACTTATTACAATATTATTGACTCTATTTCCTATGCTGCACATTACATCCCTGTGACTTATTTTACAACTGGAAGTGTATATTTCTTAAACCCCTTCTCCTTGTCTGCCATTCCCCCACCTTCCTCCCCTCTGGCAACCTATCAGTTTGTTATCTGTATCTATGAGTTTGTTTTTTCTATTTAGAAACATGTTCTTAAGATCCATTCATGTTATTTAGAACACATGTAAATCTCTTGCTTCCAGCTGTTGCATAGTACTCCATGTGTTCCCATCACAGTTCATGTATCTACACTCCCAGTAAGGAAAAAACACAATTCTTTATTTATTCTCAAGAGCAAAGCTATTCCCTGGGTCCACAAAATTTTATCTGTGTGTGTATGGGGGGTACGATGACAGTGATAAAAAGTGGGTCTGACTTTGAAGTTTGGAAAAAAACACCTCACAATCATGTGACAATTGGAGTAGAGGCCAGAGTATATATAAATAGGCTGCTTAGGAGACTGATTGCAGCAATCCAGGAAGAAATAATACACCTTAGCCCAGCTTGATGGTCACTGTGAAATTAAAGAGAATTGGAAAGATTCAAATGATATTCAGAAGTTAATGTTGATTGGCCTTAGTGATAGAATGGATGTGGAGGTGAGAGAGAAAGATGTCAAGAGTGGCTCTTAGCATTCTAATTAGGCATATGGATAGATAAACATTTATTCACTAAGATAGTGAACACTGGAATATGATCCTTTAAAGAGAATGATTACATGGACCTAACACTGGTTAACATAAAATTACACAATGAAATAGTCTTTAATCTAAACATTCTATGCAGCACAGATTCAGTGAACATTTACTGTATCCTATTAACTATACTAGAAATTTAAAAGTCTGGCAGGGAGACAAAAGACTGACAACCAAAATATTATAATTCTAGAATGACTTTGGTGACTATATGGGGGTACAGAGCACAAGGCATGCTGAAGTCTGGAGAGGCACTGAATTTCAGCAGCAGACCCTGAAGGAGCACAGAGGGAAATCCAATCACAGAGGCATGTTGGCATCAGTGACTAACATTTCAGACAACATTAAGAAATTTGTGTTTACTGGGGAAGAATTAGTTGGTGGAGAGGAATGAGTCTGCGAGGAACAAGAAAGGCCGCATCATTTTATGGCATAAGAATTTACTGCAGAAGTTGCTGGGAGCTATTTTTAGCAGAGAAGTAACATTATGAAATTTGGGTATTAGGTTACTCTAGCACCAAGAGAGAAAAGTCAGGCAGGACTCTTCCAGTGTTCTCTGAAGTGAAATTATGGACAATGGCAGGGACATTGGGAATAGACCAAAGGGGACACATTAAGGAGATATTTGTTCAGGAATTAGCCTGGCCAGCGTGGATCAGTGGTTGTGTGTCGACCTATGAACCAGGAGGTCATGGTTCCATTCCCAGTCAGAGCACATGCCCATGTTCCAGGCTCGATCCCCAGTGTGGGTGTGCAGGAAGCAGAGGAATTAGACGTGGAAGTACCTGATGATTGCTTGAATATTGTGAGGAATCAAGGATGACTGCTAGGTTTCTGACCTGGGCAATCATATTAGTAGCTATGATATTTACTAGTATTGGAACCACAAGAGGGAGAGACGTTTTGATGAGATGATGTGTTCAATTTAGAAGAATTTTAGTTTCTGTCTTTTTGAAGAATAATACAGATGGAGGTTATATTTAGGACCAGTCCCATGAACCAGGTCTGAGTTGGGGATACAGATTTAAGAATAGGCCAGTCAGTTGGTGTACCTGTAGACTGGGAAAAAAAGAATTAATACTAAGCAATTTTGTGAGCAATAAATGTAAGCAAAGTGAGTAAGAATGGTTAAAAGCCCTAACCGGTTTGGCTCAGTGGATAGAGAGTCGACCTGCGGACTGAAAGGTCCCAGGTTAGATTCCGGTCAAGGGCATGTACC
This sequence comes from Myotis yumanensis, assembly GCF_028538775.1. Classification (NCBI taxonomy): domain Eukaryota; kingdom Metazoa; phylum Chordata; class Mammalia; order Chiroptera; family Vespertilionidae; genus Myotis; species Myotis yumanensis. The sequence goes on along the minus strand of NW_027223760.1, from coordinate 68,648,327 downwards.
TTGGTTGCGGGCACATCCCCAGTAGGAGGTGTGCAGGAGGCAGCTGATCGATGTTTCTCTCTCATCAATGTTTCTAACTCTCTATCCCTCTCCCTTCGCCTCTGTAAAAAATCAATAATATATATATATATATATATATATATATATATATATATTTTTTTTTTTTTTTTAAAGAATGGTCAAAAGATTTAAGAGGAGAGGAGAACCAGTAATGGGCATGGAAAAAGTGAGAGATAATTTTATATACATAATTGACACTATTAGCTCTTAAATGTTTTTCATTGTGTGCTAGTTTTAAAATGTTTTCTAAAATACATTTTGTCCCAGCCAGTGTGGCTCAATGCTTGAGCATTGACCCATGCAACAAGCGGTCACTGGTTCGATTCCCAGTCAGGCCACATGCCTGGATTGCAGGCTTGAGCCCCCAGCAGGAGGTGTGCAGGTGGCAGCCAATCCATGTTGATGCATTCATGTTTCTCTCTCTCCCTCTCCCTTTCTCTAAAATCAATAAAAATATATTTAAAATAAAATGCAATTTGTACAAACATTCTCTAAAATGTTACTCTGGTTTACCTCTGATTTCTCTTTTACATTCAATTTATTTTTGCATGTGATAGCCTAATTATGCCAAATAACCTAGGTTTATAGTGTTTAGATTTTACGGTATCAATCAAGCTTTAAAATATAATTAAAATGATTGTTCTTTAAAATTTCCCTTTGTCTCGCAGTTTACATGCTCTTGTATTCTGCTTAACATAACCCTTCCATAATTTCCTTTACAATTTTGCTTTCTTTGTTTTTTTCACATATGTGAAAAGATTTTATTATTTCTAATTTTAAAATTTTAGTCTTTATGTTATTCATTAGATTCCACAAATAAATAAATTAAATAGAAACAGATACAGAGAACAGACTGACAGCTTTTGGAGGGAGGAGGGTTGGGAGGGCTGGATGAAAAAGGCGAAGGGATTAAGAAAAAAAAGTGCCTCCAAAACTCACAGACAGACAACAGTATGGTGATTGCCAGAGGGAAAGGGGATGGGGGAGAGGCAGAAGAGGTTAAAGGGGGGAATAAATGGTGATGGAAGGAGATGACTTTGGGTAATGAACACACAATACAATATATAGATGATGCAGTATAGAATTGTACACCTGAAACCTATATAATGTTATTAACCAATGATATCACAGTAAATTCAATAAAAGTTTAAAAAAAAAACCCAAAACCTTTTACTCCCTTCCCACAAGCCCCTGGATACTAAGAAATTATATTAAGAACTAGAGTCCTGGTGCACGAATTCATGTACCAGTGGGGTCCCTTGGCCTGGCCTGTGGGATCAGGTCAAAACCAGCTCTCCAACATCCCCTGAGGGGTCCTGGATTGCGAGAGGGCGCAAGCCAAGCTGAGGGACCCCACTGGTTCATGATCGGGGCTGGGGAGGGACCTGGGAGGTTGGCCAGCCAGTGAGGGACCATGCGAGGGCTCCAGGGTGTGTCTGGTCCATCTTGCTCAGTTCTGATCAGCAGGACCCCATCAGCAAGCTAACCTACCAGTTGGAGAATCTGCCACCTGGTGGTCAGTGCACACCATATGGACTGGTCAACCAGTCGACTGCCTGCCCCTTGGTGGTCAGTGCACATCATAGTGAGCGGTTGAGCAGCCTTAGGATATCATTAGCATATTACTCTTTGATTGGTTGAATGGATGACTGGACACTTAGCATATTAGGCTTTTATTATATAGGATAATAACCCAAATGTCATTGCTTTTTTAACATGGCTTTTCCAAGGACCTTTGTCATTTGTCTGCCCAGCATTTTAACCCTTTCTCTCTGTTTGAGAAAGCCACCATCATGTGAGCATATTGAGAAAAAAGATCTCATCTCCCATTGCAGAGATGTGAAAAAAGTATCACCCTGAACCCTGACAGCTAGGGTGTGGTCTGAGAAGTACTTTTAGTCAATCACAATCGGTGAAGATTTTGAATCTGGAGTGATTGACCTACAAAAGCACAGAAAGCTGAGAATGTTCTCTAGTGTCCAGGGGCAGTGGCCCATGGTAGGGTTTGGCTTCCCAGGCTGGCAGTGCTGGTAGTTGTCAAAAGCAGAGGTACTCAACAGAGTTCTTCCTTTGTATGAAACTTCCTTTGTATGAAAACTATATCAGGTATTCCATATCAATAGTAACCAAACAAATCCACGATGATTAGTTGCATTTAGCATTTTCTCATATACCTTTTGACTATTTTTATGTTTTCTTTGGAGAAAGTGTACTCTTTATGTCCATAACCCATTTTAAAATTGGGTTATTAGATTTTTTCTTCTTTTGAGTTATTAGTTCTTTATATATTTTGAAGATTAACCTTTTGTTCTTTCAATAACTATTTATTGATTACCATGTGCCAGCAACTGTGGATTCCAGGGCTATAAATATAAACAAATTCCCCCTAAATCAAAGGCCTTAAACTTCAGTTGGAAAGATGTATACACAAATGCTTTTTATGCATCTATTGATATGATCATGTGATTTTTATCTTTCATTTGTTTATGTAACATTATCACATTTTTTGATTTGCTAATATTGCACCAACTTTGCATCCCAGAATAAATCCCACTCAGACGTGGTGTATGATCTTCTTAATGAATTGCTGGATCAGATTTGTTAATATTTTGTTGAAGATTTTAGCATCTATGTTCATCAGGGATATTGGTCTCTAAATATTCTTTCTTTGTAGTGTTTTTGTCTGGGTTTGGAATTAGGATAATGCTGGCTTCATAGAGAGAATTTGGAAGTCTTCCTTGCTCTTGAGGTTTTTTTAATAGTTTGAGAAGAACACATGTAATTCTTTGAATGTTTGGTAAAATTTGCCTCTGAAGGCATCTGGTCCAAGACTTTTGTTTGCTGGGAATTTTTTGATTATTGCTTCAATTTTATTATTTGTTTTTGGTTTATTCAGGTTTCCTCATTCTTCCTGATTAAATTTTGGAAGATGGTATGTTTCTAGGAATTTGTCCATTTCACCCAGGTTGTTCAACTTGTTAGCGTATAGTTGTTCATAGTATTTACTCACAATCCTTTGTATTTCTGTTATGTCAGATATTACTTATCCTCTTTCATTTCTCATTTTACTTATTTGGGTCTTCTCTGTTTCTTATAGAGTCTGGCTAAAGGTTCATCAATCTTGTTTATCTTTTCAAAGAACCAGTTCTTTATTTCATTGATCTTTTGTACTTTAATACATTTTTAGAACTTATTTTTCTGCTGCAAATGAGGATTCTTTCTGTTCCAGTATTGTCTGTCAGAAAATTTGATGGGAATGGTGGCATGGTTTAGTTGAAATCAGAGATCAAAACTTTCTACAGAACACAGGTGCAGCCTGGGATGCAAACAAGTCCATCATACAATTATCCAGCTCTGAACATTGTAGAATTGTAATTCTATTTAATTTCTTCAAGCACTCTGCCAACAATTATTGTACTTAAAAGTGGATTATTAAGGTTGCAAATGACTGTTTTAAGACTTGACTCCACTCTGCTTTGGCGAGGCCTATCATAGTCCATTCTCTCTCTAGAAATCTGACCATCCCCTCCCCACAGCAGCTTCCCTTTGTAACCCAAACTCCAACTTCTCAACCTGCTGTCGCAATATTTTTATGCTCATATTGAATGTATGTTTTTACTTAGTCAAGATCTTGATCAATATTTTGTTATTAGGAGGCAGCAGTCTTGGGAATGTATTTCTATTCTCCTATGATCTCTGCTACTCATTATTGTTTCTGAAAAGTAGATGCCATGCAGACGCGTTTTATTTATTAATAGTAGAGTTATGCAAAATTAAAACATGAAAATAAAAGACATTTAGAGTGAATGCAAACCCACATTGCAGGAATAGAAACAATTTTATTAAATAATATATGGAGTCCAAATCTGTAATAAGAATTTGTAGGAGTTGACCAAGAAACAAGTGTAGCCTCAAATTGTATGCAATAGAATTAAATCAATGATAATTGTAAATATACTCAAGGATAGAAAATAATAAGCAACATAAATACAAGGGATGTGATTATCTGAGGTGATACTGAGAGTATTAACAAGGGACGGTTTAAAAATAAAATTTTAAATTAAAGAATAAAATAAGAAAAAAGAATAAATGAAAATAAAGTACATTTATTCCTTTTTTAGCTCAATATCTTCACATACTCAGGGACAAAACATTTGTTCCCCCTAAAAGCTTCCTAATTACTACTAAGAAGACCTGTTTAAATAAAATTATGAGAATTTGAAGATTAAAAAAATAATAACAAAAAGTAAAATATTAAAATTTTCCTAGCTACAGAGATATGATATAATTTAATAAATGCTAAAGACAAAAATTAGATAAAACATCAATTGAAATTATTAGTTCTATTCAGGCAAATATTAAGTACATAGGACCCATTTGCCAAGAGGGTGGAGTCAATATACCATTGGGCTTGTTAAATAACATGGAAAATGTGGCAACTCAGAATAAATTACAGGCTTTGAGAGTGTACCCTGCCAAACTGCACAGCTTTTGCTTGAACAAAACACTATGGGCATGCCCTTTTCTAAGATAGTGTTGCCTCTTATACGGGACAGATAAGTCATTTAAATTTCTGCTCTGGAAACATACACGTAAAAAATGTATTTAAATGTAAGAACTAGAACCAAGAAATAAGACCAATTAAAGTATAAAATGTAGCATATCTTTACAGGTGAAGATTTTTAGGATATAGTATAGGACTTTGGTAAAGAATCCACACAGAAGTCTCAATTTTCAGGAGAAAACGAAGGATAAACAAAGCAAGACTAAAGAAAGCAAATAATGCCGGTGAGCTTTTAGTAAGAAGATAAGTAAAAAGGAAATATAAATTGTGAGAGAAGGAACATATGATAGGAGCTACACACAAAAAAACAAGAAGACTACTAAAATGGTTAGAGCAAAATCAGGACCATGAGCATGAAGGGAAAATGTGGTCATATAATGGAGCAAGAAAGATTCCCAATGTAAAATATCTTTACCTTCTAATTAATATGTTTTGCCTATGATGAGTATATGTAACACTTTATTAACGTAGACTTTTGAAGAAAATAAACCAAGATGATGAAGTATTATTTCGGCCTCAATTATAAAACCAGCTTTGAGAAAGTGGCCTGCAACTATCAATCCTTAAGATCCCTGGGGAAGAGGTGAATCTCTCAAACAATGAAGAAAAAAATCAACATACTATTATGTTTAGATTAAAAGAATAGATTAAACTTGTAAGTGTGAATTTTATTAATACATTACTTTTAATATTTTGGTAATACACCAATAGTATTATAGATCCATTTTAAATGTGTGGAGAACAGTATGGAGTTTCCTCAAAAAACTAAAAATGGAACTTCCATTTGATCCAGTGATCCCACTTATAGGAATATATCCCAAGAAACTAGAAACACCAATCAGAAAGGATATATGCACCCCTATGTTCATAGCAGCACAATTCACCATAGCTAAGATCTGGAAACAGCCTAAGTGCCCATCAGCAGATGAGTGGATTAGAAAACTGTGGTACATCTACACAGTGGAATACTATGCTGCTGTAAAAAAGGAGTTCTTACCATTTGCAACAGCATGGATGGAACTGGAGAGCATTATGCTAAGTGAAATAAGCCAGTCAGAGAAAGATAAATATCACATGATCTCACTCATTTTGGAATATAATGAACAACATAAACTGATAAACAAAACAGATCCAGAGACAGAGAAGCATCCATTCCAGGGGTGGGCAAACTTTTTGACTCAAGGGCCACAATGGGTTCTTAAACTGGACAGGAGGGCCAGAACAAAAGCATGGATGGAGTGTTTGTGTGAACTAATATAAAGTCAAAGTAAACATCATTACATAAAAGGGTACGGTCTTTTTGTTTTTTTAGTTTTATTCATTTCAAACAGGCCGGATCCAGCCCGCGGGCCGTAGTTTGCCCACGGCTGCATTAGACCGTCAAACCTCAGAGGGGAGGTAGGGGAGGGTGGGGGGAAGGGGGAGAGATCAACCAAAGGACTTATATGCAAGCATAGGCCTAACCAATGGACACAGACAACAGGGGGGTGAGGGCATGAGTGGAGGGGGATGGAGGGTAATGTGGGGATAAGGACACATATGTAATACCTTAATCAATACAGAAATTTAAAAAAAATAAATTTAGCACATTCATTAGTTGCTTTCCAAATATACAAAGTACAGCATTTCTGACTAAAAATGCAAACATTGGGGCCAAAGAAAATGTAGTTTACAACTTTATTATAATTGGAAACTACCTAGTCATTGTTCTTAAGTATATTTATATATGCTTAGAATGTTTTGGGCATGTAAGAACATCAGGTCTGTTTGCATTTACAGAATGCACTTACAAATTAATTGTTGAGGAAATTTAATCAAGCATTAATTTGAATCTGAATACATATTATAAATTGCTTCTATACAGAAGGTAGTTAAAATATCGTATACCAAGAGATGCATCTCATTTGCTTGGCATTTTCAAAAACAAAATTATTACAACTATGATACCAGGTTAATACTAGTGGTATTCTATTTAGGTGACTATTCTAGCCTTTCCCCCTAAGAAGTTTAAACTTTTAAAATTGAATCACCTTTAAAGGAAATGTGTCTGAAATTTTACCTTTCTGCATATAATTTAACCATATCTGGATAGCTCAGGGTCATTATTAGGAAAATCAATAGCTGTGCTGGATTGCAATGCTCTACTGTCCCCTGGGAGACTGGTGAGTGCTTTCCCCATAACGAATACCCCTGCGTGACTGTGTCTTTAACTTTCTTCTGTACACTTTCTGCACTTTCCCTGTCCTCAATCACTGCCAGGCTGTCAGAGTGCCAGCCGCCAGGAGTTCCCGTCGTCACCCCACCTTCCCTCACATAAACCATTGCACACATCCTCCTCTAATTTGTAGCTACATCTTACCATATAGAAGATGCATTAAATTCTAGAGGAATAGGGAGGAGAGAAGAGAGTAAAGTTGCCAAAACTGCAGATGCTGGAACTTGTAAATTCCAAATCCGCAAATATTTGAAATGAGTATTCCGGACATCTTTGAAAGTAGGAATGAATAGGAACTGCCTTTGCTGCAATGGGTTACACTTCACTTCAAGTATAATAACTTGTTTCGTCTCCAGGGACACCGGAGAGCTGCATCAGAAGATTTTCCTTTGGGAGTTTCATGGAAACAATTTACTCTCACCCCCAGAGAGTGGGAGAAGGAAGTGGAAGTATCCCATCCTGATGGAAATGATTCCCAGGGACCTGACCTGGAGAAACCATGTTGTGATTGGGAGTTAGCCCACAGGGAACAGATTCCTTTGGGAAACAGCACCATCCGTGAGAGGTCACAGGGCCAAAAAGCAAGGTTATCTTGCCAAATGCAGGCTCCTTGCTATAGTATTTTCAGACATGGCAAGGAGGTGGGGGAGAAAAAGAAAGAAAATTCATTGGAAAATTTTAAGTACAAATTTAAGAGTCAATAAGCAGAATGAGTTTTTCTGATTTATTATGTTAGCCATTTACTACCTAGTGAAAGGAATCAAACTTTTACATATTATAAGAAAATTTAAAGCCACCCTAATGGAAAAAGAGAGAAAAAAAGAAAGGTGAGGTGGGAGTAGAAATCTTATTAGCAGTGTATAACTAATACTTAAATAAAATGTTATTTCAATTTCATTTCCATTAATTTTCCTAAAAATACAAGAATAATAAATTCATGTTCCCTTATAGTTTATTGAAAGGCAACCAGAAAATATTAGTAAAATACCTAATAAATTTCAAGTAGCACACGTCCACATTAATTACAATGCCTTGACATTTCTTTAGTGACAGAACACACATATTAATTCCTTTGTTTTAAGAATATGTATTTTGCAAAATATCCCAGGAGCTTTCTATCTCTCCATAGGTTTGACCTTATTACTTGTGTTTTCAGCTCTCCACTGACTTTCTGTACTAGAGTTAGAGAAATCGAGACATTCTTTGGGGTTATAGGAAAAGGTAATTATCATTAGTCCAATAAGTATTTAGGTGGTGCAATCAATAAAAGTTGGGTGGGGAGGGAGGTTAGTGGGATAGATAGGTTTGTTGACCAAATCTACTAGGTACTGAGTTTGAATAAGTTGACACACCATGAATTACTAGAGTAGATGAAGAATGGTCATAGCCAGATAAACACTATATTCTGGAGAAAGTGTTTATAGCTTGTGGGATACTAAGAGAAACAAGTATATAAACTTAGAATAGGGACGCATGAGATTAATCAAGAGAATTAACGTTTGAAAATTTTTTTAAAAGCAATGGGAATAAAAGAAAATTAATTCAAGAACAAAATTATTACAATTGTGAAACAAGGTTGATCTAGGAAAAGATTCTGAGGCCAAATTGATGCTGCAGCTTCAAACCATTGACCTACAATACAGCATTTCAAATTAAGAAGTGGATGTGTCCAGGAGTCCCAGGCCAGGCTGAACTTCTATGCAGGGATTAAGGTTTTGAGAAAGGAACATGTCGCTCATTCCATCAGTCAACTCATATTCATTGAGTGCTTCTTAGTTACCAGAGACAACTCTAAGCTCAAGAGTTAGCAGTGATCCAAACAAATTATCTGACCTCTTGAAGTTTACATTTGAGTGGGTGGATATTGACAATAACTGAACAAACAAATGGACATAGAATATATTTTCAGTTATAGTAAGTACAATAAAGATAATTAGAAGAAAGGAATGGAGAACATCAGCAGGTACAATTTTGGATAAGTTGTCAGCTAAGAGTTTCCTAAAGACTCTTAGATGAATATCTAAAAGTGAAAAAAAGAAGATGTGGGTATTTGGAAGACAAGTAGTCCAGGAAAATGAAATGAGAAATTTAAGATCCTAGGTGGGCAGGGATGTGCTTATTCTGCTCTAGGATCTGGAAGGAGGACAGCATAGCTAATATAAATAGGCTGAAGACAGTGCAAGTCAAACTTTCATTTTGTTACAGCTAATAACTAATATCAATTTGTGTTTTTACTAGTCCCTAAAAATTCACAGTTGTAGTGTCTTTAACAATTAATTTTCATGAAAATAGTCCCAGACAGACAAGATATGTTGACCACTTGGTCTAATTTTAACTGGTTGTTACATACATATATAGCCTATAATTGAGCTAAGATAGCTGCCTATTATATCAGGAGGGACTACTTCAGTGTACTACATTTTAATATAATGTTATAAATGATTTTTCATAAATGACAGAATTTCTAAGCCTTTAATGAAGAAGAGTTCTTATATGGTGAAAATCTTCTAACCATGTTGCTTTTAATCACAGGGCAGCAAGGTATTTTGAGAACTGTTACTTTATAATTTTTTATTAAAAGCATTGTTTATCTGTCTACTTTGCAGCATGATAAATGGAGGCCTCAAAGTTTCAGATATTGTTTTTGAGTATAGTCTGAATGAAAGGTACAGTTTATAAAAATAACTCATAAAACCATTTATACCTATTGCAACGTTGCTGGAGATAGATATCTATGTTCTGAAATAAAGTACTTAGCAATAAGAATTAGACACTGCTGTTTCTATTTTTGATGATTTCTATTCTCTCTGAGAAATATAACAGATCCATGGTCAATCAGATTCTAGATTCCTCTGACCCTCAGATCAGGAGGATAGAAGATATAAGAAAAAAATGCCTAAGACAGTTTTATTTTACAGATTTGAAACTTAGATACCAAAATAACTTTTGTAGAACAGGATGTTAGGTTATAGTTTTCAAATCATAGATGTGTAGAACAAGTCTCTGAAAAAGCTTTTATAGGAAGGGCACAATGAAGAATGGGATAAATAAAACTTATTCCTTTAGGAAGACCTATATGTCTAATCCAGGACTAATGTCATGAGCCATTGGTCATTACTATGTTGATGTCATTTCAGAAAAACATGGACTCTCAACAGAAGATAGTTGTAATCAATTAGATGAAGGCTCTCTTGTGTGCCACCTATGCAATCAGTAATTTTACTGTCTCTGAAAGTCACTGAATTCTAAGATCTCATGAATGTATCTCAATATATATTGAGATACACAATTGCACAATAGACACAAAAATTATTAAATATTTACTATCAATACTGTGATTTATTTTTTGTCCACTCAGAAAAGCAACTCAAAGGGCTTGAAAATATTCATCCAATCAGCACAGGAGAATAGGTTCTGCTTGTTGAAACAGTGGAGAGACATACAAGTACAAGTTTTAAAACCATCTATTTCTCTTCCCACTAAGTAAGAGCCATGATTTATTTTTCAGTTGAAGTGTCATTTTTTTTTTTAGATAAAAGTGTATAGTAATGTGGACAGGAGTTAGGAAATCAATATAATTAAAGACATGAGCTTGAGGGAAATTAATTAAACACCGGATATCACAGTTTTGAAAGCCCAGGCTTTACCTAATTTTATCATGGGTTGTGAAAAGTCAAAGAAGTGAGTCTTATGCTCACTAATATTGGTTTTATTTTAATGATATACTCCAAAAAAGTTGTTTTTGTTCTTTGCAGCTGCAACTGAACAAAAACATATAGAACTAATAGTAAATTGGTTGATGTTATACTTCAGGTAATAGCAAAAAATGTTATTTCATTTTCCTTGATTTTGTATTTGTTATAATTTATATATTAAGTCAGTTCATTGATTGATTCATTTTCCCTCTAGTCTCTTTCAGGAAATTAAAAAACACACCTTAGTAAAAGGTATTTGCATTACATATCTTGAAAACAGCTGGGCTGACAAAAGTCCCAAGTCAAAAGAGAATTGTTACATTTTCATGTACAATAACACCTCCAGTCCTAGTGCCTTTCACAGGAGCAAAGCAGCATGCAAAAACCATATACTCTCTGTCAGTGGTTCTGAACACAAATTGAATCACTTACCAGAAATGTGATTCTTATAGACCTCAAAGGGGTGTAAAACTCCACTAAATGTTCCTCTACTGGTAAAGTAAACATTAAGTAAGCTTTATGTGAAAATGTTTAGTGTTCCTAAAAATGAACATTCAAATGCATGGCTTAGAATCTTCCACAGTAAGAATGCTGCCAAAAGAAAGAAAAGGAAGCAAGTATCAAACAAACAAAACAAAAAAAGTTTCAATCTTGATATAAAGTAACAGCTGGACTCTTTTAACTATAAACTTCAATAGTCTACTGTTGTTCTGGAGGTCATTACTTACATAGTAAAAATGTTCTCTTCTAATAGGGTATAAGGAAAAGGCAAAAAAGGAAATGTTATTTCATTTTGGCTTCCTGCAATGACAACAACTTTAACATCAGTGAAAGCATTGATCTGCTCTTCAGGTAGTATTATTTACATTTCAGTGGGGAGAAACTTGGACTGATAGAAGAATGGTTTTTCTCAAGGATATTTATAGTACCAATAATGATTTCTCTTTTATTGAATATCTCTTTATCACTCAATGCTTAGTTGGGAATAGATTCAAAACTTCAATAATAAATGTGTCAAGTTCATGTTGAAAAAAAACTGATTAAATTTAGTTATTAAAATAAAATAAAATTTTGTAAAATTTGTTATATCTCTTCTCTCATCATAAGGGTGTCTGGCTTGTTTTTCGAGAAAATTATTTGTACCTGATAGTTAAATTTTTATAAAAATGTATGTGCTATCTCAGTTAGAACAGCACACTTTTATGTACAGATGTGAAAAAACTTGAATTTCACAGTCCTTGTAATAAAATTGTTTAAGTCACTAAGGTAAGCTGTTTGCAGTAGGCTGGAGTCCATAGATATTAGGGTCCATGAGTAGGAGAAGCCACAGCAATGAAGATGAAGGTGAGTGCCATATTTTCACTATCTTCTGTCAGATGCCCACATAACTTGCTGGTCTTGATTTGGTTCTCTTAAAAGTTGGGGCAGGGTTACAAGTGAGCTTATATCCATTTAAAGGAAACATTTAATTTTAGGGTTAGTAACTTCCTTAATAGATAGAAAAACTACAGAAGCACTACTCTGAAACATGATTGTGGATGATCTTAGCATATGAATTAAAAGAAATGAGAGTCCAGGCACACTCATGGGACCTGAGGTTAGTTAATGACAACATTCAGAACACAGGTTGAGGTGGACAACTGGTACAAGTGGTCAGTGAAACCATGAATCAGCATTCCAGATAACTGGAAGAAATGTCAGGCAGAACTCACTGATTAAACCCTGGGAAATTCAGAACTTTGGACAGTTCCTAAAGACAGGCATACTTCCAGGTAGAGTACTTCACCTTTAGGTAACCAGACCTACTCATTTAAGGCTACCTCTTGGTGTTTCACTTATATGTACCTGCATGTGAGATTAAAGTGGTTCTCAACCTTCCTGCCCTTTAAATACAGTTCCTCATGTAAATATCTGATATGCAGGATGGTCTTAGGCGACCCCTGTGAAAGGGTCATTCCACCCCTAAAGGGATCGCGACGCACAGGTTGAGAATCGCTGCCTTAATCCCAAAGGAATTATCTCATTCATCCAAAGAACTCTGTGATCTTTGTTTCACATGCAACTTCAGTCCTGGCATGAAGGTTCATAATGTGCATGTTACCTGGGGTTATGACAGGCTTGCCACTGGGCCTTGTTCTATTAACTTACTTTTAAACTTGACTGAATATAAAAAGGTGAAAAAGTGATCATCCAAGGTATGGAAAAGCATCTCTTTACCAATACCTGATGGTCCTTCAGAGCCAAGGCCTCTGGGCCATTTACATGCAAGGCCATTCAGCAGCTGTTTCATAGCAAGCTGAAATGAAGTGTTCCGCCTGGGTCAGGGGTTGGTGGTGCAGAGAAAGGCTCTAAGAATCTGCTCAAGTTCTGCCTAGGGCCATGTGGCATAGCTGTAGATGGTAACGCAAGCACATTAAGGTCTTCCCTGCAGCCTCTGGTAAGCGACGGAATTGCTCCTTTGAAGCGAGGACTTTGAGTCAATTTCTACAATGGGTAACTGTAATTCAGGACAGTCCATCTGATTTCTAATCAAAAAACAAATGCCATTTTAGCTACATCTATTCACCAAGATTAAAATTAGAATTATTGACAATGAGCCAAAATGTATACATATGAAAAATGCTTAAAAGAATATATTCTTCTTCATAACTACTTTTCTGATGAGTGTTTTCTGTTCTGAAACTGAATGGTGAGCTGAAGCACAGAAAAATCATAAGAATGGTTTTCTCAGTTATGAGCAACTTAACCAGACTTTTTATACAGGTCTTTCTTTATCTTTGCTAATGAAATATGAATGGGTGCTCAGTTCCCAAAAAGAAATACTCCAAGTTGGCAAGCATTATAGGCAAAAAGAAGCAGGGGGTTTCTCCCTACCTCCAACTGCAGCATTAGCAGCTTTGCTGTTTTGGTTTGTGGGTTGGAATCAGTCTTAAGGGCCCCACATGGTTCACAAGTCTGTTACTTTGATGCTGAGAGTAATTCAATACCTTCTTGATTTTTTTGGTGGATTCACAGATATTAAAGATTACTTTTCTTGTCTTTTGAGGGCTTTAAAGAGTACTAAGAAGGCATGAGAATATTCCAGTACTGGGAGAGAAGGGAGCAATGGCCCTACCACTGAAGAAGAACATATAATATAGAACAACTGGGATTTTATTGCAGAAATCTTATGAGAGGTTGATGTCACAAAGGGGTGACAAATATAGAAGTTCTAGGGTATTTGTTTAGTTGAGTAGCACATGATTGTTATTCTTTTTTTTATTGCTAAAAGTATTACAAAGGGTATTACATATGTGTCCTTTCCCCTCCCCCCCCCGCCCTTGACAATCCCCTGGCTTCCCTTACCCCCCAGTGTCTTATGTCCATTGGTTATGCTTATATGCATGCATACAAGTCCTTTGGTTGATCTCTTATCCCCCTCCCTCCTGCCCCCCAACCCTCCCTGGCCTTCCCGCTGCAGTTTGACAATCAGTTTGAGGCAGCTCTGCCTCTGTACATGATTGTTATTCTTTACAGTCCGAGAGCATCAAAGTAGATAAGGTATTCCCTAGTTTTCCTTGACAAATAATACATTAAGGGTTAGCCCTGAATCTAGAGCTCAGGATCAATTCAGAAGGAATGGCAGTAATTTTTATGAGAATGTCAATTCCACTAGTTTCTCAACTATAACTGTAGGAAGATGTGGAGATTCTGAGATTGGAGAACGCATCCTAGGTGTCCATCCAGATGGTTATGTGACCTGAGAAAAGAGCTTTTTATTTATCCAAGTACATAATGTGTAAATAATGATATTGATTCCCCAAAGTCATGTATGTAACTCAGCCTTATTACTCAATGATCAGCTCTATGCATGCTGGGGTAATTCAAACTGGCACCAAACTGAGCAAAGTACTGTCAATGCTGAAAAGAACTCTGAAGAAGATTTAGGACAACCCACGCTGGGGCTCATAAATTGGTTATGTTTGTGTGGTTTCAGGATATTTCTCCGAAAATTCAACTGGAACCTAAAATTTAAGCTGGACTATATGTATAAATATATTGATATTAAACTTCATGGCATCTAATTCAGCATGAGAATATTAGAATGAATTTAAAATGAATATTTGGTTTAATAGCTTCACCTTTTATACAGTTGATACAGTTTTTATTTTTAAAACCAGAGAAAAGGTCATATTGTTAATCATTCTACTCTTGGCATGCTGCTGTTTGTTAAGACATTGGTTCTTTGCTATGTAAATATTATATCTAGCTAAAGTAATTAAATGTAATACATTATTTTTGGAAATATGCAGCCTAATGAATGCCACTAAATAATGTTGCAAACCCCATAGGAAAAATACACTATAAAACTTATTGCTTATTACTGACTTCTTCATATAATGATTTTCTATAAGTTAGACCATTATTTTTCAGACATAATTTAAGGCAGGCTTATATGATTAACACAACTTCTTTATTTAAAATATTTTCAATCAGTCTCCACTGTCGTTTATTTTTGACAATCTGAAGAAGAAACAAGACTCGTGTATAAAACCATTTTCTCTCCGTTGGTATTTTTGCCTATATCCTGTAATTTGGCAATAAACAACTAAGCGTCTCAGCCTAAACTGTCTGAGGAGTGTGAATTAAAAATAAAAAAGAGTTTTTAATACTTTTAGCAGCTTAAAAATATTGAGTTCTTAAATAACTATAGTCCACTGGATATCTGCAGATAAATGAAGGAGGTAGTGGAGACCCTAACTATTCACAAACCCAGCTTATTTGCTGATGGTAAACCTCAGATATTTTATGGGCTAAGCAGCAGTGTGCACGTTATGAGTTTTGTTTATAATATCACTCACTATTAATTGCAGTTCAATAAACTAGATTCATCATTAGACTTAATAATACATATAAGTATAATTTACACATATAAGAACTGTAAAGATGGAATGAAAGTATTATTTTCCACTGGTTTTTTGTTTTATTATTTTAAAATCTCGTTATGCATACACAGACACATAATTTCATTAGACATAAACTACATGCATGCAGGTGTCATTTAAATGTATAAATCTGTTATGTGTTATTTATTTGATCTTTCAATTCTATCATTCTCCTTTTACATCTAAGACTACTGAGGGCCAGAGATACTAACTGAGTTACATAATACCTATAGTGGGCAAATAATAAGGCAGATCGTGGCTCATGTTACAGTGCTCTTTCCATGGAAACCTACTTTCCACATTCAAGGTTTCTATTTCATCTGTTGTTCATGTCTGACTCAGCTGCACAAGGGGACCTGCGATTGTGCTAGAGCTTTGAGTGGATCCACAGGATTACTCCCCCCTCCATCATGCTGCATGGGAGGGAAGTGAAGACCAGTTAAGTGAAGTAACTGGAGAAAACTGGAGAGATTATGACAGGACTTGAACCCAAGCCTTGTGCTATTTTAGTTGCTACCTAGATATGAAGAAAATTTTTCTGCAAGATCACAGCGTAGCCTCAGGAGGAAATCACACAGATACTTCAGTGGATATATACATTTCTCTTGGCGTTTTAAGAGTAGAATTAATTCAGATGTATTTTAGCCTTCCTTTAGGAAATAGATTTCTAAAATGACCTTATTAAAGCTTTCAATCCCCAAAACAGTAGCACATTGGTAACCTGATATTTTAATGAAATTGAGAGGAAAAACTGATGCAACAAGGAATAGATATAGCAGTAGAGTTGTGCTTACCTTCGTAAGTCCCACTTTCTAGGAGAGCACCACTTTTCTCTAATTCCATAAAATCTTCAACAGTGATGAAGATATAGTCCACTCCGGGGACCTCACCCTCCTTATGTGGCCTTGTAGTGCCTGAATAAGGAAAATTAAAAATGAAAGACTTTAAGTGGTGTATTGTTGAACTTTAGAAATCCCAGCATACTTCTGAATATTCAATAAGACTTGTTTGTACATCCTGCTAGTTCACAGTTTGCATTTGTCCTTCTGTTTGTTTGAAAACAGAAAAGATCAGGGGTTAAAGATTAAAGTAAATATACAAAGCATTTTCTTCATCACATGTATAAAGAGTCCATTGCCTTGAAATGTGGCTGCAAGGATTTTTCAGTGAAAAAAATGCAGACCATTGTGGCTTTTTTGAAGAGGTGGTTTGAATGCTGGGCCAAGAGCCTGCTAGTTCTGGAATTTACATATCTCATTTCTATGAATGGACCTCCATTGTTCTGTAAACTGCTTTGCTATGGCATAAAATACAATAGAAAACAGAAATGTTAGCAAAATGTCAATTTTTAGGAAATGGGATGGCTTTCTCTTCTTAATTTTACACCAAAAAAACTTATATGTGATCTAAAGAATCACAAAATCATTGTTACTTAAAATTAAATAATAATTAGAATTGATCACCATAGCTAAGATCTGGAAACAGCCTAAGTGCCCATCAGTAGATGAATGGATTAGAAAACTGTGGTACATCTACACGATGGAATACTATGCTGCTGTTAAAAAGAAGGAACTCCTACCATTTGCAACATCATGGATGGAACTGGAGAGCATTATGCTAAGTGAAACAAGCCAGTCAATGAAGGAAAAATACCACATGATCTCACTCATTCATGGATAATAAAGACCATTACAAACTTTTGAACAATAATAGATACAGAGGCAGAGCTACCTCAAACTGATTGTCAAACTGCAGTGGGAAGGCCAGAGAGAGTTGGGGGGCAGGAGGGAGGGGAGTAAGAGATCAACCGAAAGACTTGTATGCATGCATATAAGCATAACTAATGGACATAAGACACTGGGGGGTAAGGGAGGGTAGTGGTTTGTCAAGGGCGAGGGGGGGGAAAAAGGATACTTATGTAATACCCTTTGTAATACTTTAAGAGGAAAAAAAAATAAAATAAAATAAAAAAAATAAAAAAAAATAAAAAAAAAAAATAAAAAAATAAAAAAAAAAAAAAAAAAAAAAATAATTAGAATTGAGTCATAATTAGAATTGGGTTAGTGTTTTAATGCTCATAACACAATTTTCTTCCTTCCTCCCTTCCTTCCTCCCTCCCTTTCTTCCCCATTTCCTTCCTTCCTTCCTTCCTTCCTTCCTTCCTTCCTTCCTTCCTCCCTCCCTCCCTCCCTCCCTCCCTTCCTCCCTTCCTTATTGCCTTTAATTCTGACTGAATTGAGAGGTGACATGCTCCCTGAGGTTACTGCATGGGTCCAACACCCCTGTGTCACCTATAAAGTGAATGGAGCATATGTGGCCAGTCTGACAGGGTGGACAGCCTGTGGCTCAGGACAGCTGCACTGCAGAACACAGGCTTCCAGACCTGCTGTCCAGTTCAAGAGGCAGGAACCAAAATGCAGACATAGTAAAGGCTGTGGGTTTGTTTCCTGGCATGTGTCCTTCCTTAAACATCCCCTAAGCTTCTTTTCTTTTTCTATGCCACCTACAGAAGACATTTTGCATGGTCAGGCTGGAATTTGCATAACACATACCTGAGAATAGTATGCAGAAGGCAAATATATAAGCAAGGTAATAGTACAATGGTAGTATTTTACTAAAATCTCTGCCATATTCTCTATATACTAAACAAAAAGCATTTCAAACCCTTAATTTTTAGTTCCACTTTCTGAAATCTCTATCAACTAAACCATGAAAATAGCCAGTAAGTTCTCCTTTTGCTCTGTTAGAATCAAATCTGAACTGCAAATGAGAGGCATTGACTAATGTCAGAATATGCAATGTGCTAAGGAAAATTGATTCATGGTAAACATTAATAATTTCCATTGAAAACTGGTTTTTAAAGATTTGAAGGCGTTTTCTTTTTTCCATAATCATGTTTAATGACTTTCCCTGAATTTGTTTTTTAATTTGTTTAACTGAGTCACATTTTGCAACATTTCCTACTGTTTTTATTCTATTAAATATAAACCTCCCACACTGAGTATGCATAATGTTGTCAAATTAATGTTTCTATGAGAACCTTCACTTTCAATATCCTGACTTTGATGTGCTTAACCCTTGTGAATTAAAAGTGCTTATCGTGGTTTGGGGCAATCAATTTGTTTTTCTCTCTATTTAGAACACACTCTAGTCATTAAGAAAAATCACATAGCAAAGTTTCAATTTTCCTGCCTAATTTATCTGCATATTTCAGAAGCTGCATGCTCTGATTAATTAACTTCTTGCAATGTGGTAACGCATTCCCAGCACAATGTGAGCACAGGACCGACCACATGCTTGAGGGCAGTTCCAGGGTTGCTGACTTAACTGGAGTTACCACTGGTGCTAAATTCTAGGGGACACATTTGTGGTTGTTCTCTTTCTGGGAGGACCATCAGTACTGGGGCTCACTGGGTGGTTTCCATCTTTACCTTGTACCTCGAGGCAACGTGACTGAGGTCTTGCCTTGGAGATGGACTCCCAGTGGCTGCAATAGTACCACCTATGACTGTTGACCTGCTTGATGTTGGCTGCCTATTTAACCTATTTCATTATTGCTTAAAGAACTTCTACACTATAATCTCAAATGCTGCAATTATTAGCTTTAATATCCATCTTCCATCCTCTTTTCTCATGTTGTTCTGTCTAATTAAAACCTCCAGTCCCTTAAACTCTCCTGATATTCCCTAAATTTGGCTTCATTTGCCTCTCTAAACAACGAAGGGTCCGAGAACAACCTAGAATCTCTTCTTTCTATTAGTTCACCTTCACCATTTCCAGACTCTTAATAAGCCTCCACGTTTATTAGCTATTTCATTCATAGACTGCAGTTGCTACAGAAAACCATAAACTTTCACTGACATGTAACCTACAAATTCAGATTATCTAATGTCAGTCTGATTCTACTAATGCGTGGTAATCCTTTTGTATGTCTTCTTCCTTCTGCATCACAATGCCAATGGTTTCCTAATACTCAACTTCTTCCATAGGAGGTAATAGTTCATTTTCTTTTTGGTAGAGTAGAAGATAATCTGAAATCAAATTTCCTAAATTTTCCTAAGTTTTGCCTCTACTATCTTAATTATCTCACCCTTAATTGGAAACACACATCCATCTTGCTAAGACAAATCCTTTCTCATGTCAAAGTTTAATTTTTTTTCTTAATCCTCACCTGAGATTTTTTCCATTGATTTTTAGAGAGAGGAAAAGGGGGGTGAGGATGGGAGGGAGAGAGAGAGAGAGCGAGATCAATGTGAGAGTAACACGTCGCTTGGTTGCTTCCTGCACCTGCTCCAACCCAGGTGGTGATCAAACCTACAACCTAGGCATGTGCCTTTGACCAGGAATTGAACCCTCAACCTTTCTGTACTTGGTCCAATGCTTCATTCCTCTTTAATAATATTAATAGCACTACTAATAATAATACAATAACATTGTTGATAGCACTACTACTAATAATATAATAACTTTGAAATCTATTATAATCAAAGTTTTGAATGAATTCGTTTCCATTTAGGCTAACACTTCTTAAAAAGAAAAAAATTATGATAAAAGACACAGAGTACCCCTTTTATGGTCTGGGTGTAAAGAAATATATGTTGAGATATAAATGTATTCCCTTGAAATACATACTAATATGTGGGACACCTGGTTTATACTTATGAGGGTCCTTTGTGTTTTGTTAGACGGATACTTACTGGTAAGACCAGGAAAGCCTATGGACTAGGTTGCAAGGCTAGGTTTTTCCATTTGCGAAATCATTTGAAAAGTATGAAAGTGCTCACAAAACCTGATAAGTGGGTCAATTAATTTTAGAGAAAGGCATAAGACCTTCAACAACAAAAGTCAAAAAGCTAATTTTAGATTTATGTGTCCAAGAAAAATATATATTAGTTGGTGGTAATTTAATTGGCACCAGAAAGAAAAGGCAATTGGCTAAAGAAGAAAGCAATTGGTGATCTATGATCATTCCTTTGGAAAGAAATATGATTCTAAAAATCAGGCAAATAATCTAAAATGTAATGAAGTACTCACGATGGTTAATATGTAGGTAAAGGTAATTAATATCTAGACTGCAGAAATTGTTCAGCTGAATTTCATAAAGCAGGTACTGACCTCAGTTTTATGCTGAAATAAGTATAGTTACTTTCCCAGTTCAAAAGATTATGAATAGGGGAGTAACTGTGAAGTAAGACTCAACAGTAATAACAAATAATCACCCAGCATTAGGAATAGGGTGGAAGCTAGAGAGGATAAAAAAGGAAATACAGACGATGCATCAACAGCTAAAGTTGAATCTCACCTTTTATTGTCCTTCTAAATTTGGTTGGGACTTTCTTGAGTGGTGTTTAGAAAAGTCCAATAAATCTTATTATTGAAATTATGGTTTATGAATTTCTTTATATCTTCTGGACCACTCTTGTAAAGGAAAATTTAATAGAGCAGAAATAGAGAAAATGTGATTAAATTGAATCTTTGCTTTATCTCCTCTTGCTTCATTTCTTTAAAAAAACAAACCCAACTTATTTAATAATTGTTACATTAAGAAGTGCATGAATAGCACCTCCTTCATGAGTTAATAAAAACATACAGTATTTCTGCTCAAAAGACATGTCTGAAGAGAATGAATTTGCTCCCAAATGCTTAGCTTATTACTGATACATCGTGAAAGCACATAGAGGTCATTTGTCATTTTGTCACCATGGCAACCGAGGATGCCAATGAAATTTTTTACTATTTTTTTTAAATGAAGGAACATTGCCTCTTTTGCCTTAGAAAGAAAAGAGTATGATGTTTGTGGTAAATGTAATTCTAAGCACATTTTCCCTCGGCCTTCTAATATTTCCTAATCTTAACAATAAAAACAGTCCCTGACTTACAGGAAAGTACTGCTACCTAGATGATGGTCAGTGCTGTCATCTATTCTCATCTGTGCTGATGTGCTGACAGTTCCACAGTGCCCACTGCTTCGAAGGCACCCGGAACATATTTGCTAAAGTAATGGACTGGGAATTGCTTGTTAACAGTCAATGTGTTGGAAGCAGATGGGTCATTGTTTGAAAATCTGAGAAACTGCATTCTTTTCCTATGCATGTTTCTGAATATATTCTCCTTTATTCCTGCTGTTTCTCAGCTGCAAGCTGGAGGAAATAAATCTTGACAGCTACAGTGACTTCCTCTGGATTTGACCTTTAATTAACTTACTCTTAGATTTCTGAAGACACTCCTTTAGTTTGTCACTTACTCATTAGCAAGTGTGATCATCACCGGATTCTTGTGTGCACTTAAAATGAAAACAGTCAGGAGACTCCTCGGCCAAAGCCTCCAATCAATATTTACATAATCAGCCTAAGCCTTGGGTTTTATCACATTTATTTTCAATCATATAAAATCCAGAAATATAATTTTATAGGTAGAGCTAAAGCAAGCAAAGCAAATAATACAGCTTGGGCTATTGAATCCTATGTGATAGACAGATTATAAAGCAATCTGAGCTTTATAGATTTCTTATCATCTGATGGGTGGATTGGGTTAAGGCCAGAAAAGAAAACTAACTCTGATTCAATCAATCACCTATTCTGTATAAAGAATTATTTCTTGCCACAATAAAACATTATATATATATTTTATAAAACACTTAAAATGTTACATATACATTTGTAAAATACCAGTAGTAACTCTGACTTATTTTCTTTTTTAAATGTTTTCATTGATTTTAGAGAGAGAGGAAGGGAGGGGAGGGAGGGAGAGAGGGAGAGAGGGAGAGAGAGAGAGAGAGAGAGAGAGAGACAGACAGACAGACATGGATGGTTGCCTCCCATACACACCCCTACCAGAGATGGAACTCACAACCTGGGTACACGCCCTCATGACGAGTCAAACCAGAGACCTTGAGATTTACGAGAGGACACTTCAACCAACTGAACCACAAGGGCCAGGGCATGACTTATTATCTTAACAGTGCATTGCTCTAAACCCCAGTAAGTAGTTAAAAACTTTCTTATTCCCCAAAAGAGTGTTCTGTCACTTATTGTTTAAAGCTACATTGACATACCAGTGATTCTTAACTGGTGTACCACAAAAATTTTAAAACGTGCAATACCTATTTAGTCAGGGGCACTGACCTCTTTTCCCTTAGATTATCAAGTAAAAAAAATGACAACAGCCCTAGCTGGTTTGGCTCAGAGGATAGAGTGTCGGCCTGAGGAATGAAGGGTCCTAGGTTCGATTCCACTCAAGGGCACATGCCTGGGTTGCGGGCCAATCCCCAGTAGGGGGTGTGCAGGAGGCAGCCGATCAATGATTCTCTCTCATCATTGATTTTTCTATCTCTCCCTACCTCTCCCTTCCTCTCTAAAATCAATAAAAATATTTTTTAAAAAATGACAACAACCGACACAACAATAGCCATCTGGTGTGAATGAATCAGAATTACACCTATTTTTTCTCAGATAAGCAAACATTACAACATTTAAAATTATAACATATTTTTGGTGTGCCACAGAATTTTAGTCATTAGTTTATATGTGCCATGAGATGAAAAAGATTAAAAATTGCTGACATATATGAATAATGTTACATATCTTTCTGACACAGAGAAGTTTTTGAAGAACAAAACCTCTTCTTGACTGTCTCTGTACATAAAAGTTCAGACTAATATCCCATATGGCACCAATCACTCTTTTACATCTTAACGGTTTGGATTGAGGCAGCATCATACCCAAAGGAGCGATTCTGAAAAGGTAGGGTGCACCAAAATCACATGGAGGATTTGTTTGCTGAGTGTCACACCCAGAGCTCCTGTTCAATAATTCTTGGGAGGGGCCTGAGAATTTGCATTTCTAACAAGTTCCCAAGTGATGTTAATGCTGCTGGCCTGGGGACAATAATTTGAGAGCCAGTGCTCTAACCTCAATCACATCTCTGGAAACCCAAACTAAAAGCAGTGTTAAGTTTCATCATTCATTTAATAAAAACAACTCGTAAAGCAAGTAGTTCGTGACCTTGGCATTGGCCCTAAAATAATCTATTGTTATGTGCTGCATTCAGAAGAAACAAGCCATTCTTCCTTTGCAGGTATAGAGGTGAACAGAGTGATGAGAGGTAAACTGTATCACCACAGCGCTCAGTTACGTACCACACATTGCTTTTTCATCATTCTTTTAGAAGTTAATTGAATTTGGAAAATAATGGACTGATCTCCACGTATGCTTGACAAAAAGAACTTTCCTTATTATTTGAAGTAATTCGAACTATCCTGGTCTTATGTGTACAACAATATGACTTACATTCTGAAAGACATGGGAGGCTTTGATATAGCTTGCCAGGAGTGAAAAATGATAATATAGCAAGACAACCCTAGTGTCTAATGCAAAAGATCTCTTAGATTGAGGAAAAAAACTATAGTGAATACAAAAAAATAGAAGGTACAAATGAAAAATCTGTGTATCTCTAACAAGCAAGAAAAAATAGAGTCTCGATATTTCCCTCTGGCAAGGTATCTGATTGTTAAATGTTAAATTACAGTTTGTTTGCAACTATTCTAATCAGACTAAATCAGGGAATGGGCAGCATGCATTGTAAAATAAAGATCTTTGTTGCAACAAATTATTTAGACAAACATATCTTTTGATCAACTGTATGATTTCACTTGCACAATTATGTCCCTGGTGCAAACACTAGCAAAACTATAGAGGTGAGAAATGTCATTCACAAGTCAGCTTATTTTATCGTCCTTTGTGGCTTGAATTCAGAAGCCATGATACTGAGTAAGAAAGACAGGCAATGTTTGGGGTGATCATTTTTGAAGTTTACCCAAGGTTACACATTTTCAATTTTAAGGCCTACATGAAATGACCATAATTATTGACAGAACCAAGGCATTGTTGACCACTGACACCAAACACCCACACACTGAAGAAAAGCTAAGACGAAGTGATTCAATTCATAATTGCTATATAGCATCTGAGTCATCACTACTTTGGAGACAATGAATTAGTAATCTAAATCTTATCCATTTCTCTACGGATGGGATTGTTGAGAAAATGTTAGCTGTGTACATTTCTTTTCTCATGAAAATTCACAGTCCAGAATAATCCACTGCTCATGGACATGACTAGATAAAGTGACTCACCCAAGTAAAACCAGATTTCTAGATTGCTATATTACTGGCTTTTTTAGCCATTGTCACAGTATCTAATAAACCTAACTTCAGGATAAAGGAACACTTCACTTTTACTGATAAAAAAGGGTAGAAAACCAAAATCTCAGGGTTCCTGAGTTGACTATTAATTTCCTGATTTTTTAAGAGAAAAGATGAATTTCCTTTTTGTTACCAAGTAATTCCATTTTAAATGTTTGATTTTAATTCTTCATATTTAATTTCAGTAGTTCTATAACTGACATTCTATAGGATTAATTGAAAGAGGTTTTGACTCATTAACAGATAATGTTTCAAGATCACATAGTGGATGAAAAGAAAGGAAAGGTTAGTTTCTTTTTATAAACACAATAGATATTTAGTTCAAAGCTTTTATACTCTCCTCATGTAAACTTAATCTGGGCCAGAACTAAACTGTACAGATACCACCAGCCCTCTGAGCAATGCAGAGACACTCTACTCTTTGACCTTCCTTGCATGGAAGATTTAGTGGATCATAACTTTATCATTAGAATCTTGCAATGACATTAAATTTTAGTATCAGCATATGTCTCTATGGCATTATATATTCCCTAGGTAGATCCTAGAATACAGAAGTTACAGAATACTAGAAAGTTCAGATGAAGGTAAGAAGGCAATTAACTATTAAAGGATTTTAAAATACTGAAATGCCTGTCATATTATATGGCACAAATCATCTATTTAGTGACCAACTTGTACCCATTTAAGTTCTCAAGTATACACATGTCAAATGATCATGGAGAAAAGAAAAGAAGGAAAAGAAGTTGGTAAATGTTATTAATGTGTTCCCAATAGATGCCAGATAGGTTTCAAATGCATTTTACATGTCATCAAATATGTAAATCAAATGATGGTGTTCTTTATTACAAACAAAAATCTAGACTTCTGCTGAATTACTATAAACAAAGCAATAACCAAAGAAAAGAAGAGAAGAGAAAAGAAAAGAAGAGAAAAGGAAAGAAAAAGATGTGGCTGATGAATGTAGCAAAGTATCATATGAGAAGTTTCCTTGTGTAAATACTAATATTAATAAGAATTAATAATAATATAGTTCTAACCTGTGTGAGGCACTGTATTTTGCACTTTACTCTTTTACTCCTGAATTAGCTCTTCTACTTCTTTTAATAGTTTCATAAGTTGGGTGGCATTCTACTCATTTTACAGCTTGAATATCTTGCCCAAATCACAGGTCTGGTAAGTGGCAAAAGTCAGGATTCAAACCCAGTCAGTCTGGCTGCAGAGGCCAGGCTCCTATGTAATAGGGCACTCCACTCTCACCCATGAACTGCCCTATATAGATTCTGTTGTCTGCCCTAAGAGAATAATAAAACTAGGAGTCAAATATCTTTTTGAGAAGCAATGAGAACTCAGCCATCATCTAAACTGTTTCTGAGTTAGGATAGAGATATCCAGGATCATAACTCAGGACTATAAAGAACATAGCAGGTAAACACAAAGCAGAGATATTTTTGCCATGAAAAGCCCAAACTTGTAAATCTGTGAAGCTACAGATATTTTAAATGAAATATAATAGAGCTCTGAACAGCAGAAAAGTAATCTCACAATAGAGAAATTACAAAATATTAAGTATTAGGTAAAGTTTTAAATATTCAGATCATGTTTCCCTTTTACAAATCACATTATAGAAATATGACTTCTAGCCCGACTGGCATGGCTCAGTGGTTGAGTGTCAACCTATGAACTCTATAAGGTCATGGTTCAATTCCTGGTCAGGGCACATGCCCAGGTTACTGGCTCTCCCCAGTGGGAGGCATGAGGGAGGCAGCCAACCAATGATTCTCTCTATCATTGATCTCTTTCTCTCTCTCTCTCTCTCTCTCTCTCTCTCTCTCTGAAATCAATATATATATATATATATATATATATATATATATATATATTTTAAATGTGACTTCTAGAGATGTCAACAAATATTTATTTGGTACCTACACTGGCTGCTGGAAAGAAAAAAAAAACTTTAAAATTTTTTTAAATTAGTCTTTCATCGGGGAGGCATCAAGTTATAAAGATACATACAACCGCAGCCACCTGTATACTAATTATTTCAAAATAGTACTGAAAACAATAAATACAATATATATTTTTAAATATCTTAGAAAGATAAGTGATGGTTTAAAGCAAATACAACAATATATAATGAGATTTATAACATACAGTGAATTAAAATGAATGACAGTAGCACAAAGGATGGGGGAGGGGAATGGAAGTGGACTATGGTAAACTTCTGAAAATGTATGTGGAGTGGCATATTACTTCATGGCTGACATGGTAAGTTTAAAGTGTAGAATATAAAGTTTAAAGCAACCTCTAAAACGCACATGTAATTAAAAGACAAAAATCACCAGATTAGAATAAAAAAGCAAGTCCTAACTCTATGCTATAAGCCTTATAGTATAAGGAATACATTTCAAATACAACAACAAAAATAAGGGGAAATTGAAAGGATAGCAAAAGATATGCCACACTCAGATGAAATGAAAGCTGGCATGCTATAATAGTATTAGAAAAAGTAGACTTCAGAGTAAAGAATATTAAGAAATAGAGGGTCATTTCATAATGATAAAGGTGTCAATTTATCAAGAGGACATACAAATCTTAAAATACATTCAACAAGAAACATAGAACTTCAAAATACATGCAGCAAAAACCTAGAACTTCAAAGAGAAACTGACAATTCCACAATTATACTCAGAAATTGCAATACCCCACTTTCAGCAATTGATAAAACACGTAGACAGAAAATTAGTAAAGATGTGGACTTGAACAACACTATCTACCAACTTAACCTGACATTTATGAAATATTCCATTCTACTGCAGCATGACATACATTTTTAAGTGCATATAGAAAATTTACTACCCTAGCCAGTTTGGCTAAGTGGATAGAGTGTTGGCCTGCTGACAGAAGGGTCCTGGGTTTGATTCTGGTCATAGGCACGTACCTTGATTGCAGGCTCCTTCTGGCCCGGGCCCTGGTTGGGGCTCCTGCAGGAGGCAATCATCAATTGATGTGTTTCTCTCACATCGATTATTTTTCTCTGTCTTTCTCTCTCTCTTCCACTCTCTCAAAAAATTAATGGAAAAATATCCTTGAGTAAGAATTGAAAGAAAGAAAGAAAGAAAGAAAGAAAGAAAGAAAGAAAGGAAGGAAGGAAGGAAGGAAGGAAGGAAGGAAGGAAGGAAGGAAGGAAGGAAGGAAGGAAGGGAGAAAAAGGAAAAGTTTACCAAGATAGTCCATATCTGGATCATAATACAAGTTTCAATACTTCAGTATGGATGAAACAAAAAAAATTGTTTACTGACCACAATAAAATTAAATTGGTGACCAATAAAAGAAAGAAATCTGGAAACGTCCCAAATGTATTGAAGCAAAACAACACATTGCCAAGTAGCCCATAGGTCAAAGAAAAAAAATAAAAAAGGTAATTAGAAATTATTTTGAACTAATTAAAAATGAACACACAGTATAACAAAAATGTGTAAGATGGTAATAAATCAATAATTAGAAAGTTATAATTCGATATATCTATATTAGAACATTAAAAAGGTCTCAAATCTGGAACTAGAAAAAGAAGAGCAAGTGCTGGTTTGCAAACTAGTCCCCTCCATAGAGGACAAGGAGAGATGGAAGAAAGAGGCAGACCACTCTGGACTGGTAGGTGGCAGATTTAATAATCAAGTAAATTCACATATGAGGCTTATGCTGGCTGGTCCCAAGAGAAGGAGATCTCCATGCCTGCCAGGCACAATCTTAGAAGTTTATATAGAGGCCTTATCTGGCTTGAGTTACATAATCCATCCAGATGGTCTTAACAACACACTGCTGGCTCAAGGCAGCATCCTTGTAAATGCTCCTCCAGTGGGAACAGTGGGCAGAACATACATTACAAGAGTAGGTGAGGAGGGGAGGAGGAGAGGAGCCTCCAAATAGGGCTTGCAGGTCAACAGGTGATCATATCCTCCCCATGACCTCCTTCAAGTTAAACCCAAAGCAGAAGAAAGGGGTAATAAAGATCAGAGTAACAGACAATAAAATAAAGAGAAAGTCATAGAGAAACAGTAAAACCAACAGCTGGTTCTTGGAGAAGATCGATAAAATTGATAAACCTAGCCAGACTGACCTCAAGAAACAAGAAAAAAACACACAAATTACCAACATTAGAAATGAAAGAAGTAAAATCACTTCAGATTTAACAGATATTAAAATCTTATTAATGGGATAGTATTAACACATTTATGCCAATAAAGTTGACAACTTAGATTAAATGAACAAATTTCTTGACATAATTAATGCACATTTAAGAATACATGCATAGCCTGAATAGTATAAAAGTGTGTGTGTAGTGTGTGTGTGTGTGTGTGTGCGTGTGTGTGTGTGTGTGTGTTTGAGTTTGTAGTTAAAAACTGTCCATCCACGAAAACTCCAGGGCCAGATGACTTTGCTGGTGAATTCTACCAAACATTTAAGGAAGGTATAATACCAATTCTACACTAACTCTAGAAAACTGAAGAGGCAACAATATCCAATTCATTTAGCAGGCCAGTATTATCTTATTACCAAAACAAGGCAAAAAATTACAAGAAATTAAAATTATAGACTAACATCTCTCACCAACATTTTTATATATATATAAAAACTCTTACAATATTTTAGCAAATAAATACAGCGATATGTAAAAAAGATAGTGCGTAATGTCCAAGTGAAGTTTGTAGCAGGCATGCAAAGTTGCTTTAACATTAAAAACCAGTTAATATATTTTACCAGGTTAATAAACACATATATAATCCATTTAATCAGAAACATATGAAAAGAGTATTGGACAAAATAAAAAATCAACTTCTGATAAAAACTCAGCAAACTAGGTTGCATATATATATATACATATATATATATTAACATATATATGTTAAAATAGCATTTACATAGTGTTTAAATGTGCACAACTTGTACACATACAGCAAAATTATGGAAAAAATGTGTGATTATAAATACCAAATCCAGTATTATGGTATCTTTGAAAGACGATAGAGGAAAATGGCTCAAAAAGGGAATTTAAAGAAGGGTATAATGGAGGAGATTCAACTGTAGCCGCAATGTTTTATTAAAAATAAAAAGATCTGCCCTGACCAGTTTGGCTCAGTGGATAGAGCGTCGGCCTGTGGACTGAAAGGTCCCAGGTTCGATTCCAGTCAAGGGCATGTACCTTGGTTGCGGGCACATTCCTAGTGGGGGGGTGTGCAGGAGGCAGCTGATCAATGTTTCTCTTTCATTGATGTTTCTAACTCTCTATCCTTCTCCCCTACTTTATGTAGAAAATAAATAAAATATTTTTTAAAAATCTGAGCAAAGATAGAAAAATATTAAAATTTATTAAATTTTGAGATATACTCAGGTGATTGTTGTAATCTTTTTCCACTCTGGAGGCTTAAAGTAAAGGATGATAATAAATAAAATGAAATACTAAGTACCATCAAAACAACATTTATAATTATGTTATGGTGTGAAAATGCTTATGATGAGTTAATGTTACATTAATACAAGTCAAAATTATTATATAGGAAGACAGCAATTTTGTAAATGTATATATGCATGTGCATAATAGTCTACCATATATTTACCACAATCCATTTATCTGCTACTAATGAGCATCAATGACATTTTTGTTTCCAAATTTCACTGTTATAAAGAATGCTACAATAAATATTTTTATATCTCCTGTGCACATGTTTTTTTCTATTGAATATGCTTAGCAATATAATCATTACTATAACAATAGTTTTCCTTTATTAAGCTATGGGAGAATATAATGGAAGGTCCCAAATATAATGTTGAAAAAAGATAGTTGAATCTAACTCCTGTTCCTTGCCTACAGAAAACAGCCAACTTCTACTTGAAAGAAAATTTGACAATTTATGACAGGCTCAAAACAACCTT
This sequence comes from Myotis yumanensis, assembly GCF_028538775.1. Taxonomy (NCBI): domain Eukaryota; kingdom Metazoa; phylum Chordata; class Mammalia; order Chiroptera; family Vespertilionidae; genus Myotis; species Myotis yumanensis. The sequence continues at coordinate 68,617,732 of NW_027223760.1, read as the reverse complement.
AAGCACTGCCCAACAATCACACTTACATAACCTCATTTCTTTCCTTTCTCTATTTTTTCAAAACTATTACTTTCTCTTTAACCTTCTTCCTTCTTAAAGTCATATATTCTTGTTTATTTCCTGTCTCTGTTACATAGTCAATCTCACCCTTATAATTAGACACAGGTTGAAATTGATGTTACTTGGATATATATTACCAGAACCTCATTGATGGGCAGTTGACAATAAAGAAATATTAACATTTAAAATGTATAAATATTTTGATCAAATAATCCTACCTCTAGGAAATTATCACACAGATATCCTCTCAAGGACTCCAATATGTATACACAAAAGTGACCACTGCAGCATCTTTGTAATAGAAAAAACTAAATATAAAATAATTGCTTCCTCACTATCTTCAATTCCTAATTAAAAATGCTCAGTACATCAGAGTAGTAGGAAAAGAAGAGCTCTCTATACACCATGCTTACATTCTAGGTCTTATTAGTCTTACTTCCAAAGATACAATAGCTATTACCTGAAATAGGTTCAATCCTTAATATTTTCTTTCAACAACTTGTATCTTCCTTCACTAGTCTATCACTCATTTCAGCATCATCTAGGGTAGGAGCGCTCAATTACGGTTGTACATTAGAATCACTTGGGGAGATTAGAAAATCAGCGGCTACACCTCAATGAATCACATCGGAACTGGGGGGTTAGTGCCCAGTCATTGCTTCCCAGGTGATTGTAATGTCCATCAGCCAGAGTTGTGTACCACTGATCTCTGGATATCATCAGTAATTTGGTTTATCATCACAAAGGGAAATTCTTTAATTGAATTCCAATTGATTCCTGTCTACTCTGAAAATTTAGAGACATAGTGAAATTTATTTTGTTTTCAGGAATCCTGATGGTTGCCTCAATAGCTTTTATATAGTTTTAAGTCTGTTGATGTCAGTCAAAATATTTTGCTATTGAAATTTGATACATTGCAGGTTTACACAGTTTTCACCCTGGGTGACCAGTCTCATGACTTAAAGAGTTTGGCAAACTCATTCTCTCACACATTTCAACGTTCTACATCAATAGGCTTTCAGGCCAGGCCCAATGTGGTGATTCATTTCCTTTAGCTGGACCATTCTGATTGCCCTTTGCTGATCTTGAGCGCCTTGTTAAACTTTGTGTCAGGTAGTGGCGCTTGTTCTATTTCCCTCAAAGACTTGTTGAAAAAAACATTACTCTCTACTGTTTTATGTCTGGTCCTTTTTCTTGGGAATGTGTGAGTTGTGATCAAAAAGTAAAAAGACACTATTTAAAAATTTTGTATTTTTTAAAGATTTCTAAAAATAAAACTGTCAGATGAGCATGAAAATGAATATTTACATAATAGGAGTCAATATACTTATTCCAACATACTACTAAAGTAAAATTTTCTTTTACAACTCCACTTTTAGAATTGCTTTTGGATTCAGTGGCACCTTTTTGGAACATCTACTACCATAGCAAAATTTCAATGTCAGAGGCTGAATTTGACTTGTGAAGATAGCAGCTAGAAGTTGTTCAAATAGAAATCTAAGTGAATTTTATTACTAATCCTGGCAGAGAGAGTAATTGACAATTTCTTTTCTTTTTTTTTTTGTCACAGCAAGTCGAGCGACCCAGCTGTCAAATTATCCAGAGGTTATTAAAGGCCTGTACTTTGGCATGGCCATTACTATTGTTACCGGGATAATGTCATACAGATGGGGACGGTGGTATACAGAAAAGAAATCAGTTACCCTCTGGGATGGAGTAAATTTTTTATTCTCCCTAGACCTGATAGCTCTCATTTGTAGAACGAAAATAATAATGCCAACCCTGTGAAAGTTCTGTGAGGATTAAATGAGAAAGTATTTTTAAATGCTTTATGCCAACACTTTTCTCATTCTGATGTGCACAGGAGACTCCTTAGGATCTCATTAAGATGAGGTTTTTCATCAGTAGATCTGGGCATGGCCTAAGCTTGTGTGTTTCTAACAAGCTCTCAGGTGATGCTGATGCCCCTAACCACACAGAGAGTTAGAAGGCCCTAGCCTTGCTGAAGCAGGTAAGTCATTAATTCAGTAAGGGTTAAATTTCATTCCTTCTTGAATGCCAGGTCTCCATCTTTTTTCCTTTAGGGCAGCGGTTCTCAACCTGTGGGCCGCGACCCCTTTGGGGGTCGAATGACCCTTTCACAGGGGTCGCCTAAGACCATCAGAAAACACATATATAATTACATGTTGTTTCTGTGATTAATCACTATGCTTTAATTATGTTCAATTTGTAACAATGAAATTGGGGGTCACCACAACATGAGGAACTGTATTAAAGGGTCTCAGCATTAGGAAGGTTGAGAACCACTGCTTTAGGGGCTTGGATTTTGACCAACAATTGTAAGCATTAATTCTACTGCATGAGAGATCCTGGGTATTAGCACAAGAAAAGTGACTCCGGGTGCACACACTGAAAAAAGATGAGCCTCCATGTGTATGGGCTTAATATATTCACTCGATAATAAAAATGACTATGTTCCTATTGTCTGAACTATCATTTCAGAGAAGGGGTAGACAGTCATCTGGGGCTACAAGTAAGAAACAAAGCATCATTTTGGAAGGGTCTCCAAAAACAAATGCCCCATGTGTCATTTCCATGGGAGTTGGCAAAGAAAATGAACCAGAAGAACTGAAACCAGGCAAAAATAGGCTTTCGGAGTCAGGCGGTTTGACCGGGGATTACCTCTTGAGTGAATAGTAAAAGGAGAAAGAGCCTTTCATAAAATACATACGGAGAGTACATAGGTGGAGAGGACATTGTTTTTTTGTTAAAATATTTATGGGCAGTTATAATGAAAATATATCTTTGTCATTCCAAGTCAATAATGATATTCTGCAGTAGTCTTTGTGCTCCCTTCACTAAGGATGGCTGCTAGCTATTAATCATTTCAAATGTAACAAAAAGATATAAGGAATATAGGCATACTGAAATAAAATTAAACCTTGCTCAGCTCTAAATACTATTCTGTTTCAGGTGACAGGATGATGTCTGGCTAACAAGCACAATACACACACAATAGTCACTTGGTTCCTTTGGACCCAGATAGTGTCACCTCACACTGCCAAGCAGCTACTCAAACACAATCAAGAAACAGATGCATTCTCAGTGGTGACTCAGGGAGTTCTGGCGAGTAGTCTTTTAGCAATCCTTGACAAGGCACCTTTATCATCATTCATGAAGCTTAGAAAACACTCTATCATCTTTTAAGATTCTTAGTGGTATCTATCACATCATGTTATTTCAAATCAATCATAGCATATCCTGGAAACAGCATCTCCCTGAGGCTTTGAAGTAGTTTTGTTGCAGTAGTAGTATTTTTACCCTTATATAGACTGATGATGCAAACCTCCAGACTCTTCCTGTGCACTTTAAGTTGCTTTCAGATAATTCAAGCAACAACACAAAATATAAAAATAAACACTGATAGATACACATATACTAGCAAACTTTCTACCTTTGCACTTGGCTCACTTAAAGTAATAGAAACAAAAAAGAATTTTTTCTTGCTAAGTTAATTGCTTCAATGCTTACAATGTTCTGATTCATTGGACATGTATCACTCCCCTGTTTCAGATTATCCACTGTAAACAATCTATGTGCTTTGTTTTTAACTCTCTTTTTGTTGAATACAGTCTGAGTGTGTACTGTTATTTTACTAGTAAAGTATAGCCATAGATGACTTCATGTTAAACATATTATTTATAGAGCCATTAATTTTAAAGTCAACCGAAAGTCTGGGTTCTTTTATCTTTTGATATTTGCATCGATGAAATGTCACAAGAATGACAAAAAAGAGACTACTTTTGCTAACCAGATAAGCAAGCTCATTTTTTATTAACCCATACAGACATGACCATGTATGCAAGCATTCTTATAGGAGTATATAACTAGAATCCCAAGCACAGAATGCTTAATGAGCATGTACATTGCTTTTGTAGGCTACTTTTCCAAAGTAGAGCACTCATAAATATGAAGGTTATTATCAGAAACCCAACCAAGAAAAGTAGCTCCAAATTATTTTGATTCTTTCAATAGTTAGATATATCAAGAGTTGGGGCTCTATCCTAAAATGGACTAGATTATGTCTACTGTATATATGTACATTTATTGTATTTAGTTAGGATAAAATAAAGACTAGAGGCAGTGAGAAAGCCTAAAATACCCTAAATCAAGATAATGTTATAATTGTTCTATGTACTTTTAAGGTCAAATATATCTTGAGTATGAGGGTCCTTTTAAAAGTGGTAATTTATATATTTATTCCAGATTTCTGGTAAAAACTGCCCTGCTGTGAAATTAGTAATAAAGGAGAAAACAGCCAAGAGCTCAGAGCCCAAAAAGGAAAAACAAAAAAACAAAAAACAACACTTGTGCTCTGACTAGACCAGACAATAACCACTACTGGATGAGGGTTTTGCCAAGAAAGGGACTTCTGAAAAATCAGAACTGCATGCTCTATGCAGTTTGTGTATGTATGTATACACTTCTTTATATGAAGAGTACTTAGAGTCCTTTTCATTTCGTAGTGACTACAAATATTAACACAGTGGGGCCTTGACTTACGAGTGTCCCGACTAACGAGTTTTTTGAGATACCAGCTATCTCTCAGCCGATTTTTTGCATTGAGTTGATAGAGTAATTTGAGTTAACGAGCTCCTTAATGAGCTTGGTCTCCGAACAAATTAAACTCGTAAGTCAAGGCCCCACTGTATAAACCTTGAATTGCCTTTATAGAATCTCTATCTTTCAACAAACAACTATTCATTTTATAAGTTTGTCATTGTACCAAATCAATGGGGAGAATCCTACCCTCAACCAGTGGGGAAAAACAGGCAAACAGACATTTCTGCAGGTTAGCATCCAAAACCTGCATTTAATTTCCCCTCTAGATCCCTAGTCTCAACTCGACTCAACTTGGACCCATTGTAACAACCAAAGTTTATTCCTTCACACTACTCTTACTTTATTTTCATTCCCTTAATATCCACCACCTAATATTCTCTGCCCTTTTTTTAAATACTCACCTGAGATATATTATTATTGATTTTAGAGAAAGAGAGAAACATAGATCAGAAACAGCCTAGGAGAACACAGATAGCGGTGTAGGCAAATGCCTGTATTCACTGCCTCCCACAAACACATCAAAATTACAACTAAAATACACAACAACCATCATTCAGAACCGCCAGAAAGCTGGCTGAATGGAAGCCCTACAACTAGAGAAGTGAAGAAGAAAGCACACTGAGATTGGTAGGAGGTGTGGAGGCACAGAATGGGCTGGTCTGGCACCTACGTGGGCCACTTTTTTAATAGGGCGGGAGATCACTTCTTCGGAGGCCACCCACACCAGACCCCAAACCCAGAGTCCCAGAGCTGGGAAAAGAAGTCCCTACAGGCTGGGAAAAGAAGAACTATGGGCTGTAAAAACCAGAGGGGATTGGGGCTCATGACACAGAGGCTGCTGGAGACCCAGCTGCTTCTCTTAGAAGGCCGCACCATAAACTGAACTTACAAGCTCCTGCTTCCTCTGAGCTCCAGTGCTGGGTGAGGCTCTGGGGAAAACAGGCACATACGAGGAGAAAATGGACTGTCTGTCATCTGGGCAGGAACACAGGAGTGGTCGCAGCAGTCATTGTTTCCATGCTGGGACCTCCCCAATTGCAGGGCTGACTGGCAGCCATTTCTGTTTGCTCCCTGAGATCTCGCTCCACCCAATTTATAACACCACCCAAGCTGTGCACAGCTGCTTTTGCTTATGAATGGCCTATCCTTTCTCAGGCTAAAACCTGTCAAACAAGCTGCAGCTGGGTCAGGGAGCCCCAAACCTATCAATAAAAGGCCCAAGACCTGGCACCAGCACAAGCCTGCCTTGCTTCACACCTGGGCCTCATCTAGGCACTTCCAAACCCGAATACAAAGAGGAGAAATATTCAGATCTCTCTGTAGCTCCTCCTGCATGGCCCCAGGCAGTGGCTGACTTTGCACTTCCCTGGAGACCCAAGAGCCAGCGTACCCAGTGGTCAGTGTCAGACCATACCAGATTACAACTCTTCGCATACATAAGCGACACTCTCAAGGGGCAGACCCAGTGAGTACCAAAGCCCCACTGTATTAAGCCCTGCTCCATAAAGGTGTCTCCTGCACAGCAGCTCTCCCACTGTAGTCCCAGCTGGTCCCCATAGCCAATTGGCCAGGACAGTGGTCAGCAAACTGCCGCTCGAGAGCCACATGCAGTTCTTTGGCCCCTTGAGTGTGGCTCTTCCACAAAATACCGACTTCTGCGCATGGGCCACAAAGTTTCAATCGCACTGTACATGGGTGCCCGCACGTGGTATTTTGTGGAAGAGCCACACTCAAGGGGCCAAAGAGCCGCATGTGGCTCGCGAGCCGCAGTTTGCCTACCACTGGGCCAGGAGAGCAATTCCTCCCAGTGACACCAACAGCAATCAAGGCTCAACTACAACAAGACTGTGCACACAGCCCACGAAGGGATGTACCTAGAGTGACCACCTCAGGCGATTGGGGAAGCTGAGCCACTGGACCTTATAAGCCATCTACTACACAAGGCTACTCTGTCAACTCAAGGAGACTTAGCAGCTCTACCCAATACACAGAAACAAACCCAAGGAAGCAGCCAAATCATGGAGACAAAGAAACATGTCACAAATGAAAGAAATGAAAGAAAGCAAACTATTGGATATAGAGTTCAAAGCCACAGTTATAAGGTTACTCAAGAATCTTCTAGAAACCTCAAAGGGACTTAGTGAGACTTTCAAGGATCTGAGTGAGAATCCCCCCAAAATGGAAAAAGACCAGTCAGAAATTAAGCATGCACTGACTGAAATGAAGAATAATATACAGGGATTCAACAGTAGAGTAGAGGATTCTGAGAATCAATCAACTATTTGAAATATGAGGAAGCAAAAATCACCCAACCAGAAAAGCAAAAAGAAAAAAGAATCCAAAAATATGAAGATAGTGTAAGGAGCCTCTGAGACAACTTCAACCTTACCAACATCCGAATTACCATATTTTTCCATGTATAACATGCCCCCATGTATAAGACGCTCCCAACTTTTCCAACCCAAAATTAAGAAATCAATATTTTAAATATAAAACAACACATTTTTATTTAGTAATTACTGCAAGCAATGTTTACATACCAGTACTATGATATTATGCAGAATATCACTTTATTCAGCCTCTGTTGCATTACTGCTTTCTTCTTCATCACTATTAGTTCCAAGCATATGAATTTCTTCAATTTCTATTGTATCACTAAGGTCTTCTGAGTCACTGTTTATATATGTGAGATCATCCTCATAAACTGGTGGCATTTTCTGAGCTAACTTTGTTTGTGTTCTCATGGCTAACCCCTCTCTCCTCATGAAATTGAAGCACCATTTTGCCTTTCCTGTAAAATCAACAATGTCCATTTCGCTTTCAAACATCCTTGCCTGAAACTGAATAAGCTTGGTTGACACACATAAGCCACTCTGGCACTGCTCCAAGTTTGTCCATTTTACTGATTTTCCTCTTAAGGCCTTCTTCTTTTTTGGCATCTTAAGGAGTTGATCTTCCTGTTTTCTCCACTGTCTGATAATACACTCATTGGGAGGAGGTCCAAATTCTCTCTCTGCAACTCTATTTCCATGCTCTTTTGCACAGCTGATTGCATTCACTTGAATTTTGCAGAATAAGACAACTGCTTACCGGTATTTATCTTTTTATTTTTTGGCATCTTTATGGGCTCAGAACACTCAGGTCCCTGTTGCATCTGCCCCCTCTCCACCTCCACCCCCAACTACAGAATCAGCTGATGTCAGTAACACTAAGGCTCATGATTGGAGGAAGCCTGTTTGACAAGGTATGGGCAGCTACGCACCTGTGTGGCTCCTTCCTTTGGCTGACTTCCATGTATAAGATGTCCCTTGATTTTCACTCTAATCATTTTAGAAAAAAATAGCATCTTATACACAGCAAAATACAGTATGGGAGTGCCAGGAGAAGAGAGAGAGCCAGATATTGAAAACTTATTTGAAAAAATAATGACAGAAAACTTCCCCTACCTAGTGAAAGAAATAGACTTACAAGTCCAGGAAGCACAACAAACCCCAAACAAGAGGAACCCAAAAAGGACCACACCAAGACACATCATAATTAAAATACCAATGGCAAAAGACAAAGAAAGACTCTTAAAAGCAGCAAGAGAAAAGCAGTTAATTGCCTACAAGGGAATACCCATATGACTGTCAACAGAAACTACGCAGGCCAGAAGGGAGTGGCAAGAATTATTCAAAGTGATGAATAGCAAGAACCTACAACCAAGATTACTCTCTCTAGCAAAGCTATCATTTAGAATTAAAGGTCAGATAAAGAGCTTCACAGACAAGAAAATCTAAAGGAGTTTATCCCCACCAAGCCAGTATTATATGAAATGCTGAAGGGTATTCTTTAAGAAGAGGAAGAAGAAGAAAAAGATAAAAATATGAACAACAGCCGAAACTGGTTTGGCTCAGTGGATAGAGCATCGGCCTGCGGACTGAAGGGTCCTGGGTTCGATTCCGGTCAAGGGCATGTACCTTGGTTGCGAGCACATCCCCAGTTGGAGATGTGCAGGAGGCGGCTGATCGATGATTCTTGCTCATCGATGTTTCTAACTCTCTATCTCTCTCCCTTCCTCTCTGTAAAAAATCAATAAAATATATTAAAAAAATATGAACAACAAAGTGGCAACAAATACATATCTATCAACAATTGAACTTAAAAATCAAACCAAAAAAATCTGATGAACAGAATAACCTGGTGAATGGAATAGAATCAGGGGCATGGAAATGGAACAGACTGATGATTCTCAGAGGAAAAGGGGTGTGGGGGGTGTGTGGGAAGAGATTAGACAAAGATCTTATATGCATGTATCCATTACCTATGGACACAGACAATAGGGTGATGAGGGACTGGGGTGGGGTGGAAACTGGGTGGAGGGGAGCTATGGGGGGAAAAAAGAGGAACATTTGTAATAATCTCAATAATAAAGATTAAAAAATAAAAAAAGAAACATAAATCAATTGCCTTTTGATGTGCCCCAGCTGGGCATAGAACCCAAAACCTTTCTGGTGTATGGGAGGATGCTCCAACCAACTGAGTCACCTTTTAAAAATATATATTTGGAGATTATATATATGTCCACATTCATCAACTTCTTTGAATTCTATAAATACATATCATGAATTTGTCTTCATTCTTAGCCAATGTGTTCCATGACCACTGTCAATTCACTGAAATTGTCAATTAACCAAATTTATTTACATTGAGCTTGACTTTAGGTGGCAAATAGTAAGGCAAAAATTTATTCAATGAAGTACTGTCAAGGATACAGAATGTCCAATCTAGATCAGTATCTGAATCTTTCCCCATTTCCTGGCCATCCTCAGCACTTTGAGGTCAAAATTTTCCTCTTATTTATTTTTGTACTCCTAGCATTTATTAAACACTCTATAATAGTGATACATAGATAGATAATAGCAACACCTCATAATCCAATGTCTTGAATAAAGCTAGTCCCACAAGGTGCTTTATGCATTTACATACCCAGTAAATTTGGGGAATGTTGTATTTTCTTAAGAGTCATAATATAAATTTATCAATTCAAAGATTTGAAACATTTTGTGAGCAAAATTTTTGTTTAAATATATTCACACTAACACTTCCCAAGTCTATTTCAGTACCTCCTTCTCCCTTACAGAGCAGATGATACTAACCCATGGCACTAATTCTAGTTAACATGTTTTGGGAAACTCTAAGTGTGCACATATTGCTGCTTTGGTTTGTAATTATCTGTATACTAGAGGCCCGGTGCACGAGTTCATGCACAGGTGGCGTCTGGCCAGGGGGAGGGGACATGGGTGGTCAGCCAGCTGGCCCCGCCCCCAATCGGGGCCCAGTGGGGGCTGGACTGCTGGGGGCGGGGGAGGGCAGGGAAGAGGCCATGAGAGGTCAGCCGGGCTCATCCCCAATCGGGCTGGGGGGGGCCAATTGGGGGCCGGACCAGCAGGGGGAGGGGCCACAGGAGGTTGGCCAGCTGTCCCCATCCCCAATCGGGCAGGTTGGCTGGTGGCAGTGCACGACTGGTCGATCTTGTCATTCCGGTCACTTGGCTTTTATATATACAGATATTTGTATATACATGTATATATTTTGAATCACAACTACAATGTGGATATGCATTTTGGTTTTAATATTCTTTATCTTTACATTTCTACTGCTCCCTTTCAAGACAACGAGTGATAAGAATGCCTCTTCTTTCACGTACAGACTCCATTATGTACTGGAATTTGAACAAGATAAAGAGAGCACAAATATACGCAGCTGGTTTCTGACAAAGGCACAGATGCAGTTACATGGAAGAAAGACAGCTTTTCAACAAGTGGTGCTTGAGCAGTAAGTCATACATACACATAAACAAATAAAAATGATTCTCAACCTAAACTTCACACATTTTACAAAAATTAACTCAAAATGGATTGTAGACTTAAATGTAAAGTGCAACTATAAACCTATTAGGAGAAAACCTTTGACATCTAGGGCTTAGCCAAAGAGTTCTTAGACTTCACACCAAAAACAACCCATAGAAGGAAAAAAATGATAAACTAGACTACAAAAATGAGAATCAGTTGCTCCATGAAAGACCCTGTTAAGAGCATGAAAGGACAAAGTACAGACTGAGAAAATATTTGCAAATCACATAGATGACAAAGGACTAGCTTCTAGAAAAATAAAGAACTCAAGACTTACAGGTAAACATAAATTAAATTAAATAATTCAATTATACAATGGGCCACTGATAGAAAGAGACATTTTACCCTAAAAAATATACAGATGGCAACTAAGTACATGAAAAGATGTTCAAAGTCATTAGCAATTACACAAATGCAAATGAATACCACAATAAAATGTTACTACTCACCTATCACAGTGGCTATAATACTAGTAAAACATTGGAGACAACACAAAATTATGATGAGAATGTTGAAAAACTAGATCACTCACTCATAGGTTAATGGTGGAATGTAAAATGGTACAGCCCCCCTGGAAAATAATTTGGCAGTTTCTTTAAAAGCTAAATAAACAACTACCATACAACTCAACAATTGCAATCCTGGGCATTTATCCCAGAGAAATGAAAAGTTGTGTTCACTCAAAGGCTTGCACATGAATGTTTATAGCAGCTTAACTTGTAATAGTCCCAAACAAGAAGCAACCCAGATGTCTGTCCTTAAGTAGTGAATGGCTAAACAAACAATGGAACACCCATACCATGAAATACTAATTAGCAATGAAAAGAATAAGCTACTAAAACATGCAACAAACTGGAGGAATTGCCAAAAAATTATGCTGAGTGAAAAAAGCCCATCCCAAAAGGTGACACACTCTGATTCCATTTACATGACATTCTTGAAAGGACAAAATTATAGAAATGGAGAACAGATTACTGGTTGCCAAGGGTAAAGAAGGGGATGTAGGTGGGAGGGAAATGTGGTGGCTACAAAACCCATCTTTGTAGGAAGGAAATGTCCCTATCTTGACTTTGACAATATCAATATCCTGGTTTTGATACTGTAATACTGTTTTACTATGTTCTCTTTGTGGGACTGAGTATAAGGTAAATGGAAGCTCCATGTATTATGTCTTAAAACTGCATGTGAATCTAAATTATCTCAAAATAGAAAGTTTAATTGAAAAAATGTTATCTGGATGCCATATTCAACTACTCTTTTCATTTGTGTCAAGTATACCTCTTCAATTTGACAATATTGACATATTTTAAAATAGTATAATTTGTAAGAAAATGGGGGTTACTCCTGAACTCATTTGAACTGATTAATTTATAGTGCTTCTCATGGATATATTAACTTGAATTATAGAAGATTTTAAAAGGAAAGCAACTAATATCAGAAAAAAATGAAGTGATAAAAGCTCAATTAAATTAAATATTAAATAACGTTCACAGGAGATTGTAGATTCAAAAGTAACTATCTCAAAAAGAAGAAAAGAAAACAAAAAGGAGTTTAAGTAGTAATGAGATAATATGCACAAATGATGATAATATTGGGAGCAGTTTTTCTAACCTACCGAAGAAAAATAAGTGTATTCACTATCCAAATATTGGATGAAATTGAATAGTTTGGTTATCTGGGATATTTTCCCATGATAACTTTACTTAAAATATATTAATTTACCCCCCCCCCCCCCACACACACACACTCTAATTCTCTCATCATATGCATATATGCAGATATATATTTTTGAAAATATCCACTATTTCCATTTTCTAATTGCCTGCTCATTTTTTCAACCTGAGATCTAGATAACTAAGTTTAGTGTTTATTGAAGTAGCACTCGCAGAGGAGACCGATGACTTGTAAATTTAATACCCAAAGCTGCTGACACTCACTTCTTGAGATTCTCTTTTCTTATGGAGTCTGTGTCAGTGTCCAATCCTCTCTTCTCTCTCTTTCTTAACCTCTTATCTCACTTACTAGATCTTCTTCCTTCTCCTTCTCAGTAGCAACAACAGTACGTGTGAAGCACTTTATACATTATTTCCTTTGTATTTGTGAAGAAAGTTTACCATCACTTTTTTTACAGGTGTGTAAAAGAAGACAAAGGTAAGTGATCTGCCCAAGATTATACTCAGAGTCAAATAAATCCTGACCTTGACCTCTTTTCCTGTTATTTCTCTTCTTCCGTCAATGTTATCTACCTCTGTGACTTTTGGTATAACCTTACAGATATATCTTTAAACTATATCAGGGATAAAGTTATTTCACCTGTGATGTGGATGATAGAGGTATTTTCCAAGTCCCACGTTTTTTACTGCTTGTGAGATAGCTTGGCATGGATGTCTCTTGTCATGAAACTCATTAGGTACCAAAGAGTGTTGCCCACAGGAATCAGCAATTTTTCTTAATTTCTTATTTGTACTGGCCTGACCATTTCTCTGGTCAATGAGGTATGAAGCTGAATATTCACTCTTTCCTCCATCACATCTAGTCCATTGTGAAGACTGTGGATTCTGTTTCTCAACTTTGATCCTTTCCATCCCACTCTCTGCACTCCAGGATGGACCCTCACCACACCCTCACGTAGACCATTGCAATGCCCTAATTACATTTTAATCTTAGATCACTGTCAGATTAATATTCCTCCTTTGTTGCCTTCTGCTTAAACGTAATAACTCCAAATACTGTTCTCCTGCTGCCTGATTTTTCTGCCAACACATATGTGCTTGATGTCAAAAGTCAAAGGAAAACTCAAAGTGAGTAAAAAGCCATTTTAAAAGTATTTTTATATGCAATGTTTTATTTAAATTTTTTTCTTTATTGATTAAGGTATTACATATGTGACCTTGCCCCCCCCCACCCCACCCCCACTCATGCCCTCACCCCCCTGGTGTCTGTGTCCATTGGTTGGGCTTATATGCATGCACACAAGTCCTTTGGTTGATCTCTTCCCCTCACCCCCACCCTCCCCTATCTTCCCTCTGAGGTTTGACAGTCTGATCGATGCTTCTCTGTCTCTGGATCTGTTTTTGTTCATCAGTTTATGTTGTCCATTATAATCCGCAAATGAGTGAGATCATGTGATATTTATCTTTCTCTGACTGGCTTATTTCGCTTTTGCATCCAGTTCCATCCATGCTGTTGCAAATGGTAAGAATTCCTTCTTTTTTACAGCAGTATAGTATTCCATTGTGTAGATGAACCACAGTTTTCTCATCCATTCATCTGCTGGTGGGCACTTAGGCTGTTTCCAAATCTCAGCTATGGTAAATTGTGCTGCTATGAACATAGGGGTACATATACCCTTTTTGATTAGTGTTTCTGGTTTCTTGGGATATATTCCTAGAAGTGGGATCGCAGGGTCAAATGGAAGTTCCATTTTTAGTTTTTTGAGGAAACTCTATACTGTTCTCCACAGTGGCTGCACCAGTCCGCATTCCCACTAGCAGTATATGAGGGTTTTTTTTTTCTCCACATCCTCGCCAGCACTTGTTGTTTGTTGATTTGTTGATGATAGCCATTCTGACAGGTGTGAGATGGTACCTCATTGTTGTTTTGATTTGCATCTCTTGAATGATTAGTGACTTTGAGCATGTTTTCATATGTCTCTTGGCCTTTCTTCTGTCTTCTTTCGAAAACTATCTACTTAGGTCCTTTGCCCATTTTTTGATTGGGTTATTTATCTTCCTTTTGTTAAGTTGTATGAGTTTCTTGTAAATGTTGGAGATTAAACCCTTATTGGTGATAACATTGGCAAATATGTTCTCCCGTGCAGTGGGCTTTCTTATTGTTTAGTTGATGGTTTGTTTTTTTTTGTTGTTGTTGTTTTTGCTGTGCAAAAGCTTTTTACCTTTTCTGAATATGTGCATTTCACCTTGCATTGTATTGTGTATTGTTACCTAATTACCATAGAGTATGTGAAATGTTCTGTATCTGCCTGCCAGAAAATTATAATAATGATAAGAGGTGCTCAATAAAGGTCTGCAATATTACTCCCACTACCACCTACACCTAATACATGCTCACATTTACTAAATGCCTACTATGTACCTGGTATGCATTAAGTAATTTAATTCTCAAAACCACCTTACAGATTAGGACTCTTGACACAAAGAGTAACTGGCACAGGCTACAGCTACAGAATTAGAAAATCTGGCCATCTGGCTGGAGAGCTTTAACTGTTAAGCAATACTACTTTTGAATGCACTAAACAAGCACACATTCTAAACAGACATGCTCACAAGTATTCAGTCTCTTTGTACTTTCTTGCATGGTCACTGCCATTTGACTATGAAGGATCATGGATACCTCCTCTATCTTCAATGAAAATCAAACTTTTTATTCTACTAACTCTTTCTGCCTTCCCATAATGCCAGAGTCCTTTGCTTAAGTTGGAACATGATTATAAGACATAAATGAGATGCCTATAAACTATTTCCTAATAAAAATTGATGCTTTCCTTCCTTGCGGTTTCACTGTTAAATAAGTGGCAAAGAGACCTTACAGCAATTACCAAATTCATAGCCCACAACTTCATCAACTGATTTAGTGGTTGCAGTTTTACTGACTCAATGGAAGGAAAGCGTTAACACTATTATTACCAACAGAATCAGTGGGCAATGTCAATGCAGAACGAAATAGCGTGTGTTTCCAAAAGCTACATAGGTTGAATGAACCACTTTATTTAAATGTAAGGAATCATGACTAATTTCCCTTTTAATGTTTATTACACTACAAAATTTCTTCTGATATTTTTCAGGTTTATTTCAAAATAAGTACAAAAAGTTTGTAATAGCAAAGCTACCAATAGTACACATAACAGACACATTCAGGAAACTGATATGGCAGTAGTCATCAGGAGCTGCCTTAGGATGAGCAGTGTGCTTCAGGGATTATATTTCACAGGCTTCAATTTGTAACATGGAGAACAAAATATGCCATGACTACTTCAGAGTGTCTATTTAACCACTGAGTCTATCAGTTCATTGTCCCTCCTTCCAAACCATGAATATTGATAAATTACTGAGAAACTACACTTATATAGTCATTACATATGTATGCACACATGTCAATACACATATATACACATGCACAAACCAGCCATTCTCCTCTCTTTATCAGTAGTTGCCAACACCTAGTACACAGTGCTGACACTTCATTTTATGAATCTTAATTTTCCCATTTTCTTTTCATCTTTGCCTATGCATAAATTTTACTGAATTATAATACTGATTCATATAAATTATAAAATTGAAAACATTATTCATATTGCTAGTAGCTATAACTGCTATTGTCATTGAGTATTTGTGAATTTTATTTTAGATATTCATCCATAATTTAAAGCGTTGTTATTTTCAGAGATAATTCTAAGATAAAGAGATTTATATACTAATTTTTCTCTATATCTGAATAATTTTCTTGATATATATATATATTGAGAATGTGATTGTTAACATTTTTTAATTATTTTGAAATAATATATGCACTATTTTAAAAAACAAACTTTTGCTCTGAATTATTAGTGCTAGTGTTCTAATGTCTACATTTTTTTCAATGAGACATATTAGCTATTTGTTTCTTCTAGTTTATTCTTTCTAAAAATTGCCAATAAATGCCTAAGTAAAAAATAAGTATATACTAGTATGTTCTACAGAAAAGGAAGGTATACTGAATTAAGCTATGTTTAAAAGTTAAAGCATTTTTATTTAAAGTAATTTTTACAATTTGAAGAATACGCTAGCACAGTGATGGCAAACCTATGACATGCGTGTCAGAGGTGACACACGAACTCATTTTTTTGGTTGATTTTTCTTTGTTAAATGGCATTTAAATATATAAAGTAAATATAAAAAATATAAGTCTTTGTTTTACTATGGTTGCAAATATCAAAAAATTTCTATATATGACACGGCACCAGAGTTAAGTTAGGGTTTTTCAAAATGCTGACATGCCGAGCTCAAAAGGTTCGCCATCACTGCTCTAGCCTCATAATGAAAAATATTAAGAGGAATATGATCCTCTATGATTCATTCTTCTATCCTTTATTCTATGAATATAATTTGATATTTAGAAATGATCAAACTATATATAAATTCCTCTGAAGCATAAAATCTCTTCATAAGTATGATTTTGAGCACTGCAGGCTATTAAATATATCTTACTTAATCATTTCTCTCTTAGTATTCATTTCAGTGTAGTGTTGCAATGAACTTGGTAAAATTTTTGTCCATATTTCTGATTATTTCCTTAAATTTCTAGAAGTAAAATTAATGACTAAAAGTAGTTTTAAGGTTTTTAATACATAGTATCAAATTACCTTTTTCTAAAGCTGTATTAAAATCCTGAAAGAAAATATAATTTTCAAATATGATGTCACAAATAGCCTGATAACATTATACGTATGTGAGGTAGTTACTGTTTAACAGTGGATAACAAAGTCCAGAAACAGGAAAGAAGTGAAAGGCAACAAAGCAATGAAAGAAGGTAGGTGGGGCAGAGGGTGAAGAAACACTTCAAGCTTTATTAATATACTTCATGCTATTCCATTGTGCATTGAAGAGTTAGCTGGGGAATGGAGCCAGAGTGGTCCAAATTTTTAGTGCCTTCATAATCTTTATGGACATCTAAAAGTAGGTATGTTTGGATTTTAACGATTACTTGAAACCTATGCTGTTGTGCTTATATAGAGAAATACAGCTCTTGAAAACAAATGCAAAATCTGCTTGAGAATTTGAGTGGCCTTACAATTGACATTTATTGACAATTGTTAGAAAGAATAAACTAGAAGAAACAAACAATATGTCTCATTAAAATCTTATTATCAAAGGAATAGGAGAGGAAAAAAGAAACCCCATATCTGGGGTTAAATGCTAAGAAATACAGGGTATCCCCAAAAATGTAGATACTATTTAACAGCTCATAGCTCAATTTTGAAAATAAAATGTATTTTAATAAGCACTGCCTTTATAATTATTCAAAGTGTGTGTTTACATTTTTGGAACATCCTATATATGCAAAGAGTCATTTTATTCTACTAAGTCATGTGTTCACTCATTCATTCATTCCTTCAACCAATATTTATTGAGCACCTATCATATGCTAGGCATTGCTCTAAATGCTGGGGACATAATAATGAATTACAGAGATATGGTCTATGTCCTCTTGGAACTCACAGTGTAGTGAGAAAGACTGACATCTAACCAAGCAAGTTGCAGTATAGGGTAATGACAAGCTTAGTGAGATAGAGAAAACAAAACGGGGTCAACCAACCCTGTAAGGGTGATTTTCGAAAGAATCTGAAACTGCTTTTCAATTGAAACCAAAAGCTAGTTGATGCAACTGAGTGAACTGAAGAATCAATATAATGTAATGCCTTGCCTAGGGTCACCCATCTAATAACTAAGTCATGACTAGGAGTGAGGTCTTCAGAGTGCACTGATATTAGTGATATTCCACTAACACTAGTTCTCTTAACACTTCTGACCTGTCATTCTTTACGAAACATGAATGATCAGACAGACAGATCCACTACACATGGAATAAACTCTTGAAGACCATGGAGACAATTTTTTACACCAGAGCATATTTTAGGGATAAAGCTGTACCTTTAAGACATGTTTGGGGGAAAAAAGTGCTCTGTCTGCTATCTAACCTTTCAGTAAAAGACATCAAATAGCAGAAAGTCTGTGAACATTCCAATCCATCATTAAAAACTATCAAATGCTTACTTAGGTCAGCAGGTTCCAAATATGTATTCAATTGGTTTAAGAAGCACAGAATGGATGAAGACAAAGGCAAGCAGAAAGTGCTTTCTTTTTTATTTCTACGACACCAGCACTTTCTAATACATTTTAATGTTGATCAATTGATTCTGACTACATTTAGGGAACATTACATGAAAGAAAGAAAAACAAAGGAAAGGGCATTTGTAGAGGAGGATTATCAAGTGTATTACCAGCGTCATCCTCATGCACTTGACCAATTTGTTCTCTGTTATAATAATTTCCAAATTTGCTTATGTTCCCTCTCCAGAAATGGGACAGCACTTTTTTTTTTTTTTTATCTATGCTTTGCTTCTTCCACAGGCTTGTACAACAATATTTAGTTCTGTCTCCTTTCTTTGAAAATAGTCAATAACTTGACTTTTTTCTCCCCAAGGATATATTCTGTGTCTCAGAACAATAAGAAAAAATAAATAAATGTATATTGCATAAAATAATTACAATCAACTCTTAATTTTCTATGGTAGAGAAAGGCAGAGTCGCATATGTGACTGAAATTCATGGACATGCCCCCCAAATATCATTTCAATAAGCAATTTCAACTAATCATTTAACAAACTTGTTATGAGCTTTGCTTTTGTTTGTTTGTTTGTTTGTTTGTTGTAGCCAGCCAAGGGGTAAACGAGGGAACACGGAATAGAAGTACCCTTAAACTTGATGATCAATCTCCAAAGAAATGAATGCTAACAAAAATCATTTGGCATTGCATAAAGAATCTACAGGAAATGTAAATACAGTTAAAACCATATGATGTTTACTGTTTTTCAGATTCTAAAAGCCCTGTTTAGAACTAATAACAAAAAGAATGATTGGATTTTCTTTACCAAGTCTGTGATTATTTAAAACCAAACTGTGAAAAAACCCATTTAGAAGTACCTCTAGGAGATATAAAAGTGAAGACATCATGCTTTACCTCTATATTTCTACATGATGACATTAATTGGGAGGATAAACTGAAGTTGTGCATAAAAATCGGCTTATCTATTTATGAAGAGATTACAAAAAGTGATTCATAATTCTAATTATTTTTAAGTGCAAAGTGACTTAAGCTTGCAATTCCCAGATGCATTTTCACTCTGCAGAAATCTCTGATATAGTAGGCAGTTAGACTGACATGAGCAGAGTAGGAACAATAGGCCAGATATAAAAGGTCACCAGGGTGGAACGTTTCTAATGCCTAGCAATGGGCAAACTGGACTGGGACCTCACCCCCAGGGGAGCCTTCCCTCCCTTTGCATATAGCTCATCACGCAATTTAGATCACCTGACCTTTCATATCTCTGGTCATGCTGTTTGGACCCTCCTCTGACCTTTCCTCTCCTGGCATGTTGCCAGTCATGTGGTAGACATTAGAGAAGGAAACAGGAGGGCCAGAGAACAGCCTCATAAAACTCCCATACAAGCCCTTGCACAACCGCTCTCTTAAGCATTAAGCCCTCAAGGCAATGAAGTTCTGAGCCGCATCAAATAATCTTAAGAAGATAGCCTTGAGTCTGGGTCAGTTGACCACAGAGACAGAATTTTGGTTAAACTAGAGAGAACGTCTAGGCCTCAGTTCTGTTTCCGCTCCAGGCCCAGAAAAGCCGCAAGGCCAGGCAGGCCAAGGCCATAGCTGACATCAGGACCAGCTAAGATGAATAATGATCCCCTGCCCTGATGCCAACAAGTTAGTGAAAACCATGACCCTGCGGAGACACACAAGGAAAGCTGCTAAGCTGACGAACAGTCTATTGTGATCCTCCCTTGACACCTGCAGATAAAACCCCAAAGATGAAGGACACAGTGTGCGCTCTTGCTCTGTTCTCGCTCTTGTTCTGTTCTCTCTCTCGCTCAGAGCATCCACAGCTCCCCCCACCCACTTCTTTCCCGGGCTCACTGCCTCTGGATTATGCAGAAGGGCGTCCCTCCTCTCCTTCCCCCAGGTGCATTTTCTTTGCTTTTCTTTCTCCTAATCTCCAAGAGCCCTTCTTTTTCCTCTGTAACTTGTTTCCTGAGCCCATGCAACCCCCCAGCTGTCTCCCTTCTTCTACCTCTGTAAATTTCTAAATACATTTTCACTTGTATTTGAATCTTGGCTCTGAATTGTTTCTGAGCCAAAACTCAGGGACTAAGGTCTAACATCTGGTGCCATTTCACCATTAACAATATCCATTGTTCTTTCAAACCTTGACATGTTTAAAGAAGTCAAGGGGAAAGAAACATCAGACAGCATGGTCTTCTGTCTGTGGATGCCCACTCAGCCACGGATCTTCTTCCAAAATATTACTTTCATCTCTCAAAATATAACCTGTTGAGGCATGTAACAACCATGATTGATGAGAAAGTTGTATTAGGAAGCACTTTAAATTGAACAGTAGTTTTCAAAGTGTAGTTCTCATAGACCAGGCATGCAAAATGTTGGGCCGCACCCCAGCACTACTGAATCAGAAACTCTCAGTTGGGGCCAAACAAATGGCATTTTAAATTTTTATTCAGCCCTGGCCAGTGTGGCTCAGGTGGTTGAGCATCATCATCCCATGCACCAAAAAACTATCAGTTTGATTCCCAGTCAGGGCACATGCAGGAGGAATGCAGGAGGCAGCTGATCGATGCCTCTCTCTCACATTGATGTTTCTCTCTCTCTCCCTCTCTTCTTCTCTCTCTAAAATCAATAACAAAAACAAAATTTAAACATTTATTCGGATGATTCTGATGCATGCCAAAGTTTGTAAAGTCTGTCTGACCCCTCACTAATAAATGGAAGTTGTGAGAGTCCAACAAACCAGAACTGCTGGAAAGATCTAGGGCAGCGGTTCTCAGCCTCTGGGTCGCGACCCCTTTGGCGGTCGAATGACCCTTTCACAAAGTTCACCTAAGACCATCCTGCATATCAGATATTTACATTACGATTCATAACAGTAGCAACATACAGTTATGAAGTAGCAAAGAAAATAATTTTATGGTTGGGTCACAACATGAGGAACTGTATTTAAAGGGCCAGAAGGTTGAGAACCACTGATCTAGGGGTTTGCAACAACTTTCATCAATTACTTTTACCATGGTTAGTCTGAGAAAGGTTACAACAAATGTTTAGTCTTCTTCTGAATTAGATTACTAAACATCCATTTTCAAAATTAATCTTCAAAAGTTTTCCTTTTCAATTTTTACCAGTCACTTTGCTTCACTATTTATCACCTTCAGTTATACAGAGTGCAAATTTCACATATTGTGTTTTTCATTTTTGATCCTTTATAGAAACTATTACAAATTGAGAATTAATTAATAAATTAGTTTGTTTGTCTGTTATAAGGAATGGGTTCACATAATTATGGAGACAGAGAGGTCCCAGAGTCTGCAGCTGGCAAGCTGGACACCCAGTAGAGAGAATGTGTAGTTCCAGCCCAAGTCTACGAACTAGGAGAACCAGGTGTAAGTTCTGGTCTGAAAGCCAACAGATTTGAGACCCAAGATCTGATACTTTAGCTCAGGTCCAAAGGCAGGAAAAGACTGATGTCCCAGTTCAAAACAGGCAGGCAGGAGGAGTTTCCTCTTACTGGAGAGAACATTAGCTTTTTAAATTCTTTTCAGATATTTAACTGATTGGATGAAGGCCACCCACATTAGGGAGGACAATCTGCTTTACTCAAGCTACCAATGCAAATGTTAATCTTATCCAAAAACATCCTCACAGACACACCCAGAATAATGTTTGACCAAATAGCTGAATACCCCATAGCCCAATCAAGTTGACACATAAAATGACATCATAGTCATTTTGCAATTAATATTTTGATTTTCCACCAGGATTGTATAAATATTCTTTTTTTAAAAAATATATTTTATTGATTTTTTACAGAGAGGAAGGGAGAGGGATAGAGAGTTAGAAACATCGATGAGAGAGAAACATCGACCAGCTGCCTCCTGCACACCCCCTACTGGGGATGTGCCCGCAACCAAGGTACATGCTCTTGACCGGAATCGAACCTGGGACCCTTCAGTCCGCAGGCCGACGCTCTATCCATTGAGCCAGACTGGTGAGGGCTGTATAAATATTCTTACCAGTAGTTTCAAATGCTCATCATTTTGTTCTTGCTGGACATGATGTGGTTAATACTATCCATTAAAAACCCTATAAACGAAGTACAAACACAGTACTTTGGAGACACTAAGAAAGTACATACTGGTTTAAATGAAAACAGTCAAGCATCACCATATATTGGTTAGTCAATGTTCTTTTGCTGTACTATGTGCATTGTATTTACTTTTTCTCTTTTTTTAATAAATAATGGGTGATGGTAAGTATGTGGAGAAATTGGAACTCATGTGCACTATTATTATTATTATCATTATTATTGATTTAGAGAGGGAGGAAGGGAGAGAGGGAGAGAAACATTGATATGACAGCGATACATTGGTAGGTTGCCACCTTGACTGGGATTGAACTCAAAACCTAGGTATGTACACTGACTGGGAATTAACTGGTGACCTTTTGGTGCATGGGAGGACACTCTAACCAATTGAGACATATCATCCAGGGCTGTACATTTTATATATCAGCATAAATTTATAAGTTAAAAGTTCATAAGAGAGCACTGTTTTTGCATAGCATCAATTCAACTGGAAATAAATGAAAAATCCATCCAAACATTAAAGCATGTTTATTATACAGGGTAGTGCAGCAGAGTGTTTAGTTAATAGACCATTTTAGCATCAAGTAGACAGATCCTAAATCAGAAAAGAACAGGATTTTCTCTTGGTGGAAGGAATTTCAAATAATCAATAGCAAAAACAAATATTTATGGCATGCATATTATGTATGAGGTACTAGGGTTAGGTCCCAGATTTTCCCAAATCAATGCTACAAAACTAAACATTCCAAATTTGCTAGCTAAAAGCATGGTAAATACATGTATTCTATACCTTACAATGTGTCTACCTCATCAGTGTTTAATCAATGTAAATCAAGAATCCTTTTGTTTCACCTTTGCAATTTATGACTCTGGGATGATGAAGAGAGGTTAGACGTAATCATAACAAGAAAAAGGCTGTAGTGTCTATTTTTTTGTACAATGTAATCATTACAGTAATAGAAAACACATACATAGTGTGTCTAATGTGCCAGGCATAAAGTACTGTGCTGTATGCTTTATGCTTCAAAGTTAACTTCTTTATCTTCACAACAAGCTTAAAAGGAAGTTTGTGATAATAGTCCAGTGTACAAATGAAGCAACTATGGCAGAGGTGGATAAGTTTTCTGAGGTCACACAGCTACGAAGCAATAGAAGAAGGATTTGTACGCTGCAACCTGTCTCCCAGCTCATGGCACAGTAGCAAAGGTTGGTCAATGACTTGGTGAACTGGGAATAAGCGAGTATACTTCATATAAAAGCAAACAAAATTCATTTTTGTAAAAAATACAATTAAGTTTGAGCGAGTAGAATGGATTCCTTTTTTCTATTATACCAAATCACAATGATATTTTGTTTGTTTTGCTTCATACAAATAAAAACTTATGAGTCTTGCAATAGCAATTGCTTTCTATAGGCACACCTTTAGAAAGTGTCTTTATCTACTTAATATAATTAGATTATGACACCAGTTCTGAGAAGCGCTCCACCCATTTTAGAGGTGAAAAAAAAAGATGTTTGAATAAGTTAAAAAACTAGCTAAGGTGGGAGTTATATCTCTCTCTCTGCCTGAAATAGCCAGAATTCCTTCCTCAACACTGCCTCACCAATAAATATTTTCTGTTGTGTCACATTGCATGCACAATTTTATCTTCAATATCCTGGAAGACAAACATATTAATGAACTAAATAAACTGTCAAATATAGCAATAGGAAATAAAAATCAACAAAATCAGAAAAGAGATTATATGCAACCACTTGATGCAAACGTCCAAGGGGGAAATTTTTAAAACAGAGTTTATCCAAAGTGATTCTTATAAGTTCAGAACTGTGTCTTAAATATGTACATGGAAAGGTCTAGACTAGAGGAATAAAGTAAATGATTTGGCATGTTCCTGAAATATGAGTAGCTTCTTAGGAAATACAGTAATCATGTTTACAATTTGAATAAGGATGAAAAAAATAGGGCAAAGTTTGCTCTCCCTGAATAGATTGAACTGACACATCATTACTTTAATCTTTTCGTAGAAATTTATTTTAGCAAGTATCCAAGTCGGGTCAAAAAGCCCTAAAACTTTAGATGGCTTTCAGTCGGTACGTTTGACCTAGTAGTTAAATTCAGTATTGCTGGAAAGACACACTCATTATTTTTGTAACTAGTTCCCTCAAGTCAAATTTATTCATGGAATTGATTCTACTTCCAGATTATAAAAATAGCCAGTGACATTTTCAAGCCAGTGCAAAAGTTAGAGCTATGGTGATTTTCTTGAGGATATGTGATTTTGCACAGTAAAAAAGAATGAGAAAGTAAGAAAGTGAATGAGCCCAGCCGATGTGGCTCAGTGGCTGAACATCGACTTATGAACCAGGAGGTCACAGTTCGATTCCTGGTCAGGGCACATGCCCAGGTTGCAGGCTTAGTCCCCAGTAGGGAGCATGCAGGAGACAACAAATCAATGATCCTCATCATTGATGTTTCTATCTCTCTCTCCCTATCCCTTGCTCTCTGAAATCAATAAAAAAAATATTTTAAAAAGTGAAGTACAAGCTAATGTATGCAAGCAGATTGGAGGAAGAAAAAAGGAAGGAGGGAGAGAAGAAAGACTATTGGGTTAGATTTTACACATGTTTATTTCATCAAGATGCAGAAATTAAAAGTATCAAAGAAAACTAAGAGTAGGTTTTGCTCCAATGTTGCAGACATGTAGGAAATCTTACCTAAGAATTCCTATAGTGCCTTCCCATAGATGAGGAAATGTGAAATTCCTTGATAAATTATAATATACTGGATATACATGACAAGCAATAAATAAATCATAACCCCAATAGGTTGTAAAGAACCCTGGGTTTATAACCATCATCATTCTTATTTTCCAAATGGAAATGAAGTTTAATTAGAGGTGCAGAATATGTGAATGGTGTACATGAGGACAGCAGTATAGGATTCATCCATAAGTCAGCTAGTATTATATACACATTGACCTAGTTCCCTCTTCAAATTATGGATTGTTTTATACACCACATTTGTTTTTATGAATCAAGAACATGGTGTATTATAGAACACTAGTTAGTAGTTTTAAGGATATTGTTCTCACTGAATCTAAACCACCAGTGACCTGCTGGCTGTGGGCAAGGGCAAGGAATGTCACTAACAATGTCATATATTTGGTAATAAGAAGTATATGTGATAGAATTTTTAAAAATTAGAAAACAAAAGTAATATTCTCACAAAATCCTATTATAAAGAATGAGGTAATTTCTCCTCCAAATGATTCTAAGGTCACAAAAGATATAATGCCATTATAGAAACACATTAAGGCAAACATAAAGTTAAATGAACTCATAACATGCTGCTTCTGCTAAGGCAGAATGGTATAAAAGCAGAATAAAAACAAACCAAAACAAAATAAAACCAAAGCTCAAGACTTGAACAAATACGACTGTTGATTCTCGCACTTCTTTCTTGGTGACGCAGGCCTTTTCTAATTTCGGAAGCCACCTCACTTACATAGTGCTTGTTATTCTGTATATACTCTAGGAATTACTCTTCATTTTGAAGTACTGTGTTATTGGAAAAGCCAACTTGCAAAATAAATTATTCTCTAAGACCATCTTTTAGCTTGTAAAGTGTGTATCTGTGTGGTCATTGAAGCTAAATGCTAAACACGATTTGAAGGGAAACAACAGAAATTGCTTGGTCCCAATCCTTTATCCCACAATTTAGTTTAACACATAGGCTGCATTTTTCTAGTGCAATAAAACAAACAAACAAACAAACAAAACCACAGGTCTTTTTCTTTCTTTCTTTTTTTTTTACAAGGCAGGCATATTACATTCTTCCTGATCATGCCTAGTAAGTATCCTTAGAGAAATGTGGTTCTGTGATGAACATAGATATTATACAAGTGCTAGAACTGGTGCATTTTAAATTATTTATTTATTTACTTACTTACTTCTTACTTATTTGAAGGGGGGAGGAGAAGAGAGAAAGAAGAAAGAGAGAGAGAGAGACAGAGAGAGAGAGAGAGAGAGAGAGAGAGAGAGAATGAATCAAGTTGTTGTATGTGCCCTGACCTGGAATAGAATCCCCAACATTGGTATTGGTGTATGGGGAGGATGCTCTTAACTAACTGAGCTCCTCAACCACGGCAGAGTCAGTGCATTTTAATTTTATGTCTGTCTGTTTAGAATAATGACAACCACTGCAATAACGAATATGTAAGTAACAGCTGCTTTCTTGCCAAGTACATTGAGGCATTTTCTTACTAAACAAATAAAACATTCTCTTGCTTCAAAGTTTTATGCTCTGTAGTACTCAAAATAGGGGACCAAATGGACTGAGGCTTTTATTTTAGATGCTTTAATATAATTTCTCCAGGTTTAAGGCAACAAAATTGGGATTAGAGAAAATTTCTCAACTTTTATTCAACTTCTTATTACTCTTTCCTTTCTTCTCTCCCATTTTCATCTTTTCTTTAAAAGTAGCAGGTTAACAGAAAAATATAGAGTGAGCTTTATGAAAAAATATTATCCTTCCCTGTCCCTATCCTAAATAAAACATATTTTTCAGTGTAGTTATAAATATCAAAGTCATGTCATTTTGCTATCCATGTGTGTTATTCTTTATCAGTTGTATTGACCTGGCTCTACTGTGTCTCTTCATACATTATAGTATAAGTCATATGTATGTGTAAAAACATATATAAATGTTTGGATGACTATCTGTCTATATTTTATAGTACCAAGTTACATTTACAAATAAATTTTAAATGGCAAATGTTAAAGTGACTTTTATATGCTTTCTAACTTTTCAATTAAAGAAAGATTTTTTAAATGGAAGCATCATTTAATAAGTGCAATGTTTAAGAAAATTAGTATAAATGAGTTAGGCACATAGTTATGTGGAATTTGGCATCTTGTCACTCAATAATCAATAGAAAAAAATCCAAGCATCCACTATATGCAAGATAGTGTGCTCCTTCTTCAAATGCCATGGTTTGTATAATAAGTTATATTTGCTTCATCAATAAAATAGGCCTTTATCAGCCAATTACTATGTCTAACATATTACAGACATGACTGCATGTTTGGTGGTTAACACTCGTATCTTCACATGTTTTTGTTTGAGATAGGAAATCTTTCTGTAGGATTTATTATGGATTTACTGGGGATTCTTCTATTAGAAAGTGAGAGTCCTGTCACATATGACATCATCTATTCCAATTCTCCTTTTTTACAAATGAGAAATATGACATCTAGAGATGTTAGTTGAGTTGCCTAAAGTTAACACTGTCAGATTATCCCTCACAGTCAAGGAGAGGGACTAGTACTGTGTCTGGTACAGAGTCAAGGGACCTGGAGGTATATTAGGAGGCAGGGCTGGTCTGTGACATCAGGACACAGGCAAGCTGACGCTCTATCCACTGAGCAAGACTAGCTAGGGCTTAACTGCTTTTAGATATAAAACATTATATATATATATATATATATATATATATATATATATATATATACCTAAAGTAACCCATTTTTTTTTTAGTTCCTAGACACTGATTAGATATAGTGGATGCTTGGATTTTTTTCTATTGATTCTTGAGTGATAAAATGCCAAAGTCCTCATCAAGAAGAAGTCCTGGCCATTTTGGATAGTTCCCAAAATTATAGTGTTTACCTGGATTCATTACATGGATTTTAACCGTGTTACCAGAATGACTATAAAAATAATTAAATGGCTGGAGCATTTGAGTTATCTCCTTGGTATATTTTTGGAATCTATCATTCTAAATTATAGAGAACATTGCAAAAAATACAAAGGAGGAACTTTATTCCACTTTTTAAAAGATCCCTCTCCCTCCCACCAAAATAAATAATCCAAGTGAATTATTTCTCCAATCTAATAAAATAACTACTAAATTTTCAAGCTAAAGTAATTTACATTAAAGAACATTTCATCCACTTATTCCTGCTTAATGTTTTAAAAATTATTTTTTTTATTGATGTTAAAAAGAGAAAGGAAGTAAAAGAGAGAGAGAGAGAGAGAGAGAGAGAGAGAGAGAGAGATTTGTTCTTCCACTTATTTATGCATTCATTGGTTGCTTCTTGTATGTGTCCTGACCTGAGATTGAACCTTGGAGTATCGAGACAATGCTCCAATCAAATGAGCTACCCAGCCAGGGCTCCTGCTTAATCTCTAAACAAAAACATGTTAGACTAATAATAAGGAGTAAAATGTATTTACATTGACCTTACTTTACCCTCAACCATGAAATTCTATGAAATTCTATTCTTCAAATTCTAGTACAGATTTTACCTCCTTTGTGCACCCTTCCCTCTTGACTCCTTTTTCCTCTCCACCCTCTCTTCCCAGGAAAGTCAGGGTCTTTACTTCTGTATTCTCTAGTACCTTTTACAGATTGATATGATAGCACTTACCACACTGTACTGTAATTGTTTACATGCCTATCTGCCCCAGTAGACTGACCTCTTAGGATTCAGGAACCAAATCTTTCTCATCCATCAATTCCCAGCATCTAGCCCAATGCCTGGAACATACCATGCTTTTAGTAAATATTTGTTAGGTGGATGAATCAATGATTTGGACATTCAAAGGTTTATATCTCAATATTAAGTAAGTTCTACATATGAAAGTTATTACAATCTTAAATGAGCATAGCACTACCTAACAGACACACACTTTTTACAATTTGTATTAAAGAGAGATCCTTTCAAATACATAGTCCTCACAATCACAAAGTCATTATGAGAAAGCGAATGGCAAATAATTTCCAAACAGTAAATCCTATTCTTTTATTAGTGCTTACAAAAGACAAGCAGGAGGTAGCACAGCCAGCAATTGGAAGCAATGCAGTGGAACTGTTATAACCTGGGTAGCAATGCCGATGATGGGAAACTGTGCTCAGAGATAAGGTGCTTTCATTTTAATAAAACCAGAAGGAAGTTGGGCCCTGAATCAGGGCCCAGATGTGTCAGTTCTGTCTATATGTTGCTGACCCCAGAAGCAATTAACCAAGCAAACAACTCAACAATGTCAGCATGGTCAGCTTAGTTCAGCAACCAGTGAGAAAATCAGTCATACTGATGATTAGACATTAAACAAACCAAATCAAAAGAAAACATTTGGACTGAGATTTCCTTTCATCTATCTTTTTATTTTACACAAACACAGACATAAAGCAAAAAATCACTACAATGTGCCATTTCATTACTTGTCTAACCATAAGTTATCACAGTCCTTTCTGGATGACTGTGCCATACCACCTGAAAAATAATGAGGTGATTACAGTTCCCCAAGGCCTTTCAACTGCCAGAAATAGCCTAGGAACCATTAACATGGATTAATGTTTACATAAATAATCTTCCCTGTATACACAATCTGTAATATTATTTGCCTATATAACAGCATGTACTGAAATGTAATAAGTTATCTTTATATTCTTTCTCACTAATTGGAGCTAGGATTATTTAGGGGAAGTATATAATAAGTGTGGTCATCCTCAAGAGCAAAGTGGGCTCTCTTAGGTCTGGGGCTTGTAAAGGGAGAGATGGGAGTGATGAAGGGACAATAGCAACAGCCAGAAGATATTTTTCCCAAAATGCTCTCTAGCCCCTTGGTGTTCATACATCAGCACTAGAAGGGGTCATTTGAGACTACCTTCTTATCTACTTTCTGCTTCTAGACAGGATTATATCCACAACATTTCCAATATGAGGGGTAATCCTGTTCTTAATATCCTCCAAAGGAGATTTAAACGCTTTCATTTGTAACCTATGCCTGAGTTTTGACAACATTCGTAATCAAGTCATTCTTTGTAGAGCTGACCTAAATCCCTCTTAACCCAGTAGGCATTTATTCCCCCTGCATGCTCCTTAGAAGAGCGAGCTTATCACGTTCTTCCACATACTCCTTCAGAGACTTGGCTAATAAGTCCCCGGTCGAGAGAAGGCCTGAGAGGGCTGGGATAAGCACTAAGCTAGCTCAATGGATCTTGATGCAAGTCTATGCTTGGAGGGTGGTCCTAAAAGTCACTCTTCATTCCCTGGGCCTCCCACTGACAAGCCATGGCTGAGGGAGTGGGCGTTCATGGGATTAGCTCCTTGAGGTGCTACTGGTATTCTTAGTTGGTGAGAGTATCCTCATTGCAGAACATGCCTGCCCCCACTCCCAGACAGTCCTCAGTAAATGTTAGTAGCACACATACCCTGTCACTGTGGCAACCAGAAATGCATTCTCCATCTCCATATTTCAGGTGTCCCACACTGAAGTGCAACTGCCTCTGTTTGAGACTTCCAAAACAATAACACCTAAGATCTATACTAGTCAATCGGGCCAGAATCCAATGATTTGTAGATACACAAAAAGAAAAGTCAATAGTTTTCCTTGGTAAGTTTCAAATAGACTCCTACTTCTTTTTCTCTATATTCTAGGTCTGTTATAAGTCGCAAAGTTAATAATCACAATCACTGTGACTTACTAATTATCTATTGTCCATCAGATTTACTGTTGGCTAGTTCTCATGTGTTACATTATCTAATATGTAACCAAACCATATTTAGGTAAGAAATAATAGTCTCACTTTAAATAAGAAGAAAATGATGAGAGAGCAAAAGCCTGTTTAAAGTCACCCAGGTGAGAATTAATAGAATAAAACAGACATCTTCCTAACTCCAAAACCCTTTTTATTTTCAGAAGTACAGCCTGCCATATATGGGTTCCATGCACAGGAAGGAGAGCTGGGTGGAAGATAACAGTACACATGTGACAGGGGATGTAAAACATGGAATGGCTAAGGTCACTCAGTCTTGACAGAGTGAGGAGAGAAGGTAGCCAGGGACCGTGCCCCAGAAAAATAGCAAAGAGAGTGGAGTCACGAAAAGAAAGAGAGAAGGAATTTTCACAAATGCATTTCTGGTAAAAACATTAGGTATTCATTGACAAATTTCAGAATCACAACCTTCATAAGACTGCCTAATTACACTGACATCCTACTGCAGTAGTAGAAATGTTTAAAGGGATAGCCTGTACAGCAAGGACAAAAATGTAATGACCAAGTAAATGTAAAAAAAAAAAATCTCTGTAATCATAACAAATTCTTCTTGACTTAAAATATAACATTTGTTTACTAACACAAAATTAATATATTAATTCTAAAATGTAGAGAGAAATTGTATACACTATAAATGCTAGTGTTGCCGGTGAAAAATGAGTTCTTTTGCAGTATTGTGAGAAAAGACTTTCAAAGGCACATGCATGAAGTTTAAATGTGATGGAAAGATTTTACTGTGAGTTAAGGGGAATAATAAACCTCAGGGATGTGGTGGGTGGGCTGGCACTAAAGCACTGCCACGTGCCATTTGTTAATTCTCCATATATCTTCTAAGTTCAGGTAAAGAACAAAGCACCATTCAAACGATCCAACCCACATTTCTAACTTTCCCCCAGCCTGGACTGGGCCCTCCTCCCAGCAAATTCTCCTGGGGTTTCATGCCCTCTATCCAATCCGAATATTTTAATGATTGTTCCCGGGCTAGCCCCTGTCCCTCCATTTCAGCACCCTGACTCTCACTGCGCATGTCCAAAAGTTCCATTACGGCATCTAGTTTCTACTGTGCCTGTGCCCAGCAGAGAAATTTCTTCCTCTCCCCAGGATAAAGAATCCTCTGCTGCAGTTTCCTGGGGTGTGCGAATGAGTCTGTTTACCAGTAAACTGGATGGAGTGCTGTTCTGCTACCTGCTTTGGCTCCCCAGTTTGTTAAGATTCTTTGGTTCCTCTTTGCTTTCTTCCTTATGTTAATAACTAGCTACCTACACTGGGGAGCCATGGATTGGCTAGGAGGGTGGAGCCACTGCAAGCAAGCGAAATCCTGAAGCATTCATTGGATAAGATCCTAGTTAAAATCCCCAAAGAATTATCTCTCTGTCTTGTTCTTCTTGCTTGCTTGCCCTGTACTCACTTGCTCCATGACCTGCACTAGCCTCCTATGTGGCCCTAGAAGTCACATAGCCCATGGCCATGCGGACCCCACATGCAATGGACTGCAGTTGGGAACACAAGCTAATCTAGCCAAAGGCTATACTGGATTGGACCTTCATATGGAGCGGAAACTCTGGACAGTGGCTTTCAATTGAGCCCTGCTGAAGACAAAATAGGACTTTTCCATTGTGGGATGGAAGGAGGTGGAACCCTGAAGGGGAACTCCCTTAATGTTATCTCTTCAATAAAGCTTCCCAAAATATCTCATCTTCCTGTGGGGGCTTCCGGAAATTCTTATTCCCACTGCACCCCAAAAAGCCCACTTCCACTGGCAACAGGTGGGGATGCAGAGGGCACCCCACTGATCACAAAACTGGTCAATGTTTTAGATTTGTCAACATGAATGTTTTAACTTTATTTGAGAAAACTTGGGTTTCTGAGTTTATCTCTTTGATGAACTCTTCAAAGGGGCTTTTACTTTTCCACAGGTAAAATGAGAAAGATAAAAACTAACCTAGAGTTTTGAATTTTTAAACTTTTGTTTTATTGTGTAGTTACTACTGTTTTCATCCCTAAATCTTGTGTGGCTGAAAATTATAAGTAAATCAAGAAAGAAAAATAGTAAGTAAATTACTGGAGGATATTGATAACATTTGAAAGAACTTACAGTAAATTTAGGAGTGAATATGTGGAAGCAAATATGAACAGAAAGTACCAATGAATTTGGGTAGATAAGAATTCATGAAAAAAATCAATGGTGTGAAAGTTGGTTGTGGAGGATTTAACACCTGAGTCCTGAATCCTTCCAGGAGGGCCATTGAAGCCTTGTGAGCACAGCAGAGTCTTGATGGTCTGGTCCGTAGGAAAGGCCATACCAATCAGGAGGACCTATTTGAAGGCTACTGTGAAAGTGGTACAAGCGGACAGTAGGGTGGAAAGAGAATAGAACAGAGAGTTTGCATAATCAGGATACTCGGTGCCTTCCACAGCAAAGGAAAAGCATCTTTGACGAGAGCTGCCAAGAGTGGAGTGTGGACAAATCAGAAGTGGAGGAACAGTCACAGTGTTATTGAATAGGGAGCCAGTAGTGAGCTTTGAGAAAGTACAAACGTCCTTGGTAAGGACTTTTGGGAAATGGCATTAGAAAAGAGGTACAACTTTAGATCATTGTCCAGCCACCTTGGTTTCTTAATGCTGTTTTAATGAACTTAGCATTGATTCTATGTGCTAAAATCTGCAAGCATGGACTGTTCTACAAATAATACAGTTATTTCTCATTGTCCTCATGTTTTCCTTGTCCTACATTCCAGGCACTAAGGTTGTTTTCAACTTTTGGTCTACTAAAAATCCATTATCTCATCCCTAATCATGAGATCACTCATTTTTAACATAAGGCTATTGCTTTGCAAAGAGAGTCCTTGCTGGGGCTATTACTGAATACTAATATTTCATTCTCTTTTGTGGAAAATAGTACATCCTAACTTTAAAACTAATACAACAAGCAATAACATACTATTGATTCCTTGGCTCGCGTTTGGGGAAAAATATTTAAGGTCTTTAAGAGTTAAACTTACTAATAATTTTAGGTGCTTCATAAGAATAATGGAATTTCTCCCATTGATATAATAGAAGGGGCAGAGTTCAGAGCTCTAATCCCCTAATCATGTAAGAGTTTGTTTTTCACAGCCTCCATGCCAGATGCTCTTTTTGGGCTGGCTAATTTCAATAGAAGACTTGGATAATAAAAATCCATTATGTCATCCTTGGAATGCTAAACATTGGCAAAAAAACAGCACAACAACAAAGCAAACATAAAAAAAAAGAAAATAAATAAATAATAAATAAATAAACATGAGTTTACTCATTATCAACAGATATTCTCCAAAAACATTTCATCCCATGAGTTTGACCTTGTGTTTTTTAAGGCATATTGATTATTGTAACCCTTCTAGGAAAGCATCAAATAAAAGAAAATTAGTGACTTTTAGGCTTGCTGTGGGAAGTTAGGCATCACAGCCCATGCATGATCTCTCAGGGAACACTCACTTGCAATGGATGAAGCCAAAATATAAAACAGCCATTGCTTTGGGTAACAACAAATTTCCTTTGAGGACTAAATGGGAAGCTGGTGCTTTGATCTCTACAGAGAGCCAATTACATATCCTAAAAAGGGCTCTTTTGAACCATTGATTTTCATGGTTTTACTTAAACTGTCTAAGTCTATAAAAGAAACACTTAGGAATACAATGTGTTTGTTAGTGACAAGGAAAAATTCAGATTATTCCAGGAAAGGTAAAATGCAGGTTACCCAGAGGTCTCTGGTTCATATTTACTTCTGTGTTAAGAAAATGAGCTGAGTGGTTAGCCAGGAGATAGAATGAAAATAAAATAGATATGTATAAACAAGAATCAGCTTTCTAGTTGCTTTCAGGAAAAAGGATAGAATTGTTTGTTTTGTCTTTTGCTGAAACTTTAAAGATGTAGCTATTATATGCTCTGGGTAACTATCTCCAGGACCTATGTTCCACCCATATGTAGGTTTATCGAGAGAGTCTACCTTGGCTGGACAAAGAAATTTCAGAACGATGGCAAATTTTGCTTGTGAACACAGGTAGATAACTAGTGCAAGCAAAAGCCAGTAACAATATCATATTTTCAACATACAGCATCTTTAGTAGTGATCACAGACATAATTTATATTCACATGCTTACTCATACTACATTTATGAGACTGCCCGTAGCAGGGTTGATTTTACATATAAAGCATCATGTCTCATGGATATCTCATCTCAGCCTTAAATGTTTCTGTCAAAGAAGTTTTCACAATGGTGTCCCTTAATATCTGTTTGTAATACCTCCTCCTATCTGCTTTTCTTATATAACAGGTTTAAAAAAATTTTAGGCGTTTTCTAACGTTGAATCTCATTCACATCCTGTATTCCTGGCACAGTAAAAGCTGTCACTCAAGACCTGTCCTTTTTGTTAATGAGAATAATTGATTTCTGTCCCAGGGTATATCTCATTGTGTATTTTGAATCATTTTTAAGTGTCCCTTGGGTTTCTTTCTTTTTCTTCAGACTGGACATATCTAGTTAAGTTCACCTTTTCTGACAAACCTTGTTTTCTAAACATTTTATCACTTCATTTCTCTGCACTCTCTTCAATTTGTCATTGTCTTTTTTTTTTTAACAGCCCCACATGAGTGAAAACCTCCAGAGGGCATTTTAGCAGGAGCCAGAGAAGTACAAGAACACAATTTTTAAACTCATTCCCAATTTTTCTGCTTAAACAACAAAACGGAAGCACAAGTTTTCTTTTGAAGTGAAAGCAGTCATATACAGGGCCTATCACATAAGATTTGCTCAACAAAGGCATAATTTTAAACATTATATATATATATATACACTTCAGAAAGGGAGGGAGAGGGAGAGAGAGATAGAAACATCAATGATGAGAGAAAATTATTGATAGGCTGCCTCCTGCATGCCCCCTACTGGGAGCCGACCGCCTGGTTCATAGGTTGATGCTCAACCACTGGGCACACCAACCACGCCAAAGGCAACTAAAAGAGGCAGGAAGAGAGAGAGATGGGGTTAAATCGGTGGTTTCCAAATGTTGGTACTCAGTCCAACTGTATTACTCAGGTGCTCAGTTAAAAAATAAGTATTGAATCCCGCTTACCCATCCCCCACTCCCAACTGCCCTCCAACTATTGAACCCGAATCCTTGAACATGAGCCTGGGGAAATGATATTTAACATGTGTCCCTGATGAGCCCCTCAGCACAGCCAGGTTTGCCTCTCGCCCTTAAGTAGAGAGGACTCTGAGGCCCCCATCTAACCAGAGCTAATACTGTTGGTCTGATTGTACTATTAGCAGCTGAATGTGGCATTTGACTCTATTCTACTTTGATTCTTGTTATGCCATCTACTTTGGTCCCACCCCCCTCATGTTAAGGAGCTAAATATATGGTTTAAGATACATGTGTAAAATACTGTTAGAGAATTTGCAGTTATAAATAGTTAATTCTTAAAAATTAGAAATTTTAGGGATGATTTTTAAACACGTGGAAAATGGAACTCACAAGGGAAACTCAACTCCCACCAGGACTGGGCCCATTCCTACATCATTTTCTAGCACCTTATGCAATGTGTAACATAAAGGTATTCAGTCCAATAAATATATGTTAAACACATTAATAAGCAATTTAATTTAAAAGGTTACTATTACACCCATGTACTCTCATTGACTACAGCAGGAAAAACTGTGAATACCTAAAGTGCAAAATGGACTTATTTTCACGTAGTAAAACAGGTGTGAGTCTTATAAATAAAAACAATGTGTTCACCATATTTAGCACACTAAAGAGTATGTAGCTCTGAAAAACCTCATATTTATTCATCCTCTTGTGGATCAATTTATATTCAACCTCATTTTATGAAGGCTTTTATGTAGAAATAAAAATTATGCAATATAATAATATAAGTTGGGGGTTAATGGGGGGATGAGGACACATATGTAATACCTTAATCAATAAAGAAATTAAAGATTAAAAAAAGAAGAAGAAAAGAAAAAAGAAAAAAAAAGGAAAGAAAAAGAAAAAAAAAGAAGAAAAAACTAATAATATAATGAGATATCACCTATTTTTTAGCCTCTGGCCAAAAGATCAAGGTGTCATTTAAAAATACATTTCCATCCTGGCCAGTGTGGCTCAGTTGGTTGAGCGTCATCCCACACCAAGTGGTCACTGGTTCAGTTTCTGGTCAGGCACATGCCCGGGTTGTGGGCTCCATCCCCAGTAGGAGGTGGGCAGGAGGCAGCTGATGAATGTTTCTCTCTCTCTCTCCCTCTTCCTTCCCCTCTCTCTAAAATCAATAATAACATACTTTTTAAAAACAAAACACACATTAACAATCTCATTTAGCTTTTGTCTGAGGGATTCTGTCTAGCTTCATTATGAGAAAGAGCAATAAGTAATTTTCTTTCTACCAAAAATAGACTCAAGTTTGTATTAAATATTATATATTAACTTGTTTAGCTATGGAGGATTTAATAATTTCTTTCTTTTTTATGGAGACAAAATACTGATCCTAGATAATATTTCTGAAATATATTGCAAGGCTTTTAAAAGGAAAAAGAAATACGTGTTAGAAGATGGGCCCATAAATTCTTGACCTTTCATCTCTACTGGAAGAATCATTTAAATTCACTTAATCCTTGTGGTTCACAGAGGTGTGAGAATGTACAACTAAAAGCATGAATAGTTTTTATCAGTGAGAAGTAGAATAGAACATGAAGAATAAGCACAGGCTCCTTTGAAGTGGGAGGTGAAGCGACATTTCATATCCCCAACATGTCTATTTCTCAGAAAAAGGTTCAATAGACATAAATGCGGGTTCAAGATATACAAGATCTTTTGCTTCACGATTTCTAGAACTGCACAGGACAACTGACAAATACGTCTCAAAGACAGAAAAAATATAAAGAAAGAAATATGATGTCAATAGTTTATTGTGGTGATTGCCTGTTTTTGTAATATGCGTAGGGCTTGCCAAGGGAGGTTTATGAAAATAGTCTAGGAAAGTTAGAACTGTTTTTCAGTGTTCTCTCTAAAAAGAAGTGAAGAGATCAAAATTGCTCTGACACTACCAGTCAGAGTTTTCTATCTAGAAATATCTTTGGAATTAAGCCAGTATTCTTTGAATTTGGTCTTTCACAATAGAGAACAATGCCAATCATTTTCATGGAATTAGGGATTGAAGTTGAAATAGGGCATTAAGCTGTGAGAAGTTTTAAAGATGTTTACATATTACATTTTAGTAAATTTTTAAAATTATCTATGCTATTGCAGTTTGTCCACGCTAGTTCACAGATTATAGTCAGAGTATAATCTAGTAATCCCCAAATCTTGCAATATTATCAAAACTGAATGTTACTTTAAATTTTTTTCTGAAAGGTTATCTTTCATAATTATCACTCCAAATACTGTAAGCTGATATTACCAGAGAAAACGTTAATGATATATTCTTTAAAATTTTAAATCAAGGTGCAATTTAAATACCATAACGTGCTTCAAATTTGATAAGGTTTTTTCAAATGTATGCATCTATGCAACCACCATTCTAATCAAGATTTAGAACATTTACATCACCCCACACATTCCGTGTCCCTTTTCACACAACCTTCCCCATCTCCCAACTCTTCCATACAACCCTCAGGCAACTGCTAGTCTGCTTTCTGTTCATATAAATTAGTGTGTCTGTTCCAAGATCTCATATAAATGATATACATGCACAATGTGTACCCCTTTTGGGTCTGGCTTTTTTTTATGATCATGTTTTAATATTTATACATGCTGTTGAGTTGTATTGCCAAATAGCATTCCATTATAAATACACAATTTATGTGTTCATTTCCCTGTTGTATTTGGTTTGTTTTCAGTGTTTGGCTCTTATGATTATGGCTCTTATGAACATTATGGCTAAGCCTTGTTGTATTTCTCTTGGTTAAACCAGTTATACAATCTTAACTACATGTTTATCTTTCTAATAATTTAAAAGATATGCATATGCTGTAAAGATTGCATATGCGAGTAACATAAGAGGATATGAGATCATTTCTGCAAGAATTGTTAAATAATAAATTTTCCTCTCTCATGACCTTTTATTTGGTTTTAGATTTTTTAAAATTTTCTTCAAAAAATTCCCAAATATTTAAAGAACTTGAATTACTACATCTTGTAATTTTTATTCTCTTATCCTTTCATTATTGACAATTTTCTGTACAATTTTAATATACAATAAAACATGTGATTTATTCCCAGTCACATTTAGTAAATGTGCTATCCTAACCACGTGGTTCATAATTTGGTGAACTTGAGGGAGGCATGATGCTTACATATAAATCACAGGGAGCATATGAGTTTTTCATGATATCAAGAATATTTTATAACAGGGAAGGCAGACCTTTTTAGTAAATTCCCATTCCTTTCTGACCGCTGCTGCCTGGCCAACTCCCACCATGGTAATAAGAAGCAAGAATATATATATTAGTAGACCTTAATTTGGAAATGTGCTAACCAGTAGATATATTCTTGTCTTCCTTCAAACATTCTAATACATGTCTTAGTGATAGAGAGTCCTTCTAATTACACATTGGGTCAACTATGTTTGTTTATCCTGGTTTAAGAGAGAACACACACAAAAAAACTGAAATTAAGAATCACTCATGTTTTGTTTGTGTCAGTGCCTTAGATCTAAACTCTAGTCTTATGAAAGTCCTATTATTTCATTGACTACAAAAAAAATTTCCTGTCCTCTGAGGAAAGTGGAGGAGAGATAAAAACTTTAATGATTGGTTAAATGCAGGTCAGTAAAATGTTTCCTGAACAACCACTTTAAATGGTGCTTGGCAATATAAAGCAATTAAAATAGAAGAGAACATGGTCTCTGAATTCCTCCCGGATCTTAAATCCTGGGGAGTCACATAACTGTAAAGCGATTGTGCATACAAAGCTGCACTAAACATGTACAAATTAATAGAGCACAACACTTTACCATACCTTGTGAGGCTCTTTATGAGGGCCCTCGATTTCCTTTATCATATCCTTTGTAAATCAGGAACTCATATCCTGCGTTCCATTCATTTTACGTGATTCTTAAATCCTTTCCTCTGTGAATCTACACATGCTGTTTCTCTGCCTGGAACTCGTTTCCACCTTGCTAAACGTTATTGCCTTTTCAGGCCTCTGTATACACTTCATCTTATCCAAGAAGCCTTATCGGAAGCCCCGAGTGTGGGTAGGTACCACTCTTACAGGCTTCCATAAACCCTCTCTGGCTGCTGTTTATTTTACTCTATTATCATTTCTCTTGACTTCTTAACATTCCCCACTAGTTGCAAGCTCTGTGAATGCAAGAACCATGCATATCTCCATCTCTCTTGTATTCCTGCTGTTTATTACAGAACTTGGCCCATAGAGGTTAACTCATAAATATTTGTGAGAGAATGAATGAATAAACGAGGTGGAATACCAACTGCTGAAGGGATGGAAATAACAGAGTGAGGCTTAGCTTAGAAGAATTAAGGCAGGTTTCTTAAAATAGGTGAGCCTTGGTCCAGATATTGAAGTGAATAAAATCTAATAGCTGTCAGAGAACAGATTGGTGTACCAGGTTGTATGAAAGGTAGGTATAAAAGTCATATTCTAGGGATTTAAAAAAAGATTAGCTTTACAATAAGAGAAAGAAATAGACTGTAAGTGGAAAACTAATGAGAAGTGGAGTTGAAAAAAAATCAGTTATCACTAGTAAATGATTTTAAGAACTACAAGCTAAAGATTTATATCAAAAACAATCAGTAAATTCATCTTAAAGAGATGGATATCACAATGAAAATAATATTTGAAAAAGATATTTATATGTAATCACGATTGTAAAAGAAAATGTGAATGATTAGTAAACAGGTGTGTATCAACTATAGGTCATTTAAAACAAAAGGGTGATGCCATTTACATTGCAGAAGGGAGAGAATTATTAAGCCCTGTTTTCCACAGTTTACCTCTAGCTGGAAGTGTGTGAAGCCTTGGGGAGTATACTTAGGTGCCACTGAGATACTTCAGAGCAACACAGTGTCAGTTTAAATGGACACCGGTAAAGCATGGCCTAGTGGTCTGGAAAGAAACATTCTGTTCATTCAATAAACCTGCTCTCATCTCATTTTCTTAAGGCTTTAGGATTCGATTAAGTGTTAAGAGCTGCACAGGGAGAAACCTGGGTTCTGATTAGACAATAACCGGGTCATTAATTTTTTATATTTACATCAATGTTTCTCATACTACAAAACTAGTTTTCAAAAGCTCTGGAAAACATAATGTATTCCAGTATCACATAGTGTATCACTGATTTAATCCTTTGTGATCAAATAAATCTGGGACAAAGAAATGCACATACCAATCACTGAATTAAATAGCACATGTAGGAAGTGTGCGGCTGTCTTGTCTAAATAATTAACTGCTTCTCAATGACGATGCTCACTAGCCATACTGGAGCGGGTAAGATTAATGAAGACTTCACTTAAAATTTGGAAGCTTCCCTATCAACAGTTTCTTTTGTTTAATTAAAAAAGGATCTTTGCAATTTTTATATTAACGATCTCAATTTGGAAACATCTGGATCCCCTCTGACTCTGATGTTTGTAAAGGATCAATATCTGGTGAGCATGGTGTACAGTGAACATTTGAAAGGATGGAAAACCAAGCATGCCAGGGAGGCAGCATGCTATGGCAGAGAAGTGGCCACCATGGAGAGTTAAAGGTCTGGGTGTTTATCTCGTCTTTGCCATTTGCTAGCTGTCTAATGTGGGCAAGGTCTTTAACTTCTATGAGTCTCAGTCTTCTCATCTAAAAAGGATGGAGAATAATACCTATCTCAAAACGCTCTGTGTAAAGTATATAATACAGTGCTGGGGGCAAAGTAGGTGCTCAACTAATACTTACTATTAGATATTAGTGGCATTTGGATCATTATTAAGGATATTATTTCACTAGTCCCTTTGAACATAAATATACCTTGGAACTTTGCATTATGCTGTATAAAGCATTCCTATGACACATCATGCAATTTAGGTATCAGCATGTCTGCATCATGGGCTGCTCAGCATCAAAAAGTTCTAGAACTGGAGGAAAGCAACTAGAACATTTGTTTTTCTCGTTGGCAACCACAAAGAAGTTTTCCTCCCAGTCTAGAATTATTTCCAACTCTCCACTACATGCTCCTCCCCAAATGCAAACTTGGAGAGGCTTAGAAAGGAAAAGTGGCAAAATATGACTCCCCTTTGGGTAGCTGGATCTGCTCCTTCTGCCTTTGGGTTGCTTCTCCAAATAACTAGCGGGCTAGAGGCTGTAGTAGTGCTCAAACGGGCTGACCTCACTCATCCCTGAGGTGATCCTTTCTCGCGTTACACTCTGTCTAATTACACTCATTACCACATATCCATCCATCTTTTCAGGGAATTGGGCACTGCCCCACCCACTGCTGGCTCTGTGGTAAATTTGGCTGCTTGGTCCCTCTTCTACCTTGTATATTCTTAGAAAAATGTCCTGCTGCCGTGATTCTGCTGGCTATGACCAAGGCTGACTTATACCCGAAGACAAATGTTTATTGAAAGGAGAGGACTGAGCAGTGGAGAGAGCTGTGGATCCAGACAGACTGAAGGTCAGATTCTTGTTCTCCCGCGTACTGGCTGTGTGACCACCAACAGAATCCTGGAGCCTTCGCGTCCCATGCCTAATAGAACTATTTGCCGCATTATCATGAGGAAAAACTAAAATCACAAAGCCAAACACCTAGCATAAGACTTTTTCTCCCTGTTCTTACACACCCAGGTTCTCCCAAAAATCATTTTTAGTTTTTGTTAGCAAATTTATGTGGTTCTCAACCTTCCTAATGCCGCGACCCTTTAATACAGTTCCTCATGTTGTGGTGACCCCCAACCATAAAATTATTTTCGTTGCTACTTCATAACTGTAATTTTGCTACTGTTATGAATCGTAATGTAAATATCTGATATGTTATATGTGTTTTCCGATGGTTGCGACCCACAGGTTGAGAACCGCTGCTTTAAACCAAATTCTTTCTCTCTCTCTCTCTCTCTCTCTCTCTCTCTCTCTCTCCCCCTCTCTCTCTCTCTCTCTCACACACACACACAATTGTGGAAAGATAAATCATCCTAATGTTTTAAAATTTTATGCTAAACCTGGTAAAAACCTTCAGTAAAAGCTCTCTTGAGTCCTATTTCTCATTAAAATACTTCTAGAGTTAGAGTTAAGGATGTTCTTTTCCTCTAATTAAGAAATACACTCTAAAACATTTCTCAAATGAAAGTGAGTCAGCAGCACACATATACACACTCAGACACATGCAGGACTTGAGTTCTCCCAGTCTCTGAGCTTAACTAGAGTGCCCACAATTTACTTCAGATTCATCTCTTAAGTGTAC
This sequence comes from Myotis yumanensis, assembly GCF_028538775.1. Lineage (NCBI taxonomy): Eukaryota > Metazoa > Chordata > Mammalia > Chiroptera > Vespertilionidae > Myotis > Myotis yumanensis. The sequence goes on along the minus strand of NW_027223760.1, from coordinate 68,574,235 downwards.
ATTTTAATGAAGAACTCCTCTCTTAATAATGGAAGCAACATAGTAATACATCAAAAATTAATCAATTACACCTGATTTTAAATTCCCAATGACCTACTGACTGTGAAATTTTGAGATATAGCCAGTAAATGTCAAAACCACTTTATATGTAAAAAATAGGTAATATCTACCTGTTGCTACATTTAATTGGTTCTTTATAAATTATTTAATACAGTGCCTGGAACACAGTAGGTTCTCAATGCATCTTTTTTGTAAGGTTTTTAAGGTACTACTTCTCTTTTTTACTGTCTGCATTGCCCTTCTCCTGTCTTCTTATTCTCAAATAGTAATTATCATTAGGAAATCTAGTTCCCTTAAATAGTTCCCTAAGTTATTCATAAATACATATAGCCTGCCCTCCCCATGCCTTTTTCTACTGATGAGCAGGCACAAACAGTCACATAAACCATGCTTCCAAGACACAATTGTATTACACTAAAATCTTCCTCCTTGTTCTGTGCCTGATGGCCAAAAGAGCACAGGGAAGCATTTTCAACACCCAAAGGCAGCCTTCAGCTACACCTATGGCTTTTCTCCAGGCTAAATATTCTCAATTCTTCCAATGTTACTCATATTTCAGGCTTTCTTAGACATTTCACCACTGGACATCCTTCTATGTAGGAATTACTGGATCTAGATAGAGTGGAATTTCTAAATAGTTAGTGAAATACTATTGGGGAGGGGAGAGCCATATAGGAAAAGATAATTTAATGAAGGAAAAATATTCCTCACCATGCTAATTATATACAGTCTTTTATTACAGAACTAGAAGCCTGGTGCACAAATTTGTGCACTAGTGGGGTCTGGCTGGCCTGGCAGGTGCCAGAAGCCAATTCTAGCTTGTCATAATTGCAAGAGTTTCATTGAAAGGTTGATGGAACCTGGGGAATCAACAGGGTTGAGTCACACATGTAGTCACCTGTTGGGAATGGCTGAGGGCATTTCCCCGAACCTGAATAAGATACATTAAATTGATTGCTCGGCTGCCAGACAGCTCAGGGCATCTTAATCTACATGTTATTGCCTCCTACTGGCCAAACACCTGAACAGCCATAGGCTAATTTCCCCCATTCTGACAATGCTTCTGTATACAAAACCCTGAACCTTTGAAGTGTATATCTCTGCCTCCCCTCAGGACAAGTTGTGTTAATAAAAAGCATGGGGTCCTGAGAGGAAGAGAACTTAGACCTTAGTTTCCTTTTTAGTTAAGTTCCTATAACCCCCAAACGCCTTTCAAAATTATGCTTCGTCTCTGGACTCCTATTTAATCTACGCACAGCCTTCTCCAGATTCCTGAACTCTTCTTGATGCTGGAACAAGAACCCTGGCAGGCGGGGGTGAGGGGCCGCTGGCATTTGGACAGCCGGCCCTGCCCCCAATCGAGGTGTTGGGGGCTGATTTGGGGCTGGGCCAGCCAGGGAGGGGGTGCTTACTGGGGCCTGGATCAGGCTGGTTGGCTGCCACAGTGTGTGTCATAGCCACTGGTCATTCTGGTCGTTCTGCTGTTCAGGCCGCTGGGCTTTTATATATATAGATGATTTGTGGGAACAATTTTTAAAACTAAGACGTAGGAACAGTTAAAGCCCTGTTGGCTTGTGTCTGCTGCCCTCCTGCTGCCCAAAGATGCTGCCAGGAGCAAGATTTTCAGCCTCCTCCTGTCCTAGTTTTTAAAATACTTTTCAGTCTTCTCTGTGTATACTGCATGATATTTCTTTTCTGTTTGGTACCACATAATCACTCACTTTTTGCAAGTTAATTCTCTAAGCAAGATGACTTCTTAAAAGCAAATTTAAGCTCAACAGAATTAATGTTGCTCATCTTACATAGTTTGAAAATGATTAAATGTAGCCTAACTCTCCTACTGTGGCAAAATTTAATATCCTGGCTGACCAATAAATAAGGAGCACATTAATCCTAAATTACTGCTTTATATAGATAGAGTTATATATTTGGGTTAATCAGCAAGTATGTGCCATGATTGCTTTTTTTCTTCCTCTTTAAGTAAAGGACAACTATGTTAGTTAGGCCAGGTTAAATGGCATGGGTCTTGGATCATGTCTTTTCCCAAGCCTTTATCATTGTATACCTTTTAGCAAAAAGTAAAATGTTTCTTAGGACAAGCACTGCTTGCCGCCATGCACATTGGTGAAACAAAGAAAAAAATTTCAGATTTTCAATAGTTAGACTGATCAATAAAATTTTTTATGAGTTAATACTTTTCATATCCACTTTAAAAGCCAAAAGCCAAATAACCTCCATTCATGATGTGTTAATGATTTGATATTCCCACTATTTTATTCCTTTTTAAGATTTGTTTTCATCGAGTTTAGGTAGTGATCGAACCAAGAAGATCAGTGTTAGACGGAATGCATGGGAGAAAAATGCAGCTCTAGAGACACCATGAACAACTGGTCGTTAGTGACAGCACTGCTCCCAGCCTCGTCCTGTTCCGCATTCACCAGTCAATTCTTTTCAAACAGTTTGCACAACTATAATGTGTGCCATGTGGACCGTGTATTTTTAATACCACGTCCCAAAATTAAACTTTTCCTTGTCAACAGGATCTCTACTCCCTTTCTTTCACTTCTATGTTCTTCCTGGACATTTTAATCTCTTTAACAGTTTTTACATTTAATGTTTATCTCTTTTTTAACATTGTTCCCCCGTTTCATTCAAGGAGAGCTTTGGGTGTTTCTCCTCTACACTGCTGAGCTGGTACATCTGCCCCCGATTAGATCTGTGGAAATATAAGCCTGTTTTTTATTGTCTATGCTTATTGCAGTTTAGTCCGTTTTCACTTCATCTTGCCCCTCAGTCTGCTTTCTCATTCAAATAGGAAGCTGTATAAAACAGGTTTTAAGTGCTTTAGACTTTTGAGACTTGAGTGCCAGAATTTTAACTCTAACTATGCTACTTACAATTTCTTTCTCTTGGCCAAGTTATTAAATTTCTGAAAGCCTCAGTTTTATCGTCTGTAAAATGGGGATACCACTAATATTTATCCAAGGGCTATTATAAAAATTAAATGACATTGTGCATCTATTATGCTTAGATGCCTAAAACATAATGCCAAAAAAAGACTGCCATGAATATAAAGAAATCCCCATCCTCATCTCTTAGTGAACATGTCTTTTTAAACCTCAATGTAAAAATAACATGAAAATTTTCTAAAATGCTCTGCCATTTCCTTTAACAATTTTGTGAGCCTTGGATTTTTTTTTTAATGTTTTTAAGGTACTACTTCTCTCCTTTTTACTATGTCTGCATTGCCCTTCTCCTGTCCTCCTATCCTTAAATGATGAATGAATTTTTTGAACTGGGAGATATAGTTATTTTTCTCCAACTATAAAAAAATCTATACCTCTCCATCCTTTCTGATAGGACTGGTCAAGGATTTCATCTTGCTTATGGGTGTAAATTCATTTCTGTAGGAAGTTAGGAGAGGAACTAGTAAGATTCACTATTATCTTAACCCAGACATGCTTTCCATGATTATCAAGTGCCTTTAACTTTATCTTCAGAAAATCTTAGCACTTAAATACACATTAGGAATAATTTCCATTACAGTTAAGTCATAGGAAATTACTTTCATGTTTCTAATAAACTTCATCAGTGATACCAGATAAATTCGTCAGAAATGGGATGGCATAATAAAATCTTCCTTTGATATTTGTATATTGGGTTCATTCTTGTTTTTGGAGTCTTACTTTGCATTTCATTACTTCATTCAGCCAATACATATTAGGGTTTCTCATAGAACAGGAAGTCAGAACCATATATTATTTCTAATACATAACACTTGGGTGCCTATTAAATTTCTTATCTTTTGTCTAAATGAAAAAAAGTCCTCAATAATGAGGCCATTAAATACTATAGTCCCAGGAGATTAATTAAAAATATTAAAAATAACAACATAACTGTTATATTAATATGGTTAAAGTTGAGAAAATTAGGCCACATGGAAATGAACATAAGGCCCCTATTTGGTGAGAGAAATTATAAAAGAAAAATTATTAATTTCTCTTTAAACAAGAAATTGATTTTAGTTAAATGGAAATTTTATGAGATATCATCTCACACCTGTCAGAATGGCTAACATTAAAATATCAACAAATAAGTGTTGGCCAGGATGTGGAGAAAGGGGAACCCTTGTGCCCTGTTGGTGGGAATGCAGATTGGTGCTGCCACTATTGAAAGCAGTATGGAGGTTCCTCAAAAATTAAAGAGAGAGCTGCCATATGACCCAGCAATTCCACTTCTGGGTATTTATTTATTTGAAGAAAACAAGAACCCTAATTTGAAAAGATATATGCATTCTTATGTTCATTGTAGCATTATTTACAATAGCCAAGATATGGAAGCAACCTAGGTGTTCATTGATAATGAATGGATCAAGATATGAGATACACACACACACACACACACACACACACACACACACTGAAATATTACTCAGTTATTTCAGTTATTTAAAAAAAGGATAAAATCTTGCCATTTGCGACACCATGAATGGAAGGAGTATTATGCTAAGTGAAATAAGTCAGACAGAAATGGACAAGTAGTGTCCATTTGAAATCTAATAAAACAAAGGAATAAGAAAACAAAACAGAAACAGACCCATAGATATAGAGAAAAGGCTGATGGTTGTCAAAGTGTAGGGTTGTGGGGATAGAAAAAATTAAAACAAAAAAAGGACTACATGATTTTAAAGTTATCATGTACTGTATCATGAAAAAGATTATGAAGCAAATCACTTGGACATAAAATTATTTCATTTATATACTGTGCAATAAATCGCCTGCTCTTGCTGAGAATAAAAGCCAGGCAATAAAGAATATTTATGACTCAGTGAGCTAAGCAAAGAACCTATTTGTTTTGCCATCTAATGCAGGTGACAGAACGGTTTCAAGTCAAATTACGTTTGACTATGCTCTGTTTTTATTACATTCCTATCACATTTGCCTCTTACTGTGAAGAGATAAAGATTCTCTTGTTGATAAATTGTTTCACTCTTGAGTCTGCTTTTGCCCAGCTGACTTGTTGTGAAGCATAACTCCAGTATTTGTGGAAAGTCATAAAATGTGGTCAAGTGTAGAAGATAGTTCACAAATTACACTTATTATTAATCAATTCAGATATGAGTCAAATACAATGAATTTAGACACTTCTTGTTTATTTCCTTCTTGCCTAGAACTGAGCTCTTTATTTTCCAAGTGCATGAAAATCTTAGGAAAGTCACTGGTGTTTGAAGAGAGAGGGTCAATCTGCTAACTCTCTTTCATTAAAGTTTTAGTAAAAGCCCATCTATGTGACAGTGTCTTAACCTAAAATAGGATTCTAAACATTGTTTCTTCCAGTCAATTCTGCTCTACTAATATGAATAAACCAGTGCATCTACTAATAATATATGCTGGCCATGTCCTGTTTGATCAAGCAATTGAAGATATCTAATCATCAGGATATATGTGTGTAATTATGAAACAAGCTAAAAATGTAAGATAATTATGAAAGAAGTTGCAGTCACCCTAAAGTCATATCACTAATTTGAAGTTTGCGTCTCTTTCTCTGGCTCTTTTCTGTATATTCCTACAATACCTTTGCCTAGACTTCATTTTCTCTCAGATCCACTTTGTCAAATGGATATCGTTTTGATTAAAGAAATGGGAAAAAATTTAAAGCTTCACAAATAATCCTCCATGAAGTATATATTTAATTTATATAATACTGAAACATGAACTGGTAAAAATACAAATGTGTTCATTTAATCAGTTTTTCCACTATAAAGAGTTTATGGTGAGGAAAACTGAACACTAATTATAAATTAGCATTTAGAAGTAGAGGTTGACTCTATTTTCACTTGATGACATCTATTTCTGGGGCCTTAATTGGTATGTATGTATGTATGTCCATTGCATTACATCTGGTTGGTTTGATAAGCATTCTGCCATTTTGATTGAAAATAAGACTTTAGGAGGTGAATTATTTTTTTTTTATTTTAATAATTTTTATATCTTAAAGTATTACAAAGAGTATTACATATGTTTCCTTTTTTCCCCCCCTTGACATTCCCCCGGCCCCTACCCCCCCGCCCCCCCCAACCCCGTGTCTTGTGTCCATTGGTTAATCTTATATGCATGCATATAAGTCCTTCAGTTGGTCTCTTAATCCCCCCCCAACCCTCCCCAGGCTTCCCACTGTAGTTTAACATTCTGTTCAATGTTGCTCTGCTTCTGTATCTACCCCTGTACATCAGTCCATACTGGTCCCCTTTATTTGTCCCAACCTCACTGGAGTAGTCTCAACCTCACCAGGGCCGTCTGAGCCTCACCAGGGCCGTTTCAACCTCACCGGGGCCGTCCCTACCTCACGGGGGCCGTTTCAACCTCACCGGGGTCGTCCCTACCTCACAGGGGCCGTTTCAACCTCACCGGGGTCGTCCCTACCTCACGGGGGCCATTTCAACCTCACCGGGGTTGTCCCTACCACACCGGGGCCGTTTCGACCTGACTGGGGTCGTCCCTACCTCACTGGGGCCGTTTCAACCTCACCGGGGTCGTCCCTACCTCACGGGGGCCGTTTCAACCTCACCGGGGTCGTCCCTACCTCACGGGGGCCGTTTCAACCTCACCGGGGTTGTCCCTACCACACCGGGGCCGTTTCGACCTGACCAGGGTCGTCCCTACCTCACGGGGGCCGTTTCAACCTCACCGGGGTCATCCCTACCTCACGGGGGCCGTTCCAACCTGAACGGGGTTGTCCCTACCACACTGGGGCCGTTTCGACCTGACCAGGGTCGTCCCTACCTCACGGGGGCCGTTTCAACCTTAGGAGGTGAATTATTGTACTGGGTATATTTGGTATGGGTTTTCCTTTTAGAGAAAAATCAGATAAATTTTTAAAATAATACCGTTTTTAAAAAATATGGAAAGAATATGTGGTTCGTATTTGTAATAAGATAAGCTATAGGACCACAGGTCTTCATATATTTTGGTGATGATTCTCTTTTTTGCTCTTTGGAAGCTAAAGGATGTTTAATTCATGTTTGTAATCTTAAGTAGGGTGTGGACACATTGTCTGAGGTCAAAGATAAAGTGCCTAAAATTTCTTTGACCAAGGTCAGTTAATGGGAACCAAAAATACATATTACTTTGGGTAGAAGTCTAAATTACGATTCTCCAAATAATAAAAGGACAATTGTGTTAAAAAAAAAAAAAAGAATGGGGGGGGGGGTTTCCTTCCTTCCTCTCTCCTCCCTCCCTCCTTTCCTTCCTTTCTTTCTTCCTTCATAAACCTTATTACCTTTTCTGAATTGGCCTGGGCCTCATATAGTTTAATAAAATGTCAATTTAGAAATAGCTATACTTTGCCCTGGCCAGGTGGTTCAATTGGTTAGAGTATTGTTTCATACACCGAAAGGTTTCGAGTTCAATTCCTAGTCAGGGCACACACTAAGTTGCAAATTCAATCCCCAGTTGGGGCGCATACAGAAGGCAATCAATTGATGTTTCTCTTTCATTGATGCTTCTCTCTCTCTCTCTCTCTCTCTCTATCTCCCTTCTGTTTTCTCTAAAATAAATAAAAATATATCCTCGGGGTGAGGATTCAAATGAATAAATAAGTAAATAAATAAAATAGATATGCTTTCTTTATTGCTCCAAACATCTCCAATTGAAAGGCTTTCTCACAATCATGTATCAGCTTTTCCTTAAAACACACTAAATTTTATTGCTTATACCCAATAAGGTGCTAGCTCTTTTGGAATTTCCCTGAAGTTTTCATGAGCAATAAATGCCATCCAGAGCACATGATGTATAATATCTACTTTTAACTTCCCAGTACTCTCCTGTTGATGAATGTTTATAAAACATGCATCAAAGTTAATGGAAGGAGGGAATTCCCCTTGAGAAGAGAATACATGTTGGGGAGCCAACTGAGCACAAAAGGCATGGTGCCCCAGTGCAGTTCAGGCTGGAGGACTCTGTTGGATAGCTGAACCACATCTGCCATTCTGTATTCCACAACCATGGACAGTCTCCGTGGTGGTTCTGAAGGGAAATAAATTATTCATTGGCCAAAGTTTGATTACCACTTGAAATGATATTCTAAAAATCTCCTGTGTGCATTGAAAAAAATAAAAGCAAGCAAGAGAACAAGGTAAAAATGCAAGATTAATTTTTCTTTAAAAATAATTTATGCTGTTTCTTATGATTTGAATAATACCTCTCAGGAGCAATAATTTATTAACATACTAATAAAAGTTTATGGCAAGATTAAGGATTCCTAATAGTTCACAGTTTATTGAGTTAAAAGTTATTCTTCTCTTAGTTATTAACACTCAATTGAGTAACATCTCAGATACCTTAACTATGAAATCGGATGAATAATATGAAAATTAAGTGATTTAATACATGTCAAATAATTAGAACCATCCTGGACACGTTAACTGCTTGGTAAATAAAAACAATAAAAATATTGTTATCTGCTATGATCATTAAGGCTGTTCATAAAAACACAATTCTCTATTCTTTCCAGACAAGATAGAGGATTGTACTTGCTCATGCTCTTGATATTAGGTGATCAGATTTGGAGGTGGGAAAGAAGTACTAATTATAAATTCCAGGATGATTTCTTAGACGACAGGATGGCTTATAAAAAACTGTTTTCTGCCTGGGAACAACCAGGCGTGAATGCCTACCATGAAATTGGATAAATAAGTCTGGGCAGGAGACAGATTTGGAGTCCCTAGTTTGTAAGTGACTATTGAATTCTGGGGCTAAAGGAATCACCCAGGGAAGATTTATAGAAAAATCTTGACAAGTAATGTGTTAGGATCAAAGTCTGAGAACTTCAGAATTTGAAAGGTAAACTAAGAAAGGATAAGGAAAAAAGACTGAGAAAACTGGGAAATATTTTTGGCACAGCCAAAAGGTAGGGAGGAAACCAGGAGAAAGGGATATCATATAAGTCAGTACAGAAAATAAAGTGTTAAAATATCCCAGAGCCATAGAAAACCCTCAGTCACTGCTTAGGAAAATAGGACCTTTCAATAAATATGTCTACTGTTCATTTTATTCTTGCAAATGCTTCTATTTCTTAAACTCATCCATAAGAAAACACTGTGACAAAATATTTTTGCTCTTTAGTACATCAACGCCTGACTGGATTACAATTCCAATTTGATTCTGGTTGTAGAAACAGACAGTAGCACAAAGAGGGTTAAAGAAGGAAATGAGTGGAGCAATTTGCTGCAGACGTTTTGAAACTGGATGTGTGAGGATCTCAGGTATCTCCTATGTTACCTACAGAGGCTAAACCATTTTGTGTTGAATGAGTACAGACGCAGCTTTTCATCTGAATAAACGCTGACTGTGAAGATGATATGACTGTTCTAGATGCAACAGTGGGTTGCTCATGAAGCAGTGCTCCAAAGGACACTTCTCTTAGGTACAAACCAAGCACCTCAAATATGAGGAATATGGTGAAACAAGTGCATAGACTGTGCATGTATTATGCCATTTGCGGGTCATTTATAACTCTTGTGTTTTTGTTGCCTGAAAATCTACTTTGTTGGCCATGAGTTTGTTTGGTCTTTCATGCAAATAAAATGGAATATCTGGTTTTAATGACACTGAATGAATATACTTTTTCTTCAATGAATAGCTCAGAACAAGAGAAGCACAACTAATTAATTCATAATATTGTTTATAAATGTACTGAATTGCTCATCTTACTGACTAATATACAATCATGACTGTAAAACACTGGTGTTTACTGATATATGAAACTGTGTTATGAATCCATGTGTATGCATATGTTAGAAATATTAAGTGCATGAAATTTATAATCAAACTGACCCCAATTGCTAGGGCTGAGACCAGAAACCAGGTTAAGTGACTTTCAGTTTTACAGATTAATAAATGAGACTTAAGTTAGGCAAGTTGTTCAAATTCACCTTACTAAGAAACCTCGGAACAAAGATTCAAAGATCAGAAACTATGAGATTCATTTAAAAAGAGGTATTTTAAAGTGCTTTTTCACATTTTCAATAATAACTTATTTTATAGAATTATCATATATGTAGGTTTTTTAAAAAAGTGTGACAAACGGGTCACAAAATAATCCATTCATTTAATTACCATGTTTTAATATGTATTTTTTATTGTTGACAGTATTACAGATGTTCCCCATTTTCTCCTCTTTGCTACACTCCACTCAGGCCCTACCACACCCCAGGCCTTCATGGACTATGCATATATGCATATAAATTCTTTGGTTAATCTCTGGCCATAGCCCATAGCCCACTCTCTTCTGATATCTGTCAGTCTATTCCATGCCTCTGGACCTACTTTGTTGGTCAGCGTATTTTTTTCATTACATTCCACAAATAAGTGAGGTCATGTGATATTTATCTTTCTCCAACTGGCTGTCTCAAAGGGTAAGAGGTCATTCTAAGTGATCTGCAGAGTATTCCATGGTACAAAGGTACCACAGCTTTTTTTTTATCAACTCATATACATATGGACACTTGGGCTGTTTCCAGATCTTAGCTACTGTAAATAATGCTGCTATGAACATAGGGGTGCATATATTATTTGTGAATGATGTTTAGGGATTCTTAAGAAGTATCCCTAGAAGTGGGATCCCTGGGTCAAACGGCAGTTCCATTTTTAATTTTTTGAGGAAACTCCATACTGTTATCTATAGTGGCTGCACCAGTCTGCATTCCCACCAGCAGTGTAGCACTTGTTCGTTGATTTACTGACGGTATCCAATCTTTCAGGTATGAGGTGCTACCTCATTGTAGTTTTAATTTCCATCTCTCTAATGATTAATAATGTTGAACTTTTGTCTATTGGCCATCTGTATGTCCTCTTTGGATAGGTGTCTATTCAGGTTCTTTGCCCATTTTTAACTTGAATTGTTTTTTTTCTTTTTTTTTTTTGAATTGTATTAGTTCTTTATATATTTTGGAAATTAACCCTTTCTCAGATGTATCATTAGCAAATATGTTCTCCCATACATTTAGTTCCTTTTTCATTTTGATGCTGGTTTATTTTGCTGTGCAGAAGCTTTTTCGTTTGATGTAGTCCCATTTGTTTATTTTTTCCTTTGTTTCTCTTGTTCTGGGAGATATATCAGTGAAAATTCTGGTACATGAGATGTGTAATTAATATTTTTGAAATCATGCACATGCCAGGCATTGGGTTACAAAGATGAAAACAATGTAAATATTATCTCAGTTAGGAGATGACGATAGCTAGATTAACAAAGATCTGATGAGACCAGTGATGAGAGATGTACACAATGAAAACAGGTGTTTTACTTTCCATATGTTCAAAGTAATTTTTCTTTTTGAGGCAGGGTTATTTAATCTAACCTAACACAGAGTAAAGGATAGAGGGAAGAATAAAATACTGACCCCTGGTTTTTGCTAAAGGCCCCAGAAAACATTTCAAACTTGTCCAGTATTAAAAGTCCAGGAGTAAGCTAAAGCGGGTTTGAATTGACTTCTGACTCAATTGTTAAATATTCAGGAATTTTACACTGGATATTATACCTAGTGATGGCTTGAAATCAGACATAGAGGGCATATTTACACACAGGAATTGCAAACACTGCAAATTGGAGCTGTCTTTTCTTTTTTGAAGGGATCAAAACACTGGTTTACCAGTGCACTATAGCTTCCAGCACACGGCTAAAGCTAAAGTCAGACAACCACTAGTTTTCTTCTCATGAGTCATTTGTGAGGACTTTTCAAATGATGATGATGAGCTTCTCTACAATGGTCTGTGAACAAATTGATTCTCATATTGTTTGTAAACCTGGTGTTTGGGGTGACTACTGGCTGGAGATGTGAGCCAACATTTTCTGGGAGAACAAGGGAGAAAACTGAAGCAAGGTTAATTTTTTTCCCATATGAAAACAAAGCTGATTGAATTCACCTTCTTTATCTAAACGTGTCCAGGCAGTGGAAAGTGCCTGAAAACCCAATTTTCTCAAGTAAATGCTTAGAGTAATGCCTTAAATAATTTGCTTCTGGTTTTTAATGAGTGAGAGTCTCTTACTTCTGTTCTCTTTGGTAGATACTGCCAAGCCTAGCAAGTAATGTCCAGTAATTTCTCAAATGGGCAACAAGCACAGATGGCTGAGTTCTACTTGAAATTTACCATCGAGTCATTATGTGATGTTAAGGAATGGATTTAAAGTTCCTAGTTTAAGCTGTAAACCCAGTAATTTCAAGTCATTTAAATAGACCTTGGGGCATTATGCTAATTGAAATAAGTCAGACAGAAAGACATAATCCTGTATGAGCTCCCTTATATGTGGAACAAAAAACCCAACAAGCTAATAGATATAGATAACAGATTGGTGGTTGTCAGAGGTGGGAGGGGTTAGGGAGAGCAAAAATAGGTGAAGGTGGTCAAAAGGTGGAAATTTCCAGTTATAAAAGTAAAGGTCAAGGGATGTCATATACAGCATGGTGACTACAGTTAATATACTGTATTGAATATTTAAAAATTGCTAAGAGAGTATATCGTAAAAGTATTAACAATAAGAAAAAAAATTTTGTAACTGTATGCTAACAGATGTCAGCTAGACTTAGTGCAACAATATTTTGCAATATATACAAATATCACATCATTATGTTGTACACCTGAAATTAATATAATGCTATATGTCGATTATACCTCAATAAAAATGTAGACATTAAAATTGTCTACCTTTATTTTGCAAAAATATATTTATATCTATACTAAGTAATTCTTACCCTTAAAGAATTTATATTAACTTGGGAAGGCAAAGATTAGAGAGCATAGAACCATTAGGCAACAATATCAGTCAATCATACACTCAGGAAATAAGAGATCAATATAAGAGGCAAATGTGGGTGATAGGAGACAGCTTGGCGAAGGTAGTAGTATGGGAGTCAGTTTTATTTTGCTTTTTTTCTAATAATATATTTTTATTGATTTCAGAGAGAGATAGAAACATCAATGATGAGAGAGAATCATTGATCGGCTGCCTCCTGCACGCCCCCTACTGGGGATCTAGCTCGCAACCCAGGCACGTGCCCCTGATCGGAATCAAACCCAGGACCCTTCAGTCCGCAGGCCAACGCTCTATCCACTGAACCAAACCAGCTAGGGCTTGTTTTGCCTTTTTCTTGAAGATCAAGTTAAGGGCATTTTAAGAGGGAAAACAGCTGCTATGAACTAAAATTTTGTTCACACCCATGGCTTTCTTTGAACAAACTGCAAACCATTTCTAAAACTCAGACAGAAAGCACTCAATAAAAAGAAATCTTACAGTCCATATCCACTTCACAGTTTATTCCATGATAAGCCAACTTTTCAATAGGTTTATGTTGCCAATGAAATTCTCTCTAATTTTGGCGCCAATATCTTTCGAGAAGAATCAGAGCTTTTTCTGACTTCTCAACATGACAGAGTAACTGGCAATACACCATAAATGACTTGATATTTATTTAGTTTGTTATTTAAGTTAATGAGTAGATAGTGCTCATTGTAGGTCAAGCACTTTAAGCGTTTTACACATTAATTTTGTACTAGATGGCACATAACCTCCTTGGGACATATTTGAAGAATATGTTTAGAAAAAGAAATCTCATGAAGTGTATCTGAATATGAGCCCTCTGTATTTTAAGTGCATTTTAATAATACTAGCAATATCTTCTGCTTATTGAGTGCCTGCTAGGTGGTGAACAGTATTTATATATGTTAGCTTACCTTCACATCAGCCATTTAAGATATGTATTATTAACTTCATTTTATGAATGAGTAAACCCTAAGTCTCATAAATAGTAATTACCAGAGCCAGGATACAAACCCAGATGTAGATGTCTCCACAGCATGTGCGTACGCTTTGACTCTCTTCTAATACTCACTCTTGTGGGGTACTTTATAATGCATTTTTTTCTTTTTTTGGTTCCATGCTCTACTTTCATGAAGTTACTGGGTCAAACTCTTTCCAATTATAAATATATCTGTCACCTGTCTCCTGCTCTCTATCCCTGCTGTCTGTGCACCAGTTAAGTCCTCATCACATCTTACTTGTACTTTTGCAAAATACTATTAAGCCTCTTTCATTCAATTCACTCTCCATACTGCCAGGAGGTAGATCTTCATCATGATGCTACCCTGCTTAATACCTCTCAAAAGTTCCTTATTGTTTTCAGACTAAAATCTCACATCTTAACCATAACATACAAAGCCTTTGATGAGATGGACTCTACTTGCCACTGCAACCTCATTTCTCCCCACAATACTCCAAGCCTCCTTTTCCCTCACCTGCAACATACATACACACACACACACACACACACACACACACACGGACACGGACACGGACACGGACACACACGGACACACAACCCATGCCTCAGGTAGATGCATTTCTTGCCATTTTGCTTAGTGGATGAATTTCTTTGTGCCTCTGAAAGGTATCATTTCTGTGCTAGAATGCCATTTATCCCCCTGTTTTCTAAGCTCCTACATGCCCTTCAAACACTAACATGAAATGTCTTCTTTCATAGGATGTCTTCTCACACATCTCTGAGCCTACATCAGTAGTTTCCCCATTAGAGCATCCCTCATACTTTCCCCATGCCCATGGCTACCACTTCTGTTCACGTTTATTTTCCAACTATTTTGACACCAAACAAGCTATAACACACAGTACAAGTTACATTTAGTATTCCAGTCCTCAATGAGTTGTATGTTCTCAGGTGCTGAGTTAAAAATAGGCCTGGAAAAAGATGCTTATCCAGCAGAATTCGTATATATTTATACCCTAGCTATTTCCTGGTTCCTCATCTTTAGATGCTGTTTTCAATGATATATGTCCTGGTATCTTCTGTGCTTGCCTTCTGATGTTTACACGTGATCTTTTGGTGCTGACTTTTTGCCCCCAGTCTTAGTATCTTAGTTTGGATTACAGACAAACACCTGTTCACTCATTACTTCCCAGTGTTGACCCTGCACCACAAGTTTCTCTTAGCTCAATTCTATATCCAGCCAGATGAACACAGTATTTACATGACTCTTTCTTGGGTCACAAACCAAGGGGTCATCAAGCACCAAGACAGAACTTTATAAGTTATCAGCATGTCCAGGAGAGTGAATTTAGCCCTAAAGAGGGAAGGGGTCTTTCATAAGAGTGAACTTACGCTAAATTGCCATTGCTAATAGAATGGTTATTTCTGCCAATCAGCACATATTATTACACACTATGTACATATTATTTAATCCTCACAGGAGATAAGATCACACACATTTTTATAAAAGTGGAACCTGAAACTCAGAGATGTCAGTAAGTAGCCCAAATTCACATAGCTAGACAGCCGTCAAAATCAGGATTCTGACTAATTAAAATCCTATTCCTGCCCTGCATAATTCTCTTTGAGTGGGAGTACCCTGGGAGTTTCCAAGTCCTAGTACAAGCTGTGCACAGGACCCTGTATTTGGGAGGGGAGGTAAGTACTGAATACAAAATCAAGGTATATTACCCACATCAAAGACCCTTGACCCATTTTTAGAGACATGAACTATGATGTAACAAGGAGGAAGCAAATTTAAGCTCTCGGTGAATTTGGAGTTTTATCTGTTAGTGATTAGCTAATGCCAGCTAAACTCCTCAAGGGAGCATTGCAAGAGGGGCTACAACATCATATTGATAAACCATAGCGAACAAAGGATGATGGGAGTTGGGAGCCAGAATAAAGTTTACTCACTAGAGAGAACTACTCATACATTATAAATATTGTCGAAATAATTGCTGAAATATTGCCACTTGACTCAAAAACATTTGCTACTCTCGAAAGTCAAGAGAGAGAAAAATTTCAGAGAAAACTTCTGTATCTGTAATTTCAAAGAGTCTCATCCATGCTACCCAAAGTTGATGACTATTACCAAAGGAATCTGTGTCTAAGCCTGGCAACTAAGTCAAAACTATCATCTAGACCAGTGATGGTGAACCTATGACACGCGTGTCAGAGGTGACAAGCAAACTCATTTTTTTGGTTGATTTTTCTTTGTTAAATGGCATTTAAATATATAAAATAAATATCAAAAATATAAGTCTTTGTTTTACTATGGTTGCAAATATCAAAAAATTTCTATATGTGACACGGCACCAGAGTTAAGTTAGGGTTTTTCAAAATGCTGACATGCTGAGCTCAAAAGGTTCGCCATCACTGATCTAGAAAGTAGTTACATACACCAAAGCTTTAAAACTAAATCAATAAATGTTTCACATGTAAGCTCTGAGGATATAATAAATTCAGGAATTGAAATTCCAGCTAAATTTTTATAAGTTCTTTCTACGTGATCTAATGTGTTTTGCTAATAATATGAAATAAGTGTAAAACTTTGCAGTATATAAAGGGCCAAGATCATGATCACATTTAGTGGTATTAAGTTCACAGAAAATATATATGTTGAACTTTCATTTCATTGAAGGATATACATGCAATTAAATTAGACTCAAAACCAGGAAGCATTCACGTTCTATTGTGTGCCAGGACTGTGCTAGTGCTGAGGGTAATCAGAGTGAGCCCCTACTTGGTTTTAGACTGCAATATTAGAAATAGCAGTCACATAGAGGAAAGGGTTGTTATAACTAGGGAGGGTGTTTGACGATGTCTTAGTTTCCTCATTTATAAAAAATGAGGGCTGGAGTAGAATGGGTGGCTTGTATTATCTTTATAACTTATTTCTGCCTTATAATATTGTCGTGTCTATGTATTACCAGGTTATTTCCCTTTTGTTATTTTTTTCTTCTAAGGCCACATTTTCTGAAATGGCCTTTGGAAATGTTCAGCTGAAAACTTTCACGATCAAGGACTGATACGGAATCTTCATTACCCAGGTCCCCAGCATCTCTTCTTCCCCGCTTCCTAAGTGCTTTGCAGGATGTTACTGCTTTTGAATATCTCCTCCAGAGACTGAGTAGAGAAAGGAGGTGGAATTATAATCAGCCTGATTTCCTTATTAAAGTTCTTGGGAAAGTTTGATAGAAGAGAGGGTCAGCATGTAAGGGAATACTTTTTTAATATCAGAAAGCTCTTAATTACCTGCAGTAATGGGAGCAGTGGTGTGTATAATCCAAAGGGGTGGATAATCCAAACACCATTTATATTTGACTTTGAAATGTATTTTTGAACTTGCATTTCAATAGAAATAGGGGACCTGCAGCCTTGGAGAGTCCTAAGCTTTCTATCTTTCTTATACAGGCCCGTCTCTAGAGAGAATACGCAATTGCATGTTTCAGTTTTAAGACCGTCTTCCATTGGATTGCAAGTCAAATCAGAGTCAGGAGAAACAGAAATGAGACAATGTGAACCAACATGGCTAAGCAGGACATCCCCAAGATAAATCAAAACAAGATTTAACTTAGGATAGTGAGAATGGCTGAACATTGCTGAGTTGTACATGGTTGCCCATGAGCCATGTTTCCACTTAACAGTGGACATCATTGAAGTTGCATGTGATGCACATCATGTCAGGCTGATGGGAAGGAGACTAGCTAAACTTGCTCTAAGTGTCTGACTCCTCCACTGAATTCCAGCCTGGCACTTGAGGAAGCCACAGCAGGTTGTCTTCAGAAGCTATTTCCAAACAAATTCAGACTTGTCTTTTACATGATGAGAGCTATTTATAAGGATTGTATAACAAATAGCTTATAATAGACACCTCTGTCAACTGCATTTATAATGAAAAGATCTAACAAGAAGGCGTTGATTCCCAGTGCCAGCTAAGGCTGCAAGACCTGCCCTTTTTTCATCAGCTATGCAAACTGGGGAGGGGAGTCAGTGACAAAACTCACAGTCCCTCAGTTTAGTGAAATTGGAATTGAGACCTTAACAAGAATTACAGTTTTCATCAAGATATACATTTTAGCTAGTAAAGCCAAATCCAGAAATCATATTGAATAAGAGCTACATTCAGAAATAATGAGCATTATTACCCAGGCATTTTTAATGGTTTCTACTGTGATCTGTGTAATTGATAAACAAAAGAAAAGAAGAGAGATTAAAAAGAATTGAAAGAAAAGCAGAAGGAAATGTAAAAAACAACAAAACTAAAAATAATTTAAATTCTTCCATCTCCTCTAAGACAAATAGAAAGCAAAAATAAATAAATGACCAAAAAAAAAAAAATCTAAAAGTTTTTAGTATGAGTGCTTTAAAATGTGTCAACCTGTGTTGACCTAAAGAAGATGGGTCATAAAAAGGGAATATAAATTAGGCCATATCCCCAGGGCAGGTGAAATTAGCATGTTGTAATTGTGCAGTCAGAGAGAGATTTTAGCATTGCAGCAATGAAAGATTAGAGTTTAAAAAGAAAAATATTAGACTAGAATCAGAAAGAATTTTAAAAAATCAAAATTATTTTCTCATAATTTTTTTGCAATTTTGAAACATGATTTTCTTATTTCAAATGTTTTCCTTTTTCAGTATCGCCACATTTTTAGAATATCTAAAAATGTGAAATGTGCTCAATGACTTAGTGTGACAAAGCAATTCAAAATCTTTAATTTCATCTTTTAACGTACTCCAATTTGTAACGCTATCTTATGCATAATAGTTATACTTTGGGCTAAAGTTTTGCTTCATTCATTTATTCTTTTTTTTTTTTTTCAGTACACATTTTGTAGACCAAAAAGGGACCAGATACTAAACCTGACAAGCTCAGGGGAGGACTGCATGGCAGATCGTACAAATTCAGAGACCTAACGTAACCACATACAATGGTCTAAAATTAAAACTTTGAACTAGAAGCCAGTCATGGAAGGTGGTCATGTTCTAGGCCAGTATCTTCCTTGACAAAGGTCAATTTTTACCTTAACTGAACTTTTCTCTTGCATCTATGATAACATGCCATTGGAATGTCAGAGTAATTTTCTTTTTCCAGACTCTCAAGGGCACAATCACTGCATTAGAGCACAGACCACGGAACCCCTTCTTGTTATTATTATCACATTAATTGCTAACTGGTAACTATTCTATATCCAACTATATAAAAGTCTATCCATTTTACTTTTTATCCAATCTCAGAGATTTCTATTCTCACTCCCCTCTATCCGGCTTTGGTTCCTCACACCTCCCTAATCTCTCACAAATGGATTTATTTTGTTTAAGATTTTTAAATTGACTTTTAGAGAAAGAGAAACACAAAGTGAGAAGACAACATCAATCTGCATGCCCACTACTGGGGATTGGACCTGTAACCTGGGCATGTGCCCTGATCAGGAATTGAACCAGCTACCTTGGCCTGCATGGGATGAGCCCAAACAACTGAGTCCCACAGGCCACAGCACAAATGGATTTCTTGTAACCCCCTTATCTCTTCTCGTTTGATTCCAATGTATAATATAAGGTACAAAACTTTCATTTTCTGGAGCATTTACTCAATCCATTGAGAATCTGCTTCCTGGCAATTATCACCAGTTTGGCTCAAATCAACTCATAACAATTCTTACAGGTTGGAATGTGTCTTATATCAACAATTTCTTGTGTACTTATTATGTACAGGCTCTATCCTTGGCACAAGACATATTGTTAGCATAGGTAGTAGATAGATAGTAATGAAGGAAGGGAGCAAAGGAATCAGACATTAAGAAGCCTAATAAACTAGGGAGCTGAGTCGGATAATAAGCCTGCTTCATTAGGAAACTGCAGCATTCATAGCCTCCCCAGGGGATCTCTACACACTCCACTCTCAGGACCTAAGTGGGAAGGAAGGATCCATACTGGTCATTAGCCTGGGTTACCCAGGGGAGAGCAATAGTCACATGCTCAGTAGAAGCCAAGATGGTGGGTGGGAGGGGTGGAGTGCAGAGGGTAGGGAGAGAGAGTTAAGATGGCAACCATACTAAGGAAGATTTTTAAGATTTTTAAATTGATTTTAAGAGAGAGAAACGTCAGTGTATCTAGTCTGAGAAAATAATTGGATTGGATAAGGGACAAAAAACACAGATCTATGGCATGGATTGGTTAGGGGGAGGGATTAGAAGTTGATTAGTTTGAAAGAGCACCTGGTTCTATCCAAGCCCAAGATAATATAATCAGAGCCCAACAGAGGCAAGTGCTCCTCTCTTCTCTCTCTTTCTCTCTCTTTTTCTGTCTCTCTCTCTCTCTCTCTCTCTGTCTCTCTCTCTTCTCTCTCTCTCTTTTCCCTGCCCTAGCCCCCAACATGCACTCACCCATTAGTTCACAGGTTTTCTCTATACCAGCGATCCAGTGATGGGGAACCTATGACACGCATGTCAGAGGTGACATGCGAACTCATTTTTTTGGTTGATTTTTCTGTTAAATGGCATTTAAGTATATAAAATAAATATCAAAAATATAAGTCTTTGTTTTACTATGGTTGCAAATATCAAAAAATTTCTATATGTGACACAGCACCAGAGTTAAGTTAGGGTTTTTCAAAATGCTGACATGCTGAGCTCAAAAGGTTAGCCATCACTGCTCTATACAGTCAGGTGGGCCCCAAGTAGGAGCCTGGGTACAGCAGCATAGCACCAGAGCGCAGCTGAGAATCGAGGCTAAGCTAGCTGGACAGAGACACAGACTGGATTAAGCTTGGGCATGGACCAAGAACCAATGGCTCATAATGTCTGGACCCTGGTCCTTCTGAGCTTGATGAACACCATGTTGGACTTCCTCTACAGTCCTGGAACAGCCATTGTGTTTGCTCCAGCTGCAGGAAATCTTACCACCGCACTTTATCCTTCCATGTGTGGTCCTTGAAATGCTTTTCTTGTGACACCACAAAGATTCCATTTCCACGGGCAGCAATGTAACTTAAAATGGCATAGACACTATGATGAAAGCTTTGTACAAGTGGAGACAACACAAACGGAGAGTTGCCATTTCTACATGGGGTGAGATATATCAAGGAATTCATTAATAAACACTCAGTCTTATAAAATCTCTACATATCAAAGGGAAAAAAAGATATTAGTCAATTATCTCTCTCCCAAAAAGACAAGTTAAAAAAATTCTTGTTGGCAACTTTAATACAGGTAAATTTAAAGTAAAAATAGCCCTGGCTGGTTTGTCTCAGTGGTTTGAGCATCTGCCTGCAGACCAAAGTGTCAAGGGGTTGATTCCCAATCAAGGGCATGCACCTTGGTTGCAGGCTCCATCCCTGGCCTGGATCAGGGCATGTGCAGGTGGCAACCAATCAATGTCTCTTTCACATCAATGTTTCTCTCTCTTCCTAGCCTCCTCCTCCCTTCCACTCTCTGTAAGTATCAATGGAAAAATATCCTTGGGTGAGCATTAAAAAATAATGATGATAAAATAAAAATATAAGAAAAGAAAATAATTAAAAATAAATCTTACAAAATATAGAATAGTTCTTTTCAGGGCTTTTATTTATTCAGAGATAGAATCAGTATATATTTTGTGGGAAAATGTATGGGGAACTGAGTGTTTAGAACATTTTTGTCTGTACATTCTGAACTGATTTTCTAACATTGATGCTTAGAAAGCATCCTTCATAAAAAAGATCCAAGTGTTATATAAATATGTCTACGGTGCTCTATGGTGCTTCCTCAATTTCTGTCATTTCTTTCGGCTTTGGTGAAGAAACTATGTTATCCCCATAGTCATTCCTTCCTCCTCATCCCCCGAAAAAAGTTACCCACGTGTTAAACACAGCACAGTTATGTTATGTGTGTGTGTGTGTGTGTGTGTGTGTAGGAGGAAGGGAGGAAGAGAAAGAGGGCAAACATCAAGAGCATTCTAAATAAATATGCATATGTATAATGTATGTAAACATATATGAAAATGTGGTCTTCTAAACAGAATCAGACAAAGAAATAGAAATCAAGCTGAGGCATAGAAACACATGCATAATCAGATGGATCAGCCGTCTTAGAGACAAGGTGTTTCAAAGCCCAGTATACAAAACCATCTAATTACAAGAACATTTTAATACTTCATTCTGCTTTTTTAATAAGCATTTTCTCCCTTCTGTTTGTGTTCTTTACTAAAGTCATAGCAATGGCTGTGCTGAGCCTCCAGTTGATCTAAGTTGCTCGGTGCATGCCCAGACAGCAAGAAAATGGTTTCTCTGGCAACAGGAATTATGTGAAATCTCTGTGTGTCCTCCCCCACCTTCCATCTGATTCCTATTCACTTAAGCTGTTCACATATAGGCAACAATGAGGCATTGGAACTCTAATGAGCAATTCAAATTTATTGAGCTAACTCATAGAGGCAGGCACTGTGAGCATCCTCATTTCTCGTGTACCAAGGAGCAGCGCACGTTTTGTTGTATGTTATCTGTGTTATTCAAGAACCATGCTCTGTCAGCAAATAGCCCAAACCAGATAAAATCAGATAAACATCTAAAATATGAAGTATATATGGAATGTATTTCTATCATGCTAGAAGGGAAATACAAAGGTTTTCAGGAGCTAAATACTCAGTTTCAAATTTTCCAAAGACGCTGAGACATGGAGGTCACAGTGATTTAAAACAGTCTCACATTATATTGTGTCTGGAACGAAGGAGGGAATGGCAAGAGCTTTGATTAAATGGCTTTAAATGTCAGCTTTTTTATTTCTAGGAAATCATACTGTGTCTCCATGACTAAAACTCTAGAGTTTTGAATTTGGGTTTTGTTAATATTCTCTAATAATAGTTCATGATTAGATCTCCTCTACATGCTTAGTTTTTCTCTGTAGCCTTTGTTTAGGAGAGAGTCCTGCATCTAGCAATGTTGCTAAGGTTAATATTTGCTAGGAGAGCTTAATCAAAAGGGGAATTGATTTGCTTGGAGAAATAAGGGTTGAGAGGCAAATTAGCCTGGTCTTTCGGCATTGGGAGAATGTGGAGGAGGGGTGAGGAAATCCATTTTTTCTCCTAATAAGGATAAAATTATAGCAAATAATGTACTCAGTAATATAAATCAGAAAACGCAGTGAATATGGAATTAATCCCTGTATAGGTTTTAGAATTATGTCTTAGAAATTTGTTAGGAAAAAATTGCATCTTAGCTGTTTGGAATATCTTAGTACAATTTACCTGGAATGAGGTGGATTCTCAAACTTTCTTGTTATCATGATCATATATTTAACCTACTAAAAATTAAAGACTTTATGCCACCAAAAAACAATAGGAAATGCTTCTTTATAACTCACTGAAGACTTTTAAAAATATTTAAACTTTAACTTCCAGTTAAAGCTCTGAGAAAACAGCAGAACGATTAGCTTACTGACACCAATATAATGCTTATTTAACAACAAAAAAAAAACCACATAGGAGAGTGATGATGCCAAAGGACAAAGGTGAAAGTGAAATAATAATAATAAAGTGAAAGTAGAATAATAATAGTAATAGCAATTACTTCATTTTAACAATCCATCCTTAAATAAGAACATATAGCCTGAGATAATAAGATGATTTAAAAATCTGAAATAACCACCATTTCCCACGATATATATATGGCAAATAAACACAAAATATAAGCCCTACACAGAAAAAAACTGCCCATTGAAGTCATAATATTTGGAATTTTGAAACCTGTCACAGAGCTTTCAGGAACTGAACATTATGAAATAAAAATTTTATTCCAATTGGAACATAAAGAATCAACACTTCTGTATAAAAACAAATTGCCCTTTAGAGGATAAATCAAATACTCTGAGACTAGGGCTTTGTGTATTTAACGACTGCTTGCTTCAAGAAGAAGGAAATTGTTCCTGTGTTTCTAACTGTGGCGCCCCTCTGAGAGCAGCGTGTGGGGTAATAATACATCAGGAGTTACACATGTTTTCAAAGAACTTCTGAGCTCTGATTTGGAACCCCTTTGCCACATGAACACTTTTCAATTGTGAGTTTTGTTTTCTTAATTTTATTTATTCAATTCCATACCTCATTATTCCCAGAAGACTTGAAGATGGCTTGCAATTATAGTGTATAGTGTGTTCATCTCTGGCAAATGTTCCTTTTAAGAGAAACTTGTCTAAAAGTTGCAAGATATTTCATTAAGGTGGTTGTGGTAGAATATAAGAGTCTGAGAAAATGTGTTAGTAGGAGAGAAAGCAGTAGAAGACATAAAAATTGTTCCCTTTTATGAAATTAATGAGATTTAGTGGGTGGTTGGGATGAAAGGAGAAAAGAACAAGGCAGAACGGCTTGTAAGATAGATGAAAAAATATAAAACCGGGACATCTGATATTCTGTTTTAAGTTGTTGGTGTTTCTGCATTTTTCCCCATATTTATGGAAGTGTGCTGCATTCACATTGCTGAGCACATTGATTTCTATGGATTGTGCATGTGGTATATGCTTAAGAAAGAGACTGATTTTCCAAGTTAGTACATATCATAGCAGAGAGACAAAGCAGAGAACAAAAAGTTGAAGAGTTGCTGGAGACAAAGGTGACCATGAGGATGCAAGACCCATTAAGAGTAGAGAAATATTGAGAAAAGTATTGGACATTTCATTGGGGGATGGAATAGGAGTTTAAGCTAATCTTGTTTAGAGCTTAATGGACAAGAAGACTTCAGGGTTATTTCACAATACACTCACACACACACACACACACACACACACACACTGAAATGGTAAAATATTACAATTTTAAAAATTAGAAATAGGAAAAATACACAGCTGAACAGGGGGGAGAAAATCTGGGGGAAGAAAAATGCCATATGTATCAATGGACTCTGGACATTAATGTAAAATTGGTGGCCCAGTTTCAGGTCCTCATCATGGTGAATTTCTATTACAAGTTTCTATAATCTTTTCCAATTCTTTTCACTTTGATATGGGTCATGTACTTGCTGAAACTTTCCACATACTAGCTGTGCATGACTTTAGTCTAGGGCAGTGGTTTTCAACCTTCTGGCCCTTTAAATACAGTTCCTCATGTTGTGACCCAACCATAAAATTATTTTCGTTGCTACTTCATAACTGTAATGTTGCTACTGTTATGAATCGTAATGTAAATATCTGATATGCAGGATGCTCTTAGGCGACCCCTGTGAAAGGATTGTTGGACTGCCAAAGGGGTCGCGACCCACAGGTCTAGGGGAAGAAGCTATCTGATCCTCAACATTCTTCTTTCCTGGAAATAAAAATAGTAGTATTTATTTCAAACATCTATAATAATAAAAGGATAATATGCTAATTAGATCGGCCATCTTCCGGACATCATTCTGGACGTCCTTCCTGATGAGTCCTTCCTGACAAAGCCAGGGCTGGAGGGAAGCCAGCCTGGGTCCTGGGTGCCTGCCGGCAGCCAGAGTAGGAAAGCCCAGGGCCCAGGTGCTGGAGGGAAGCCAGTGCTGGCAGCCGGGGGAAGGAAGGCATACTCTTGCACAAATTTTCGTGCATCGGACCTCTAGTAAATAATAATGGGTAATTTTGTCAAGCCCAATTTTACTGCTATTATTTGCTTTAATTCTTAATATAATCCTTTGAGATATTTTTACTCTCATTGTATGAGTCAGGAAATTAAGGCTACTAGTAAATGACTTTCCTGAGCACAAAAAATGTAAATAACTTTTCTGAGCAGAAGCTTATGAGAAGTAGAGCCATTAGTGTAACACAATGGTACTGATAGCAGCAATATTGGTAAATAGAGTGGAAGTCAGTTTCAACTTCAAATTTTCTGTTATTGACTTGCTATTCCACACTGGGCAAGCCTAAGATAAGTCTGCAATAATGAATCCTCTATAAAAGTTAATTCTAGTCATTCTTCATATTTCTTTCAAAATGTCCTTATTTCATTTGACAAGAGCAGAATGCCTTGCTCACGTATCATCGTTACCTTAACCCTTAATCAGAGCCTCAGTTAATCCATGCTTGTTAATGAATATAAGAACAATGGGAACCTGATTGCTGTTCAGGCATAAGCCTATTCCTAAAATAAAAACTTTTAAACATGGCTTCAGACGGACTATGGACTGTGTATGCCTAATGTGAGGTGAGATTATGTTTCCAACTTAATGAGCCCCACCAAGTAGCAGTACATGCAGCCAATCTCAGCACCCAGTTGGGGGCACTGAGCTGCCAGTGACACTGTCCAAGGATGGTAGGATTTCACCAAATCTGGAAAACTCAACTCTTGCTATGCCACTCTCCTTTTATACTCTGAGTTTATGTCGTCATTTGAACAAGTGTAGCCTAACCATTTAATTCAGTATATGCTCATGTACTAGGAAGCTGATTCTGCATCAGATACACCATATCCTTGCTTCTGTGAAGCAAACAGAATAAATGTCTAGATTCACCTGAAAAATATCTCTTCCAGGTTTCCAATATTCTGGAGAGCAAATTTCCCTGCACCTACTACATGAACCAATTAATAAGAAAATGTTAAAACCAAAGGTAAGATGTTGTATAAATTCCATGAATCTGACATACTGACTCAGTGAGTTCCAAATTCTAATATATTAAACACTTGAAATCTTGCAATTACTATATATCTAAATAGAATAATAGCAACGTATTTTTTTCTAGCATCAGAACCTCAAGCTTAACTGCTTTTATTAAGTTTGGATGGACAAAAAATAGAAAAGAAAAACTATAACTGGTCTTCAAATCACATAAGCAGTGTGCTGTCAGCCACGGTGTGACCATGCTCTCCAAAGGTTTGTGAAAGCTAAATTGTTATCAGTTACCTATTATGGAAAAGAAGAAGTAGTGGTAGAAAGCATTAAATTAAACAGAATAATTTAAATAGAATTCCTACAATGCATTGTGTTTCTCACAGGATTTTGCATGAGGAAAATAACCAAGGTGCAATATTCCCTTTTTACCCCACTTTCAAGGACAAAGGTTTTGCCAAGGCCATAGGATCATTGTTGCTAACAGTAGCTCTTACTATGCATTAGACTTGTCTCACCAAAGCAGGTATATGAAATACGAGGCCTGTCCACAGTACTATCAATAGCTCCATTAAAGGAGACTTATTTTCCAAAGACACCTCTCTTGTGAACAGAATTTAATTTGGATTATCTTTTCTAGATAGTACATACTCAGGACTATTGTCTCAAAATAAATAAAAGAGGTTAAACAAAAGTGATAAGAAACTCCAATTTAATATATGCACTAGAAGTTCACTTTATATAATTTATCAGTTATAATTTTAATTATGATAAACATTTTATTAAACCTATTCAGCTTTCTGTTAATAAGCAATAACTCATACTCCTAACAAAATATATCAAGAGGTTTCATTTTCACATTTTCAAGAATCATGTCATCATGGTACTGTAGTTAGATGAGATCCCTTAAAATGGAGGCAATTCTTATGTAAATAAGTCAAAAATATCTAATTAATTGTACATAAAGTCATAAATAAATTATGTCTTCTTTAATAAGATAAAGTAATAGGTCACATTTGGAGAAACACAGTAGTGATAGCTGATTACTTTATTTTTCCTGTTAAATTATAAATGATAATAGCTAATATTGATTGGGTACTTTGTATGTGCCAGTCACAGACATGTTATGTGTATTAACGCATTTAATCCTCATCAAAAAACCCTATGATATTGGAACTATTATTGTCTTCATTTTATGTATGAGATACAGAAAGGTTCATTAACTTGCTCCTGGATACAGCTAGTAGGTGCTGAAACTGGGATTTAAATGGCCTGCCCCCTCTCACAGTCCGGGAGCCCTCAGGGGTGGGAGGCAACCTGGCGATCAGGGGAAGGCGACACCCCCATCACAACTCTGCTGCTGCCACTGCTAACAGTGCAAGCTTCAGCCAGCCCTGGTTACCTGAGCCTAAGGCTGGCTCTGGGTGGCTGGGCAGTCGCCATCAGCAGCTTGTCTGCGCCTTGGGCTGGCCCTGGACAGTGGCCACCTCCATCCACGGCTTGCCTGAGCCTCAGTCAGTGGGGAGTGCAGGGGGCCCCCAGCGGGGCTGAGGGGACTCCTGAGGCAGGCGCACGGAGCAGCCATCCCTGGCTGAGGAATGGAGGATACTCTCAACGACATGAGTTATAACTTCCAATTTGTTGGACACCACAGTCAGGCTTCAACTTTGGGGGAAGGAGAAAGAGAGGGATGGGCAGCTTGTTGGAGGAGCCTGGGCAAGCTGTCGGTCAGTGGAGAGTGCAGGAGGACCCAAGGCCCCTGTCGGGGCTGAGGGGACTCCAGAGGCAGGTGTGTGGTGCAGCCGGGCCCACCCACCCCCCTGTTTGTGGGTGCTGCCATCTTGTGATGGTGTGATGGTCAATTTGCATATTACCTCTTTATTATATAGGGTGTATCTTATGTAGAATGTTATTCATGACATATCATAACAATATTTCCCTTTTAAATAATGGAGACAATGGGAAATTCTCCAGTTTGTTTAACAGGATATTAAATGCAAAGCAGCTACTAACGTGCACTGTCCAGGGAAAAGAAGAGGTTTCTGAATCGCCTGTGCCCTGGGGACACTGCATGCCATTTTATTCACAGTCCAAGGAGCTTAATTTCTAAAGAATAAGCTGAGAAAAAAATCATCTCTTCCCTCATCAGAAAAACAAGCCATCAACTGTTATTTCTCAAAGGTAAGGGAGATCAAATAGATAACCCTTGGATCAAACCTGTGATTCTAGAAAGGACAGAAAACTAGCAAGTGCGATGATTAGATAATTAAACTGCTCCTCTGGGAAACCTGTGATTTAATGTAAGACAATATGTATACAATGTTTGCTGGCAGAAAATCTGAAATGGAAATGCAGTGTCTAACAATTTTTCTATTATAATTTAATTAAAATTCTTTGGAAGAAAGAGTTAGACCTAATGTTTAAAAAGCTAACATTTGACTTTACCCCTTATTAAGTAATTACATTATTGCTTAAACCAATATTACATCAATATTAAATCTACGTGTTCTATTTACATTTTTACTCTTGTCCACACTGCTCCAGATTGTCCCCATTGCTGAGTTCTCTCTGATAATAAAATGAGTTTTTGCATAATCTTTTAGTTCACCTAATCAGTGATGCAAAACATTGTTTACCCATGGCTGAGAGAAATAATGTCCCCCAATATCTAGCTGGTTACCAGACAGTAACTAAGTTTCCATAAAAATTAATCCTAACGATATTTGTAGATCACTGTTTAAAAATGACTAATATACCTATACTTTTAGTTACCTTGTAAAGAGTATATATGCCACATCTTTGAGTTAGCTGCTACTTTAATTTTTAGGAAGAAAAAAAAAAGGTAAGTATCCCCATATCACAGAGGTAGACCCCGGGTAGATGTAGGATTTGAAATGAACATTTTAAAATCTTAAAATGAAATATATTCTGTCTTCCATTCATTCTCATTTTTCCAAGTTCTTGAATTATGAGAAATCTGTAAAGAATGTATAAAGAAAGTGCTCTAAGGAAGTCACTAACATGATAGCTTTTACTAAAGAACTGATTTTATTAAGACTAAAGAGTTAAACTTGTCCTAGACAAGTTTTCTTATCTAGCACCCTCTAAGTATTAGAATATCCAAGTCTTAACTCATAAACCCATATTGGGACAGATGGACATAATTTTTATTTCTATTCAAAACAAGAGAAAAATGTGAGATAGATTGAAATAATATTCTTAAATCAGAATCAAGAAATTTAAATAGGATAATTGACATAAAAAACAACAAAGCTAGATTGTTTACATTTGAATAAAATGTACCATATAATACATTACTACCTTTAGATAATAAGAAAATCCATTAGAAAAACTTTATTTTATTTTTAAAATAAATCTTGGTCTAAGGCAGTGGTTGGCAAATTGCGGCTCGCGAGCCACATGCGGCTCTTTGGCCGCTTGAGTGTGGCTCTTCCACAAAACACCACGTGCGGGCGCTCACATACAGTGCAATTGAAACTTTGTGGCCCATGCACAGAAGTCGGTATTTTGTGTAATAACAGGAAATAGCCCAATACTTTTCATCCACTGTTTGTCATATTTTCAAATTAAAATGTATGTTAAAGTAAGGTGGACCTAATATATAAAGACCTACTATATACAGAAAAATTTTACAAACTATTTTGAGAGTGTATTCAAAGTTGTCTTTCTGTGTTCAAATGGTGTAAAATAGAGAACTTGTGTCAAACACTATTTTCATTCTCACTGCAGTTATTTGGCTAAGGCTATAACCATAGAAATATATATCTTAGGTCCCAGCATCAGAAAAACCCAGAATTTTGGCTTAATTTGCAGGCACAAAACACAATACAAAACATCAGTCTCAAAGTCAATTTACTTTGTTGGTTAATAATGTTGGCAATAAGACATAGCCTGAATTTAACACATATTTAAGACAGTCTCTGTTAAAGGACTTCAGTTAACATGAATAATATAATAAACATTTAAATACATTTTTTTCTTACACAATTTGTCTACAAGTTTTGAACTCTGTTCTTTTAGAATACCCGGGGGAAGTTAAAAGCAGGTGCTTTTGTGCAATAGGACTAGCCAGGCGTAGTCTGAAGTCAGAAGTTGTAGCCCCGCTTAAGCCACATAGCTTAATCATAGAATAATATAATCAGAGAATTCCTTATAGTTGGCTTCTCTAGTTGAGCCATCTTATATTACAGGAAAGGAAAGAAAGAACCAGAAACATGGAAAGAATTTTACCAAAGAGCACTGGGTAAAGTAGCAAAGAGAAAATTTAAATAAAGCCCAGGCTTCCTGACTAGCAGGTTTCTACTAAGCACTGCAGCAATGGAGGAAATAGCTATACTTAGAAATGCATTTTAATCTTGTAAACGATTTCCTATTGTTCCTACCTCACATTTTTCGCTTGTTTTGGAAAAAAAAATCAAGTTGTGATTGTCATCTGTCGATATATATGTTTATAAGTCAGACATTTATTTTAATCCTTACTGGGTGCTAGGTGATAAAAATGCATCCATTCATTTTCTTTTAATCAACCAATATTGAGGATAAATTCAAGGAACATTTGTGATGCAGAAGCATATATTTAGATGTTAAAGTTTACCTACCCAAAAAGGTTCACATGAAGTATATAGACAAATAATGATGATGAAGAGGAAAAATTAAGTATACCTAAAGAAAAGAAACATCAAGTGCAACTTGTGAATTCAGAACATAGAGTTGTAGTTTAAAAAGTTCAATGTGCATTAAGATTCATGTGGGAAGTTTGTTAAAAATGCAGGTAGCTTGTCTTCATCTTCAGTAAATCTGATAGAGTAAGCCTGGCCTGAAGCCTGGGTATTTGCATATTAATGAGAGCCAAAAGTGATTCTACACAGGTAGGCTTCTTACCACACAAATGTTGATAAGGGTCTTCTTCAAGTGGGAGAAGCAATGATACTATCATAAAGGACGTAGTACTTCAGATGTTTCTTGAAAAATGGATAAAATTTGGACATGTGGAGATGGAGGGAAGGGCAATTAAGAAGGAGAAAGATAAGGAGTAATGGCACAAGAGCAAGAAGATGCAGAGGGAGTTAGGAAATAGTGGCTAACACTAAGATGTGAGAGAGTAATGTAAGAGAGGGCAGTAGGTCGGGGGGAAATTGATTAGGGTCACGAGTGTCAAACCAAGGAATATTGATTCTTTCTAATAAGTGGCAGAAAGTTTCTAAAGGTTTCGAGCAGATAAAAGCTGAATTCAAACTGTAGAAGTCATTTCACTATGTAAATGTGTATCAAATCAGGTGTTGTACACCTTAAATTATACAACTTTTATTAAAAATAAAAGAACATTTTTAAAAAGTGGGAGGGGGGGTAAGTGAACAAAATGGAGGTAAAGCTGAGGGAGGAACTAAGTGGCTAAGAAAAGCCAAGTCGAACAGGGCAAAGAGGGGCAAGGAAATAACACTGAGGAGTGTCTATATTTTGCTTAGGGAAAAACTAGACAAAGACAGAAAACAGCAGGGTGGTGAGATAATTAGAAGGATAATGAGGGGGAAGTACATCAAAGAACAAAAGGGCCGGGTCAGGGCATGGAATAGTAGATGCAGGAGAAGACCATAGACTCATTACATTGCCCAGAGGCACCACTTATCCTCTCCAGGCCACTGGTTGTAAGGTTCAAAAGAGAGGTATTATTGCCACATTCCTATTCTTGCACAGACTGAAGGCTGAAAAAAAGCAACAGGGTTTTACTGAAGGGTAGATATTTGATGAGAGAAGAGCATGAGGGTAATGATCACCTGTGACGGTATCAGAATCGCCGACGGCAGGACAGCAGGGTGGAAGATTTCAAATGCAGTGCCTAGTTATATTAGAAATGAGACGGGGCAGGAAATTGATGAAGGAGTTTACAGAACTCAAGAATCTAAGAATTTGTATGAAAAGAAGGGAGCCCTCGTTTAGTTTCTCAGTCCCCCTTTCTGGTTCTTGGTTCTGTTGCTCATGTGGGGAGGAGTGAAAAGGTAGCCTGGTCAGGTAAATCTCTTTGAGGTGCCAGGTGACTGCTCTCAAATGCCCTCCTAGCACATACGTGTCTTGAAAAGCAATTCCAGCTCTTTGACATTCACCCTAAGATATCCGACACACTCCCAGCTGGTCCAGGGAAGGTCACTCAACTTTTGACTTTCAACTTAAGCACCTAGGTAAAATGTGGATCATGGCACTTGCCCCTTAAGCCATCTTACTTCAGGAGATTTCACAGGAATCAGTGACTCTGGAGAACTTTGAGCCAATCGGGGGGAGTGATCTAAGTGTCAAATAATTTCTAAATACAACTATGTATCTTGAAAGTTTAAAAGAAAAGAAAAATCAGAGAATTTAGGAATAAAAAATGGCTAGTAGGACACCTTAATTGGGACAAAAGAAGATGATACAATTATTTTCTCAATTATAATTTTTACATGAAAACAAACTTTTTTTTTTCTTGGCTT
This sequence comes from Myotis yumanensis, assembly GCF_028538775.1. Taxonomy (NCBI): domain Eukaryota; kingdom Metazoa; phylum Chordata; class Mammalia; order Chiroptera; family Vespertilionidae; genus Myotis; species Myotis yumanensis. The sequence goes on along the minus strand of NW_027223760.1, from coordinate 68,541,342 downwards.
TACAGATAAAATGTCTTCTATAAAGAAAGGCTGACTAAATTTCCTGAAAAGTATGGCAGAGTTAGTTAACAATTTACCAGTTTTTCATACTGTTAATTCTTGTGGCTCTTAGGCCCCAAGTTACTAAATTAATCTGTATGTGAATCCAAAGATTAATTACTAGACCTAAAAATGGCTCGTACTTGGGAATAGGCGTTGAGCAGTAAAAATTACTTTAGGACCATTCTGACCTTATCTTCTGAACAAATCAGGATTATATGTTGTTCCCCTTCTAGACCTCCCATTGCTCTTTTTGAAAAAATGCCTGTCATGGCACTGATAACATTCATTCCCCAACTGTCTATTGGTCACTAACTATGTGCCAGGCACTATGGTGAATGTTGGAGATAAAAGGTTAAACAAGACATTGTCTTCTTTTGGAGACTTATGATACAGCCCCTTGATTAGCTGTGGTCCTTACTGGAGGGCCTGTTAGACTCCAAGCCCCCTTACACAGGATTCTGTCAATGTCTTTACATGTTTATATCCCCGGCTTTTGAAATTGGTATCAAAAAAATGATATTGAATTCATGTCAATATAATATGTAGGAGATAATTTGAATAGAGATGTGCCTTATCATGTTCACCTTTGTGTAAGGTAGAAAAAACAATGTATTTTGCCGGGAGCCAATTCCAGCATGTCATAATTTCAAGAGTTTCATCAAAAGGTTGATGGAACTTAGGAACCAACAGGGTTGAGTCACACATGTAGTCACCTGTTGGGAATGGCTGAGGGCATTTCCCCGAACCTGAATAGGATACATTAAATTGATTGCTGGCTGCCAGACAGCTCAGGGCATCTTAATCTACATGTTATTGCCTCCTACTGGCCAAACACCTGAACAGCCAGCCATAGGCTAATTGCCCCATTCTGACAATACACTTCAAAACCTGACCCTTTGAAGTGTGTATCTCTGCCTCCCCTCAGGACAAGTCGTGTTAATAAAAAGCATGGGGTCCTGAGACTAGGAGAACTTAGATCTTAGTTTCCTTTAAACTAGGCTCCTCTGACCCCCAAATGCCTTTCAAAATTATGTTTCGTCTCTGGACTCCTATTTAATCTATGCACAGCCTTCTCCAGGTTTCCTGAACCCTTCTTGATGCTGGGACAAGAACCCTGGCAATATTTTCTCATTATCTAACTTAATTTTTAGTTCATGTTGGTTAATTCTTAGAAAAATTGTGATACTTTGCTCCTAATAGCAGTAAATTGCTTCAGCAGTACATAAAACAGTCACTTTGATTTTCAAACAGTTAATCTTATCAAGATATAACTTCTGAAAATTTTGATTTTACAATGTACCTTGGGCCTTAGGAATGATTCCAAAACAACCTCTCTAACCTTTCAAAAAAAAAAAACAAAAAACAGAAGGGATACTGATAGAGTACTAGTTCATATTTTCTGTTGCGATTTCAGTTTGTTTTTTAGTGTTTGTTAGATGAAATGTTATCAAAAGGTTTGGAATGGGTTTAAAACTTTTGAGTATTATGAAATTACTATATCTATAAATGCTACATTACAATAAATTTTTATTTCCATCTGATTTGAGCTGAAAAATGGGAAGTGGTTAGATTCCTAATTCTTTCCTATAGCACCTATATTTGACAAATCAATAATTCAAATGAAAATAAGAGGCACAATAAAAACATAAGCCAAATTAGTAACAACTCAGTATCATTTTCCTTACATTAAAAATAGAAGAAAAAAAAGAGAAGGGCAGGAACAAATGATTGTTGATAATTGTCATCACTAAAGTCACATTTTAATGTATAAAATGGTTTCTACATTAAGTAATATAAAGGAAAATGTTTCTCTCAAGTAATGAAGCAATCTAGACTGCAGCTCTTAAAATAATTCAGCATAATATGCTAGTTCAGCTTAAATATGAATTTCAACTAATGTACAGTTCCATAAATTGCTGTAAATTATGAGTTGAATAAAAATTTAAAGATCTACATTACATGTAGTAACAATAGTTAATGAGAAGTACACCTTTTTAGGCATCCTTTTAAAAATTCCAGTTTTTATTTTAACCTTTCTTAGATGATTTTTTTTTGGAAGTGTATGTGTTAACATTATAATAATTCCTCTATCTTAAACAAATGAAGTGCTTTTTTAAGCACAATCCATGAGACATAATCAGTGCTTTTTGTATCAGCATGTGCTAGAGTACTCATGTATCAGCACCTTTTTCTTTTCAGCCTAACATTGACTTACCTTGGCTCAAACAAATTGATGTTATGACGAATCTGGCAGAAATTGCAGTTTGATAAGCCGGTGGGAATAGGGGAGCGAAAGCAATAGGAGAAAATAGAAGATAGGATGCATCTCATAGTTTACAAAGATATGAGTTGCCTGATTCTGTTTATGCATGTGTGGGGGAAAGAGTGGATGAGCGTCTTAAGCTCTGTGATGGGGCTAGAACTCTGTCTTATGCTGCAACAATTACCTGAACACACAACACTAGATCCTCAGCATATGCACGTTTATGATACTTGAGAGCAGACTTTACTACACTCTAAGTGCCCATAGAGATACCACAAAATGTGGTTTGGTCCTATTCATTACAGTTTGCTGTGACTATAAGATCTTTTGGGGCAATTGTGTAGTTCTTTAATAATGAAGAATTTTCATGAATGGAATTGCACAAATCACAGTATGGGAAAAAAAATAAGTAAACTGGATTTTTATTTTAAGATGCAATTGAAGTATACATAGAAAGTATGGAAGTCATAATATAAATGATATTGTGGATAGAGCATCAGCCTGCGGCTGAAGGGTCCCGGGTTCAACTGCCTTGAAGGGCACATATTTCGGTATCAGGATCTATCACCGGCCATGGTTGGGGTTCATGTGGGAGGCAACCAATCGCTGTCTCTCTCTCTCACATTGATGTTTCTCTCTCTGTCTCTCCTCTTCTCTTCCACTCTCTCTTAAGAAAATCAATGGAAAAATATCCTCTGGTGAGGATTAAAAAAAAAGTAGAGGTAACTGCCTTATGACCTAGTGATTCCATGCCTGGAAATACAGTCAAAGAAACCCACAACACTGATTTGAAAGAATATACGCAGCCCTGTGTTCAATACAGTGTTATTTACAATAGCCAAGATTTGGAAGCAGTCCAAGTGCCCATGAATAGATGAGTGGAGAAAACAGCTGTGGTACATTTACCCAGTGGAGTACTAATAAGCTATAAAAAGGAAGGAAATCTAATGTGGAGAGCATGGATGGACCTGGAGAGTATTATGCTAAATGAAATGTCAGTCAGAGAAAGGCAAATACCATATGATCTCACTTAGCTATGGAATCTAATGAACAAAACAAACAAATAAAATATAAACAGACTCATAAGGACAGAAAACAGACTGAGAGCTGTTTTATGGGTGGAGGGTTGCAGGGCTGATAAAAAAGTTTAAGGGATTAAGGAAAAAAAAACCTCATAGGCACAAACAACAGTATGGTGACTAAAAGAAGGAAAGTGGGGTGGGGTGAGGTGAGGTAGAAGAGTGTAAAGGAATAAATGTTGACAGAAGAAGACTTGCCTTTGGGTGGTAAACAAACAATACAATGTACACATGATGTATTATAGAATTACTAGAGGCAATTGGGTGGGGGGGATGTCCCTCAGCCCGGCCTGTGCCCTCTTGCAGTCTGGGACCCCTCAGGGGATGACCACCTGCTGGCTTAGGCCCATTCCCCGGGGGATCAGGCCTAAGCTGGCAGTCAGACATCCCTCTGGCAGCCCGGGAGCCTTTGGGGGATGTCCACTTGCCAGCAGGGAACAGGCCTAAGCTGCAGTCGGACATCCTTAGTGCTGCTGAGGAGGCGGGAGAGGCACCCACCACCACTGCTGTGCTGGCAGCCATCAGCCTGGCTTGTGACTGAGCAGAGATCCCCCTGTGGAGCGCACTGACCACCAGGGGGCAGCTCCTGCATTGAGCATCTGCCCCTGGTGGTCAGTGTGTGTCATAGTGACCAGTTATTCCCAGTCGTTCTGCTATTAGGGTCAATTTGCATATTACCCTTTTATTATATAGGATAGAGGCCTGGTGCATGGGTGGGGGCCGGCTGGTTTTCCTTGAAGGGTGTCCCCAATCAGGGTGGGGGTCCCCCTTGGGTGCCTGGCCAGCCTGGGTGAGGGGCTGAGGGCCGTTTTCAGACTGGCCACACCCCCTTCATGGAGGGGGTTCCTGCTGGGGTGCCTGGCCGGCCTGGTTGAGGGGCTGATGGCTGTTTGCAGGCTGGCCACAGCCCCTTCAGTGGAGGCTGGCTGGAAGCAGGTATCTGGGGTTTATTTTTTCTTCTATAATTGAAACTTTGTTGCCTTCAGCAGAGGCCAGAGCCAGCCAGGGCAGGTGGGAAGCTTGGCTTCCTCCATCGCCAGGGCAACCAAGCCTCCTGCTTGCTCCAGCTCCATGGCTGCCGGCTGCCATCTTGGTTGGGTTAATGTGCATATAGTCGCTCTGAGTGGCTGGTGGACGTGGCTTGGGGCGTAAGGAAGGTATGGTCAATTTGCATGTTTCTCTTTTGTTAGATTAGATACACCTAAAATATATATAATTTTATTAACCAATGAAATTCAATACAAATTTTAAAAATTAAAAATAAATTAAGCTAACCATAGAATTTAAATATTTAAAATGTTTATTATTCAAAATAATTTATAATTATCTGATTGAAAATATTCATAACCTATTTTTAAAAAGTATTCTGTGTATTCAAAATAATTTTTTATTGATTTCAGAAAGAAGAAGGGAGAGGTAGAGAGGGATAGAAACATCAATGATAAAAGAGAATCATTGATTGGCTGCCTCATGCATGCCCCCCACTGAATATTGAACCCACAATCCAGGCATGCATTTCTACCAGGAATCAAACCATGACCCACGACCTCCTGGTCCATGGGTCAACTCTCAACCACTGAGCCACATTGGCTGGGCCAAAATGATTTTTTAAATGTAGATCTAGGGTTTTTATTCCCATTGGTACCATTTTACGTGTTATGAACCATGATAAATAGATTTTTCCCATTTTGATATCCTCCAATAACTCAAAGTAAATGAATACTTTACTAGCCAAACTGCTCAACAAGAACTAATTCCACAAGCATGTAATGTTAAATGGGCCCCCAATATCTTTCTTCCAAGCCACTAATACTAAGCCATAGAAAAAGGGGGCTTCACTGAAATCATAATCAATCAAGAGGTTTTCCAGGACACCTGTATTTATTATTCATTAATAATCTGTCTATGACTGCTTCTATTTTTAGTGCTACACACCTGAAAAGGGAAACTTTTAATAAGTTGAATTTTAAAAATCATTGAGATAGTCAAGATACTATAAGTGTATGCTGTAAGTATATAACAAATGGTGACATAAATGGGATCACATGTATTTCACCATAGAGTCCATCATTTTTTCTTTTTTATTGAATTTATTGGGTGACACTGTTAATAAAATTACATAGGTTTCAGTTGTACAATTCTATAATACATCATCTGTATATTGTACTGTATGTTCACCACTCCAAGTAAAGTCTCCTTCCATCTCCATTTTTTCCCCCTTTACCTTCTTCTACCTCTCACCGCCCCCCCCCCCTTAAATGCATACATTAAAACAAACATAATTATGTAGGGCCATTTGGTTTTTATGTGGTGGTCTCTGTACTGAAACATAGACAAATATAAATATGCATTAACTAGTGTTGAGATGCAGAAGTAATAAGGACCTATAAATAAGATAACAAGGTCTTAAGTTTATTAACTGTTTGGCTTCCACCCTGTCTAGATTGTAGAAACATGGACTCTACTGAAGGTTTTAAATAGACAAAGCTTTATAAATCCCCACTGAATACAACCTCAGAATCTTTACTTACACCTCAGCTTCCTCAGCGAAATAGCTTTCTGTTTAATAAATATCTTCTTAAAGTTTCATAAGTCAGCCAATTTTTCTCTGTAAGAAAAATTCTTTCTTAAAAAAGCTCTTTGCAATGTTCCACAATCCATTTTCTCTTTAAGCTCAACCTCCCCATTCAGAACAAATTACTTCCTTTTAGTGAATCAGAAGTGCTGTTGTAATCTTTTTATGTGGCCTATTTTTTGAGCACTTACAAATCAAATAAGAGTATATTTATAGAGAATGAATAATAAGAGAAAGAATTAGTTCAGGTAAACATGACATTAGAAACAGTAAGAGAATTAGAATTGTATAAATTGCTTTTGAAAACTACTGCTGTATCCTACACCATCTGTGTCTACTTTGTTGATCATCAAAAGCTTATCTCTATTTGGTTTCTCTACTCTGGAATGCAGCCTGAGAATAATTTTGAATAGGCAAGCACACTCTGAAAACAAATAAAGGGTTACATTCATTACCAAACATTTGAAGGAAGGAATGAAATGGTGTCACAAAATTGACTGGTGACTGAAGAACATTATAATCCCCAAATCCCTAATAAGATACTAGATGGATGAAGGAGTAAGAGGAGCCCATTGAAATAATATTTCCAGTGAAAGCACTTTCTATCAAACTGGCATTAACAGAGACTATGGGGGACATACATTTTCTAGTTTTCATATCAAAGACTGTACTTCAGAAATAATCAAAAGCACAGCTCTTGTGCCCTTATAATACCAGCCTATACTATTACCAGCCTCCAATTTTTGCTCCCAGAAAAATGTCAAGGAGACCACAATGTACCTCTAAACACTGGCTCTGTTCTATTTGATGGTGCCTCTCACGTGGTTATGGATATAAGTTGTCCTCCCAGTCTTTTGGGTTGGATATCCATTATGATCTGGTAAAAACTATACATTTCTCGTCCAGAAACATATTCACACACAAAGTTTGTCATAAAATTTTTGGGATTCATAGCTCTTTAGAAGCTACTCCATGCCCTCCAGGTCAAGGGCGCTTGCTTGAAGTGAAAAGGTAAAGGAGTGATAGATATTTTGTATTGTTGAATTTAAAAATACATTAAAAGGCAATCAATAACACAAACAGCCCCAAAAAATCTTGAAAGTGTTCTGTGTTTTGTAGGCAGAGCTCCACAATCATCTTATTCTCACTGTCACTTATATTGTCACTAGTGGCCTGGTGCACAAAATTCGTGCATGGGGGAGGCAGTGTTCCTCAGCCCGGTCTGCACTCTCTCCAATCTGGGACGCCTCGAAGGATGTCCTACTGCCGGTTTACAGGGATCGGGCCTAAACCGGCAGTCAGAAATCCCTCTTTCAATCTGGGACTGCTGGCTCCTAACTGCTCACCTGCCTGCTTGCCTGCCTGCCTGATTGCTCCTAACCACTCTGCTTGCTGGCCTGCTCACCTCCATCTGCCCCCCCTCCCCGCCGATGGCTTGCTTGCCCCTAAATGCCCCCCCACCAGCCTGATCACCCCCAACTGCTCCCCTGCTGGCCTGCTCGCCCCCACTTTCCCTCCCCACTGGCCTGCTCGCCCCCAACTGCCCCCCTGCTGGCCTGCTCACACCAAACTGCCCCCCTTCCCCCCGCTGTCCTGATCACCTCCAACTGACCCCCATTGATGGCCTGCTTGCTCCCAACTGGTCCCCCTGCTGGTCTGCTTACCCTCAACGGCCCTACCCCCTACCAGCCTGATCACCCACAACTGCCCTCCCCTCTCAGCCTCTAACCGCCTCTAACTTGGCCCCCCCACCCCCACCATGGCTTTGTCCAGAAGAACGTCCGGAAGGTCTCCTGGAAGGTCTCCTGGAAGGTCTCAATCTAATTAACATATTACCCTTTTATTAGTATAGAAAGAGGCCTGGTGCATGGGTGGGGGCTGGCTGGTTTGCCCTGAAGGGTGTCCTGGATCAGGGTGGGGGTTCCCTTGGGGTATGGGGCGGCCTGGGCGAGGGGCCTGTGTTGGTTTGCAGGCCGGACATGCCCCATGGGGTGAGGTTTCCCACTGCGGGGACATGGCAAACTTGGTGAGAAGCTGAGGGCTGTTTTCAAGCTGGCCACATTCCCCTTCAGGGTGGGGGTACCTGCTGGGGTGCCAGGCCAGCCTGGGTGAGGGGCTGAGGGCTGTTTGCAGGCTGGCCACACCCCCTTCAGGGTGGGGGTCCCCACTGGGGTGCCTAGCCAGCCTGGGTGAGGGGCTGATGGCTGCAGGCTTGTCATGGCCGCCGGCAACCCAGGCTCCCAGACCCTCCTTGAGCGGAGGCCACAGCGGCTGGAAGCAGGTATCTGGGATTTATTTATCTTCTATAATTGAAACTTTGTAGCCTTGAGTGGAGACCAGGGCCGGCCAGGGCAGGTGGGAAGCTTGGCTTCCTCCATCGCCAGGAGCAACCCAAGCCTCCTGTTCACTCCAGCTCTGTGGCTGTGGCCATCTTGGTTGGGTTTATTTGCATACTCACTCCTGATTGGCTGACGGGTGTAGTGGGGGTACGGCAAATTTGCATGTTTCTCTTTTATTAGATAAGATTACCTCAGGGTAAGTGGGTCATTGTGAAAGGATCACTGGGATACAGACTGACTCAAAGAATGACCTACATTCCATCACCTAGCTTTTAAACTAAAACTTAAGACATGTAGCCTGGCACCTTAACTGTATTTAGGGAAACATTAGTTTCTAGGAATGCTATCTAGGAAAGCAAGAGATGTTGGTTAAATGTGTCCCTTCTCTGTTGGGTCTCCTCATTTCACCTAAAACTCCTAACTGACTCATAATCCTCAGCAATTATGTGTCCTAATGTCTGCAATTTGTTTTGAAATGCATCAAGAATAAAGGGATTGATGGATGATACAGGAAAAATAGGTGTTGGGTATGAAATGGAGCAAATAAAGTAAAATGATAATGGTAGAATCCAGGTATATAGATGTTCAATGTAAAATTCTTGCAACTTTTTAAGATGTTTAAATATTCTTATAATAAAAATTGGGGAAAATATAATGAAAAGGGAAGAGACAAAAATATCACAAAAGAAATAATACAAATTATTAACAGTGGTTATAGCTGAATTAGAGAACTATGGGTGATATCTTTTATTTGTAATTTGGGGATTTATGATTTATCTGTTTTCTTTATTTTCTACAAATACATTTTCAGGTAAGAAATAAAAATGTATTTTATTAAGGACTTAGAAATCAGACTGCCATATATTAGGCTGCTGGAGCCGAGGTTTCAGGTTGGGGATTGATACTGGATGAACTTAGAGAGTAGATGTGGGGCTGTATCTTTCTAGGGGATTAGATTTATCTTCAAGGTAACTGAAGGGGGGAGAGAATGGGCCTAAAGGGGCTATGTAAAGTAATGGTATGATAATATTCAAGTGTTTTTTATAAATTCTAAAAAAAATAGAATGAATTGTGATGGAAGAAGAGATACAGTGTATATGAGGCTGATGAGGAAACCTTGTAATCTATCTACCAAAACCTTCAGTAACTTTGGCCAGTTATATAGCACAAGCACACAGCACACACACAGCCACAGTTGCTTTATTTCAGCCTTTTAAACACCCATTAACAGTAAAAATACAGTAACAGGATCATTCTAATAATTATTTGTCTTTCCGAGTTTCATGTCACCTTCCCCTTAAACAAATCCAGTAAAATCAGTCATTTTTCCAGGAAAATAAAACATTAGCATCCTATATAATAAAAGGCTAATATGCAAATTGACCGAACAGCAGAATGACCAGTCGCTATGATTCGCGCTGACCACCAGGGGGCAGACACTCAATGCAAGAGCTGCCCCCTGGTGGTCTGTGTGCTCCCACAGGGGGAGCGCCACTCAGCCAGAAGCTGGGCTCACGGCTGGCGTGGGCAGTGGTGGTGGTGGGAGCCTCTCCCACCTCCTCGAAGTCAGACATCCCCTGAGGGTTCCTAGACTGTGAGAGGGTGCAGGCTGGATTTCATGCACTGGACCTCTAGTTAGAAAATAATATATGTATAATTTTTGCATTACAGTAAGAATTTTGCCCTTAAAATATTATCATATGCTTGTTAGTAGGAGACTAGAAGATAAAATATTTATATTATAATGTCAAACCACCATTAAGATAGTTATCACTTGTCATGTTTTGAGTAGCAGACTCTGAGTATCTGTAACTATAAGATCAACTTCTTACCATTAAATAAGAAAAGTTATCTCTTTACTACTGAAGTGTAAGTATTGAGGAACATCCTTAAAACATGAGGAAATGACATATTTTTATTTAATATAATGTTTCAACTGTTGGAGACATATATCCTAAAATGGAAATTGACTGATAAGCAAAAAAGTCACAACAAACACCAGTATTTGTATTCTAAATTCATATACTGTCTCAGTAAATGTACAATGCACGATCAATTGTAAACTTAATGACATAAATGGATTGGGCCTATTTTCCTCATATCTTCTAAGAACAATAGATGATATCATCTATTACTTATGATGACTGAGAATTTGGACAGTGATCAGAAGCATTAAGATAAAGACAAAATATGTCTGACAGACTACGATCTCTCAATACAGCAACAAATAAAGCAACATGTGATCACTGTGGCTGCAAGAGGCAAAGGGAAGTTGGTGCCATCATCTGAATCTATTTTCCTTTGTCCTTACAATAGGTAGAAACTAGAAAGTAAAGTCAGACATTCAAATACTATCCCAAAAGCCTCTGATTGGGCCAAGTTAGAAAGAACTCTAAAACCTGAGTAACCAGGAATAAAGCAGTTTCCCGAAGAGGCCTATGTTTTTCACCTACCTCAGCTAGCCATTATTTGTAGGAACGAGGCAAAATAATGTGGCATATTAATTTCCTGTGTGGCTTCAATTATTCATTCTCTCTCTATTCATTGCCCTTGTCCAGAGAATCCCGAGTCCTTCCTGTAAGGGTGAAGTGCACGTGGCCATCCTATGTAACTTGCTTTGGACGACAGCATGAATCAGAAAGGGACAGTTGCAAACCTAGTGTCCAAGGTGTGTTCCCACTTTCCTTCTTGCACTTTTGCCATTGTCACGAGGACATGCCCAGGTTAGACTGGTGGTTCTAAGCAAAGGATGAGAAACGTGTAGGACAGAGTCCTGGCGGCTAAGGCATGTCAACCAAACCCTGTGGAGAACAACGCCCAGGGTCACCTCGCAATCAGGTGAGTGCTTCCGGCAGTACCAGCAGAACCAATGAACCAAGCCCAGCCTCGGTCAGCTGAACCCTTCACAGATGTTCTTTGTTGTGGGCCACAGAGGTTTCATCATTGTTACACAGCAAAAGCTAACTGATAACATAACTTAACATCTCTGTTTTCAGCTGCCCTATCTTCATAAATCGGTGGTAATGTTTTCAATAGCCTATCATAAGAGCTATACAAATCTGTAATGCATAAAACTTACCAAACTTGCACTGCCTATTTCAAAATGATTGGCAAACAAATTCCTATCCTTTGATTTGTGCGCGGCAGTTCTATGATTTTTTTTTTTACTGGTATTTTAAATGTGATAAAAATTACATTATAATATAGATCAAAATAAGGTATTTCCTTGTTAGAGAAAGTCAAGCTTCTACGTTATTTGATGGCACCACATATGAGCAATCTTGATGAAAGACTTTAATAAAAGTGAATGTCTGCAGAGCTCCCCTGAAGTTTTATGCTCTTTTCAAGTATTGTTTAATAGCAATAACAACTAACTGAACCATGATATAGGAGAAAAACCTTAAATACACTATAATTTTAATTTCTTTATGCAAAATATTCAACACACTCTAAATTACCTGCTTGTTTTCTACTGTGTTGGTCTAAGTTGTATTTTTTTAAATATTCCAAGCCATACATTTCTTGATACACTTTGTAAAACCATTCAATCATTACACAACTTATTAGAATGCATTGGTTTTCTTAGTTCCATCTTGCAAATAATGCTTCAGAATTATTCAACAGAGAGGATACAATTTTGGATGACTCACACTCTCACAGAACAAATCTTTGTAAAACATGTGGTCACTGATGATTGCCTTTATGTGAACTGCTAAGTAAATGCAGATATATTTAAATGCACTCTGCTTTCTTCATAATTTTAAATTTATTTATGGGAAATAAGTGAAGAGAATAGCCTTTTTTAAAACACCATTTCACTTATCTTAATATTGGAACATTTGTTTCTAATGTACATAGCCAACAAATTGCAGGAAAAGGTGAACCAAATATTTGTGAGGAGGCAGGAGAAGGAAGGCTCTTTTTAAAATAGAAAGAGAAGTACAAAGAGAAGTAGGATTATACACTGATATACAATCCCATATACCAAAGGTGTATCAAATGTGCTAATACCTAAATAGTATCCCATATACAGTTAAATTTATATTCTGAATACATCCCCTAGAGTGCTTTGAAAGTGAGAACATATAGCAGTTAGGTTTCCAATGAGTATCTAAGAATATTATTTTTTTCTGTAAAAGAAATGTAGAGATATATTTTGCAATTGGTTAGATACTTAGATACTTATTCCAAAAGTAAGAGTAACATCATTTTAGAGGGGTTATACCTTAACAGAGATTAATATTAGGGGGAAGTGTACAGAAGCTTACATATTTGAAAACATTGCATCATCAGATTTAAATGTCAAAACAATCTGCAATATATGCATTATCCTCTTTTTTACTAGTGAGGAAATTATCTCAGAGAGGTTATAACCCCCGGTACAGCAGTTCTCAACATATGGTCCACAGACCTCTGGGATCTTCAAGAACCTTTCAGGGAGCCTATGAGGTCAAAATAATTTTCATAAAAGTACTATCAGTAATACATTATTTCCCTTTTCCAATCTGTTGACTTTGCATTCTGGTACAAAAGCAATGGTGGGTGTAAGTGCTTCTAACTTATCACAAATCAAGGCAGTGGCACCAAACTGTACTAACAGTCACTCTATTCTTCACCACCAGGCACTAGGAAAAAATGCAGTCATTTAAGCATGTCCTTCATTAAACAGTAAATATTTCATTACACCATGATACTTGTCTAAGTGTCTTTTAAATATTCAGGGTGACATAATGGGAAATGCACATAACTCCCTCTGTCTCCTATCAAAGTATGATGATTGTTCCAAAGAAGAGTGTCTGTGCAACTGCTTGAATTGCAAGCTGAAGTGGCCAATGGCCACTTTTTTATAGATGACTATTTTTACTTGAAAGAATGACTCAGACTTGGCATTTGGCAGACATTTTCTCGAACATAAACAAAGTCAGCCTGTCACTTCAAAGGAAACAACTGACAGTGATTGTTGCCAATGACAAAATTTGAGCTTTTGAGCTAAAATTAGAATTTTGGGAAGCTTCTATCAACCACTGTCAATTTGACAGCTTCCCAATACATGGAGTCTTTTCTGATTAGATTGGTGGTGAAGTTCATGATGTGATTTTTATAATGTAGAGAATCGATATTTGAAATATCTGAATAATTCAGTGAAGTGAGTAGTGCATGATGTTACAAACTCATATATGTATAGAAGATCCTTCAAAGTGCAAGTTGCAGCAATGGAATTAAATCTAAGTATGAGAAGTTCATTGATATGGTTTCTAATTCTGCACTGCAACTAATCTTTAAGAAACTACTGCTTAGCAAGTGTTAGTGTAGCATCATTGAAGAATATTGACAATTATCTGAAAAGATATTAAAATACCTTTTATCCAACTGCATATCTGTGTTGGGACATATTTTCTTCATCTACTCCAACACTGTATTATAACAGATAAAATCCAAATAAGAGAATCCAGGTTTCTTCTAGTAAGTCAGACAATAAAGAGATTTGCACAGATGCAAAACTATATATTCTTTCTACTATTTGTTTTGGAAAATGTAGTTATTTCTCATGAAACATGTTATATTTGTGTTAGGAAGTAATGGGTTTATTGTTGTTATTTAAATAAATTAATGTTTCTAAAATAATTCCGTTTTAATTCAAGCATAACAAATACTCATAGATATAAGTTACATTTTTAAAAGCCTTTTGGGGGTCCTTAATAATTTTTAATAGTGTAAATGAGTCCTGAGACCAAAGCATCTGAAAACTGCTATCTTAGAGTTAATGGAAAATGTATTAAAGGCCTGCTTAGTCTGACCCAAAGCCCATTACTTTTCGCCCTTAACTGCAACAAATTTCATTACAAATATACCACAGAGCTTTACACCTCAAAAAAATAAAGACATTATTCCCTAAATGTACCAAAGAAAAAAATTTTGGCACCATAATGATTTAATGTTATTCTAAATATATTTCAGATTTATATGAGCCATATAATATATGCATGACTCATATTTAAAATAATTTAAATGACATATAGTACTATTATTTAAGAAACAGAAACCTGAAGCAATTTCCCCTATTTACCTAAAATGTGCTACATGGAAAAGCATATGATTTTTTAAAATACTGAGAATGTAGTATTGGAGCAAAGTGAATCATGCTTTAAGAATTTGTTTAATTAAGTTAAAAATTGCATATCTTTAAAACTTGCTTTTCTAATATTTGATGGAATATTTTAAGTTTTTTTCCTGGTAAAACATACACAACCATAATTCTTTAGATATACTTCTAAGCAGGGCAGTTTATATCTTTTTAGGTAAGCACATCTGACTTGTTAAATAAGTCACATTATATAGCATGTATGCCCATTTTCCCATTATCAAGAATATCTGTCCACTTAATTAGTCTTTCTGTCTCAATAAAACTGCTGACTAATATCAAATTTCAAAGGCTCATTTTATGATATTGGTACCATTAAGGATGGTGTGATGATTTTAAAAATAAATTGCTCAAGCTTCATACACAGTGATATCTAAAGGGATCTTCATGATGGAAAAAGAATGGTTCAAGTAGAAAGTTGTCTTTAACTTCATCAGGATATACAATAGAACTTTAATACTTATCTGACCAATAACTTAAATATTGAGGATAAAATGGATGAGCGAAATGTGTTACTGAAGAATGTTTCATATAACTTAAAACTCAATGGGCCTTAGATGAAAGATCATGTATTTTTTGGAGGGGAAAAAAAGAAAGAAAAACAATAAGAAAGGAGAGGGAAATAATATGCTGCTACAGCAAAAGTGGGTAAATAAGAAATGAGAAACTACATACAAGTACAAAAAAGAAAAGTAAATAAACCATTAAAAGATCTACCGCATGTCCATAAGACCACTTACAGATAAAAACAAGAAGAAATTTAGATATCACAAATATAAAGAATCCAAGAAATAGAAAACAAATTTGGACAACATATGAAGAGATATTCAGCTTAGCTGATTAGTCAATATCTAGACCTCAAAGGGACCCGAGAGAGCATTGATTTTGCTTTTCAAGTATTAATTTTTTAAAGCAAGTGAATGCTTTTTTCCTCAATGTAATGGTACATGAAATCATAATCCATATAACAGAAAGAAGTATAGCTTGACAGATTTCACACAAGTCATAGAGAAAGTAAGAGTTATTAAAATCCAGGTGAAATTTCTTCTTATTGGGTAATCTGAGAAGCTTAATGGAAGAGGCAGCATTTGAATGGGTTGAAACAATAGAAAGAATTTGATGTGTGTGGGGGATACCAATTTCACATAAAAGAAACAGTTTTACCCCAAAGGCATGGGAATTTCCGATTTTGGCTAAAGAAATGGTGTGTTTTAGAGGAACAGAAAAAAACAAGTTAAAGTAATAGAACTACTAATAAAATGAAGATTATAAAAAGCCTTGCAGACCAGAAAGAAGAGCACATGGGCTATAATTTAATGACATTGAGCAACCCTGATTTATAAAGTCCAGACTGCAAATACAGTCTAAATTAAAAAAAAAAAAAAAAAAAAGATAGTGAGTACTCATTCCATTGCCTTTCAATAATAAACAATATAGAACCTTTTTAATTAGTAAGTCTCCTGTTAACATAAATAGGTTCAAATCTTAGCTTTGCTTCTTAACATCAGAAAAGTTGCTTAACTTCTATGTACCTCAATTTCATCATCTCTAAAGTAGAAATACTAATTGTATACTGGAGTTGTTTAGAATTAAATCAAATAATGCAGGAAAAGCAAAATACTTGGCACCACACAAGCTCTCTATGTGATATATTCATCTTGACACCAACACGCTTATACACACAAATTGTTACCTGTAATTTGTTCCTTATCTTGACAGCCATGACAAACAAGGACCCACAGATTTTACCTTATCACAAAGTGTTTTTTTTCCTAATTACTGATCCAAGGATAGCAACTACTACCTGGAAAAAAATCTGTGGCAAATGCCTTGGTGAGAAAAACATACATAGAAATCTGAATGCTTTTTATGAGACACAGAATTCAAAATAAATAAATGAAAGATTAATAAATAAATAGAATAAAAACAAGCCCTTGCATTGACCAAAAGACTTTTCCAAGGTTACCGAGACAATTTCTCTGCCTTATTAGTTAGTGAATAAAGAAAGTCACTGAAAGAGGTCTAAAAGGTTGCCCAATCCATCTCTCTCCTCCAGCTGGAACTATATTGACACAAGAGAGACTCACGGAATCCCTTGACCATCGATTTTTAAGACCTACAAAGAAACTGATTTTTCAATTTCCCATGTAACCTTTTCCATGGTTCAATGGCCTGCTGTGTGAGAAAATCCTCATTGCCTATTAAATCCGGATCTCTTATTTGTCCTATCATGTTCTGATCTTAGTGTCATTAGAAATCATCCAGTTCTGAAATTTTAAAAATCAATTTAACAAACATTAGAAAAGATTCTGTAATTTACCTTCATCCTGAATAATTTTCTGATAAGACTCCAATAAGATTCCAATACCATTTGCTTACTCAAAGTTTGAGTGAGAATGTAGTTAAAGACTGCATTTTCTAAAGATGGCCACAAAAGTATCTCTCATTTCAGATGTTCTAGAATCGTGCCTCTCATCCATCAAGAGGTTAAGTATATTGCCCTTCCTTTAAGTCTGTAGCTTGTTTGTAAGTGATGCAGTGTGATTTCCAAAGTAGGGTCAGAAAAAGCCATTTAGCTTCCTTCTTGCGGGTAAAGGACGCCGAGCCAGCATGTAAGTAATGTGGGTGTCCTGAAGCTTCCACGCTATGAGGGTGCCCAGGGTAGCCCATGTAATGAGACCACCTGGGGCAACCCTGAGACTACCTGCCCAACCAGTCCACTGCTATTCTAGCTCCAGTCACCTTGGGGCTGCAGCTGCATAAGCTCCCACATCTGAACTCTCCAGCCAAGCCCTTCGCAAAATCTTGACCCACAGAAATCATAAGAAATAGTAACACGATTATTATTATTTAAAATCACTGTGTTTCAGGAAGATGTTTTATGCAGTAATAGTACCTAGAACAATCCTTTTATTAGAAGACTGCAGAGATGTACATATAAGCCAGCGATTTTCAACTGGTGTGCCGCAAGAATTTTTAAAACATGCAATACCTATTTAGTCAGGGGCACTGACCTCTTTTTCCCTTAGACTGTCAAATTAAAAAGTGGCAACAGCCAACACAACAATATCTATCCAGTGTGAATGAATCAAGATTATATCTTTTTTTTTCAGATTGGCAAAAAATACAACATTTTTTGTTGTGCTGCAGAAATTTAGATTATGTGCACTATGAGATTTTTTTTTATTTAAAAAGGTTGAAAAATCACTGGTCTAAGCTATAGGTCCAGTACTAGTAAAGAAAAATAAAGTTGATAAGCTACAATCAACATGCAGAAAGGGACCTACTATTTTTTTTTATTTTAGTTTTAATTGAGTTTATTGGGGTGACACTGATTTAAAAAATTATACAGGTTTCAGGCACACAATTCTACATCATCTGTGCAGTTATTGTGTTCACCACCCCAAGTCAAGTCTCTGCCCATCATCATTTATCCTTCCTATACCCTCCTCTACTCTCTACCCCTCCTCCCAGCAATCCACACTGTTGCCCTGAGAAGGCTATAAAGGCTAATTCCAATGTAACCCTGATATTCGGGGGGCTAGCAATCTGAATCTGTGCGAGCAAGACCAGTGTACATTCTTGATAACCTATAATTAAGTCATTGCTTCCTTCCCAGAAACTGGTCTTGCAGAACCTATTACCTAAATGCTCACATTTCACAGAGGCCATAAACTGTGAACAGTGCACAGCCTTGGAGGGGTGGGAGTTATTAGTGCTGGCACCAAGCCAGACCATTAGATATGGCCTGGAGACCCCCAACACCTGGGGCCTCTTTGCAAAGCCTGCGAAAAGGACCCGAAGCATAATCCATATTTGAGGGACAAAGACACCAGAAAGGTATAAAAGAGAAGCTCCCTGCATGCTACTTTGCTCAGACTTGGGAAGTTATTCCGTTGAGTCCGCTGGCATAATAAACAGTGTAACTCCTGAAAGAGTTGCTTGGTTTTTCTCTGGTCTTCTGCAACAGTCCATGTACATCAGTTTTTTTATTTTTTGTTTTTGCTCAATCCCCCAACCCACCCCAACCAGTCCCCCTGCCTCCGGACAGCTGTCAGCCTGCTCTCTACCTAGGAGTCTGTTTCTATTTTGCTTATTAGTTCATTTTATTCATTAGATTCCACATATTAGTGAGAAGATATGGTACTTTTCTCTCTCTTACTAGTTTGTTTCACTTAGCATAATGCTTTCCAGGTTCAACCATGCTGTTGTGAAGGGTAAGATTTCCTATTTTTTTTTTTTTTACACAGCAGAGTAATATCCCATTGTGTAAATGTACCAGAGCTCCTTTATCCACTCATCTACTGATGAACACACTGATTGCTTCAAATCTTGTCTATCGTAAATAAGGCTGCTATGAACATAGGGGTGCATGTATTCTTTGCAGTTAGTATTTCAGGTGTCTTCTGATATGTTCCCAGAAATGGAATCACTGGGTCATAAGGCAGTTCCATTTTTCATTTTTTGAGGACACTCGATATATGTTCCACAGTGGCTGCAACAATCTGCATCCCAAAAGTGCAGGTTCCCTTTACTACACTGAAATTTTAAAAATCAACTTCACAAACATTAGGATAGATTCTCCACATCCTCAGCAACACTTGTTTGTTCATTTATTGATGATAGCCGTTCTGACAGGTGTGAGGTGATATCTCATTGTGGTTTTAATTTTCATTTCTTTGGTGATTAATGATGTTGAGGATCTTTTCATATATCCATTGGCCATCTGTATGTCCTCTTTGGAGAAGTGTCTATTCAAGTCCTTTGCTCATTTTTTAATTCCATTGTTTGATTCTTTGGTGTTGAGTTTTATCAGGTCTTTAAAAATTTGGGATATTAACCTTGACAAATATGTTATCCCATTCAGTGGGTGGTCTTTTCATTTTGTTGATGGTTTCCTTTGCTGTGCAAAGGCTTTTTAGTACAATGTAGTGCTATTTGTTCATTTTTTCTTTTGTTTCTCTTGCCAGAGGAGAAAAAATATTGCTATGAGAAATATCTGAGATTTTTCTGCCTGTGTTTTCTTCAAGTGTTTTTATGGTATCTGGTCTGACTTTTGTCTTTAATCTATTTTGAGTTTGTTTTTGTGTATGGTGTAAGAAGGTGATCTAATTTCATTTTTTTGTATGTATCTGTCAGATATACCCAACACCATGTATGGGCCCTACTATTTAAAAAAATGTACTTTATGAGTTGTAACGCATCTGATGTGATTTGTAATCTGTAAATCACTACATAAATGCTAAATGGTTTGGCTAATTGATGTCATTATTTCTACAATAAAATACAGAGCTTCTGAAAAAGAACTTTCCACATTCCACAGTGGGCAAATATCTTCCTTTGATGTCTTCCCTGATACTCCCAGAAAGTGTTAACTATTCCCTCTCTTGTGCCTTCATTTCTACTACTTGCATTTCTTGCTTTGCTACTACTTTAGTTATGAGATACTAGAGGCTCAGTGCACGAAATTCTGCACTGGTGGGGGGGAGGGGGGGAGCTCAGCCCGGCCTGCACCTTCCTGCATTCTGGAAGCCCTCAGGGCATGTCCGACTGTGGGAGCGCACTGACCACCAGGGGGCAGGTCCTGCATTGAGCATCTGCTCCCTGGTGGTTATTGCGCATCATAGCAACCGGTTGTTCCACCTTTCAGTCGATTTGAATATTAGCCTTTTATTATATAGGATAATTCTTAGTTTATTTTTTTCATGCCTATCTCCCATACTAGACAGTAACTTCTTTGAATACAGTTCCATGTATTATTTTTCTGTCTCTAGATCATAACATAATACTGTTACATAGTAAGGACTAATACACATGGGGTGAATGACCAAATGGACAAACAAATGAATAAATATTTTCTGGCAATGTATTTGGGTGTGGCCATATGCTAAAAACCCTCTAAGTATAGGTGGACAATTTGATTTCGGCTTTCAAAGGACTTAGCAGCCTCGAAAAGACAATAAGAAGAAGTCTGCCTTCCCCTTTTAATGTCAACATTGAATAGTTCCATCCCAATGAATCATTTCTGGGAATTATTTTCTTGCTATTCATTTGCTTTATTTTTCTATTAAAAAATAATCTCAGAAACTCTGAAACCCTCACCTTCCTCTGATTACACAATATTTCTTACCTATCTGCTTTTTTTGTGTACATGTTTATTTTGTTGTCAATTAAATATTTGGAATATTTCAAAATTATTTCATTTTGTATACAGGAATGAAGAAATGCCAAAACTCAATGATCTTTTTTCCCCCTTTAAATCACAGAATTTTATGTACATATTTTAACATGATAAACATATAATAATTGAAATGTGTTTTCAAAGAGGTCTTAAAACATAGTAATATCCTTTTTTGTTAGGAAATTGCTTTACAAATGAGTCATATTTTCTCCCATGCCAATTTTTGAAGGGAAAATATTGTTAGTCACTACTACATTTTCTCTTATTTGAATAGCAGTCACATCCTTGTTTAATATCTTTAAATTAAATCCCATTTGAAATGTATTGTCTCATCTCCTCTTTTTATTCTTACCTCAGAGGCTAATTCCTGTTTTTATTGGCATTTCACAGGCATTCCGTATTTAGTGTCATTTGAAATTATCTGGTTAATCTGGCTGATTCATCTTGCAGAATATGAATTAAGATGTTTCAATATTACAACATAACATTAGTTCCTTCATTACCTACTGATCCCACCTATCATAAAGAATGTTCTCATTAATTTGGTATTTTTTACATTGTGATTTATATAAAATTATGGCTGCTAGTAATTTTGCGTACGTCTAATTCTATGAAAAAAAACCTCTTCCATTATGCATTTGTACTTAATGAGTCGGATGTGTTATTTTAAGTAATTTTTGGATCTTCAAGGAGAGAATGCCCTTTCTTACATTTTTTAAAACTTAGAAATGAACTGGATTTAAAACTCTAGCCCTAACCGGTTTGGCTCAGTGGATAGAGCATCAGCCTGCGGACTCAAGGGTCCCAGGTTTGATTCCAGTCAAGGGCATGTACCTTGATTGCGGGCACATCCCCAGTGGGGAGTGTGCAGGAGGCAGCTGATCGATGTTTCTCTCTCATCGATGTTTCTAACTCTCTATCCCTCTCCCTTCCTCTCTGTAAAACAATAAAATATATTTTTTAAGAAAACTCTAAAAAAATTTAGTGATATAAGCAGTCCTTCTGGATAGGAACTAATAGTAAAAATACCAATAATAAAGTAGCCTCCTTTTATTGTGAACTTACAATGTGTTAAGTATTTTCCCAGGCACTTTCATACTGATAATTATAGCTAATTTAGCTTACCATATATCAGGACCACTCTGGTGCTAGTACATTAACATAATTAATCACCACTACGACTCAGAAGCTGGATACTTATTGTCCTCATGTTACCCAGGAGGAAACAAAGCACAAAGTCAACCAACTTGTAAGCAGTTGAGCCAAGATTAAAACCCAGACTCTTATCCTAGCTGGGTGGCTCAGTTGGTTGGAGCATTGTCCTGTACATCAAAAGGCTGTGGGTTTGATTCCCGGACTCTCAAACCTCAGGGTTTTAACAATGTTCTTTTTCTTCTCATGCAGGTTGCATAACAACCCTATTAGTTTATTATTTCAGCCCCATTTTACATATAGTAAAAGGAGAATAGAGTAAATGATAGCTCCAAAATTCCTGTGGCTGCTGAATCCTGAAGCTCAGACTTGAACCTCTACCTGTTTGGTTGCAAAGCCTAGGTATTCTCTATAAGTACTATGAAAAGATCCAGTGATGAAACATGAGAAGAGAGAGTTAGCTCTCGGGACTTTGCAGATGAGAAAAGCCTTCTGTCCTCAATTTTCCACTCTCCCTCTTCTGTGGCACAGCTTCCAGGTAACACATTCTCCACACATCACAGCAGTGAAGGTGTGTGTTTCTGATTAATTAACATATAGCTGAGCTTGATATAAAGAAACTTTCTTTCTAGAGGATTTGGAAATCTGTGTCTCATTCAGTATTCTGCTCCAGAGGCCTGTATCCTTAAGAGTTAATGAATCAACCTCAGAATTGGTAGTTAATCATAATCAATCAGAACATAGGTAATAAGAACATGTTGTCCACTTAATTGCTACTATTTCTTCCTGTCTATATTCATTTTATTATTAACTAGAGGCCCAGTGCATGAAATTCATACATGGGTAGGGCCCCTGGCGGCTGCCAGCCACTGGCCGGGGCCTCCCTTCCCCAGCTGCCAGCTGCCAGTTGCCAGCCAGGGCCTTCCTTCATTCTATGCCGCCCCCTGGTGGTCAGCGCATGTCATAGAAAGCAATCAAACTCACAGTCTCCTGGTTGAACTCCCAAGGGGATACTTTGCATATTAGGCTTCTATATCTATAGATGACCACTTCCTAACGCCCTCATTTCAATAAGTTATTACCAATATAACTGTGATATCCAGAAATTTCTATGTTTGGTGTTTTACTCTTCTGTCTTTTTTTAAATATTGCTTTTTTTCCTCCCTGTTCTACTTTATTAGTGCATAATGCTGTCATTAACATGATTTTCAATGTATCTCTTCTGCAGTCACCTGTTGAATAACAAGAAGATACTTTCTTGTCAAGAATAATTCCTTGTAGCTCCTAAGTTCGTATCCATTATATCAGCAGTTTCCTCCACATACCATCTGGGCTGAGCTAGCCTGTAGAAACCAACCATCATCTCAACCCTGTCACATCAATCAGATCTGTCGGAGCAATTTTAAAAATTATGAGCTTCACTCTGTCATCGTTAAATGATCCCTTTTACCCACTGCTAAAAATATTACATGCCTTCTGACTTTGTTTAATTGTTCTCAGAGAGCAATTTTGTAGACTGTCATTGTCACTTAAAGTTTTTGAAGAGCCAGCTCTCAAGCAGAAACTGAAATGATGAAGCTCAAAAGATTAGTGTACCACCCCAAAGAGGGTAATACTAATACAGTCAAAGCCCCATAACGCTATCGGCCTCATATCCAGCTGTGAGAGTCAAACTCTAAGTTCCCTCCCCCAAGCTCTACCCTTTCTGAGAATCTTCTTCCAGGACAAATTATCAACTTCTTATAGGCTCAGTTACAGGAGCTTATAGACCCTGAGGTTAATTTCTGCCTAGATCACGCTCCATGGTTTTACTCAGTCTGAAATTTGGTGCCAAAGAATGCTTAATGAGCTCCAAAGAGGCAATCACCAGCACAGAAGTGAATTTAAATTTCACACTAATGCCAGCTAGTGCTTCTTGGGCAGAACAGCAGCCAACCAACCTACATTTTATAGCTGTCTTTTCCTCATTTGCATTTGGATTTTCTTCTCTACAACCAGCACCTCAATTTGTTTTTAACGCACATTGTTCTAAAGTACAGGTTTTAATGTTCTATACAGATATTTCGTTTTGATTTAGTCTGATGGTTTTCTGATTTTATATAAGGCACATTAATTCTCTGCCTCTTTTCTCCCTATTCCCCACTCCCAATTCTCTCCATTTTCACTACAGAACAAAAAAGAAGACACAATTGGATAAATTATAACGTGGCATGGAGCGACCTGATGTTTTCTGATAACAATAAAAGATACAAGAAGAATCATATAACATTTTTGTGTTTTATTTTGCCACTAGTGATCATGATAGTTTGAGGACCAGTAATCAATTCCTAAGACCTTCCAAATGTCGAAAAGGGAATCCAAGTGACAGATTAGAGGAAATGTACCAGGAGCACTGAAGCCTCACAGTCAGGCATGTCAGCGTCAGGTTGATGATAATGTTCACTGTGCTTAAACTGGGCGGTTTTCCTCATTTTCAAAGGAATTCTTGTGGCTTGTAAATGGCTGGTACCATTGCCAAGGTGGTAACAATGCAAAAAACTATCTTTTAATCCTGACCTGGTATTATTGATTTCTCTCTAAGAAAATCAAATAATTAGATTTTATACAGTGATTCCCTGAGGCCTAAGCTAAACTGGAAAACAGTATCATTTTACTACCAGTTTAGTTCTGTAGTACAAAGGGTCATATAGGAAATCAATCATTTGAATCATTTATTCATTTTTATTCATACACCCAATAAATATTTACTGAAAACCGCTGTGTGCCAGTCGTTATGGGAATCAGAGGAGGTGTCAGCAACCTTAGGAACTGAGTCCATTAACAAGAGGTTGGCAATAGTAGGGATAGAGGACTAAACCCGAGGAAAAAGCATTCTCTAATAAAGGGTACTTCAGGGATATCTAGTTTTCTGCTTGTAAAATTTCTAATACTGGTCCTCAGTAGGTTTGGGAATCAAAGAGTCCACACTCCTAGGAACTGCTCCACCTGGCAGTCTCTCCATCAGACCCACCCTGATCTCACTAGTAGGTTTGGTTTGCTCTAAGCATAGCTGCATCTGTGGTGGCTGAGCTGGGCTGGGCGCAGAGCTGAAGGAAGCAAGAATGAGTATGTGTCACTGGAAGTTAGCACAGGGCCTGGTTTCCTGCCAAAGGCTTTCAGCGACATGGGAACAGGTGGGAAGGCAGTAAACTCTTGTTCTAAGCCAAGATTTTAAGGTTTTACATGAAAAGTTTGAAAAGTGCATTTTACTGCATCTCACCATATGGCTACTCAACTGGCGCACTTTAAAATTTCATGATGCTATCCGGGTTCAATATCAATCATTTCTCCAAGACACATTCATTTGAGACTTTGAGCATAATTCCATCAGAGTTATAAGTTCTTTAACATTAGCTTTCAACTAGCCTCAAGAAATAGAATATACCAGCTATTAGTTTTCCAGCGAGTGAAGCCCAGTTTTAGTTACTTTGAAAATATTCTTCCCTTGAATAGAGGAGCAGGAGGAGGAGAAGGAGGAGAAGAGCTGGAGGAGAAGGAGAAGAAAAGAAAAACGGGGAGGAGGGAAAGGATGTCAAGGAGGAAATGGGGGAGGAGGAGGAGAAGGAGAAAGAGGAGAAGAGAGTAGGAGGGTGAGGAGGAAATACTTCCTTAAAAACAAGTATTATAAATTACCCCTCCGTAAAACCCAGATTTTTTTCGTTCATTGACAGCATATGTAAAGCAAATGATGATAAAAGAAAGCTTTGGAATCATATATAATCCAGTGATAGAGGCTTTTGTTTGGAATTTGAGAATAAAGAGATGTAAGAACTTCCTCAAATTTGCTTTCAGTCCTATGACCTTTTGCAGCACTGCCCTAGCATTGCTCCCAATCCTACTGAATATAAAATAATTAATTAATGTCAAGATACATTATAGAAAAAAAAAGCACTCAAATGATAATAAATCTACATATATTGTTTGATATCAATCCCATGTTCTTTGTGTCTTTAATTATATTTTTGTTAATTCTATTAGAAATTATATTACAAATCTTAATTCTATTTCAGGCAACTTGACAGGGCATTAGTTGGTGAATGAACAATTTGTAAGACACAGACGCCTAGAAGACGGAAATTGCTGTGATGTGGAAAAAAGCCAATGACAGAACTTAGTCTAGGCTCTGAATATGAAATAAAATATGTCAATATACATTTTTTTTCCTTATTGGATATTTTCAGTCCATTGCATTAAAAACATAATTAATTTCCCCAAAAAATAAGCTTAAAATCAAAATCCCTCTTCATAGAGGTTTTGCCTTATCCAAATCATCCTATATAATAAAAGGGTAATATGCAAATAGACTGAACGGCAGAACAACCCAACAACTAATCAAAGCTTAATATGCTAATGATATGCTAAGGCTGCTCAACCATTTATTATGACATACACTGACCACCAGGGGGCAGATGCTCCAACCAGTAGGTTAGCTTGCTGCTGGGGTCCAGCTGATCAGGACTGAGCGAGATGGGCCGGGCACCTCTGGAGCCCTCCCTCGGCCCCTCCCCGGCCTAATCATGCACTGGTGGGGTCCCTGAGCCTGGACTGCACCTTCTCCCTGAGATTGTGAAGATGTTAGTGATGAAACCTGTTAAGACACACTTGTAGGAAAAAAATAAGACATGTACATAAATAACCAAAATACAAGCAATATGAAAGTAGGTTTTGGTTAAATGCTATCAATGTTCAGAGGAGAGATTATCTTCACCTGAGTTCAGGACAGCAGGAAATCTTTTCAGAAGAGCTGGCATTTAAGCAAGGCCATGGCAAACAGATAGGGAAATCTAAATGGAGGGGAAAAGATGGCCATCATATGGAGGTAGGGCACTATTCTAAACACTGGTGATATTACAGAGAACTTAAGCATAAAGCTTTGTTCTCACAGAGCTTATGTTCTGGGGAGAAAACAGGAAATAAATATAGAAAATAGGTAAATTATACAGTATATTGGAAGGTGATAAGTGCAATGGAGAAAAGTAACACTGAGTAAGGAGGATGGGGAATGTGGTCCCATTTTAAATGAGGTAATCAGGATAGGCCATAGCACAAAGACGACATTTAAATGAAGCGACGAAAAAACACGCCCAAAGATCACATCAAGAAAAACTGAAGCACAAGGGGAGTGTTGATTGATGAAGTTGTTGGCAGAATAAGGAGAGATTGCAGAAGGCCTCAAATGCCAAGTTAGGGAGTTTGGATTTCATTTTGAAGACACTGGGGGGGGTGTTAACAATTTTGGAAGAACGATTTAAAAAGATCTGGTTGTACTTTATGTAGATGACTCTGGCAGATAGATTAAGTGGAAGGGACAAGAAGGAGGCAGGGAGATCTTCTACTACATCCTCTAAATTAGAATGTAGAAGGACTATATTAAAAGTACAGAAATATTTGGCGTATATAAACTATTTCTTTTTACCTGTTCATTTAATATATGGAGAGGAACTTTTACATGTCAAATATGACTCTAGATTCACGAGATGACTTTAGTGAACAAAACAGGCAAATATCCCTACCTTTGTGGACTCTGCATTCTAGCAGGAGGAGTTAGACAATACACATAAGCATAATATAAACAATGAATATAAGTAAATACAATATAAATATGCAGTGTGGGAGAAAGCAATATGTCTTCTGAAATAAGGATAGAGTAGGCTAAGGGGACCATGAGAGTACTGGGTGTGGGGCAAGAGGGCTACAGGGCAGGTGTATTATTAGCCTTTACAATATTCTCTATTCCAAAAAAAGGGAATATTCACACTTCCAAAAACTGTTATAAAAATGTCTATGCTGACATAAGGCAGATATAATGTATATAATCATTTACTTTTAAAAAAATATATGTTTTTACTGATTTCAGAGATAGGAAGGGAAAGGGAAAACGAGATAGAAACATCAATGATGAAAGAGAATCATTGATTGGCTGCCTCCTGCATGCCCTCCACTGGGGATCAAGCCTCACCAGGGCATGTGTCCTGACCGGGAATTGAACAGTGGTTCATAGACTGAGACACAACCACTGAGCCACACTGCCCGGGCAAAAGAATTGTTTACACTTTAAAACACATCAATATGGGCCCGGGAGCCAAGCGAGGGCATTCCTGTCCGGGCTGCAGCGGCGGGAGGGAGCCCAGTGGAGGCGCCCTCCGGAGGCACTGCCCATGCTGACTACACAATCCTCCAGCTGCTGATGTCATGAGTCACACACAGTGTCTAATGTCCCCCAGGCCAACAGCGACTTTATGGTGGGCTATGTGTTGGGCCCTTTCTTCCTCATCACCCTGATCGGGGTGGTGGTGGCTGTGGTAATGTGTGTCCAGAAGAAAAAGCGGGGGGACAGGCTTCACCATCACCTGCTCCCCAAGTACAGCTATGACCCCACTGAGGAGCTGCATGAGGCTGAGCAGGAGCTACTCTCTGACGTGGGAGACCCGAAGGTGGTGCACGGCTGGCAGAGTGGCCACCAGCACAAGCGGATGCCCTTACTGGACCTGACACCTTCACCTTCAGAACCATGGGGTCCTGCCGCCTGCTGCTTCCCCTCCCACCTGCCCACCCAGCCCCCTGCTGGGCACTGGGTCTCCACTCCTCCTACCCATCCCCCTTGTCTGTAGTCCTTTGTGGGCTGAGCCTGCTCCCAGGCACTAAGGGTTTTTCCTCTTGTGGTGGGCAGAGCTTTGCCCTGTGGGCCCTTTAGCCCTCCCTGACTTGGCTTGGGAGCTTCCCATGGTGACAGGGCCTGATGTATAGTCTTCAGTATACATATTTTGTAAATAAAATGTTTTGTGGTTAAAAAACACACAACACATCAGTATGTGCAATGGCCAAAGAAACATAAAAGTATCTCTAAATCTCATGTCTTGATCTACATGAATAATGATGTATATTACCCACAAGTTACACCAGGAGAAACTCTAAAAGTAAATAATGTTAGCTTTGTCTTTCCAGACAGTACCCAGACAAATATATCCCACAGGAGAACACTTTGGACTTTAAATGATAAAGGAAAGAATGTCCTTCTAGAGGCCTTGATTCCTATTAGAAATAAAACAGTGGCCGAAACCGGTTTGGCTCAGTGGATAGAGCGTCGGTCTGTGGACTGAAAGGTCCCAGGTTCGATTCCGGTCAAGGGCATATACCTGGGTTGCGGGCACATCCCCAGTAGGAGATGTGCAGGAGGCAGCTGATCGATGTTTCTCTCTCATCGATGTTTCTAACTCTCTATCTCTCTCCCTTCCTCTCTGTAAAAAAATCAATAAAAATATATTTAAAAAAAAGAAATAAAACAGTGACTTGCTTCCTGATATATAACAGTTAAGTACAAAGCTTTGTAAAAAGTTTGAGAAAATTAATGCTCACATCAAATTCAATTTCAAGATATCATTTAGTTCTAGTGACAAATTATTTTCCCAAAAGCACTGGTTACAAGTTTTGTCAATGATGTTTTCTAGTAACATATTTGTGGGTCAGATCGATATACTTACTATAATGATAATTTTAAATAATTCTAAAATTAGACCTGGAAACTCTTAGAATTGTACTGTTTGAATAAGTCTTTTGATTTCTACCCAACAGAAGGATGGTGAAAGTCCAGCAAGTCTCACAGTAAATGATATATTTGGCACTCTTAAGTTTCCAAATTACTCATTTAGCAACTATAACTCTATGTCTACTCACTACAATGACGTATAATGGGTACTACTAAATTGTGTTATCATAATGAGTTTGCCTATGTAGGAATAGATTACAAGACACAAAGTAATATTTTCTAGTAACAAAAAAATAATAATGTATTCTTTAATAAAGGTAAATTCATGTAAGAACAACCTCTTGGAGATAACATTATAAATACTGGGAAAATGACAGCAAAAGATCTTCTGAAGGCACTAGGAACCAACCACAAGTAGGCAGAAACTGGAAAAAAAGAATGGTATTAATGAGTTTCCTAGGATTCTTATTGCTTTTGCCTCAAGGAAGAACCCACATGAGAGTGTAGAGTGACTAGAAGTTAGATAGCTTAAGTGACTTGAAAAATCAGAGGTCAATTTAGGGAGTACTAGTTCCTGAGAAATTAAAGAGGACATTCTGTGCCATTACCCTTTAACCCAGTGGTTCTCAACCTTCCTAATGCCGAGACCTTTTAATACAGTTCCTCATGTTGTGGTGATCCCCAACCATAAAATTATTTTCATTGCTACTTCATAACTGTAATTTTGCTACTGTTATGAATCATAATGTAAATATCTGATATGCAGGATGTATTTTCATTGTTACAAATTGAACATAATTAAAGCGTAGTGCTTAATCACAAAAACAATATGTAATTATATATGTGTTTTCCGATGATCTTAGGCAACCCCTGTGAAAGGGTCGTTTGACCCCCAAAGGGGTCGTGACCCACAGGTTGAGAACCGCTGCTTTAACCAAAGATCAAGGAAAACACCTGGTGACCAAAATTGGACTTATTGAATGAGAAATGAGAACACACACCATGAGGAACAATGGCTTATCATCTCACCTATTCTAGAATTTGGGCTTGTACTATGTTCTTTTGGGGACTGTTCAAGAAGCTGGGTTTTGCTCTAGATTTGATGGTATTAGGTTAAAGTAAAGGTAATTGTAGGTTTGGCCATCTTAATGTTTCTTAAGATTGTTAATGAAGCAATAGTCATATTAGCCAAGGGGGGGTGCGGTGGTTAGTCACTTTTATGGATTGGACACATTTTTATGGATTGGACAATGTTCTTGTTTTTGTCTGATTTTGGATATGATTATAGTGATCTTATTTTTGTCTTGATTCATCATGGCCACAGACTAGCCCTAGCTGATATTTGTATTCTGAGATTTTCTTTTTATCTTAAGCAATAGAATTCTATAGCCTATTGTGAGTGTCTGGCTAACTCCTAGCCACAGAAAGTCGACCTGTTACTTCTAGGCCAGTTGTTAGTTGTCAAGGTCTTCTTTCCTCTTTCTCATGTGGAAAGGAAACAGTCACAGAAGAAAGCTTCAAATTCTGCTCAAGTATCTGGCTTATTCATGAACTACATGTATATAGGCAGAGTCCAAGCAGCCTGTTTAAAGCTAAAAAGAATAAACATTTCAGCAGCTATTTACATAACACAAGAGTGAGAACAAGTCTGGTTTTGAACATATAATACAGTTTGGAACTTCAGCATGATTAAGAACCCACTAAAACAAAAATAAACACTTTTCAGAAGAACATAGCAGAAAACTGAGTAATGTTCAGTATACAATTAGAGATATGAAGAAACAAGAAAATGTCACCCAAAGTCAAGAATAAAAGGAATCAATGAACATCACCACAAGATGGCCCATGTGATGGAATTAGCTGATAATTATTTTAAAGTGCCCATTATAATTATGTATGAGGACATAAAGTAAAATAATAACAAGGTACGGATAGGAAATCTCAGCAGAGGAATAAAAACTAAAACTTTTTAAAAATTAAAAATTTAATATCTGAAAGAAAAAATTCATAGCTGGGCTTAAGAGCAGATTAGAGAAAACAGACCAAAGAATCAGTATCAGTAAAACTGGTAGAAATGATCCAGTTTGAAGTTACAAGGATAAAAATATTAAATGAAAGAAACAGAACCCTGTAATTTGTGGTATAACATTAAAAAGTGTAACATATGTATCCTTAGTTATAGGTGGGGGAAAAAGAGTGGGAGCAAAAATATTGTAAATATTAAAATAATGGACAAAGTTTCTCAAATTTATAAGAATCATAAATTTACAGATTTAAGCAGTTGAGAAAACGTCAAGAATTTTTAAAATTTAAATCATACTCAAATAGTTGAACCCCCTAAAATAAGAGAAACAATTTGAAAACAGTCAGATAAAATGACAATTCTTATATAATAAAAGCCTAATATGCTAAGTGTCTGGTTGTCTGGTTGTCCATTCAACCAATCAAAACGTAATAGGCTAATGGTATGCTAAGGCCGATCAACTGCTCGCTGTGACATGCACTGACCACCAGGGGGCAGACAGTAGAACAGTCGCTATGACGTGTACTGACCAGCAGGGGGCAGACTCTCCAACCAGTAGGTTAGCTTGCTGCTGGGGTCCAGCCAATCAGGACTGAGGACAGGCCTGGAGACCTCTTGCAATCCGGGACCTTTTGGGGGATGTCAGAGAGCTGGTTTTGGCCCAATCCCACAGGCTAAGCCGGGGGACCCCACAGGTACACAAATTCATGCACTGGGCCTCTAGTTAATACATAATAGAATGTGGTTACAAATGATAGCTAAGTTGTCCTTAGAAAAAATGGAGGCTAAATATGAAAGGAAAAACAAAACGGTCCAATGAGAATTTTATATCTAATAAAAATATCCTTTAAGACTGAAGATGAAATAAAGATGTTTCAGATAAACAAAAATTAAGTGAAACCATCACTGTAGTGTGCAGATCCATACCACAAGAAATAGTAAAAAAAGTTCCTCAGCCAAAGAAAACTGATGGAAATTTGGGTATTAGGAAAAGATGAAAATGGTGAATAGAGGTAAATATAAAGATAAAAGAAAACTGAAAGTTAACAAGAAAATAGTTGGTGATAATTAAGTCAAAGGAAACAAATTATACTTCCAATGTCCACTGTGAAGGTCATGGACTTGCTAAACATTTTCATATTAAGTTAAAATCATTTGAGTAGTGCCTGTTGAACTACTCTGAATCCTTAGATGCTCAACACTGTGTCAAGTTTAGCAGCAAGCACTGATTTTAAGGGAACTGCTTGTTAGCATTACCCTTGTTAGATATTCCTGACACAAACAGTGAGTCCACTTGGGCAATCAATATAAAAAGCATCTCTTGTGAAATTAATTGGAAAATTAGATTTCATGTTTAAATATGAATTCTAAGTGATTCACTAAAACAGATTAAAATAGTTTTCAAACTAACCATGGCCCATGTCAGCTTCCTTCACAACATGCATCTTCTTTTTTAAACAAATTTAAACAAACCAAAGAATGAAGGCAAATATCCTGACATTTCAGATCAGCTTGCATTAAGTGAGGGTGTTCATTTCTATTGGAGTTACCAAGTTATTTGCTTTAATGCCCCTCATTGCTCTAACATGCCTCTATGCACCTTGACAAATGGTCTCTATTATGAAAGATGTATTATAAGGATCAGGATTTGCTTTTACATGTACTGAAATTCAACCTTTGCAGGCCAAGGTAATATCATTTGTACTATGTTTGACACCTTATTACTTAAGTTAGCAGAGCATTTGAAGACTGGATGTTTAATAATGCACTTTTATAAAAGGATAAGAATTTATCATAGTGGGGGTGATACTAAATGATTCTGAATAACTTTCTGCCCCTGCCGAGTAGCTCAGTTGGTTGGAGCATCATCAAGTACACTAAAAAGGTTGTGGGTTTTATTCCCAAGTTGGGGCACATACCTAGGTTGCAGGCCTGATCCCCAGTCAGGGCTCATATGAGAGGCAACTAATCAGTTTTTCTCTCACATTGATGTTTCTCTCTCTCTTCCCCTCCCTCTCTAAAATCAATAAATACATCCTCAGGTAAGGATTTAAAAATAATAATAACTTACTGTAATTGTGTGGGAGAAGCATACTAAATAAGAAATTAGGAGTTCTGGATTCTAGTTCTGGCCTTGGTGGTAACCTAGACATGGCAGCTTCTGAAAATCACCTGGTCTCATTTGTTTTTGTAAAAACATGTACTGGAATGTTTCAAATATTCCTTTATATAAAGGGATAGTTTAATGCTTGCTATATTTGTAATGGGAAGGTTGAATTGTATGAAAATGTCTACTTGCTTTTACTTTTAAGCATGTTGCAAAGAGTTTATAAGCTATAGGTTTTAATATTCATTTCACTAAAGATAAGAAAGCATCCAGAATATGTGATAACAAAAAAATCGTAATTTGGGGCCTACTGTGTATCTTCGTGAGAAAAGGCCTATCCAGCTACACCGTGCACAAACACCTCTGAGGATCTGATTCATATCTGATTTGATAAAATGTCAGGCATCAGTCGATGACATGTTTGGTGGAACATGTTAATACCTAGTTCTGCCATGAATATAAGTAGCATATTACAAAGGTCTATAGTTTGAAGTAAAATTTTGAAGTGTAACTACCTTTCTTTGGTCACCCAAATGTGTATCACCCAACTCAGTAAACAAGTCTGACCTTAACAAACACCGAAGAATTGCATCAAGTGTGCTGCTCTGTATTATAGGCAAACTTTGTACTGTGGTTATCACAGGATTCTGGCTTGGTCCATTTTACAATCACAATTCTACACTATATCTGACTAAACAACCGGTATTTATTTTTTTAGCTCAAAATCCAATTGATCTGATTGGGGAAAGATGAGTCTCTGTCATAAAAAAAAAAATGATGGATGACATTTTTCATAATATTGTATTTCTTTTTCATTTTGCTTTTTACCCAAAACACCATATTAGGACTCTTCTAATTTTAAGAGTCTTAGAAACAAATGTTATCCACCAGAAAGTGCCTCAAGGCTCTTTAGGAAGAATACGGCCCAGCTGCTTGGGGTCACTTACACTCAGCTTCAGGCAGAAGAGAAACAGGTTTCCCAATGAGATTTGTCAGACGGATGTGCGTGCTAGCGAAAGGAGGGTGTGAGAAGCGAGCCCAACTACCCCACAGGAAAAGACTGGCTCTTGCAGCCAAACAGAAATCCAGTTCTGGGATCCAGATATTATTCCCCACTGTTCATTATTATAAAGACTGGAGTGCTTCTATCAATGCAGAAGTAAATCCAAGCATCAGTCTGGTAATATCAATGATATGGATTCATAATTACACACTGTCAACAACTGTTTATTCTTCCATTAACTTGTAAAGTTTTTTTAGGGACTTTTTTTCTCTCCTGAGGCAATTGGGAACAGAGGAGCAGCTGCAACATCGGCCCGTGCGTTTTGCCAGTTGTTCAGAGAATAGACCAAATAATGACAATGGGCGGTAATACAAGCATTTGGCAGTCATGTTTGCACAAAATGAGGGTAATCTTTAAAATAAGACAATTTTAATGGAACATTATGGCACCTGAGAGTATTGTGGAAGAATCTGGCATCAGATACTTCTCAAGAGACAACTATGGGATTCCTCTCCTCTACAATAACCACCCTTTGATCCAGTGGAAATCTTCAACCTGCTGGTCCCACCCAGATTCCACAGTCTCTCACTTCACTCCTGGCACCTAATTCTCTACCCAACTTAAATTCTCTTATCATTGTAGTCACTTCAATGCATTCACTTTGACTTCCTTGCTCCTCTGTTCATACACACAACAACAATTCAATCCAACTCTCTGTCTTTTGAATGTCTTACTTGTATTGCTCGATGTGGCTAGAGAAAAAAGACCACAAATTTTAAGTGGGCCCTTGACGCTACCCATCAGTCATTCTATATTTCTTTAGACCACTCCTTTGCCACTCTCCTGGACTTGCCGACTTCTCATTTCTTCTCAAAATCTGATACCTCCTCCACCATAATCTTGCTTCCTTCTTGGTGAGAAGTTGCTGTAATCAGAAGAAAGCAATCAGAAGTTCCCACCACCAGATCTCCCCACCTAAATATCTCTTTCTCCCATGTGCTACCTTGTTCCTACAAACACGAATGGGTAGCACATGCACCTAGAAAAACCCACCGCTCCACTGTGTTCTAGGTCTCATCCCCTCCTAACACCTACTTAAATAAGTTAAAATTCTCCCCTCTCTCTACGTAAATGTCAATTTCCTCTTCTCTCATGCATCATTATCTTTATTGCACACATGCTACAATTTTTTATCTTTTAAAAAATCCACTTCATGGCTTTCTTTCCCCTCCAGCTACTGTCCTGTTTCTCACATTTTTTTTCACAGTAAAAACCAAAACAAACAAAATAATTATCTGCGCTCAGTCTTCATTTCTCTCCTCCTGAATTCTCCATGTCACCAAAGCCAATGGACACTAGTGAATCCTCATCTTACATAACATAGCAGCAGCAGCAGCTGACACAGTTGATCATTCTCTTGAAACGCTTTACTTGGCTTAGAGGACACCATTCTGCCTTGTTTTCTTCCTCTCTTTCTGGCTGTAATTTCTCAGGTTTTGTTTTTGTTGCCCTTATCTCCTCAACTATTAAAAATGTGCCCCAGTACTTAGTCAAGAAAGTGTTTTTTCCCCTCTATACTCCATCCTTAGATGATCCCATTACACCTGTGGCTTTACATACCACATATGAGCAGTTGACCCCTGCAAATGTGTATTTTCCCATGGACCTCACTCCTGAATTCCAGAACTATATATGTAATTATCTATCTGACTGATCCTCTAGTGACTAATAAGTATCTCACACCTATATATTCCAAACAACATTGGCTATATTTCTCTACCCCCATGGATAGTTCTCTCACATCCATCAAGACTTGACTCAAAGTCATATTTTTAGTTTGCCTTCCCTGGCCTCCCCTCCAAAACTCTTTTCCCTTTTGCCCTAACTTGGAACATGTTCTCCTTTCTTTGCTAAATTTCTTTCTCTTTGTAGGTATTGCTATCTAACATATTATTTATTTTACTATTTATCTTTAGTATTGTTGGTCTCCCTCATAAAGAACAGGGTATTTTCCTGTTTTGTTCATTGCTGCATCACAAGCAATTGGAACAGTGTCTGGCACATGGTAGGCATACAATAAATACTATTTGCGGTATGAATAACTGGGATAGGATAGAAATGTTATGCATGGTTTCCACGAAAAAAGTCTCATATGCACAAGACTTAGTGCACTTAAACTTATTCTATTTTTCTAGCCGTCTCTTTGACTCTTTGCCATACTAAATTGTTTGCATATTCTCAGATACACTTGAGAACAATGATATATACCTAAGTTCTCTCCCTATTATAAACTAGATACACACATCACTTCATGTGTATCTGGGTGAAAAGAATAAATAGTTCCATGACTAGGGAGGTGGCCATAAGAAGCCTCTCTGTTATAAAAGGTGGCATTCTCTCTTTTCTCTGTGTTGCCCCACATCTGTGCTAATTGTACCACCATTTTCTAAGCAAATAAGACTCTTTATGCATCTCAGTCAATACAGTTTCTTCTGCTTAAAGTAGTCTTTCTTCTTTCTACAACTGATTGTCATTGTTCAAGATCTTAACCAGATTTTCCACACCTCGGTGAAGTTTACATTATTCCCGGTAGAATGATTTATTCCTTCCTCTATGTTCATATTATTATGGTAGTGAACAGTCACATTAAGATCACTTGTTTGCATATCTGTCTCCCACACTAAATTATGAGCTTCTTATAAGCACAGATATATCTGTGTCTTCAGCATTTAATCAAAGTCTTTCACATAGTAGATATCGAATCTTTGCTTAAGGCACCCATCAACCCATAGAATAGAAGTGCAATTCAATGTCAGGATAAAACATTTAAAAAATTAGCTTCAAGAAAATAACACAATATAGTTTTCAATATAATTTCACCACAAGTCTACCAGAGTCAGAAATGATAAAAACAATAAACTATAAATATTTCAATATTTTATTAATTTAAAATTTGGCCTACTTAAAATGATCTACATAGAAATATAAAAATAAATGGCTTGTTTTGTTTTTTAATTACAAATTCATTTCTAGGTTAAGACTTATAGCACTAAAACGATTATATGAAATTTATTTAAAACCAAGAAAGCCAGCAAAATTTTAGTGAAGTCATAAGTAGATACATTTTTTCAGGGCATTATTAGTACATGCTTTGTATTAGATTTTTAAAGTTTGTGTAACCAAATGGAGAATTTTTAAAAGTTAATTAAGAGTTCTTATTTTTCTCTGCAGTTATGACTGGTAAAATGACAAATTTAATGTGGCAATGTTCATTTCATGGAAGAATTTAAATATCAAATTGTGATTAATTAGTTGTAAAAAAGAATAATATTAATATAAATTATGACTCCAATTTGTTAATTTAACAAACACTTGTTATTTCCTTTTATATTGCTTTGACAAAATAATATTCAGATTGACAGTGGTTGAGTATCTTTTCTTAAAATTTTATTTCAGAGAGGAAGGGAGAGGGAGAGGGAGATGGAAACATCAATGATGAGAGAGAATCATTGATCAGCTGCCTCCTGCACACACACCCCGCCCCTCCCCCCCACCACCCCCACTAGAATTGAGCTCACAAACCAGGTATGTTCCCTGACCTGGAATCGAACCTGAACTCCTGGTTCATGGGTCCACGCTCATTCACTGAGCCACACCAGCCAGGCTGAGTATCTTAATGTTGACATTTATGTGTACAATTTTTATCAAATACTTTTCCTATTTTCCAAGATGAACATTTTAATTTTCTCAAGTTAAGTCTTTTTTTTTTTAAATATATTTTATTGATTTTTTACAGAGAGGAAGGGAGAGAGATAGAGAGTTAGAAACATCGATGAGAGAGAAACATTGATCAGCTGCCTCCTGCACACCTCCTACTGGGGAGGTGCCGCAACCCAGGTACATGCCCTTGACCGGAATCGAACCTGGGACCTTTCAGTCTGCAGGCTGACGCTCTATCCACTGAGCCAAACCGGTTTCGGCCTCAAGTTAAGTCTTTAAGAAAATAAGAGATTTACCTGTACAATTCCTCTACGAACATCTGTCTTTTATAACCTGTATTTTTTCATTATATAATATTTTAAGACAGAATTGTCAAGTGGAGTGTAATAATGGTATATAAATTCCAATACTAAAATATCCACCCAGATTAAAAAGAATTATCATGTAATAGCAGTTCTCTCTCTCTCTCTTGCTCTCTCTCTCTCTCTCTCATCTTCGCCTGAGGATATGTCTATTGCTTTTAGAGAGGAAGAGAAAGGAGAGAGGGAGAGAAGCATGGATGTGAGAGAGAAACATGGATCAATTGCATCCCATATTCATCCTGATCAGGGATTGAACTCACAACCTAGGTATGTACCCTGAATCAAACCCGCAACCTTTCAGTATACAACAATCCAACCATCTGAGCCACACCAGTCAGTCCTGTAATAGCAGTTCTTAAAGTCAGAGGGCTGTTATTGGATTATAATTCTTCTGGTCCCATGCTAAATTCCTTCTGTATGTTAGCTATGAGATGCCTGCTTTCCCTAGCAAACTCTGACATTAACCTTCCTTGACAATCTTATTGGGAAGTGGCCTACATTTCCTTTATTGGAAGAAGTAATATCATATCAAGAACTTAAGTTTTTCTTCTGCTTTGTATCTCCAGGGGTATTTTATTCAATATGTAGGTATGTGTGAGAGCAAAGCACACAATGTTCAACAGCGTGTCCTCTAGAAATCCGGTAGCAGGAAGTAAAACCAATTATCCTTAGTGTCCACTCCCCAAAGCACCTGAGGCAAACACCTACAGGATGGCATTTGAAGAGATTATATCTCTGCTTTCCCCAAGATTCCACCAGGAAACAGAGGTAAGGCAATGTTAGCCATAGCTTCTACTTATTTACTGAGTGCCTAATATGTGCCAACTGTGCTGCAGGAGATCACTTCTAATCCTCATCTCTACTGTCAAAACAGCTTTGCCAACTTTTCCATTTTACAGAAGAGGAAAATGAGGTTAAGAAGCCTAAGGAATCTGTCCAAATTTATATGGCTACTACGTGCCAGAAGCCAGACTCAATTCTAGTTTCTCCTGCTGCATACTTCATTGCTCTCCAATGTACGTAATAGGAGATGGTTCAAGACAAAGGAAAAGAAGGATATTAGCTGCTAGTAAGGCTCATTTCCCTCTCTTTCCCTGGACATGTAGAGATGGGCAACCTGGAGGGAGAACTGCTTCCATTCCATAGCTGGAAAAAAGAAACAACCCTCCGGATTCACAATTTGTTCCTGAGTTACCAGCCAAATTGTAGTCTCCAAAATTGGCTACAACTTCATAAAAAGTGTCTCTACAATAGTGCTTCTCTAATATTTTTTTACAATTTTTCTGTTGATTTTAGAGAGGGAGGAAGGTGGGGGGAGTGGGAGAGAGAGATTGATTTGTCGTCCCACTTATTTGTGATTCTATTTTTCCCCCTAATCCTAACTCTAGGACATAGTCATTGACTTTTAGAGAGAGGAGAATGGAGAGAGAAAGACATCCACTGGTTGCCTCCTGTATGGGCCCCGACCAGCTATCAAACTTGCATCCTAGGTATGTGCCCTGACCGGGAATTAAACCTGCAATCTTTTGATGCAAGGGACCTCACTCCCACTAACTGAGCCACACAGGCCAGAGCCATTGGTTGATTCTCGTAGGTGACCTGACTGGGGAGAGAACCAGCGATCTTGGCGAATGGGGATGACACTCTAACAGTTACCCCGCAGTGCTTCTCTAATATTAATGCAGAATTAAACCAGGTGGAGTCTTATGAAAACATTGAGATTTTGATTTTGTAGGGTGGGGTGAGGCCTAAGATTCTGCCTTCTAATAAGCTCTCAGGCAATGCTGCTACAATTGGCTTATAAACCACACGAAGAGCCTCAAAAGTAAGCGTCTCTCCTTTGCCTCTTCATTGCAATAGTGGATGGATATAAGGGAGAGTTGATGAACAGGTCTCGACATCATTTTGGACAAAAATATTACACGATTCATGGACCTTATGCAGAGTTAATTTTTCATGTCTCAAATCATTTATCCCAATTTCCTTTAATTCCACCTCTCATTGCTCACATTTGACTATTATACTCCATAGTTTCTTAGAAAAAATATGAGGTGATTTTTAGTATGATTAACATTTATTTTCAACTTTAGTAAAGGCCATAAAGACAACTGATTAAAACAAATGGAGACTCGGAACCATTCAATTTCTTAATGCACATTACACTCCTCTTTCCACAATGTGGCCAAGAAAAGGATTAGCTTCTTCAAGTCATAACTAAAGTATATATTAATTATGTGTTATGTCCTCTATTAGATGATAGACATGGAAGACAATAAAAAATCCAACTCTGGCCCTAACCGGTTTGGCTCAGTGGATAGAGCATCAGCCTGCGGACTCAAGGATCCCAGGTTCGATTCCAGTCAAGGGCACGTACCTTGGTTGTGGGCACATCCCCAGTGGGGAGTGTGCAGGAGGCAGCTGATTGCTGTTTCTCTCTCATCGATGTTTCTAACTCTCTATCCCTCTCCCTTCCTCTCTGTAAAAAAATCAATAAAATATATTTTAAAAAATCCAACTCTGTTTTGGGAGAGTATATTCTAGTGGGAGAAACAGAACTACATGTGGAAAGCATGTGGGCATGTGTGTGAGTGTGCATGAATACTTATGAGGAGCAGTCACCTTTTCCCAGTATCAGGAGAAGAGCGATCAGGGAACATTTCACAGAATACCTGTGTCTATAACTAGCACTGCTTGGGTAAGAACATTTCAAACAGTATTTAAAAAAACACTCATCTATTCAGAGGCATGAAATAACATAGTATGATTTGCGACATTTGGCTCCAATGGTGGTTGAGACAAGTATGAGAAAAATCTAGGCTTTTGTGGTAGACCTTAATTCAGGCACCCAGATATAGAGAAGTCCGTAGGCAGGAGAGAAAAAAGCATGGGAAATGAACATTTGAAAACTTCATGACAGTCTTGCCAGTCTCCAGGCATAGTTAAATGTGTTCTTCCAGGTTTAGGGGACATGAACTATTAATAGACAGAGTAATAGTTAATACCAATTTCTTTTTCCCCTGACTTAGCTAACTGGAATTAACTATGGCTTTTCTTAAACTCTATTGCACCAAAAGTAAAAGAAAGACTTGTGATTCCCTGAGTAGCAATGCAATATTAGGAAATATAAGTTACCATATGCAGCACCACACAAAGACTTGCACGCACAGTGGGAATGAGTTAGTGTAACCTGAGAAATCCACACAGTAGAGGATTTCATACATTGTACTACTAACCAATCCCAGCTTCCTTTTATGTGTTCCCTTTTGAAATAAAAAGGAGTAAAATATTTCATTTTTTAAGTGTCTGTTTATCCTAGCACACATTAAAAAAGCAATGCATACAGGTGTATAGAAGAGGCTCTCTATAACACAAATGAATAATTTATATTCTCGTTTTATTCCTTTTGTAGCGGTGAGGGCATCTAAAGGACCATGTGTGCAGTCTTACTCACAAAGCACTGTTATAGCATTAGCTGGCAAGGGATCATTAGAAGTACCCCACTCTTTAAAAGGATATATACCCTAAGTTACCCTAAAAAGATCAATATCTCCATCTAAACAAGGAAAGTCCAAAAAATAAACCTAGCAATTTATTATAGATTTCAACCAATCTTGGATTTATCCTAAAACTCAACCACTAAAATAGAAACCATTACATTAATAACTCATGAGCAGGCTAGTTATAGGTCATTTTTTCCTACTTACGAAAAATCACTTCATTTCATTTCTCTCATTATTTTTATATGTATATAACTTGATATTATCTGACTTCTTAGCTGTGGTCATTCTTTTCAGGATTTTCCACAGGGAAACTTCAAACTGGACACAGAGATAAAACAGGCTTATACTGCCAAGGACATACTTAAAAATAATTTTTACTCAGTTCGGTGGTTTAAGTTTCTTGGGAGATGAGAGAAGAATGTTTTCTCCTCCTCATGCTCTGGAGTAAATGTAAGCTTTCTACAAAGTGTTAGGCTGACTGCAATGAAATGAAAACTCTACCATGTATCAATACAATGATGATGTATTTATAGAACATGAACCACAAGAGAGCTATAGTGAGCACTTTCAATAAACCTCAATTAAAGTGGTCAATATTGCTAAAAGGATCTTTAAAGCACCTCTGACAGAAAACTTCTTGGAGATTAGTTTTAAATGCTGAGATAGACAGAGTGCTTCAAAGCATAATGGGAAGTAAATGCCAGTGTTTAAGTTCTAGCTCTCAGGATCTCAAGGTTATGGCTTGAATAAATAAAAGCTCCATGATCCTTGAATAAAAGGTATTTTTACCTTTTACACTTGAAAAAGTAAACACGGGCAGTATCCTATATAAAGACTTATAAGAGTACACCTATGCTAAATCCCTTTGAACATGTTTATCCATGTTTTTCCTAAAATGTTAAATTTTTCTTGTTCCTCTTCTATGATAATTTAGAGATATATTTCTTACAGTCATGATCCACTTGAAGTCCCACTTCTACAAATCCTTTCCTTTATGTCCTAGTTTTATGAAAATCTGCACAGCCAAATACGGTGCTTGATTACAGACTCTTAGAGCAATTGCCAATTGTTCCTTGTAAATTTAAGCTCCACCACTGAAAAGTAAGTTCCTTAAAGGCAAGCTTCATGCTCTACTTTGCTTTACAATCCCTCATATTGATAAGCAGAGTTCTAATCACATTGTGGCAGCTTTGTTTAAAATGCAAACACTGCTAGACGGGTTCCGCATCTTAGGAAAGCTTTCAGAGCTCACAAGCTAATGAGCATCTTAGTTCGCAAAGTCCTGGATGCAAAGAACTAAGGACTACAAGGGCAGGAGAAGGTAGATTTAGAAAAAGAGATGCTTTAGAGAGAGAGACAGAGAGGGAAAGACACATGACAGTTTTCCCCAAGACAGGCCCTATGGACACCGTCATCTGGGTAGTAAAGTTCTTTTTGAAGAGCAGACACTCAAGGGTTCTTTCTCAGATGGAAAACCCTAAGAAAAGGGAGGCCCTCGGAACACTCTGGTGCAGTTTAACTCTCAGGGATCCAAATTAGCTAACCCAACGAAGAAAGTTGTTCTTTATTGAGCTAAAGCCAGATACAGTCTTTCTTTTCACTGGTACTGAGGCCTTCGTATTCAGTGATTCATTTGTTCATTCATTTAACAAATGTTTAGTGCACACCTGATAGGTGCTTTAACACATTCTGAGGGCTGAGAGATTCTACTGTGAGCAAAATGAACTTGGACCCTAGCTTCAGATGGTCCTGTCTCCTGGCAGACGAAAACACTAACCAAATAATGACACCAATATGAAACTAACAATTTAAAAAGCTGGTTAATGCAATAAAGAAAAGGCAGAATGAGCCCTGAGCACATTTGGTAGAGAAAGCTGATCTAATGTAAAAGCAAGCAAAGAGGGCGGGAGTGTTCTGGCAGTAGAAAAAGCATAAGTTCGTGAGAATGGAAGGAACCATGAAACTTTCCAAGAACCGAAAGAAAGACTCTTCTTAAAAAGTTGTATGAACTGAAGATTGAGAACCCTTCAACACTTGGTGAGCAATTCCTCAGTGTGGCATTTGGGTGCTTGTGGTCCTTTGAATAAGAGAACCCAGAGGGCTCAATGCTCTGCTGTGGGCCGGAGAAGGCTCTCATCTCCTCTCCCTTCCCTCTCCGGCCGGGTTTGTGCCTTTGTGGGCAATGCCTGGCAAGACCCCTGATTCCAACCAAACTTTGAGTGGTTTTCAAAGTCATATGTGATCTGTTGCTGGGTAGAAAAATTCACAGAAAGTTCAGGCTGACGGGATATTAAAGGTACCTGGACTGTTTGCAGGACTGGTCTGTCTTAGAGACGGTCTTGTAGCAAATGTGATCTCTTTTTATTAAATGTATTATTCTTCCAGCCTTAGTTCCAAGGATAAAAGGAAGGTAAGCAAGTTGAGCAGTTGGCACTGGAATCTCAGCTGGGGTCCTAACCTTTTTTAAGGTGTCACCTAACTTAGTTGAATAGCAATGCTCTTTTTCAAGTCTTCAAATTATATTAAAAATCTGCTATCTTCAGGGTAAGCAACTGAGGTCATAGAAGTGAGATGGCCACAAGCTGTTTTGTAACTTTGAGCAAAAGCTGAAGGCGCTCT
Source organism: Myotis yumanensis (assembly GCF_028538775.1). Classification (NCBI taxonomy): domain Eukaryota; kingdom Metazoa; phylum Chordata; class Mammalia; order Chiroptera; family Vespertilionidae; genus Myotis; species Myotis yumanensis. The sequence continues at coordinate 68,496,710 of NW_027223760.1, read as the reverse complement.
CCCTCACAGGAGCACAGGGCGCCTTTCCCTTTCCCTCCCCACTCCCTGCCCCAGGCATGTAACCATTAGTTCCCACACTCCCAAGCTCCAAGGGCCCTTCCTTTACCTCTGTAACTTGTTTGCTGGGCCATTTCTTATAGAAATTACTTCTACCTCTTTGATTTACCAAAGAAATGTTCTCTTATAGTTTGGGTCTTGGCTCTGAATTCTTTCCTAGCCAGAACCCAAGTACCTAATCTTTAAAAATAATAATAAGCTGGAGATATGACAAACGTAGAGGAGAAATATAACTAAAATTGAACATAAAATTAAAGTATATTAAACTCAAAGGCTTGTATCATGCCTCTATTTATTTAATGCCATGTTGCCACCTAGTAAGGCTTTTAAAAAATTGAAAATGGGATTTAGGGTAGTAAAGTTCTAAATGTGATAGAGAAAATGGATGTTAGAAAGCAGACCATTGCTACTTATGATATTCTCAGAAAGTTAGAAGCTTTGTGTTCAAAAATGTTTCCATAATAATTTAGTTAGGATAAGTATCTTTTACTGAAACTTAATTGTTTTATCTCAACTTTTCTATGCTACAGGTTCCTTATGAATTTTACTCTTAGAAAATTTTCTAGTTTCCAGTTTTGAAGCTTTAAGAATATAGTCATACTGAAATCTGTCTCAACATGTGGATTTTTCCTTTTTAAATTCTCATTAAGAACTCATTGGTATCCTGAGGGTACAAGGGCAGCCCATTCACTTCATTGCAAAAATTCCCTAGATTTTCTCAGTTCTCCCCTATGGTTCCTGCTTTGTGAACTGCTTCTATATAATAGTTATTTCGCTACTTTTAAATCAGAATTTCATTGGTGGGAAGTTCCTAAGGTTCAGGATTCTTTTGTATGTAAATCTTATCTGGTTTACATATCAGCACCACCCAGCTTCCAAAACAGCTGGTGAGCTAAGCCCTTAGTTTTACAAACATGGTTCTCTCATTGTAAACATCTGCAATTCCTCTGCTTAAACCTCCTCCTAACCTATAGTCATTAACAATTATTTAAGAGCAACCTTACTAATCCTCTCATGGCTGTTGAGATCCATGTTTCATTATAGTATATTGTTTTGCTCATTGTGGAAGCATAAATGAATCAATATCCCCAAAGCACACCAGGTACTATAGTCAAATTGTCTACATGTGTAAAAGCAATAATCAGATCTACATGCAGTGTTAAAGTTCCATTTCCCTTGCTCTACTTAAGGAGCCAATCCTGGTGCCTCTGCAGGCTCTTAGCTTTATCAGTATTATTCCAAACAGACTCCAGGAAAACCTGTGCTGTAACTCCTCACCTATGTGAAAGTGTCCAAGATGCAAATCCTTCGAGGGACACCCTTTAGTGGAGCAAGTGATATACTATTTGAGCACTTACGAAGCAGTTTCCATAATGCTGCCTAAGTCACTGTACTGGAAGGCTTATGGTCCCGATGGAGAGATGACTCCATGCCATCTTCAGAAAGCCTTGAGGTTTGGAAAACTATCCTACAGTTTGAATACTTATTCTTTCTGCCCTGTTTCGTGTGCTCATGTGTTCTCTAGCAGACAGCGCTGGACTTCTTCCCTGAAATATGAAGAGTCTGACCCCTCCCCCTCCCGAACCCAGTCTATGCTCAGACATCAGCTTGGGATGCTGTAAAAGACAGAACAGCCGATTTCACACACACCTCCCCCCTCCCCCCCCAAATGACACAGGCTCTGAGCCAGTCCCTCACACACATAGGGCTCTGCACAAGCGCATCCTGCCTGTGCTGCCTGGCGCTCAGACTGAAGCCTAAATAAAGGAGCAGTGTGGCTGCTGGAGCAGCTCCACTCCCCGCCCGGCGCAGGATGCCTTCATAAGCACATGTGGAGGGCAGGACGGGAGGACAGCCCCTCCCTGCATGCTAACTCTGGGACATGAGCTTTCTCCTTGCGCAGTGGATCAGAATTCAAAAGCAGAAAAACCAAACCAAACGGTCAGGCAGAGCAGGCAGCTTTATCTTTTCAGAGATGAATGGCAGGCAAGGACCCTCTGTTTTCACCTGTCACTTCCCATGAGGAGAGTCCAAATGCAAAGTGTCACACAGGCGTGCATCTTGTCTTAGGGAAATTGTTTACTCGCCCACTTACCAACAACAAAAAAGTGCTTCCTGTTATGTCCAAAGAAATGCAAGCTACCCTTTTAAAAATGGAAACCTGTAATTGCCCGAAAAATAGCTTCTGCCAGCCTTGCTGGGGAGTTTGCACTTGAAGTAAAACCGTCACCACTCACTCCCTATTCAAGCTGAAATTTTAAAAGGCAGGCAAACTGAAAGGAACCACGAGCCAGTCCGTCCCTATCAGAAAACAGCCATCGGAGCAAATCACGTTGGGGAAAGGCTCGGCAACCCGGAGGGAGAGCCCATCTCCTCAGGACGGGCAGAGAGCTATGGAGCCATTTTTCACTAGGTTCACAAGAACATGTCAGCTCACAGCCACCCGGGCACTGCCCGAGCGCATCTTAATTTGATCAAAAGGGACCTCGCCAGGCACCCCCACAGGACATTTTTTTAAAGAGCCCATTATAAACCCGATTCCCTCTGCTCCCAGCACCTTCTTGATAGAGTCTTTGGCAACTGAATGGCACCGATCTGCATCCTATTCTAAACTCAATGCCTTCCCCCATTGCCTTTTAAAATGTGAATTAAGACACTTCTGAGCGAATAGTCTAGGGGGGAGGGGGGAACAGGAAGAAAAAAATCCTTCTCCCCACTCCCCACCCTCTGTCAGCTTCTGGACTGATACCTCTGGGCAGTTTTCTCCAGAACAGAGCAGATTCTGGACCAGGGCACAATGGCAAATTGGCAGACAAGTCCGCGACCACAGAAAGCACAGGCGATGCTTTCTTTGTAAAAACACCGGAAAATACACATGCTCGAACAAAAGACACTATCTGCACAGCGAGAAACAAGAGGAATTATGTGTTGGTTCTCCATACATCTGTACCCACTTATTAAAAATAGTTTTGTGGCTATTTTAAGTATGACAGGTTGTGTTCTTTCCTCTTCAAACCAGGTAGCAAGGAACATCATTTCCTAAGCTTTGTCTCCAACGGGAGGTTAAAACACACTCGGCTGGAGGAAGACCTGGGGTGTGCCTTTGTTGGGAGGGTGCCATTGCAAACTTATTACATTTGAACTCAATTATGTGGGAAATTCAGATAAAGCAAACGCAGTCCGAGATCTCTGAATTATTCTGACATTACAAAGAACCGCCAAGTCAGCAGATATTTGCTGTTTGCGTTCCCTAATAACCTAATCATGCATTTGCAGCCCTCTGAGCAAAAACGCTCCCTGTCCTCCCCACAGCCACCTGACAATCCCAGGGCTGAAACCCACATTCTGACTCAGAAGGAGACATCATGACGGCTCTCCACTGGCTGTCTGGAACAAAAGCTCCGCGAGCCACCGAGAGGCATCTGGTAAAGGAAGTGAGAGTCGAATCAAGTTTAGGTTCCCATCTGGTGGAATACAGCACTACCTATCCAGGGGTCGGGGAGCAGAGGGTTCAGAGGGAATGAACAGAAAACACACACAGAGACACAGAGACACTGAAGCCAGACCCCGGTCCGTTTCAGCTTACTAACCTAGAGCTGTGTTCAGAGGAAGCCCGGAAGCCGCTCGTCCTCTCCCACCTTGCCATGGTCCTCTGTCAGTGTCGTCTCAAACCACCTGTACTTGTACCGGTCCAACCCATTTTCAGATCAGATAGTTTTCTTGGTAGAAGGAGTCACCGCTGAGCTTTGATTTTGGCAGCATGGATGCCTAGGATTTTCCTCTTTGAGCCAGACACAGCCACAAAAAACTGCTGCTGAGGTCTTTTGTTTTCCCCTCCTCTCAAAGATGAAGCATGCAGCACTTCTCTCTCTCTCTCTCTCTCTCTCTCTCTCTCTCTCTCCCTCTCTCTCTCTCCTCTCCCTCTTTTTCTCCCCCTCGGCTCTCTCACACTCACTCCCCTGTTTCTTTCACCAACCCCCTCCAGCAACCTCGCCCCATTCCCATTCTGTCGGGGTCATTTACATCTCCAAGCTTCAGACCTGCTCCATAGGCGCCTGTCTCTCACTTTAGGATTTCCTCAACTAAGGGAGGGGGGCGGCTCTAGGTGAAGTCAGGTGACCCCTCCTTAAAGCCAGCGAGATGGATGGAGTGTGTGAATTTTAATATACACACAGGCACATTTACATTACAAAGCACCGAGGAAAACCTAGCTGCCAGAGATTAGGCATTTTTGCTTTTGCTTTCATCGTCCCAGTTTAGCAATTAAGAGAAGCTAGTATAGTTTACAGAAATGTAATTAAACTTTTCAGTGTTAATAACAAGTCTGTATACTTTCAGAATCATCCAACGGAGCAATTCTTTTAAACTTGTAAGCATGACTGTTTCTTTTTTCTTTTGAGGGTCAAAGAGCCAGTCATTTCACTATTTACACACTTTTCAAACTGGCCTTTTCTTAGACATCTCATTCAACTTATCACAAAGTTAAGGATCATCATAAAATATTTTTAAAAAGGTAATATGGAGCCCTGACCAGTTTGGCTCGGTGGATAGAGCATCGGCCTGCACACTGAAGGGTCCCAGGTTCGATTCCGATCAAGGTCATGTACCTTGGTTGCGGGCACATCCCCAGTGGGGGGTGAGCAGGAGGCAGCTGATTGCTGTTTCTCTCTCATCGATGTTTCTAACTCTCTATCCCTCTCCCTTCCTCTCTGTAAAAAATCAATAAAATACATATTTTTTTTAAAAAAAGGTAATATGGAAGAAAAAGTAACTGACAGAAAACCAGAGCACATAGCATGGATAGAAATCGATAGTTTTTTATTGTGGAACTAGACTCAATAATGAGCAATTTTTGGCTCTTAGGCAAATAACTTTTCCATTCTCTGCTTCAGTGTCTCTGTCTGAAAAAAGAACATAAATGTAATAAATGTGCCATCTCTCTCCCACCAATTAAGCAAACCTGGCAGAGAGTGATGCCCAGGTAGATATGCCACTCAGGGCACCAGCTACAGAGACAACTGGAAAAACTAGTGCTGACCTTGTACAGAGTTAAAGTTCAATTTATAGTCTCCACACTACAACCGAAGAGTGAATCTGTTACCACCTCGTTCCCTGCTTCTAAGTTTTTGATATCCAATGGCGAGCATTTCCCTATCTCTATCATCAAATAGGAATAGTATGCATTCTGCTCATCAAACACTGCAAAGAAAAGTGAGATAATCTCCATAAATTGTTCTCCATAAAAGTAATATATATATTACTTTATAAAGCTAAACAATACCTACTTAGAAGGAGGATCAATAAGTTTGGTAAGAACAAGACTTAAACGAAGAATCTCTCAGCCTTTGGGGCTCCATGCATGGATTCTTCATTTCGAGAGTAGGGAGACTGGTACCTCAACAAAACAGGAAAGTGGGGAGGGCAGAGCTGACATAGCATTACCTAGCTCGGGAGATAACATTTCGAACTCTTACACAAACAGCCTCTCATTCTCCCCAGAGAGATGCCAGGAGAGCATCGCATTTACTGCTGGGACTGGGCACTCCAGCGGAAATACACACAGCCCATGCCATAACCACCGCTCAGAGGCAAGCATGGAATGAGTAACAGCTATTCACTCCTCTTGCTTGTTTTATATTTTAAAAGCCTTACCTTGCATAGAAAAGGTCCTATTTAGGCTTTTCAAATAAATTATAGGCTAACTGGCTGCAAATTTAGCTTCAATGTATACTACAAAAACTGGCACCAAAACATTGGACAAGAACAAAAAAACAAACAAACAAAAACAACTTCCCTTAGAAAAGTAAGTTGGGTTAGGCAAATTTAGGAAGACCTAAAATTGTGTAGGATAAAAACATGAAGGATTTCAGTCTTTTATAACCAAATTAGCTCCTTTTCACCTGTCATTTTTTTCCTTCTAACTTTGGGTGTCTTCATTTTGCATTTACCCAATTCTTTTTCCCTCCATTTCACCCCTTGGTCTTTCTTCTTTTTGGCCATGGTATCACTTTCCTTGAAAGGACAAAGCGTTGGCAATGAGAGAGAGTGGGGAAGACCTATCTTATTTTGGGTCAAATAACACTTGGATTTTAACCCAAACTCTAGAGTATGAGGACTTTGAAGCTCCATGTTATTCCAACAAAGAGGCATGAACATGGAATCTAGACTGCATTTATTTATTACTAAAATCAAAGCATCTTGATTTAAAGAGGCTTCTTAAAGCTAAAAAAACATAAATTAACAAAAATGTTATAGCAACTAATGTCTTCTGTGACTCAAGGAACAAACTAAAGTACTGACAGAAAGTAGAATGAATCTTTACTCATGCATTCACTTATTCAACCAATGGGATTGAACACTTCCTTTATGCTAAGCATTATCTAAGCTATGTACAAGATAAATAAAACAAAACCTGGACCCTTTCAGAAGTTGAAAATATGTAACACTGACATACAATAAATGTTGATGTAAATTGTTATGGAAGGTCAGCAAAGGGGGAAATTTCTCCTTAGTGGGATGCAGGATGGTTACAATAGAATTGGTGACATTTGAAATGAGCCTTTTAGAATGGGTTTTCTGGGTAAGAAAGCAAAGGCAAAGAGATTTCAGTATAAGAGACACAAAAAAGCATGAACAAACAGATTCCTGTGTTCAGTTTGTTGTAACGGGACCACAGGGTGCTTGTAGGGAGCGGGTGGTTTGAAAGGTAGATCAGAACAGACTGTGAATGATCTTGAATGCTCTGCCCAAGTATTTGTGTTTTACCTGAGATGCAGTGGCAAGCTATTTAAGGTTCTTTGGCTGGTCAATTATTTGTTTTACAAAGATTATTTTGGCAGCAATGCAAAGGGTGATTTATAGCAGTGTTTCTACAACTTTCCTAATAATAAGAATAACCTGCAAATGATAGTAAATACATAGATTTCTGGGTTCCACTCCAAATCTAGAGAAGAGGGTCAGGAATCTCTATTTTTAAAAAATATCCCAGGGGATTAGACATATAAGGATAGTTGCACAGAGAATTAATATACCTAGGATCATTATTGAGCCAAATGAAAGACTTTTGCTTTCTTACATTACAATAATAGATTTTTACATACAGGTTGCAAACATTTATCAGAATCAAATACCAAGAATGTGCTCATGTTGTACCATGAAGTATAAAATTCTATATAATAAAAGCCTAATATGCAAATTGTCCCCTCAGGTGGGAGTTCGACTGACCAGGAGTTTGACCGCTCACTATGACGTGCGCTGACCACTAGGGGGCGGCACAGAAAATGGCGGGTGTTGGCAACGCAGCAGTGGCAGTGGCAGTGGGTGGCAGTGGAGGCACTGCCAGCCCCTGGGACCACGGCGGGATGGTGGAGCAGGTGAGCGGGCAGCGCCAGGCCAAGGTGGGTGTGAGCAGGGCCCAGTCTCCCCACAGACGGTGACCAGTGGTGGGGGGGGGGGGCAGGGCGAGTGGGTGGTGCCAGGTTAAGGCAAGGTGCCAGGCGGGGCTGTAGGGCTGTGAGGCTGGGGGTGCGAGCTAGGGCCCGATCTCTGCAGGCCACCCTGAAGGACCCCACCCATGCATAAATTTCATGCACCAGGCCTCTAGTTATAAATAATAGTCTGGGTCATCTGATTTCTATTTTGTCTTATGTGAAACCTTTTGTCCTGTTAGGGTCTTTCTCACATCTAGGGCTTTGAAACCGTTTCCTAAAATAAACTCCCTCCCCGTCCTTTCTTCATCTCCAATTTAATCATCCTTCAAGAACTCCCTGCTAACATCATGCACATGAATCTTCCCCTTTTCTAGTAGAGCTTATACTTAAGGCATATTGATATTACAACAGCAGCCCCAGGAATAATACTACTAATATACAACTCTCACATTAGCATGCTTTTTAAATTCTCACAATAACTCTATAAAGTACTATCACTACCACTTAACCATTGAGGAAACTGAAGTCTAGATACATTAAATAATTCACCAAAGGTCATAAAACTAATAAATGGAAGTTTCTAGATTAGGACTCCAGTCAGTCTGTGCTACATGAATTAGACATCATATCCTATTTCCTAATTATCCAGATCACAATATTTAGTAGTTGAATATCTCATTATATATTTTTTTTAAAATAATGGAGAAAGAGATCTATATTTTTTTCTTCTTTTTAAAAATTCTTTATTGTTTACTGTATTACATAAGTCTCCTTTTTCCCCCATTGATCTCTCCCGGCAGTCCCCAACCCCCAACACATGCCCTTCCCCCTGCCCCCCATGTGTGGCCAGTGGTTATGCTCATATGCACGCATACAAATTTTGTTACGGCTTTGCTTTCTATTATTGCAAACTGGCTAAAGGCTCAGTTTGAGGAGCTGAATGCTGGCTTTGGATTTAAAGGCTTTCTCTGCCACTTTCAAGGTGTATGAGCAAGGGCAAGTCATTTGATTTCTCTGTGCCTCAGTTTCCTGACCCATCTCATAGTTGCATCTTGAGAATCTGTGTTAAGTACTTACTAAATTCCTGAAACTCACTAAATATTGAATTTTATTTTTTATTATTATTGTTGTTGTTATTAACAAGTGAGAAGCAAATACTCTGTGTATCCGATCAGTTTTCCATCTCATCAGAGATACTTAGGGGTGAAAAAGCACCACTAACTGTACACCATTAAAAGCTACCATTTAGGTAGCCTCATTCAAGCTTACAGCGCTACAGATGATTTAGTCAGATAAGGAAGCTGCCCCAACTGCTATTCAACTAGTCATGAACTCCATATATTGCTTAATTATTAGGTCTGTAATGTATGGTCTCTTGAGACCTTTGAGATAGCTGCCTGGCAGGCAGAAAGTAAAAATTACACAATTTTTAAAAAGTCAGCAGCTTGCATTTTAGCAATAAACTAAACATCCATTCTTAAAAATCAATTATACCTGCTTTCCGTATAAATCGCTGTCTTTATCTAAATATTCACAATATTTCCATGGATCAGTTCCTTAAATTCTGAGATATGTACTCTTAAAATTTCTTTTAAGTATTCAATGTTCTTGCCAGTAAAGTGTATGCTAAGGGTAGGTAGAATATTGTGCTTATATCAAATCAAATCAAATAAATAGATGTTATCTGATTGTGGGAAAATTCTGCATGAGAATTACAGTTATTATATCTGCAAACTACAGACAATTAAAACCTTGAGAAAATCTCTTCTTTTTTAAATTATATAAATTGTTTCTCCTTAGGAAAAAAATCCTATGTTTGATGATTTGTGGGAGCGTGGATTAAATGATCAACATATTGCAGTTGTACATTGGGTCTGAGGATAGATTACTTTGGAGTTGGGAACTATGGTTAATATTTGCAGAGCCTGGATCTCTGGCTGATAGGCTGCATTACACTTTCTATAAAAAAAAGACACAACTCATCTGGTTTTGACTGTTTATGCTAAATAAATACATTTTTAGTCACTGTCAAAAGTATCCTAATTCTACTTGAAGATAGTTACATGTATGGTCATGCATGCATAATATCATAAGCAATAAAGTTTGATTATCCCATTCTAAGAAAAGAAAAGTAAAAAGAAAATTCCTGCTCTGGATTTTTCTTGACTAACCAGCCGAATGGATGCTTTAAGAATGGCCCTTAGCCCTGGCCCGTGTGGCTCAGCTGGTTGAGCATCATCCCGTTTACTAAAAGGCTACAAGGTTCCATTCCTGGTCAGGGCACATATCTGAGTTTTGAGTTACCTCCCCAGCAGGGGTGTATGTGGGAGGCAGCCGATCAATGTTTTTCTCTTTCCCTCTCCCTTTCTCTTTCTCTAAAAATCTATTTTAAAACTTTTTAAAAAAATAAAAAGAATGGCCTTTAAATATAGCTTGGTGTCAAAGACAGGCCTTAGTAATCCTGACTTCACCACTTCCTAGCTGTGTGGTACTAGACAAATTATTCGTTTGTAAAACAGTGGTAATATCTGTTGCATGGAGTTCTCAGGTATTAAATGAAATGATGAATATAGAGTGCTGAACACAGTGCCTGGCATACCATCAGTACCACCACCCTTATCACATTATCATCATCAACACCACCATTATCATGACATAATTATCATCATCATAATCACCACCACAGCTATCATCTCCGTCATAATCCTCCTCCCCGTCCTCCTCCTCATCATGATCACCAAATATTTATCATGCACCAGACACTGCTCTAAATAAACACACAATAAATAGTAGCTTCATTATTATAATATCTCCCTTTACTGCTTTTCAGCTCATGACATTGTATATTCTGAGTCTATTAGCCTGATGTAAAACACGCCATCATGTTCCAATAGGCCCAATCAAGACAACAGTTTACGCTTAAATACTTATCAGTAATGAAGTAACAAATAACATATTTCCCTTCCCCTATTATTTTCATTAACAAGTCTCAGGATTAAATCATGCACATGAAAGGTACCCCCTAGGTAATTTCTCACTTCCCTGAAGGTAACTCGTCACGCATTCACAATCCACATGATAACTTGCTTCATACACTGAAGAGACCAACATACAAGCAGAAGAGCTTTTTGTACTGAGTGGACATCAATACATTCCTGTGCTGACAGCTGTCCTGCATGGGATTGCATTTGTGATCTCAGGATGTGTTATCCTACTTCAGACTTCTGACAACCAGGCTGAATTGTGATCTTTTATCTTCTCCAGAAGCTCATGCTTTTCCATAAGCCTTTACTTCATCTTGTGGACCCCATCAGATAGACATAAATGGGGTGTATAGGGGGTCTCCTGCTTTGCTTGGGCTGAGCCAGGACAAAATTGTGAAGTGAGTGCAATTTGCTGTCATATCTTCCACTTTCCTTCTCCTGCCCTTTAAAGCCCTCAGTGGCCTTTCTCCATTCCATCCAGAGTCCTTCAGATGATTTTCATCTCATAAAACCAAGATTCAGTAGAATGCACTGTGTAAATCTGTATGTGTTACCTGAAGTAAGGACCCTTATTGTCGTAATGACTCAGATGGTTTGTAAAACCTCTTAAAATGAAAACATTCCTTGGAAGTTGAAACTAAAAACAATTTCTAGAAATTTTAAACCATGGCCAAAAACATGTCTGTTTAAATAAACTGAACTCAACAGAGCTTATTACTTACAATGTCCTTCAAATCATGAAGGAAAATGAATACAGTGGGAGATATATATTCTGATTTGACTAGCCTAGTATTGAGAAAAAAGACCGTGGATGGGCACCTTGGTTTTGAAACATAACTCCGCCACGAATGGATTGTGTAACATTGGGCAAGTTAGCTCAAGGTCCCTCAGCCTTAATTTCCTCATCTGTGAAATAGAAAATATAATACCTAGAAGTAAACCAATCATTAATTTACTAACACATAATCTGGCACATAATAGGCTTTCAGAAAATAGGACTTTTGTTCTTGCTCTTCCTAAGTCGTCAGCTATTAAATAAATCCTTTTTTTTCCATGGGTCAGCTTCTACAGGTTACCTCATCTGCTCACATCTCTTTAGTTCACCTAACATTTGCATTAGTGTCTTTCAGCATAAAAGGTTTCACATGTAGTAAAATGTGGTTTTGCAAAGGTTCTGGTTTTAGTCAAGTAATCTACTTTCCCCAAGGCACCAGAGCAACTTAATAAAACCAAAATCAAATGAAATTGAATTGAGAAAAACAGAGAAGGAAAAGGAAAACAAAGAAGAGAGGACCGAAGAGAGGAAAGAGAAGGAATAGTTACATTATTAACCTAGAAGTCAGGTGATGCTACCTTACCATAGAAGAGTATAGAGTTCAGTTGAACTCTATTAAGGATTAAGGAAACCTGGCTTTCAATAACTCATGTAATGTCAATAACCTTCTCTATGAAATGAAGATATTGGACTTTTCTGAAGATCTCATCCAGGTTGTAGATTTTGGTTTTATGAGATTAGGAAGTAAAACATTTCTGGAGGACCCTTCAAATATTGAATTCCATTAGTCCAGCGGTTTTCAACCTGTGGGTCGCGAACAATGAAAATACATCCTGCATATCAGATATTTACATTACGATTCATAACAGCAGCAAAATTACAGTTATGAAGTAGCAACAAAAATAATTTCATGCTTGAAGGTCACCATAACATGAGGAACTGTATTAAAGGGTCGAGGCATTGAGAACTACTGCTTAGTCCATGATTCTGGGAAAGGTTGCTCCCATTGTGGGCTCCCCTTGACTCAACTTGATTCTTTGTCAGACATGGCTACCTGTTTTATCTACATCATCCCGTTTAACCCCCATGGTAGTATTACCATCACCACTTCAGAGAGAAAGCATTTTTGGCTCAGTGAGTGTAACTGACTTTGCCAAGATCAAAGAGGCAAAAGGACAGAACACGATTAACACCACCTCTCAATACAGAGCCCCAGGTACTTTTTATTGCACCATGCTGCCACCCTCTGGGAAAGAAATTGGGAATAAAAGCTATGTACAAATTGAACATTCTTTGAATGATTCTGCATTAATATTTTAGATAAATGTGAAGAGTCCAGCCACAGTCATGGCAATTTAGGAAAACATGCCCTTTTAGTTTAACAACTGGCTCTATGAGAAAACAAACAAATAAACAAACTGATTTGCTGCATCTGCCAATTTTTGTCGAGTAAATATGCCTCGATAGCCAATTTCAACCTATCAACTGACAGTCACTGATCTGAAGTTGGGGAGAAATGCACCCATGACTCTCTCCAGGCAGTGAGGCCATCTCCAGCATATCACTGTGTGTGCGAACCCAAATTTATATGCCACTTTCGTTTCCTTTTAAAAATAAACAATGACAGGACAATATGTCATTCCAAATGCTTTTCAAGTAACTATGAGTACCATGTGTTTCAATTTTGCCCTAATCAGTTTCCCTTTTTTGGCCAATTACTATTGCACCTCTTAAAATTTCCAAAAGTAACTGTCAAAAACCCCAGCAAATAGAAAGAAAACCCCAAGCTCCCAATCTTGACCTTTTTATTTATTTCTATATACTGGGTGGTTCTTATATCACTTTCAAATGAATACTTTTTAGGTTTCTTATGAGATGTGCGAGGTTTTCAAGGAACCCCCAAGGCAGGGTTTCTCCAGCAAACCAGCAGGTGACAATTGCCATATTTGTCAGGACTGTCTCAGCAAAGGACCATTAGGGAAACCTGAACAGAAAGACAAAACAAAACTATCCCATGGCCTTGCATTACTTATTTCTCATCTTAAGGTGCCATAACTGCTTGAATTCCTCCGGAATAAAAGCAAGGTGACTGACAAGTTGTAAGGAAATTGCATGCATAATTTACATGTCACCGTGAGCAAGCAGAGGAGTTGTCATTTGTGTAGACTGCCTTCCAAATGATATTCAGATAGATGGTTTGAAGAATGACTTCTGATTGCTGAGACAATTTAGTTTATCTTACTCATTTCCTGTGATTGTAAGATGCAGAAGTACGAATAGAGCAGAGGTTAAATGTGAAGAGCATTCCATGTAAGAAAATTTGCACAAATGCTTGAATTATTGCCATATAAATGGGCGGAAATTTCTCCCCACCTACTCAATAAAAGACAAAGAAAAAAAAGACACTTTTTAAAGCATCACGGCTATTTAAAGGAAAAATGAGATTGAATTGAGGAACAACTCCCCTTTAAAAATTATGATAAAGGAGAGAAAATAATCCTTTTCATTGTTATCTACAGCACAGTATACTTATATCTGAACATAGTCTACATAAGAAAGAAGCATTAGAAAGTTAAAATAAGAAATAATGCTTTTGTAATAGAAGAAATATGCTTTAGGACTATACTAAAGCAAAGATGCTAACATCAGGAAGAATATCTTAACTATTAGCATAGCAGGGACCAGAACAGATGGCTGAAGGGAACTGGACATTAGTCAGTGAAGAATTTTGCTTTGAAATATTTAAGAACAGATTTCAAAGGGGAAAGACAAGGCAGGCTTCTTTCAGGTAGCAAGAGTACTAAGCAGATTACTCTAAGGAGAGATGTAAGAAGAGAAAGTGAAATACTAGCAGCTTCCAAATCTGATTATCTCTCAAAATCTTCTTGGGAGCTTTCAAAATACATTTTCATAGGTCCCTTCCTTGGAGGTTCTATTTCTGCAAATGAGATTCCTTCTCTTATGCCAGTTCTTGAATTTTGGCCATACTCTCATATGACTCTAGCTGTATTACATTTTTCACATTTTTATTTTCTTTTCCCAACTAGTTTGCAAACACTCTTATGCTTTTATATCCCCCAAAACACCTTGTCAGAAAAATCAGGGATATTCGCTAATATGTGTGGGTTAATTGGTCATCTTGACACTGCTGTTTAAGATAAAATCACCCAGGTGATCAATTACAGGGACTACAGAAACTTAGACCCACACTTGAACAAAGATTTTAATAACAAAACAAAAATGTGATGTTGAAATAAAATCGAAAATGTGTCCTAAAATGGCCAACAGCAGGAAAATGCATGTTTTTCAGAATGATTCATGACATGAAGCCATGTTGGATTTATTTCTGGAGGATGTTGATTTGACTTGGAGGTGGTTAAACTTGTCACTCTGGTATAGTGTGTGTGTTCACATGATGTGAAAGAACATAATTATAGCTGTCCCTTGATAGTCTATTCATTTACAGCACTATTTTGGAAACAGTAAGTTTTTAAAATTGGTTTTTCGTGTTTGGGGAAGGAAGTTCCACTGTAGAGGAGTTTTGGAGCTTTGCCTCCTATGGCTTTCCTCCATTGTAATTCAATAACATGTAATTGAATTTCAATGGTAAGTCTACCAGTTGCCAATTTCTGCCCTCAGGTTAAGGAACTTTCTTCTTCAGGCACCCAGGCCTACCAGTGCTGAGTCCCGGGCCCAGGGTTTTGGAGGGCAGTGCTGTTTCAATGAACACCTGTGCTCATTAATAGACAGCAAAATAGCCACTGTAGTGAAATCAAATTTAATTTTAGGAATTTGAGAAAAACTCACCATATTTCTCTCCTAGCACACAGGATGTGGCCTACTTCTTTAAAATGTCAAGCATAGAGACACAGATTTTATTTAAAGAACATGGAAACACTCGTTTCCCATCAGGGAAAAGAGAAATTGATCATGTTTTCTGAAAGCTCATACTACCAGCATTGTCATAATGTATCAGGGACTTTCAAAGGCATTATCTTATTTGATCATTATAACCATTCAATCAGATAGCTAAGGCAAGTATAATAACTCAGTTTTTCAGATGAAAAAAACTAAAACCCAGAAAGGTTAAGATTAAGTGTAAACTAGGTTAGGTATTTTTTTTCTGTATTTTCCCTTACCATTAAATAACGCAATAGCTTAGAACTATTTTCTTGCATCATTCTAAAGGTTCTAGTTAGGCATGATGGTGCCTGAGTTAAGATAAACAGGTCTTTTCTTCATGCTTATATATAAACTAGAGGCCGGGTGCACAAAACTCAAGCACAGGGGGTGTCCCTCAGCTCGGCCTGTACCTTCTTGCAATCCAAACCCCTCGGGTAGGGTCCCTAGGCCTGGCCAGCGATCAGGGCCTATTGGGGCTTCCCTTCCCCCAGCTACTGGCAGCTGGCCCCACCCCCACCACCGGTCGCCCCCCTCTGCGGGTGACAGGTGTGGGGTGTGATCACTTGGCTGACCTGGGCCTCCCTTTGAGGGGCGATTGTGGGGCAATGGTGGGGGCCCCCGACCAATCTCAATAGCACCTGCCTTGGCTGGCCTGGCACCAGTGTGTGTCATAGTGTGGTCGTCCGAAAGGCTGTTTGGACAGTCGTTCTGCTGTTCAGTTGTCTAGTCGATTTGCATATTATGCTTTTATTGTTATAGATTTATGGGGGAAAATATATCTTTAAGCCTTTGCTTATATTTATATGTATATGTTCATTAATGTAAAATGTTCACAAAAATTGAAATTAACCAAATAAATAATAAAGCTATCACTGTAGAACTTTTTTTACAACATAATTTTGAAGCTATTATTTAACTTTGAAAAATGAACACAAATTGACACTAATTAAAATATTTTCAAATGATATAAAAATCTAAATAAGAGCAATGCTTTGAATTTTGTTCTGTTGCAAGTTAGTTTATTGGAAAGTAAATGAGGAATACAGGTTTGATTTTGCAAACAAAATAGAGATTGAACACTTTTATTTTAGAAACCATTTTCATGGGTTGTTCAGACTAACAGTACAAAGTTGTGTAAGTGTTCTACTTTAATTTCCACAAATTTAAAAAATCCTGAGGTATTAATGAGAAGAAATTGAAGATCAGTATTTAAAAACTATTAACTTAAAAACTGTTGAATCCAAAAACTGTTAACAAAAGCTTTGCATAATGAGTTGGCTATTTTGCTATCATGTCAAAAATACTGCCTTTGATCCCACTCACTTGTCCTCTCTGGGTATGTATACAGCAGTTTTTTTTTTGTACTCTGTTATTTGTTTTCTTTTTTGGGATTTAAAACTATGTCATTTACTCGCATAATGCCATATGTTTACTCCTTGTATTTGAGAACTCCATGCTATTTATTTCTCCTCTTTCCTGTCCCGTAGGTGAGTCATCTAACTTATTTTATCTAAATGTCCATACCTATAAAACAAAACGTCGGACAAGATCTTCCTTATGCTCTATGTCAACTTTGAAATGCTATGCAGTTTCAGAGAAAACCTGGAGGGTCCCACAATAGTGTAACACTGAAGGACAAGGATGAAGAGAGTTTTCTTTTTCACTCTCTGCAAATTATGCGTGGACACTTCCCTTGATGATGCTTCATACCCTAGACAACTACACATTGAGAATGTGAGACAGAGAAATGGTGAAGCAGGCAGACAGTGAGGCAGGTGGAGAGGGACTGAGTGAGGGGTCTACTGGACATTTATGGATTGCACGTGTATTAGAGGTGGTAGTTAAGCACTATTACACCCTGAGCCCTGACGCCCTCAGGAGACCAGCAAACCTGTCAGCAAATCCCATCATCCATACCTTCAAAACAGATCCAGAATCTAACTCTTTTCTCACTACTCACACTACCAGCAAGTTCCCTAATGTCTAATCTGGATAATGGCAGTAGCCTAATTGGTCTCCTCATTTCTGCTCTCTTCTTAGCCAGAGTGCTGACCTTGTTAAAACATAAATCAGATGCTACCAGCTCTTTTAACCTCAAAGATGTCCCATTTCACTCAGAGTAAAATCCAGTGTCATACAAGATTTACGAGGCCCTTCACAATTTGCTGGCCATTCCCAACAGTTTACCCCTTCTTTGTTCACTGGGTTCTGGCCACACCTGCCTCCTCACCATCCTTAAACAGCAGTCAGAATCCATCATGAGATCTTTGTAATTAAGGTTCCCTCTGTCCACAATGCTCTTCTCCGAGATATGGACTTATTCTTTTCAGATCTTGGTTCCAAATTTACCTTCTAAACGGAGGCCCTTTCTGACCATCCCACCTAACTTTTATCCCTCATCACCCACACATCACACACACAGTTAATATTCCTCTTTCTTGCTTTGATTTTTTCTTTAGCACTTATCACCTAACATAATGCTTACTATTACATATTTCAATTATCATTTTTATTGTGTGACACCTCATTCGAATGTGTGATACCTCACTTAATAAGGCAGGGATTCGGGTCAGTTTTGTTCACTTCTGTATCGTCAGTGCCTAGAACGGTGTCTGGCAAATAATCAGCCCTCATAAAGTTTTGGGTGCATTGAATTCGATTGGGTCTAACAGCAAGGTGGGAACTATGAACTGTGCCTTGCCTTGAAGGGTAGGACAGGCACTGGTAGTGAAGAGGAGAGCAGAGGCCACTTTTTGTACATAGAAGGATAAGCCACTTGGGAAGAAGGACCAGCTTCGGGGAGTATGGCATTCAGTCGTCTCAAGTTACAAATGAGAAAACTAAGTCACAGAGCAGTTAAGGTCACAATAACAGCAGAAGCAGCCCAATCCTCAAACCTTCCCATTCCAGGACCCTTCTGAAAGATTCAAACCATTCAATTTTCAAGTTTAATCAGCATAAAACACAAGCAAGAGAAGAAAGGCTTTTCCTGTTTTACCTCTATTGCTATCAAATCTTCAAGTTAATATTAGCCGTAAATAAACTAATGTTAGGTAACACTGCCTAGATAATAGTATCCCCTTATTAAGAATTAATGTTGCACAAACATGAAAAAGTTTAAACCCTCAAATTACAAAAAGCAATAGTTTCAAGATGGTTTAAAAAGTGAGTGAAGGTCTAGATTGACAAAAGAATGACAGAATATTGACAATTGATTGGGTAATGTATATAGAGCTTGTTATATCATTCTGTTTATTTTCCATATGTTTGAAATTTTCTATAATAAAAATTTAAGCATCAAAAATGAACTGGAAACAAATCCCAAAGTGCCACTACTCAGTCTCATTTTCTAGTTCCTTAAAAAATAGTTACAACCAAGTGAGCTATCATTTTCTTCATTATCTGTTTCTATTTTATCTTCTCTTAATTCAAGAATAAAGAAGTCATTTTCTGCCTCTTATGCTGAAGCACAGACGAACCCTGAAGGACCCTGAGTAAGCTTGTGCACTGTAGTGATCACCTGAGAGTGGTTCTCTGTGAAAACAAGTGGATTTATACTTCACGGAATCAAATCACCATGCTTCACTAGAAGAAAAACCTGCATATTTCTTCCCCCAGACCCATTTAGAGGCAAAGTAGTAATAAAAAATGTTTAGGTGGCATCGTCATTTTTTTGTGTTTGTTTTGAAGAGGAATTTCTCCTCTGTGGTTTATTTGTCACCAATGTATTCTTATAACCTTACCTATTCCAGATTCTTAGCCTCTCATTTTTGAAGTGAGGCCAATCAAAATGCACTTTCAACATTCCTGTAGCTTTCAGGTAACTCCAACTATCATTTTCATTTCATTTTATCTTTATTCTTTATACTAGAGGTCTGGTGCATGAAAATTTATGCACTGGAGGGGGGTTCCCTCAGCCTGGCCTGCCCCCTCTCACAGTCTGGGTGCCCTCAGAGGCGGGAGGCAACCCAGTGATCAGGGGAAGGCAACTCCCCATCACACCTCTGCTGCTGCCACTGCCGGCAGCACAAGCCTCGGTCGGCCCTGGTTACCTGAGCCTCGGGCAGCCCTGGGTGGCTGGGCAGATGCCATCCGAGGCTTGCCTGCACCTTGGGCCGGCCCTGGGCGGCTGGGGGGCTGAGGGGACTGAAGGACTCTGGAGGCAGGCGCTCAGCAAGGCCAGTCTGCCACCCCAGCAGGGCTGAGGGGACTGGGCGCTGCCATCTTGTGGCTGTGGGTGCCACCATCTTTGAAGGTTGGGCAGTCAATTAGCATATCCCCTCCTTATCGGCTGTGGGTGCTGCCATCTTTGTGACAGTGTGAGGGTTAATTAGCATATTCCTTCTTTATTAGATAGGATTCCTGTTTTAACTTTAGGGCTCTCCAGCTGTACAGCATCACAAATTTCCTTAGTTTTGCCTTTGGCTGTCCTTTCTCTGCAATCCCTTCATTTCTTCATTTGCATTATGGACACCTATCATTTGCCCATAAAAAAAAACCCACAAAAAACAACAACACTGAGTATAATTCAGTTTAATGTATATGACTCATAGATGTATTTAATATCCAGTTCAGATTTTTCATAGTTCAGAAGTTAGCTAAGAAAGTGCTATACTTCATACTTTTTATTCAGGAAATTTCTTTTCCCTCAGGGAAGGTTTCCCACTGATAACACCATAGTGTTCTTTGAAATATCCCTGCATGATGCATTCCCCTGATTAAAGCCCTTCAAGAACTTTCCACTATGGTTCACATTAATCCAACTCCTTTCTACCCTAAGGCCATGTAAGATGTGGTTTGTATGCCTCTCTGGCCCTATGTGAGGCTCCTGTCCCCTGCTGGGTCACTGTCCAGGTCTCACTGGCCTTCTCTCAGCTCCGTCTAGCATCTTATCTAGGAAGGCTGCCTGTAGATTCTCTGTTCAGCCCTTTGTTGGTTTCCTTTCTAGCACTGATAACAGTTGGTTTTTAAATATTTTGTGCATTTGTGCTTTCACTTTTAAAAAAAAACTTTCATTATATTGTAAACCCCTGAAGGATAAAAATCTCCTATTGGCTACCATTCTGTCCCTCAGACTTAGGTAGAATTTTAAACACTAGGATAAAATGGTTATCAGGAATATTAATTTGAGCTACCTAAGCCTCACAAACATATATTTGATTTATACTTTGTTCATCTTGGGGAAACAACTTAAGAAATCATTCAATTTTGGTTAATAGCAGAATCCATTGAATTTGACTTCAATTAACTAAATAGCCAATAATTTCCTCTTACTGGTACATGCTTTCTCAGCAAAGATTTAAAATCCATGGAAGATGAATGATAGTGACTGTCATCATGACTTCATTACCCTTCAAACATTTGGCTTGTTCTACTAGAACTACACAGTGACTCTAGTCCGTTTTGGTTAGCACATAAAATCTACCTGTGGTCCATTACAATGGGTGTTGTGATCATAGTCAGGATTTCTTTCTTAATTAAAACACATACACACACACACACACACACACACACACACACACACACACACTGAGTGGCCAGATTATTATGACCACCCCATCAGTACTTCGTTGGGCCACCTTTTGCCTTCAATACTGTGGCGATTCTTCTTGGCATTGACTCCACGAGATGCTGAAAGGTGATGTGAGGAATCTGACTCCATGCCTGATGAATAGCACTGTCCAGTTCTGTGAGATTTGATGATTGTGGAACCAGCTGCCTCATGGCTCTTTTAACTTCGTCCCACAAACGCTCAATTAGATTGAGATTTGGTGATTGTGGAGGCCACCTAAGCAAGGTAAAGTTTCCCTTATGTTCTTAAAACCACTCCTGCACAATACGAGCACCGTGGCATGGCACATTGTCTTGTTGGAAGAAGCCATCTCCATTGGGATACGCCATCAACATGATAGGATGAACCTGATCAGCAACGATACTTAGGTATATTGTGCTATTCAGGCGTTGTTCCACATGAATTAAAGGGCCCAAATCATGCCAGGAAAACATGCCCCAAACTATAACACTGCCCCCACCAGCTTGAAGGGTTGTACTCATGCATGTGGGGTGCATGCTTTCATGCTATTTCTGCCAAATTCTCACTCTGCCATCTGCATGATACAACTGGAAATGTGATTCATCGGACCACATGACTTTTTTCGAATGCTCGACTGTCCAATCCTTGTGTTCCTGTGCGAACTGGAGACGTTTTATCTTGGTAACTTCAGACAGCAAAGGTGTTCGAACAGGCCTTCTGCTGTTTTGCTGATACTCACTCCATGGCTCCGAGCGCCAACAATCATCCCATGTTCAAAGGCTGTTAAATCACGTTGTTTACCCATATCTTCAGAAAAAAATCACTTCTACTGTCGTGGTAAACAACCTGCTTCCCTATTTATAATGCTCTGGACCTCTAGTAACTTCAGCATGAAATTATAGCTAATTTGCCTACATAATCTGGCCACTCAATATATATATTTCAGAGAGGAAGGGAGAGGGAGAGGGAGAGAGATAGAAACATCAATGATGAGAGAGAATCATTGATCAGCTGCCTCCTGCACACTCCACACTGGAAATCAAACCCACAACCTGGGCATGTGCCTTTGACTGGAATCCAATACAATCACCCTGTAGCTCTGTAGGTGTGAACAACAAAACAGACTAAATAAGAGGATTTCAGACTTGCAGTGTGCTGTTTACACTCTTTCTGAGAAAATATGCCTGAGTTAGAATTTATACTTCAAAACAGTTGCTAAAATACTGTGATGTTACTATGTCAGATCACCAATATAACTAGCTCCCTGTCTTTTATGGACATAGTACATTTCCCAGTTGAAATTAGACATACCCATGTGATTTGCTTGGAAGAGGGCATAGAGGAGGTAAATGGTAGTGGAAAAAATAAAATAAAAAAACAATAAAACCCCTAAGCAAACCAAAAACCCAAAGCTGTTTACTGAAATGACTGAAGCTTCACTTATTAATGAGAATATTTTATGCATCATTGTGCACATACAACATTGCCAGTAAAACATATGGATTCTGTCTTCTCTTCTCCAAGGAAGTGTTGAAAGCCCGTAACTCATGTGGCTGAGAGAAGAATTTGTCCCAGTTCATATTCTTGGGGATTGTATAGGGAATCACTGAGCATGCTACATAAATCTTTTACATCATGATCACATACGAAATGCTATTTGATTAACCTTATTTCTAGTTTCCAGCCTTAAAATACTGTGAAAATACAATTACCTTCTATATTTTTGATTTGCACACATTTATATGAATAACATGTACTCTATTACTGTTTTTCAGGATGTTTTTTCTGTATTTTAGTTGTAACTCCAGTTTGGCCCTGGAAGTGTGTCAGTGTAGCTTCCACTTACTCCACCCACATTTTGGAATCCCTCTACTGTTTTTCTATGAGGTCTAATCTGAGGAAGAATATTTGCTTTCATATATATGTATATATCAGGGTACCTATCTTTGCTTTTGCTTTTCCTTAAAATTTAGTCTGAAAGTAGTAGAGTCTTAAGTTCTCAGAAATGTTTTGCTAGCATCTGCTTCAGGTTGCTGATGGACACCGTGCAGTGCCGCTGTCCTCTGCCTTTGTTACCCCAGTATTTCAGGTTTGAGCAATTTTTACCAATTACTAGCTCCCTGTAAGATCAGCTTTTCCCCAGAGAACATTTCCTGAATATTGCAGTCTGTGAAGAGCATGTGCTACAAAACATCAACATAATGATGGAAATCAGCATTCCTTTTGGGCAGAGTTTGCTTTTCTATTTAGAACACCTGAAACTAGACCTTCCATTCCATAGAAACATAAAGCCAGTACTTCTTATGCAATTTCATGAAATTTGTCCCTCTGTGGTATAATTGATCTTTCTATAGTTAACATTTTGTACTAGTAGGTCCCACCACTATTTATTTTATCCAGAATCCATGGATCTAGATTAGAACCACTAACACCCACGGATTCTGATTGAAATCAGAAAATTGAGTATTGGATTGGTCAGGGTAAGCTAACTTTTAAAACAAACAACTCCAAAATATCAGTGGCATTAGGCAACAAAAGCTTATTTGTCACTCACAGTTCAATGTAGGTTGGTATGAGGGGTGGGCTTGGGGGGTGGGAAGGAGGAATTGTGATCCATGTAGTTATTCAGGGATCCAGGCCTTCCATTTTGTAGGTTTCCTCTCCTCTAGGTCCTTATTATCCTCTCTATTCAGTGGAGATTTAATGGGACAAGCCTGAAAATAGTCATCATTTTAGCTCATAATCCATTATCCAGAATTGACTTCTCTGTGCCCAAGAAGAAAAGGAGAACATGGGTATTACAGATCACTAGCACTTTCTCACAGATAGGAAATGATTCACCATCACTGTCCCAGGACAAAAAAAGGAAGGATTACTTTATTTATTATACCTTTATTTTTATCTTATTTTTTTCTTTTTTTCTTTATTGATTAAGGTATTACATATGTGTATTTATCCCCCCATTGCCCCTCCAACCCCCCCCCCCCCACTTATGCCCTCACCCCCTGGTGTCTGTGTCCATTGGTTAGGCTTATATGCATGCATACAAGTTATTTTTATCTTATTTTTAACATTTAATTTTATTTTCATATTTAGCTGTAAAAGTGATAATATAATAACATTTCACTGTATTAACACATAAAATGATTTTATTGCGCTTTACTCAGTAGTGCTTTATGTCATTTAAAAAAATTAGACTAATGAATTCACACTAAACCATCCGTAAGTTCTTGCTCAGTTTTTGTGATCAATGGCAGGCAGGCTCGATGGGGATTTTAAGTGATTATGTAACAGAGGAAATTGAACTCACCTAGCCATGAATGACATGGTCTAGTTGAATGCACTAAACTTGACAGCCATATTAAAGGAAATAAAAACATACAAATTACCTATAAGAATGTAATTTCATAGAAACCATGGAACATATTTCAATTTTATCTACCATGTTTAATATTTTATTTTTGAATGCTCTAACTGATTGAAAATATGATCATATTGAGATAATGCTTAACCAATTGTAGCTGAGAAAAATGAATATATCTTTCTAAGCACTGAGAATAATAATTTCAAAATAGAGCTTCTTTCAGCAACAGCAATCTTCATAAGTTTTGGCATGAGATTTAAGCACTGAGAATAATAATTCCAAAACAGAGTTTCTTTCAGCAACAGAAATCTTCAGAGTTTTATTTAGAAATAAACAAACAAAATGCATTGCCTGATTTAATTAATACAACCTCTACTCCAATACGCTAAAGGGAAGAACTTCATGTCCAGACATAAGGACTTTTAGGTTTGGTCTTCCAGCTGAAGGAGTTGAGAGAACTTTAGAACTGTATTTAAAACAAGGCTTATAACTGGACGTTTGCTACTGAAAATGACACACATTTTGCTACTTAGAAGGAAGGTACAAGTTTTGAGGCCATTATCTATCCCAAAAACTTTACTGATGATGCATCTAAAAGAGTGTGTGTGTTTGAATGTGAAAGAAAAGGAGTTTACTTTTACCATCCATATAGGAACCGGGGGGGGGGGGGGGGGGGGTGGGTGGGGGGGGGGGGTGGGAAATACATTGACAGCATTCAGTTCAAGCAATTAATAATAATTTTTTTGGAAATATATAGGAATTATTTCACTTAAAAGTTGTGAAATCATTTTGTCTCTAAGCAATTTAGGTAGTTATTTAGTATAGTTCAAGAGCAAAGTAGGGACTTCATTGTTTTTACTTAAAAATTATTGAGTTTATTGGGGTGACATTGGTTAATAAAATTACATATTTTCAAGTGCACAGCTCTATAATACATCATCTGTAAACTGTATTGTGTGGAAATCAAGCACTTTCTATGTGCCAGATTCTGAGATCAGCACATTTTATTGGTGATCTCATTTATGACTCACAATCATATGGAAAGGTTGAATAACTGATATACCATTATCATTTCCTCCCCTTTTACTTTTGTTACCATTAAACATGTTTATGTACTTATTCATTAAATGTTTACTGGTCATCTAATATACACCAAATACTATGAAATGTACAAAGTAACTTCTGAGGTACATAAAGAATAATCTCTGACTAATAAAACTAAACATACTTTACTACATCATGGCATTTGTTTTGGATAATCCATCATCAAAAGCTTTCTTTTTCTCCACTTTATGAAGATTATTTTTTTTCTCAGGCTTTTACACAAATTCATCCATCCTCTGGAATGCTGTTCTCCAGACTCATCTTTTATACCTTAGATCCTAACTTAAATATCTCTCTGAAGAGAGATTTTCCTTGATTCACCAGTAGACTTTCAGTTCCTCAAGTTAATCTCTTTCAAAGTCCCTTTTCATTCTCTTTTATTCCACCTAACGCAACCTATAAATACATATTTAAGAGTGTCTGTTTAATGCCTAAGTCCCAAATTTGACCATAATCCATCTGAGGGCAAGAGCCATGCCATTTATGTTCTTATATGCAATGTGTTTCCCATTTTGTGCTAAATGCAAATAGAAGCCATCAAAGGATAGTTGGATGTTCCTGTTTACATCTTAAAAAGGCCTCTTCTAAGTGCTGTAATCCTTGGTGCCTTTGAATGTTTTCCATTCAGCTTGATTTTTGGTAAGCCAAAATTTTAGTTTCTTTGATTTTTATTTTTAATATTAAAGGGTCTGATTATCATAAGCTGCTAGTTTCTAAACACACATATCCACTTATCACATACACAGGTGGCTACACAGAACAGATAATCTTCAAATTACATGTGCAATTTGAAAATATGTCCTCTTCTCACCCTAAATGAAACACTACCATATTGATCAGTCAAAAAAGGTGGAATAACTGATGTCAGGAATTCAAAATATGTTCCACATAAAGTGCTAACTGCTAATAAGAGCAAGCCAGGAAAAGAATATTAAATGCAATATATCTAGGACTGACATCATTAAAGGAGGAAAATTATCAAAGCCATAAAAATACTTTGAAGTTGAATGAAACTCAGGCTGTAGCAAATATAATATTGATGGATTATGTGGCCTTTCCAATTTTTCCATACACTGTTAAGACCAAACTGAAAAAGCAGAGCATTAAGGTCCGAAAAATCTGGAGGCTTGCATTTTTTTTTCAGTGAACAAAATATTTTAAAGCATCCTCTAAGTGAGCAGTTCTTTTGTCATTCAGATGCCTGCTCACTAACCCATATCTTGTTTGGGGACTAAACCAAGGATTAGTTAAATTTGATTTAAAAATGTCACTAATGAAACATCAGGAAAAGAGAAAAAGAAGATGTTGAAGCATTTGTTGAATAGTATTTATGGCTTATATTTATGTATTTGACTCAGATACTTAAAAGTATATTAAACTCAAGTGAAAATGAAAATTATTACTTTAAGTGTGACCAAAAATTTACATAACATTTGCAGATATTTATAAAACTCTAGACTGCTCTTCAAGTTTATCACTGAGAAAAAAAGCCTAGTTAGTTAAAAAATGATAAACCGCCGAAACCGGTTTGGCTCAGTGGATAGAGCGTTGGCCTTTGGACTGAAAGGTCCCCAGGTTCAATTCCGGTCAAGGACATGTACCTGTGTTGCGGGCACATCCCCAGTGGGAGATGTGCAGGAGGCAGCTGGTCGATGTTTCTAACTCTCTATCTCTCTCCCTTCCTCTCTGTAAAAAATCAATAAAATATATTTTTTAAAAAATGATAAACCATTTAGTATTAAAATTGTGATAGCTGTGATATGGAATAAGAAAACCACTCTTGTATTAAGTTTCAGTTATGTCATGTCCTATTACCAATTTCACATTACAGATTGAACTAAAATTATATAAATTATGCTCATGCATATGCTAAACTCAAAAACTGCTGTATCTTACTTAACATTGCATCCAGAAATCTTTCTAATAATAACTAATTGATTATCATAAAGGCAAAATATTAAATCCATTACTTAGATGAAAAGATATAAATAGATAAATACTGTGTTTTCTGACATTTTCAGTACAGTCTGAGTCAGTGGTAGTATTGACTGGAAATGGTCTCTAATTGGAAAAAGGCATACATTTTCTGTTTCCTTTGGTATCACAGTATAAACTGACACAAGCTACCATTTTGTAATATCATAAAAACACATTAACATTATCAAGAATAAAAAAAGAAAAGTACTGACATCTTATTCACATTATGAAAACAAAATATTGAGGGCTATAGGTAACTGAATTTCTAGATGCCATAGATACTCTGGAATGTTACTTTGTTTTCATTTTTAAAAAGTAACATATTACCTAATTCCTTGGAGCTATCATTAAATGTTTAGGTAGGGAGCTGGGGGTAGTCACTTAAAAAATGAAAATAAATAAATTATAGTAAATGCATTCACTAATTACTTTCACCTCACATTTTTCCAAGGCACAATACAGGAAATGACAGATTTAAACTCAAGCATACAGGATTAATATTTCTTGAACAGTTATTGTTAGGACTGTAGGACAATACAATCCTTAATGGCCATTTATAAGCTTCCCAGCACAGAACAAAGGACCATGAAAAACTTGCTGGACACTATGAGTCAGACCATACAAGGAATGGAGACTGTCCTGAAGACACCTGATTGCACACCTGCATTCCATCTGCATTCCAAGCTCACCAGCTCAGGCCCCAGACCCACTGAGGACAAAAGTTTCCCGCCAGTGACTGCATATAAGGATGAAACTCCAGCCCTTGGGTGCTGCCATATTGATTGCCCCAGTGTCCCTGTGGCTTGGTGCTGTGCAGCCCTTCCTTTGGATATTCCATCTTCCATCCTCCTTCCCTGAATAAATTCAATTTTTCTTTATCCACTGTCTGATATGACTATTTAGCCTGCCTGTGCATAGCACAACCATGTTCACCTTTCATTTATCACATGATAGATCTCATTTAATCTTGGCATTAGCCTGCAAGGTAAGTATAAATATCCCAGTTTTATACTTCCTATATGAGTATATTGAAAACTTAGAAATTATGGCTGGTCCTAAAAGATTCCACAGCCATGATCTTTCTTCTCTGCTCTCTACTAATTTTTGTAATATGCCGCAATAAAAGATATGGTGTTGGGGAGAGGAGAAAAGTGAGTGCAAAAGAGAAAGAAAATGGGTAAAATGGTAAAAAAAAAATCAAGTTAAAAAGTCAGAATTGACTATTATTTGAAGTTTAGCAAACTAATGCTTTAAAAAAATTAAAATACACTTATTTGCCTGCCTCCAAAATAGTTCCCAATGATTCCTGCCTTATAGTATTCATGCCCTGAAGTAATCAATTCCCACTTGAATGTAGCTGACCTGCGTAACCAAAAGGATCTTACAGAAATTATACTACTTATATTATAAAAACCCAGTGGCCCTAACACCATAATGACCAAAGACCACGTGCGGGTGGGCGGGGCTTCTAGTATGATATAAAGCTAGATCATAAAATACACTCAGTGTTTACCTTGCTTTTTCTTGGATCATTCACTCTGGGGGAAGCCAGCTGCCATGTTATGAGGACACCCACCAGCTCCATGGAGAGGTCCATGGGGCAAGAAACACTTGTGAATAGTCAGCAGGGCACAGAGGTTTGCAGCCAACAGCCATGTGAATGAGTCACCTTGGAAGTGGAACCCCTGGCACCATGCAAGTCTTGGGATGACAGTAGCCCTGGCCAACACCCATTACCGACTCCTCAGACCCTGAGCTAGAGTTGTTTCTGAATTTCCATTTAAGTCATCCCTGAATTTCTATGGTTTTATATATATATTTTTAAACATATTTTTATTGAATTCAGAGAGGCCCATCCAAGCTGTTTCCGGTGGCTTTTTCATATGAATGTCCTGTGTTGGCTCAGACTTTCCTAAAGTCACTCAAACAAACAGAATCTGGCCTCAGGATGCCCTGTACATCTAATTAAGTTGCCCCAGGCCTGGAACTAGCAGCAGCCAGGCTTTGTTCTTTTTAGGCCATTCCTGGACAACTCCAAGACCAGCACGAGTAACATCCATCTTCAGATAGCTTTGTACCTCATGCCAGATGGCCCTGGGCCTCCTGAACCTCCTGGGAGGCCCCAAAGCCACCTTCACAAGCAACACACTCAAGGGATGGACTTAGTAGGCACCAGAGCCACGCTAACGTAATTCCTGCCCCATGGGGTTGGCCCCTGAGCAGATAATCATCCACAGTGGTCACAACCAGTCTTTGCAGCTGATAAACCTGGGAGTAAATCCCTCCTGTTGATGTGCCAACAGCACCTAGGAAATCAGTCTAAAAGCAAAATTACAGCCCTAGTCAGTTTGGCTCAGTGGATAGAGCATAGGCCTATGGAATAAAGGGTCCCGATCAAGGGCACATGCCCAGTTTGTGGGCTCGATACCCAGTAGGGGGTGTGCAGAAGACAGCCAGTTGATGATTCTCTCTCATCATAGACGTTTCTATCTTTCACTCTTCCCCTCCCATCCTCTCTGAAATTAATACAGATATATATTTTTAAAATTACTGCTTTTATATAAAACTAGAGGTCCAGTGCATGAATTTGTGCACAGGTGGGGTCCAGCTGGACTGGCCCCAATTGGAGTGGGGAAGGCAATCAGGGGCGGGGCCAGCCAGGGGGAGGGGCTGCCGGCCGATCAGGGTGGTGGGGGCCCATCAGGGGCGGGGCTGGCTGGGGGAGGGGCTGTGGGAGGTTGGCCAGTAGGCCCCACCCCCTATTGGGGTGGGGGGCGATCAGGTGTGGGGCTGGCCAGGGGGAGGGGGTATGGGCTGATCCTGGTGGTGGGGGCCCATTGGGGGCATGGACAGCCGGGGGAGAGGGCCTGCGGGAGTTTGGCAATTGCCCCACCCCCTGATCGGGTGGTTTGCTAGCCACAGTGGGAGTCATAGCAACTAGTTGTTACAGTTGTTATGGTCGCTGGATTTTTATATATATAGGTTATTTAAAATTTAAATAAAAGGGTAAAAAGCCTCTGAGTGAGCCTTTTCTTTAAGTAAAATGCTTGTACTTTAAGAAACATATTGTTTTCACCCACATCTATGCTTCTCTTCAAATTTTATTTCTTAATTGCTTTTCAAGTCTTTGGATAGAAGTATGATAAATCAATTTTTCCCCATAATTTCAGTAAATGGGTTTTTTCAATAAAAGCCACCTATATGTAATATATAGGGTGTCCCCCCAAAATGTATAAAGACTTAAACAGCTGATAGCTCAATTTTAAAAATAAAAGGTATTTTAATAATTACTGCATTTATAATTATTCAGAGTGTGTATATACATTTTTGGGGACACCATATATGCATACCATACTGTTGTTATACTTGGTTTTATTTATTTATTTAATATGTTTTTATTGATTTCAGAGAGGAAGGGAGAGGGAGAGAGATAAGAAACATCAATGATGAGAGACTCATTGATCAGCTGCCTCTTGCACACCCACTACTTGGGATAGAGCCTGCAACAGGGTCATGAATCAAATCCGGGACCCTTTAGCCCACAGGCTGTTGCTCTATCCACTGAGCCAACCAGCCAGGGCCAAGCTTTCTTGGTTTTAAAGAAGTTGATAGTCTGAACATTAACAAACTTTTAAAACATAGTAACAAGAACTGGAGAAACAAGTCTTCTACTTTACATGATGATCCTGGTAGACACAAAACTTTGATTCCAGATGTAGACAAGGCATAAGCTTTAAAGCATGTTTACTTTTGACTTGTGTAATATTAGTTAAGTTTCTCAAGTTATTGGCCTAAAGTTTCCTCATGAACAAAATGTGAATAATAATTTAATCTACATCAAAACTTTGTTGAGAAGATTAAGTGAAAACTTAAGATTAAGTGAAAGTTTTTAATTAGTATCATCATCATCATCATCATCATCATCATCAAAGGCTCAGTGAAATCCTGCCTAGAATTAGGGCATTAGATCAAAAGTACTTATTTATTATTAATGAAAGAATCACATAATACAATGAAATATTTAGATTTGTTTTGTGAGCATTTTATTATGTCTCAATTTTACTTCATAAAATTCTTTTTTAGAAGGTAAGAGAAACTTGAAAATATAAAAGACTTTTAACAAGAAAAAAACTTCGAAAAGCCATACAGAAATAACATGTAACTACACTTCATATATAGCATGCGTATTTATTGCACCCCTCTGTTAAGCCCATTAAAAC
The DNA here is from genome assembly GCF_028538775.1 of Myotis yumanensis. Lineage (NCBI taxonomy): Eukaryota > Metazoa > Chordata > Mammalia > Chiroptera > Vespertilionidae > Myotis > Myotis yumanensis. The sequence continues at coordinate 68,465,363 of NW_027223760.1, read as the reverse complement.
TCAGGAGGCTCAGCTACACCAGCAGTTACCAAACATTTAACTCTCAAGACTCCTTCACACTCTTGTAAATTACTAGAGACCACAAAGAGCTTTAGTTATGCATATTATAGCTATTGATGTATATAGTACTAGGTATTAACTCTGATAAATTTAAGAAATACTCATTAATTCATTAAAAGTAACAATTATAATTATTTGCATTACTATAAATAATGTAGGTTATGAAACAGAAAACTACTTTCCAAAACAAAAATATTTAATCAGAGTGACAGTTTTATGTCTTATAAATATCTTTAACGTCGGGGTTATAGGACAGGGGACATCTGTTATAGGTGAGTCTATTTAATTCTGGTGCTGAGTATTAGGAAGCCCCTTATTTAGAGATGTGAGCAGCATTCTCTAATATCAGCCTTATCAGTAATAAATGTAATATTTTGGTTTCCATTTTGCCTTACTAGGTTTCCTTATTACTCAATTGCTTTAGATTGCAGGCAGAGAAAATAAATGTTATTTATTGAGCCCCCAAAGACTAAAAAAAAATTGATAATTTTTTAAAAGAAGAAAACACAATGAGAATAACATAACATCAATTTCCAGAACAATCAGGTGAGGTTGGCTCTAGGATATTTGAATTAAGCAGATTGGTTGGCACAGTGTCAGAAATGTATTTTTCAGTCTAAAAAGTAAGATTTGTCTAAGATTTTAGGTAACTGAACCATGAAAACAGTTGGTAATGCAACTCTTAAATCCTCATTCTTAAACCCTTTTTAATTACTTCAGCTTTTTTGTGATATTTAGAAGTTCATTTGCCTGAAATCTCTCAGGTCAAGTACATTATTAAAATTAGGTGGGTTTGTCTTTAGTTTTCCAATATATATGAGGATCGCTGAAAGATATGTAGAAAATAAAAGATAAATAGAAATTTCTTTAAGTGACATAAACTTTTTTGGCGGGGGGGGGGGGGAGGGAGGGAGGGCATGGGAGAGGCTGGTAATAGAAATGGTATTGTTTTCCTGAAAAGTTATAGAAAATTTCTTCTCACATAACTATTATAAGTGTTGGTGTTTAGAACTCTCAGATTCTTTTAAAGTGTTGGTAGTATTTCAATTTTTCCAAAACATCTACAACCAATATCTATGTATTAGATTAAACATTACAATTGCAAACATTTTACTTGTGAAATGTTAAAATTTATAAATACTGGCTCAGCCATTATCAGGCCTGGTTCTACCAGATGACTTGCTTCACTATTATAAAGTAAGTCCTCTTATACTATTGGAATCTCTTTTATGCATTGGAGCAGTGATAATGTTAATGGTGACAAAGGAGCTCATTGTTTTTTGTTTTTTTCTAAAAGAAATATTTGACTCTGAATTGTGAGTTTTGAAAACATCAAAATGGTACTAGAATGGGAAAATTAGACTTTAAGTTCACTATTTTCTTTATCATTCTAGAGATAGACAACATAACCACCAATGAAATTTTAGTGCTGGCTTTTTTTTATTAAAAGCTAACTCACTTATTTCTCTACCAAAATGTAAAAAATTGTTGTTGTTTTTTTTCGTTTGTTTCCCTTTACTAAACTTATAGTAATGTTAGGTCAAACTATAGCTGGTGAGCTCTGGCCAGTGTGGTTCAGTTGGTTGGGCATCATCCTGTGCACCAAAGTATTGCCAGTCCCATTCCAGGTCAAGACACATGCCTGGGTTGCAGGCTCCATCCCCAGTAGGGGTGTGCAGGAGGCAGTCGATTGATGTTTCCGCTTTTACATTGATGTTTTTCTCTTTCCCTCTCCTTTCCCCTCTCTCTAAAAATCAATTTAAAAATCTTAAAAAATATATATATAGCCAGTGAAAAAGAAATATCAAAATTTCTTAATAAATTAAAGATATGCTGGTATTAATTGACAATTAAAAGATTTTAATAATAATTAATCACTGATTTTTCCAAGACATATTTCTGAATGTACTGTCATATTTCCAAAATTAATTATATGGTAAAAGAAAAGTATACTCTTTATTTTTTTATTTTCCTGTTTTTATTTTTATTTATTTTGTTGTTGTTAACTTTCAACTGAGGATATTTTTCCATTGATTTTTAGAGAGAGTGGAAGAGAGGGGAAAAGACAGAAAGAGAGAAACACATTGATTGGTTGCCTCCCACACACACCCTGGGATCTTGCCTGCAACCAAGGTATGTGCCCTTGACTGGAATTGAATTTGTGACCCTTCAGTCCTCCAGCTGAGGCTCTCTCCACTGAACCAAACTGGCTAAGGTTCAATAGAACATTCATCATCTTTCCAAGTGTGTCCTTTCAGGTTCTACTGATTGGTCAGTGCCAGGACAGGGGGTCATTAGGCAGTGCAGCTGGTCCTGGTGCCAGATTTTATGTTTCATAAAATTGGCTGCATTTATTATAGAAATATAGAAAATAGCCTCTTACATCACATAGTGTTTCTTTCAGGAGGACCCATGGGAAATATTTCTCATAGATGAGATAATAAAAAAAAATCTCTTGTTTTTTATCTTTTGGAGATTCTGACTCCTGTAACTGAATTTGTCTTTTTCATTGCTTTCATGGTTAAGAAGTTCAAATTTACAACCTACCCCTAGTACTTGACAGTGTCTTAAGGGTATGAATTATATCTTAACCTTTTTCTAGATTTACCTAAAATATGTTCTATACCCCTGTTTCTCTATGTGCTTATTTTTAAACAATTTCATGCATTTTTGTTAGATACCACAAAAATTTTTTGAAAATGAAACAGGCTAAAAATTCAAGTAATGAGAATTGTTCATGTAGATGTGTAGGATAGTTGTCGCAAATTATATACTTTTAGAGTTGAGAGTACAAAACAGTAGCTTTGTAATATCAAAAGATAAACAACTAGAGAGTTATTATAAAGTAACGTAAGTGCAGTGCTTCTATAAACATTAAGCGATGAAGAATAGTCAGATAAGAAGCAAACTGGTTTGTTAGGGCAAATATGAAGTAACATAGACTAGGTGGCTTATACAACAGAATTGATTTTCTCACAATGCTTGAGACTTAAATCCATGATCAAGGTGTTGAGAGGCTTGGTTTCTTCTGAGGGCTATAAGGAAGGATCTGTTCCGTGCCTCTCTATGGCTTGCAGATGACTGCCTTCTCACTGCTGCTTTGTCCTTACATCGTTTCCACCCTGTGCACAGCACCCTGGTTGTCTCTCTTGTGTCCAAATTTCCTCTCCTTACAAGTACACTGGTCAGATGGGATTTTGGTCCACCCAAATGGCACCATCAAAACTCAATGACCTTTTCATGGTCCTATATCCAAATGCAGTCACATTCTGAGCTACTGAAGGTTAGAGTTTCAACATATAAATTTCAGGGGGATACAATGCAGCCCATAACAGGAGGCTTGTATATGTGAGGAAATGCTAATGTTGGGGTGAGGAATTATATAATTCATGGGCAATTGCAAGCAATACCAAATCAAGATGACATCGGATCCATACTTACATATATTGTGACTACAAATATTAAAGAATTAATGAGATAACAAAGATAGCAAAAATAAGCATAATTCTAGGTAAGACAATAATTACTAAATGTTTATTCCACTGAATAAGTAACTAAAATAATGAATTCATATTAAATAATAATGAAATATGACATCAAATATCTAATCTAATAAAAGAGAAGTATGCAAATTGACTGTACCTTTGCTATGCCCCAAGCCACGCCCACCAGCCAATCAGAGCAACTATATGCAAATTAACCCAACCAAGATGGTGGCCGGCAGCCATGGAGCTGGAACAAGCAGGAGGCGTGGTTGCCCTGGCGATGGAGGAAGCCAAGCTTCCCGCCTGCCCTGGCTGGCTCTGGCCTCCACTGAAGGCAACAAAGTTTCAATTATAGAAGATAAATAAATCCCAGATACCTGCTTCCAGCCAGCCTCCACTGGGAGTTTGAGTGGTTGGGGGCCATGGCCAGTCTGCAAACAGCCATCAGCCCCTCACCCAGGATGGCCACACCCTCATGGGGTGAGGGTCCCCACGGGGGGGCTTGGCCAGCCTGCAAACAGCCATCAGCCCCTCACCCAGACTGGCCAGGCACCCCAGCAGGACCCCCACCCTGATCCGGGACACCCTTCACGGCAAACCAGCCAGCCCCCACCCATGCACCAGGCCTCTATCTTATATAACAAAAGGGTAATATGCAAATTGACCCTAACAGCAGAATGACTGAGAATGACTGGTCACTATGACACACACTGACCACCAGGGGGCAGATGCTCAATGCAGGAGCTGTCCCCTGGTGGTCAGTGCTCTCCCACAGCGGGAGCTCTGCTCAGCCACAAGCCAGGCTGACAGCTGCCAGTACAGTGGTGGTGGTGGGAGCCTCTCCCACCATCTCAGCAGCGCTAAGGATGTCGGACTGCAGCTTAGACCTGCTCCCCGCTGGCAAGTGGGCATCCCCCGAGGGCTGCCGGGCTGCCAGAGGAATGTCTGACTGCAGCTTAGGTCCATTCCCCTGGGGAGCGGGCCTAAGCCAGCAGTGGTTATCCCCTCAGGGGTCCCACACTGCAAGAGGGCACAAGCCAGGCTGAGGGACCTCCCCCCCCCCCCCGCCGAGTGCACAAATTTTTGTGCACTGTGCTTCTAGTATGATTTATAAAAACTGGTGACTATGTTCCAGTCTTTCAGAAATCAGAAGGTATATAAGTTTTCTGTGGTTTCCATAGACATAAAAACAGAATAATGATGTATTATAATACTTCAAGATTATTTTTCTAATAAGAAATAAGTATAATTTGTTAAATAATTTATTGGAATGCTACATAAATCTTGTTTATTGCATAATAGAGGAATAGCATGCCATTTTTCAATTGGTCTACTCAAATGTGAATATAATACTAACTGGAGGTAAAAAGGAGGTAGAATTCTACAAGAAAATACAGTATTAGAGTGAGCACAATATTAGGAATATGGTAGGAGTTGTGTGTGTGTGTGTGTGTGTGTGTGATGTATACCTTAGCTGTGAGGCCCTGGCAAAGTTAGGTAACCTCTCTGAACCTCTCTTTCCTCACTTATAAAATGATAGAGTACTATAAGATATATTTATGAGTAGTATTCATTCAATCATTCAACAAATGTTCATAGATGTCTGCTATGTTGTAGAAACTACTTAAGGCAATGAAGTTAGAGCACTAAAGGAAAAATAATTTTTTATCATGGACTGTACATTCCACTGAGCGAAACGTTACAATAATAAAAAAAATGAACATGTAATTCCAAAACAAGTTGATAAGTATGAGAAAGATAAAGTGTAGTAAGAGAATAGGGAATGTAGCACTATTTGAGATATAGAACAAATAAAAACACATGTGTTAAATGCACAATGGAATTACAAACTACAGAAGCAAGCATATTGTATTTACTACCCAGTTTAGTAACATTCCAATACACAAACAAGTGTGGTACTTGAAGTGGTTGAAGGTGGAAGAGGATATAGGGAGGAAAAATGGTGATGGAAAAAATATTTAAAAATTTAAAAATTACCTGCCAAATTTTAATATTTTTAAAACATTTGAAACTTTCGTATGGAAATAGTATGTGTTCAAAATTAAATGTATATAGCTATATAGATAACGTGCTTTAATATAAATTGCCTTTTTTTAATATCTAGAGTTAATGTCAAAAAGTTGTTGGGAATTGAACACTCTATTCAATTCTACTCTTATTTTAAAGTATTTATACATTTAAATGTGATGATTTCACAATGACAGGTTCAGATTAGATATTTTTTTTCTAAAATGGGGGAGAGACAAGAATTCTTAGGCCTTGTCATTACCAGTATTTAAATTTGGAGTGTTGAATACTGTAAGTGGATAAATAAAAAATATCACGGAGTTTAATAATCACAATATATTTTGAGTTGACCATATCTATTGAAATTAGTTTTTATACTATATAAGCAAGCATCATGGGTATTTTTTTTAACAATTGACCAAATATTGAAAGGTTGGGCCTGGCTGGTGTGGCTGAGTGGTTGAGCATCGACCTATAAAACAGAAGATCACAGTCAGGGCACATGCCTGGATTGCGGGCTCGATCACCAGGATCACCACTGGTCGGTGTGCCAGAAGCAGCCAATCAATGATTCTCTCTCATCATTGTTGCTTCTATCTCTCTCTCCTTCTCTTTTCCTCTCTGAAATCAACAAAAATATGCCCTATATAATAAAAGGCTAATATGCGAATAGACCAAACAGCAGAATAACCGAACAACTGAACAACTGGTTGCTATGATGTGCGCTGACCACCAGGGGGCATGTGCGGAACATGGTGGGCAGCGGCTGTGGTGGGATGGTGGAGCAGGTGAGCGTGGGTGCAAGACCAAGGTGGGGCGCCGGTTGCTGTCATCGGGGCGAGCCTCTGGTGGTAATTAAAAATTCTTTACTCTCGTGCGCAGCAGTCCCACCTGGTGCTCGCACCCACTGCCGGTGCCTGGCACCAGTCCTGATCGCTTGACTCTGTTAGTGGGTGTGAGTAGCGGCTGCCAGCCTGATTGCCCCTGAGGGCTTCTCCACCTCCCCCTGCTCCTGAGGGGCAATTGAGGGAGCAGCCACCGCTCACACCCACTGACAGTGCTGGTCCCTGCTCACACCTACTGCTGGCACTGGCCCCAATAGCTCTGCGCCATCAGTGGTTGCAAGTGGGGCTGGTGCCATCAGCATGTGGGAGCATTGATGGCAGCAGGACTAGGGCTGCTGGCAGACAGGGTGGGGCCAGGTGGGGATGCGGAGGATGGGCCGAGACCCACCCCTGTGCCCACCACAGCCTCAAGGCCCACAGTTCTTTATCAAGGTGCACAAATTCATGCACTGGGCCCCTAGTTTTAAAATAAAATGGGTTTTCTATTTGAACTTTAACAAACTATATAACAAAGATCTAAAAACATCAGTTTCTATTGTTTTGTGCTAATGGAAACAAACTAAGATTTTTTTTTCAAGTTGCAACCAGATTAATGGTTCTATTAATGATAGTAAAGAAAAGGTCCCCATGAAATGAAAAGATCCAGAAAGCACATTTTTAATCATTTTTATAAAGATATCTACAAGCCTATAGCAATAGGATAGTAGTAGTTTCTACTGTATCCTTTAATTTTGTTATTAAATGGGAGATATTTGGATATACTGTAGAAAGAATAATAATTTAACTCATCTTTGGTTCCTTCAAGTACTGTAGAGGGTATAGCAATTTCACTATTAAGTTGTTTATTTTCAAATTGTTTTCTCTTGTTGCTCTTCTAAAACTGGAATTTGCTTGTGTGGGTGTTGTTTTCTTTTTCCTTTCTTGTTTTTTCCTCCATCTTCCACAGTTTTGTTAACAGTTTTAAAGACATTTTCCAAAGTTTCACAGACATATGCTCAACATATATAATTAACTTCTTTCCAGTAGGAAAATACAATGACAATATAAGGGTAGGTATACACTACTAAAAAGTGTTGCTCCTCCTACTGCCTGTTTTTTAACAAGAAAGTATGCCTGAAGCATTCAGTGAACAAGAACAAAAGCAATTAAAATCAGAGATCCTATATTGAGGAATAAAAATGCTGCTTCTTTTTTAACTTCATGAGTCAAGTAAGTTATGAATTTACTATGCAAGTTCGTAGGAGATTAGAAGTACTTGTATATTATCTGAACAATTTTCCAATTGGATGTATTTCCAACATTACAAAATGTGCGCATTACTTAAGTCAATATAAACTATTTTTACTGTTCAAATAAATTACCATTACAGGTCCATGGAAAACGTACCATCAAGGCAACAACTATTCCTCTTTTGGGGACTTAGGGAGAACAAGTCAACTCACAAA